>NC_138859.1:20517856-23299122 GCF_965183815.1 Platalea leucorodia | reverse complement strand
AAGGAGAGATCTTTCTCTACCCAGCTCTGCCTATTTTCATGAAAGATGTTAAAGAATCAACACCTTTGGGACCTCTAGCCTTCAGTTACATGTTGTTAAAAGGTAGACAACAGGTTCAAATACTATTGAAGACACAACACAGGCAGACAGACTCCTGTGACAGGCTCCCTTTCTGAAAAATGGCAAGCTGGAAAAGGAAGAAGAAGATACCCCAGAAGCAAAGGTGGGAAGGATACAGCGGGACTGGCACAAAGCAGTAGTGGCCCCGAGGGTAGGTTAAGCATAAGAGGAGGAGATAGGTTAAGATGAGGAGGGAACTCAATGGGAAAACTCAAGAATTTATCTCAACCTCAGCTGGTGTAACATCATGCAGGTGTTAGATACGGAGTATTTCCAAGCAGGACAGACAAGTAGCTAGCAGAAACTTAGGAAAGAATAAAGCTCTTCTGATGTACCTTTTCCTAATCTGGGAGCAGCAAATTAACATCTGAAGAATGACAGACACTTTGTCTTCCTGTACAGTGACATGGGAGAAGCTTCCCAATTCCCTCCCAGATGGGAGCCTGCCTGCATGGAAAAGATTTGGGACCAATGTGCATCTGGAGACTAACCGAAGGAGAGCAAGCAACATCCACTAACCTGCTGTTGTTAAATTAATGATGGTAGCGCTAATCGTGTGAGCTACCATTTGCAAATCTCTTTTTCACTGGAGATTGTATATCCCCAGTGTGCTTATCATGGCTCCTTGAGCTCACCCCTCTGGCACCTGTAGGTCTCCTCCACCTCTCAGGGTGAGAGACAAATGGAGCGGGAGGCTGTCGTTCCCAAAGCACTCCCTGACCTGCAGCCCTAGTCAGGAACCTCCCAGCTGACAACACATCAGCAGTTTAGTGCCCTGCCTAAAGCAAAACATCACTAACTAAACCAAAATGTTTTGAAGAAAAACATAACTTGAAAACATGAAAAAGCTGGCGTAAATAACATTTACAAGGTATATTATTCCCCGTCTCTGAGAAGTCCCTCTTTTCTCTCTTGTTCTGTTTATGTCTTCTTTAGACAGCTTTGGTCAAGCTGTCCACTATTCTATCACTATTTTCTCATAGGGCCTAACTTGCTGTTGTCTTTCACTTGTGTTGTGGTTTAACCCCAGCCAGCAACTAAGCACCACACAGCCGCTTGCTCACTCCCCCCACAGTGGGATGGGGGAGAGAATCGGAAGAGTAAAAGTGAGAAAACGCATGGGTTGAGATAAGAACAGTTTAATAGGTAAAGCAAAAGCCGTGCACACAAGCAAAGCAAAGGAATTCATTCACTACTTCCCATTGGCAGGCAGGTGTTCAGCCATCCCAAGGAAAGCAGGACTCCATCACGCGTAATGGTTACTCGGGAAGACAAATGCCATCACGCCCAATGTCCCCCCCTTCCTTCTTCTTCCCCCAGCTTTATATGCTGAGCATGATGTCATATGGTATGGAATAGCCCTTTGACCAGTCTGGGTCAGCTGTCCTGGCTGTGCCCCCTCCCAGCTTCTTATGCACCTGGCAGAGCATGGGAAGCTGAAAAGTCCTTGACTAGTGTAAACTCTGCTCAGCAAGAACCAAAACATCAGTGTGTTATCTACATTATTCTCATCCTAAATCCAAACCACAGCACTATACCAGCTACTAGGAAGAAAATTAACTCTATCCCAGCTGAAACCAGGACAGTATCCACCCCTTATTCCATACCATTTACGTCATGCTCAGGTCCCACATTATCCAATACATCCTCATTAACCACCACCCTACTTATTCTATGTACCACCCCTGTGAAATGTCTGTAAAATGTCCATAAACATCCACAAATGTCCACAAAATGGCCATTGAGTTCATTTAGTCCGTGACTTTGGGCTCCATCGGTGATGGTGATCACTCAGGACAGGAGAGGTGGTGTGTTGCGTGGAGTTATTGGGCACTAAAGCCAGCTCAGGTTGGGTCACTGCTGCACTTGCACTGCTTCTTGTAAGGCTTCTCCTCTGAAGGGAATGAGACACGGACTCCGCATATGAGTTCAGGCGAAGACAAGCGAAGACCCTTTATTTTTACAATCTATCCCTTTTATAATATGATCTAGTGTTCACGAGCAAGCAAAACTTATATCATTGGTTACTGTCTTACGTTCACGCATCTCTTCCGCGCTGCTTATTGGTTCTTCAAGTTGGTGCACGCGACTTTTTTCTTTCAGAAACGTATCTGATCACATCCTTATTTTGCTGCCTCTAAGTTTTCGCAAACTTGTTTGTAACAAGCCTCAAGGGCACAGCTGCATCTCGTCAAAGTCAAACACAGCCTCATTTATTCCCACACTCCTCCATTGGTTCAGGTGGTTCCTGCTATGGTAATTCCTATAACATGCAACTCAGATCATGGGTTACAACAATTTAAAGGTATTTCCATTACAAACTCCACCCCTGGCCCCTTTGGGCCAGGTTATAGGTTTTAACATTGCAATGAACTCCTCCCCTTGCTCCTAGCCTGGCTAGCAACAAGGGGTTCCTGCTATAGCAATTCCCATAACATGCAATTCAAATCCTGGGTTACAACAATTTAAAGGTATTTCCATTACAGCCTCCACCCCTGGCCCCTTTGGACCAGACCATTGGATTTAACACTGCAATGGACTCCTCCCTTTGCCCCTTCTCCGTCTTGGACTTATCCACAGACTGCAGTCCCTTAGGGGTTTACCTGCTCCAAGTGGAGCCTTATCTATGAGCCACAGTCTCTCCAGGGGTGTACCTGCTGCAGCAGAGACTTATCCACAGCCACAGTCACTTAGAGGTGCACCTGTTCCAGCATGGCCTTCTCCATGGGCTGCAATGCCTTCAGAGATACACCTGCTCCAGCGTGGCCTTGCCCGCAGCCACAGTCTCTTCAGAAGTAAACTTGCTCCACCATGGCCTTACCCATGGCCACACGCTTTGAGGTGCTCCAGCATGACCTCATGCACAGCCACTGATGCTTTGAGGTGTACCTGCTGCAGCACGGACTTATCCACGGCCACAGATGCTTCGAGGTGTACCTTCTCCAGCGTGGACTTATCCTTGGGCCACAATCCCTTCAAGAGGTATACCTGCTGTGGCACAGACGTAACCATGGCCACAGACGCTTCGAGACATACCTGCTCTGGCATGGGCTTATCCATGTCCACAGACGCTTCGGGGTGTCCTGCTCCCGCGTGGACTCATCCACAGGTCACAGTCCCTTCGACTCGAGTTCACACTGGAGTTCCAGCCTGTCCAGTACAGCAGCACAGAAACAGCAGCGATGCCCTGGCCATCTGCCAGCTCAGGCGCATGGCCATTGCTGTTATCAAAATGTTCCCAGGCACAGCAGAGTAAGATGATAAGCAGTACAGCAGTACAGCAAGCAGCAAAAGCAAAAAGCAGCCACAAACGAGCACTAGACTCTAATATACAGTAAGGCAAGCAAGCCCCGTGGCAAGCACAGAAGCCTGCCGATTAATAGCTAAACAGCACTAACAGCTATAAATTCAGTCTAGCACATTCCAAATAAATCTGTCATTATCTCGAACCCATCGAGCCCCACGTTGGGCGCCAAAAAGGACTGTCGTGGTTTAACCCCAGCCAGTAACTAAGCAAGCACCACACAGCCGCTCACTCACTCCCCCCCTGGTGGGATGGGGGAGAGAATCGGAAGAGTAAAAGTGAGAAAACGCATGGGTTGAGATAAGAACAGTTTAATAGGTAAAGCAAAAGCCGTGCACACAAGCAAAGCAAAGGAATTCATTCACTACTTCCCATTGGCAGGCAGGTGTTCAGCCATCCCAAGGAAAGCAGGACTCCATCACGCGTAATGGTTACTCGGGAAGACAAATGCCATCACGCCCAATGTCCCCCCCTTCCTTCTTCTTCCCCCAGCTTTATATGCTGAGCATGATGTCATATGGTATGGAATAGCCCTTTGGCCAGTCTGGGTCAGCTGTCCTGGCTGTGCCCCCTCCCAGCTTCTTATGCACCTGGCAGAGCATGGGAAGCTGAAAAGTCCTTGACTAGTGTAAACTCTGCTCAGCAAGAACCAAAACATCAGTGTGTTATCAACCTTATTCTCATCCTAAATCCAAAACACAGCACTATACCAGCTACTAAGAAGAAAATTAACTCTATCCCCGCTGAAACCAGGACAACTTGCAAGTTCATAACCGGATGAAACACGCTTGCAATTTCTTTGGGGACAGATCGTTAAACCTGATGATTTTGCCCATTGCTTTCCAACCTGGGAGCTGTTGCATTGCTGCTTTGTTTGTTCTCTCTCCAGCCCCAATAGAAGCTTAATCAATTACCTCCTGCCCTGGTCTTGTTACCACCTAAAGCTGTTGCATCACCATATTCATAATGTTATTACAGATCAGCTCCTTTTCCACCACACTGTGGCTCTGCCGCATTGCTCACTGTGATGAGCCAGCACTGTAAGTAACGGCAGAGCCATTACTGCATATGACAGGAGGCACAGGAATATAAACTGCTATGGATTTCTTTCTCTCTCTACTGCAAAACACAGAAGAGTTGTCTCTGACCAGCAGAAGGATGGTGCTGGCTCCTTGGCTCTTCCAGCCGAACTCAGGAGACATGTTAACTGCTTGGGGCTCACCCTCCAGGTATGGCTCTCCTGCGCATGTTCCTCAGGCAGCTGTTTTCATTTCTTGTGGTCAGGGGCCAGTGGGCAGAGTCCTTCCCCACAGCAGGCAAGAGAAAACTATCAACTCATTTAGCACTTCTGCAAATGGATTTTTATTATATTCAAACCTCTAAGAACTGTATTAAATGTGAATATACAGAATAAAATTTAGCAAGAGGGAAGCAGTGACAAACAGCTGCAAATAGTGCTTTTGAGCAAGGTGATAGTTTAACCAGACTAGATCACTAGCTTCTGGTAAAGCGAAATCATGGTCTCATATTTTACTGTTGACAGCAATTACACTGAGACTTTTAAAGTGTTTGCAGTATTTGCTTCCTGAATAATTATACAATGTATGATGCTAACTGAACTTGTTCATACTATGGGTCTTATTGATATAAAGGCAACCAACAAACACAAGTAATATTCTTGCATTTTGAGAACTGTTATTCAGGTGATCAAATCTTATGATGAGTAGAGCCATATAAGTACTGTCACATGCATAAAGCAGGTTATAGCACTCTCTACCTGTGCAATTAGTCCAGGCACATGTAACAGCAAAAGCTGCTGCAAATCCTCTCTAAATAGAAAAAGATGCCAAGGCTGGCATTTCTCAAGTGAGACTGAATTAATTTGGATCATCTCCCAGGACATGTACATGATGACATCTCCCTGAAAGCGGGATCGCCATCTTTGTTTCAGTACATACCATTGCTCCCAGCACACAAATTCTGGATATTGTCTTTCTGCATGAAACTCCCACCAAGATGCAATCAGACTGCTTCTAATCCTTTGAACACCAGCTGAAGCAAGAGGAAGATGTATTGTGACTCTCCGTGGGAAAATTTGGGGGCATTATCTACCAAATAGTTGGAGTTTTTTTTTTTTTCCTCTCTACATATTGTCCTCTACCAGATTTTATGGAAGCTCATCAATAAAATGCCTTTCCAAGAAGGCCAAATCCCCATAAGTCCCAAACATGGCCTTAGGCTATGCATATCTACTCTTCCTGCTCTTTAAGCTCTCTAGACACAAGATACCCTGATCTGGGGACCGTGTAACTGCTCTAGGGTAATACAGTGGCTGAGCTAATAAGTCCTGGGGAGATCAGGATGGATTAACTTGAGCACAAGGCAGTGCTTTGAGACTTGAGTCGGCTTTTAGGCCGAGAAGAGGTGGCACAAATACAGAGCCAGAGCCAGAGCCAGCAGTGCCAGCCACAACTGCATCCAGCAAGGACTGACTGCTCGTGCTGTTTAGCTGCTGCTCTCAAGATGTTTCTCAATATCTACAAGTCTTGTTGATTTTAGAAAGAGAGGACATATAGCATAAGGCTAAAAAGTAAGCCAAAGTCCTGACACTGAGTTTGTACCTACAGGGGCAAGAATGATTAAATCTTTGGTAAAGTCTCTATTTTGCACGCTCACATAAGCAAGCTAGCTGCAGCCTAAACAGGGACTGCAATATCCATGGCTATATCAGTGATGGGAGCATGTGGTGGTGTTGGTCAGTGCTAAAGCATTTTCAGTCCCTCCAGTAAATGTGTGTTTTTGCACATGTGCAGGCACATACCTGCACACCCCCAAGTGCACCCATCAAGCCAGTAAGGAATGCAGTGCTACTGTTGCACGTAATTGAGAAAACCCTCCAAACGAAAGACTAAAAGTATAGTTTAGAGAGCCGACATTGCTTTATTCTGCACAGGGTGCTCGGTGGTAATTCCACAAATCAAGCACACCGTCATACAAAACTACAGCATATTTATCAGGTTACATGATTAGTATAAACCCGCCTAAATCTACACTTATTGGTTAGTGATAAACATTTCATACACTATTGGTTAACTATATTTAAATGAGTCTCGCTTGCTGTGTAAATCAGCACGCATGCTCCTTTCACGTGTGGGGGGGCAAGTCTTTTTGGTCCTGAATTGAGTCGGTGGTCACAATCTCCCCTCACCGCATTTACCTTTCACCCAATTTCTGCAGTTTGATCACACTTCACGCTTCTCTGGCCACCATCCAGTCTTTGGTGCCAAGATGTTCCCTTTTATCGGTCTGTTAGCTCTTCTTCGAGGCTAGAGCCGTTAGTTTTCCACAGTTCGTTACTTATACAAACACTTCCATATCTTTTAGCTCCCTCCCAAATTCCAAGGTACAAGTGGTTAGTAGTTTTGCTAATTGGAAAATTACTGTTTCTGCAAGACATCACTACCCAGCTTTTTCTTGGCAGAGCTCTGCACATTGGGTCAGCCAAGAAAAATTTCACATTTACAGGAAAACCCACTGCTGTTCTCACCTTGTTACACAGTAAATAAAAGCATTGCGCAATAAATGTTGACACTAACTCTCAGAGGAATTTCACAGACAAAACAATCACTTATTCAGGGATGCTAAAAAAATAAACTGGGATTTCACATGTACTTACTCAGAAATTATTCCCTAGCAAACTAAACCAAGGATATGAGATGATTATCATAAATCATCTGATACCATCATGTATTATACTATGCAAGTTTAACTTAAGAGAGCTTGAAGGAACATATAGAGTACTGCTTGAGGTTTCAGCCAATACTGGGAAAAGATCTTAGTTTCCCCCATTTAGAGATCCCAGATGACTGAAACACTACTGTTAAGTTTCATTTATACTTCAAAACCTGGAACATTTCTCTGGCTATGAACACTGACCCTTTGGACTGTTTTCTGTCCCTAATGCATGCTAGGGAGTTTCAAAACAGATATGGGCATGCAAATGAAGTACATCAAGTCTAGGAATTCCTGGAAAAGAGCAAATAACTAGTGCTTATACCAGTAAATAAAACTATTCAGGCCTCATTTTACAGTCCCAGAGGCAAAGGGGTATGGGTTAGTTCACGTCCAGCCAGCTAATCCCCCGCCACAAAAACAGTTGTCCTGCTGGAAACAGTCCTTGGCCTATGCGAGTGGTTGAATTGGGCCCAAACACTGTTTGGAGAGGACTAGCTAGCATAGACCAAAACCACATTAAATAATTCAACAGGAAGGATAATCACGTGCCCTTTCCTGAAGCCCATGACCTGGTCATCTTTAGTTCAGCAGCACAGACACAACCAGGCTGCTTAACAGAGGACAGAAATGCACCCAGCCAGCTGCAGCATTATAGTGACCCCCTCTGCTGGTTCTGATGACAAAGGACTAAAAGTGTTCCATTCACAAAATATCCTGAACTTATACAAGCAATGAAATCTTAAGTGCAACTGCTTTATAAAGTAACAGTTCTGAAATAATTCCAGAAAATTAGCCCATTACTAAGGTCCAACTCTAAAGTGCTATTTATTTGCTAGATCATTTTTATTTCTTGGATGATCTCTGTTAATGATAACAGTAGCTCCAAAATGGTGTTATAAGAGAAATATTTACCTGCCAGACTCATCTCTATGCTTCAAACTTCTGCAAATGAAATCAGCAAGTCATTACATGTGATAGAAAGCTTTGTAACCAGCAGTCACAGAACTTTTGTGAATCCAAGGACTGACCATCAAATTTAGCTTTGAAAATGTGAGACCTAAATCAAGGCATTTGAAATTTATACCTAATGCATTTTCCAGTGGTAGTAGGTGTCATACCTGCAGGGCTGTTTCCTTCCAGTCCTCATTGAAGATTTTATCTTTTCAATAGCCTAATTCATGTCAGTGTCACAATTACAGGGAACAGGACACAGAAAGATGAGTTACTGGTCATCTAGGCATTTTCAGCCAAATACTGACAATGTAGCTTCATTCTGTTCTGTTCTGCAACTTTGACAAGGACACAAATATCTCCAGAGCTGTCACTGTCAAAAGAGAAAAATTTAAAAATTAAGAGGAAAAAATTTTCAGTCCACAAACTTCATAAAAGGACAGTTCACTTCTGCCTTCTGAAATCTAAAGCACGCTTGTTGAATTCAGCAGCCTGACTGGTGTGTGTCATGGTTCTTTGTCCCTATTTCTGTTGCAGTCCTTGGATACATTTTTTTGCATAGATATTTTTCCTGGTGCATGGCCTGGTGAACCAAGTCCACCATTTTTCTGTAATGCACTACCCGGGACATGTTCAGGTTTGAAATCATGTCACCCTGGCTGTAAGCATGGTTCACTTTTAATGGGTTATTTTGGAACAGCAGTTTCAGGGCTTCTGGTTATTTTTAGCTCACGCGGTAATAATCTTGGGGAATGGAAACACCTTAACTTCCCCATGTATTCTTATCCACAGTCTTCAGCTCTAGTCATGCAGATGTGTTGGGATCCAACCTGCTTTGTCAAAAATTACAATATCCCTTGAGCTCCCCTGAAAGGCAGCAGGAGGTGGAAGGCAGCAAACATCGCAGCTCCTGGCAGGGGGAACTCATGGGCTTCAATGAGATCAGGGCCTTCCCCAGTCTTGCACCCCCCCCAGAGTGGCTGACGGCATATTCAGTGACTCATTTCTGGAGAGAGACTGTGGCAATGGCACCTATGCACCTACTTATTATAACCTTCATCACCCTGATTACATGTGCATCGTAAATGTTAATTGTGGAAATTAGGAAAAAAAAATAAGTGTTTTCAACCAGTTATGGTTTATTCTGCTATAAATTTCATTTGTCTCTAGCCAACCTGATTTTCAGGAACAGATCTTCTAATTTCTGCTCTGCTATTAATTGCAGCTTTCTCTCTGAACTGGTAATCTGAAGCTACAGATTGGCTGCTTTGCAGTGCCATATCAGAAAGCCTTTCTGAGATACAAGTAAACAGTCGATGGGCTGAGGAAAAAGCAGATAATCAGTTTTATTTTCTCCCTGAGTGGTTTTTAACACATGGGTCACATTGACCAGGGCCTGAAGTCTCCAAGACAGCATTTGACAAGATGGACTTATTCATTAGGGGCCTGAAATTCCCAGTTGGTACCCAGTTACCTGCAATCACTTGTGCGAGATAGCTTTTGCATTTGATTTGTCTTAAAAGTAAGATATCACCACGGGAAAACTAAGGCTCTCTTATCAGTAGCGCTATTTACACTATGCTTGCAGAAGGATCTAATAAAAGGGGAAGACTATTTTTATGTTTTTAGCAAGCTCTCAGCAGCAGAGAGCAGTAGAGGGAAAAAGTCCCCAGTAACCAGATTTTATCCCCAATAAAGAAAATATTATTAGAAGTTTGCACTTGCTGACATGTTTATGACTTCCAGCTAAACGTGTATTTCTTTACCTCCGTGTCAGGGCACCACAGGGGCCGAGGGCTCCCTGGGGGCCATGGGGGGCCCCCTGGGGCAGCAGGGCAGAGCCTGGCAGCCCGGGCCTGTCCCACCCCCAGCCAGGAGCCAGGGGGCAGCACCAGCCATCGGGCATCTCCCTGGGGATGGGGCCAGGCCCAGGCCAGGCCGGGACATTGGCCCACAGGTAGAGGTCCCAATTGACAAGGTCCATGGCCAGGCAGGGCAGGGCCTGATGGCCCCAGGGGGCTGAAACATGTCCTGGGACATGGGCAGGGTGGGGGAGTCCCACAGGAGGCTGGTCTGGGCCATAAGTGTGGCTGGTGCCCTCAGGACCTGACACTTGAGATACCTTATGTGCTCTAGGTGAATTATTCGTCACCTAAAGATGATTCTGGGTGAAAGGCTCTGCTACCCTGCAAGTTATGGGAGCAACAGCTTCCAAAAACAAAATGGGAATTTTAGCATACCTGTCTACGATAATTTCTTGGTTTCCTTTAAGCTTGTTTGTGTCAGGCTGAAGACCCCTTGACTTTCAACTTAGGACGTAATGGGGCTCTAGGGAGAGGTGGGGAGGAAAGGCAACAAGGCTTCATCTGAAAAGCAACATGTTAAAATCAAGTCCCTTCTGCTCCGGGTTTGGTTATTGCAGGTCCCAGAACAACTGGACCCCAGACCCCATTGGGTAACAATGATGGCCAGTCTCTGGTGCTTTGACCAGTGGGCGCAATGCACTAAAATCATCCCATCCCTGGTTTGTCAGTGGCTGGCTGTATCTCATACAGACATACTTGTCTCTTCCACATACACATGAATAATGCTCAATGGTTTCTGGTTCACAGGCCATGTGATGTGAAGGAAGCACACATTTAGCGCTCAGCATTGTTTTGGGAGACGGTCTCTAACCTTGATATTTATATATTTTAAATATATATACACACTTATATGCACACAGTTTTAAAAATAGAAGAGGTAGGATTAATTTAATCTGATTTTAGATATCTATAGCATAAATATTTGTATCTGGCCTAGTCACTCCCCCAGCTCCCTTCACAGTCAACAGAGGAAGACAGACACCTTTTGGGCATGACTCATCTGGCATGTTTTTAGATGTCTACCTAAGAAGACAGAAATCCTGTCCTCTAAGGGACTGTTTTTCTCCTCCACTGACTAAAAGGACAGCCAAATATGATATTAGTTTGAATGCAGACATACACCTTTAGGGGCACCTCACTCCCAGTAACCAAGGAAGGAAGATCAGCTTACCCAAACCCCTCTGCATCAGAAATCTTCACACCTACCCACACACAAACCCACAGAGCCTTGGGAGCCGGTTGAAAGACCTCTTACAGTAAAATTCATACCTCTGAGCAGAGTTAAATTTTAACTTATAAACAATGTTATTTGTAGCATCTTTATCCCATAACACACCACCAGCAGAGTTGAGCCAGTTCTGTTACAGATAAAGCTGAAGCCTCTGTTTTCTGAAGCAAGTAGCCAAATCCTACTGCTCAGGGATCTCTGGGTGAGCAGAAATGTGATGGACCTCTTCCTCCGAATACATAAATTGAATACATTGAACTGAAGCTATCATGAATGCCACAAATTATGCTGCTGCTGGAGATGCATCCCCGAGTGCAAGCCCAGGAGTGCATTGGACAGCAGTGAGTTCTGCAAGAACTCAGTGGGAAAAACTGTCCGAGATCGCCTCTGGATTATCACTCACTGGGAAAGCGGCACTAGCAAAAGCTCTGGTACCCATCGTCTACTGTGTTTGCTGCATCTGGCAACTTTGCATTTAATAGTCGCAGTCTTATTTTGCACCAAATTCTTAATTTGAGAGATGCTTACCTTTCATATAGCAGCTGAAATAAAGACATCAGGACTCAAACATTTAATATAAGATGTTTTCTCTCATAGCTGTAACAGAAAACAGTAATTGCTGTAACTAAGCAATGACCCACTGGAAAAAGTTTGGCGGTTAATATTTAAACCTATATATCTACCTTATCTTGACACCTTTGAAGCAAACTCTGGTTATCCCTTTCTGAAATTGCATAAGGATAAACATTATAACAGACACTATATATATGTATTCAGTTCTATATTTGGTCAAAGTTTACATTCTACATTACAATTGCAATAACTATTTATACAGAAGCCCACAACAGCAGCTGCTAATTGTCCAGCCATTGAATCGTGCCTCAGCTGTCGAGCTGTGGTAAGTATATTCTACATACACTCCACATATTGTTGTGCTAGTGAAAAATTAGATATGCTGGGATGTTGTATGGAACTTTTTGTGTCAGTGGAAAGGCTGATATTCATTTCAGATAATGCCTCCTCTCTGACATTAAGAACAAACAGATGAGATTTTCTTGTACAGTGGAGAAGCTGCATTACCAAGAAAGTTGTCCTTCAAGAATCGGTAAGATCCCTGTCAGATTTAGTTCAGTTGTCGCTTCATCTTCCCCAATTATAATTTATGACCCAAGGCAATGATCCATCAAGCCAGATAACATTACTTGGAGCTTACAATGGCAAAGGAGGGCAGGCATTTCCTGCCACCAGTGAACATGAAAACTATCATTACCTAATATAAGTAAGTTATCACAGTAGAAGAGGAGAGCTTATCCAAGAAGAAGATAGATGTTGCAGGAAACATTAAAGAGCTGCAGTCTTTGATGTGAGGGTTGGGGACCCCTGTGAAAGAGCATAACAACAAACCCAAAGTCCTTGTGAGTGCAATCCTGACCATACTGAAGCCAACAGCAAAACTTCCACTAATTTCATGAAGCTGAAGATTTTCCTCTGGATTCAGTTTATGGCTGAATCATCACCTTATTATCTGTGAGTGGCAGATGATGTCTCCATTCTGTGTCATAATGCTCAAACGTAAAACAGAAACTACGTGAGTTATCCCCATCAGCAAGAGAAAACAACGCAAGTCTTAACGTGAGTGCTCACATAGCACACAACCACTCTGAGACCAGAGGTGCTGGAGAAATGGGGGCATTCAGGGAGCTTTCAGCTGCCTTCTGTTTACCAGGAAATAACTTCATCTGGCAATTTGTCACAGTGAGAAGTGTCAGGGAGAAAAATTCCTCCTATCACAAACATTGCTAGACAGTCACTCTGGAATCAGAGTCCTGTAATGAAAAGCTAGTATTAAGGTTAGAGGGTCATGAGCAAGAAATCTTCATCTCTTGTTGAGGGTACAGAAGGCATACACAGCCATTCCGAGCAATTATTCCCCTATAGAATGCAACCAACAAGAAGAAATAAGGGCACTAAAAAACAATCTGGGGGACAATCAAATTTGCAACTCTACCCCAGACTATCACCAGCATATTAGTACAAATCTTCAGTTGGAGGAAAGAGCTATAGAACTACAAGGGCAAACCTATCTTGTTTTCTTATAATAATTTTTACTACACATTTTAAGAAAGCATAATGCTTTATTGTATTTAGCCAAAGGATTAAATGCTTCTTTTCCTTGAGCTTTATCCAGTTATCCTAGCTGCTGATTTAGGGAGCTTGGCAACATCCCAGATATAGGGGTCTGATAACTCCTTGGAGGGGAAATAACCATTTCACATCCAGTCCATGCCTGGCTCCCAAGTGAATCTGCCCAGCCCCTGGCCAGGTGTGCTGCTTATACATAGGGCAGATGTGGTGGATTGACCCTGGCTGGATGCTAGGTGCCCACCAAAGATGCTTTATTACTCTCCTCCTCAGCTGGACAGGGGAGAGAAAATATAACGAAAGGCTCATGGGTCGAGATAAGGACAGGGAGAGATCATTTACCAATTACCATCTGTTATGGATGAGTGGTTAGGTCGCTTAAAGAATCACCATCAAAGATATTTGCAAATAGTGATTTTAATAGAAATCTGTAAAAGGGTGATTTAACAAAGTTCGATGGCAAGGTTCACTCTATTACTTATTAAATTAATGGAATATTTATATATATATAAAGAGAAAGAAAGAGAAAATTGAGTTAGAAGAAAATACAAGGGAGAAAAGGGGGCCCTCCCGTTGAGTCACGAGGTTCAGAATGGACCCCCTTGCTTTCTAAACTCCTCAAAGAGGAGCCTAGGTGCAGCTGGACCCAAACCTAGTCTCAGACTTGGTCAATGGTTTATTTCTAAGGATTATATATGTCTAACAGCAGTTTAAGGTTTGTTCACAGTTAAGAGAGAATCACAAGAATTTAGCAATAACTAATCATTGGTTAATTTAGCATCTACAAGGTGATTAAATAGGATTTACTACAATATTTGTATCAGTACACACACACACAATAGGCCTAGTAATTTGTCGCGACTTTAGTGAAATACTCACAATATGCATATATAAAGGTACCTAGTAAAAATTCCCCTTGAGTTCAGTGAAATACTCACATCAAATAATTAACTCAATGAGCGAAGGTTGAGTCTCAAGGAGTGAAAGGCACCGGAGATCAGGCCAGGTCCTGTTGTTAAGCCTCTGTATGCAAACTTAGAAGTTTGCAGCTCTGAGAGGCATCACACTCGGAGGGAGATGCTGGCGCAGCTCGCTGCGGTCCAGGAGAGCTCGAAGGGTCTCACTTGGCACCGCTGTTTATAGGGTCGTGAGATGATTGACTTTAGGCATCAGTAAATTTCCATCCTATTGTCACAATCCGGGTTGGTGATTACTAAAGTTCTCAAAAATTACAGTGACGCTGGTACAGATCCTCCCGAGTTACAACCCAGATAAGATATGCCCCAAGGCTGTCGGGGGTGGCTGATTATTCCTGGTACAGACATAAAATATGTTCCAGGGTTGTCAGGGGGCAACTGGCTCCCTGGTACAGACAGTGCTGCTCCCACCTTAGCCATGTAAGAGTTTCTGATACGGTCAAGGGACGCTTAACCACCAAACTTGTTACACAAAGGCCAAGTTTTGATGGGAGTTACTGAGATTGTAAAACAGTTCAGGAAGGGGGAGGGGGATGCACCACCACACTGTCACAGGCAAAACAGACTTGACTTAGGGAAAATTAAATTTATTACCATTAAAATCAGAGTAGGATAATGAGAAATAAAAACTAAATTTTAGAAACACCTTCTCCCCACCCCTCCCTTCTTCCCAGGCTTAACTTCACTCCTGATTTTCTCTACCTCCTACCCCCGAGTGGCGCAGGGGGATGGGGAATGGGGGGTGCGGTCAGTTCATCACACATTGTCTCTGCCGCTCCTTCTTCCTCAGGGGGAGGACTCCCAACACTCTTCCCCTGCTCCAGTGTGGGGTCCCTCCCACGGGAGACAGTCCTCCACGAACTTCTCCAACATGAGTCCTTCCCACGGGCTACAGTTCTTCATGAACAGCTCCAGCATGGGTCCCCCTTGGGGTCACTAGTCCTGCCAGCAAATCTGCTCCAGCATGGGGTCCTCTCTCCACAGGTCCACAGGTCCTGCCAGGAGCCTGCTCCAGCGTGGGCTTTCCCATAGGGTCACAGCCTCCTTCAGGTGCATCCACCTGCTCCAGCGTGAGGTCCTCCACGGGCTGCAGGTGGATATCTGCTCCACCGTTGACCTTCATCGACTGCAGGGGGACAGTCTGCCTTACCATGGTCTTCACCATAGGCTGCAGGGGAATCTCTGCTCCGGTGCCTGGAGCACCTCCTCCCCCTCCTTCTTCACTGACCTTGGTGTCTGCAGAGTTGTTCCTCTCACATATTCTCACTCCTCTCTTCTGACTGCTTCTAGTGTTGCACAGTTTTTTTTTCCCCCTTCTTAAATATCTTATCACAGAGGCATTACCACAGTTGCTGATTGGCTCGGCCTTGGCCAGAGGCGGGTCCATCTTGGAGGCGGCTGGCGTTGGCTCTGTCAGACACTGGGGAAACTTCTAGCAGCTTCTCACAGAAGCCACCCCTGTAGTTCCCCCCCCAAAACCTTGCCACACAAACCCAATACAGCAGGTTATTCACCAATGGACACTTCTCATGCTATTTTCCCTGATTTTCATTGTTCTGCTGACTGCTGGTAGAGGAAAGTGACTTTCAGCTTTCCTCTTCTTGGAAGGCAGGTTTCTAATCCTCAGGTTCGTAAAATTCTGAGCACCTAAGGCTCAAACCAGCAAACCAACCCAGAAAGCAAATTCTTCCTTCCTCCAGTTACTCTGATTAAAATCTCATGGTTTTTGAAGGCTTCACTCAATCATTGCATATTTGTAGTTTTCAGTATTTTGTATTTGTACCATGAGTGCCCATACGGGTAGCCTCCTTCGTGACCCTGAGGTGTCAGAGGGAACATGCAGTGATGCCCAAGTGCCCAGTCTGCCTGCCTGGATGATACAGCAGGCGGTCAGCGAGCAAGATGACCAGGGTGCAGAGCAGTCACAAGTGCAGGGACGGAGCAACAAATGGCTGAGGAAAGGAAGAATCTCATCCAGCACCAGGAGACCAGAGGCAACGCTCCCTTTTCTCCCTTCCCATCCACTCCCCTCCTTCCCTCTGTGCATGCACAGAGTTACCAGCAGTGAGAGCAGTCCCTATACTCCACACCCCAGGTCATTTTCAGAGCAAAAAAAGGCCACTGTCACCCTTCTCCCAAAAATCTGTTAAGTGAGCTCTATTTATTTTTTCATCCTTTGTTTTTGATCTATTTGTCCTTTCATAACCAGCCGATTTTTTTCCAGGGTGACTCAGCCTGTGCATGGTGGGATGATTGTGGGGGCTGCCAGGAGAGCTGACTGATTATGCCAGGCAGCTCCCCTGCTCCAGCACCTCCAGTTTGATGCCAACACACTTCATGGCTGCCAGCGTGGAATGACTGACTGTCCTCCTCCCTCTCAACTCCATATGGATGCAGTGAAGGCAGCTCTCTTCTTGGAGCACTGGTAAGGCATCAGGCAGGAGCACTGGGTCTGTGCCTCTGGGAATGAACGTGTTGGAGTTTTAGCTGCAAATGTCATGACTAAAACCATATCTTATAGTTTGACAACATTTCAAAGTCCAACAGGGAAAAACACTATTGCAGGTTCATGATACCTTAGTTACAGAGAACCTATAGTGCATACACTAGATCATAGGGTGATAGGAATAGAGACAAAAGCAGCTTTAAATATTAGTTTTTGCAGCAGTGGCCCATACAGAAGCAGAAATGAAGTATCTATTTTGTATCCACTGGCTTTCCCTGACCTTTCCTCTAAACAAAGAGATATTAAGTTGACTTTCTGTTCCCAGTTATCCTTGCACACAATATTGCTGTGAAATGGAGTCTTAATATCCATATTGTGTCAGATCCTATTTCTGCCATCCCCAGAGCAAACTGTGGAACAAGTCCACCAACATTGGATGAAACACAGCAAAGCCACAGCCAGGTTGGATATCTGTTTAAAGACCTAAGACTGTCCCAGTGTGCTGGGTTGACCTTGGCTGGCCACCAGGTGCCCACCAAGCCACTCTATCACTCCCCTCCTCAGCAGGACAGGGAGGAAAAATACAACGAAAGGCTCATGGGTCAAGATAAGGACAGGGAGATCAGTCAGCAATTATCATCACAGGCAAAACAGACTCGACTTGGGGAAATTAATTTAATTTATTGCCAATCAAAAGTCAGAGTAGGAAAATGAGAAATAAGAACAAATCTTAAAACACCTTCCCTCCACCCCTCCCTTCTTCCCGGGCTCAACTTCACTTCTGCCTTCTCTACCTCCTCCCCCCAGAGCAGCACAGGGGAGGGGGGGTTGTGGTCAGTTCATAATGCTTTGTCTCTGCCACTCCTTTGTCTTCATTCACTTCCCCTGCTCCAGCGTGGGGTCCCTCTCACAGGAGACAGTCCTCCACAAACTTCTCCAATGTGGGTCCTTCCTACAGGCTGCAGATCTTCAGGAATGGACTGCTCCAGTGTGGGTCCCCCACAGGGCCACAGGTCCTGCCAGAAAACCTGCTCCAGCACGGGCGCTCCATGGGGGTCACATCCACCTGCTCCGACATGGGGTCCTCCACAGGCTGTAGAGTGGATATCTGCTCCACTGTGGACCTCCATGTGCTGCAGGGGGACAACCTGCCTCACCATGGTCTTCACCAGGGCCTACAGGGGAATCTCTGCTCTGGCGCCTGGAGCACTTCCTCCCCCTCCTTTTTCACTGACCTTGGTGTCTGCAGAGTTGTTTTCTCTCACATATTCTCACTCTCTCCCGGCTGCTGTTGCACAGCAGTTTTTCTCCCCCTTAAATATGTTATCACAGAGGCACTACTACCATCGCTGATTGGCTCAGCTTTGGCCAGCGGTGGGTCCGTCTTGGAGCCAGCTGGAACTAGCTATGTCCGACATGGGGGCAGCTTCTAGCAGCTTCTCACAGAAGCCACCCCTGCAGCCCCTCCGCTACCAAAACCTTGCCACACAAACCCAATACATTCCACCCATCGCCTCTGTGAATCACATATTTAAGAATTATCATTAAAATACACATTCTTCACACAATCTACAATCTTCACAAACTTCGCTTACATCAACAAAAAGAATCCCCCACACCAAAATCAACATAACATCATCACAACACTGACAAAAGTGGACAATTTACACACACTCCACCCGTTGTCCCTTCACCACAATTACAGCAACAGAAATTCCCCACAATTATTCCGCTCTCCACTCTAGCAATGTTCAGTCCATGTTTTGCCCATTACCTCTCCCAATTACTATCCTTATCTTGAATTGCTCATGCCCCATGTTGGGCGCCAAAAACAAATATGTGGTGCGTTGACCTTGGCTGGACACCAGGTGCCCATCAAGCCACTCTATCACTCCTCCTCCTCAGCAGGACGGGGGAGAAAATAAGATGAAAAAACTTGTGGGTCGAGATAAAGGCAGTTTAATAAAGAAAAGCAAAGGCCACGCGTGGAAGCAAAGGAAAACAAAACCTATTATTCTCTACTTCCCATCAGCAGGCAATGTCCAGCCACTTCCTGGGAAGCAGGGCCTCTACATGTAGCAGTTGCTTCAGAAGACAAATGCCTTAATAACGAATGCCTCCCGCTCTTTCTTAAGAGGATTCCTTTCTCAGCTTTTATTGCTGAGCACGACATCATATGGTATGGAATATCTCTTTGTTCAGTTTGAGTGAGCTGTTCTGGCTACGTCCCCTCCAAACCTCTTGCCCACCCCCAGACTACTGGCCTTTGAGATGTTATCAACACCTTTCTATCTACAAATACAAAGCACAGGACTATGAAGGCTGCTGTGGGGAAAGTTAACTCCTTCCCAGGTAGACACAATACACCCAGCTACTGCAGGACCTGGACCTGATACAGCATAGTGCTGTGAGGTGAGGAAGCTTTGGTCCTGTCCAACAGATGGAGGTGAAGGACATGTGCCTGCATAATAAAACAGGAGGTGCTGTTACCTCCACAAGACATGGGACACTTCCGCAGGCCCTGGGGTGCCTTCACTGAGTTAATGCAGCACTGCAGCAGTGTGTGCAATTCTGCCTCTGAGGCACAGTTAGTTTGGGACTTGTGGCAGGCAAACACAGCCATGCTGCTTGTAGTTTCTCTCTGTATTGCTCTTGCTTCCTGAGTGGATTCATTCTCAGCAATTGCAGGCATTTCCAAGCAGCATTATGTTGTGGAGCTCTGTCATTTCCCAGAGAGAGGGAGCAATACAGCTCAGTTTAGCCTCTTAAGAGCTAAGCTTATAGCTTTAGTCATCAAAGCCTCTCTAGCCATCAAAGAATTCTGCCTATGTACTTTTGACAATGTCTAACACCCTCTGAACATGTTCCCTCTTTACCCTCTTGAGAGAGAGAAGATGCTTGGTTATTTGGGGGCTAACATGAATGAGATTAATCCCATGCCAAGGGACTTGCCTGTGGTCGCACAGGAGCCCTGTGGTGGAATGTGCATTGATCTCAGCCCTACAACAGCCCAGTTCATATTCAATCTGTGCTCACCTTTCCCATCTTCAGACCCATGTCACACCTCCACTCTGGCCAGTCCTTCAGGATAACCCTCTATTCACTTGAAGGCTCAAAGGTTTGTGCAGATCATGTTGTGTAAAGAAACCGTAAATCTGAGTCTTACATATTTTTATATGCTCTGGAGACTAAAATATACAGTGTATTTTGCAGCATGTTAATCCAAAAAAGGTGCATCTCAAACGCAAGGAGCATGACCTATTACAGCAAGGTGATGACAGTGAAAATATAGAATTTGGAGGAAAAAAGGGAAGAAAAGGAAGAGAGGGGATCTCCAGTAGCAGATGGTGATGTAGACTAGAAGGATGCACCATGGTGGGCCGTTTGGTTAATGTAATTGTTCATTTATTTCATAGGCTATAAATGGGGCTGTAATTTGGATGCAGAGGCATATATCTGAACAGAGAGTAACCCTGAAGTTGCTGTTGTCTTTTGTTACTTTTCCTGTTTTGAGTTTGCAATGGACTCTTAGTCTATCATCAGTGGAAAAACTGCAACTTTTCTTTCTAATGAAAGTACTTAACTTACCCACAATCCTTTTCTGGAAACATACAAACACAGTGAGATCCAACATGCTTTTGTCCTGGATTGCAAACACCTCTAATCTTAGTTTGCATATATGAAACAAAAGTGAGAGAGTTATTGTAACTAGTAACAAAGTGAACAGAAATATTTTAGACTTCTGCCGTAAAACCTAAAATGGATTTATTTTAGTTTATCCTATATTTCTCTCTTCAAAAGCTGTCATGGTTGGGATTCCACAAGTATGCATCAGTCTTTGCAAAAATCACTGGAAAAGCCTGTATAAGAAGAGAAGCTGAAATTTCAATAGAATGCATTCTCCTACTTTGCTTTCATAAGGTCTTGTTAATGCAGCTGTTTGGGTTGGGGTTTTTTTGGTGTTTTGTTTTTTTTTTTTAAAGAAAACAGTTTCAGTATCTCAATTTCATAATTGAAGTGCAAGTACATTGCACCCAAAAATTCTGAAGTTAATGCAGAAGTTTGGGGCTGAAATTATAAGGCACTGTGGTAGGCACAAAGTAAAAGCAAAATTAATGAACAGTTGCTATATGTCTTAAAACCAGTCATCTGCTTCCTAGTTCTAGCTAGCTAAAATAAACTGTGCTGTGGATACCAAAAGTATAGAAAAAGTAAAGCATCTGCAGGGATACTAACCTTTTTCATATGTAATAGATCTCAAAATAAGAGGTATCCAGGACAGGTCTTTCCCACAAGTATACTGTGTTTGACCAATGACTATAAACCCAGCTTGGCTTCATGGTTTCACTAATGTTGTACTATTGTTTAAATGGGGAAATTGTGACACTGTCAGTTAGTGGCCTGAGGCATACTGAGGCTGTAATAAACAAGAAAAAAAAATTCTTGTTGTTTTTATGGTGTGCGGATATTTACAGCAAGTCATAATGCTTCAGTTGAAGAGCCATAAAGACACTCAGTAACACTGAACATTTGACTGACATTCAAAACTAATAAATATTTAACATAATTAAGTCTACAAATTTTCAATGCACTGTCATGTCAGTATAGTCTATAAAAATTTTTTTCAATCAATAACTAAATAATTACAATGTGTTTCTAATGTATGCTAGTATGAGTAATTTAATTTTACAGTTTAAAATAATAAGAATGGCATTAACAGCATATTTTAATTTTTCTTTTGTAAATGAAGCTATTAACAAAACAATTAAAATGAATCGCAAGAGAAAGCTCATAAGTATATTCAGGCAAATTTTTTTGATAAAATGAACACTAAGTCAATGAAATCACACTGAATTCTAGAAAACTATTGGAATCTCTCCTGTTAGCAAACCCAGGCCAGTTCTGATCCTTAATTCTTAATTGGACTATAAATACTTCAAGACATTGATTTATTGTGGGCATTTTCAAGGCAGCCTGGGGGGTGGTGGTGGTTAGAGACACATCATCCATTTAATATAAAAAGTTGTAGTCAAATTCCTCCAAGAACACTTTCTTCAGCATAACTGTCATCAACTTAAAGATATCTATATAAGTCTGGAAACAAAAGATGAGTCCTTCTGTTTAAGATATTTAAAACTAGACAAGAGAAGGACTTCACAGCATTAATCTGAGGGTTTTCTAAAGCATTGAATATTACAATATCCTTACAAAGCACATAATAGTAACACTTCTGAATTGAAAGAGGAATGATGTAGAGATTCAGTAGGTTTTTGCCATCTCTAGTGTGAATACATGAAATACCTTCTTAAAATGCTGTCTCTTCAGATATCATTACATATTCTTTTGTTAAAACCTGCATTATAATCTATTTTGTGTCTTTTACTTCCACTTCTGTTCTATTGCTGGGCTAAATCAGTTTTCTCTTTCTTATGCTTATATTCAACAGGTTGTTGCATCCAGGTTTGATCTGGCAGACACTGAAGGAATTGATAGCCACTGAGGATATGCCCACTCACACAGGCAATTTCAGCTTCTTCCCCCACAGCATACTGGTTCTTTTCATTCTAAAAAAAAACCCCAACCCCCCAAAAAATCCAACAAATGAACCCACAAAAAAAACCCAAAACAGCCCCCAAAAGAAAAAAAAGTCCAACCCCCCCGAAACAAAAAAAAAAAGCTCCCCCATCTATGGTAATGAGAATAGATATTGTCAAAAGAAACTATGATAAAAGCCTGATGATATGATGTAATAAAAGCTTGCTTCTCCTACTCTGAAATAGGAGTCATCCACTCACCTATATAATGATATGTTTGTCCAGCTGCACTAACTGATGTCATGGTTACAAAATAAGGATTTAAGGACCACTGTTTGAAATGGATTTTACCTTGCCTTTGCTTCAGTTGCTGGTGGACTTCAGTCCCACAGCATACCATATACACAGTTTGGGGATCAGGCACATGTAGCAAAGAGGCTGTAAAATTTGCCAGCTCTGCAACTACTACACTTTCCTTTGTGGTGGGTTGACCTTTGCTGGATGCCAGGTGCGCTGGACGCCAAGCCGCTCTATCACTCCCCTCCTCAGCAGGAGGTGTGGGGGGGAATGAGATGGGGAAAAAAAACCTTGTGGGTCAACATGAAGGCAGTTTAATAAACGTAAATGAGAAGGCCGTGCGTGGAAGCAAAAGGAAAACAAAGATTTTATTCTCTACTTCCAATCAGCAGGTGATGTCCAGCCACTTCCCAGGAAGCAGGGCTTCAGCATGCGTAGCAGTTGCTCTGGAAGACAAACGCCTTAATAATGAACGCTCCCCCTTCCTCCTCCTTTCTCTTCACTTTTATTGCTGAGCGGACTTCATATGGTATGGAATATGCCTTTGGTCAGTTTGTGTCAGATGTCCTGTCTATGTCCCCTCCCAAGATCTTGCCCACCCACAGCCTACTGGTGAGGGGGGAAATGTTGGAGAGACAGCCTTGATGCTGTGGGAGCACTGCTCAGCAGTAGCCAAAACACTGGTGTGTTATCAACACCTTTCTAGCTACCAATACAAAGCACAGCACTATGAGTGCTGCTATGGGGAAAATTAATTCCGTCTCAGCCAGACCCAATACATCCTTCCTCACTCACTCATTTTTCATTCATGCTCATTCTGATAAAGCCGTTTTCTGGTGGGTCTGGCCTGGAGCATCTAGACTCAGGTTCACCAATCAATATATCCTCGTCTCTCCTTCATAATTATTTATACAAGGATCCCCTCTGAAAATTAAAAATTTGCTGGTAAGGATGTATCTTAAGCAGTGATGTCACCAAATCACAATGGCAGAATGTCAGGAGCTTTGGACAGAAATGCTGAGGGCTTCCCTGCTCCCCCCCAATGGTGAAAAAACTTTATTCCATTAAATAAAAAATGGTGGTCATCAAAACTAGCACATGTTGATAGGAGGCAGATTGTGAGAGCGCTGAAGAAAATGATAGATGCAGGGCTACAATTTCTATCAACATAACTCATGAAATATTTTTATAGAGTAAGAGAAAGAGGCAAAGAACAGCAGATGGAAGAAGTCTCTAAGGGGTCCACATGATTTGGTCGGGTTTAAGATAGTGTAGTTAAAACCAGACTGTTGCTATCGGGCAATGGTTAAAGGAGGCTGGTCTCTGTGAGCGTGGAGCTGTACAGCCCATGGTGTCTAACTGAGATGAGTAACAAAGAACTGTGGAGCCCATTGCTTTTCATCGTCTCCTATCCATTCCAGAATCTCCTCTGTAGTCATTACAGCAGGGATGATGAAGATGGATGATTTCTGGTTCCAGCAGAAAAAGTGAATCTGTACAAAGCCTTGTTCTTGAAGATGCAAGAAACTGAGCCAGTTTGGGGTTGCAGTTATGATTTTAAGTTGAAACTGTGCAAAACTGGCATGTCAGACATACTCAAAGCAGGAACATGAAAAGCTTAGTAGGTCCAGTGGAATTCTCTCTGAGACTGAATTTAGACCTAAACATCTAAGAGAAAAAGATGTGATATTAAAAAAAGGGAAACTGCAAACTCGCATGAATGGAAGCAGATGAGTTCTCCATGGCTTTGGACAAGAAGCCATGCAAAGCAGCATGAGAGGTCTACAGGCATACTTTAGTGTGCAATTTATCAGACATTTTCTAGTAATAAATAATGAATAAATGCAAACTTGAAGCAAGTTGCGAAGATATTCAGACATTTCCTTCTCTCAGCCCCCACCACAGAAGTTCAGACAGGAGAGTTGTCTGCTCTTTCTCCTTGGTAGTCACAAAGCCACTCCAGAGGGCTCCTTAACTCTGCCCTGTGACTATGGAGATCTTTTGATCTACCATCTTCTTACCTGTCAATGAACACAGAGACATAACAGTCTTCTTCCCATTCACCCTCACAGGGCTTCCTGCCATTCATCAGGGAGGGGTTATTACACTCCCAGGTCATCCTTGTCTTGAAGGAAGCATTGCATGAACTCCATTCAGACCAGCAACCCCAGCGGCCATCGACAGCAACTGCAAGAAATAAAAGTAATCCCATCTTTTGATAAATCTGTACCATACATAGTATTTCTCTTAAGGGATGGTGGTGAATTCATAATAGCTGTTTTCAGAGGATTTAAAATTGTTACTGTTAAGGGAGTAGATTGTCTCTAGAATGTGAAGTTTTCCAAAGAGATTGTCAGCCAAATTCCAGGTGCTTCATGGGAGCCTAAAATATACTTTCGTTTCCAGTTTTGTTTGCAAGTAACATTCAAACCCAGAAACAGCTTATTTTCTACTTCTGTTGCATGAACAGATGTTTGAGATTTATGGTGCTGACAACCTTTTTAGATAATTCATTAAACACTGAGCTATCAAATAAATCTGAGCTCTAACACCAAGTCTAAACCCCAAATCTACTTCCCATGCAAACTAAATTAAAACACCACTGTCTTTTCTTACCCCTGGGGTATTTTGTCTATGCCACCATGAAGCATTATATGAAAATTTTTATTTACACACCATTTCTTTTCTGCACGCAATACACTTTCTACATTCAGCTCTTTATCTGCATATCTTTGATTGTTTATTTCTTTCAAAATATTTCTTTATCAGAATCAGATAATGAGGCCTGTAGTTGCCTGAGTCACTTTTCCTTCTGACCCCTTTTGGTCCTGGAATATAAATAATATATAATAATATAATACTGTAAGTCTCTTCTGTTTCCTATAGGTATGGCATTAGTGCCAATTTCATTCAAAAAAGTGTTTGCATGAAATTGTTCTTTAAATTCTTCAGAATGATGATTATGTTTCCTCTCCTTAAGACAAGTTAAATTGAGTTTTCCTTCCACATTGTAATCAACAATTGTTATATCCATTAGCCATTTTTTCTTAAGCATAATAGGCTATAGGGAAAACTAAGGAATGGGTTTCTTAATTTTTGCATGAATTATCTTTGATCTCAGCTTCATCCTTATTGCTGAACAGCTCATTTCCTATTATCTTAATTATGCAGCTAAGGAATCTTTTACTATGTCTTATAATTTCTTTTATGAGCCATACCTATTCAGTTTGATTTTTTATTTTTAATCCTGCCTTTATTCTTATACTTTTGGACCATCACCATGGTGTCCTGGTTTCAGCTGGGATAGAGTTAATTTTCTTCTTGGTAGCCGGTATGGGGCTGTGTTTTGGGTTTAGGATGAGAACAATGTCAATGATACACTGATGTTTTGGTTCTTGCTAAGTAGTGCTAAGTAGTTGCTAAGTGGCACTCACACTGGTCAAGGACTTTTCAGCTTCCCATGCTCTGCCAGGTGCACAAGAAGATGGGAGGGGGCACAGCCAGGACAGCTGACCCAGACTGGCCAAGGGGCTATTTCATACCACATGACATCATGCTCAGCATATGAGCGGGGGGGGGGGAGTTGGCCGGGGGAGGGGTAACGATCGCTGCTTAGGGGGACGTGCTGGGCATTGGTTGGCGGGTGGTGAGCAATTGTACAGTGTATCGCTTGCTTTGTATTACTATTGTACTATTATTATTTGGTTTTATTGTTATTATTACTATTACTACTGTTCTATTTTTATTTTACTTTAGTTATTAAGCTGTTCTTATCTCAACCCACGAGTTTTCCCCTTTTGCCCTTCCAATTCTCTCCCCCATCCCACTGGTGGGGGAGTGAGCGAGTGGCTGCGTGATGCTTAGTTGCTAGCTGGGGTTAAACCACGACACATGGGATAAGAAGTGCCATGGATTTAGTAAGGGAAAGTTATGTCAGATTCATCTTTGACAAAATTGCCAGGGTGTTTTCGGTAAAAGGTATGATATGAATTTATTATATCATGAGAAAATTTGAAAGAACATGCTAAGAATATAAAAAGTTAACAACATTGAGGACCTGTCCCAATGAGCAGCTGCGACCAGCCCTTCCCTAGCTGGCTGATGCCTCCCTGGCCGAAGACTTCCTGGAGGTCTTAGAGGGAAAATGAACAAACTAATGTTTATCCTAATATTTTGCTAAATCATGACTTGTTAAATCTTCCATGTTACCCAATAGATAACAGCATTGCAGTTTTGACATGCATATATCCTGCCTGCAGAGTCTGAGCACCATGAAAGGTGTCTGAACAAAGCGACCTGGAAAGGGGCAAGGACAGGCTGTGTTTTAGGGCTAACCCTTTAATGTTTCTGCAACGGCCTCAGCCATTTGGAAAACTGGGATGCCGTAGTGGAATAACTAATGAACTTGAGACTTGGTGCAACAAAAATGAGCTGAAACTTGGTAGTTCTAAATGCAGGACTAAATACCACTATGCTGAGAAAAATACTTTTTGATAGGCATTGGAATCTTAGGATTTGAAAATAACATGGAAGAGAAAGGTTCAGGTATTAGACAGTTAATTGTATGAAACCTTTACATGGTCAAAAACATTCAGATTTTTGTTTTTTTTAAATGAAATTTCAGAATTTTGTTCTATAGAAAATACAGAGAATTTAATTTTCAAACGATCTAGAAAAGCAACAATTAGCCTTCTCAGTTTTCCCATGGCACAGGAATTCCTGACTGCAACCTGCTGTGCATTTTATATCAGAAGGACCATATTTACATTATGACAGTATCACCCCAAATACCTGATTTGTAACCCGGAGCTCGCATCTCGCAGGTTTTTGCCATAGGTGCTAGCCTGGCACAGGCAGAGGCACTCCGTCCCAGAAAGCACAGGCCTGCCATTGTTGAGGCATGAGGCACACTGGCAAGGGTCAAACCTGCCCATGTATTCTCTCAGGGCTCTCCTCAGGTTGTGAAGTCTGGTCACAGCACATGACACATTCTTCACCAAATCCATGATGGGTGACACCTGGAAAACAGCTGTTCAGTAAGCAGTTACCTAGGTGCAGCAGGGTCCTGCTGGGGGTTAGTTGCAGGATTTTAAAGGCACTAGAGCCTACACATGAAGCTATATCACACAGGAGTTGGGTATGTTGAAAGTTATGGATGCTTTAAAGGAGCATGCCAGCACTATACATCTAGATTATCCTGTTTATATTGCTTTTATTTCCCCAGTTTAGGGCTCGGTGAGCCAGTGACAAAACTAACCAGTTTCTACCATGTCTAAAAATTCAGGACACCATAGATGACGCAGGGTTTGCTTATACCTGATCCCTGCCATGTGAGACATCCCTACACTGCCTTCAGGAGCTCAGAAGCTGCAGTGGGAGAAAGATCACTGCATGCTGTGTTCAGGCAGGTTTTGCCATTTGCCTCAAGTACTTTGCTGCTGCTGCTGAGTGGCTTCTGTGCCAGCTGGGGAGGGAGGCAGCTCAGTGCACTCACAACAGCACTGGCACAATGAATTAAACAAGCAGGACAGTGATACCAGGGGACTGCTGTTTTGTTTCAGTTTAGCTATACACCATACCTTGCAATGTAGGCCTGACAAGGGAAAGAGCACAGGGAAAAAAAGCGTTCCTAGCACCATGCACAGCTTTCCTGCACAGTAACTAACCCCTGCCTATGTCTGAGCTCCTGCTGATGCCAGAGTAATTCACTCACATTCCTCCCTCTTACTCCCGCTGTCCATGGATATTGCAAGCCTGGTGCAGCTTGTAAACTGAGATGCATAAGAAGTAGCTTTAATACATGTTTTGTATGTTTATATTATGCCCATATTTGTGTGCATTCATATAACACACAGCATCATCCCGATTTAAAAGACAAAACACCTGTAGAGCTCTCTGAAGAGCTGCTAACTGGTGAGTGCTTTACTATCCCAATGTTTTTCTTGCTCTTCTCTTGCCTCAAAATCAATCGCCACGGGATTGTCCTTTGTTGATTCCAGCCAGTTTGTGAAGACTGTGTGTCCTGGAAAAGCCCCCTTTTTCTCCCAGGCCAGAGCTGCAGCGTACTCTGACCTGCCACCCTTTACCAGAGAGACCGACCTTTCGGCTGACTCAAAATGGAACCTGAAAGGGGATTTCATTGCAGCATTGTCAGACAAAGGCCTCCAAAGCTAGTGGATGTAACAACAGAGTTCTAAGAAAAAGTGTAAGAGTATATAAAAGAATATAATAAGATTAATTTTCGAGGTTACCTTTGGAAGAATGAAGTCTAGCTTAGAAAAACAATCCCCACTATGATGGCAGCCTGTCATATTCTTCCAAATGAAAGTGTGGGAGACCTCAGCCACAGAGATATTCAGAACTACACGAGACACTTGTGGAAAATGCATGGCATACAACAGGCTCCACTAGAAGGACACACTGCAAGGCAGGTTCTTTAGTCCCAGCTGTAAACATCTGAGTAACTGGAATTGATCATAAAATGAGGACAAAAACATGGTGGAGGTGATGAAATCCCCGTTTTTAGTGATGCAGAACATGACTCTTGCCATTCTTGCAGAAAACGCACCAACTTTCTGCAGTTCTTGAGACACATTTCTGGCATTGCCAGGGGATTCTTGCACCTAGATGTCTGCTTAGCATGAGGAAGATGAGAGGGGAAGGTCAGGGAGTGTGTTATTGCTGCCCAACCTCAGGGACTGATCAGAGAAGATCAGGGACTCGGTCACAATCATGCATTTCTAGTTGTGCTCATTTCCCAGTTCAGCATGCCTGGCCCTGGACCCAGGGCTATGGGAAATGTTTGTCGGATCTGTGACTGTCCAGAAGAGCCAGTGCCACCGGATCCCCACCGGATCTGGTGCTCCAGAGCAGAGGAAGAGCGCTCTTACATCATAATTTCTTTTGCAAGCAAAAAGATGTTTCTGGTGCTTACTTCAGAGACAAACAGTGAAACACTGGCTCCTCTGATAGTGGTGGAAAAGCATCTGTAGTTCAACAAAGCTAGGCGGTCACCCGGGGCACCTAGCTGAGGGGAATGGTATCTCTGAGGGTAAGTAATAGGACATGGGCCCTGTTCTCATCATGGTCACCTTTGTGTTTCACAGTCATCCTATGCATCTGGTACTGACTTTTTTTTCTTCCAGAACACACGCATTTTTTCTGTTTGGACACACTCCATCGATTCATCCACTGCCAGACCTAGAAATATGACAGAGCAGCAGCTTCATCACCATAACCATGTTACATGATGGCACTGTGCCTTCATGCTCCCACATTGAGGTGAGCCATCACAGGTCTCCCTGCTCACTGGTTTCTTTCTGACTGCCACACTGTGCTCATGCTCCTCATTCAGCACTGCCAGCACCTCATCTCTCTGGTCCCATCAGGCTCTGCCCATGTTCACACTCTCCCAGACTCTTCTTCCCATTCCTGTCTGGGTATTTCTCCCATGTCACCTCTCCTGGGGTATCTGACACCCCCTCCTTCCACCAGCACCCTGTGGAACAGCCCTTTGCTGTTCACAGTCCAGTCATGCTCGCCCAGGGCACTGCTCTACAGAGGTCAGTGGTGGTGAAATCAGCACACCTCTCCCCCAGCCTGGGATGAGGCAAGAGGCTGCCTGGGACAGCAACAGTCACCCGCTCCTGCTACACTTGGGGCACAGGACAGCGACTGGTCTAGGAGGAGACTTCACTACTGCAGGCACCTGCTTCCCCAGGTACAAACAGCATTAGACTGAGCCATGCCTACAAAGCCCTTTAGGTATCCATACCCATACAAGTTACAGCAGTAGCATTAAGGATCACAGCTTTTAACCTTAGTTTTCCACTTTTGTAGTATTGTCTCTTCGACAATCTGGCAGTCATAGGATTAGTTTTAGAGTAATTTCTAGTCAATACCAACAACTTTTTAATAACTGTAGCCCAAAAGGTACCACTTAACACCTCTCAGCCCTCAGTCCCACACTGAGGTATGCTGGAATACATTTTCCTGGTGGCACCTGGTCTTGTTCTGAAAGTCTTAAGAGGTTTCCCTGAACACAATGATATTTACCAAGTAAGGAACATCTTGAAGTTTTCAAAATAAGACAGTGTAGAGCAAAAATTTCTTCTTGCTCTATTTAGGCAGTGTGGGCAATTCCCGGGTGTATGCAAGTCTAAAGGATTTTTTGCTGTTAGTTGGAGAACTTACTATGTGATGTAAGGCCTAAAAACAGTGATAAGAAAAGATGGTAAAGAAATAATGATATTTTCTTGCTGAAGATTACATAACTGAGTTCTTCAGAGCTATACTGGTAAAGAATGTCACAGGAACCACCCATCTTCCCAGAGGTATAGTAATGAGTGCCAAAGTCATCAAATATTCTGCTGTATAAAGTGTAGCTGTACTCCAGGGGCAGGTGGTTAAGCGCTTTTAGAAAGACATCTGAGAGCTGCAGATCTGACTGTTTCGTTGTGAAGTTTGCAACAGAAATTACTTTATGGACTCTAATAAAGTTGGAATTCTAGAAATAAAAAGAGTCTTAGCACCTTCATAGGTAGTTAATTGCAGAAAGTAGAGAGGCCAAGAGTATGACCTGAGATACACTGCAAAAACTAATTAATCCTGTGTATCATGCTGCTTTAACCATGAACAAACTAGCCCTGGAGTTCCCAAGAGCCCTGTGAGGTTCTTGAGGACAATGCTCATTACTCCTTTACACTGTGGGAGTATATAGGATTCCAACAAAAATTAGGACTCCCTAACCACCGGCCAAACAGAAAGGAAAACAATTCCTGCCATAACAAATACACCAGCAACTGATAAGACAACCAGAAAGTTCAGATGAAAGGCTTCAGTTTATAAGCATCCATGGGCCATTTGCAACTAATCTGGTGAGTGTGTATTTTGGATACTAACTCACTGTTATGAAGTTTCACAATTTATCAGTCTTCTAAAACTAAAACCAAAGGGATAAAGACCTCATTGATTTCAAGTGTCAAGACTGTTAACAGGCAAGGTTTGGGGAAAGACATGAGAGGAAAAAAGCAAAGAGAAAGTTCAGAAACTAGAAACATAATCTCTTAAATTTAGAAAAAACTCATGTTTTTGACATAGCTAGTTCATATTTTTTTGCAATGCTAGAGGCTGTTTATGTGGGAGTTTAAATAGAAAGGAGAGGAATAGAGAATACTGAAAGAAGAGAGTTACAAAGTGGCAAGGTGAACTGATGGAACAAGGCTAAAGCAAAGATCAAGAGAAAAAGGAGAGGCAGGAAACCAGAGCAAATGATGAACCTGCAGATAGGAATGATTTATTATAAAACAATTTGTTACTGATTTATACATGTATTCTGCTGAATTTTGCTGCTGGTAGGTTGGCAATACTCCTATCTCTAAACTCACCTGGCTTAGAAGACACAAGGATGCATCTAGACAGGGAGTTCCCCCAGCTGGGACTGAGAAATGTAATGCGTAAGCTGGACCTCAGCTCTCAGTTCTGCACAACACTGCTCATTTCAGTGCTCTCATTTGCACATTGGAAAATAAGCTAAGGATACTCAGCTTTTTGCTGCAGTGAGAATAAGAATGGAAGAAATACGGTATCGAACAGTTCCCAGACTTGTACTCAGCTCCTAAAACACTCTGTGGTAACATCATTTTTAGAGACATGATTTCCATGTGATTTAGAGTCTGATCCTCAATTTTCAGCTGTGTTGGCTAACATTTCAGTTATGACACACAAAATTACAGGCCACTTTGGTAAACATTGATTCTAAATGCTTAGTTAGATAAGAAGTGTTTGCATGCTAAAAATGAATATTTGCTTGACATGCATCCACATTTGCATTTTTTACTAGTAAAAGTATGTACTAGGGGTGGCATGCCTGTGTTGGAGAAAAAATCAATAGCCCAACTGAAGTGCATTTACACCAATGCACCCAGCATGGGCAATAAGCAGGAGGAGCTGGAAGCCACTGTGCAGCAGGAAAACTATGATGTGGTCGCCATCACGGAAACATGGTGGGATGACTCACACAACTGGAGTGCTGCAATGGATGGCTGCAAGCTCTTTAGAAGGGACAGGCTAGGAAGGAGAGGTGGAGGGGTAGCCCTGTATGTTAGGGAGTGTTTTGACTGTCTAGAACTCAACGATGGTAATGATAAGGTTGAGTGCTTATGGGTAAAGATCAGGGGGAAGGCTAACAAGGCAGACATCCTGGTGGGAGTCTGTTATAGACCACCCAACCAGGATGAGGAAACAGATGAAGTATTCTACAAGCGGTTGGCTGGAGTCTCACAATCCCTAGCCCTTGTTCTCATGGGAGACTTCAACTTACCAGATATCTGCTGGAAATACAACACAGCAGAGAGAAAGCAGTCTCGGAGGTTCCTGGACTGTGTGGGAGATATAACTTCTTGACACAGCTGGTAAGCGAGCCAACCAGGGGAGGTGCCCCACTGGACCTGCTGTTTACGAACAGAGAAGGCCTGGTGGGCGATGTGGTGGTTGGAGGCTGTCTTGGGCTCAGTGATCATGACATGATAGAGTTTTCAATTCTAGGAGAGGTAAGGAAGGGGGTCAGCAAGACCGCTACCCTGAACTTTAGAAGGGCGGACTTTGGGCTGTTCAGGAGTCTGGTTAACAGAGTCCCTTGGGAGGCAGTCCTGAAGGGCAAAGGAGTCCAGGAAGGCTGGATGTTATTCAAGGGGGAAGTCTCAAAGGCGCAGGAGCAGGCCGTCCCCATGTGCCGCAAGTCGAGCAGGCGGGGGAGAAGACCGGCCTGGCTGAACAGAGAGCTTTGGCTAGAACTCAGGAAAAAAAAAGGAGAGCCTACAGCCTTTGGAAGAAGGGGCAGGCGACTCAGGGGGACTACAAGGATGTTGTGAGGATATGCAGGGAGAAGATTAGAAAGGCGAAGGCCCAGCTGGAACTTAAACTGGCCACCGCCGTTAAAGACAACAAAAAAAGTTTTTATAAATATGTCAGTGACACAAGGAGGGCCAGGGAGAATCTCCCTCCTTTGTTGGATGCAGAAGGTAACCTTGCCACGAAGGATGAGGAGAAGGCAGAGGTACTTAATGCCTTCTTTGCCTCAGTCTTTAATAGTCAAGCTAGTCATCCTCGGGTTTTTCAGGCCCCTGAGCTGGGAGATGGAGATAGGATGCAGAATGAAGTCCCAGTTGTCAAAGAGGTGGCAGTCACTGACCTGCTCCTCCACCTGGATGCGCACAAGTCCATGGGCCTAGATGGGATCCACCCGAGGATACTGAGGGAGCTGGCAGAGGAGCTGGCCAAGCCACTCTCCATCATTTATCAGCAGTCCTGGTCAACCGGGGAGGTCCCAGATGACTGGAAGCTAGCAAATGTGACGCCCCTCTACAAGAAGGGTCGGAAGGAGGATCCGGGGAACTACAGGCCTGTCAGCCTGACCTCGGTGCCGGGAAAGGTCATGGAGCAGATCATCTTGAGTGCCATTATGCAGCAAGTGCAGGACAACCAGGGGATCGGGCTCAGCCAGCATGGGTTTATGAAAGGGAGGTCCTGCTTCACTAACCTGATCTCCTTCTATGACAAGGTGACCCGCTTAGTGGATGAGGGGAAGGCTGTGGATGTTGTCTACTTGGACTTTAGTAAGGCCTTTGACACAGTCTCCCACAGCATTCTCCTGGAGAAGCTGGCTGCTCACGGCTTGGATAAGTGCACTCTGCGCTGGGTTAAAAACTGGCTGGACGGCCGAGCCCAGAGAGTGGTGGTAAATGGAGTCAAATCCAGTTGGTGGCCGGTCACAAGTGGTGTTCCCCAGGGCTCAGTGTTGGGGCCGGTCCTGTTCAATATCTTCATTGATGATCTGGATGAGGGGATTGAGTGCACCCTCAGGAAGTTTGCAGATGACACCAAGTTGGGTGGAAGTGTCGATCTGCTGGAGGGTAGGAAGGCCCTACAGAGGGATCTGGACAGTCTGGATCGTTGGGCTGGGGCCAACCGTATGAGGTTCAACAAGGCTAAGCGCCGGGTCCTGCACTTGGGTCACAACAACCCCATGCAATGCTACAGGCTTGGGGAAGAGTGGCTGGAGAGCTGCCTGGCAGAAAAGGACCTGGGGGTGTTGGTTGACAGTCAGCTGAACATGAGCCAGCAGTGTGCTCAGGTGGCCAAGAGGGCCAATGGCATCCTGGCTTGTATCAGGAATAGTGTGGCCAGCAGGACCAGGGAGGTGATAGTGCCCCTGTACTGGGCACTGGTGAGGCCGCACCTCGAGTACTGTGTTCAGTTTTGGGCCCCTCACTGCAAGAAGGACATCGAGGTGCTGGAACGTGTCCAAAGAAGGGCAACGAAGCTGGTGAAGGGTCTAGAGCACAAGTCTTATGAGGATCGGCTGAGGGAACTGGGGTTGTTTAGCCTGGAGAAGAGGAGGCTGAGGGGAGACCTTATTGCTCTCTACAACTACCTGAAAGGAGGTTGTAGTGAGGTGGGTGTCAGTCTCTTCTGCCAAGTAACAAGCAATAGGACAAGAGGAAACGGCCTCAAGTTGTGCCAGGGGAGGTTTAGACTGGATATTAGGAAAAACTTCTTCACTGAAAGGGTTGTCAAGCATTGGAACAGGCTGCCCAGGGAAGTGGTTGTGTCTTCATCCCTGGAGGTATTTAAAAGATGTGTAGATGTGGTGCTTAGGGACATGGTTTAGTGGTGGACTTGGCAGTGTTAGGTTAAGGGTTGGACTCAATGATCTTAAAGATCTTTTCCAGCCTAAACAATTCTTTGATTCTATGGTTCTACGCCTTCTCCATCAAACTTTGTCAGGTAAACAGGATATAGTAAATATGGATGGGTCTCCATCCCTGGAGGTATTTAAAGAACAGATAGATTTGGTGCTCGAGGACATGGTATAATGAAGACTTGGCAGTGCTAGGTTAACGGTTGGACTCGAGGATCTTAAGGGTCTTTTCCAACCTTAACGAGTCTATGATTCTATGATTCTTAATGCTAAATGGTAAACACTAACGAGTTTTACAGACAAGTAAAAGGCAGGCATTGACAGTTTGATTCCTCTATATTCTGTGTGCCTTTACTTGTCCCCATTCTGTTTGCAAAATGAAATTATTAGTCTCTTTATGTTCCTGGACCAGAGAGGACGTGCACCAGGTGATGTGGCTGATTGATAGACACTTTTTATTATCCTAGCTAAGACTCTTCCAGCAATAGCTCTGGTAATGCTTACCTATATTACAGTGTGGCTTTTTATTTGATCTACCAGCTAAAACAGCATCCAAGTGAGTCCTGTTTCCTGCCTGTTGATTGAGATTGAGACCTGTTTTTAGGCCTCTGGTGTCTTGCTGTGTTTTCTCTTCTGTTCTTTTGTGATATCTCTTGGTCTTCAAGGTCAAAAATGAAATCAGTCACTTGTGTGGATAGGAAGATTATTCAGAGTTATAATTATAAGCACAAAAAGTTTTGAAGGGCTATTTTTAAACCTCATATTTTAGGGTTTAACCTTGTTCAGAAGTGAGGTTGTGAATCTGTGGGAAATAAGGGGTGGCATATTATCCCATACCTCTGTCTGGAGGGCTCTTAAGCCTCTGCTGAGGTGTAGCCCCTGGCAGAAAGGGGATACTGCCTTGTCACAGCATGGCTGGTCTGACTGAAGTGAACCATGCTCCCAGTGCTGAAATACTGGGCTGCAGACATACTTGTACCCAGCTTGGATAGGATTTGTTTTTAAACCTCCCTGTTTGGTTGCAGAGAGGTCTCCTGTCTGTCCATGCCTCGCAGTCAAGGAGTAAAAGCACAGCTCATCTTTGCTTATGTTTCCATTTAGTAGTAACCAAATTAATAATTTTATTTAAACTTGTTCCTTGGATTCTCCTATTCCAACTGGGTGCATCTTTCCACTGTTCCCCTCTATAAAGCCTCTTGGCCCATTGTCTTCTAATTTTGGTGTTGGCTCATTGCAAGAGGGTATTTTGTGGCATTGATCTAGTGTTTTTACAGGTGTCGTGGTTGCTTTTCTTCACGCAGTGTGCAGCCAATCACAGTTTTATCTTCTGTACATACTCCCAGAAAGGATGGTTTACAGTGGCTACATGTGACTGTGGAGATATTCCATGAGAATTCGAGCAGCAAAATGTGGCACAAGAAGATGATGAAAGACATGAAGATAACATTGGCTGTGAGGACATGCTCTGACACCTGCCACAGACTCCGGGTGCCAGAAAGCTCAGTGTGTCGTCAACTGATGGTTCATGATGTCTTACAAAAGACACAACCGTCTTGAACTCGCATGTGCAAAATCTTTGAATGAGGTTATTTTCCTTGCTCTGCAGTCAGATGTAAAAGTCCAATACTGATTACGTGGAGGAGACAGTGAAGCCTCTTAGAAAGGGTTTCTTCTTCTGTAGTACTTTCCCAGGAAGTCATTTTGTAAAACAGTGGTTGTACGTAGTAAAACAGAGCTGCGCTGTATTTGCAGACCTCTGGACTTGAGAAGGCTGGTGACACCACGGTGTGGTAACTTGGTGGAGGGGTTATGTTTATGGCCAGCTAAATGAGCTCATGTGCTTCTTCCTGGTGACACTGCTCCGGTTGCCCATTCTCTTGCACCCTGTTGAGTTATAGCAAAGCAAACTGACTGTGGGGGACTCTCTGTGCTGGAGGGATACCCCATTTGTATGTGTGTAACTGGTGCCTTCCTAAAGTTCAGGCTTCAAGTGCTTATGGGGGCTGTTTTTCTGGATTTTTGTGGGAAAAAATGCTTTGGAAAAGATGATGTAGTGTTTTCCATTTGCTTCTTGGGGACAGAGGGAAAATATTTCATTACTTCCTTCTACTGAACATGAAGTCAAACATTACAGTGCATAATCGCCACTGCTGACGGGAGTTGTACAGCATCTAAAAGTCGCAAAATTACATCAGCATGTTTTATACCTTTCCCTTGAGCAGTTAAGAGTCCTCGTTCCTTCCAAATTGCTCCATGGGCATGGACTACACCAAAGGCATATTTTGAATCCGTCCATTTACTCGCAGCCCTTCGGCCAGCTCCAGCGATCTCACTAGGGCAATTATTCCAGCTCGTTGTGCAGATGTGCCCTTAGGGAGTGACTTTGCTTCCACCAGTCGGTCTGTGGTGGTTCCAGCATATCCTGTCATTCGAACTCCATTCTTTATGAAACTGCTCCCATCAGTATACCACCTTCGGTCGGCTTCCTCCCGCGGCTCCTCCTTCAAGTCTGGTCTGCTTGCATATACAGTTTCACTAGTTTCTTAAAAAGGAAGCAGGGTTGATAATTGTAGATGTGACAATTTCTATATCATCCTGTTCCATCAAAACTGCTTGATATTTCAAGAATCTTGATGGTGAAAGCCAGCGTCCCCCTTTTTGTTCTAAAACGGAGGTTACAGTGTGGGAAGTGTGCACAATCATCTTTTGTCCCAAAGTAAATTTTCAAGCTTCTTGGATAATCAAAACAACGGCGGCCACTGCCCGAAGGCATCCCGGCCATCCTTTGCTTACTTCATCCAATTGTTTAGAGAAGTATGCTGCAGCTCGTTTATAAGGACCCAGCTTCTGGGCCAGAATTCCCAGAGCCACTCCTTGCCTTTCATACGAGAACAGCCAGAAAGGTTTCGTTACATCTGGTAGGCCCAAAGCTGGAGCCTTCATTAGCTCCAGTTTCACTTCCTTGAATGCCCTCTTAGCTTCCTCAGTCCATATTAATTGTGTCTGGCTATTTTTCAACAGTTCATATAGAGGTTTAACCAAAAGTCCATAATTATAGCTCCATAATCGGCACCAACCTGTCATTCCCAAAAAGGTTCGAAGCTCTTTTACCGTGGTCGGTTCTGGAGTTCTGCAGATAGCTTCCTTTCGGTCATTCCTGAGCTGTCTTTGTCCCTTAGAAATCACGAATCCCAGGTATATTACTTCCTTCTTCGGGATTTGGGCTTTCTGTAATGAGACTCGATAACCACTTAATCCCAGAAAATTCAACAAGCTCACAGTCCATTCCTTACACTCTTCATCCTTTTCTGTGGCTATTAAGATATCATCCATGTATTGCAAAAGAATCCCATTTCCTGGGGGGCCTCTCCCAGGTCTCTAATTCCTTAGCTAATTGATTTCCAAAAATGGTAGGGCTGTTTTTAAATCCTTGGGGTAACACTGTCCAGGTCAGTTGGGTTTTTCGTCCTGTATTAGGGTTTTCCCATTCAAAGGCAAATAAATTGCAGTTTTCTGGAGCCAAGGTAAGGCAAAAGAATGCGTCCTTTAAATCTAATACAGTGAACCACTCATAGGGTTCCTTTAAACTAGTCAGCAGAGTATATGGGTTTGCCACTAACGGATTCAAATCTTCAACTATTTGAATTATTGCCCGCAAATCTTGCATCAATCGATAAGTTTTGCCATCAGGCTTTTTGACAGGCAGAATGGGAGTGTTATATTCTGAAGAGCATTCAATTAATAGTCCAAATTTTATAAACTCTTCTAAAATACTTTTTACCCCTCGCCTATCTTCCAATTTCAAGGGGTATTGCTTTATCTTAACAGGTCGTGCCCCTTCTTTGAGTTTAACAACAACCAATTCAGCATTTTTAGCCTTTCCAGGTATTCCTGAGGCCCATACCTGGTATGGGTATACCCGGTCTTTTATTTCTTGTATAATTTCTTCTTCTCTAATTTGGGGTTCAGTAAGAACCAAACTTAAAATTTCAATGTGATTTTCATCTAGTATTTTAAATTCAATTTCCCCATTTCTAAATTTTATTTCGGGATTTAGTTGTTCTAATAGGTCCCTTCCCAGTAAGGGTCTGGGAGCCTCAGGCAGGTAGAGAAATTTGTGAATCCCCACACTCTTCCCAATTCTAAATTTTAATGGTCTCAAGAAAAAAGCCTTTTCAACCTGCCCAGTGGCTCCCACAACATTAACATTTTGTTTACTTATAGGTAACAAGGTTTGATTCAATACAGAGAATGTGGCTAACGCAGCCACTATCTCCTTTCCCAGCTTCCTTCTGTCCTCCCCATTCCGATATACTCTCCACGCTTCCTCCAGCAACTTTTCTAAATTCCTTATATCTGGTTCCTTAAGTTTCTAAAGTTTCTTTCTGATATCATTAGTGGATTGTCCCAGAAACAGAGATACCAGCTGCTGTGTGGCAGCTTCTGACTAGTAGTAAATCTTCTCACAGCAGCCCGTAAGCGATCTAAAAACTCCGTGGGCGTTTCAGTCTGCCCCTGCTTGATAGCATACAGAGCAGACCCGTTAACTGCCTTTGGGATCGCATGTTCTATTCCAAATTTGATCCAGGTTCGGTATCGTTGCAACAAACGGTACTGAGCTGGATCATTAGGGTCCCAACCCGGGTCCCTGGAGGGCACATGATCTTTGGCCGTGCCCTGTAAAACTCGTCCCTCAATCTGTGTTTCTACATGAGCTCAGGCTGCCTTTAATACAAGCTGCCTCTCAGTTTCAGTCATAGCATCTAGCATAAGATCCACATCTTTCCAATCCGGGTCCAAATTCTTAGTAATCCACTCAAACCTTTTCACAATCCCACTTGGGTCCTCCCTGTACCTCTCAACTGCATCCTTCCACTTATCCACATCATCCATCTGGAAAGGCACTTTTCTTCCGCCTTTCTGGGTTTCTCTCTCACCTTCAAACACCTCTGTCCAATACTACATGCTGAACAACATCGCTTCAACTTCCCTAACTCTTTCTGATTTTCCTTTTCCAAAGCCAACACCATGGGATCTTGGGGAGCAAAGTTAAAACCACAATCTTTCTGCCACTCAGGGTGATTTCGGAGGGGGAAAAACATATCCGCATACATAGCTTCGTCCCATTTTCCCTCCCTCCTTAAGAATAACAGGAGTTGCAGCAAGGCATTATACTTCAGAGTCCCATTCAAAGGCCACTTTTCTTCATCATCTAATTTATACAATGGCCATCACTGATTACAATACTTAGTTTTCTTATTCACATTTCCTCCATGTCCTTCCAGTGATATAAAATGCAACCTAATGGAGATTTCTTGGGTACCTCTTTACTTTGCTGTGACCCCCCCATTTTATTGGTCCCAGTTCTCTCCTGTATTCCCACAGTATCGTAACAGTTAGTTCCACGGTCCACACTTTACCACTTAGAGGGTTACAGAATTACTGTTTTACATCCTTACAACCTTTTTCTTTCGCTTTGTCCATCTCCGGCCGTTTCCCTCGCAGGACAACGAAACCGCGGATCAGGACTCCGCACTCACTTCGTACTAAGAGTACGTCTCATTCACACACACACAGGACAGCATACACACTTTTGACGACAAAACACTCAAATACCAATACAAAGTACGTCTCATTCACACACGCGCAGGACAGTACAGACACTTTTGACAACAAAAACGCTCACATACCAATACAATGAACAAAAATCCTAAAAGCAAACACAGAGCAACTACTGGTCCTTATAACATGCCAAACACAATCCCAAAATCAAATAACCGAGTTCCAAAGCTGAGATCCGATATACCCAAATGCAAGAGTTCCAAATGAGCACCAAAGTGCCCCCAAATGTATAACTTTAAGGCGCTAGCAGCCCGGTATACTCCACCAAGCGTGAACCACTCACGGCTTACAGGGGTTTCCAACAAATGACTAGTCCCAAACCAAATTTAAGAAAGAATACCTTTTTCCGAAGACGGTCCTTGTCTGCTCCCGCAGCGATCCGACTGAGGCAAGGAGTCCCTCTGGAAATTTTCCAGGGGTACCCTAGGGAGTCCCGTTCTCAACGGGTCCTGCAGCTGAGCAGAGAGGGTCCCATCTGGGTCGCCAAAACTGATACAAAAATTCACGGATGCTTCTCCTCACAGTCCGAATCTCCCCAAGGGAGAAACGGAGTATTCAGAGAGTCCCTGAAACGAAACTCAATAGCAACGACGTTACTATTAAGCAGGTATTCTTTATTGCAGCGCTGGGCAGCACTGGGGATTCTCCACCATAAGTGCTCCACCGATTTGGTGGACTTTCAGAGATTATATACTATGAAGTCCTACATATTCACAGGATTTCCGAGAATTCATTTGCATAAACATGAGATTCCCTGGAACTTATTAACATATGCAAATGTCCGATCCGCATGCGCAGTCGTCTCCCGTGGTGGTCTTCAGGTGGTCTTTGGGGGTCTTCAGATGAAGGCTCGTAATCTTCTTCACTGCTGACGCAGAAGTCACGGACACAGCACACGATCAATATGATCAAGCAAAATGTCGGTTTATTACATACACAGCTTAGTTAATATAGTTTCTTGCCTTCCTAATCATGCATAAACTTATCGCTAATTGGTTAACTATGTTTGGCAATATGCTGTTCATGCGCTACTAGCGATATTCTGATTCGTTCATAACAATAGTTCACACGCACCGCCCGCTTCTCCCATATCTTGTTTTCAACATTGCAAGGCAATAGTTTCTTCCTCTTAATCTGCTTGTTTCATGTCTTCCAAACCGCAGTCGACCTTCGCAGCATCCTTGAATTCCTCTTGCGTTAAATGCAGATTAAGTCCACATAGTCTGAGTCTGGGTTGCTCACTACATGTCCTTGGCTTTTCAGATATCCCACACTTCACTATGTGCCCCCCACGACATGGGGGCAGCTTCTGGCATCTTCTCACAGAAGCCACCCCTGTAGCCCCCCTGCTACCAAAACCTTGCCAGGCAAACCCAATACACCAATATCACCAAGGTCTTCAAGGCAGAAGGGGATACAGGTGGCAGAAGAGAAGAGTTTGTTGGAGCTGATAGGACTGGAACCGAGGACATGGGCAGACTGGGGAGTGGATTTCTGATGAGGAAATTGTGGTTGTGTTGTATTTGCAGCATCATCATCTAAATTCTTGCAGAGTTAATTGTAATGTAACAAATGTTGCTTTAACAGCTTCATTGTCTGTCATTCCTGTCACCTTTTTTGCTTATATTCTCAAACATGACCAGAATACATTTTCTCATTTGTCATTGCCTGCCTCTTCTTGCTCCTAGATATTCAGTGACTTCAATTTAGCTAGTGTTAAGGTAACTCCAAAGCAATTTGGAATTCTATTATTTTGAAAGAAGCTAAAGCTAAATGGGGCTCTTTCCTGCAGACATTCATGCACATAATTAAAATCATTCAAACAGTTGAGTGTGCTTAGAATTGGGCTCTGGATTTGTACTTTATTTGTAATCTCCCATTGAATGAATTAACACTGGTTTTCGTAGTTATAGGTTGAAAGAATTAAAATGCTTACTTCACAGGTTAAAACTGTTGAATTTGAAAGATTTAACTGTCTGGATATAAGGTTGTTTGTGCTGTATGACCTGGAAGAAGATTTGATTTAAAAAGTGTTCATGTTACTTCACAGACATTTCCAGTTTGTTTAATGGGTTTATTTTTAAAATGTCTTCATTTTGGTTTATGTCATTTTTCAATAGAAACTTCAGGGCTTTATATACAAAAAATAAAATAGTTCTTCTGTTTTCACCACTTGAGAGGGGGTGATTCAGTTTGATTTGAGTTATGAATGGGCTACCTCACCACCTACAAACTGCAGTCTTATAAAATATTTTTTTCTTACTTTCTGATCAGACAATTCACTTGAATAAAGGACTGTTGTGGTTTAACCACAGCTGGCAACTAAGCACCACACACCTGCTTGCTCACTTCCCCCACAATGGGATGAGGGAGAGAATCGGAAGAGTAAAAGTGAGAAAACTTGTCGGTTCAGATAAAGACAGTTTAATAGGTAAAGCAAAAGCCATACATGTAAGCAAAGCAAAGCAAGGAATTCATTCACTACTTCCCATCAGCAGGCAGGTGTTCAGCCATCTCCAGGAAAGCAGGGCTCCATCATGCATAACGGTTACTTGGGAAGACAAACGCCATCACTCCAGACGTCCCCCCCCCTTCCTTCTTCTTCCTCCAGCTTTTTATTGCTGAGCATGACGTCATATGGTATGGAATATCCCTTTGGTCAGTTGGGGTCAGCTGTCCTGGCTGTGTCCCCTCCCAACTTCTTGTGTACCCCCAGCCTACTTGCTGGTGGTGTGGTGTGAGAAGCAGAAAAGGCCTTGACTCTGTATAAGCACTGCTCAGCAGTAACTAAAACATCCCTGTGTTCTCAACACTGTTTTCAGCACAAATCCAAAACATACCCCCATACTAGCTACTATGAAGAAAATTAACTCTATGCCGGTCAAAACCAGCACAAGCCCAGATATTCTTACTCATTAAAAAATATTCCTTTCTTGCAAAGAAAAGTCTGACTTTGGTTTGGTTGGTTTTGGGTTTTTTTTGTTGGATTTTTTTAGGTCGTTTTGGGGGGTTTTTTTGGGTTTTTTGTTTTTTTTGGGGTTTTTTTGTTTTTTTTTTTTTTTTAATGAAAATACCAATTTCCATGCAGAGACCAAGTTACAAGAATGCATGGTTGTTTGGCTGACCAGGACTCTGGGAAGAGCATCCACTGCTCTGGCTTTCCCTTGAAGTTTTCCTGAGCCTTCGGAAAGCCAAAGGCTCGGCATGATCCTGCTGGTACTGTGGGCAACCTTGCCTGAAAAGCTTGGCTAATTTATAGGCATTGCTGGAGCTGCTCGTGGGTAGGGAGTTGCAGAAATCCTGTGTGACTGCTGGAGGTTGAGGTGGGGAAACGAGACTGTGAATGAGCTTCCTCAGCTAACCGTGGCAGTTTGGCTGATGGTGACCATGGGGTTTGTGTGGGTGAGACCTGAGAGGTGGCCAGCTCAGACTCAGCAGGCTTCTTAATTTGGGTACAGAACAAAACAAAAGTTTAGGGGATTTCATGGGGAAAGCTCCCTGGTCCCACTGCAGAGGGGCAGTTTTAGGCTTCTCAGCTCTTCTTTACCAGATCCATGTTGACTTGCATAGGGCTGTCTGTGCATCTTTAACTGGTTTACCTAGAAACAGCACCATGGTGCTTGGAGAACTGGGCTGTTTCTCGTAGAGTTTTGACAGGGTTTATGTGCCTAGGCAGAGGTTTTATGGGTAGCAGAGAGCTGTCTGTACACATTACATCATAACTTAATGTGATCAGATACATAGCCACTGGGCCTATGTATACGAGAATGGGTCATACGTGTACTCTTGTTCTGACTCTGACTTGTTCATTATCTGGATTTTTGCATTACCTGAGGTGGTATCTGCCTCTTTTCCCATTCCTTTGGATAGTGGGATGCTGAGTGTATATACGTGGCTAAGCCCTGTGACCTTTAGTTGGTGTCGGGGTGCACAACTGGTGATGAACACTGGAAGAACAGCTGATAAGTGAGGCAGTTACCTGTGGGGAAGCTGGGTCACTGCACGATCTATAATCTCTTTTTTCCCATTTTTTTGTTTTGCTCTCCTGAGTAATCTTTTTATCAAAGCTTGTATCACCCAAGCAGTTTAAATGCTAAAGGTAACTGGACTGTGAAGTCTGAATTGCATTGCTCTTGGCAGCACATTTTGACTTCCTGAGATGTGCTGTGGCTTTGGAGGAGAGAACAGCACTCAGCCATTGTAGGGCAAGAGAAGACTTTGTTATTGTAACCCAGGATAGTTTGCCTCCCCCATCCGAGTATGTAGAGTCCCAAGCACATCTTATCTCATTGTCACGGTAACCCAGGATAGTTCGCTTCCCCCCTCATCTGCACCCCCCCTTCACCCACCTTTGCACGGGCGCCAACGTGAGGGCCAGCTGCAGATCTCGGAATTCGGACAACAGTACCTGCATTACATCAACGAGTTCGCTAATGAGCAAAGCAGGACATTGCATATGTATGATATGTTAATCAGTGCAAGCTTTATTATCCACCCCTGTGGTGCTTTCCTTTGAGCTTCACCCCCGAGCAGGGCTCCACTGTGTTGGGTCCCCATTTGATTAGCGTTGGTGTCCTGGGGCTCCTGCCGTGGTAATGCTACACTTTCAATAAAGCCAAAGCTTTCACTTGCTGAGTTTTGTGCCTCGTCCCTGAGGGATCTGCACCTGCTTTTCACTTGTAACAGCCATCTTAAAAAGAAGGTGAAACACAATATTAAGGTGTACCAAGTCTAGTGTTCATGCTTAGACTTTGCTATTCCTTGAAATCACAGTGTGGCTAAGTGAAGATTCATAGGCCTTTTTTTTTCTTTGCTTGACTGGTTTTTAAGGCCAAATGAGTCAGTGAGAACAGACCAAATGAGGTTGGGAGAACATCTGTATTGGTCTCCTATGAACCAGAGGTCATGGAATTTGTCCTAGCTGTCCTCCACAACATCCAAGAAACGTGTTGTGATCTGGTGTCGATCACTATAGAGCCCTCATTGACAAGGATGTTTTCAAAAAGGTTAGACTGCACTGCATGTGACATTTCAGCAATAGTCACCAAGGGATGTCATCTCCTAAATATAGGAAGACAACAGCAGGTAACGCTTCTAATGACACCCAAAGCAGTAGTAAGAGTCCACTTCCAACAATTGTTGGATAACTCCCAGTGCAGAGGCAGGAGGAGCCTGAGATCTGTGGGAGAAGGGGAGGAGAGTAAAACGTGAAACTCTGAAACTTTGCTTCTATCTGTTTGTGGTTTTCCTGTGACTTGTGGATCTTCAGAGTGTGATTGCTGCTGTCAGGAGCACGTTGGGCAGCGCTGTTCGATTCAGTACCTCTATTTTAGGTGCTGTTTACCAGGCTGTTGTTAAGAGGGATGGCCAGAGCCAACAGTGAGGCAAGGGGAGGCCAGAGCGAAGTTCAGCTACACTTGCCCACTTTATGAATGATAAACTTAGCCACTAAAAGTAGTAGCTTCGCTGTGCCTCTTTGTAAATCTCTGTGAGACTGAAGAAACAATTCTGAACTGAAACGCATTCTCCCCGAGGGACTTTTTTCAGCACTAAGCCCAATTATCTTTTAAATGGGGGGTTTAGCCCTCCATGGAAGCCATAAATATGTCCATAGCTGAGCTGTAGTGGGTTGTATATTCCTGATTGTCCTATTAAGGGAATTCAGTGAAAGAAAACAGGAGACCATTCTCCCTAGTAAAAGTACTAGCAGCTGTTTTCTTGCACTCTAAGTGATACTGCACATTTTACTCTTGAATATCTAAATAGTGTTTGGCTACATCAATATTATCACCAGCAACTGTTAACAGATACAAATTCCTTAATACACTCTGGTTAATCTGTTATTATCTCAAACCCTTCGAGCCCCACATTGGGCGCCAAAAAGGACTGTCGTGGTTTAACCCCAGCCAGCAACTATGCACCACGCAGCCGCTCGCTCACTCCCCCCACCTCAGTGGGATGTGGGAGAGAATCGGAAGGGTAAAAGGGAGAAAACTCGTGAGTTGAGATAAAGACAGTTTAATAACTGAAGTAAAATAACATAGAATAGTAGTAATAGTAGTAGTAGCAGTAATAATAATAATAATTATAATAATAATAATAATAAAAACAAATAATAATAATACAATAATAATATACAAAGCAAGTGATACACTGTACAATTGCTCATCACCCGCCGACCGATGCCCAGCACGCCCCCAAGCAGTGATCGCTGCCCCCCAGCCAACTCCCCCAGTTTATATACTGAGCATGATGTCCTGTGGGTTGGAATAGCCCTTTGGTCACTTTGGGTCAGCTGTCCTGGCTGTGCCCCCTCCCAGCTTCTTGTGCACCCGGCACAGCATGGGAAGCTAAAAAGTCCTTGACTAGTGTAAGCCCTACTTAGCAACAACTAAAACATCAGCGTGTTATCAATATTATTCTCATCCTAAACCCAAAACACAGCTACTAGGAAAAGAATTAACTCTATCCCAGCTGAAACCAGGACAGAAAATACAATGGATACACACCATGGGCCACCATGTGGTTTTATCTGCGTGACCATGAAGAGGACATGAGGAAGTGGGATGGAAAATCTACCTCGACCCTAGAGGCATGGGTACATGAGTTGCAAGGAAAAACAACTACAAAAGGGGGTTCTTCCAGGAAAATTGCTGCTCCAGTTTCCAGTGAGCAGTTCCCCAGACAGGGTAGAAGGGCTGATTTTGTTTCTGATCCTAATAAAGGGACTTTTGATTCACATTTACAAGAAGTGAGTAACAAATGCTATGACCAGGACTAGAGGGGCCCTGCCTCCAGCCAGGTGGAGGAAAGGGACAACCGGGTGTACTGGACTGTGTGGATTCGATGGCCTGGCACATCAGACCCACAGCAGTATAAGGCTCTAGTGGACACTGGTGCACAGGGTACCCTCATGCCATCAAGCTATGAAGGGGCAGAACCCATCTGTATTTCTGGAGTGACAGAGGGATCCCAACAGCTGACTGTATTGGAGGCTGAAGTGAGCTTAACCGGGAAGGAGTGGCAGAAGCACCCCATTGTGACTGGCCCAGAGGCCCCGTGCATCCTTGGCATAGACTACCTCGGGAGAGGGTATTTCAAGGACCCAAAAGGGTACCGGTGGGCTTTTGGTATAGCTGCCTTGGAGAGGGAGGAAATTAAACAGCTGTCTACCCTGCCCGGTCTCTCGAAGGACCCTTCTATTGTGGGATTGCTGAGGGTCAAAGAACAACAGGTGCCAATCGCTACCATGACAGTGCACCGACGGCAATATTGCACCAACAGAGACTCCCTGATTCCCATCCATAAGTTGATTCGTCGACTGGAGAGCCAAGGAGTGATCAGCAAGACTCACTCACCATTTCACAGTCCCATATGGCCAGTTCAAAAGTCTAATGGAGAGTGGAGACTAACAGTAGGCTATCGGGGCCTGAACGAAGTCACGCCACCACTGAGCGCTGCCGTGCCGGACATGCTAGAACTTCAATACGAATTGGAGTCAAAGGCAGCCAAGTGGTATGCCACCATTGACATCGCTAATGCGTTTTTCTCGATCCCTTTGGCAGCAGAGTGCAGGCCACAGTTTGCTTTCACTTGGAGGGGGGTCCAGTACACCTGGAATGGACTGCCCCAGGGGTGGAAACACAGCCCCACCATTTGCCATGGACTGATCCAGACTGCACTGGAACAGGGTGGGGCTCCAGAACATCTGCAATACATTGATGACATCATCCTGTGGGGCAACACAGCAGCAGCAGTTTTTGAGAAAGGGAAGCAAATAGTCCAAATTCTTCTGGAGGCCAGCTTTGCCATAAAACAAAGTAAGGTCAAGGGACCTGCATAGGAGATCCAGTTTTTAGGAATAAAATGGCAAGATGGACGTCGTCAGATCCCAATGAATGTGAACAACAAAATAACAGCCATGTCTCCACCAACCAGCAAAAAGGAAACGCAAGCTTTCTTGGGCATTGTGGGTTTTTGGAGAATGCATATTCCAAATTACAGTCTGATCGTAAGCCCTCTCTGTCAAGTGACTCAGAAGAAGAACGATTTCAAATGGGGCCCTGAGCAACGACAAGCCTTTGAACAAATTAAACAGGAGATATAGTCCATGCAGTAGCCCTTGGGCCAGTCCAGGCAGGACAAGATGTAAAAAATGTGCTCTACACTGCAGCCGGGGAGAATGGCCCTACCTGGAGCCTCTGGCAGAAAGCACCAGGGGAGACTCGAGGTCGACCCCTAGGGTTTTGGAGTCGGGGATACAGAGGATCCGAGGGTGGCTATACTCCAACTGAAAAAGAGATATTGGCAGCATGTGAAGGGGTTCGAGCTGCTTCGGAAGTGGTTGGTACTGAAGCACAGCTCCTCCTGGCACCCGACTGCCGGTGCTGGGCTGGATGTTCAAAGGGAGGATCCCCTGTACGCATCATGCAACTGATGCTACATGGAGTAAGTGGGTCGCACTCATCACACAACGGGCTCGAATAGGAAACCCCAGTCGCCCAGGAATCTTGGAAGTGATCATAGACTGGCCAGAAGGCAAGGATTTCGGAATATCGCCAGAGGAGGAGGAGGTGACGCGTGCTGGGGAGGCCCCACCGTATAATAAACTACCAGAAAATGAGAAGCACTATGCCCTGTTCACTGATGGGTCCTGTCGTCTTGTGGAGAAGCATCGGAGGTGGAAAGCTGCTGTATGGAGTCCTGTACGACAAGTGGCAGAAACTGCTGAAGGAGAAGGTGAATCAAGTCAGTTTGCAGAGGTGAAAGCCATCCAGCTGGCTTTAGATATTGCTGAATGAGAAAAGTGGCCAATGCTCTCTCTCTATACTGACTCATGGATGGTGGCAAATGCCCTGTGGGGGTGGTTACAGCAATGGAAGCAGAGCAACTGGCAGCGCAGAGGCAAGCCCATCTGGGCTGACGCGTTGTGGCAAGATATTGCTGCCCGGATAGAGAACCTGGTTGTAAAAGTAGGTCACGTAGATGCTCACGTACCCAAGAGTTGGGCCACTGAAGAACATCAAAACAACCAGCAGGTGGATCAGGCTGCTAAGATTGAAGTGGCTCAGGTGGACCTGGACTGGCAACAGAAGGGTGAATTATTTCTAGCTTGGTGGGCCCATGACACCTCAGGCCATCAAGGAAGAGATGCAACCTATAGATGTGCTCGTGATCGAGGGGTGGACTTGACCATGGACACTATTGCACAGGTTATCCATGAATGCGAAACATGCGCTGCAATCAAGCAAGCCAAGCGGTTCAAGCCTCTCTGGTATGGAGGACGATGGCTGAAATATAAAGATGGGGAGGCCTGGCAGATTGACTAGATCACACTCCCACAAACCCGCCAAGGCAAGCGCCATGTGCTTACAATGGTGGAAGCAACCACCGGATGGCCGGAAACATATCCCGTGCCCCATGCCACCGCCCGGAACACTATCCTGGGCCTTGAAAAGCAAGTCCTATGGCGACATGGCACCCCAGAACGAATTGAGTCAGACAACGGGACTCATTTCCGAAACAGCCTCATAGACACCTGGGCCAAAGAGCATGGCATTGAGTGGGTATATCACGTCCCCTATCATGCACCAACCTCCGGGAAAATCGAACGATACAATGGACTGTTAAAGACTACACTAAAAGCAGTGGGTGGTGGGACATTCAAACATTGGGATACACATTTAGCAAAGGCCACCTGGTTAGTCAACACTAGGGGATCTGCCAATCGAGCTGGCCCTGCCTAGTCAAGACTTTTACGTACTGTAGAAGGGGATAAAGTCCCTGTAGTGCACATAAAAAATATGATGGGGAAGACAGTCTGGGTTGCTCCTGCCTCAGGCAAAGCTAAATCCATTCGTGGAATTGCTTTTGCTCAAGGACCTGGGTGCACTTGGTGGGTGATGCAGAAGGATGGGGAAGCCCGATGTGTACCTCAAGGGGATTTGATTTTGGGTGAAAATAGCCAATGAACTGAACTGTGTAATGTTAGTTGCTATATAATACCGGATGTCATCACTTCTGTGATTACTATATGCCATATCAACAGTATACAGTAAGAATCACCCAAATTAATGAAGAATGAACTTTGAGGAAACCAAGCAAAGTGCAGTGGTGATAGAACCACAACTGGCTTCAGCATGCAACAATCCAACACCACACACCATCTCTCCTGCCCTGAAGGACTGTTATGACAGATGAAGCCCAAAGTCATGGACTAAATGAACTCAATGAACATTTTAGAGGGATGGCCCATAGACTAAGGGAATGATATCTATGTGTATATATCAAAATACAGGAAAGGTGGTGGTGATTAACTGGAATGTATTGGAAAGTGTAGGACCTGGGCATGACATAGATAGTATGGAATAAGTGGTGGATACTGTCCTGGTTTCAGCTGGGATAGAGTTAATTTTCTTCTTGGTAGCCGGTATGGGGCTGTGTTTTGGATTTAGGATGAGAACAATGTTGAAAACACACTGATGTTTTAGTTGTTGCTAAGTAGTGCTAAGTAGTGCTAAGTTGTTGCTAAGTTGTTGCTAAGCAGTGCTTACACTAGGCAAGGACTTTTCAGCTTCCCATGCTCTGCCCGGTGCACAAGAAGCTGGGAGGGGGCACAGCCAGGACAGCTGACCCAAAGTGGCCAAAGGGCTATTCCATACCATATGACGTCATGCTCGGTATATAAATTGGGGGAGTTGACCGGGGGGCAGCAATGGTTGCTTGGGGATGTGCTGGGCATTGGTTGGCGGGTGGTGAGCAATTGCACAATGTATCACTTGCTTTGTGTATTATTATTATTATTACTACTACTACTACTACTACTATTACTACTATTCTATTTTACTTCAGTTATTAAACTGTTCTTATCTCAACCCACGAATTTTCTCACTTTCACCCTTCCAATTCTCTCCCCCATCCCACCGGTGGGGGGGCAGTGAGTGAGTGGCTGTGTGGTGCTTAGTTGCTGGCTGGGGTTAAACCACGACACTTCTCTCTTGAGCAGAGGGATGCTTACTCCTAATGGCTGAGATACTGGTCCATACAGGTGAGGAGTAGGACATGTCCTTTTTGAATTGCTGGAACTCCCAGGATAATTTCTCAGCTAGCATGTCAGGCAGTTTCTCCGCAGCCGAGACATGGGCCCATAGGGAGGAAGAGAGACTTTCTTCGTATTGTCGGTGTTGGCCGGCCAATTCATCCACTGTTGGTCCCTCTTCATCTTTCCAGGTCATTATTGCCAATTAGTTTGCATACGATGATGGTGTGCTCCGTACAATCTTCTGCCACATGGGTCGTGTTCATTGGACTTCATCTGGATCTTTGGGTAACTGCTCATTGTCCAGGTCATTATAAATCACCTCCAGCACAGCTAATTCCCTCAGGTACTGGATACCTCTCTCCATGGTGGTCCACTCGCCTGGGTGACATATAACATCTTCCTTGAAGGGATACCTTTCCTTCATGCCTGACAGGAGTCGCCTCCAGAGGCTGAGGGCTTGTGCCCCTTTTCCAATTGCTTTGTCAATGCCCCCTTCCCTAGAAAGGGATCCCAGCTGCTTGGCTTCCCTGCCCTCTAATTCCAGGCTACTGGCCTCGTTATCCTAGCATCGATGCAGCCAGGTGACAATGTGCTCGCCTGGACGATGACTGAAATCTTTTCGCATATCTCGCAGCTCACTCAGGGACAGGGATCGTGTGGTTACCATCTCATTTGTGGGTTCTGCCTCTTCCTCCTCCTGTTCTTGTGATGGCCCTGGTTCATCATCAGCCCTTACTAAATGAGCTGATTTTCTCATGTATTTTTTCTTGTGTATAGGGGCAACTGATACTGGCATGGGTTTGTTCTCTGGCGTAGCTGCAGAGCCTGTCGCGGGGGCTGGTGTAGCTACAGCACCTGTCACAGGGGCTGGCGCAGCCACAGCGCCTGTCGTTTTGTCATCAGATCCAGAGACCTTCTCTTCCCCTTGAGGGTTCTGAATAGTGTTGAATAGGGCTCGGTAGGCATGGGCCAGGCCCCAGCACATTGCAGTGATTTGTGTCTCTCTGGAGTTGTCAGGGTGACAGCATACTTTTTCCAAATACTGTACTAGTTTTTCAGGGTTCTGCACTTGTTCAGGGGTGAAGTTCCAAAACACTGGAGGTGCCCGTTGTCCTAGGTACCTGCCCATACACATCCCACACACCCTGCCACTCATAACTATCCAGCCTTGGAAGAGATCTCTGGATGATATTCTTAAAATGCTTATTAACCTTAGACAAAACCAAAACAATATTCTCAAGAACTACCAATGGATATATCTTAACTACCCAAGGATGTTCAAGATAAAGTTGTTGTAATGAAGGAGGAAACATCATAGAAGAAAGCAGCGAAGGTGCCATTCTGTATTTCCTCCATAAAAATCCTCTCAGAGGAAGAGGTATAATTGCTAATTGTCTCCATGAGGTGGTACCTGAAGTACAGTAATGGCTTCACTACAGAACCCAAATACCAGATAGTGCTCAAGGTCAGTGTTTTAATAACAAATCTCCCAGGCAAAACATCACTAATCACTGCAGAGCACAGCAAACTACAAAACCCAACGCCAATCTTTAACACATACTGCAAAAACAAGAGCATGGTACAGATCAAGTAGACTAATACCGAGAATGGAGGAATCAATATTGTGACCAGCAACTGTTAACAGATACAAATTCCTTAATACACTCTGGTTAATCTGTTATTATCTCAAACCCTTCGAGCCCCACGTTGGGCGCCAAAAAGGACTGTCGTGGTTGAACTCCAGCCAGCAACTAAGCACCACACAGCCACTCACTCACTCCCCCCATCCCAGTGGGATGGGAGAGAAAATTGGAAGGGTGAAAGTCAGAAAACTCGTGGGTTGCGATAAGAACAGTTTAATAATTGAAGTAAGATAAAATAGAATAGTAGTAAGAGGAGTAGGAGTAGTAGTAATAATAATACAGTAATAATATACAAAGCAAGTGATACATTGTGCAATTGCTCACCACCCGCCGACCGATGCCCAGCCAGTCCCCGAGCAGCGATCGCTGCCCCCCCAGCCAATTCCCCCAGTTTATATGCTGAGCATGACGTCATATGGTATGGAATAGCCCTTTGGCCAGTCTGGGTCAGCTGTCCTGTCTGTGCCCCCTCCCAGCTTCTTGTGCACCTGGCAGAGCATGGGAAGCTGAAAAGTCCTTGCCTAGTGTAAGCCCTACTTAGCAACAACTAAAACATCAGTGTGTTATCAACATCATTGTTCTCATCCTAAATCCAAAACACAGCACTATACCAGCTACTAGGAAGAAAATCAACTCTATCCTAGCTGAAACCAGGACATATGAGTAAGCTGGTTAGGACAACAGGACAAGAGGAAAGCAAAAGGAATATAGATGAATGCATGACGAAAATACATATTTAAACAAGCTGTTCAAATTACTTATACATGTAGAAAGACAAAACATTTGCTGTATTTTTCAGTCAGGAGGAATCTGCATACTTCTGAATAGCTCACATCTGCTCCGTTCAGTGTCAACCAAGTTAAGTCTTATTTTCTTTTTGTAGTATTTAATGGGTCCTCCTTGTTCAGGTTACAAAACGTGGAGGTTCTCAGTGCACTGTGCTCTCTTCTCTGTACCTTCCACGTAGGAATCCCCATTTTTACGCTCAAATATGTGCACAAAGACCTTAATTAAGAAAAAATATTTTTCTGAACTATCCTGCTTGTAATGTTCAGTTGCTTCTGTGATGTTTTCCCCCCTTCCTGCACTTTCTTCTCTGTGTTTTACATTATCAGTAGCTAAAAGCTACCTGCTGCCAACTTGTTCACCTTAATTTTCTGCTGTGAGAACTGTGCTGCCTCTCTTGACTTCAGTATTTCTTAGTAGTGGTTGGGACTGTGTTGCATATTGGCCACAGTGGTCAAGTTTAGCTGCCTCTTCTGCAACTTCAAGTTGCCAGCAGTTGTAGACCAGACAATAAAAGACAAATGGTTTAATCTTAATACCATTTTGAGCCCACTGCTGCAATCAGTTAATCGTGTGTGTGTGTGTGTATATGTATACACACACACATTTATTCTGACATTAAATCCTACTGAAATAAAAGGGACTTCAGTGGACAAAGTGAGGGTTTGCAAGATCCATCCCTTGGTAATATCAATAGCTATGCCTTGTTTTAAACAAGACTGGATTTACTTTGATTTCTAGATTAGTACAGGTTACACTGAGCAGAACATTTAATGTGTATCATTGATTTTCCCTGTAATGTTGTTGAAACACAAATCACTGCTCTAATCATTTGCTTTACCATTAAAATTCTGTATGCAGATCTGGGCCCCTGGGATATCAACGTGTAACCAGTTACTCCATGATCTAATCAAGCTCTGCGAGGAATATGCTATTACTTCAACGCTTAGCAGTAGAAAGCTTCATCAAAATGGAAGGTTTATCTAATGTTTAAAATAAAATGCAGTTCAAAGAAACAACTGTGAAAAGCAGGGGTGTACAAAATTTTAAGACATTTAGCTTAAACAAAGCCAAATCCAAGCCAGAGTTTAAGATGATTTGTTGTGACTCTATTTATTGTTAAAGAAGAAAATTTTATAGCTGTCACTTCAGTTTATAGGTTTTTTTTCCAGTTAAAATAGCGTCGCCATCAGAAATGACTGACTAGCGGGATTTCTTTAATGTGATACTTATTTGCCACAGCATGCGTGCTTTGGAAAGTAATTTTGAAAAGCACCTACAAAAGCATCAGTAGCAGAAGGCATGACTTGTGCTCTGAACTCATTTTGATGCTAGGAGTTGGATCTCTGAGGGCCTAGTGTTACAGTCCATTTCAGAGATACAAGTCCTGCTGTCCTCGAAGGAGTTTTTCAAGCGGTGTGACATAGGCTGAGGAGCAGACCTGTTTGCTGTGGTGAGTCTGACCGGAAGCATCCCCTCCGTCTGGGACAGTGGGAGCGTGGCTCTGCCTGGAGCCGGCCGGTATTTCTGTATAAACTGCCAGATTTTACCACCAGGTATTCAGAAGGCTAATGGTAGACAAGGGCATGTCCTAGGGTCAGCTCATCTCTCCATAAAGCAAGACAAAGTCTCTTACAGAAGAATTATCATGTGTTTGCAGATGTCCTAAGCTTTATCAGCTGCTTTCATGTAAACGTCTAAATGCTGAGCAAAATAAGTTGTTGGGGGTTTTTTTTGTGTTTTTTTTTTTTTTTTTAAATGGACGTACCTTGAAACAAAGAGAATTTTACATAGCAAAATGTCTTAGATATTTGTATGCAACTATGTTATGTTGTGGAAAATTATAATTTCTGTACATAGGCATATTAAGTAATATGTCCTGTTCTTGTCAAGAGCATGCAGTACAGTTTCTGTATTTTATCAGTGGCATGCAATGCTATCCTTGGCTCTATATCTGTTGTACTTATGTAGCAAAGGAAAGCAAAGAATTTTAGAGGTATATTTAAGAAGGAAAACAGCATTTAGTAACCTTGTAGATGACCAGATGAGACTTGAAATAAAGAAAAGGTCAGAAAGGTTACATGTCCTTGGCATTTTTCAACTCATATTTTAGCTGGCTATGAAGATGGGGGGGGGTGTTGTTTGGATGGTTTGTTTTATTCTTTGGTTCTGCAAACTGGATGGTGCATGATTCAGTGTGCAGGGCCAGACTCTCCTCTTCTTGCTGGCTCTAGGGATTTATTGTGTGACTGACTTTGCTGGAGTTATACCAGGCTTGTTTTGACATTCAGAGCCCGCTGACTTCAGTGAGCTTAAAGGCATAAGTAAGAGCTAAAAGAGTTGAGGGAGTGCCCAGACAAGCAGTGAAACAGGCACTGCCTTTCCTTCAAGTTCCTGCAAGGTGCTGGTGGGGTAAATGCTGTCAGACAAATGTAGTGTATTGAGAAAAAGGACAGGGGAGGAGTCTGTTGGCGAGTGTTGGTATAGGTCAGAACATTATGTTTGTTAAGAAAGAATCATTAATGACTTTTAATATATGAATACAATATTGATCATTTTCCTTTTTTGTGTTTTTAGGGTCTCATGACTCGTTTAGCTTCTACATCGATGAAGCCTCTCCAGTTGGGCCTGAACAGCCAGAGACAGTCCAGAATTTTGTGTCTGTTTTTGGGACTGTGGCTAAAAAGCTGATGAGGAAGTGGTTGGCTACACAGACCATGAACTTCGCCAGCCAGCTGGGAGCAGGTATACGGTATTTTGATCTTAGAATTTCCACCAAGCCCAGACAACGAACTCTACTTTGCTCATGGTTTATTCAGTGCCAAAGTCAAGGAGGGTCTGGAAGAGATCAATGCATTTCTCGCTGACCACCCAAAAGAAGTGGTCTTCTTGGACTTCAATCACTTCTATGGGATGCAGAAATACCATCATGAAAAGCTTGTCCAAATGCTCAAAGACATGTACGGAAACAAAATGTGTCCTGCTATATTTGCCCATGAAGTAAGTCTCCAGTACTTGTGGGAAAAGGAACATCAAGTGCTGGTGTTCTATCACAGTCCAGTGGCTCTCGAGGTACCATTTCTTTGGCCAGGTCAGATGATGCCAGCTCCCTGGGCAAACACAACAGATCCAGAAAAACTGATTCAATTCCTCCAGGCATCAATCACCGAAAGAAGAAAGAAGGGCTCCTTTTTTATATCTCAGGCAGTGCTGATGCCAAAGGCTAGTACAGTGGTGAAAGGGGTTGCTAGTGGTCTCAGAGAAACGATCACAGAAAGGTAAGTTTTTGGTGGGTAAGATATGCTGACTGTGCTGAATGTGTGTTGGTAACGCTGCTTTTCTAATTCCTTTTAAAGAAACTCCAGCAGATGTGTTTCTTCCATGCTACTGTGGGTTAGAGTCAGAACTTGGGCATAATCCTAAAATATTTAAACACATCGAAGGAGAAGCTTTTGTATCTTGAAAGAAAATCTGGCACTAAAGCCTAATGAGATCTTATGGGATTGGCTTGTTTGGCTTTTGTTTGTTTGGTGTTTTTTGTTTTTTTTTTTTTCTTTTTCTGAATGCAGGTTTTTCCATTTGTTTTGTTTTTTAAATGTGGTTTCTTACCATGAGCGCTGAACATCTTTCCTCAGATTTCCTTACTGCATGTGGACAAATCTATCATCTGAATGATCTAGATCATTTAAGTTTTTATTTATGCACCAGGCTTCAGGTATTGGGTTGTCCTGGTTGTCCTGTCAGGCTGGAGGTGCACAAGAAGCTGAGAGGGAGCATAGATAGGACAGCAGACCCAAACTGGCCAAAAGGCTATTCCATACCATATGACATCATGCTCAGTATATAAACTGGGGGAGTTGGCCAGGGGGGCACAGCCACTGCTCGGGAACTGGCTGGGCATTGGTCAGCAGGTGGTGAGCAATTGCATTGTGCATCACTTGTTTTGTATATTCTTTTATCATTATTATTATTATTATTTTCCCTTCCTTTTCTGTCCTATTAAATTGGTTTTATCTCAACCCATGAGTTTTACCTTTTTTCCGATTCTCTCCCTCATCCCACTTGGGGGGGAGTGAGCGAGCAACTGTGTGGTGTTTAGCTGCCTGCTGGGTTAAACCACAACATGGGTAAACGATTTTTTTCATTTTGGCTCATTAACAAAGCCTGACACTGCAGAATTTGAATCCTTAATTACCTTTATACACCTTAAAGATGCATGGCTTCTCTCTCTGCACACCATCACACACTATATCAAAGATGTCAGGACACCATTAGAGTGAATTTGCCTCCTAACAGTCCTTCATTTATCTTACAGAATTTCTTGAGGGAAGAGACTGCAGACCATTGTAGAGGTTGTGTACGTGGAATACTGTGTTGACAGGCCATTAGTTGTTACATGACAAAAAATGCCATCTGTGCAAGACATGCATCATTTATACCATTCTGACTTTGATAAATCATGGCCAATTTTCAGCTTAAAGGCATATATGTGTGACTATGTTCTTGACAACTTGGTAAGAAACCTGGGATTTAATGCCAAGACACAAGAGCTTGCTTTTTTTGCCCCTTAAAAAAAAAAGAAGGGTTGCATCTATGGGATGAATGACACAGTGCCTGTGACACTACACCCTGCAAAGAAAACATGCCTCATTTTTGAGAAAGGTTGAGCCATTTTTATGACAGCTTTCCCAAGTGACTGTTAACTAGAAAAAACGGGGAAAAACTTTACCTGAAATGGTAAAACACTGATACAGAAGGTTTTATAAGAAGCTGAATATGATTCAGAAGTGCTTGTGTGACTGTACTTGCAGCTGTTTGTATATCCTCCACATATGTTTTTATAGGCTCCATTGGACTGGGGATCTCCCTTTCTGATGAGTCTGAAGAACACTTCTCTGTACTGAAATACTACTTTGTTGATGGATTTTACTGTTAAACACTCACCTTGTTGTTCAGGTATTTGTTTTCCCTGGTAAACATCTTTCTGAGTGTTCTTTAGAACATGAAGTAGCACAATCAAGAAACTACCAGGTTCTTCTTAAAACTTGCTGCATCAGTAAAATAGCCAGTGAAAAAACGTTTTCTTCTTCTCTGGCTCATAATGTGCTTCCTTGAAGCTGTTTGTTTGGAAAAATAAAAAGTTCAAATGGATTCTAGATATGTTTGGCTGAGCTCTGAGTGACAAGTCTTTGAACTCTTAGGATGCCTTTGTCTACAGCAAATATTGAGATTATAACTAACTTGAAATGTCAGTAAATAATTGGGCCGGAATACCTGGCAATGTTTTTTTTTTCCAAATTGCAACTGAGATTTTCACATGAGCCACAAGCGTGTAATCATGTCTGCTCCATGAATACTTTTTTCCTTCTTTGCATAACTTTTAACTATTGCAAAAGAAATGGACCCTTAAAATTATCTCCAAAGCTGGTATTTAGTCGTCCAAGTGTGGCATCTCATTTTTAAATCCTACTACTTATTACAAAAATACACTGCAGGAAGACACAGGCTTGGAATATGTGTTAATCTACACAGAAACTGAGCTCATATATTGAGTTAACTGCTCTGAAAGTAAACATCAAGTATACTCAGAACTGCTCCTCATGTGATGCTGATCCTGTTAAAAAAATAAATAGATGAGCAATTAAAGGATGCAACACAATTAGTAGAATTTACAGAATTCTCTTCAATCTCGCTGCATTAATATGTCAGCAACTTAAAAGTATGGAATCCATACTAAAGGAGTTGGGGCATATGTTCCAGCTGTGCTGTGTTTGGTACTTTGAACCATCTCATGATTATTTGTAAAAACATTATTCTGTCCTTTTCAGAATAAATACACAGATCAAATTCCATTATTGTGTCCAGGTAGATATGTGTATTTGTTGGCAGTTGCTGCATAGATTTATAGATTTTATACTATTTTCTGCTTATTAATAAATGCTGGTGAAGAGCTTTGCATTAAGAATGCAGTACGTTGCTTTTGGCAGCAGTTTTATAACCATATTTGGGTGGGGTTTTTCCCCCACATTGAATTTTGGAAGATCTGAATGCAAATGTGGAATAAGGTTGAATTTTTCAAATAATTCTGGTGTGGTGTCCCCCGTTGCCCCGTCGCCCCCCCCCCCCGAAATATTACATTTAAGAAATGTTCCTTCTTTTTGGTATTTTCAAATAAAACCCTTAGTCATCTCTTTTTTCCCCCCATCTGTACAGTGGCAATTGACATATTGACTTAATTCTGAAAATAGAGCAAAGTTTGGATCCTTTCAGATCCAATAAGATGTATCAGATTTTGATCTCTGAAGTTGTTTGTTGCTCAGGATATTATTTACGATTTGAATAGCAACGGCCAACTGAGAGGGAGAACGTGGTTTCTCTCAGTTGCAGCATCAGTCAGACCAGGAAAACTGCAAGCAGACACCGTGCAGCAATCCATGCTTCTTTCTGTTTCTCTGTAGCTCGTGCTGTGAAAGAGCACGATAAAATATTCCTCCATAGCCAACACAAGATACTTGGTTTAATAGCTCTTCAGTGCAGCTTCTTCTTGTGGCAGAGGTCCACACGTTCAAACTGCAGTAGAGCAGTCTCCTAAGGTGATGCTGATCATCCCTTTTCAGAAGAAGAAGTGATGTTAGCACAGATGTGAAAGATGGGAGGCCCATGGTAACCTAGATAAAAGAAACAGTTTCATGCTCCTAAGATTGAATTCAATAGAAGATATACCAGGACTGTTTTTCACTGATAATGCTTGCTCACAGGCTTTACTGCTGTCATCACAGGTGATACTCTGTGGGACAATAATTTGAAGGAAGAAACTATAAAGTCATCAAGCTTCCTAACCTGCACAAATACAAGGGGGAAAAGCCATTTCTTGTAAGCTCTTCCTAGGACCACAGCTCAATGTTACAAAACTTTACACCACAGCTTTCATCTTCATTATTTGAATTAGGAGAATCACTTGCATGTGTGTACGTTATGTTTCTTGGATTTGATGAAAAACTTTGAGGACTAACAATATGTTTTCAGGCTTAACATTCTGTCACACACAGTTTAGATGCCAAGAAATAATCTTTGATTATTAAACAGTACATACCAAATGAATTACATTCCCTCTGCTTATTGAATTAACTTCACAGTGAGGCAGCTGCCTTTAGTACATCTGAAAGGTGGTTGTGAAACAACCTTTCGATGAGTGTAGAGCTGTTCATATTAATCTAGTTTGTTTTCTGATTTGCAGTGAAATTACTAATTTTAACTCTGACACTGGAGACAAGCATGATACTATCTTTGTTGTCTCTGAGGTTGAATAATATAGAAGAAGAACAGAACTCCTTTATTGGACACAAAAATCCTGTGGTACTTTTAAAGCTTTTGAGAAATAGAAAATAAACACGTACCTAGCCTATTGTCACTCGATTTCCAAATTAATCTCTAAGGATAACGTTTCCTGTAGCTCATATGTGACTAAATTCTCGCCCACCATACTAAAGCTTCCCCCTTAGCAACCAAAGCAAAAAAAAAAAAAAAATCCTGCACATGAGAACCTTTGAAGTGTAGGCAAAGCATCCACACTATTAACAAAAGGGGTGGTAAGTAGGCCACAGAAGCTGTCTGGAGAAAAGCCATCTCTGGGTGCAGTCATAAACTAAGCAGGGTCATATTTAGCTTGCAAATAGGTGGATATTATATAAAAAATAATCTCTGAAGTTGCAAGAAGTGAGATTTTTGAGTCAGTTACAGAGGGTGTGCTCCTTCTCCAAGCTGTGTCTCAGCCAGCTGAAATTTTGAGAGTTTCTGCGTTGCTGGAAGAGTGGGATTTGATTATGTTTTTGATCCACACTTGGTACTGACTGATGCCAGTTTTAAATTATTCTATGTGAAAAAGAAAAATAACAGCAGAAATGGTAACTGTATTTTGCTAATTGTGTGGGCATCCTTCCTGCTTGTAGCCTTGATGTCTCTCTACATTGGAGAGCAGCAAGCTCCAATGAGCTGGTTTGGGTTTAGGACTCAGCGAGCCCATAGCAGCACAGGTGGTGTGTGAGCTCTTTAACTGCCACAAGGCAATTGTAGACTTGGTCCCTCACTAACGTGTATGGTACCAGCATGCTTGTCCCTCACTGCATTTGACTTCGGAGGCAATTGTGGCCCCCTCCCCAAGGCACAAACTATCATTCTGGTATATTACCAGGAACTTCAAAAGTATGCTGGGCAATCCAGCCAAATCCTTAGTATTTCTATTCTTCCTCAAACTATCCTAATTACTCTTCTAGTCTTTCCACGCAAGAGGCAATCTCTGTGTTTGCACACAGAGCAACACAGGGAGACCTTGGTTTCATTTGAAGCATCTAGCTGCCACGTCAACAGACCTGCACAGTAAAATCCCGAATGGGCTGTGTATGTTCAGGCTGATTTTGCTGGCAGGTGTTTTAGTGGCTTTCATCATCAGAGCATCTGTCTGCACAAGGATTTTAGTATAGTGTTCCCTTGGGAAGTGCTGGGTGGTTGTATCTGATGGCTTTGGTCATGAAACTGGAATAGTATTAAAATGTTGCAAAATACAAGAGCACAGGTTTTTTTAATAATGTTGTTAGGGAAAAGTATATATCTACATACATATTAGTAGCCTGTGGGATTTAGTCCAGAAAGGAAGCTGGCATGGTGATCACCAGCTCTGTGACCACCAGCATTATCGGTGGCTTAGCTTTGGGGTGGGTGTTGGTTTGGTGTTTTGTTTTCGAGAATGGGGGTGTCTCATAGTCTTTTCCTGTCTAGCAGATCTCCACCCAAGTCAGCGCTGGGTGGAGGGGTGCAAGGTCTCTGTAGCCAGTCATTGACACTTGATGCGAGGCAGCTGCTCAGCTGAGGCCGACCACCATCAGCATCTGGCGTGAGAAGTCTGTAGGAGGAAAGGGACAGCAGCAGCTCTATGGTAAATGCACTGTTTGGTCTGTGTCTCACAAGAGGAGCATGAGCCACTGCAGGGACTTTCGTGCTCAGTGTGTGGCTGATGTGACAGGTCTGCATTTCCTTGTGCTGATGGAGCAGAGTGGTCCAGCATGACCCGGTGTCACACTGAAGGAGGAGGGAATGACCTCTTTGTTACAGCATCTTTCAACCAAATATCTATCCTGGCTTCACTCCAGAAGGATTTTAGTTTATTGTTGATGTGTCCTCTGCAATCCCTTGCTATATTTTAACAGGCTATATAATGCAGTTTTTAGTCTACCTTTTCCCTGATGCTCTGTGATGTGGTTTGCTTCATTTGTGGTATAGCAACCCTAGTTCATCAGTGTGGCGTTCTCATTAAATAAAATATGAGATCAATTCAGAAGTTACCAGTGTTACTGGAAACATGAGACTTCTCACAATGTCTGGCTATTTTTAGTGCTGATCAGAACCAGTAAGAGCTCTCCAAATCATCATTTGAATTTGAAAAATCTTGGTCGTTTTTGTTTTTTAAGCTAATTTGAGATCACATCACTGGTATATTGGTTAATATTTTATTTCCTCTTTTAAGATTTTGGTCTACAGTTGTTAGTTTTGTTGGATGTGTCAGCAAGTGCATGTTTATGTAGATTTTTTCAACCCAGCGATTACAAAACCATTTGTTCTTTTTCCCATTGGTGCAGCTTTTTATTGAAAACTGCAGATATCTTAAAGTCTACTCTTTTTTCAGGAATGCATCTTTTAGTGTTTTTCTCCAGGGAGAAGTCTACTTTAGCAAAATAGTTGATGTCAAAACATTTCAACTTTGTACTTCTATTAATTCCATCTTGTCTTCAGGTTTCTGTATTCACAGCTCTTCATCTTTGTATTCAGGTTTTGAACTTTATTTGATGGGAAAGGCCAACATTTTGTATTTGCTTTCTAATTTGAAACAAAATCACATTTTGAAATGCTGGAGTTTCTCACAGAACAGCAGTTCTTGGTTTCGGGCTGGATCTATTTAATACCACAATGGTGTCTAGCACTGAAGTACCCAGCCTTTACTTGCCCCTAGATATAATTGTTGATCAAGTGACAGTCTGCAGACAATATCATACTTTTTCTCTCATTCCTAATCTCCATTTTAACTTTGCTTATGATTATTGAAAATTACAGTCTTATCCATTAGCCATAGGTTGAATACTACTGGCCAAGCAAAGTAGCAGTATTATTAACAATAATAATTCACCTGGTGTGCATGGTAATAAACACTGTAGGAGGACAGAGTTCTTCAGGGAGAGACTATCGTCTAAGTAATACACTGTGGCACACTTCCAGGACCTTTACTTTTTTTCAGGAAAAAATAAATCAGAACCCATTTTTAATTTTTCTCTAAGAAAGTTCAACCATATTATTTTGGCCGAAAGAGAAATGGCCCAACTGCCCTCTTCAAAATTTAAAATTATTTGAAATCGAGGCAGACAGCATGATGGTAGATATAGTCTAGAGTCAGTAATTTGAGACTATGCAATGTGGAAGAGTCTAGTGAAGATGGCTGTCAGTCACGTTATGTTGCCATTGATTGCATCATCTAGATCTTATGTTGCCTTAATGATAGGCCATTGTGAGTTGGTTGAAATAACTGTATTAATCCTGGTTATCTTCATATTAAGTTCTGCTACTTTATTCAGTGTGGAGCTTGAAAGTTAGTTTTAAATACAGTGTTTGAATTGTCAGGATTCCTCTTGGAGCCTTCTTTACGACTCCAGATATCACTGGGGTAGATGTTTATAAAAGCTCTAAGAAGTGAATACATTTGTGGTGGGTTGACCCTGGCTGGATGCCAGGTGCCCACCAAAGCCGCTCTATCACTCCCCCTCCTCAGCTGGACAGGGGAGAGAAAATATAACGAAAGGATTATGGGTTGAAATAAAGACAGGGAGAGATCACTCAGCAATTACCATCACGGGCAAAACAGACTCAACTTGGGGAAATTAGTTTAATTTATTACCAATCAAATCAGAGCAGGATAATGAGAAATAAAAGCAAATATTAAAAATACCTTCCCCCCACCCCTCCCTTCTTCCCGGGCTTAACTTTACTCCTGAGTTCTCTACCTCCTCCCTCAGCGGCGCAGGGGGACAGGGAATGGGGGTTGCGGTCAGTTCATCACACGTTGTCTCTGCTGCTTCTTCCTCCTCAGGGGGAGGACTCCTCACACTCTTCCCCTGCTCCAGTGTGGGGTCCCTCCCACGGGAGACAGTCCTTCGTGAACTGCTCTAGCGTGGGTCCCTTCCATGGGGTGCAGTCCTTCAGGAACAGACTGCTCCAGCATGGGTCCCCTACGGGGTCACAAGTCCTGCCAGAAAACCTGCTCCAGCGTGGGCTCCTCTCTCCACAGGTCCTGCCAGGAGCCTGCTCCAGCACGGGCTTCCCATGAGGTCACAGCTTCCTTTGGGCATCCACCTGCTCTGGCGTGGGGTCCTCCATGGCCTGCAGAGTGGATATCTGCTCCACTGTTAACCTCCATGGGCTGCAGGGGGACAGCCTGCCTCACCATGGTCTTCACCACGGGCTGCAGGGGAATCTCTGCTCCAGCACCTGGAGCACCTCCTCCCCCTCCTTCTTCATTGACCTTGGCGTCTGCAGAGTTGTTCCTCTCACATATTCTCACTCCTCTCTCTTCTCTCCGGCTGCAATTGCTGTTGTGCAGGGTTTTTTTCCCCTTCTTAAATATGTTATCACAGAGGTGCTACTACTGTCACTGATTGGCTCAGCCTTGGCCAGCGGTGGGTCCGTCTTGGAGCTGGCTGGCATTGGCTCTATCGGACATAGGGGAAGCTTCTAGCAGCTTCTCACAGAAGCCACCCCTGTAGTACCCCTCCCCCACTACCAAAACCTTGCCATGCAAACCCAATACAACATTCAAGCAGAGTGATCTGTGTAATCTCCATAGCAGAATTGCTAAAGGACTAGTATGAGCATTGCACATATTAAAGCAGACCTATAAAAACACCCTTATGTAAAAATGGCAGGGCAATGGTCTGAGCCCCCAGAAGCTTTCAGGAGAGGGCAAGACTGAAGAGCTTAACTGGAAAGAAGTGATAATTAAAGCTACAGAGGTTAATAGAAAAGTAGGATAAACATTGAGGTTTTGCCAAAGGTGGATGGTGTCAAACTATGTTAATTTGGTTTTTTAGTTATTTTTATGGAAATTTTACAGGAAAATTGGTCTCATTGGGATTTCAGTAATGCAGTTGGCAAAGTGTTAAGTAGGATGTTATCAACCGAAATGGAATTTGGGAACTGGAAATGGAGTTGAGACTGATTGGAAGTACCAGACTGAAGAGAAGGTAATGGTAGCATTCCTCAGAGAGTCTTGTGATCTTTAATATTTCCATGAAGGACCTTGGATTCAGCTGTAGGAGACTGTTAATGGAGTTTGCTGATAACACAAAGTAAAAGGCTATCATCATAATAGAGGAAGGCTGAGGGGTAACATACAGCAAGAACTGGATACCTGCAGTATTTAGAAATGAGCTGGAATTCAGTGGTACAAAATGCAAGGTCATAACGATGGGAACGTGCTCTGGTAAGGTGGGATCTCACCAGCTGGGGAAGATACTGGAGTATCACCCATGGCTGGCTAAAGCTGAGCCCTCAGTAGAAAGGATCTGGGAAGAAGAGCGGTATCATCTTGATACACACCAAGACATTTCCAGCATGTGCAGAAAGGTGGTGATATCGCTGCCCGAGGTGCAGGTAGGATATCTCTTTGGATATCCTGTGCAATTCTGATCATCCGTGTTCTGGGAGTAGATTAAAATTGGAACAGATGCAGAGGGACTACTAGAATAATCAGGGAATGAATCGCTGAAGACATCGAGAGAGCTTGTCTTGTTTATCCTAGCACAATGAAGCCTGAGAGGCTGTGTGATTACTGTCTATAAATATCACAGGGGAATAAATACCAGGGAGGGAAAAGAACAGTTTAGGCTAAAGGCCAGTGTTCTCACAAGAGCAACAGTTATACGCTGACTAAATAAATTTAGGCTGGAAGTGAGAGGGCTCCCTGCCATCAGAGCAGTGAAGTTTTCCATCAGTCTTACAGCTGGAAAAGCAGGAATGAGAAAGCTGACTGCTCTTAAGATGAGCTCTGTCAGCTTTTGAAAGAGGAACAGAGATCATTAGTTAGCAGATTCCTCCCAGACCCCCTTCTATGGGAGAATGTCACAGCTGCTACCCTGCCTTTTTCAAAGGCATCTGCGCATGGTCTTATCCATGCAACTTGCTTTGTCGCTGGAGATGGAAAGACAGCACAGCACAGCATTCCTCACCCTGCTAGGCTGTTTGCGGGAGTCCTGGGAGCAGTCTGGTCTCGAGCCACCGCCTGGGGATGGGGAAGCAGGCATGTATTTGTTCATAGCCCCACTGGTTATTGAGAAGTCAGGGAAGTCTGTGTTAGGGGACAAATCCTACTGGCATGGGATCATCTTGGCAGGAAGATAGCCTGATGAGCATGTCTCCCCCAGCTGTAGCCAGAAAAAAAATCTCTCACTGTGAAAGAGCTATTCCATAATATCTCCTTTGGCATAATTATAATTGGTATAATACAGGGTTTATCATATGAACGCTTTGGGCTTGTTAATACTGGGTTGTGAGGAAAACAAGTGGAAGGAATGAGGAATAGCTCAGGGAAAGCTGCTCGTGGTAAATGCTTCACAGCAATGCTCAGGATGCTATTTAGGAGCATCCTGCTGCCTCCCTGGGGCCTAGGTTAGAGATGTTACAAGAAAACTTCCTACCCTGGTATGGCCCTCGGATTATTATCCATTATTGATTTTTCATGTAGGCAGCGATGAAGTTGCAATAAGAAGTCCAAGGGCAATCAAGAGAGACTTCAGGACCTTGGGACGACAGGTTAAGGGATCAGGAGCACAAGTAGTGTTCTTTTCTATCCTGCCAGTTGCAGGGAATGATGAGGGAAGACACAGGAAGACCCAGCCGATCAATGCCTGGTGTCACTGGCAGAATTTTGGTTTTTTTGATCATGGATTGGTCTACACAACACCAGGCCTGCTGGCAAGAGATGAGGTACACCTGTCTCAAAGGGGGAAAAGGATCTTTGCACAAGAGTTAGCAGGGCTCACTGAAAGAGCTTTAAACTAGATTTGAAGGGGGAAAGGGGTAAAACCAGGCTCGCTAGAGGTAAGCCTGGGGGCTGCACACCAATGTTTGAGGGACGGTGTACTGGCAAGGTCTGCTCCATGATGTGCTGAGTACACTGGAGCACATTTGAAATGCCCCTGTACTAATGCACGCAGCACCTTAGCCATGTCAGTGGGGGTAGGGGATGGAGATCCACGCGGCAGCAAAGACGCAAGGGTTGTCGATGCATTAGAAACCACGGAAGCACCTGAGAACAGTCACATAGGAATTAGGGCCTCTCCCCCAAAAAAGGTGGCAGGATCGATAGCCCAACTGAAGTGCATCTACGCCAATGCATGCAGCACGGGCAACAAACAGGAGGAGTTGGAAGCCATTGTGCAGCTGGAAAACTATGACATAGTTGCAGTCACGGAAACATGGTGGGATGACTCGAACAACTGGAGTGCTGCAATGGATGGCTATAAGCTCTTCAGAAGGGATAAGCAAGGAAGGAGAGGCGGTGGGGTAGCCCTGTATGTTAGGGAGTGTTTTGACTGTCTAGAGCTTAACGATGGTGATGAAAGGGTCGAGTGTTTATGGGTAAGAATCAGGGGGAAGGCCAACAAGGCAGATATATCATGGTGGGAGTCTGTTATAGACCACCCAACCAGGATGAAGAGGCAGATGAAATATTCTATAAGCAGCTGGGAGAAGTCTCACGATCGCTAGCCCTTGTTCTCGTGGGGGACTTCAACTTACCAGATGCCTGCTGGAAATACAGTACAGTGGAGAGGAAACAGTCCAGGAGGTTCCTGGAGTGTGTGGGAGATAACTTCCTGACACAGCTGGTGAGGGAGCCAACTAGGGAAGGGGCCCCGCTGGACCTGTTGCTTGTGAACAGAGAAAGCCTGGTGGGTGATGTGATGGTTGGAGGCCGTCTTGGGCACAGCAATCATGAAATGAGAGAGTTCTCAATTCTTGGAGAAGTAAGGAGGGGGGTCAGCAGAACTGCTACCTTGGACTTCTGGAGGACAGACTTTGGCCTTTTTAGGAGACTGGTTGACAGAGTCCCTTGGGAGGCAGTCCTGAAGGGCAAAGGAGTCCAGGAAGCCTGGACATTCTTCAAGAAGGAAATGTTACAGGTGCAGGAGCAGGCCGTCCCTATGTGCCGAAAGACGAGCTGGCAGGGAAGATGGCCGGCCTGGCTGAACAGAGAGCTTTGGCTGGAACTCAGGAAAAAAAAAAAAAAGAGCTTATGACCTCTGGAAGAAGGGGCAGGCAACTCAGGAGGACTACAAGGATGTCGCGAGGCTATGCAGGGAGAAAATTAGAAGGACCAAAGTCCAGCTGGTACTTAATCTGGCTACTGCTGTAAAAGACACTAAAAAAATGTTTCCGTAAATACATTAGCAACAAAAGGAGGGCTAAGGAGAATCTCCATCCTTTATTGGAAGCGGGAAGAAACATAGTGACAAAGGATGAGGAAAAGGCTGAGGTACTTCATGCCGCCTTTGCCTCAGTCTTTAATAGTCAGACCAGTTGTTCTCGGGGTACCCAGCCCACCCCACTGAGCTGGAAGACAGGGACGAGGAGCAGAATGAAGCCCCCATAATCCAAGGGGAAATGGTTAGTGACCTGCTACACCACGTAGACACAGACACAAGTCTATGGGGCCGGATGGGATCCACCCAAGGGTGCTGAGGGCGCTGGCGGAAGTGCTCACCAAGCCTCTTTCCATCATTTACCAGCAGTCCTGGCTAACCGGGGAGGGCCCAGTTGACTGGAGGTTAGCAAACACGACACCCATCTACAAGAAGGGCCTGAAGGAGGACCCGGGGACCTAGAGGCCTGTCAGCCTGACCTCGGTGCTAGGGAAGATTATGGAGCAGATCATCTTGAGTGCCATCACACGGCACGCACAGGACAATCAGGGGATCAGGCCCAGTCAGCATGGGTTTATGAAAGGGAGGTCCTGCTTGACTAACCTGATCTCCTTCTATGACAAGGTGACCCGCTTAGTGGATGAGGGAAAGGCTGTGGATGTTGTCTACCTGGACTTTAGTAAGGCCTTTGACACAGTCTCCCACAGCATTCTCCTGGAGAAGCTGGCTGCTCACGGCTTGGACGGGCGTACTGTTCACTGGGTAAAAAAACTGGCTGGATGTCCAGGCCCAAAGAGTTGTGGTGAATGGAGTTAAATCCAGTTGGTGGCCCATCAAGAGTGGTGTTCCCCAGGGCTCAGTATTGGGGCCAGTCCTGTTCAACATCTTTATCAATGATCTGGATGAGGGGATTGAGTGCACCCTCAGGAAGTTTGCAAAAGACACCAAGTTGGGTGGAAGTGTTGATCTGCTGGAGGGTAGGAAGGCCCTACAGAGGGACCTGGACAGGCTGGATCAATGGGCTGAGGCCAACTGTATGAGGTTCAACAAGGCTAAGTGCCGGGTCCTGCACTTGGGTCACAACAACCCCATGCAATGCTTGAAGAAAGGCATTGAGGTGCTGAAAAAGAAATTTTTCATATTTCTTCTATGCCAATATGGAAAAATGCATGACCTTTCAAGTGGCTAGGGCCCTCTAGAGACCCTGGGATGCTCATGTGAAGCCCTTCTGCACACAGTTTAAAATATAGGTCTGAATCTGACCTCCCAAAGCCCAGGTAAGTTCCCCCTCCTCTTAAGTGGTCTATTTAAACTTTTATTTTCCCTATTTAAGAAAGTATTGTAAATTTTAAGAGCCATCTCTTAAGAGCACAGGAGCAGGCAAATCAAAAATGTCAGAAGTCGAGCAAGCGAGGCAGAAGGCTGGCTTGGCTGAGCAGGGATCTTCTTCTAGAACGTAGGCGGAAAAGTAAAGTGTATGGATGTTGGAAGCAAGGACAGGTGACGCAGGAGGACTACAGAGATGCTGTTTGCCACTGTAGGGAGAAAATTCATGCGACCAAAACTCAATTAGAGTTCAAGCTGGCCAGCGCTGTGAAGGACAACAAAAAGGGCTTTTTTAAAAATATGTTAACAGCAAAAGGAGGATCAGAGATAACACTGGTCCGTTACTTGATGAGGTCAGTCACCTCACAAATAGGAACGTAGACAAAGCAGAGATGTTTAATGCCGCCTTCGCCTCTGTCTTTAACACTGATGATGGGCCCTGGGACCCCCGGAGCCCTGTGTTGGAAGACCATGACTGGGGGGGATGGTAAACTCCCAGCTGACCCAAACTTGTTCGAGACTTGCTGCTCCAGCTGGATGCGCATAAGTCTATGGGGCCCGATGGGATTCATCCCAGGGTACTGAAAGAGCTGGCTGATGTCATTGCGGGAGCTCTTTCCATTATTTTTCAATGGTCTTGGGAGTTTGGAGAGGTCCCAGTTGACTGGAAGCTGGCAAATGTCCCAATTTTCAAGAAGGGTAAGAAGGAAGACCCTAGTAATTACAGGCCTGTCAGTCTCGCGTCAGTGCCTGGTAAAATTATGGAGAAGATTATTCTGGGAGTTATTGAAAAACACTTGAGAGACAACGCAGCCATTGGTCATAGCCAGCACGGGTTCATGAGGGGAAAGTCCCGCTTAACCAACTTAATTTCCTTTTATGACAAGGTCACCCATCTAGTTGACCAAGGGAAGCCGGTAGATGTGGGGGTTTTGGATTTTAGCAAAGCTTTTGATGCTGTCTCTCACAGTATCCTTCTGGACAAAATGTCCAGCACGCAGCTAGACAAGTCCATAATACGTTGGGTGAACAATTGGCTGACGGGTCGGGCTCAAAGAGTTATAGTAAATGGGGTTACATCAGGCTGGCGGCCAGTCACCAGTGGGGTTCCCCAGGGCTCAATTTTAGGGCCAGTGCTCTTTAATGTTTTTATAAATGATCTGGACGCAGGAGTCGAATGTACATTAAGTAAGTTTGCCAATGATACTAAATTAGGAGGAGCTGTGGACTCCCTTGAGGGTAGAGAGGCCTTACAGAGAGATCTGGATAGACTAGAGAGCTGGGCAATCACCAACCGTATGAAATTTAACAAGAGAAGTGCCGAATTCTGCACCTGGGACGGGGTAATCCTGGTTATACGTACAAATTGGGGGACGAGAGGCTGGAGAGCAGCCCCGCGGAAAGAGATCTGGGGGTTTGGGTTTATGGCAAGTTGAATATGAGTCAACAGTGTGCCCTGGCAGCCAAAAGGGCCAACCGTGTCCTGGGGTGCATCGAGCACAGCATAGCTAGCTGGTGGAGGGAGGTGATTGTCCCACTCTACACTGCACTGGTGCGGCCCCACCTCGAGTACTGTGTGCAGTTTTGGGTGCCTCAATATAAGAAGGCCATCAAACTATTAGAGTGTGTCCAGAGGAGGGTGACTTGGTTTGCTCAGCTTGGAGAAGAGAAGGCTGAGGGGTGACCTCATTGTAGTATACAACTTCCTCAAGGGGGGCAGCGGAAGGGGAGGTGCTGATGTCCTCTCTCTGGTGACCAGCAATAGGACACGAGGAAACGGAATGAAGCCGTGTCAGGGGAAGTTCAGATTGGACCTTAGGAAAAGGTTCTTCACTGAGAGGGTGGTCGGTCACTGGAACAGGCTCCCCAGGGAAGTGGTCACGGCACCAAGCCTGTCCGAGTTCAAGGAGCGTCTGGATGACGCTCTTTACTCTTATAGTTTAGTTTTAGGTAGTCCTGCGAGGAGCAGGGAGTTGGACTCAGTGATCCTTATGGGTCCCTTCCAACTTGAGATATTCTATGATTCTTGCTCTCCAGATAGCAGTAGTGATGAAAAATGACTATTTTCCTCTACCTTTTTTTTCAAAGGCAATTATTTTTGTTATAATTTTCCATTTAAACTTTGTTGGGTGGATTGCTTCATAGGACAAGGCGTAATGGTTTTGAACTAAAAGAGGGTAGATTCAGACTAGATATAAGGAAGAAATTTTTTACGATGAGGGTGGTGAAACACTGGAATGGGTTGCCCAGAGAGGTGGTAGATGCCCCATCCCTGGGAACATTCAAGGTCAGGTTGGACAGGGCTTTGAGCAACCTGAGCTAGTTGAAGCTGTCCCTGCTCATTGCAGGGGGGGGTTGGACTAGATGACCTTTAAAGGTCCCTTCCAACCCAAACCATTCTATGGTTCTACTATGGCAAACATCTGCGTGCAGTTTTGAATACTTTGGTTGTCTGTTCTCTGCCACTGCAGACTCTGACTTTATATCTCCACTTGATGGAACAAAAAAAATTAGAACCACTTAGAGCAGTTTATCTGAAAGGAAATGGAAAATGCTTTGCTTTGTATTCAGTAGCAAAGGTTTCAAATATAGGTGAGATTTAGTTTAATTTCGAAGCATCTGCAGGAAGAAGAAAACATTAATTTTGCAGGCTACCCTATTAGACTAAAAAAAAAAATTAGAAAATCCATATTTTGCCTACTTACTTAATTAAGTAATTTAGATTTATTGTAGTATCTGTTTCAGGGGAAACTGCAACGACGTGTGAAATTCTGTTACAGGTCGTACAGCTGAGTGATAGTGCTGGCAGCCAGAAGTTTCTTAAATAAACTCTGCCTTCCACCGAGCTGCTCTGCTTTCCCTGATAGTGATACGTACCTTTTTACTCATTTTTCCAGTTACTCAAAAGTGGGGGGGGGGGGGTTCCAAAAATTGCTTTGCTAATTCATCTGTGTTCCAAGGTTCTGGGCAGGGCTAAACATTGGTAAAAATCACCTCCTCTTTTCTGCTCTGGTAGACCCTATTTCATTGTTCTCCACATCATATTTCAGAGTATTTCCTCCATGCACGACCTTTTTTCTTTTTTTCTTGCCTTCTTTTTTTTCTTTTTTTTTTTTTAATTCATTGCCTTTTAATCTCTCTCTTCCTTCTTACATCATCCAAATTTTACATGCTCAAGAATGTGAGTTTTGTAACTAGTGGCTGAGCCACCAGCAGCAAGTGAAACTGTGAACTGGGGAGTAGTTGGGCAGCTCCATACCTGGAGTCCCCTACCAAGTTCCTCAAAAGTAGAGCTCTTTGAAAGGTCCCGGGCAACACATGGTGGCAACCCTTGGAGAAAACGAAGCCCTTGGCCGAGTCTGGTGGAGGAAACCTTGGCTGTGAATAGTCTAGTACTGGCTACAACATACATCTGTGACAAAGCAGTTTCCACTCTCCAGTCAACTCTAAACACCTGATTTGAATGGTTTTAATACAGTGAATCAAATATAATGAGTGTATAAATAAATCATAACTCTTTTTTAAAGAACTAGAAGATGAGGGGGGAAAAAAAAACAACAAACCTGTTGCTATTCCCTTGATTGGTGACAGATGTTTTCTTATGTAAAGCAGAGGTTTTCTCTGTTTCACAGGCAGTGGAATAAGTTCCAGTTCCTATTTCCATAGTCCACGCTTATTGCCATTTTTGTGACTTTCTTGGCATTTCTTGAACAGTCAGATTTCTATTTGGAACTGGGACCAGGACTGACTGTCTCAAGCAGGTAAACTATGCCACGTGCAGGCACCTGTGTACGTGGGTGTTCAGGCTTATCTCTGGGCCACAAAAGATTGAAAGGAATGACGTCTGAACAGCACTCGGATCTCTCTGTCCCCTCTGTTTTCATAGCTTAAGACTTTGCACCACTGTTATGAAAGTGGGAGATGTTTCTCCCCCCACATGATCTCCCAAGAGATAACTGATTAGAAGAGCAGTTGAAGAGCTTGTCTAACTTGATCTGCCGGATCACTGAAAAAAGCCAGGCTTTGAACACAGGCATCCTCATGGCAGGCAGTAGTTTTCCTGTTAATCCATGGACTATCATGTATTTGTCCATACTAGCGTAACTACGTGTTACAAAGCCTTCTTTAGTCATGACATAAAAGCTAAATGCCTCACTTTGTGTAGTAGCAGTTCAAGCTTTTAGCTCTGGCATTTCACATTTCAGTTCCCCACTACATTGACCAAGAGAGTAGCCAAAATACTAGAGTTGCCTCATGAGTAAGATTTTTTTATAATACAGGGTTCACTGAGTCCTTTCCCAGCTGTCTGCGTTCCTAATGCTATTAGTTAATGCTCTAGGTGCAAGGGCTAAAAACACAGAATCAGGGAAAAAAATATAGGATGTTGAACATTAATCACCTCCAGAACCACCATTTGCTGCTATTAAATATCCCATTGCATTTTTGTACAAGGATAGAGGTGTAGGTTCAATAAATTCAGCTCAAATGTTCTTTGAAGGGAGGGCAGGAAAGGCTGCTTTCAAGCTCCTTTCTGCCTCCTTCCCTCTCCTATCGGGAGAGGGAAGACATCTGGCCCCTGGTGACTCTGCAGAGTACAGTGCTATGATCAATTACATTAAAAAATTCATCTGGCCCCAGCACAGTTGTCTGTGCCATCTGATTAGATGCATTTCCAAACTGTATAAAGCAATTGGAGATGACTGAATTATAGATAAGCATTTCAGAAGAATAAATTCAGGGCTGTTAGATGTTAATGTAGGTAGTTCTTGCAGTTCTTGTAGGTAGACAGCTCGTGGGCAGTGCAACATGTCCATTCAGGATCAGGAAAAGGAATTCCCACCTGTGTGCCTTTGAGACTATGAATAATAAAATTTCACCCAGCATTGCCCAAATGTTCTGGTTCTAGTCAGTCTGGCCTCAGTAGTGCCAATTTTATGACCACGCTACTGCTGCCTAGGGAGGATCTGAAGGATAAAGAAGTGAATTTAAGGAGTTCCTTCCCAGCCTGTCCATGCCAGGCTCATGTAAATCTCTGTGCTTCAGTTCATTTGTTCCTTGTTGTGCCAATTCAACAATTTGTGAGGTCCTGTTGTAAATCAAATCTCTTCAATGAACTGGGGTCATTTGGGACAGAGGGAGAGCAAAAATGGCTGATTTTTCTTTTAATCCAGACCATTTCCACGTGCTGCTTTTCATTTTGTCCCTACAGGTGTATTAGCACAACTGAGAGAATGGTAAATTGTGATCTGGGGACAGAAACAAATGGCTGTCATGTAAAAGAAGGGGACCTTTTAAACTAGTTTTGCCACAAAAGAAAAAGAAAATTATGGTAGAATGATGTACCTAAGGTACCAAATGGTACCTAAGGTTCATGTTCTGCAGGGAAGCTTATTTACTGATGAACAGTAAATCTTTAGCAGGAACAGGATGAGGACATGGTGGGCATTCTTGAGTAGCACACCTTAACGCTATTATTTTTGGTGTCATCTATTTGTGGGTACTCCAGTTGAAACTAATGAGGATGTATAAGGATATTTACATAGGGATGCTCTGAATACAGAGGAAGGTTGTGACATCTCCATCACTGGAGGCTTGTAAGAACTGATTAAACTGAACATTTGCCAGGAGTGGTTTGTATAGTTGATCTTTGTGTAGTTGATCCTTCCCAGGATGGGCTGAATGAACTTGAATGACTTTTCAAGGTTCTTTCCAGTCATGATTTTTATGATTCAGTGACACACAAGACATCCGCTGCTCCCACTGGAGCGATGAATTCTCAACATCCTTGAAAAGCCAAAGTCAGCGTGTGCTGAATTATGGCTCCAGAATTAATCAGTGTTCTTGCAAATGTGGGTAAAATTGGATGGAGTGGGGGGAAAGTTAAAGAGTATAGGGATTCAGACGCAGGCTCGTGTGAGTACATCCTCCTGCAGAGGAGTGCTGTTTTTCTCGAACAGTAACGCCTATTTGCAAAAGGCTGCAGGGAGGCAGGGTGCGTGCTTCGCTGGAGAGGGAAGAAATGCTACATATCACTTCTGCCCTGAGCAAGTGGACCTGCTTCAGTTCTCGCTGGTGTTACTAGTAATGGGCGCTTAATGCTAGGCAGCATCGCACTCTGTAAATGAGACCAGTTTCTCATTCTGGACTAGGTTGCACTGGCTCCCTGCACTCCAAAAGAAAACCTGTTCTCTGCCTTTAGTGATCAAGCTCTCATTAAACAGTGAACAGCCCTTTTGTTTTGTGTTTACAAAGTTGCTTTTCCTCCTCCTCTCCCTTGAAAGCTCTGCAGAGAGGAACGGCTGTTTCGCCACAGGAGGTCCTGAAAGGGTTAATGCCAAGATAGACAAAGCCACTGCCTCAAAATGCCTCCTGAAAGAATTAAAGCCTAGGGGCAAGGAGGATATTGTAAATATCTTAGTCACTTAACTAAACAAAAGAAAGGCCTTTGCGGTTTAGAGAGCAGTTAGAATGGTTGTAAGATAAGGGGGCTCCGGGATAATCCCATCTCAGACAACTGGGCCTTGGGAGAACAAATGCACGGAAGATGGGAAGTCACAACAGAATGACCACAGCCTTGAAGGACACCGTTTACGTGATCCTAGGACTGAGTTTGCGCAGAAGCAAAGGTCAATCAGCGATCACAGTGAAGACGACTAGGAGCCTTCATCTGAAGACCCCCAAAGACCACCTGAAGACCACCACGGGAGACGACTGCGCATGCGGATCGGACATTTGCATATGTTAATGAGTTCCAGGGAATCTCATGTTTATGCAAATGAATTCTCGGAAATCCTGTGAATATGTAGGACTTCATAGTATATAATCTCTGAAAGTCTACCAAATCGGTGGAGCACTTATGGTGGAGAATCCCCAGTGCTGCCCAGCGCTGCAATAAAGAATACCTGTTTAATAGTAACGTCGTTGCTATTGAGTTTCATTTCAGGGACTCTCTGAATACTCCGTTTCTCCCTTGGGGAGATTCGGACTGTGAGGAGAAGCATCCGTGAATTTTTGTATCAGTCCTGTCTTAGAGCGCTGCTGTTGTTAGTCTTTTGTCACGTTTACAGGCTTTGATGACTCAGGCATTAAAAAACCCCACACACCACCCCTCTTTCTGAACTAAAATAGCCTAAGAGGAAATTTTTTAAGGCAAATTTTAATGCAGTTAGGTCATATTTTCTTTCTGAATGCTTGAAATGGGACTCACAGTTTTGCTGCTTGAACTGAAGCTACTGGAATGTATTATTATTATTTTTAAACAAAATTCAATACCATTGGAGTCCACTTGAGATTTTTGATAGATTAAAAAAAAAAAAGAAGTCTTGAACATTCAATAGCTTTGAAAAGGGCTATGCATGTCTTGTAGTTTAGGGCAGTGTTTCTCAGCTGAGTTCTTTAATGCATCAGAAAAATGGTTCCTGAAAGAAGTGAAAAACTTAAAAAGAAATCTGCACACATTTCTGTTTATATGAGCAAGCAAACAGAACAGGGAAAACAGAGGTAATAAAATAACTGTCAAAGCTGAGCCTAGATTTTATTGGGTCGTAAATGAAAATCACTGTAGCAATGCTATATGAGAAAGCATATGGCTCCTCAACAAAAAAAGGCTGGAAACAGTGATGCAGGGCATGTTTGCATTGTGTGATGTAAGCCATCTTTATACCCAAGCCATGCCCAAATGATTGATACCTCCGACTGACCTAGTGAGGTGCCACCTAGAGATAAAAGCTTTGGTCTCAGGAAAAATATAGCCACGTTAAATATTTCTGCATGACACTGCATTGCCCAGTGTAGGTACATGCCTGCTGCCCAGATCTCCTCCACTCTCCTTCTCAGGCAGACTTCTCGGCATGACCGAGAGCTCCTGCAGGAGGCTGCTGGGCAGCGTGGGTGGCGGGATGGATCTGGCCCCTGGTACCGAGGCGTAGCAGTCGTGGGCTGGGGCTGGACCACATGAGGTCCTTCCATGTTGTGTCTGGTCACATCGATTTCCTCCCCCTGCTCTCTTGCCCTTCTGCGAGTGAGGGGCAGCAGCCTGGTACCTCCTAGTTCCCATGCAGTGTGAATAAATGATATATTCCCTCAGGACAGAAAATTTTTCACTAAGATTACTGATCCCAATCCACAGTCAAACCCAGGTAACATGCAGTTCCCCTCCTTCCCCACCACTGCTCAAGCCCCCCAGTCCTGTGGCTTTCTCCTCCCTGCCCTGCTCATGCCACTAGGCCTCCCCTCGTGCCGGGGAGGCAGAAAAAGGAGTCGACTTCAGATCCTGATTTGTGGGGCAGTGCTGTACTGGCCTGGCAGGGTCGTATCTGGCCAGCCCCCGCCCAGGCTGGTGGAGCTGCGGTGGTGTGAAAACTGCCCCAGGTAGTGGGGCGAGAGGAGGAGTCTCCTTTCTTTCTCCCTGAGAAGGTTTTGCTGATGAGCACACCTTCTCTCCTCCCTGGCTCTAGGCTAAGGCAGGCAGCACCCTTCTGTGTGTGGCTCAGCGTTACACGGTGGCTTTTGCAACCCCTAGAGGTCAGAAACGTTTCCTTCCGAGAAAGAGAACTGGGATTGTGGCCACAAGGGCTGGACTGCACAGCTGCGGGACACAGCAGACTTCAGTAAGTTTTAAAGGGCTGACAGTATTTTGCATGTGTCAATTTTTCCAGCCACATGGCTCTCAGTTTGTAGCATGTTAACGTATGACTTTTCATCTTGTATACCCTTCAGAACATTTATTCACAGCGCTGAAACCTCACAACACATCTCTCAGGCCAGTAAAACAACTGATTAACTTGTCCAGCTTTCACTGCATCATTTACACCAGAGGCAGCTGAGGTATGAGAGGGCTGGAAGACTTGAGGTTGCCCAGTGCTGTAAGGAGAGCTAGAGACTGTCCTGCATGTAGTTTCAACAGTGGCATTGCTGTCATTATTACCAGCACGACACTGTTTTATTAGGAAAACTTTTTACACTAGCACAATGCAGTTGTGGATGTAGTTACAGTATGACTACACCACTGTAGTTAGTGGCGTAACAGCAGAGATCACTAACCTTGAGTGTGGCCCGTACTCACGTGGCTGGACTGTTCTCAGCCCTTGCACGGTCAGGATCTGAACCATTGGTGCCAGGGCTCCAGTGAGACCTTTAAGCACGGACATCAACAGCCTCTATAGGAGCACCAGGACCTGCTTAACACAAAGGCAGTGATGCTATTGGGGTTTGCAGGCTGAGAGGCTTGCATATGCTCATGCGCAAAATAATTTTTAGCAAGATTGCAAGAATATCCACTAAGACTATGGTATGTACTGGGTTTCTGTGAGCAGTGTCCTGGTTTCAGCTGGGATAGAGTTAATTTTCTTCTTAGTAGCTGGTTTGGTGCTGTGTTTTGTCCTGTGGAGGAGAAACCATAACCAGGGCAGCCTGAAGTGCTGTCAAGCCTCTGTGCAAACAGGGTGGATGGATGGATGGATGGATGGATGGATGGATGTAAGGATCGATGGCTGGAGAGAACAGGACCAGTGGAAGACAGCGGCAGCAGGTCATTGCTGCACTGCAAACTGGACAAGCAAAGATGAGTGTTGCAGCTGGGGTGGCGTCCTGGTTTCAGCTGGGATAGAGTTAATTTTCTTCTTAGTAGCTGATTTGGTGCTGTGTTTTGGATTTAGCATGAGGATAATGTTGATAACACACTGATGTTTTAGTTGTTGCTAAGTAGGGCTTACACTAGGCAAGGACTTTTCAGCTTCCCATGCTCTGCCGGGTGCACAAGAAGCTGGGAGAGGGCACAGCCAGGACAGCTGACCCAGACTGGCCAAAGGGCTATTCCATACCATATGACGTCATGCTCAGCATATAAGCTGGGGGAAGAAGGAGGAAGGGGGGGAAGTTCGGTGCGATGGATGGTGTTTGTCTTCCCAAGTAACCGTTACGCGTGATGGAGCCCTGTCTTCCTGGAGATGGCTGAACACTTGCCTGCCGATGGGAAGTAGCAAACGAATTCCTTGCTTTGCTTTGCTTTGCTTTGCTTGTGCGCGCGCGGCTTTTGCTTTACTACTATTCTATTTTATTTTACTTCAATTATTAAACTGTTCTTATCTCAACCCACGAGTTTTCTCCCTTTTACCCTTCCGATTCTCTCCCCCATCCCACTAGTGGGGGGGAGTGAGCGAGCGGCTGCGTGGTGCTTAGTTGCCGGCTGGGGTTAAACCACAACACACAGTCATGTAGGCGGCTGACACACAGCATGGTTTGTGTTCCTCTGACTAAAACCCTTAATGAAAACAATTACTAGTTTGAGACATGCGGAGACTGGAAATTACAAGGAAGGGTGAACAAGGTTTGTGCTGCTATCACAAAGACGCCCTGAGGAATGTTAAAGCGGGCTTATTCTAATAATTATTGTGAGCATGCGAGATATTTGTACTGAAACTGAGCAACGGGTAGTTTCTTAGTCATTGATGTAATCCACTTTCAAGATGGCACTATGGGAGGAAGATGATCTGTATGAGTTTTTTTCTATGAATTTCTATCATAAGCAGAGTTGCATAGCCTAGACCAAATCCTTAAGGTCAGTGGAATCTTTTGTTCAGGCATATTTTTTTTTTAACAGGGTTGTGTTGTTTGGCTTTGCTATACAAATAAGCTTTTTGTTGGATAATCTGATTCACTTTTTGACTTAACTTTGAACACTCTCTACTCTTGTGAACAAAAGATTTCTGTGACTTTATCTAACAATTTGTGTATGGGCAAAGGGTCATGCAACTGTGTCCTGTGTGAAATATCGGTAAAAGTAAATAACCCATTTAACTACTAAGCCTATCTAGAGATGAAATGGCAGGACAAACTGAGTTTAAGATAGAGCGCTAATCAAAAGGAAGCATGACTATCTGTTAAAGGCTGATTTAATAAGAACACAGTAGGAAAAAGAAAACAGTATTTCAGTCTATATGGCTAAGTATATAGACAGCAAACTCTATGGTCTGAAGGCAGAATTACATCAGAACCATATTCAGAACTGTCGTGGTTTAACCCCAGCCGGCAACTAAGCACCACACAGCCGCTCGCTCACTCCTCCCCACCGGTGGGATGGGGGAGAGAATCAGAAGAGTAAAAGTGAGAAAACTCATGGGTTGAGATAAAGACAGTTTACTAGGTAAAGCAAAAGCCGCACGCGCAAGCAAAGCAAAGCAAGGAATTCATTCACTACTTCCCATCGGCAGGCAGGTGTTCAGCCATCTCCAGACAAGCAGGGCTCCATCATGCATAACGGTTACTTGGGAAGACAAACGCCATCACTCCAGACATCCCCCCCTTCCTTCTTCTTCCCCCAGCTTTATATTGCTGAGCATGATGTCATATGGTATGGAATAGCCCTTTGGTCAGTTGGGGTCAGCTGTCCCAGCTGTGTCCCCTCCCAGCTTCTTGTACTGGGATCTAGATAGATCAGAGCATTGGGCAATCATCAATGGCATGAAATTTAACAAGAACAAATGCCGGATTCTGCACCTGGTTCGGAGTAATGCCAGACAAGTATAAATTGGGAGAGGAGTGGCTGGAGCCCTGCAGAAAGGGATCTGGGGGTGCTGGTTGACAGCAGGCTCAATATGAGTCAGCAGTGTGCCCTGGCAGCCAAGAGGGCAAACCGCATCCTGGAGTGCATCAAACACAGTATAACCAGCTGGTCAAAAGAGGTGATTATCCTGCTGTATTTAGCATTGGTGTGGCCTCACCTTGAGTACTGCGTGCAGTTCTGGGCCCCACAATTTAAGAAGGATGTTAAGTTCCTTGAATGCGTCCAGAGGAGGGCAACAAAGCTGGTGAAAGGGCTGGAAGGCACGTCCTATGAGCACCATATGCAAAGCACCAAAGGAACTTTAGCATCAGTTTAGAAGTAACTCATTTCCGAACATTCAGGCCAATCCCTGTTGGTGTTTGAAAGATTTGATTTTTTTCCCTCCAGTCTTGTTTAATTAATAGGGCTGCAAAGGACCTTGGGAGGTGATGCGGTCCATCCCCTAATCCACTTCCGTTCTCCAAGAAGTCATATGCTTTACCAGGAAAACACACTGGAGTTCCAAGGAGAAAGCCTGATCCAGTGACCCTGCTATACCAAAGACTGCTCTAAATGTTAGAAGATAGAGGTGAACTCTCAAAGGTGAGAGTCACAAACCCTTAACAGTTCTGCAGATGGACATCAGTAACTCAATAAACCACACAGCTTTAGAGAGACTTGGGCAAACCAAGGCTTGTTTTTCCCCATTGAATATTTCTGCAAACAGTAATTTTTCACAATCATTGACCAAACCTACACGTCATGGCCAATCCAATTGCAGTTTCCGTGGAACATATTAGGGTATCCTTTGTTCAATTGCTCCTTTTAAAGTAATACTAAAAACTCACAACTCAGATTTCATCCATTAGTTGAGCCTTTTTTCACATCCCACATCTCTTCCTTCCCAATGCAGTATCAATTGGCTTCAGGCAGGGCCTGTCAATATATGCACAGACAGATTTTGTGCTCTAACCATGGTATTCAAATTATTTTCTAAACATCAGTGTCTAAAAGTTCTAAAAATCAGTGATTCCCAGATTTTTGGGAAAGATACAAGCCAGGTTCATTTTGTTCTTGGCCTGTCCTTCAAGACTCCGCCCCAGACCATGTACTTGTCCTCCTGCCTCCCAGACTTGGTGTCTGCCTCCTCTCCTTGCTGCTGGTCAGAGGGGCTGGGCAGGGAACAGGCAGGACCAAGGGGCTGAAATGCCTCAGGGAGGAACTGTGTCCCAAGGCTGCAGATTACTAGAAGGAAGTTGGAGTTAGGACAGCCATTGGTACTGGGAGGTTACAGCACTGTTGCCAAAATGAGCTTTGGACTTGAACAAGTCCAAACAACAACCAAACAACCAACCAACAACCTAAACAATTCTATGATTCTGTGATTCTATGAATATTTAAAGTTGTTAAAAATGAACAACTCTTCTATATATGTATGCATAGGTAAGAAACCCAGCAATTTAACAGGAGAATACTGACTACAAAATAATCAGTTCAATTGAGAGCAATGCCCCCTTTCAGCTCTTGCAGCTGGTTTGAGGTCTCTCACTCTCCAACTGTTTCTCCCTGCTCTGCTCTCATGCTGTCCATCCCAGTTACAGGATGGGAACCCCACAGGGTGTTTCACATATCTCAGACCTAGAACAGCTTCTCCATGTCTCGCTCATCCTGCATGGGCATCAGAGAGGTATAAATGTATGTAAAGATATAGTATCTGACAGGTTTTTCAAGATTGCTTTTCAGGGATGAATTTCTGAAGCTGAGCAGGACATTCAGAGGAGAGCTGTAGGCTCTGTCTGCACAGAAGCTCAGAACTGCTATCATGGTCAGCCTCAAAGCTCAGACCCACCAGCCATATAACTACCCCAAACAACCTGCATTCCACTCCACTCCCTACAACCTTACATTTGCCAGGGCTTGGTTTCTTTAGGTCAAATCCACTTGAAGCTGCCCTTTCACCTCTTCCTTCTCTGCCAGGGAAGGTACATCTAACGTCTAGCTCTACCATCAGGGGTCCCTATCCAGGGACCTGCTCCCAGGAGGACTTTGTTCCACAGATATTAAGTACATCCACCTGGTTTTTGTTTAGGCTATAAAGGTTGGGGAAATGGTGCTCTGGATTTCTTAACAGCAATCTCAAACTGATCCTGACTATCAGTGTAAGATATAGCCTGAGCATTTCTAGCCAGTTCTGGTTAGGATTTGCCAGTTAACTCTTCAATGGTTGATTTGATCCTATTATTTTTCTTGTCTTTAAAACATATAAAATGCTATGGATAAGTTAAAGATTCCATGACTTTCTCCTGCTTAAACAGACATGCAAATTCTACAGCATAATTTATCCTTTATGTGGAAAACTCATCTTTAATTGTGATAATGGAACTTTTGAAGCAAGTTCTCATAAATGGATTTATGCTACTAAATTGCCTCTTTCTGTTTTGATCTGCTTATTTTAACTTGTTCCCTCCATCTTCTACTGTTATAATTCATAACCAATTTCCCTTGTTAACTTAAACTGCCATTTTGCAGATCAATTTCCATAAGTTGAATGTCTGAAATGAAGAGATCTCCTAAGCATAATTTCTTGCATTTAACCCATATAATACATTTTCTACCTACTTGTTTTTTAATGCATAGGTCACATTCTGACTAAGAGCCAAAGCCTCCAAGCCGACAGTTAATAGGACATGTTTGCTGGTTACATGCACAAGATTCCTGCTTTGTGCACAGCTGGTCACAGAAGTTTTGGATATAATGTTCATCCATTCTTATTTGCCTAAAAATTGAACAAGTTATGCTAGGAAAGAAGCATAGACAGATTTTAGATGTTCTCTAACTGTGGGTGAAGGCTGATAAAGAAAATTATTTGAACTCAATGAAAAAAAAATTGAGTGATAATAGGAAGTTGTGGAATGTTGATTAAAAGAAAAATCGAAATACACCTTAAGTTTACAGAGCAAGAAACTTCTTTTTGATTCATCTCACTTCAAATGTCCCAGAGAATGGCTACAGAAAGAGCCAGGAATGAAAGAGGAGGTTTCTCACAAGTTTAGAGTATACTACTGAATTGCATCTAATTTGGTGCTGCTGAATCTTTATTTGACTTTAACTGTTGTCACAAAATTAATTGTACACAGAGGAACTTTCTGTAGTCTTGCCACACTGGAGCTCACACCTCCCACAGCATTGCTCTACGCTGGGCAGAGCTCCCAGAGCAAGGCACTGAGAGCTGGCCCTGTTTGCTCACAGGGGCTGGTTGCTCAGTGCATGCTGCTGGCAAGGCCATTGTAGGACCCGGCCATTCACTCCTCACTATGTGTGTTGGCAGATATAGGCTTGTCTGGGCGCACTGTAATGCTCTATATACATAATTTTGTAATTTTTAAATCTTGCATTTAAAATATAATCTATTCATCTGATTGATAAACACTTGGATATGACAATTTTTCTTTCTCAGTATATTATGGAAGGTGGAGCTTCGGACAGTCCCCCCTCCCCAGAAGTGGTATTTTCTCAGGGGACTGTCCTGGTTTCGGCTGGGATAGAGTTAATTTTCTTCCTAGTAGCTGGTATAGTGCTGTGTTTTGGATTTTCAGGATTACATAAACTAAAGATGCTGGCTGGGTTCTTATACAGCAGAGTGCTTAAGCTCAGTTTTATGAGTTGGTGTGCATACATGCATATGCTTCAGTCATATTCAACCAACAAGGGAAATAAAATGCTTTGCTGGCCTTAATTGAGGATCTTACAGTGGATTTAAGCACATGGACAAATTGTTTAGTGTTGTGCATTCTCCTGTGAAATCATAGAGGGGCCTGATTATAACTGGTGGGTTTTTTTTTAGTACTAAATTATATTAATATATATATTATATTATATATATTAATATAATATTATATTATTATATTGGCCACTGACAAGTAAAATCTGTGTCTGCTAATAGTTCTGTTTTCTTTAGATCTGTTTTCCTAAAGCTTTTGGGACCAGATTTAGGTTCAGCTTGTTTTAAATTACTGTCAGACCAACATTTTACATGTACCTTGCCTCTGTGAAAGAGGCTGTACAACATGCTGGCTGAGGGGGAATCACAGATTTATAGATTTTAGAGCAAAGGGAGAACATGATGTTCAGCTAAAATGACTACAGCCCTGCCCAGTCTTATTTAACTCAACAGCTTGAGGTTGACCGAGGGTGTATTTTTAGAATGACATCCAGGCTTGATTTAAAGACTCCAAGTGCTGCAGAATTTGTCACAATCCTTGAGAGTTTTTTCCAATAGTCAATTACCCTTTCTTTGAAAAATCTGTGCCTTATTTCTTTGGAACTCTGTTAACTTCTGTCTTCTGAACATTGGATCTTGCTGCTTCATTTCCTCTGTGGGACTAGGGAGTCCTTTATTTTCCCATAGATATTTCTCATGATTATTACTTTATATTTTCATAGTATCAGAAAAAATTCTTTATACTCACAAACCCAGTTAGGCAGACATCTTTTACACCCCAGTATCCCAGTGCTAGGGGCCTGACATAATAAAAATATGCTGTCTTAGAAAAGAGTCGATATGACTGTGGTGCTTTTTATTTCTGTTATTAATCACTGGTTTATGATTAAATATAATTCATGACTGGGATATTAATACTGGGAAAGAAAGGGTATTTGGTATATGCTGTACTTATACTGTAGAAATCATGGTTGCTCCAGTGTCCCCCAAAATATTATTTTCAGTATTTCCTTGAATGTGTCAAACATACTTTACAAATGGCTTGAGTTCTCTGTTACTTCTTTTTCCATAAACAATTCCCACAGAGTCATATGGCTGGATGATATAGAAAAGGTATCATCTGGTCCATTCCCTTGCCCCTAGGCAAGATCAGCAATTACTGTGAGCCTGTATGACCTTCCTTTTATTCTTTTTTACTGAGAAGTTGAAATACAATCAACATATTATTTCCAAAGAGAATGAAAATTATAAAAAGAAGGATTTTCAAAAAGCCTGAGTAGTAACCTGTGTCCTTTCTCACATGGTTCCCTTAGAAACCAAGTAAGATCAATGGGAGTCACTGTTGGTAAATCCTGCCTTGATGCATTTGTCTCACTGCTTTATGAGTAATTATTGTTCCTGTTTTCTCCTTAGGGCTCTTCCTGCAATGATGCAGTGGGTCCGAACTCAGAAACCAGGAGAAAGTGGTGTGAATATTATCACTGCAGATTTTGTAGAACTTGGTGACTTTATCAGCACAATCATAAAGCTCAACTATGCCCTGGATGAAGGTGAAGATGACTCTACTTGATAGTACTGTAATATGTTTGTTGTTGCGTTATTTAGAATTTAAAAAAAAAGATTGCATTTTAAAAGAATTATCTTGTAAAACACTGATCTTCCTATAACATGCTGAGGTGTTTAGGGCTTTAGTGAGTCGGCATAGGGGAAATGTTTTAATCAATTATGATCATTTTTTACATTTGTGTTTCATGTGAAGAGCAAAACTAAACATATTTACAGTGTTTGATAAAAGAAGGCCATTTACATGTTTTCCATGAGGTGCCAAATGCAATTCACATGTCTTCTTTGGTTATGAACAGTGCCAAGAAATTTGCTGCTTTCGGAGCAATGGGATGTATATTGCCCTCTGTCCTGTTCACAGACTGTGTGTGCATTACACCGGGAGACTAAGGACAGTATAGCTGGCCTGAAAATTTTAAGCCGCTACGCTTCATCTGTTAGGTGGTTTAACTGATCGTATTTATCAGTGAGCTACAGGTTTAAATGCCTTTGTGAAGTAAATCCAAAGTCATGCCTCCAGCACGTGCATAATCAGTGGACAGTAAACGTGATGTATTATGTAGATTGCACAGAGCACAGACTAAATCCTGCTTGCTTTTCATTCTCAAAATGGGGTTTTCCAATGTCTCTGCTGCAGGTCAAGCCAGGAGATATGTGGTGCTGGCTTAACTCTGTACTAGGAGCTGCCAGTGCGTATTTTCTGTGGTTCTAGCAGGAACAAAGGCCAGCTTGGAGCACCGCTCCCTCCCAGGATTCATCCTGATGGATGTAAGAGCCTGATCCAATGTCCAGTGAATTTAATAGGAAAATTTCCTGTGTTTAGCATGGATTGGGCATAGGATCAGTAAATTGTGTGTACTGTAAGGTGTGCAGAATTTTGTCCCATAGTGGAAACGTGCTTTCTGCAGGATTAAAACTGCACTTAAAAAAAATAGGTGCAGTCTAAGCTTCTCTTTAAGGCAGCTATGAACACAACACTTCTCTGCTGACAAAAAAAATCAGTGCCAGTTTCATCAGTGAAAAATTGCTATACTAAAGAGTGTAGTAGTTAAATTTCTAGCTAATAACAATGCCCTATAGTCCTTAAATTGTTTGTGGGATATAATACTGCATAACACAAGGTTGGAAGTCTACTGAATGGCACTGTTCTAGCAGCAGAATCTCTGATCATCCTACTTTTAATGAAACACATAAAACTCAAATATATGGAAAATTTAGTGAGTTATAAAATGAGAGCATTGCCACTGTATGACACCTAACTGGATACAATGCAATCAATCATATCTCCTGGATACATCAATGCACAGGCACACAACTTTGGAAAGCAAAACATTTCATTTGTGCAAAACAATAGATACCATAATGTCTTACAAGGAAAATGCTCTTTGAAATATTGCAGGACTTTATGGGATAAGACTAAGGTCAAGTTTCCATTGATATTACTAGAACTTTTGGTTGAGTGAGAAGAGAGAATGGCATCATATGGTCCTTTGCTATTTTCTGTCAGATGATAAGGACTACCATCTACCATCAGAGTTTAGAAAAACAAAAATGGTCTCATTGAACAGGTGGGTTACAGGGGGGTGTAAGGTTTTTGTTGGTTTTAGTTTATGAAGAAGTGGAATAAAATGAACGCTTGCTGCTATTTTGTACTGAGAGGGTGCCTTGGAAAAAAGTGTGTGTGTATACTATAAAGAAACATTTAAGCGTATGTGTACTATAAAGACACATTTAAATGTATGTATATGATACAAAGACATCCATGCACACTTGCATAATGATATTCTGGTTTCTGGACAGGAGTATTATAAATTTGGTTTGAGAAAACTGCAGGTGTTACGAAGTTATGATGCCTCCTTCAGTAGCAGTTTTTACTGTATAGGTTAGGACGGTAAGATTCATCCTCAGTGAAATCTGTGATCTAAGCCAGTTAGGTTTTTTACAGCATTAAAACTTGACTCAAACTGCCCCAAAAATTTACCAAGAGTCACAGCTCATCTTTGCATTGAACAAGGGGTAGGACTCGAGTTCTTTCACCCACGGCTAAGCAAGATATGGGGTGGGTTGATGCACTTTGTTTCCACTTTCCACAGGCTCTCCAAGCAAAATTGATGTAACGGGCACATAAAATGAAACATGAGCATATGTTTTCTTGAACCCTGTGCAAACTGAAAACTTGTGTATTTTGCATAGTTTGTGAAGGAGTACCTTTTCTTTTATGTGGGGTGCCCCAAATAGAAACATGAAAATGTTTGCTTATTTATTGGAGATGTGGTGTGAAATGCTCTTTTCATTTTTCTGTTTAGCTGGATTTGTTTGTTTCCAGATTCTTCCTGTCATCTTTCAGCTACTTAAGTATAGTTGAAATGTTTAAACTATCCTTTTAATATAGTAAAATAATCTGAATCTTTGGGTAGAGCAAAAACTAGGTTTCTTTTTTGGATTCTGATTGAAATTCTGCTGAATCTGAGAGCACCAACACCGAGTTCCTCCTGAGACCCCCCCCATTCAAACACACACCAGACACACTAAGCTTTTTGCTTACACAAAAGTGTACTCAAAGCAAATGTTCTGCTGTATTTAAGAAAAGGCATGTGCGTGCCTGTATATATGAATAAATATAGAGCTATATCATATCTTGAGCTTATTAATTAGCATTGTTATGAAATGTTCACTTAGCATCAGTTTTATTCTAATTGTCATTTGGGTACTGGAAAACAAAAGCAAAGCAAAAGAAAATCCTCTGACAAGAAGGATAAGGCCCCAAAACTGTAATCAAACTGTCCTGATAGGGATGCACTCCCTGTTGATATTGTTTGGGAGATCTCGCCAGAAAAGAACAAGCCAGACAGGACTATGCAGCACAACTTGACCATTCAAGAGCTCAGTTTTGCCACCCATATGCAGCTAAAACTCTCTTTGATTTCAACCAGAAACGTGCTTGTGGGGTTGGGTCAGATGAGTTGTTCTGACCTGATTCATTTGGGAGGTTTCTACACATGTATTATGAAGAATCTTGCATGGGAAATTAGATGACTGTAATCAGCCTATCAGAGGAAAAATACCTGTCTACACTATTGATCTTTATAAGCATCTGTTTACTCAAAATGTCATGTCATTCTTTGTCAAAACATTTTTTTCTCTTCCCGTGCTCATTTTCCCCCTCGCTATGTTCATTGTATACACATCAAGTAGTATTGTTTTCTGACATTTTCACGTGATTACTTGATTCTTTCTTTCAGTCATACTTGAAAAATTGCAACTGCATTGCACAACACAAGCCGAAAGGCAGTGTTTCAGCTGGTGTAAACCTACCTGGCTCCATTTTTCAGTTTACACAAGCTGAGAATCTCTTTCGATACCGATCCAACCTGCAGCAATTTGAACCAAATAGCAGCTGGTTCCAGGGGTCTGATTCCTGCCTTGTGTGGAGAGAGGTAAGATCAGAATCAGACCACAGGAGCCTAGTTTTAAAATCAGTGGGTTATTTACATTCATTTGCTGTTGGTTACATTACTGGTTTTGTAGGTTCTGCCATTTCAAGCCATTCTTTTAAATATACACATGTGTATATATATGCATATGTGCATGAGAGGGAATGTATGATCCTGTATGCTGGGCTAAGTCTTTCTGTCATACTGATACAAATCTAGACCATTTCTACTAATTTCAAAGCAGTTATTAAAGTTTTACCCTGGGATGAAAGGGAGCAGATAGTCAGTGTATAGTAAGTATATGCTGTGTTGCAAAGGAAATTTAAAATTGTGGAGGTTAACGCCACAATATCAAAAAAGTGGAATGCCCTGAAAACACAGCTCCAGTGCCATTTATCCTGAATATAGTATATGGAGCACTAGGTATTAGCAACTGAGTAGACTATTTGGTGATTTCAACAGTTCAGTTAACACCATTTTAAACTTCTAAACTCATTTTCAGTGAAGTAAAAGCTAATAGTGTATGACGTATTTGCTGTATCTCAGTGGTAGCTTCTGTGTTATATACAGTCAACGTTGTTCTGAATTGTATATGTTTACCCAATGATGAGGTTAAAATATGCTGTAGAGTATGTGCAATGTATTGATTACAAGTATGTTGGAGTTCGGTGGTCTATTTAGTTTTTACTGTGATGCTGTTTTGTAGGTATGTGTGTGTATGGGAGTATGGATTGTCTACAATGTACGAGGAAATAATAATTAATCCTAAAGGAAAAGGGCAGTTATGTAACCTGCCTTAATGCATTCGCATAATCTTCTTTGAATCCTATAATTATCAGTTCTGATTTCAAACCTTACCGAGAATTGTCCATAGGGCTGACTCCCTCACTTTTTGGCACTAAGGAGTTACTTGGAGCTCACTTACATATTGGTAAAGAACAGCATGTTTGCCTGATTGACTACCTTTGTACAAGGTGGCAAAGATGTGGTTTCCAGTGTGATACATATCAAATCACTTCTGTGCACATACAGCTCCTGCTGATGTCAGCAGGAATTGTGTTCATGTTATTGAATGGCCTAAAATTCCTCTTCTGGGATACAATCATGATACGAAGGTGGTGGTATCCTGGCTTTGGGGAAGTGCCTGGATGCTATGCAATACTGCTCATGTTCTGCTGCTGGAACGTAGCTGTAAATTTGCAGGAAGAGCTTTGAACTCTGCTCCAACCCAGAGTGGACTGTAAAAATTCTTATGTTAAAATGATAAATGTCGGAGGCTGAGCAGCCTGGCCTGGCCTGGCCTGCCCACGTACAGCATTCTGCTTTCAGGAGCTGTGGCAGCTTTAATTAAAAAAGCAATAATAATTTCCCAGTGGCTGGCAGGACCTAGTGCTCTAGTTAGGAATCTCTACATTGCCCACAGGTATGACCCCTCTACCATTCCCACAGCCAGGTCTAGCTCTCCCTTCATGGTTTCTGTCTGAGATGCCTCTGCCTGATGCCAAGGGTAATTCTGAAAGACATACTGAACACAGAGAGAGTCCACCTCATGCCTGGCCCGTTGAGCAGGAGTAGGCAGAGCACACCTGGCCTACAGTATGTTTGGTGTGAGGTCAGCTTCAGTCAGACCCACCTGGGCAGTGATTGAGGGAAGGCAGAAGTCTGATTTCAGACCCTCTTCTGTTATCTTTGTCTACTTAAAATGCAGCATCTTCCCACTCTTCTCCTTTGCCTCTACTCAGTGCTTCTATCTCAGCTTCTGCATACTCATCCCTTTAACTGCCAGCTGTGAGCAACACTGCTCAAAGTGAGTATTATAGATTTGTCATCCTCAGTACACCATCACAATCCAGAAGTTCTTATAAGATTTTGAGTACAGGGCTAAAAGATAGCAGTGTCCCACATCTGATGTCCTGGGATGGTTTATCATCTCCACACTCCAAGTTATGTACACACGTCCCTTTAGATGGGCCTCACCTTGGCTGATGAGAATTCAGGTTTAAACTTTCTCCCTCCAAATTAAAAACAGATTGGATGATACACCATTGAGTCCCTCCTAAGATGGAGGTACACTTAGGCTTTTTTTTCTGCAGTGAGATGACACGTACTAGTCTCTTCCCTCAGCTCTTGGTCCTACAAAAGTCAATTTGATCAGCAGAGATTCCTAGAGTAGCATGCTTGACACCAGCAAATCAGTTTTGCTGTGAAGCTGGGATCCTTAAAGCAGAATCCTGGGCTTTATATGTAATGATTATTATTGAAAATAAAAATACGTAGTTAAAAATACAACTTAAAAAAAAAAAAAAAAAAGAAATAGCTGGGCTTGTCAGGACAGATGTTAAGTTTTTGACTGCCTCAGTCATGAGTAGCTTTAAGATCATGCAGGGTGATGATTAGTATGTTATTGCCACACTGCCGCCTGACACTGTTCATGGTCTCTGTACAGAAGCCTTATTATTCCCAATGAGCATTAATGCATTTGAATAACTTTTCTCCATTTTGGACAGTTGTTTAATACTGAGGACATGGAGCTCCTTGTGTGTTGTGCCCACAAAGGTTCACAGAGCTGCACCTTCTCTTTTTAGGACCTATTCAATGGTACTTTAATAAATGTTGTGTAAAAAATGCCTACAGTTCTGTATAGCAAATGTGAATTTTTATGACAAGAATGTGTATTTAATTTTAAAAAAAAGAATAATATAAAATCCAATTTCTTTGTATCCAGTGAAACATCTAATAAAGCTCTGGTACCTGTATTCTTGGTTTATGGCTTCATTGCTGCATTCAAGACATTACATGTTGGAGGCTTCTTAAACACAATTTTGCAATATGGGATGGAGTCGGATGTTAGACCTGGGCTGTGCTATTACATTAGAGATGTACGTGGACTGCCCCATCACAGCAGGAGTACCATTTCCACATGGTTACTGTGGGACCCTTGAATACCGCAGGGCACTGTGATGTGTTCATGCTGCCGAGGACGCAGCAGGCTCTCGGCTACCTCATGTTGGTACCAGCCCCAATTTGCCTCAAGCATCAAAGCGTATGACCCAGCTCTGTAGCCTGCTGCTGACTCTTGCCGGTGGTGGTATCTTGTAAGAAGGAGCAAGATGGAAAGCAGGAACTAGACTTCCGAAGTGTTAGTCTCTCCCACTGCTTCCCTGGGCCCTCTCGGCATTGCCGCCTGGCAGCTCACGTAGGCACGGTGACACAAACTCAGCTTGCCTGCAGGTGCTGGTGGAGCAGGCTAGCCGCTGCCTCAAGTCTGGCTCCAGGGCATGCCAGCCAGCAGGTGAGTTCCCTCCATCATCTCCCTGGTGCCTCCTTTAGGGTTTGGGGACCAGCTCCTTGGAGGGGGACACAGGCAAGCCCTGCACCAAGAGCTCTCTGCACCCAGGAGCGCAGCCAGCAAGGCTGGGCTTTGCAGCGTCCTGCTAAGGTGAAGCATGGCATGTTAGAAGCTAAAGCCTTTCTGCATGGCAACAGCTTGGAGTTTAAGGCTCGTATTATCTTGTATTCCTAGCGAGGCCGAAAGTGTTACTTGTTTTCCAGGACAGACCTCTTTTGCTCACCTCTCATACTGAGTCACAGGCAAACTCAGCTCAAGTGCTCTGCTCCCGCACTCTTCATGACCTCTCACTTGGCCCATTTTGAAGTTAAGGAGCCAGGCACAGGCTTCCAGGGTTGCAGAAGATGCCATCTCTCTAAACTACTCCAATAGACATCAAGATGAGCAATGCCAAGGAGGCCTCTCTGTCAGTGTCTCCCCGCAGAAACCCACGAATTAAATTTGCCTTCTGCTTAAAATGTCTCCCCTCCTCTTCCTACCCCACAGGTAACTGTCTTACCAATGGGAGCACATGGGTTGCTCAGTACACAGAATGAATTTTCCTCATTGCAAAAGTGGTTCTCTCTCTCTCTCTCTCTCTCTCTCTCTCAACTACTCCAATAAAAGAATCAGCAGGCCAACTTTATCCTGCTGTTGTAATAGCTACTTTACTCCAAATATGGGATGCCTCTGTGGTCTGATGATATAGTGGTCTGATGATACGTGAGAACACAGCCAGCTGAGATGCTGATGCCTTTAAGAAAGCATGTGTAACACTAGGTGAAACAGGTATTTAGCAAACGGTTCTGATTCCAGAAAGTAATTGTGTATTAAGCCACTGGATTTGGGTAGGGAAAAAAAAAAAGAAAAATGTTTTACCCTTATATGTTTTAAATTTGATAAGAGAGTTCTATTAAAATACAATTTTTCTCTCAGAAGGTCAATTTTAAATAGATTTTATGGAAATAAGCAGTTTGTGGGCATAGGCACAGTGTAAGTCATAAATAGGACTCCCACATTTTTGGCCTATTTTCTCGCTCCTTAGTGCCCCAGCTGCAGTTTCTGGCATTATTCATTTATTTTTGTTTTTCTCCCAGCAAGTGGGAAATTTCCAAGGAAAAAATAATTGCAATGTAAGTGTACTGATTGAAATCAAAGTAACTTAAATAACTGGTCTTAATCAGGTTTAAATCTTCAAGTACAAAACACTGATTTAGATAATGAATTTTAATCTTATATGACAGGTTAATCCTTACGGATAACCATTAAGACCTGGTTAGCACATTAGACTTGGTATGTCTATGGGGTAAACAAGTTTCTATTTTAACATACATTCATGTAGATTGTTATTTCACCTTTTATTTTGTGAGGAAACAGCAAATGGCATTTCTTATTTATTAAATGATTCATTTTTTTGAGGCTTTTTTCATGCTGTCTCCTGAAGATGATTAGAGTGAATTAACACATATAAAATCAGCACTATGGCTAATAAAAAAATGTGTTGTAAATAAAATGGAGCTAAATATGCTGGATCCCAAAGAAAATCTATATCAACACTGAAATCTATGGAAAGTCATTTACTAAATGAAAAAAAGTTTTATCTAGAGTTAAGGATTTGAGTAGGATTTTTTTTTATAATTATCAAGTTCTCTTATTTTTTTTTAGGACCAAAAGGCCCCAAAAACTTGCATATACTTTTTGTTCATAGATGAGCAGAAAGGGGAAGTGCTCCTGGCTTTTAAGTAAATTTTTCAGCTTTGAAAAAGCTAATTATTGAATTAAACTAAAGAGAGGAAATTTATTGATTTCTGCTGCAGAGATCCCACATGTCAAAAAAGTCAGGGCTTCTTCACTTCAGGAAGCTTTATTCCCCAGTGCTTAGAGCTGGGGACCTCACCCATTTCAGCTTTTTACATATGTCCATGTTTCAGTGTAAATGATTTTACAGTACTAAATAGTAAATGTGAGCTTTAATTTGGATCAGCATCAATCAACAAAGCTTCCATTTCTCCTTTAAAATGGTGGAATACCCAATTTTCATATAATCATTAATAGCTAGCAAACTTGCCCAGAAATGAGGGCAGCTGGAATAAAATCTGCAGCTCTTGGGGGAGAGGGAGAATTTGACTCCTGTGCTGTCGGAGAGGAGAGTGGTAGGGGTGGCAAAAACTGCAGAAGGAGCTGATCAGCTGGAAGGGACCCAAATGCAGGGTTGAATTTCACAGGATAGCTCTGAATGGGATGTCCTGGGGGGCTGTGGTGTGAAAAAGGAAATGTATTTTGGGGAGAGTCAATGAGAAAGTGGGAAAACCTAAGAACAGGGGGTGTTTCGTTCACCTGAGAGTGGAATTGCCTCAGGAGGCATCAGATGGGAAGGGACTGGGTTTGCTTCTTGGTAAAATGCAACAGTAAATGCTCCAGGTGTTATGTTTCGCTGGGAGATGCAGATGTAAATACACTGCTCGGTTGATCACACAGATTCAGCCCAGCCAATATGGCCTGACATACCTGAGCACCTTCACCTTCAAATAAGCATATTTGAGTCAGAACAAGCCATGGAAATACAAAAACATTAAGACTGAACAATGAGCTGCAGGCAGATAGGAGCTCGCAGGGCTTCGGAAGAGCCATTGCTCCCTCACAGCATTCAGAGGAGCACGTGATGCATGCGGTCCTTGCTCATTAATGCCACGCGATCTATGCAAATATATTCTATTTTCTTGTTCCTGTGTGGTTTGCACAGTCGAGGAAGTGTCATCCTCATTAGCAAAAGTATTGTCCGACCAAACCACTTCCCATTCCCTGAGCAGCTGTCACATTTCCGAAACTCCTAAACAGCTTAAATTAAAACTTGTACAATTTGCAAGGAAGAATTGGAGGGCATGAGCTGGGGTGTATTTTAGATATGTCCAGTGGATGTGGATGAAACAGCCAGAATAGACCTTACCTTGGAGTACAAAAGCCTATTATTAGCCAGTTGTCTCAGTCCTCTGGCTTTGCTTTTCTAGTAACCCAGAAAAAAACATGAAACCCATCTCTCAGCTTGCATTCAAATCCAGGAGGACAGTGCATTATGTTACTGGGTGATACCTGAACGAATTGCTTATTCCTGAGCTTCCAACCTCTGCTTGCCACAGTGCAGATCTAGCCTGTAGACAAGGCGCTGCGGGTGAGAGCACTGACACTAGCCAGGGTTTAGCGCTTTCATCTTTCTCTAGTGCTGTACTCATCAACCTGGCAGTAGTCTGACCAGAGTCATCGAAGATCTTGCAAAAGGTTTTTGAGGGTTTGTTTCTTGATAGCAAATCACCATTTATTTCCCTGCAGTAATGGGAAGATTTGACCGTGTTCATTAAAACACTTGACCCAAAATCTGAGCGAACTCCTTTTCCACTGTATCTGCTACCCCATAAAATTCACCTCTGCTCTGACTCCAATTACAGCACTAAAAAAATAGAAAGTGTGAGACATTGTCAGAAATAAAACATACTGGATGTACTTTTACATGCTCAAGCCTTGTAGCTCATATAGAGTCACTGCAAGCTCCCAAAGTGGCCAATACATTTTAATAATTCCATTGGCATTGGCTTGTTTCAAGAATAAGTGTCTGATTCTATATTTTAACTGAAATTAAATATGCAATTAGCAGTGAATACAGACGGTGAATGGCTGTAGCCTATTCTCTGGGCTATTGAGAAACATGTGTTTGTCATCTGTCTACCTTTCAATCCTCTAATGACTGTTAGCATCAGCACTGAAACAAACTGTAAATAATGGAACAATAAAATTAATTTGCTTTGGTGGTCAAAAAAGTGAATCACAGTAGGGATCATGAGGAATCACTGTGTTCATCTAAGTAGCGTCTGCATCTCGAGTACTGAGTACAGTTTGGTTAGCCAGTCTTAAGGAGGCTGTGACAGATCTGAAAAAGACTCGGAGAAGGGCAACAAGGATGAGTAAAGTTGTGCCTAACTTCCACTTCAGGAAAGACTAAGGCAGGACTCTTCAGATTGGAAAAGCAGCTGATATGAGGAGGTATGATAGACAGCTGTGAAACCATGAGTGTCACGGAAAGGATGGACTGCAACTGATGGCCCACAAGGAGGAGGCATCAGCTGAATCTTGCTGGAGGCATGTTCAGAGCAAACAAAAGGAGGGGGGGGGTTCACCCACTGTGTAGTTACACCGTAGAGCTCCTTGCCACAAGATGATGGGGTGGGTGTTGAACGTTTTCATTAGCCCAAAGGGAGACTAGGCAAGTTCATGAAAAAGAAATTTGTTACTAAATACACAGACACTGGATTAATCTCAGGGAGTTCCTAAGCTGAGAATAGTTGGGGGCTGGGAGGGTGCTTAGGAGCTGTTGTTTCATAACAGAAAGAAAAGTTATTACTTTTGACTGGTAAATAAAGCGTAATCTTTCACACAAATCAAAATCCAATAGCACTTATCTAGTGATAAATGGGAAAAAAGTTAATTCATGTTATATTGATGTGAAGGTAAACTCTGCTTGGATAGCTCACCCTTGAGCACCCCACTGATTTGTTATCATAGGGCCACAGAATAATTCAGGTTCATCTATTTCCATATTTAAGCCTTCCTAATACTCTTGGCTAGACAGGATTATCAGATGCTGAAAACATTATCTTGGAGGAAAAGATCCTGTTGTGCCATCATTCATCTATTTGATGTACTGATTTTCATAAAACTGTCTGGCTATTCACTCAACCTGCATTTGTGTAATAGTATTTTGTGGGCTAGAGATTTGTGCATATAATTTACAGCAGAGTGGAGAACCGGGAGTACTTTATTAGCTGTAGTCACAGCTTGTCACAGGGCCTAGTATCAAACTGACCTGCGTGCCTTGTCTCCATAGTCCAATCTAATAAGCTATCGTGTCTTCATGCTCCGTGTTCAATGAAACAAAGATTGCAATAGCCTTTTCCAGATGAAAAGCAAACTTCCACATTGAATGTTTTGGGATGATTAACTACATAGTTATACAAATAGGTAATCATATCTATGATTCATGGACTCAGACAAAATAGCAGTGCTCCAATTACTCAAACCTTTTAGAGACGAGTTTGTCATCTGCTTGAATTACTGCATTACTAAAGCTCTAATATGGTCGGATCAGGTGCTTTTTTTGTAATACAAGGTGTCGTGGTTTAACCCCAGCCAGCAACTAAGCACCACACAGCCGCTCGCTCACTCCCCCCACAGTGGGATGGGGGAGAGAATCGGAAGAGTAAAAGTGAGAAAACACATGGGTTGAGATAAAGACAGTTTAATAGGCAAAGCAAAAGCCGTGCGCACAAGCAAAGCAAAGCAAGGAATTCATTCACTACTTACCATTGGCAGGCAGGTGTTCAGCCATCCTCAGGAAAGCAGGGCTCCATCACGCGTAACGGTTACTTGGGAAGACAAATGCCATCACGCCCAATGTCCCCCCTTTCCTTCTTCTTCCCCCAGTTTTATATTGCTGAGCATGATGTCATATGGTATGGAATAGCCCTTTGACCAGTCTGGGTCAGCTGTCCTGGCTGTGTTCCCTCCCAGATTCTTGTGCACCTGGCAGAGCATGGGAAGCTGAAAAGTCCTTGACTAGTGTAAACTCTACTCAGCAAGAACCAAAACATCAGTGTGTTATCTACATTGTTCTCATCCTAAATCCAAAACACAGCACTATACCAGCTACTAGGAAGAAAATTAACTCTATCCCAGCTGAAACCAGGACAGTATCCACCCCTTCTTCCATACCATTTACGTCATGCTCAGGTCCCACATTATCCAATACATCCTCATTAACCACCATCCCACTTAGTCTATGGACCACCCCTGTGAAATGTCTGTAAAATGTCCATAAACATCCACAAATGTCCACATAATGTCCATTGAGTTCATTTGGTCCATGACTTTGGGCTCCATCTGTTATGGTGGTCGCTCAGGACAGGAGAGGCGGTGTGTTGCGTGGAGTTATTGGGCACCAAAGCCAGCTCAGGTCAGGTCACTGCTGCACTTGCACTGCTTCTTGTAAGGCTTGTCCTCCATTGGTTCAGGTGGTTCCTGCTATGGTAATAATTCCTATAACATGCAACTCAGATCATGGGTTACAACAATGTAAAGGTATTTCAATTGCAATCTCCACCCCTGGCCCCTTTGGGCCAGGTTATAGGTTTTAACATTGCAATGAACTCCTCCCCTTGCTCCTAGCCTGGCTAGCAACAAGGGGTTCCTGCTATAGCAATTCCCATAACATGCAACTCAGATCCCAGGTTACAACAATTTAAAGGTATTTCCATTACAGCCTCCACCCCTGGCCCCTTTGGGCCAGACCATTGGGTTTAACACTGCAATGGACTCCTCCCCTTGCCCCTGCTCCGGCTTGGACTTATCCACAGACTGCAGTCCCTTAGGGGAGTACCTGCTCCAAGTGGAGCCTTATCTGTGAGCCACAGTCTCTCCAGGGGTGTACCTGCTGCAGCATAGACTTATCCACAGCCACAGTCACTTAGAGGTGCACCTGTTCCAGCGTGGCCTTCTCCATGGGCTGCAATGCCTTCAGAGATATACCTGCTCCAGCGTGGCCTTGCCCACAGCCACAGTCTCTTCAGAAGTAAACTTGCTCCACCATGGCCTTACCCACGGCCACACGCTTTGAGGTGCTCCAGCATGACCTCATGCGCAGCCACTGATGCTTTGAGGTGTACCTTCTCCAGCGTGGACTTATCCTTGGGCCACAATCCCTTCAAGAGGTATACCTGCTGTGGCACAGACGTAACCATGGCCACAGACGCTTCGAGACATACCTGCTCTGGCACGGGCTTATCCATGTCCACAGACGCTTCGGGGTGTCCTGCTCCCGCGTGGACTCATCCACAGGTCACAGTCCCTTCGACTCGAGTTCACACTGGAGTTCCAGCCTGTCCAGTACAGCAGCACAGAAACAGCAGCGATGCCCTGGCCATCTGCCAGCTCAGGCGCATGGCCATTGCTGTTATCAAAATGTTCCCAGGCACAGCAGAGTAAGATGATAAGCAGTACAGCAGTACAGCAAGCAGCAAAAGCAAAAAGCAGCCACAAACGAGCACTAGACTCTAATATACAGTAAGGCAAGCAAGCCCCGTGGCAAGCACAGAAGCCTGCCGATTAATAGCTAAACAGCACTAACAGCTATAAATTCAGTCTAGCACATTCCAAATAAATCTGTCATTATCTCGAACCCATCGAGCCCCACGTTGGGTGCCAAAAAGGACTGTTGTGGTTTAACCCCAGCCAGCAACTAAGCACCACACAGCCGCTCACTCATTCCCCCCACAGTGGGATGGGGGAGAGAATCGGAAGGGTAAAAGTGAGAAAACTCATGGGTTGAGATAAAGACAGTTTAATAGGCAAAGCAAAAGCCGTGCGCACAAGCAAAGCAAAACAAGGAATTCATTCACTACTTCCCATTGGCAGGCAGGTGTTCAGCCATCCCCAGGAAAGCAGGGCTCCATCATGCGTAACGGTTGCTCGGGAAGACAAATGCCATCATGCCAAACGTCCCCCCCTTCCTTCTTCTTCCCCCAGCTTTATATTGCTGAGCATGATGTCATATGGTATGGAATAGCCCTTTGGCCAGTCTGGGTCAGCTGTCCTGGCTGTGTTCCCTCCCAGATTCTTGTGCACCTGGCAGAGCATGGGAAGCTGAAAAGTCCTTGACTAGTGTAAACTCTGCTCAGCAAGAACCAAAACATCAGTGTGTTATCAACATTATTCTCATCCTAAATCCAAAACACAGCACTATACCAGCTACTAGGAAGAAAATTAACTCTATCCCAGCTGAAACCAGGACACAAGGATTATTACTTCATACATCTGTTTGTGCAGACAATGTACTCCGCAAGAAAATCAGCTGATCTGTATACTCCTTACTAGAACAGTTAAATGCGCAAGCTAAACTTGGCTGAACCTTTTTGTACATGTGCATAATCAGGGAAAGGAGAGGGAACTTCTTCAACAGCTGCTTGCAAAATCTGACAGCACCACCATAAGCACTGACTACGTAGTCTGAACACTGGGATTTTAGCTTGCATATAGCAAAATCAAAGTTGAAAGTGAGGGAAGGGTGGGGGCAATTAGCTGACTCCTCTTTGAAATACAGCAAGGCAAAGCTGGTGTATCTCAAGGCTAGTAAAAATTAATGGGGGCGTTTTATATCACGCATTGCCAGCTAGTGCTGGAAGTACACTCGCTTTTTTAGTGAGGACTAAGTCTCCTTGTATTTACTGCAGAAGAAGAGCGTGGACCACCCAGCCAGCCATTATAGAGTACTTAGGAAAAATTTAGGCTTTTGGGTTTTTTTGGCAATAATTTATTAAGAGCTGTTGCCCTAGGCTACCCCACCACTCTGTCCAGAAGAAAGCACATCAGATAGGATCTCAGCTTTCTAAGGGTTCAACTAAATGGTTCCGGTTTTATAAAATTTGACTGCAATTTAGCCTGATGATGACAAATTGGCCATTTAAAACCAGAAATAGGAGCAGCTGAAAACAAATGCAACCCCACCCTTCCTGGAGTCATGTAAAAGGAATCTGTTTTCTGGTGAAGAGAGTAAATGTGGCTGCTGCTGTTCTCAAATGTTTGTCATGTTCCCTCTGCTTTCTTTTTAAGAAAGCCTGAGTCCTAAATTAGAGCTTCCTAAAAGGACTTGAGAAAGAGAAATGTAAATCAACAATTTATGATGAAGCTACTTGTCAACTTTCAGGGTTGCTCTTTCTGTACATTGGAAGTGTCAGTTGTGCAAAGGCTGCAGTTAACAAATATATGTAAAGTGTGTTAATTTGCCTGTAATCATAATGTTTAACACAGTAGACGTCTGAGGAGCTTTTCCCCTGATGTTCTCTTTGTGCAGCTAAGGTTAGATTTTGGATTCAATAAATACAACCTTAGAGTAAAAAAAGTAGCTTAATTTAAAAGACCAAGTTAGTGATGTGAGAACTTGTATATATACTACTAAATTAATTACTCGGTGAACCTCCTGCTACTTTTTTTTTAATTTGCCCTTCTTCCAGACTTTCAGAAAAAGCTCTTGACCTTCTAGAAAAAGTAAATAAACAACTTGGAGAATTACGCTGATAATTTTGTAGTAACGTTTAGTTCCATAGCATTGTGCAGAAGAATAGAGAATTGGACTGTAATGTCTCACTTTTCATATCAAACCAAACGCTTGACCTCCTGCTGCTGCTGCAAGGAGCTCTTTTTTTCTTCTTTCTTGGGCACAGTGGAAAAAACAGGACAAAAACCTGATACTGTTAGCCAGTGGTGTTTAATGCCAACATCTTGAGGCTCCTATTACAGCCTTTGCTGCATCAGTCGGATCAGGTGAGTGGACGGAAGCGGTTTAGTGGAACCTTCGTGGGAGCAAAATATCTGTAGTAACTTTTGGTCTTGTGTGTCTTGTGGGACCTGATGCATGCTCCGAAATAGTTTGTTAATTAATATAAATGGGATCTATTTACAGGTCTGTACAAGTTCTCTCTTACTTCAAAGCAAGTGAAGTGCTGCATGTGGTAAATATTGTAGCATTAATGATCTGAGTGCTATTTTGATGCACTGAGAATTTATGATACTGAGTTGCAAGAACTTTGTCAATTTTTTTGAAAGGCCATGTAAAGGAGCTGGGCCAAATTATGTTTACAAAGATTTGTCAGTAAATCTATATCTTTTTCTCCTCCAAGAAAAAAGAAACAGTGATTCTGCCCTGTAAACATCATACATGCATATGTGTGAGCACTTGCATGTGAGTATGCACTTACAGGGGAGAGAGGTGATCTCCTTCAAAGAGGAATTGTTCTGTTTTTATATCTTACAAGCTTTCCTATGGGTTTGGGGTTTTTCCCTTTTTGAATAGCTTTGTTTCCTGAAACATACAGTTTTTCAACACAAAATTGCTAATCTCTATGATGTTAGCCAAATATTTTGGCAGTGCAGGAGCCCTGGGCTCCAGCCCCAGGCAGCTCCCCAGGAACAGGTCCATCTGCCGGCTGGTCTGCAGCTCTTCCATTCTCTTCTCCTGGGGCTTTTTTATGTGGCATAGAGCACTTAAATACCAACAGACATGTAGAAAATAAAATATCTTGATTCAAGTCCATACTCCCCTAATAATCAAACAAGATGGAAGGGAACAAAATGGTTTGGGGACCTTTCTGTCGCTATTTTTGTGATTATAAAGGGGATGGGTAGCTTTAGAAGAGTAAAGGAGAATTCAAAACATGTTTGTCTCCTGTTGCTTCTCATGTATTTTTTCTCAAATTGCTATACAAAACCTGTGTGGCTGGTGGTTCAGAGCACATTGACCTTCCAAACAGAAAACCCTTTTCCTTTCTGAGGAAAAAACGATGTTGATTCTCCCTGTCTGTTTTCATAGAATCATAGAATACCAGGTTGGAAGGGACCTCAAGGATCATCTGGTCCAACCTTTCTACGAAAGAGCACAGTCTAGACAAGATGGCCCAGCACCATGTCCAGCTGAGTCTTAAACGTGTCCAGTGTAGCGGAGTCAACCACTTCCCTGGGGAGATTATTCCAATGGTTGACGGTTCTCATTGTGAAAAATTTTCCTCTCGTGTCCAATCGGAATCTCCCTGGGAGTAACTTGTACCCGTTACCCCTTGTCCTCACCATGTGACTCCTTGTAAAAAGGGAGTCTCCATCTTCTTTGTAGCTGCCCTTTAAGTACTGGTACATGGTGATGAGATCACCTCTAAGCCTCCTTTTCTCAAGGCTGAACAAGCCCAGATCTCTCAGCCTATCCTCATACGGCAGGCTTCCCAGACCCTTGATCATCTTGGTGGCCCTTCTCTGGACCCCCTCCAGCCTGTCCACATCTTTTCTGTATAACGGGGACCAGAACTGTACACAGTATTCCAGGTGTGGCCTGACAAGCGCTGAGTAGAGAGGGATAATGACTTCTTTATCTCTGCTGGTGATGCCCTTGTTGATGCAACCCAGCATCCTATTGGCCTTCTTGGCTGCAGCAGCACGCTGTTCACTTGATACAAAAATTCACGGATGCTTCTCCTCACAGTCCGAATCTCCCCAAGGGAGAAACGGAGTATTCAGAGTGTCCCTGAAGTGAAACTCAATAGCAACAAAGTTACTATTAAGCAGGTATTCTTTATTGCAGCACTGGGCAGCACTGGGGATTCTCCACCATAAGTGCTCCACCGATTTGGTAGACTTTCAGAGATTATATACTGTAAAGTCCTACATATTCACAGGATTTCCGAGAATTCATTTGCATAAACATGAGATTTCCTGGAAACTTATTAACATATGCAAATGTCCGATCCGCATGCACAGTTGTCTTCCTTGGTGGTCTTTGGGTGGTCGTCGGGGTCTTCAGATGAAGACTCCTAGTCTTGTTCACTGTGTTCGCTGACTGACCTTTGCTTCAGTTCTGGGACCATGTCCTTCAAGGCTATTGTTGTCATCCCCTTGCAACTTTCTTATCTTCCGTGCATTTGTTCTCCCAAGGCCGAGTGGTCTGAGATGGGATTATCCCGGAGCCCCCTTATCTTAGAACCATTCTAACTACTCTCTAAATCGCAAAGGCCTTTCTTCTGTTTAGTTAAGTGACTAAGATATTTAAAATATCCTCCTTGCCCCTAGGCTTTAATTCTTTCAGGAGGCATTTTGAGGCAGTGGCTTTGTCTATCTTGGCTTTAACCCTTTCACACTCATATTGAACTTCCTGTCCACCAGGACCCCCAGGTCCCTTTCCACAGAGCTGCTCTCCAGCCAGGTGGATCCCAGTCTGTGCTGCACTCCTGGATTATGTTTTCCCAGGTGCAAGACCTTACACTTGTCCTTGTTAAACTTCATAAGGTTCCTGTTAGCCCACTCTTCCAGCCTATCCAGATCTTCCTGCAGGGTGGCTCTGCCTTCCAGAGTGTCTACTTCCCCACTCAATTTGGTGTCATCTGCAAACTTCATCAGGCTACACTTGATCCCGTTATCCAGATCGCTTATGAAGTTATTGAATAGCATTGGGCCCAATATCGATCCCTAGGGGACCCCACTTGTGACGGGTTGCCAGTTTGAAAAAGAGCTATTTACCACCACCCTTTGGGTGCGGCCTGTCAGCCAATTCCTCACGCACCGCACAGACCACTTGTCTAGGCCATAACGCATCAATTTCTCCAGGAGGAGGCCGTGGGGAACCGTATCGAAAGCCTTGAAGAAGTCCAGGTAGACAACGTCCACCACTCGCCCCATGTCAACCGAGCAGGTCACTTTATCATAGAAGGCCACCAGATTTGTCAGGCAGGATCTGCCCTTGGTGAAGCCGTGTTGGCTTTTCCCAATCACGTGCTTCATTTGACTCGTGATGGCCCCCAGGAGGATCCGTTCCATAACCTTCCTGGGGATTGAAGTAAGACTGATGGGCCTATAATTACCCAGATCCTCCCTTGAGCCCTTCTTGTAGACAGGGGCAACATTTGCCTTCCTCCAGTCCTCTGGGACATCCCCCGATCTCCATGACTTCTCGAAGATTATGGGGAGTGGCCCCGCAATGCCATCAGCCAGCTCTCTCAACACCCTCGGGTGGATGGCGTCAGGGCCCATCAATTTGTAGGGGTCAAGCTCCTGTAATAATTCACATACTGACTCCTCCTTCACTGATGATGGGTCTATGTTTGGATCAACCTGGACTTTCGTTCCCAACGCCTGGGGCCCAACAGTGTTGGTAAAGACAGAGGTGAAGAAAGTGTTGAGAACCTCTGCCTTTTCAGCATTGTTGGTGACTGATTCACCTCTACTGTTTAACAGTGGGCCTATGTTTTCCTTCTGTTTCCGCTTGCAACTTACATACCGGAAGAACCCTTTCTTGTTATTTTTGACGTCTCTGGCCAGTTCCAATTCAAGCTGAGCTTTTGCCTTTCTAACTGCATCTCTGCACACTCTGGCAATGTCCTTGTAGTTCTCAGTGGATAACGTTCCACTTCTCGATCTCTGGTACGCGTCTCTCTTGGTTTTAAGCAGACCCAGGAGCTCGTGGTTGAGCCAAGGGGGCCTCTTGCTCCGCTTCCTTCCCTTTCTTTTATAGGGGATAAACTGGTTTTGTGCTTCCGAGAGAGCATTCTTGAAGGACTCCCAGCACTCGCTGGCTCCTTTATCCTCCATGGAAGCTTCCCACGGAATGCCTCCCAACTGAGCTCTGAGCGAGCTGAAGTTTGCTCTTCTAAAATCTAGAACCCTTGTCTTGGTGCTAACCTTCAGCATGCTCAGCCGGATCCCGAACTCCACAATATTGCGATCACTGCAGCCAAGGTTGTTACTGACCGAGACGTTACAAAGCAGGTTTTCTTGGTTTGTGAATAGCAGGTCCAGCAGTGCCTCCTTCCTGGTTGGCCCATCTAACATTTGTAAGAGGAAACAGTCCTCTACGCATTCCAGGAACTCGATGGATGACATGCGAGCTGCTGTAGTGTTCTTCCAGCAAATGTCTGGGTAGTTGAAGTCACCCATGAGAACCAGGTTCTGTTGACCAGAAGCTTGCCTTAGTGTCCCAAATATTGCTTCATCGGCTTTATCGTCATGGTTTGGAGGTCGGTAGCAAATTCCCACTGTAAGGTCCTGCTTGGAGACGACCCCTCTGATTTTAACCCAGAGGCATTCAACTAGAGCACTCACAATCACCGTAGTTGACTTCGATACATTCGAGGTTTTTCTTAATATAGAGAAATATAGAAAATATATTAGGCTTTCAAATGTATTAATATTGATTTATAATAATATGTTTTCATGTTTAGGCAGCAGTATTTCAAAAATAAGCTAGCTTATTTTCAAAGTCTTAGCATATATTTTAAGATGTTCCCATAACTGAAGGCTGGAGAAGTCTTGGAACAAGTAAAAGTTATAACTTCTGGTTTTGTATCCCAGTCCAAATGGAGTGATCTGTTCCTGGAATTACTATGGAATTGAGATACACATAGAAACAGAAAATATTCTCCAGGAAAGGTCTTTAAAATGTCCATGGTGTATTTGAGGCCATGTATGGCTGTTTCATGACGGCAGTATCGGTCTGTTATCTGAAGCTCTGAAACACGAGGCTCTATATTTCTTTTGAACAGCTTCTTACAAAAGATCAAGTCCTTTTGGATTGGTCAAAATACAAAAGACCTATCTCTGATCTTGACTGGATTTTTATGTGATAATACTAACTTTGGGATAGTTTGAAAAGAAGTAGTTTAAATAATACTGAGGTGCGAGGGAAGAACAGAAGAGCAGCTGTCAGAAACATTGCATGGATTCGTGTATTGAATTAAAGGTAAGGATTTATGGAATTTTTAATGCCTGGACTGGTGCTGAGAAGAGCAGTAGATCTGGAGATCCTTCAGACATCAAAGTACCAGTGACCAGACTGGGTCACTTTGATATTAACCAAGTTGAAGTGTGCAGCAGACAAAGAAAACATTTCTGTATCCATTTTTAAAAACACTGGTAATTGGTGATATGGCTGATCTAGGATAGGGCTTCTGGCTTTTACTGATGCTTCCAGAGGGAGGTGTGAGATCAGATTCAGTTAAGCGGACTTAGAGCCGAAGACATATACTTAAAGCTTGTCTAAAAGAAATTGTTAGAGTATGGAAGGTGTGTGTATCATTTATCCATCTTCATAGCCTCAGTACTAAACATAGATTATAAAGGATTCATATTCTGTATTATGACAGGATGTTTTCCACATTTCATGGACCAGAAAACTAAATGGCTTGCTTAAAATGGGGGAGGCTGAGGCAGGAGTAGAAAATGAACCTGAGTTTTGTAGATCTTAATTTAGTGACTTAGCCTTTGAACCATGCTGTTTCCTAAACAGTAGTATAATTTAGAATTGATGTATTCTGCTCTGACAGTGAATTGTGGTGTTGTATAATAGAGGACAAAGAGGGTATCCAAAGCTTCTTGCGACAGCTGACATGTTAGGTTTTGATGTCTTGTACATGAGACTTGTGTGGTTTGCACTTTGTCATACCAGCAAGGAAAGAAAACATTTCCCATGGGAAAGCAACACAAGTTCACTAGTCATCAGAGGGTTTGATGGCATATGGAGCGCTAGATTGCATCACCCACCTCTGAGGTAGTCTCTGAAGAGAAGGACCAGTCAGAGGCGAGAGCAGATCCTAAGCAATTGTGGTAGATCCCTGTGGGTTAGAGGGTGAGCTGAGGTTTCTGGCATCATTTGAAAAGCAAAGAAAGTGTTACAGCAGCCTCAGCTAAATGGGAGGTTTGTAAGGTCTGCAGAGGAAGGGCTGGTCAGTTAGCAATAAATTCTGAGTTGTTAAGGGTTGCACATGCTGTCCATTGGAGTAACACACAAACACTGCCTTGCCATTTCGTTGGATGTTTCCTGGTGCCATCCAGCAGCACTTCCTCACCTTTCGGTAGGTGAACCATAGCCAGTTGGTTTTATCCGCGCCCTTCAGTCACCCGTGCAAAGAATCTGAGTGTGGGATTTGTTTCCTGAAGTGAAGATTGTTGAGCAAGTTGCATATCACTGTAGTCCTTAATATAGGCTAGCGCTGGGGAGTGGGACAAGGTGTGAGCACTCAAAAGCCTCCTCTTGCACTGTCTAAAAGCTTGAAGATAGCAGTAATTTCATCCATTCACCTGAAATCATACGAGAGAGTGAATATAGTAAGTTAGAAGGGGAATAAATATACTGAAGGCTGGAGGGATGAGGACAAGCAATTTAGGTTACTACAAAGTAACCATTTTGGTTACCCCTCAGTAGGGATCTATCTGGGTGACTTTTCAGGCATTGCAGAAGATGGAATAAAATACGCTAGCAGAAAACACAGGGAAGGTTGTTTGCGTTCTCCTTATCCATTCACTGCTAGATTCCACTGTGTATGTAGCCATGTAAGACAACTGTAAATACCTGATACCCTCTCTCATAAAGAGAAAGAGGTTATAAAAGAGAGAAGGTAGACTGGCACTGTGTTCACTTGTTAAATTTGTTGTATCAGCCTAGGGTATCATCGTGCTCTTTTGCTGAAGCATGATAACAAAACTGTGAGTTTCTGAGAGTGCTGAGTCCAAATCTGCTCCTAAACCCAAGGGCTTGTGTGCAGATTAGGTGGTGAGCGCTGCCAGATTTAGCTCCATCTCTTTGCCAAGTGTTCCTTCAGAAAGCATCTTGAGTGCAACCCAGGAGTAGATTGCTGACTAATTTCACTTCCAAGTCTTGGGCAAAAGCAAAGAAAAACTTGTGCTCAGAAAGAGCTATTGAGAAAATACGTAAAATTTACAGTAATAAAGAACACATTTTACTGCTAGATAAAAAGATATACCCAGACACTTCACCAGCTGCTAATTTCATATGTGGGCTCTGAAAAGACTGCTTTACTTCTGTTGTTTTTTGTTTTGTTTGTTGTATTTTTCTGAAAATATGTCATAATATCCACATCTATTAAATTTTGTCCTCAGGACCTCTGTTTGGAAAGAACTTTCTGTATACTGTTGCAGCCCAGGCCTGCCTTTAAAAAATATGAAAGCAACAGAATTTTCTGTACAGAAGTTTAAGTAAAATGAATGATAAACCATGCAGGAAAAGGGTTTATGCCAGCTCCCATCAGAATGGGGCTGTGTTCTGATGATTTGGTGTGGAGATCAACCTATTTTGCAGTATTGAAATATTCCACAAGTGCTAAGCTAGGATATTTAAAGTGAAACTGTTTATGGAAGATGTTTTTATAGCTGCTAAATTTAAATTGGGATATGGAATTGCTGAGAGCCTAAAATGATGTTTGCCAGTAGGCCTGTGCCTGCTGTTACGTGCATCTTGCTTGCTCTCCTTGACAGTGAATTCATGTTGACTTTAGAGAAGTAAGCTTCAAGTAAACTTTTTTTTGGGCGGGGAGCTGATGAATTACTTCTTTGGCAAAACCACAGATTAAAACTTGTTTATGGTTGTCCTGTTGTGTATGTTTTTTTGGTTTTTTTTTAAACAAGTATTTTGGTAGTGGTGTTTATATCCAATTAATCTGAATGGCTTTCAGGTGAAGACAGCACTGAATCAGTAAAACTGGGTTCTGAGCAGGGGTGTTTTTTCACTGCTGCAATGGTTGGGTCCTGTTTTATTTAATGTTTTTCATTAATAACCTAGATGAGAACAAGCTCACTATTGAAATATGTGAGTAATAACAATTAAAAGAAACACATGAGGAAAACAGTAGCCCATATTGCACCACAGTGAAATGAACTTCATTTGGATAAAAATAAACTCATAGGCTGGGGCCGAACTGTAGAATTATTCAAAAGCCAGTTGTTTTTTCAGAAGAAGGATTTAAAACATGGTAATTCTGGAAGAAATCTGGAGGGTAGCGGTGGCTGGCATTTTGACATGTGAGGCAGCAGGGAAGAAATCACCACTGCAGGCTTCAGCTGCGTGCTCAGAAGCATGGTGTGTATCATAGAGGTGGTAGTCTGGTGTGGCTGCAAATGGGGTATGGTATTCACTGTTACTAGAAATAAATAAAAATACAGAAATGGAAGCTGGAAGTGAAGTGACAAAGCCCTTTGAGAGGGTGTTGTCAGCATGAGGAGAGAAAGTGAAGCACCCGGGTACAACTCTGAGAATAGGGCTGAAATCAGCAAGAGGTGACAACAACAGGAAAATATATCGATGATGGATTAACTTACTATGTGATTCAAAGAAAAGAAATGAGGTATGATACCTTTGAGCTCCTTTAAACATGGATTGGAAAGACTGCCTTGCTGTAAAACAGAAAGTTATCATGTTACTAGGTGGGTGCCCTGCCTGACCTCAGAAACCCTCTCTTCCCATCCTTTACTCATCTTCAGGAAACCTAAGTTGAAATGTGGTATTTTTCAACCAGCCTCAGTTGTAGTAATGAGCTATAAGTCACAATAGTCCATGTGTAAAAGCTTGAGGGCTCCTTGGTGGGGGGGATCAAGCTTATGCAATCTTCTTGAAGCTGTAGTTTGGCACATTTTGACCATCACCTGTAGCTATCTTCAAGCTTTAACTATCAGGCCTCTTGGGGAAGTTACGCTGCACATGGGTAAGGTCAGATGGGTTCCACTGAGTACTGGTTATCATCAGCTACGCAGGGGACTTTCTGCTGCGGGTTGTCAGCATGTCAGTGATGGTTTACTCGTGAGGGAACCTTCTATGGAACACCTAGAAAATTCTTAAGAGATGAAAGATGTTCATCCATGTCTTGCTGATTTCTCTCAAATAGAGATCACTTTCTGGTGAAAAAAATATTTAAGAAAAGTAGAGAATAGCAATTAAGATTCTTTATAATTCTTAATCAGGGACAAATTTAGAGGCGTACTCTAAATTCAGAGAGTTTGCTGCTAGTGCAAACTGTGGGTGAGTTACTGGAACCGTTGCTCTATAAAAATTGATGTTGCTAATGCCTTAGTAAGGTTGTTTTTGCCATGCTGTACAAAAAGCCTGGGCAAGCACTGGAAGAGTGAATACTCTTATGTGGCTTGACCTGTTCTCCGAGATCTTCTCTGCAGGGGGCATCTTAAACTTTGTCAAAATGTGATGCTTCTTTCCAGTGAAGTTTTGTGCTGAATAGCTCTGTCTGGTAAAGAGCCAAGATCTGTGACCTAGGAGCCTCTCTCTAGATGGTTTTGTGTATGGCAGAGCCTAGCCACTTGAATTACAGCCTGATAATTATGCAGAAATCACTCCTCATCAAGAAGCAAATTTTGAACTCTTTCTCTTACCAGTGAGGTTTTTTACATGAACAGGCCCACTGGTAGGACTGCTTGCACCTTAAGAAGCCTCTTAAAAACCAGAGGATGAGAACCACAGTTGAGCCTTAACTAGTCATTGGTGTAATTCAGGTGAGAATTAAATTCATGCCTTAATGTCTTTGCTGGAATCAAGGCACATTCTGTCTTAGAAGAAAATCTAAAGCAGGGAAGATGTGAGGAAATATATTAACAATTAATGAAATACTACTTTCCAAGGTACAGTAATACTTTGAGGTTAGCTGTCCCTGAGCCATGGGGAACACCCAACCAAACGCTGTACCAGGGCAGCTTCCTGACAGCCATGCTGCCTGTAGCTCACTTCCCATCGGTCTTGAGCTAGGCGACCTGAATCATGACTTTTTGGCTACTGCCTACACTGTCCTTACTGCTCTGCCAGCACTTCAGCCTTAACCACATGAAGAACCTCTGCAAGATCCAGGCAGAGAGAAAATTTGGCCTCTCCATGTGTGGTTCTGGGGTGCTAGTCATGTCCTGTGTTGCAAAACTACTTCCATAAGACAAAGGCAAACCAGAGGTTTGGTGATGTGGAAAAAATGACTAGTGCTTTCCTTTCTAACGATTATCTTGTAAAAATATATACTTAAAAAGAATTCCTGTTAGTTTTAACTTACACAGTTTCTGAATGTGTGTGTTAAAATGCTGTGAATACCTAGCAGGGAGCCCATATGATATCAAATTACCCTCTCCTCCTTTAATGAGTAATGATAATTTCCTGAGCTGTTCCTGAATCTGCAAATGAAAGGGTTAAAGCCAAGATAGACAAAGCCACTGCCTCAAAATGCCTCCTGAAAGAATTAAAGCCTAGGGGCAAGGAGGACATTTTAAATATCTTAGTCACTTAACTAAACAAAAGAAAGACCTTTGTGATTTAGGGAGTAGTTAGAATGGTTGTAAGATAAGGGGGCTCCGGGATAATCCCATCTCAGACAACTGGGCCTTGGGAGAACAAATGCATGGAAGATAGGAAGTCACAACAGAATGACAACAGCAGCCTTGAAGGACACCGTTTACGTGATCCTAGGACTGAGTTTGCGCAGAAGCAAAGGTCAGTCAGCGAACATAGTGAAGTGTGGGATATCTGAAAAGCCAAGGACATGTAGTGAGCAACCCAGACTCAGACTATGTGGACTTAATCTGCATTTAACGCAAGAGGAATTCAAGGATGCTGCGAAGGTCGACTGCGGTTTGGAAGACATGAAACAAGCAGATTAAGAGGAAGAAACTATTGCCTTGCAATGTTGAAAACAAGATATGGGAGAAGCGGGCGGTGCGTGTGAACTATTGTTATGAACGAATCAGAATATCGCTAGTAGCGCATGAACAGCATATTGCCAAACATAGTTAACCAATTAGCGATAAGTTTATGCATGATTAGGAAGGCAAGAAACTATATTAACTAAGCTGTGTATGTAATAAACCGACATTTTGCTTGATCATATTGATCGTGTGCTGTGTCCGTGACTTCTGCGTCAGCAGTGAAGAAGATTACGAGCCTTCATCTGAAGACCCCCAAAGACCACCTGAAGACCACCACGGGAGACGACTGCGCATGCGGATCGGACATTTGCATATGTTAATAAGTTCCAGGGAATCTCATGTTTATGCAAATGAATTCTCGGAAATCCTGTGAATATGTAGGACTTCATAGTATATAATCTCTGAAAGTCCACCAAATCGGTGGAGCACTTATGGTGGAGAATCCCCAGTGCTGCCCAGCGCTGCAATAAAGAATACCTGCTTAATAGTAACGTCGTTGCTATTGAGTTTCGTTTCAGGGACTCTCTGAATACTCCGTTTCTCCCTTGGGGAGATTCGGACTGTGAGGAGAAGCATCCGTGAATTTTTGTATCAGTTTTGGCGACCCAGATGGGACCCTCTCTGCTCAGCTGCAGGACCCGTTGAGAACGGGACTCCCTAGGGTACCCCTGGAAAATTTCCAGAGGGACTCCTTGCCTCAGTCGGATCGCTGCGGGAGCAGACAAGGACCGTCTTCGGAAAAAGGTATTCTTTCTTAAATTTGGTTTGGGACTAGTCATTTGTTGGAAACCCCTGTAAGCCGTGAGTGGTTCACGCTTGGTGGAGTATACCGGGCTGCTAGCGCCTTAAAGTTATACATTTGGGGGCACTTTGGTGCTCATTTGGAACTCTTGCATTTGGGTATATCGGATCTCAGCTTTGGAACTCGGTTATTTGATTTTGGGATTGTGTTTGGCATGTTATAAGGACCAGTAGTTGCTCTGTGTTTGCTTTTAGGATTTTTGTTCATTGTATTGGTATGTGAGCGTTTTTGTTGTCAAAAGTGTCTGTACTGTCCTGCGCGTGTGTGAATGAGACGTACTTTGTATTGGTATTTGAGTGTTTTGTCGTCAAAAGTGTGTATGCTGTCCTGTGTGTGTGTGAATGAGACGTACTCTTAGTACGAAGTGAGTGCGGAGTCCTGATCCGCGGTTTCGTTGTCCTGCGAGGGAAACGGCCGGAGATGGACAAAGCGAAAGAAAAAGGTTGTAAGGATGTAAAACAGTAATTCTGTAACCCTCTAAGTGGTAAAGTGTGGACCGTGGAACTAACTGTTACGATACTGTGGGAATACAGGAGAGAACTGGGACCAATAAAATGGGGGGGTCACAGCAAAGTAAAGAGATACCCAAGAAATCTCCATTAGGTTGCATTTTATATCACTGGAAGGACATGGAGGAAATGTGAATAAGAAAACTAAGTATTGTAATCAGTGATGGCCATTGTATAAATTAGATGATGAAGAAAAGTGGCCTTTGAATGGGACTCTGAAGTATAATGCCTTGCTGCAACTCCTGTTATTCTTAAGGAGGGAGGGAAAATGGGACGAAGCTATGTATGCGGATATGTTTTTCCCCCTCCGAAATCACCCTGAGTGGCAGAAAGATTGTGGTTTTAACTTTGCTCCCCAAGATCCCATGGTGTTGGCTTTGGAAAAGGAAAATCAGAAAGAGTTAGGGAAGTTGAAGCGATGTTGTTCAGCATGTAGTATTGGACAGAGGTGTTTGAAGGTGAGAGAGAAACCCAGAAAGGCGGAAGAAAAGTGCCTTTCCAGATGGATGATGTGGATAAGTGGAAGGATGCAGTTGAGAGGTACAGGGAGGACCCAAGTGGGATTGTGAAAAGGTTTGAGTGGATTACTAAGAATTTGGACCCGGATTGGAAAGATGTGGATCTTATGCTAGATGCTATGACTGAAACTGAGAGGCAGCTTGTATTAAAGGCAGCCTGAGCTCATGTAGAAACACAGATTGAGGGACGAGTTTTACAGGGCACGGCCAAAGATCATGTGCCCTCCAGGGACCCGGGTTGGGACCCTAATGATCCAGCTCAGTACCGTTTGTTGCAACGATACCGAACCTGGATCAAATTTGGAATAGAACATGCGATCCCAAAGGCAGTTAACGGGTCTGCTCTGTATGCTATCAAGCAGGGGCAGACTGAAACGCCCACGGAGTTTTTAGATCGCTTACGGGCTGCTGTGAGAAGATTTACTACTAGTCAGAAGCTGCCACACAGCAGCTGGTATCTCTGTTTCTGGGACAATCCACTAATGATATCAGAAAGAAACTTTAGAAACTTAAGGAACCAGATATAAGGAATTTAGAAAAGTTGCTGGAGGAAGCGTGGAGAGTATATCGGAATGGGGAGGACAGAAGGAAGCTGGGAAAGGAGATAGTGGCTGCGTTAGCCACATTCTCTGTATTGAATCAAACCTTGTTACCTATAAGTAAACAAAATGTTAATGTTGTGGGAGCCACTGGGCAGGTTGAAAAGGCTTTTTTCTTGAGACCATTAAAATTTAGAATTGGGAAGAGTGTGGGGATTCACAAATTTCTCTACCTGCCTGAGGCTCCCAGACCCTTACTGGGAAGGGACCTATTAGAACAACTAAATCCCGAAACAAAATTTAGAAATGGGGAAATTGAATTTAAAATACTAGATGAAAATCACATTGAAATTTTAAGTTTGGTTCTTACTGAACCCCAAATTAGAGAAGAAGAAATTATACAAGAAATAAAAGACCGGGTATACCCATACCAGGTATGGGCCTCAGGAATACCTGGAAAGGCTAAAAATGCTGAATTGGTTGTTGTTAAACTCAAAGAAGGGGCACGACCTGTTAAGATAAAGCAATACCCCTTGAAATTGGAAGATAGGCGAGGGGTAAAAAGTATTTTAGAAGAGTTTATAAAATTTGGACTATTAATTGAATGCTCTTCAGAATATAACACTCCCATTCTGCCTGTCAAAAAGCCTGATGGCAAAACTTATCGATTGATGCAAGATTTGCGGGCAATAATTCAAATAGTTGAAGATTTGAATCCGTTAGTGGCAAACCCATATACTCTGCTGACTAGTTTAAAGGAACCCTATGAGTGGTTCACTGTATTAGATTTAAAGGACGCATTCTTTTGCCTTACCTTGGCTCCAGAAAACTGCAATTTATTTGCCTTTGAATGGGAAAACCCTAATACAGGACGAAAAACCCAACTGACCTGGACAGTGTTACCCCAAGGATTTAAAAACAGCCCTACCATTTTTGGAAATCAATTAGCTAAGGAATTAGAGACCTGGGAGAGGCCCCCCAGGAAATGGGATTCTTTTGCAATACATGGATGATATCTTAATAGCCACAGAAAAGGATGAAGAGTGTAAGGAATGGACTGTGAGCTTGTTGAATTTTCTGGGATTAAGTGGTTATCGAGTCTCATTACAGAAAGCCCAAATCCCGAAGAAGGAAGTAATATACCTGGGATTCGTGATTTCTAAGGGACAAAGACAGCTCAGGAATGACCGAAAGGAAGCTATCTGCAGAACTCCAGAACCGACCACGGTAAAAGAGCTTCGAACCTTTTTGGGAATGACAGGTTGGTGCCGATTATGGAGCTATAATTATGGACTTTTGGTTAAACCTCTATATGAACTGTTGAAAAATAGCCAGACACAATTAATATGGACTGAGGAAGCTAAGAGGGCATTCAAGGAAGTGAAACTGGAGCTAATGAAGGCTCCAGCTTTGGGCCTACCAGATGTAACGAAACCTTTCTGGCTGTTCTCGTATGAAAGGCAAGGAGTGGCTCTGGGAATTCTGGCCCAGAAGCTGGGTCCTTATAAACGAGCTGCAGCATACTTCTCTAAACAATTGGATGAAGTAAGCAAAGGATGGCCGGGATGCCTTCGGGCAGTGGCCGCCGTTGTTTTGATTATCCAAGAAGCTTGAAAATTTACTTTGGGACAAAAGATGATTGTGCACACTTCCCACACTGTAACCTCCGTTTTAGAACAAAAAGGGGGACGCTGGCTTTCACCATCAAGATTCTTGAAATATCAAGCAGTTTTGATGGAACAGGATGATATAGAAATTGTCACATCTACAATTATCAACCCTGCTTCCTTTTTAAGAAACTAGTGAAACTGTATATGCAAGCAGACCAGACTTGAAGGAGGAGCCGCGGGAGGAAGCCGACCGAAGGTGGTATACTGATGGGAGCAGTTTCATAAAGAATGGAGTTCGAATGACAGGATATGCTGGAACCACCACAGACCGACTGGTGGAAGCAAAGTCACTCCCTAAGGGCACATCTGCACAACGAGCTGGAATAATTGCCCTAGTGAGATCGCTGGAGCTGGCCGAAGGGCTGCGAGTAAATGGACGGATTCAAAATATGCCTTTGGTGTAGTCCATGCCCATGGAGCAATTTGGAAGGAACGAGGACTCTTAACTGCTCAAGGGAAAGGTATAAAACATGCTGATGTAATTTTGCGACTTTTAGATGCTGTACAACTCCCGTCAGCAGTGGCAATTATGCACTGCAAAGGGCATCAGAAAGGTAACACTGACAGGGAAGTGGGAAATAAATTGGCTGATCACGAGGCAAGACGAGCTGCGGAACAAGGTGAGGTGTTAAGTATAATTCCTGAAAAATCTTTGCCACTACCTGAGACAAACATATGATTTAGATCTTTGTGAAACCACCTCTGACGGTATCTTATGTGGACAACAATCTCAATTATATGAACCATGCTTATTAGAACATTCTGTTAACAATTGCAAATGGATGATCCTGTCTCCTGATCTGTTTGAAATGTTTGTAGAAATTATTGCCAGACGTGTGTGTTTAAAAATCACCTAATCACTCCCTTTATGTGTTCGCATATACAGAAGAACAAGTGGCAATGTTTTGGCTTAAATATAAGTCGTGCAAACATATCTCTGGAAAAATTAAACAAAATCTTGAACCAATAATAACTAAGGACAAACTTATTGGACTGTCTAGTCAAATTAAAGATGATACCGCCCATCATTGGTGGGATATCTTTTTGGGATACTCACCCTCTGCAGAGAAAACTTTGAATGTTCTAGCCCACCCACTCTTGATATTATTGGTGTTTGTTATTATACTAACAGTTGTCAATTGCCTTTTGTGGTATAAGCTGAAGAAATTGGCTATGAGAGTTTGGGCCTTGCCTAAGGTGATAAAATATGAAAACTTAAGACCTTTGTAAAGAAATTTACAAAGTTTAAAGAAAAGGGGGGAATGAAAGGGTTAAAGCCAAGATAGACAAAGCCACTGCCTCAAAATGCCTCCTGAAAGAATTAAAGCCTAGGGGCAAGGAGGACATTTTAAATATCTTAGTCACTTAACTAAACAAAAGAAAGGCCTTTGTGATTTAGAGAGCAGTTAGAATGGTTGTAAGATAAGGGGGCTCCGGGATAATCCCATCTCAGACAACTGGGCCTTGGGAGAACAAATGCATGGAAGATAGGAAGTCACAACAGAATGACAACAGCAGCCTTGAAGGACACCGTTTACGTGATCCTAGGACTGAGTTTGCGCAGAAGCAAAGGTCAATCAGCGATCACAGTGAAGACGACTAGGAGCCTTCATCTGAAGACCCCCAAACACCCCTTGAAAAGACCACCACGGGAGACGACTGCGCATGCGGATCGGACATTTGCATATGTTAATGAGTTCCAGGGAATCTCATGTTTATGTAAATGAATTCTCGGAAATCCTGTGAATATGTAGGACTTTATAGTATATAATCTCTGAAAGTCTACCAAATCGGTGGAGCACTTATGGTGGAGAATCCCCAGTGCTGCCCAGCGCTGCAATAAAGAATACCTGCTTAATAGTAACGTCGTTGCTATTGAGTTTCATTTCAGGGACTCTCTGAATACTCCGTTTCTCCCTTGGGGAGATTCGGACTGTGAGGAGAAGCATCCATGAATTTTTGTATCAGGAGTTTACTCACCACTACATGCTATAAGGACTACTCGTAGGAGAACAGATTGATGAATCTGACTGATAAATAGGCTGCAAAATGCAGACAGTATTATTAGTCCCAGCCAAATTCACTGTTTCAAAGCAAACTGTGGACTAAGTTCATAATATGAAGAGTGAAGCATGAACAGCTGAGCTACAAAATAATGAAAAAAACCCCTATAAGCCACATAAATGCATTGAACCTTCTCGATAGGTGATCAGCAAAAGGTATAGGTAATGTGCATGAAAACATTTTTAATTCCTTGTTTATGACATAAGCATCGGACTCCCAAGAAGCAAATCATATCTGTGTATATTTTTCAGGCTTCCAGGTGCTTAATGTCAGGTGGTGACTTACAGAATGCAAATATTTTTCTGTGGTATGTAACCATAAGTGCATACCTGTCAGGCTGGGATTTTTGCTGGCACTTGCTCAGGTAACATGCGTATATGAGTTTACTTTCATGGGAGCTGGTAAAAGTTTAAATGTGGATTTTCAAATGCACTTGGAATTCACCAAATCACACTCTTGAGAAGTCAGAATTAGGTCAGTGCTGAGGTTCATGTTCGTGTTGCCTTAAGCTGGCCTATTTGGACCTTAACTAAATGCATGTGGGCTCCCCTGAGGACAGCAAGTTTTTTTGTTTTCAAGGCATTTTGGAAGTGGCATTGTTATGTGACCATCTTCGTGACACTTGCACCTTCCCTAACGTGGCAGAGTACTGATTTAACCACATGTTCTTGAATTCCTGGAGAGGGCAGTGAGTAGGATTAGGATGTAACAAATGATTGCAAGGATCCATCGCAGCCGTTTAAAGGTGGCTATACAAGGTGCAAGTTAACTCTTTAGGCTCCCATTAAAAGGAGTCCTGCACACTTTTTCATATATACATGTGTATATAATTCATCCATTCATGTTTTTTTCCAGCTGTTGATCTAGGCTTTCACCTATAGTGATCTTCTCAATTAATTATCCTCTGTGTATGGGTCTTCAGGGTAAGGAAGTAAAAACGCAATATGACTTTTCTGCTCAAAGTTCATCGCTACTTAAATTGTATGTCAGAGCTGGCAATATTCAGTGTCCTTAGTTCTGTGTCTGACACCAGCTGTGCCACTGATTTGAGAGGTAGTTATTAAAAATACCCAAAAGACTAAATTCTCTTCATCAAATATTGTAACCAGCTGAACACAGAGCTTTGTAACTAACTTACCTCCTCAAACCTAAGTGAAAGTATTAGTATCATTCTTATCTGGACTTCAAGACCACTCATCTTTCTTCCAGAGAGATGCTTTAGCGACTGGAGTTTCTTTCTTAAATTTGAGAAGCTAGCTCTTTGAAATACACTGTTAAAAATGGACTCCCGGGGCAGGTCCTGTCCCTCTCCCTGCTGTGAATACTCAAAGGGCTGGAAGATTAAAGAGCCTGGACTTGCTCTGTACTGTACTTGGGCACAGACCTTGCATGCTGAAAAGAGTAGTTAGGAGACACGATATTTTAAAGTCTTGTTCAATTTGTACAGTTACATGATCAAACATTTGCTAGAGACCAGCATGATGTTACTTTTGTGAGTCAGCTCCTCGTTGGACCAACCCTCCAGATAGGAGAGCTGAGGATGTCCCTGGCAGTAGCTGTGCTACTCTTCCTGCACTGGGAACAGGTATACAAAACCGACATAAACATGAACAGGGATTTGAAAAGTGAATTTTCTCTCCATTCATGGCTGCCACCAGTAGTGTTACACAGCATTGTCTTTTTGTTTCTTTGCACTCTTTTGTCTGTCCATTTCTTGTCCCTGTTTTAGATTGTATGATGTCCAGGGCAGACGCTGCCCATGGCTTAGCATGCTTAAGTTCTACACAGGGGTAATTTTAATAAACTCCTAAATTCTTTTAAAAAACCAAACAGAACCCAAAACAAAACAAAAACCCAGGGTAAAGGATCACACTTGGTGTTGCACTGGCTGCTGGGCTTTTTTGATGAGTGAGTTGAGAGTAGAGGTCTCAAGAACTGAAAAACTATCCTGGGCCAAATCCTGATTGTTTTGAAGTCTGCCTTTTGAAGTCAAGGCAAAACTTTTCCTCCCCAGGAAGGTAGATAACCTAGCTCTTTATCCTTTGAAGGGATATTCATGTGATGCTAGAGAAATCACTTGGTTAATAGATATAATAATTTGGGCATGCATTAATCATTGCATTGACTCCAAATATATATATGTGTGTGTGCATGTGTTTGTATACGTGTACATATATTTTTGTGTTTGCTCATTCAGGTGACAACTCCCTGTTGAAAGTTCATAAGGGATGAAATTAGAATTTATTTTGCAAGCTGTACAAGGTATATGGGGCAAATCGAGTGACAGATGAACAAGCTAGAAGGAAAACTTGTTTAGAAAGATAAGTCTGTTCTTATGTCTTTGTAGGAAACTCTCAAAAGCTGAACAATCCTCTTTTCAGAGTAAACACTGCCCCATTCTTCTCTAATTCTCTGTTCCCATGTTCTCCACACATGTGGCACTGGTGAACACATGGGCACCCTACACCGGGTGGTACAGAAGAAGTTGAGCAGTGATACCTGCCTTGCTCTGACAAGAACCCATTTGGGAACTCTCAGAGAAGAACATATGCAAGTTGTGTCTGCTCAGGTACTTTACAGTAGTGATTGCTGTACTGTTTGACAAAGAAAAAGAGTGTATTTGTCAAGGCAAATTATTTTTATTTACTAGATAGTTCATACCTTTACCTCTTGTAAATGCAAGTACCCCAGAGAAGTTAGGTTCAGTTACCAGATCCTTGCACAGACTCTCTACAGTAATGTCTGGACATCTCCAAGGTATTTAAAAGATAAATTATAATTATTTCCTTTCAGTTTATTTTTTCCTCAACACCTGTGCATGATCTATCTGATTTGGCTGGAAAAAAACTGCTGGGGGAAGCGAACTTGAAATGGGGTTTGTGTTCTGGTGCAGGGTGGCTTTAATTCCCTGATTCCTCTGTGTGTGAGAGCTGCAGCCCACCTTCCTGCTGCAGGTGGCTACCAGGCACTTGTAGCAGCCCCATGCTTTGATCTTGCATGTTTGCAAGATTACACTTAAGCTTAGTAACCCTGTCTTGAGGGCACGTTCCCTGCAAATAACTCGGTGTTGATATTTCCTCTTAGGTTATGAAACTATAGGATTTAGGGCCACAGGTCAAGTGCCATCTATCTGCCCCAAAGCCTTTTTAGTGGCTAAAGCATGCCTTCGGCAAAGCTCCGTCTGTGTGTGGACAGTGGCATAGAGTCGGCACCTTTGGGACTCTGACCATTAATAGCAACTTCACAAAGCTTCCTTGGAACGCACACATTTTACCTGTAGACTAAAGCATGGGTGATCTGAAGCAAAATAACAAATGTCTATATGCAAAACCTCCTCTATATTTTCTTGGCTCTTCTGAAAAATCTCCTGCACTGTAGGCAAGGTTATTATGACTGTTTCTATTTCTGTCCCCTTGCACAGACTTTTCTTCTGTTCTTGTTTAGTCTCTTCTGCTATAGATGATCTGTTTTATTGCATTTTCTCTTCCTGTCTTTTCTTTGGGGTTTTTCCATTTTCCATTTATGAGTTGTGATTTTCAATATCTTCTCTCTGCTCTCCTCTCCCCACCCTTGCTCTGTGGCCACTGAGTATTTGTGTTTGGTACAGTGGTTAGGAACCATTAGCAAGACAGTCATCTTTGGCCAGGAGTCATCACTGACTCTGTACAGACACAGATATTTCATCTCCCTTCTTGAGAAGAAGAGGCATGATGAGAGTCTGGAGTAGAAGTTAAAAGCAATTCGGAGAGCTGCTACAGTGAGATTGGAATTTGTAAGTTGATGCGGTCAGATTACCCACACTTACCCAGTGCCACAGTTTGTTTCCAGTTCTAGTGTTGTTCTGGTGGGTTTGAAGGGCTTCAGAAATGGTGATGGTTGTGGAGAGAGCAGTCACCTCTCTAGGGACGATATCACAAAGAACACGTGCCAGGTCAGAAGTCTGCAAAGGATAGTGCAAAGGTCCACAGTGGACCAGGTTTTCCCTTGTGAGATCAAGCTGAAATGGATGCTATCTCTGTAACTGCACATATCATCAGTTGGACTGAAGGAGGAATCTTAATTTCACAGTAATGCTGCTTTTGAAATGAAAGTTTTCAGTAGACAGAAGAAAATGGACATAGGAACTTTGTTTGCCAGGTTTCATCAGAGGTGAGAAAATTTTCCAAAGTATGGAATACAGATGTAGAATTAAACTTTTGGCAGTGAAATGTGCACCGGCTATGGAACAGTGTGCAAAGAGGGCTTCAGGCAAACTCCATGTCCTTCTAATTTCTTCAGTTAAATACTTGTTATCCTCCCCAGCTTTTCTGTGATTGTTCTGTAGGGTGCTCCTGGATGCATGCAAAGGACATTCTCTACTGAATGGAACCTAATAGGGCTTTGAAATATTGATGAATAAAAGGTTAATTTTTAATTCCTCATCAATCTGAACTAATTAGAATTCAACATGCTTTTGTTCAAGAGACTTTCTGACATTATATGGCTTAATGTGGCTGAACACTTAAATAAGCATGGAGCTAAAGAATTTTACTTTCCCGGAGGCCAAAGTGTTAGGTTTAATAGTAGAAAATGGTTTTGTGTGCTTCTATTTATAGTTATGCCAATGGCCCAAATTCTGCTCTTGCACATTCTTTGACTGTCATCACATAATGTCACTTCCATTGAGCTAATCCAACTGTAAGGTCTTCAAGAGCTCATGCTGCGGATCGTATATTAATAAATTAATATTTAGCCCATCTGAACAATGATAACATAAATAAAACTTGTTGGTGTATATTTATGCATTCCTTCCTTGTGTTGGATCACTGACCTGCTATGGCTTCAGTCTTGAATGCCTGCATTTGTGCTTGTGGCTTGGAAGAGCCAGCTAGAGTGATGGTCGTCTCACTTCTGTCCTCATTCATGTGTCTTGATTGCCTGATGGTTTCACCCAATTAAAATTTACAAATTTCTATTATGTCTATATTTGGAAATATAGAGCGATGGTCACAAATCCTGGTTTTCATTAGTGGGATAGAACTTAAAGTACAGTGGAAAAGAAATGTTAATCCCTGTTTTTCTTAGTCAAATGTTGTTTCATTTGAAATGAATGAAATACAACTAACATGTTATAGCCTCTTTATGCTGCCAGGATAAAGGAGCTTAATAACACTACAAGAAATAGTGGCAAAGAACTGAGGAAGATAGGAAAATATTTCCTTCTGCCCCAGGAAAATGCATTATTCAGTGACTGCTGCTGTGATATGTGCCTGACTGAGCCAAAACCCAACATAGTTGGTGCTCAGATTGCATTTCCATTTGAGTGAGCATGGACTGTGTTTGCATAAGCAACAACTACTCAGTAGGTACGGCCACAAGGAGAAACTGCTAATGGTAGGTCACAAAAATATCTGTTTTGTTGGTGGTTGTCCAAAAGATCAGTTCTGTTTGTATATTTTCCATCGAAGCATTCATGTGAGGCCATCTCTGGCATTATGAGTTTAGCCACTCCATTGCTAGAGAAGATAAACTTGGACTCTCTTGCTCTTGCCTCCTTAATTGTTTTTTTTTCCTGCAAAACTGGGGAGATGATTGCTGATATATGTACAGTAACAAAGCTTGTCAGACACAGCCAGCCAGAATTCTTCTGAATTCACATTTGATTATTCACAGCATAGCATGCAGCAGAGCTGATGTCTGAAAGTTAATGTGCTGCACTTTGAGATAAGTGTTTGCCTCCCAGGTTTTGAGGTTTATGCTAGTTTTATTTGTCAATCTGGCCAGAGCCATAAGGAATCACAGCTCTACGCTGAAATATTTTATTTACTTAGTAGATGCTTTTGCCAGAAGAGAAATCAGTGAAGTAATTAAATAGTGCTGCTTCTATTTTAGCACAGGAAATATTTTTGGAGCCTGCAGTTTACAATATGTCCTTGTCAGTGTTCTGGCTCACGAGTGTTACCTAGATAAAAATATTCTAGTCACAATTTCTCTGTACTTGTGGAATTAAATTTCCACCTGTCTTTGAAAATTGATCCCCTCTTCTTGTTTCCTTTAGAGGTGTATATTTCTGAGGAGGAGGGGCAGTGGGAGAAATGTAGGAACTCTGTAATATCAAATGCAAATGCAGAAATTTCAGTGTGACAGAGAGCTGCAGTGTCTCCCCTTAAACAATGGATTATATGGCTTCACTCAGGTTTTGAAATCCAGTTCATGCCAATCTAGTCCTTGCATTACAACTCAGTCTTTTAACAGTGGCAGTTCCTCCTCATTAGTTGCTGCATCTATAATGAAAAGATGATGAACCCTAGTCAAGAAAAATGACATTATGATGCATCATTAATGAGACAGTTTCTGTCATGCGGTGGGAACACGCAGGGGTCAGGAGGCACCTGGGAGCATCATCCCTGCAGATGGCTGTCAAGTGCCAGCCCTTGCAGATCTGCTGTCAAAGCCAGATCTCCCCCTGGAGTGGGCTGAAGAGGAGCACAGTGCATGGACATGGTGTTTCTTACAGCAAACTTGCAGTCTAAACTGTTTAAATCAATGTAAGTGTCCTCTGAGAGGCCTGTATTGATTTATCTAAAGCCAGTTAAAATATCATTTTAAGTCTCACTTGTACTCATGCAGAAACATTGTTTCTGTACACAAAAGAGTGTTTGGAAAGGAGTCTTTGAGACGGAGCTAACATCTTTTGTGTGTGTTAACCTTTAATGTCTAAAACCTGTTAAAGTGAAGGTCAGATTGACCTTTCACTTCACCATTGTACTCTTGCATTATGTTTTCTGCAAAAACAAAGCCTGTTAGATTCGCCACCTTTTGCAGTAGGAATACAGCCATGTTAAGAAACCGTGTAGTTCTCTGTCAGTTTTGTGCACCATTTGTGACACAAGCTATTGTCTGTTTGGATAAAAATGCATAAATAAATCATTATTAGGAAATAACTGATCTATTTGTGGGAAAATGCTATAATAGGCTTCAGTTGAAATGTGCCTGATGTTAGTTATAGTTTCCTCTTCTCTTGCTGTTAACAGAAGGATGGGGGGAGTGGAGAGGGATGGGGAGAAAGTGTATAGGAGGGAATGTGCCACAAAACATAATCGGTTTTGGGAACAGGGACAACCAAATTTGTGTCTAGCCCTTTGTTGAGAGACTTCAGAAAAAGACATACAGGGGCTATATTTGAAGATATTAAATTGTGTTTGACAATAGAATCAGGTGATGTAACCTATAGAATGCACAAGATTGATCTGACCTTCCTTGCATTTCTTCAACCAAATTAAAAAAATGTTGATTTCCAGTGCTGTGCAGGTGGAAAGAAGCACATAGACAAAATAACAGCACATTTGCCAATGTGTAATGCTTTTTATTTATAGGCATCTTTCTTCTCTGTTGGACCACAAGCTGCCTGTTAATGTGTGTGTCTTCCTCAGATGTTTATAGCATATCAAAAGGAAAAATAGTGCATGTGTGCAGGGAGGGGTTGTGGAGGTGGCTGGGGGAGAGGGGGCTTTGCCTTCGAGCAGGTGCAACCTCTATAGCAAGACAGTTCACACAGCTTCTGGGGTTTCTTTCTCATCTTAATGATGGAGCCTTAGATATTAGAGCAGTCTGAGATTAATATTTACTTGACAGAGGAAAAGGTAAATTACTGCTACAGATTGCCATGTGTGGTTTCCTGTACCATTAGGAGCTGGCAGCGGAATTTGTTACCTGTTGATCAGGAGTTAATGGGATTAGCTTAATGAAGAAATTTAGGGTTCAGAAAATTATTAAAAGTTTAAGAGGTTTGGGGTTTTATTAGCCTCCTGCTGTGTAAGAAATAGCCTTATTAAGGAATTTTCTCCAAATTTGTGTCTAAGGGTGTCCAATCTGATGTTATTGTTGTTTTTCTTGATGCTTTCATAGGGTTTCCAGGTTAATTTGTTGCTGGCAGTGGGTGTTTTCATCATGTTGAGATTTCATATTTTTTTCTTATTTTGTCTGTTATCAAATTATTTTGGCAGTGTTTTAGGGTTTGCTGTATAGTGCTTGGTTTTGTTTCAGGAGTGTTTTCTTTAAGTCTGTTAGAGCATGTTTCTTGTTTCAGTTATTTCCTGTGGAGTTGAATAGCTGAGTGAAAGAGATTATTTCTCAGTGTTTGAAATTCTCTACCTAGTTCTATATAGTAGTTAAAAATGAGTAATAATTAGAGGTTTGGGGGTATAGGTCTTTTGGGGATGGTGTGTTTCTGTGTAAACTTGAGAACTAAATGGTAAGGTGGCTTCATTTTTCTTCATTTTGGGCAATCTCCATTCAGACACCAAATTCGGTATCTTCCCATATTGCAGTAGTTTCCTTACAGCTGTGATAGTCCAAGAATATCAAGAGCCAGGCATGTAGAAAGATATTAATCTTTTGCAGACCAGCAGCTATAATTGGAGAAAAATTGGATAAACTTTCAGGTATAGAAGTCTTTCTCCAGACCTGAAATGGAAGCAGCAGACTTCAAGCTAAGTACAAAAATACAACCTGACACTAATCTAATGCTAGTGCCATCTAAGAATAAACACAGTCTGATTAGCTCAATCTGTGAAACATGGAAGTGTTACTGTTTGGATATCAAATGGAGTCTAGCCTGGATTGTGCTGAGAGTATCACAAAGGATGCTTTCCCTCAGCACGCCAAGGACTGGTCATCTGGGCACTGTTCTCATGTAGTGGGGGAAAAATATCAAGACCTTCGCCTAGAATTGTTAGAATTCTTTATGGTGAATGAAGGTAACAGAAACATGGAGGAACAACACTTTAAAAAAATCTGGGGATTTGTTGGGGTTTTTTTTTGATACTATAAGGAGGAAGAGTATTGTCAAAACATGACATTTCTGGGCAGACCGCAGTATGTAAGTACAAGTAAAAATGATACCAGAAAGAGGTATGGAGAATCAAGCATTCAAAATTAGAAAATACTTGAATTAAGACTGCTTGTGTAATTTTAGTTTGTCCAACACAAAGTGTTACGGGGTGATATGCTATTTCTCACTGTAGGATGTTGTCTCGTAGTTTACAGAGAGCTCATGTAGAGCAAATGCACAAACAGAATGGTGCATTTCCCCACAGGTGTTTCTGCTGGACTCATAACAGCAGCTCTGATCTTGCAAGCTCTCCTTTCTTTTGTCCTTGTCCACACCTCCCTACCCATCACATCAAACACAGGGTGCTCACTCCTGGTTTCAGAGCCTCAGCTTGCCTCAGCCCAACCGGTGAGTCCTGGGTGCTATGGAGGGTTGGTTCTTGCCTGCGTTCCTGTAGTAATGGCCCCTTCTCTTGAACTGACTCAGCATTTCCCATAAGCACCATCACATCTTATGCTTTTTTTCTGTATTTCTGTGGGGGAGAAATACTGTTTCAGAATGGGAGTCTCATTCCAGTCTTTCCCTAAAATTCAGCTCACTGTGATGTAAAAGTATGAAGCACTTAGCAAGCAATTGATGAGCTGTGACCTTTTTTATGCTGTTAGTAATTATCTTAGTGCTTCTTTCACCTCTTCTCTTTTGATTGTTATTTCTACCTCATGCATTTCTTTTATCCTTAGATGATTAGATCCTTGCAGAGATACAGGCTGTCTGTGATGTGTCTCTGTAGAAGTTTATCTAACTCATATCTTGAGCAAGGCAGCCATGCTCCTTGATGAGGACTTCTTCAAGCTATCCCAATACAGATGTTTCTGCTATAACTGTACCTCAATGAGACAGAAAAGAAATGGAGATATCACTGAATGTGGGAGAGTATGTTTAAAAAATAAATTAAAAAAATCTGAACATTTGTGGTGCTGTCCTGGTTTCAGCTGGGATAGAGTTAATTTTCTTCCTAGTAGCTGGTATAGTGCTGTGTTTTGGATTTAGGATGAGAATAATGTTGATAACACACTGATGTTTTGGTTGTTGCTGAGTAGAGTTTATACCAGTCAAGGACTTTTCAGCTTTCCATGCTCTGCCAGGTGCATAAGAAGCTGGGAGGGAGCATAGCCAGGACAGCTGACCCAGACTGGTCAAAGGGCTATTCCATACCATGTGACGTCATGCTCAGTATAGAAACTGGGGGAGTTGGCCAGGGGGCAGCGATTGCTGCTCGGGGACTAGCTGGGCATTGGTCAGCAGGTGGTGAGCAATTGCATTGTGCATCACTTGTTTTGTATATTCTTTTTTCATTAATATTTTTTTTCCTTCTTCTTCTGTCTGATTAAATTTCTTTATCTCAACCTGCAGATTTTATTCCCCCCCCCAAATTCTCTCCCCCATCCCACTGGGGGAGGGGGGAAGGTGAGTGAGCGGCTGCGTGGTGCTTAGTTGCCAACTGGGGTTAAACCACAACAGGTGCTCAATTGGAAATATTGTGGGCCTGGATTCCAGACTTCTTGCACTCCTGACTGTTGTCACCCCCCCACCCCCCCAACACACACACCTTAACCATACTCCTTTCTCTCGACCATGTGGCCTGATGTCTGGAGTTACTGAGCACCTTCAGGTCTTTCTGATGTTCTCTTGGGTGTGCTCAAAGCTTGGTTCCTAAATAGGGATTTAGAGCAAGGACACTTTAAGTTTGTGCATCCAAACAGGGATTATATGCCTTTTGGGCACTGAGCTGTTCATCTATGAGACTGACTCATTTCTGGGCAACTCTCATTGCTTGGGAAATGCTGTGTTAAAAAGTAAAATTTTCTACTTTTTGCCTGTCTGACACAGAGAGGTTTTCAGGATCATAGTTTTAGACTTCAAACTTCTAAATTCCATGTAGAAGGACACTAAGTTCTTTTAAGGTATGACTTTCAGCCTCTCGAGACCCTAACTTGCCCATTAGTAATACAGGGATAATATTTCCTTCCCCTTAAAGATGCATTCATTAATGCCTGAGGTATGTATGCTGGGATTCATCTCACCAAATTTTAGCTGCCTGAAGTGACCTGTTAGTCTCATTTAAAGAGAGGAGAAAAAGAATCATCTCCACTGGTGAATCATCTGAACTTACATTAGACATCTAGATCTGGACAAGGTAAGTACCCATCAGAGGTCCCTCTTTCTTTCTCTTATCTCTGCAGGAACTTAGATGACCAGTACCAGTTTAGATGAGAGGCTTAATTTTAAGCAGCTACAACTGGATGAGGTGGTCAGAGTGATGAACATGGACCAGCTAAGTGGATGCTCATCTGTGTGATGAGATTAAATACCCAATGCATTGCTGTTCCTGCAAACAGCATGTGTTCAGCTGGGGACAATTTTACTGATAGAATTCTGTAGAGATTTCCACAATTTTTAACTTTTTAGTCCTGAGGATTCAAATCTACCCATACCAAGATCCTGGAAATCTTTTCTATGTCTAAATATAGAATCACAGCATTGTTTAGGTTGAAAACACCATTTAAAGGTATTTAAAGAACAGATAGATACAGTGCTCGAAGACATGGTATAGATGGACTTGGCAGTGATAGGTTAATGGTGATCTTAACTCGATGATCTTAAGGGTCTTTTACAACCTTGACGATTCTATGATTCTATGATTCTGTGAAAAGGACCCTTAAGATCATTGAGTCCAACCATTAACCTAGCACTGCTAAGTACACCACTAAACCATGTCCCTAAGCACCACGTCTACCCTTCTTTTAAATACCTCCGGGGATGGGGACTCAACCACTTCCCTGGGCAGCCTGTTCCAATGCCTGACTACCCTTTCGGTGAAGAAGTTTTTCCTAATACCCAACCTAAACCTCCCCTGGCTCAACTTGAGGCCATTTCCTCTTGTCCTATTGCTTGTTACTTGGGAGAAGAGACCGACCCCCACCTCGCTACAACCTCCTTTCAGGGAGTAGTAGAGAGCAATAAGGTCTCCCCACAGCCTCCTTTTCTCCAGGCTAAACAACCCCAGCTCCCTCAGCCGCTCCTCATAAGACCTGGTCTCTAGACCCTTCACCAGCTTCGTTACTTTTCTTTGGATACGCTCCAGCACCTCAATGCCTTTCTTGTAGTGAGGGGCCCAAAACTGAACACAGTACTCGAGGTGCGGCCTCACCAGTGCCGAGTACAGGGAGACAATCACCTCCCTGGTCCTGCTGGCCACACTATTCCTGATACAAGCCAGGATGCCATTGGCCTTCTTGGCCACCTGAGCACACCGCTGGCTCATATTCAGGCGGCTGTCAACCAACACCCCAAGGTCCTTTTCCTCCAGGCAGCTCTCCAGCCACTCCTCCCCAAGCCTGTAGCGTTGCATGGGGTTGTTGTGACCCAAGTGCAGGACCCGGCACTTAGCCTTGTTGAATCTCATGCAGTTGGCCCCAGCCCATCGATCCAGCCTGTCCAGGTCCCTCTGTAGGGCCTTCCTACCCTCCAGCAGATCGACACTTCCACCCAACTTGGTGTCATCTGCAAACTTCCTGAGGGTGCACTCGATCCCCTCATCCAGATCATTGATAAAGATATTGAACAGGACTGGCCCCAATACTGAGCCCTGGGGAACACCACTCTTGATGGGCCACCAACTGGATTTAACTCCATTCACCACAACTCTTTGGGCCTGGCTATCCAGACAGTTTTTTAACCCAGCGCAGAGTGCACCCATCCAAGCCATGAGCAGCTAGCTTCTCCAGGAGAATGCTGTGGGAGACTGTGTCAAAGGCCTTACTAAAGTCCAGGTAGACAACATCCACAGCCTTCCCCTCATCCACTAAGCGGGTCATCTTGTCATAGAAGGAGATCAGGTTAAGTCAGATAGATATAAGGAAGAAATTTTTTACAGGGATGGTAGTGAAACACTGGAACAGGTTGCCCAGAGAGGTGGTAGAAGCCCCATCCTTGAAACATTCAAGGACAGCCTGAATGGGGCTCTGAGCAACCTGATCTAGTTGTAGATGTCCCTGCCAATTGCAGGAGGGTTGGACTAGATGACCTTTAAAGGTCCCTTCCATCCCAAAGCATTCTATGATTCTATGATAAGTCAAGCAGGACCTGCCTTTCATAAACCCATGCTGACTGGGCCTGATCCCCTGATTATCCTGTGCGTGCCATGTGATGGCACTCAAGATGATCTGCTCCATAATCTTCCCTAGCACTGAGGTCAGGCTGACAGGCCTCTAGGTCCCCGGGTCCTCCTTCAGGCCCTTCTTGTAGATGGGTGTCGTGTTTGCTAACCTCCAGTCAACTGGGCCCTCCCTGGTTAGCCAGGACTGCTGGTAAATGATGGAAAGAGGCTTGGTGAGCACTTCCGCCAGCTCCCTCAGCACCCTTGGGTGGTTCCCATCCGGCCCCATAGACTTGTGTCTGTGTCTACGTGGTGTAGCAGGTCACTAACCATTTCCCCTTGGATTATGGGGGCTTCATTCTGCTCCTCGTCCCTGTCTTCCAGCTCAGTGGGGTGGGCTGGGTACCCCGAGAACAACTGGTCTGACTATTAAAGACTGAGGCAAAGGCGGCATGAAGTACCTCAGCCTTTTCCTCATCCTTTGTCACTATGTTTCTTCCCGCTTCCAATAAAGGATGGAGAATATCACTGCAGGAGTGAAGTCATTTAAAAAATTTCTTTCCTTTGGCTTGGTTTCAAATAGGATGACATAATTTTTATTAAACTGTCTCTATTAGTGCTTTAATTCAGCAAACAGAGATTGCTAAGTAAGGTTCCTTTTCCAGCCAAAATGTCAATCAGAACTGCATGCTTCACAGAGTACTGTACAAATTAACATTTTGACATCACTATTGTAGTAATTTTCTGAGCATTTTTCTTTTATGATACTCAAGAAAAGGGATGACTAGTTGCTGAGTTTCCAGACTCTAATTTTCTCCCTATATAAGTGTGCTCTGCTGACATCTCTTTCCCCTCTGGCTGTTCAGTGTTTCTCTGCTGCTCATACCCAGCTGGGAGCTCCCTGTCTTAGTTATTGAGCTGCCACAATAGAGGGCAGGAAGGATCCAAACAGCCTTTCTGTATGTCAACGGGTGGTTTGAATGTTCAGAGGATCTGATAAGTAGACAAACACATTATTTGACTGCTAGGGAGATGATTTGATAGCAAACAAAAGGTCACATAATGGCAAAACTGTTAACTGGTGGCATGAGGGTGGGGACTGCTGTTCTGCTCACTATTCATTTTCCCCCACACTGAGGGGCAGATTCTGCCTCCATTGCAGCTGCTCTTGCTGCACAGGATGAGCAGGCTTTTTGGGTGATGTGCAGCAGGACTTGCCTGTGCGTAACCACTAAATGGAGCATGCAGCGGACAGGGATGGATTCCAGCACAGATTGGTTGCTGTATGTCTCCTATTCCTCTTTATGGACTGTTTATGTGTGGCATCATACGCAAACCCATGCCTGGCACTTGCATTCACACTTGCCTCGACATCATCCTTGAATGCTTCATTTACTGTCCAGAGTGCAATGCCCTTGTATGCCTCTTCATTGCTGCTTGACTGGTGAAAATCAATCAGTGTTATGAAATCTGGCTTTCTATATGCAAATAATTGAACTATCTTATTTCTGGAGTTCTTCAAAGGAGGCTCACTTGTGGAAGAAGGAAACAATTAGTGTTTAACGTGGATTTGTACCTCTACATAGAGAGCAGTATGTTAGTGAAATAAGGCAAAAGGCGGAATATATCTTTTGCTTGGGGATCAGGTGCAATTCTGGCATTTTTTTTGGGCAGCTAAGCACCTAGAGTGAGAAGTACCTGTGCTTGAAGTGCATTGCAGCAAATAAAGAAGCCATTGTATTGCCAGTCTCTGCTCAGACAAAGTAGCTTGCAATTCAAAAGCTTTTCTTCTCAAGGTTTTATGCTGATTATTCCTTTTGGCTTTCATTCACCTGCACCTCCAGCTTTGCTTTTTATTCTTACTACTTAGGGGAAATTATGGTTCACTTAGTAGATCCAGCAAATTCATAAAACCCCACACTTGATAACTGGGCTGCGTTAAACCTGCCTGGAACAATGCTTGGAAACGCGCTGTTGAAATCAACTGTGGATGTTGAAGAACTGTATAGTAATGAAATCTGAACTTTAGTGACACCAACAGCTACATCACTATTATAAAGGGTAGAAATCTTTGATTTCAATTTTAAATTCCTGCCTCTTCAATAGCAATGGTACTGCATGTTGTAGTTACACAGTTTTAAGCCTGGCGGTGTTTATCTTGCTTGGAAGAGCCTAGATGTCACTGACTCCCAGCAATAGTTAGAATCCTACAAGTCAGAGTTTCAAAGGTCTTTGGGAACAGAAAGATAGAAGTATATGCTCAGAGGGTTTTTCAAAAGAACTGAAGCAGACTAGTTTCTGTGTCCTGTTAAAATGTACTTAAAATACTAGTCCCTATAGCAAAGGAATGATTTTTTCCTTTTTTCTTTATTGTGCTCAATGAAGAGAGATTTTAGTACTTTTAACTATTAGTTTTAGCTATTAGTCTGTTTTGTTGCATTAGTAACTTCTGTAACATTAAAGCAACTGCATGTTGATAAAGATGCAAAACTGCTTCATAACAAGTGCATCACAAATTTTCTAGACAGCGATTATAATGTATTAATTAGAGCTAATTAAAGTATGTCAGTAACATAATATACAAAATGGCTGATTGCCAGTAGAGAAACTGGAATTAGGAGCTTCCTGCAAATTTTAATTTTTGATGAATATGTTTAGATTTCAAAGCATACCCTCTTATCAGAGGTATTTATTCTTTGTTTATATGTAAGTGCTGTTGTTAATAACAGAAGATTACAGACTAGGTGCTCATCATAGGTGAGAAATAATTTGCCATGCAATTATTTTGATACTTTCTTCTTAAAATATTGAACACTTTCACCATATGCAAGGGTGAATGTTTTACGGTCATGAGCACAGCACAAAACTGAACTTCTGCAAAAAGGCCTCGTGTTGTACATGAGACCCGTCCATTCAGTGATGACACTACCAGGGCGGGAGGGGAGGACAGTGGCCTCCTCACGGCACCATCTGGAGCACTGTGTGCCCTGCCTCCGAGGATGAAATACAGACTCTGCAGCTGCTGTTGTGGCTGTATTTGGCTCACTGAACTGGCAGCGCCGCTCCCTGGCTGCCCGTGGCGCACAGGTTTGCAGGGTGGAGGGTGGCAATGCAGCAAGGTGTGGTTCTTGTGGGTGAATGATACTCCACGTATCATTATGGTCCGTGACAAGCGTTAACAAGAATATTGTTAAGCCGTTGACTGAGCGTCTACTTGCACCAGGTACTGCCTCAACTAAAAATTCAGCAACACCTAGTTCCTATGTGGTACTTTTTACTAGGTGACTTTTAATGGAAGAGAGTATATTAATATCCTCTGTTTTAGAGAAATTAAAAATGAGCAATGAAGAAATGTCCACCAAAGCTAAGCGCTGAATTTGTCTTCCACACTGCGCTCTGGGTCACAACTGTGTGTCGGAGGGATGAGGGGTCCTGGGAACTTGGACTCCACGTGCTCCACAGCTTCAGTGATGTCCTGGCAGGAGGGCGGCTCTGCATACAACAGAGCAGTTAAGGTTGTGAAAAAGCTTTTAAAACAAAGTTAAATATGAAGATCTGGGTCTATCCAACTTGATCTGCTTTTAGATAATTGCAAGTGGCTTGCTGGATTGTGTTTTTTTCCCAGTATAGCTGCTCCTAAAAGAAGTAACAAGTATTTGTCAAATTCCTGAATTAATATATATGACTATAACTGGAAGAAAGGCAGAGAGAAAAAAAGACACTGTCTGATAAAGACTCTGCTTTGACAGTCTCCTTGAAAAACAGCAATAGCAGCAGTGTGGATCAGCTGCTGTTGTGTTTGGCTGTGGAGTGGGACTGCTGAACTTGAGACTCTGTCTGCCAGTGCCATTTTATTAAAGAATTACTTAATGGTTTAAAGCAAAGGGTCTCCTTTCACACAAGCTACTTATGTCCTCTCACAACTGGATCAGAAATGAGCCATCTTGAGCAAGTCCTTGTAAATGTCTTGAAATAAATATTCAGGATGGCATAGAGCTAGAGAGTGGAGGGGAAGGGGATGTTAAGGCAGTTTGGTCTGTGATATTTGTGCCTGAGTAATAAGGGCAATCTCTACTCAGAAGAAAAGGGTGACACAGAACTTATTAGGGAATTCAAAGGAAGCATGAAAGAATTTGTGCTGGCATCATCACTGCACTGTAAGTGTCAGCTTTACCAATATCACTAGCTGTGGGATTATTGCAAATAACAATATTTTGAGTTCTAAACTGAGGAAGTGTCACCTTAAAGCCAAAATACAGTCACTCTGGAGTGGACTGCAATCATTGCCATGATGTTCAGAGAAAACATGGCTTTTTTGAGCACATTCAAGACTGAAAGCATTCTATGTTCAGATTATTTGAAAGGTCCTTAAAATACATTTACTAATTTGTAAGTTTTACTGTATCAAAGTTAACTTTTAAACCAGGGGGATGAAAACATCTGAAATGAGTTAGAGGGAGGATGAGGAGAGTATCCAATTACATGTTAGGAAATGACTATTTAATGTTATATTTATGTAGTGTTAGTATGAAACAGCTAAACTAATTATTGTTTTTAGACATGAACATATCCAGTGTAAATTAGATGTATCCTGAGTGTGGACAAAGTGCAGATTAGCTGATTGTTCATTCAGTTAATCAATAGTACTGCCTGTGCTTTTTTATTGACTTCTGGATGCGGATCCCAGCTCGGCACAGCAGGCAAATCCTCTCCCGGCCAACCTCACCCCTCCAGGTGCCTTTACACAACAGGTATGAGGCTCTGGAACTTGAGGGCCAGGAGGATGAAGATACAGACAGGGATCCATCCAAAGGGTTGACTGGGGAGAAGCAGTCAGCCCCGCGCATTACAACGGCCATCGGCAAGAAAAAAAGAAGGGTAATTGTCGTAGGTGACTCCCTTCTGAAGGGAACCGAGGGCCTGATCTGCCGACCAGACCCATCCCATAGGGAAGTCTGCTGCCTCCCTGGGGCAAGGATAAGAAACGTTACCAGGAAGCTCCCCAGGCTGGTGAAAGCTTCCGATTATTATCCACTAGTGGTTGTTCAAGTTGGCAGTGATGAGGTAGCTGATAGTGGCATCAAGACAATCAAAAGGGACTTTAGAGAACTAGGGCGATTGCTTGAAGGATCAGGAGCACAGGTGGTGTTTTCCTCCATCCCATCAGTAGCCAGGAGGCATATGGAAAGGAACAGGAAGACCCACCTCATCAACACGTGGCTCAGAGGCTGGTGCCAGCAGCGGAATTTTGTTTTTTTTGATCATGGGGCAGTTTACATGGCACCAGGCCTGCTGGAGTCAGATGGGGTTCACCTGTCGCAAAGGGGGAAAAGGATCCTGGCCCAGGAGTTAGCTGGCCTAGTTGAGAGGGCTTTAAACTAGATGTGAAGGGGGAAGGGGATAAAACCAGGCTTACTAGGGATGAGCCTAGGGGTGGCATGCCTGTGTTGGTGAAGAGATCTATAGCCCAACTGAAGTGCATTTACACCAATGCATGCAGCATGGGCAATAAGCAGGAGGAGCTGGAAGCCACTGTGCAGCAGGAAAACTATGATGTGGTCGCCATCACGGAAACATGGTGGGATGACTCACACAACTGGAGTGCTGCAATGGATGGCTACAAGCTCTTTAGAAGGGACAGGCTAGGAAGGAGAGGTGGAGGGGTATCCTTGTACATTAGAGAGTGTTTTGACTGTCTAGAACTCAATGATGGTAATGATAAGGTTGAGTGCTTATGGGTAAAGATCAGGGGGAAGGCTAACAAGACAGATATCCTGGTGGGAGTCTGTTATAGACCACCCAACCAGGATGAGGAAACGGACGAAGTTATCTACAAGTGTCTGGCTGAAGTCTCACAATCCCTAGCCCTTGTTCTCATGGGAGACTTCAACTTACCAGATATCTGCTGGAAATACAACACAGCAGAGAGAAAGCAGTCTCGGAGGTGCCTGGACTGTGTGGGAGATAACTTCCTGATGCAGCTGGTGAGGGAGCCAACCAGGGGAGGTGCCCCACTGGACCTGCTGTTTACGAACAGAGAAGGCCTGGTGGGCGATGTGGTGGTCGGAGGCTGTCTTGGGCTCAGCGACCACGACATGATTTTTCAATTCTAGGAGAGGTAAGGAAGGGGGTCAGCAAGACCGCTACCCTGAACTTTAGAAGGGCAGACTTTGGGCTGTTCAGGAGTCTGGTTAACAGAGTCCCTTGGGAAGCAGTCCTGAAGGGCAAAGGAGTCCAGGAAGGCTGGATGTTATTCAAGGAGGAAGTCTCAAAGGCGCAGGAGCAGGCCGTCCCCATGTGCCGCAAGTCGAGCAGGCGGGGAAGAAGACTGGCCTGGCTGAACAGAGAGCTTTGGCTAGAACTCAGGAAAAAAAAAGGAGAGCCTACAGCCTTTGGAAGAAGGGGCAGGCGACTCAGGGGGACTACAAGGATGTTGTGAGGATATGCAGGGAGAAGATTAGAAAGGCGAAGGTCCAGCTGGAACTTAAACTGGCCACCGCCGTTAAAGACAACAAAAAAAGTTTTTATAAATATGTCAGTGACACAAGGAGGGCCAGGGAGAATCTCCCTCCTTTGTTGGATGCAGAAGGTAACCTTGCCACGAAGGATGAGGAGAAGGCTGAGGTACTTAATGCCTTCTTTGCCTCAGTCTTTAATAGTCAAGCTAGTCATCCTCGGGTTTTTCAGGCCCCTGAGCTGGGAGATGGAGATAGGATGCAGAATGAAGTCCCAGTTGTCAAAGAGGTGGCAGTCACTGACCTGCTCCTCCACCTGGATGCGCACAAGTCCATGGGCCCAGATGGGATCCACCCGAGGATACTGAGGGAGCTGGCAGAGGAGCTGGCCAAGCCACTCTCCATCATTTATCAGCAGTCCTGGTCAACCGGGGAGGTCCCAGATGACTGGAAGCTAGCAAATGTGACGCCCCTCTACAAGAAGGGTCGGAAGGAGGATCCGGGGAACTACAGGCCTGTCAGCCTGACCTCGGTGCTGGGGAAGGTCATGGAACAAATCATCTTGAGTGCCATTATGCAGCAAGTGCAGGACAACCGGGGGATCGGGCCCAGCCAGCATGGGTTTCTGAAAGGGAGGTCCTGCTTGACTAACCTGATCTCCTTCTATGACAAGGTGACCCGCTTAGTGGATGAGGGGAAGGCTGTGGATGTTGTCTACCTGGACTTTAGCAAGGCCTTTGACACAGTCTCCCACAGCATTCTCCTGGAGAAGCTGGCTGCTCGTGGCTTGGATGGGTGTACTCTTTGCTGGGTAAAAAACTGGCTGGATGGCCGAGCCCAGAGAGTGGTGGTGAATGGAGTCAAATCCAGTTGGCGGCCGGTCACGAGTGGTGTTCCCCAGGGCTCAGTGTTGGGGCTGGTCCTGTTCAATATCTTTATCAATGATCTGGATGAGGGGATTGAGTGCACCCTCAGGAAGTTTGCAGATGACACCAAGGTGGGTGGAAGTGTCGATCTGCTGGAGGGTAGGAAGGTCCTACAGAGGGACCTGGACAGGCTGGATCATTGGGCTGGGGCCAACTGCATGAGATTCAACAAGGCTAAGTGCCGGGTCCTGCACTTGGGTCACAACAACCCCATGCAATGCTACAGGCTTGGGGAAGAGTGGCTGGAGAGCTGCCTGGCTGAAAAGGACCTTGGGGTGTTGGTTGACAGCCGCCTGAACATGAGCCAGCAGTGTGCTCAGGTGGCCAAGAGGGCCAATGGCATCCTGGCTTGTATCAGGAATAGTGTGGCCAGCAGGACCAGGGAGGTGATAGTGCCCCTGTACTGGGCACTGGTGAGGCCGCACCTCGAGTACTGTGTTCAGTTTTGGGCCCCTCACTGCAAGAAGGACATCGAGGTGCTGGAACGTGTCCAAAGAAGGGCAATGAAGTTGGTGAAGGGTCTAGAGACCAAGTCTTATGAGGAGTGGCTGAGGGAGCTGGGGTTGTTTAGCCTGGAGAAAAGGAGGCTGAGGGGAGACCTTATTGCTCTCTACAACTACCTGAGAGGAGGTTGTAGTGAAGTGGGGGTCGGTCTCTTCTCCCTAGTAATGAGTGATAGGACAAGAGGAAACGGCCTCAAGTTGTGCCAGGGGAGGTTTAGGTTAGATATTAGGAAAAACTTCTTCACTGAAAGGGTGGTCAGGCATTGGAACAGGCTGCCCAGGGAAGTGGTTGAGTCTCCATCCCTGGAGGTATTTAAAGAACAGATAGATTTGGTGCTCGAGGACATGGTATAATGAAGACTTGGCAGTGCTAGGTTAACGGTTGGACTCGAGGATCTTAAGGGTCTTTTCCAACCTTAACGAGTCTATGATTCTATGATTCTTAATGCTAAATGGTAAACACTAACGAGTTTTACAGACAAGTAAAAGGCAGGCATTGACAGTTTGATTCCTCTATATTCTGTGTGCCTTTACTTGTCCCCATTCTGTTTGCAAAATGAAATTATTAGTCTCTTTATGTTCCTGGACCAGAGAGGACGTGCACCAGGTGATGTGGCTGATTGATAGACACTTTTTATTATCCTAGCTAAGACTCTTCCAGCAATAGCTCTGGTAATGCTTACCTATATTACAGTGTGGCTTTTTATTTGATCTACCAGCTAAAACAGCATCCAAGTGAGTCCTGTTTCCTGCCTGTTGATTGAGATTGAGACCTGTTTTTAGGCCTCTGGTGTCTTGCTGTGTTTTCTCTTCTGTTCTTTTGTGATATCTCTTGGTCTTCAAGGTCAAAAATGAAATCAGTCACTTGTGTGGATAGGAAGATTATTCAGAGTTATAATTATAAGCACAAAAAGTTTTGAAGGGCTATTTTTAAACCTCATATTTTAGGGTTTAACCTTGTTCAGAAGTGAGGTTGTGAATCTGTGGGAAATAAGGGGTGGCATATTATCCCATACCTCTGTCTGGAGGGCTCTTAAGCCTCTGCTGAGGTGTAGCCCCTGGCAGAAAGGGGATACTGCCTTGTCACAGCATGGCTGGTCTGACTGAAGTGAACCATGCTCCCAGTGCTGAAATACTGGGCTGCAGACATACTTGTACCCAGCTTGGATAGGATTTGTTTTTAAACCTCCCTGTTTGGTTGCAGAGAGGTCTCCTGTCTGTCCATGCCTCGCAGTCAAGGAGTAAAAGCACAGCTCATCTTTGCTTATGTTTCCATTTAGTAGTAACCAAATTAATAATTTTATTTAAACTTGTTCCTTGGATTCTCCTATTCCAACTGGGTGCATCTTTCCACTGTTCCCCTCTATAAAGCCTCTTGGCCCATTGTCTTCTAATTTTGGTGTTGGCTCATTGCAAGAGGGTATTTTGTGGCATTGATCTAGTGTTTTTACAGGTGTCGTGGTTGCTTTTCTTCACGCAGTGTGCAGCCAATCACAGTTTTATCTTCTGTACATACTCCCAGAAAGGATGGTTTACAGTGGCTACATGTGACTGTGGAGATATTCCATGAGAATTCGAGCAGCAAAATGTGGCACAAGAAGATGATGAAAGACATGAAGATAACATTGGCTGTGAGGACATGCTCTGACACCTGCCACAGACTCCGGGTGCCAGAAAGCTCAGTGTGTCGTCAACTGATGGTTCATGATGTCTTACAAAAGACACAACCGTCTTGAACTCGCATGTGCAAAATCTTTGAATGAGGTTATTTTCCTTGCTCTGCAGTCAGATGTAAAAGTCCAATACTGATTACGTGGAGGAGACAGTGAAGCCTCTTAGAAAGGGTTTCTTCTTCTGTAGTACTTTCCCAGGAAGTCATTTTGTAAAACAGTGGTTGTACGTAGTAAAACAGAGCTGCGCTGTATTTGCAGACCTCTGGACTTGAGAAGGCTGGTGACACCACGGTGTGGTAACTTGGTGGAGGGGTTATGTTTATGGCCAGCTAAATGAGCTCATGTGCTTCTTCCTGGTGACACTGCTCCGGTTGCCCATTCTCTTGCACCCTGTTGAGTTATAGCAAAGCAAACTGACTGTGGGGGACTCTCTGTGCTGGAGGGATACCCCATTTGTATGTGTGTAACTGGTGCCTTCCTAAAGTTCAGGCTTCAAGTGCTTATGGGGGCTGTTTTTCTGGATTTTTGTGGGAAAAAATGCTTTGGAAAAGATGATGTAGTGTTTTCCATTTGCTTCTTGGGGACAGAGGGAAAATATTTCATTACTTCCTTCTACTGAACATGAAGTCAAACATTACAGTGCATAATCGCCACTGCTGACGGGAGTTGTACAGCATCTAAAAGTCGCAAAATTACATCAGCATGTTTTATACCTTTCCCTTGAGCAGTTAAGAGTCCTCGTTCCTTCCAAATTGCTCCATGGGCATGGACTACACCAAAGGCATATTTTGAATCCGTCCATTTACTCGCAGCCCTTCGGCCAGCTCCAGCGATCTCACTAGGGCAATTATTCCAGCTCGTTGTGCAGATGTGCCCTTAGGGAGTGACTTTGCTTCCACCAGTCGGTCTGTGGTGGTTCCAGCATATCCTGTCATTCGAACTCCATTCTTTATGAAACTGCTCCCATCAGTATACCACCTTCGGTCGGCTTCCTCCCGCGGCTCCTCCTTCAAGTCTGGTCTGCTTGCATATACAGTTTCACTAGTTTCTTAAAAAGGAAGCAGGGTTGATAATTGTAGATGTGACAATTTCTATATCATCCTGTTCCATCAAAACTGCTTGATATTTCAAGAATCTTGATGGTGAAAGCCAGCGTCCCCCTTTTTGTTCTAAAACGGAGGTTACAGTGTGGGAAGTGTGCACAATCATCTTTTGTCCCAAAGTAAATTTTCAAGCTTCTTGGATAATCAAAACAACGGCGGCCACTGCCCGAAGGCATCCCGGCCATCCTTTGCTTACTTCATCCAATTGTTTAGAGAAGTATGCTGCAGCTCGTTTATAAGGACCCAGCTTCTGGGCCAGAATTCCCAGAGCCACTCCTTGCCTTTCATACGAGAACAGCCAGAAAGGTTTCGTTACATCTGGTAGGCCCAAAGCTGGAGCCTTCATTAGCTCCAGTTTCACTTCCTTGAATGCCCTCTTAGCTTCCTCAGTCCATATTAATTGTGTCTGGCTATTTTTCAACAGTTCATATAGAGGTTTAACCAAAAGTCCATAATTATAGCTCCATAATCGGCACCAACCTGTCATTCCCAAAAAGGTTCGAAGCTCTTTTACCGTGGTCGGTTCTGGAGTTCTGCAGATAGCTTCCTTTCGGTCATTCCTGAGCTGTCTTTGTCCCTTAGAAATCACGAATCCCAGGTATATTACTTCCTTCTTCGGGATTTGGGCTTTCTGTAATGAGACTCGATAACCACTTAATCCCAGAAAATTCAACAAGCTCACAGTCCATTCCTTACACTCTTCATCCTTTTCTGTGGCTATTAAGATATCATCCATGTATTGCAAAAGAATCCCATTTCCTGGGGGGCCTCTCCCAGGTCTCTAATTCCTTAGCTAATTGATTTCCAAAAATGGTAGGGCTGTTTTTAAATCCTTGGGGTAACACTGTCCAGGTCAGTTGGGTTTTTCGTCCTGTATTAGGGTTTTCCCATTCAAAGGCAAATAAATTGCAGTTTTCTGGAGCCAAGGTAAGGCAAAAGAATGCGTCCTTTAAATCTAATACAGTGAACCACTCATAGGGTTCCTTTAAACTAGTCAGCAGAGTATATGGGTTTGCCACTAACGGATTCAAATCTTCAACTATTTGAATTATTGCCCGCAAATCTTGCATCAATCGATAAGTTTTGCCATCAGGCTTTTTGACAGGCAGAATGGGAGTGTTATATTCTGAAGAGCATTCAATTAATAGTCCAAATTTTATAAACTCTTCTAAAATACTTTTTACCCCTCGCCTATCTTCCAATTTCAAGGGGTATTGCTTTATCTTAACAGGTCGTGCCCCTTCTTTGAGTTTAACAACAACCAATTCAGCATTTTTAGCCTTTCCAGGTATTCCTGAGGCCCATACCTGGTATGGGTATACCCGGTCTTTTATTTCTTGTATAATTTCTTCTTCTCTAATTTGGGGTTCAGTAAGAACCAAACTTAAAATTTCAATGTGATTTTCATCTAGTATTTTAAATTCAATTTCCCCATTTCTAAATTTTATTTCGGGATTTAGTTGTTCTAATAGGTCCCTTCCCAGTAAGGGTCTGGGAGCCTCAGGCAGGTAGAGAAATTTGTGAATCCCCACACTCTTCCCAATTCTAAATTTTAATGGTCTCAAGAAAAAAGCCTTTTCAACCTGCCCAGTGGCTCCCACAACATTAACATTTTGTTTACTTATAGGTAACAAGGTTTGATTCAATACAGAGAATGTGGCTAACGCAGCCACTATCTCCTTTCCCAGCTTCCTTCTGTCCTCCCCATTCCGATATACTCTCCACGCTTCCTCCAGCAACTTTTCTAAATTCCTTATATCTGGTTCCTTAAGTTTCTAAAGTTTCTTTCTGATATCATTAGTGGATTGTCCCAGAAACAGAGATACCAGCTGCTGTGTGGCAGCTTCTGACTAGTAGTAAATCTTCTCACAGCAGCCCGTAAGCGATCTAAAAACTCCGTGGGCGTTTCAGTCTGCCCCTGCTTGATAGCATACAGAGCAGACCCGTTAACTGCCTTTGGGATCGCATGTTCTATTCCAAATTTGATCCAGGTTCGGTATCGTTGCAACAAACGGTACTGAGCTGGATCATTAGGGTCCCAACCCGGGTCCCTGGAGGGCACATGATCTTTGGCCGTGCCCTGTAAAACTCGTCCCTCAATCTGTGTTTCTACATGAGCTCAGGCTGCCTTTAATACAAGCTGCCTCTCAGTTTCAGTCATAGCATCTAGCATAAGATCCACATCTTTCCAATCCGGGTCCAAATTCTTAGTAATCCACTCAAACCTTTTCACAATCCCACTTGGGTCCTCCCTGTACCTCTCAACTGCATCCTTCCACTTATCCACATCATCCATCTGGAAAGGCACTTTTCTTCCGCCTTTCTGGGTTTCTCTCTCACCTTCAAACACCTCTGTCCAATACTACATGCTGAACAACATCGCTTCAACTTCCCTAACTCTTTCTGATTTTCCTTTTCCAAAGCCAACACCATGGGATCTTGGGGAGCAAAGTTAAAACCACAATCTTTCTGCCACTCAGGGTGATTTCGGAGGGGGAAAAACATATCCGCATACATAGCTTCGTCCCATTTTCCCTCCCTCCTTAAGAATAACAGGAGTTGCAGCAAGGCATTATACTTCAGAGTCCCATTCAAAGGCCACTTTTCTTCATCATCTAATTTATACAATGGCCATCACTGATTACAATACTTAGTTTTCTTATTCACATTTCCTCCATGTCCTTCCAGTGATATAAAATGCAACCTAATGGAGATTTCTTGGGTATCTCTTTACTTTGCTGTGACCCCCCCATTTTATTGGTCCCAGTTCTCTCCTGTATTCCCACAGTATCGTAACAGTTAGTTCCACGGTCCACACTTTACCACTTAGAGGGTTACAGAATTACTGTTTTACATCCTTACAACCTTTTTCTTTCGCTTTGTCCATCTCCGGCCGTTTCCCTCGCAGGACAACGAAACCGCGGATCAGGACTCCGCACTCACTTCGTACTAAGAGTACGTCTCATTCACACACACACAGGACAGCATACACACTTTTGACGACAAAACACTCAAATACCAATACAAAGTACGTCTCATTCACACACGCGCAGGACAGTACAGACACTTTTGACAACAAAAACGCTCACATACCAATACAATGAACAAAAATCCTAAAAGCAAACACAGAGCAACTACTGGTCCTTATAACATGCCAAACACAATCCCAAAATCAAATAACCGAGTTCCAAAGCTGAGATCCGATATACCCAAATGCAAGAGTTCCAAATGAGCACCAAAGTGCCCCCAAATGTATAACTTTAAGGCGCTAGCAGCCCGGTATACTCCACCAAGCGTGAACCACTCACGGCTTACAGGGGTTTCCAACAAATGACTAGTCCCAAACCAAATTTAAGAAAGAATACCTTTTTCCGAAGACGGTCCTTGTCTGCTCCCGCAGCGATCCGACTGAGGCAAGGAGTCCCTCTGGAAATTTTCCAGGGGTACCCTAGGGAGTCCCGTTCTCAACGGGTCCTGCAGCTGAGCAGAGAGGGTCCCATCTGGGTCGCCAAAACTGATACAAAAATTCACGGATGCTTCTCCTCACAGTCCGAATCTCCCCAAGGGAGAAACGGAGTATTCAGAGAGTCCCTGAAACGAAACTCAATAGCAACGACGTTACTATTAAGCAGGTATTCTTTATTGCAGCGCTGGGCAGCACTGGGGATTCTCCACCATAAGTGCTCCACCGATTTGGTGGACTTTCAGAGATTATATACTATGAAGTCCTACATATTCACAGGATTTCCGAGAATTCATTTGCATAAACATGAGATTCCCTGGAACTTATTAACATATGCAAATGTCCGATCCGCATGCGCAGTCGTCTCCCGTGGTGGTCTTCAGGTGGTCTTTGGGGGTCTTCAGATGAAGGCTCGTAATCTTCTTCACTGCTGACGCAGAAGTCACGGACACAGCACACGATCAATATGATCAAGCAAAATGTCGGTTTATTACATACACAGCTTAGTTAATATAGTTTCTTGCCTTCCTAATCATGCATAAACTTATCGCTAATTGGTTAACTATGTTTGGCAATATGCTGTTCATGCGCTACTAGCGATATTCTGATTCGTTCATAACAATAGTTCACACGCACCGCCCGCTTCTCCCATATCTTGTTTTCAACATTGCAAGGCAATAGTTTCTTCCTCTTAATCTGCTTGTTTCATGTCTTCCAAACCGCAGTCGACCTTCGCAGCATCCTTGAATTCCTCTTGCGTTAAATGCAGATTAAGTCCACATAGTCTGAGTCTGGGTTGCTCACTACATGTCCTTGGCTTTTCAGATATCCCACACTTCACTATGTTCGCTGACTGACCTTTGCTTCTGCGCAAACTCAGTCCTAGGATCACGTAAACGGTGTCCTTCAAGGCTGCTGTTGTCATTCTGTTGTGACTTCCTATCTTCCATGCATTTGTTCTCCCAAGGCCCAGTTGTCTGAGATGGGATTATCCCGGAGCCCCCTTATCTTACAACCATTCTAACTACTCCCTAAATCACAAAGGTCTTTCTTTTGTTTAGTTAAGTGACTAAGATATTTAAAATGTCCTCCTTGCCCCTAGGCTTTAATTCTTTCAGGAGGCATTTTGAGGCAGTGGCTTTGTCTATCTTGGCTTTAACCCTTTCATTTGCAGATTCAGGAACAGCTCAGGAAATTATCATTACTCATTAAAGGAGGAGAGGGTAATTTGATATCATATGGGCTCCCTGCTAGGTATTCACAGCATTTTAACACACACATTCAGAAACTGTGTAAGTTAAAACTAACAGGAATTCTTTTTAAGTATATATTTTTACAAGATAATCGTTAGAAAGGAAAGCACTAGTCATTTTTTCCACATCACCAAACCTCTGGTTTGCCTTTGTCTTATGGAAGTAGTTTTGCAACTGTCGTGGTTTAACCCCAGCCAGCAACTAACCACCACACAGCCGCTCGCTCACTCCCCCCCCGGTGGGATGGGGGAGAGAATCGGAAGAGTAAAAGTGAGAAAACTCATGGGTTGAGATAAAGACAGTTTAATAGGTAAAGCAAAAGCCACACGCACAAGCAAAGCAAAGCAAGGAATTCATTCACTACTTCCCAGCGGCAGGCAGGTGTTCAGCCATCTCCAGGAAAGCAGGGCTCCATCACGCGTAACGGTTACTTGGGAAGACAAACGCCATCACTCCGAATGTCCCCCCCTTCCTTCTTCTTCCCCCAGCTTATATACTGAGCATGATGTCATATGGTATGGAATAGCCCTTTGGCCAGTCTGGGTCAGCTGTCCTAGCTATGCTCCCTCCCAGCTTCTTATGCACCTGGCAGAGCACAAGAAGCTAAAAAGTCCTTGACTAGTGTAAACTCTACTCAGCAAGAACCAAAACATCAGTGTCTTATCAACATTATTCTCATCCTAAATCCAAAACACAGCACTCTACCAGCTACTAAGAAGAAAATTAACTCTATCCCAGCTGAAACCAGGACAGTATCCACCCCTTATTCCATACCATTTACGTCATGCTCAGGTCCCACATTATCCAATACATCCTCATTAACCAGCACCCCACTTATTCTATGGACCACTCCTGTAAAATGTCTGTAAAATGTCCATAAACATCCACAAATGTCCACATAATGTCCATTGGGTTCATTTAGTCCGTGACTGGGCTCCATCGGTGATGGTGATCACTCAGGACAGGAGAGGTGGTGTGTTGCGTGGAGTTATTGGGCACCAAAGCCAGCTCAGGTCGGGTTACTGCTGCACTTGCACTGCTTCTTGTAAGGCTTCTCCTCCATTTGTTCAGGTGGTTCCTGCTATGGTAATTCCTATAACATGCAACTCAGATCATGGGTTACAACAATTTAAAGGTATTTCCATTACAGTCTCCACCCCTGGCCACTTTGGGCCAGGATTAACATTGCAATGAACTCCTCCCCTTGCTCCTAGCCTGGCTAGCAACAAGGGGTTCCTGTTATAGTAATTCTCATAACATGCAACTCAAATCCTGGGTTACAACAATTTAAAGGTATTTCCATTACAATCTCCACCCCTGGCCCCTTTGGACCAGACCATTGGGTTTAACACTGCAATGGACTCCTCCCCTTGCCCCTGCTTCAGCTTGGACTTATCCACAGACTGTAGTCCCTTAGGGGTTTACCTGCTCCAAGCGGAGCCTTGTCTATGAGCCACAGTCTCTCCAGGGGTATACCTGCTGTGGCAGGGATTTATCCACAGCCACAGTCACTTAGAGGTGCACCTGTTCCCACATGACCTTCTCCATGGGCCACAATGCTTTCAGAGATATACCTGCTCCAGCGTGGCCTTGCCCGCAGCCACAGTCTCTTCAGAAGTAAACTTGCTCCACCATGGCCTTACCCGCAGCCACAGTCTCTTCAGAAGTAAACTTGCTCCACCATGGCCTTACCCATGGCCACACGCTTTGAGGTGCTCCAGCATGACCTCATGCACAGCCACTGATGCTTCAAGGTGTACCTGCTGCAGCACGGACTTATCCACAGCCACAGATGCTTCGAGGTGTACCCTCTCCAGCGTGGACTTATCCTTGGGCCACAATCCCTTCAAGAAGTATACCTGCTGTGGCACAGACATAACCATGGCCACAGACTCTTCGAGACATACCTGCTCTGGTATGGGCTTATCCACGTCCACAGGCGCTTCGGGGTGTCCTGCTCCCACATGGACTCATCCACAGGTCACAGTCCCTTTGACTCGAGTTCACACTGGAGTTCCAGCCTGTCCAGTACAGCAGTGCAGAAACAGCAGCGATGCCCTGGCCATCTGCCAGCCCAGGGCATGGCCGTTGTTGTTATCAAAATGTTCCCAGGCACAGCACAGTAAGATGATAAGCAGTTCAGCAAGTAGCAAAAGCAAAAAGCAGCCACTAACGAGCACTATACTCTAATATACAGTAAGGCAAGCAAGCCCCATGGCAAGTACAGAAGCGTGCTGATTAATACCTAAACAGCACTAACAACTATAAATTCAATCTAGCACATTCCAATTAAATCTGTCATTATCTCAAACCCTTCGAGCCCCACGTTGGGCGCCAAAAAGGACTGTCGTGGTTTAACCCCAGCCAGCAACTAACCACCACACAGCCGCTCGCTCACTCCCCCCCCGGTGGGATGGGGGAGAGAATCGGAAGAGTAAAAGTGAGAAAACTCATGGGTTGAGATAAAGACAGTTTAATAGGTAAAGCAAAAGCCACACGCACAAGCAAAGCAAAGCAAGGAATTCATTCACTACTTCCCAGCGGCAGGCAGGTGTTCAGCCATCTCCAGGAAAGCAGGGCTCCATCACGCGTAACGGTTACTTGGGAAGACAAACGCCATCACTCCGAATGTCCCCCCCTTCCTTCTTCTTCCCCCAGCTTATATACTGAGCATGATGTCATATGGTATGGAATAGCCCTTTGGCCAGTCTGGGTCAGCTGTCCTAGCTATGCTCCCTCCCAGCTTCTTATGCACCTGGCAGAGCACAAGAAGCTAAAAAGTCCTTGACTAGTGTAAACTCTACTCAGCAAGAACCAAAACATCAGTGTCTTATCAACATTATTCTCATCCTAAATCCAAAACACAGCACTCTACCAGCTACTAAGAAGAAAATTAACTCTATCCCAGCTGAAACCAGGACAGCAACACAGGACATGACTAGCACCCCAGAACCACACATGGAGAGGCCAAATTTTCTCTCTGCCTGGATCTTGCAGAGGTTCTTCATGTGGTTAAGGCTGAAGTGCTGGCAGAGCAGTAAGGACAGTGTAGGCAGTAGCCAAAAAGTCATGATTCAGGTCGCCTAGCTCAAGACCGATGGGAAGTGAGCTACAGGCAGCATGGCTGTCAGGAAGCTGCCCTGGTACAGCGTTTGGTTGGGTGTTCCCCATGGCTCAGGGACAGCTAACCTCAAAGTATTACTGTACCTTGGAAAGTAGTATTTCATTAATTGTTAATATATTTCCTCACATCTTCCCTGCTTTAGATTTTCTTCTAAGACAGAATGTGCCTTGATTCCAGCAAAGACATTAAGGCATGAATTTAATTCTCACCTGAATTACACCAATGACTAGTTAAGGCTCAACTGTGGTTCTCATCCTCTGGTTTTTAAGAGGCTTCTTAAGGTGCAAGCAGTCCTACCAGTGGGCCTGTTCATGTAAAAAACCTCACTGGTAAGAGAAAGAGTTCAAAATTTGCTTCTTGATGAGGAGTGATTTCTGCATAATTATCAGGCTGTAATTCAAGTGGCTAGGCTCTGCCATACACAAAACCATCTAGAGAGAGGCTCCTAGGTCACAGATCTTGGCTCTTTACCAGACAGAGCTATTCAGCACAAAACTTCACTGGAAAGAAGCATCACATTTTGACAAAGTTTAAGATGCCCCCTGCAGAGAAGATCTCGGAGAACAGGTCAAGCCACATAAGAGTATTCACTCTTCCAGTGCTTGCCCAGGCTTTTTGTACAGCATGGCAAAAACAACCTTACTAAGGCATTAGCAACATCAATTTTTATAGAGCAACGGTTCCAGTAACTCACCCACAGTTTGCACTAGCAGCAAACTCTCTGAATTTAGAGTACGCCTCTAAATTTGTCCCTGATTAAGAATTATAAAGAATCTTAATTGCTATTCTCTACTTTTCTTAAATATTTTTTTCACCAGAAAGTGATCTCTATTTGAGAGAAATCAGCAAGACATGGATGAACATCTTTCATCTCTTAAGAATTTTCTAGGTGTTCCATAGAAGGTTCCCTCACGAGTAAACCATCACTGACATGCTGACAACCCGCAGCAGAAAGTCCCCTGCGTAGCTGATGATAACCAGTACTCAGTGGAACCCATCTGACCTTACCCATGTGCAGCGTAACTTCCCCAAGAGGCCTGATAGTTAAAGCTTGAAGATAGCTACAGGTGATGGTCAAAATGTGCCAAACTACAGCTTCAAGAAGATTGCATAAGCTTGATCCCCCCCACCAAGGAGCCCTCAAGCTTTTACACATGGACTATTGTGACTTATAGCTATTACTACAACTGAGGCTGGTTGAAAAATACCACATTTCAACTTAGGTTTCCTGAAGATGAGTAAAGGATGGGAAGAGAGGGTTTCTGAGGTCAGGCAGGGCACCCACCTAGTAACATGATAACTTTCTGTTTTACAGCAAGGCAGTCTTTCCAATCCATGTTTAAAGGAGCTCAAAGGTATCATACCTCATTTCTTTTCTTTGAATCACATAGTAAGTTAATCCATCATCGATATATTTTCCTGTTGTTGTCACCTCTTGCTGATTTCAGCCCTATTCTCAGAGTTGTACCCGGGTGCTTCACTTTCTCTCCTCATGCTGACAACACCCTCTCAAAGGGCTTTGTCACTTCACTTCCAGCTTCCATTTCTGTATTTTTATTTATTTCTAGTAACAGTGAATACCATACCCCATTTGCAGCCACACCAGACTACCACCTCTATGATACACACCATGCTTCTGAGCACGCAGCTGAAGCCTGCAGTGGTGATTTCTTCCCTGCTGCCTCACATGTCAAAATGCCAGCCACCGCTACCCTCCAGATTTCTTCCAGAATTACCATGTTTTAAATCCTTCTTCTGAAAAAACAACTGGCTTTTGAATAATTCTACAGTTCGGCCCCAGCCTATGAGTTTATTTTTATCCAAATGAAGTTCATTTCACTGTGGTGCAATATGGGCTACTGTTTTCCTCATGTGTTTCTTTTAATTGTTATTACTCACATATTTCAATAGTGAGCTTGTTCTCATCTAGGTTATTAATGAAAAACATTAAATAAAACAGGACCCAACCATTGCAGCAGTGAAAAAACACCCCTGCTCAGAACCCAGTTTTACTGATTCAGTGCTGTCTTCACCTGAAAGCCATTCAGATTAATTGGATATAAACACCACTACCAAAATACTTGTTTAAAAAAAAACCAAAAAAACATACACAACAGGACAACCATAAACAAGTTTTAATCTGTGGTTTTGCCAAAGAAGTAATTCATCAGCTCCCCGCCCAAAAAAAAGTTTACTTGAAGCTTACTTCTCTAAAGTCAACATGAATTCACTGTCAAGGAGAGCAAGCAAGATGCACGTAACAGCAGGCACAGGCCTACTGGCAAACATCATTTTAGGCTCTCAGCAATTCCATATCCCAATTTAAATTTAGCAGCTATAAAAACATCTTCCATAAACAGTTTCACTTTAAATATCCTAGCTTAGCACTTGTGGAATATTTCAATACTGCAAAATAGGTTGATCTCCACACCAAATCATCAGAACACAGCCCCATTCTGATGGGAGCTGGCATAAACCCTTTTCCTGCATGGTTTATCATTCATTTTACTTAAACTTCTGTACAGAAAATTCTGTTGCTTTCATATTTTTTAAAGGCAGGCCTGGGCTGCAACAGTATACAGAAAGTTCTTTCCAAACAGAGGTCCTGAGGACAAAATTTAATAGATGTGGATATTATGACATATTTTCAGAAAAATACAACAAACAAAACAAAAAACAACAGAAGTAAAGCAGTCTTTTCAGAGCCCACATATGAAATTAGCAGCTGGTGAAGTGTCTGGGTATATCTTTTTATCTAGCAGTAAAATGTGTTCTTTATTACTGTAAATTTTACGTATTTTCTCAATAGCTCTTTCTGAGCACAAGTTTTTCTTTGCTTTTGCCCAAGACTTGGAAGTGAAATTAGTCAGCAATCTACTCCTGGGTTGCACTCAAGATGCTTTCTGAAGGAACACTTGGCAAAGAGATGGAGCTAAATCTGGCAGCGCTCACCACCTAATCTGCACACAAGCCCTTGGGTTTAGGAGCAGATTTGGACTCAGCACTCTCAGAAACTCACAGTTTTGTTATCATGCTTCAGCAAAAGAGCACGATGATACCCTAGGCTGATACAACAAATTTAACAAGTGAACACAGTGCCAGTCTACCTTCTCTCTTTTATAACCTCTTTCTCTTTATGAGAGAGGGTATCAGGTATTTACAGTTGTCTTACATGGCTACATACACAGTGGAATCTAGCAGTGAATGGATAAGGAGAACGCAAACAACCTTCCCTGTGTTTTCTGCTAGCGTATTTTATTCCATCTTCTGCAATGCCTGAAAAGTCACCCAGATAGATCCCTACTGAGGGGTAACCAAAATGGTTACTTTGTAGTAACCTAAATTGCTTGTCCTCATCCCTCCAGCCTTCAGTATATTTATTCCCCTTCTAACTTACTATATTCACTCTCTCGTATGATTTCAGGTGAATGGATGAAATTACTGCTATCTTCAAGCTTTTAGACAGTGCAAGAGGAGGCTTTTGAGTGCTCACACCTTGTCCCACTCCCCAGCGCTAGCCTATATTAAGGACTACAGTGATATGCAACTTGCTCAACAATCTTCACTTCAGGAAACAAATCCCACACTCAGATTCTTTGCACGGGTGACTGAAGGGCGCGGATAAAACCAACTGGCTATGGTTCACCTACCGAAAGGTGAGGAAGTGCTGCTGGATGGCACCAGGAAACATCCAACGAAATGGCAAGGCAGTGTTTGTGTGTTACTCCAATGGACAGCATGTGCAACCCTTAACAACTCAGAATTTATTGCTAACTGACCAGCCCTTCCTCTGCAGACCTTACAAACCTCCCATTTAGCTGAGGCTGCTGTAACACTTTCTTTGCTTTTCAAATGATGCCAGAAACCTCAGCTCACCCTCTAACCCACAGGGATCTACCACAATTGCTTAGGATCTGCTCTCGCCTCTGACTGGTCCTTCTCTTCAGAGACTACCTCAGAGGTGGGTGATGCAATCTAGCGCTCCATATGCCATCAAACCCTCTGATGACTAGTGAACTTGTGTTGCTTTCCCATGGGAAATGTTTTCTTTCCTTGCTGGTATGACAAAGTGCAAACCACACAAGTCTCATGTACAAGACATCAAAACCTAACATGTCAGCTGTCGCAAGAAGCTTTGGATACCCTCTTTGTCCTCTATTATACAACACCACAATTCACTGTCAGAGCAGAATACATCAATTCTAAATTATACTACTGTTTAGGAAACAGCATGGTTCAAAGGCTAAGTCACTAAATTAAGATCTACAAAACTCAGGTTCATTTTCTACTCCTGCCTCAGCCTCCCCCATTTTAAGCAAGCCATTTAGTTTTCTGGTCCATGAAATGTGGAAAACATCCTGTCATAATACAGAATATGAATCCTTTATAATCTATGTTTAGTACTGAGGCTATGAAGATGGATAAATGATACACACACCTTCCATACTCTAACAATTTCTTTTAGACAAGCTTTAAGTATATGTCTTCGGCTCTAAGTCCGCTTAACTGAATCTGATCTCACACCTCCCTCTGGAAGCATCAGTAAAAGCCAGAAGCCCTATCCTAGATCAGCCATATCACCAATTACCAGTGTTTTTAAAAATGGATACAGAAATGTTTTCTTTGTCTGCTGCACACTTCAACTTGGTTAATATCAAAGTGACCCAGTCTGGTCACTGGTACTTTGATGTCTGAAGGATCTCCAGATCTACTGCTCTTCTCAGCACCAGTCCAGGCATTAAAAATTCCATAAATCCTTACCTTTAATTCAATACACGAATCCATGCAATGTTTCTGACAGCTGCTCTTCTGTTCTTCCCTCGCACCTCAGTATTATTTAAACTACTTCTTTTCAAACTATCCCAAAGTTAGTATTATCACATAAAAATCCAGTCAAGATCAGAGATAGGTCTTTTGTATTTTGACCAATCCAAAAGGACTTGATCTTTTGTAAGAAGCTGTTCAAAAGAAATATAGAGCCTCGTGTTTCAGAGCTTCAGATAACAGACCGATACTGCCGTCATGAAACAGCCATACATGGCCTCAAATACACCATGGACATTTTAAAGACCTTTCCTGGAGAATATTTTCTGTTTCTATGTGTATCTCAATTCCATAGTAATTCCAGGAACAGATCACTCCATTTGGACTGGGATACAAAACCAGAAGTTATAACTTTTACTTGTTCCAAGACTTCTCCAGCCTTCAGTTATGGGAACATCTTAAAATATATGCTAAGACTTTGAAAATAAGCTAGCTTATTTTTGAAATACTGCTGCCTAAACATGAAAACATATTATTATAAATCAATATTAATACATTTGAAAGCCTAATATATTTTCTATATTTCTCTATATTAAGAAAAACCTCGAATGTATCGAAGTCAACTACGGTGATTGTGAGTGCTCTAGTTGAATGCCTCTGGGTTAAAATCAGAGGGGTCGTCTCCAAGCAGGACCTTACAGTGGGAATTTGCTACCGACCTCCAAACCATGACGATAAAGCCGATGAAGCAATATTTGGGACACTAAGGCAAGCTTCTGGTCAACAGAACCTGGTTCTCATGGGTGACTTCAACTACCCAGACATTTGCTGGAAGAACACTACAGCAGCTCGCATGTCATCCATCGAGTTCCTGGAATGCGTAGAGGACTGTTTCCTCTTACAAATGTTAGATGGGCCAACCAGGAAGGAGGCACTGCTGGACCTGCTATTCACAAACCAAGAAAACCTGCTTTGTAACGTCTCGGTCAGTAACAACCTTGGCTGCAGTGATCGCAATATTGTGGAGTTCGGGATCCGGCTGAGCATGCTGAAGGTTAGCACCAAGACAAGGGTTCTAGATTTTAGAAGAGCAAACTTCAGCTCGCTCAGAGCTCAGTTGGGAGGCATTCCGTGGGAAGCTTCCATGGAGGATAAAGGAGCCAGCGAGTGCTGGGAGTCCTTCAAGAATGCTCTCTCGGAAGCACAAAACCAGTTTATCCCCTATAAAAGAAAGGGAAGGAAGCGGAGCAAGAGGCCCCCTTGGCTCAACCACGAGCTCCTGGGTCTGCTTAAAACCAAGAGAGACGCGTACCAGAGATCGAGAAGTGGAACGTTATCCACTGAGAACTACAAGGACATTGCCAGAGTGTGCAGAGATGCAGTTAGAAAGGCAAAAGCTCAGCTTGAATTGGAACTGGCCAGAGACGTCAAAAATAACAAGAAAGGGTTCTTCCGGTATGTAAGTTGCAAGCGGAAACAGAAGGAAAACATAGGCCCACTGTTAAACAGTAGAGGTGAATCAGTCACCAACAATGCTGAAAAGGCAGAGGTTCTCAACACTTTCTTCACCTCTGTCTTTACCAACACTGTTGGGCCCCAGGCGTTGGGAACGAAAGTCCAGGTTGATCCAAACATAGACCCATCATCAGTGAAGGAGGAGTCAGTATGTGAATTATTACAGGAGCTTGACCCCTACAAATTGATGGGCCCTGACGCCATCCACCCGAGGGTGTTGAGAGAGCTGGCTGATGGCATTGCGGGGCCACTCCCCATAATCTTCGAGAAGTCATGGAGATCGGGGGATGTCCCAGAGGACTGGAGGAAGGCAAATGTTGCCCCTGTCTACAAGAAGGGCTCAAGGGAGGATCTGGGTAATTATAGGCCCATCAGTCTTACTTCAATCCCCAGGAAGGTTATGGAACGGATCCTCCTGGGGGCCATCACGAGTCAAATGAAGCACGTGATTGGGAAAAGCCAACACGGCTTCACCAAGGGCAGATCGTGCCTGACAAATCTGGTGGCCTTCTATGATAAAGTGACCTGCTCGGTTGACATGGGGCGAGTGGTGGACGTTGTCTACCTGGACTTCTTCAAGGCTTTCGATACGGTTCCCCACGGCCTCCTCCTGGAGAAATTGATGCGTTATGGCCTAGACAAGTGGTCTGTGCGGTGCGTGAGGAATTGGCTGACAGGCCGCACCCAAAGGGTGGTGGTAAATAGCTCTTTTTCAAACTGGCAACCCGTCACAAGTGGGGTCCCCTAGGGATCGATATTGGGCCCAATGCTATTCAATAACTTCATAAGCGATCTGGATAACGGGATCAAGTGTAGCCTGATGAAGTTTGCAGATGACACCAAATTGAGTGGGGAAGTAGACACTCTGGAAGGCAGAGCCACCCTGCAGGAAGATCTGGATAGGCTGGAAGAGTGGGCTAACAGGAACCTTATGAAGTTTAACAAGGACAAGTGTAAGGTCTTGCACCTGGGAAAACATAATCCAGGAGTGCAGCACAGACTGGGATCCACCTGGCTGGAGAGCAGCTCTGTGGAAAGGGACCTGGGGGTCCTGGTGGACAGGAAGTTCAATATGAGTGTGAAAGGGTTAAAGCCAAGATAGACAAAGCCACTGCCTCAAAATGCCTCCTGAAAGAATTAAAGCCTAGGGGCAAGGAGGATATTTTAAATATCTTAGTCACTTAACTAAACAGAAGAAAGGCCTTTGCGATTTAGAGAGTAGTTAGAATGGTTCTAAGATAAGGGGGCTCCGGGATAATCCCATCTCAGACCACTCGGCCTTGGGAGAACAAATGCACGGAAGATAAGAAAGTTGCAAGGGGATGACAACAATAGCCTTGAAGGACATGGTCCCAGAACTGAAGCAAAGGTCAGTCAGCGAACACAGTGAACAAGACTAGGAGTCTTCATCTGAAGACCCCGACGACCACCCAAAGACCACCAAGGAAGACAACTGTGCATGCGGATCGGACATTTGCATATGTTAATAAGTTTCCAGGAAATCTCATGTTTATGCAAATGAATTCTCGGAAATCCTGTGAATATGTAGGACTTTACAGTATATAATCTCTGAAAGTCTACCAAATCGGTGGAGCACTTATGGTGGAGAATCCCCAGTGCTGCCCAGTGCTGCAATAAAGAATACCTGCTTAATAGTAACTTTGTTGCTATTGAGTTTCACTTCAGGGACACTCTGAATACTCCGTTTCTCCCTTGGGGAGATTCGGACTGTGAGGAGAAGCATCCGTGAATTTTTGTATCAAGTGAACAGCGTGCTGCTGCAGCCAAGAAGGCCAATAGGATGCTGGGTTGCATCAACAAGGGCATCACCAGCAGAGATAAAGAAGTCATTATCCCTCTCTACTCAGCGCTTGTCAGGCCACACCTGGAATACTGTGTACAGTTCTGGTCCCCGTTATACAGAAAAGATGTGGACAGGCTGGAGGGGGTCCAGAGAAGGGCCACCAAGATGATCAAGGGTCTGGGAAGCCTGCCGTATGAGGATAGGCTGAGAGATCTGGGCTTGTTCAGCCTTGAGAAAAGGAGGCTTAGAGGTGATCTCATCACCATGTACCAGTACTTAAAGGGCAGCTACAAAGAAGATGGAGACTCCCTTTTTACAAGGAGTCACATGGTGAGGACAAGGGGTAACGGGTACAAGTTACTCCCAGGGAGATTCCGATTGGACACGAGAGGAAAATTTTTCACAATGAGAACCGTCAACCATTGGAATAATCTCCCCAGGGAAGTGGTTGACTCCGCTACACTGGACACGTTTAAGACTCAGCTGGACATGGTGCTGGGCCATCTTGTCTAGACTGTGCTCTTTCGTAGAAAGGTTGGACCAGATGATCCTTGAGGTCCCTTCCAACCTGGTATTCTATGATTCTATGAAAACAGACAGGGAGAATCAACATCGTTTTTTCCTCAGAAAGGAAAAGGGTTTTCTGTTTGGAAGGTCAATGTGCTCTGAACCACCAGCCACACAGGTTTTGTATAGCAATTTGAGAAAAAATACATGAGAAGCAACAGGAGACAAACATGTTTTGAATTCTCCTTTACTCTTCTAAAGCTACCCATCCCCTTTATAATCACAAAAATAGCGACAGAAAGGTCCCCAAACCATTTTGTTCCCTTCCATCTTGTTTGATTATTAGGGGAGTATGGACTTGAATCAAGATATTTTATTTTCTACATGTCTGTTGGTATTTAAGTGCTCTATGCCACATAAAAAAGCCCCAGGAGAAGAGAATGGAAGAGCTGCAGACCAGCCGGCAGATGGACCTGTTCCTGGGGAGCTGCCTGGGGCTGGAGCCCAGGGCTCCTGCACTGCCAAAATATTTGGCTAACATCATAGAGATTAGCAATTTTGTGTTGAAAAACTGTATGTTTCAGGAAACAAAGCTATTCAAAAAGGGAAAAACCCCAAACCCATAGGAAAGCTTGTAAGATATAAAAACAGAACAATTCCTCTTTGAAGGAGATCACCTCTCTCCCCTGTAAGTGCATACTCACATGCAAGTGCTCACACATATGCATGTATGATGTTTACAGGGCAGAATCACTGTTTCTTTTTTCTTGGAGGAGAAAAAGATATAGATTTACTGACAAATCTTTGTAAACATAATTTGGCCCAGCTCCTTTACATGGCCTTTCAAAAAAATTGACAAAGTTCTTGCAACTCAGTATCATAAATTCTCAGTGCATCAAAATAGCACTCAGATCATTAATGCTACAATATTTACCACATGCAGCACTTCACTTGCTTTGAAGTAAGAGAGAACTTGTACAGACCTGTAAATAGATCCCATTTATATTAATTAACAAACTATTTCGGAGCATGCATCAGGTCCCACAAGACACACAAGACCAAAAGTTACTACAGATATTTTGCTCCCACGAAGGTTCCACTAAACCGCTTCCGTCCACTCACCTGATCCGACTGATGCAGCAAAGGCTGTAATAGGAGCCTCAAGATGTTGGCATTAAACACCACTGGCTAACAGTATCAGGTTTTTGTCCTGTTTTTTCCACTGTGCCCAAGAAAGAAGAAAAAAAGAGCTCCTTGCAGCAGCAGCAGGAGGTCAAGCGTTTGGTTTGATATGAAAAGTGAGACATTACAGTCCAATTCTCTATTCTTCTGCACAATGCTATGGAACTAAACGTTACTACAAAATTATCAGCGTAATTCTCCAAGTTGTTTATTTACTTTTTCTAGAAGGTCAAGAGCTTTTTCTGAAAGTCTGGAAGAAGGGCAAATTAAAAAAAAAGTAGCAGGAGGTTCACCGAGTAATTAATTTAGTAGTATATATACAAGTTCTCACATCACTAACTTGGTCTTTTAAATTAAGCTACTTTTTTTACTCTAAGGTTGTATTTATTGAATCCAAAATCTAACCTTAGCTGCACAAAGAGAACATCAGGGGAAAAGCTCCTCAGACGTCTACTGTGTTAAACATTATGATTACAGGCAAATTAACACACTTTACATATATTTGTTAACTGCAGCCTTTGCACAACTGACACTTCCAATGTACAGAAAGAGCAACCCTGAAAGTTGACAAGTAGCTTCATCATAAATTGTTGATTTACATTTCTCTTTCTCAAGTCCTTTTAGGAAGCTCTAATTTAGGACTCAGGCTTTCTTAAAAAGAAAGCAGAGGGAACATGACAAACATTTGAGAACAGCAGCAGCCACATTTACTCTCTTCACCAGAAAACAGATTCCTTTTACATGACTCCAGGAAGGGTGGGGTTGCATTTGTTTTCAGCTGCTCCTATTTCTGGTTTTAAATGGCCAATTTGTCATCATCAGGCTAAATTGCAGTCAAATTTTATAAAACCGGAACCATTTAGTTGAACCCTTAGAAAGCTGAGATCCTATCTGATGTGCTTTCTTCTGGACAGAGTGGTGGGGTAGCCTAGGGCAACAGCTCTTAATAAATTATTGCCAAAAAAACCCAAAAGCCTAAATTTTTCCTAAGTACTCTATAATGGCTGGCTGGGTGGTCCACGCTCTTCTTCTGCAGTAAATACAAGGAGACTTAGTCCTCACTAAAAAAGCGAGTGTACTTCCAGCACTAGCTGGCAATGCGTGATATAAAACGCCCCCATTAATTTTTACTAGCCTTGAGATACACCAGCTTTGCCTTGCTGTATTTCAAAGAGGAGTCAGCTAATTGCCCCCACCCTTCCCTCACTTTCAACTTTGATTTTGCTATATGCAAGCTAAAATCCCAGTGTTCAGACTACGTAGTCAGTGCTTATGGTGGTGCTGTCAGATTTTGCAAGCAGCTGTTGAAGAAGTTCCCTCTCCTTTCCCTGATTATGCACATGTACAAAAAGGTTCAGCCAAGTTTAGCTTGCGCATTTAACTGTTCTAGTAAGGAGTATACAGATCAGCTGATTTTCTTGCGGAGTACATTGTCTGCACAAACAGATGTATGAAGTAATAATCCTTGTGTCCTGGTTTCAGCTGGGATAGAGTTAATTTTCTTCCTAGTAGCTGGTATAGTGCTGTGTTTTGGATTTAGGATGAGAATAATGTTGATAACACACTGATGTTTTGGTTCTTGCTGAGCAGAGTTTACACTAGTCAAGGACTTTTCAGCTTCCCATGCTCTGCCAGGTGCACAAGAATCTGGGAGGGAACACAGCCAGGACAGCTGACCCAGACTGGCCAAAGGGCTATTCCATACCATATGACATCATGCTCAGCAATATAAAGCTGGGGGAAGAAGAAGGAAGGGGGGGACGTTTGGCATGATGGCATTTGTCTTCCCGAGCAACCGTTACGCATGATGGAGCCCTGCTTTCCTGGGGATGGCTGAACACCTGCCTGCCGATGGGAAGTAGTGAATGAATTCCTTGTTTTGCTTTGCTTGTGCGCACGGCTTTTGCTTTGCCTATTAAACTGTCTTTATCTCAACCCATGAGTTTTCTCACTTTTACCCTTCCGATTCTCTCCCCCATCCCACTGTGGGGGGAATGAGTGAGCGGCTGTGTGGTGCTTAGTTGCTGGCTGGGGTTAAACCACAACAGTCCTTTTTGGCACCCAACGTGGGGCTCGATGGGTTCGAGATAATGACAGATTTATTTGGAATGTGCTAGACTGAATTTATAGCTGTTAGTGCTGTTTAGCTATTAATCGGCAGGCTTCTGTGCTTGCCACGGGGCTTGCTTGCCTTACTGTATATTAGAGTCTAGTGCTCGTTTGTGGCTGCTTTTTGCTTTTGCTGCTTGCTGTACTGCTGTACTGCTTATCATCTTACTCTGCTGTGCCTGGGAACATTTTGATAACAGCAATGGCCATGCGCCTGAGCTGGCAGATGGCCAGGGCATCGCTGCTGTTTCTGTGCTGCTGTACTGGACAGGCTGGAACTCCAGTGTGAACTCGAGTCGAAGGGACTGTGACCTGTGGATGAGTCCACGCGGGAGCAGGACACCCCGAAGCGTCTGTGGACATGGATAAGCCCGTGCCAGAGCAGGTATGTCTCGAAGCGTCTGTGGCCATGGTTACGTCTGTGCCACAGCAGGTATACCTCTTGAAGGGATTGTGGCCCAAGGATAAGTCCACGCTGGAGAAGGTACACCTCAAAGCATCAGTGGCTGCGCATGAGGTCATGCTGGAGCACCTCAAAGCGTGTGGCCGTGGGTAAGGCCATGGTGGAGCAAGTTTACTTCTGAAGAGACTGTGGCTGTGGGCAAGGCCACGCTGGAGCAGGTATATCTCTGAAGGCATTGCAGCCCATGGAGAAGGCCACGCTGGAACAGGTGCACCTCTAAGTGACTGTGGCTGTGGATAAGTCTCTGCTGCAGCAGGTACACCCCTGGAGAGACTGTGGCTCACAGATAAGGCTCCACTTGGAGCAGGTACTCCCCTAAGGGACTGCAGTCTGTGGATAAGTCCAAGCCGGAGCAGGGGCAAGGGGAGGAGTCCATTGCAGTGTTAAACCCAATGGTCTGGCCCAAAGGGGCCAGGGGTGGAGGCTGTAATGGAAATACCTTTAAATTGTTGTAACCTGGGATCTGAGTTGCATGTTATGGGAATTGCTATAGCAGGAACCCCTTGTTGCTAGCCAGGCTAGGAGCAAGGGGAGGAGTTCATTGCAATGTTAAAACCTATAACCTGGCCCAAAGGGGCCAGGGGTGGAGATTGCAATTGAAATACCTTTACATTGTTGTAACCCATGATCTGAGTTGCATGTTATAGGAATTATTACCATAGCAGGAACCACCTGAACCAATGGAGGACAAGCCTTACAAGAAGCAGTGCAAGTGCAGCAGTGACCTGACCTGAGCTGGCTTTGGTGCCCAATAACTCCACGCAACACACCACCTCTCCTGTCCTGAGCGACCACCATAACAGATGGAGCCCAAAGTCATGGACTAAATGAACTCAATGGACATTATGTGGACATTTGTGGATGTTTATGGACATTTTACAGACATTTCACAGGGGTGGTCCATAGACTAAGTGGGATGGTGGTTAATGAGGATGTATTGGATAATGTGGGACCTGAGCATGACGTAAATGGTATGGAAGAAGGGGCGGATACTGTCCTGGTTTCAGCTGGGATAGAGTTAATTTTCTTCCTAGTAGCTGGTATAGTGCTGTGTTTTGGATTTAGGATGAGAACAATGTAGATAACACACTGATGTTTTGGTTCTTGCTGAGTAGAGTTTACACTAGTCAAGGACTTTTCAGCTTCCCATGCTCTGCCAGGTGCACAAGAATCTGGGAGGGAACACAGCCAGGACAGCTGACCCAGACTGGTCAAAGGGCTATTCCATACCATATGACATCATGCTCAGCAATATAAAACTGGGGGAAGAAGAAGGAAAGGGGGGACATTGGGCGTGATGGCATTTGTCTTCCCAAGTAACCGTTACGCGTGATGGAGCCCTGCTTTCCTGGAGATGGCTGAACACCTGCCTGCCAATGGGAAGTAGTGAATGAATTCCTTGCTTTGCTTTGCTTGTGCGCACGGCTTTTGCTTTGCCTATTAAACTGTCTTTATCTCAACCCATGTGTTTTCTCACTTTTACTCTTCCGATTCTCTCCCCCATCCCACTGTGGGGGGAGTGAGCGAGCGGCTGTGTGGTGCTTAGTTGCTGGCTGGGGTTAAACCACGACACCTTGTATTACAAAAAAAGCACCTGATCCGACCATATTAGAGCTTTAGTAATGCAGTAATTCAAGCAGATGACAAACTCGTCTCTAAAAGGTTTGAGTAATTGGAGCACTGCTATTTTGTCTGAGTCCATGAATCATAGATATGATTACCTATTTGTATAACTATGTAGTTAATCATCCCAAAACATTCAATGTGGAAGTTTGCTTTTCATCTGGAAAAGGCTATTGCAATCTTTGTTTCATTGAACACGGAGCATGAAGACACGATAGCTTATTAGATTGGACTATGGAGACAAGGCACGCAGGTCAGTTTGATACTAGGCCCTGTGACAAGCTGTGACTACAGCTAATAAAGTACTCCCGGTTCTCCACTCTGCTGTAAATTATATGCACAAATCTCTAGCCCACAAAATACTATTACACAAATGCAGGTTGAGTGAATAGCCAGACAGTTTTATGAAAATCAGTACATCAAATAGATGAATGATGGCACAACAGGATCTTTTCCTCCAAGATAATGTTTTCAGCATCTGATAATCCTGTCTAGCCAAGAGTATTAGGAAGGCTTAAATATGGAAATAGATGAACCTGAATTATTCTGTGGCCCTATGATAACAAATCAGTGGGGTGCTCAAGGGTGAGCTATCCAAGCAGAGTTTACCTTCACATCAATATAACATGAATTAACTTTTTTCCCATTTATCACTAGATAAGTGCTATTGGATTTTGATTTGTGTGAAAGATTACGCTTTATTTACCAGTCAAAAGTAATAACTTTTCTTTCTGTTATGAAACAACAGCTCCTAAGCACCCTCCCAGCCCCCAACTATTCTCAGCTTAGGAACTCCCTGAGATTAATCCAGTGTCTGTGTATTTAGTAACAAATTTCTTTTTCATGAACTTGCCTAGTCTCCCTTTGGGCTAATGAAAACGTTCAACACCCACCCCATCATCTTGTGGCAAGGAGCTCTACGGTGTAACTACACAGTGGGTGAACCCCCCCCCTCCTTTTGTTTGCTCTGAACATGCCTCCAGCAAGATTCAGCTGATGCCTCCTCCTTGTGGGCCATCAGTTGCAGTCCATCCTTTCCGTGACACTCATGGTTTCACAGCTGTCTATCATACCTCCTCATATCAGCTGCTTTTCCAATCTGAAGAGTCCTGCCTTAGTCTTTCCTGAAGTGGAAGTTAGGCACAACTTTACTCATCCTTGTTGCCCTTCTCCGAGTCTTTTTCAGATCTGTCACAGCCTCCTTAAGACTGGCTAACCAAACTGTACTCAGTACTCGAGATGCAGACGCTACTTAGATGAACACAGTGATTCCTCATGATCCCTACTGTGATTCACTTTTTTGACCACCAAAGCAAATTAATTTTATTGTTCCATTATTTACAGTTTGTTTCAGTGCTGATGCTAACAGTCATTAGAGGATTGAAAGGTAGACAGATGACAAACACATGTTTCTCAATAGCCCAGAGAATAGGCTACAGCCATTCACCGTCTGTATTCACTGCTAATTGCATATTTAATTTCAGTTAAAATATAGAATCAGACACTTATTCTTGAAACAAGCCAATGCCAATGGAATTATTAAAATGTATTGGCCACTTTGGGAGCTTGCAGTGACTCTATATGAGCTACAAGGCTTGAGCATGTAAAAGTACATCCAGTATGTTTTATTTCTGACAATGTCTCACACTTTCTATTTTTTTAGTGCTGTAATTGGAGTCAGAGCAGAGGTGAATTTTATGGGGTAGCAGATACAGTGGAAAAGGAGTTCGCTCAGATTTTGGGTCAAGTGTTTTAATGAACACGGTCAAATCTTCCCATTACTGCAGGGAAATAAATGGTGATTTGCTATCAAGAAACAAACCCTCAAAAACCTTTTGCAAGATCTTCGATGACTCTGGTCAGACTACTGCCAGGTTGATGAGTACAGCACTAGAGAAAGATGAAAGCGCTAAACCCTGGCTAGTGTCAGTGCTCTCACCCGCAGCGCCTTGTCTACAGGCTAGATCTGCACTGTGGCAAGCAGAGGTTGGAAGCTCAGGAATAAGCAATTCGTTCAGGTATCACCCAGTAACATAATGCACTGTCCTCCTGGATTTGAATGCAAGCTGAGAGATGGGTTTCATGTTTTTTTCTGGGTTACTAGAAAAGCAAAGCCAGAGGACTGAGACAACTGGCTAATAATAGGCTTTTGTACTCCAAGGTAAGGTCTATTCTGGCTGTTTCATCCACATCCACTGGACATATCTAAAATACACCCCAGCTCATGCCCTCCAATTCTTCCTTGCAAATTGTACAAGTTTTAATTTAAGCTGTTTAGGAGTTTCGGAAATGTGACAGCTGCTCAGGGAATGGGAAGTGGTTTGGTCGGACAATACTTTTGCTAATGAGGATGACACTTCCTCGACTGTGCAAACCACACAGGAACAAGAAAATAGAATATATTTGCATAGATCGCGTGGCATTAATGAGCAAGGACCGCATGCATCACGTGCTCCTCTGAATGCTGTGAGGGAGCAATGGCTCTTCCGAAGCCCTGCGAGCTCCTATCTGCCTGCAGCTCATTGTTCAGTCTTAATGTTTTTGTATTTCCATGGCTTGTTCTGACTCAAATATGCTTATTTGAAGGTGAAGGTGCTCAGGTATGTCAGGCCATATTGGCTGGGCTGAATCTGTGTGATCAACCGAGCAGTGTATTTACATCTGCATCTCCCAGCGAAACATAACACCTGGAGCATTTACTGTTGCATTTTACCAAGAAGCAAACCCAGTCCCTTCCCATCTGATGCCTCCTGAGGCAATTCCACTCTCAGGTGAACGAAACACCCCCTGTTCTTAGGTTTTCCCACTTTCTCATTGACTCTCCCCAAAATACATTTCCTTTTTCACACCACAGCCCCCCAGGACATCCCATTCAGAGCTATCCTGTGAAATTCAACCCTGCATTTGGGTCCCTTCCAGCTGATCAGCTCCTTCTGCAGTTTTTGCCACCCCTACCACTCTCCTCTCCGACAGCACAGGAGTCAAATTCTCCCTCTCCCCCAAGAGCTGCAGATTTTATTCCAGCTGCCCTCATTTCTGGGCAAGTTTGCTAGCTATTAATGATTATATGAAAATTGGGTATTCCACCATTTTAAAGGAGAAATGGAAGCTTTGTTGATTGATGCTGATCCAAATTAAAGCTCACATTTACTATTTAGTACTGTAAAATCATTTACACTGAAACATGGACATATGTAAAAAGCTGAAATGGGTGAGGTCCCCAGCTCTAAGCACTGGGGAATAAAGCTTCCTGAAGTGAAGAAGCCCTGACTTTTTTGACATGTGGGATCTCTGCAGCAGAAATCAATAAATTTCCTCTCTTTAGTTTAATTCAATAATTAGCTTTTTCAAAGCTGAAAAATTTACTTAAAAGCCAGGAGCACTTCCCCTTTCTGCTCATCTATGAACAAAAAGTATATGCAAGTTTTTGGGGCCTTTTGGTCCTAAAAAAAAATAAGAGAACTTGATAATTATAAAAAAAAATCCTACTCAAATCCTTAACTCTAGATAAAACTTTTTTTCATTTAGTAAATGACTTTCCATAGATTTCAGTGTTGATATAGATTTTCTTTGGGATCCAGCATATTTAGCTCCATTTTATTTACAACACATTTTTTTATTAGCCATAGTGCTGATTTTATATGTGTTAATTCACTCTAATCATCTTCAGGAGACAGCATGAAAAAAGCCTCAAAAAAATGAATCATTTAATAAATAAGAAATGCCATTTGCTGTTTCCTCACAAAATAAAAGGTGAAATAACAATCTACATGAATGTATGTTAAAATAGAAACTTGTTTACCCCATAGACATACCAAGTCTAATGTGCTAACCAGGTCTTAATGGTTATCCGTAAGGATTAACCTGTCATATAAGATTAAAATTCATTATCTAAATCAGTGTTTTGTACTTGAAGATTTAAACCTGATTAAGACCAGTTATTTAAGTTACTTTGATTTCAATCAGTACACTTACATTGCAATTATTTTTTCCTTGGAAATTTCCCACTTGCTGGGAGAAAAACAAAAATAAATGAATAATGCCAGAAACTGCAGCTGGGGCACTAAGGAGCGAGAAAATAGGCCAAAAATGTGGGAGTCCTATTTATGACTTACACTGTGCCTATGCCCACAAACTGCTTATTTCCATAAAATCTATTTAAAATTGACCTTCTGAGAGAAAAATTGTATTTTAATAGAACTCTCTTATCAAATTTAAAACATATAAGGGTAAAACATTTTTCTTTTTTTTTTTCCCTACCCAAATCCAGTGGCTTAATACACAATTACTTTCTGGAATCAGAACCGTTTGCTAAATACCTGTTTCACCTAGTGTTACACATGCTTTCTTAAAGGCATCAGCATCTCAGCTGGCTGTGTTCTCACGTATCATCAGACCACTATATCATCAGACCACAGAGGCATCCCATATTTGGAGTAAAGTAGCTATTACAACAGCAGGATAAAGTTGGCCTGCTGATTCTTTTATTGGAGTAGTTGAGAGAGAGAGAGAGAGAGAGAGAGAGAGAACCACTTTTGCAATGAGGAAAATTCATTCTGTGTACTGAGCAACCCATGTGCTCCCATTGGTAAGACAGTTACCTGTGGGGTAGGAAGAGGAGGGGAGACATTTTAAGCAGAAGGCAAATTTAATTCGTGGGTTTCTGCGGGGAGACACTGACAGAGAGGCCTCCTTGGCATTGCTCATCTTGATGTCTATTGGAGTAGTTTAGAGAGATGGCATCTTCTGCAACCCTGGAAGCCTGTGCCTGGCTCCTTAACTTCAAAATGGGCCAAGTGAGAGGTCATGAAGAGTGCGGGAGCAGAGCACTTGAGCTGAGTTTGCCTGTGACTCAGTATGAGAGGTGAGCAAAAGAGGTCTGTCCTGGAAAACAAGTAACACTTTCGGCCTCGCTAGGAATACAAGATAATACGAGCCTTAAACTCCAAGCTGTTGCCATGCAGAAAGGCTTTAGCTTCTAACATGCCATGCTTCACCTTAGCAGGACGCTGCAAAGCCCAGCCTTGCTGGCTGCGCTCCTGGGTGCAGAGAGCTCTTGGTGCAGGGCTTGCCTGTGTCCCCCTCCAAGGAGCTGGTCCCCAAACCCTAAAGGAGGCACCAGGGAGATGATGGAGGGAACTCACCTGCTGGCTGGCATGCCCTGGAGCCAGACTTGAGGCAGCGGCTAGCCTGCTCCACCAGCACCTGCAGGCAAGCTGAGTTTGTGTCACCGTGCCTACGTGAGCTGCCAGGCGGCAATGCCGAGAGGGCCCAGGGAAGCAGTGGGAGAGACTAACACTTCGGAAGTCTAGTTCCTGCTTTCCATCTTGCTCCTTCTTACAAGATACCACCACCGGCAAGAGTCAGCAGCAGGCTACAGAGCTGGGTCATACGCTTTGATGCTTGAGGCAAATTGGGGCTGGTACCAACATGAGGTAGCCGAGAGCCTGCTGCGTCCTCGGCAGCATGAACACATCACAGTGCCCTGCGGTATTCAAGGGTCCCACAGTAACCATGTGGAAATGGTACTCCTGCTGTGATGGGGCAGTCCACGTACATCTCTAATGTAATAGCACAGCCCAGGTCTAACATCCGACTCCATCCCATATTGCAAAATTGTGTTTAAGAAGCCTCCAACATGTAATGTCTTGAATGCAGCAATGAAGCCATAAACCAAGAATACAGGTACCAGAGCTTTATTAGATGTTTCACTGGATACAAAGAAATTGGATTTTATATTATTCTTTTTTTTAAAATTAAATACACATTCTTGTCATAAAAATTCACATTTGCTATACAGAACTGTAGGCATTTTTTACACAACATTTATTAAAGTACCATTGAATAGGTCCTAAAAAGAGAAGGTGCAGCTCTGTGAACCTTTGTGGGCACAACACACAAGGAGCTCCATGTCCTCAGTATTAAACAACTGTCCAAAATGGAGAAAAGTTATTCAAATGCATTAATGCTCATTGGGAATAATAAGGCTTCTGTACAGAGACCATGAACAGTGTCAGGCGGCAGTGTGGCAATAACATACTAATCATCACCCTGCATGATCTTAAAGCTACTCATGACTGAGGCAGTCAAAAACTTAACATCTGTCCTGACAAGCCCAGCTATTTCTTTTTTTTTTTTTTTTTTAAGTTGTATTTTTAACTACGTATTTTTATTTTCAATAATAATCATTACATATAAAGCCCAGGATTCTGCTTTAAGGATCCCAGCTTCACAGCAAAACTGATTTGCTGGTGTCAAGCATGCTACTCTAGGAATCTCTGCTGATCAAATTGACTTTTGTAGGACCAAGAGCTGAGGGAAGAGACTAGTACGTGTCATCTCACTGCAGAAAAAAAAGCCTAAGTGTACCTCCATCTTAGGAGGGACTCAATGGTGTATCATCCAATCTGTTTTTAATTTGGAGGGAGAAAGTTTAAACCTGAATTCTCATCAGCCAAGGTGAGGCCCATCTAAAGGGACGTGTGTACATAACTTGGAGTGTGGAGATGATAAACCATCCCAGGACATCAGATGTGGGACACTGCTATCTTTTAGCCCTGTACTCAAAATCTTATAAGAACTTCTGGATTGTGATGGTGTACTGAGGATGACAAATCTATAATACTCACTTTGAGCAGTGTTGCTCACAGCTGGCAGTTAAAGGGATGAGTATGCAGAAGCTGAGATAGAAGCACTGAGTAGAGGCAAAGGAGAAGAGTGGGAAGATGCTGCATTTTAAGTAGACAAAGATAACAGAAGAGGGTCTGAAATCAGACTTCTGCCTTCCCTCAATCACTGCCCAGGTGGGTCTGACTGAAGCTGACCTCACACCAAACATACTGTAGGCCAGGTGTGCTCTGCCTACTCCTGCTCAACGGGCCAGGCATGAGGTGGACTCTCTCTGTGTTCAGTATGTCTTTCAGAATTACCCTTGGCATCAGGCAGAGGCATCTCAGACAGAAACCATGAAGGGAGAGCTAGACCTGGCTGTGGGAATGGTAGAGGGGTCATACCTGTGGGCAATGTAGAGATTCCTAACTAGAGCACTAGGTCCTGCCAGCCACTGGGAAATTATTATTGCTTTTTTAATTAAAGCTGCCACAGCTCCTGAAAGCAGAATGCTGTACGTGGGCAGGCCAGGCCAGGCCAGGCTGCTCAGCCTCCGACATTTATCATTTTAACATAAGAATTTTTACAGTCCACTCTGGGTTGGAGCAGAGTTCAAAGCTCTTCCTGCAAATTTACAGCTACGTTCCAGCAGCAGAACATGAGCAGTATTGCATAGCATCCAGGCACTTCCCCAAAGCCAGGATACCACCACCTTCGTATCATGATTGTATCCCAGAAGAGGAATTTTAGGCCATTCAATAACATGAACACAATTCCTGCTGACATCAGCAGGAGCTGTATGTGCACAGAAGTGATTTGATATGTATCACACTGGAAACCACATCTTTGCCACCTTGTACAAAGGTAGTCAATCAGGCAAACATGCTGTTCTTTACCAATATGTAAGTGAGCTCCAAGTAACTCCTTAGTGCCAAAAAGTGAGGGAGTCAGCCCTATGGACAATTCTCGGTAAGGTTTGAAATCAGAACTGATAATTATAGGATTCAAAGAAGATTATGCGAATGCATTAAGGCAGGTTACATAACTGCCCTTTTCCTTTAGGATTAATTATTATTTCCTCGTACATTGTAGACAATCCATACTCCCATACACACACATACCTACAAAACAGCATCACAGTAAAAACTAAATAGACCACCGAACTCCAACATACTTGTAATCAATACATTGCACATACTCTACAGCATATTTTAACCTCATCATTGGGTAAACATATACAATTCAGAACAACGTTGACTGTATATAACACAGAAGCTACCACTGAGATACAGCAAATACGTCATACACTATTAGCTTTTACTTCACTGAAAATGAGTTTAGAAGTTTAAAATGGTGTTAACTGAACTGTTGAAATCACCAAATAGTCTACTCAGTTGCTAATACCTAGTGCTCCATATACTATATTCAGGATAAATGGCACTGGAGCTGTGTTTTCAGGGCATTCCACTTTTTTGATATTGTGGCGTTAACCTCCACAATTTTAAATTTCCTTTGCAACACAGCATATACTTACTATACACTGACTATCTGCTCCCTTTCATCCCAGGGTAAAACTTTAATAACTGCTTTGAAATTAGTAGAAATGGTCTAGATTTGTATCAGTATGACAGAAAGACTTAGCCCAGCATACAGGATCATACATTCCCTCTCATGCACATATGCATATATATACACATGTGTATATTTAAAAGAATGGCTTGAAATGGCAGAACCTACAAAACCAGTAATGTAACCAACAGCAAATGAATGTAAATAACCCACTGATTTTAAAACTAGGCTCCTGTGGTCTGATTCTGATCTTACCTCTCTCCACACAAGGCAGGAATCAGACCCCTGGAACCAGCTGCTATTTGGTTCAAATTGCTGCAGGTTGGATCGGTATCGAAAGAGATTCTCAGCTTGTGTAAACTGAAAAATGGAGCCAGGTAGGTTTACACCAGCTGAAACACTGCCTTTCGGCTTGTGTTGTGCAATGCAGTTGCAATTTTTCAAGTATGACTGAAAGAAAGAATCAAGTAATCACGTGAAAATGTCAGAAAACAATACTACTTGATGTGTATACAATGAACATAGCGAGGGGGAAAATGAGCACGGGAAGAGAAAAAAATGTTTTGACAAAGAATGACATGACATTTTGAGTAAACAGATGCTTATAAAGATCAATAGTGTAGACAGGTATTTTTCCTCTGATAGGCTGATTACAGTCATCTAATTTCCCATGCAAGATTCTTCATAATACATGTGTAGAAACCTCCCAAATGAATCAGGTCAGAACAACTCATCTGACCCAACCCCACAAGCACGTTTCTGGTTGAAATCAAAGAGAGTTTTAGCTGCATATGGGTGGCAAAACTGAGCTCTTGAATGGTCAAGTTGTGCTGCATAGTCCTGTCTGGCTTGTTCTTTTCTGGCGAGATCTCCCAAACAATATCAACAGGGAGTGCATCCCTATCAGGACAGTTTGATTACAGTTTTGGGGCCTTATCCTTCTTGTCAGAGGATTTTCTTTTGCTTTGCTTTTGTTTTCCAGTACCCAAATGACAATTAGAATAAAACTGATGCTAAGTGAACATTTCATAACAATGCTAATTAATAAGCTCAAGATATGATATAGCTCTATATTTATTCATATATACAGGCACGCACATGCCTTTTCTTAAATACAGCAGAACATTTGCTTTGAGTACACTTTTGTGTAAGCAAAAAGCTTAGTGTGTCTGGTGTGTGTTTGAATGGGGGGGGTCTCAGGAGGAACTCGGTGTTGGTGCTCTCAGATTCAGCAGAATTTCAATCAGAATCCAAAAAAGAAACCTAGTTTTTGCTCTACCCAAAGATTCAGATTATTTTACTATATTAAAAGGATAGTTTAAACATTTCAACTATACTTAAGTAGCTGAAAGATGACAGGAAGAATCTGGAAACAAACAAATCCAGCTAAACAGAAAAATGAAAAGAGCATTTCACACCACATCTCCAATAAATAAGCAAACATTTTCATGTTTCTATTTGGGGCACCCCACATAAAAGAAAAGGTACTCCTTCACAAACTATGCAAAATACACAAGTTTTCAGTTTGCACAGGGTTCAAGAAAACATATGCTCATGTTTCATTTTATGTGCCCGTTACATCAATTTTGCTTGGAGAGCCTGTGGAAAGTGGAAACAAAGTGCATCAACCCACCCCATATCTTGCTTAGCCGTGGGTGAAAGAACTCGAGTCCTACCCCTTGTTCAATGCAAAGATGAGCTGTGACTCTTGGTAAATTTTTGGGGCAGTTTGAGTCAAGTTTTAATGCTGTAAAAAACCTAACTGGCTTAGATCACAGATTTCACTGAGGATGAATCTTACCGTCCTAACCTATACAGTAAAAACTGCTACTGAAGGAGGCATCATAACTTCGTAACACCTGCAGTTTTCTCAAACCAAATTTATAATACTCCTGTCCAGAAACCAGAATATCATTATGCAAGTGTGCATGGATGTCTTTGTATCATATACATACATTTAAATGTGTCTTTATAGTACACATACGCTTAAATGTTTCTTTATAGTATACACACACACTTTTTTCCAAGGCACCCTCTCAGTACAAAATAGCAGCAAGCGTTCATTTTATTCCACTTCTTCATAAACTAAAACCAACAAAAACCTTACACCCCCCTGTAACCCACCTGTTCAATGAGACCATTTTTGTTTTTCTAAACTCTGATGGTAGATGGTAGTCCTTATCATCTGACAGAAAATAGCAAAGGACCATATGATGCCATTCTCTCTTCTCACTCAACCAAAAGTTCTAGTAATATCAATGGAAACTTGACCTTAGTCTTATCCCATAAAGTCCTGCAATATTTCAAAGAGCATTTTCCTTGTAAGACATTATGGTATCTATTGTTTTGCACAAATGAAATGTTTTGCTTTCCAAAGTTGTGTGCCTGTGCATTGATGTATCCAGGAGATATGATTGATTGCATTGTATCCAGTTAGGTGTCATACAGTGGCAATGCTCTCATTTTATAACTCACTAAATTTTCCATATATTTGAGTTTTATGTGTTTCATTAAAAGTAGGATGATCAGAGATTCTGCTGCTAGAACAGTGCCATTCAGTAGACTTCCAACCTTGTGTTATGCAGTATTATATCCCACAAACAATTTAAGGACTATAGGGCATTGTTATTAGCTAGAAATTTAACTACTACACTCTTTAGTATAGCAATTTTTCACTGATGAAACTGGCACTGATTTTTTTTGTCAGCAGAGAAGTGTTGTGTTCATAGCTGCCTTAAAGAGAAGCTTAGACTGCACCTATTTTTTTTAAGTGCAGTTTTAATCCTGCAGAAAGCACGTTTCCACTATGGGACAAAATTCTGCACACCTTACAGTACACACAATTTACTGATCCTATGCCCAATCCATGCTAAACACAGGAAATTTTCCTATTAAATTCACTGGACATTGGATCAGGCTCTTACATCCATCAGGATGAATCCTGGGAGGGAGCGGTGCTCCAAGCTGGCCTTTGTTCCTGCTAGAACCACAGAAAATACGCACTGGCAGCTCCTAGTACAGAGTTAAGCCAGCACCACATATCTCCTGGCTTGACCTGCAGCAGAGACATTGGAAAACCCCATTTTGAGAATGAAAAGCAAGCAGGATTTAGTCTGTGCTCTGTGCAATCTACATAATACATCACGTTTACTGTCCACTGATTATGCACGTGCTGGAGGCATGACTTTGGATTTACTTCACAAAGGCATTTAAACCTGTAGCTCACTGATAAATACGATCAGTTAAACCACCTAACAGATGAAGCGTAGCGGCTTAAAATTTTCAGGCCAGCTATACTGTCCTTAGTCTCCCGGTGTAATGCACACACAGTCTGTGAACAGGACAGAGGGCAATATACATCCCATTGCTCCGAAAGCAGCAAATTTCTTGGCACTGTTCATAACCAAAGAAGACATGTGAATTGCATTTGGCACCTCATGGAAAACATGTAAATGGCCTTCTTTTATCAAACACTGTAAATATGTTTAGTTTTGCTCTTCACATGAAACACAAATGTAAAAAATGATCATAATTGATTAAAACATTTCCCCTATGCCGACTCACTAAAGCCCTAAACACCTCAGCATGTTATAGGAAGATCAGTGTTTTACAAGATAATTCTTTTAAAATGCAATCTTTTTTTTTAAATTCTAAATAACGCAACAACAAACATATTACAGTACTATCAAGTAGAGTCATCTTCACCTTCATCCAGGGCATAGTTGAGCTTTATGATTGTGCTGATAAAGTCACCAAGTTCTACAAAATCTGCAGTGATAATATTCACACCACTTTCTCCTGGTTTCTGAGTTCGGACCCACTGCATCATTGCAGGAAGAGCCCTAAGGAGAAAACAGGAACAATAATTACTCATAAAGCAGTGAGACAAATGCATCAAGGCAGGATTTACCAACAGTGACTCCCATTGATCTTACTTGGTTTCTAAGGGAACCATGTGAGAAAGGACACAGGTTACTACTCAGGCTTTTTGAAAATCCTTCTTTTTATAATTTTCATTCTCTTTGGAAATAATATGTTGATTGTATTTCAACTTCTCAGTAAAAAAGAATAAAAGGAAGGTCATACAGGCTCACAGTAATTGCTGATCTTGCCTAGGGGCAAGGGAATGGACCAGATGATACCTTTTCTATATCATCCAGCCATATGACTCTGTGGGAATTGTTTATGGAAAAAGAAGTAACAGAGAACTCAAGCCATTTGTAAAGTATGTTTGACACATTCAAGGAAATACTGAAAATAATATTTTGGGGGACACTGGAGCAACCATGATTTCTACAGTATAAGTACAGCATATACCAAATACCCTTTCTTTCCCAGTATTAATATCCCAGTCATGAATTATATTTAATCATAAACCAGTGATTAATAACAGAAATAAAAAGCACCACAGTCATATCGACTCTTTTCTAAGACAGCATATTTTTATTATGTCAGGCCCCTAGCACTGGGATACTGGGGTGTAAAAGATGTCTGCCTAACTGGGTTTGTGAGTATAAAGAATTTTTTCTGATACTATGAAAATATAAAGTAATAATCATGAGAAATATCTATGGGAAAATAAAGGACTCCCTAGTCCCACAGAGGAAATGAAGCAGCAAGATCCAATGTTCAGAAGACAGAAGTTAACAGAGTTCCAAAGAAATAAGGCACAGATTTTTCAAAGAAAGGGTAATTGACTATTGGAAAAAACTCTCAAGGATTGTGACAAATTCTGCAGCACTTGGAGTCTTTAAATCAAGCCTGGATGTCATTCTAAAAATACACCCTCGGTCAACCTCAAGCTGTTGAGTTAAATAAGACTGGGCAGGGCTGTAGTCATTTTAGCTGAACATCATGTTCTCCCTTTGCTCTAAAATCTATAAATCTGTGATTCCCCCTCAGCCAGCATGTTGTACAGCCTCTTTCACAGAGGCAAGGTACATGTAAAATGTTGGTCTGACAGTAATTTAAAACAAGCTGAACCTAAATCTGGTCCCAAAAGCTTTAGGAAAACAGATCTAAAGAAAACAGAACTATTAGCAGACACAGATTTTACTTGTCAGTGGCCAATATAATAATATAATATTATATTAATATATATAATATAATATATATATTAATATAATTTAGTACTAAAAAAAAACCCACCAGTTATAATCAGGCCCCTCTATGATTTCACAGGAGAATGCACAACACTAAACAATTTGTCCATGTGCTTAAATCCACTGTAAGATCCTCAATTAAGGCCAGCAAAGCATTTTATTTCCCTTGTTGGTTGAATATGACTGAAGCATATGCATGTATGCACACCAACTCATAAAACTGAGCTTAAGCACTCTGCTGTATAAGAACCCAGCCAGCATCTTTAGTTTATGTAATCCTGAAAATCCAAAACACAGCACTATACCAGCTACTAGGAAGAAAATTAACTCTATCCCAGCCGAAACCAGGACAGTCCCCTGAGAAAATACCACTTCTGGGGAGGGGGGACTGTCCGAAGCTCCACCTTCCATAATATACTGAGAAAGAAAAATTGTCATATCCAAGTGTTTATCAATCAGATGAATAGATTATATTTTAAATGCAAGATTTAAAAATTACAAAATTATGTATATAGAGCATTACAGTGCGCCCAGACAAGCCTATATCTGCCAACACACATAGTGAGGAGTGAATGGCCGGGTCCTACAATGGCCTTGCCAGCAGCATGCACTGAGCAACCAGCCCCTGTGAGCAAACAGGGCCAGCTCTCAGTGCCTTGCTCTGGGAGCTCTGCCCAGCGTAGAGCAATGCTGTGGGAGGTGTGAGCTCCAGTGTGGCAAGACTACAGAAAGTTCCTCTGTGTACAATTAATTTTGTGACAACAGTTAAAGTCAAATAAAGATTCAGCAGCACCAAATTAGATGCAATTCAGTAGTATACTCTAAACTTGTGAGAAACCTCCTCTTTCATTCCTGGCTCTTTCTGTAGCCATTCTCTGGGACATTTGAAGTGAGATGAATCAAAAAGAAGTTTCTTGCTCTGTAAACTTAAGGTGTATTTCGATTTTTCTTTTAATCAACATTCCACAACTTCCTATTATCACTCAATTTTTTTTTCATTGAGTTCAAATAATTTTCTTTATCAGCCTTCACCCACAGTTAGAGAACATCTAAAATCTGTCTATGCTTCTTTCCTAGCATAACTTGTTCAATTTTTAGGCAAATAAGAATGGATGAACATTATATCCAAAACTTCTGTGACCAGCTGTGCACAAAGCAGGAATCTTGTGCATGTAACCAGCAAACATGTCCTATTAACTGTCGGCTTGGAGGCTTTGGCTCTTAGTCAGAATGTGACCTATGCATTAAAAAACAAGTAGGTAGAAAATGTATTATATGGGTTAAATGCAAGAAATTATGCTTAGGAGATCTCTTCATTTCAGACATTCAACTTATGGAAATTGATCTGCAAAATGGCAGTTTAAGTTAACAAGGGAAATTGGTTATGAATTATAACAGTAGAAGATGGAGGGAACAAGTTAAAATAAGCAGATCAAAACAGAAAGAGGCAATTTAGTAGCATAAATCCATTTATGAGAACTTGCTTCAAAAGTTCCATTATCACAATTAAAGATGAGTTTTCCACATAAAGGATAAATTATGCTGTAGAATTTGCATGTCTGTTTAAGCAGGAGAAAGTCATGGAATCTTTAACTTATCCATAGCATTTTATATGTTTTAAAGACAAGAAAAATAATAGGATCAAATCAACCATTGAAGAGTTAACTGGCAAATCCTAACCAGAACTGGCTAGAAATGCTCAGGCTATATCTTACACTGATAGTCAGGATCAGTTTGAGATTGCTGTTAAGAAATCCAGAGCACCATTTCCCCAACCTTTATAGCCTAAACAAAAACCAGGTGGATGTACTTAATATCTGTGGAACAAAGTCCTCCTGGGAGCAGGTCCCTGGATAGGGACCCCTGATGGTAGAGCTAGACGTTAGATGTACCTTCCCTGGCAGAGAAGGAAGAGGTGAAAGGGCAGCTTCAAGTGGATTTGACCTAAAGAAACCAAGCCCTGGCAAATGTAAGGTTGTAGGGAGTGGAGTGGAATGCAGGTTGTTTGGGGTAGTTATATGGCTGGTGGGTCTGAGCTTTGAGGCTGACCATGATAGCAGTTCTGAGCTTCTGTGCAGACAGAGCCTACAGCTCTCCTCTGAATGTCCTGCTCAGCTTCAGAAATTCATCCCTGAAAAGCAATCTTGAAAAACCTGTCAGATACTATATCTTTACATACATTTATACCTCTCTGATGCCCATGCAGGATGAGCGAGACATGGAGAAGCTGTTCTAGGTCTGAGATATGTGAAACACCCTGTGGGGTTCCCATCCTGTAACTGGGATGGACAGCATGAGAGCAGAGCAGGGAGAAACAGTTGGAGAGTGAGAGACCTCAAACCAGCTGCAAGAGCTGAAAGGGGGCATTGCTCTCAATTGAACTGATTATTTTGTAGTCAGTATTCTCCTGTTAAATTGCTGGGTTTCTTACCTATGCATACATATATAGAAGAGTTGTTCATTTTTAACAACTTTAAATATTCATAGAATCACAGAATCATAGAATTGTTTAGGTTGTTGGTTGGTTGTTTGGTTGTTGTTTGGACTTGTTCAAGTCCAAAGCTCATTTTGGCAACAGTGCTGTAACCTCCCAGTACCAATGGCTGTCCTAACTCCAACTTCCTTCTAGTAATCTGCAGCCTTGGGACACAGTTCCTCCCTGAGGCATTTCAGCCCCTTGGTCCTGCCTGTTCCCTGCCCAGCCCCTCTGACCAGCAGCAAGGAGAGGAGGCAGACACCAAGTCTGGGAGGCAGGAGGACAAGTACATGGTCTGGGGCGGAGTCTTGAAGGACAGGCCAAGAACAAAATGAACCTGGCTTGTATCTTTCCCAAAAATCTGGGAATCACTGATTTTTAGAACTTTTAGACACTGATGTTTAGAAAATAATTTGAATACCATGGTTAGAGCACAAAATCTGTCTGTGCATATATTGACAGGCCCTGCCTGAAGCCAATTGATACTGCATTGGGAAGGAAGAGATGTGGGATGTGAAAAAAGGCTCAACTAATGGATGAAATCTGAGTTGTGAGTTTTTAGTATTACTTTAAAAGGAGCAATTGAACAAAGGATACCCTAATATGTTCCACGGAAACTGCAATTGGATTGGCCATGACGTGTAGGTTTGGTCAATGATTGTGAAAAATTACTGTTTGCAGAAATATTCAATGGGGAAAAACAAGCCTTGGTTTGCCCAAGTCTCTCTAAAGCTGTGTGGTTTATTGAGTTACTGATGTCCATCTGCAGAACTGTTAAGGGTTTGTGACTCTCACCTTTGAGAGTTCACCTCTATCTTCTAACATTTAGAGCAGTCTTTGGTATAGCAGGGTCACTGGATCAGGCTTTCTCCTTGGAACTCCAGTGTGTTTTCCTGGTAAAGCATATGACTTCTTGGAGAACGGAAGTGGATTAGGGGATGGACCGCATCACCTCCCAAGGTCCTTTGCAGCCCTATTAATTAAACAAGACTGGAGGGAAAAAAATCAAATCTTTCAAACACCAACAGGGATTGGCCTGAATGTTCGGAAATGAGTTACTTCTAAACTGATGCTAAAGTTCCTTTGGTGCTTTGCATATGGTGCTCATAGGACGTGCCTTCCAGCCCTTTCACCAGCTTTGTTGCCCTCCTCTGGACGCATTCAAGGAACTTAACATCCTTCTTAAATTGTGGGGCCCAGAACTGCACGCAGTACTCAAGGTGAGGCCACACCAATGCTAAATACAGCAGGATAATCACCTCTTTTGACCAGCTGGTTATACTGTGTTTGATGCACTCCAGGATGCGGTTTGCCCTCTTGGCTGCCAGGGCACACTGCTGACTCATATTGAGCCTGCTGTCAACCAGCACCCCCAGATCCCTTTCTGCAGGGCTCCAGCCACTCCTCTCCCAATTTATACTTGTCTGGCATTACTCCGAACCAGGTGCAGAATCCGGCATTTGTTCTTGTTAAATTTCATGCCATTGATGATTGCCCAATGCTCTGATCTATCTAGATCCCAGTACAAGAAGCTGGGAGGGGACACAGCTGGGACAGCTGACCCCAACTGACCAAAGGGCTATTCCATACCATATGACATCATGCTCAGCAATATAAAGCTGGGGGAAGAAGAAGGAAGGGGGGGATGTCTGGAGTGATGGCGTTTGTCTTCCCAAGTAACCGTTATGCATGATGGAGCCCTGCTTGTCTGGAGATGGCTGAACACCTGCCTGCCGATGGGAAGTAGTGAATGAATTCCTTGCTTTGCTTTGCTTGCGCGTGCGGCTTTTGCTTTACCTAGTAAACTGTCTTTATCTCAACCCATGAGTTTTCTCACTTTTACTCTTCTGATTCTCTCCCCCATCCCACCGGTGGGGAGGAGTGAGCGAGCGGCTGTGTGGTGCTTAGTTGCCGGCTGGGGTTAAACCACGACAGTTCTGAATATGGTTCTGATGTAATTCTGCCTTCAGACCATAGAGTTTGCTGTCTATATACTTAGCCATATAGACTGAAATACTGTTTTCTTTTTCCTACTGTGTTCTTATTAAATCAGCCTTTAACAGATAGTCATGCTTCCTTTTGATTAGCGCTCTATCTTAAACTCAGTTTGTCCTGCCATTTCATCTCTAGATAGGCTTAGTAGTTAAATGGGTTATTTACTTTTACCGATATTTCACACAGGACACAGTTGCATGACCCTTTGCCCATACACAAATTGTTAGATAAAGTCACAGAAATCTTTTGTTCACAAGAGTAGAGAGTGTTCAAAGTTAAGTCAAAAAGTGAATCAGATTATCCAACAAAAAGCTTATTTGTATAGCAAAGCCAAACAACACAACCCTGTTAAAAAAAAAATATGCCTGAACAAAAGATTCCACTGACCTTAAGGATTTGGTCTAGGCTATGCAACTCTGCTTATGATAGAAATTCATAGAAAAAAACTCATACAGATCATCTTCCTCCCATAGTGCCATCTTGAAAGTGGATTACATCAATGACTAAGAAACTACCCGTTGCTCAGTTTCAGTACAAATATCTCGCATGCTCACAATAATTATTAGAATAAGCCCGCTTTAACATTCCTCAGGGCGTCTTTGTGATAGCAGCACAAACCTTGTTCACCCTTCCTTGTAATTTCCAGTCTCCGCATGTCTCAAACTAGTAATTGTTTTCATTAAGGGTTTTAGTCAGAGGAACACAAACCATGCTGTGTGTCAGCCGCCTACATGACTGTGTGTTGTGGTTTAACCCCAGCCGGCAACTAAGCACCACGCAGCCGCTCGCTCACTCCCCCCCACTAGTGGGATGGGGGAGAGAATCGGAAGGGTAAAAGGGAGAAAACTCGTGGGTTGAGATAAGAACAGTTTAATAATTGAAGTAAAATAAAATAGAATAGTAGTAAAGCAAAAGCCGCGCGCGCACAAGCAAAGCAAAGCAAAGCAAAGCAAGGAATTCGTTTGCTACTTCCCATCGGCAGGCAAGTGTTCAGCCATCTCCAGGAAGACAGGGCTCCATCACGCGTAACGGTTACTTGGGAAGACAAACACCATCCATCGCACCGAACTTCCCCCCCTTCCTCCTTCTTCCCCCAGCTTATATGCTGAGCATGACGTCATATGGTATGGAATAGCCCTTTGGCCAGTCTGGGTCAGCTGTCCTGGCTGTGCCCCCTCCCAGCTTCTTGTGCACCCGGCAGAGCATGGGAAGCTGAAAAGTCCTTGCCTAGTGTAAGCCCTACTTAGCAACAACTAAAACATCAGTGTGTTATCAACATTATCCTCATGCTAAATCCAAAACACAGCACCAAATCAGCTACTAAGAAGAAAATTAACTCTATCCCAGCTGAAACCAGGACGCCACCCCAGCTGCAACACTCATCTTTGCTTGTCCAGTTTGCAGTGCAGCAATGACCTGCTGCCGCTGTCTTCCACTGGTCCTGTTCTCTCCAGCCATCGATCCTTACATCCATCCATCCATCCATCCATCCATCCATCCACCCTGTTTGCACAGAGGCTTGACAGCACTTCAGGCTGCCCTGGTTATGGTTTCTCCTCCACAGGACAAAACACAGCACCAAACCAGCTACTAAGAAGAAAATTAACTCTATCCCAGCTGAAACCAGGACACTGCTCACAGAAACCCAGTACATACCATAGTCTTAGTGGATATTCTTGCAATCTTGCTAAAAATTATTTTGCGCATGAGCATATGCAAGCCTCTCAGCCTGCAAACCCCAATAGCATCACTGCCTTTGTGTTAAGCAGGTCCTGGTGCTCCTATAGAGGCTGTTGATGTCCGTGCTTAAAGGTCTCACTGGAGCCCTGGCACCAATGGTTCAGATCCTGACCGTGCAAGGGCTGAGAACAGTCCAGCCACGTGAGTACGGGCCACACTCAAGGTTAGTGATCTCTGCTGTTACGCCACTAACTACAGTGGTGTAGTCATACTGTAACTACATCCACAACTGCATTGTGCTAGTGTAAAAAGTTTTCCTAATAAAACAGTGTCGTGCTGGTAATAATGACAGCAATGCCACTGTTGAAACTACATGCAGGACAGTCTCTAGCTCTCCTTACAGCACTGGGCAACCTCAAGTCTTCCAGCCCTCTCATACCTCAGCTGCCTCTGGTGTAAATGATGCAGTGAAAGCTGGACAAGTTAATCAGTTGTTTTACTGGCCTGAGAGATGTGTTGTGAGGTTTCAGCGCTGTGAATAAATGTTCTGAAGGGTATACAAGATGAAAAGTCATACGTTAACATGCTACAAACTGAGAGCCATGTGGCTGGAAAAATTGACACATGCAAAATACTGTCAGCCCTTTAAAACTTACTGAAGTCTGCTGTGTCCCGCAGCTGTGCAGTCCAGCCCTTGTGGCCACAATCCCAGTTCTCTTTCTCGGAAGGAAACGTTTCTGACCTCTAGGGGTTGCAAAAGCCACCGTGTAACGCTGAGCCACACACAGAAGGGTGCTGCCTGCCTTAGCCTAGAGCCAGGGAGGAGAGAAGGTGTGCTCATCAGCAAAACCTTCTCAGGGAGAAAGAAAGGAGACTCCTCCTCTCGCCCCACTACCTGGGGCAGTTTTCACACCACCGCAGCTCCACCAGCCTGGGCGGGGGCTGGCCAGATACGACCCTGCCAGGCCAGTACAGCACTGCCCCACAAATCAGGATCTGAAGTCGACTCCTTTTTCTGCCTCCCCGGCACGAGGGGAGGCCTAGTGGCATGAGCAGGGCAGGGAGGAGAAAGCCACAGGACTGGGGGGCTTGAGCAGTGGTGGGGAAGGAGGGGAACTGCATGTTACCTGGGTTTGACTGTGGATTGGGATCAGTAATCTTAGTGAAAAATTTTCTGTCCTGAGGGAATATATCATTTATTCACACTGCATGGGAACTAGGAGGTACCAGGCTGCTGCCCCTCACTCGCAGAAGGGCAAGAGAGCAGGGGGAGGAAATCGATGTGACCAGACACAACATGGAAGGACCTCATGTGGTCCAGCCCCAGCCCACGACTGCTACGCCTCGGTACCAGGGGCCAGATCCATCCCGCCACCCACGCTGCCCAGCAGCCTCCTGCAGGAGCTCTCGGTCATGCCGAGAAGTCTGCCTGAGAAGGAGAGTGGAGGAGATCTGGGCAGCAGGCATGTACCTACACTGGGCAATGCAGTGTCATGCAGAAATATTTAACGTGGCTATATTTTTCCTGAGACCAAAGCTTTTATCTCTAGGTGGCACCTCACTAGGTCAGTCGGAGGTATCAATCATTTGGGCATGGCTTGGGTATAAAGATGGCTTACATCACACAATGCAAACATGCCCTGCATCACTGTTTCCAGCCTTTTTTTGTTGAGGAGCCATATGCTTTCTCATATAGCATTGCTACAGTGATTTTCATTTACGACCCAATAAAATCTAGGCTCAGCTTTGACAGTTATTTTATTACCTCTGTTTTCCCTGTTCTGTTTGCTTGCTCATATAAACAGAAATGTGTGCAGATTTCTTTTTAAGTTTTTCACTTCTTTCAGGAACCATTTTTCTGATGCATTAAAGAACTCAGCTGAGAAACACTGCCCTAAACTACAAGACATGCATAGCCCTTTTCAAAGCTATTGAATGTTCAAGACTTCTTTTTTTTTTTTAATCTATCAAAAATCTCAAGTGGACTCCAATGGTATTGAATTTTGTTTAAAAATAATAATAATACATTCCAGTAGCTTCAGTTCAAGCAGCAAAACTGTGAGTCCCATTTCAAGCATTCAGAAAGAAAATATGACCTAACTGCATTAAAATTTGCCTTAAAAAATTTCCTCTTAGGCTATTTTAGTTCAGAAAGAGGGGTGGTGTGTGGGGTTTTTTAATGCCTGAGTCATCAAAGCCTGTAAACGTGACAAAAGACTAACAACAGCAGCGCTCTAAGACAGGACTGATACAAAAATTCACGGATGCTTCTCCTCACAGTCCGAATCTCCCCAAGGGAGAAACGGAGTATTCAGAGAGTCCCTGAAATGAAACTCAATAGCAACGACGTTACTATTAAACAGGTATTCTTTATTGCAGCGCTGGGCAGCACTGGGGATTCTGCACCATAAGTGCTCCACCGATTTGGTAGACTTTCAGAGATTATATACTATGAAGTCCTACATATTCACAGGATTTCCGAGAATTCATTTGCATAAACATGAGATTCCCTGGAACTCATTAACATATGCAAATGTCCGATCCGCATGCGCAGTCGTCTCCCGTGGTGGTCTTCAGGTGGTCTTTGGGGGTCTTCAGATGAAGGCTCCTAGTCGTCTTCACTGTGATCGCTGATTGACCTTTGCTTCTGCGCAAACTCAGTCCTAGGATCACGTAAACGGTGTCCTTCAAGGCTGTTGTCATTCTGTTGTGACTTCCCATCTTCCGTGCATTTGTTCTCCCAAGGCCCAGTTGTCTGAGATGGGATTATCCCGGAGCCCCCTTATCTTACAACCATTCTAACTGCTCTCTAAACCGCAAAGGCCTTTCTTTTGTTTAGTTAAGTGACTAAGATATTTACAATATCCTCCTTGCCCCTAGGCTTTAATTCTTTCAGGAGGCATTTTGAGGCAGTGGCTTTGTCTATCTTGGCATTAACCCTTTCAGGACCTCCTGTGGCGAAACAGCCGTTCCTCTCTGCAGAGCTTTCAAGGGAGAGGAGGAGGAAAAGCAACTTTGTAAACACAAAACAAAAGGGCTGTTCACTGTTTAATGAGAGCTTGATCACTAAAGGCAGAGAACAGGTTTTCTTTTGGAGTGCAGGGAGCCAGTGCAACCTAGTCCAGAATGAGAAACTGGTCTCATTTACAGAGTGCGATGCTGCCTAGCATTAAGCGCCCATTACTAGTAACACCAGCGAGAACTGAAGCAGGTCCACTTGCTCAGGGCAGAAGTGATATGTAGCATTTCTTCCCTCTCCAGCGAAGCACGCACCCTGCCTCCCTGCAGCCTTTTGCAAATAGGCGTTACTGTTCGAGAAAAACAGCACTCCTCTGCAGGAGGATGTACTCACACGAGCCTGCGTCTGAATCCCTATACTCTTTAACTTTCCCCCCACTCCATCCAATTTTACCCACATTTGCAAGAACACTGATTAATTCTGGAGCCATAATTCAGCACACGCTGACTTTGGCTTTTCAAGGATGTTGAGAATTCATCGCTCCAGTGGGAGCAGCGGATGTCTTGTGTGTCACTGAATCATAAAAATCATGACTGGAAAGAACCTTGAAAAGTCATTCAAGTTCATTCAGCCCATCCTGGGAAGGATCAACTACACAAAGATCAACTATACAAACCACTCCTGGCAAATGTTCAGTTTAATCAGTTCTTACAAGCCTCCAGTGATGGAGATGTCACAACCTTCCTCTGTATTCAGAGCATCCCTATGTAAATATCCTTATACATCCTCATTAGTTTCAACTGGAGTACCCACAAATAGATGACACCAAAAATAATAGCGTTAAGGTGTGCTACTCAAGAATGCCCACCATGTCCTCATCCTGTTCCTGCTAAAGATTTACTGTTCATCAGTAAATAAGCTTCCCTGCAGAACATGAACCTTAGGTACCATTTGGTACCTTAGGTACATCATTCTACCATAATTTTCTTTTTCTTTTGTGGCAAAACTAGTTTAAAAGGTCCCCTTCTTTTACATGACAGCCATTTGTTTCTGTCCCCAGATCACAATTTACCATTCTCTCAGTTGTGCTAATACACCTGTAGGGACAAAATGAAAAGCAGCACGTGGAAATGGTCTGGATTAAAAGAAAAATCAGCCATTTTTGCTCTCCCTCTGTCCCAAATGACCCCAGTTCATTGAAGAGATTTGATTTACAACAGGACCTCACAAATTGTTGAATTGGCACAACAAGGAACAAATGAACTGAAGCACAGAGATTTACATGAGCCTGGCATGGACAGGCTGGGAAGGAACTCCTTAAATTCACTTCTTTATCCTTCAGATCCTCCCTAGGCAGCAGTAGCGTGGTCATAAAATTGGCACTACTGAGGCCAGACTGACTAGAACCAGAACATTTGGGCAATGCTGGGTGAAATTTTATTATTCATAGTCTCAAAGGCACACAGGTGGGAATTCCTTTTCCTGATCCTGAATGGACATGTTGCACTGCCCACGAGCTGTCTACCTACAAGAACTGCAAGAACTACCTACATTAACATCTAACAGCCCTGAATTTATTCTTCTGAAATGCTTATCTATAATTCAGTCATCTCCAATTGCTTTATACAGTTTGGAAATGCATCTAATCAGATGGCACAGACAACTGTGCTGGGGCCAGATGAATTTTTTAATGTAATTGATCATAGCACTGTACTCTGCAGAGTCACCAGGGGCCAGATGTCTTCCCTCTCCCGATAGGAGAGGGAAGGAGGCAGAAAGGAGCTTGAAAGCAGCCTTTCCTGCCCTCCCTTCAAAGAACATTTGAGCTGAATTTATTGAACCTACACCTCTATCCTTGTACAAAAATGCAATGGGATATTTAATAGCAGCAAATGGTGGTTCTGGAGGTGATTAATGTTCAACATCCTATATTTTTTTCCCTGATTCTGTGTTTTTAGCCCTTGCACCTAGAGCATTAACTAATAGCATTAGGAACGCAGACAGCTGGGAAAGGACTCAGTGAACCCTGTATTATAAAAAAATCTTACTCATGAGGCAACTCTAGTATTTTGGCTACTCTCTTGGTCAATGTAGTGGGGAACTGAAATGTGAAATGCCAGAGCTAAAAGCTTGAACTGCTACTACACAAAGTGAGGCATTTAGCTTTTATGTCATGACTAAAGAAGGCTTTGTAACACGTAGTTACGCTAGTATGGACAAATACATGATAGTCCATGGATTAACAGGAAAACTACTGCCTGCCATGAGGATGCCTGTGTTCAAAGCCTGGCTTTTTTCAGTGATCCGGCAGATCAAGTTAGACAAGCTCTTCAACTGCTCTTCTAATCAGTTATCTCTTGGGAGATCATGTGGGGGGAGAAACATCTCCCACTTTCATAACAGTGGTGCAAAGTCTTAAGCTATGAAAACAGAGGGGACAGAGAGATCCGAGTGCTGTTCAGACGTCATTCCTTTCAATCTTTTGTGGCCCAGAGATAAGCCTGAACACCCACGTACACAGGTGCCTGCACGTGGCATAGTTTACCTGCTTGAGACAGTCAGTCCTGGTCCCAGTTCCAAATAGAAATCTGACTGTTCAAGAAATGCCAAGAAAGTCACAAAAATGGCAATAAGCGTGGACTATGGAAATAGGAACTGGAACTTATTCCACTGCCTGTGAAACAGAGAAAACCTCTGCTTTACATAAGAAAACATCTGTCACCAATCAAGGGAATAGCAACAGGTTTGTTGTTTTTTTTTCCCCCCTCATCTTCTAGTTCTTTAAAAAAGAGTTATGATTTATTTATACACTCATTATATTTGATTCACTGTATTAAAACCATTCAAATCAGGTGTTTAGAGTTGACTGGAGAGTGGAAACTGCTTTGTCACAGATGTATGTTGTAGCCAGTACTAGACTATTCACAGCCAAGGTTTCCTCCACCAGACTCGGCCAAGGGCTTCGTTTTCTCCAAGGGTTGCCACCATGTGTTGCCCGGGACCTTTCAAAGAGCTCTACTTTTGAGGAACTTGGTAGGGGACTCCAGGTATGGAGCTGCCCAACTACTCCCCAGTTCACAGTTTCACTTGCTGCTGGTGGCTCAGCCACTAGTTACAAAACTCACATTCTTGAGCATGTAAAATTTGGATGATGTAAGAAGGAAGAGAGAGATTAAAAGGCAATGAATTAAAAAAAAAAAAAGAAAAAAAAGAAGGCAAGAAAAAAAGAAAAAAGGTCGTGCATGGAGGAAATACTCTGAAATATGATGTGGAGAACAATGAAATAGGGTCTACCAGAGCAGAAAAGAGGAGGTGATTTTTACCAATGTTTAGCCCTGCCCAGAACCTTGGAACACAGATGAATTAGCAAAGCAATTTTTGGAACCCCCCCCCCCCACTTTTGAGTAACTGGAAAAATGAGTAAAAAGGTACGTATCACTATCAGGGAAAGCAGAGCAGCTCGGTGGAAGGCAGAGTTTATTTAAGAAACTTCTGGCTGCCAGCACTATCACTCAGCTGTACGACCTGTAACAGAATTTCACACGTCGTTGCAGTTTCCCCTGAAACAGATACTACAATAAATCTAAATTACTTAATTAAGTAAGTAGGCAAAATATGGATTTTCTAATTTTTTTTTTTAGTCTAATAGGGTAGCCTGCAAAATTAATGTTTTCTTCTTCCTGCAGATGCTTCGAAATTAAACTAAATCTCACCTATATTTGAAACCTTTGCTACTGAATACAAAGCAAAGCATTTTCCATTTCCTTTCAGATAAACTGCTCTAAGTGGTTCTAATTTTTTTTGTTCCATCAAGTGGAGATATAAAGTCAGAGTCTGCAGTGGCAGAGAACAGACAACCAAAGTATTCAAAACTGCACGCAGATGTTTGCCATAGTAGAACCATAGAATGGTTTGGGTTGGAAGGGACCTTTAAAGGTCATCTAGTCCAACCCCCCCCTGCAATGAGCAGGGACAGCTTCAACTAGCTCAGGTTGCTCAAAGCCCTGTCCAACCTGACCTTGAATGTTCCCAGGGATGGGGCATCTACCACCTCTCTGGGCAACCCATTCCAGTGTTTCACCACCCTCATCGTAAAAAATTTCTTCCTTATATCTAGTCTGAATCTACCCTCTTTTAGTTCAAAACCATTACGCCTTGTCCTATGAAGCAATCCACCCAACAAAGTTTAAATGGAAAATTATAACAAAAATAATTGCCTTTGAAAAAAAAGGTAGAGGAAAATAGTCATTTTTCATCACTACTGCTATCTGGAGAGCAAGAATCATAGAATATCTCAAGTTGGAAGGGACCCATAAGGATCACTGAGTCCAACTCCCTGCTCCTCGCAGGACTACCTAAAACTAAACTATAAGAGTAAAGAGCGTCATCCAGACGCTCCTTGAACTCGGACAGGCTTGGTGCCGTGACCACTTCCCTGGGGAGCCTGTTCCAGTGACCGACCACCCTCTCAGTGAAGAACCTTTTCCTAAGGTCCAATCTGAACTTCCCCTGACACGGCTTCATTCCGTTTCCTCGTGTCCTATTGCTGGTCACCAGAGAGAGGACATCAGCACCTCCCCTTCCGCTGCCCCCCTTGAGGAAGTTGTATACTACAATGAGGTCACCCCTCAGCCTTCTCTTCTCCAAGCTGAGCAAACCAAGTCACCCTCCTCTGGACACACTCTAATAGTTTGATGGCCTTCTTATATTGAGGCACCCAAAACTGCACACAGTACTCGAGGTGGGGCCGCACCAGTGCAGTGTAGAGTGGGACAATCACCTCCCTCCACCAGCTAGCTATGCTGTGCTCGATGCACCCCAGGACACGGTTGGCCCTTTTGGCTGCCAGGGCACACTGTTGACTCATATTCAACTTGCCATAAACCCAAACCCCCAGATCTCTTTCCGCGGGGCTGCTCTCCAGCCTCTCGTCCCCCAATTTGTACGTATAACCAGGATTACCCCGTCCCAGGTGCAGAATTCGGCACTTCTCTTGTTAAATTTCATACGGTTGGTGATTGCCCAGCTCTCTAGTCTATCCAGATCTCTCTGTAAGGCCTCTCTACCCTCAAGGGAGTCCACAGCTCCTCCTAATTTAGTATCATTGGCAAACTTACTTAATGTACATTCGACTCCTGCGTCCAGATCATTTATAAAAACATTAAAGAGCACTGGCCCTAAAATTGAGCCCTGGGGAACCCCACTGGTGACTGGCCGCCAGCCTGATGTAACCCCATTTACTATAACTCTTTGAGCCCGACCCGTCAGCCAATTGTTCACCCAACGTATTATGGACTTGTCTAGCTGCGTGCTGGACATTTTGTCCAGAAGGATACTGTGAGAGACAGCATCAAAAGCTTTGCTAAAATCCAAAACCCCCACATCTACCGGCTTCCCTTGGTCAACTAGATGGGTGACCTTGTCATAAAAGGAAATTAAGTTGGTTAAGCGGGACTTTCCCCTCATGAACCCGTGCTGGCTATGACCAATGGCTGCGTTGTCTCTCAAGTGTTTTTCAATAACTCCCAGAATAATCTTCTCCATAATTTTACCAGGCACTGACGCGAGACTGACAGGCCTGTAATTACTAGGGTCTTCCTTCTTACCCTTCTTGAAAATTGGGACATTTGCCAGCTTCCAGTCAACTGGGACCTCTCCAAACTCCCAAGACCATTGAAAAATAATGGAAAGAGCTCCCGCAATGACATCAGCCAGCTCTTTCAGTACCCTGGGATGAATCCCATCGGGCCCCATAGACTTATGCGCATCCAGCTGGAGCAGCAAGTCTCGAACAAGTTTGGGTCAGCTGGGAGTTTACCATCCCCCCCAGTCATGGTCTTCCAACACAGGGCTCCGGGGGTCCCAGGGCCCATCATCAGTGTTAAAGACAGAGGCGAAGGCGGCATTAAACATCTCTGCTTTGTCTACGTTCCTATTTGTGAGGTGACTGACCTCATCAAGTAACGGACCAGTGTTATCTCTGATCCTCCTTTTGCTGTTAACATATTTTTAAAAAAGCCCTTTTTGTTGTCCTTCACAGCGCTGGCCAGCTTGAACTCTAATTGAGTTTTGGTCGCATGAATTTTCTCCCTACAGTGGCAAACAGCATCTCTGTAGTCCTCCTGCGTCACCTGTCCTTGCTTCCAACATCCATACACTTTACTTTTCCGCCTACGTTCTAGAAGAAGATCCCTGCTCAGCCAAGCCAGCCTTCTGCCTCGCTTGCTCGACTTCTGACATTTTTGATTTGCCTGCTCCTGTGCTCTTAAGAGATGGCTCTTAAAATTTACAATACTTTCTTAAATAGGGAAAATAAAAGTTTAAATAGACCACTTAAGAGGAGGGGGAACTTACCTGGGCTTTGGGAGGTCAGATTCAGACCTATATTTTAAACTGTGTGCAGAAGGGCTTCACATGAGCATCCCAGGGTCTCTAGAGGGCCCTAGCCACTTGAAAGGTCATGCATTTTTCCATATTGGCATAGAAGAAATATGAAAAATTTCTTTTTCAGCACCTCAATGCCTTTCTTCAAGCATTGCATGGGGTTGTTGTGACCCAAGTGCAGGACCCGGCACTTAGCCTTGTTGAACCTCATACAGTTGGCCTCAGCCCATTGATCCAGCCTGTCCAGGTCCCTCTGTAGGGCCTTCCTACCCTCCAGCAGATCAACACTTCCACCCAACTTGGTGTCTTTTGCAAACTTCCTGAGGGTGCACTCAATCCCCTCATCCAGATCATTGATAAAGATGTTGAACAGGACTGGCCCCAATACTGAGCCCTGGGGAACACCACTCTTGATGGGCCACCAACTGGATTTAACTCCATTCACCACAACTCTTTGGGCCTGGACATCCAGCCAGTTTTTTTACCCAGTGAACAGTACGCCCGTCCAAGCCGTGAGCAGCCAGCTTCTCCAGGAGAATGCTGTGGGAGACTGTGTCAAAGGCCTTACTAAAGTCCAGGTAGACAACATCCACAGCCTTTCCCTCATCCACTAAGCGGGTCACCTTGTCATAGAAGGAGATCAGGTTAGTCAAGCAGGACCTCCCTTTCAGAAACCCATGCTGACTGGGCCTGATCCCCTGATTGTCCTGTGCGTGCCGTGTGATGGCACTCAAGATGATCTGCTCCATAATCTTCCCTAGCACCGAGGTCAGGCTGACAGGCCTCTAGGTCCCCGGGTCCTCCTTCAGGCCCTTCTTGTAGATGGGTGTCGTGTTTGCTAACCTCCAGTCAACTGGGCCCTCCCCGGTTAGCCAGGACTGCTGGTAAATGATGGAAAGAGGCTTGGTGAGCACTTCCGCCAGCGCCCTCAGCACCCTTGGGTGGATCCCATCCGGCCCCATAGACTTGTGTCTGTGTCTACGTGGTGTAGCAGGTCACTAACCATTTCCCCTTGGATTATGGGGGCTTCATTCTGCTCCTCGTCCCTGTCTTCCAGCTCAGTGGGGTGGGCTGGGTACCCCGAGAACAACTGGTCTGACTATTAAAGACTGAGGCAAAGGCGGCATGAAGTACCTCAGCCTTTTCCTCATCCTTTGTCACTATGTTTCTTCCCGCTTCCAATAAAGGATGGAGATTCTCCTTAGCCCTCCTTTTGTTGCTAATGTATTTACGGAAACATTTTTTTAGTGTCTTTTACAGCAGTAGCCAGATTAAGTACCAGCTGGACTTTGGTCCTTCTAATTTTCTCCCTGCATAGCCTCGCGACATCCTTGTAGTCCTCCTGAGTTGCCTGCCCCTTCTTCCAGAGGTCATAAGCTCTTTTTTTTTTTTTTTCCTGAGTTCCAGCCAAAGCTCTCTGTTCAGCCAGGCCGGCCATCTTCCCTGCCAGCTCATCTTTCGGCACATAGGGACGGCCTGCTCCTGCACCTGTAACATTTCCTTCTTGAAGAATGTCCAGGCTTCCTGGACTCCTTTGCCCTTCAGGACTGCCTCCCAAGGGACTCTGTCAACCAGTCTCCTAAAAAGGCCAAAGTCTGTCCTCCAGAAGTCCAAGGTAGCAGTTCTGCTGACCCCCCTCCTTACTTCTCCAAGAATTGAGAACTCTCTCATTTCATGATTGCTGTGCCCAAGACGGCCTCCAACCATCACATCACCCACCAGGCTTTCTCTGTTCACAAGCAACAGGTCCAGCGGGGCCCCTTCCCTAGTTGGCTCCCTCACCAGCTGTGTCAGGAAGTTATCTCCCACACACTCCAGGAACCTCCTGGACTGTTTCCTCTCCACTGTACTGTATTTCCAGCAGGCATCTGGTAAGTTGAAGTCCCCCACGAGAACAAGGGCTAGCGATCGTGAGACTTCTCCCAGCTGCTTATAGAATATTTCATCTGCCTCTTCATCCTGGTTGGGTGGTCTATAACAGACTCCCACCATGATATATCTGCCTTGTTGGCCTTCCCCCTGATTCTTACCCATAAACACTCGACCCTTTCATCACCATCGTTAAGCTCTAGACAGTCAAAACACTCCCTAACATACAGGGCTACCCCACCGCCTCTCCTTCCTTGCTTATCCCTTCTGAAGAGCTTATAGCCATCCATTGCAGCACTCCAGTTGTTCGAGTCATCCCACCATGTTTCCGTGACTGCAACTATGTCATAGTTTTCCAGCTGCACAATGGCTTCCAACTCCTCCTGTTTGTTGCCCGTGCTGCATGCATTGGCGTAGATGCACTTCAGTTGGGCTATCGATCCTGCCACCTTTTTTGGGGGAGAGGCCCTAATTCCTATGTGACTGTTCTCAGGTGCTTCCGTGGTTTCTAATGCATCGACAACCCTTGCGTCTTTGCTGCCGCGTGGATCTCCATCCCCTACCCCCACTGACATGGCTAAGGTGCTGCGTGCATTAGTACAGGGGCATTTCAAATGTGCTCCAGTGTACTCAGCACATCATGGAGCAGACCTTGCCAGTACACCGTCCCTCAAACATTGGTGTGCAGCCCCCAGGCTTACCTCTAGCGAGCCTGGTTTTACCCCTTTCCCCCTTCAAATCTAGTTTAAAGCTCTTTCAGTGAGCCCTGCTAACTCTTGTGCAAAGATCCTTTTCCCCCTTTGAGACAGGTGTACCTCATCTCTTGCCAGCAGGCCTGGTGTTGTGTAGACCAATCCATGATCAAAAAAACCAAAATTCTGCCAGTGACACCAGGCATTGATCGGCTGGGTCTTCCTGTGTCTTCCCTCATCATTCCCTGCAACTGGCAGGATAGAAAAGAACACTACTTGTGCTCCTGATCCCTTAACCTGTCGTCCCAAGGTCCTGAAGTCTCTCTTGATTGCCCTTGGACTTCTTATTGCAACTTCATCGCTGCCTACATGAAAAATCAATAATGGATAATAATCCGAGGGCCATACCAGGGTAGGAAGTTTTCTTGTAACATCTCTAACCTAGGCCCCAGGGAGGCAGCAGACTTCCTTAAGAAGTGGGTCAGGTCGGCATATTGGGCCTTCTGTTCCCCTCAGAAGAGGGTCACCTATGACAATGACCTGTCTTTTTTTCTTTATGGAAGTGGTTTTGACACAGGGCGTAGGCCGACTTAACCTTGGCGACCCCTCGAAGCTAGATGAAGCATCGTCCTCGTCATTGTTTGGTTCCACTTGCAGAGCCTCATATATATTATGCAAGGGCACCTGGGAAGGTGGGGTAGTCACGGAGTAGATGTGCCTGCTGCGCCAGGCAGGAACTTGTCGCCATTCCCTCCTATCCTTTAAGTCACTGTGTTCTATCAGGTGGAGAGAGGATAGGGGACCCTCCATATGTGTCCTGTCTGCCCGACAGGTCTGTCCCAGGGAAGGTAGGGTGCAGTTCCAGCAGTCTCTCTCTTTCTCAGACTCCCTGATATTCCTCAACCTATTCACCTCCTCCCAGAGCTGTGCCACTAAGCTGAGGAGTTCCTCTACCTGGGCGCACCTCCCACAGGTGTACTCGCTACAGCCGTCCAGTACTGGCATAAGAGTAGGGCACACCCTGCAGCCCGACACCTGGGTAGCAGCATGTTCCTATCGGAGCTCTGTCTGGGAAGCTGCGTCAGTCACGGCAGGTGTAGTTTAGGGAGGACATGGCCTTCTGCCAGGTAGATACCATTGCTCCCTGGTCAAGCTGGCTAAGTTACAGTACCCTTCCTGCACACCCTTCTGCACCACACCCTGTTTGCGGCACTCCTGGTTGCTAGCGCTCCCTAGAGGCTTCTTTTATACGTGTGGGGGCTCGGCCGCCATTGCTCCTGGTCTTGTCAGCCGCTGTCACGCGAGCTGTGGGCTCCTGGTGGGTCTCTCCACTCCCCTGAGATTTCCCCGGTTGAGGAAACCCCCCTGTACACTGTCGATCGTGCCGGCACAGGAGCTGCTTGCCTTGGCAACTCAGCTCCACACTGCATAGTGCACAAAGTAAAAATACAGAGTTACTGCTCTGATTTAGTGACACTTCACACACACAGTACAAGGCAGTGGAAAACCAGGCCCAGCAGCATCAGAATAACATCAAAATTTCTCCTAGCAGTTGGTGAATTCTATTATCCAACAAAATGCCCAAAACCAACCCAAAACAAAAAACCAACAAGCAAACTTAAATGTGAACTGGATTGAACTCATGCAAAAAGCTTACTTCAAGCATAATAATATTTCCTTCCCTCCCTCCTGTGCCCTTCCTGGTTTTTATGCTGGTGGGAGTTTTGAAAATGCATTACTTTACCCCCTAGATAATAAATTGTGAGCACTGTGTTAATGTAAGACCAAAAGACATGATTGCTAGCCTGTCCCCACTTACTTTTAAATACGATTCCCATGTTAGAAGAATATGCTTCCATATTTCTACTGGCTTTACATATTCTCTAACAAACTATTTTTGGCCTGCATCCTACACTTAAAACAGAGTTGAAATTACACCTGAAGGAAAACTCGACATAAAAGGGATTGCATTTAGCTGCTTTGCTTCTGTGTTCCCGGAACAGCATACTCTTGTAGACAATAGCAATTTTGAAAGGAAAGGGCATTATTTCTCACTTGACTTGGAGAAGTTGCGTTCAATACATTAAGTTTGTTCATCCACACTTCTGAATATCATTCAAAATACGAAAACACCTATTATTAAAACCTTAAAATGACAACAAAACTCCATCACCTCTCCCCTCTCTGATAAAATTCAAGCTAATTCACAGCCTAGAAGGTGGTTTGAAGATTAAGAAACCTTATCTCTCTTGGCACATCTGGGAAAGCAATGCCAAAGAAAGCTAAAATCCAGTTCTGAAAATTACACCAGTGGCTTACTGTTGCCTGAAGACTTACTTGAAAAGCAGGCTCGGCTAGAAAGAGGCCACCACAAATGTTATTTTCTCTAGGGTAGGTGGCACAATGCATGCGATTCAGAAAGATATATTCTTCCTCCAAAGCAGAGAAACGTTGATTTATATGGATTGTAAATAGCCAGAAACTACTGAGCATTGGGAGAACAAAGAGGACATCCTCCAGCTGTCCCCTCTGCAACTCTGCAGCAGTGGGCAAGATTCACAGGCCCCAGGAGACCACAAACAAGATGAACATCGCTGTTGCACAGCCATGCTTGGCCACGAAGGAATAGTTCAGGCTGTAGCCGCTGCTCCCAGCGCAGCTTCTGTTGCTCTATCCAGTATCTATTCAGTGTCAAAAACCTAAACAGTCCCAGAAGCAGGGATCCAAACTTGTCTCAGTCAAGTTCTCCCATCACTGATCCAGTGTGCCCTCTCCCAATGGCCGTACAAACCTCACACTCTCCAGCAGCCAAGGGGAACAGGGAGACTCTAATCCAGCCCCAGTTACGGCCTAAGGGACAGAGCCCCCCCCTTGAAAGCCGCTGGAAAAGCAGTTCACCAGGGGTTATACAACATAATAATCTGTATGCAACCTTTTGGCTCAAAAAATCCACAGGCCAGAAGAGTAATGGGGTATGTGTGTGTGTGGGGAATATCCCTTTATTATCACCTTGTCCTTAAGCCCTTTCCCTGACACAGGCCAGAGAAGATGCCAGAGACAGGGCACTAAGCTAACTGCACATTTGATCTCCTTCAGCACAGCAGTTCTTACCCTGGCCTTAGATCTCCACCCTTGCATCTCCCACACCGTGTAACCCTAGCTCAGTTTAATCCTTGTTACATTTATTTGTCCATGTACCGACAGGGCTCTCCTGCAAAACTGAAGTCACTTTCCAATATCAGAGATTACTCCTGTTTTTATAAAGGATGTAGTCTCAGAAGAAACTGTAAGAATTTTGTGGTGTAGGAAGTATACTACCAAACAGCTAGGAATTGAAATCGTAAGATGGACCAGACCAACCAATCTTTCAGTGACTTGTTCTGACCCCTGCAGAGCAGGAGGCGGCGATAGGATCAAATACATAATGGTACAAAAGCAAACCATTTCTCCTCAGTACCACTACCATACGATCCTGAGCTCTCAAACAAGTCAGTGTCTGGTTTTATCAGTTCATACTCAGATCATTTCCAGACAGAAGAGCTTGCATCATTGACAGCCAGTTCATTAAAACCGACCTTAGAAATCCCAGTTTTCTCCATATTCCAACATTGTGATTTCTAAAGGGAATCCTGCATATTTCACACTAGAAACAACAGCATTCATCTGTACATGCACTGTTCATGTCCTTCACAGTGTCCCTTGGCTTGTTTCCCCTATAAGACAGCTATATCCAAAAATTACTGAAGCTAGCTTGATTTCTCCTTATTTATTGTTGTCAACTTATAAAATATTTCTCAAAACACTCACTAGGCACATGCACTAAATAACACTTGGCTAACAGCACGAGTCCAGCTCCCTCTCGCAGCAAAAGCCTGCACTACTGGATAAGCCTTGAAGCATGACTAGAAGGTCAAAATACATGCGCTCACTGTTTCCATCCCAGACAGGACTCTTTTGAGACAAACTCTCTGACTGGAAAGTGTAAAGGCTATCAATTTTGCATCGGAAACAGTGTAAGCCAGAACTCCAACTGAGCAATGCTTTGAAGATTAAAGTTCATCAAAACTGAGCATTTTCGTGCCACTGGAAAAGCCTCCACTTCAACCCTGGAGATGGTGAGAGAACTATACCAACTGGGGGGAAAGTTGAAGCATTAAAAAAACCAACTCACAAACATGGCCCAAAACAGAAAATTTCAGATTTGGAGTCACATACTTAAATGGCCTAAGTAATTCTGAATTTAAACATGCAGTTCGTTGACCTAAAAAAACAAAACAAAACAAAAAACCCACCACCACTGCCAACTCCTGTGTCAGGAGGAGGCCCATTACGCACAAGCAGCGAGCACAGCTAATTCCAGGACGCACCTATGGAGAAGAGGTTCTGGGGATCCAACAACGCAACTCCCAAAAAGCACTTTTAGTGCAGTGAGGATAGAGAGATGAACACAGACAAACCCACAGCATCTGCTGTTCAGTGTCCAAGTTAGATCTTTGCCTCCAGGAGAACTTTCAGTTCACACCCTCCCTCTTTTTGTGGCTGAGGATAACAGGAATTTCTGTTCAAAACCAGCTGGGATGAGCTGGGGCTGGATGAAGCTAACTGACTAATGATTCACTTCAACTGCAGTGCAATACAGAGCTCCAATGCAGTCCTCACTGCTTTCCAGCAATGGAAAAAGCTGGAGGCAGATGCCTTCTGCAGTAGCTTCAAAGTGATCTCCTGATCTGTCTGTCATACACAGATAAACCAATTTTGAGATGTCAAAGCAGACACTTCAAGTCTGAGGGAACCAATGCAAAAGACTCACTTTTTTGGATCACACGATGGGAACAGGCATCTGTGCACGTGAGATATAAGGAACGCCACCTCACCGGCTTGCATGGCTTCTGAGACAGTATTTGTGAACATAATCTACACTGTTGGAACTAACAGTCTTGCAAAATTTAAGGGCTTCAACAGAAAGAAATAAGAGTATTCCTAAAATAGCAAACATGTTGGGATCCCTGTGCTAGCAAGTAGAATCAGTACCTACTCAAACAAATTCCCCTCTGCTGACAAAGCAACTGCTGGGTGACATTCACATGGCTGGAGAGCAGCACTCCACCAAAAGCTTATGTGAGCTTTGTAGTGTAAAACAAACAAACAGCCTTTCTCCCAAAGCACTGTCTAGGGGTCAGTGAAATGTTCCACAGCCCATGGAGCACACTTCCTAACCAAGCTCTCCTCCTAAAAACAAGGCCGGTATCAGTGGTCTTCTTGAGATTAGCAGCCCCAGTCTACAGATGAGGAAAACACGGCAGAGATTTCTAACAGCTTTCTTAAGATCATACAGCAGTTTCACAGATAATAAAAATGACGAAACTTTCTCTATTTCTCTTCTGTCCTTTAATGGCAGGCATCTGAGTGAAACATCAGAAGACAATTCCAGTCACATGCTGGTTCAGAAGATGTACAAACATGTCATTAGGCTTTGGTGTGAACATCCAGACTAGTTTGAAGCTCGTATTTTTGAAGAATACAAAGTTTTAACAAAAGAATTTAGCAAAAACAACAAACATTTTGAGACTGTAAGCCAAAAATTTGATTACATTGTACTGCATGTAACTCGGATATTAAACATTTTGCCTACTCTCACTTAAGTCCCAGTTTAGTAACCTGTTGTAGTTATAGAACCAGGTTGCATGTCTGCCAAAATATAAATACATGCCAAATGTTTAATAAGATTTTTAAATCAACATTCTACCAAACCATTAACACATTGTGGATGGTAATACGACAACATGGTAAAGCAGAAAGTATACTATTCCTCTCAATGGCTTTCATTTTGTAAAAAAAAAAAAAAGCTATAGAATTTATTTAAAGGTCAGGTTAGTTCAGTGCCCTTTATCTTGGCTTTTTTAAAATCACAAGCAAAAATTATAATCCAATAAACTTCCTGGATAGGTTTTTGCCTTCATAGCAGCAGTACATGTCATGCCTCCCAATCATCTGAAACATCTTAAATGTCACACACAGAGAGGAGCTAAGCCTGGAACCACAGCTAAGGAAATCCATTTTTTTCTTCCTTCCCTTTCTCTTTTTCTAGCTATTCTGGAATATTTTATTTCATAGTTGAAACACTAAGATAAAGCATTTAAGCATGAGGTATGCAAGCTAACCAGATAAGAGATTAGATGAAGCAAAGATTAAACTTCATTTAATATGAACAGAGACATTTTAAAAGATGGCAAAGCATCCGAAAACTGTTCCAGTGACTTGTTTTAAATTAGATCATGGTGAAAACTGAGATAGCTTTAAACTAGACAGAAAAAGGCAGAATCTGTACTTCTAAAAGAAAGGAACAATATATACCATTTCACTTTGAGAAAAACAACTTTTAAATGGCTACATTTTGCTACAGTAGGAACATCACACAGTGACGATTCTCTGCAGATACTTAGACCTGAGTTGATGAAAGACTGAGGACCCTCAGCATCCAGGGGAGCTGGCAGCACTCAGCACCTTTCAGCATCTAGGCCCCATTGCTGTAGCGAAGTGGGGGTCAGTCTCTTCTCCCTAGTAACAAGCGATAGGACAAGAGGAAATGGTCTCAAGTTGTGCCAGGGGAAGTTTAGGTTGGATACTAGGAAAAACTTCTTCACCAAAAGGGTAGTCAGGCACTGGAGCAGGCTGCCCAGGGAAGTGGTTGAGTCCCCATCCCTGGAGGTATTTAAAAGACGTGTAGACGTGGTGCTTAGGGACACGGTTTAGTGGTGGACTTGGCAGTGTTAGGTTAATGGTTGGACTCGATGATCTTAAGGGTCTTTCCCAAACTAAACAATTCTATGATTCTATTCTATGATTATCTACCAGGCACTAATCTACAAGGGAAGAAAGATCCTCAGCTTTGCCTCACGCATTTTGGACAGATGACAATTTAGGAAGGGGTTACTATTGGTATTATAAAGTGCTATTTATATTTTTGTTGTTTAGCTGTTCTACCATGTAGCCAATGGTAGAAAAAAATTAAATTATTTCAGAACTCCAGATTATGCAACCACAAACTATTTCTTTGCTACCTAGCTATATCCAATAAGGAAACTTATTAAAGCCCATGGGCTTTACTGTAAGGACTGCATAAGCAAATCTGTTCACAAATTAAGCACCTATAATTTGTACCTACTTTGAAGAAAGGACAAGATGGGCATGGAGGTTATTCTCCCTGGAACTGGTTGCTCTTTGAAGAGCAGAACTGTAAACACGAATCAGAAATGTATGTATTAAAGATATATAACCAATATCTAATTAAGTAGCTAAAATTTTAATTAATATCTCTACACAGAGCAGTAGAAGAGATTGCGTTTCTTCTTTTAAATACAATAAGCCCCCTATGAGGGCTAAGCCCTCTATTTAAAGTTATAGTTTTCATAACTTTGTCTACTTTGCACATGCATTTTTAATTACTTGCACAGTTGAGTGTGTCTGAGCATCTTCAAAGCAAATATCATTTTGTGTGAAATACAGAGTACAAGTTGCACTATAGTAAGAACTGTAGAAAGTTACCAAATAAAACACGTGCAGAGTTAAAAATTGTCAGAAGGTAAGGGCAGTTTGGATACACAGAACAGTAAAGAAGTTTTCAGCCAAGAGATGAAATGAAACAGCAATTCAATGAGGTGGAAAGAGGAATAGCTCCAGATGGCAATAAAGCCATTTCCTCTGTCGCACCTGCCATGGTACGACAAGGGAGGTCAGAGAAGCAGCCAGCTCTGCTGGAACTAAGCCGTAGGAGACAGAGTGTACAGAGATTGCTGGATTAAATAAATAGCTCCTGTTGGGAAGCCAAGCAAAAGCAGTTGCAAATTATTTCTTGTAGCAGATGGGCAAGTAACTGAAGGACTTGAACTGTTTGATTTTTATGGCAGTATGAGGAACCAAACAGCTTCATTCCGTGCATGCTAGAAACACATCATGGCAGGGGAAATTAATGGTGAATACCACAAGAAACTGTATCACACAGAAATATTTCTGAAAGGGTTGAAAATGACACATTAGCATGTGCAGGGCCAGCAAGAGACTGTTTTACAGATAAAAGCAACGTAAAAAGCAGCTCATCACCAAGGAAGATGACAGCTATCAAAAAAAAAAAAAAAGTTAGGAAAGTCAGTTATCAAGATCTTCATTCATTTTCTGAACAGAATATAAAGCATAAAGTACTTATTTCAGTTAGAAGAACACTGAAATAGAGTACAGGGTGCACTGGAAAAACAAACAGTTCTTCCAAATATTTATGTGCATGCCAAAAGCTAAGTGGGCAACCTGCATTATAAGCTTATAAGTTTACCTGCATTATCAGTTTACGGTTCTAAGCAGAGCTAATTTTGTACAGAATTGGACCCTGGCAAGCAAAGCAGAGGTACTCTGTTGACAGCTAGTGGACAGATAAGGATGAAACAGGTCCCAAGCGTTTCCCAAAGACAATCGCTCTTTCACTCTAAGAACATCCAATTTATCAGCTATTCAAGCTCAAAATTAAAGAGCTCCCTAATAACATTTAAACATTGAAAATGTTGTGTACCTATGTAACTGACAAGGAAGTATTTTTAGCCATTTTTAAAATGAAAGAAGTTTCTGGTGGGGCTGAGAATGAGAAGTGTTCACCCAAGAAGTAATGACTTGAACATTTGCAAGGCATTACAATGGAAGACAAGAATTTAAAATATCATTTGAAACAAAGCTGTTCTGTTACTTCAGCAGTGCTGTTATTCACAACAACAAAATCCACAATCCTCCACCTTTTTCTTAGCCAGACTGTTGTGACTTTAGCCAGGCAGATCTTTTAACATAAGAGGCAGTTTACAAACACTAGGAGACATACACTTTGGGCTGAAATCTTAAGAATATATCCTTTCATTTTTCTAATTGTCATAGCAATAGAAGATTAAATATGCATGGTATTTTCTGGAAGCTAAAAGATTATTTTGTTTCCAAATAGCGTATACTATTATTTGCCATTGGTATCCTTCATGTGAGGAAAATCTGCCATTTGCAGTGCAAGAGAACATAGATAGCACGACGAAAGAAGAAAACATCATGGTATAAGTAATGATCCTCATATTTGGAAGAAATCCAAATGGAAAAGTTTCTGATTGATTGACAAAGCTAGCAGAAATTATATGAGAGACCTCTGCCTCATCTACTGGATTCCTGGTCTTAGGAAACCAAATACCTGGCTTGAACTGCAGAGAATGAAATGAGCAAATGAATTTACTGGGATACTAACAAAATCTGGCACTGACTATGAAAACCTAAGTGCTGATAAATAGTATAAATTTGTGCCTGCATAAGCTTAACAACTGATAAAAAAAAAAAAAGAGATGCGTGATCTATCATGTTTTTAAAGATAATATGAACACTACCTTCAACAGTATTGTTTAAATACAATCATGACAGAATACTATGTTTTTTGCTTCTCTCTCTGCAACAGCTAAAATATTACATGCATGTCTGTGCAAAGACAACACAGTGTATCAATCATCTCAGTTCCAAGCACTCCTTCTAAACAATGAGAAACGTACTGATGATTTCTAATAAAACAACATTTTTTCTCTGATATACTGGAACATCCTCTGTATTGGATAAGTGATGATACATTAATTTGTAAAATTCATTCTAATATTTTCAAGCTAATAGTTTGTTTTCTTCAACACTAACATTGGACTGTTACTCAGGCTCTGGAACTGAATTCTATCCTGCTGAATTAAGTTCAAAAATCAGTATTCCTACTGCTGCAAGGGAAGTTTAAATCCTGTTGGAAAAAACAAAAGTTTACTGTTAACTTCTTTTTTTCTTTCTTTTTCTTACTAAATGTAAAGAAAATGCTATTTACAAGATATAGCAGTAATTCTATGAATACATTAGTAATTAAATGTTAGTTTCCAAACCAGTTAAAAATTCACAAGTTAAAACTATGAAGATTTGACAAACGAAGCTTCAGATTCTACACATTCCTTACATTAACTACTTGGATAGTAGTTACATGTTAATAGCTATTATTCACATATAGCATTAATGTTCAGCTGTGGTCATATGGGAAGAAACTTCCAAAGTTCGATCATGATCTCCTCAAAACCAAGAAAAAGTCTCTAAAACAATACATTTAACCTGTAAAGGCCCAATGAATCGCAGACTCATTTCTCATCATAGTCAATATTCTGTAAGAACATTCCACAGCTTGTGGGTTAATGAAAAGTTATTAACACCAAAAGCTTTTTACAGCTCCAACATGATTTGACATAACAGTTATGTATGCTAGATTTCTATGCCTTAGAGGGATACAATTTTATACAGGATATATTCAACCAATAGCAAAAAATAGGGTAGCAAGTAAAATACTAGATATAGCTTGTGTAAACTGTAAGAGACTAAGAAAGAGATGCATTATTTTAAAAGGGCACACCTATGTTTAAACAAAACTATAGAAGACATTCTAGCAAATAGCTGCTGCAATTACATTGACTTAAAAAAAAATCTTTACCTAATGTTATAAAAATTGCTGTAACATGAGCAAGAAGTGAACATTTCTCATAAGGAGCTTAAAAGACATTACAGCCTCAGCATCTCTGAAACCTCATTCCTGTTAGATATCTCGGAGGGGATAGGATGCTGGTAAAGAAGTCTTGCAAAATGAGGTGCTCCCTCAAACCAGGGATCATCCAAACCAATTAATGCTTTGGATTCTGACGTGTATTTTCCCTAAGTCTACAGTTATAATTAATATCTTACTGAAAAAATGCAGAGAGTGAGGGAAAGAAAGAGTTCAGTCAGAGCACTGTGACCTGCCATTTCTCATCTTACTTTTAAATTAGTATTGAGATCAAATGTTTTCTGAAGGTGACAAGAAATGAAGTTGCATACTGGTGCAGTCTATCTACCCTCATGACAGCTGGCAGCCCTGCATCCTTCCCCGGTTTGCCCTCGAGCTCAGATTTTCAGACCTGACCTCGTGACACAAGTTTATGAGGAACATGGCATTTTGCTTGTACATGAGGTCCAGTAAATGTATTATTACGCCAGTAAAGCGGTATAGGAACACGTTACTTTTCCACATAAATAACAGATCCAGCCTGTGCACTTTGCCAACCATCGCCTCCAAGTTCGTTACAGTATGGGGCCGCAAGAACCGCATCCTGCAGGCACCTCTCTATGCATCTGCCTCGCTCGCTCATATTTGAAGCAGCGCACGGGAACACGATAAAATATTTCAAGAGCAGAGCCACAGCAGCACAGCCCAGGGCAAGCTGCCTCCTCAGCGGTCTGGCCGGAGACGAGCAGCATGAAGAAAGTGAAACCCGTTAAACACTCCGCTCTCCTCTCCCCTGGCGTATCCTAGCCCACGGGGAGGGGAGCGGCGACCCCGCAGCGCTGCCCACGGCACGGCCCAGCGGGAGGAGCGATCCCGGCGCAGCCAGGAAGGGCAGGGGCGGGAGTCAGCCCCGCAGCACGGAGCGGGGACGGGCAGGGGCGCCCTACCTGGGATAGCCAGGTTGGTGAGCGGGGTGCAGTGGATGCTGCCGGGCAGAGCTGCCATCCAGTCGGCGAACCGCAGCTCGTTCTTCCCTTGCGACGAAGCCATGCTGCCACCATGACCATGCCCCTGCCGTTCTCCCGCTGCCGCTCGCTCCAGCCCGCCCGGCCCCGCCCCGCCCCGCCCCGCGGGAGGGCGCGTACGCCCCGCCTCCCAGAGCCCCGCCGCTGCCTCCCTGTGGTGTGGGGCTGGGGTCCTGTAAGACCTCTCAGGGCTGCTGCTGCTGGTGCCGCTCTATCCCCTCTCAGCGGTACGCTGGTGGGGCTGGACGGCATCAACGCGTTTAGGAGGGCGAACCCGCCCTAAATAACACACGGGGTTTGGGGGGAAGGAGCAGGGTCATGGCCCAGGCCCTGGGCGGGATCCACATCTGCACCGACCCCTCTCACCCGCCAACATGCACCTCTCAAGCTGGCCGGCTCAGTCGCATCGCTATCCCCCAGGTCGGGTGGAGGCAGCCCACCTGAGAGCTCGGCCACTGCCACAGAGGTGGAGCCGATAAGGCATCTGCTCCTGGGATGGCATTTAGGGGCATTTGCTGGCTTTTGTTCCTCTGCATAGCCCTGTGACTTTGCAATAACTTCCCTTGCAGTTTAACCTTGTTGGTTAAATACCTTCTCCACTGGGACCTGGGCACAGCTAGGACACATCTTGCAGCTGATTCCTGTGGCAGGCTTATCTGCCTCTGATATAATTTCTCCTTTTGCAATGGGTTGCTCACATTAAAAAACATTGCTCCTTACTTGAACACTCCTTGGAGATCTGTAATTTTTTTGGTAATATTTTTTTATTTTCCTTTGAGGATGATCTAAAGTAGTATCTTCCATTCTCATTCCCAACCTAGCTGTCTTTGGAGAAGCATCTTAAATGTTGGTGTTAACAAAACATTTACATTACTGCCTCCAGGTCAATGAATGAATGAACCTGATAAAGCTCTGTGAGCCATCTTGAACTGTTACAACAAGCCCAATCTGTTGACTTCAGCATGACTGTATTTTATCAAAGCTGTTGACATGCGCATGGAAGTTCACCTGGTAGATCTGTCAAAAACAATGCCTGGAGATAGCCATGCCTGAGCCAGGATCAATTAATTATCAGTTCACCTTGAATTCCTAGGAGGGTCAGCTGTGGTCTTGTAGTTTGTGTTCTTACTCAACACCTTCTATAACAGCTGGCTTTGGAAATAAAAATGCAGGGAACGATTGCTAATAACCCTTTTTTCTCTTTCTGTCCAAGTTTCCAGAACAAGTACAAAGAAAAGCTCTTCCTTCAGCCACAAAATAAAGGAGGAATTTCTTGGAAAATGAGTGAATATTTCTGAGGTGTTTAAAGGAAATTTTGCTGACTCACTTTTTGCAATCAAAATAGCTCTTAAGGTGGGATTTGAATGGGGAAATGTGAACAGATGTTTGACCTCAGGGGAGATGTTGAATTGAGTAGTACATGAAAAAGGGGGAGGAGGAAGCAAACAGTCACTGAGGCAGGTTTAATTTTTGCAGTATTAGCTTCCTGCCTATTAGTATGCTAATCTGCCCCTTCCAAAATCACTGGTATTAGTAAACATTTAAAAAAAAAAAAAAAAAAGGACAGGAAGAACAAGTCCACATTTTGGATATAAAGACATAAAACCCACTAATGACCTAAAGATGGAAGATGTTACTTTACATAATCTTCAAAGGACAGGAAGAAATTATAGTGAAAATATTTAAGATTTCCAAAGAGCATTCAGGTAAGGAGTACTGAATGTTTTTACTAACATGATTGGATCAAATCAGTTTAAATGGCAAAGTTATTAATGGATTGCACTGGTTACCTGGAAAACTGCTGCTGAATTTTTATCCACTCTGCTATGTATTCTATCTTTTCTGAGATAAAACTGATGTATACAGCTTTTTGAAAGGTTAAATATGTTACCAGTAGCGTTGTTGATCTCTAAAGCTTTGGGTGTAACTCAGAGCAAAATAAAACAAATACATGCAAACCCCTGCCATTTTTAAATGTATTGTTATGTATAATAATGCTAAAACTATCATCTGATATAATTCCAGGTTTATGCTTTCTACTTTACTGGAAAACTGTAAATGTCCTTCTCTGTGCTGGCTAGAAAGTTGTTGGCCTTTGCTTCCACAAGTAATTAGAGCTTTTGTATCTTTTTTTTTTTTTTAATTCCCAAATTAAGATTTCTTAAAGGTCTGGATTTTCAAACCATGGACACTCTGCTTTCTAAAAACCAGTCCCCTCTGACATGTCTCACACTAATCATATTTAAAGAGGTTTACCTCTGTTTCTAATGCACTGTGACTGCTAAGATAGCAAGCTTAAAATCTGTCACTGGGTCTCTATGAACTTCTGAGAACACAGACTTAAATCATTTGGAGGGAAGTGGGATAGGAGAGGAAGCTTTTATGGGACAGAAAGTAGGAAACATTTCTATAGCAAACCGAGGAAACATTTATATGGAAGTTTTGACTTGAAATAAAAAGGTAACCTTTTGGACCTTTTCAGTGGTTTGAAACTTCAGCATTTGTCTATGTATCTGCTTGGGAAGAGCTTAATAAAAAACAGAGCAAACTCCTCGCTTATCTTGATTGAAGAGCAGCTTACTTTGGTTTAGCTTATACCTGCCATTTTATTAATTTTAACTGATGTATAAACAATGGCAGCCTGTAAGTCAAAATCAGAGCATCCATACAATCTTTTGTTCCTATTTAAAGAGAGTAAAAAAAAATAAAAACATCATCTTTGGTCAAATTACTGAAATCCCTACACATAACAAGTCTGAACTGTCAAAGAAAGTGGATTTCAGGAATCAAATACTTTAAAAGCTTAAGAGGAACCAGGTACAACAAAAATGAAAGGCAGTGCTAAGATAATGAAAAATACCATCTTTGCTCTTTTATTCGCAACTATGATGAGCTCTCTAAATATTCCATGAAGAGAAGAAAAATTGAAATCATACTATCTGTTCATCACATATAGTATTCTCTCCAGCCTTCAACTGTAACAGCATGAATGAATAGTGACACCTCTGCTTCTACGGAACAGAAAAACAGAGTAATTTAGCCAGTAGGAATGTCACTTCAGCACTCAAAATTAATTTCATTGTAAAAAAAGAAAAAGGCTTTCCATTGTTTTTATTATCTTAAAAATTAGCATTTTAACGGTAAACATTTACTTTATCATTTTAACAGTCTGATACTTTATCTTTTCACATGTCCTTGGCATCTATTTTAATCATGTGAATAACAAAGGAGTAACAGGATCTTTTCCTCTAAATTACGTAAAGTAGATACCACCCTGAAAGGTAAAAGAAAAAATGAATTAATGGGGTATTGTCTCTCTGTAGTTTTCCTATTATATCATCTGATTTATTTAGAGGCTACTCTAAATCTGTTGTTAATGAATTCAAAATGAGGCTTTGAACATAATTACTCTTTTTTAAATATTTGAAGTTTTTCAGTGGATTCTGCTTCTGAGGCTTGGTCCTTTCTTACTGCCTATTTTTATTAATAGAAGTTTTTCAGAACAAATCCTAGCTCTCATGGCTTTAAATGATGCCATCAGTCACATCTGGGCAGCAAAGCCCTTCCAATTGTCTGCAGCTGAGTTCACAATTATCTTCTTGCTACCTGAGAATGCAGTTGATCCACATTATTCTCAACTTCATTACTCCTCATGGCTAACAGGTGTAAAAAGTCATTTTTATCTGTAAGACAAGCAAATATAACCCTAAAGAGTCAAAGTAAGTAGATTGGTTGAATGAAGAGATAATTTTTAAAATGACCATATAGGTGGATAGAAGAGGTGACAAGTATTTTTGTTGTCATTTCATACTTCATCTGGCTACTTCAATGATCTCACCTTGCATTCATTAAGCAATCTCTATTTGGCAGTATTTATCCTATCAAAACAGCTTACAAAATTTCTGAGTAAACAGAAAAAAAGCCTTGTAAAAACAGGGTAAATAGTCTTTTCTTCATTTTATGGGAAAGAATATTTGTGTTTCTGGTTTTCAAGCAAAAGAAAATGTGGTTTATTCTGCACTCTGATTTGTTATTCTCTACTAAGAAAAACTGAGTATCCTTACTGGTGCTGGTATTGCATCTGAGAAGGAGCCATATTTATTCTAGGCAGCTGAAAAAAAGGATGTTAATGTTATTGCCACTCTTTGTTGTGAACTACAGAGACTGTGAACAGGATGGGTAAATATAAAGATCCAACATGCATTTATACTTGCATATTTTATAACCAAAGCAGAGATGTTACAATAATATACAGAGGACCCAAGGGAGTATACATGTCTTAATGCAAATAAAAATCAAGTCCAAAATACATACTACATCTACTACATCTACTACATACTATTAGAACAGAGCACAGTGGCTCTGTTTTAGCCACAGCAGTGGCTACTTTTTTACCTGGTTAAAAACAAACAAATTGTTTGGTTATTTTGGCATTATTGCAAAGACTCTAATGGCATTACTGAGTGCAGTGATGGCAGAACATGAAAAGCCCTATTTTCTAGCTGGTGCTATAAGATCATGCAACTTTGGTACAGGGAAGGATGGGAGAAGTTGCTTTTTATTTCTAAAAGACCTGACAATGTTTCAAAATTTTCTATAGAAGCTCACGAACATTTTGTCATGAACAAGTGTCTCTCTGACTTGAAGGCCCCACATTTAGCTTGGTAAAGAACTTGCAGAGAAAGCTTGATTCAAGCATATTAATTTCAGCACATTCTTAAGAATTAAAACCAGGTTTTAACAAAAACAAGAGTTAAATGAGCTAGTTAAGCAGTGGAGTTGTCACAGATGAGTGGTTAGGCCGCTTAAAAAAAATCTTTGACGGTGATTTTTTAAGCAGCCTAACCACTCATCCGTGACAGGAGTTACCACAGGCAATGCAGAAGCAGGCTCCAGTGCTGATCATAATCCATGTAGCTGCCCAATGTAGTGTTGAGGTGGTCACAAAAGACTTTTTCAATATGGAAATATCTATCTTTGGTTAAAAAAAAAATAGAGTTGAAAGCCCTGAACCAACCTCTTCCTCCAGCCTCTCTCTCTCCCCTCCCAATTTTTAAGTTTTCCAGCAGCAGCAAAAAAGAATGAAAAGTTTTCAAGGAGGTCAGATAGTCCAATAACTCTGCTTAGTTTTGTCAGAAAACCCACTCCTTTGTATGAATAGAAAATTTTGACCAGTCTAACTAAAATCTTCACTAAAAAGCAATATGATAATAGAAAACACACTCCAGAAGAATTCAGATTATCTGGATGCTGAGATCTTACCTTTGGGGTTGTAGCTAGCATAGACAAATTAGGAACGTTTAAGGCAGGGTAAAAACTGTTAAAAATGCAAGACATCCAAGTCAAGAAAGAAAACCCTATTTTCATTGACAATATTTATTATGTTATCACATAGTGGTAAGAAAAAACAAACCCACACACAGAAAAATCAGTGAAGGTAGCAGGAATGAAATGGATGAGATTATCAGAAGTGGATAACATTTGCAGGGTTTTACAGTGGAGCACCAGAGATAGAAGATGCAATCAGTTTGTATGTGTCAGCCACTTAGGATGTAGTTCAGACCTACCAGACAGGGTATTTAGCAATCGAGGGAGAAGAGAAAAATAATATTTCTAAATAGATAGTAAAGTACTTTCTTATTTGTTAAAGTATGGAAATTAAGTGCTATAAAAAGGGACTCAGATTTTACAACTGTTTCTTTACCATCAAGATATTCAGAATGACATCTTGTAATTGATCTTGGCTATGACTGAGCAGCACATATGCACTATTATGTGGTTCCCATTTATTTGCTGTAGGATTATTTTTAAAATAGCAAACATCAGTCAAACCATTCATGTTCTGTAGTAAATGTTATTAAAAAGAGGCTAAAAGAAATGGGAACTGCATTAAATGAGAAAATAGTGAAAGCAAATAAATGTATAATGGCTGCTAATAATAAACAAATAATTTTTATTTCTGTGCATGCTGGAGAATAGTGAAGATGATAATGAAAATACTCCACTGAATTCAGTGGGATTTGGATCCCCTGGAAGGAAAACTAGTATCAGCTAGTTAATAGTTGATGCATCTACTGTGCTTATATCCTAAGCCACTAGAGATGAAAAGTCTTTTCTATTTTTAAATAGAAAGGATGATGGATGACACAGAGACTTTCCAACAGGAGCTGCAGAGTGTTAACAATGGTCAGTTCCACTCTTGGCAACTGGAGTCATGTTTCATGAAAGATATATTTCTGCATCCTGGATGAGGCTTTCCAAACAGGCTCTTGCTGTTTGCATGGTAATGAAGCACTCCCAAAAGGTGTTGAAAATAGTCAGTGTGCCTAATGAGATTTTAGCACACTACTTGAATTGGTATGCTAGCCACATTTCACAGGCTGTAGTCAGTGCCTGCTGGGGGGATGAGAGGTAATGTTCCTCTTTAATTACACACACCCTGTGATCGGTGTGAGTGGCGCAGTCATTCCATCTTGGCATTTGCATGCCAGGTAGTACAGGATGCAGGGCAGTGTCTCAACCCCAAAGAAAGGGGTGACGCACCTGGTTTCTCTAGAGGAAGAGGTAGGAAGAGGTCGGGACAGACGCTAGAGAAACAGAGATGAGAACTAATTCTGGGAAGTCAGCATTTCCGTGGTGTGCCCCACTCCACCTTGTGATGTTAAGAAATGCTACACAGTCATTCCTCAAAGGTAATATCCTATGCAACAACATAAATCTTCTTACCTGAAACCAGGAATATTTGTTCTTCCAGCCCAAGAAAATGAGGTGAAAGAGAAAGAGGGATAGAACAAGAGAATGGAAAAAGTAGGTGGTAACGAAGAGAGAAAAAGAATCCCCCAAGGGCATGGAGAAAGTTGATATCCAAAGGTGGTGGTATCACCAAGAGGTTAGAGACTAAGTTCTGGGGCTTATCTCTGCCCCTGGATCTCCATCCTCTGGGGCGATGGGGTAGAGGAGCTGGTCTTGCCTTTCCTTCAGAGACTGTCTGTCCCTCTGCCATCTGGCTCTTCCCAATTCCTATGGACTCGGCTCTGCTTCTCTCTGCTTTGAATCACTGCCTCACCCTTGACCTACATGGCAAATATTATGCACCTAAGACCTTAATTGCCTGACTGCACTGTACCTAATGAACCATTCCAAAAGACTGTAAATATTTCTAGCTAGAGAGCTTGGAAATCAGGCCTCGGTTTCCGAAAGAATTTTCTGCCCACAGGATTGGGCCCTAATTGCTGTGCATCACAACTTGCTACCAGAATTCATTAAATGCAGTGCAGCTCTGGATTAGAAAGATAATTAAGTTTGAAAATGTAATGATCCGTATGACACCGAGTGAATAAAATATATGAGGAATTCCTCATAAAAATACAATCCCCTTAAGATTAAAACTCATTAGTTTCTGCGTTATAAAGTCACATTTTAGCTGCTAGGCTGCAAAATATTTGCCTAATTCTCTTGGGAAAGACCAGGGTTAGAAAGGCCATCAGAGACTTCTCCCCACATAACCCGCAAGTACCTTAAACCAATGCAAAAGGCAGAAGGTGCAGTCTGGCTCTGACCAGCCTCCTCCTGCTGCTCTCGAGCACGTGGGAAAGCCTGCAAACCACTCTTCAATGCACTGCAAGTGCTGCACACCTTCAGCAGCTCATGCAAGGTACAGCTTTAATACAGTGCTCCTCACAGTCTGCCAGTATTTTAACAGTGTTTTCCCGTTTTACCTATTTTTAACTATTTTTCATTGGATGCAGTAGCTTGGAAATCAGAATAAGGCCTTGACCCACTGAAGCACCTACATATGATCGTAGTCTAACAAAGAGGGTTTCAGCACCTGCTTTTTGGATTCAAGGCTTAATTAGTGTAATTTTAAGCACTAGGTTAAATCTGAAGATTTTTAAGTAGCCTTTTGTTTTAACAATATTCTTTCTGTGTTGAAGTGTGGTAAGATATAGTTCTATGTAAATCAACAGATTTATGCAAGTGTACATATATAAGCATATCAAAATCAGACAATACATATTTATGAATGGAAGAAAATGTATATTGATTCAGGGCATAAGTATTTCGTTGAAAATCCCTGTATGAAATGATACAGCATATTCAGTAGCAGCTAAATTGTAAAGATAGACTGATAATGTCTCCTCACTGTTATGTTAAGCACATGCCACCTGAAAAACAGGAGCATTGATGTGTTATTCCACTAGCCATATGAAGTGAAAAAGCCAGCAAAACTCAGGCCCATTTTTAGAATTTCATTTTTGGAAGAATTTTCCACTGCTGAAAGAGAAGCGGCAGCGAGAGGTTTGTGAATGGTCTGGATGATAAACAACTTGAATCATGCACAGACTGAGGAGACACAGTGGGTAAAATCCTTGCCCCTTTGAAGTCGATGGGAGGCTCGGCACCGAACGCAAGAGAGCCAGCCTTCATGAGTGCTGTTTTGACTTTCCCTGGGATGGAGCAAGTTCTGCAAGTCATAATGTTGGCTAAACAACCACAGTTTTATGGAAAGAGAAGGAAAAGCAGGAGCTACTTTTTCCATTGCAAATGAAAATCAGAAATACGCACTGATCTTCTGTATTGTTCTTCTTCCCTGGAAACAAACTTGGGATTCCAGGTTGAAAATTTTCTTAACCTGTGTGGAGACAGATATCCTTAATCACCCAAACTAAAGGCATCCCAGAGGGCAAATAAGTACTTTGAAACCCTACTGCCTCCAGAAAAAGCAAAACCATTTTGAGAAATGCATTTCATGCATGCACACTTGAAGTTGGAAGTCTGTCTGGGACATGGTGCATCACCCGCACTAGAGGGATTTCAACACTAAGAGAAGAATATCTATTAGTCACCACCTCAACTCTGTTCTCCAATACTTCTCACTATAAAATATTCTAGAAATTCTCTTTATTGGGAGAAGCTGTTTGAGCAACTTTCAGCAAGTTAGAGAAGTTCAGATGAGATTGTTTTGAAGTGCCACCTTCTTTCTGCTGCATGGAGAGGACCTATAGGACAATGAAGAAGAATAATTAAGAAAAATATGAGAGCAAAGGATTTCAGAAGTTGTGTGTGTGCTAGCAGTAGATAAATGGTTTGCTGACCAAGGAATAATACCTTCAGGAAAAAAAAATCCTCACAAAAGTACACTGGAATAATCTGAATGTCCTTTTACTGTACATCCAGTCCTTGAAAAAAGGAAGTCTTGCTAGATATAGAAGGAACTGGCATTTCATGTACACACAATTGATAAAGAAAATATTTAAAAATATAAGTATGAAGAGGCAATAAATCTCTCTACTAAAACTGCCTGTGTCTGTGAGAGAGGACAGGAGAAAGGAGAAAGAACAGTAATTTCTTTTAAATTCTCCTTTTAATCCACTTAGAGCACCTACAAAACACCTTGCAACAGTTAGGCAGATGCTCTGGCAGCACTATATACTACCCTGACCCTCCCTGTTTCCTCACTTTTCCCTCTCCTTGCAATTCACTTTCTTTACTATAGTAGTAAATTCTTCAGCTCAGGTGTTTTTCACAGTTGACATGCTAATAAGGACCTCTACTCACTAATGCAATGCAAATTAATAACCTGAAGGAATAGTTAGCATACTAGTATTCAGGTGGTTAAATGTGCATGTGAAATCCTGGGCAGGTTTTTGCTTTGGCATTTCTACCGCTTGCCTCAGTGACTCCCGCAGTTCTGAAGTCCCCTGTGGTGGGGCAAGCTGCGGGACCCGCCACCCACCTGACCTTCCACCAGACACCACCAGGACCAGCCACTTGCACTGTCAGCCGTCAGCCTTGCCCTGCATCAGAGTGGAGGAATTGCTGGGAAAGTTTTGTATTGTCTGATATTTTTGTTTTGCCTAAAGGAAGGTCAAGCCTACAAAGCTCATCTCTGTTTCCTGAATTTTGAAGGCAAAACTTCTCAGAAGGATAAATGGTGGGCATTTAAGCTGGGGTCTTTAAAATATTCATAGGAGGGAATAAATATTGTTGCTGGTGCTGGTGCTTTGTCTGGTAAAGCTTGGGAAATTTAAGACACTTACTTACCTTAAAAGTTATGAGGAGTGCCTAGGAACAGGGATAGGTTCTTCCTTTATTGGTTGTACAAATCAAAATAAATCAATGAGAAGTAAAGAAATAATTATGAGACCTGTAAATCAGTGCCAATACTAGTAATGGCCCCTAAATGTTTAGGTACCTCCATGTGGGAATAAATGAGATAGTGTTTTACTTTGATGAGATGCAGCTGTGCCCTTGAGGCTTGTTACAAACAGGTTCACAGGAATGCAGCTGTGGCCTTGAGGCTTGTTACAAACAAGTTTGTGAAACTTAGAGGCAGAAAAATAAGGATGAGATTGGATACATCCCTGAAAGAGGAATTCACATGCACCAATTTGAAGAACCAATAAGTAACACTGAAGAGACGCGTGGACGCAAGACAGTAGCCAATTAAATGGGTTTTGCTTGCTCGTGAACACTAGATCATATTATAAAAGGGATAGATTGTAAAAATAAAGTGTCGTCGTCTTCGCTTGTCTTTGCCTAAACTCATATGCGGAGTCCGTGATTAATTGCCACAAATGGTGACCCCAACGTGATTCAGTCCTACAACGTGATTCAATCCTATGACGTGATTCGGTCCTAAGAACCACGGACGAGAGAGTGGCCAGTGGCAAGCCCAGTTGAACTTTATTGCAGCGGACCAGAGAGCTGAACTCTACTGCAGCGAACCAGAGAGCTGCTTGTTGACAATTAATCGCCTCGGGAAAAAGAGGTGAGCAGCTGGGAACGGGAAAATGGGGGCGCAAATGTCCTCGGAAGAAAAATCTATTTTGCGTATATTTTTGCGAATCCTTGCAAAAAGGGGGATAAATTATGATGAAGGAAAGGTTCGGTTGTTGTTAACTTGGTTGCGAAAAAACGGGCAACAAGCGAACGCAGCGACCGCGTTCCAGGTGGAGACTTGGGAGGAGGCAGGAAAAGTGTTATGGGAAGCGGCCACCAGGGGGGACAGTAATGCCACAAGTGTTTTGACGACATGGCGTTTACTGAAAGACTCTTTAGAACAATTAGAGTCAGACCGAAAGGCTGCAGCTTCTGCTACCGCTCCGGAGCTAACCCCGCAGGGCACGCCAGAAACACCGCCATCGGGTTCGTTCTCCGACATGCCCTTGCTCGCGGGTGCTCAGGCTGCACAACCCTCCACCCTCCCTGCGCCGCCGCTACCCTCTGCACCGCTTTCTCCTTCACCTGCTCCTATGGCTTCAACACCTCTGCTAGACCTCCCGATCCCTGCAATCGGTACCCCTCCACTTCCCCGCCCGCCCCCGGCCCCTGCTGCGTCGGCACTCTTACCGCCTTTCTCTACCGCTCCTGATATCGATACTCCACAAACCCATAATCAATTGCCACCCGAGGAATGGGGGGCGTCAGCCGCTGCTACAAGGTGGCAAAAGATTAGACACCAAGCATTGCAAGCGGGAGATACAGCTTTTTGTTCAGCCATAGCGTGTCCTGTCATACGCAGCAACGCAAATGTCCCTGATGAGCATGAACCTTTTGGCTATAATGTTTTAAAAGATCTACGACAAACAGTTGCCGCGCATGGACTGGGTTCTCCTTTTACACAATCCCTGCTACGGGGAATATTTACAAATGAAATAGTACCATTTGATATATGCACGCTTACTAATCTTATATTGACCCCAACGCAAAAGGTGATCTTTGAAAGCACCTGGCGTACCGCCTGCCAAAACGCCACAATTACCAATATGCAGCGACAACAAGGCGACCCTTTACAAGGGGCAGGGCTCCCACAGCTTATGGGGGATCCGCCGCTAAATCATCCAAAGTTACAGGCACGGTTACGACCAGAGAGATTAGCACAAGGCAGAGACCTTGCTTTACAGGCATTACTAAGAGTGCTGGATGCCGGAAGAGCGACAAAATCATTTACATTAATAAAGCAAGGGACAGGAGAGGGATATATCTCCTTCTTAGATCGTCTTAAAGAGGCTTTGGAAAAACAAGTCGAAAATGCAGAAGCAAGAGAGGTCCTACTCTTAAAATTAGCCTTTGAAAATGCGAATACGGACTGTAAAAAAGTGCTTTTGCCTCTAAAAAATCCCTCCTTAATGGATATGATATAAGCTATCTAAAAGGTGGGGTCAATGTCCCATCACATGGAAACATTAGCTACAGCTTTTGCCACTGCAATGAAAGTACAGAAATCATGTTTCTTCTGTGGAAAACCTGGACATTTTAAAAGAGATTGCCCACATCTAAGAAAAAGAGATACGACGAGCTCTAAACAGATATGGACTTGAAGTAGCCCCTGAAAAGGTGCAAAAAACTGAGCCTTGGAAATATCTGGGCTGGAAAATCTTGCAACAAACAACTGAACCTGCAAAAACAAAAAGGGGGAATGCCAGGAGCCACTCCAGCAGGCAGACTAAGTAAAGCCGTGTATGTGTTAAACTACCTGAACATGTCTGAAAATAACATTCCTGTTATTATCTCTCATTTTCTGTCTCTTCAGTCAAAAGATTTAACAGCCACACCACAGAAGGCGCAGGTTTTTACAAAGTCGCTACAAACAGGTAAATGGGAAGGTTCTTTTGATCTACTAACCTGGGGCAGAGGGTATGCTTGTGTCTCAACAGATGTAGGACCTAAGTGGGTACCTGCAAGGTGCGTAAGACCGGCTCTTGCATCGGATAACAGGAACGAGCAGCAGAAGACACTGAACTCTGAGAAGACTGATGGGGAATGACTTGTCAGATAACTCCAAATTAATCCATAAAGCAATCAAAGATTTGAAGTTAGCAAATTACAAGTCAGTGATGGATTTGGTTGGCTGAATCACTTACTAACAAGTTGGGGAATTGGCGGGTGGGTAATGTCTCTAATCAAAATGGGTCTTTTGCTGTTACTGATACTTTGCGCTATAATAATGATAGTTTCTTGTCTAGTGTCTTGGGTATAGAAAATGCTATAGAATATGATTAAACAAGCTTTTGTGGTAGAAAAACAAAAAGGGGGAATTGTGGGAATAAATGAGATTGTGTTTTACTTTGACGAGATGCAGCTGTGGCCTTGAGGCTTGTTACAAACAAGTTTGTGAAACTCAGAGGCAGAAAAATAAGGATGAGATTGGATACATCCCTGAAAGAGGAATTCGCATGCACCAATTTGAGGAACCAATAAGTAACGCTGAAGAGACGCGTGGACGCAAGACAGTAACCAATGAAATAAGTTTTGCTTGCTCGTGAATGCTAGATCATATTATAAAAGGGATAGATTGTAAAAATAAAGTCGTCTTCGCTTGTCTTCGCCTAAACTCATACACGGAGTCCGTGATTAATTGCCACAGTTTCCCTGTGCTGTTAATCCCCATCTCAAAGTCTGATCAATGCTGAGTAGAGCTGCGTGAAAAGGGGAAGTGCTTCAGTCTGTTTTGCAGAGATTTTGCATCTTTTCCATGATATGCTGAGTGCTGAACCCTGGTTTGGATGGGGCACATCCGAGGGCTATCATATACAGAGCAGTTCTTCTAACACAACAAATTTTGGAGCTAGCTGACAGTTTTACCCCAAATGGAGAAGAATTCTTAGTACAAGACAGTCCTATGCACAACATGATGCTCCAGCTGGGTCAGACCTGCAGGGGGGTGGGGGTTGCCCAGCACAGTTTAGCTACTTAAGCATTAACTACTAAACATGTATTAATTTAGTGAGATTGTGGCCTAAGGATCCCAGGATTACTGCTCCCAGGTGTGGGCTCTCATCATTGGGTCACAGTAAATGATTTAAGCCTGTGGCTTTCAAGTATTGAGACAGGTTGTGCTAAACCCTAGAAATAATCTAATCTAACAACTAAATTTAATTTGAGAGTTTCTGTAAAAATCTAGTAAAGAAAGAGAGCAGGAGGAGGAGGGCTTTCCCATGACTTTCTTGCTGCTTAACACTCAAAACTTCATACACTCACACAGTGCTTCACAGTTTAACAAGACTTGGGCAAATCAAACCCAGCAGCAGCCATTCATCTGCATAATTATTGAGTGCCAGAGGAAACAAGCTCTAATTCCACCATGCTCATTTGCAGGTGAAGCCCTGAACAGTAAAAAGAATACAGCTTGAGTCTTGTTATATTGAACCTTTAAAATGAAAAAAAGATAACTTGGTTTGCTGAATAAATCAGCATCGTTATCTCTGCTGGGGAATGTGCTGGTTACCTGTATTATGGCAGGAGAAGGAGGTTGGTGCCTTGTGCCCAGGCACTGTGCAATCACCTGGATGAGCGATGGGGGGGGACTGCAAAGATGGCTGGAAATGGTGCACTCAGCACATCCTCACCCACAGAGGGGTAATATCTAAACAGGCTGAAAAAGACGGAAGAAAATGTCAGTTCTTAGCTGGTTTCTGCCACAAAAGCCCAGGACCACAGAGAAGGAAAGCTTCTATGTCCTTTTAGGTGAATTAAATTGGCGGTCTAAAATGAGCATGAATTCTCTTCCAAAGCATGGTTTGCTGGGGTGGTGTGGGACCAGGGTTTTGTCGCTGCCCCTAGCTGTGAGGCTCTCGGTGGCAGGGAGCCAGTGCACCCCCACCAGCACATTTCTATCAGTTTTGTTGCCATTGCTATTTTTTAAAGCATTACGAAACAATGGAGGTCTTTAAGCATGAAATGGAGCTGTGGTGAGGATGTTATTCAAAGCAGAGGGGTCTTATTTCTATTGGAGTGGTTTGAAGTGAGATTGCAGAGATATTTGCTAATCCCAGTAAACAAAAAAAAATCCCTGCAACTGAGAACCATCTCCAGAAAGCACAGGCAGAGTTGGCTCTCCCACATCATTCCCCCACGGTTTTCCTTCCCTCTCAGTAATGTACAAACACAATATTTGTCTTTCCCCTGTGGGGGGAAAAAAAAATTCTCTTGGAATGAGAAATTTTTTTTTTTGTACCTTTTCTTCCACAGATGCTAACAGGATAGTCTCAGGATCCTCAACATGTGTGCATCAGTATAAGTGTAAGATAATGGGGGAGACAATGGCAGTCAAACACGTTACAGTGATACTAAGTGGCATGGGGCTAGAAATGCTGAAGTTTAAGGATAATTTAGAATCTCTTTGGCCAGGTCACTGTCTTGTTACCAGTCCTGGAAAAGGGAGCGTGCATCATGTTATGGAAATCCTGTGGTTTGGTGTTGAAGCCACTTAAAATGAGGGAACAGTGAGGGAACAGGCAAACGTTCAACTTTCAGCATCTCAGAGCTTTTTAGATAACCAAAGAGCATAAAGTTTACCAATTAGTATTGGTCACTAGAACTGACAGAGCATGTAAAGTGCTGGCAGGGCAAGATCTGGTTTCAGTAGTGGATATGCACATTACTTCCCCAGGATTACTTTTGTGCAGGTGCAAATAATTACTTCTGATTACAAAATGAGGAGTGCATGTGATGCTAGGGCTGAGGGTACTAATGTGAGCCAGAGATCACCACTACTTTTGGGGCAGCTGAACCTGCAGGCAGGGTCTTGCTGTGGGACTAGGGCTTGGATGCTCTGCATGTGCTCCGTTGGGGCTTTGGCTTTTAATCAGGCTCTGGAATAGTCCCTAGAGGATCTTGGTACACAACAGAAAACAAAGGACAACGTGAGAATATCCAGGAGAACCAGCTCATTTTAAAATTCAAATGAAGTTTTGGAGAGTAGCAGTTCCCATGTTTAGAGGGCCAGGAAAATGGTTTGTTCATTGCCTATGGCTGGAAGAAGTCTTGTGAAACTTGTTTTAAAGGAAATTGTTGGCCAATGGTGGTAGTTTTCCTGTTACCAAAAAAAAATATTTTTTTACCTCCCATCTGATAGGATCATTAAAAGTTCATTCTCTCACTTAACCTTCACTTCAGCTCTTAATGAGTGTAAAGTAGGTTTGACCATCTGTATATTCCCCCTATTAAATGTTCTTTTCATAATAAATTATACAGTAAGTCTCCCAGGGGTGAGATAACAGTTTATTCCAATAACAGATAACAATAACAGTTTATTCCAATGCAGCTATTCTTTTGATGAGAGTAAACCTGCTCCAAGAGAGCAGCCACGAGGGAAGGTACAGTCTTCACTCATGTCCCTATAACAGGCTCATTTGTCTGATGTTTATGGTAAAAGGGACTTACAGGATAGCGTTGTTCTCTATTTACACTAAAGATTGAGACAATTTCCCAGGCTGCTCATGATTGAAGTCTTCAAGTAACCCTGGAAAAAGATGAGGATATTACATGATTATTTCTTGGGACATATAATGCTGTGTAGATTATTGCAGGGCCAGAGGGAAGTACTGCATGAAATGCAGGGGAGAGGCATGTGTTCCTGAATTATCAGCAAGGCAGGTTTCTCGCAGAGAAGGGGCCTGTTCTACCGCAAGATAACACAAGAGAGAAATGTTGTAGTCTGGCAAACTGAGACTGCTCTCAGCAGGAAATATAAAAATTCCTGATTTTTTCCTTATCAAAGCTGAAAGCCTTCAGCCCTGCCAAAGTAACACTGTCTGACTTCGGGCAGCGACCCACCTCAGCCATGCCTGGACCCCCTCTACCCTGCCACCCCAGGGTCTCATACTTCTCCAGCACATGCTTCAGCAACAAAGTATTCCCCAGGAAAAGTGCAACCCTAGTAAACACCTGGGAACAATTACTGAAGGCAAACAAATGGCATTTCAGACCTGTTATTTCCTTTTAAAGAGGGTCACTGGGGCGATTGAGCACCCTCCCACTGGCACTTAGAGAAGCTGGTCCAGGACCCTCCTCTATCACTCTCTGTAAGGCTTCACCCCTATTTGCTTCTGTTGTCGTGCCGCAAAGGTGCCAGTTTCAATTTTTTTTCTTTCAGCAGCCTTTCATGAAATTATATTAATTATAGTCCTGTGTCTATTCATGTCATCTTTATTCTCTAACAATAAAATTAACAATGCTTTTGCAAGCCTTTGTTATTTGCTGAATGCTGTGGGATGCTGTGTTTCTGAACTAACATGCACTTTAAAGAGCCTATGATTTGTCTCTCAGGTATGTTATCTTGCTATTAGCTGTAAATAGGGATGTAGATAATGTTTTACATCTGTACCATTAAGAAGCGACAAATTAGACTCTTCCCTAGCCTCTTCCCCTAGCTCACAAATCTTTATTAACTCCAGGAAAAATGGAATAAAAAAATCATTGTTTGTAAAGATACAGACAAAACTCTGCAATTTATATGCTTGTGAATATAACAATTGAGATTTTTAACAAGATCTGGTTGAAATTCAATATTCCTTTTCCTGGGAAAGCTCCAAAATGTTGCTATTTGTTTTCATAGCAAAATGAAAAGAAAGCCCAAAGCATCAAACTTTCCTTTACAAAACAAGATAAAAGGCAATTAATTTCAAATCAACCATTTAGAACATTTTGTTTCAATGAAATAGATTTTTCTATTTTTAATAAGATGCAATACAAAATAAAAAACTTCAGAATGAAAAGCCATTTAAGAATAAAAAATATCAAAATGTTTCTCCTCAGTGCAACTGAAACATGTATTTTCAATGTATTTGCAAAATAAAATAAGCAGCTTCTAGATATTCTTCAGAAAGTTTTGTTTTCACAGGCTGACTGGGCAGCAGCTTTCGAGCTGCCTTTTCCCCAGCCAAATTCCTGGCACCTTCTTGCAGGCTTCCTCCATGGGCAAACTGGAGGGCAAAGGCAGGTAGCAAATAGTTGCAGACACTCAAGCAAAAAATACTGTTGTTCTCCCTCCCCCGTGCTGGTCCTGCTTTGCAGGTGGAGCTGAGCTCATAAGCAATTTGGTTTTTTCAAGAGCCTTTGGAGAGATTTTGATCAACTCCTAAAAGTTAGGGGAAAAAATGCTTTTTAAAAATTTTTTTTCCACATTGACAAAAGTCCAGCCTTCTGGCTTTTTTAAAGTAATGATTCAGTAGCCAAGGTTTTCAAGCTGAAAAGCATAGCTTAGTTTTGGACAGAGAGGCTGTCTGTCTGGAAAGCCCATGCTGGATGATGTGCTGAGGCAGTGGGACAGACAAACCACTTGGGCCCCCTGCTGCCCCCTGGCCCCTCACCCTCCCTGAGATGCTGACACTTTGCCTGGCCTCTCAGAAAATGTGCATCCCATTCAGTATATCATTTTCAGAACTGACATGTTCTGAGGTTTGAGGTCCCAGTTTAGCACTCCAAAATCAGGCTTAAACACCATACATAGACTTCGGAGACCCAAAGGAGTTGACATTGTCTCATTGCCTGAAATCCAATTTCTTCCAGAACTTCTACATCAAACCCATAACACCCCTTGCTTAGTTTGGTAAGGAGTTCACTTCAGCTAAATTGATATAATCTAGATTAATTTGCTATCAGAGCACATCTGCTGGGACTTTGCACTAAATTAAGTTCCTTTTCGAAACTTATTTTTGTTAAAGTAGTGCCACTTCACATATACTCAACATGGCTACGACCATCATCATGGTTATGACCATGCAATAACTTGCCCAGAGATTTAGAATCATAGAATAATTTAGGTTGGAAAAGACCTTTAAGATCATCAAGTCCAACCGTTAACCTAGCACTGCCAAGTCCACCACTAAACCATGTCCCTAAGCACCACATCTACACATCTTTTAAATACCTCCAGGGATGGAGACTCAGCCACTTCCCTGGGCAGCCTGTTCCAGTGCCTGACTACCCTTTTGGTGAAGAATTTTTTCCTAATATCTAACCTAAACTTCCCCTGGTGCAACTTGAGGCCGTTTGCTCTTGTCCTATCACTTGTTACTAGGGAGAAGAGACGGACCCCCACCTCCCTACAACCTCCTTTCAGGTAGTTGTAGAGAGCAATAAGGTCTCCCCTCAGCCTCCTCTTCCCCAGGCTAAACAACCCCAGTTCCCTCAGCCGCTCCTCATAAGACTTGTGCTCCAGACCCTTCACCAGCTTCTTCTCTGGACATGCTCCAGCACCTCAATGCCTTTCTTGCAGTGAGGGGCCCAAAACTGAACACAGTACTCGAGGTGCGGCCTCACCAGTACAAAGGGATGGTCACTTCCCTGGTCCTGCTGGCCACGCTATTCCTGATACAGGCCAGGATGCCATTGGCCCTCTTGGCCACCTGGGCACGCTGCTGGCTCATGTTCAGGCGGCTGTCAACCAACACCCCCAGGACCTTTTTCTCCAAGCAGCTCTCCAGCTGCTCTTCCTGTAGCATTGCATGGGGTTGTTGTGACCCAAGTGCAGGACCTGGCACTTAGCCTTGTTGAATCTCATACAGTTGGCCTTGGCCCAACGATCCAGCCTGTCCAGATCCCTCTGTAGGGCCTTCCTACCCTCCAGCAGATCAACACTCCCACCCAACTTGGTGTCATCTGTAAACTTCCTGAGGGTGCACTCAATCCCCTCGTCCAGATCATTGATAAAGATATTGAACAGAACTGGCCCCAGTACTGAGCCCTGGGGAACACCACTCGTGACCAGCTGCCAACTGGATTTGACTCTGTTCGCCACTACTCTTTGGGCCTGGACATCCAGCCAGTTTTTTACCCAGCGAAGCGTACACCCGTCCAAGCCATGAGCAGCCAGTTTCTCCAGGAGAATGCTGTGGAACCTAAACCTTTCCTAAACTTCCCTCAATCAGTGCCTGATATATACCCTAAAGCAGGACAGTTTATACATAAATGTTATTTAAGGACATGTACTCTCTCTTGCACACACAATAAAGGTTTTTGTTGAGTGTCTCATGACAGTCCAGAACATCTTCCCCCTGCACGGCTACTGCGAGTACAGTTGCAGGTCCTGGACACAGACATTGCCACAGCCAGCAGAGTTTGGTCAACCCCTTGGTGGTCTTGGCCCCTGTGACCTTCACAGCCACGACCGACTGGCATCACTGCAAACCTCATCACTTCACTGTACGCCTTTTTTCAGGGTTTTTCTTAAACACACTGAGCATCAGCTCTCTACATAACCAGGAAAGCTCTTAACATATTAACCAGTTATAAGATTGGCATGAGCCAACCTCTCTGCTTACAGCAACAGACTGATTTGTTTTGTTGGAAACTGCCACCAAGACGGCGAGCGAATGTGTCCGTGGTTGAGCAGATGCTGGCACCTGTGAATACATTGTTTGTTGGTGGTGTTTGGAGAAAAGGGAAATCTTTTAATCACAGGACCAGTAAAATAACTTGAGCAGAGCCACAGTTGCCTGGGGGAGCTTCATGCACTTTCAGAAGATCAAGTTAGCATGACTTAGGCCTCGGGGAGAAAAACTGAAATTTGGGGTCATGGCAGACCCTGGTGCAGCTTTTGTTCCCAGAGCCAGCAGCAGTATGCTCAGCGCAGCTGGACCCAGCGGCTGGCCTAAATGCAGACGGCAGCAGCAACATCTTTCTCATCTTGTCACCTCTGGTGTGCTGCAAGATAACTGGAGGGGTTTTGCTGTCTCTTTCTGGTTGTACAAGTGAGGTGCCTGTGCCCTTTCCTGGAGGCTGCGGCAGCGGCAGTGCAAGGGGGCAGGAGGGATATGCCCGCTGACGGGCACCATGGAGGGAGCTGCAGTGCTTGGGGTAAAGCTCGGCAAAATGCAGTGAGTGCCTGGTTTCTCACACGCAGGTAGAAGGGGTTCAGCAGAGCTTATCAGCACCTCGTGGTGGCAGGCACCATCCTGCAGCGATGTGCACTACAACTGGAGCACAAAAGTTGCCATCTCAACTAATAGGTGCTGGTGAGGTGTAGGATAGGATAGTATCGGCTATAACGATGAGCAATAGAAGCAAATTAAGTTTTTATGCAATATTCATAGTTTTCTTAATTGCTCCCTTCCTACCACGAAGTGATTTACCTATCCTCTTACAACTTCCCATCCCCTGACATACTGGGCTAATTTTGCTGTGCTGGTTTCACTCCCTTCCAGTTTTCTGTGTTGAATTTCACCTGCTCTTCCCTCTGGCTCCATAACGGCTCTTTCTCACTTTCTGAGGGAGATCTATTTACTCTGAATAATTGGAAGAGTTATTCTTTGTAGATTTTTTAAGATGTATTTTCTGTGTATCCAAAGCTGGTGGGATTGGCATTACCCATGAAATTTCTAAGTCACAATGATTCAAATTTAGCTCTTTTAAGAGAAAATAGGAAATACCAGGAAGGAGCAGCATGACAAAAGTTTTTGCCCGTTATTGAGATTTGCTGAGGTTTTGGCTGGCTGGGTGGTCTCGTGTTTGGCTTTTTTAAAGAAAGACGACTCTGTCAAGAATCTTCCTAGAAACCATGCAAATCTGTAAGAGAAATTCATAACAGGCTTTGTGGAATATAAAACACCTCTGAATAGTGTTATTGTGGCCATGTGTCCTGGTTTCAGCTGGGATAGAGTTAATTTTCTTCTTAGTAGCTGGTAGAGTGCTGTGTTTTGGATTCAGGATGAGAATAATGTAGATAACACACTGATGTTTTGGTTCTTGCTGAGTAGAGTTTACACTAGTCAAGGACTTTTCAGCTTCCCATGCTCTGCCAGGTGCATAAGAAGCTGGGAGGGGGCACAGCCAGGACAGCTGACCCAAAGTGACCAAAGGGCTATTCCATACCATATGACATCATGCTCAGTATATAAGATGGAGGAAGAAGAAGGAAGGGGGGGACGTTCGGAGTGATGGCGTTTCTCTTCCCAAGTAACCATTATGCATGATAGAGCCCTGTTTTCCTGGAGATGGCTGAATACCTGCCTGCTGATGGGAAGCAGTGAATGAATTCTTTGCTTTGCTTTGCTTGTGTGCACGGCTTTTGCTTTACCTATTAAATTGTCTTTATCTCAACCCATGAGTTTTCTCACTTTTACTCTTCTGATTCTCTCCCCCATCCCACCAGGGGGGGAAGCCAGCGAGCGGCTGTGTGGTGCTTAGTTGCTGGCTGGGGTTAAACCACGACACCACGATATAATAAAAAAAAGTGGTGTGATAAAAAGGGACAAAAAAACTCACTGAAACTCAATTATAAGTGAAACTTCAAGATATATATGTTATTGGCTGGGCTACAAAAGTTAACAGTAATGTATATACAGAATTGTTTTAAAACAGAAAGCATGTTTTTGTTGAATATTCCTTGATTTCTAATTAATTCATTTCAAAACATTATGCACACTTTTAATAGGGTTGAATTTGTTCACTCTATGCAACTAAACAACCAAAGCACATGCATTTTCAGATGATGATAGTATTTAAAATGGGAAAGGAGATGGTTACTATGGGGATTGCACTGAGGAGTGTAGGTGAGCACCTGAACTTGAAACGCAGTGCAACCTCCAGAGAAGCAAGAGCTGCAGAAGCTCTGGCCTTCCAAAAATCACACCATAGGTCAGGCTCAGCTCTACTGGCCAAGCACAGGGCTCTGAGATCGTAGAATCATAGAATCATTAAAGTTGGAAAAGGCCTCTGAGATCATTAAGTCCAACCGTTAACCTAACACTGCCAAGTCCACCACTAAACCATGTCCCTAAGCACCACATCCACATGTTTTTTGAACACTTCCAGGGACTGTGATTGCACCACTTCCCTGGGCAGTCTGTTCCAATGCCTAACCACTCTCTCCATGAAGAAATTTTTCCTAATATCTAAGCTAAATCTCCCCTGGCACAACTTGAGCCATTTCCTCTCGTCCTGTTGCTTGCTACCTGGGAGAAGAGACCAACCCCCACCTCACTACAACCTCCTTTCAGGGAGTTGTAGAGTGATAAGGTCTCCCCTCAGCCTCCTCTTCTCCAGGCTAAACAGCCCCAGTTCCCTCAGCCGCTCCTCATAACACTTGGTCTCTAGACCCTTCACCAGCTTCGTTGCCCTTCTTTGGACACACTCCAGCACCTCAGTGTCCTTCTTGGAGTGAGGGGCCCAAAACCGAACACAGTACTCGAGGTGCGGCCTCACCAGTGCCAAGTACAGGGGCACTATCACCTCCCTGGTCCTGCTGGCCACACTATTCCTGATACAAGCCAGGATGCCATTGGCCCTCTTGGCCACCTGAGCACACTGCTGGCTCATATTCAGCTGGCTGTCAACCAACACCTCCAGGACCTTTTTCGCCAAGCAGCTCGCCAGCCACTCCTCCCCAAGCCTGTAGCATTGCATGGGGTTGTTGTGACCCAAGTGCAGGACCCGGCGCTTAGCCTTGTTGAACCTCATACAGTTGGCCCCAGCCCAATGATCCAGCCTGTCCAGGTCCCTCTGTAGGGCCTTCCTACCCTCCAGCAGATCGACACTTCCACCCAACTTGGTGTCATCTGCAAACTTACTGAGGGTGCACTCAATCCCCTCATCCAGATCATGGATAAAGATATTGAACAGGACTGGCCCCAATACTGAGCCCTGGGGAACAGCACTCATGACCGGCCGCCAACTGGATTTGACTCCATTCACCACCACTCTCTGGGCTTGGCCATCCAGCCAGTTTTTAACCCAGCACAGAGTGCACTTATCCAAGCTGTGAGCAGCCAGCTTCTCCAGGAGAATGCTGTGGGAGACAGTGTCAAAGTGTGATGGCACTCAAGATGATGTGCTCCATGACCTTCCCTGGCACCGAGGTCAGGCTGACAGGCCTGTAGTTCCCCAGACCCTCCTTCCGACCCTTCTTGTAGATGGATGTCACATTTGCTAGCTTCCAGTCATCTGGGACCTCCCCGGTTGACCAGGACTGCTGATAAATGATGGAGAGTGGCTTGGCCAGCTCTTCTGCCAGCTCCCTCAGTATCCTCGGGTGGATCCCATCTGGGCCCATGGACTTGTGCGCATCCAGGTGGAGGAGCAGGTCAGTGACTGCCACCTCTTCAACAACTGGGGCTTCACTCTGCGTCCTATCTCCATCTCCCAGCTCAGGGGCCTGAGTACCCCGAGGATGACTAGCTTGACTATTAAAGACTGAGGCAAAGAAGGCATTAAGTACCTCAGCCTTCTCCTCATCCTTCGTGGCAAAGTTTCCCTCTGCATCCAACAAAGGATGGAGATTCTCCTTGGCCCTCCTTTTGTTGCTGATATATTTGTAAAAACATTTTTTGTTATCCTTAACTGCAGTGGCCAGTTTAAGTTCTAGCTGGGCTTCTGCCTTTCTAATTTTCTCCCTGCACAACCTCACAATATCCTTGTAGTCTTCCTGAGTTGCCTGCCCCTTCTTCCAAAGATGGTAAACTTGCTTTTTTTCCCTGAGTTCCAGCTGAAGTTCTCTTTTCAGCCAGGCCGGTCTTCGTCCCCTCTGGCTCATCTTTCAGCACATGGGGACAGCCTGCTCCTGCACCTTTAAGACTTCTTTCTTGAACAATGTCCAGCCTTCCTGGACTCCTTTGCCCTTCAGGACTGCCTCCCAAGGGACTCTCTCAACCAGACTCCTAAACAGGCCAAAAGGATGTTGTAAGGATGCTCTGAGGCATGTGATGAGCTGGGCGCTAATCCTGCCCCCCACGGGTACAACCTCTCAGGCATCTGGTGAAGGCTGCTTCTCACTATTTGCTAAGGAAGAATCATCCTTGTACACACCTCACAGGGCTCAGAGGCACTCACCTGCTGCCCCTCACTACCATTTGCTTTAAGACAGACTTCACTTTATTTACTCCAGCTGCACACAATACAATTAAGAACAAGACCCTTTAAATCCTGCCTCTGCATTTCCTTCAGGGCTGACTGGTGACTCCTGCTACTAAGATTTTGGCTCATAGAAGTCAGGAGGGTTCTATGTTCTTTCACATCTCTTCATGTCCCCAGAAACGTTTCTAGAAGCAAGCTAAGACTGTAATGTTGCGCATCTCCATGCAGTAGGAAAAAAAAACAAAAACCACAAACCATTTTTTTTCACACAACCTCATCCACAAGGTGAGTTATTGCACAGTGAATGCTGTGGTACTGAGTTTGGAAATGTGGAAACTGAAACTATGGGGTTTTTGGGTTTTTTTGTTTTTGTTTTTGTTTTTTTTTTATTCTGAGGGAACTCAAACCCAGTTGCCCAACCCAAATGGGCCTGCATCTTGGCTGTGGGTATCCACCCCTTATTCCATGCCTTATATGTCATGCCCAGGTCCTACGCTTTCCAATACATTCCAATTAATCACCACCACTTCTGTCTTTTGATATATACACATAGATATCATTCCCTTAGTCTATGGGCCATCCCTCTAAAATGTTCATTGAGTTCATTTAGTCCATGACTTTGGGCTTCATCTGTCATAACAGTCCTTCAGGGCAGGAGAGATGATGTGTGGTGGTGGATTGTTGCATGCTGAAGCCAGTTCTGGGTCCATCGCTGCTGCACGTTGCTCGGTTTCATTAGAAGTCATTCTTCATTAATCAGGGTGATTCTTACTGTAATACCATTGATATGGCATATAGCCACCATACTAGTGATGGCATCCAGTATTATATAGCAACTAACATTATACAATTCAGTTCATTGGCTATTTTCACCCAAAATCAAATCCCCTTAAGGTACACATTGGAATTCCCCATCCTCCTGCATCACTCACCAAGTGCACCCAGGTCCTTGAGCAAAAGCAATCCCACGAATGGGTTTAGCTTTGCCCGAAGCAGGAAGAACCCAGACTGTCTTCCCTGTCATATCTTTTATGTGCACTACAGAGACTTTATCCCCTTCTACAGTACATAAAAGATTTGATTGGGCAGGGCCAGCTCGATTGGCAGATCCCCTAGTGTTGACTAACCAGGTGGCCTTTGCTAAATGTGTATCCCAATGTTTGAATGTCCCACCACCCACTGCTTTTAGTGTAGTCTTTAACAGTCCATTGTATCGTTCGATTTTCCCAGAGGCTGGTGCATGATAGGGGATGTGATATACCCACTCAATGCCATGCTCTTTGGCCCAGGTGTCTATGAGGCTGTTTCGGAAATGAGTCCCGTTGTCTGACTCAATTCTTTCTGGGGTGCCATGTTGCCATAGGACTTGCTTTTCAAGGCCCAGGATAGTGTTCCGGGCGGTGGCATGGGGTACAGGATATGTTTCCAGCCATCCGGTGGTTGCTTCCACCATTGTAAGCACGTGGCGCTTGCCTTGGTGGGTTTGTGGGAATGTGATCTAGTCAATCTGCCAGGCCTCCCCATATTTATATTTCAGCCATTGACCTCCATACCAGAGAGGCTTGAACCGCTTGGCTTGCTTGATTGCAGCGCATGTTTCGCATTCATGGATAACCTGTGCAATAGTGTCCATGGCCAAGTCCACCCCTCGATCACGAGCACATCTATAGGTTGCATCTCTTCCTTGATGGCCTGAGGTGTCATGGGCCCACTGAGCTAGAAATAATTCACCCTTCGGTTGCCAGTCCAGGTCCACCTGAGCCACTTCAATCTTAGCAGCCTGATCCACCTGCTGGTTGTTTTGATGTTCTTCAGTGGCCCGACTCTTGGGTACGTGAGCATCTACGTGACCTACTTTTACAACCAGGTTCTCTACCCGGGCAGCAATATCTTGCCACAACGCGTCAGCCCAGATGGGTTTGCCTCTGCGCTGCCAGTTGCTCTGCTTCCATTGCTGTAACCACCCCCACAGGGCATTTGCCACCCTCCATGAGTCAGTATAGAGGTAGAGCATTGGCCACTTTTCTCGTTCGGCAATATCCAAAGCCAGCTGGATGGCTTTCACCTCTGCAAACTGACTTGATTCACCTTCTCCTTCAGCAGTTTCTGCCACTTGTCGTACAGGATTCCATACAGCAGCTTTCCACCTCCGATGCTTCCCCACAAGACGACAGGACCCATCAGTGAACAGGGCATAGTGCTTCTCATTTTCTGGTAGTTTATTATACAGTGGGGCCTCCTCAGCACGCGTCACCTCCTCCTCTGGCGATATTCCGAAATCCTTGCCTTCTGGCCAGTCTATGATCACTTCCAAGATTCCTGGGCGACTGGGGATTCCTATTCGGGCCCGTTGTGTGATCAGTGCGACCCACTTACTCCACGTAGCATCAGTTGCATGACGTGTAGAGGGGACCAGGAGGAGCTGTGCTTCAGTGCCAACCACTTCCGAAGCGGCTCGAACCCCTTCATAGGCTGCTAATATCGTTTTTCCAGTTGGAGTATAGCCAGCCTCGAATCCTCTGTATCCCTGACTCCAAAACCCTAGGGGTCGACCTCGAGTCTCCCCCGGTGCTTTCTGCCAGAGGCTCCAGGTAGGGCCATTCTCCCCGGCTGCAGTGTAGAGCACATTTTTTACATCTTGTCCCGCCCGGACTGGCCCAAGGGCTACTGCGTGGACTGTCTCCCGTTTAATTTGTTCAAAGGCTTGTCGTTGCTCAGGGCCCCATTTGAAATCGTTCTTCTTCCGGGTCACTTGATAGAGAGGGCTTATGATCAGACTGTAATTTGGAATATGCATTCTCCAAAAACCCACAACGCCCAACAAAGCTTGTGCTTCCTTTTTGCTGGTTGGTGGAGACATGGCTGTTATTTTGTTGATCACATCCATTGGGATCTGACGATGTCCATCTTGCCATTTTATTCCTGAAAACTGGATCTCCTGTGCAGGCCTCCAGAAGGATTTGGACTGTTTTCTTCCCTTTCTCAAAAACTGCTGCTGCTGTGTTGCCCCACAGGATGATGTCATCAATGTATTGCAGGTGTTCCAGAGCCCCACCCTGTTCCAGTGCAGTCTGGATCAGTCCATGGCAAATGGTGGGGCTGTGTTTCCACCCCTGGGGCAGTCGATTCCAGGTGTACTGGACGCCCCTCCAAGTGAAAGCAAACTGTGGCCTGCACTCTGCTGCCAAAGGGATTGAGAAAAACGCATTAGCGATGTCAGTGGTGGCATACCACTTGGCTGCCTTTGACTCCAGTTCATATTGAAGTTCTAGCATGTTTGGCACGGCAGCGCTCAGTGGTGGCGTGACTTCGTTCAGGCCCCGATAGCCTACTGTTAGTCTCCACTCTCCATTAGACTTTTGAACTGGCCATATGGGACTGTGAAATGGTGAGTGAGTCTTGCTGATCACTCCTTGGCTCTCCAGTCGATGAATCAACTTATGGATGGGAATCAGGGAGTCTCTATTGGTGCGATATTGCTGCCAGTGCACTGTTGTGGTAGCGATTGGCACCTGTTGTTCTTTGACCCTCAGCAACCCCACAATAGAAGGGTCCTTTGAGAGACCAGGCAAGGTGGACAGCTGTTTAATTTCCTCCGTCTCCAAGGCAGCTATACCAAAAGCCCACCGGTACCCTTTTGGGTCCTTGAAACACCCTCTCCTGAGGTAGTCTATGCCAAGGATGCACGGAGCCTCTAGGCCAGTCACAATGGGTTGCTTCTGCCACTCCTTCCCGGTTGAGCTCACTTCAGCTGTTGGGATCCCCCTGTCACTCCAGAAATACAGATGGGTTCTGCCCCTTCATAGCTTGATGGCATTAGGGTACACTGTGCACCGATGTCCACTAGAGCCTTATACTCCTGTGGGTCTGATGTGCCAGGCCATCGAATCCACACAGTCCAGTACACCCGGTTGTCCCTTTCCTCCACCTGGCTGGAGGCAGGGCCCCTCTAGTCCTGGTCATAGCATTTGTTACTCACTTCTTGTAAATGTGAACCAAAAATCCCTTTATTAGGATCGGAAGCAAAATCAGCCCTTCTACCCTGTCTGGGGAACTGCTCACTGGAAACTGGAGCAGCAATTTTCCTGGAAGAACCCCCTTTTGTAGTTGTTTTTCCTTGCAACTCACATACCCGTGCCTCTAGGGTCGAGGTAGATTTTCCATCCCACTTCCTCATGTCCTCTTCATGGTCACACAGATAAAACCACAGGGTGGCCCGTGGTGTGTATCCACTATATCTTCTCTCTTGAGCAGAGGGACACTTACTCCTAATGGCTGAGATACTGGTCCGTACAGGTGACGAGTAGGACATATCCTCTTTGAGTTGCTGGACCTTCTGGGACAGTTTTTCCACAGCCGAGACGCAGGCCCGTAGGGAGGAAGAGAGACTTTCTTCGTATTGTCGGAGTTGGCCAGCCAATTCATCCACCGTTGGTCCCTCTTCATCTTTCCAGGTCATTACTGCCAAAGAGTTTGCATATGATGATGGTGCGCTCCGTACAAACTTCCGCCACATGGGTCGTGTGCACTGGACTTCATCTGGATCTTTGGGTAACTGCTCATTGTCCAGGTCACCATAAATCATCTCCAGCACAGCTAATTCCCTCAGGTACTGGATACCTCTCTCCATGGTGGTCCACTCGCCTGGGTGACATATAACATCTTCCTTGAAGGGATACCTTTCCTTCATGCCTGACAGGAGTCGCCTCCAGAGGCTGAGGGCTTGTGCCCCTTTTCCAATTGCTTTGTCAATGCCCCCTTCCCTAGAAAGGGATCCCAGCTGCTTGGCTTCCCTGCCCTCTAATTCTGGGCTACTGGCCCCATTATCCCAGCATCGGAGCAGCCAGGTGACAATGTGCTCGCCTGGACGATGACTGAAATCTTTTCGCATATCTCGCAGCTCACTCAGGGATAGGGATCGTGTGGTTACCTTCTCATTTGTGGGTTCTGCCTCTTCCTCCTCCTGTTCTTGTGATGGCCCTGGTTCATCATCAGCCCTTACTAAAGGAGCTGATTTTCTTGTGTATTTTTTCTTGTGTATAGGGGCAACTGATACTGGCACGAGTTGGTTCTCTGGTTCAGCTGCAGTGCCTGTCGTGGGGGCTGGCACAGCCGTGGGGGCTTTTGCCGGGCCTGGCGCAGCTGCAGCGTCTGTCATTTTGTCGTCAGATCCAGAGACCTTCTCTTCCCCTTGAGGGTTCTGAATAGTGTTGAACAGGGCTCGGTAGGCATGGGCCAGGCCCCAGCACATTGCAGTGATTTGTGTCTCCCTAGAATTGTCAGGATGACAACATACATACTTTTTCCAAATATTTCACTATTTTTTCAGGATTCTGCACTTGTTCAGGGGTGAAGTTCCAAAACACTGGAGGTGCCCACTGTCCTATGTACTTGCCCATACTCTCCCACACACCCTGCCACTCATAACTATCCAGCCTTGGGGCAGATCTCTGGATGATATTCTTAAACTGCTTATTAACCTTAGACAAAACCAAAACAATATTCTCAAGAACTACCAATGGATATATCTTAACTACCCAAGGATGTTCAAGATATACTGAAAAGTTGTTGCAATGAAGGATGAAACATCATAGAAGAAGGCAGCAAAGGTTCCATTCTGTATTTCGTCCATGAAAAACCTCTCAGAGGAAGAGCTATAATTGCTAATTGTCTCCATGAGGTGGTACCCAAAGTACAGTAATGGCTTCACTACAGAACCCAAATACCAGATAGCACTCAAGGTCAGTGTTTTAATACCAGATCTCCCAGGCAAAACATCACTAATCACTGAAGAGCACAGCAAACTGCAAAACCCAACACCAGTCTTTAACGCGTACTGCAAAAACACGAGCATGGTGCAAATCAGGCAGACTAATACAGAGAACAGATGAATCAATATTATGACCGGCAACTGTTACAGATACAAATTCCTTAATACACTCTGGTTAATCTGTTATTATCTCAAACCCTTTGTGCCCCACGTTGGGCGCCAAAAAGGACTGTTGTGGTTTAACCCCAGACAGCAACTAAGCACCACGCAGCTGCTCAGTCCCCCCACCCCAGTGGGATGGGGGAGAGAATTGGAAGGGTGAAAGTGAGAAAACTCGTGTTATCAACATTATTCTCATCCTAAATCCAAAACACAGCACTATAGCAGCTACTAGGAAGAAAAAATCAACTCTATCCCAGCTGAAACCAGGACAAGGCTATACAATGGCCTACCACCCATTAGCAGCATTAGTTCAAGTCATACAACTTAGTATTATGGGAGTACTTTTGTACTAGCATAAAGGTACTTACAAAGGCATTTTGTTTATTCGTTTGTGGGAAGAAGGATAACCTATTCTGGTATTGACAAGAGATTATCAAAGGATTTTTTAGAGTAAATGCAACTAAACAAAAATAATCTCTCTAATCAAACCAGTTTTACTGCTATAAAACCCATGTGTGGATCAAGACGAATTTTATAACTGTCCTGTGAAAGAGAAGTATTTCTTATTTTAGAATGGAAAAAATGCAGTACAAAGGCTAGTACAGGAGTTAAATATTGCAGGAATATCTGGTTCCCTAGAAATGTGTTATATTCCTTCCACAACACACACTGAATACAGTGAATACCTCATGCATCTAGTATTAGAATGCCTTTCTATACCATATCCCAACACTGCTTATCACACATATGATAGGCGCATATATATTTATTTGTGCATATACATTTTACATGTTTTTCAGTCACTTCATCTGCTCCAGTCCTGATACCAAACATTATGTCAAGAATTATTTTAACTAACTGAAGTGTTTTAAGTGTTCCTATTTAGATGAATGACGGAAACCATTGTACCTGGAAAGAACATTGTATTTTAGTAAATGCAGATTTCCAGTCAATTCATGCTCTGTATAATAAAGATATATTGTGCTGATTTGGGATGTGAGATCCAATGCTGTCATATTACTTTTCTGCAAAAATAACAGTTATTTCATAATTAATAACAAGGAAAGGAAGATCTTTATCAAATAGCAGAACCAGTATGAGAGAATGACTTTTCATTTTGATTGTCTCATGGCATGCATTCTAGTTATCATGAGTTTGGGTTCCAAACTCTTTAATTTTTGCCAATGCCTTGATTGGCAAGTGGTGCAAACTTATTGCTTTTACTCTTACCCGATTGTATTCCCTTCAGAAGAAAACTTCCAAGTGCCCACAACATTCTCTTCCCCTGTTTCTCATGTAACACTGGAAGGACAGACCTCACTCCAGAAACAATATTTATTTGCCTTTGAATGGGGGCTGGGGAGGAGAAGGATTATATCTGGAGAGTAAGAGCGGTTCACATGGGACAACTGTGCATCTACCAGTTGTCTGCATGGAGACAGAGACTTTTTAATCTTCCTCCTTCATACTAGCCCCATTCTAGTTTGCAAAATTTAAATAGAAGGACTTCTTAATGCCAACAGACAGACACCATAGAAACAGCAGATACATTCAGGGTGAAGGACCCAGTTATTTCCACTGGTATAAACAGTTTTGTCACAGACTCATTAAAAGGTTCAGGAAAAAGGAAGTCCATATTCCTGATACCTCTCTATAGCTGTGTACATTTACTATAGACCACTCCAGAAAAAAACTCACACCTTTACAGAAGAATGGACACGGTAAGTGCTGTAGTTGCAGAGCAATAGAGTGATTTGTAAGTAAGTTTAATGACATCAGGAAAAGCAGAGGCAATTATAAGTTTTGCATGGTCATTTTCAGTCGGTGTAAAAAAAAATGTAGTATATTTGGCACAGAGGCGTTTTTTTGGACAATGTTCATTAACATTTTAGTATAACATTATTCAAAATTTAGGGAATAAATTCACCTTTCCATTAAAATTGGTAATGTTATGAAAGTAAAATACAATTTAGGCTGATAGTCACAGTCTGAGTTTAACTATCTGGAAACTAATTACAAAGCCCTTAAAAAAAAATACAATTGCAAAACAGTCATTGAATTCTCTTCACTGAGCTCCCGTTTGGAAACAAGCCTTCTGGCAAGTCAAGCCCAGTCCGTATTTCAGGTTTAAATCTGCCTCATTGGTATTAGTTTTGGTGAAACCTAGCAAAAAGGAGAGAAAAAACACAACAGTTGGCATACAGATATAGCAGTACAACCCATCGTCCACTTCCACCTCTATCAACTATGTGCCACTGAAGATTAGAGACACTGTATTTATTTAAACTGATATATTTGCATTATTTCAGAGATAAACACTCTCACCACTAAATTTTCTGATGCAGGAATACAAGATGTGTGTGGTGCTACTATCCAGCCAAAATAAACTTCATTTATTTTGAGTTGGGCTATTGACTTAAGAATGCAAGCAGATTAAACTTGGACAGCTGAACCTGTACTTGCCCCTGCTAACTGCATGGTCTTCTTGGAGGACTTCCAATGCCAGCAGAAAGGATAGCTGAACTCAGGTGAAGCAGCTCCTCAGTTATACAGCATACAGGATGGCACGATTCTGCACCTGGGACAGGGTAATCCTGGTTATACGTACAAATTGGGGGACGAGAGGCTGGAGAGCAGCCCCGCGGAAAGAGATCTGGGGGTTTGGTTTGATGGCAAGTTGAATACGAGTCAACAGTGTGCCCTGGCAGCCAAAAGAGTCAACCGTGTCCTGGGGTGCATCGAGCACAGCATAGCTAGCTGGTGGAGGGAGGTGATTGTCCCACTCTACACTGCACTGGTGCGGCCCCACCTTGAGTACTGTGTGCAGTTTTGGGTGCCTCAATATAAGAAGGCCATCAAACTATTAGAGTGTGTCCAGAGGAGGGTGACTTGGTTTGCTCAGCTTGGAGAAGAGAAGGCTGAGGAGTGACCTCATCGCAGTCTACAACTTCCTCAAGGGGGGCAGCAGAGGGGGAGGTGCTGATGTCCTCTCTCTGGTGACCAGCGATAGGACACATGGAAATGGAATGAAGCTGCGTCAGGGGAAGTTCAGGTTGGACCTTAGGAAAAGGTTCTTCACTGAGAGGGTGGTCGGTCACTGGAACGGGCTCCCCAGGGAAGTGGTCACGGCACCAAGCCTGTCAGAGTTCAAGGAGCATCTGGATGACGCTCTTAATCATATTGTTTAGTTTTAGGTAGTCCTGCGAGGAGCAGGGAGTTGGACTCAATGATCCTTATGGGTCCCTTCCAAATCAAGATATTCTATGGTTCTATGAACTCAAAAATAGGCCGTGGCTTAGTTAATACGCTGGCCCATAAATGGTCATAGTTTGTGTACAGTGGGGCTGTGCTTGCTATGAACAGCAATAGGACAGATAGCTGCAGATGGGCAACTGCTTCAGCCATCAACTTGTAATCCACTTGCATTCATGCATCAATACACTGAATGATGTAGAAGCAACAAAACATTATATTCAAGATATGATTGAATTGCCACTGCAGTATTAAAAGCAGCATGCCGAGGAATCTTAAACTGATGATTTCCCTTCTTTGCTCAATAGCAAATTTCATTCTGCTTTTCCTTCTCACCCACCAGGAGATAGGATGCTATCTGTCAATGCTGGGTCTGTGCAGTAGTTAACTGAGTTTTGGAACGTGCATATTAGCAGGGGATATACAATGAAATGTATATGTATACTATATACATACTGTGTGTATAGTATAGGTATACATTTGATTTGATTATTTGTATAGTATACAATATGTATACTATACATATAGTTCAATACTTCTAATTTTACCTATTTTTTTTTTAAACTTGCCTTCTTCCATTCACATTCATTTTTGCGTGAGGACACACTTATGTATTCTATTGTTTTAATTTTATATAGTCATAAAAATCAATTAGTGATATTAAAAGATATCCAGCAGACCAAAAATAAAACACAGTAAGCCTAAAAAGGAAACTGGATGAGGAAAGAAGGTGTAAATGGGAACAATACAGAGAAGACTTTGGAGTGAAGAGTAGCAATGGTTAACATTTGGTTGAACCCTGACTGCAGGTCTACACAGATACCCTGAGGAAAAGCTCTCCACAGAAGATCCAAACCTCTTTAAATATCTCCTGTTCCCAGCCCTAGTTAAATAGGTGCCCCAGGATGAAGATCAAAAATAATTCATATGATCTTACTTGTTCAGGATGAAAAACAGTTCCACAGATAATCTGCCTCCTAGTTGATTAATGTGTCCCACTGAAACATCACATACTACATTTCTTCTGCCTCCTTATCCTATCTTTTTCACTTAACGGTACTGAAGAAGCTAACTTATGAAAGAATGAAAAGGTACAGGGCTGTATTTTCTGTACCAGTTATCCTTCCTCCAGCCACAATATATCATCATTTATAACTTTATGAGAATAGCCACCGAGGAAAGCTTAGTTCATGAAGAATGTGTTTACTCTATCAAATGCTAATGAAATGTTTTCAGTGGATGGAAACTATTCATTGATTTTTCAATGTTCTGTGTGAACTAGGATAATAAACAGATGTAATAGCTACAAGTGTAGAGGAGCTGGAAAAACTCCCTGAGTGCACCAACATTCCTGGACTAATTCCAGAAACGTTTCAACATTTCTGACTCAAGGTGCATATGTGCTTCACTTAATTTGGGCCTATTTCTGCCTAACCCAGAGATGGTTCCATTGAAGTAAAGACAACAACTGGAGGATGAAGATAGCACCATTAAATTCTGTATTCTGCAAATAATGATAAAAGACAATTACTGGAGGAGATTATTGTTTTTTCTGCTGTTGTAGATTTTTGTGCCATCAAAACCTCAAGTGTTTTACATTTGAATGAGCATATTACGTTAAATGTAATGTCTTCACATCTGATGCTAACAGCTGTCATTTCTGTGTATCACTGTCCGCTTCAGAAAGGGTCTGATCCCCATGAGTGCTGAAGTGCCACAATGCCTGCTGAAGACTGGTGTCTTCTGACAATAAAGTCCTTTCCTGTAGTTTCATTCTATTTAAATGCTGACTAAACACGGCACCTTCAAATTCATCATGAAGTTAATCCCCAAATTAAATACACAAGAACAAAACAAAGTGACTGACTGCAACAAATAGATACAAAGCTACAGGGTCATTTTTATGTTTTAGTATTGGATTCTACCTGTTTGACAGGCTGATCAGCCAATGAAAAAGAAGCCCTGAGATTATCAAAGTTTTAAAAAATTGATCATTTTTTCCTAAATCACAGTCAGAAGCTGAATGAATAATTTCCTTTGCACATAGAATTGCTGAATATGGAAGGTTGCTTCCACTGTAAATTAAAAAATAATAATGACTTCCACAAAATGTTACATGGAAAATGAATAATGGAGCAAAGTGATTTTGTAGCAGTTTCCTGCACTCTGCAGTTGCAGGTCACTCATCTTTAACCGAACAATTTTTCTCAGATAAATGAATATATTTTCAGAAGTGAACAGCTCTTTATTTAAAATATTTAGAACTCCACAAGAAAAACATACACTATCATATTTGGTTATCAAAAATGCTCTCTTATGGACACAGGGAATTAATGAAATCTTACAGGCTCATTGCTCAGAATGTTTTATTTACTGCCAATAGTATGTTCAAAGCCTTAATAACAAACTTTTTCACATAATAACTGCTCTGCAATCTTACAGTTATGTGCCCTAGCCCTGCCATGAATTTCTGCAAAGAGGAAGAGAACTGTACTTCATTACCAAATATTCCCCAACTATTTTTACAGCACAATTTGTATACTGTCATACTTGCTGTCGTCGCCAAAAGAGGGCTGACCTGCCCCAAAAGACTTTACAACACAGAAGAAAAAACTGTAATAAGCATGTAAGACAAGGGCATGAAGAAACTATATTTGTTATATCAGCCACACATATAGAATCAGTTACACTCTAGTGTGCTACAGCTTTCCATTATTAAGCCAGTTTTGTGTTAGCTTTAAGTGAGACTTAAGAAAGAATGTGAAGGTAAAAAGGCAGTGGCTTTATGGATTAATGCAGAGCGTAAGTTTCATTAGTACAAGGCAATGGGAGAGAAAAAGCAAAGATATCAACAGTAGAGCATTTCATTGATTGGCACTAGTAACAGAGAGTGGACACGTAGTCGCTCCTGTTCAGAAGACTCACAACCCCACCTAAAGATAGCATGAAAACTTAGCAACAGAGAGTTAGGTAAACTTATTTATACAGTGGAAAAATAAATATTCATCCACCTCTCAGATATGAATCAGCTCCCCTCTTCAAAGCATCAGAAAAGTTCCCTTTCCACACTGTCCTTTTACTCAGTCATTTTTCCATCTCTTCTGTTTTTCCCAGCTTCTAATGCCAATACCCAATATAATCATACTAGATTAGCCCTAAATTCTCTTCCTATTTTCATTGTAAATCCCACAGGTAATCTACCCAGCCCTCACCTATAAGGAGGAAACTTACTGCATCTACAGGTCTTCATGTGATGAGTATTCGTGGAGAATATTTGTTCTGACACCAGAATAACTATATTTGTTTGTAAAATGACTTACTGTGAAGTCACAGCCAGTGCTTTTCTTGATATCATCCGCTGACAGTTCTTCCCAGATTTCCACAAGGGTCAACCCCTTCTTCTTGTCCACATCAAACACAGCCTGTCAGGTTCAAATAGCACACAATTAATTTTTTATTATCAAAGCAGAAAACGAGGAAGTAAGTAGTAATATTGTACAAAATGGTGTGCTGAAATAGGTAGAGTTCCCTCAGTAACAAAAGATGCCATTATCAATTGGTTTCACTTTTCACTTTTCTGACTGACCAATAACGTTTTCTGCTACATTCATCTGTACCTGAAAGAATCTAAAATATGAGCTGTGTTAGTTCTGTGGGAAAAATGTGCAACTCTTCTTCACTGCATGAAATGAGGACCATGCCTCCTGCTCCAATCTGGTGAGAATTGGGAGGTCCAAAGGAAAGGGCTGAGACATTCTTTGCTGCAAGACAATGCCCACCAAGAGATCATGAAAGAAAAGAGGGAAAACCAGTGTTTCCCTCATTCTTCTGTTTCATTTTTAGGCCAGTAGAGAGGTACGGAGTGGTTGATCACCTTCATCAGATTATGAGCTTCTCCAACAGCTATTCCACACCCAGTGCAAATTTTAGTATTTTCAGAAGCTAGCAATGAAAGAGAAAATTTCTTAGTTTATTTTTAACTAAAAGCTTGGGAGGAAGTGGCTAAAGGAGCAAAGGCTGTTCTTTCTGATGTCTTCATAAGACATGCTTTTCTCTTCCAAAGCTCCCAAGCACATCAAATAAAAACATCTGTAAAATGATGTGCACTTTAATGGTGCCTACCAGAGGGAGATACACAGGTTGCAAGTTAGTTGCCAGGGAAACCATAAGGTCTATAGTCATTTTCCTTAAAAAAAAAAGTCAGTAGAAAAAGACTAGTCCTAGTAGACTAATACCGAGAACAGATGAATCAATATTATGACCGGCAACTGTTAACAGATACAAATTCCTTAATACACTCTGATTAATCTGTTATTATCTCAAACGCTTCCTGCTCCACGTTGGGCACCAAAAAGGACTGTCGTGGTTTATCCCCAGCCAGCAACTAAGCACCACACAGCTGCTTGCTCACTTCCCCCCTCCCTGGTGGGATGGGGGAGAGAACTGGAAGAGTAGAAGTGAGAAAACTCGTGGGTTGAGGTAAGAACAGTTTAATAATTGAAATAAAGTAAAATAGTAGTGGTAATAATAATATACAAAGCAAGTGACGCACTATACAATTGCTCACCACCTGCCGACCGATGCCCAGCCAGTCCCCGAGCAGCGGTCGCCACCCCCCGGCCAACTCCCCCAGTTTCTATACTGAGCATGACGTCATATGGTATGGAATAGCCCTTTGGCCAGTCTGGGTCAGCTGTCCTGGCTATGCTCCCTCCCAGCTTCTTGTGCACCTGGCAGAGCATGGGAAGCTGAAAAGTCCTTGACTAGTGTAAACTCTACTCAGCAAGAACCAAAACATCAATGTGTTATCAACATTGTTCTCATACTAAATCCAAAATACCATAATCCAGCTAAAATCATACTAAATCCAAAACACTATACCAGCTACTAGGAAGAAAATTAACTCTATCCCAGCCGAAACAGGACAGTATATCAGCCTGTAATTGCTGGATGTCTTAGAGCAGGAAGGGCTGGGCAGATGCTCCTGTTATTTTAATAAGTCCAAATAGACTTCATCAAAGTATTGCCATTGAGCATCTCACGGAAGCAGGATTCAGGACAGGCATATGAATAACTTGAGGCTCAGGTACGAGCTCGTCCAAATTTGAAGGCAAGGTCATAACTCCTTTCTGTGTTGTTTGCTTGTTTTTTCCCCCCCTTGTAAAATTACTAAATTGAAAGATCAGGGGGGCAAATAAAACCATGATAAGGGTTAAGACACCAGCTGGAGGTTGAAGCATGCTGGGAGCTGGTGGAGGTGCTGTTCCTGCTCCAACCTCAGCAGCCTGCAAAGAGGGAGGCAAACTGTCCCAAATATTACTGCTCCCCATCAGCTTCTGCACCTCAGTCCCTGGAAGGGGCAGTTCTGCAAGCCAAAACAGCAGGAGCTGCCCCAGGGAAACTAATGTTTAGTAATGCACAGGCCTTGCAGGGGTCCCTTGCAGAGGGTACCTGTCCTCCGCATTGGGCAGAAGAAAGAATCTTCTTCTAACTTAGACATAAACCTCAGCAACTTTAATTCTCTAAATCAGGAGTTGCCTACTCCTGCACATCTGTCAGGTGTGGCAAGGATGTGCCAGTGGGCACTGAAACATGGAGAAGTTTGTGCTCTCCCCTGGTATTCACCTAGAGGTGCTCACAGGTGAGCCCCAGGCATTTAGACAGTGTTATTAGTGAATTAAACGAACACCAAAGAGGATTCTAAGCAGCCTGGGCTGTGACTAGCTGTGTTAGATTATTAAAGGTAATGACAATGCTGATCAGGTGCAGGAGGGCTGGGATGGTTGGGGTGGCCCTGGGGGAGAGCAGTAGAAAGATGGATGGGTCGGCTCCTGCTGTGCACACTGCAGGAATGGCTTCCTCAGAGCATCCCTTCTGCAGGTGAAACAGCCAAAGAGAAGAGAAGCAAAGACTGACCTAAGCCCACAGACCAAGGGCCTTGCCTTTACCAGGTATTAGACCACTGCAATGGCCATGCCTGGACTTTGCGCTGTCATCCAGGATGCAAACTTCACAGACTACTCTGTCTGAGCAGCTGCTCCTGAGGGCTGGGCTGAACCGGTGAGGATGTGGTGCAGTGGCTTTGCAGCAGCAGGCACCTGCAGGGAAGAGTGTTAAATGCCTTTCCCAGTGTCTGGAGGAGTGCTGCTGCAAAGGAGTGTGAAATCTCAGCTGGCAGTTCCCACCAGGGCTTCTCTGTGCAGCACCAGGGATGGTTGGATGCTGCAGGGAAGTCAACAAGCTTTGGTCCACCATGGGCACAGATTTGCTGGGGAGATCAGCAATGCTGCAGTCACCAAGCATACTGCCAGCAAGGGCAATCGGATGGGATGGCACTCAGACATTCCTGCTTGTCCCTGGGGTGGAAAGGCACTGTGCGGCAGGGGATAGCTTGTCCTCCCTGGTCATTACCATGTAGACTGCTGGTGGTCAAGTCTCTTTGTTAGCTAATGGAGTAACCAAGTAATGGAGGGATTAATATTGGGAAAGGGCAAGTCTGAGCAAAAAAGATGTGTGGTCTGCTTGTGTTAATAAACCTGTGTAGGATCTCAACAGGTCACACTGATGTGCTTGGGTGCCACAGAGCCTGTGCACACAAAGGGCAGAGGGGGCAGCAGGGCAGGCTGCTCGCCCCAGGGCCAGGCAGAGGGGTCAACTGCTGCTGGGAGTATTTTCATGCAAGAGGAATTATGAATTACATAAAGCAGCAGACACTTTCTAATTCTTTGTATTCTTTCATCTGTGTCTCCAGCCTTAATTTAGTGGGTAATATATTTGATTGGACACATCTAAAGTTGGTGGAAACTGACTCATAGTGAAATGCTGCCAGTGGTGCTAAGCATGAACGTAGAGAGAGAGAGACTTTTTATGTTGCCATGTGTTAGAAAAGCTGAAACTGAAATACTTGTGATGGGGATGTCATGCCTGATGCCTCAGGCAGCCCAGAGAGAGTGTGCAGTCTCCATCTTTGGAGAGATTCAAAACCTGACTGGACACTGTCCTGAGCAACCTGTTCTGGGTGACTTGCTTGAGCAGGAGGGTTGGACAAGATGACCTCCAGAGGTGCCTTCCCAGCTCAATCACCCTGTGATATTACAAATAATGAGCTTTTAGAAGCTTTGGAGTTCTTTCTATTTCTTAGGCTCCTTCATATTGCCTTTGTGTGAAAAATGAAATGGTCTATGGATTGGTCCCTTTTTCCCTCTGGTGAATGGCTGTGGTGGGCCTCCAGCCAGCTGCAGCTCCAAGGGCAGCCATAGCACCTCTCCCTTGCCACAGGTGCCAAGGACATCAAAAGGCTTTGAACCGCAGACCTCAAGCAACAAAATGAAAATTGAAGAAAAACTCAAAATGAGACAGAATAGAAATAAGAGGTTAAAAAACAACCAACAAAAATTTAAAAATCCCTTTGCTCCCTACTGCATCCTTCAGGTTGGTCCTTTCAGAGACAGGGGAAAGGGGTAGAAAAGACTTGCCTTTTGGAGCAGCATTAGCTGCAAAAAAAATCAGACTATCTTATCTAAAGTTTTATCTGATTTAAAAAGAAAAAAATCTTAAGAAAATAAATGTATTAAAAACTAAAATGTTGACAGTAAGAAAGATTGACCTATGGTCCTTTAGAGAAAAGAAATTTAACTATTTGGCTTTGTCTTGCTTTAATACTGCTTTTAAAGCACCTACTTTGAAAATAGATTCATATATTGTAGTTTCCCCACAGTGTGGGGCACTGCTGGAAGAATCCTTTGCTAAAAAAATGGATGTCATTAATGTGTAGTAAAAAAAAGGTTTGGCTGATTTTTTCTAGAGTCTATTTTAACATGTCTAAATTACAGTCTTTTCCAGTCTAATCTGTAATTTCTTAGAAGAAAATCATCAACTGATGTTTTTAATCATTCATTTATTGCCTAAGGTGGCTGCTCATGAAAACTCTGCATTTCACAGGAATTGGCTTTGAATTATGTGGGGTTGTAGTATGTTTTCTAAGTTATATCTCAACATGTTTGTTGGCATCATCAGGAAGGTATTATCTATCTGTTGTAGCGCCTCTCAGGTGAATCCCTTTGTGGCTAAAGAAAAGGCAGATACTTTTTTCCCCACTTCAGGATATTTCCTCAGGGATTCAGCAACTATATAAAATTGCAAGATCTTCCAAAATATCTTGGTTAGTCCTTCATCCCCCTATTGGGCTCTTTTTCCTTAAAAAAAAAAGTCAGTAGAAAAAGACCAGTGAAGATTGAACTTGAAATGAAAGTGTATTCTTAAACTCATCACAGAAGTGTACTAAAGCTCAACTGTCCTCTGGGTACATGACACTGATTTATGGGACTGAAAAACGATAGCTCCTCCAAATTTTAAAAGAGTGTTGTGGTTTAACCTGGCAGGCAGCTAAACACCACACAGACATTCGCTCACTCCCCTCCCCCCTCAGTGGGATGGGGGAGAGAATCAGGAAAAAAAAATTAAAATTCATGGGTTGAGATAAAGACAGTTTAATAGGACGGAAAAGGAAGGGAAAATAATAATAATAATAATAATAATAATAATAATAAAAGAATATACAAAATAAGGGATGCACAATGCAATTGTTCACCACCCACCGACTGATGCTCAGCCAGTTCCTGAGCAGCGGTCACCGCCACCCAGCCAATTCCCCCAGTTTATATACTGAGCATGATGTCATACAGTATGGAATATCCCTTTGGCCAGTCTGGGTCAGCTGTCCTGGCTGTGCCCCCTCCCAGCTTCTTGTGCACCGGGCAGAGCATGGGAAGCTGAAAAGTCCTTGACTAGTGTAAGCACTACTTAGCAACAACTAAATCATCAGTGTGTTATATCAACATTATTCTCATCCTAAATCCAAAACACAGCACTATACCAGCTACCAAGAAAAAAAATTAACTCTATCCCAGCTGAAACCAGGACAGTATCCACGGGATATGTTTCCAGCCATCCGGTGTTTGCTTCCACCATTGTAAGCACATGGAACTTGTCTTGGCAGGTTTGTGGGAATGTGATCTAGTCAATCTGCCAGGCCTCCCAATATTAATATTTCAGCCATCGTCCTCCATACCACAGAGGCTTGAACCGACCTCAAGTCTCCCCTGGTGCTTTCTGCCAGAGGCTCCAGGTAGGGCCATTCTCCCCGGCTGCAGTGTAGAGCACATTTTTTACATCTTGTCCTGCCCGGACTGGCCCAAGGGCTACTGCATGGACTATCTCCTGTTTAATTTGTTCAAAGGCTTGTCGTTGCTCAGGGCCCCATTTGAAATCGTTCTTCTTCCGGGTCACTTGATAGAGAGGGCTTACGATCAGACTGTAATTTGGAATATGCATTCTCCAAAAACCCACAACGCCCAACAAAGCTTGTGCTTCCTTTTTGCTGGTTGGTGGAGACATGGCTGTTATTTTGTTGATCACATCCATTGGGATCTGACGATGTCCATCTTGCCATTTTATTCCTGAAAACTGGATCTCCTCTGCAGGCCTCCAGAAGGATTTGGACTGTTTTCTTCCCTTTCTCAAAAACTGCTGCTGCTGTGTTGCCCCACAGGATGATGTCATCAATGTATTGCAGGTGTTCCAGAGCCCCACCCTGTTCCAGTGCAGTCTGGATCAGTCCATGGCAAATGGTGGGGCTGTGTTTCCACCCCTGGGGCAGTCGATTCCAGGTGTACTGGACGCCCCTCCAAGTGAAAGCAAACTGTGGCCTGCACTCTGCTGCCAAAGGGATTGAGAAAAACGCATTAGCGATGTCAGTGGTGGCATACCACTTGGCTGCCTTTGACTCCAGTTCATATTGAAGTTCTAGCATGTTTGGCACGGCAGCGCTCAGTGGTGGCGTGACTTCGTTCAGGCCCCGATAGCCTACTGTTAGTCTCCACTCTCCATTAGACTTTTGAACTGGCCATATGGGACTGTGAAATGGTGAGTGAGTCTTGCTGATCACTCCTTGGCTCTCCAGTCGATGAATCAACTTATGGATGGGAATCAGGGAGTCTCTATTGGTGCGATATTGCTGCCAGTGCACTGTTGTGGTAGCGATTGGCACCTGTTGTTCTTTGACCCTCAGCAACCCCACAATAGAAGGGTCCTTTGAGAGACCAGGCAAGGTGGACAGCTGTTTAATTTCCTCCGTCTCCAAGGCAGCTATACCAAAAGCCCACCGGTACCCTTTTGGGTCCTTGAAACACCCTCTCCCGAGGTAGTCTATGCCAAGGATGCACGGGGCCTCTAGGCCAGTCACAATGGGGTGCTTCTGCCACTCCTTCCCGGTTGAGCTCACGTCAGCCTCCAATACAGTCAGCTGTTGGGATCCCCCTGTCACTCCAGAAATACAGATGGGTTCTGCCCCTTCATAGCTTGATGGCATTAGGGTACCCTGTGCACCGATGTCCACTAGAGCCTTATACTCCTGTGGGTCTGATGTGCCAGGCCATCGAATCCACACAGTCCAGTACACCCGGTTGTCCCTTTCCTCCACCTGGCTGGAGGCAGGGCCCCTCTAGTCCTGGTCATAGCATTCGTTACTACCTTCTTGTAAATGCGAATCAAAAATCCCTTTATTAGGATCGGAAACAAAATCAGCCCTTCTACTCTGTCTGGGGAACTGCTCACTGGAAACTGGAGCAGCAATTTTCCTGGAAGAACCCCCTTTTGTAGTTGTTTTTCCTTGCAACTCACGTACCCGTGCCTCTAGGGTCGAGGTAGATTTTCCATCCCACTTCCTCATGTCCTCTTCATGGTCACACAGATAAAACCACAGGGTGGCCCATGGTGTGTATCCACTATATCTTCTCTCTTGAGCAGAGGGACGCTTACTCCTAATGGCTGAGATACTGGTCTGTACAGGTGAGGAGTAGGACATGTCCTCTTTGAATCGCTGGAACTCCCGGGACAGTTTTTCAGACAGTTTTTCCACAGCCGAGACGCAGGCCCGTAGGGAGGAAGAGAGACTTTCTTCGTATTGTCGGAGTTGGCCAGCCAATTCATCCACCGTTGGTCCCTCTTCATCTTTCCAGGTCATTACTGCCAAAGAGTTTGCATATGATGATGGTGCGCTCCGTACAAACTTCCGCCACATGGGTCGTGTGCAGCTGGCTTCATCTGGATCTTTGGGTAACTGCTCATTGTCCAGGTCATTTTACATCACCTCCAGCACAGCTAATTCCCTCAGGTACTGGATACCTCTCTCCATGGTGGTCCACTTGCCTGGCTGACATAAAAAATCTTCCTTGAAGGGATACCTTTCCTTCACAGCTGCCAGAAGTTGCCTCCAGAGGCTGAGGACTTTTGCCCCTTTTCCATTTGCTTTGTCAATGCCCCCTTCCCTAGAAAGGGATCCCAGCTGCTTGGCTTCCCTGCCCTCTAATTCTGGGCTACTGGCCCCATTATCCCAGCATTGGAACAGCCAGGCGACGATGTGCTCGCCTGGACAACAGATGAAATCTTTTCGCATATCTCGCAGCTCACTCAGGCATAGGGATCGGGTGGTTGCCATCTCATTTATGGGTTCTGCCTCTTCCTCCTCCTCTTCTTGTGTTAACCCTGGTTCATCTTCATCCCTTACTAAACGAGCTGATTTTCTTGTGTATTTCTTCTTCTGTATAGGGGCAACTGATACTGGCACGGGTTGGTTCTCTGGTTCAGCTGCAGTGCCTGTCGCCAGGGTTTAAGCAGCTGCAGTGCCTGTCGCAAGGGTTGGAGTATCCGCAGTGCCTGTCACCAATGTTTGAGTAGCCGCAGTGCTCGTCGTGAGGGTAGATCTCCGGATGGTATTTTTAAATAGTTGTTTAACCCTAAACAAGACCTGAACCATATTCAGGAGACATAGCAATAGGAACACGCTGGTTTGAACATCCCAAGGATATTCAAAATTGTCAAGAGCTGTTCTAACTACCCTGAAGGAGAAAGTAAAGTGAAAGAGTTGGGAAAAGTGTGTCGTCGTCCCCCGGCTCCCCTTGTTCTGGTTTCGGCTGGGATAGAGTTCATTTTCTTGCTAGTAGCTGGTATAGTGCTGTGTTTTGGGTTTAGGATGAGAATAATATTGATAATAAACTGATGTTTTAGTTGTTGCCAAGTAATGCTTACACTAGGCAAGGACTTTTCAGCTTCCCATGCTCTGCCGGGTGCACAAGAAGCTGGGAGGGGGCACAGCCAGGACAGCTGACCCAGACTGGCCAAAGGGATATTCCATACCATGTGACGTCACGCTCAGTATATAAACTGGGGGGAGTTGTCCAGGGGGCAGGGACCGCTGCTCAGGAACTGGCTGGGCATCAGTCGGCAGGTGGTGAGCAATTGCGTTGTGCATCACTTCTTTTATATATTCTTTTATCATTATTATTATTATTTCCTTCCTTTTCTGTCCTATTAAACTGTCTTTATCTCAACCCATGAATTCAACTTTTTTTTCTTTTTGTTTTTTCAGTTCTCTTCCCCATCCCACTGCAGGGGGGAGGGGAGTGAGCAAATGGCTGTGTGGTGTTTAGCTGCCTGCTGGGTTAAACCACAACAGTCCTTTTTTGGTGACCAACATGGGGCATGAAGGGTTTGAGATAATGACAGATCTGACCAGAGCATGTTAAAACAAATTTGTGATAAGCATTCATTATATTAGTTTAGGACAAAGAGAAGCTGGGCATAAGGAACATACAGACTATGAAGCTTCTATGGAAACAGAATTTGTAACACTGTACTGTTTGTACTGTTTGTACTGTTGTACATTTTTGTCATCTCCTAATAAAGCAACCAGATCTGACAAGTGGTGACTCAGAGAAATTTCTGCTTGTTTTTTATTTTATATCAGTCCCTGTTCAGTCTCATGTTTTGTGCCTTACATTTTTATGTGACCAGTTAGTATAAGGCGGCTGCAGAAAAACTTCCACATTTTCATTTATTTTCCCTTACTTTGTGGAGGAAAAACTTTAAATTACAGTAGCAATATACCACCAGGAGAAAGCAAATTCTACATCAGCACCTTTGATGCATTCTACTTAGTACGACAGATGGATCACAGAGGGACTACTCTAAGCCCTTAAAATTGTAAACACTGATAATAAAAGGAGCATGATTACAGCAAAAACCTTAAGTCACTTATCCTTCGCTGAAAAGATCCACTAATGTACTTTGAGCACCAGCAATATCAGATACTCACATGGACTTGCACTGGAGAGTAAATTGCTTCACAAACGGAATCAAGTAAGGACAAAAGAATTAAAGCCCTGCTACAGCTACAGGTCATGTTTCTCTGAAAGAGTCTGTAGTATACACTAAGGAAGATGCCAATTGTCTAACACATGTGCTACCCAGTTGTTGCTCTGCTGGAAAAAAATGAGTTGTGATTACAGCTGTATTTGAGGATTTACATCTCACAAGGCAAATTTTCAGGTACACTTTGGGAAAAATAAGGGGATACTCACTTTGCATACTTCTCACACATGGCATCTCTGTTCTGAAGATGTCTAAGAGTACAGTCCACTATACTAGATGTCAATGGTGAAAGCTTTAAAAGGAAAAATATGAGCCACCAGGCCTCTGGAATTGAACTCCAAAGGAATCTTTGCCCTTCATTGGCAACAGATACCAAATATATTCTTCATTTTTACTAAGCTCTACTACTATTACTGAGTGGCACTTCTTAGGGATAGAGGAGGAAAGTATTGACAAGGATTCAAGAAAAGTATTTTACCTTCTCTGTAATGATGCGGTTTACACATTGTTTCCCAGTAAGTTGTAAATTGCACTTTTCCAAGATTTTATGGACATTACCCTGTGTTTAACAATATACAGAAAAACATTAATTTTCAAAAGCAACACAGCTTACTGTCTGACGTTCACAGCATACAGTCTGACAACACTGTATGACATCATGCTCAGTATATAAACTGGGGGAGTTGGCCGGGGGTCAGCAATCGCTGCTTGGGGATGTGCTGGGCATCGGTCGGTGGGTGGTAAGCAATTGTATAGTGTATCACTTGCTTTGTATATTATTATTGTATTATTATATTATTACTATTACTACTATTCTATTTCATCTTAATTAAACTGTTCTTAACTCACGAGTTTTCTGACTTTCACCCTTCCAATTCTCTCCCCCATCCCACTGGGGTGGGGGGAGTGAGCGAGCGGCTGTGTGGTGCTTAGTTGCTGGCTGGGGTTAAACCACGACACATATGATATCATGCTCAGTATATAAACTGGGGAAAGTTGGCCGGGGGGGGACCACTGCTCAGGAACTGGCTGGGCATCGGTTGGCTGGTGGTAAGGAACTGCATTGTACATCACTTATTTTGTATATTTTATCATTGTTTTCTCTTCCTTTTCTGTCCTATTAAACTGTCTTTATCTCAACTCATGAATTTTACTTTTTTTTTTCCTTTTTTTTTTTTTTCTGATTCTCTCCCCCATCCCACTGGCAAGGAGGGAAGTGAGCGAACGGCTGTGTGGTGTTTAGCTGCCTGCTGGGTTAAACCACAACATGGTGGAAATCAGTTTTAGTTTCAAAGAATATTCAATACGGGCAAACTCAGGATATATTTCTGCATCCACAAGATCACTGATATACAAAAGAAAAGGCTTTGGACTTTGTTAAATCATTAAAATAAGGAATCAGATTATTTCAAAATTATTCATGCAGAATTGTGTTACAATGTATACAGGAATAAAACTCAGATAAAAAAATGGATAAAAATGAGGAAGGCAAAATTAATTCCTCTTATGTTATTAGACAAATTTTAGGAAATACAAGAACATTTTCACACTTTTATGAAGCCAGCTCAATCCACCAAAGAAAGGTTATCTGGACTCTGTCTCTGCGTTCTCTGTCAAGGAGCCTGAAATTATCCAAGATCCTCCAGTCACACTGAAGACTGTGGCTTCTTCAAGAACCTTTTCCTTTTTCTTCCCCATCTTGCTTTATATGAGAACTCCAAGTCTATGTAGATTCATATCCAAGACCTCAGTTCCAAACAATATGGATATACCCATGAAAATCAAGCCCTAACCTCTTCATTAAGCATTTCCATTATTAAGTATGCATATCGCTAGGACCATTGCAGAAAGGAAAGCAAAGCAAAAGAACATAAAAAGCACCAAGAAAAAAAAAACAACACTCTACTGTTTCAGAAAAGATGGGGTGAATATTTATGATTGCCAGTCACCACCGAGCAGGTAAGACACAAATCCTATATAGAAACATGAACCAGCATTTCTTCTAACAACATAGAAGGTTAGGAGTATACACAAATACTACTTGAGAGCAATTTAAAATTTCTGAGAGGGGTAGAAAGTATGACAAAAGTGTATCAGAAGTCAGTTTTCTGGTCCTGTAAAAGAACTGAGCTTTTATAAAATGACACTTGCACTTAAAATGGATTTGGAGAATGGATTTGATCAAATCATATTAGTGATGTTATTAGCCCCCCCAAAAGACTGAGGAGAGTAAGAAAGACTTTTCCACAAATGTTAAAAGGTAGAAGAAAAATGTTATCAAAATTATAAGCTATTTAATAAACAAGACATTCCTTCAAATGGTAAAACATCATAATGACATGTTGAGTAAGAAAATTAAGGGGGAGAGGGAAGACTAAGCTAATTATTAGATACTGAAAATAGCCATGTATAAAATACACAAAATCCATGGAGGGAAAAAGTTACCTATACCCCAGAGATGTTCTTGAAGTAGAGCTTAATGCCTACTGCAGCCTAATTGGAGCATACAGCATGAGCCCCATCCATTTCTTCAAGTACAGTTATGGCACTGAGAAATCTCTTCCCTCTCCAAATTCTACACCCAATTTCAATATGAAGCCCTTGCTTCTCACTTGGAAACCACACTGGTTTTATTTCTTTGCAATGTCAAATACTCATACTAAATTGCATTTCAGCTGTTGGCAAATGTGTTTCCTGAAAGTTTGTGTCAACTCCCTGTTTAACAGGAAAATATCCCATCTCTTCTAATGCTAAAGCTTCATGTACAGCTGCAGGGTTGCTTACTCCATACCACAGTACGTAAGGAGCACCTGCCCTCCTAATAGGAGGTTGTTCTCAATCCGTACTGTGCATTGCAGTGGCCTGGTACAAGATTTTGTTTGAATACACAGCGAACCTGGTCAGAGAACTGTCAAGTGAAGAGTAATTCAGCAAGGAAGGTTTTCACCTGGATCAGTTCTTGATGCTAAGTCACCCTAAAGCTGCAAAAACTTTACTGACACATCACAGGGGACAGGAGCGAGCCGTGGGAGGAAAACTAATGTGTCTGGTATCACAGCCATCCCATTAATCCAACATACCAAGGTTAAACTTGGCCAGGAGGCACTTAAGCTACTGTTTATCTTGGAAATATGCAAGAAATTCAGTTTTCAAAGCAGAAGACTTCCTAATAACAAATTGACATCTCTTGGCTGGCTGGCAATGGTGCCATCTGTGTTGTATGTGATAGGTGCACCCCCTTCCTGCACTAGCATCCCATAGCCGGTACTGGTGTAAAATGCTGGTATTCCTGCTCCTCCTGCTCTAATACGTTCAGCGAGTGTACCCTATGGGAAAACACATTCACGAGGTAGTCATTTGGAGATAACAAATCAAACTTTGATGAATGGCTTGCGTGAACTTATTTTTATATCCTGTCATTCTGGAAAAGCTCCAGCTTTTTTTTTTCATCTTAGGAAAATAAATACCTCACTCCAAGTTGAAACAGCCATGCGTAGCAGACTGAGAAAGGAAGAGGGAGTCCAATGATCTGGGTTCCCCATGCTAAGAATACCAAGAAGCTGATATAGAGCATTTCTACTCTATTTGACCACCCCATCTGTACTCTGCTCTATGTCCAGCTGTACCATGGATATTAACAGCCCAAATTCCTCATCAGCCTTAATTGTAGACTTATGGCCAAAGACATGTCTGCCTGCTTTTCATTAGTGTCCTTTCCCAAATTTTGTTGATATTTTTCTGGATTTAAAGCAAGAAAAGACCGTCATGGTCAATTATCTAGCTTGACTGCCTCCAAAACATAGGTTGCATTTTCCCCAGTTATTCCTGCAAGAAACACAATGACTTCTGCTAAGTTTACTAAATGGTGACAAGAGGTAGATGTGAACCATGTAATGATACCAAGTCCTGTGTTCCAAGCAGCCTTAGCATTTCTAGATCTCACCATGACCTCTCCCTTACTGTGTAACAAGGACACAACAGTCCTCAATTTTGCCTAAAGTCGTACCAAACTTGAAGAGCATTTTCCAAAAGGCTATTTTATCTTGACACAAATATTTCAAATCCCCGTATCTCCTAGGAAGTTATTAATTCACCTTACTGTTTACCATTGCACACTGTAGACCCAGTATTGTCATGCTGGATCTACATAGCTTGTCTGTGCAGTCCACAAAGCCAATCACATGTCTAAGGAGTTCAAGGACTTTTAGATGAAAGCACTGAGCATGAAGTAGGAAGAAGGAAAAAAATGAATTGTGAGGTGATAGAAAGGTGAGATTTGCAACTTTTGAAACATGAGAAATGACAAGTGCCTGGTTATTTCCATGCCAGCTGACTGGGTATAAAAGGAGCTTTCCTACCCATCTCTGGGATTCTAAGAGACATTGCCAAGAGATGGAGCCCAAGAGACTCTCTTCTCCATAAAAATTTAAGACTCTTGCTTTTCCCAGAGACTTAAATCAATAGCTGTTTAAAGCCCAAAGGTTATGTGTCACCTTCGGAAATGCCACACACTAACATGCTGTAAGTTTTAAATTTATAGTACTAATTTTACAAAACTAGATCTCAATAGAATATGACCGATATTCATGATTTTAGGATCTCATTGCATTCAGGCTATGTGGGTAGCTTGGCAGTGCTAAAATAGTTAAAACTATCGTGCTAAAAAGTAAATTTCTAAATATTTGATTGTAACATTATGCAGAGATTAATTCAGTTGAGATTTAATGAACAAAAGAGTTAAGGAATTCTTAAGTCTCACAATGAACTGAAATCTCCTCTTATGATTCCTACCCACTAGATGGCAGACACTGCACACGGAACAACCCCAGAAGCACACAAGAGCTGCCACTAATATGCGAATCCAGGGACTCCCTGACTTTTTTCCCCTTATATGGGCCACAGCAGTGAGCAAGGCATACTTCCTATGTTTTTCTACAATCCGGGAGGAACTACCAAAAATCAAACGTTGTACAATAAAATATATATATGTACTTGAAATTAATATAATGTATCAAGCCATAAAAGGAATTCACACAATATCATCAGTCAGTTCTTAATAGACCAGTTGCAGCCTACAGCCCATGATCCTAAGACGGCAAGTGCCATCTGTCTTTACTGCACATCTGCACACAGGCAAAACATTAGGTTTGCAAAGTAATTTTATAAGAACACTTAAGCAATATTCTACTCAGCATTTTTGATGCAAAGAAATCAGTCTCCTAGAGACACTCCTTACCTGAGGTATAAGTTCAACTTCAAGCTCACCAGATAAATACTGGCATTCAAATTCAGCGTTCTCTCCAACATATTATGACACCATGCATTTTATCTGCTTAGTCTGAAGCAGAAGACCAAGTCCAAAATTGTCAACACTGTGTAGAAAAAAGACAATACTCAGCATTTATAATAGAGTTTTGCTGTACTCAAAGCACTTGATAAACTTTAATGACTTAACAAGATAGGACAAAGTTATCTTCCCCTATTTTAGACATAAGGAATTGGAGACAAAAATCAAATTCCAGCTTTTAGGGGGGAAAAAACAATCAAAGCTACAATTAAAATTTAGGAGTCCAGTGCTCAGACCTCATGTCTTCCAAGGCACTGACTGCACCCAAAACTTCATTTTAAAGACTTTTCACATGTAACAGCTACAAATATCAGCTTAACAAGTGGTGTTATTTTACATATCTGCTCCTTTAAAAAGCTTTACTAATTAATAAAAAGTCACACATGGCAAAACCTGGCTTTTAGTGAACAAAGACTTAATTTTTGTTTAAACTCTTGCTCCCCAAGAAAAAGGCAAGTGATTGCTTAGCAGCTCAAGGAGAAAGGCACATTCACATTTATAGTGCTGGCTTGTATCTAAGGCAAGAGAATATTTGTATTTAAATTTTCTTATTACAGTAAATATTTCACTTTCTTACTAAGAAATTGCCTACTCCAGCAAAAGACATTAACACTGCAGTCAAGATTTTCTTGTCTGTCATAATGCCAGCTTAAACTGAATGCCAAAGATAACATACAATATTTTTCATGTGCCAATACTTCTAAATGTTTTAAAATTCTGATGTCCTAAAGACATTAGTGTCTATTAGTCTTTAGCATTTTTGTGATGTTTGTCACCCTATATTGTGTACTGATAAGACAAGAACATGTTTCAAGAGTTTCTGTGACAAAGAGGCTCTGTAAAAAAAGCTATTTCAATTTGACAAAACATGAGGTTAAAATATAAAAATGGAAATAAACAGAGACCATATTACAAAAGCATGTTTCTTTCATTCCCAATAGATTATGCAGGATATTGGCAGGCTGGTACACGGGCATGAAGCTCCTCTAGGTTTATGTTGGTCTCTGTAACATAAGAGTGGAGAACTCAGACCTATGGGAAATATGACACGATCTAGAAGCACCTCACAAAAAGTTATGTATATTTGCAACTAGTTGTCTCCATTCAGCAAGACTTAATTATCCACACAATGGTGTGGTGGGTTGACCCTGGCTGAATACCAAGTGCCCACCAAAGCCACTCTATCACTCCCCCTCCTCAGCTGGACAGAGGGAGAAAATATAACGAAAGGCTCGTGGGTCGAGATAAGGACAGAAAGAGATCACTCACCAATTACCATCACAGGCAAGAACAGACTCAACTTGGGGAAATTAGTTTAATTTATTACCAATCAAACCAGAGTAGGGTAATGAGAAAATAAAAACTAAATCTTAAAACACCTTCCCCCCACCCCTCCCTTCTTCCTGGGCTTAACTTTACTCCCGATTTCTCTACCTCATCCCCCCCCAAGTGGCGCAGGGGGATGGGGAATGGGGGTTGCAGTCAGTTCATCACACGTTGTCTCTGCTGCTCCTTCCTCCTCAGGGGGAGGACTCCTCACACTCTTCCCCTGCTCCAGTGTGGGGTCCCTCCCACGGCAGACAGTCCTCCACAAACTTCTCCATCATGAGTCCTTCCCACGGGCTGCAGTTCTTCACGAACTGCTCCAGCGTGGGTCCCTTCCACGGGGTGCAGTCCTTCAGGAACAGACTGCTCCAGCATGGGTCCCCCACGGGGTCACAAGTCCTGCCAGCAAACGTGCTCCAGTGTGGGCTACTCTCTCCACGGGGCCATAGGTCCTGCCAGGAGCCTGCTCCAGCATGGGCTTCCCACAGGGTCACAGCCTCCTTCAGGAACATCCACCTGGTCCAGTGTGGGGTCCTCCACGGGCCGCAGAGTGGATATCTGCTCCACCGTGGACCTCCACGGGCTGCAGGGGACAGCCTGCCTCACCATGGTCTTCATCACGGGCTGCAGGGGAATCTCTGCTCCAGCGCCTGGAGCACCTCCTCCCCCTCCTTCTTCACTGACCTTGGTGTCTGCAGAGTTGTTCCTCTCACATATTCTCACTCCTCTCTCCGGCTGCAGTTGCCGTTGCCCAGAAACTTTTTTTCCCCTTCTTAAATATGTTATCACAGAAGCGTTACCACCATTGCTGATTGATTGGCTTGGCCTTGCCCAGCGGCGGGTCTGTCTTGGAGCTGGCTGGCATTGGCTCTGTCAGACATGGAGGAAGCTTCTGGCATCTTCTCACAGAAGCCACCCCTGTAGCCCCCCCACTACCAAAACCTTGCCATGCAAACCCAATACAAAAGGCTTCAGATTTCAGGATAAGAAATACTGGAAAATATTAAGACTCCTTTAAGAAACCAAACCCAGTATCCAGCACACTGTAATTAACATGCATGTGTTTACAATGTATGTATCCAAAATGGTTGTCTGTATTTTGTAATTATATTAATTGCTTTAATGAAATATATCCCTTCCCTATATAAATCTTACCTTCTTGGTATTCTTACACCACCATGCCTACAATACTGCTTCCTTCTCTAGGTACTGTCAGAAACGAACTCTCTTTCCACTAATGACCATATGGAGAAAGTAATGCATCAGACTGCTTTCCCTCTATTCTCCCTCCTTATACCTTACCCAAATTATCGGTAAGCATATTTCCTAACTCTGGCTTTAAAGTAAGCTGATGGGGGGAAAAAAAGAATGTAAAGGAGACATGTATAAGTACTGTAAAACAAATCTATACTCTCCATACAAAAAACCACTATCATCTTCCTCAAAAAAGAAAAAAACCCCAACCCTTAAAAATCAAGTTATGATGCTGAGTGAGCTGAGAGGTATTTGTTTTGCACAATAAATCAGTGTAGATCAGAGGAAAGGACCCACTGAGCAACAACCAAACCTCATTTAATGTACGTTAATACTCCACCACTTCAGGATTCCATGTTAGACATCCCAGTTGTGACCTCCTGGCATCCATTCAAAAGGCCAGATTAAAAAAGTTTACTAATATACGGTATTCATTTTCTAATATAAAAGTGGTAATGATGAACCTAATCCATGGGCTCATCCATTTTTATTTTGAAGTTTAATATTGGTTAATTAACATGGATAGATATAGTAATTCAGATGTGATATGTCATATATGGTATTTCCCAGTTCAGAAAGCTCCACAGACACCAATTGATCCAACACAGAGCATATATTTACTTCACATTGACTGTTTTTCAAGCACAGAGGTGTTGAAAGTCTAAATTTCAAAAGCAGGAGGAGGTGGCTTAGGGGGGCGCCTTTGAAAATTTCTCCTAAGCAATTAACCCAAAGTCAGTAAAGAGACCAAGTTGTCTCTTCTCCAGGCCGTACCAGGCCTGACTCGCCCACTGTTACAACAGCACCACTACCCTCTTGCTTGCCAGCACTGATGTCCCATAGCACGTGCTGCAGTGTTGGGTGTGAAGGGAGACAGGCTGAGCAGAGCAGTACCAGCACCAGCTCATCGCCTCCTATCATAATATTCACAATAGCTGCACAGACAGACATGCAGTCAGAAAGACTTAGGACTATTTTAAGAAGATAGCCCACTTCTACGCATACTCAGGCATTTTGGAAACTTTGCATGAGAGGAAGTAAAATAAGCTTCTCTGATCTGGTTCTCCGAATTTATTCTATGATGTTCTCTAGATGTAAAGAACTTGACTTATTTTAAAAGCTTTCTCCACTCTCCAACTCTGACCTATTAAAAAAAAAAAAAATCTTAACTCTGATGCAGTGTCAGAAGTGTTGCAGTGCCAAAGCCTTAAGAATAAAATGTGTGCTGCCTGGAAACAACCTATTTTTCTAACTCCCCACAGGAAAAAAATCCAGCAGTTTGGAACTAAAAGAGCTGAGGACAGAGTAGAAAGAGAAGTCTTATGGGCAAAGAAAGGGATTAAAAAAAAAATAATACAAGTGTCAGGATTTGCTCTATAGGGTCACTCAAAGCAGGACAATCCCTCTCACAAGAAAATCATCAAACCCTGACTTCTCATTATAAAAGATAATAAGCAAATGTAACAGACCAGCCAGCATCTGAAGGCACTTTAATGGGTTTGTGTAACTAGAGTACTGCATAGCAAAATAACAGAAGTTAAACAACAGTGTGCAGTGCTTTGTAGTGCAAGAACAAGCAGAAGCAACTTGAACTATTTAGAAACCAGAGTTTGCTACTTCTATGTATCATTCAGATGGTTAACACTGCTCTTACCATTGCAAAACTTGCAAGCTATCAAATAGAAACAGGCAGATACGAGATTTCTGCATGCAGACACAAAATTCTGAGTGCGTGTTCACATGAGAAAAGGATGGCAACAGAGGGTCAACAGCAGATTTGTAATAGTTAAAGAAATTTCTGCCTCATTTCACCAAGATCTATAATCCTTGCTCCCACAGTCTCAGAAGCAGCTACTGGAGCACAGTCTGTAACAGGATTTTTATGTATCATGCTGCAGGATCCCATATGGATATGCTTGATTCCCTTATCTACTACAGGAAGGTATCTTCTCTCAAACAAAACTTTGTAGTTACAAAGATCCCTATAGAAATTAAATAGAAAGTTGCACAAAAGTTATTTTCTGTCACACTCATCCCAAGTTGTTCTTTACTTCTTAAGTCACTCTTTCTCCTTACCTCAAAGGCAGTCAATTTATTCAAAAATAAAATTGCAGTGAGGATCAGTCACCAGGCACACTGGTCATATAAGCTTATTTTCCTAGCACAACAAGAAGAGGAATTTTACCTTCAGAAAGTCATGCACCAAGAGGCTCTGACTGCCTGATTACTTCTGTTAAAAATTACTTCCATTCCCAGGTGCATTTCATCTTCAGAGCAGCATCACAAAATCCAATTGCTGTTATTCACTCATGTTTATTTTAGATGTAAATTTATTAAAAGAAATATAGTGCTATCCATTTTTTTAAGCATGCAATCTGCATTCAGGTTTCCAGCTGAAATAACCCTTTTGCCTTCCATGCACATCAGTTTTCCTTTCATCTCCCTCTAAAAAATCATTTTGAACACTTCATCCTAACTAAGTTTCCTATGTTTTTTTCTTATATTGAATATCCTGAGAAACCAACATTTCATACAACAGTCACATCACAATGCTGTTCTCGCTCCCATTCTCTCTACCCTTTGCTCTTTACTTGACATCTCTATCCCAGAATAAAAATAAAAACAATTTCTGGTTTAGGGAAATTTCTTTCAATATAACATTTTTTATGGCAATTGTTAGTTACTTCTTCTCCCTTTCTGTATTTTGCTGTTTTCTTGGTCATTTTGTTTTAGGCACAAAAGTTTCTTTGAACTTTTCAACTTAAATTATGTTTATACTGAAAATGTTACTCCTAAAATATCTGTCTTCAGGCAATGCCCTTCCTATCAAATAGTAACTATAAAAAGAAAATAAGATCCTTTACTGAGGGCATGGGAAGAATACATCCTGTATATCTATTTTAAAAGCTGGATTCTGAAAGGGTTAAAGCCAAGATAGACAAAGCCACTGCCTCAAAATGCCTCCTGAAAGAATTAAAGCCTAGGGGCAAGGAGGATATTTTAAATATCTTAGTCACTTAACTAAACAAAAGAAAGGCCTTTGCGGTTTAGAGAGCAGTTAGAATGGTTCTAAGATAAGGGGGCTCCGGGATAATCCCATCTCAGACAACTGGGCCTTGGGAGAACAAATGCACGGAAGATGGGAAGTCACAACAGAATGACAACAGCCTTGAAGGACACCGTTTACGTGATCCTAGGACTGAGTTTGCGCAGAAGCAAAGGTCAATCAGCGATCACAGTGAAGACGACTAGGAGCCTTCATCTGAAGACCCCCAAAGACCACCTGAAGACCACCGCGGGAGACGACTGCGCATGCGGATCGGACATTTGCATATGTTAATGAGTTCCAGGGAATCTCATGTTTATGCAAATGAATTCTCGGAAATCCTGTGAATATGTAGGACTTCATAGTATATAATCTCTGAAAGTCCACCAAATCGGTGGAGCACTTATGGTGGAGAATCCCCAGTGCTGCCCAGCGCTGCAATAAAGAATACCTGCTTAATAGTAACGTCGTTGCTATTGAGTTTCATTTCAGGGACTCTCTGAATACTCCGTTTCTCCCTTGGGGAGATTCGGACTGTGAGGAGAAGCATCCGTGAATTTTTGTATCAGTTTAGTCCTTTAAAAAATTAAACAAAGGTGAGTGTAATAAAAATGTGTTACCCTAGATAGGAAGTGTCCTGGTTTCAGCTGGGATAGAGTTAATTTTCTTCCTAGTAGCTGGTATAGTGCTGTGTTTTGGGTTTAGGATGAGAATAATGTTGATAACACACTGATGTTTTGGTTCTTGCTAAGTAGTGCTAAGCTGTTGCTAAATAGGTGCTAAGTAGTGCTTACACTGGTCAAGGACTTTTCAGCTTCCCCTGCTCTGCCGGGTGCACAAGAAGCTGGGAGGGGGCACAGCCAGGACAGCTGACCCAGACTGGCCCAAGGGCTATTCCATACCATATGGCATCATGCTCAGCATATAAACTGGGGGAAGAAGAAGGAAGGGGGGGACGTTTGGCGTGATGGTGTTTGTCTTCCCAAGTAACCGTTACGCGTGATGGAGCCCTGCTTTCCTGGGGATGGCTGAACATCTGCCTGCCAGTAGGAAGTAGTGAATGAATTCCTTGCTTTGCTTTGTTTGCGTGCACGGTTTTTGCTTTACCTATTTAACTGTTCTATTTTTATTTTACTTCAATTATTAAACTGTTCTTATCTCAACCCATGAGTTTTCTCCCTTTTACCCTTCTGATTATCTCCCCCATCCCACCGGTGGGGGGGAGTGAGTGAGCGGCTGTGTGGCGCTTAGTTGCCGACTGGGGTTAAACCACGACAGAAGGAAAAAGGCATGGAAGTTGATATAGTTGTTATGTGTGCTGTTGGAAGAAGGAAAGTGCACACATTAGTGCTAGACAGAGAATGCTTATTTTTCACTCTCAAAAATGTTAAGATTTCTAGAAGTTTCCCATTCTGTATTAGGATGAAATCTGAATCTACAGAATACATGAAACAAATATAGGGAAAGAGATCTAACATGGCACTCGTTAAGAACGTAGGTGATGTGAGTTCATGGTTCCCATTCTACTGATGCGGGCCAGAAAAAATAATCACAGTGAAGCATGTCTGGTTGTTTAGCAACATATTCCTTCCTATTGTTTTGTCCCTCTCAGACCTACAAAACCTTCCGGTCAAAAACTAATGTCTGCCTTTTTGCCCTGGTTTCAGCTGGGGCAGAGTAAATTTTCTTAGTAGCTGGTATAGTGCTGTGTTTTGGATTTAGGATGAGAATAATGTTGATAACGCACTGGTGTTTTAGTTGTTGCTAAGTAGTGCTTACACTGATACAAAAATTCACAGATGCTTCTCACAGTCCGAATCTCCCCAAGGGAGAAACGGAGTATTCAGAGAGTCCCTGAAATGAAACTCAATAGCAACGAAGTTACTATAAAGCAGGTATCCTTTATTGCAGCGCTGGGCAGCACTGGGGATTCTCCACCATAAGTGCTCCAACGAGTTAATGAATTTTTAGAGAATATATACTATACAATCATACATATTCATAGGATTTCCATGAATTCATTTACATAAACATGAGGTTTCCAGGAACTTATTAACATATGCAAATGTCCGATCCGCATGCGCAGTCGTCTCCCGTGGTGGTCTTCAAGTGGTCTTTGGGGGTCTTCAGATGAAGGGTTGTAGTCTTCTTCACTGTGTTCGCTGACTGACCTTTGCTTCTGCGCAAACTCAGTCCTAGGATCATGTAAACGGTGTCCTTCAAGACTATTGTTGTCATTCTTCTGTTTCTTCCTGTCTTCGTGGTTCTGTGCATCTGTTCTCCCAAGGCTGAGTTGTCTGTAACGAGATTATCCCGGAGCCCCCCTTATCTTATAACTATTCTTCTAGCTACTCCCTAAATCACATCATGTCTAATAAGGTATTCACAACATCCTTAAATCACAACAGGGTGTCTTCTGATCTAATTAAGTGACTAAGGTATTTACAACATATTTCTTGCTCTTGTGGTTTTTGACCCTTTCAACACTAGTCAAGGACTTTTCAGCTTCCCATGCTCTGCCAGGGGCACAAGAAGCTGGGAGGGGGCACAGCCAGGACAGCTGACCCAGACTGGCCAAAGGGCTATTCCATACCATATGACATCATGCTCAGTATATAAGCTGAGGGAAGAAGAAGGAAGGGGGGGACATTGGGAGTGATGGCATTTGTCTTCCCAAGTAACTGTTACGCATGATGGAGCCCTGCTTTCCCGGGGATGGCTGAACATCTGCCTGCCAGTAGGAAGTAGTGAATGAATTCCTTCCTTTGCTTTGCTTGTGTGCGCAGCTTTTGCTTCTCCTATTAAACTGTCTTTATCTCAACCCATGCGTTTTCTCACTTTTACTCTTCTGATTCTCTCCCCCATCCCTTTGTGGGGGGAGTGAGCTAGCGGCTGTGTGGTGCTTAGTTGCCAGCTGGGGTTAAACCACAACACTTCTTTTCTAATAAAAAAATTAGCCAAAGATGACTTCCAGTCAGATCTAGTCCACAAATCTCAAATATACTGGAAGTAGTCAAAGGCAATATGCCAATGTTGCACTCCAGATAAAAGGAGTTCTCAGTCCTTTCCCTTTCATGGCCTAAGCAAAATACATTCTACAGCATCACAATGAAGAAGAGATTACAAAGTTTCCAAACTGATAAAAGCTTCACATACCAACAAGCCCTACAGAGCCTGATGAAGTAGGGAATAGAAATTTGCTTTCTTATGCAGAAAAAAAAAAAGGAGACTTGGAATGTCACACTACTCTGGCAAGAGCCATAAGATGGCTTTTGTTTTTTTTTTTTTTTGAGTAAATGGAGATAATTGCACTCTCCTTTCTCTCTGCCTTTGTAAAGACATTTATAGGTGTCCAAGAAAAGTGGGGGTAGTCAGGACAGACTGGCTGCCCTTATTGGGAACACTGGAAACCACTGGTGAGCGGTGTCAATTAGCGCAAGGGCTTTGTTCTACATCTCTTAGAGAAGTCTTTTTCTATACTTGTTGTCCAAGGATTCTCCAGGACCTGCGGTGGATATTCCATGAAGATCCCACCAAGACGAGAAGTTACTGGCTAGGAAAGGTTAACATGCATATTTGAGTTTTGGAGAATTAAAACATGTTGGCCCAAGAGGAGCTAACATGATACCCTACCTGACCTTTCTCCTCTCACAATTCAAGGATTGGAAGGATGGGAGGATAACTACATCACCCCTGGAGACTATGGATTGAGAAAGAAAAGCATGTAGTAAGAATCCCGGGGCAAGGCTCAACCTCGGGCAGAAACTAGAGTTTCCTGCAACTTGCTGTTGCTGCAAAAAAGCATATTTATGGTTAGTCATACTCCTGGAGAATGCTTTATATAAAGACAGTAGTCAGCTTCTGGAGATACATGAGCAGTCCCTCTAGGCATTCTGCGGGTCTGAGAGTTGCACAGCTATGCATGAAACTCAATAACGGATGGACCTGTTTCAGAGTTAGAAATTTTCCTGGCAAGAGGCTAGGAGTGGGAGAGGGAAACAATTTCCTCTATCTTTCTCCACTTAAAAGAGGTTTCATCTTGTCTAACTTCGTAACATCAGCTTTTCAGTCCTTGAGAGGATCTGCTCCAAGTTACGTGCGATTATGTCACCCAATAGGTCCACACTTCCTAGGGAAGTCCAGATATGCTCCCCAACTAAGAGGAATGCATCAATCACTATCTGTTTGGCATCTCTTAGTAACACAGCCTTAAACTTTCAGGCTCACAGGGGTGCCTGAAGTATGGCATGAAACTTGACCAAAGAAGGTATGTGGCTGAAGATACCATCCAAGTTCTTAGTGATGCACCTTCACAGGTCCACAAAAATAATCATAAAGCGTAATCCTGGCAGCACCAGAAAATGAGTAGATGCCTACAAGATGGCCCTTGCCAGAAGACACCAAATAAAAGTGCAGGCACACCAAGGCTGAAAGAAATGCAGACAATCACTCATGTAACAGCTCTTGATGACTTGTCTTCCCCAGTCATCTAGCTGGCTCTTAACAGTGAGACTATGATGTCCCACAATAATTCTCCATGCATTACGTTGAAAGATTATTGAGGAGCCAGCTCAGATGCTATTCTGTTTCTGCTTCTTTTCTGTCCCCCACTCCCAGCAGAGTACATGGAATTAGGGGAAGATGAGGAATGGGAGTCAACTAACAGGAAGAGGAAAACACATAGATAGAAAGGTAAATTAGACAGAAGCATAATGTTTATTTGCCCCATTGATCCTTGAGCCACTGTCTTCAGCCATCTTATTTTTTTCCTTTTTCCTAGGAGATTCTTTCATCCATCCTGAAGAGAACTGCTTAATAGAAAGCAGAATCCTCTTCCATCCTCCACCAAAAAAGATGCACCACTGCTGTAAGAATGACGGGTTTAAGCATATAGGCCAAGTCCATCAAAAGGTTGTGAAGGCAGACGAGTTTTGAAGAGGACAAGTACTGTACATTGCATAGTTATGTCAACTTTTAAATTTACCATATTTTTCCTTCACAGTGAAGTTATATAATGCAGACGTAATCCATTAAATATTTGAATTTCATCATGAATGCATCATACTTCAAAAGTCTCCTGGCTGAAAGCTAGGTTTAACTTTTATTGTCACTTTTCTAAAATCAAGTTGACACATTTCTTTGACCATGCTGATTTCTATAACTATTTTGTCTTCCTCGTTTGTAATCACAACCAGAAAGTCATCTGCACAGCTGATTTCTCAATAGTTCCATATACTGCAAAAGTTTAGTACAATCCACCCTGCTAAAATCCTAAATAACCTCCACACTAAAATTAGCAAGATGACCTGGTCAGATCTTCAGGGATTTTCAGTTCATACAGTGTCACCAATTTAACAGCTGTAATAAAGCATCTGATTGGATTCTTTACAAAGAATAGAGATTTAAAAAAGTAAACTGCTCCAAATATTCAACTTAACACCCAAAATATCTTATAGACCTTTCCTCATTATTTTGGCAACTTGCCATGAGCAGGATTTTACCTAACTCCACTCTCATATCTCCACCAAGAGAGATAAGAGTCATTGATGACCTTGTATTCTGCTTCTGAAAGTATATTTAATTTGGAATGTTTAAAGAATTTATGTATATACAAAAATGACACACACAATGAAAGATACTCTCAGCATCACCTTGATTTCTCAACTTTCTGTGAACTTCCACCTGAGGGCATTTTTTATATATTTTTTTTATATATATAAAGTAAGGATGAATTAAGCCATAGGAGTTACATATGCAAGAACAAACAGGAAGTCTGTGGTAAAGATGGCAGACACATTTTGGTTTTTAACAGAAACATACAACTCAAAGCAATGGCTGACAAATGTGGTAAATGTTATGTATGTTAAAGTTTATTGATTAAAGGTTATTGATACTGTCTTAAATTCAAAATATTTAATTGCTAAGAATAGAAAAATACCTTTCATGCTTTAGAATATGGGGTGCAGTAAGTTTACCACTGCATCTGATGCAATAAGCCGATGCAGAGTTTAGATGGTAAAAAGACTGCCATAGAGTAGTGCCTTATCTGGAGACTCTACAACTGCAATTAGCCCATTAGGAAAACCAGGGCATTATATTCAACGGAACTAAACAACTTAGTGCACTCAGGAACCATGACCAACAGTTCAAATGTTTATCGCAAAGCTATTTTCTTCATACTAATGCATAACATCGTAACATAAAAAGAACTTCTCCATAAAGAGCACAGAGACCAAAGGTTCAAAAACCTGGTAATGCCTTTAAGCAGACAGTTTGAATCTGTGATAATCTGACAGCATGCTGTCAATCTCCTTTTAGATGATCACCCAGGTGATTAGTAATTAAGATATTAACTGTGACTTAAGTACAGTCTGGTTAAAAACAAAACAGATTGGGATACAAATCTATGGACAAAGTATATGGGAGATGTAATGATGCAGCTGAAAATAGCACAAAGCATTACTAGATAAATCCAACCTAATTCACTTCTTTGGCAAGGCTGGAGGAATTGTGGGAGCAGGGTTTGACATCTATTTTCATTTTGTATGAAGACTAAAGTAAGTACAGAAGAAAACAGTTTCCCAGTCTCTTTTTCCCCTACAGCTCTTGTTCTGCAATCGGATAAAGACTGAGCTTCTACAGAACAGATGGGAGACTTCCAACCCAAGGAAAGGGCTCATAATTGCAAGCATTAATGACGTTACATGAAAACAATACAAAATTCCCATTATTATTTCACCACAAATACAGCTTTCAAAAGTAAAAAGTTCACAGAAAATGTAATAACACAGATGTTACCATTTGCTGAAGGTAAACAACATTACAAAAAAAATTTAAGAAAAAAGAAAAAAAGGAAAGAATGTTCACAAACTAGATTCCTTAGCAACTAGTGTGTGTAACCTCAGTACATCTAGCTGTGAGAAGACTCTTATTTCACAAAACAACAGAGTTTAGGATGAGCTCCCTAATGAAAGAAAGACTGCTAAAGAAAGTACAATGCCACTAGGAGACATCTGACTTTCAATATTCTTTAAATCTACAATGAACCAAATTACACTGGGATTATTATGTTGCTGAAGGTGACATTTAATAGGATAAAAGTCACTGAACCAAGGTTAGGGCCACCTGCAGATGCTAGTCATCCAACAACACTGCAAGGAACAGAATATCAGTCTTATTGACTAAGCATAACTAATTTCAAATACAAGTCATTATATTCTGCATATCAATATTTTTATTTAATTTCATTTCTATTCTATCAATGCACTTTAACAGAAGCGGCTATAGTTATTTCTCTATATGAAGATTGTTAGGTATTGTGGAGTCTATTACAATGAACAGCTTGTGTAAAAATTAGCCCTAATGAGAAGCTGATAAATTATATGTAAAAGAATTATTCTCACTGTCAACCCCACATGAATTTCTTAATGGGCAAACATTTAAAAAAATTTAAAAATTCCAAGACCCACTAAAGAGGCTCTCCATTCTTTCATCATAAATATCCTCCATTGTTGTTGGGGTGGTGTTTGCTTTTTGTTTTGGTTTTTCTTTTTTTTTTTAAGTAACAGAACTACAATAAGAATGTCAGAAAACATCAAACTAGTTTAAAAAATCCCTATTTAGAACTTCACACATACAAAAAAATCAGTGATATTACATTTAAAGTACCTAAGTCAGAATTTTCAGTTACAGTCAGCTAGTTAAATATATATAAATATACATAATTGCTATGTTCTACATCAGTGACAATTACTCCCTAACAAAGTTGGGTATATGTGCAGTACTGTACTTTCTGGGCTTATTCCAAAAATAAAACTTTCAAACACAGCTGTGTGAGTTAATATGAAAATTCTTATGATGAAAAGTAAGACCTTTTCATAATTATCAGCCTTTTCACATGAACGGAATATTATTTAGTCTGTACTTATTAAACCACAGACATGAATACCTACCCTGCATTGTTACTGACTGCTGTTATTCCTTTTACTCCAGTCTTCAGAAACCCCCAATGAGGTTTTCAGGAATCCCACACAATCCAAAACCTACACAAAATAAAACTGAATATGTAACAAGCGTTTGAAAGAACATAGTTTAATCAGAAGTCTGAGAATGTGCACTGGTTAATTAAAAATCTTTTCTGAGTAGAAAAAGCTCCTTAATTGACTAAAGAAACCAACACTTCTGGAGTAGTGGAACTTTCCCAGTCACTTCCCTAGTACTGGAATCTCCCAGTCACTAGATGCTTCCCAGTTAAGATGAAAGCAATTTAACCATCAGAGGTCTGCTCACACACAATTTGCCTTTGGAGAAGGGCTCCAGGACCTTGGCTCTCCTGATGTGTGTCCTAACCACTGCACTGTGCCATTGTATTCATTATTCCTCCTTCTCTTTCTACCCAACTTAACCTTCAGTTCTTTGCTGCACATAATGTCAAACAAGAGGAGTGAGGAGTTCTCCCATACAGCATAGCCTATAATTAGGTGATAAAAATCTGGGAATCATAACATTCTCCGGAATATGTGTAACTGGAAGCACAGTAACCCAGATCTCCACCCTGGCTGAGGTGCCTCACACTCCTACTTGTTATGCAAGAACCCAATATGCCTAAAATGAAATACCACACCACATTTGAGGCGCCTGTCTTAGGCCAGGCTCTAACACTATGATTACTAGCATTTTGTTCCCAACCACTTAGCCTCAGATCTTCTTTTATTCCAACAACAACAAAAAAATATAACAATTCTTCCTATAAGACATTTTGCCTCATTACAGATCTCCAGTGAGGTTTCCCATGTTTTACAACATTACATTCATCACTCTTCTTCAGTACTAAAAATCAGCTATAGCCTATTAAATAGAGAGATCACCTTTTCTTTCAGTAGACTGAACAGCATGAAATTATGAAAATCATCTAGAATATTCAAAAGCTTAAATCACAATGAAAGCCAATATGACACAACTTCTTGACTCTTCTGGAAATATTACACATATCCATTTAGTGTGTGCTAGTTTTGGCTGGGATAGAGTTAAATTTCTTCATAGTAGCTTGTATGGGGCTATGTTTTGGATTTGTGCTGAAAATAGTGTTGATACACAGCCGGGACAGCTGACCCCAACTGACCAAAGGGATATTCCATACCATATGATGTCATGCTCAGCAATAAAAGCTGGGGGAAGAAGGAGGAAGGGGGGACAGGTTTGGAGTGATGGCATTTGTCTTCCCAAGTAACTGTTATGCATGATGGAGCCCTGCTTTCCTGGAGATGGCTGAACACCTGCCTGCCAATGGGAAGTAGCAAATGAATTCCTTGTTTTGCTTTGCTTATGCATGCAGCTTTTGCTTTACCTATTAGACTGTCTTTATCTCAACCCACGAGTTTTCTCACTTTTACTCTTCCAATTCTCTCCCCCATCCCACCGGGGGGGAGTGAGCGAGCGGCTGTGTGGTGCTTAGTTGCCGACTGGAGTTAAACCATGACAAGTGTAACGTAGATAAGTATTATCTTCACTTCCTATAGTCAGAAACAAGTTAGGCGATTTGTTCAAGGTCACAGAGACCCAGTGACTAGACAGATACAGAGAATGCTACCATAAAAATAATCAAACCAAAATTGATTTCTTCACCAACATAACAATGTTAACTTGAAAAAGACCAAGTTAATTTTCTGCATTCAAACTGGCGTAAGTAAAGTCTAACACTTCACTAGTGGGGAAAAAATCTAATAATTTTTCTGAGGCTTTTTCCCTCCCCTAAGAAACAAACTGGGATTTTTTCTTACTGAAAGAGTCTGTCCTATCATTAGCAGAGTAGGAAATCACTTGTTTAAAATACCCATACAAGTATATGGATTCTCAAGTTATCATTAAAAGAACCATGGTAAAAAGTATCTCATTAATAGAACATATGATTGCATCCATAAAGAACTTAAATATTTACCACCAACAAGTATAGTTGCCCCATTGGGTATATCTTTTACAGCTTCAACAGGATCGGTATAAAATTTGGTGTTGCAACGATAGCTAGTAGAAAAATAGCATCCACAAATCTGGAACATTAAAAGAAATAAGTGAATGAATAAAAAGCATTATATTGTAGCTTTATAATGACGACCATCCCTCTGGCTAGATAAGAGGGGAAATTAAAAAAAATATTGCTACTGTAAACACTAAACATTGTGGAGGGACAGAGAGAGAAAGAGAAGGGTTCAGCTCTCCAAAACAAGGACTCTATTGTCTCTCTATGCCCCCACAAAGTCACATCACCCATATTTTGCTACAGTCATATGTATTATGAAGGCTTTAGGCTTAATATGAGCTGCATTGATTTGACAATATCCAAACAGATTTTAAATTTCTGAATTTCATCCTGAACTGCTGACATATTGTGACTTATTGTGAACAGATTCACAAATGCAATTCTTCAGCATGAGTTAGAGTAACCCAAAGACTGCTCTAAACTGTATATTGCTACTTGTAGCTTCAAAGATATCCAGACACTAAACATAACCAGAAATTGCTGAAGCAGAGAGCCAACACCACCACAAAATTTGAGTGGAAGCCAAGGAACAACACAAAGTACAGCATTGTGCTGGCAGTATAGTAAGCAGGGACTCCCTTTGACAGAGTGAATCTTCCCCCAGCTTCCTAACGCAGTCTTAGAGCTCTCTGTTGTTGAAGAACAACCCAGAATCAGGCAGGCTCCAACAAACTGATGAAATAGGGAGGGCAAGAGGGAAATCAATACAAATCCCACCCCCAAATCTAGACTTCACAGTGCAAAGCCATTACACAGTAACCATCATAACTCATCTATTGTATTCTTAGGTCACAGTTATCCTAACTTCCCCCCCCCTTAAGTGTTTCCCACTAATACTACCATGGGTTAATACTAATTAAGTACTGTCAAGTCACCAGGAGCAATTGACATTTAAGTCACTATACAACATTGACACAATCTCAATTAATTGAGAGTAGTTGGAGGTTAAAATACTACCTACTGGTATTTCCACTTCTATATTAATAGTAAAAGTGAGAAATTTTAAATTGAGAAAGAAGAAAAATGAGTAAATAAATAATAAACAAGCTAATTTATGCACATTTTAAAGATAATAGCCTAATTCTTGTCTTAAGATCCAACTACAACCAGGGCAATAATTTTGGCTCAGTTTCAAGATTACACAAACTGCCTCCTTTATAAAATTAAGGCTGCAAGAGTTTATACCGAATATTAAGAAAACCTTTCTGAATAGAGGCTTATCTCCTTCCCAATGGAAACATTGATGTTCCTCTGCTCTGATGGGCTCAAAAAAACATCAATAAGTGGGTCATAAGGAACCATACCAGCTGAGAAAGCGTAAAAGACCCTTCCCCATGCTCAATTATACCATGACTATTTCTTTCAGAAACATTTTTTTCATAATGACATTTTTTTCATTTTTTTCATAATGACAGTAAGACTGCAAAGAACGTCTCTTCTGGCCCCATTTGGTAGGCAAGCAACAAAACAAGTAGTAAGTGCTGGCAGCCTCAGGAACCCCACTACAACAAGACTGCAAGCAGGCATGGCAGGGCGGCCCCTTGCCTTCAGGCCTGACCAAGAGGGACACAGCAGTGGCCTGGCCTCCCTCAAGCCCATAGAGTCCAACCGTTAACCTAGCACTGCCAAGTCCACCACTAAACCATGTCCCTAAGCACCAGGTCTACCCTTCTTTTAAATACCTCCAGGGATGGGGACTCAACCACTTCCCTGGGCAGCCTGTTCCAGTGCCTGACTACCCTTTCGGTGAAGAAATTTTTCCTAATATCCAACCTAAACCTGCCCTGACGCAACTTGAGGCCATTTCCTCTTGTCCTATCACTTGTTACTAGGGAGACTGACCCCCACCTTGCTGCAACCTCCTTTCAGGGAGTTGTAGAGAGCAATAAGGTCTCCCCTCAGCCTCCTCTTCTCCAGACTAAACAACCCCAGCTCCCTCAGCCGCTCCTCATAAGACTTGGTCTCTAGACCCTTCACCAGCTTCATTGCCCTTCTTTGGATGTGCTCCAGCACCTCAATGTCCTTCTTGTAGTGAGGGGCCCAAAACTGAACACGGTACTCGAGGTGCGGCCTCACCAGTGCCGAGTACAGGGGCACTATCACCTCCCTGGTCCTGCTGGCCACACTATTCTTGATACAAGCCAGGATGCCATTGGCCTTCTTGGCCACCTGGGCACACTGCTGGCTCATGTTCAGGCGGCTGTCAACCAACACCCCCAGGTCCTTTTCCGCCAGGCAGCTCTCCAGCCACTCCTCCCCAAGCCTGTAGCGTTGCATGGGGTTGTTGTGATCCAAGTGCAGGACCCAGCACTTAGCCTTGTTGAATCTCATACAGTTGGCCTCGGCCCATCGATGCAGCCTGTCCAGGTCCCTCTGTAGGGCCTTCCTACCCTCCAGCAGATCGACACTTCCACCCAACTTGGTGTCATCTGCAAACTTCCTGAGGGTGCACTCGATGCCCTCATCCAGATCATTGATAAAGATGTTAAACAAAAGTGGCCCCAATACTGAGCCCTGGGGAACAAATGTATGTATGCATGCATTCCCGGGTTGGATGTCTCTAATAAGGGTGTCTGCCCTACTGTACTAAATATGTTCTTCTCAGTCCCTTTCCCACTCATTCTGCCATTTGAGAGCAATGGGCTTTCATGGAGCTGAGGTGCCAGGTATCACCCACGCTCCCCCTGCACACCGGGGCAGCAAGCTAAGACCTCAGGAGCTGGCTGCAATTCTGGTAGCCCAGGTTCAAGAGAGAAGTAAAATGGGAACAGATGGGCTCCTAGAATGATCAACAAAATTGAAGGAAATTTTATAGAAGAACAAAATATAACTTAGAAGACAAAGACTGAAAAAGGTATTGTTATTTGTCCATAAAGACGTGAGACGGAGTAAACCCATGCACGAGAAGGAGAGTAGGTGAACTTTTTCAACTAAAACAAAGTAAGAAAAACCACAGAAAATATTCGGGGGGGGGGGGGGGGGAAAGGCTATGGTTACATATACCTCTGGGCCCAGTCCCACAAGTTCACCACATCCCAACCCACCGATGGGCCAGGCCTACCCCGGGACCACGCTCTGCCCTCCTCCCTGCGGCCGCCACCCCTGCACCCCACCTGCCTTCCCGCAGCCTTCCTTTGAGCCAAAACTGTCACATCAATAGAAAAAAAAACAAAACCAAAAACAAAACCCATCACTGCCCCGCGGGCAAAGCCACCCTCGGGGCACCAGGACGGCCGTCTACCCCAGGGGCTCTGGCCTCCCGGCCCCGCCCGCGTATGGGTACCCCGCCAAGGTCACTGCCGCCCGGGCGGGCGCAGAGGCGGCGCAGGCCTAGCGGGCAGGGGGACGCAGAGGGGGCGCGGGCCGCCAGCGGAGACAGCCGGTGTAGGGGGGCGCGGCCGAGCCGCGGTTCGGGAGGTTGGTTGCCCCCACCGCGCCTTGCCTTGCCTTGCCTTGCCTTGCCTTGCCTTGCCTTACCTCAGCCCCAGCACTCCGCACCCGCGCGGCAGGAAGGAGAATGCGGCGGCCGAGCGGCGGCGGGAGGAATTTGTACGCCGCCATCTTCGTGCTACGCGGCTCTCGGGGAGAGAGCAGAGGGGCGGCGGGCAGAGCCGAGGCGGCGGCTGCTGTCCAACGCCGGGCGATGGAAGCAGGAACAGGCAGGACGGCGGCTCCGGCTCACGCGGGCCGAGGGAGGATGGGAGGGCTCGGCCCTGACTCCCACTGACGTCAACTGCGCCCGAGGCGGGGCCGCCCCCTGAGGGGAGCGGGGAGCCGGAGGCCCACCCCGGGGCGCGGAAGAGCTGTCCAGCCGCCCTGCGGCTGCCGCGGGCAGGCGGCCGAGCCCAGGGAGCCTAGTCCGGCCGCTGTCCCGCAGCGGGCACGGAGGGTGGGGGGGGTGGAGCTGGCGGCAGGGCGAGCAGCCCTCCATTCCTGGAGGCTCCGCGGGGGGGGGTGGGGCAGAAGCAGCCCCCACACGTGCTGCACCCACCCTGATACCACCGACCCAGTAGGAGAATAACGCAGTCAGCATGTTAGTTCTTAAAAACCCTCACACCCACAGAGAAAGATGGACAAAAAGACAGGGTACCAATCAGTGTTACAAGTCATTGGGTGTGGGGTCCTGTTTTCCTTGTGATGCTCCACAGACTTCCACAGACAGACAACTAAGATGCTCCATTGCAGAAGTCTCTCTGAAGTTATCTTTCAGGACTTCAAAGGTGACACAAGATTTGCTTGTTCACTTGTAGATTCTTCTTTTCTTACATATTCAGAGAAGGTGGCTTAAATTTCTGTCCTATCAATTTGTGATCAAGGATTAACATCACAAGAATTAAAATAAGGATAGGGGCTTTGAACGTTTAAGTTTCCAGTGCTTAGCCCTCAGGGTTAGCCAGTCTCCACCAGGCACTTGGATGCTATGTTTAGGTGGGAAAATGTTACTAGAATAGATGTATACTTGTTTAAGCAGCCATGTGATGTGAACTGCTAGCATTTCTGCTGCTGCTAGAAGGAAAATTCAAAGCATGCCTCCACCATTATTTACACTTTCTAAAAATACCCCAAGTGATCAGTGCATGCCCTAACGATGCCCCATGGAACAGAAGGATTCATAGAAAAGTGTGAGAAGCCTTTTAGATGCAGGAAAAGAGAAATTCCCCTCACATACATGACAGGATGTCACAGTTCTTGCCTGTCATGCTGCTCCTCTTCTTGTTTCCAGGCTGTGTTGGAACACAGCTGGCAGCCTCGCTGTACTTTATCATGGTATGAACACGCAGCAGGATAATTTATGAGGAAGCCAAGGTTTTAAGAGAATGCCACCAGTCTCACTCTGAAGTGTTTGTGTACATCCAGTCCGTGGCACCCACAAGCAGGATTCAGCTGTGTCACACTGGCCCCTGCCATGCCAGTCTCTTACACATTTTAAAAGGTGATGGTATTTGTAGTTACAGTTCACATAACAGACAAACCTTGCAGATGCCAGTGAAGTGTCTGTTGGGGACACCTTGCCTGTCAGGAAGGTTTTGGTTTGGTTTTTTTCTAGATATTCACTGTATTTAGCTAGTCAGCTAAGTCTGGGGCAGTTCTAGGTGTGAAAAGCTACAAATTAGAGGGGCTTGGTGAACTGAAAAACAAAATAACAGCCCAGCTTGTATTCTCCCAGGGCTAAGCATCAGCAGAAAAGTCTTACAGGACTGAATTTTTTGAACCTCGGTTCTACCTAAATTTCATATACACATATAATTCCTTAAGTCACTTTTCCTTTCATGAAAAATTTTTCCTAGGCACTGAAAAACTTGTTTGTCTAGAAGAAGTTTATTCTCTTCAGTATCTTCCTTTAAACCAACAGTGTGCATTCTCAAACTTATCAAAGTATTCACTCTTGAATACTTGTTACATACCCAGCTAGCATTTATTTTGCATGGGGTTTGGACTATTTGGGATTCCAACTGGGTTCTTCATTGCAGGCTGGAGGAAAGGGGCTAATTGCATGCAGTAGGTATAGTGCATGAGTATTAATATCTCCTTGGAACATCTATTATGCAAAGCTGATAATTCTACTTATATAAATTATAGTTTCTGAACTAGGAAATTAGGGGGATATAACTTTTCCTTATGAGGTGCTATGGATTATCTAAACCCAAAATTATTATTATAAAGATTGTGCAAGGTCCACATGCTTTGGACTGCAAGCATCTTATTTTGGCTTAGACAAGTTCCAAACTTAACTGAATGAGTAGATAAAAGAATTTATTCTGGAGCAGTAGATGGTATTCTGGATAGTAGATCACCTATTTTGTCTTAATTTCTTAAATGTTTTAAAGCTCTTCACACAACAAGGACTACAACTAAGCAGCCAACATGAAACAAGTCTCTAAAATGATCAAGGATATTTTTAATTTGATATTATTTTGTTCATTGAAGTCAATCATGTAATGGTGGTAGCATGCAAGTCAAATATTTTTCAGATTTAACAGTATTTAAAAAAGAATAGTGAGAGAGTTTTGAGCTCTTGGTGCCAAAAAACAAGTCAGTAGGTAGGTATTTTGGAGCTACCACAGGTTAATCATTATATATACACCATATAACACCAGCTTACTTATACTACTACCACCAAGCATAATAACATGTCAAAGTCAGCACTGCAATACAGTGAAATAATATTTCCCAAAGAAGTCCAACAAAAGCCAAAGAGGTAGATAGGCAGGCTATTTTTATCTGTTTGATTTATCTGTACAGGGGAAGAACTAGAACTCTGAGATGAACAACTTTATTTCTAGACAAATTTCAAAACAGTTGTTTATATTTGACCTAGATTTTAGCTAATTAAAATTTAGCAATTTACCTTTCTTTCAGATCCATTGGAATTTAGCAAGAAAATTCAGTTATTGAGGCATGAAAATCACCTATTGAGACACACAGAAGGGAAAGCTCATTAAATTATCATAGAATGATTTGGGTTGGAAGGGACCTTTAAAGGTCATCTAGTCCAACCCCCCTGCAATGAGCAGGGACATCTTCAACTAGATCAGGTTGCTCAGAGCCCCATCCAACCTGACCTTGAATGTTTCCAGGGATGGGGCATCTACCACCTCTCTGGGCAACCTGTTCCAGTGTTTTACCACCCCCATCGTAAAAAAATCTCTTCTTATAAGGAAGAGATATAAGATATAATATATAAGATATAATCTAGTCTATAAGTCTATCATCTATAAGATATAATCTAGTCTGAATCTACCCTCTTTTAGTTTAAAACCATTACCCCTTGTCCTATCACTACAGGCCCTACTAAAAAGTCTGTCTCCATCTTTCTTCTAAGCCCCCTTTAAGTATTGGAAGGCTGCAATAAGGTCTCCCCGCAGCCTTCTCTTCTTCAGGCTGAACAACCCCAACTCTCTCAGCCTTTCCTCATAGCAGAAGTGTTCCATCCCTCTGATCGTTTTTGTGGCCCTCCTCTGGACCCTCTCCAACAGGTCCATGTCCTTCCTGTGCTGGGGTCTCCAGAGCTGGACGCAGTACTCTAGGTGGGGTCTCATTGGCAAATGAAAATTCATACATAATTAAACATAAATACCAAAGGCAAAATTAAATTGGAAAACAAACAAAAAAAACCCAAAAGCCATCTTCTAGACAATTATGGAAATGTAAAGCAAATGAGAGAACCACAGAGCCAAGATTTTTGAAGGAAACAACCTGTGGAGCTGTTGAGGAATCCCTTTGCCGACTAACTCTGGCAACATTTTCTCTTCACAGTTCTAAGCTTAAGATCAAAGGGGATACCAAAGTATGAAAGGATCCTGAAGCTACATAATAAGGAAGAATCAACAACCCTTTGACAAGAGCAGTTCTTTATCCCTGAAGGACCTCTTGAGCAGACAATAGAAAGTCAACAAATATTTTTGTTACAATGAATATCATAGTAGAATACAGGAGCTCACCTAATTAAGAAAATAAAAAAAACTAATTGGATGAGGAGGTCCATATTGTGAAAAACAATCTGGGGGGATTTTTTTTGTTTGTTTCATACTAGTCCAGTTTCCATTATAGCAGTCTCATATTTTAGGCAGGATGCCCTACTTTCATATAAACGATACAAAAGTTTCTATATCATGTCAGACTATCATATCATTATTACAAGCTAAGATAAGGAACTATGCAGAACTTCTTAGAAGCCACTGAACATTTTATACTTGGTCAAAATTGGAGAATTAAAGTTACTGCAGCAAGTTATTCACTTATTAACCTCGACAGTACTGAGAAATAGCCACTGAAATATCAGCAGTTAAATCAACAGTTAAATAGTTACTTCAATTCGGTAGTCTTAGAAATACAAAACTTCAAACTTTCTGACCACTGCAAATGCTGTGCCTCAATTCAAAACCACAGTACTTACAAGGTGTAATTTTACAGTACTTAAAATGAAGGTGTCATTTTTATTTTATATCACTTAGCTAAGATTTCAAAGTTTAGCATGCTATTAGTCACTTACCGAGGATCTGTTGCGGCAAGGAATCTCTCAACCTCGAGGAGTAATCCTGAGAGGCGTCCCTACTCAAGGGGAGATCCTGGCATGCAGCCTGCTGCTGTGCAGGAGAGCTCAAAGGGCTCTTGGGCTGCTCACTATTTATGGGGGTAAGATGATTGACTCATAGTCATATTTACATACCAACTCCGTATGTTAGTTCCTTCCAAATCTGGCTTGAGTTGGACACTGACCAGCACTGTGGTTAGGTAGACACATTGCCATAAATTAGCCCTTGGCTGTTGTGTTGTTATCTGTCTCCCCCAAATCCACTTTGAGCTGGATGCATCTATCATGACCGCCGCTGGTGGTTATTGTTTGAGCAGGGTTATGGGAAAAGGTCAAGTGTGTGTGTGGGGGGAGCACACCGCCACAAACCAGAAAGACTGGGTTGAAACCAATTACTATGAGAATGACAAAAAGGGTCTCAGATTCCCACATAATTTTAAAGCACCTTTCGAATGTATAATTCACATGACTCTAGATTATTTATCCAAGTGATAAACATGATGATTTCTGGTTGCAGTGCATTTAAATTGTTAATAAATTTAAGCAAGCACTTCCAGAATTTCACTCAGCTTGCAAGTTATCCACAACAGGAATCAGAAAATTTGTCAACAATCTTGGATTTCCCATTTACATTCACAGGGTAAAACTTTGATTACCATTATCATGGTTTGCCACTCCAGCAGTTGTGCACCGTAACAGAGGAATTACCCGCGACAAGAATAGGTCTTCAAAATCAGTATGCTTATATTTATTTTCTTACGCCTTTGAAAGATAGGGTATTTGGTTGAACATAGGTTCAAGAGGGTACTCTTGGCAGTCACACTCCCAGGTAGCAGATTTCCAACAAGCCAACCAGAACACCGCAGACACTTCACATCCTACTCCATGCTTAACGTACAAGAAACATGGACTTCTTGCCCTAGCAAAGACAGTACGTGCATTTGCATGGTTGAACATTCAACTGTAGTGCAGGAAAAGGGGTGGGGAGGCTTTTAACACATGAGCTTCCCAGTCATGTTCATCTGAAAGATACAATTACATGAGCACAACTTAAAAGGCAGTATCATAAAGAGTGGGAAGAAGGTGCAAGAGAGCAGAGCAGCTGTTTAAACTAGTACTCTTCCAAGAGAAACGCTTGCCAAACTAAGGCATGACACCTCTGTCTTGCATTCTCAAGTACACATTGCTTTTTATCCATCCCATGATCCTTTCAGGAATGTTTTTTTCTCAAGAGAAACCCCAGAAGAACCGGAAAAGCTTTAATGCTAAGTGCTACACAGATTAATACAATACCCCAATTAGTAGATTTAATTTTGCTATGATCCAAGGGAATTAACTGTATAAAACCTCTTATGTTGGCACAAAACTTCAAAACTTTACTAAAAGACAGATGAAGGTTCTCTGAGGGTACGTTACACATTACAGTTTCAGAAGGAAGTTACAGTCTCAGCTTATAGCCATCCAGATCAGCTTGGTGGTCCAACTGCAGACTAGGTCTGTGGAAAAAATGGGCAGCATTCAGTCAGATAAGCAAGCTGACCTTACACACCAAACCATCAAATGACTCTAGGATTAATACAATTAAAGATGGGAACATGCAGTTAGGGACATGAGTCTGGTCACTTGTTTGACCAAATGACATTACTTCTGCATTAGCTAGAAGTCAACTGTGAAGTAATACCCTAAATTACATACACAGTAATCTGTAATAGTTGGAGACTGGGGTGAAGATGATTGCTGTAAGCAAGTTCTCCCAGACCAACACATATATGAGCCCATAAATGAGATGTGGCAGGCACAAGCATTCTTCTGGATGAAGGCGTCCACAGTACACACTGATCATTAACCATATAATAGAAAAACAGGTTTCCTTGCCTGTTGCAAGTAAACTGTTTCACTCCATCATAGAAGATTGTACACTTTATACTTGCTTTTTAAAATGAAACTACTTCAGCTCTCCCTCGAGTAGCAAGAAGCAGTTCTTATTTGTCAGTCTCTAATGCTCCCTTCTTCTAGGGAGGTCACTTTAGAAGAGAGCAGTTCCAACATCGAAGTTCACTGCATGCCACTTCTAATAACCAAAAATCAAACTGCTAAATCATCTTGTATGTTCAGAACCTATTTAAATGCAAATCAGGTACCATGTTGTCCTGGTTGCCGGTCACATTGTAAGAAAGCAGCTGGTTTATATTTTGTCAGGGCACCACCTGAGCTATACACAGAGTATAAAGCAGGTAGAACAAAGAACAGTCATGCAAGGTTAGGCAAACAAAAATATGACACACCTACAATGTCTACTAATAGTTGGCACTCACATGCCTCTCCAGAATAAATATATTTCACATCTATTGACACAAAGGTAAAATTCCATTACAGGTCATCCTTATGCCCTGACTTCACATTTGGCATCAACAGTATGAATATCAAATGCTCTGACCTGGATATATTTCATACTGAATACATAGCCTTATTTGTAAGAGGACTGACTGAATTTGATACTTCTTTATTCAATGCTATGACATTATCCACTATGACACTGAATTCTGGAAATCATTTCATAGTGCTTAATCCCACAAACATGGAGGAAATCTTTGGTAACTATCTTCCACTTTCTTAGCATTATTCTGAATAAATTCCAGTTTTACACCCCTTCCCTGGTAATTGCAAAGCCACACAGTGAAAGAGAGAGAGAATGCGCGTCTCCTTTTGTGATTCCAAGGAACATGTGAAAGGTGATACCACAATACTGATCATCTTTCTTACAGATATTATTAGATACAACAAACTCATGAAGCTCACATACAATAAATAAAGACCCTTGCTTAATAGTTTCTGTGCATAAATACAAATATTTTTTGCGTATTTTCAAGAGCAGAAATATTTGCTTAAAATAATACAGTGATGAAAGACATGCGAAGGACCAAATATTCTATAACACATTTTAATAAATTCAGTTTCTCTCAAGTATTTCTATAAACAGCATTTCTTATAATCCTCAACTAACACAGTTTATGGTGCAAGTCCGACATCTAAGACTGAGTGCACCAATCCAGTTGTTACTGAGACAGCTCTGACCAGGTGAGCTACAAAACAGACTGTGAAGCTGGCACATCCCTTCAGTTCACCTCTTTGCTCACTAAAGCTCATCAGTTGATGCAAAATGAAACAAGATGGACCTGAAGCAAACTTCAAACTTATTTTGAGCAAACTTCTATTACTCAAATCCACAAGAGACAAGTATGACTAAATATCATTAATACATATAAATAAGTAAAAAGAGCAAGTACCTTGGATTAATTTTTATAAAGTGCTCCTTAGTTACTAGAGGTACACCATAACAGCAAAGCCTCATTTCTAAGACAGCTAAATCAGCATAATGCCCACCACACGCACACAAATTCTGATCAAATCCTGAATTCACACTAACACCCAATAATATGGAATTTGTCCCTAATTTAGGTAGTTATGCTTTTGTACACTATCAAAGTTTGTAATTTTCTTAAACAAAAAACACCAAAGAAGATAAGTCGCTTCTCATTTCTTTGCTAACAAAAATAAACCATTACTACTTAACATTTTACAAATATATCCCTAATTTAAGTAATTTACCAGAGATCAAATACATTTGTGAAATCTATTGCGCAGCTGAATAAGCCTATCTCATCTTTTCTAAGTCAACTCACATCTGTCTCAATTATAATTACTGTATTAAATTCAAAGAAAGCTGTCTAACACTTAAATTACCTATAAAAATTTGAGGATCATACATTATTCATGCTTGCAAAATAAGGGCATAAATTTATTCTTGAAATCATAGTAATTTCGTGTCATTCTAAGATGCTGTACCAAATACAGTATTATAATTTCTCCCAGGTTCTACAGGACTTGAAGCATGCTGCTATAAACTCAAATTAGACAAGTACATCTGTATTGATATCCATGATGTCTTCCCTGTTCATTTTGAAGATAAATTCTGACCACAGACTCTAAAACTGTTAGGAATCTGCTAGATAAGGGATAATGTCTGACATCTTTAGAGTCTTGTTTGATCAGGTCTAATCTAGTTTTTCCATCTCTGTCTTTCCATTCAATTTTTCCATTAATAACTACTTCCACCTCCACACATACCCCTTTTTTTCCTTTCTTTTTTTCCTTTTTTTTTCCTCTTTTTTTTTTTTAAACTTTTTTTTAAACATTAAGAGTCAGTTCATAACCAAAGCAAGCAGTAAGTAATCCAATAATCATCACCAGGCTTAGTAACCTCTGGTCAGAGGACTAATTTGCTGAAAGGAAAGCCTCTTCCTTGCTTTATAGAGATCAAAACAGCACACAGTCAGAAGGCTGAGGGGTGCCCTCATCACAGTCTACACCTTCCTCACAGGGGGGGCAGTGCAGGGGGAGGTGCTGATGTCCTCTCTCTGGTGACCAGCGATAGGACACATGGAAATGGAATGAAGCTGCGTCAGGGGAAGTTCAGGTTGGACATTAGGAAAAGGTTCTTCACTGAGAGGGTGGTCAGTCACTGGAACAGGCTCCCCACGGCACCAAGCCTGTCGAGTTCAAGGAGCATCTGGATGATGCTCTTAGTCATATGGTTTAGTTTCAGGTAGTCCTGCGAGGAGCAGGGAGTTGGACTCGATGGTCCTTATAGGTCCCTTCCAACTTGACATATTCTATGATTCTATGAACATATACACTTGAACCCAACAAAATTTCTCTCTTGGCTACTTTCTCCAAGAATTATCATAGAATCATAGAATGTCCTGAGTTGGAAGGGACCCACAAGGATCATCGAGTCCAACTCCTGTCCCTGCATAGGACAACTCCAAGAATCACACCATATGTCTGAGGGCATTGTCCAAATGCTTCTTGAATGTTGCCAGGCTTGGCGCCATGACTACTTCCCAGGGGAGCTTGTTCCAGTGCTCCACCACCCTCTCAGTGAAGAACCTTTTCCTACTGTCCAACCTAAACCTCCCCTGGCATATCTTCCTGCTGTTCCCTCGGGTCCTATCATTGGTTGCCAGGGAGAAGAGATCAGCACCTGCCCCTCCTCTTCCCCTTGTGAGGAAGCTGTAGACTGTGATGAGGTCTCCCCTCAGTCTCCTCTTCTCCAGGCTGAACAGACCAAGTGACTTCAGCCGCTCCTCGTACGGCTTCCCCTCTAAACTCTTCACCATCTTCGTGGCTCTCCTCTGGACACTCTCTAGTAGCTTCGTATCCTTTTTGTACTGTGGCGCCCAAAACTGCACACAGTACTCAAGAGGAGGCCGCACCAGTGCAGAGTGGAGCGGGACAATCACCTCCCTCGACCGGCTAGCAATACAGTGCTTGATGCACCCCAGGACACGGTTGGCCCTCCTGGCTGCCAGGGCACACTGTTGGCTCATGTTCAACTTGCCGTCAACCAGAACCCCCAGATCCTTCTCCGCGGGGCTGCTCTCCAGCCTCTCGTTCCCCAGTCTGTATGTACATCCAGGGTCGCCATGTCCCAGGTGCAAAATCCGGCACTTGCCCTTGTTAAACTTCATGCGGTTGGTGATTGCCCAGCTCTCTAATTTGTCCAGATCTCTCTGCAGGGCCTCTCTGCCCTTGAGAGTGTCAACGGCTCCTCCCAGTTTTGTGTCATCGGCAAACTTTGATAACAAACCTTCAAGTCCTGCATCCAAGTCATTTATGAAGATATTAAAGAGCACTGGCCCCAAGATGGGAACCCCGCTAGTGACTGGTCACCAGCCCGATGTAACCCCATTTACTATAACCCTTTGAGCCCGACCCGTCAGCCAATTGCACGCCCATTGCATTCTGTGTTTGTCCAGCTGTATGCTGGACATTTTGTCCAGGAGGATACTGTGAGAGACAGTATCGAAGGCTTTACTGAAGTCCAAAAAGATTACATCGACTGGCTTCCCTTGGTCAACTAGGTGGGTATCCTTGTCGTAGAAGGAAATCAAGTTTGTCAAGCAGGACTTTCCCTTTGTGAACCCATGCTGGCTGGGGCCAATGACTGCGTTGTCTTTCAGGTGTTTTCCAGTAACTCCCAAAATAATCTTCTCCATAATTTTGCCAGGCACAGAGGTGAGACTGACAGGCCTGTAGTTACCAGGGTCATCCCTGTTGCCCTTCTTGAAGATTGGGACAACATTTGCCAGCTTCCAGTCAACTGGGACCTCCCCAGATTCCCAAGAGCATTGAAAATCATTGAGAGAGGTCTCGCTATGACATCAGCCAGCTCTTTCGGTACCCTGGGATGAATCCCATCGGGCCCCATTGACTTATAGGGATCCAGCTGGAGCAGCAAATCCCGCACAAGTTTGGGGTTGGTTGGGAGTTTGTCGTTCTCGCAGTCGTGGTTCTCTAGTCCAGGCCTCTGGGGGTCCCAGAGCCCATCATCGGTGTTGAAGACCGAGGCAAAGAAAGCATTAAACGTCTCTGCTTTGTCTATGTCCCTGTTTGTGAGGTGACCGTGCTCGTCAAGTAATGGGCCAATGTTATTTCTCGCCTGCCTTTTGCTATTTACATATTTTAAAAAGCCCTTTTTATTGTCCTTCACAGTACTGGCCAGCTTTAGCTCTACTTGAGCTTTGGCCATGCATATTTCCTCTCTACAGTGGCAAACAGCATCCCTGTAGTCCTCCCATGTCACCTGACCTTGCTTCCACTGGTCATACATTTTCTTTTTTTGTCTTAGTTCTAGCATAAGATCCCTACTCAGCCAAGCCGGCCTTCTACCTCGCCTGCTTGACTTCTGACATTTTGGAATTGCCTGCTCCTGCGCTCTTAGGAGGTGGTACTTAAAAAGTGACCAGCACTGATGGACCCCAGCACCCTCAAAAGCTTTTTCCCAGGGGACCTTACTAAGTAGTTCCCTGAGCAGCCTAAAGTCAGCTCTCCTCATATCCAGAGTTGAGGTCCTGCTGGCAGTTTTCCTCCTGTTACCATAGATTTTAAACTTGACTGCTTCATGGTCGCTGTGGCCAAGGCAGCCACCAATCGCCACGTCACCCACGAGACCCTCTCTGTTAGTAAGCAGCAAGTCGAGGAAGGCACCTTTCCTGGTCGGTTCTCTTAGTACTTGTGCCAAGAAGGTATCGTCCAGATGCTTTAAGAATCTTCTGGACCTGCTTGTACTAGCTGTGTGGTATTCCCAGTTGACATCTGGCAAGTTGAAGTCCCCCATAAGGACAAGGGCAGATGACTTGGAAGCATCCCTTAGCTCCTTAAAGAATAACTCATCCGTGTCATCATCCTGGCTGGGTGGCCTATAGTAGACTCCCACAAGGACATCCGCTTTATTTGTCTGTCCCTTAATCCTTACCCAGAGGCTCTCAACTGTGCCATTGCCAACTGCTACCTCCATGCATTCCAGCCCCTCCACTACATACAATGCCACCCCGCCGCCTCGCCTGCCCTGCCTATCCCTCCTGAAGAGCCTGTAACCATCCATCATGGTACACCAGTCACAGGACTCATCCCACCAGGTTTCGCTTATGCCTATGACATCGTATCTCTGGGACTGGGCCAAGGCATCTAGCTCCTCTTGCTTGTTCCTCAGGCTGCGTGCATTTGTGTAAAAACACTTCAAGTGTGGTTCATTGTGCTTGTTGCCTCGTGGAGCAGCCTGAGGAATCTCACTAGCACTCAGCTCCTCGAACTTTGGCGTGCCATCCCGTTGCTCATCGCTGACTAGCCAGGTATTGCCCCTTTCCCCCTTCCAATCTAGTTTAAAGCCCTATCAATCAGCCCTGCTAGCTCCTGGGCAAAAACCCTTTTCCCCTTCTGAGAGAGGTGCATCCCATCGGATGTCATTAGGCCTGGGGATGAATAGACCATCCCATGACCAAAGAACCCAAAGTTCTGCCGATGACACCAGCCTCGTAGCCACGTGTTGATCATCTGGGTCTGCCTGTTCCATTCATTGTTCTTCCCTGCTACCGGAAGGATTGAAGAGAACACCACCTGAACACCTGATCCTTCAACTAACTGCCCCAAGGCTCTGAAATCCCTTTTGATTGGCTTAGGATTTTTCTTTGTTATGTCTTTGCTGCCAATATGGAGAACTAATAGCGGGTAGTAGTCTGAGGACCTTATCAGACTGGGGAGTTTTCTAGTGATGTCTCTTATCCTTGCCCCAGGGAGGCAGCAGACTTCCCTGTGGGTTGGGTCCAGTCAGCATATGGGACCCTCCGTTCCCCTCAGAAGGGAGTCACCTATGACAACTACCCTTCTTTTTTTCTTGACATGGGTGGTTGTGATGCAGGGGGGAGGCTTCCTAGACAACCCCTCCATCCCAGAAGGACCTGCATCCGCATCATCGCTTGCCTGCCCATCCGAGCCCAGGTCCTCATACCTGTTGTGTACGGGCACCTGGGAAGGTGAGGCAGGCTGAGAGCAGACTCGCCTGCCGCCCTGAGCAGTAACCTGCTTCCATTCTTGACCGTCACCTGGGTCTCCTCCTTCTGCCTGGTGGCAAGAGGGTAGGGGGTCCTTTGCCTCTTGTGCTGCAGCTGGCTGGTGCATCTGTCTCAGGGATGGTAGAGTACAATTCCACCAGTCAATCTCCTTCTCTGACTCCCTGATACTCCTCAGCCTGGACACCTCCTCTCGAAGCTCCATCACCAGGCTGAGCAGCTCCTTTACTTGGGCACATCTCCCGCAGGTGAGCTCACTGCTGCCGCCACCTACTGACCCGAAACTCGGGCACTCCCTGCAACCCGGGACCTGGACGGCCGCATGTTCCCTCGAAGGCTCTGTTTGGGTGGCTGCATCAGTTCTTGCAGCTGGAGGGGCTGTGAGGGACTCTGAGAGCACAGCTTTTTGCCGGGTGGATACCATGGCTCCTGCTGTTCTTAGCTCCTTATAAGTGGGTAACAGCCTCCATTTGAAGTGGCAGGGCCCTGCCTGCTCGAACTGACGCGCGAACTGACGCGCCGCGCCCTGCCTGACGCGCCGCGCTCCTGGTCGCTGGCGCTTCCTAGGGGCCCTTTTAAATCTCCCGCGGTTGCTCCTGGCAACGCCTCCTCTGCATCACCTCCGCTCGCGAGAGCTGCCGGCTCCCGGCTGGACTCTCGGCACGTCCGCGGGTTTCCCTGGTTCCGGGAACCCCCCTTTTCCTCCTCAACACGCGCTCGGCCGCGGAACTTACCGTTGCCGCCGCTGTGCTCCTCGCCGACTGAGAGGAGTATGAGTTCATTATCACCCCACTTAGGTGCCATAGTTCAAGAAAATTTGCACAACCTGCACAACTTAAAAGTTCTTGAAGCTGCTAATAATGATAAAAGTGTATCAATCATTGCTGTGCAAAGCTGCTTTCTCTAGACAATTCTATATTTTTAATTAAAGCTAAAAAACATTTTCCTAGTTTGGATAATACTAAATATACAGAGGAACAACACACTTGTGTTTAAGTATTGTTTCTTTAACTTTCAGAAATAAAAGATGTCACAGAACTTCTAAAGCAAGGTAGATTATGTATATCCAAGACGTTAGTTGTTCTAATATGTTCAAAGTTTTCAGGTATTCAGAGATGTCAGGCTAGCACAGTTTCACAGTTACATATATCAGGACAGTTAGTGTTGATGGAATACCACAGGACAAAAATAATTCCAAAGTGTATAGTTACAACCAGTCTGTTCTCTAGCAGCATACATATTTACACACATGGATCTCAGAAGGACAGAAAGAGTATGTGGTTTGGAAGGAAAGAAGCAGCAGAATCTACTGTAGCAATCTACAGAATCTACTTTACATTCACACCATATATACATACATGCACATATACACACACAGATATATTTATATATAAACAAACCCAAAATAACAGGAGAACAGTTGTGGCAATGCCATATTCTTGGCTCTGAAGGACAAAATCAGCTTTCCCTCTTCCATCAACTGCAACTGTTTACACACAACACTTTTCCTGTTGTGCTTCCACCAGTTTAGGAACACAGCCTGTCTCTGAACAGCCAACGCCTTACGCCTTCCCTTATTAGTAACAGTAGCCTTAAAAACAGGTAGTGCTAGGCACTGAAAGATCACAAATCCCACATGAATCCCTTCACCTGAGATCATTTTACCGTACTGTAACTATTCCCTAACCTTCGGCTGGGGCTGCACGGCTAGAAGGCGCGTCCCCTGGGTGGTGGATAGGGGATCCCTCTCTGGAGGGTGCACCGGATAAAATTGAAGAAGGTGCCGCGAACCAACGCAGCCTAAGGGAAGGCCACCCTGACAGAAAAACCACTGGCCCTCCAAGTCATGGGGGTTGGGCAGGAGGCCAACTACCTCCCCCCGGGAAAAAAAAAAAAAAAAAAAAAAAGTTGCAGAAACGACGAGCATCAACTTTCAAAAAAAACGAAATGGCGGGGATGGAGAAAATCAGTAATGAAGTGAGGAGGAGGAGATGGAACTGGATCGGTCATGTCCTGAGGAAAAAACCAACAGAAGACTGCGCTGTGGCCCTTGGGTGGACTCCAGAGGGAAGCACGCAGCCGCAGACCGATCAAAGTGGAAGAACGATGTTCGCGCCTTGTGTGCCTCCTGGCACTGAGAGAATTCAGATTCAGATCAGAACTATTCCCTAAAGTAACTCTATGGAGTGAAACAATTTTTTGCTTTAACATAATTTATGTTAAGTGTCACCCAGAAAGAGTGTTTCTTCTTAAACATGGAAAATTTTCAGAAGAATACTGGATGCAACTTTATCTTTGTGTGAAGCTCTGAGAATTTGAATTTTAAGACTTCCCAGCCCTGAAAAAGAACGGTGAGAGGTAGCAAACCCCAAACCAGGCCATTCTCTTTCAAATATCTGGCAGGGATTTTACCTAAACAGGTTCTAAGCAAAATCAAAATATAAGGCAAATTGAGGTCACTGTTCTCTCAAATAATCAGACACCTAGTCTTTCACCAGTCTTCAGACCAAAGCACTTTGCAAGGTGTGGGGAGAAGACTAGCACTGTAGCTCCACAAACTACAAAATGCAGCTTGGGGGTTTAGTGCTGGAGGGAATAGAGATTGAGGAAGGTATGGACACAGGGCTGTTTAGAGGCCACTCCAGCCAGGAGTGAGGCAGAGCCAAGGGGGAGGCAAGGGCTTGCCCACTGCAGTGAGGAGGCAGCACCCCACCCTGGCTCAGCCCAGCCATTCTTCCAGGCTCTGCAGTCTCTCAGGTGTTTGCCCAGAAGTCCTGCCACCCCCGTTCCTTGCAAACCGTCTCCCAACAGGGAGTATGTAGGGTATAAGACAAGAAAAATGCTTGAAAGCCACTAGAGATGTCTTCTGCTCCCCCCCCCCCCCCCCCCCCCCCATTTCATAGCAAAATCAGGTTGGGGGGGAAATAAATAAATAAATAAACCCACTAAAAATCTTCCAGGTCCTCTTTTCCTCAGAGAAGTGGACAATCACCCCCTTTTTTAATATTTGTGGCAGCTTCTATTTTACCAGCTTGGTATTAACAGAAACACACCTCTTCCATCTCAGCCACTGATGAGAAAGGTCAAAACCAGATTTCACTGTATATTTAAAGAAAGAGTAGATAACAATTTCTGGAAAAAAGTCATTGCATATACATCTAGCTTTCAAAACAGATACAGCTAAAGTAAGCTGCAGCAGTGCCTGAAGCACAGGAAGATAAAAAGATACCACTTCCTTTATCAAATGAGTCAGCACACAACCATTTTGGGGTTTTGCTTTGTTTAGGTTTTTTGTTTGTTTTTTTTAAATTATTTTTTACAAGAGTCATCTTGAAAGCTGGATAACATCTCCTTCACTATTAAGGGCTGACCCACCTGCCCACTTGACTAGTTATGAAGAAAGCAACACAAAATCATAGCTGGGTATTGAAACAGAGAAGTAAGGGCAGGACCAAGCAAGAGAAGGATCTGAAGGGAACTTATCAATGCACAGCCATTCTTCAGTCCCAAAACTGACAACATGGCAAGTGCTGCATTTCACTTAAAACATGAAGCACCATCTCCTCTACTCTCAGGTATGATATGGTTAACTACCATAATACTTTTGGTATTAACACAGCTGTTCCTTAGATGAAAAATTGTATCTGGCTATGGACTATGCAGGAATAAATGACAATACATATCCAACCAAAACATTAAGAGATTTCTTCTAGAAATCAAACCATTCCTGGAAGCAAACACAATTTTGCCTTTTAGGTTTTACTTTTTTGTTGTATTTGATCTGTTTGGCAACTCTTTCATAAGACATAACACAGGCAACAGTAAAAACATCTGTGTCTGTAAGTAGACAGCTTTTCACTGCCTGAAGTACCCCAGTAAATGGCATTTTTTTCTGTTGTTTTTTTTTTTTTTGTTTAAGTACTTCAGTGGGACACAGGCACTAACAGAATGAACACTATATGACATGAAAAGGGGAAAATGTCTTTAATCAATTATTCTTTTAAAATATTCAAGCTAACAAAGTCCAGAATATTGTGTGAGCTCATGACACATTACTCCAATGGACACTAAGGTATTAGCTTTTTCCAGGCAGATAAAGAGTTGGAGAAAGCTAGAGAAGCAATATAGTGAAATACAGCATTTTTATAACTACACAACATAAAATATTTGATGATTTTGTGGGGTAATAGCAAGATTTTGTTAAAAATAAAAGGAAAACTTACTGTTTTCCCCTCATAACATGGAAGCTATTTAGCAATTCTTAAGTTCATGAAGTGTGCTATTTAAAGTTGGACAAAAGGATTTCCCAGCAGGCCTGGCTGCCTGTCCGCTCAGCCTGAGGCAGTACTGGGGAGGCCTGAGGTGCCCTGGTCCTCCTGCTGCCTTGGCCTGGAGGTCAGACGAGGCCAATTAAGCCTCACCACGGCTGTGGTGGTAGCAGGCCCAGCTGGCAGCAGAGAGGAGGGGAGCCGCGGCGCCGGCATGCAGCGGTCCCCGCTCCACCAGAGCCTGCCCCACGCAGCCTCACCGGCAGTCCCCCGTCCCGCCCCGGCGGGGCAGGCGCCGCGCACCACTAGGGAGGCGCGGCCCCTCAGAGCCTGCAGCCCCTGCGCGCCTCTTCCCGCCCCAACGGCCCCCGCCCCAACGGCCCCTGCCCCAACGGCAGGCGCCGCAGGCTGGACCGCCCTCACGGCCGCCCCGAACTGCCGCCGCCGCCACCGCGTAGCGGGGCGCGGTGACGGGCGGCGGGGGGTGCCGAGGCGGGCGGCAACGGTGAGAGGCCGCAGGAGGGAGGGGACGGGGCTGGGCCCTGCCCGGCGTTCCTGCGGGCCCGCTCCGCCCTCTGCTGCCTCTGCGGACCCCCGGCTCCGGGGCAGCTGCTAAAGGCTCTGCTTCTCCCTCCTCCAGAGAGAGACTCGCCCCAGGAGCAGTGTGGCTGGTGCCGGCCCAGGCCTCTGTCTGGAGGCTCCGTCTGGAGACTTTTCTGTGGAGCAGAGCGGTTGAGGCCGAAAATGTGTACCTGTGTGTTAGCAAGTTGTGCTTTTGGTATATGACTTCTTTGCAAATGGAGTGTGTGGAATTGGTTTTGAAACATCAGACCGTAACCATGAATGCCCTTAATTTAGTCGTGAAAGGTGTAGTCTAACAGGACAACAGGCCCGTTTAAATGCTATATTATTCAGCTGCTCTTGTAGATACCAAAATGATGGATAAAACCATGTGAAGCGAAAAGGGAGAGTAAGCAAGGCTCTTGCTGAGTGCTTTTCAGTGCTAAGGAAGCGTTGTATTCTTCCTTCAGATACCTTCTTAGCAAAGGGCTCTGCTACTCTGGACAAATTGAAGGACCTCTGTAACAAAGAGAAAGAACATCCTTCTACAGATGTCCTTCATCCTATACGCAGGTAGTATATTTAAAGCATTAAGAACTCCCTTTCAAGAAAATCTACTGTGTAGGGTATGGGAGAGGGTTGGGTGTAAGAAAGAGGGTATAGCAGAAAGGGATCCCTGTTACTTGGTGTGTGCGGTGAACATCCATGAAGTGCAGGACGGCTTTTGTCTGGATTAGAAGATAACTTGGAATCGATAATAATTGTGCTGGTACTGTAAGGACAGAAAGGGTTTTGAATTTACTTTCACTGTCAACAATCTTACGATACTTTTAACTTGCAGCTTTTGTAAACTAAATGTTAAAAAATACCTTAAAATTGTAATGTTTTATAAACTGTAACAAGTTTGTATGTTACTGCAGGCCACCATTTAATTATTTTGCTGGTAGCATTTTTACATTGTGTATCTTCTTGTTTTCATAGGCTGTCTTAGACATTACATATTTTGAGGAAAACCAGCTTGTGGATGAAGATTTTCCAGAAGAATCTTCCTTGCAAAAAGTTAAAGAACTTATTTCATAGAATCATAGAATGCCAGGTTGGAAGGGACCTCAAGGATCATCTGGTCCAACCTTTCTAGCACAATCTAGATGAGATGGCCCAGCACCACGTCCAGCTGAGTCGTAAACGTGTTCAGCGTAGCAGAGTCAACCACTTCCCTGGGGAGATTATTCCAATGATTGACTGTTCTCATTGTGAAAAATTTACCTCTCTTGTCCAATCGGAATCTCCCTGGGAGTAACTTGTACCCATTACCCCTTGTCCTCACCATGTGACTCCTTGTAAAAAGGGAGTCTCCATCTTCTTTGTAGCTCCCCTTTAAGTACTGGTACATGGTGATGAGATCACCTCTAAGCCTCCTTTTCTCAAGGCTGAACAAACCCAGATCTCTCAGCCTATCCTCATACGGCAGGCTTCCCAGACCCTTGATCATCTTGGTGGCCCTTCTCTGGACCCCCTCCAGCCTGTCCACATCTTTTTTGTATAACGGGGACCAGAACTGTACACAGTATTCCAGGTGTGGCCTGACAAGCGCTGAGTAGAGAGGGGTAATGACTTCTTTATCTCTGCTGGTGATGCCCTTGTTGATGCAACCCAGCATCCTATTGGCCTTCTTGGCCGCAGCAGCACACTGTTCACTCATATTGAGCTTCCTGTCCACCAGGACCCCCAGGTCCCTCTCCACAGAGCTGCTCTCCAGCCAGGTGGATCCCAGTCTGAGCTGCACTCCTGGATTATGTTTTCCCAGGTGCAAGACCTTACGCTTGTCCTTGTTAAACTTCATAAGGTTCCTGTTAGCCCACTCTTCCAGCCTATCCAGATCTTCCTGCAGGGTGGCTCTGCCTTCCAGAGTGTCTACTTCCCCACTCAATTTGGTGTCATCTGCGAACTTCATCAGGCTACACTTGATCCCGTTATCCAGATCACTTATGAAGATATTGAATAATGTTGGGCCCAATATCGATCCCTGGGGATCCCACTTGTGACGGGTTGCCAGTTTGAAAAAGAGCTATTTACCACCACCCTTTGGGTGCGGCCCATCAGCCAATTCCTCACGCACTGCACAGAACACTTGTCTAGGCCGTAACGCATCAATTTCTCCAGGAGGAGGCCGTGGGGAACCGTATCAAAAGCCTTGGAGAAGTCCAGGTAGACAACGTTGACCGCTCGCCCCATGTCAACCGAGCAGGTCACTCTTTATCATAGAAGGCCACCAGATTTGTCAGGCAGGATCTGCCCTTGGTGAAGCCGTGTTGGCTTTTCCCAATCACGTGCTTCATTTGACTCGTGATGGCCCTCCAGGAGGATCCGTTCCATTCATAGCGAGAAGTTCATAGCGAGAAGTATTTCTGGCTATCATTAAATTAACCAGAACTTATCTAAAAAGGGTTTTTTTACTCATTTTTTAACTGTATTCAGTGTCTTAATGATGGAGTTCATTACTTGATGAAGATTCTTAGTTTTAGATGCCCTCTTCAGCTAAATGAAGATGTCTCACTTCAAGATAAAGACACAGCTAGATTACTCAGTGAAGGTAAAAAAAAAACCAACTCCAAAAACCCCACAACCTGCTCCTCTTAATAACTGCTCCACTTTATGAAATGCTTTATTGTGTATTTTTGTTGTTTGACTTAATTTGTATTCAAAAACTGTCACTTTTTAGAAAAAAAAAAATAGATGAGACAGATAAGCAGGCAGCAGTGCTCTCCCTCCCCCCCCCCCCCCCCCTTCTTTTTGATTTATGGATTTAAGGAGGTGGTAGTGCTCATTTTCTCTATGTTTTTGAGTGCACTGGAGGAAAGTGAACTGAGGCAATGGGTGTTTTATGCACAGCATGTGTGTTTTACAGTCATCCAATTGTCAATTGACAGATGTTGAAAGCACAAATATGACTGCAGAGGGTGCTAGATGTTCCCATGTTAGTCTTTCTGTTTAGATCTAGAACACAGAATTACTGACTTCACACAGGTAGAAAGTACATGCAGAATTGGTTAGATTTGGCAAACTTCTATCCTCTCTGTCTCCACTTCATGTAGCTTTATGTAAGTTGTATTACTATAGTACATTTACATGAGGATCTGAGGCTGCATCAGTGTGATGCAGGTAGGGTGATGCAGCAGGAGGGGATTTGTAAGGTAAAACAGCTGGTGCTGAGGACATGATGTCCACATTGTACACACTCAAAACTAGCTCTGCTCTGGCTATGGGGGGATGGAGCACCTTCTTCCTTAATTTGAAAGTGGCATTGCTCCAATTCAGCTCCACAATGCAAAGCCAAGTTCAGTAACTCATTTATAGATTTATTTAGCAGGATTTTTTTTTTTTTTTCAGTGATCATGGACACATATGTGGCTTTCTATTCAAATACTAAAGCTGCTGCTGGTTCACCTGAGTTAAGATGATGCTCATACAGCATCTTCTTTTAGGCTTAAATTGTGGGAGGCACAGAAGTATTCTAAAATAAATATGCATAATCATGCCTGCGCTTAATGGATTGTAAAGAAATACTGAAATTCTCTAAGATAAATAGGCAAACACAATTATCAGAATAATATTTATATGTCAATCTTAAAGATTTTAGCATTATGGAGGGGCAAAATGGATAGAGTAATGAGCAAGGCCTTGATCCAGGTTCTCTTCTGGGCAGTGTCAGTCATCTCATGGTTAAAATTTTGGTTTTTGGTGTACCTCTGTAATAGGCTTATACTGCTTTTTTTGGAATTTTTTTCCAGTGTTACTGAAAAAAAAATTGAAGTTAACAAGCTGTGTACTTGCTTATAACAGAACAATAAAGTACTTGATCTAAATTACTTTTGCAGGTATATTTAGTGACACTCACTGGCAATGATGTACGGTGGAGAAATGTGCTACTGGGGACTGTGACACTGTGGAGAAGGGAAGCAGGAAAGCCTTGAGATGATAGATTTCATCTTTAACAGTAACCTGGGCTGCAGATCACAGAGCGTGTCACTGGATTTCTGACAAACGGGCAAAAACATGTTAACAAAGTATGTGGCTGTATTGAGAGACCTTTAGAAGGCCAAGGGTGGAACACAAAAACTGCAAAACAAATGTTGTGTTACTTCATGAAGTCCCACAACTAAAATATGCTGCTTTGGCTGTGCTGGAAGAAACCTTGTGTCTGAAGAGCACGCTTAGGGAGGTGGTCTCTACTTCAGTGTCTGACCGTTCTTATCAAAATGTATACTTTTGCTGTATACTTAAAAACATGCATGCAAAGAACTCGTGGAATACAGGAAGCTGCTTCTCTAGGATGTCTGTCACTTCTATGACTGTTACTTCTTTCCCTTGATTACCAAAGTCTTTTCATGCCTTCTAGCTTCTGCATCAAATGAGCGCATAAGCTTGCAGACAACACCTGTCTCCTTTCACAACATGCATTCTCTGTGCCTACAGGGGAAATGGTCCTTTTGAGGTGGAGTTACCTGTTTCATAGTTAATAAACACAAAAATAATAAGTTAATAAACACAAAAGCGGTCTAAGCTGATAGAGGCACAAAGATGATCAAAAGGGACTTTAGAGAACTGGGGTGATTACTTGAAGGATCAGGAGCGCAGGTAGTGTTTTCCTCCATCCCATCAGTAGCTGGGAGGCATATGGAAAGGAACAGGAAGAACACATGGCTCAGAGGCTGGTGCCAGCGGTCGAATTTTGGTTTTTTTTGACCGTGGGGCAGTTTACATGGCACCAGGCCTGCTGGAGACAGATGGGGTTCACCTGTCGCAAAGGGGGAAAAGGATTCTGGCCCAGGAGCTAGCAGGCCTCATTGAGAGAGCTTTAAACTAGATGTGAAGGGGGAAGGGGATAAAACCAGGCTTGCTAGGGATGAGCCTAGGGGTGGCATGCCTGTGTTGGTGAAGAGATCTATAGCCCAACTGAAGTGCATTTACACCAATGCATGCAGCATGGGCAATAAGCAGGAGGAGCTGGAAGCCATTGCGCAGCAGGAAAACTATGATGTGGTCACCATCACGGAAACATGGTGGGATGACTCACACAACTGGAGTGCTGCAATGGATGGCTACAAGCTCTTTAGAAGGGACAGGCAAGGAAGGAGAGGTGGTGGGGTAGCCTTGTACGTTAGAGAGTGTTTTGACTGTCTAGAACTCAACGATGGTAATGATAAGGTTGAGTGCTTATGGGTAAAGATCAGGGGGAAGGCTAATAAGGCAGACATCCTGGTGGGAGTCTGTTATAGACCACCCAACCAGGATGAGGAAACGGACGAAGTTTTCTACAAGCGGTTGGCTGGAGTCTCACAATCCCTAGCCCTTGTTCTCGTGGGAGACTTCAACTTACCAGATATCTGCTGGAAATACAACACAGCAGAGAGAAAGCAGTCTCAGAGGTTCCTGGACTGTGTGGGAGATAACTTCCTGACACAGCTGGTGAGGGAGCCAACCAGGGGAGGTGCCCCACTGGACCTGCTGTTCACGAACAGAGAGGGCCTGGTGGGCGATGTGGTGGTCGGAGGCTGTCTTGGGCTCAGCGACCACGACATGATAGAGTTTTCAATTCTTGGAGAAGTAAGGAAGGGGGTCAGCAAGACCGCTACCCTGAACTTTAGAAGGGCAGACTTTGGGCTGTTTAGGAGTCTGGTTGAGACAGTCCCTTGGGAGGCAGTCCTGAAGGGCAAAGGAGTCCAGGAAGGCTGGATGTTATTCAAGGGGGAAGTCTCAAAGGCGCAGGAGCAGGCCGTCCCCATGTGCCGCAAGTCGAGCAGGCGGGGGAGAAGACCGGCCTGGCTGAACAGAGAGCTCTGGCTGGAACTCAAGAAAAAAGCCTACTGCCTTTGGAAGAAGGGGCAGGTGACTCAGGAGGACTACAAGGATGTTGTGAGGTCATGCAGGGAGAAGATTAGAAAGGCAAAGGTCCAGCTGGAACTTAAACTGGCCACCGCCGTTAAAGACAACAAAAAAAGTTTTTATAAATATGTCAGTGACAAAAGGAGGGCCAGGGAGAATCTCCCTCCTTTGTTGGATGCAGAAGGTAACCTTGCCACGAAGGATGAGGAGGAGGCTGAGGTACTTAATGCCTTCTTTGCCTCAGTCGTTAATAGTCAAGCTAGTCATCCTCAGGGTTTTCAGGCCCCTGAGCTGGGATATGGACATAGCATGCAGAGTGAAGCCCCGATTGTTGACGAGGTGGCAGTCACCAACTTGCTCCTCCACCTGGATGCGCACAAGTCCATGGGGCCAGATGGGATCCACCCGAGGATACTGAGGGAGATGGCAGAGGAGCTCGCCAAGCCACTCTCCATCATTTATCAGCAGTCCTGGTCAACCGGGGAGGTCCCAGATGACTGGAAGTTAGCAAATGTGACGCCCCTCTACAAGAAGGGTCGGAAGGAGGATCCGGGGAACTACAGGCCTGTCAGCCTGACCTCGGTGCTGGGGAAGGTCATGGAGCAGATCATCGAGTGCCATTATGCGGCATGTGCGGGACAACCAGGGGATCAGGCCCAGCCACCACGGGTTTCTGAAAGGGAGGTCCTGCTTCGCTAACCTGGTCTCCTTCTATGACAAGGTGACCCGCTTAGTGGATGAGGGGAAGGCTGTGGACGTTGTCTACTTGGACTTTAGTAAGGCCTTTGACACAGTCTCCCACAGCATTCTCCTGGAGAAGCTGGCTGCTCACGGCTTGGATAAGTGCACTCTGCACTGGGTTAAAAACTGGCTGGACGGCCGAGCCCAGAGAGTGGTGGTGAATGGAGTCAAATCCAGTTGGCAGCCGGTCACGAGTGGTGTTCCCCAGGGCTCAGTACTGGGGCTGGTCCTGTTCAATATCTTTATTGATGATCTGGATGAGGGGATTGAGTGCACCCTCAGGAAGTTTGCAGATGACACCAAGTTGGGTGGAAGTGTCGATCTGCTGGAGGGTAGGAAGGCCCTACAGAGGGACCTGGACAGGCTGGATGGATGGGCCGAGGCCAACTGTATGAGATTCAACAAGGCTAAGTGCCGGGTCCTGCACTTGGGTCACAACAACCCCATGCAATGCTACAGGCTGGGGGAGGAGTGGCTGGAGAGCTGCCTGGAGGAAAAGGACCTGGGGGTGTTGGTTGACAGCTGCCTGAACATGAGCCAGCAGCATGCTCAGGTGGCCAAGAGGGCCAATGGCATCCTGGCTTGTATCAGGAATAGTTTGGCCAGCAGGACCAGGGAGGTGATAGTGCCCCTGTACTCGGCACTGGTGAGGCCGCACCTCGAGTACTGTGTTTAGTTTTGGGCCCCTCACTACAAGAAGGACATCGAGGTGCTGAAGCATGTCCAGAGAAGGGCAATGAAGCTGGTGAATGGTCTAGAGACCAAGTCTTATGAGGAGCGGCTGAGGGAACTGGGGTTGTTTAGTTTGGAGAAGAGGAGGCTGAGGGGAGACCTTATTGCTCTCTACAACTACCTGACAGGAGGTTGTAGTGAGGTGGGGGTAGGTCTCTTCTCCCTAGTAACAAGGGATAGGATGAGAGGAAACGGCCTCAAGCTGTGCCAGGGGAAATTTAGGTTGGATATTAGGAAAAACCTCTTGTCCTGGTTTCAGCTGGGATAGAGTTAATTTTCTTCTTAGTAGCTGATTTGGTGCTGTGTTTTGGATTTAGGATGAGAATAATGTTGATAACACACTGATGTTTTAGTTGTTGCTAAGTAGTGCTCACACCAGTCAAGGACTTTTCAGCTTCCCATGCTCTGCCCGGTGCACAAGAAGCTGGGAGGGGGCACAGCCAGGACAGCTGACCCAGACTGGCCAAAGGGCTATTCCATACCATATGACGTCATGCTCAGCATATAAACTGAGGAGAGCTGGCCGGGGGGGAAGCGATCGCTGCTCGGGAACGGGCTGGGCATCGTCGGTGGGTGGTGAGCAATTGTGTCGTGTATCACTTGCTTTGTATATTATTATTGTATTATATTATTATTATTATTATTACTACTACTACTACTACTACTATTCTATTTCATTTTACTTCAATTATTAAACTGTTCTTATCTCAGCCCAGGAGTTTTTCTGACTTTCACCGTTCCAATTTTCTCCCCCACCCCACCGGGGGGGGAGTGAGCAACCAGCTGTGTGGTGCTTAGTTGCTGGCTGGGGTTAAACCACGACAGTCCTTTCTGGCGCCCAACGTGGGGCATGAAGGGTTTGAGATAATAACAGATTAACCGGAGTGTATGAAGGAATTTGTATCTGCTCTTGGTATTAGTCTACCTGATCTGCACCATGCTTGTGTTTTTGCAGTGCGTGTTAAAGATTGGCGCTGGGTGTTGCAGTTTGCTGTGCTCTGCAGTGATTAGTGATGTTTTGCCTGGGAAATTTGTTATTAAAACACTGGCCTTGAGCGCTATCTGGTATTTGGGTTCTGTACTGAAGCCATTACTGTACTTTGGAGACAATTAGCAATTATACCTCTTCCTCTGAGAGGCTTTTTATGGAGGAAATACAGAATGTCACCTTCGCTGCCTTCTTCGATGATGTTTCCTCCTTCATTACAACAACTTTTCAGTATCTTGAACATCCTTGGGAAGTTAAGATATATTTATTGATAGTTCTTGGGAATATTGTTTCAGTTTTGTCTAAGGTTAATAAACATTTTAAGAATATCATCCAGAGATCTGCCCCAAGGCTGGATAGTTATGAGTGGCAGGGTGTGTGGGAGAGTATGGGCAAATGCCTAGGACGGTGGGCCCCTCCAGTGTTTTGGAACTTCACCCCTGAACAAGTGCAGAATCCTGAAAAATTAGTAGAACATTTGGAAAAAGTATGCTGTCATCCTGACAATTCTAGGGAGACACAAATCACTGCAATGTGCTGGGGCCTGGCCCATGCCTACAGAGCCCTATTCAACACTATTCAGAACCCCCAAGGGGAAGATAAGGTCTCTGGATCTGACAACAAAACGACTGGTGCTGTGGCTATGCCAGCCCCGGCAACAGACACTGCGGCTACGCCAGCCCCTGTGATGAGCGCTGCCGATATGCCAGCCCCTGTGACGGGCGCTGCGGTTATGCCAGCCCCAGCGACAGGCGCTGTGGCTATGCCAGCCCCTGTGACAGGCGCTGTGGCTATGCCAGCCCCCATGGCAGGCTCTGTGGCTATGCCAGCCCCGGCAACAGGCACTGCAGCTCTACCAGTCCTGGTAACAGGCGCTGCGGCTATGCCAGACCCCGTGACAGGCTTCGTGGCTATGCCAGTCCCGATAACAGGCGCTGTGGCTACACCAGAGAACCAACCCATGCCAGTATCAGTCGCCCCTATACACAAGAAAAAACACACGAGAAAATCAACTCGTTTAGTAAGGGCTGATGATGAACCAGGGCCATCACAAGAACAGGAGGAGGAAGATGCAGAACCCATAAATGAGAAGGTAACAACCCGATCCCTGTCCCTGAATGAGCTGCGAGATATGCAAAAAGATTTCATCTGTTGTCCAGGCGAGCACATCGTCGCCTGGCTGTTCCAATGCTGGGATAATGGGGCCAGTAGCCTGGAATTAGAGGGCAGGGAAACCAAGCAGCTGGGATCCCTTTCTAGGGAAGCGGGCATTGACAAAGCAATTGGAAAAGGGGCACAAGCCCTCAGCCTCTGGAGGCGACTCCTGTCAGGCATGAAGGAAAGGTATCCCTTCAAGGAAGATGTTATATGTCACCCAGGCGAGTGGACCACCATGGAGAGAGGTATCCAGTACCTGAGGGAATTAGCCATGCTGGAGGTGATGCATAATGACTTAAACAATGAGCAGTTACCCAAAGATCCAGATGAAGTCCAGTGCACACGACCCATGTGGCAGAAGTTTGTACGGAGCGCACCATCATCGTATGCAAACTCTTTGGCAGTAATGACCTGGAAAGATGAAGAGGGACCAACGGTGGATGAAATGGCTGGCCAACACCGACAATACGAAGAAAGTCTCTCTTCCTCCCTACGGGCCTGCGTCTCAGCTGTGGAGAAACTGCCTGACGTGCTAGCTGAGAAATTATCCCGGGAGTTCCAGCGATTCAAAGAGGACATGTCCTACTCCTCACCTGTACGGACCAGTATCTCAGCCATTAGGAGTAAGCATCCCTCTGCTCAAGAGAGAAGATATAGTGGATACACACCATGGGCCACCCTGTGGTTTTATCTGTGTGACCATGAAGAGGACATGAGGAAGTGGGATGGAAAATCTACCTCGACCCTAGAGGCACGGGTACGTGAGTTGCAAGGAAAAACAACTACAAAAGGGGGTTCTTCCAGGAAAATTGCTGCTCCAGTTTCCAGTGAGCAGTTCCCCAGACAGAGTAGAAGGGCTGATTTTGTTTCCGATCCTAATAAAGGGATTTTTGGTTCACATTTACAAGAAGTGAGTAACAAATGCTATGACCAGGACTAGAGGGGCCCTGCCTCCAGCCAGGTGGAGGAAAGGGACAACCGGGTTTACTGGACTGTGTGGATTCGATGGCCTGGCACATCAGACCCACAGGAGTATAAGGCTCTAGTGGACACCGGTGCACAGGGTACCCTAACGCCATCAAGCTATGAAGGGGCAGAACCCATCTGTATTTCTGGAGTGACAGGGGGATCCCAACAGCTGACTGTATTGGAGGCTGACGTGAGCTCAACCAGGAAGGAGTGGCAGAAGCAACCCATTGTGACTGGCCCAGAGGCTCCGTGCATCCTTGGCATAGACTACCTCGGGAGAGGGTATTTCAAGGACCCAAAAGGGTACCGGTGGGCTTTTGGTATAGCTGCCTTGGAGACGGAGGAAATTAAACAGCTGTCTACCCTGCCTGGTCTCTCGAAGGACCCTTCTATTGTGGGGTTGCTGAGGGTCAAAGAACAACAGGTGCCAATCGCTACCACAACAGTGCACTGGCAGCAATATCGCACCAATAGAGACTCCCTGATTCCCATCCATAAGTTGATTCATCTACTGGAGAGCCAAGGAGTGATCAGCAAGACTCGCTCACCTTTTTACAGTCCCATATGGCCAGTGCGAAAGTCTAATGGAGAGTGGAGACTAACAGTAGGCTATCGGGGCCTGAATGAAGTCACGCCACCACTGAGTGCTGCCGTGCCAAACATGCTAGAACTTCAATACGAATTGGAGTCAAAGGCAGCCAAGTGGTATGCCACCACTGACATCGCTAATGCGTTTTTCTCAATCCCTTTGGCAGCAGAGTGCAGGCCACAGTTTGCTTTCACTTGGAGGGGCGTCCATTACACCTGGAATCAACTGCCCCAGGGGTGGAAACACAGCCCCACCATTTGCCATGGACTGATCCAGACTGCACTGGAACAGGGTGGGGCTCTGGAACACCTGCAATACATTGATGACATCATCGTGTGGGGCAACACAGCAGAAGAAGTTTTTGAGAAAGGGAAGCAAATAGTCCAAATCCTTCTGGAGGCCGGCTTTGCCATAAAACAAAGTAAGGTCAAGGGACCTGCACAGGAGATCCAGTTTTTAGGAATAAAATGTCAAGATGGACGTCGTCAGATCCCAATGAATGTGAACAACAAAATAACAGCCATGTCCCCACCAACCAGCAAAAAGGAAGCACAAGCTTTCTTGGGCATTGTGGGTTTTTGGAGAATGCATATTCCAAATTACAGTCTCATTGTAAGCCCTCTCTATCAAGTGACCCAGAAGAAGAACGATTTCAAATGGGGCCCTGAGCAACGACAAGCCTTTGAACAAATTAAACGGGAGATAGATAGTCCATGCAGTAGCCCTTGGGCCAGTCCGGGCAGGACAAGATGTAAAAAATGTGCTCTACACTGCAGCCATGGAGAATGGCCCTACCTGGAGCCTCTGGCAGAAAGCACCAGGGGAGATTCGAGGTCGACCCCTGGGGTTTTGGAGTCGGGGATACAGAGGATCCGAGGCTGGCTATGCTCCAACTGAAAAAGAGATATTGGCAGCATATGAAGGGGTTCGAGCCGCTTCAGAAGTGGTTGGTACAGAAGCACAGCTCCTCCTGGCACCCCGACTGCCAGTGCTGGGCTGGATGTTCAAAGGGAGGGTCCCCTGAAGGGAATGAGACACGGACTCCGCATATGAGTTCAGGCGAAGACAAGCGAAGACCCTTTATTTTTACAATCTATCCCTTTTATAATATGATCTAGTGTTCACGAGCAAGCAAAACCCATTTAATTGGCTACTGTCTTTCGTCCACGCGTCTCTTCAGCGTTACTTATTGGTTCTTCAAGCTGGTGCACACGAATTCCTCTTTCAGGGATGTATCCAATCTCATCCTTATTTTTCTGCCTCTAAGTTTCACAAACTTGTTTGTAACAAGCCTCAAGGGCACAGCTGCATTCCTGTGAACCTCTTTGTAACAAGCCTCAAGGGCACAGCTGCATCTCGTCAAAGTAAAACACTATCTATCTCATTTATTCCCACAATTCCCCCTTTTTGTTTTTCTACCACAAAAGCTTGTTTAATCATATTCTATAGCATTTTCTATACCCAAGACACTAGACAGGAAACTATCATTATTATAGCGCAAAATATTAGTAACAGCAAAAGACCCATTTTGATTAGAGACATTACCCACCCGCCAATTCCCCAACTTGTTAGTAAGTGATTCAGCCAACCAAATCCATCACTGACTTGTAATTTGCTAACTTCAAATCTTTGATTGCTTTATGGATTAATTTGGAGTTATCTGACAAGTCGTTCCCCATCAGTCTTCTCAGAGTTCAGTGTCTTCTGCTGCTCGTTCCTGTTATCCGATGCAAGAGCCGGTCTTTCTTACGCACCTTGCAGGTACCCACTTAGGTCCTACATCTGTTGAGACACAAGCATACCCTCTGCCCCAGGTTAGTAGATCAAAAGGACCTTCCCATTTACCTGTTTGTAGCGACTTTGTAAAAACCTGCGCCTTCTGTGGTGTGGCTGTTAAATCTTTTGACTGAAGAGACAGAAAATGAGAGATAATAACAGGAATATTATTTTCAGACGTGTTCAGGTAGTTTAACACATACACGGCTTTACTTAGTCTGTCTGCTGGAGTGGCTCCTGGCATTCCCCCTTTTTGTTTTTGCAACATGGATTTTAGAGTGCGATGTGCATGTTCTACTATGGCTTGGCCTTGTGGTGAATGAGGAATTCCAGTGCTATGTTGAATTCCCCATCGATTAAGAAATTGTGTAGATTTACTACTAACATATCCGGGACCATTATCTGTCTTTATGCGGTGAGGGACGCCAAGGGCAGCAAAGGCTGATAGCCAGTGTCTAATAACATCTTTACTTTTTTCCCCACTGTGCGCAGTAGCCCATACAGCTCCAGAAAAAGTGTCTATAGAAACATGGACATACTTCAAGCGACCAAAGTCCATTATATGGGTGACGTCGGATTGCCAAAGCTGAAGTGCCTGTAGGCCTCGTGGGTTAACCCCTGTTGCCTGAATAGATGCAAACTGTTGACAGTCTGGGCAGGCACGCAAAATTGAGAGATCAAATTGTCGTTTTAATGCCCTTGCGTTTTGGTGAAAAAAGGCATGAGAGAGCCTTGCTTGTTGTGTTTTTTCCGGTATAGGTTGTGACCAAACCGGTGCTGTTAAATGATCAGCCCTAGCATTTCCTTCTGTTATGAACCCGGGTAACTGAGTATGACTTCGTATGTGCATCACAAAATATGGATGCTGCCTATTCTTAATTAACAGCCACAACTGTTTAAACGGGCTAAACGGGTGTTCATTTGGGACATGTTTAAGCCATGCTTTTTCTAATCTGCGAACTACATTGCAAACATATAAAGAGTCAGAAACGAGGTTTATAGCCTGGTTAGTCCATAGAGTAAAAACTTGTACCACTGCATAGAGTTCTACCACTTGTGGAGATCCTTGTATATGATACACTTTTTCCTGCCATTGTTCGTTATCAAACCACACAAGGGCAGCTCTTCCAGTTTTTCCAGAGCCATCTGTAAAGATAGTGGGCCCGTCTATGGGATAATTTTGACATAATGGTGTTCTCTGGATCAGAACTTCTGAATGTAATTGGATGAGTTTGTGGGCAGGATAATGTATATCTATCTTTCCTGGAAATCCTTCCAATGCTATTTGCAATGGGAGGCTATTTGCTTGGCACCATTCCAGATATTCCCCTGTCAATGGTATATAAATATGTTGCACTTCCGTGCCTGTTAATTGGACCGCACGATTTCGCTCTTTACAGATAATACCTGCTAGCATTTATAATTGAGTAACAATTGTCTTTTTGGGCTGGTATGACAGAAAAATCCATTCCAAAACAACCAATGGATCTGTTAGTGTGGGTACCCATTGGCCTAACAATCCTAAGGCTTGGTAATTGTGGGAGAATATATAAAGTTGCAGGGGTTGATCTTCTACGCGATGGTGTGCTTTTCGGTTTTGTATTGCTTGATTGAATTCTTGCAGAGCCTGTCGCGCGTCAGACGTCAACTGACGTGCAGATGCAAGGTTGTTATCTCCTTTTAGCAATTCAAAAAGAGGAGCTAGCTGTTCATTTGTCAGTCCAAGATATGGCCGGACCCAGTTGATGGTTCCTAACACTTTTTGTAGGTCATTTAGGGTTTTGATGTTCAGCTTAATCTGTATCGATTGGGGTTCAATTGTTTGTTGCAAGATTTTCCAGCCCAGATATTTCCAAGGCTCAGTTTTTTGTACCTTTTCAGGGGCTACTTCAAGTCCATATCTGTTTAGAGCTCGTCGTATCTCTTTTTCTACTGCTTGTAACTCGATTTCCGGTCTTCCGGCTATTAAAATGTCGTCCATGTAATGGTAACACAATAATTGTGGATACTGCATCCGAATTGGCGACAAAGCACGGGCTACGTATTGTTGACAAATTGTTGGGCTATTTTTCATTCCTTGCGGTGGAACAGTCCAATGATACCTTTGCATGGGTTCCGATTGATTGACTGCTGGCACAGAGAAGGCAAAGCGTTTCGCATCCTCCTTCGCAAGGGGAATGGTAAAGAAACAGTCTTTTAGGTCCATAACCAGGATGTTCCAATTGCGAGGAATCATTGTTGGTGATGGCATCCCAGGCTGTAAAGCTCCCATATCCTCCATAACTTCATTTATCTTCCGGAGGTCATGCAGTAATCGCCATTTTCCACTCTTCTTGATAACAAATACTGGCGTATTCCAAGGGCTAGTGGTAGGTACTATATGTCCTTGTTCCAGTTGCTCCTGCACTAGATCTTTCAACGCTTGGGCCTTTTCAGTAGTCAGGGGCCACTGGTCCACCCACACCGGTTCCTCTGTTTTCCAGGTTAGTTTCAGTGTGGGTCGATATTCGGCCCACTCTTCAGTGGCCCCTATTAAAAATGTGCAGCAGAAGTAGACGTAGTGGTGGTAATAGTGGTCCCCCAGGCACTTAGTACATCTCTTCCCCATAAAGTTAGCGGAGCCGGCACTATGTAAGGTTTTGTAGATGCTACTTGACCCTCAGGAGTAATGATTTGGACAATATTAGCACTTTGCTTGGCTACCGTTGAGCCACCAATACCTGCTATGGCACCGTGGGCGGAGACCAGTGGCCATGTTTGTGGCCAATGAAGAGCAGAGATAATGGTAACCTCGGCTCCGGTGTCGATCATGAATCTTATTGTGATTTGAGGGGGTTTTCCATGATGCAGAGACAAGGTGCATACTAATAGTGGTCGGTCATTCTGTATTTGTTGTGTCCAAAAGATTTCTGGCTGGCCTGTGGAGCCAAAACCTGCAGTGCCTCTTGTTCTTGACTCGGCCTGTCGAACTTGCGCTTTGAATGGTATTAACTGAGCAATTTTGCTTCCTCTGGGAATCTGTACTGGAGGTGGAGGAGTCCATAGCATCGCTTGTAATTGTCCCTCATAATCAGCGTCTATAAGTCCTGGTAAAACAAATAGTCCTTGTAGGGTGGCACTGGAGCGACCTAATAGCAGAGCACTTAGTCCATTTCCGATTGGTCCCTTGGCTTGTAGCGGTACTTTATGCGCTGCTCGGTCCGTAATTAGAATTGTGGTGTCTATGGAAACATCCAGTCCGGCACTGCCGACGGTGCTGGCTCGGAGACAATCGGAAAGGCTTGTAACGGCATATTTGCTGTCTGAGCGCGCTCCGCTTTCACGCTCCCTCGCGAGTTTCCCGGTAACAATAGTTTGCCACCTACGTCATATTTCGATCAGCACTGGTTCGCGAAATGCTTTCCTTTTTTACATTTTGGACACAATCCAGATGCACTTGGTGCGCTCAGTTTTCCTCCCCTTCTCAATTGTGGGCAATCTCTTTTAAAATGCCTAGTTTTTCCACAGGAGAAACATGATTTCTGTACTTTCATTGCAGTGGCAAAAGCTGTAGCTAATGTTTCCATATAATGGGACATTGACCCCACCTTTTGGGTAGCTTCTATCATATCCATTAAGGAGGGATTTTTTAGAGGCAAAAGCACTTTTTTTACAGTCCATATTCTCATTTTCAAAGGCTAATTTTAAGAGTAGGACCTCTCTTGCTTCTGCATTTTTGACTTGTTTTTCCAAAGCCTCTTTAAGACGATCTAAGAAGGAGATATATCCCTCTCCTGTCCCTTGCTTTATTAATGTAAATGATTTTGTCGCTCTTCCGGCATCCAGCACTTTCAGTAATGCCTGTAAAGCAAGGTGTCTGCCTTTATGGATTAATTCGGAGTTATCTGACAAGTCATTCCCCATCAGTCTTCTCAGAGTTCAGTGTCTTCTGCTGTTCGTTCTTGTTATCCGATGCAAGAGCCGGTCTTATGCACCTTGCAGGTACCCACTTAGGTCCTACATCTGTTGAGACACAAGCATACCCTCGACCCCAAGTTAGTAGCCGATATGGCCCTTCCCAACACCCAGTATGTAAATTTTTTCATCATTACCATCACCTTCTCCTGTGATATATGTGCCATTCCCGACTCCATAGCTTTAAAATGTTTGACTATGGGTGTGACATCTTCATGTTGAAAAGGCAGCGATAAATGGTTTAGTACATATATAGCTTTTCCTAATCTGTTTTGGGGAGATTCCTGAGCTTCCCCCTCTTTTTTTTTTTTTGCAATAGAGTTTTTAAGGTTCTGTTTGCACGTTCTATAATAGCTTGCCCTGTGGGGGAATGGGGTATCCCTGTCTTATGAGTGATACCCCATGTGTGGAAAAATTTTTGTGTCGCATGGCTGACATATGCAGGGCCATTATCTGTTTTTATTTCTTTTGGAATACCAAGCGCTGCAAAGGCAGCTCGGAAATGGCTTTGTACGTGCCGGCTAGTTTCACCTGTCGTTGCAGTGGCCCAGATTGCATGGGAGTAGGTATCTATGGAAACGTGAACATATCTCTGCCGACCAAAGTCGGGTACATGAGTCACGTCAGTTTGCCAGAGCTGAAGGGAGGAGAGTCCCCTAGGGTTTGTCGCAAACAATGGGCGGGATGGTTGTTGTTGGCAGTCTGGACATGTTTGCACAACGAGTTTTGCATCCCCCATAGAGATTGCAAATTGTTTCACAAGAGCTTTGGCAGATTGGTGGAAAAATTGATACGATAATTGAGCTTGAGAAAGTGTGTTTGGTACTGGGGTATGTAATGCAATGTTCGTTAGGTAATCGGCTCGTGCATTTCCTTCTGTAAAGAACCCGGGTAAGTTTGTATGGCTTCTAATGTGGATTACACAATAGGGATGTTTTCGTTGTTCTATTAAGAATAATAGCTCCTTAAACTTCAAAAACAAGGCTTCTTTCAGTATATGTTTTAGTTGTGCCCTTTCAACGCGTTGCACAACTCCTACAGCGTATAGTGAGTCTGATACAGTATTTAATGGAGTTAGAGGCCATTCTCTAAAAGCCATGGTAATGGCGTGCAACTCGACTAATTGAGGTGAACCCTCAATTTGTTCTATTTTGTGTTGCCATTGACCTTCTTTTTGCCATGTGATGACTGCTTTTCCTGTTTTCCCTGAGCCATCGGTGAACACTGTTTGACCCTTAACCGGTTGCCACTGGTATAGTGGCGCCTCTTCAATTTTCACATTATTGTAAAAGGTGAACATTTTGGGGGAGGGGGGGTGATGAGTATCAATTTTTCCACTAAACCCTGCCAAGGCCATTTGAAGTTCTAGACTATTTTGTAAGCACCAATCTAAGTAGTCCTTTACGACAGGAAGGACAATGAGATGAGGCTCTTCTCCAGCCATTTCTACAATTCATTCTCTGCCCTTTTTTATCAAGGCGGCGAACATTTCAATACGAGTAGCCAGGGTTTTCGCAGGTTGATGTGGCAAAAACACCCATTCCAACATTATGAGAGGGTCTATTCCTTTGTTCTCCCATTGTCCGATGATTGCTAGAGGCTGTTGGTTTTGGTTGCAGATATATAATTGTATGGGTAAATTTTCAAGTCGTCGGTGACATTGTTGCAGTGAGAGTTTTTCATTTATGATTCTCAGTGTGTTTTTTGCTTCGGTCGTCCATTGGCGTGGTGCGTTAATATCGGTATCTCCTTTAAGTAGCTCAAATAGGGGTGTTAATGTGTAGTTATCGATACCACACTGCGCTCTAATCCAATTTATGTTTCCCAATAGTTTTTGTACATCATTCAAGGTTTTTACGTCTGCTGAAATGATCACATTTTGAGGTTGGATACTTTGTTGTAAGATTTTCCACCCAAGATATTTCCATGGTGCTTCCATTTGAATTTTTTCTGGCGCGATTTGCAGTCCTTTGCTTTGCAATGCATATTTTAAAACAGGTAGTGCTTCACGCACCATGGTGTTCGTGGGGCCTGCTAGTAAAATGTCGTCCATATAGTGATAGATATACATTTCCGGGAATTTTAGTCGTACAGGACGTATGGCTTTAGCCACATATGTTTGACAGATCGTTGGAGAACTCTTCATTCCTTGAGGCAGGACAGTCCAGGGGTATCTATCCATTGGCTCGCCTCGGTTAATTTTTGGTACCGAAAACGCAAAACGCAGTGCATCCGTAGGATGTAGTGGGATAGTAAAGAAGCAGTCTTTTAAGTCTACTATGATTATGTCCCAATTTCGGGGTATCGTTGTTGGCGAGGGCAAGCCGGGTTGGAGCGCTCCCATTTCTTCCATAGCTTCGTTTATTTGTCTCAAGTCATGTAGCAGTCGTCATTTTCCACTCTTCTTTTTTATAACAAATACAGGAGAGTTCCAGGGGCTGGTTGTAGGAGTGATATGTCCTTGTTGAAGTTGTTCTTTGACCAGTTCTTGAAGGGCAGCGACCTTCTCTTTGGGGAGCGGCCATTGATCTATCCAAATGGGTGTTTCTTTTTTCCAAATAAGTTTCATTGTCGGTCGCTCATCAATGGCCGCTACTGAAAATTTTCAGGGCAATTTAAGGTGAAGCCGCATTGGGACATTACATCTCGCCCCAACAGGCTCATGGGCAAATTTGTCACATATGGCCGTACAGTAAATGTAGACCCTTCTTGGGTATTGATATTGAGCAGGTGGGTACTTTGAAAGGTTTGAGAAAGGCCGCCGACTCCAATCAAGCCCTTTGTGGGGGTGGCTATTAAATCTTTTGATTGAAGAGACAGAAAATGAGAGATAATAACAGGAATGTTATTTTCAGACATATTCAGGTAGTTTAACACATACACGGCTTTACTTAGTCTGCCTGCTGGAGTGGCTCCTGGCATTCCCCCTTTTTGTTTTTGCAGGTTCAGTTGTTTGTTGCAAGATTTTCCAGCCCAGATATTTCCAAGGCTCAGTTTTTTGCACTTTTTCAGGGTCTATTTCAAGTCCATATCTGTTTAGAGCTCGTCGTATCTCTTTTTCTTAGATGTGGGCAATCTCTTTTAAAATGTCCAGTTTTTCCACAGGAGAAACATGATTTCTGTACTTTCATTGCAGTGGCAAAAGCTGTAGCTAATGTTTCCATGTGATGGGACATTGACCCCACCTTTTAGATAGCTTCTATCATATCCATTAAGGAGGGATTTTTTAGAGGCAAAAGCACTTTTTTTACAGTCCATATTCTCATTTTCAAAGGCTAATTTTAAGAGTAGGACCTCTCTTGCTTCTGCATTTTCGACTTGTTTTTCCAAAGCCTCTTTAAGACGATCTAAGAAGGAGATATATCCCTCTCCTGTCCCTTGCTTTATTAATGTAAATGATTTTGTCGCTCTTCCGGCATCCAGCACTCTTAGTAATGCCTGTAAAGCAAGGTCTCTGCCTTGTGCTAATCTCTCTGGTCGTAACCGTGCCTGTAACTTTGGGTGATTTAGCGGCGGATCCCCCATAAGCTGTGGGAGCCCTGCCCCTTGTAAAGGGTCGCCTTGTTGTCGCTGCATATTGGTAATTGTGGCGTTTTGGCAGGCGGTACGCCAGGTGCTTTCAAAGATCACCTTTTGCGTTGGGGTCAATATAAGATTAGTAAGCGTGCATATATCAAATGGTACTATTTCATTTGTAAATATTCCCCGTAGCAGGGATTGTGTAAAAGGAGAACCCAGTCCATGCGCGGCAACTGTTTGTCGTAGATCTTTTAAAACATTATAGCCAAAAGGTTCATGCTCATCAGGGACATTTGCGTTGCTGCGTATGACAGGACACGCTATGGCTGAACAAAAAGCTGTATCTCCCGCTTGCAGTGCTTGGTGTCTAATCTTTTGCCACCTTGTAGCAGCGGCTGACGCCCCCCATTCCTCGGGTGGCAATTGATTATGGGTTTGTGGAGTATCGATATCAGGAGCGGTAGAGAAAGGCGGTAAGAGTGCCGACGCAGCAGGGGCCGGGGGCGGGCGGGGAAGTGGAGGGGTACCGATTGCAGGGATCGGGAGGTCTAGCAGAGGTGTTGAAGCCATAGGAGCAGGTGAAGGAGAAAGCGGTGCAGAGGGTAGCGGCGGCGCAGGGAGGGTGGAGGGTTGTGCAGCCTGAGCACCCGCGAGCAAGGGCATGTCGGAGAACGAACCCGATGGCGGTGTTTCTGGCGTGCCCTGCGGGGTTAGCTCCGGAGCGGTAGCAGAAGCTGCAGCCTTTCGGTCTGACTCTAATTGTTCTAAAGAGTCTTTCAGTAAACGCCATGTCGTCAAAACACTTGTGGCATTACTGTCCCCCCTGGTGGCCGCTTCCCATAACACTTTTCCTGCCTCCTCCCAAGTCTCCACCTGGAACGCGGTCGCTGCGTTCGCTTGTTGCCCGTTTTTTCGCAACCAAGTTAACAACAACCGAACCTTTCCTTCATCATAATTTATCCCCCTTTTTGCAAGGATTCGCAAAAATATACGCAAAATAGATTTTTCTTCCGAGGACATTTGCGCCCCCATTTTCCCGTTCCCAGCTGCTCACCTCTTTTTCCCGAGGCGATTAATTGTCAACAAGCAGCTCTCTGGTTCGCTGCAGTAGAGTTCAGCTCTCTGGTCCGCTGCAATAAAGTTCAACTGGGCTTGCCACTGGCCGCTCTCTCGTCCGTGGTTCTTGGGACCGAATCACGTCATAGGATTGAATCACGTTGTAGGACCGAATCACGTCGGGGTCACCATTTGTGGCAATTAATCATGGACTCCACGTATGAGTTTAGGCAAAGACAAGCGAAGAAGGCAAGCGAAGACAAGCAAAGATGACGATGACAACAACAACGACAATGACACTGACACCATTTTTACAATCTATCCCTTTTATAATATGATCTAGTGTTCACGAGCAAGCAAAACCCATTTAATTGGCTACTGTCTTGCGTCCACGCGTCTCTTCAGCGTTACTTATTGGTTCTTCAAATTGGTGCATGCGAATTCCTCTTTCAGGCATGTATCCAATCTCATCCTTATTTTTCTGCCTCTAAGTTTCACAAACTTGTTTGTAACAAGCCTCAAGGGCACAGCTGCATCTCGTCAAAGTAAAACACTATCATCTCATTTATTCCCACAGCAACTGTTAACAGATACAAATTCCTTAATACACTCTGGTTAATCTGTTATTATCTCAAACCCTTCATGCCCCATGTTGGATGCCAAAAAGGACTGTCGTGGTTTAACCCCAGCCAGCAACTAAGCACCACACAGCTGGTTGCTCACTCCCCCCCCGGTGGGGTGGGGGAGAAAATTGGAATGGTGAAAGTCAGAAAAACTCCTGGGTTGAGATAAGAACAGTTTAATAATTGAAGTAAAATGAAATAGAATAGTAGTAGTAGTAGTAGTAATAATAATAATATAATACAATAATAATATACAAACAAGTGATACACCACACAATTGCTCACCACCCACTGACCGATGCCCAGCCCGTTCCTGAGCAGCAATTGCTTCCCCCCAGCCAACTCGCCCCAGTTTATATACTGAGCATGATGTCATATGGTATGGAATAGCCCTTTGGCCAGTCTGGGTCAGCTGTCCTGGCTGTGCCCCCTCCCAGCTTCTTGTGCACCGGGCAGAGCATGGGAAGCTGAAAAGTCCTTGACTGGTGTGAGCACTACTTAGCAACAACTATAACATCAGTGTGTTATCAACAACTATAACATCAGTGTGTTATCAACATTATCCTCATCCTAAATCCAAAACACAGCACTATACCAGCTACTAGGAAGAAAATCAACTCTATCCCAGCTGAAACCAGGACAAACGTAAACTAGAAGATCCATAGATAGAAGTGTACTAAGGTCCAAAAAGTCAGTATTTGGACTTCGAAAGGACCGATGCCTTTACCTGCGTTGTACTGGTGCTTGAAACCATCAGTTTGGAACTTTATCATTTTTGACCTGTGCTTGAGTTGTCCCGGTAACAAAGCATGAGAAGTGTGGGACCTAAATCAATTTATGTTGTTTGATTAATACCTCTTTTGTATTTTGTGTTTAATTTCTGGTTGCATCTATCTTACACAGATGTAAAAGAAGCTGTCCTCAGAGTAGAAGTTTGAAATCAAGCCGTCCCTGGTATGGGGCTGTGACTTCCTTTTTGCAATCACTGGTCACTCAGACAGAACCTCGCTTTGCTATGTTTGGGACAGATTTGGAAGAGCTGGATGACTCTTTAGTGCAAAAGATGATGACGTGCCCAGAAATTCTGCTAGTAGCTGGCCTACCTCAAAGACAAATTCATGGTAATGCTGGTTTTGGCTTTTTTATTTTGTAAACAGATATAACACAAAAAACATTGGGGGAGAAATGGAGAAAAGGGATGATTTTTTCTCCCCTTGAAACTCAAGAGCATAATGGTAAAAAAAAAATATATTTTTTCTCTTTGCATTTATTCAGAAGGATAAATGCAATGAACATGTGGGATAAAATTATAGCTGCAGTGAATTTATGATTAAATTTGCGCAATGTCAGAGGGATCATTTTGCTCCTTGTACTTCTATTTTGATCTTAAATTCCATGTCACACCTGCTGTTGTAATGGATAAATGCAAACAGAACTTTCTTTAGATACTGCTTGCAGTAAGTGGCTAAAAAATGCACTTGTGTTTTTATACAGGAAGTCAAGACTGATCCTTTATATGATTCAGTCTTGTGGTGTCAAATGGTGTAAATTTCATTTAGAAGAGTTATAGGAGCAGGTGAAGGATTTTTTTCAATGTTTAAAAACATAGTTTTGAACATATGTAATTTCACTTCAGTCCAAACCAGAGACAAAAATGTATTACTTTTTAACTAATGTTTATTTCAGCACAGCAGAATTGGAATAATTAGATTGTATTTATAGAAAGTGTGAAAATATGATTTCTTAGTGCTATTATCTTTTTTTCTCTCTTATGTCCTTTTCAATGCAGCTTGTCGTAAACAGACTAGAGCCTTTGCTATGCCAGTTTCGGCTAATAAACGCAAGTCTAGCTCCTTTCTGACTTAGGTTTCTAGATTCAAGTCTAAGTATCAGAAACACAGAAATGCCTCCTTGTTTTCTTTTAATACTATTGAATTGATGTTAATTAAATTAATAGTCTGATCAATTAGAGCATGTATAAAATTTCATTGTAAAATAGTAAATATGCTACCCCTAACAGCAACACCTAGGCTCGGATAGCACCACTGGAATTTTCAGCCTACCACTTAGTTGTATTCATTAACCAAATAGTTGTAATGTCATATATTTGTTTTTTCCCTGTAGGAATTGGATTGGGAGTCAGTTTTCTGTTTAATAACAATCAAAAATTCAGTATTCTGACATTGTATTCAACCACCAGGTAAGATTTGTTCTCCAGCAAAAAAAAAGTATAGTTTCTGAGTTATTTCATACTTTTCCTCATGTTTTTGTCGTGTGATTTTTATGTATGCATTCACATGCATGGATATTCCTTATAAACTGAAGCTTCAATGCATATCTTCACTTTTTCTTTCTTTCTCCATCTGCTAAATTTTCACGTGGAAGTAATAAACCTTTTCCAAACCTTATACATAGCAAATGTGTATGAAAAATACATAACAGGTGCTTCTATCCCTCTTGATACCTTGATTGATTCCCTTTTGAAACACTACATAAACTCATCCTGGGGTGTATTTTCATACGCATCTTGCAGATTGCTAACCATCTGTATATGTACACTAGAAAAGAAGGGGGGGCGGGAGGGGGTGGGGAGAAATGAAACTGTTTTGCTGGCTCAGGCCATTTTCCTGTCCCTTTCCTGTGCTGCTTAGACTCTCAAAATTGAGTTTTTACATTCTCAATTAACCTGACTACTGAAATATTGAAATATCTTTCAGTGTGGAAAGGAGGAGAGCAAGGGCAGAGCAAGCTGTTGCTGTGAATAAGATGTTCTACCAAGAGAACAGCATAGTAGGGAATCAGCAAGCCGTGCACTACAGTGTAATAGCTCAAGTGAAAAAGGTGTGTGAAGTAGTTGGTGGAATCATTTATGTTGCTAATGCAGAAGCTCATAAAAGTAAGGGGTTTCTCTTTATTTTATTTATTCCTATTTTGTGAATAACTGGAATGTCATAAAAGATTGCAAAGAATATGCAATACATCAAAATCCATGTTCTGATTCTTTCAAAATCTGCTTTATTAGTGCTATTTCTTCATGGCTTATCCAGTTGAAGAGGTCCCTTATCCTAGACACTCTTCCTCATCTCCCTGTGAGGGGTTATGGCCCCTTCTTTCGTTTATGGCAGATACTGATATGGTAGCTATCTAAGCTATATGTGGGAAATGATCTGGATTAAAGAAAAAAAAATCCCTGGGCATGGGTAGGAGAAGCAGCCTGAAATGCATCAGTGGTGGTGTAATAGCCTGGAAACAGAACCTTCACCAGGAAAACTGCAGTAAAAGATACAATTAGTCCAAATCAGGATAGTCCTAGAAGAGGATAATGCAAATACCTATTATGGTAATTGTCTTTACATTCATCAACTTTAAATGGAGGGAAAGGGCTAGATCATAAAAGAAGAGGGTAAAAAAATGTGAAGGGATATACAAAGGAGAAAAGTATGGTCAGTAGGGAAGGGCTGCTGACTGTACAGTGTGTGAGTATTTCTTAATGGCTTGTTGCAGTTTTGATCTCTGTGAGGTACTTGGAAAACACTCTGATGTTAAGGACTGGAATAGGCTGCCTGTAGAAACTATGGAGATCTTTAAATAACAGTTAAGTGTGACATGAACATCTGTGTGACATGAATGCAGATGATCCAGCCTTGTGATAAGCAGAACTAGATGATTTGGCCATGTCCCTTCCAGCCCTCTGTTTCCTCACCTCTGAAATCTTAAATATTTGAAAAGTAAAAAAAAAAAAAGTTCTCCTTGGGATTTGCATATATTTAATACTCATATATTAAAAATTGTTTCTTAGAGCATGATTGTCAAGAGGAACTGGCTCGCATTTTGGCAATGATTGATCCAGCCCTTGGGCCTCCGAACAGACCTCTGCTAGTTTTGTCTTGTGTCTCATGTCAGTGTGAAAAGAATTCCGTGTGTTTACATGGCACATCAGTTGCAACTAAATCTGCTACGTCAGCCCTGGATGGTACTTGATTTTAAACCCTCATTTTCTGTTTCTGTGTGGCTTAAATTTAATTTAGGCTTATGGTATTTCCTGAACTGTACCTACCTAAGCAAGTGTGCAGCTTTCAACACTAGTACGTGAGCTCTCCACTTAAGTGAAGAATTTAGTTTCTCTGGTCCTCTAAGATGAAGCAGTAGCCTATCTGAACATAGGGGAGCTGAGTGGCTTGCCCAGGAACCCAGAAGAAACTTCAGATGGAGCCAGAATGTAAGGAAGGACGAAATGCTGGTCTTGAAGGGAGTAAGGAAGCTTCAGTTAATTTAAATCTAAATTTCCTGAGTCACGACCCAAGGCCTTGGATACAAGGCAGATTTTTCTGCCATTTTCAGGAGACTGTTAATTGTCACTCGCTTGATGTGATGTATTGAGTTTTTGACAAATCAGTTTTTTACCTAGCACGTGAGGTCCTGACCCTGTTCTTTTATGCTTGTCAAGCACAGTATATATCAGTATAGCTCAGCCACGCATAATTTATTTTTGGTGATGTTGTGTAGCCAAAGAGTAATACTTAATCAGAAAAAACAAAATCCTGATTTGAGATAATTCCTTTGTTTTCATAAGTAAAATGTTTACAGGCTTTTATAAAAACATACCATTTATAATAGCCACTTTATAATACATTACAAAATCTGAGAATTAAAAATATGCATTGAATTCTAAAGCTAGCAGCATTTTTGCTTTAAGAGTTACAAGAAGAATTTTCAAGTAGATTCCCATCTGTAAAGTAAGTATAATGTTCCAGAATAGCTGATGGAACAATTGAGATAAAATTCACCTTGATACCAAGAATGCAAAGCTTTCCTAATGGGTCTTATAATTCATTTTGTACAGTAGTGTTTTCTTTTTGTACCTTACTCTTAAGAAACCTTTTTTGTCTAAGGGACCTTTAAACCAGTGATAAAAATTTAGATTTGATATGAGTATTTCTGACTTTAAGGATAGACATGGAGTGATGCTAAAACGCTGTTAGATCCTGTTACCTGTTTTCTCTAATACATTAGCTTTTTTTATTTTTACAGGTGCAGGACACTGTAGCTGCAACTTTAGCTGGATTGCTGAATGGAATTGAGTGGCTCCTGGAAGAAGCAAATTGTAAAAATGCACAGTAATGGAACTGTGCATTGTTTTACTATATAGAGACTTTGGTGTTTTGCAGTTCAGATGAAGTGAGAATCTTGTCCTGACAGAGCACTGTCAGAAGGGAGATTTAAAAGGCAAACCTGCATATATTTGACTGCACGTACTTTAATAATTAACATTCTTCCAACTGTAGTCCTAAATTAGAAGTACAAGTAGGATTGCCTGGATTCCAGCAACTGATGAAGAAGTGATTTTGGGGGGTGTCGTGGTTTAACCCCAGCCAGCAACTAAGCACCACACAGCTGCTCACTCACTCCCCCCTGGTGGGATGGGGGAGAGAATCAGAAGAGTAAAAGGGAGAAAACTCATGGGTTGAGATGAAGACAGTCTAATAGGTAAAGCAAAAGCCGTGCACACAAGCAAAGCAAAGCAAAGAATTCATTCACTGCTTCCCATCAGCAGGCAGGTGTTCAGCCATCCCCAGGAAAGCAGGGCTCCATCATGTGTAACGGTTACTTGGGAAGACAAACGCCATCACTCCGAACGTCCCCCCCTTCCTTCTTCTTCCCCCAGCTTATATGCTGAGCATGATGTCATATGGTATGGAATAGCCCTTTGGCCAGTCTGGGTCAGCTGTCCTGGCTGTGCCCCCTCCCAGCTTCTTATGCACCTGGCAGAGCACAAGAAGCTAAAAAGTCCTTGACTAGTGTAAACTCTACTCAGCAAGAACCAAAACATCAGTGTGTTATCAACATTATTCTCATCCTAAATCCAAAACACAGCACTCTACCAGCTACTAAGAAGAAAATTAACTCTATCCCAGCTGAAACCAGGACAGTATCCACCCCTTCTTCCATACCATTTACGTCATGCTCAGGTCCCACATTATCCAATACATCCTCATTAACCAGCACCCCACTTATTCTATGGACGACTCCTGTAAAATGTCTGTAAAATGTCCATAAACATCCACAAATGTCCACATAATGTCCACTGAGTTCATTTAGTCCGTGACTTTGGGCTCCATCGGTGATGGTGATCACTCAGGACAGGAGAGGTGGTGTGTTGCGTGGAGTTATTGGGCACCAAAGCCAGCTCAGGTCGGGTCACTGCTGCACTTGCACTGCTTCTTGTAAGGCTTCTCCTCCATTTGTTCAGGTGGTTCCTGCTATGGTAATAATTCCTATAACATGCAACTCAGATCATGGGTTACAACAATTTAAAGGTATTTCCATTACAGTCTCCACCCCTGGCCCCTTTGGACCAGACCATTGGGTTTAACACTGCAATGGACTCCTCCCCTTGCCCCTGCTTCAGCTTGGACTTATCCACAGACTGTAGTCCCTTAGGGGTTTACCTGCTCCAAGCGGAGCCTTGTCTATGAGCCACAGTCTCTCCAGGGGTGTACCTGCTGCAGCATAGACTTATCCACAGCCACAGTCACTTAGAGGTGCACCTGTTCCCACATGACCTTCTCCATGGGCCACAATGCTTTCAGAGATATACCTGCTCCAGCGTGGCCTTGCCCGCAGCCACAGTCTCTTCAGAAGTAAACTTGCTCCACCATGGCCTTACCCGCAGCCACAGTCTCTTCAGAAGTAAACTTGCTCCACCATGGCCTTACCCATGGCCACACGCTTTGAGGTGCTCCAGCATGACCTCATGCACAGCCACTGATGCTTCAAGGTGTACCTGCTGCAGCACGGACTTATCCACAGCCACAGATGCTTCGAGGTGTACCCTCTCCAGCGTGGACTTATCCTTGGGCCACAATCCCTTCAAGAAGTATACCTGCTGCGGCACAGACATAACCATGGCCACAGACTCTTTGAGACATACCTGCTCTGGTATGGGCTTATCCACGTCCACAGGCGCTTCGGGGTGTCCTGCTCCCACATGGACTCATCCACAGGTCACAGTCCCTTTGACTCGAGTTCACACTGGAGTTCCAGCCTGTCCAGTACAGCAGCACAGAAACAGCAGCGATGCCCTGGCCATCTGCCAGCCCAGAGCATGGCCATTGTTGTTATCAAAATGTTCCCAGGCACAGCAGAGTAAGATGATAAGCAGTTCAGCAAGTAGCAAAAGCAAAAAGCAGCCACTAATGAGCACTATACTCTAATATACAGTAAGGCAAGCAAGCCCCATGGCAAGTACAGAAGCCTGCTGATTAATAGCTAAACAGCACTAAAAGCTATAAATTCAGTCTAGCACATTCCAATCAAATCTGTCATTATCTCGAACCCTTCGAGCCCCACGTTGGGCACCAAAAAGGACTGTCGTGGTTTAACCCCAGCCAGCAACTAAGCACCACACAGCCGCTCACTCACTCCCCCCTGGTGGGATGGGGGAGAGAATCAGAAGAGTAAAAGCGAGAAAACTCATGGGTTGAGATGAAGACAGTTTAATAGGTAAAGCAAAAGCCGCACGCACAAGCAAAGCAAAGCAAGGAATTCATTCACTACTTCCCATCAGCAGGCAGGTGTTCAGCCATCCCCAGGAAAGCAGGGCTCCATCACGCGTAACGGTTACTTGGGAAGACAAACGCGTTCACTCCGAACGTCCCCCCTTCCTTCTTCTTCCCCCAGCTTATATACTGAGCATGATGTCATATGGTATGGAATAGCCCTTTGGCCAGTCTGGGTCAGCTGTCCTGGCTATGCTCCCTCCCAGCTTCTTATGCACCTGGCAGAGCATGGGAAGCTAAAAAGTCCTTGACTAGTGTAAACTCTGCTCAGCAAGAACCAAAACATCAGTGTGTTATCAACATTATTCTCATCCTAAATCCAAAACACAGCACTCTACCAGCTACTAAGAAGAAAATTAACTCTATCCCAGCTGAAACCAGGACAGGGGGAAATCTGGGTGTTTTGTTTTGTTTTTCTTTCAAGCTAGGGCCTTTAGGGTGCAATCTTTTCTCAGTATATCTTATAATCTAATCTCTTCTGTAAATATACCTAACACTAGGTTAGTTTATCAGCACAGCCCTATGGCACGCATCGCACATTTAGTAAGTATATTCAGTGGAGATCTTGACAGTGACGGTTCCCAACCAAAGAAAATATACTGTACGTTGTACAGTAGTAGGTTGACAGAAAGACAGTATCTCTTTCAAAAGAGTAAAGTCCCGTGTATTTTTTTCCAGAAACAATGCCTAGATAAATAGCACCTGCGGGAGAATTGTCGGCCCAGACCAAAGTTCTTAGAAGCAAACAAACAAACTACTGTGTATAAATTGGTTGTTTCTTGTTTGTGAACTTATTTATTAACCAACCACAAAAGACTTCAGCATCTTCTGCTTTCTGTTGCAGTGAAATTATTAGCTTGAACTGGACATACCTCTGATGTCATGAATAAATGTTAAATAGAATCGTTAGTACTTCAGGACATTTATTGAATGCATAGGACCTATCAGTTACTCAAATAGTTGTGGCCATTTGCAGATGTGAAGTGTACTTGGTTTGAAATTTTCTACACAGTTGCAAATATTTTTATAAAAGGGGAAACAACATTTTAGAGCTGGAATTGCATTTTCCATATTGATGTCATTTGGGATAGTCCTAGTCTTCCGCCTTTTTAATGTTTTTTAATTATTGGATGAATGTTCAGAAACTTCCCTTGGATTTCTTGCCTATGCATGTATTTGTTTTGTTCTGTTTTTTTTTTTTGTTTGGTTGGTTTGTTTTTTTCCTCCCTCTCTCCATGGAAATGCAATAGTCTCACAATTTTTTCTTGGTACCTAGATAAATGACTACATGGTGCACATTCAGCTGTAACTGCCCTCAATCTGGTATATGTGTGTGATGCTCAACACAGCTATGTCAGAAACATTCCATTTGAGAAGTTTTTTATTTTTTAATGAACTAGGACAGACACAGGAAGTGTCTTTTTTTTTCATCTTTATGCACAATTAACTCAGCTTTCTAGATGTTTTTGTATGTCTTCTAATCAGGACACATGGGAGTTTCAAAGGAAAATCCATGGGAAGCTATACTATGATAATTCTGTGTTTTATCCTTTTTTTTTTTTAATAGGGTATGTGTGCTTTGCCCTTTAAAATAGAGAAGACACAAAAGAATTATGAGTATTTTGGGGAAAATCCCACACTTTGTGACTGGGTGTATGTGACTTTCCTGCTAGTCATAATTCTGTAATGATCTATCTGTAGAGGGTTGAATGCAGCAACCTGTTGCTATGTTAGCTACTACAAATATGTTTTTTTATGCAAGATCCTCGTTTTGCTTTCTTCATAAGAAATAAATTATTTTTAAAGAATGATATTTGCAGTCTTTCTGTGTGTTTTAAGCCCCCCTGCATGTGTGCGCACACACACAATGTCTGCAGTCATGCTGTCACAACAGATAACAAATTATCATTGTCATCATTAGTCATTACTGAACAATGTTATTGTATATTATCTGTTTAATTAACAGATATTAATTCACTGTCATTTTAAAAGGTCAAGATTATGTAGGGAATATAATTTTTCTTAACCTAAAGAACATCAGTTATATTAACCTAAAGATAGGATAACTTAAAGAATTAAGAATTACAAGTTTTAAGGATGCAGCCTAGGAAACAAACAGTGGGAATTAGAAGTCCGTGCAGTCACAGAGCTCCAGCATCATAGGAATCGCAGAGCTGATGGTGGGGTAGTTTGCATGACTGAGTACTGTGGTAGATCAATACAGGCAAGGAAGATGAGCGTGTGCGCTGTGAAAAGGAACAGCTTAGATGCACAGAGTTATGCTATGGAAGAGGCAACCAGCCTGTTGAGAATTCATATGCCAAATAGTTGCAGAGATGCACTGCGGATTTCATTTAGCACTACCTTTTAAATTTCACCTAAAAAACTTCCTACTATTTAAATTCCTGAGCCTGCTGAGTTTAGAAGCGTAGTAAGTCAATTAAGCTTGGGACTTAAATTGTTACAAATTCAAAATTAGTTGGATATGGAATATTAGAACATCACTAAAATGTATTTTAAAACTTTTTAATATTAAAAAAAAACATTTTTTAATCTCTGGGTTTGTATTTATCACAGTAAATGCAACTATGATGGGTTTGTGAGAAATAAAACCATCAGGATCTGGATCCCAGAAATCTTGCTCTCCTTAGGATGAAGGATTCTAAAAGTGCTAGAAAGAAAATCACTTTCCTGCCCACTGAGGCAGGAAAGTGTATCCACTGTGTATCCCACTGGATGGCATTGCTGATCCACATCAACCACTGATGCTGTCCAGGCAGCATCCCTACACCCTTTGCCAAAATTGCTTCAAGTAATCAATTTTACTCCCTTCTCAGATATGGCAGCAAGCAGATGCAGTTATAGAAACGCCTATGAGAAAATCAACATGTTTTTCAAAGGATTATAGGCAGGGGATATGCTACCTCTTCTTTTAATCTGGTGGGTATCAATATCGATTTGTATGGTAGGATGAGTATTGCAGCTAAAAAGCTGAAGTCACTGTCAGGAGGATGTATGGAAATAATTGCTGGCATCATTGCAAGGTGATTGACGCTTTAGTCTGTGATTTAGTTTGTCTTTTGTGCCATTTTAGCACTAGTGGTTCTGGATAAATTATTTTCCTTATGTACAAAAGTAAAGAAATAATATTCTTCGGCCAGTTACAGAAGGTGATATTATAGCTAGAGCTTATGCTTAAATCTCAGGCCAGAGGATGTTTGCACACAGGCTCCTCTCAGTTCTCTTGGGAGGATGAAACTACAAATCAAGAATGTAGGCAGTCGTATAGCGAAGATGTTCAACAGGTGAGACAGAGCAAACAACAAAACATGGTGGATCTGGATAGAGGGGTATATTTAAGAACCAGTGAGATTAGATTATCTCCCATGCTAGTTTGCTCCCCCTCCAGCATTATGTTTGCTATGTCTACCCTTCCCAGGGAGGTCACAGCTGGTCCAGGGTCAGGCAGAAAGTCCTATCCATTTGTGTTGTGCAACTGCTCGCAGGTACCAGTCTGGGCATTACTGGCCAAGGTCTCTGGGCAGGCGCTCCAGCCTCTTAACCGTCTGTCGTGGTTTAACCCCAGCTAGCAACTAAGCACCACGCAGCCGCTCACTCACTCCCCCCACCGGTGGGATGGGGGAGAGAATCGGAAGGGCAAAAGGGGAGAAAACTCGTGGGTTGAGATAAGAACAGTTTAATAACTAAAGTAAAATAAAAATAGAACAGTAGTAATAGTAATAATAACAATAACAATAAAACCAAGTAATAATAGTACAATAGTAATACAAAGCAAGCGATACACTGTACAATTGCTCACCACCTGCCGACTGATGCCTAGCCCGTCCCCCAAGCAGCGATCGTTGCCCCTCCCCCGGACAACTCCCCCCCGCTCATATACTGAGCATGACGTCATGTGGTATGGAATAGCCCCTTGGCCAGTCTGGGTCAGCTGTCCTGGCTGTGCCCCCTCCCAGCTTCTTGTGCACCCGGCAGAGCATGGGAAGCTGAAAAGTCCTTAACCAGTGTGAGCGCCACTTAGCAACTACTTAGCACTACTTAGCAAGAACCAAAGCATCAGTGTATCATCGACATTGTTCTCATCCTAAACCCAAACCACAGCCCCATACCGGCTACCAAGAAGAAAATTAATTCTATCCCAGCTGAAACCAGGACACCGTCTTAGTGGCCCTTTGCTGGATTCTCTCTGGTTTATATCTCACATACTGCAGGCTTAAAACTGGACACCCTGCTCCAGATTCAGACCCACAAGTCCTGGGCAGAGGGGAATGAGCACTTGTCCTCAGTGTAGCCCAGTATGTGATTAGCCTTTATCACGGCATGGGCACACTGCTGAATCCAGGTTCACTGGTCCACCAGGAGCTCAGGTCTCTTTTGCAGAGCTGCTCCCAAACCAGTCAGTCCCTGATGCACACTGTATTCCCTCCCAGATGCAAGACTTTTTGTGTTTGTTTTTGCTCAACATCTGGAGGTTCCTGAAGCACTTGTTGGCCCATTGAATACACACTTGCAATATTTCTGGCTGTCCTTGCACAAGGAGCCTAGTATCTCTGGGAACACTGGCCCTGCACATGACAGCATGCAGAATCAGTCACCTGATGGGAGAGAAAAAAGGCATTCAGTCTTTTCCTGAAGGCTGAAATCAATCAAGCCATCTGCTCCATCAAAAAAGTTGAACAATACTAGTCTTAGAGCCTCAAAATAAATTCCTCCACAGTTTGGCAAACTGGTGGGAGACGAGTATGAAAGGCTGATATTGTCCCAGAAGTACATTTCACCAAGCTCTGAAAAGTGTTGCATTGTGAAATGATCCTGGTGACAACCCAGAAACACCTACTGTATTCATTAAATTATTTAATACTACTCTCTGCAAAGTGATAACAATAAAATAAACTCTTCTGTTTGTTCTCAGGAATGACAATCAAGGAACTGAGGTAGGTAGAGAGTGACTGAGGGACTGAGGGCTCTATTTCTTAATCAATAGTGTTCTGTTGATAAAGGGATATCATTTTGGTGTGGCATCTTTCACATCTCCACAGACTTGAATTATGAAGGCAATTCCACAGCCTGATGTCAGGGTAGACATGTTCCACAAATGTGAAGATATAAGGGCTACTCTCCAAGAACAAAACCAAGCCTTTTTCTCTACTTTGAATCAAATCCAGCTTCTTTTATGAAAGGTTTTTATACAAGTTTCCTAAACAAATGAATCTAGAAACAGCAGTTGCTTAGAACTTTCTCCTGTAAGACTGATAGTATTCACAGCAAATTACCTTCAAAATTCAGCTGGCTTGATCTTAAATTTTGTGGAGATTTAAAGAAATGTCCATACCTTTAATTCATATGAAAGCAATAGTTTAAATTTGACCTGCATATGGGCTATACATTAAATTCCGTGGGATAAATTATTTTAAATTTTGTCATGAATCTGAATCACGAGGATTTAAGTCAATGAGTTACCTGGGAATCCTCTTTTTAGAATATAACCTTCATTCATCACATGTCCAAACCTTGCACAGTATAGCATAAGGATGCACCGATACAGCTACACATTATGCTTCTTTTAAAAAGCACAAGCTATTTGCAAGACAATAAATGCAAATTACAAGTTTAACTAACAAAAATATTAAAAGAATCTTATGTTTTTTCCAAAATTAGAGACTCAAATTTTGTAAAAACATGAATTATTGAGAGCGAAGAACCTAATTACCTGATTACTGCTACATTCATATAAAATGGGCAACTCTGAGTATAATCAACATGTGGTTGAATTGTGCACTTTAATTCAAGCATCTTTCAGTCCTTTGTTGAAAAGAATTGCTACTGAGCCGATATCAATATCCTTCTTTTCAGCTGATAGACTTGAACTGCTTTTGGACTCACTAAAACCAAAAAACTTCTACCAAGTATTTATGTTTTTTAACTTGCTTTTCACCACAGGAAGTGAGTTGATATAAATCAGCTGGTGTACAGACACACAATGAGACATTTTTCCCCTAGCAGTTCTCTGATCACTTGTTCCAGTCACAAGTAGCTAATAATTTAGAAATAAACTGAAAATGAAATAGGTTAAAGGAAGTATTGGTGTAAAGATTTTTAGAATTGTCGTGGTATGCCTGAGGGTAAAATAGTTTGAGGGGCCCAACTTAAAAGAAGGCATTGGAAACTGCTGCCACGGTAACCAACAAGATTCATGGTAGGCACTCAAAATCGCCAATAATGGAAAATTCTGGCTAACATCCAAAAACCCGATATTGATATTTCCATAGTGCCCATTGTCTATGGGTGTCCCTACTGCCACCTGAGTCACCCCCTCAAGTCTCACATGCCGAGCACGTCTCACATTCAGCTCCTGCCTTACTTTCCCCCAGGGGTGTATTCCATGCATCTCTGGTCTTTAAGCAGTACAGCACAGCAGTTTCCTTCCTGCTCTGTTATTTTGTGTACCAAATTAATTTCATTGGCCTGACCTGTGATTTGCTGAGCAGATGATTCTGAAGTCAGGGGTGGAAGAAAATGCAGAACTGTGCTTCATCTGGAGCCTGCGGCCCACGTGAGATTCTGCACTCAGAGGTGCAGCCATATGCCGGCAACCCTCTCCTAATCCTAATCACATCCCAGGTGTATAAATTTACCCCATATTTGAGCACACAGAATTGCATACACCGGGAGAAAGGAAGGTCTTAGAATATTTGAGCCGCATCCACAGAATTTCAATAGTTATGGCACGATATGCAGTGAAATTCCTGAAGTCCAATCCTGTATTCCTGGTGAAAATGCTGTTTGGATATTTCTGTGCATTTATATGTTACTAGTTTGATTTCTTCTTGTGCACATCAAAGTGGAATGGAGATATTTGGATACTGGAATATCAGTGTTGTCACACCAGTCCCTTCAATGGCAGAAAGGTCAGGTTGCTCCAAAAAGGTGCTTGCAACATACCCAGAGATTGTCAGGCTGCATATTTATCTGAGCGCAGGTAGAAGTTGGCATGACAGCTAGGGCACCACTCCTCAGAACGTGTATCTTCTTCCTGACACCTCTGTGAAATATCTAAACAGACTGTCTACATTTGAAATACCTGTCAGTCTCACCTGTGCCCAGCAAAATTATGAAGAAGATTATTCTGGGAGCTATTGAAAAATATCTGAAAGACAACGCAGTCATTGGCCCCAGCCAGCACGGATTCACAAAGGGAAAGTCCTGCTTGACAAACTTGATTTCCTTCTACGACAAGGTTACCCACCTAGTTGACCAAGGGAAGCCAGTCAATGTAATCTTTTTGGACTTCAGTAAAGCCTTCGATACTGTCTCTCACAGTATCCTCCTGGACAAAATGTCCAGCATACAGCTGGATAAACACAGAATGCAATGGGCGTGCAATTGGCTGACGGGTCGGGCTCAAAGGGTTATAGTGAATGGGGTTACATCAGGCTGGTGACCAGTCACTAGCAGGGTTCCCATCTTGGGGCCAGTGCTCTTTAATATCTTCATAAATGACTTGGATGCAGGACTTGAAGGTTTGTTATCAAAGTTTGCCGATGACACAAAACTGGGAGGAGCCGTTGACACTCTCGAGGGCAGAGAGGCCCTGCAGAGAGATCTGGACAAATTAGAGAGCTGGGCAATCACCAACCGCATGAAGTTTAACAAGGGCAAGTGCCGGATTTTGCACCTGGGACATGGCGACCCTGGATGTACATACAGACTGGGGAACGAGAGGCTGGAGAGCAGCCCCGTGGAGAGGGATCTGGGGGTTCTGGTTGACGGCAAGTTGAACGTGAGCCAACAGTGTGCCCTGGCAGCCAGGAGGGCCAACCGTGTCCTGGGGTGCATCAAGCACTGTATTGCTAGCCGGTCGAGGGAGGTGATTGTCCCGCTCCACTCTGCACTGGTGCGGCCTCCTCTTGAGTACTGTGTGCAGTTTTGGGCGCCACAGTACAAAAAGGATACGAAGCTACTAGAGAGTGTCCAGAGGAGAGCCACGAAGATGGTGAAGGGTTTAGAGGGGAAGCCGTACGAGGAGCGGCTGAAGTCACTTGGTCTGTTCAGCCTGGAGAAGAGGAGACTGAGGGGAGACCTCATCACAGTCTACAGCTTCCTCACAAGGGAAGGAGGAGGGGCAGGTGCTGATCTCTTCTCCCTGGCAACCAATGATAGGACCCGAGGGAACAGCAGGAAGATATGCCAGGGGAGGTTTAGGTTGGACAGTAGGAAAAGGTTCTTCACCCAGAGGGTGGTGGAGCACTGGAACAAGCTCCCCTGGGAAGTAGTCATGGCACCAAGCCTGACAACATTCAAGAAGCATTTGGACAATGCCCTCAGACATATGGTGTGATTCTTGGAGTTGTCCTATGCAGGGACAGGAGTTGGACTCGATGATCCTTGTGGGTCCCTTCCAACTCAGGACATTCTATGATTCTATGATTCTATGAAAGTTGTCTCCAATTTTTCTGAAGTGGATTCAGAAAAAAATTGCTATTCTTGAACTGCAAGTAGGGCCACTCTTATTCCAAAATAAGAGCACTTTGTTCATTCAAAGTGAGTTAAACTACACCAGAAGGACATACTGCTGTCCTGGGAAAAGAGCATCAGCACACTGGATTTATACTCAGGGATAAAATGTCATAAAACAGTTCTAGAGTGACTTCACAGAAGATAAGCCTTAAATGATAATGTCCTGTAAGATAAACAAATATTGTATTTCCAAAATACAAATGTAGTGAGTTAAATCTGTGAATTAAGTCTTTTTATTTCTTCCTGGATCATTGTTTGACACACTGTGATCACAGGGGCTGTGTGAAGCACGCATCCTGGCCTCAGTAAGCTGTGGGCCATGCTTGCACTGTACTTCAGCTGCAGCACATCCCAAAGAGATGCACTGCAGCACTGTTTGCACTTTGACAGCCCTGTATGGTTGCTTATTGCCAAGAGAGTGCATTGTGAGTTGTATGTTTGTGGACCCAGGTCCAGAAGGCACAACTCACACAGTCCATCCAGGGTGACAGCAAGCCATAACAAGGAGTAATGTGGGCTTATCTCCTCTGAGGTGCCAGTGCTCTGGACCCCACCCAAAACCTAAAACTTATTCACAGTCATATTGATAGTGAGCCGGAACCAGTTCCTAAATAGAGCATAAATGTAGCCTGAATTCACTAAAATCACATTCCTGCTGGCTCAGGTAAAGAGAGGATCAGGATCCTCTAACTCGCTGCTCTAGATCAAGGAATCGCTAATTAGCCCCCTGTATTTATCAGCAAGGTGTCTAAAGACAGGTTTTCATCATACAACTATTCAAGGGCATTTAGGTAGGGTGTTTTTGAGAGTATCTGAAGTTAGGGACCCAAAGTCCCTATCCAGAAAGAGAGAGATGCACCCCCAGAGAGCATTTCAGAGCTCCTGCGTTACTTTAGCACATTGCAACATCACTGCTCCTAAAGAATTTGGTTTATGATATTTAATTCCTTTTGTTTTATCTCTTTGAGACAGCCTGAAAGTCTTGGATAAAAAAGTGCTGGAGTCTCTCCTAGTTAATACTCTGCTTTTGTCTGGACACTGGTAATATTGTGTCTTGCTCCTTGCTAGCAATCACACAGAGGTCACAGTGCTGTTCCCTCCGGAAAATTACCCCATTGTTTGCAGAATAAGAGCTTCATGTACAGACTACGTTTATTTTAAACTCTAGAGTGCATTTCTGCCATAAATGTAGTAGGGTCAGTGCTATTACTCCTTTAATATGCTTAATATGCTCTAGAATCTGACTATGGATTCAGATCCTTCAAGTATCACATATGTGGCAAGGGTCATCAAAGTCAATAGTAATCACATGCCTGAAATTTAGCATGTGAGTCTTTGCAAAATGAGTGTCTTTTCCTTTAGAAATGATAAAGGATATATATATGTAGATATAATCATTCATTAAATTAGTTTCTTATTCAATTGAAATATTCTAATCAGACTGATTTTGAAGCTCTAGGTTTATTTGATTGTATGGATGTCTTGGATGATTTCATTGTCAGAAACTGAGAACTGCAATTTATCTAGTGCCGTGCTTGCCAGTTCCCCTGTGTACAGAGCAAGAATCACCCTTTGCTTACTTCAGGGTTGCTGCAGTGATTTTTCCCTCATTTAGCAACATGCTACAGGCCTGTGGTTCAGTAGGTTACTGGCATAACTCAAACAGTCTACAGTATAATGAAGAATCTCTCTAACCAGGGGAGGTTAGAAGAACTTGGTTTCATAATTAAACAAAAGTGAATTAGTAGTATAATTTTCTGTCAAAGAAATAGACACCAATCAATACCAGCGAGGGAAAAAATCTACTGAAGTCAGTAGTGACTATTTACTTTGACTCAAGAGCCAAATGCATTTTTACTGATCTCTGCATGGACCCCTCTTCTAGTAACCATCACTGTCCTCTTCCTTCCTTCCAACCCTGCTTGCAAAGGGTTTGACCAGAATGGACAGAGTTGCATCTCCTCATATTCTCCATATCCTCAGCATATGTACCGTTCCAGCATTCAACTTCAGTGCATTGCACCTGGCCTCATAACTCCTTTGATCTTCTCCTTTTTCCCACCAGACCTAATCCTGGCCTCCCACATCCTTTTGTTCCCCAGCTCCATAGGTGCCTCCTTCACATGGCCCCATAGTCCAGCAGTTCTGGCTCCCATGAACAGCCTCACAGTCTATCATCTCCTTCATGGTAGCTCCACCACTGCAAACCTATGTACTATGGAAAGGGTTTATGTGATGTTGGGCCTAGATGCTATCAGAGCACAAGAGAGCACAAGAATCCAGTCTCATGTTCCTGATATATTTTGTTATAGTGTTTCAATCCCAGGGAGAATTTTGGTTCTCCATTCTGATTCTCCTCTGTCTCTGCACAGTCTAGCCAATTTTTCAATAAAAAGGTGGGTGAAATTCAACAGGGCTTGACCTGCCAGTCCCCAGTCCCTCTCCCTCCTTCCTCAGATATCTCGGTTGTTTTCTAATTCTGACAGTTCCATTTTAGCTTGAGCTCTCACTTTCTACCATTACCTGTACTTCTCAAAATTGCACCTTCCCTGGGCTTTTCAGACCTTCCTGTCTTCTTTTCTTTCTCTGACTGCTCGCCACATCTCTGTCTGTTTCTTCAGCATCTCTTAGTCATTTATATAAGGTCATCAGAATGGCCATAGTGGGTCAGTCCATCATCTCTAGCAGATAGATACATCATCTACAGTGACTGGACATGAAGTGTACTTTCCTGGCCCCCAGCTATTTGTTTTTCAGACATTCTGAAGCAGTCATGATATCTTTGCATTTACTAACACTAATAATTTCACCTCCTTGCCCTTTTTATGGGGCTGTCTCCTTTCTTTTTACATGTTTTTGAAGCCAAGCTCATCTATCATCTCTTTCTCTTCATTACTCATGATATCTTTTTATCAAAGTCTCTGGGTCCAGATTTTATTTTTATTTCTGCAGCATGCACTTACTGTTCTTAGCCAGAGACATGGGAGCAATTTGTGCAAGGTACTGTTCAAACACAAAGCAGGAAGATAGATCTTACTCCAGTGAACTCACCATTTAATTATAAGATGAGAAACACAGGTGGATAAAAGTAAGTGGGAGTGTTTGGATAGGATGATAGTGGATGGCTGTGCACAGTGATACAGGCATCACAGTAAACCAAAGTTTTAAAGACATTTTTCTTTCTTTACCCACTTCCTTTCTGATATTGCTTTAGGTAAACAGTCATCTTCCCTGTGTTTCAGGATTGTTCATCTGCTTGTTATCCTCATGGTGGCCTCTCTCTCTTGCCTGCAAAATCAGATTGTGTAAACTTTCACTGCTTCTTTCATTTTATTATGAAGAATCAAAGATTTCTTTTCCTGTTCACATCACTAAATCAGGGGGAGGGAAAAGCAGCTGGAAAAAATATCACCTAAAAGAAATAATCTTGCTTATGTTTGATAACTGAAGAACATCTCTAGAAATGTTCTATCTGAATAGCCCTTTTACAAATTCTAAGTCCCACTATTCTGATGATCAACAATTTTATACACTACATGAGGAGAACATTTGCATGTACTGCCCTTGAAAAGAGCTTGTGGGTTTCTGGGCCATGCAAAAGTCTGCTGGCTAATAGGAAATAATAAAAACTGAAGCTGAAACCTAAACTGAAAACATGAGCTGGATGCTGGGAGAGAAATTGCATGGTCTAGACATGTTTTTTCTGTGGTGCTGCTCTCGGACCCACTGAATTCTTAGAATTTAAAAGGCAAACAAAATCAGACATATTTCAATGCATGTCTTTAGCAGATACTTCCCTCTTAGCTCAGAATCAACTCTCATAAAATTATCACACTAATAGTATCTTACTGTCTGTTTGTTCCATATGTAAAAAGTCAGGAAATCAATTCTCATTTCCAGAAAAATCTGTGAGCTATTTTTAACAATTGTACCAAATGTGTTATTTTCATATGAAAATATGCATCTTTAGCTCTTTCTTAAATGCAAGAAAAATACTTTGTACTGTTAAAAATAGCTGTAATACTCCTCATGAAAACTACTCAGTAAAGAAAGTTAGAAATTCCTTCTTATAAGCAAGCACACATGAATTTGTCCTTTTGATTTTTTTTCCATTTATTTTGTTAAATCCAGAAAAAGACTGAATAAGTGTTTTTGGTTGTGGTTATTTCCCCCAAAGCTAACCAAATAGGAAAAAGGTACAGAAAATATTGGAAAATTAATTTTAGATATGTGGTAACAATTTCTCCATTGTCTGCAGACATTGTGATGGAAAGAATATGTATTTTCAAAACTATGTATGGAAAATGGAGTATGGAAATGTTGGGGCAATCTGTAATAGCAGACAGCATATCTCAAAGCGAGGGTCAACAGCCAGACATCCACAAGCTTAAAGTTCTATCTTTCTAACAGGATTCTACACAAAAAAATCCTCAATATTTCTCTCTTTATGACAATGAGGAGGAATATCATTGCTGCCTAATTAGTTCTCTGTCTGCTGCAGAAATGACAGTGGATGTGCTTGTCACTGAGAAAAGAGCAGAAAGCACCAAACCAAACAGCTGCCGCTGTGGTGACACAGAACCACATTGCAAAGGGAATACTAATAAGCCCAAACAGTACACACTGGAGAAGGGAAGACTTTGTTTGTATTTCACAGGGTACTGTAAAAAACAGTTCCAGCACTTGAGAGGGATCATTAACAGCATGATAAGAGATAATTCAATACCGGTTCTGCAGTGCTCATACCAACTAGTGAGATTTTCTTTCATTTACCTAGAACTAAAGAAGAAACTTAAACGGTTTGAAATTGGTATGCTTACTATTAAACATACAAACAGCAGAGAGTGTAGCAATGCTAGGAACATTTTGCATTTTTTTACCCAAGTACAGCTGCTCTTATGTGGCTAGTGGCAGAATTTACCATAAAAATAGATTTAACTATTTTATGAATGCTTACTATTTCATATTGATTACTGGTGGTTTAAGCCAAAATTTGCACCCATTCCACTAGACCAATGAGTATTATTAGAGCCTAGAATTAGCTTTGAGTAAAACTTACTACATAGCTCCAAACAAATAAAGAGGCTTTTTCCCTTTTTTCCTCCCATACAGTCAGATATGTCAGGCAGCGTGTTAATTCCAATTGTTATAATACTGTTTAGGCAATTTGGGAAGGATGCAAATAAGATGAACTGGAAAACAGAAGGGGGAAAATAAGTTAGTCACCTTTTCTCATGGAGGAAGAAGAACTGAAGGAATATCCTACCTCCAGCAGGATGATTGTTTGTTTGTTTGTTTGTTTGTTTTGGATGTTGTTATTCTGTTATTTTGTTCCTAGCTTTTAGGTGTGGAGCTGCCCTGCAGCATTATTGACAGGAAGGAAAATACATACATACATTAGGCAAGAGGCCTGGTGGCATTCTGCTCTCTCAAGAGCAGCCTCCTTGTTTTATGTCTTTGAGTCAGTAAAGAAACTCATTATCTGAATGCTAAAACTCAGTGCACCAAGAATTGTTACTGATTTCATGTGCATCATTAGGTTTTCCTCTACATACTTCATGTGTAGCTTTATCCATTCTGTCACTAACATGTCACTAACATCCCTCAATAACTAAGGAGCTGTGATGGATGAATGTGAAATCTAGTCATTCAAGAAGAATACCAGTGTTTCATTCCCGAGTCTTAACTAAATCACACCCGCTGTAAGTTCAGCACATTATATGGGAACACTGCAACAACAACCACCTGTAATTTAATACCAACATTGTAAATAGGCTACTTGACTGCAGACAATGCTGTAAAGCCTATTCACACACAGGTTTCCTGAAGCACAAATGCACCAAACTTACTTAATAGTCTGAACAATATAAATTCAATGAATAATCACCTCAATCCATTTCTGGAGGTCTTTGTTGCCAGTAGACTGAAAGAGATTAACTGGAAAATGTGGGTTTTAGCTGTAAGCCAGGTGAGATCATGAGTCTACAATGCCTTCTAGGTATAATGTATTTTCAGATTTATTTGAAAAATTAAACATTACCAGTAGAGAAATCTTGGAAAAATAAGCCATCTAATGGCGATCTCAATTGAAGAGTAGTAATTCAGTGTACAAATGATATGGTTAAAGTCTGCTCTCAGAATTCATACTTCTGTCTCCATTTATTTTTTAAACTTTGGGAAAAGATATGTTTGAAACTGTTGGGTCATGAAATGTGATTGCTAGAATATCAGGGTATGACACAACAGGATCATGTTGCCCTAATAGAAAGATGGACTGAGGACCACAAGAGATCTACATCACTGCACCTGGTTGAAACCAGTGGTATTTTCCTCATGCTGTGTCATGTAGGCATATGAGCTCTCTCAGAAGTAGCTGAGGTATTTCTGAAATGGCACTGCATGGCATGACCCTGCATGTCTCCTGCAGTTCTCAGTTCACATATACATCTCTAGGGCTGCAAGTACAGATGGCTATATGACAAGAATTTATAGGACTTGATTAAAGGGTTGAGCCAAACAACCATTTTTAATGAGAGCTTTGGGCTGTTCTCTCAGGAAGTGGAGATCTCAGCTCAAACCAGGCATTCAGTCAGGCAGAGAAGGAGCTAGAATTTCTGTTTCTTCTGAAGACTAGATGAACTTCTTAACTTAAGGTCTATACTGTGTAAAAGACAGCAGCACCATTGATGCAACTGCCTCTTCCTCACCAACATTTCTTTAGTTACAGCCTAAACATTTGAAATATTCTGTTATGGAAATTGTAAATGAATTGTTTTGCCATCCTGGACATTTCTTCTTTGTTTTTTCCTTTGGCAAATACTATTCACTGAATTCGGTCATCATTGAGACTGACAAAATGGCTGTCAAAGAAATTATGCCTAAAAATAGTAAAAAATAAAACCCATTTCGGGTACCTTATTGAACATTTGGGTACCTTATTGAACAGTTGGAGACAGTATGTCAAGTAAAAATATGAATGACAAATTGGACTCCCTTCTTGTTGAGAAAGTAGGTATCAACTCATAATGAAATTTTTCTTAGCTTCAAAGGAGATATAAATAGACACAATAAGAATTGCATTACAAGTGTTCATATTATTCAAAAAGCTGAAGCCAGCTGGTGTTCAAATTACTGAAAAACCATCTTTGCCAGTTCAGAGATAGGGAGCTTAGTTGTATGTGAATAGTATATTATGAGTCCAATTCTCTGCTGTCAGCAAGATATTTTTTCCCTCAGCAGCAGCATCCTAAATTGCCTTTCTATCTGATTTTCTAACCACACTAATTAAACTTCAGAACCTGATTTCATGTCCTCATCTATGTCACTACCTTAGCCAGAAAGGGAAATGCTGTACTATGTAAATGACAGAAGAAAGCGCATTTCACTGAAAGAGGACCTCAACTGCATCAGAAAGCGCATTTCACTGAAAGAGGACCTTCTTCTGCATCAGAGGCCCCATGAGAGACAGCCCAGAGCGGGAGCTTGAGCTGGCTGTGTGAGAGGACAGGTGCATGTGTGAGCAGCTCAGTGATTCCTGTTTACCGGTTCAAAGGGAATAATGTTGTGCTGAGACAATCTTCACTGCTTGAACCAAAAGATAAACAAAACCCCTATTCAACAACAAAAAAACCCAACAAAACCTGTAACTGCCACACTCGCAAGAGGCAAAAACCACAGCGCGCTTTCTGTGCTTTGCTACACCTATGGTTTCTCTGCCAGTGGGACTGGGAAATGGCTATATGGTCCTCATTTGACTTGCATGTTAGGCTACAAAGCTTAATGAGTGAGAAAAATGCAAATACAAGGGGGGAAACATAATAAATTATTTTTGGCCTATCTATAGCGACAGATGCACAGATGTTCACTCTAAAGACTGATGGCCCAATTTCCATTTATGCCACAGGTTCTGGACCATCCCTCTGGCATGGTAGTAGCATTACACTGGGTAGAAATTACATTATATGACTTTATGCCTGCTTACAACAGGCCCTTTTAATTCAGCCTACAGAAGACAGCCACCTCCTGGGTGCTCCTGAGAGGGCCCTGGGCCTGTGCCACCCCACAGGGACCCCACAGCACCACCTGCTATTTTCAGTTTGCCTCAGGGAGCTGTGGGCTGGCTTTGGTGTCTTGCTGCAGCCTCTCCTCAAGCTGCAGACCCAGAGGCTGTACTTAAAAGACCAAGTGTTGCATTTTGGCGGCAAAGGTCCCAGTCGGCCACCGGGAGTGTTTCATCGGGCATTTTCACACAAAGCCTGTGAGCGGGCACCAGGCCCAGCTTCCCTGCAAGGCAGCTCTCAGTGGTGACAACGGCCAACATGCCATTCCCCAGGTGAGGCAGTGCTGCCACTGCTGAGCCCTCCTGGGCTTGCACAGAGCACAGGTGCCTTCAGAAAGGCAAAGTATTAGCTGGCTTTGTTGAATATCAAAGCAATGCAGCTAGAGAGCAAAGGAGTCCTTTTTTCATCTGTTTTGTCTCCTCATGACCCCCCTCTCTGTCTTCAGATGGCACCTGGGGAGGGAGAGGGGAATGGAAAGGGGGGGATCTCAGCTCTTTGTACCAACAAGTAATAAGAAGGGAGGAATTTAACCTAATTAACAAAGACAAAATGGAAAGATTCTGCTGCACTGTTTGATCTCCTCGACAGTGAGGTTCATGCAAGACACATCTCTTGGTGGTATCACTCTTTTCTCTATGGGAGTAGAGGCTGTGGAGCTGTTTATTGCTCACAAAACTAAAATAAGTTGATATAATTTGGAACAGATACTTTTTGTCAGCAGTGTGCCCTCACAGTGAAGAAGGCTACCTGTATACTGGGCTGCAGTGCAAGACAGGAGCCTGCAGGCTGAGGGAAGTGATGTGTCCCTCCTATGCCACATTTGGGAGGCTACATCTGGAGCACTACATCTGGTTTTGGGACACTGGTCCTAGATGTTATGGTGAACTAGGGAGGGGACAGCAAAGGCCTGCTCAGAGGATTAAGGGACAGCCAGAGCCTGAATTTATAGAGCCCTTGTAATTTGTTGTAGTAACACAGAAGATCGTGGACCCCTCAGCAGATGTTGTTTAAAATGAGCACGTCATAGATCTTTTACTAACTGCAATACTTAAAGCCATAATTTTGCTTGCAAGATAGTTCTTAAGGCTGCTTTGCATTTACCTGGTATAAAGCAAGAGGAGAGGGCCAACAAAACATTCTCACTATAGAGTTGTGAAATACATCTCAGCAACCTCTCAAATCATCCAGACCCAACATTCCCTTCTCCTTCCTTCTTCTCCCAGTGAGAGCTGTGTATCAGGATATGCATCCCCCATCCTAGACAAGTGTTTCTGCCACATCACTTACATTGGCTTAAACCAATCATGAAGCTCTACAAGACAGAGATTTTAAGGGGGAAGAGTAGTGCTAAGTCTGCTCCTTCTCTGCTGGAGTACCTGTCAAACTGTACAGGTATCAGAGAGCCAGAAGGCTCCCATGAAGCTCTAACTTACATCCCACACAAGTGTGTGAGATTAGGCAACAGAAATCAGCTGACAACCAGTGTGGGAGCAGATTGGCCCCAGGTGACAAAAGTAAATATAGTCAGGGTTTGGAGTAGGCTAGGTGTGTATTGTTATCTTCTGCAGGATGGATGAGTTTTTGTCAGGTGTGTTAATGAATAAAATAAAAAAAAAAACCAAACTATTTCTTCATATCATTTAGATTTAGCATAGTATTGTTTCTGAAATATGTGATGGGGATCAAATATTGGACTAAGATCTTTGCTGTATGAGCTAATGAGGATACCTTGTTGGGATTACATAAGCTTAAAAATATCTCTGTACCTGGTTAGATAATATCCTGTCGATAAATTCATAGGAAAGTGCTTCCTCAATCAAAGCAAGCTGTAGTGTCTTGGTGTGCAATCTAGTACAATCATTGTTATAATAACTGAAAAAATAGTGGTGGTGTTTCTTTCATAGAAACTGTGTACAATGCTTCATTTGGTATTTGTGTTATTGCAGATGGAATTATTCTTCTATACAAAAAGAAATGTGTTTTTCATTTTCTGAAATGAAATAGAAGGTGATATAAACTATTCATTTAAATAAGCTGTATGCATATACTAATATACTCTCTAAGGCACTTATTGTTTGTGCTTAACATTCCTTCTTGGACAGATAAATACATATGTCAATATGACTGCTTAATATTTTAGGTACTTGCGTAATTTTCATGGGCTTTTTTTTTTTTCAAGGAAGATAAGATCTTTAACACTGCAATATCTGCATTTACTGATAATGTAACAGAATGTTGAAGGCATAATTGGTGGGTTGCCTCAGAAACCTACATCTCTAACTGGCATTATTAGGAAACTGACTTTTAAAATTCAATATTATCTTCTGGGGGGGGAAGCTTATGAAGCTGTGAAGGTATCAAAGTAGTAACACCTCCATGGACAGACTTTTCATCTGTATTCCCGGCTCTAAGAGATGAATTGTTTCAGAACCTCAGCTACAACAAACAACTTTTTATTAGTACTAAAGAACTTGTGATATTTTTTAACAGGTAGGAAAGGTTTGGTTTGGTGTGGTGGTTTTTGGGGTTTTTTTGTTTGTGTTTTTTAGGGGTTTTTTTTTGTTTGTTTTGTTTTGGTGGTGTTTTGGTTTTTTTTTTTTGTTTTGGTGGTTTTTTTTTCTTTTCTCTCCTCTGTTCCAAGGAATCTATTCCCTCTAGATGTATTTACTTATATTCTAGCACCAGATGGATGTTCAGTCTGCATTATAACACCACTACCCACCTTGTACACTTTCCTTCAGCATTGAAATCTAAATGTATTCCACTCTACACTTCACCTCTCGTTATCAGTAGGAGCACAAGCTAGATAACTAATATCTTTGGAAAATTTCAGGCTCATTTTAGCAACTTCATGCAAAATGGGCTATCTTTATGAAATAGCTTTTTTTCTATTGCTTTTTTAAATTACAAATCACTGAAAAATATTAGGACTACATTGCACTGACATAAGTAAAAGTTTTCAAAGCCTGTTAGGGATTGCTATAATTAGTGGGGATTTTTTTGTGCTTATTACTTTTCAGTATTTTTTGAAAAAAAGATTTACAATACAGGAAGTTAATTCTCTGACGTCTTCACACTTTTGTCATCTTTCACAAACAGAAGCAGAGGGAGCTTTTGCTTGCAGATCTGCCATTGGACCTAACTTCTGATCCAATGGAAACCTTGCAAATGAAAGACAGTTTCATTTCCAGGGTTTATTTGAAAAACTAAGTATTCATGTCAAAGTGACTTCAATTCTTTAAGTATTATTAAGTGTGCTTGTGACTATAGATATATCTGGGACACATACACTAAACTGCTAATGTTAGCATTCAGTATACATAGCATGCCCTCAGAAATAACTTGAAATTATAACTCAAAAAAAAAAAAAAGGGAAGAAGACCTGGAAGAAAATATTTGAATACAATAAAAAATGTTCAGCAAAATTCATTGAGTGAATCTGTTTTGGTTCTTTATTATTTATCCATTCTTTCAGAACAAAAGGATTAGCAAAAAAACCCCCACAACTGGTAGCAGTACATGTGAAAGAGAGAGAGAAAGTATTACTAGAATGAATAATCTATGATAAATGTTTAGAAGTCAAATGCAAGATAGTGTTGGGTTTTTGTTTTTGTTTGTTTGTTTTAATTATTTATGGATTCTAAGAACACATTAATAGAAGACCTGATGCAGGAAGATCTTGAGTTTAATTGCTGCTGGTCAAGAAGGGGATTCTAGTTTTATAAAGCTTGTGATTATCCCAATTTTTTATATGAAGTTTATTCTCTACTTTCAGTTTGTGTGTGTAAAGAGAGAAGAATTTTCCTTTAATTGTTTTGATAGGAGGAAGTTAGTAGAAATGTAAGCAGAGGTAAAGAGTTGGAAACAAAATAGAAATTTAATTCACTAACCTATGCACTCCTTGGTCTCAGTTTTGGGAATGGGCATATATTTAATCAACGAAGATTTCATCACTTCAGTATTTTGGAACTCTGTCTATGTCCATTTCACATTTAGATGCAATTTTACAAAGCGGTAATAAATTTTGTATTTAGGCGCTCGTTTTGCCTCTTCTGTAAGAGGTTTACTCCTGATTACATTTAAGCCAGTATGTTTATTCTTACTTCAGAAGTCTAGCTCACAATATTCAACAACCTCTGTGTGGATGTACCACACTTTACATAATGCAACATCTAATGAAAATGAGATCCTGTATATTCTGTGTAATAAGTACTTTGCCTAAATATTCTCAATCAGATATTTTAAATCTCTGCCAAACTTCCAGGAGGCCCTGGTGAGCCATTATCTTTTCTCTCTATGATGAATTTTCGATGATGTTAACTTTTTTTCTTAAACTCTTTGGAATGTTATCATCCGTATGAACCATGGAGCTTGCTGCCACAAGAAATCATTTATACTATGAATATATTAACCGGTATTTTCTTGCTTCAAAGAATTGAATATTTATAGAAGGAATAACTTACCTAGGGTAATCATAACTGGAGACAAATGTTGGATCTATGAAGCTCCACATTTCTGAGTTTAAACCAGTCTGACAGATTAGAATGAGATTCATGCAGGTTATATTGCTTTCTTAGTTTGAGATTCTTGTGGTCTTTTGGCATGTTAGCTGTTTTCTACTGATATAGGCAGGAAAACAAACTAGATGTTTGGATCAGTTCCTGAATGGCAAGTTCAGAATGCAGAAACATCTTTCTTGCTTTAAAATAATGGGAAATGTATACAAGTTTAGTATAGGCATATGAGGCAGACAATTTTGGCTAAATCAGCCCTTATAAGTTCTATGTATTTATGGTAAGACCAGTATTCAAGATAGCTAATTTAGAGTTAGGTCAGGAATTTCTCTATTGTCTATGCTGCAGTTAAAGTAGTGACCATGGAACGTACTCAGGTACCTAGACCTAGATTCATAACCAGGGTGATAAAAAATAAGTAAACAGATTTAAGGGAAGCTTCCCTCAAACCATTTTTAACAAAACAGTTGAAGCAGCAAATTCTCTGCCTCAAAAAAAAGGTTGACAAGGCTGACATTATTACCAATAAAGGAGATACTTGAAGGTGAGAACAAACATGGATGGCTTATGCTTTGAATTAATGTCATTAAAGGAAAGGTTAATATTGTGATTATTGTAATTAAATTTTTCTCACCCTTTCTTCTTATTTTTATTTGTCTCCTTCTGGTTGGAGTCTGGAATTGCCCCATCTTTCTTTTCCTCTTGAAGGTAAAATATTCTTTTGTTCTTTTTTTAAAATGTAATGTCTACAAACAGTGTAGAAAATACTTTAATACTTTAAACTGCTATTACTTTTTTGTTTCAGCTTACAGGAACCCCTTTATTTTTATTGGCATTGCTCTGAGTCAGATCAGAATATAAGGTAAATCTCTAGGAAAAGAAACAAGGAAGGAAGCTTTTACTGTGCAGTATCTGCCTTCAAACTCGCCTCTTCTCAGTGAACATTAAAAGGTACTGATTTGAGGATCAATCAGCATGCTTTTTGCTCTTCTCTGTGTCATTCTCTGTCTCTTCAGAATGTTTTGAAAAACAAAGTATAAATTGATGAAGAAGCCTGTGCAGGCTTGGACTGCAATTAGATGCACTTAATAGAACAGAAAGAGTACCCTGCTGTCATGTTAAAAGGATAGGTACTTACTTTTTGTTTTAAATCTCTTTGATTAATTCAAGGTATTTTGTTTGCAGATCAGGTGCTATAATTCAAATGAGATGACGTTATCTATTTTTTCATTTCAATGGCATTGCAGTTTGCTGTTTGCATATTACGAATACAGCAGGTTTTGGGTTGCTTTTCAGTATCTGGTGTGCTTTTTGCTCCCTCACCCAGTTCTATTAAAACAATTCAGGTTGGCTAATGCATTTGCAGCAGTAGTAGGTTTCCTAACCCTACACCAAGGAACACTACACAGTGTTCTACACAGGCAGCAAAAATGGGAGATTGAATTGAGTCATAATTTCTGGCAGGATGGCTGTAAGTACTGGACATGAGCAACAACCTGTTCACCCAGCCTGACAACAAGCACAACAGCATGTCTGAATTGATTCTGAGTTTCTTGGGTGACGTATTTTGGAAAAATCAAATTAAATACTCTCTTTCTCGTTATCTTCTCCTAAACTCTCATCTACTATGGCTTCAGGGTTTCACCTTTTTAAAAGACCTCAGTTCTGCAAGATGCTGAGCAATCCAGTGCTCTTGCCTAATCTTGCAGAATGCTTGAGGTTGAGTGCCTTGTCTTTAACGGGGGTCTCTGTTGAAGGCAGCCTCTCTGGAGGCTAAAAATTTAGCCATGTTTTCAAATGGTAGGTTAGCTTGCGGTGCTCTGAATATTGCAGAAAGGATTGCAAGCCTTCATTCGTGCCTGGTATTGTGATGCTCTCCAGCTCACTGCCTAATTAGGCAGTAGAATTTTTGTTTTATTTGTTGTTTTAAGATTGGTACAGTGAGCTGCAATGACTTTCAGATTTTGTTCAGCTAGAGAAAGCACTTGCCTAACCCAGCCACAGTAAGAAACAGCCCCCTGTAGAGAGATGCCATTCAGCTTACACTTCAGCTCAGAGGAATCTTTTCATTCCTGTTATCTGAATGCAGCTTTGCAGGCCTTCACAGAAAACAGGCTCTTCTGATGTGCCACATTTATTTCATAAAATAGGAAGTTACAGTGGTTTTATACACATTTTTCTGTACTTGGCCTTATGGAAGAGCACACCAGAGGTTTAATTTGGTTACATTTTCTTTTAAATGTGGATTATTTGCCAAGAAACAAACAGTGTGAAGGACTAGCAGGTGAGACTACTAAAATGAGCTTGCTTTCCAGGTACTCATATTTTCAAGTTAATAAAGAGATATCATAGTTAGTAAACTCTTGAGTAGAGCCCTAGGGGTTGCCCTGCAGTTGCTTTTTCTATCCTTTTATGCAGCACTATGACTTTTTAGGCCAAGACACTTGCATTAATTCCACCTAGAGCAGTGACTTCACTCAGTCTGTTCACTTTGTGTTAAAAAGTTTCTATGAATTTCCTCCACTGTCTTAACTTTGAAGCTTAGAGAAGTTTTAAGGCAAAACTAAGAGTTTTGCCTAGGCAGATGCTTCCAGGTTATCTGCATAATTCTAGAAGAAAAAACTACATTTTCAGGAAGCAAGGCTATTGTTTATTTGGCGTTTTGCTCAATATACTTTCCATTTGAAGAATAATTCAACTCTGACTATCGAGAAAGAGAATATTAAATGTCTTTCAAGACAGCTCAAGTTTGTTTCTGTATTGGGTTTACGTGGCAAGGTTTTGGTAGCGGGGGGGCTACAGGGGTGGCTTCTGCAAGAAGATGCCAGAAGCTTCCCCAATGTTAGACACAGCCAGTTCCAGCCAGCTCCAAGACAGACCTGCTGCTGGCCAAGGCTGAGCCAATCAGTGATGGTAGTAGCACCTCTGTGATAACATATTTAAGAAGGGGGAAAAGCTGCTGCGCAACAGTAGCTGGGAGAGAGGAGTGAGAAAATGTGAGAGAAACAACTCTGCAGACACCAAGGTCAGTGAAGAAGGAGGGGGAGGAAGTGCTCCAGGTGCTGGAGATGGATGATGAGATGAGATGCAAAAGATATGGGTAAGGGCAGATGTAACCACATGCTAGAGATGTAACTCTGACATATCTTCATCTTTGTCATCAAAATGGTTCATACTGCTGTGATAGCTGAGCACTTTGCAATTTTTAATGCCTTTGGCTTTTTATCCCTGTAATGAACTGCTTTATTCTTGACTTAGGTGTCTGATTTCTACTGATTTGGGAAAATTACCTAAAAGAAGTGGGGTTTATGGCTACATGCAAGCTGTAAAGAAACAGACATTCATTTCTGATTCCTGGCTGCTGGAATATGGGTTTTCTCAAGAACTGGTTCCACCAAACCATGGAACATTAGAATTACTGTAACACATACCTCTCATTTTTCAGATTATTACTAATGCCACAAAAATATTACATTCTCCAGCATGACAAAGTCAAAACTCAGAGGCTTACCTCAATTAAATGTTTACATACACTTTCCCCATGCTACTTTAGGATTACACTCTAAAATAAGGACAAATATTTTAGCTGCTTAGATGAGCATGAAGGCTGTGCATGGTCACCTTACACCCTGATTACTGCTATATACTCTTTTCTGACCATGACGGATAATTCATCTCCTGCTGATATCTATCCACAGTGCTTCCAGTAAAGCAAAAAATCAAGAAGATAGGAAAAGGGCTTTAGATGATGCAGAAAAATGCTATGAACTTCGGCTCATCCCTTAAACTCACTGATCATGTGTATTCTTTCTTACACTTGTTTTAGCTCTTCAGTGTTTTGTCCTCAGTCCTTTGGAATTCTTTTTGGGATACCTTGGATTGTCCCTGTGGTTGTGACTTGCTAAATGAGATATGCAAGATCTTCCTTACCCTTCCTTTGGAAGAGAACAAATTTGTACCCTGTCAGATAACTTTAATGTATTTTAATGAAAACTAAGGTATCGCCAGAGTACAATATGAACCCAAAAACTTTTTAGTCAGTGTAACTTTCCTGTCCTCCATATTTAAATAGCTCTGACATTAGGAAATTAAGTCCATTTTTCCCTGGAAACTTCAGCACTTTGTTTGCTGGCTGGTAATGCTGAGAAGTATGTTATAATAAGGAATCGCAGACAGAGAAAGATGCAGAGAAGATCCTATTTTCTGTTAATTCTCAGAATTGCAGAATGGTTGCAGCTGGAAGAGACCTCTGGAGGTCATTTTAGTCATGTACAATCCAAACAATACATATAGAAGCAGTTGCATCTTCTACGGTCATAAAATTTGTCACAGAACATAATAGGTGGTCCTGACTTGCTTTGTCTGATGTTTTATACTTTTCTATGCCTCATAAGGTGGTGAGATGGGAGACATCATTGTGTTTAGTGTACATAGTAACTCACTTGCTTCCCTTCTGTTTGCAAATACTCATTGAAGCAGACTGTGTTCAAACATGTTGTTAACTCACACAGGCTGGCACCTGGCTTCTTTAGGAGAAGAGATTTTTTCCTCTTATGGTGTTTGTTTTCTTCTGCAGAACTTTTTTTTTTTTTTTTTTCCACCCATGCAGTAAGCAATTGACTGCTGCTTGTTTCCTTCACACCTTTATCACAAGCAACAGCTGAATGTCTCATTTTGTTTTCCAATACAAGTCTCGGAAAAAAGACTGGTCTGTGCCAGTGTCACACTTTTCCACATAAGGGGCATTCTTCCTTGTTTCTACTGTAACTTACACCCATAACCTGAAATAACATTGTGGTTCTGTTACTGCCTACAGAACTAGAACCAAAATAGATGTTATCTGTTCGAGAGTTTGTTAAGCCTTCATGTTTCCAAAGTCCAAAACATATTAGCCTTTCATGGGGCCACAGCATTTGAGGACTCTAAGGAGAACATGCTGTTTTGAAAGGAAGACCCTGAAAACAGGGAATCAGCAGTCTCTCATAATTTCATTCTTGTTCCCAGTTCATGCATTTATTACTGGAATTAGCTTACAAGAAAACCTCATTAAGCCTCTTCTTCTTACTTAGGAGAAAGCCTGTAGTGACAGGAAGCATGGTTTTCAATAGAAAACACTTACTTAGTTTCAATAATGAATGTTAGCAACATCAGGAACACACAATGACCTGAGTGATATTTTAAATGAAACAACAAAACCAACTTTGGGCAGAGGTTGAGCGGAGGACACCCTCAGTCCAGACAACGTATTTTGAAAGGTGGAATTTTTCTGAAATTTAAGAGTGGCAGTTTTTGGAAGAAAATCTGAAGTGCATGACAGGTTTCTCTTTTTATCATTTGATCTTCCATTGATATTACCAAGTAGCTGAATTGCATAAAGTCTAAGTATCTCCTTGGTCATTCTTTGCAGATGTCACAGGGGACATGGTTCTTCCAGAAGAATTTAAATGCCTTCATGGCCAACAGCAGACTCTGTGTGTTATAGGAAATAACAAAAAATGGTTGTAGGAGAAGTAGAACAAATGGTTCCATTCACAGTTGTAAATTTGACATGAAACATATTTGAGAAAGGACCTTAAGCATCAGTTTGAATATGATGATTTCAGCATGGAAGCTACATATCACACTAGACATGAGTCAAAGTTGTTCTCTGTGTAGCTTTTAAATAGACGGTAGAAAACCTGAGCATTGCTGAACAAAGATCTAAGATGGGTTTCTTCTATAAAGAAACATAAGAAATATTGCACAACTTTTTGGCTAAAACATTCAGCTCTTGCTTTCTTTTCAGTTTTATTTTGTTTTCTCCTTTGGGTACAAGAGAACTTTAAAAGAAAAATTACTGTGTGTTTTTTTTTCCATAGCATCCTTCTTGTCATGACTGATATATTAAGTTGTCTGTTTACCCTAAGGGTTCTACCTTTACAGCCAACTTCCTTTCTCTGCCTTTTTGTTACTGTTGTTTGAACATAGTGTTATGATGGAAATATGAAAAAAGAGGGCAATAATAGGAAAAAAAATGGGGAAACATTGGAATTCAGAATTCCCGTTTTTTTATCTGGATTTCTCTGAGGTGGCTCATGAAGAAATTTGGCAGAAAACTATGAGAAAAGGCTTTCTTAGATTGCAGTTATAGCTAGGTTATACCTAAAGTGTTGCCTCCATTGTGCCATTTTGTGGCAGTGCTGGAAACCCAGAAACTGAAGCAAATAACTTTCTCAAAGTGGCAGATGAAAACTGGGATACTTAGATCACAAACTTCTTACACAGGAACAGCATGTTCAAATGGATTTAGAAAGGGAACTAAAACATCTTAATCATTGTTCTGCCACTGTCTGACTCCAAAATTGTCAGGCAAGCCACTAAGCCTTGGTGTTCATGTTTCTTCTTGACCAAATTGGGAAGTATTATCTCTAGCTTTTAGAATTGAGTCTTAAAATAATCTAAAGGTTACTTACGCTTTGGCCACAAATCAATAGGAGTTTTGCTGTTAATTTTGATGGGAGCAGGAAAATAGAAAATAATCTGTGGGAATAGAAAACTAGCCAGATCAAGTGTTATTTATCCCTTAGCAGGCTCTGTGAGGTGAATGGTTAAAAAGAAATAGTACTAGCTACTGCCACTTTATCAGCATTGAGATTTAATTTGTAATGCTGGACTTTAGGATAAAGACTACAACAAACCAGCCCCCTTTTACACTGTTTTTTGCATCTTATTTCCTACCAGCTGACTGATGCCATTTGCTACTCTTCACTGAATTCCTATAAAATGGGAGCCCCCTGCATCTGCACTCAAGGGCTTAGGCATTCCACAGATATGACAACCAACCTACTTTTAACCTTAAAAGAGTTCAGCATGGAAATAAGTCCATGAAGCTCTTCTCTGGAGTCTGGAAGCCTGGTTCTTCCACGTTTTTGTCAGCAGGAGGGAAACTGCAGAATAATCACTGGGAGAGTCCTCCAAGAGAGATCCAGACAGTGAGGAGGAACTTTTATTAGTGAACAATTGCTAGGACATCTAAATGTTTCCTAATCTCAGGACAAGTTGGCATTTTGGGCAACTAACACCTTCAGTGGGTGTAACATCCTTGTTACTAGAACCTAGAAATACTTCAGCTTTGGTAGCAATTAGTCCATTAAATATGTTGCAGTTAACCAGTTCTAAAGACTTAAGTTTTGTAGAGATGTGGTATTACAGCAAGTACTGTGAAGAGATGAACATTTTAATAGTAATATCCTGACAGACTAGAGCCTTTGACATATTTCTCTTCCTCAAATAATTTAGGAAGGGAATGATAGTTTCATTTAGATGGGTAGAATGCTTTTATGCAAAAAAATTAGTTTAGAATGGATTGTAATACCTTCCAGCTGTGCTTCATTTTCTTCTCAGAAAGCAAAACAAAATGTTCACTTCATTTTGGACTGCTAAGAAAAAAGGAATTAATCCTAAAATGCTTGTTACAGCACACTTCTCCCATGTCTATATCTGCTTGTACCTCAAATTTTTGATGTATTGATGTGTAAGTACTTCTCAGTGGGATGCTTTCAATGTCAGTTGGGGAAACGGAAGGAAAGTACATGTATGCTTTCAGAACTGAAATTGTACATTTTTTTGATGCAACACTGAAAATCCAGAGTGATACAATATCCACACAAATCAAAGGAATTGCAGAGTTATTTCCAGACATGGAAAGCAACTCTGAAATATTGCATAAACTTCCCATGTTTAATTCTTTTGCAGGTTTACTCAGGAGCCTGAGTCTTCAGAATATTGAAGCAAAGGCTTCCTATTGTACCCAGACCTATGCCTTTGACTCCATAGCCATTGCCCCGGCAATCTTAAAGAAATTTCTGAGAAGGTTAATCATGAAAGCAACTACATTTTGTTGTATGCAGGTGAAAACTAGGTTGAGATTGCATGTTGTTTTCTTTAAATTTGACAATTTTGCAATACAAAAAAATAAACAGAATAAAAGTATAAAATCAAGCTATTTATCTAGGTATTTATCAAGTGATTGGAGCTATCATTTTATTCTCATTAGTAAAGATATCAAAAAGAGAAAAGATGTTAATATATGTTGTTTTAGTCAAAGCTGCAATAATGCCTCAAGGATTTTGTATGGAAATGCGATAGTATGTACTAATTCTCCTCCGTATCTTTTACTGAGAGTTATTAATAGCAGGTTATACACTGTTTGAGCAGAATCACAGAGGTGTATGTTATTTATTTTATTGTTACAATATGCAGATTAGTAAAAACTAATTAAATTGTGGCACATAAATTTATGCATAAGTCATTTTATAATAATGTATTTTGGCAAGTCTTGGTTTATTGTGGAATAACATTGTTGGGTTTCAGATTTCGTCTGAAAATTTTACTTTTGTGGTTTGTTAGGTAAAAGGTGTCATGTGCCTCTTACAATTTGCAATTTGAAATCTTATCCAAGTCCTTTGTTATATTATCTTGGGGGAAACAGCACAATCTTATTATCTAGTGTGATTTTGTACAATTTCTTTACAAAAAATTTTATATAATTGTATTATATACTGCCATTCCTAAGAAAACAAGACAAAACAGACACAATTATCCTAGATGTACTGGAAATCAGTATCCATACAAGAATTTAATTTGAGAGACAGAAAATTGGTTGCATGTGCAGAAAATTTGAGACTAAAGAAATACCCTCATTTAAATGTAATGGCTGTGTTTCTACTTGTCCATCCTGCACCCTTCCCTAGCTCACACCTCTGCCTTGTTTTTGTCATTAAATTAATGTGGCTGTTATATATGGCATGTATTCTAGATGGCTGTTGGGGCACTTATGTGCTCACAGACGTTATGCACACAGATACAGAATGTAGGGTGGGCCAGGGAGTGAGGGCTGTGCCTGGTTACAGGTCTTCAGTACATGTCCTATGTTACCTTCCTATCTTTTAGGGAATGCCCCATTTTTCAAGGCACTATGGCAGTGCAGCGTAAGGTGCTCTAAGATATGGGCATTAGGGAGCAGCCACTGAATTCCCATGTCTCAGGGACTGTAATTGCTGTAGTACTAGCAAGAGGGCACGATAAATACTGTTTGTGTTTGCCAAGAGCTTTGGGACTCTAGAAAGTACAGACCTGAAAACTGCAAAGAGATCACATTCTAATTTTGGTTTCATTACACCAATGCAGCTGTCCTTGGTTGAATTTGATGCAACTGAGATTAGATTCTGGCTGGTATTATTCCATGACCATATAATTTCATGGCAAGAATGAGAATTTGGGGGGAAAATGATGGTGATCTCACTGAAACATAACAATTTCACTGAATTTTTGTTCAGTGTTATCTTCTGATAATAGAAATAGGGAAATTGCTGTAGTTTTTCTCCATTTCTCTCTAGCTTTTTTTTTTTTAAAAAACATCTGGCTGTCAGTGTGACTCAAGATGAGAGAAGACAAAGATAGGGACAGAATATAATAGAGACTGCACTTTAATTTAGAAAAAAAATAAATTGTGAGATTGCTAGTTTTCAGTAGTTAACATTTGGGAGTCTAAATACCAGATATTGCTCTATAGAAGAGCAAAGACACAAATTCCAGCCCAGTCCCTTGTTCCTTAATAGTTAGGTTCCCAAATCAAGAAAGTTCAATTTTTTTAGTATGTCATATGAAGTCTTGTCATCTTACACACTTCTTCATAACAGAAGAATCAAATCTCTGTCTTTGCTCTACATACAGTTCGGAGATGAAGGATGGGTAGAGACTGTTCCTTACATTTGACCCCTTTCCCTCCCTAATGTAAAATTGCATTATTGCACAATCTTTAGACACTTACAGTGGTGACTAAGCTGCAGATATGCAAGCTTATATAGGGATCTGAGACCTGGGCAATGAAAGGGAAGAAATATCTTCAAGGTACCAAAGTTTTGAGATTATAGCTTAGAGAAAGTTTTGGAGTATTTAGGAGGAAATTAAAATGACATTTGAAATCCCTGTGTCTTCACTGAGTTGAGCAAATGAGCAGAGCGGCAGAATGCAGAATCAGTTTTGTATCTCTTGGATGGCCAACTGTGTAGTTTTGGATGTTTCTGGCTGATATTTAAGGGCACCATAGCAGAGGTACAGAGCAAATGCATACCACTTTTACCCAATAAATAAATATAAATCCCTAAGAAAAGTCAAAAGGATGCTAGTATGACTAAATATCAACATAAGGGGAAAAGTGGTTATTAAAAGCAAAAAGGTATCTTTCAGAAAGCTCAAGCAACATTGGAAGTATTTGCTAGTTAAATGTAAAACATAATGAAACAAGCAAGAAAGCTGGAGGAACAACTAGCAAAAGGCAGAAACCAAAATTCAAGTCCAGTGTCAAAATCTTTTTTCCAAAGGCATCAGGAGGAGTGAGACTTCTAGAGGGTATGCTGGGCCAATAGATACCACCATGTGAAAAGAGCACTCAGAGAAGGTAAACATAGAATCATAGAATCATTAAGGTTGGAAAAGACCCTTAAGATCATCGAGTCCAACCGTTAACCTAACACTGCCAAGTCCATCTATACCATGTCCTCGAGCACCATATCTATCTGTTCTTTAAATACCTCCAGGGATGGGGACTCAACCACTTCCCTGGGTAGCCTGTTCCAGTGCCTGACTACCCTTTCAGTGAAGAGGTTTTTCCTAATATCCAGTCTAAACCTCCCCTGGCGCAGCTTGAGGCTGTTTCCTCTCGTCCTATCACTCATTACTAGGGAGAAGAGACCGACCCCCACCTCGCTACAACCTCCTGTCAGGTAGTTGTAGAGAGCAATAAGGTCTCCCCTCAGCCTCCTCTTCTCCAGACTAAACAACCCCAGCTCCCTCAGCCGCTCCTCATAAGACTTGTGCTCTAGACCCTTCACCAGCTTCGTTGCCCTTCTTTGGATGCGCTCCAGCACCTCAATGTCCTTCTTGTAGTGAGGGGCCCAAAACTAAACACAGTACTCGAGGTGCGGCCTCACCAGTGCCGAGTACAGGGGCACTATCACCTCCCTGGTCCTGCTGGCCAAACTATTCCTGATACAGGCCAGGATGCCATTGGCCCTCTTGGCCACCTGAGCACCCTGCTGGCTCATGTTCAGGCGGCTGTCAACCAACACCCCCAGGTCCTTTTCCTCCAGGCAGCTCTCCAGCCACTCCTCCCCCAGCCTGAAAAAACTAAATGAGGTTTTTGTTCAATGTACATGAGCTTCAAGAGGTTTGTATGCTGGAATTCTTTCAAGGGGGAATTCATCAGAGTATTTGTCTCAAAGTGAAGTGTTAGTGGAAGAAATTGTGGAACAAACAGAAACTGAACTACAGCAAATTGCCAGGAGCAGATAGTATTTACCCAGGACTTATGAAAGTTCAGCTCAAGGATGAAATCTCTGAACTAGTTAACTGGAGTGTGTAGCCACATGTTTAAAAATCCCTTGCACTTCAGGACTCAAAGGTCTCAGGTGTGACAGTAATTTTAGAAAGGGCTGTATGGGAGATCTAGGGGAACTAAAGTCTACTAATCCTGGTACCTGTAACAGGCAAATTAGTAGAAAACTGTAATAAAGAATGATTCCTGGATACTTGGATAAATGTATGGAGAGGAGTAATTGTGTAGAGGCATTAGGAATCTTGAGCCACAGGGAGCGAGATCTGCTCATTCTAGTCTGCCTGGACTTTGAAGAGGCGTTCTTTGAGCTCCCTTACCATGGGGTCCTAAAGAAACTGCCATTGAATAAAAACAAAGGCCTTTTCAGGGATAAAGAGACAAGAAAGAAGCTAGATGAGAATGAACAGTAGCAATTTTATAAGTGACTTTATCCCCCTCCCCATCTAAAAGAACCAATCTAGTAGAACTAGCAAAAATACAGTGAGGAATGTGACAAGGTTGGTGAGAGAGATGAGATGGCTTACATTCCAGGAATTACTCATTAAACCAAAGACTCTCCAGCCCAGAACAGAGACTGCTGACAGGAGATATGATAAAGGTGTGTTAGATCAAAGTAGCTTGGAGATGATGCAAAATAATTGATTGCTAGGATCTTTTCATATACAAGAGCTTAAGTCCTCAAATTAAGTTAATAGAAGCCAGGTTCAAGAGATATGATGATGACACTCCTCATACACCATATTGGTGACCTGAGGAGCTTCTTACTTCAGGGGGTTGTTGTGAGTACCAGAAGGCAGACAAGACATGATCATGGAAGAGAAATCCTCTGAGAACTGTTAAATATATTTGGCTCAAGGGTCCCTGAGCTGCAAGTTGTTGGAGTCTAGGTGAATGTTTTTCAGAAGCATTGCTATCTGCTTACGCTACTTTTATATTCACTTTTAGGCATCTCTTTGAGCTCCTGTTAGAGACTGAGTGTTCAACTTGACAACCTGACCAGATATAGCTATGTTCAATCTTTCTTCCTACAGTTTACAGCTGGCTGCTTCTAATTGTACCTCTTCCAGAAACCACTTATCCTGCCTTGCCCAGACTTAATACTTGACTTGACTTTCAGATTCATCATTCAGGGTGCTTTATGATCTAATGTAGCAAGGAACAAGCAGAAGTCTGGCAGTGCACCCTGTGCAGTCCCCTCTGTAGCAGCCCTAGTTCAGTGACCATGGAGAAGGATGCCACTTGGCCTTGGTCTTTATAGCATTGCTTTCTGGCTGAACAGTGGTAAATGGACAGATAATACTGAGCAAGCCTAAAGTGCTTAATATGAGTTACCTGACAGATAAAAATGTGCCGCTGAGCAGAAAAACATGGGGAAAATTCTCACGCATTGGAGGTACTATTAGAGGGAGGGAGGAAAAAGGCTGTGCCATATAATTCCGTTCTGTGTCATATCACATTTATTTTGGGGCTGTGATACTTCACCATTCATTATTTTCATCTGTACTTCAGGTACTTCTTTAGTCGTGTGTTTATAAACTGGAGCTAATAAGCACTATGGTTTTTTCAGTAGTGTGAAAAAAACTTCAGCTGTAGGTTTTTTTCAGTCTTTGTTGTGTGCCACTGAATTTAAAATCATTCAAAGCAATCCTTTGTCCAAAATGCAAATTATGTTTCTTCATTTGAATTCTCATGGCACCGCACAGGCTGGCAGCTCCATGGAGGCCGCAGAGGCTCCCCGGCATGGCAAGGCAGGGCTTGGCAGCCAGGGCCCATCCCAGCACTCAGCCAGGGAGCCGGGCAGCCCCAGTCCCAGACATTGGGCACTTCCCTGGATACAGGGATAGGCTCAGGCTGGGCCGGGACATCAGCTCACAGGTAGGGGTCACAATCAACAAGGTCCATGGCTAGGCAGGAGCATGGACTGGTGGCTCTGGGCTGTGTGAAATGGGCTCCTGGGGGAGGCTGGGCCAGGCTGTAAGGCCTGCTGGTGCCCTCAGGACCCTGACATGAATAGGAAATCAGTTGGAAAAACAAATTCCCACAACACTGGGATATAATTGTGTTTTGAAATGTGGTGACTTTGGGAGAATACTCATACTGACACATTCATCCCTCTCACGGCTCAAATGTATTGTAGATTTGGACAAAATATTCTGTCAATATCATTTGCCAGAAGTTACTTGAACTGCTTCATGGTTTTTTTGCCAAACTGTTTCAGTTGGGAACATTTTTTCCTGGCATTAATGCTAATGTTAAGGTCACCATGAAACCAATGCAGTGACCTCACTGAACAGGCTGTAATGGTGCAACATAAAATGAATAAATAAATAAATAAATAAAATATATATATTAGAAAAGCAGGTGATAGGATCAACACTATCACTGCTAAAAGGTCACAACTGTAGCTGTTGTGACATGCTGGATCAAGGAGGCTATATCAATCATAATTAACTGTATGTGGTTGCAGATGTCCGTGTAGAATGGTAGATCATGATTAACAAGGGTATTCTCTAACATTTTGAAACTAATGTCTTTGAGATGGATTGGAGGCCACAATGGTTATTTTAGCAATCCTCGTAAGATGTAGTGTTGCTCATACACTGTCACAGTTGTATGCTACTGCACATCCTCAACCTATGAAAAGCGTTGAAGGGTGTATAATATTTCACAGGATATTTTAAGAATAAGAGTTTACCAAAGTGCCATTGATATGTGGTAGTTTACTGTGGAGGCTATTACAGATTTTCATTTTGACAGCTTTTTGACCTCTTGTGAACAGGTGAAGAAAGGTTGAGTCTAGAGAAGTTGTGGATGCCCCCTCCCTGGAAGTGTTCAAGGCCAGGCTGGATGGGGCTTTGAGCAACCTGGTCTAGTGGAAGGTATCCCTGCCCATGGCAGGGGGGGTTGGAACTAGATGATCTTTAAGGTCCCTTCCAACCCAAACCATTCTATGATTCTAGTGTCACAAAGAGAAGCAACTCTTAGGCACCACTGGTCAGTGGTGCACGTAGTTTGTAGGCAAAGAAGCACCATGGAAATAGACTGTATCTGACACTGGTGTAGTTGTATTTAGCTAATGATGTTGTCTGCTGCAGTATTCACACAGTGTGACTGTGCCAACATTTAAGGTAACATGTAGGTCAGAGAATGACTGAACTCAGATACTGAAGAATATTTCATCTGCAGCTTTTGCAAGGAGAAGGCCAGTTCTTCATCAGTGATCCATTTTCTACATGTTTTTGCCAGTTTGTCTGGGTGCATCATAGATGGCTCTTAGATCTGGGAATGTACTGCCCAGATTAAGTTTTAGTTTTGTTGTTGCTCATGACAGCTGTTTTGACATAAATAGTCAGTGTGAAAAATCAGTCATGGATAATGCATCCTCCATGGATCTCACTGTGCTCCTCTGTCTCTCTGGTGGTACATTCTGGAAGATGAGACACTGCTGTGCTGCGCAACACATGCAGCAGTGATATCTTTGCCTATTTGCTGCATTTTATAGCTCCTCCCTGGCTTTGGCCAGGCACTCTCCAGATTTTTGGAAGTTTTTCCTGTATGGTAATCCAAGTGAAGGTCTGGACTGGGAAAATGCAAGAATATAGGCCAACTTACATCAAGATCTTCTGGAGAGCTAATGACATATACAGTGTAGGGCTGGATTTTACATCATTTAACATTTTATGCATATTTGCTGATCTCCAAACCGATCTTCCCATTATCATTAACTGAATGTTATTTTTATTAGTGATTCACCACAAAGATTGTCAGTATTTGCAGTTGTTGTTACTTCTAGACCCACTGTCATCATTTTGCCAGACTGTTTGTCTGCTTTAGTTTATTTAATGTGTCACTTAAATGAAGCAAATAAACCTTTGCTCTGTTTTCCCAACTCATCAGTGTTCAATTCATTGTAATATATATTAATAAATGATGAGCGTACTTGCATTTTAGCTTGTAATATAAGGAATTATGACTATAAAAACATAAAATTTCATTTTCATTGTATTGTCTACATGTAAATAGGAATAACTTTGGCTACTTTTGTCATGCTGTTAGTAAGTGGGTTTAGATCTGATTAAATGCTCTTGTTGCAACTGTTTCATACAATGCATAGGGAACTTGGTATTCAGACACAGCCATGCTGTGCATCAGTTAATGATTTAATTGACAATTACAGCTAGAATGAAGGGACTGTTCTTCCTGACAAACAACATGGGGAGAGCATGGAGGAAATAAATTTTGGGAAGAAAGGAAAGCTAGCATGAAAAGAAAATATGATTAGGCAGAGAAGAAAGCACTGAACAATAAAGGATAGTCTTTAACCATTAGTGTTTATAAATAACATTGTAGACTGGAACCAACATTTGGTTCATCCAGACTCTGTTGACACATGGCCCTGGTACCTTCTGCCTACACTATCTCTACAGATGAGCTCTGAACAACCACTCTCAGACCCCTTTTTCTAGGCTGCTGGAGAATGGCAGCACCTTGAGATGGCAATGGTCCCTTATGTATCAAACCTTTGTAGTATCTTTGTATTCCCATTGAAATGTCAGTGTGATAGGCATGCTTTGCTATGATTTACATGTCTTTTGCATCAAAAGAAATTGTAACCTATTGATCACAGCAATGATGTACTAACAACTGGTAGTAGAAGTCAGTTCCTTCCAGAAAAAAGGAGCATGATACCTGCTGATGAAATATATTTGTAGTCTAACAGAGCTTATTCCAGGATCATTTCACAAGCATTCATGGAAAAACGTCTGAATCATCTCTTGGTTCAATATTTTACTAGAATTCAAGGGTCTTCTACCATGCTTACTGGACGTAATGCTGTGGCATGCGGGAGTAGCTTTGTGCTAAAAGCTGTCTCACACAGCAAGGAATCAAGAAGTGGAATTTCTGGGTACAATAAAGGCTGACAAATGACCATGTACAACTAAGAAAGGCACAGCGTGTATCTTGACGAGCAGAGCTGTTACCTGCCTACCTTGTATGCCAAGGAACTTCCCCAGCGCTTATATTTCTAGAAACATTCAGGCCTTTTAAATATGCTAATTTGTACTAGCATTGGCTGTGGAGCATGCACTGCTGTGGAACTGTTGGGGACCACTCACAACTGGGGCCTCTTTTCACACCTCAGTGGCTGCAGAGTGGGGATCTGTCAGGATAGGTTGATATTTTCATGGGAAACCATTGGGTCCTTTCTCCATGGAGCCAAAGATGGTCACTGACAGACTGAAGGGTTTGTGGTAACTTTGTGCTACATCATGAGCCTTGGGTCTGTCTCTGCTGTGGCTTACTGAAGAGTCCAGCACAGTCAAGGCTTCAATTTCTGCTAGAAGCCACCTCTTAGTATTGAAGATTCTTCTCTTCTGACATGTCTCATAAGAGGGCGGTGCTCAGAGTTCTTGTTGTTCAGTCTCACTGACTTTTATGATCTTGTGATTGGATTGTACACAAATACACAACCTCAGTTCTCTAGAATTTCAGATTTCTGCCCTTGGGTGACTGAAGCTTATATTGGTGACTTTTATTCCCTGGTATTCTACATTATTTCATAACCAGTAGTTCTGTTCTTTCATTGCTTATTAGTGCTTTCCACTGAAAAACAATATTTATGAATCTTCCACTCACTGAATTTTTGTGAAATCTTCTTCTTATAATAATATTCCTTTAACTGGATGATCAGCTACATTGCAAAAAATGGGGTACCCAGTCAATCTGTGTTAACTGTTCATACTCCTATAACTGAGTTTTATTACAGAAGTCTGCAGCTCTGGCCAAGGTTTCAACTAGGAACAAACTCTCTGAAAGGAGAACTTGACTTTGGCATTTCTGTCCTTAGCTAGAGAGTGCAGGGCTACTGGCAGGCTAAGGAGGCAAGGGCTTGCTTAATTTTTTTTTTAAAGAAAAATCACCTGTTTCTACACAAAGAGCCTTATCCAGAAGCCTTTGCAATATTACCATTTTCCAATGACTTTCTCTTATAGGAGCCCTAGGCTTTTTTCCTCTTTCCCAAATTGCTGCAAAAATGAGGTTGCTGTTTTCAAATATACCTCATTTTAACTTCCTAAAATAATAATCTATAACATGAAATAACTTATTTAAAAGGGCTAAGTAAATTAAAATATTATTCTAACAGTTGCAATAATATATTTTGATAATAGAGTGGTAAGACTGGAAAACCAAGTGCTGAAAAAATTTGAAAGAGCCAAAAATTCAAGTTATTCTGTCAGTGTTATCTTAGCAGCAGAGTATATCCTGTGGGTTTTCTGATAAAGATATACTTAAATTTAACCTTTATGTTTGACAATGAAGAAGAGAATTAAAGCTTTGCTTTTGCCCTCTTCTTCCCATATACTACCAAGCTAACACTGGAGGAACAAGAATTATGACTAGAATATCTTTATTTCCAAAGGCTAGTTTTTATTTTTTTTTAAATGTTGTTTGTGGTTTTGTAGTAAATGGTTCTTGGGTAGTCTACCACCCCCACTCTCCCCCCCAAAAAATTTGCAAACTTAAGAAGAAATCTTCACAGCTAATCAAGTTTGGTAGTTTTAGTACTACTGCCAATTTTATCAGCAAAACATAAATTCCATTAATTGGATCTATTTATTAGGAGATATGTAAACACCTCACAGTTTCTAGAGATGCTTCATCAGAACTTTCAGGAAACCTTGAATAAATGTCAAGTTATAATTAAATCAGGTACATTTCTTTGTTATGTATTTTGAAAAAAATATTGAAATGTTTCTGAAATGCAGATTGGTGGGAAGGGCATACTTATACTGTGGGTCACCTATTCAGATCCTTTAAGCTATCAGCTTGTTCAGAAAATTTTAAGCTTTTTTTTTTTATGAGCCATTTTGCATGTGCACTTCATATTGTGCATGATTAATTGCCATGATGAATTACTATTAACAGAACTCTTTGGGATGAATCAGCACTTTTCACGCATTATGTGATCTTTTACAGTCCTTCACCCAGCACAGAAGGTATGTTTTCAAAGCGTCTTTGAATAATACTAAATTGAAAATGAACACAGAAATAACACATTTTTAAAAGTTAAATCAATCAATCATAGATTTTCAGGTTAATGAAAATTAACTAGGATTGTCCATAAAGAAAAGAGAATTCAAAGGGTACCTATTTTCCTTTAGGTGAGTCATATAGCATGATACAGTTCACATGAGAAAGAGAGAGATGCATATAATTAAAGAAATATACTCCGAAAGAGTAAAAGCTGATAGGTATGCAGGTGATCCAACCAAGGTAATCTGAGGTGAGTAACCAAATTTCAATGCATTAGTTTCATAAATGATAAAACTGTCCTACAGATAAATCTGTTTAGGGTGTACATGTGCAATCTGGCATATTACTAACACTGCATAGCCCTCTGTTGTATCTTTGATATTTAGAGATTACAAGCAGTGATATTTATCTTCTGATAAGTAGTGAGGGATGTAACTTTGTACAATTGCCAATGTGTGAGTCAAAGGTTTGAAGAAACTGAGATAGAAACTGAACTTTGCACATGGTTACTGCTGTTTCCCAGCCTTGGAGTTGCAGTTTGGCAAGAGAATAACTGGGACATTGGCCTTTTTACAGAAGCAGCATGCCTCCATGGCAATAAATAACTACAGAAATAATAATTTCCTTACAAGATTAAGAGAATTTTCTGCTAGGTTTGATGCCTCAGCATGGATATTGACTGTGTTTATATTGCTAAATAAAACTGTCAGGGAGCAAAACTGAGCACTGGACCACTGATAGTCCACATTACTTAGCTGTTTGTTAGCAAAAGACCCAGTATAGTTATGGTTGTGCCAACTAGTCTTTGGCTAGCCTGTCTGGTCACTATCCTATACCAACTAGTCTAGGCACAGCTAAAGGGGTAGCATGCACCAAGACCATGCTCAGTAGGCAGTATGGCAATAGCTACACTGCATTGCCCTCCAACACTGTCCCTACATCTTCAGACACTACTGTATGCTCTTGTGCCATACCCTTGGGCATTCAGCACATACATACCCTCAGCTTCCTGTTATGAAAACACCACTCTGACAAGTTGCAACCCTCATTCCTTCAGGCACTTTGAACTGAAAATAATAATAATATCTCAGGATACCATATAGGGCTTTAAAGAACCATATGGACTGGTAAGTGCCTCCTATTGCAGGGCCAAGATATGGTCCCTTGTTTGGTGTTATAGTATTCACTTCATCTGTTTGTTGGTTTGTTTTTTGGTTTTTGGTTTGGTTTTTTTTTTTGGATGACAAATACAGAATGGTGAGGCTGGACATTTTTGTGAGTTTGGCAGTTGCTGACTTCTCAGCAACTGTGTCAGACTCATGTCTTTGTGCAGCAGTGCGCTGAGAGGTCACTTCTGCAACAGGTGGTTGTAGTTCTCTGCCAGGGTCACTACTATTGACTGAGAATGCCTTCCCCTGCCCAGGCCCCAATTGAGCATTGCAATAGTCTAGAGTGTTCAATACACAGAAGTAAGTAAATAAAAATACTGGAGTATTAAGAGTATTCACACCATCTGCTTCAAGTATCTGACTTCAGTGCAATTTGTGGCACCTGACCTTAGCAACCTTTGTTTCCTACATATTGCCAATGGAGAGATGCACTTCTATGAAGCAATCTGGATAACCTATGTTAAAAACTTAAATTTAAGAGGATTTAGCTACATGCTATTGTTTGCAGGTGGTAAACAGAGAACACCACATTTGCAAGCATGTTTGCTAAGACTGAAACTAAATTCTTTACCTAGAAGTCAAAAAAGGTAACATAGACATTTATTGGAAAGAACCTATGTACTTCTAATTTTCTCAATAGTTATTATCATAAATTTGTAAGGAGAATTCAGTTAGTTAGTCATGTGTCTGTGCTTGTCAGTTGTAGTCTGTTGCTTATAATTTGGAATTTAATCTTTCTGTCAGCCTAAGCATCTCCCACTTTCTAAGGCCTGCCCTGCACTTCTTATGGCACAAGTTCTCTTGTTGCCATATGGGGCCCTAAAACTAAAGGCACATATGATGATGACGATGGTTTCAAGAATCCAGATGATATAGACTGGAATATCTATGAGGAACGATTCTTATCTTTATCTGCTGGACAATTCAAAGTTATACAGGCATCTTTCCCAGAAGGTAACTAACTGTGATATTCCTCTTTCATTCTAGGCTTTGCCTTCTGGCTGCTTGTTCTCCATGAATCAACATGCGTTGTGTGTGCATGTGACTATTTATAGTTTTACAACCTCTTATCTACAAGTCAAAATTGCCAAAATTATTTGTATTCCTACGGAAAACTCTTTCCAAAGGAGATGTATCTGAGAGGGTGTCCTGGTTTCAGCTGGGATAGACTTAATTTTCTTCCTAGTAGCTGGTATAGTGCTGCGTTTTGGATTTAGGATGAGAATAATGTTGATAACACACAGATGTTTTAGTTGTTGCTAAGTAGTGCTTACACTAGGCAAGGACTTTTCAGCTTCCCATGCTCTGCCAGATGCACAAGAAGCTGGGAGGGAGTATAGTCAGGACAGCTGACCCAGACTGGCCAAAGGGCTATTCCATACCATATGACATCATGCTCAGTATATAAACTGGGGGAAGAAGAAGGAAGGGGGGGATGTTCGGCGTGATGGCATTTGTCTTCCCAAGTAACCGTTACGCGTGATGGAGCCCTGCTTTCCTGGAGATGGTTGAACACCTGCCTGCCGATGGGCACCAAAAAGGACTGTTGTGGTTTAACCCCAGCTGGCAACTAAGCACCACACAGCCGCTCGCTCACTCCCTCCCGGTGGGATGGGGGAGAGAATTGGAAGGGTAAAAGTGAGAAAACTCGTGGGTTGAGATAAGAACAGTTTAATAGGTAAAGCAAAAGCCGCACATGCAAGCAAAGCAAAACAAGGAATTCACTCGCTGCTTCCAAGAAAAAAATTAGCAAGTCTGCACTGTGAGAAATTTCAAAGCTAGCACAAGGCCCAGTACAAACTGATGAAAAGTGGGGTTTTTTATTCTGTTTAGACATTTTTAATGCTTTGTGTACATTCAGTCTCTAAGATTTTAATTAAAAATTCTTTAAATATTTGCATATTATACAACTATGAAGGATGAAATAGGATAGCTGGAAAGAAACAAAAATTCTGCAACTATTTGGTTACCATTGTATTTATAAAGTGCACAATATTAGACTACTTTAACAAGAAGGTTGAGCAATGTGGGTTCATAAAGCAGAACACTGCCCATGTGCCCAGTTGTAATACATTTACAAAATTAATAAATGTAGGGTGCATGACCTTTTTCTTAAGTGATTCAATGTATTTGTTAACATTTTCAGAAGTGCTGAAGGGCCAGATTGTTATGGATATTTAATTGGTAAAGCTATAAAGATTTATTTGTGTCCTCGGGCAACTATAGGAAGAAGCCTTACACTGATGAGACTTACATATCTAACACACTGCCGAAAGCAAGACTCAGGTGATACAAGTCCTTTGCACATATGTAGGTTACAGTATATTCTCATGAAATATGGCTGAAGTGGTGGTGTGCACTGAGTCACTGAACTAGAGGGGAAGTGGTAATGCATCACATAAGCATATAATTCCTTTATTGGATCTAGTTTTGTGTTCAGGCAATTAGCACACCCCTGTCAAAGCCTGAGGCACTTCCTCAGTGCATACGTACTTTCCTTCCTCAGGTACGTACTTTCTTATTGATCAAGGGCATTACTGCAATTCACTTGATAGTGTTTTAAAAGTTTCCTGCTAGCTTATGTACCCACTGATGTTTGTGCTAGTGAAGTACTGAAGAATACAGTGTTTTTCCTTTGCTCTGCAAAGGTTCCCAGCAGACTGTAAACTGCAAATGATCTTATATGGCAACAAGAATGTTGTTCCCAAGGGAATATCATTGCAGGATTGCTACAAGTCAAATTCTATTACATTTTTAATAATAATTTTACCAGTTATTTGATCTATTAAAACTCTTTGGAATTTAGTTCTGCAAACAGCAATATTGTAAACTGTTTTGTTTCTTTGAAGATTGCCATGCCAGATATAGTAACCTTCATGCTGAAGAGCGTTAATCTCTTACTAAGTAAGTGTTTTATGAGTTTGAGATGAGCAATAGTTTTGAAATCTTCAGAAGACAGAGCAACTTCTGTGAGCATCCTATAGCCTATCAAAATTTTCAAGTCCAGCTGTATAAATCCAGGTTAACACATTTCTTACTTGCAGGAGCTGCTGAAGTCAAATCAGGGCTGTTATGAAAGCATGGCTAATGAGCAGCTGGTCTGTGCAAAAGAGCTTAGAAGAACATGTCCCTATCAGTTAGAACCATAGAATTAAGGGAAAATTTAGGTTTGAAGGAACCATCTAATTTAGCCCCCTGCTCATGTTGAAGTTGGATCAAGTTGGTCAGGGCCTTGTCCCGGGAGTGTTCTGGAAATCTGGAAGGATGGAGATTTCACAGTCTCTTGGGCACTTAGTGCTTAACCACCCTTATTGTGAAAGGTTGGGTTTTTTTCCCAATATCTAGTCAGAATTTCCTTTGCAGCAATTTCTGCCCATTGCCTCTTGCCTTTCTGCTGTGTATCTCTGAAAGGAGTCTGTCTTGGTCTTCACTAAAACCTACCACTGAAGCTGAAGACAGCAGTTAGATCCTCTCCAGTGTGAAGAAGCTCAAGTCCTGCAGCTGGTCCTCATACATCACATGCTTCATCCTTTTAACCATCTTTGTGGTCTTTTTCTGGATTCACTCCAATTTGTCAGTCTGTCTTGTACTGAGGGGGCCAAAACTGGATGCAGTACTCCAGTGAGTCTCATAAGAGAGGAGGATATTTTCTTCCCTTGATCTGCTGGATACACTCTTGCTAATGCAGCCCAGTATGTGATTAGCTTTCATTGCCTTAAGGGTGCCTTGATGAGCCATGTTCAGCTTGTGCACTGAGACTGCCAGATCCTTTCCTGCAGAGCAGCTTCCCAGCTGGTCAGTCCCCAGCCTGCACAGGGTTATTCTGCACCAGGTCCAGAACTTTCCATTTTTCTTCATGTGGTTTCTGCTAGCCCGCTCCTCCAGCCTGCCAAGCTCTATGTGAGTGGTGGCCCTGCTGTTCAGTGTATTGATCAGTCCCCACAATTTGGTGTCTTCCCCAAACTTGACAAGGGTACATTTCATCCCATTGTCCAGGTTGTTGATGATGAGGTTAAACAGTATTGGTCCTAGTATCAACCCCTGGGGAGCACCACTCACGTCCAGCTTCCGGTTAGAGGCTGGAGTGTTGAAGACTACACTTTGAGCCCAGGGCAGGGTTTTCACCCACCTTGTAGTTCACCATCCATCCCGTCTCCTTAGTTCGGCTGCAAGGATGTTATGGGAGATAGTGTTGCCTTGCTAAAGCTATAGAAAATTATATGCGGTGCTCTCCCCTCCTCTGCGGGGTCAGTCATTTCATCTTAGAAGGCAAACAGGTTGGTCACATATGATTTTGCCATGGTAAATCCATGCTGGCTGTTACTAATCACCTTCTTGTCCTCCATATGGCTGTAAATGGCTTCCATGAAGATTTGCTCCATAATTTTCCAAGGGGCTATGGTGAAGCTGACAACTCTAGTACCCTTTCTGGCCTTTTTTGAAGATGGATGTATTTTTTGCCTTTTTCCAGTCATTGTGACCCTCCACTCCAGTTTCCAGGGCTTTTCAAAGATGATGGAGAGTGGCTTCTTAATGACGTTGAGAGTTCTTCTGCTGAAACAAAATTCTTGTTGTGCCATCACCTGTAGACAGAGTTTAAAGCTCTAAATTATGCATGGAAAAATAGCACATTTATATCATAGCACCTAAACGAAGCAAGGTATGGAGATGAGAAGCAACACAGTTGAAATGTAAAAAAGCTCAAGATGGTTAAAGGATAGATTTTCAGTTTGGGTCTGGAGAGCACTCTTGACTCTACCTCCCTCATCATCCCTCTAGCATCAGCCTAAGACAAGCTCTCCTCCACACACAATAGCTACTCCACTTTCTTCCTTGTGCAAAAAAATGCCTCAGGAAGTCCCAGGGAGAAGCTGGCCTCAAGACTGTTGCTACTAGATCCAGAGTTGAACTGCTGCTTTTCACACCAAGGGGCAGGGACATGTTGGGATGGCCAAAAGAGGAGCCTGGGAGGAGGATGCAGCAGCAGCAGCTGCTGGGAAGGATCTTTGTCATCAGCAGTATCCCCTGCCTCTCACCCCTTGGTTCAAGAGCAGCATCAGCCCAACTTTCTGGGATGTGCTGCCACTGCTAGGGGGTGGAGAAAGAAGATGGGTTCAGATGCTTGGGCAGTGTTTTCCCATCAAACAGCTGCTTCCCATCTCTTACAAGGAAAAGAGTAGGCAAAATGGAAATGGTTTGGGTCAGATTGATACACAGAAAGTCAGTCATAGGCTATCTTTATCAAATTGAAAGAGCTAAGGAAGGATTTTCAAGTTTTTTCGGAGAGGATAAAACTGCTGTAGAAACTGCACAAGACATTGCTAAGATCATGTGAACTCACCTAACTCTAGAGGTAGACAGCATACATTGGAGCTAGTGCTGGGTTACCTTTAAAATCACGGAAAGGAATAGTTACTTCTCAAGTACAATTCTTCTCCTTCAAAGGTACATTCCTAAAGTAGTCACATGAATCACTTTCTGTAGGTGCCTATTTCCAGTAATCTGCATGATGTGAACCAGGAACCATTTCCATATTTACACTTTCAAAAGTAAAATGGTGTCATCTTTTATTGATGAAAAAAGCCAGGATTTTGAATATGATCTTGATTAAATGCTTTTAAGGGTACAGTTTCAGAATTGGCTTAAGCTGAAGCTTTTTTAGCAGCTGACTGTGAGGCCACCTGAGCATTGCTGCCAGCCCAAAGGAATGTAAAAACTTCCCTTTTTGGTGAAAGCATGCTCAGATCCAATTAAACAAGGTTTGCACCACATAATGAATATTCATTTCTGCTGTATTTGTTGCAGCTTTTGTAACTGTGTTTACTGATGTACTGAGCAAATATATTTCATACTTTGTTAATAAAATTTCTGAATAGGCTTTTGGAATTCATTGTGGAAAAGAGTAAAGTTCCTAATTATGTTAGTTATGCATGGATTTCTGTGGGCTTCTTCACTGTCCTGGTTTCAGCTGGGATAGAGTTAATTTTCTTCCTAGTAGCTGGTATAGTGCTGTGTTTTGGATTTAGGATGAGAATAATGTTGATAACACACTGATGTTTTAGTTGTTGCTGAGTAGGGCTTACACTAGGCAAGGACTTCTCAGCTTCCCATGCTCTGCCCGGTGCACAAGAAGCTGGGAGGGGGCACAGCCAGGACAGCTGACCCCAACTGACCAAAGGGCTATTCCATACCATATGATGTCATGCTCAGTATATAAACTGGGGGAGTTGGCCAGGGGGCAGTGATTGCTGCTCAGGGATGTGCTGGGCATCAGTCGGCGGGTGGTGAGCAATTGCACAATGTATCACTTGCTTTGTATATTATTATTATTATTATTATTATTATTATTATTACTACTACTACTACTACTACTACTACTACTACTATTACTACTATTCTATTTTATTTTGCTTCAGTTATTAAACTGTTCTTATCTCAGCCCACGAGTTTTCTTCCTTTTACCCTTCTGATTCTCTCCCCCATCCCACCAGTGGGGAGGAGTGAGTGAGCGGCTGTGTGGTGCTTAGTTGCTGGCTGGGCTTAAACCATGACACTCACCTAGCCTCAGATGCTCTGCATCACCTTTTTATACACTTTTAGTCATAATTTTTTCAGACATACCAGTTATGAATCTGCATATGAAGTATGGGAAGTGTGAAGCCCAAGTGTTTGAGCTTTCTATTTGTAATTTTAAACAAACCTTGAATTAAATTATTACATTTTTGGAAAATCATACCTCACATTGAAATGAGCAGTCTTAAACATGAGTAAAGCATGAAGAGGAAATCAAAAAGCAAGAGCTGTAATGTGAAAGCTATGTTCATTTTTAAGAATCCCTTCACACTTTAGAACTTAAATGTCTGATTTTTCCCATCAGACCAGGGTGTCTTAAGCTGATGGGGACAAAGGCAGGATCATCACAGTAACTGCCCTTTTCTTTCATATTACCTACAGCTTGGATTATCTGATTGCTTTGGTTTTGTCTTTTGAAAGAGAAAGAAGCTGTGGGCAAGAGAGAAGATGCTTTGTTTGCAGCGTAATGTGCAGCTTGAAAATAAGCACGGTATTCAATATTGTAAAGAGAAACAGTTTATTTGGGGAGTAGCAAAAAAATTTAACCATTACTTGACATCTCTGTATTCTACTCTTTGCAGAGCTGTTAGTTCATTGTCTTTTTTGAAAGCATTTAAAGTATTGTATTTTTCTGGCTTTTAACTTTGGGGGAAAACTTCCCAAATGTTTCTATAGCGAAATTACATACAATAAAAGCATCTCAATGCAAGACTATTTGGATCACCTTCCCTTCCAGAAATAATTAAACAATACCTTTTGACATTGAATTTTATAGAGAACTTAACAGTAGAGACACTCTGTACTTTGTCCTACTACAGTTCTAGAGAGACAACCAGATGGTATCAACTCCTACTTGATCCTAACTACTGTAACCACCACGAACTCTATATGGTTAAAAATGTGGAAGCCACTGCACAGTGAACTCACAGTTTCTCTTCCTGTAGGTAAACTGTAAAAATAAAAATACCATCTTTGTATTTTGGGGTTGGAATGTGCTTCTTCAGTCAAACTGTGGCCATTGCAAAATTAGGCTGGACCTTGGCTCAATCTCAAGAGAGGCTCAAAAGAAAGACATGTAAGATATTACAGAATCACAGAATCACAGCAAATTATCTCAAGCAAAGCCAAGTGCAAAAAGGCAGCAGTTTTTTTCCATTGACTCCCTTTGTAGTATTTAATGAACTATTTTATGAGTATTTTCATTTTAATGTGTAGTGAGGTCAGTTCATTCTTTACAGTTCTAAATTCTCACCACTGAAAGAAAATATGCAGTTTTAGTTTGTAGAAAGACTTGTGCTCGTCTTATTTTCTCAATCCAAGTCTATGAATTAGGAAATGACAATAAATCTTGAAAGGAAAGCCTCAAGAAAGCTGTTCTGCTGAAGGAAAGGAGAGCTAGCAGTCAGACAGAGCAGTTTGCTCTGTATTGGATTTCTGGTTTTTGTGTGCTGTCCCATTTAAAGTTTTCATGCCTATATCATATCCTTTTCATCCAGTTCAAGAACAGCTATACTGAATCAGACCAAACCATCCTGGTCTCCACCAATGGTAAGTTCTTAGAGAGCATAAGAAAAGTGCAAGCATGGACTGGTCTTTCCCCTACCACGTGTCCCAGCTTTCTGCAGTCAGTGGGTTAGGGACTCACCAAGCTGGAGGCTGCATGAATAGGGGTAGATAGTCTATATTCTTTGAATTGGTCTAATTCCTTTGGCCTCCTCAAGAATCATCTGGCTCTTATCACCTGAATCTGAGAGGAGCACAGAGTGGGCTAGTTGAAGTCTACCCAACTACTGAAGTAGTAGACCAGCATCTTCCAGCCCAGGTATTCATGTGTTTTTCTCCTGAAAGAATAAATTAAAAAAGCTGGTGGCAGTCTAATGATAGTGCTGCATTTAGGTCCTGGTGTCACTGTACACTGCCTGAGTTGTGTGGGAAAGCCCATCTCCTACTGATGGTGCTACATGTGCTGCGTGGATAAACAGGACCATTAATCTATGTTGACAGGAAGAGGTATGAGTTATATGAAATTTAGCTTTTTCACTTATATGAATGTGCCATTTAAAAAAAAATTCTACTGGGAATAGAATCGGGTGCATGGATTGAATTTCCAGCTAGCACAGGCAGGCAGCAGATGTTATTGCTAATATCTGTTCTCTAGAAAACCCTATATGAAGAATGATCTGTTGTTGCCAAAGTCAAGATTGCTGAAGAAATCTGCATTTACATCAGGCAGGAAGATACTTCTTTCAGCCTATTTTTTTCAGAACTGTGGAAAAGGCAACACAGAAAACCAACTGGAATAGATTTTCTTTTTCCTTCTGATTTGAAGTTTAACTTTTTTTTTTTTTTGTGATGTTTATGTCCTTTTTATTGTTACCTAGAATAGTACAGTAAGAAGGGGTGTTTATGGATGGAAGATATATTCTTTTCCACTGTGGAAGAAGTGCTGAGCAGCTGTTGTCAGCATCTGAGCTAAATAAAAAAGTAATTAAAAAAAAAAAAAAGTACTGATGATGTTTCCTGCCCAGTGGCTTTATAATGCTGTGTCATGTGGCATAGATTTCCCTTTCCCCAGGCGCAGAAATGGTCTTTCCAGAGCTCCTCCAATTATTGTTCAGTCTTTTTAACTGAGACGGTTCTTGTGTTGCCAGCCTGTGGGCTAATGTTGATATACCGTGTTGCTATTCTTCATTTTTGTTTGAAAGGTGGTCAGAAGAGTGAAAGACTACTAGTGTCTTGATTACACTGTAATTAGGACACAACACCTGTTCTGATACTTTCTTAATCATGCTCTGAAATGAGTTTGGGGTATTCTGGTGTCTTTTTATTTCCTTTTTCTATTTTTTTTATGTTGCTTTTGTCTTTAAATGTTTATCTGGATGCTTTACTAATCTATAGTTCTCCATTGGGCCAAATATTTTTCCATTTATGTATGCATAAATCATAAGGAACTTTTTTAATCGATAGGAAGTCTCTTTGGATTTGTCAGTGTAACTGAAATTTGAATCTGAACCAGTGATCTCATTGGTGTGTACATAACAATATACATAAAAATCACATTTCAGTTTATTTAGTCACAATTCTGCACACTCATGGCAACAGCTTTTTGTTCCGTTAGGAGTGACTTGAGCTAATGATAGGAAGGCAAGAACCTCTTTCTATCCAAGTATAATACATTTGAGGAGATGTGAGTGTGACTTCTCAAAGAAATGAGCGGAATTAATCAAAAGTCATTGAGAATTTTCCTTTTTGAATTTCAGTCTAAAAAAAATCTTTATTATTGTGTTAAACTATCATTTTCAGAGCTTCACTTTTGTCTCTTTCCTTTCAAATTACTTGCTTCACATAACTACTATTTCTTTGTCATGTGTGACTAGTAGAAATAAACCTGTTTCAATACAAAGAGATGAGCGTACTGTGTCTAGGCAGACAGAAAGCACAAAATACTTGGAATTTGAATTACTTAATTTTGAACAACAAATTCCCCTGCATTTTTACTTTCAGCCTGTAAGCTGAAATGGTTCTATGCTGTTAATTGAAAATTAGATATGAAAAAGGGAGGTTGGTTTTGGTTTAGGTTTTGTGCCTAATTTTTCTTTCACAGATAAGCGTGAATGCAATAGTTCCATTAAAAAGAGTGAAATCTTCTGATGTTTTGTATTTGGCTAATATAGATATTAAATTATGATATGATATGATATGATATGATATGATATGATATGATATGATATGCTACCATGGGCTTTATCCTGCACCTCTGTTCATAGGAGTGAGATCTTGTACTTAGTTTGCGTTGAGTCGGTGCAGTTCTGGGTAGATGACAGCATCTTTCTAAATTGGATTCAGACATTCTTTTTTAGTGAGTTACTTTTTAGCCTTAACACAAAAATCACTTAGAAAACAATTTGAAAAGTAGGTTATTTTATAAATAAATACTGGCCATATTTTTCAGAACATTTATATATTTTTTTTTTCCTGGCATACAAGTAGGTATCAACATATCTCCACTGACAGGCTTTGACTAAATGAAAAGTTAAGAATATTTTTACTGTTCTTGGTGGAAAGACTTTAACCAATAACTGAAAATACAACATGAGGGAATGGAATGAAGAAAGAAAAAGAATTTTACAAATATTCAGTAAATTCTAATCTGTTCTTTCAGTGTTAATTAGTAGAACCTGATTAATACTGGGTAAAGAATGACTCTCCACCTGCACACCTAGTAAAGTAAGCTTTTTTGTGCATTTAAGGTCTTTGGACTGTGAGCCATTATTTTATTAGGTGTGTAGAGTGTCATCTCTGAAAAATACTGGAATACACTCATTGGGAATTCAGCATCAGTAAATCATATCTGATGTCCTTGATGAATGTAAACACTTCTCTTGATTTACAATAACTGTAAGAAGCCATTAAGATCCTTTACATAACTAGCAAATTGAAACAGGAAGTGTCCATCATATAGAATCACATCACTATTGAAAAAGATTTTGCTTTTCTTTACAGAAAGTTGATTTTTCTTTAGAGGAATAAGCAGACAGGTAAGAGAATGCATTAAGGAGACACCAGACATAGAGTCATTGCTGGCTTTGCTCTGAAGAAAAAAAAAGAGTGGAAGGAGCTGTGTTGGAAACATTAGTTAAGTGAAGAATATTTGAGAGATCTTTTCCCCATGCTGATGTTGGTTGTTTTTGTCTTTTTAGGAAACAGGACTTTATGACAGAGGTGACTGCCATCAGTTTCTCCTACTAGCAGTAATAAACAACACTGAATAATGTGATAGAGCTAAGTTAAAAAGCAGTAACCATGCTTGTTATATTTTTGTACCATAACAAGTAAAAAATTTAGACAAAATGTCTGAAGACCTTGTCTTAGCACTGATGAAGGATGAATGGAAAATTTCCTATTGGCATTAGGGGAAACCTGCAGTATCTAATTCTGTGACATGCTGCACACCAATGGGTGCAGAAGCAAAGGGTGAAAATGCTCCACACTCCAAGGGAACGACTTTAATCCTTTCTGGATAAAGACTCGAAAGCTTATTCTTTTGTATATTTGATTTACATTCAGTTCCCTTGTGATTTTTTCCTAGTTCTTCTCTGGAAGGGAAGAGGGAGTGGAAGCAAGTGCCTCAGGGTGCACTTCCATTGCCAAATGCTGGAGTTAAACCATGGGGATGCAAATATTTACCTTTAAGATGTCATGAAGAAAGTTCTTATCACAGTTAAACACTTAAGTTTAATAATCTAAACCTCATGCAAACAGTTTGCTCAGGTCTGGCTTTTTCAATGGAAAGTGTTTTTAGTTAACCATATACAAAAATATACACAAATGTGCTTCATATTTAAGTCGAAGTCTAAAAACCTCAGGTAAAAACTATAAAAGGTGAGAAACTACTGAAGAATTAGATTAACATACTTATAGGAACTGCTAATATCAGGAAGCAACAGTAATTTTGTCCACATGGCTAAAGATGCAATATTGTGCTAACTGCCATATCCTTCCACAGGAAGGGTTCAGAAAGCTCCTGACCACCTGTTAATTAGTTCATGTTTCTGGGAGACAAAGGTGGGTGTTGAGGTCAGGCACTATTCCATTTAAATGCATTTCACCACACACAGCTCCTAGACAAATGAGAATGACATTTTCCTTGGCTTTATTTTGTAGAGATCTATTAGGTGTGCTTTGAAAATCTGTACAAGTATAGCCCTCAGCAGGGAGGAGAGACAAAGTACCTGCTTGGTATTTTCAAAGTATGAGGAAGGCATTAAGCTGCCTGGTATTATCAAAACTGTCAAAAAATTGTATCATGGTAATATCCTTCATATCCTAATAAACATTAATCTTGGAAATTTGAGGACCAAGGATTGCTAGACATCTTCATGTGTAGGTGGCAGTAGCACAGGACTTTTTTATTTTAAATTTAGGTACCTACAGTGATGGCAAAGTCTTTTTAATGCTTTTGTTAATCCAGTCATTAGTTCTTTGTTTCTTTGTGCCAGTTCAAATGTAACATTTGCTATTTCCAGTTACTGCTGCCATCCCCTCCCAATGATGACAAAGACACTCTTAGCACTGTTGCCTTTCTGTTGTGTACCTAGTCATTGGGTCTGATTCAGCGAATATATTGCTTATTACACTTATTTCAATAGTGAAGTAATGTTTCAAGAATGGAATATAGTGTTTCAGTACACGACTTCTGTTTTTAGATCAGAAACATCCCCAGTGTTTAGGACACATCCTTACTCTGCCATCCCCAGTGTATGGGGATTGTCAGTGATTGCTCCTCTAGGTTCTGCATGTGGCAGCTGTGCTTCTGCTCCAGCTGTGGTGTGTAGATTTGCATTTCTGCTACCGCTTTGGGCTGGATATGGAACAGGGATACTAAATCTTGTGTCACTTTTTGACTTGTCTTTCTTGTCACTTAGCGGGCTCACTAGTATGTTGCAATATGGTAATCCCATTCCCCGTTTGAAATGGCTCGTTAAATTGTGTATAATGGGTGAGCTTTGTCTGTCTGTCTTGTGTTATATTACTGCCTGGCTATCATTTATTCATTCTAGCCTTAAAATAGACATGTTTTGATCATAAAAAGTGGGAATTCATTTGAAGACAGAGTTTTGCAGTTCAGCTGTGCTAAATTACTGTTATTGTGATGAAGTTCTGGAGCAAAACTGGTAGTCTCTCTCTTGTTTGTCTTGATGATAATAGTATGAAGAGAAATTCTGATGTAAGGGTGTTACCTCCATTTTAATACCTGGTTTTATTTCCTTGTTTAATATTTATTTTCCAGTCTGTGTTAGTCCTGTGCTTATCACTTTACAGCTGGGCATTCATGAAGTTCACAATTATGTTTTTCAGTAAACGATCCATCAATTCCTCTGTAAGATCAGGATTTTGCCAATGGTTCAAACATGTCTGTAATGTTTCTAAAGGAGGCATTGTGGTCCTCTGTCCAGGGTTTGGGACTGGAAAGACAGCTGGATTCCCTTTTAAAGTTTTCCTACACAACTTTTGACAAGTTATCTAAATGTTTGCTTCCAAATCTCTCTAGCCTTCAAATGATGATGATAATCATGTCATAAATCTTTGCAAAGTACTTTGAGGCAAAAGCACCATACGAATGGTAGGTAGGCTCTTCTCTTCAAGGCACTGTCTCACCCATTTTTTCTTCTCATTCATCCTATTTACTCACTAGCTGACATCACTGTCACTGGGAATCTGCTTATAGTGCCAAACTTGTTTAGCAAGAATGACTAGGGGAAAAAAGCATATTCAAAGTCACCTGGAATGCCAGAAGGCAGCATTTGTAGTAAATGATGCTCTCCCATAAAAAGAGCATAGTCATAGATTCTAAGAGCAGAGGCCAAATCTTATAATACATCAGCCTAACCTGCTGCAGAACAAATGTTTATAAGCCAATAATTTGTGTACCACGATGATAAATATCCAATCAGTGATTTAAACTAAATTGTTCAACTAACAGAGAATCCACTGCGTACACAGGTTGATCGTTGCAGCACTTGAAAATAATCATGTCTTTTAGTCTCAGCTTCTAATTGTTGAATTCTATTATGCCTTTTGTGCTTGATGAAGGAACTGTCTGGTATTAGAAATCTCCTCATGTATGTACTTATAGACCACTTCATCTTGTCCAGGTGGGATTAAGGCTCATTCTTAGACTTCTTTTCTGAACAATTTCCAGTTCAGCATCTCTTTTTCAGTTGTGGAACAAACTGTATACAGTTTTCCAGGAAAAGACCTATTATTGAAGCTAGCTAACAGACCTGCACAGGTATGACTATTGCACTATTGTTGCATGACTTCTGTATGCAGTGGAGTAACTGGAAGTGTATATACTGGCAAGTATAAGCAGTGTCACCAAGCGGCGTCCATGGCCCACAGAGACCTCCATGCCAAGACAGAGATACGAGGGGCGAGTCCTGAGAGCTCACTATTCAAAATATACCCTTATTTCTCCTAACCAGGTCCATGCCAACCATGCTACACTGCTCAGTGAGATAAATATGTCGAATATATTGGACACTGTTTTCAAATCATTAGTATGCAGAAAGATTATAAGAATAATCAAATTTCTTTCCTAACCATATTATGCTGTATGATGAAAAACACAATCATTTCTGTCTCAAGCACAAATGTATTAGTACTAATGAAAACTCCAGGGCAGCTTTTAGCAATTTCATTACACACTACCTTAGAACATGGTAGTTCAATTAATCTCTGCAGTGCCACATTGCATTCTTAACTTCTTTTCAAACAAGTTTCATTGAAAGAATTTTGTTTGGTCTGCAGGCTTTAGGTAGTTTAAACAGGAATAGAACATGATAGGAGTTTAAATGGCTAAAAGGAAATGGGCTTTATTTAAAATACCAACTTTCAAGTCCTCTTATAATACATTTCTGTCAAAGATTCCTGTTGTAAGCATGAATGTACCTAAAAGATCATGAAAGTCTCCAAGTGTGGTAATTTTATACTTTTCATTACAGTCATCCATTCAATATGAAGAAATATTTAGCCTCAGCCAGCCTTGCATAAGAAATAAAACTTGTATAGGCAACACATACAGCATTTGAGGATGGCACAAAAGAAGAAAATACCTTAAAAGTAACAATAGAATTTAAGTCATGTTTCTGACAAAGAAACATAGGGTTCATCATGTCCTATATGTCCATGGCCCATCAAATGCCATTCTTCAACAAGAATTCCCAGTCTGGTAGTCCCTTTTTCTTGCTCTTTAGGGCTTTGCTTTTGTTTTCTCTGCTAGCTAGGTTCTAATATATGTTGCCATTTCCTCTGACTCTCCAACCATTTTGTTTCTTTTCTGGAAGCCAAATAACATATTAACTAATTCCATAATCTACCGTCTTGTAGACATGCTTAAAAATGCAGTTGAGCAGAGAGGCATGGTTATTCTCTGAGGGATCCTTGCTGTGTGCTTTTGTATTATATTTAAGAAGATACTTTAGGAGTGTCATCACCACTAACAGTTTTGGAAGAGCCTTTGGGGAAACAAAGTTATGCCTGTAATCTGGGGTACCTCTACTGGGAAGATTTTTTCCTCTGGTATAATTGTGGGGTTTTCCAATGATCTTTTGCAGTTTAGTAGGGCTTACTCACTTGTATTTACCAGCAGCTTCCCTGTTCTATTATTATAGCTGGTAAAAATAAATATTTTTAACTGGTCAAGCTAAAGTCTTAAATTCTTTCAGGTTTTCTAGATACCACTGATTTGTCCTAGTCATTTCTTTTTCTAACATCACAGTTTCTGTAGCATCTTACCTGTTTTTGTTTGAGAGTTCTTTCACTACAGCTATCTTTCTGGCATCCCTTATAATCAAGCATGCTGCAAACAAATTATTCTTAGGCTACTTATATAACTCCCTTTACAGTGTGGTTTATTAACTCACGAGTGCCTCTAAAATACTGGAGTGTGTTCCTGTCTATACAGTGAGCACTAGACTTACTGTAGTGTTCTTGTACTGTGTAATATTCCTGATCACCAAGAGGGTTTCTGTGGCACTCTCACTGCCAAAAAAAGATGCAAGGAACAAGGCACAGAGGTTCCTTCCCTCTCTCCCTCCCTCCCCCTGGCATATCCTATTAACACCTGGTTCTCAGTCTGCAAACGTGTATGTATGTAACTCATGATAAAATTTTGAAAGGGTCCATTCTTTATTATAATTAGGGTTGGGTTGAATTTCTGAGTATTTTTTCTTTTGTAAATTGCCACAGGTTTGGAGGACAGGTCCTTTTTGGGGACTGAAAACTGATTAAGGTATAGGAAGTAAAGGGTAGGGCTTAATGATTACTTTTCAGAGTGGAAACGAATCAGCAGTGGAAGTCCGTAGGATTGGTGAGGGATGGGTTTTATTCAACATTTTCATCAATGGCCTGGAGAAACGAGCACACAGTGAAGTCCCAGTTGTCCTTAAATAGTCTGGTTTTTATCCTTTCAGAATCTTTTCCTCTTTTTTTTTTTTTTTTAATTTAACAATATCAGGTGTTCTGGCTTCTGTTGCTCTTGCAGGAATATCAGTCAAGACCAAGTTGGCCAATTTCCTCTGCTCCTGTGGTTTCCCAGCTTGCTACTCTGTCAGGCAGTGCTGGCACTGAACCTTTGTCTTTCAGAAGGACCCAGGGCAAAATTCATCACTGGATCATTCACATCATTATCTTTAACTGACAATTAAAGAATGAAAGTGGGTAACTTGACAGCACTTTCCTTAAAATGGCTGATGGTGGAAGCTTTCTTAGTGGAAATCTGTGCTTCTCAGATGAGATTTGGGTATCACTGTGCAGAGAGGAGGAAGGTTTATCTCTGACAGTGTTGTAGAGTTGTCAGCCTTCATGCTGTGTAGTTTGACAGCTACCCATCAGCAGCGATTTCTGTTTGCCATTTTTGATTGTCACTTAATGAGTGAGTTCTGTTGATACTGAACATGAAGAACAATATCTTTCCTGTGGTGGAAACCTCAACATTTAAAGTTTGTTTCTCTTTTGGATTCTATTATTTAGTGTCATTCAGATCAGTTACAGGAAAGGATGACACTGAGGTATGAAATACAAAATTATTCCAGCCAGATGAATTACAAATAAAGTAGGGTGGAATTATTTTTCAGTGTCAAGCAATTTCAACCATTTAAAGATAACTGTGTCTGTGCATCCTAAATAAATGAAATGAAGCTATGTAATTATCATTCTCAAAAAGCTGCAGAGGCTGCTCTATTTTGCAAGCTGTCAGACAGTGCTGTAAAACTGTCGCAAGCTTCAGCCAAACCTCGTCATGCAAATGAGCTCACTGTCTCTCACCAGACAGTGAAAACTATTTGCCTGTAGGAGTTATTTTAAAAGATTAACTTTGAATCCTAAAACAGGCAGCTGACAACAGGGTATACCAACTAATCCTGAAGGGGAGATAAAATTTCTTCCCTGTTTCATTGCAACACATTACACTGAATATTTGAGACTAAATGGTTGTCCAAGCTAAAAACATACCAATTACCTTCTTTCTCTTTTCCCTTTCCCACTTTTTCCCCCTTTTCCCCCTTTCCCCTCCCGTTGAATGCTGTAAGGTGTCATTAATTTCTCTAGGAAAGTAGCCATTCACATCACATTATAGAATGTCTCATAGTGTACACTGGCACAAAATGGATTAAGGAATAAGTGGTTTTTTTAACAGTTTTCAGTGCTTTCAAATCTGAGTGAAATAGTGGTTAGATAGGGCTAGATTCCACATTCTTTGCACATGTTAAGTATTATTGCTTTATGAATAGCTTTTTTGATGTTATGGATGACTTGTGAGAATTATCTCTGTTTTTTCACAGCCTTATACTGTCATCAGGCCTGACCCTGACTAACATTTTAGCACATGAATAATCTCATCACAGTCAGCGTGACTTTTAAGTACTTGATACTTTAAGTTTTGCTGGTCTGGGATGATAAAGAAAAACTTTGTTTCTCAGGGATTCTGTAGCTGTTGTTATTTGCCACAGCATGTGCAAATCAGGGTGCAAATACTAATCCACTCCAGACAGACACATTCCTTTACCCCAGGTAGATTTACATTTCCATCTTATAAACATCATACATAAAAAATACAAAAATACAGTAAAAGAAAATGTGGGGCTCAAAGCAAAATTAGAGCCTAGTGAACGCATCTGAAAAATCATGTCTGCAACCTGTAAATTCAAGTCATTTGAAATAAATATGTCAGCCCTGATTTTCTGGTGGTATTGTTTTAGGTTTTCTGTTTAAAAAAGATTATTCTGGATCTGTTTGTTAGTTTATATCATGGTTTCATTCATAATTACACAGACATCTTTAAAGGGAGCACAGCTTGTTTACCAAAGGGCAGACTCTGGACTTTGTGAACTCTAGAAGCAGGTAGGAAATAAATGCTCAGTTTCATGTTTGATTAGTTATAAAGTTATTGTGGTGGTGGTTTTGTGTTTAGGCACCTGGTGTTTCTGTTTCAGACAATATAGACAATGATTCTGAGAGATTAAATAATTATATTGCATATATTAAATTAAAAAGTGAAAAGTAAGTATTTGTATAGATTTAAGAAATAGAGTGCTCTAAAATCTTGAGTAAGTTAAAATCAATGATGTGGGCTGTACTTTCATTTGTATCAGTTTGGGAAACATTAAATCACTAACAGCAGCATAAATGATTAAGTTGAACACCTTAAATTTCTTACTTATTATGGGAAGATAAAAACATTAATTTAAAGTCTGACCAGAGTTCATAAAGATCATGATAATTCTTACAAATGGATTTTCAGTCTAATCCACAGTAAAGAAGGGACAACCACATCTGGTGCTTTTAAGAAGATTGCCATTATTTGCAGAGAAATATTTTACTCTTTGATTCCAGTCTAGCTACATACCAATGGTCATTTAAGAGAGGAAATAAGTGGCAAGGAAGGAGAGTAATGATGAAGGTATTAAAAAAATTATCACATCGATCCAGTTTTGGCTACATAGGGGGTGCAACAAATAAACATGACTTGTCAGCCTTGAAATGCTTTTAAAAGAACTCTCCAGTCTGGATCCCAATTTGTTTTGGTGCAAATCTTCCTTTGTTAAAGTATTGCCGAGGCTGCTCCTTTATCCCACACCGGCCGGTACTTTGCAAGCTTTTAATCACATAACTAGGACCGCCTTTGTTGCATCATCCTTCAGATAGCCATGCCTTACCTGGGCTACAAACCAGATGAGAGAACAGTTTCTGCAAGGAGCAATTCCTCTTCATGAACAAGCAAATACAAATTAAAAGAGAGAAAAGGAGATGTAGAGTTTTTCAGGGAGAGGGAGAAGGAGGAGGAGGAGGATTATGCCCAGAAGAAAGGGTGAAACGAAACTGCAGTGCCCTGAAACAAAAAAGAAATATCATGATTCAGAGTCACAATTCTTCCCATTCCTATGTTTGCCACTGCCACCTCTTTTGCAGAAGAACTTGCTCTTCTGTATGCTCAGCGGGTCATCTCTCACAGTCCTCCCATCTCCTCTTAGCTGCAAAAGAGAGGTTATCATCCAGAAGCATAGATGAGTCTCATCTCAAATCTAAAGTTCCCTGCACTTTTGGTGCAAGTCACCAGTTCTGGAACCAGTTCCACTCAGGGAGGAATCACAAGCCTCAAAGAGATGCTGCCACTAACAGTGCCTATGAGAGCAAACAGTGCAGGAGGAGAGCAGAGGATCTCTACAGTGGAACTGCTGATGAGGAGGACACAGTGTCTGCCATATACATGTTTCAGGAGTTTTACTTCAGACAACCTCTAGTCTTCCCAGTTGGCAAAACACCTATTAGCAGCTGGAATAGCTCTTCCAGATCGGTGTTGTCTGAAAGGACCCAAGGTTGGATGCTCTTAGTTCTCCTCACGTTTTGAGCCAAGGTACAGTAAGTGGTGACCATTAAAAGTGCACTCCTGAACCAAAGTAAAATACTTCTGATGGCCACGTGACATTTGTGGCCAACACCTTGCATGATGTACTGTTTAGAAACCACTGAAGAGACTTGAATTTCTGTCACTCCAAACTGCATCACCAGAGCTCCCAGCTGCTAAACCTCCTCAGACCATCCAGTTGGCTGCTCTGCAGTGCTACTGTTTCCATACAATTTGCCATGAGAAAAAAAAAAAGATAGTAGCAATGGGCTGTCATTGCTACCAGAGAATCAAATTGATTTTGCATGTGTGTCTTACTGCTAAAGTTTAACCAAAAACTTGCTGAGTATTAAAAGGTTGGGCCATCTACTGAACCTGTCATCCAAGCCCACCAATTCCTACAACTTTTAAATTTAATCTTCTGTTCTTTGGATCGCTCCTTTAACTGTCCAACCTGAATTGCTAAATCAAAGGAATTTCTAAGGGACCATGATTCCCAAGACTCACTAAATACAGGTTGATGACTGAAATGTACAGCTGTCCCAGAAAATAAGTTTTGATGCACAAATGTTAACTGTAGCTAAAGTGTGTGCTGGAAATAATTTTTTTTTACTGCTGCAGTGAGAGAAATTACATATGTAAATTAGCTTATTTCCTTTTCTGTCATCAACACAAGAATAGATTACATGGAGTGCTAAACCTAAGGTTTATATTTAAATATCTGTGGCTTTTTAATGGCTTTACTTTGTATTATTAGTTATGTTACCATTTAAGAAAAGCAACTGAGAGCAGTGTTAAATGCTAAGCATGCTTTGTAAATGTTATGACGCTTTAATAATAGCCCTGTAAGCAGACTCTAACTTTACAAATTATTTCCCCCTCTCTTGAAAGATAGAGATCAGAAACTGAAAGGGTTAAAGCCAAGATAGACAAAGCCACTGCCTCAAAATGCCTCCTGAAAGAATTAAAGCCTAGGGGCAAGGAGGACATTTTAAATATCTTAGTCACTTAACTAAACAAAAGAAAGGCCTTTGTGATTTAGGGAGTAGTTAGAATGGTTGTAAGATAAGGGGGCTCCGGGATAATCCCATCTCAGACAACTGGGCCTTGGGAGAACAAATGCACGGAAGATAGGAAGTCACAACAGAATGACAACAGCAGCCTTGAAGGACACCGTTTACGTGATCCTAGGACTGAGTTTGCACAGAAGCAAAGGTCAATCAGCAAACACAGTGAAAAAGACTACGAGCCTTCATCTGAAGACCCCCAAAGACCCCTTGAAGACCACCACGGGAGACGACTGCGCATGCGGATCGGACATTTGCATATGTTAATGAGTTCCAGGAAATCTCATGTTTATGTAAATGAATTCTCGGAAATCCTATGAATATGTAGGACTTTATAGTATATAATTACTGAAAGTCTACCAAATCGGTGGAGCACTTATGGTGGAGAATCCCCAGTGCTGCCCAGCGCTGCAATAAAGAATACCTGTTTAATAGTAACGTCGTTGCTATTGAGTTTCGTTTCAGGGACTCTCTGAATACTCCGTTTCTCCCTTGGGGGGGATTCAGACTGTGAGGAGAAGCATCCGTGAATTTTTGTATCAAAACAAACTGCACAAAAATCTTAGCATAAACGGAGTAATGAAGTCCTACAGTTTTTATAGAAGGTAATCTCATGTTTCATGGCTTGTAGCAGAAATGAGACATATATATATAAAAACATAACATAAATGAGATACAGATAAATATATATAATTATGACAAAAAAACAAGTAGAATTTCTTATTATTGGCTAGAATATTTATAGAACCTGTAGAATTGCAGTCTACAGGAAGGGCGCAGGGCTTCTGGTAATATTTTTTTCTTGGGTAAGAGCTAGATGAAATGTTACAAAAGGTAATCTGGTAGTGCAGCATCTAAACAGTCCTATTGATCTTTGAATATAAGGATAGTAATTTAAAACAAATCTCTCAATTATTTTGATTCTAAACACTGAAGAGTTTTTTTTTCTAGGACATGACTAAGTGCTTTGGGCTCTAAGCAAATTGCTAAATGCTTTCCAGCTCTTTGGTCTTAGTGATGCGATATCACAGCCTGGTGAAGGTTGTCAGAGCTACTGCAGAGAGATGAGGTATGAGGATTGTTCAAAGCCCTTCCCTATAGCAGCGTCTTGGCAAAAGTAAGAGTTTAACAAGCCAGAACTAGTAGGTTGTGATCTTCCAAATGTAATTCTTTCCACTATTTATTCACCCAGGGCAACTTTTAAATCAACCTTTCCAAAGTATTATTATCTCTTTATCTGGGATATTTTTGTGTATGTAATACAAATGCAGTGAATATCTGATGTTCTTTATAAAGACAGAATAAATGAGTATCAGTGTTTATAGACACAGGTCTGACTAGATAGTTTTGGAAAGGATTCCTATTCTTTCCTAAATTAGTCAACATAGTTTCTAAATACTAATTGTGGCTATCAAAAGGAATCCAAGCAATCTTTAACATAATTAAAGTCTGATTCAGAAGCTAAGCACTATGGGGAGATGTAGAAACAAAGGAAGGGCTATAGCTAACTATTCAGTGCTGCCTTTAAGTCTAGCTGTTATGAATGAAACAACTGAACCAATCTTTCTCATTGGCAGCAGTTTCTGAACGGTCCTTCCAGACTGGCAGCATCAGCACGATAGGGGGAGTGGAAACATCCAAGGAAATTCAGGTGATGGGATCATGTGTATTGCAAAGGTTAGAATCTTTATGTGTTTATGATGTTTACATTCACATACATATTTTTTGTGTTTATTACTATATTTTTTTATATTCTTAAAATAAATAATTTCAGAACAGCTTGATATTTTAAGTGCTTTGCTGAAGAACAAATTTAATTGTATAGATGTATTTTAGCAAAGCAATGAAATTCATATATGTTAGGGAAAATGTTGAATCTAGCTTCCTGTTTGAAAATAAGTAAGAAACAGTCTTCCAAAACGATTTGGTTTCTAATGGTGCAGTTCATTATCAAATATTAAATACAAGAGAAAAAGGAATCTGCTTGGCTGCCTTGTTTTCCTCAAAAGAAACAGAAGAGCTTGCAAAAATGACAGAGTTGAAGACTTGCTTTCAGGGACCAAATTCAAGAATCAGTACCTTACCATGTGCTTGTACTATCAGTAGGAGAGGCACAAAGAGAAGCAGAGCTCCTCACAGAGGAACTAGAAGAACCAGCTGTTCTACATGTTGATGTCTTTTTCCTCATTACATCTGGAAGTATCTAGGAACATTGCTGTTCCTAGTTTATAATTTTGTCATTGCTTTATTTGCCTCCAGGTGATCTCTGCACTCACCAAGATACTAAAGGGAAGGAGAGATTCTCTCTCTCCAGCATGGCACAGTTAACAGTCTTTGACAGGAGATGGGTGAGCAGATTTTCTTGCTCAGTTAGCATCTCTATATAAACATAGTTCACCTGTAATAAAGCATTATCAAGCATAACCCCAGTGCACCACTAAGGAGATCAATTGCCATCTTGTTTGCAGCATCCTTACTTGAAAACACCTAGGACCTCACAAAAGTTTGACTGCAAAACTGCTAAATAAGCCTTCTCAGAGAATAATTATTTTGCTAAAGAGTATTCCCTTTGTCCTGGTTTCAGCTGGGATAGAGTTAATTTTATTTTGGTAGCTGGTATGGGGCTGCGTTTTGGGTTTAGGATGAGAACAATGTCGATGATACACTGATGCTTTGGTTCTTGCTAAGTAGTGCTAAGCTGTTGCTAAATAGTTGCTAAGTGGCGCTCACACTGGTCAAGGACTTTTTCAGCTTCCCATGCTCTGCCGGGTGCATGGGGGACTGGGAGAGGGCACAGCCAGGACAGCTGACCCAGACTGGCCAAAGGGCTATTCCATACCATATGACGTCATGCTCAGTATATAAGCTGGGGGAAGAAGAAGGAAGGGGGGGACATTGGGTATGATGGCGTTTGTCTTCCCAAGTAACCATTACGCGTGATGGAGCCCTGCTTTCCTGGGGATGTCTGAACACCTGCCTGCCGATGGGAAGTAGTGAATGAATTCCTTGTTCTGTTTTGTTTGCGTGCACGGTTTTTGCTTTGCCTATTTAACTGTTCTAATTTATTTTACTTCAATTATTAAACTTTTCTTATCTCAACCCATGAGTTTTCTCCCTTTTACCCTTCTGATTCTCTCCCCCATCCCACCAAGGGGGGAGTGAGTGAGTGGCTGCGTGGTGCATAGTTGCTGGCTGGGGTTAAACCATGACACCCTTTCACCCTTCAACATAGTGTAATGGATCTCTTTCCTATAAATAGAAATAATATAAACTGCTCTTTGAAGTCCATAGAGATTACTTTGATTTCAAATCCCTTCATAGCTGCTGCTTCAAAAGTATTCCAGTGTGATTTTATAATGACTGGACAGATACATTTCCTGTAATTTCTAAGTATCTTAATCTATAGTTGGGATAGAGAGGTGGTAGAAACCCAGTGTCATGAAATAAAAAAACATGGATAGGAACTTCTCTGTAGTACTGGAAATTTCATTTTTCAGTGTTAGTCAGGAATACTTTTTCTTCTATTTTTTCCATCCCTTTTCTCATCTAATTTAAATTAAAGCACATTTTTTTACTTTTAAAAAGTAGTTAGCAGTGATTTGGGGCTGAATTGTATATTAAGTATTGTGGTTTTATATGTGTATCTCTTTTTATAAGTTTTATACTGTCACTTTTTTCCACTGTAACTCTTAAATACATTATGTTTATTGTCAGTGTATTCTATCACAGATTTGAATAATGACACCTAATGCAAAACTCTCATAGTAAAAACTTGCACTGACTTCAGCAGGCTTTAGCCTGGGATATATCATTTGAAAGATAGGTTGTGGCTTGGGTGCCTGACTTCAAGAATGCATCTGATCCACATCTCACTGATCGTGAACTGGGCAGTATCTGGTTTTTTGATTGTGTTCTCCCACGACTGTCATAATCTCTCTCTGCTTCTTTTAGGGTCTCCGAATGGTAACCACATTGCTATCTAAGCAAAGAATATAATAGCAAGAGTACTTCCACTAAAAGTTTACTCTGAAATGTTTTTCTAGACTCACATCACCATTCTATGCTCTCAGACTTGCCTTTGTGGCCTCAGACTTTGAGATACACCTGAAAAACGCTATTTATTTCCTTCTGATTTAATTCTTTGTTGCTCAGTTCAGGGTTAGCTGGCTGTGGGTGAAAAATGAAGATCAAATTAATCCCAGCATATATGGGATCCATATATGGAGCCCATCCATGCAGCCCATCTGCCTTTCAAGGATGAGGCATTTCTTAAAAGTCAGTTACTAAAAGTTGAGACATTTTTTGCAAGCTTTGATTTGGCATTTGTGAATCTGGCTAGTTTTCAGTCCACCCAGCTGTCAAGTTCTACTGTTGTGATGCAGCGGAAGTATTGGTTTTTTATATGAGCTGTATTAATTGAACAAAAGACCAAACCTGTGCTTGATCAGCTTACTGAGACAAAAGGACATTTTGGCTTAGTACAGAAAGGCAGAGGAAAATAACTAAAATTGATTACCCTGTTTATTGCTGACTCAATTTATTGGTTCCCTTGGCAACTGACACCAAAGTAGATGAAGTTACTAGTAGCCTGAAGGAGATCAACACATAAGATTTCTATCTCTATCAGCCACATTAAGCATCTTTTGATTGTCAGAAGTACGGAGAGAAAAGTGCAACCTTAGTGGAGGGTTTAGATTGGTATCATTCCAAATATAGTTAGTCTGACCTAATTATTTTATTCAATATTTGTATCTTATGCTGTCAAGAAAATGGGAGAATATTGTGTCACTATATCATTTTCATTTATTGTTTTGTTGTCTGATCCAGAGAGTAAGCAAAGTGAAGCTTAGTCAGTGTTCTGGAAAAACCTCTGAGAAAAAACCCTCTCTAGAGTTTCAGTGAGATCATAGAATGTCCTGAGTTGGAAGGGACCCACAAGGATCATCGAATCCAACTCCTGTCCCTGCATAGGACAGCCCCAAAAATCACACCATATGTCTGAGGGCGTTGTCCAAATGCTTCTTAAATGTTGCCAGGCTTGGCGCCATGATTACCTCCCGGGGGAGCTTGTTCCAGTGCTCCACCACCCTCTGGGTGAAGAACCTTTTCCTACTGTCCAACCTAAACCTCCCCTGGCATATCTTCCTGCTGTTCCCTCGGGTCCTATCATTGGTTGCCAGGGAGAAGAGATCAGCACCTGCCCCTCCTCTTCCCCTTGTGAGGAAGCTGTAGACTGTGATGAGGTCTCCCCTCAGTCTCCTCTTCTCCAGGCTGAACAGACCAAGTGACTTCAGCCGCTCCTCGTACGGCTTCCCCTCTAAACTCTTCACCATCTTCGTGGCTCTCCTCTGGACACTCTCTAGTAGCTTCGTATCCTTTTTGTACTGTGGCGCCCAAAACTGCACACAGTACTCAAGAGGAGGCCGCACCAGTGCAGAGTGGAGCGGGACAATCACCTCCCTCGACCGGCTAGCAATACAGTGCTTGATGCACCCCAGGACACGGTTGGCCCTCCTGGCTGCCAGGGCACACTGTTGGCTCATGTTCAACTTGCCGTCAACCAGAACCCCCAGATCCTTCTCCGCGGGGCTGCTCTCCAGCCTCTCGTTCCCCAGTCTGTATGTACATCCAGGGTCGCCATGTCCCAGGTGCAAAATCCGGCACTTGCCCTTGTTAAACTTCATGCGGTTGGTGATTGCCCAGCTCTCTAATTTGTCCAGATCTCTCTGCAGGGCCTCTCTGCCCTTGAGAGTGTCAACGGCTCCTCCCAGTTTTGTGTCATCGGCAAACTTTGATAACAAACCTTCAAGTCCTGCATCCAAGTCATTTATGAAGATATTAAAGAGCACTGGCCCCAAGATGGGAACCCCGCTAGTGACTGGTCACCAGCCCGATGTAACCCCATTTACTATAACCCTTTGAGCCCGACCCGTCAGCCAATTGCACGCCCATTGCATTCTGTGTTTGTCCAGCTGTATGCTGGACATTTTGTCCAGGAGGATACTGTGAGAGACAGTATCGAAGGCTTTACTGAAGTCCAAAAAGATTACATCGACTGGCTTCCCTTGGTCAACTAGGTGGGTATCCTTGTCGTAGAAGGAAATCAAGTTTGTCAAGCAGGACTTTCCCTTTGTGAACCCATGCTGGCTGGGGCCAATGACTGCGTTGTCTTTCAGGTGTTTTCCAGTAACTCCCAAAATAATCTTCTCCATAATTTTGCCAGGCACAGAGGTGAGACTGACAGGCCTGTAGTTACCAGGGTCATCCCTGTTGCCCTTCTTGAAGATTGGGACAACATTTGCCAGCTTCCAGTCAACTGGGACCTCCCCAGATTCCCAAGAGCATTGAAAATCATTGAGAGAGGTCTCGCTATGACATCAGCCAGCTCTTTCGGTACCCTGGGATGAATCCCATCGGGCCCCATTGACTTATAGGGATCCAGCTGGAGCAGCAAATCCCGCACAAGTTTGGGGTTGGTTGGGAGTTTGTCGTTCTCGCAGTCGTGGTTCTCTAGTCCAGGCCTCTGGGGGTCCCAGAGCCCATCATCGGTGTTGAAGACCGAGGCAAAGAAAGCATTAAACGTCTCTGCTTTGTCTATGTCCCTGTTTGTGAGGTGACCGTGCTCGTCAAGTAATGGGCCAATGTTATTTCTCGCCTGCCTTTTGCTATTTACATATTTTAAAAAGCCCTTTTTATTGTCCTTCACAGTACTGGCCAGCTTTAGCTCTACTTGAGCTTTGGCCATGCATATTTCCTCTCTACAGTGGCAAACAGCATCCCTGTAGTCCTCCCATGTCACCTGACCTTGCTTCCACTGGTCATACATTTTCTTTTTTTGTCTTAGTTCTAGCATAAGATCCCTACTCAGCCAAGCCGGCCTTCTACCTCGCCTGCTTGACTTCTGACATTTTGGAATTGCCTGCTCCTGCGCTCTTAGGAGGTGGTACTTAAAAAGTGACCAGCACTGATGGACCCCAGCACCCTCAAAAGCTTTTTCCCAGGGGACCTTACTAAGTAGTTCCCTGAGCAGCCTAAAGTCAGCTCTCCTCATATTCAGAGTTGAGGTCCTGCTGGCAGTTTTCCTCCTGTTACCATAGATTTTAAACTTGACTGCTTCATGGTCGCTGTGGCCAAGGCAGCCACCAATCGCCACGTCACCCACGAGACCCTCTCTGTTAGTAAGCAGCAAGTCGAGGAAGGCACCTTTCCTGGTCGGTTCTCTTAGTACTTGTGCCAAGAAGGTATCGTCCAGATGCTTTAAGAATCTTCTGGACCTGCTTGTACTAGCTGTGTGGTATTCCCAGTTGACATCTGGCAAGTTGAAGTCCCCCATAAGGACAAGGGCAGATGACTTGGAAGCATCCCTTAGCTCCTTAAAGAATAACTCATCCGTGTCATCATCCTGGCTGGGTGGCCTATAGTAGACTCCCACAAGGACATCCGCTTTATTTGTCTGTCCCTTAATCCTTACCCAGAGGCTCTCAACTGTGCCATTGCCAACTGCTACCTCCATGCATTCCAGCCCCTCCACTACATACAATGCCACCCCGCCGCCTCGCCTGCCCTGCCTATCCCTCCTGAAGAGCCTGTAACCATCCATCATGGCACACCAGTCACAGGACTCATCCCACCAGGTTTTGCTTATGCCTATGACATCGTATCTCTGGGACTGGGCCAAGGCATCTAGCTCCTCTTGCTTGTTCCTCAGGCTGCGTGCATTTGTGTAAAAACACTTCAAGTGTGGTTCATTGTGCTTGTTGCCTCGTGGAGCAGCCTGAGGAATCTCACTAGCACTCAGCTCCTCGAACTTTGGCGTGCCATCCCGTTGCTCATCGCTGACTAGCCAGGTATTGCCCCTTTCCCCCTTCCAATCTAGTTTAAAGCCCTATCAATCAGCCCTGCTAGCTCCTGGGCAAAAACCCTTTTCCCCTTCTGAGAGAGGTGCATCCCATCGGATGTCATTAGGCCTGGGGATGAATAGACCATCCCATGACCAAAGAACCCAAAGTTCTGCCGATGACACCAGCCTCGTAGCCACGTGTTGATCATCTGGGTCTGCCTGTTCCATTCATTGTTCTTCCCTGCTACCGGAAGGATTGAAGAGAACACCACCTGAACACCTGATCCTTCAACTAACTGCCCCAAGGCTCTGAAATCCCTTTTGATTGGCTTAGGATTTTTCTTTGTTATGTCTTTGCTGCCAATATGGAGAACTAATAGCGGGTAGTAGTCTGAGGACCTTATCAGACTGGGGAGTTTTCTAGTGATGTCTCTTATCCTTGCCCCGGGGCAAGATGTGATAGTCTAATTCAAATGAATTAAGTTATTTGCCTCTAAGGATATCTGTGTGATCCTCTAGTTTTAAGCTCTAAGAATACATCTAATTAGTACTGCAACAGACAATTTAGAAATTTAGCTTGATATGTGTATTAATATTCCAGTATATGTTGATCTGCATTCCAGGAGCTGCCTGGGGTTTATGTAACATCACTAACACTCCGATTCCAGGATGATGACATTGTGCAGCTTCTGAATTTCAGTTCCTTGGCGTTTAAATAATGCATTTCTTCCCCTACCGTTTAGTTTCTTCCTCTACCCTTCATTAGTTTAGTTGTAGAAATTATTTCGTTGCTTATAGTCCATTAAATGGTTCTGATTGTTTCTTCTTTCCATGGTCTCTATCTGGATTGCTTAATGCATATCTGTTTTATGAGAAGTCATTTGAATTATCTTTTTTTTTTTTCCAAATTTGTATAATTTGGCATTACTTGAAAAGAAGATCCTGATATCTTTCTAGCTGGTTTCCTAGGACAAAGAAGTTTAGTCAGGAGATTTCTGTGAAGCATGTTTTTATTCTTTTTAGGATTTCACTGCATAAGACTTTAAAAGACAGGGAAATAACAATGTGATTGTCAATATCATAGTTTTAACTGTGAATAAGCAGAGATTTGCTTTTACTGCTCAGGAAATAATAAAGTAGCTTCCCCAGATTTAAAAGTTGGGTTAATGAACTATCAAGGTTTCTAGATAGAAATCCTCTTTCTTTTCCTGTTTCTTCTCTTAAATTTTCACAATATGACTTCTGCTTCTGAACACATTTCCAAATTGAATGTAGTAAACTGAGAACTGTTTTTGCTTCAGAGCCAACCTGCAAAAACTGGCAGTGACTGCTTTGCAGTGGACACAGATTTGAGATCTGCTTTTGTCTACTCAGTGATGAGATAAAAAATAGATTTGTTTTATCTCTGTCACAAAATAGCTAGTCAACAGATATCATTAGCACAGGTAAACCACATGTTAATGATTGGAAAATTATAATTCACTGTCTGGATATCAGCAACTCTCTAGTTTATCAGCAAACTATTAAAAAGGGTATTTTTTTAGTCTGGAGTTATGTTCTGTAAGAAAGAAATAATTTTATGCATTTCAACAGTAATTTTTCAGAAGACCAGCATACAAACACTCGTGCAGTTGGGCAAGGCAAGCTGATGAAATTCAATGATGTTCTGTGCTTTCCTCTCAGGGCTGGTGCAATTCCATATCCATGCAGTCCAGTGCAGACAAATGGATGCCCACTCAATTCACAGTCTGAACTAACAAGTAAGGCTTAACAGTTAAATAGAATAACTGCATTATGCTCTATTGGGCCAAATACTGAAAGAGGAAAGCTGACTTTTCACCTGATAAGGCCATAGCAATTTGTTAAGCTCAAGGTATGTGTACTCAGGAGACTGCTGGTGCAACAGTAGATCAAGGAGTTTGCATTAAATCAATCAACTCAGCTAAAATGTATTCCAAACCTTAGCCAAAAACAGTTCTGGAAGGATTATATTTAGTGCTAACAGGATGCTTAGTCAAAGGCATCACTGGTAAAACGAGAGATGTAAACTGAGGTTAGAGTTATCATTGAAAAAATTCCTTTGTGTTTTAAGAGGATTTTTTTCAGGATTTTATCTGTTATTTTGGGCAATTTATCCAGGTCATGCTGTGGAAAAACTAAGACATCTTGAACTTTATAAAGATTTATGGATTTGCTGGATAGCAGCATAGGTGCTGCTAGAATCTTGGCAAGATGCTTGTTGTCATGAGATTTCTTATTTTTCAGATGATAAATATTTAGTCTCAAAGGGCAACAGGTTCCCTAGACTTCAGTGTCAGGACCCTTTGTAAAGTAGTGTGTTGTATAAAGGAGTAATTTCATGATAAAGCTGAGTTTTGGTGACTGATAATTCATTTTTGCTAGCAGCAAATACACTTGAATAGCTTGATGTTTACAATCCCAGTTTTAGAGCATGTGTATTTCAAAACAAAAAGCTGCAGACCAGTAGTACAAGTTTAAAGAGCGAGAACAACAAGTAGCTACTAACAGTATCTAACATTATATTTCATGCAGGCTAGCAGGAGGAAAGAGAAGATGGTAAGAATGTTTCTTTACAAAACAGGTAGGAAACCTTTTGGTTCAGGTAGGAGACTGGTAGGTTGCTTTTGCTGGGGAATCAGTAAGAAAATAGTGTCCTCATTTGATTGCTCCTGTGCAAGCCAGCGGGAGCTTGCTGTGTTCCCTGACTGCTGTAAGTGCTTCTCGTTCCTTTGCAAATAAAGAGGTATGTCAAGCAAATGTGAAGGTTTTCGTAATGATCAGTTCATAGCATTTCTATAAATAAACCACTATTTTTCTTGAATTGTCTGCTCCCTCAGTCTGTTGGAAATTTTTATTATCCATTAGAGAACAAAAGAAATAGCAAGTATGAGACAAAAATATTGGCATAAACTATACATGAATAAATCTAAAACCTTCATAAGAAAGACAAGAAAAAAGAAATGGCATTTAAATTAAAAGGATATACCAGCGAATATCAAAAGACTATGCAGGATAAATGTAGGCTGGAAATTACAACATTTCTAACTAGAAGGGAAAAAGTCTTTACAATATCCTTCAGGTTAATGGGAACAAAAAATTTCAACTTTTTCAGCATATGAAAGCTTTGTAAATTTGTGTGTTGAGGTATGACATTATAATAGGGGTATTGGATTTAGAAATTAAAGTTTATAATCCAAGGTGCTGCTGCTAATGGTATTTACATTTTCTAAAACCAATAAATTATTGGTGCAATTTGTCACTCACGTCAGCTCTTCAAAAGCCTTTAAGTGAAGATACTCAGGGCCTTAGCTTAAGTCAGCACTCTGCAGAGACCATAACTGAACCTGCTGTAGTTAATTATATTGTCCTTTCGATCCTGATTGATGTACATCAGGAGGAAAAAGGAAAATGGCTGGTTTGTGCTGAACTTCTGCAATTCATCTTTCCAGCTCTCATTTTATCCTTCCAAATTATAATTTTGGTTCTTTCTTGCAGTCATGTTGTTGCTGTGATGGAATATTGCCACAAAGTAGCTGATGAAGTAGCCTGTTTTACTAATTCTGAATAATAGTTCATGTATTCTAGAAATCAACTGCATCAACATTACAAAATACACAGAGAGCTGTATCCACGTTTGTTTAGATGTGTTGCTATTATCTCCCTATCTGGTCCTTCATATTTTGCAAGGGTATGATCTCTGTAGTGTTTTGAAAAACAATAATCATTGGAGGTTAAAAGTTTCAGTAGCATATAGATCTGTTATGTATAGTCCCTTGCAGAACAGGTGGAGAGGAAACCCACATGTTGAGTTTACAGTGTAGCTTTAATGAGATTTCTAAAAACTAGTTGAATGAGAAAAATCAATAGTTAGTCTTTGAAATAAATTTTTTGTTCCAGCAACAGTGAATCTGCCATGTCAGGTTAGTCATTCTTAGATACCAGGTTAGCTATCTTAGCAAATCTTGCAGGGTGGCAACTTTACACATGTTGGTATTCTGCAGTCCTGCAAAGGCTTCCACACACTTTCTCTTCCATACCAGGAATAAATTATTTGATTACATCAAGATTTTTTTTGGTACATATATTTAATCATGTGTACATCAAATGAATAAATGTGATGGGTCTTGCTTTATGTAAAGTTAATGAACTATTACTGTCACATCAATTACTGTCACTTGGGAAAATTTATGAAGAATCTCCATGCTACAGTCCATCTTTCCAAAAAGTCATTGAGAAATCCACTTCCTAAAGGGAGACAGTGTCTATATATTAACATAATATTTGAGGTTCTTGAGGAAGGGACTGAAAAAGGTCCTGTCATGTATTTTCATCACAGTACCAAATGAACAGTGATTTGCACTTCAGATCGTTTTTCTTTTCAGTTTCATGTCAATAGGAGATTTTTTTCTATTGCAGGCCCAGCACTCAGGGCAACCATCTCACTGTGCAAATTCAACAGGATATCATAGGGCTCTCTTTTCAGAGGGATTCAAGATTCCCTTTTTGCCTCTTTAGCTCTCTGTTGTTGAAATATCATTTTGTTTATTACTTCAGCTGCACAGAACTCAGTGCCATGTGGTTGATGAGACAAGATGTGCAGAACTGATTTTTGAGGCCATTGTTCTTTGAATGGCAAACCTGAGCCTTCCTGAGCATTTCTAAATGTGTGCTTTAGTGCTCTTTGAAGGTTAGTTGTCTTCAGGGCGTGCCCAGCTCAACACTCAGAAACTGAAAGACACATTAGAGTTAATGTTTTAAAATGTAGGTTTATACCTATGTAACTCCTGGGGGAAGGATTGTTTCTGTTTTGCCATTGGCTTTGTGACCTTTGCTGCCTTCAAGTTATTAAAAGATTTTTATTTTCATGTATGTTTGTTTCCTACAGAAAAGGCTTCAGGCTTGGCATCATAAACATCTGAAATATTACTCTGATGATAGCCATGCTTTCAAACAGGAAGAACAAAATCGGTTATATTCTATAGCCAGCAATTTTCACTTATTTTTTTGGAGAGTGCATGAACTTGCATATACAGCCTGCATTAATAATATCCTTCAATAATGCTAACTACCCAGGCCATTTTATTTAAGAGATTCTGTTAAGCCACTTTGAAAAGGGGTTGTTCACATTTTATATTGTCTTCTTTTCCAAGTTTTCCTGCTGTTACCTTAATTTCCCTGATAATTTTGCATTTTGTTCTCTGGCCATGTGTTTGTATTGCTATATATTACATGCAAAATTAGTTTGGTTTTTTTTTCAGGAACTCAATAAATTGTGGTCCTTCCAAGCTTTCTATCAGCTGTTCAAGTACTGTCTACAGGGACTTGTCAGGAGTCAGCCGTTCTACAGACCAGGTTAATGATTTCTGGTCAGTTCAGCTCCTCATAGCATGAATGAATTAGTCCTTCAACAAAGCTTCATTGACTTTTCATAGGCAAGAATCACTTCTGCCTAACACCTCTTCTTGATGTTGTACAAAACTTTCTGTAGCTTTGTTTACTTAGTATTTGATACCTCCAGGGTAAATCTTTGGCAGAAAATTAGGATTTCCTCATACAGTTAACTAAAATGCCTGAATCTAAAACTAACTCAAATGTTCAGGTATGTCTTCATATCACAGTGCAGTGCCACGTACTGCAGGCAATATGCTTAGGCAGGAAGCTCTATTCATGTTCTCATGCTGTTTTCAGCTCATTCAGAGCTAGTTCAAGTATCTATCTCCATGTTGTGCAGCAACCTTGTTTTAAGCTTTATTTTCTAATAAAAAGTGTTGTTAATGAAATGATGGATGAAGTGTTTGTGAAAACACTTGTCAGACAAAATGGAAAGAGCTCTGGGAAACTAACAACACAAGGGAAGAAAAAGGAGAAAACCCCAACAAGTATATGGGAGCTTAGAACTAAAATGCATTCCTATTTATGAATAGAGCCTATTATTTCTGTGTTATGCTCCCAAAATACAAGCAAAAAGTTTGCAAACTGATTTGTATTTTTATTTGTGTTTATTTTTTAATCCCAGCTATCATTCCAAAATGTTATTGTGTCTGTCGGTAACAGCAGGCATGGTGTCTCCTACATGAATTGGGATGAGCTGATGAAGACATGAAATAAGCATGGGTAGGTAGCACATCTTTGAGAGGATCAGATGGCAGTTGCGCAAAGAGGTGGAGTGAATAAATACTTGCTGAGAAACTTCAGAAACAGTCTGGATAGTCAAATGAACACATGCAAGATTATGCGAACTTCTGAAATATTATAAACTCTTCAGTTATTAAATAATAATCATTAAGAAATAGTGCCTCTATAACTAAAGTGACAAGTTGGTATAAATATTTTAGATTAATTTTCAAAATTTAATGAGGCATAGAATTTGCATCTAAAAATGCATGTCTATACATCTGTCCACTTGCAGTTAAATGGTAAGCACCAGTTTGGGTGCTGGGAAATCTACACATTTCCATAAACACCGATATATTTTAACATGAGGTTTAGCCGACTGCTCAGTAGGCTGAACAACCCCCCCAACATTTCTTTCTGGCATCCCTATTTAAATTGTATTTTAGATGGTAGTATAAGTGGCTGACATCCCAGATTTTAGCTGGTATCTGGAAACGAGTAAATCCAGATATTTCTTCAGAGAATGAAGCATTTCAGCCCCCTATTTCTAATTAATTCCATCAGAACCACACAATGCCAGGGACATCATCTAGAATTTTTCTGTTGTACCTCACATTTTCTGTTTTCCTTAGTTTTCTATCATATAAATTTGTGCAACTCTGAACCATAGTGTGGTGGATTGACCTTGGCTGGCTGCCAGGTGCCCACCAAGCTGCTCTATCACTCCCCCTCCTCAGCTGGACAGGGGGAGAGAAAATATGATGAAAGGCTCGTGGGTCGAGATAAGGACAGGGAGATCACTCAGCAGTTACCGTCACAGGAAAAACAGACTCTACTTGGGGAAATTAATTTAATTAATTACCAATCAAATCAGAGTAAGGTAATGAGAAAATAAAAACTAAATCTTAAAACACCTTCTCCCCACCCCTCCCTTCTTCCTGGGCTTAACTTCACTCCCCATTTCTCTACCTCCTCCCCCATAGCGACACAGGGGAATGGGGAATGGGGGTTGTGGTCAGTTCATCACACGTTGTCTCTGCTGCTCCTTCCTCCTCAGGGGGAAGACTCCTCACACTCTTCTCCTGCTCCAGTGTGGGCTCCTCTCTCCACTGGTCCACAGGTCCTGCCAGGAGCCTGCTCCAGCGCAGGCTTCCCACAGGGTCACAGCCTCCTTCAGGCTCATCCACCTGCTCCAGTGTGGGATCCTCCATGGGCCGCAGAGTGGATATCTGCTCCACCATTAACCTCCATGGGCTGCAGGGGGACAGCCTGCCTCACCATGGTCTTCACCATGGGCTGCAGGGGAATCTCTGCTCCAGCGCCTGGAGCACCTCCTCCCCCTCCTTCTTCACTGACCTTGGTGTCTGCAGAGTTGTTCCTCTCACATATTCTCACTCCTTTCTTTCATCTGCTGTTGTGCAGCAGTATTTTTACCCCATCTTAAATATGTTATCACAGAGGCGCTACCACTGTCGCTGATTGGCTCAGCTTTGGCCAGCGGTGGGTCTGTCTTGGAGCCGGCTGGCACTGGCTCTATCGGACATGAGGGAAGCTTCTGGTATCTTCTCACAGAAGCCACTCCTGTAGCCTCCCCCCCCCCGCTACCAAAACCTTGCCATGCAAGCCCAATACATATAGGGATTATGGAAATAGCAGTGTTAAAGGAAAAATTCACTAATATTTCGATATATCAATACCAAGTATCTCTTGTGATACAGAATTTCATAAAATTAGTTGAACATCCTTCCCAAACCTTGTGCAGTTCTGGGTACAATATATAACAGTTTTTATTTCCAGTTTGACTTATCTTACAGATATATTTTTTTAATTAGAAAACACTATTTCCATGCAGTTCTGACTGTTCAGCCTTCCTTCTAACCCCATGATTGGAAACCCCAGTTCTTCATAGCACGTACTTTACATGTAGGAGCCTGGGTCTTCTTCCCCATCAGTGGTCTTGGGGAAGTGCAAAGGAACAAACTGAACCTCTGTGTGTGTAAGACTATGATATGATTTGTAACCAGTCTTCTGATTACTGGAAGCCTCTGCCTAGCTTTTCCAAGGGTGTGAGCCCTGTACCTGACCACAATCTGTTATTGTGACAGTTGTGTAATATTGCTGCAGCTGCAGGTTGGCCCAGGAGGCTGACCAATGGTTTGTTGTAAATACAAGGTATATGATGGGATTGTACAGCTTGCTTTTTCCTGCTTAGTGTGTCTTTGGATGTAGGCAAGCCCCACGTTCTTAAGCGCCTGATTTCTGCTCCTCTGTCTCGGTTGCTCTTTTGATCACCCCCACTTTAGTCCTGACTCCACTGCTGCCTTGGTTCCCTCCTTCCTGGTGTCTGACCCTGTCCCCTCACTGCCATGGTACTTGGTTGCTTGCTCTGTTCCTGTCATCTGCTTGCTAAAATCTATCAATCATCTGCTTCATAATCCTATTGGATACCCTTATAACCCTCATACCTGTGCAGATATTTGTCTTCTGGTATATCTTCCTCTTGATCTTGGTCTGGCTAGCCATGTTGTTGTCTAAAGCAACCCTCAGAGCTTTTCTGATCTCTCTTTGGCCTGATGAAAATACCTGTTTCATGTCTCCACTGATGAGACTGAGGAACCCTCCCAAGGATATTTTTATCACTGCTTTTCTGCTTATGTTCAGCTGAATTGGCATTTCTCTCAGCATTTCACAGCAGAAAGATATTTCAGTTTAGGTTTCTTGACTGACTCAACCTGGAGCACACAAGCCTTGATTAAGTTGATATTTTACAACGCAAATTGCTTTTGTCAGGCCTGTAGTCAAGTGGTATTGATTACCTGAGAGAGAAGACCCAAAGCCCTCTCATTATGTTTCAGGGTGAAACTATCTTAGACCAGTAGTAATTCTGTACCAAAAGCAGGATTTGGCACTGATTAGGGGTAACTTGGATCATGTGTGCAGCTCATAAAGGCCAGCTGCTATTAAAAGGATGTCTTTGCAGCTGCGGATATCCATAAGTTTATTTTCATATTTATTTTAACAGGGACCAGATACTACAGTGGATTTCATGTAAAGAAACAGTGACCATGATAAAAGTGATTCTTTTAGCCTAGTCTCAGTTTGTACTCTACTGAATGCCAAGGGATAAGTTGGTGAAGAAGCTTAAGATTAAACAGCATTCTATTGTAACATTACAGGTGTGGTGGGTTGACCTTGGCTGGCTGCCAGGTGCCCACCAAGCTGCTCTATCATTCCCCCTCCTCAACTGGACAGGGGGAAAAAATACAACAAAAAGCTGGTGGGTTGAGATAAGGACAGGGAGATCACTCAGCAATTACCATCACAGGCAAAACAGACTCGACTCAGGGAAATTAATTTATTGCCAATCAAATCAGAGTAGGATAATGAGAAATAAGAACAAATCTTAAAACACCTTCTCCCCCCACCCCTCCCTTCTTCCCGGGCTCAACTTCACTCTCGCCTTCTCTACCTCCTCCCTCAGCGGCGCAGGGGGACAGGGAATGGGGGTTGCGGTCAGTTCATCACACGTCGTTTCTGCTGCTCCTTCCTCCTCAGGGGGAGGATGCCTCACACTCTTCCCCTGCTCCAGCATGGGGTCCCTCCCACAGGAGACAGTCCTCCACGAACTTCTCCATCGTGAGTCCTTCCCACAGGCTGCAGTTCTTCGTGAACTGCTCCAGCGTGGGTCCCTTCCACAGGGTGCAGTCCTTCAGGAACAGACTGCTCCAGCGTGGGTCCCCCATGGGGCCAGCAAACCTGCTCCAGAGTGGGCTCCTCTCCACGCGGTCACAGCTTCCTTCAGGGCACATCCACCTGCTCTGGCATGAGGTCCTCCACGGGCTGCAGAGTGGATATCTGCTCCACCATGGTCCTCCATGGGTTGCAGGTCTTCACCATGAGCTGCAGGGGAATCTCTGCTCCAGCACCTGGAGCACCTTCTCCCCCTCCTTCTTCACTGACCTTGGTGCCTGCATGGTTGTTTCTCTCACATTTTCTCACTCCTCTCTCCCAGCTGCTGTTGTGAAGCAGTTTTTCCCCTTCTTAAATATGTTATCACAGAGGCACTACCACCATTGCTGTTTGGGTCAGCCTTGGCCAGTGGTGGATCCGTCTTGGAGCCAGCTGGAACTGGCTGTGTCTGACATGGGCGTAGCTTCTGGCATTTTCTCACAGAAGCCACCCCTGTACCCCCCCCCACTACCAAAACCTTGCCATGTAAACCCAATACATTCCACCTCTCGCCTCTGTGAATCACATATTTAAGAATTATCATTAAAATCCCCATTCATCACAGTCTTCACAATCTTTACAAACTTCACTTATATCAACAAAAAGAATTCCCCACACCAAAAATCATATTAACATCATCACAACACTGACAAAATTGGACAATTTACACACACTCCACCCCTCGTCCCTTTACCACAATTACAACAACAGAAATTTCCCACAATTATTCTGCTCTCCAGTCTCTAGCAATGTTCAGTCCATGTTTTCCTATTACCTCTCCCAATTACTATCCTTATCTTGAATTCTTTGTGCCCCACATTGGGTGCCAAAAAGAACTGTGGTGGGTTGACCCTGGCTGACTGCCAGGTTCCCACCAAGCCACTCTATCACTCCCCCTCCTGAACTGGACAGGGGGGAGAAACTATGATGAAAGGCTCATGGGTCGAGATAAAGGCAGTTTAATAAAGAAAAGCAAAGGTCGAGCACGGAAGCAAAGGAAAACAAAAAGATTTTATAGAATGGAATGGAATGGAATGGAATGGAATGGAATGGAATGGAATGGAATAGAATAGAATAGAATAGAATAGAATAGAATAGAATAGAATAGAATAGAAATAGTTCAGTTGGAAGGGACCTACAACGATCATCTAGTCCAACTGCCTGACCACTTCAGGGCTGACCAAAAGTTAAAGCATGTTATTAAGGGCATTGTCCAAATGCCTCTTAAACATGGACAGGCTTGGGGCATCGACCACCTCTCTAGGAAGCCTGATCCAGTGTTTGACCACCCTCTCGGTAAATAAATGCTTCCTAATGTCAAGCCTGAACCTCCCCTGACACAGCTTTGAACCATTCCCACGCGTCCTGTCACTGGATACCAGGGAGAAGAGATCAGCACCTCCCTCTCCACTTCCCCTCCTCAGGAAGCTGTAGAGAGCAATGAGGTCACCCCTCAGCCTCCTTCTCTCCAAACTAGACAACCCCAGAGTCCTCAGCTGCTCCTCATAGGACATGCCTTGCAGCCCTTTCACCAGCTTTGTTGCCCTCCTCTGGACGCATTCAAGGACCTTAACATCCTTCTTAAATTGTGGGGCCCAGAACTGCACACAGTACTCAAGGTGAGGCTGCACCAACGCTGAATACAGCGGGATAATCACCTCTTTTGACCAGCTGGTTATACTGTGCTTAATGCACCCCAGAATGTGGTTTTCCCTCTTGGCTGCCAGGGCACACTGCTGGCTCATATTGAGCCTGCTGTCAACCAGCACCCCCAGATCCCTCTCTGCAGGGCTGCTCTCCAGCCACTCCACTCCCAATCTATACTTGTGTCTGGTGTTACTGCATCTCAGGTGCAGAATCTGGCACTTGGACTTGTTAAATTTCATCCCATTAATGATTGCCCAATACTCCAATCTATCCAGATCCCTCAAGAAAGTCAACAGCACCTCCCAGTTTAGTATCATCAGGAAACTTGCTAAGGGTGCATTCAACTCCTGCATCCAGATCATTGATAAAAATATTGAACAGAACTGTCCCTAGAATTGAGCCCTGAGGAAAATAAAATATTTGGTTTTACCTCCTTTATCAACTAGTCTAGTAAAATATTCTCTTTCCTTACAAGCATTTTCTTACATGTGCTGAAAGTCCACTATGGCTGTAACAACTGTTTTCAGAGTAAGAACAGTTTATTACATACTTTTTGGCTCTGCTATAGGAAAGATGTTTTTCTGATTACTTCTCTTCAGCTGTTCTGATAAGTAGTATAAAAAGTTTTGAACACAAAATTAGAATGGAGAGCAGCATTTTTATGCTTTCTGTGGAGCTGAAGGAAGTCTAAGTTGCCACCCCTGATTTCATTTAAGTGTCTTTGAAGTAGCTTTGATGGAGCAATCTGCTTTTGAGATGAAAGACCCTGATAGGAATGCAGGTTAACAAGATGTTCTAGTATATTAAAGCCAGCCTTTGAAATCTGGTATATAACCCCAAGGCAAAGCCATTGAAGTAGAAAAAAAGTAGAAAAAAACATAAGGTCACACCATTGCATAAAAAAACATTCATGTCTGAAATGTATAGTTGGGAAACACCTAGTACAAGAAAAAAGTATGAAAGTCTTATTTGCCTCTGAATACCTTCACAGGATTATGACTGAAGACAGCAGAGGAATACAGACGAATCTGGAAGGAGACTGTTGTGCTGCATGAAGATTAATGTTTGGATGGGAGGGAGCAGAAGGGGATCAGCTAGTATCACCTGTGAGCCTTTAAGCTCAGAGCATAAAAGCAAGATCGTGTTATGAAAGCACTAGTGTAGTGCTTCTTACTCCTCACATACTAACCCTTGCCGTCTGAGATGTAGCCTTAAGAAAGGAATTTCAAGAAGCTAGTCAGAGGCTAAAGTTGGTCTAGTTGGTTTAGAAGCAGCCAAAGCAGAGACAAGTAAATCCTGCTATCTTTTCCTCAATTCTGACAGGACCTTTTAGTATTTTGGGTTTATTTGTTTATTTTTTGTGAAAGCATATTTGAACTACCGTTAAAATTCCCAGCTGAGGCACTGTCAGCAGTGCAGCTGAGGCAGCACAGTTGGAAAGTTGCAGTAACTGAACATTTGCCCCAAAATGCAAGCAAATGGTTGGATTTGGAGCATGCTAAACTTCACCTTGCCATGGCTTCACTGCTAGAGTAGCAGGTGCCTCATTGACAACTAGCCTGAATACATTTGGTCACAGCTGTGATGTTATTCCTCTTTTCTCCTGTCCAAATCTTCTACTTGATATTTCCATAAAACTTATGAATGCTGAGATGAGCTGGCAGTGGAACATCACGTCTCACTCTGTTCCCATGCATCCATTTAAGATAATGCTTCGTCATTGCCCTTCTTCATCTCAAAAGTTCTTTAGGGCTCCGCTTCCAGTGTGCTTGTTCCTCTACTGGGAAATCCATCTCTGAAAAAAGCAACTTCTAACAACTAGTTAATACCCCAGTCTGGGTGGCAGCAAAAGCCATCTTAAGCAATTTTCACTATTCCAGTATGATCCTGTGTAAATGCTTCCAGGAATAGGGGCTGGGAGTAAAACTGCAGTGGTTTGAAGAGTGCCCTGTGGAAAACCACCATGGCTGCTCATGGTTCAGATATCATCTTTCTTCCTTTCACTAGGATTTCTTTTTTATCCATGTTCTGCTGTGTATGTCTGCAAGTAGAAAGAAAAACTTGCAGCATGATTCCCAAAAGCTAAATTTGTACTGCTTCCCAAATTCTTTCATGGTCTTTTTTTGTCTTTGGCTGGCTTGCCAGTTCCATCGTTTTACCTAACAAAAAGGAAAGTTCAGAAGTGAAAATTTGGTTCCACTGCTGCTGCTAACATTCAAGGGACAGTCTTTCTTTTGGAAAAGGCTGGTTGCCCTTCATTTCCACATATTCTTAGCTCTCACTCACTGCTACGCTTATGAGAATGCATAGTTAACAGATTCCTGCTGTGGAAAACACCAGATGTTTAAATAAGCAATATTTGCCAACATAAATCTCAGCTAATTTATGTATTTGAGTCTGTTTTGATTTCATATGTTGCAGCAAATAGACATGTGCATTATAAAGAATGATGTGCTACATTCTGATATTTTACTAGAACATACAGATTTCTCTTCTTGAGGCCACTTGGAGCTTTAGCATCATCTGAGTAAGAGTAACATCAGGACTTCTACCTCATGATGCTGTTTTCATAAGGTCAAAGAAACAGCGGTTAAGAGACAAGAAACAGAAATGACAGCAGAGAACTGGTTATGCATTGTTTCAAAAAAAGTTTTTTCTAGAGTTTTAAAAATGCAGTCACACAATATCACCTTAATCTTATCTCCCCTATCCCCCAAAAAAGGCCTTAATATCTCTGTAGTTTACATATAAGCATTTCCAACCTTTCTCTTTTTGCTTCAGCTCTTCACCTCTTCAAACCAGATCAAAGAAACCTATGTTTGGAATATGAGGAGAATTTTAAACAGATAAAATTTCTCAGGTTGAAAGCAATCTACTGAACAGGACATTCCAAATCACCTATACTGTTCTGATTTTCTTCCAAAATTTTTATTATTTCCTCAATCCATAGTTCAGATCTAGTTCATTACTGTACTCAAAATGGGACATTTCCAGTTCCTGTGTTTGCAGAATTTAATAAAAAAATAACATAAACTGCTAAATATTTGATAGAATGAGAAATTCAATTACTGAAAAGATATGCTCCAAATTTCAGTAATAGCAGGGCATGAAACTGTCTTCATCCACCTCACAAGCCTGCACTTGTTTATGTTTGTTTCATTTTTCCCACACATCAGCATTATATGCACATTATAAAACCACCAGTAATTGATGGCTTTTTTTTTTTTCTCCCCCCCCGCCCCCCAAATGAAGTGGTACTTCTTAAGGAAGACCTGGAAAGTTGTCTTGTCTAATGAAGTGCCATTGGAAAAAATAGTTTTGGTAAGATACAGCTTGGTCAGTTAATGAGTCATGGTTTCCCCCATATATTTGCAGTGTGACTATACATCAACTTATTCTGTGTACTAGTTTCAATTTCTAGCAGAGTGTTTTGGTTCAGAACATGAAATGTTTGAGTTTGAAAGTGTTAACACAAAATGTTTTAAAATGTTCAAGAAGCTTTTTGAAAATTACCTTTTCCCACAAAATATTTTGGTTTAGATGAATCAACATTTCCAATGAAAACATGTTTCACCAAAAAAAAAATTTCCAACCAGCCATATGCATCCAGTACTGCTAATAATAAGCACTTAAAAAGTCATCTGTTGAACCTCAGAAAATCTTTAGAAGTTTAGTACATCTGGGATTCATTTCATTTGCTTTCTGGTGCATGTGGGTCAGATTGCTAAGCTTCCCTTCATTATCATAAGGATTATAAACTTAATAACACAAAAGCAAATCCTGAGATTCTCACTTTATGAAATATAATATTACAGGTCTTGTGATAACATCTGCATAACATACTGGTAATGCTCATATACAGCTTAGTGATCAACAAAACTGCTCTCCGCCCTTCTCTGGCTTTGCTCTGTGCTCATCCCAGGGATGGGACAGGGAGGAGCAGGGCTCCAGGGGCTGTAGGTGAACCAGGAGAGACCTGGAGGTCAGACGTAGTCCAGGAGCAAAATCAATGGAGGGTTCATGGAGTGGACAGGTACAAAAGACCACAGTGCATACAGGAGTTGAACTGCTGAGAAGACCCCAGGATATAACTGATTTGAGACTTGGTGGGGAGAATTCATTATAAGCAGGACTGAAAACAAAAGGGTTTGAGGAGGAGGAAAGAGAGCATTCTGAAAATGACTAGAATCATCTCTATTAAATTTGTTTATATTCATATCAGTAATATCTAAGAATAATATTGCAAATTTTGGTGGAGTTACTAATTTGTTTGAGACAGAGAAAAATGGAGAGAAAAAAATATACTCCAGGGAAGTTTAAATTTGAAAAGCAAACCAAAATACTAAATGTAATCCCTAAACCTCATGTTTTCTGGATGTCTCACACTTCTGAGGTTTATGTGATTTGTTTTGTTACATTTTATTTGACCTGTGATTTTTAAGTTAGGAAGTAGGCAGTACAGCAGCTTGTGCTTATGTTATATATCAGACAAATATAGTAATAAATTATTTAAGTCCCCAGTGTGACTAATGTTCTACAATTGCTTTTAAGATGTCTGTCCTGTGAGCAACTGATGATCATACAAGCATATCCAAATATTTTTGCCTTGGTAAAGCCCTGACTATACTAATCATTTTAAAGGAAAAATAAAATGGAGCAGATTCACTATGTCACCTGCCAGTTTCTCTCTTCTACCTATGATATGGACATCATATTGTTCTGTTGACTGACCATATTTGTCATGGAAGAATATTGCCATTACTGTGAAGATTATTTAGAGAAAGAAGTACAGAAATAAATTTATCTCTCTACATTTTAAAGAGATTTTTAGGTAGTTGGAGCTGTTAAGAGTTTTGCTTCTAAAGAAATACATGTTTACTGTAAGGCCATAAACACCATGTAGTGGCAAATGGTAATAGGATTCTCTCCCTGAATCCTGAATTAATGGCAAGCAGATTCTATCAGAAAACAATGGTTCTGTAAATTAGTAACATATTCTGCTACCTAAGGGAGTGATTTAATTGGGATCACTTGAGTGTATTTGCAGACACAGTCTGACCCTGGCCTTTAAGTTTGCACAGCTAGGATTTTCTAAGCTGCCTGCATTCTGCATGACTTCCATGAGGTTACAGTTGCCTTCTCTTGCTGGCTCCTGCTGGTTCGTGTGGGTGACACTGAGCTTATAGAGCACAAAACTCAGTAATGGTTTACCTAAAAAAAAAAAAAAAAATCTGTTTTAAGACATGACCAGATAATAGAATTCTGGCCCACAAAACACTTTGCTGAATAAGTGAATAGGATGCCAGTTGGTTTAGTATGAGAAATTTAATGCTGCTTTTTTAATTGTATTAGTTCTAGACATATCTAGACATATCAGTTGAGCTGTGGGCTTCATTTTGGTGGCTGCTCTTCAAACATACATTGAGAGTGTTCCTGCTCCCAAGATCCTCAGTCAAAATAGAGAAGGAAAACACAATCAAAGAGCTGCTGAAATCAGTGTTTGAATCAAGAATAAAACTCAGCACTCTTTTATGTATGGAAGAAGGCTTGGGTTACTGAATCACGCCATTTCTGTAGTATAGACTCTACCATAAGTAGTTTTCAGCCTTGTAACATCATTAATAATTGTCAGTAGTTGATTTATTCTAAAAAAACCCTGAAGTTTTTGTACATAAGTTTTTTGAAGAATTGCATATTTTGCTTTTCAGTAAGGTAGAGAATTGCAATTTCTCAAAGGAAAATATGAACAGGCTGTTATGACAAGAATAATTAGATATTCTGTTTTGCATTATACCTGCAATGTGGGCTACAATGTAAATCTTGAATTCATTCCTTCATTGAAATACATTCTAAAGTTTGATAGACTTAAAAAACAGACATTTGGCATTTAGACTTTATTAAAACCATGATGTTATATTTAACACAAGTCTCTCAAACTAGGAATACTTTAAGCAAGATCCTGAATATATCTGTATAGATTTTTCTTTTTAAAACATGCAATAATGAGATCATCCAGCTTTGTAAGGATGGAAAGGGAATTGACCAGTGGACAGTAGTTCATGGGAAAAAACCTCAAAGTCAAAAAGGAGATAAATTAGGCCCTAAACAAATACCTTGAACTAATCTTTTTTTAACAATAGAACAGACTTTGAAAGAATTATTCTGAAGTAACATAAGCTGTATGGCACACAAACTCCTTGCCACAGGCAAAACTGAAGCATAATACACTGAGTACAAACACTGCCCAATGAAAATATGTCTGTTCTCCATGATCACTTCAACCTGCAGAAACCCAAACTCACATTCTTCCTGTTAAATATATTTCTCTTTGCATGAAAAGATTTAAAACAATTGGTAGATGAAAGAAAAAGGTAGATAGGATATCAACATGACTTGCTTATTTTTCATCTGGCAGAGGCATGGATGGGTGTGGTGGGTTGACTCTGGCTGGACACCAGGTACCCACCAAGCCACTCTATCACTCCCCCTCCTCAACTGGACATGGGGAGAAAATACAACAAAAGGCTCGTGGGTCGAGATAAGGACAGGGAGATCACTCAGCAATTACCGTCACAGGAAAAACAGACTCTACTTGGGGAAATTAATTTAATTAATTGCCAATCAAATCAGAGTAAGGTAATGAGAAAACAAAAACTAAATCTTAAAACACCTTCCCTCCACCCCTCCCTTCTTCCTGGGCTTAACTTCACTCCCCATTTCTCTACCTCCTCCCCCATAGCGACACAGGGGAATGGGGAATGGGGGTTGTGGTCAGTTCATCACATGTTGTCTCTGCTGTTCCTTCCTCCTCAGGGGGAGGACTCCTCACACTCTTCCCCTGCTCCAGCGTGGGGTCCCTCCCACGGGAGACAGTCCTCCACGAACTTCTCCATCATGAGTCCTTCCCACGGGCTGCAGTTCTTCATGAACTGCTCCAGCGTGGGTCCCTTCCACAGGGTGCAGTCCTTCAGGAACAGACTACTCCAGCATGGGTCCCCCATGGGGTCACAAGTCCTTCCAGCAAACCTACTCTGGCATGGGCTCCTCTCTCCACAGGTCCTGCCAGGAGCCTGCTCCAGTGCAGGCTCCCCATGGGGTCACAGCCTCCTTCAGGCACATCCACCTGCTCTGGTGTGGGGTCCTCCATGGGCTGCAGGTGGATATCTGCTCCACCATTAACCTCCATGGGCTGCAAGGGGACAGCCTGCCTCACCATGGTCTTCATCATGGGCTGCAGGGGAATCTCTGCTCCAGCGCCTGGAGCACCTCCTCCCCCTCCTTCTTCACTGACCTTGGTGTCTGCAGAGTTGTTCCTCTCACATATTCTCACTCCTTTCTTCTGGCTGCAGTTGCGCAGTTCTTTTTTTTCCCTTCTTAAATATGTTATCCCATAGGCGCTACTACCGTTGCTGATTGGCTCGGCCTTGGCCAGTGGCAGGTCTGTCTTGGAGCTGGGTGGCATTGGCTCTATCGGACATAGGAGGTGTTTCTAGCAGCTTCTCACAGAAGCCACCCCTGTAGCCCCCCCTGCTACCAAAACCTTGCCACGCAAACCCAATACAATGGGTCTGCATTTCCCATTGAAAACGTGTATAGTTTATATGAAGAGTGGTTGAATAAAATACATAAGCAAAGCTTGAAGCAAGGATCTGGGCTGAGTCCCTACACAGAGGCTGGCCTAGGATCAACTTATCTGTGGATTCCAGCAGGGCTCAATGGCTAGTAGCTATTAGTGCTTATCCCGTTAAGAAAGCATTTGTGGATACCTACAAGTATACCTTAGACACGTGGCATTCTGAATGTCAGAACTGTGCAGCTAAAGATTTTAGGTACTTTCATGATTCACTGTCAGAAGAGTGGGAGTCTGAAGACATGTCGCAGATGTTTGGATTCCTAAATAGTCATGATAAATTTTCACCCTCTAAAAAAGGGGATGGTTCTCATCTCTAGGGTTCTAATCTCTAGATGCTCTCAGACTGTAGAATTTCATTTTGCAGTGGCATTATTCTATCCCACCTGATGGGAACATAATGGGAAGCCAAAATCAACAATCATCTTTCCACTTCAATTTTCATTATTTGCAATTTCTGTACAACTGCTATGATGCTGTACCTTCCTCAGACCAGCACTGATCACTGTTATACTTTCACGTGGCACTTTAATGTTCCAAAATATTTAAATCCACTTAACCTGTTTTAAAATGTTGGAAGCATCATATTAATCATTATACATTTTGCTGACTGCCACAAAGCTCTGAGGGTGGAATAAGACTGAACTCATTCTTCTATGTCTTTTTAACCACAATAATGAGTGGGTTTGGTGTATGCAGCCAAAAGCATTATGATGTTTTAAAATATTGTGACTAGGCTACTTCATTGTTGCTATAGTTTTAGACTTCAAAAGTGTTGAATTTGGCTTTGTGGCTTTACAGCACAACTTTGTGCAAGAGTTCAACACCCACAAACACAGGAATATTTCCCTGGTGACAGCCACGGTGCTGAGTTCTCTTGCAACTTACACTTTATGGAATTGCCTGAATAGGAATGGAGATGCTTTAGGCCTGGTTTTAAATAACAAATTCTTGAAAATGTGGGCTTCAGAGTATTTGAATGCCTGGCTCCCATACCTGGTTCTTTCTCTGAACCATTCTCTAATTTGGTATCAACTAAGGCACTGAAAGGCAGTAGGCTGCTTGAGAGGAAAGCAGCAAATCACCCAGCAAGATATTGCCTACGAAAGGCCCTCTCTCTCTGGAATTCATCTTCCTGTATTGGGATGAAACATCAGAAATATACAGACTTCCAGGACATGGCAACAGGTGTCTTTGAGACTAAAACAGCTTAAAGATCAGCTCAGGGAGAGTGGGTTATTTTCCTCTTTTTCTTTTTTAGGTCCTAATTAGAACTGCTTGCAGTTTTGTTGCGCTGGATTCTTGTTGCTGAAGTATAACCTGGGTTCCCAGGAAAACTCATCTGTCAAATTTGCTACTGGGTAGCCGGGGACCTGGCTGTTCCTGAGGAGCCAGAGCTTCCAGAAACCATGGCTTCTCACTGACCACCTCAAAGCCAAGGACAACTGCATTTCCAGCTGCGTATGACACAGAGGCATCTGACAGTCCTAGCTCAATTAGGAACACACTAGCCTCTTGGACTGGTCTTCTGTACTACTCTGCTCTGACACATTTTAGAAATTGTTGAATTTATCCAACTTAACAACAACAACAACAAAACCCACAACCTTTTCTTTTGTTTGCTGTTCTTATGCCATTTTCAACCACAAATTGTACATAAGCGTCTTCTACTGGCATATAAGCAATATAAACAATGACTCTCACCAGTGCCAAGTTCTCTTTATCTTTTCCTGTGAAGAGAATATATTGTAGATACTATGTTTTAGAAGGGTTTCTAATAAAATATTGTGTGCTTATGCTGGAGAAGGCAGATTGAAGAAGATTGCTTTGTGCTTGAGTACAAGGCACGAGAGCCATAACAGTTTTGAGTTCATGGGGAAATTCCAACACCTGCCCTCACTCCAGGGGGCTTGGTAAAAAATGCCTTTATGCTTGAGAAGCAGCACAGTCAGCCACTGCCTTTTTCTGATAGCTGTAAGAAAAAAAGAATGTGCAACGTTGTTCTTTTCTTTACCATCTATTGTCACAGGATCCAGAAGAAAAGTGCTTGGAACCACACCACTTCCTGGGGCCTGGTGGATAACACTTGATAAATGGAAGTGCCAGCCTGGAAATTTGGTCAAAGAGTTCTTGGATGGCATGATGCAATCTAGAGAGGGTCAAAGATGTAAAATCTGTTTACAGTCATCCAAGAGGTTCTGGTACAAACAAAGGTTCTGGTATTCCACTCACCCTGTAACTATGTTAAACTACACTGTATTGGATTTATGTTGCAAGGTTTTGGTAGCGAGGGAGCTACACAGGTGGCTTCTGTGAGAAGATGCCAGAAGCTTCCCCTATGTCCAATAGAGCCAGTGCCAGCTGGCTCCAAGACAGACCCACTGCTGGCCAAGGCCAAGCTGATCAGCGATGGTGGTAAGGCCTCTGTGATAACATATTTAAAAATGTAAAAAAATGTAAACGTAAAAACTGCTGTGCAACAGCAGCTGAGAGAGAGGAGTGAGAATATGTGAAAGAAACAACTCTGCAGACACCAAGGTCAGTGAAGGAGGAGGGGGAGGAGGTGCTCCAGGCGCCAGAGCAGAGATTCCCCTGCAGCCTATGGTGAAAACCATGGTGAGGTAGGCTGTCCCCTTGCAGCTCATGAAGGTCCGCAGCGGAGCAGATATCCACCTGCAGCCCATGGAGGACCCCATGCTGGAGCAGGTGGATGTGACCTGAAGGAAGCTGTGACCCTGTGGGGAGCCTGCGCTGGAGCAGTCTGTTCTGAAGGTCTGCACCCTGTGGAAAGGGCCCATGCTGGAGCAGTTCTTGAAGAGCTGCAGCCTGTGGGAAGGACCCACATTGGAGAAGTTCATGAAGTACTATCTCCTGTGGGAGGGACCCCACGCTGGAGCACGTGTGAGGAGGAAGGAGCAGCAGAGACAAAGTGTTATGAACTGACTGCAACTCCCATTCCCTGTCCCCCTACACCGCTCAGGGGGAGGAGGTAGAGACATCGGGAGTGAAGTTAAGCCCAGGAAGAAGGGAGGGGTGGAGGGAAGGTGTTTTAAGATTTTCTTCTTATTTCTCATGACCCTACTTTGATTTGATTGGCAATAAATTAAATTAATTTCCCCAAGTTGAGTCTGTTTTTCCTGTGGCAGTAATTGCTGAGTGATCTCCCTGTCTTTATCTCAACTCACAAGCCTTTTGTCATATTTTTCCCCCTGTCCAGTTGAGGAGGGGGAATGATAGAGCAGCTTGGTGGGCACCTGGCATCCAGCCAGGGTCAATCCACCACATCCACCTGTGAAGACAGGATCATCATTACATTTGCTGAAAGACTGGGGAAAAAAAACCAACCTTTAGATTAGGTGACTAGGACAAAGAAATAAAAATAATAAGATGGCACTGAAACCATTCATACAAATAAATGGATGAGCACAAGGTATTAACTGGGGATGATTAATTCATGTTGTTTCAAACTAGGCATACAAGAATGAGTAATGAGGTTAACACTGCCACAAAATCAACAAAGTATTCCACCTTATCCTAGCAACCCTAAGTAACTTTCTGTCTGTATTGTACTATCTCAGCAGGTCTGGCACCTGCTATGCTGGGTGTTGTTTTCATATGCAAATCATATGCATATGCAGTATTTCAGCCTTTTCCTTTTGTAAAAACATCCACACACCATTTTGTGGAGGGTTCCTACCATGCTTTTTTTTATAACCAAATACATCCTAGGCAAAACTTTGAAAATTTGTTTATATTTTATTTATTTAGCCTGTTTGGCTTGCTTGCTTCTGTGTGTAAATATTTGGGGCTTTTGATTTAAATTTCCACTTTGTTTGATAGACCGCCTTTGATGCTCTGCAGGCTAGAACTCAGAATGAAGAATTCTAAGGTATTCTCCTTCATGACTTATTTCTGCCTTCTTTAGCATAGAAGATGACCTATAGAAGGTAAAATATCAAATAAAGAGGAAAATAAGAGTTACAGGGCTGATATCTGGGATTTTGTCAGGCCAGGGATGCTATTTCAGCATGATACTAAATTAACACTAAAAGTAATAAAAGCATTTTGGCTTTGCTTTTTAACTCCTCCTTCCTAACTTCAAATTTTAGAGAATCAGCATTTCCCCAATGATGTCTTCCTTTCTCCTTCTGCCTCCAAGATCTCTGGTTTTCATATCATCTTCAAAACCTTTTTATTCTTCTAAATTATTTTTTCCCTTCCCAGCTGTAACCCACTATTGATGATCAAAACAAAATTTTGAGATACTATGTTCAGGTTTTTTTACCTTACTGCTCACTTTTCAATTATCTGTGATTTATTTAAGGTCTATAGTCAAAAGGGATCCAGTCATCACAGTGCAGAACACAACAGGTATCTGGTCTCAGAAGTACACTCCACATCTCTGTAAACAACATGTAGAAAGATTAAGATGATTACAAAAGGGCTCCAAAAGAACCAGCACACTGGGTGAGTAGTCACATGATAGTCTTTAAAAAAAAACCAAACAACAACAAAAACCCAAAAAAGAGTGTTTTTTAAGTTTTATACTTTCTGGGACATAGGCACTTTACTCTGATCTTCATGGAGGAGCTTCTGTCCACTAAGAATTGGCAGCCTGAGCCCTCCTCCACTGTCGTTCCTATGTCCACTCTTTTGCTAAGCAAGGATGAAATAGTTCTTTCTTCCAGAAATGGGTATGATGATGCCTTTCTTGATCCAGATTGCAAGCAAACCACATTGACATTTCTGCTTCTGGACTTTGACAGGAGTTGAATGAATTAGGAGTGAGAGAGATTTGGTTTCTTTCTTGAAGCTGGAGAGTAGTCTTTCCTGTCCATATGCCACAGAGCATTTAATAGAGATAATGAAATATTAATTAGAACAAGAAGAGAACTCCAGCTCTCCGTTCTCTCAGGAAAGTGCTCTAGCCACTAGATCATAAAGTCATGAAAAGCCTTACCATTCCCAATGAATATTTAATAACCCCACACAAAGAAATAGCTCTGGTAGGACAGAATGCACTCCAGCACCTACAACCTGGGTTTTTCTTTCAGAAGGTAGAACGTGTGTTTGGATCCATCCTGGAAGACTAAATCCAAATCTCCTGCCTTCTGAATGTTGGTCCAATCTTTGATCCAAGATTGAAAAGGGCAAGCAAGGGTTTCTTTAGCCACATTTTGCCTGGAACCTAGTCTGACAAGCACACATTATTGAACTTTGGGAAAACCAAGGTGCAGAAACCTCTCTTTCAAGAATCACAGCTAGGATTAATTCTGGAGAAAGTTTTAAGCCAAGAAACAGAAAATTATGCACTTCCAGGCATGCTCTGAATAAAACTCTAGGAAGCTTAATGTTCAACTGAGACATTGGCTAAGATGAGCAGTGTCTTCTGATTGTGCTGCCTCCTGAGTTGTGTTGTGCAGAGATTGCAAGGACTGTAATTTCAGTTGCCTCCAAACAAAAAAAACTAAATACTAGGAGATAAACTGGATAGTTCGTGCCTCCTTTGGATTTATTATTGTAGTGTCCTTGCAAGCTGCAAGATTATACTGATTCATACCAATGGTAATGTCTAATATCAGGACCAAGAGAATCAAAATTAAAATGTTTTTATAAATCAAATTTTGGGGGGCTAATGTAAACCTTGTTGAAATCACTGCAGTCATCTCATAACATCTGTTCCACTCTGTTTGAGAATACCAAGTACCTTGCTGATATTTCTCTCCATTACTACACTGTGGTTTTACTTGTTTAAGATTTATATGATTTACTTCCAGCTGACTTTTTTCATCCTCTTTTAATGGTCGCATTTTTGTTAGGTTGAGAAATACTTAGTGTTTAAGGGTAAAGATTCCTAGTTTCTGATCTGTGGAGATGTTTCTTCATGTTTATATTCTGGTGTTTAGTCATTTGTGTAGATTTAAGAAATCTGAGACTAGTAGAATACAAATACTGGTAATGGGGTGGGGGTTATTTGGTTTTTGTGTTTGTTTCTTACAAACTCAGGAAGCACTAAGAATGTAATTCCATATATAAACATTCAGTAGTCTCGAAACATAGAATCCCAAAACAATATTGAAGCTTATCTGTAGGTAACCCAAGTTTCTTAAATACTGAGCATCTATAGACCCTTCAAGGGAAATCCAGAACACGCAGCAGAATCTAACCAATTCTGAAGCTTTTCTTTCCTCTCTCCTTATAATTAGGTAGGAACATCTGGCACCATAACAGCTGCCTATACATGTTTCAAAGCTGTGAAGAACAAGGCTAAAATTCATTGAAGTTAATCACAATTTTGCCATTGACTTGAAGGGTTTCTGGATTTCATCCCAAGGAAGATTAATGATTAATTCCATATACATGTTTTAACAAGAATAAATTAGGAAAGTAGAAAACAATGTAGACTATCAAGGAAAACATTTGGAACCTCTAAGGTCTGCTGTGATAGTGAATATTAAAACAAATCATGATATTCCCGTTGCTGAGAGAGAAATAACCAGTAAATGTTCTATGCAGGCAAGGAGGAAACCAAAGAATATTATTTATGAGAAATGCAGTTAATGAGTTAATTCCTGTAAAATGAAATGCTGTAGTAAATACATAAGTAATACCAAGTCTTTCAGTCTACAAGGTATCTCTGGCAAATTATTCAGTGGTAATCTACAGACATACCTTCTTTCTGTTTCATCAGAAAATACAACAAGAATTAACAAGAAGACATATAGGAGGAATTGCAATTAAATGGTACTTGATGATACAAATGATCAAGGTTGCATTTTTAACCAAAACTACAACTCCTATTTTTCTTAGGAGGAAAAAAGCTTTCACAAGAAATACTGGTTTGTACATATTAAAAGCAAATCTACCGAAATGTTAAACAACTAAATTGGATCAAAGGTAGCTCCAATTCAAGTCTTCTCAGGATAGGTGTGAATGGAACAGGAATCTTCCTGCCCAGGCTCTGGAGCAATTGCAGATCTGTTTTATGGTTGCTAATATACGATACATTACTTCAGCTGGGAGAGCATGAAAATCCTTCTGTAGCTTAGTCTGCCTGTAAAGAAGGGTCTGAAAAGGCCTTTGTTTTGGTTTTTTTTTGTTGTTTGTTCTTTTTTTAAAAAAAGCACGGCTTTTCTGGAAAAAAAAAACATGACAGCTTGCTTGCCTGCTACTGAAAACACTGTACTATCTAGCAGAATGCAGAGCACACACTGACATAACTGCAAGCAAACTAAATATAAGTGCAAAAGACAAAACACCTTGGAAAGATAGAGCAGGTGACTGGCTTTTTCATAAAACTCATCCAGACTTTAAAAATGGTATCTCTGGCTTTGTTATATGTGTTTTCATAGGGCTTTGTTACAATGTGATTGGATAGACGGCAATGGCCTAGGTGTGATTTACAACATTACAGGTTTAATCAAGAACAAAGAAATATAAGATGGGTTTCTTAAAAAAAACACATATTAATGAGAATGAGCATGGAAATAAAACATGAGACTTCAAGTAACAGTTGTAGCCATGTCTTTACAGATAGGTTGTGGGTTTTTTTCTGTAAGCATCTGAAACTTATCACTACATTTTTTCATGGAAACATCTTTAAAATAGAAAATACAGGTGATTATGAACAATGTTTGGATACTACTCCAGTTTCAATAGCAAACACTACAGGAAGTTACAGTGTTCATTAATCACTAGAGAGTTAATTATTCAGTAAGATCTTCTTTTAGCAACACCAAATTTATGCATGAAAGAATGCAGCTTCCCCAGTGCCTCTCATAGACCTGTTCAGAAAATCAAGAAACCCAAAAGTACATTTTTTCCTAGCAAAAAAGCAGCAATAAAAGCTGTTCTGTACATTTTCTTGTTAACATGCATATTTCAAATCTTAGACTCAACCTACTACTAGAACATATTTTCATGTCAAGTGAAATCCCAAGCCCCAGTAGTAAGGGGTCTTAACAAATACATCAAAATCAAGGTATTATTGGTTGTTTGAAAAATGTAGTGCTTATGTCTAAGGAAGAAAAAAAATGATACATACCTGTAAGACAGACTTTATATTATATTTTAGAAGAAATTTTTAAGAATGAACAATCAAAGTCAGGGAAGTCAGGACAGGAACGGGACAAAAAGCAACAGGAGTATATCATTCCAGATTGTCCTAATATCTTTCTTAAGTAACTTTCTAGGCAAAACAAATACAATAAACCTCAGAAGGCTCTTACCTCCCCACTGGGTAGCTGCCAATCACAATACAAGCAATTCCTTGCTAAAAGGCATACATGGATTCATTGATGATGTTGCAAACCAGAAGGCATGTATATTGTCATTAGCAAGTCAGACAGCTGAGGGGAATACAGGGTATTTCAGCCTGTGATGAAGGCTAAATGGTTTGTGCTGCCTTTCAGCACTCAGGCCAAAGAAACGGGAGATAGGAAACATGATGGTATGTAGGGATGTTTGTAATAAAAAGCAGAAGGAAGGGAAACAAGATTTCAAGAGGGAGGAGGTAAGGGACAGCATAGCAGATTTGGGAGTGGAAATAGAGTGACGTAATATGTTATTGTCTAAAAAGTGGGTGGGTGTACCATATGGTGTGGTATGTGATCTGATAATGCTGGTACTTGGGATTTATAATGGCCCACCCTTTTGTTTCACTAGAGTATTATGTTTTTATTTGCTCCTGCGTCTGTTGTTTAGCTATGCTTTTAAGGGAGGTTAAGCTTGTCACCATGAAATGAGTTTTACTTGTTTCTGTTCCAGTTTCTATAACCTTTATTCAAGCATGTTTATAGAAAGATACCATTTTGTATTACTATACCATTTTCATATTGATCATCCATTTGCCTTTCACTGCAAGGTGGTCTATTTTCCTCCTACAGATTCAGTGAGTGGGTGGAGCTATGTCTTCCTCTTGGTCTTCATAGTCCATGCCAAATGCTGATAGATTCCTGCAGTGTGAGATAGTCCTCTGCATTTCTTGCATCTTTTCTCAGATGCCAAACATCCTTCTGTTTTTTGGTTTGGTGGTTTGGGGTTTTTTTTGGCCACCTAACATGTAGTTTCATTTACTGCGCTGATCTCTTATTTTGAGCTTTACACATGTACATGTCTTAGGTTTTCTATGTCCTGCAAGATTATTTGATTGATGTGATAACTTTGGTCCCCCTCCATGTATTTCAGTATGTAATGATTGCTTTGAAAATTCTAAAAGCCTTATAGATATTGGATCTTGATATCCTAATAGGCTCTCTCTGAGGGTTTGTTGTTTTGGGGGTTTTTGGTTGGGGGTTTTTTGTTGTTTTTGTTTTTTGGTTTTTTTTTTAGTTATTCTGATTGTCAGTTATATGATATTTTACCAGAATTTCTACCTCAAAGTTTTATCTCAATTTCTGCAAATGGCCTGGTACAGAGATGATGGGCAAGTTGCTTAAAGGTCATACATGCAAAGATGTTTTAGACCCAAAGTCCTTCTGCAAAATCTTTATGAATCTAGCATTACTTGTCTTACCATTTGTCTGGTTTGGCTATTTGGACTGTAAACTCTACATGGAAGGACTGCTCTCTCCACTTGTATATTCCTGGAATACTGGCTGCATTGAGATCCTGGTCTCAGCTATGTGGCTTCTGGGCTCTATTGTTATATATAAAGTAATATAATTGAACAGTTATGTTTATATAAATGAAGATACTTTTTTCCCCTAGTAGAACTTGTGTATTTGACATACATCAATTATTGGATGAGTGATTATTTTGAAGAAAAATATTCCTGAGCTGGACAAAACAACAGAGGACCTAAAAATACATATTAAAGAACATGCGTTTGTTTTCAGCTTTCAACTGGTCAATTGCATAGATCAAAACAAGTGAAATCTAAAGTGCCTCAAAAACATTAGCTATGGGTTTGAGTGCTTCTTATGTTATTGCCTGCAGGTCAAAATGGGCTGTCACATTAAGATGGAAAACAGAGAAACCCTATGTGGTAGGTTGACCCTGGCTGGACACCAGGTGCCCACCAAGCCACTCTATCACTCCCCCTCCTCAGCTGGACAGAGGGAGAAAATATAACAAAAGGCTCATGGGTCAAGATAAGGACAGAAAGAGATCACTCACCAATTACCATCACAGGCAAGAACAGACTCAACTTGGGGAAATTAGTTTAATTTATTACCAATCAAACCAGAGTAGGGTAATGAGAAATAAAAACTAAATGTTAAAACACCTTCTCCCCCCACCCCTCCCTTCTTCCTGGGCTCAACTTTACTCCCAAGTTCTCTACCTCCTCCCCCCAAGCGGCACAGGGGGATGGGGAATGGGGGTTGCAGTCAGTTCATCACATGTTGTCTCTGCTGTTCCTTCCTCCTCAGGGGGAGGACTCCTCACACTCTTCCCCTGCTCCAGCGTGGGGTCCCTCCCACGGGAGACAGTCCTCCACGAACTTCTCCATCATGAGTCCTTCCCACGGGCTGCAGTTCTTCATGAACTGCTCCAGCGTGGGTCCCTTCCACAGGGTGCAGTCCTTCAGGAACAGACTACTCCAGCATGGGTCCCCCATGGGGTCACAAGTCCTTCCAGCAAACCTACTCTGGCATGGGCTCCTCTCTCCACAGGTCCTGCCAGGAGCCTGCTCCAGTGCAGGCTCCCCATGGGGTCACAGCCTCCTTCAGGGCACATCCACCTGCTCTGGTGTGGGGTCCTCCATGGGCTGCAGGTGGATATCTGCTCCACCATTAACCTCCATGGGCTGCAAGGGGACAGCCTGCCTCACCATGGTCTTCATCATGGGCTGCAGGGGAATCTCTGCTCCAGCGCCTGGAGCACCTCCTCCCCCTCCTTCTTCACTGACCTTGGTGTCTGCAGAGTTGTTTCTCTTGCATATTCTCACTCCTTTCTTCTGGCTGCAGTTGCACAGTTTGTTGTGTTTTTTTTTTTTCCCTTCCTAAATATGTTATCCCAGAGACGCTACCACCGTTGCTGATTGGGTTGGCCTTGGCCAGCGGCGGGTCTGACTTGGAGCCAGCTGGCATTGGCTCTATCGGACATAGGGGGAGCTTTTAGCAGCTTCTCACAGAAGCCACCCCTGTAGCCCCTCTGCTACCAAAACCTTGCCACGCAAACCCAATACACCCTAAGACTGATCTTCCTGTAATTTGGCATGTGTTGAGTGAAAATCAAAGAGAACATTTGTTTTATTGTCAAGATGGCTGTGTAGGTGATGCAGGTGCAGAGCATGAATAATGTACAGCATTATACCTTTTAACTGTTATACTATAGAACTGTTACATGCATGTAATAAAAAGATACGGACTTCAGTCTGTAACTAAAATACAAAAGGTACTGAATAGAGGCTGCTAGCTTTCCTTTCTTTTATATCGTAATTGCAGCTGTTTTCAAGCAAGCTATAACATGATAAGGAGCAAAAATTCGATGTCAGTAATATAACTGGGTATCATATATCAGTGTTTCTTAGCAACAACCAAGTAATGTTCAGTGAAGGCCATGCTCAAATTGAGTAATAAATATCAGTGGAGAATATTTTTAGTGAATGGTTATGCTTCAGGTTTTTCCCTCTGAAAAAATGTAGATGTCAAAAAAACCCTTGCTGCTCTAGGTTGAAAACATGAATCACTGGGTTGTTTTGTTTTTGACAATCCGCATATAATTCAGCTGTGACAGTGTTCATTTAAAACAAAACCAAAACTTGCTTCAAAATACTTTTGTTATCTTTGTTATGAAGGTAGGTTGTCTGTCCTGTCAGGAAGGCTGTCTTTCAGCCCCTGAGATCTTTCCCAAGTAACAATCTTGTGATGTACGCAGAGTGTTGAACGTGTCTAGGCATAAACCATCACTTGAAGGAAGAAAAATGTGTTTTTCCCATGTTCGGGATACATCATCTAAGATATGTTTACAACCCTTCTCTCTTAAAGTTCAATCCTTTTCTGAAACCAGGTAAACTTTTAACATTTCAGCATCCAGAGGGGAATGAATTCAATCAAATAATAAAAACAGAAAAAGCCAAGGAACAGGGAATATCAAAGATTAGTACTAATACCCTGATATTCTATGTTAACACTTTTATAACTTTACGATTCTTTATTCATTATCCAAAAGACAAAAACTGTTTGAATTAATACTATTCTACCAGCAACTTGGAAATAATCAGGATCAAATTCTCATCTGCCATTCACAAATGTGGCTTTATAGAGATTTGCGTTACCTGAACCTCTCACCTCTGCTTGGTCAGACCTTTTGAGAAAATCCATCTTCTGGAAATTTTCATGTCCAATGTACTTTGCTTTTGAGGGAGATTGCTTCATCTTTTTTTTTTTCCTTTCTGATCCAAGCATTAGGGAGATGAGATACATAATCTTACTGCTTTCAAAATATTAACCTTTTGTGATGGGGAGCATAAGTATATAATGATTGGACGTTGATCAAAGAATGAGCATTCCCTTGTCAGAACAAATGCTTAATGTACATGTATACCATTTACTCCAAAAGGATTTTTCCAGTGTGTTAACAGGCATTTAAGATCTGGCAGAAGAGCTTAGCCCCTGAAAGAGATGCATTTTGTGTTAAAGTGACAAAACAGATGACACACTTGAAAGTAGAAGACAACGTAGTGGACAACAGACATATATTAGCCATAAATCTGGTAAGTATACCTGGAACTGGAGATCTGTATCCACGTTGGTTCAAACAAGCTGTTTACTTCACTACCAGAGTCACAGCATCTCAGATTTCTCAAGAGTGTGGAAATGTTAAACTTGGCAGGGCGACAATTCTATCTCAACAGACCACTGAAGGTTTTATCTGGAGTGGAAAACTAACCAAAACAAACAGTTTCTTTCTATTGAGAGTCCTTCCCAAATAACATATTTTTGGACTTCTTTTTCTAACTCCTCAAGACAAAATAGAAACAGCCAAAGAAAGTGCCCCCTTAGGTGAAATAATTGCCTCATGTCACACTGTGGAACTGATCCCCCCCTCCAAGGCCAGGTGGAGGGCATGTTGACATAAGTGGATGCAGGTAGGGCATATCTCTTTCACCCCCACTCTGGCCAGGCAGACACAGACCAGCTCTGGTCAGGAATCCTTGAACTCCTGTAAACATGCCACTGAGCCCAAGGTGATATACTTTGTCCCTTTCAAGACTTCTAGTTTAGGTTCAATAGCGCTCTAGTGTTGCCATACAGCTTCCATCTGTCAGATGCCAAGTGGGTGCAGGATGGACACATGGCTCTGCAGCTGCTGCTGGAGATACACCATTGGTCTTTTACCTGGCACTGCATAGTTAAGGTAGGAGGACAGAGATTTCTATACAGGCTCAGGCTACAAAACCTGAACCTAACAGTGGTCAGCACTGGAGGCTGTGAGGAAAGCATGAAAAATCTGAAGCTGGCATTTCTAGAGCAATGGACCCATCAGAAAACTTTCTTCCTCATCTTATGGGCTTGGCCAGTGAGATAGGAGGGACTGCATTCCCTGCAATGCTTGTGACTAGCCAACTAAACCACTGCGTCCAATCTGACTTGCTGTTTGGGCTGAGGCTGACACACATGTGGTGACTGCCTGTATCTTTCTCTCCCTTCTTCCATTCTTACATGCTCTTTTTTGTTCTCTTCTTCACTGCAGATAGTGAGAGGAGAGAGGGAGGTCAGAGGGAGGAAGTTTTAACAAACCTAGAAAACACAAAGTATTTCCACAGATCAAAATATACTTTCTGTTTTCAAAAGCCATCCAAAAAATACAGGAAGCTGAAAAAGCAGGCCTTTAAATTCTTTTCTATGGCAATTCTGTGATATGCCTAGAAATCCAACATTTAATTTTTAGAATCTCATTTTTCCCTTTCTTCACTTAAAGTTTCCTTTTGGGAAAATCATTTTAGATTTATTTTTGTGCATAACAGTTTACCCTAGGATCAGCAGCAAAAAATGCAAATGTAAATGTGATGAGGTATGTATGGTATTACTTGGAAAAGAAAACTAAATTAAATGTGTACCATTTAAAATGGCATTAGCCTGCTAGATAAACAGCACAGGCAACCTCTTAGCTATCTATCTCATAATTGCATTCTGTTTTGCACAGAGCCAACTGTGGTTAAATAGATGGTGTGATGCTGTTGTATTTGAGGGAATAAATTTATCATTTTACCTGCTAATCGCATCATGTTAAAATGATTTTCTCTAAATCAGTTTCTGGAGATCCTATTAGTGTTCTTTCCAAGGCTTAACTAATTTTGAACTATCTCAGTAACATACTGGGAATCTTGCTGTGTAGCTGAGAAGGGATATTCAAGGAAAAAAAAAAAAAGAGGATCCAGTGTGCCTATTTCCTTTATGTAAGCTATAGTGCAAAATAATATGAAAGATTTAAGCAGTATCCACAGTAAAAGAAAATTATGCCCTTTGAAATAACTTTGAAAATTCCTTTGAACTTTATTCCTAACATATATGGATATGAACATACATATTATAGAAACACAAATAAATATTAATGTTTCAAACTTTTGGAAAGTTTGAAGCCCTCTGTGTTCTGGGAGAGTTCAAGACAGCTTCTAAATATGTCTAGACAATACATTATCTTAAGCACTTCAAAAAATAAAAAAAATCCACCAACAAACAACCTTTTTCTGATGTGCAATGTGGATTTTCAGCATTTGTGAAGGTCCTTGAGATGATTTTTTAAAATAGCACAATAACAGAGAATTGTGTTTCACTTTGCAGTTTCATTGTAATTTACTGTTCCTAAAAGAGTTTTTAAGAAAATATGTTGGTGCTCATTTTATAGTGCTGACTACATGATTGATAAGGCACTTCTTTGGGAGTCTATGAAAGGGTTCATACTCCCCATAGCTAAGAAGTTAAATTGTCACCATTCCACATACGTGGCCACAAGCATGGCTACTCTCTGCCTTTGAGAAGGAGGTCCATATGCCATAGCAAAGGGCAGCTATCAAAATAGCACAAATGTGTTTCATTAGTCCATTAGTGATGGACTGTTCTGATCAACTCTTTATGAAGCCTCTGCCTCTCTGGGGAGTTGAACTTTTTCACCTGAAGCCAGCATCTTTATTTCTTTGCTAACAGTCCAAAGGCTGCCTGTAAGATAGGGGAGTCTGCAGGCATAAATTGATATGTAGAGCTAAGCCCTAGATTTTATTCTGCCTCATTTCTTATATCTGTTTCTACTGAGCACTATTACAATGCTAACCACAGCTTGACTTTTACATTTTCTCTGCTGAGATTTTAGAGGATATAAAATTTCCAGCCAGGAGGAAAACAAAATCTTGTGCTTAATCTAACTTGCAGTAGTAATGGTCCTGTGGGCAGCTATCCTGTTGACCCTGCAATGAGTCAGACCCTTGTATGGTTCCCCTGGGAATCTGCTTTTGAAGATATTGGGGTCCAGGAATACTGGTCACATTTTAAGAGCCATCTCTTAAGAGTGCAGTGTCAGAAGTCAAGCAAGCAGGGCAGAAGGACGGTTTGGCTGAGCAGGGATCTTCTTCTAGAACTTAGGTGGAAAAGTGTATGGGCATTGGAAGCAAGGACAGACGACACGGGAGGACTACAGAGATGCTGTTCGCCATTGCAGGGAGAAAATTCGTGCGGCCAAAACTCAATTAGAGTTCAAACTGGCCAGCGCTGTGAAGGACAACAAAAAGGGCTTTTTAAAAAATATGTTAACAGCAAAAGGAGGATCAGAGATAACATTGGTCCGTTACTTGATGAGGTCAGTCACCTCACAAATAGGAACGTAGACAAAGCAGAGATGTTTAATGCCGCCTTCGCCTCTGTCTTTAACACCGATGATGGGCCCTGGGACCCCCGGAGCCCTGTGTTGGAAGACCATGACTGGGGGGGATGGTAAACTCCCAGCTGACCCAAACTTGTTCGAGACTTGCTGCTCCAGCTGGATGCGCATAAGTCTATGGGGCCCGATGGGATTCATCCCAGGGTACTGAAAGAGCTGGCTGATGTCATTGCGGGAGCTCTTTCCATTATTTTTCAATGGTCTTGGGAGTTTGGAGAGGTCCCAGTTGACTGGAAGCTGGCAAATGTCCCAATTTTCAAGAAGGGTAAGAAGGAAGACCCTAGTAATTACAGGCCTGTCAGTCTCGCGTCAGTGCCTGGTAAAATTATGGAGAAGATTATTCTGGGAGTTATTGAAAAACACTTGAGAGACAACGCAGCCATTGGTCATAGCCAGCACGGGTTCATGAGGGGAAAGTCCCGCTTAACCAACTTAATTTCCTTTTATGACAAGGTCACCCATCTAGTTGACCAAGGGAAGCCGGTAGATGTGGGGGTTTTGGATTTTAGCAAAGCTTTTGATGCTGTCTCTCACAGTATCCTTCTGGACAAAATGTCCAGCACGCAGCTAGACAAGTCCATAATACGTTGGGTGAACAATTGGCTGACGGGTCGGGCTCAAAGAGTTATAGTAAATGGGGTTACATCAGGCTGGCGGCCAGTCACCAGTGGGGTTCCCCAGGGCTCAATTTTAGGGCCAGTGCTCTTTAATGTTTTTATAAATGATCTGGACGCAGGAGTCGAATGTACATTAAGTAAGTTTGCCAATGATACTAAATTAGGAGGAGCTGTGGACTCCCTTGAGGGTAGAGAGGCCTTACAGAGAGATCTGGATAGACTAGAGAGCTGGGCAATCACCAACCGTATGAAATTTAACAAGAGAAGTGCCGGATTCTGCACCTGGGACGGGGTAATCCTGGTTATACGTACAAATTGGGGGACGAGAGGCTGGAGAGCAGCCCCGCGGAAAGAGATCTGGGGGTTTGGGTTGATGGCAAGTTGAATATGCGTCAACAGTGTGCCCTGGCAGCCAAAAGGGCCAACTGTGTCCTGGGGTGCATCGAGCACAGCATAGCTAGCTGGTGGAGGGAGGTGATTGTCCCACTCTACACTGCACTGGTGCGGCCCCACCTCGAGTACTGTGTGCGGTTTTGGGTGCCTCAATATAAGGCGGCCATCAAACTATTAGAGTGTGTCCAGAGGAGGGCGACCAAGATGGTGAAAGGCCTTGAGAGCAAGGCTTATGAGGAGCAGCTGAGGTCACTTGGCTTGTTCAGCTTGGAGAAGAGAAGGCTGAGGGGTGACCTCATCACAGTCTACAACTTCCTCAAGGGAGGCAGTGCAGGGGGAGGTGCTGATGTCCTCTCTCTGGTGACGAGCAATAGGACATGAGGAAATGTAATGAATCTGCATCAGGGGAAGTTCAGGTTGGACCTTAGGAAAAGGTTCTTCACTGAGAGGGTGGTCGGTCACTAGAACAGACTTCCCAGGGAAGTGGTCACGGAACCGAGCCTGTCAGAGTTCAAGGAGTGTCTGGATGACGCTCTTAGTCATATGGTTTAGTTTTAGGTAGTCCTGCGAGGAGCAGGGAGTTGGACTCAATGATCCTTATGGGTCCCTTCCAAATCAAGATATTCTATGATGTGTTGCGTAGCAGTGACCATATCACAGATGACAGTGAGTCAAATGCATATAGCTCCAAAAGAATCACGAAGTCACCACACCACACATTACAACAAATTCTGTCTTCCAATATTACATTGCAAATCTCACTAATTTTAGCACAGAAAAGAGAGATTTTGGAGTAGTCTGTGTTTATAAATACTTCTGTGTGCAAAAAAATTACTACTCTATAGTATTTCTTATGTCTGAAACACCTCAACTGTTTACTGCACAAATCTATGCTATGCGCAGTGTAGGTTATGGAGAGCAGATAGTGACTATCATCCTTTTCTCCAGGGTTTGCTTTATTGTTTGCGGTCATTTAAGCTGCTAGACAAGATGATTCTTCTGCAATATTGTTGTCATCAAGATGATAGAGAGGAGAGATGCCAAGCTATGCATTGTAATATATTCATAAAATCCTAGTGATGACATTGCTTAGGGTATTGCTAAGTCCTTTGCCTTGCTATCAGCTTAAAAATTTCCTTCTTCCAATAACGTGTCAAAATATTAATTTGTCAGAATTCAAGTATTTTGCCATGTAGCAGGAGTAAAGTCAAAGGATTGACAAGAGGAGTTTAAATAACAAACTGTGGCAATCATTTCTGTTGATTGCAAGAACCCTTTAGGATCCCTCTTTTAATTAGCACTGCAGTTGTTCCACTGCCTTGAGAATTGTTATGGCAATATTTATGGCTGCAATTGAATAGAAATCATGTGTGGAGAAATGCACACATGCTGTGGCTAATCTTGCACTACTTTTATTACATTAATATAAGTACCACTCGAGCATCTGCAAACTCTTATGAGAAAAATGTGCTTCTGTGTCAAAAATCCCAGTCATCTGGAGGGCGCAGTTCAGTGCCACTGATATGCCAGCATGTTGTCTCTGAAGGTGTCTCAGAATTATTCTTTTAGAAAAACAAAAAAAAAGTACAAGTTCCTTCTGTTATGAATGCTACAAAAAAAACCAAATCAACAAAATAACCAGTGAAAAATTTCCATCACACACCATAATCAATAATGTTACTTTGATAATTGTAACAGTCATATAATTAGCATACGTAGGCTGAATTTTCTTCCAAATTTTGGATAACTGGAAAAAAGTTTTAAATTTAGTCTTTGAAGCTGAAGTACTTGGGTTGTTTGTTTAATTTTTTTTTTTTTTAATTTCAGCTCTTTCTTGAAATTCCCTCTTCTGGTTTCACATTCTCATAGTATTTTCTTCTGAAATACTGTACATTCAAAATTAGATTTTGCATGGCTACAGGCATATAGTTGCTGTATATTCAGATACGAACTCATTTGGACATCGTGAGGCCAGAATTCATTTTCATCATAAAGATTGCAAAGTTTGGGCAAGACTTGTGTTTTAGGTGTAAATGGGCAGTAACTGTTCAGATTAACAGAATTGCTGCGTGTGAAACTGCCACATATATGATAAGAACTATTCCTGTGAATAGACCTTCTTTTGTAAGTCTTGACAGCTGAATTCTGTATGAGTTGTAATGGAGAATTATATGGATTAAGTTCAAAGAGCAGGTTAGAGAGTAAGAAAGGGCCTGGACAGGCAGCCTCTGGGTTCTGACAAGACTAAGATGATTCCAGGCTGTAAATAGGCATGCCCACACTGTGAATATGTATATGGACAATGTTTTCCAAAGAGCCTTCACTGGTAAATCACTTTCCTTTTTAGCATTTTCACCTAACTGTATGTAGAATAAAAACTTTTTTTGTCCCCCACCCCAGTAAAATATACTCTCACTGAAGTAATAGTTGTGTAGACAAGGTGAACTGATTTTAGTATATCCACTTTATATCTGAATGGACTAGAAATAGTCTGATAGACTTGGTCTCTGTACAAGCACCGTTGTTATTCAGCTGAACAAGTCAGATGCTCAGAGAAAGCCACTTGAACCTTCTCCTTATGTGATAGAAAGAAAACTACCTATTCCCTCAGAAAAGGTACTTCTGTGTTGTGAATGGAAAGTGCAGAGTAGATGAGATAATGTTATAATATTTATTTTCACAGTCATCGTGTGACTTTGTCTTGCTTATTGCATGCAATCTGAACCTTGTATCCACAATGAAATGAGTTCTTTTATCTTAGGCTTCTCTCTGATGCTTTTTGCCGTAGGATCTGAGTAGCCTACAGACACATATGAGTTTGCCTTCTCAGCTCCCTGACATGATATTTTGTAAACTTCATAAATATTTATCCCAGTATTTACAGAAGCAACCTCTAAACTGAGTGCTTCGTTACCTGTGTACTTCACCTGAGATGCTCAAGACCTGTCCTATAGCTAGCAGTCACTCACGGCATCTGCTGTCTTCAGCTTCTATGAAATCAGACTCCGGCTGTCTCAGGCTTGGGACCCAGAAAACAGTGGTCTAGTGTGGTTGTTTTCTTAGTATAAAATGGAAATCCACAAAGCTGCAGTCTGGAACGAACTTCCACCACAGTCTGCACTAATCCTGACTTTACTAAGTTTATAGATATATCTGTTTAATTCTTATTGTTAACCTCATCCTTTGAAATAATGCATGTGGTTCTTTCTTTTATATATATACATGAGCTTCACAGTGAAAACAGTAGTGAAATCCCTTCCAAGGGACAGGGTGTGCCCATCAAGTTGAATTCTTTACATATGTGCCCTAGTAAATGTCAGGATGTCAGTCTTCTCACGTATAACACCAAGAAGGCTCCCGGAAAACTCGAGAGCTGCTGTGATTAGCTTTTATTTACTTATGTGAACAAATGTCACCAAACATATTTTAATAAAGATTTTTTTCTGCACTAAACCAATGTGAAGAGTCAGAAAATTTGCGTTTTCTATTAGAGGAATAATCAGATTGCATCTAGGCTGTGGAAGATATCACTTCCATAGAAATTGCACTTGATTATAAAAGATTATAAATGCTTGATTATAAATGAAATTGGTTTTTCATGGGACAGGTCTGACAGGTAGAGAACTTAGTTTCACATCCTTTTTCCTTTGAAGATTCATTAAATGATCCTTTTCATTTTTTACCTTTGACAATTAGGTCAATTTTAGGTTTTTCTCCTGGGTGTGTTTGGGTTTTTTTGTTGTTGTTGTTGTGGTTGGTTTTTTTGCCTTTTTTTTTACTTGAGTGCATTTTTTTTTAATTAATACTCTGTCTACTCTTATGGGTATTTTTTTTCTGTTAGCCTGAAAACTCTTCTAGATGAACACCTGGACCTGGCTGGGCTTAGTACTGTGTTGAGTCCAGCAAATCTAGGAAGCTAGGCGAGCAATGCAAGTGCACTTCATTGGATGGCAACCCAGGTATGCCACAGCTGATGCTGAATCTGATCCCAAGGGACAGGACTGGTTCCTGTAGAAAGCATCAGCTTCCATGTCCTTTTTCCTCTGAAGATTCATTCCATGTTCCTACTTATGTTACCTGAGTCTTAGCACTTTCAGGCTTCTAGGAGGAAGTGCTTCCTTGAATGCAGCACCTGGGCCCATGCTAGGTCTTGCATTTGCACTGTCGTGCATTTGCCAGAGGTAACACGCTCACCCAGAGTACTGGGGATAGTACAGAAAAGCATTGTAGTGGCTCTGTGCAAGGCAAACTAGGTCAAGGTGAATTGTCATTAGACTAGAGCTAATAAAGCTTATTTGTTTCCTGGTGGAGACACTGGTGGTGCTTTGCACCACATTCTCTCTGAGTAGCTATACATAGTTCATGCAGGGCATTCCTGCATACCTTTCTCTTTGATCTGTAGATTACTCTATAGAAGGTGTGGCTACATAATCTGAATTTAGGTGTCTAATTTGGGTGCTAAGAATCACCATCCAAAGTTGCCTATGTTCCTCTGTAGGCTGTTATAGAGAATTTAGGCTCTTGAATGTAGGTGTTGTGTATCAAGCAAAGTAGTTGAAAGTAGATGGTATATGTGTCTAGCAAAAGGGGGTTCAAATCACACTGTGTCCTTGTATTCTGTTACCCAGAAAACTACTTCAGAAATAATTATCTGAAAGTTAGTTAGAAAAAAATGGAATGTTGAAAGAAAATTTCATCTCGCTGTTCTTTCTAGAGCTGTTCTTCAGTTCAAAGTAAACAGAGGTAGAAATACTTCAGAGCTACCAAAGTACTCGATGTGGGCAGGGACCTGTCTGAGAGAAGGGAGTCCTCTCTCAGCATCTGTTAACAAAGAGGGAAGTGAACGGCTGCACCAGACATCAGTTACGTGCCAGATGTGCAATAACTTAGGACACTTTTATTAGCTAAAGAATAAACGATGAAGTTTAAGTGACTGTAGGACTGCAACTCATGTCTGGAAATTTACAGAAACGAAATCTTTGACAAATATTCCCATAGGCAAATGCTACCCTAACTGCAGCTGCAGCTAGCAATGGTAGGGTGAAAGAGCTTGAGACAAGAAAAAATCATGGTCAGTACTGTCCCTTTTTGAAGTAAAGAGTAAGACTTTATTCTCTATAAGAGTGAAGCACTGAAGTAACCTCCTGGAGGGCCTAAAAGAGCTCAAGTGTTGAAAATCAACAACAGCTGGGGAAGTGCTGTGGTAATGATGACAGACGTGGGTAGTGAGGCAGCAAGAGCAGTGGTGGAGCTAAAGAGCAGCAGTACAAATAACAAAAGCTGCCTTTTACTCAGCAATACATACTCTGGAATGCCATGTACTTCAGGGATTGATTATTTTAGATACTTCTTAGCTTGGATAAGGAGGTGAGCCTACGCTTGGATTACTGCCCTGGATCTGTGAGAGGTTTAGTAATCTTGCCTGCTGCTAACTTATTATATAGATTTATTTTTTATTTCTTATTGGTTTATTGTTTTATTGTGTTTCTTTATCCTCTTATTAAAGTTATGTTTGTTCAAATCACTTTGACCTGTGGAGGTACTCCTCATTGCTTTGTACCTTATTTTCCAGGTTTCTGAGAGGGTGACTTAAAGCACAGTTTCTTAAGCTTTCAGAAGACACTGATAGAGCTTGTACTGACTTCTTGTAAGGTGTTAATGGACATAATAAGGTTATGATTGTTACTGCCTAGGCAGCCATAAACTTCCAACTCAGCTTTATCTTTCATAACAAGACCTAAAGTTGAGTTCAACACCTTCCATGCTGAATTATTACTTTGCATTTTTAGAAACTCTTACTGCATAGGACTTGCAAAGAGAGGAACGTTCTGTGTGTTTCTTCTCAGAGAAGGTCTGTGCGGTTGCAGAGTGTAGTGTTAGTCTGAGCTGTATTTAACTTTGTAGTACTTCTCCCTGCATTTGTAAGTGCTTTCCTGGCTGCATGGTTTTGTGGCTGGATCCAACTCCACTGAAATCAGTGTAAAGTTTTTATAACTGGTGGGAGTTGGATCTTATCTTGCAGCCTGGAAACTACTTAGTCAAATCTACATGAAAAAAATTCTGAGGTGTTTTGAAGTAATTGCATAATGCTTACTAAATTAAGCTGAATTAATTTGATAGGGAGACACACTTCTTTCTGATGAAAGGGTTAAGTAATCCTTTTGCAATACTATTTCATGGCTTTTTATGGGGATCTTTTGTATCACCTCTTCGGCTGGGGCTGCACGGCTAGAAGGCGCGTCCCCTGGGTGGTGGATAGGGGATCCCTCTCTGGAGGGTGCACCGGATAAAACTGAAGAAGGTGCCGCGAACCAACGCAGCCTAAGGGAAGGCCACCCTGACAGAAAAACCACTGGCCCTCCAAGTCATGGGGGTTGGGCAGGAGGCCAACTACTTCCTCCCGGGGGGAAAAAAAAAAAAAAAAAAAAGTTGCAGAAACGACGAGCATCAGAAATGGCGGAGATGGAGAAAATCAGTAATGAAGTGAGGAGGAGGAGATGGAGCTGGATCGGTCGTGTCCTGAGGGGGAAACCGACGGAAGACTGCGCTGTGGCCCTTAACTCCAGAGCACGCAGCCGCGGACCGATCGAAGTGGAAGAACGATGTTCGCGCCTTGTGTGCCTCCTGGCACCGAGAGAATTCAGATTCAGATTTTGTATCTCCCCTATACAAGTTTTCCTGGTTCACTTAATCATTATTTATATAAATTGATCCTCAAAGCAGAGTACTATGGATGTGTTTAACAGCAAATGTGCTCCACTTGGATACACAATCAGATAGCTGCAGTAACATGGAGGGGGCAGGGGGGGATGAAATTCTGAAATAATATAAAGAAACAATATGGGGGCAGTTGTAATGTTGGTCAAGACTGAAATTGATTAAAATGACCATTATATTTAGTGAGCACTTTTTAGAGAGTGTGTGTGAAGATACCAAAATGCAGCATCAGGAACTACTATTCATATCTTCATTTGTGATTAAATCCTTGCTATTAACAACCTTCTTACAAGGTGTAGCTTATCTCCCCTCCCCCCTCCCCAACAGTGTTGACAGAGGCCATGGAAATTCCCACAGAATAAAATCTACTCAAGATCATGGAAGGAGGTTCTTGCCTTACAGCATGTTAATCTGGTGGAAATGAATAGGTCAGTCTGTACATGCTTCTTATAACATCTGACTTTCACTCAAGTATCCTCAGAACCATTGGTATAAGGGGAGATAAGCCACTGAATGTGGGCATCTGTGAGTGCATTTCAAATCTCATGCATATGCTATTTCATTGCATTTTTTGCATCGCTTTTTCAGTTTCAGAAGCAGCTAGATTGAGATTTGTATGTGAGAGTAAGAGAAAAGGCTCATTGTGTGTTGTTCCTAAGGCAGGAGAACTTTCTGTTCTTCGAATGTTGTGTTTGTCTTGGGGGCAGAAGGCATATTCTAAAATTGAAACTGGGAGTACTGGGAACCCAGAGCCTGAGAAGATAGTTTATGGAGGTTATGGTGTTAAGGGGGAAGGTATGCGGATGGATAAGAGCACTAAGAGCTGGGATGAACAGTGACAACTGGAAAAATAAGTTGTAGGCTAACTGGATGTGGTGGGTTGACCCTGGCTGGATGCCAGGTGCCCACCAAAGCCACTCTGTCACTTCCCGTCCTCAGCTGGACAGGGGAGAGGAAAAAATATAACGAAAGGCTCATGGGTCAAGATAAGGACAGGGAGATCATGCAGCTATTACCATCATGGGCAAAACAGACTCGACTTGGGGAAATTAATTAATTACCAATCAAACCAGAGTAGGGTAATGAGAAATAAGAACTAAATCTTAAAACACCTTCCCCCCACCCCTCCCTTCTTCCCGGGCTTAACTTCACTCCCGATTTCTCCACCTCCTCCCCCCAAGCAGCACAGGGGGATGGGGAATGGGGGTTGCGGTCAGTTCATCACACGTTGTCTCTGCTGCTCCTTCCTCCTCAGGGGGAGGACTCCTCACACTCTTCCCCTGCTCCAGCATGGGGTCCCTCCCACGGGAGACAGTCTTCCACAAACTTCTCCATCGTGAGTCCTTCCCACAGGCTGCAGTTCTTCATGAACTGCTCCAGCGTGGGTCCCTTCCACGGGGTGCAATCCTTCAGGAACAGACTGCTCCAGCATAGGTTCCCCATGGGGTCACAAGTCCTTCCAGCAAACCTACTCTGGCATGGGCTACTCTCCATGGGGCCACAGGTCCTGCCAGGAGCCTGCTCCAGTGCGGGCTTCCCATGGGGTCACAGCCTCCTTCAGGAACATCCATCTGCTCATGCGTGGGGTCCTCCATGGGCTGCAGGTGGATATCTGCTCCACTGTTAACCTCCATGGGCTGCAGGGGGACAGCCTGCCTTACCATGGTCTTCACCATAGGCTGCAGGGGAATCTCTGCTCCAGTGCCTGGAGCACCTCTTCCCCTCCTTCTTCACTGACCTTGGTGTCTGCGGAGTTGTTCCTCTCACATATTCTCACTCCTTTCTTCCGGCTGCAGTTGTGCAGTTGGTTTTTTTTTTTCCCTTCTTAAATATGTTATCCCATAGGCGCTACCACCGTCACTGATTGGCTTGGCCTTGGCCAGCAGCGGGTCTGTCTTGGAGCAGGCTGGCATTGGCTCTATCAGACATAGGCGAAGCTTCTGGCATCTTCTCACAGAAGCCACCCCCTACTACCAAAACTTTGCCATGCAAACCCAATACACTGGAGCATGCATATTTCAAACAAGAAACAGTGGAAGGGTGCACAGACAGATTAAGGCTAGGATGAAATGATGAAAGAATGACACAGGAATAAGGGTTTTCTCTTACCAGGCCTTTTACTGTCAAGGAGTACTAACAGGAGAAATTTTTTTTTTATTTTTATTATTATTATTATTATTATTATTATTATTATTTTTTCTCACTTCTCACCAAACTCCATTTTCCCTACCAAAGCGCTTCTCTCCAACTAGGTTTTCTTTATTTGGAAGATGTACTGGGGGGGGTCTGCAACCTTGTTGAATACTCCTGGCACTTGATCCTACTGGGCAGCAGCACAGAGGCACAGATGAGCACAGAGGCTGGCAGCACAGCTGCTTCAGCTTTATTTGACACAGCTCTGAGTGTTCAGATACTATGCTAATAAGTGGCATAAGTAATTAGGCTGATTAGAAGCTAGATAATAATGTGTGAAGGTAGATAGGGAATTTATTTCCTTGACGCAGACTGGAAGTCCTAGTCTCATTCATAGTATTTGTTGTGGTTTAACCCCAGCCAGCAACTAAGCACCACACAGCCACTCACTCACTCCCCCCACAAAGGGATGGGGGAGAGAATTGGAAGAGTAAAAGTGAGAAAACTCGTGGGTTGAGATAAGAACAGTTTAATAGGTAAAGCAAAAGCCACACGCGCAAGCAAAGCAAAGCAAGGAATTCATTCACTACTTCCCATCGGCAGGCAGATGTTCAGCCATCCCCAGGAAAGCAGGGGTCTATCATGCATAACGGTTACTTGGGAAGACAAACGCCATCACTCCAAACGTCCCCCCCTTCCTTCTTCTTCCCCTAGCTTATATACTGAGCATGATGACATATGGTATGGAATAGCCCTTTGGCCAGTCTGGGTCAGCTGTCCTGGCTATGCTCCCTCCCAGCTGTCTTGTGCACCGGGCAGAGAGAGCATGGGAAGCTGAAAAGTCCTTGCCTAGTGTAAGCCCTACTCAGCAACCACTAAAACATCAGTGTGTTATCAACATTATTCTCATCCTAAATCCAAAACGCAGTGCTATACCAGCTACTAGGAAGAAAATTAACTATCCCTGCTGAAACCAGGACAGTATTGCAAGGCTGTAGGTAAAGAGGATAAGACAGCACAAAGACACCAGGGCAGGCACGCTCTTCACATGAGCATTATGTCATCAGTAGGATATCTCTGCACTGCTTGCAAGATCATCAGTCCCTGCTATAATGTTCAGAGCTGCCTTAGGGTTGTGTTCGTTTTGGGTTTCTTTTGGTGTGCGTTGTTTGTTTGTTTGTTTATTTGGGGGGTGTGTGTGTGATCTAGCGGTTGGAAGCTGGTGTGTGGGCTTGGGCTCCATATGGATTGCAGTAGGAAGCTGCAGTTATGAGTCCCTGCAGTGCCATGCTACCACTTCCCGCAGTTCCAAAACTAGGAAAGTACCAGCCATCTTCCCTCAATCCTTGGGATGGCTCAGGGGTGAATTTTCTTTCATCCGCTAGAGACCAGGTAATCCTTCTACCCGCCACAAGAACGCATGATTAAATAACAAAATTAACATCCTCAAGAAACTCCTCTCTCAAACTTTGTTTCTTTAGAGTCTTTTCAGTTAGCTGAAGCAGGTGCTATATGAAAAAGAAATTTCTGTTTCTTAAGGGCTTTTCCTCTGATTCAATTTGCTACGTGCTCTTAATGACCCTTTTGTACTTGACATCCTCACAGAGAATTCTGTGTGCACAGGGCACTAAATAGCATGATGACATGAACTTTTCATGCATGATAAACACTTACTAAATGCTTTTAAGATAACAAGGCTGATGTGCCTGCTGCCCTTCCTCTGAAAAAAAAAATAATTGATCCCTTGTAATCCATATTAAGGATCACCTTCAAATAGAATCTTTCTAGAAACTAGTTGCAAGCAGACTACTTAACAGACTCTTTTTCCCCCCCCCCCCCCCCACGATTTGAAGGGTCCTTTATCAGAAAGTTATGAGATTATTGTTATATTAATCCAGTAGTTGATTAGTGAAAATGAATTTCACTGACTTGCAAGACTAGGCATTCAGAACTTTAGAAGCTTCAATTCACAGGATCAGTCTAATTTTTTTCCTGCAGTTTCAATAAACATGACATATGAGTCTGACTTGGAATGAACTTTTAACTTCTCCAGAGTGTGGTTTGTTTTTTGGGGTGTGTGGTTTTTGTTTTTTTTTTTTTCTGTCAAAGGCCCTTGGGATTGAGGTCTTAAAAACATCACAGAGGTTTTTTTTATCTTATTTTAACCAGTTATAAAGACTTTTCATGTATGTGCTATCCAATAAAATCCCAAATGCCAAACATTGCAACAGTCAGTCAAGTGCTTTCTCTTGCATACAACTTTCTGTCTATTCCAGATGAGAACCTATAGGTTTTGTTACTGAATTCATTGAATTAAAGGTAGTTGTATTTTGTGTTCTGAACTTTACTGTTCATCTGAGTAGCATTATCCAACAGGGGCACCTGTAAAGGAGAAATGTTACTGTACCACTATATTTCTGATTGATGGTATTTGCAATAGGAAATGCCTATAATCTCTGGCAACTGTCAAAAAAAATCAGTTTACCCCATCTTAGAATCATAGAATCATGTAAGGTTGGAAAAGACCTTTAAGATCATCAAGTCCAACCATTAACCTAGCACTGCCAAGTCCACCACTAAACCATGTCCCTAAGCACCAGGTCTACACGTCTTCTAAATACCTCCAGGGATGGAGACTCAACCACTTCCCTGGGCAGCCTGTTTCAATGCCTGACTACTCTTTCAGTGAAGAAGTTTTTCCTAATATCCAACCTAAACTTCCCCTGGCACAACTTGAGACCATTTCCTCTTGTCCTATCACTTGTTACTAGGGAGAGGAGACTGACACCCACCTCGCTACAACCTCCTTTCAGGTAGTTGTAGAGAGTGATAAAGTCTCCTCTGAGCCTCCTCTTCTCCAAACTAAACAACCCCAGCTCCCTCAGCCGATCCTCATAAGACTTGGTCTCTAGACCCTTCACCAGCTTCGTTGCCCTTCTTTGGATGTGCTCCAGCACCTCAGTGTCTTTCTTGTAGTGGGGTGCCCAAAACTGAACACAGTACTCGAGGGGCGGCCTCACCAGTGCTGAGTACAAAGGGACAATCACTTCCCTAGTCCTGCTGGCCACACTATTTCTGATACAAGCCAGGATGCCATTGGCCCTCTTGGCCGCCTGGGCACGCTGCTGGCTCATATTCAGCCACCTGTTGACCAACACCCCCAGGTCCTTTTCCACTGGGCAGCTCTCCAGCCACTCTTCCCCAAGCCTGTAGCATTGCATGGGGTTGTTGTGACCCAAGTGCAGGACTCGGCACTTAGCCTTGTTGAACCTCATACAGTTGGCCTCAGCCCATCGATCCAGCCTGTCCAGATCCCTCTGTAGGGCCTTCCTACCCTCCAGCAGATCAGCACTCCCACCCAACTTGGTGTCGTCTGCAAACTTCCTGAGGATGCACTCGATCCCCTCATCCAGATCATTGATAAAGATATTAAACAGAACTGGCCCCAATATTGAGCCTTGGGGAACAGATCTTATGATCAGAAATAAATCAGTTTTGCTGTCTCTTTTTAGTCAGGAAAGATTACTATGGTCCAGTCATGAGACTGATGCTAGTGCTGCCTTGGAAATGACTACAGTGATAGTTTTCAGTGGTGATGTGGCACCATGAGGTTGGTGTCCCTGTGCCAAGTCCTCAGGCTGGAGCCCAGGAATGTCTGCCTTGCCTCTGCTTTCTCAAAATCCATCTCTGAATGGGCAAAAAAATGGTTAAATCTTGAAAATTACTGCTGTACCCAAAAATTATTTATGGCCTAGTTTCAGTTTACAGTGTGGTACAATTTGAATGGCCAATATGGTGTCTCATTTATGATAAATGTTAAGCAATTGGTTTTCAAGGTGCTCTAGAGGTTGCCTGTGACCCTAACCTATAGTCCTCAGCTGCTGTTTTAGGGTCAGTTTGTCTTTAAAATAATATAATATATATAATATATATAATTTCCAGTTAGTCATTGATTTATAATGACAGTGCAGTGGGAGTAATTGTCCATCATTGCCAAGTGCTTCTTGTTTGCTTGGAGCCCAACCAATTATAAAAGAAAACAACTTAGCAAAATCACAATCCTCCTTTTTCGTCCTTTCTCAAATGAAGCAATGATTGTCCTTCTAACGTCTTTTGGAACTAGCTGCACCTTCTTGGCCTTTTACCAATATATGCAAGGGAAAAGAAGTCTTTCTTCAGAGTACAAAATCTGTCAGCTGCCTCTTGAAACCAAATACTTTTTTTTCTTCTCCTGAAAAGAAGATGCAAATACTAATAGGAAAAATTACCCAACACCTTCAGTAATATCTTGGGCTTCAAAATACTCATGTTCAATTCCCTGAATCACTACTTCCTCTGTGATCTTCAGTGAGAAATTCAGGATAGGATTTAGATGTTCTAGTTTCAGCAGTTATCAAGGGTCTCTCCACAGGCAGTGGGGATAGACAATCGTGTCCAGAGGGTGAAACTTTTTAAGACTCACCCTCTGGAGACCTCAGTTCCCATCTACAAACAGGGATAAAGCACTGCATCAGAAATGTATTATGAGGATAAATGCATTGAAGAATGTAAAGCATTTGCACTTTGACACTACAGCTGTGTCAGTGCTGGAGACAGACCACGTTATGGAGGCTTTGCAATAAAAATGGTCAGAAAACTTACTGTGTCAGGGTAACTGTGATAGGAAATGGAGTTTGGCTTGGCCTGTGCTTCTAAAATTTCCTTAGGCATTTGTGATGACTGAAGAAACAGAAGCTGTGAGGACAGTATTTCCTTCAACTAGAGAAGAACTGAGAGCATATTTGTGGTCAGAGATGAGCAGAGCTCTGACAGGGAGATGAATTCAAGCAGAACACTAAAAGGGAAAACAAATGGTGGCGCCAGCTGATCATAGGCACTGATGAGGGTTTACAGCAAGAAGTAAGCTGAGTAGAAAGTAAGCATTACTACAGAGCAAACAACAGCTCTTTACTACACGGACAAGTACATCCCAGTGTAACAGCCTGACAGCAAAGGGTACTCTCAGAGGAATGTGGAAGGAATGTATTTTTTGAAGATTGCCTAAGAAATAGTGCTCAAAGCTCACAGGCTGACTTAATCAAAGCAAGTCACCCGTTAACACACACCCATAGCCCAGTGCTTTTTACCTCATGGTCTCTCTCCTCTCTGGACACAGAAGAGAAGGGTTTTATCTAAGTTTGTTAGTGATGGGTGATCTTATACCAAAACTACCATCAGAAAGCCATTTATGCCCCACTTTTATGCTGGTGTAGGCTTTTTTTGGTGGGTTGTGGGTTTTGCTTTGTTTGCTTGTTTTTCTTCAAGCTGAGCATAGGATCTGTGTTATGGACCCTTGTGTTCATTTCCATTGTCCATTCTGCTTCACTTCCTGAATCTTGATCCAGGGCTTCTCCTTACCATGGGGGAATTCAAAGACCTATCTTGTCAGGGAGGATGGAAACCTCTTCTGCACTGGCAGAGCAATGGGGCTCTGAATAGCAGCATCCTACAGTGAAACCCCATACTTCTCCTAGAGCTCAGATGCTGATGAAATATAACTGGCCACAGTAAAACGCTGTTAGTAGTGATGTGGGGCATGACTGTGATAGGACACACCTCCTGGATTACCTAAACCTTGGGAAAGTAGGAAGAGTGAACTGAATCACCAAAGCTGGTAGAGCCAAATCCAAAAATTATGTTTGTTAAGGTTTAACACACCCCCCCCCCCCCCCCCCCTTCTGAGGCCTTCTGCTTTGCCAGGGGAAATCACTGTATTCACCATTCCCTCACAGTAACTGTCAGAGATGCTGTAGGCCCATCATGTGAAATAGCTTCTGGTAGGGAAAAATAGGGAGATAATCAATAAGTGGCTAGTTGGAGGGACAAGGCCCTTATTTAAATGACCTTGAGTTGCCTTGGTCACAAGGCAGAGATACACTCATGCTACTCCCAGTGACTGCCCAGACCATAATCAGAGGTAATACCATGAACCCTGCTGACCTGGGAGCTCTGCTGGTATTTATCACTCCAGCAAACAGTACACTTGTCAGCCTAATGAATTAAGTAGCTCTGGGGTGAAGCTGCAACACATGAGACTCATTAGCTTATTATGAAATAAGCAAAATGTTATGGAATAGCACAGATTATCAGAAAAGGCTACAGAAGACCAACATCCCCTATGTCCCTGCAGGCAGGATTATCAGATCATGGCATAATTTTAGCAACTCTTGCTGCTTCCAACACTTATAGGTACATAATTGCTCTAAATGCCTTGTTGTTTAACTAGTCTTGAGCCCCTGATTTGCTTGGCCCTAGCTGTAGAGCTGATTTTTGTTGCTTATGAAATAAAGAATGAGTACTATGATGGTTATAGCAGCATTTCACTTTCAATACAAATTTCTTGGGTTCTGTCTTTGAAGCAGAAGAGGGGAGCCTCATCCTTCTCAAGGATGAAGGTTTGGTTTTAAAAAAGATAATGAAAACTGTACATCATTAATAGATGGAAGTCAACTGTTCTGCACTCTTGGCTGCCTATAAATAGCCAGGACACTTAAAAAATAGCTAGCATTTGCAGAAATAAGGGAAACATTTCTCTTAATAGCTCAAGGCATTAAAAAATGTGGTGTTAGGCTAGATTATGGGAACTTGGAGGAATTATTCTTTTTTTTAAATTAGGAAATATGAGAGGCAATTTAGGGATGGGGAGAAGAATAGTTGGATACTTTAAAAGGGAGTTGAAAAGCAGTAAGAGATACATCAGCATAGCAAAGGAAACTTCTAAGTCTAATGTCCAGAGGGACTTCCATCATATCTGCAGATACCTAAGTATTTGGGGAAGGGGAGAAGAGGTAGCAACCATGAAATGAAATGGCAGCATTCAGAGGCAGAAGGAACAAAAGCCTGCTCTAGAGAAGATAAATAAATGAGACTTTAATATTAAAAATGGGAAGAAAGATAATGATCATACCAAATTTGCACTTTGGAGTGTAGTGATACAATGCTTGCAGGATAAAGGATGAGCGACACATGTCTGAATGCTGCAAAGAGTCTGGGAAATATGGAGGAAAAGTGATCATCCTTATTGAGAGGCAAATTGACCCTCTTCTCCTTGAGCAACATGAAGACGATCCAGGTTATTACAGCAGGAGAAAGGACTAAGTAATTCAGTGCATCTACTCTAGTGCTATCAGTAAGAATCAAGTCATTCTCATCTGTTGTAATCAAATGTAATTAGGTCAAAAATGAGCAAGTGAGTATACTTCAAGCTTAGCCTGCCAGTATTGGATTTTGATTTAGACTTGGTTCTGCAGTTTTATCAGCTTCACATGCCTTGAAAGAGCCCATTTCAGTTTGTGACCCAGGATGCTCTGCAGCTGTTTATCATTCTCATTTTAGCAAAAACACAAGGTCTATGAATAAAATAGCAAGAGAAAACAAGCAGCAAAACCATAACTAATAGTATTCATTAGCTCATTTGCTATTAATGAAAGCACAGTTTAACAGCAATATTTGGTTTTGATTAGTTTAATGACAAATGTTCCCATCAGGCTCAACTTTTACTTTTGTAACAATAATCATGGTCTTCATTTTGCTGGAAAAAGTGTGATGATTACCACCCAATGGGGACAGATGGGGATTAGACTCTATTATATACAATATTGTGTATATTTGTAAACTTAGCTCTTCTGTTTGAATAATTCATGACCAAACTGACTTGGAGACTTGATAGATATTACATGAATGAGACTGGCACAAAAGTGTTTTGTTTGTTTCTTTTCCCTCTAGTCCCATTGCCCTGTGATTTCAGAGCTCACCACAGTTCTCAGCCCTGCTTTGATTATCAGACACCAAATCCATTCTTAGAGTTGGTGCTCTCAGACCAGACCCAGTAGGCTGTAGAAAGGGAGCTCAAATGTTGGCAAGCAAGGAGCCCTGTAATTGTCTCATTAAGTAAGCATCTCAGTGCTCAGTGTTACACCTTCATGTAGTGGTCCTTCTGCTTGAATTCAGGTGCTGCATTTCTTGCTGCAGCTGCTGTGGATAGCAAAGCTCTCATGAGTATGTGAATGGTCAGGCCCTGTGGTGTGGCCCTTATTTGAGCTAGGCAGATAAAAAGCAGCCAATATTTTAAACAGCAGAGTTCAGAGCAGTATCTATCTCCTAGCATTAAGAATTCACAGATTTTATTTTAATTATATAGATGAACAAGACAATTCAGAATAGCATTAAATCTTGGTTTCTGACAAATATCTTCACTGTCTCCTTTCTTCTAACATACTTATTCAAATGGATCTTTCAATTGTATATCTTTAAGAAACTTGAAAAAAAAAGAAAAATCTTAAGAGTGGGGAAAAGAAGATACTTCCCCCCACCCACCATGCAATAGGGGAGTTAACTGACTTCTGATAACAGAAGGGCCTGTGAGTCCAAGGTATTGCAATCATGGGTGCAGAGACAAATAATCAGATCAGTGACCAGATAAGATAATCTTTCTCCAGCAAATCTTTGAAATTTATAGTTCAATTACAAGAGTGGGCTGGGAATGATCATAAGGAGTCTCAGCTTCCCAGAAAATATTAAGCTGAACTGAAGCAGAGCTGTGCAGCTGAAAGTGGGGAAGGAGAGAGGTGGGATCTGAGAATACTGGCAAAGGTTTGGAAAAAATATTAATATAAATAAGCGTTAATGTTTTCCTTTTACATGGAACAGACTCCAGAAAGTGAGGCTTGATGTAGGATGCAGCAGCTGAAAGGGACAACTGAGACAATGAGGACAGCTGCTCTAGTATTTTTAATTCCAGCTGTGTACTTCTGAACTGTGATCTCCAAAATCTGTGTCTGGGTGGGGGGCAGGGGGGTTGTGGTTGGAGATCACTAGCTGGGAGGAAAACTCTCAGAAGTTTATATAAAGCACCATTTAAAAGCTGAGTGCATTGGCTCAAAGCAAGCTTTTGGTTGGGTTACATAGACAGAAAACTGGTAGACGTTTGGATAGAGTATAATAAAAAAACCCTTGTTTTCACCCTACTGAGTTTTAAATTATGGAAATATAATTAGAGACAGCTCAAGGAGGCAGGTGACCATGGCTACATTTGTACTACTAAATGAAACGGAACCAGTCACAGATGGGCAATGCCCACACTACATAGCTTTTGGCCATGGGTTTCCTCTGGGCCCCCATCCAGCGCTTGTGTAGCATAATGATTATTTCTGTGCAGTGGTTAAAATTGTGTGAAGGCTCAGGTTTCAGTCTGCCAGATCAGTGTTTTCATAGCATGAAACTGAGGGCATGCATTGCATATCCCTAACATGTACTATGCTGTGTACTTGAGGATTCAGACACTGCTGGGATGGTGCTGGAGGACTGTGTAAGAGAAAGGAGCCAGCCCCGGTGGTTTAGGCATTTCCATACTGTCTACTAGAAGTAGTCCCCAGCAAGTGTTATCCCCCGGCATTATTTAGGACTTGTTGACTCAGGTCAAAACTATGCCAAGGAGTGTGTTAAGTGATGATGATTTACGGCCCAGTGAGTGAGCTCATTGCCCGGTCCTGCTTTACTTAGCAATATGGTGAAAATATTTTCATTAAAATAGAGAAGATGGGATTTAGTACAAGATGAAAAAGAGAGTGCAGAACTGATGACTGGATGTGGCTTTGCCAGCAATGCTTAGGGAATCAGGGTACATATGTGCAACATACTCCTATTAGGACCTCCAAATGCACTGCCTGTCCTGCTCCTCATGTGGCATGGCTTCTCTTCTTCCCCAGTAGCAATGGCCTCTCTTCCCCCAGCAACCACCAGCTCCATCCAGCACTGTAGTGACTGTGGCTTGCTCTAAAGGAGGGACTATGGTCAGAAAGATGTATCAGATAAGGGATTTTGTACGGAGATAAGAAGTATTAATAAGACAAAAAAGACAATTCACTGAATCCTGAAATTCAGTTCACTGGAAATTTCAAAATGTTTGGGTTTTGGTCCAAATCAAAACAAAGCAAACAAAAAGGAGTAAAAAATAGAACTATTTCCATTGAACTGGAAATTCTCCTTTTTGGTCAGCTCAGCAGCAGGATTATTAGAAAAATGAAATACAAAGCATGATTAGGGGAATCTCCATTCCTACTAGAATCCACTATTGTAGCAGCCTCCTCCCTGAGAGGGGACTAAAGCAGCTTGATAAAAGCAAAGTGAAAGCTGAGAGGCAATAAAGTAACTATCAATATACTTAGGGAAAGCACTGGGGAGGAGGTGAGTAATTTCAGGTAAAGGACAATTTTGACACACAAAGAAATGGATTTTTGCAGGCCATGAATATATTTAAGCTGAAATGAGATGAATACTCATAACCATTAGAGAAGCTGAGTTTTGATGCCCCAAAACTCAACCCCATCTTGCTTAAGATGGAGTTTAAGAGAGTTTGAGATGTTTAGATGACACAATAGCTGGAAATAGCGGACTAGACCCCTGCATCTAAATTGCAGGGGACGTGTTGAAGATCATCATCGTTCCCTCTCTGCCCATGTGAGTAAGCAGTTGGGAGTCAATGGTGTGTACCTGTATCTCATGTCACCCAACTATCAGGATGTATGTAGTCTATATACCTGATCCTATGGGTTGGGGATGTCTGTGTTTCACTCTTCAGCAGTTATTCAAAACTTTCCATCCATTTCTGGATTTGCTGTCTCTGTAAACATCATTAAAATTGGCAGATCTGGGGAAAAAATAAAAATGAGTCACTCCCAACATTTAAAGCCATGACAGTATATTGTTGGAACCGCTGAAATATGTACATACCAAAAGACAGTAATCTTACTGTCGTAATCCTGGTTCTGCCCACCCCAACCCATCCTACCCAGCTGTACATTACTCTGACTTTCTCCACTGCAAATAAATTGATAGGTCCTAGTCCTTTAGGCAGCTATGAAATCTCAGCATTGATGTTCCATTTCTTCTGTATGGTGTCAGAAACAGTGTCTGTGCTCCACACATAACAGAAGCTATAATTTCTCATGTGATATGTTTCCAGAATTACAAACTTCCCTTACATTTCTCTGCCCTCAGGAAAGTTAATGGCTAATTTCATATTTTAAATTAAACTTCAGGAACCCAACAGAAATACTCCAGTGGCACTTCTGTGCAGAGGCTTTGGCCAGGCATGGTTTGATCTGGGAATGAAGGCAAAGGCAAACAGAACTTTAATCCTGTGCCCTCAGTGTGCGACGGAGACGTGGCCCCAGCTGCTGGCCTCCTCATCATGTCAGGGCTATGTCTGCCCCAGGGGTAATAGCTGGAAACTACTTCAAAGTTATAAAAGTAAAAAAGGTTGAATTTATGAAAACAGGAAACAGAAGTTTTGTGACAGTTTCTTACCAGAGGAAGTACACGTAAACATGTCGTGTTGCGAGTGTATAATATAGCACACGAATTCATGAGCATGATTGCTGGGGTGAAAGCAGGTGGTGTTCTTGCTAAACAGTGTGTATGCAAGTAGCACAAGTCTCTTAATGTTACAGGGCCCTCCTCTTGGCAGTGTCAAATTATTTATGGGATTATTTCTGTACAAGCTATTTTTAGATGTGGCCTGTGTCAGAGGTTTCGGCTGACTGGATATCTAAGCATCTGTTTAAAAGTGTCAGGATGGATGGAATGTTTTCAAGTACAGTCAAAGGGAAATGGAAAGGACACATCTGCTGGTGCTCCGCTTTGGGGTTGGAACTGTTCCGATTAAAAATGAAATAAAAAAACACACTAGGTAAATGTCACTGCCATTGTGTGAAGCCATTTAAACATTGCATTTGCAAATGACTTCAGGGCTGATATCTGAAGTGCACTGTGCTCAAGCCAACAATGATAAATATAAGCACAATTTGACTCCACCACCACAGAGAAACATGGGACTGGCATAGAAGCTGGATAAAAGGCCTCTTTTCCCTGTTTGGCTGTTGGTCTTTCTGTTCTTCCTGCTCACTTGGTCAATAATATAAAAATCCTTTTAAAAAAAAATCCTCAAAAAGAACAGGGGAAAAGTGACATGCTTAGATTTAATTTTATATACAATGTGTCACTCTGTATGTGTCCCTCTGTATCATTCTGTTTGTATGTGATCATTTCAAGCACATAAAGCAGATTTGAACAAATTTAATTAAAAAAAAAAAGTGTGGGGTGGGGAAGATTGTGACAAGCCAAGTTAAAAGTATGAGGAAATGAAGGAAATCAACAAGAGGAGTAGGGAAACCTAAAACATGAACACAAAAATGACCTTGTTGGCAAAACATAGACTTATTAGTATGATAACTCACATAATAGGACTATTTAATAATAAAGACTATAGCTCTGCACTGGTCCTGAATTCCAGACAGGGGAGGAAGTTGGACTTGTTGAAAGCCTCTGGCTAATGGTGAAAGAAGAGAAGAACACGACTGTGACTGTTGTTAGACCAAGCCACCCAAACAGATAATATCTGCTGAGGAAGCTTTTTTTATGAATAACACAACAAATCATTCAATGCACAGGACCAGAGTCATGAGAGAGTTTAAAACTGTCCAAAGAACAGTTAGGAAAGGAAACATCAGGACAGAAATCTATTAGCAAGATCTAAATTGAAAAGCATTGGTCACCATTTCTGGTGCAGTAGAAAAAACAGACAGAGGAGAGGCTCTTCTGGATGTGGTTCTAAACAGTGAAGTATAGTTGTTTGAGAATAGGATGCTGAAAGGCAACTTGGAGACAGTGACTATGACAGTACAGAGTTTGCAATCCTAAGAAAGAAAATAGGGGAAAACAAGAAAATCATGGACTTGAAGCAGGCAAACTTCCACCAACTCAAGTCAACAACAAAGTCAAAGGAAAATGTAATTAAGTTGTTGTGGCAGAAAACATAAGCTATCCCTATCAGAAAGGAAAAGTACCAAGAGATGAGTTTAGGTAAGCCAGAAGCTTTTAATTGATCTCAGGCTCACAAAGTTCCACCTGGAAAGTGGAAATCAGATCAAATTCTAAAACATAAAATAATAGCACATGTATATAAAACCCAATCAGAAAGCCAGGGCACAAAGCCAACATACAATTACAAAAGAATTCAAAAGGTAATGTGCTTTCTATTCTATTAATAATAAGGAAGAGCGAGGAAAATGTTGGTTGTTTTTCCTGTCTATTTGAGGGAGCAGGGAGGAAGGCAATGACATATCAACTGAAGATCCCAAGAAGGTCAGAGTATTTAAAACCTTTTTTGTATGTCAGCTGCAGGCACATGACTAGCATAATTAACATACATGACAAAGGGTTAAGAACTCAATCTAAACCAGGGAAGAAATAGGACAGGAGAGCATTATGAAATGTTCTCAAGTCAGCCAGACCAGATAGACTATGGCCTGGGATATTTTAAGAATTAGGTGAAGTACTCAGATTAGCTATTACTTGAGAATTCATGAAAGGTGGATAAGATATATAAGACTGGGAAAGGACAAAAATAACAGCTGCCTTTTAAAAAAGGAAGGGAGAGAGCAGAGGAAGAAGAGCCTGGAAATAATATACTAATCAATTTAATTTCAACTTGCAGAAAAAAAAAATCTAGAATCAATCGAACTATTTGCAAACACTTGAAAGATAGTAGGAAAAGTAATAGCATAAAAACTAATTTGCTAATGCATATCTTTTTAAACCCATTTACTTTACTTTGATACTGTCATATCACAAAATTAGGGTTTTACAGGGACCTGTCTTTGTTATGACTTTATTCAACATTTTTATTAACAATCTGAATAACAGTCTTATTAAATGTGCAGATGAGACAAAGTTGGAAAGAAGTGCAAATGTAAATGTGTTGGAAGACATAATTTAAATTCAGAATTATCTTGAGAAACTGCAGCAGTGGAATGAAAAATAGATGAAATGCAACAGGGATGATGTACTGCATTTAGGTGGGAATAATCAAATACAAAAATACAGGCCAGAGAATGACTATTTAAGAATTAATTTTTCAGAGAAGTGCCTGGAGGTAATAGGTCACAAATTGAAGATATATCAAAAATATCATTCTATTACAAATGCAAGATGCAAGGAATATGTTGTGAAGTATAAACAGCAGTACAGCCCTTAAGCCTTCCTTTTCTCAGCACTCCTAGAACATCAGGTAGAGGACTTGGTCCCTTTGGGGCACTATACTTCAGAAAAGACATGGGCCAACTGGAGAAATTCCAAAACAGTGCAAGCGATTAGAGATAAAGAGAATGTGATCTATGACAAAAGATTTTAAAAATAGAGCTTTTTTGGCCTAAGAAAAAGAAAAGACTGAAGAGTACATGGCAATTCTTTTCAAAACGAGAAGAGAATAATCTGACCACAATTTCCACCGTGAATAGAAGAATTCAGGAATTTAAATTGTAGCAAGAAGAATGGCAGTTAGGCATTAAGGAAAACATTCTAATAATAAACTTGTGAAGTTCAGATACAGGTGGCTTTGGTAGGTAGAGGGGTCTTTATCACTGAGACTTGTTAAAAAAGCTAGTCAAGAAAATACCAAGAATTAGGTAGGGACAGTTAATCCTGCTCTGGGACACACGAATTAACTACATCAGGAGTAGGTAACCTGTAGGTTTCAACTGCATTTGGCTCCTCAGTAATTCAAATGTGGTTACCATGTCAAAGTGATGACGTGTCAAGCACATGAAGTACATGATGAGCAGGTGGTCTGTTCTGGTATGGGAGCTACTGCTCAACCTGAGTCTCCACCTATGAAAAAGAAGTAGTCATCAGGTCCTGTTTAGAGTGAAATCACCTATTTTCCTGGAACCCAGCTTTATATTCAGCTTGGCCCCCATCCCATGATGGAGCTCTGGAGTCCTGTAAGAACATTGTTGTTCATAGGACTCCTGCTCCTTGGCCTCTCTAAGGCATATGGTATGCATCGCATGGCTTCTATCCAAAGTAAATCATTGTTATGCAGCTCCATTAATCAGAAAGGCTGGACACTCCCCAAACTGGATGACTCTTGATGTCATTTCTCTGTCAGTTGACTTTTGCCCTTACTGCCTTTCAGTACTGTTATGAGTACTGAGAATCATCAAAGTACAAGCATGCAGGATGAAATGAGTTTTTGAAATAATCTTGTGCAGCAATTTCACCCAGGCAGTGGTTGAGGGCCAAAGGACATTAGATCATGTGGATGGACAGCCAAACTGTTTTCTACAAATAGAATGGAAAGTCCATGGGAGAACTCTGACAAGGGAGGAGAGAAGTATTTGTTGAGCAAGAATAAAAGGGTCCAGAGATCTGCATTTTGATTGCAATGTAGTTATGGCTCAGTTAAGATTTCTGAAGGGAGAACTATCAGTGTAATCCCATCAGCAAAAAGGGCTCTATAGGGAAACCTGGGAACTACAGACCAGTGGGTCTGATTTTTACACCTGATTACAGAACAGGGTTGGGAAGCACATGAATGAACATGGTCTTCTGGGAGAGTCAAAGTGCTATCTCACATCATCTTATGACCTTCCATGTATATAACAATATTCTGCTTTGAAAGACACTTCTCTGTAGAGCATTTGAATGATACTCTAATGAAATAATATTACGACAAGATTTTCCTCTACTGATGTTATATTTTTCTCAAAATGGTGAGTTGATGTAAAAAAACAAGCTCTTTAGAAAAAGGTTAATGTCATCCTCAATAGAAAGTGTATCAGTTATGTACAGAAGGCAACAATATGCATTCTGTGAGCCTGTCTGTCTTGAATCCCTTGTTGTCACATACACATAAGACTTAATTATAGACTTTAAGCTGAATTGTAAATTAAAGGATGCTACTGTTCCTGGAACTAGCAGCCTGTGTGAGTCAGCACAGGCAGGACTCAGGAACAACCACAAACCCACAGATGAAATGCAAGGAGTAAATGTATTCTTGTTACCTCACCAACCAGGGAATCCCCGAAGCAGCACCCAGGCAGAGGCACACAAGCAGGGACACAGGCACCGCTGAGCTCAGTCCATGCTGGTTTTGCCTGTTTATCAGGGATTCACGCAGGCGTGGTTTACCACTGTGCTTTTTGATCTTCTCCGTAGCAGGGCAGGAATTTCAAGCATGTCTGATAGGGTGCCTCTAAGTCTATCATAGGCCTATGTTAGCTGAACACAGATGTTCTACTTGTCAAGCACACAAGGATAAACAACAATTAGTATGATGTATGTATTTTTCTACACCCCAGCTTCAGGTCACTTGAGCGTGTTTATAATCTTCCTCGCCAATCTTCCGTTATTATCCCACATTCCACACCCTTGCTCAAGGGACCACTTCCTCTGGGGCTGGCAAAGCTGGAGGTGTCCATTTGGGCTTGCGGGGTGTAGGGCAGGGTAATTTACAGAGGCATGTAATAAACACATATAGAAAAAGGAATAAACATATCCCTACAATAATGCTTTGAATCAGGTGTCCCACCCATCCTGTTAGGGAATTAAACCACTCAGCTAGCCAGGCACCAGCAGTAGATTTTTTCATTTGATGCATTAAGTCCTGGAGATGTTGAATGTCGTCCTCTACACTGGCTGATTCATCAGTTACGTTGAAGCAACACATGCCTTCAATATCAGAGCAGCATTTATGGTGTTGAAGAAGGAGATATAGTCCACCACCAACTGATTTTGTAATGATGTTCCTTGGCATACAGCTGTTACCTACTTGGAAAGAATAACAACGAGGAACATCATAAATATCAAAAGCACTTAGCATAGTATAATTCTGTAATACAGCTACCGGGGTTGGCACGCCAATGAAACACGTTGTCAAGAGAGCTGCAGCTGTTAATCCTCCCTCAATACAAAAGGCAGATGAGTTAGTTACAGTAGAGGCCAACCAAAATCTAAGTATTTACATGTTGATCTCATGGAAATGTATCCAGGGCATGTGCTTGTAGTACAAGACTACAAAGCATGATGAACCAACCTGTGATAAGGGAAGAAAACAGGAGTGTCATCTCCTTCCAGTAATACATACGCCGTTGCTCCAGCTCCTTCAGCTAATATTACTCCGGGTTTGATAACCTGATGTGGGGTAATTGCCCACACAGATTGACAAATACCTGTGCCTTATCTAGAGGAGATAGCATTGGACCAGTGTTATTGGTGTCGCAAACCCAATATCGAATTGAAGTTCAATCTGAAAAAGCACAAGCCACAGCTCTTCAAAGATACCTGAAATACAAGAACTTGAGAATCTGATATCAACAGAGGACATAAAATAAGAGGAAAAGTTGGGGTACAGAACCATACGGCATTCTCAGGGGTTATCATATGAACCTTCACATCTAGACTAATAGGTCGCGGTCCCACCACGCAATCTGTCGGTGTAAACAATTCCATTTCCCCTGCAGTTAATATTTTGGGAGAGATACCATCTGGAAGAATTTCAGTCCTCACCATGTTTTGTACTGGAGGTGTTGTAATATGATCATAGGGTGTTTGATTATGAATATTCCAGCTGTTTAACAAAAAAACTGCTTTAGTAAGAAAGATGTGACTCCAATGTTGTAAAGTTTTAGTACTGGTAAGCTTTTTTTAATTGTTTCTTCAACATCTTATTCATTCTTTCAATCAACCCATTAGCTTGGGGATGGTAGGCAATGTGGAATATCCAATCTAGCCCTTGAGCCCAATCTTGGACATTATGTCCACTAAAGTGTGTTCCTTCGTCACTTTGTATTTGGTGAGGAGGTCCGTATCGATGAATGAGTTGTTCTAATGCTTCAATTGTGCTATGGTGATGTCCTGGTTTCAGCTGGGATAGAGTTAGTTTTCTTCTTAGTAGCTGGTAGAGTGCTGTGTTTTGGATTTAGGATGAGAATAAGGTTGATATAACACACTGATGTTTTGGTTCTTGCTGAGCAGAGTTTACACTAGTCAAGGACTTTTCAGCTTCCCATGCTCTGCCAGGTGCACAAGAAGCTGGGAGGGGGCACAGCCAGAACAGCTGACCCAGACTGGCCAAAGGGCTATTCCATACCATATGCCATCATGCTCAGTATATAAGCTGGGGGAAGAAGGAAGGGGGGGACATTTGGAGTGATGGCGTTTGTCTTCCCAAGTAACCGTTACGCGTGATGGAGCCCTGCTTTCCTGGAGATGGCTGAACACCTGCCTGCCGATGGGAAGTAGTGAATGAATTCCTTGCTTTGCTTTGCTTGTGTGCGTGGCTTTTGCTTTACCTATTAAACTGTCTTTATCTCAACCCATGAGTTTTCTCACTTTTACTCTTCCGATTCTCTCCCCCATCCCTTTGTGGGGGGAGTGAGTGAGCGGCTGTGTGGTGCATAGTTGCTGGCTGGGGTTAAACAACGACAGTCCTTTTTGGCGCCCAACGTGGGGCACGAAGGGTTTGAGATAATGACAGATTTAATTGTAATGTGCTAGATTGAATTTATAGCTGTTATTGCTGTTTAGCTATTAATCGGCAGGCTTCTGTGCTTGCCACGGGGCTTCCTTGCCTTACTGTATATTAGAGTCTAGTGCTCGTTTGTGGCTGCTTTTTGCTTTTGCTGCTTGCTGTACTGCTGTACTGCTTATCATCTTACTCTGCTGTGCCTGGGAACATTTTGATAACAGCAATGGCCATGCGCCTGGGCTGGCAGATGGCCAGGGCATTGCTGCTGTTTCTGTGCCGCTGTACTGGACAGGCTGGAACTCCAGTGTGAACTCGAGTCAAAGGGACTGTGACCTGTGGATGAGTCCACGCGGGAGCAGGACACCCCGAAGCGTCTGTGGACGTGGATAAGCCCATGCCAGAGCAGGTATGTCTCGAAGCGTCTGTGGCCATGGTTATGTCTGTGCCGCAGCAGGTATACCTCTTGAAGGGATTGTGGCCCAAGGATAAGTCCACGCTGGAGAGGGTACACCTCGAAGCATCTGTGGCTGTGGATAAGTCCGTGCTGCAGCAGGTACACCTTGAAGCATCAGTGGCTGTGCATGAGGTCATGCTGGAGCACCTCAAAGCGTGTGGCCATGGGTAAGGCCATGGTGGAGCAAGTTTACTTCTGAAGAGACTGTGGCTGCGGGCAAGGCCACGCTGGAGCGGGTATATCTCTGAAGGCATTGTGAATGAGTGGGAGTGAGCGAGCAGCTGCGTGGTGCATAGTTGCTGGCTGGGGTTAAACCACGACAGTTGATTTAGCATATTTGGTGGGTTTAGCAAAAAACAGTCCTGACACTGTATCCACAGCAGTGAATACATATCGCCACCCCCTTGACAGGGGCAGGGGGCCAATGTAATCGACCTGCCAGGTATTCAAGGCCCACTGACCCCATTTTATCTTTCCCCATGGCCTATATAATGGCCTTAAATGTAGCTGCATACAAATAGTACAATTATGTGCACATGCTTTATAAATATGTAATGGCAGAGGGGTTTGATTGTGAGCAATGTCCCATGCGCGTGCAGTATGAGCTGATCGATGTCCACAAGCTATATGCGCATTTATAGCTCGAGCATGTACTTTGGCGGAGGTCATATCATCTACTTCCCTATTATTTTGTGACTCAAGCGAATCATCTTTTTGATGAGCTGAGACATGCTTTACTTTTAAAGGATACCTTTGTACATATTGCCAAATTTGTTGCCATATATCTGCCCCCATATAGGGTATTTTTGTACATGCCAATCCTCTTGGGCCCAGCAGGGTAACCACATTGTGAGGCTTTTGTATACAACCCAACTGTCAGTGTATAAGTAATGTGCCTTCCCTTCCAGGATGGCAAGAGATTCTGCAATCAATTCAGCCCACTGGCTAGATGCCTGTACACCTGTTTGCCATAATATAATTTCTGGAACCGATGCATATGCAACTGCTCTCCATTGACTTTGTCCAGTTGCCATGTATGTTGCACTTCCATCGGTAAACCAGGCATCTTTTTTGTGCTATTCTATTAACTCGTCATAAGGGGGAGCTTCCTCCACAGGAGATGTAGGGATATCTCCAAGGGGAAAAGTTTCCCCTAGTGTTGGCATATGATTAAATGATACAGTTCCTAGAAGAGTGGCATGTGGAGTGGTTACATGTGGTTTTCCTGGTAGAAATAGTTGCTGTAAATAATGTTTTCATTTCCAATGTTTGGCTGCCTGAGCTACCCCTGCATGGGCCCTAACAGAATCATCAGTAACCTACCCCTGAATAGGTATGGGTGTGTGTACAGTCACGCTATCTTGGCCTGTGATTCTTTCAGTTTCTTGTAGTGCTCAAAGTACAGATAAAATTTGTTTTTCCATCGGGATATAATGTATAGTGGAGCCTTGTAATGCCTTGAAACAAAATCCTACAGGTTCTTTCTGATTTTTCATCCCAGTCATCTGCCACAATCCCTTCAGAGGTATACCTGCTGCAGCACAGACATAACCATGGCCACAGACGCTTCGGGGTGTCCTGCTCCCACGTGGACTCATCCACAGGTCACAGTCCCTTTGACTCGAGTTCACACTGGAGTTCCAGCCTGTCCAGTACAGCGGCACAGAAACAGCAGCAATGCCCTGGCCATCTGCCAGCCCAGGCGCATGGCCATTGCTGTTATCAAAATGTTCCCAGGCACAGCAGAGTAAGATGATAAGCAGTACAGCAGTACAGCAAGCAGCAAAAGCAAAAAGCAGCTACAAACGACCAATAGACTCTAATATACAGTAAGGCAAGCAAGCCCCGTGGCAAGCACAGAAGCCTGCCGATTAATAGCTAAACAGCAATAACAGCTATAAATTCAATCTAGCACATTCTAATCAAACCTGTTGTTATCTCCAACCCTCCTCCTCACCAATTTTCCCTTATTAACCCACATTGCCTTATGAAAACAACAAACAATGTTACTCTGGTTTCATTTTCATTCTTCAACTAGCCCAAAAAAATTAAATCTCCTGCTTTATACACTGTGACCTCGGTCAAATTCTTGTCTGTTGTCTTTTGCATGGTAACACTAGTGTTTTAGCTTAAAGTGAATTTGAGTACCCCAATAATCAAACATGGTCTTTGCTCTAGCTTCTGCGATTTCCTTTCCACCTAAATCTGGCATACAAAAGAACTTGGAGCAGAGAGGGGGAATATGCAGCAAAAGTTGCAGAAAAATGCTCATAAAATGTGGGTAGACGATGAGTGCATGCTCTGAACAATAAAATGCAAAATACTTTGAAAAGTGAACCAGTTAGGCCTCTAGCATGTTGGAATTTAGGAAGCTAAGCACAGGAAAGCAATCCAAGAAAGCCTTGTTTAACATGCTTAAACCTTTGAGAAACTTTAGACACTAGCATTTTAGGCAGAAGCTTCGCTAGACAGATAAACTTGCGCTATTGACAGAAGGAAATGGAGGACAATGTAGACACATGGGTGTAGGAAGTGGTCTCAGGGTCTGAATTCCAGTTTTGCAGTATGTGCCTGGTCACAATCTTCAATAAGCACTGAAAAGACTAAGGATGGAATTTAGTTACCTGCAATAGTCATTTAGTGCTATTTTAGATACCATAGAGTATCTGAGATAGATATACACAGGATGGTGGCAGATATGAGAGAGTAACTCTGGCTCAAAATATATCACCTTCAGCACTTTGGTGAACACCTGTCTTGGGCAATCAAGGTGAGTGGGCCCAGAGTTAGGTGCCCAGAGCCCCTGCAGAGTAAACTGGGACATGTAGGCAGCTCCAAAATACATTCCATGTTCACCAAAGCTGAGCTAACCAGCACTGAACATAAAGTTGTCTCTGGATATGCATTGCTTTCTGGAGCATAGGTGTCTGCATATTTGCAATTTAGACCTTCCGAGAGAAGACACCTAGAAGAGTAGGTCTTGTATCTGTTCAAAAATAAAGGCATAGCACCCAGCACATAAGGATTAGGCCTGAGGTATTAATACACGATGTTGTTCCAGAGTCTGCTCCAATATCACTGAAACTCTGAAAATAAGTTTATTTTTTGAACATTTGCTCTAAGATCCACAGGGTGATACTTGCACGTTATTTATCTTAAAATTGATTGGTGTTTTTCATTATTCATTTGCAGTAGTTCTTCTAGCTAATGTATATGTAGGATGCAGGCCAGCAGGCTAGAACACCAGGTTTGAAATTCCTTGCCTTAAAAAAAAATGGGCACCAAATATACTGGCTGAAGCAAAACCTTCACTTCTACTCTCCTCCATCTCCCTTCTTCAGAAACAAAGCAAGCAAAATATCTCCATTATCACTTTTCTTTTCCCAGAGAACCAGAAAGTCAATGTATTCATTACAGAGTCAGATGGGTCTTCATTTTATATTAGCTGTAGATAACAACATGATGGATGCCTTAGAAACAACAGAAAGAGAGAGCAAGAGACTGCAGACTATAGCAGGGTGTTCCTTCATTTTCCTTTCTCACTTTGCCTGTGCCTTCCTCTCCTGCATGCATGTTCATATTGATTCCTTGGAGATTAGTTCCTTAAAGAAAATACTCTGTTTCCACAGATATTTGTTGGTTAGGTAATTATTCTGCTTTCATATAAAGTATTCAAGGAAGCTTTGCTCTGTAGCTTTAAAGGAAGTAACCCAGGCAACCCACAACCTAAAATTTTCCACATATTCAGAGGCTGAGAGTAGAGCTGCTATTAAATATTGGTTTTATTTTTGCATACAGCAAGTACTGTGCATTCCCAACTCTTGGTACAAGTCTGATCATGGTTGGAACATGCATTTTATTAGTGTGGTTTCTTTTTGTGGCAAGCAATCGTGTGCCGTAACAAAATAACCTAAATGGTACTTTTTTCTGCAATTCAATTTATGATAGAAATTTAGATTGAAAGAATGCTTCTCTTCTTTCAGCTATTCTTATATCTTAGATGAATAGAGAACATTAAGAAGGTGAAGTGAGGAAAGAGGAGGCATTAACCTACCCACTGCACAGAATTTTGACTTGCTCCTATCCTATGAACAGAAATTTTGATGGAACACACAATATGTGCTTAAAAGATTGATTTACTCCCTATAGAAGTTATCACTTAGGTTTCACACAGCACCAGTGCTTTTTTTTTTTTTTAGTTTTAGTTTTCTAAAGTCATGACATAGTAGGGGAAACACAGATTCATCTGAACCATTCTCTATCTTATTTCTACAAGACCAACATGTTCCTTTTACATCCTCCATTTTTCCCTTACCATCTAAATAAGATCAGTGGAGATTAATTGGAGAAAGATGTTATATTACTGAAAAAATATGGATTCATAGTCCCTATGCCTGGAGGCCAGTAACAAGTGGAGTACCACGGGATCTATACTGGTATCTGTCCTGTTTAACATCTGTATCAATGACCTGGAGGAGGTAATGTGCACTCTCATCAAGTTTGCAGATAACACCAAACTGGAGGGACCAGTCAATATGCTCAAGGGCAGGACTGTCTTCCAGCAGGACCTAGACAGGCTGGAGGAATGGGCTGATGGGAACCATGTGAAATTCTGCCAGGACAAATACAAAATCCTGCCCTGGAAAGAAAGAAGCCCATGCAGTGACACAAGCTGAGGACTGACTGCATGGGGAGCAGTCCTGCTGAAAAGGACCTGGTGGACTTAGACAGCAAGCTGCTGTGTGCCCTGGCAGCAGTGAAAGCCAACAGCATCATGGGCTGTGTGAACAGGAGCACAGCCAGGAGATCGAGGGGAGTGCTTATCCCCCTTCGTTTGGCAGTCATGAGATGACATCTCGCGTACTGCATCCAGTTTTGCCCCCCTCCCCCTCCCTACAAGAGAGACATTGCCAAACTGGAGCGAGCCCAGTGGAGGGCCACCAGGATGCTCAGGGGCTAGAGCATCAGCCCTGTGAGGGGAGCCTGAGGGACGGGGCTGCTTCAGCCTGGAGAAGGGAAGGCTTTGGGGGCACCTCAGAGCAGCTTTCCCCTTGCTACAAGCAGGTCACTGAGAAGACAGAGCCAGGCACAGCAGTGCATGGTGGCAGGAGGAGAGACAATGGGCGTAAGTTGAAATGTGAAGTTCAGACTGGAGAAGAAAGGAAACCTTTTTCCCCATGAGGACAGTGCAGCAGTGGAACAGGTTGCCCCAAGATTGTGTTGTGCAGTCTCCATCCTTGGAAGTTTTTGAAACCCAGCTGGGTGAAGCCCTGAGCAACAAGGTCTGACCTCTTCACTGACCCTGCCTCAAGCAGGAAGTTGGACTGGGGACCTCCTAAGGTCCCTTCCAAGCTGAATTTTCCTGTGATTCTATGATTGTTAAACACAAAGCAAAGAAAACAGATAAAAAATCCCATAGACCTAAGCTGCAGGTAAGAATGTGGAATATGAACAATGTCTTGATTTAATTTCAGTCTCCTGCAGTTTTTCATGCAGTTTTGAAAAATAAAAACTATTTTAGTAATTTAATATAAATAGTTCTTCACTCAAGAGAAACACATTCATGCTCACTTAAACTGCGAATGGTATGGAATTTTGAGCTATTCAGACTAGCACTCAGAGTCTCAAGCCTCGTCTAAAAGCTCAGCAGGTAGAGAAATATCAATTAAGAGTGCATTTTGCAATATTATATTGGCAAAATGCCCAGCAACAAAAAAGTCACTTTATTTCCTTCTAGTATAAACTCTACCAGCCAAATAAACTCTTTTTTCTAGCATTACTTTTTTAATAAGAAAGAAGCCAAAAGATCACTGACCATGTATTATGCTATTTACTTGTATTGAAGCAATGGAGAAAATTCAAGATATTTATCCTACAGACACGTAACATATGCCCTTGTACTTTTGCAGCTCCAGGACTAGCTGTAGACAGTGTGGAGACTTGAAGCCTAATTTAGGGGTGAAGTCCTAATTATTAAAAAAAAACCCAACAAATTTTCTTGTCTTCCACTTTCAGAGAATCTATTGCACAAACTTTCAACCCCTTCCTACCGCTGTAGTGATGACCTTCACCCCTCCAAAGCCCCCCTGCTATCCCAAGCCAGGACCCCAAACCAGCACCTACCTACAGCTCTTACCTGTCTCCTGTCGTCCCAATCCCGTCCACTTCCCCACAAGCTTTCTGATTGAAAATTACTTTGGCTGCTTTTGCCTAAATCTGGTCCTGTTGGCAGTGAACTGTGTTTGATGTTAATCCCTGTGAAACTAAACCACCTGCCATGTGAAGAAGTAAAAACCACTATCTAGTATACAGAAAGTGCAGGGAGGTCTAAATCTGGAATATATAATAAATCTACTGATTTATTATTATCTATGGTTATTCAAACATATAATGAGGGAGCAGTAAAGTATTTTCTCTGGTTTATCTATGCGGTATTTTAGATGTTCAACTCTCACTGCTACTGGGCTGATACAAAACAGTTTGTAATAATCTCAGATTTGTTCTTGTTATGTTACAGGAATGTTGTATTAAACACCATAAACATCTCTGGAGCTGGAATGCAAGTCTTCCTCTCCTAACACAGTGCTCCAACCACAAAACTACAGAGTCAGGATCAGGTCTGTGGTTGCAATGTCTAACCCAATGAGTTGCTAATCATGCTCTGCCATATCTTCAGTAGCAAGAGGTAAGAATGAAAGGCCTGAGGAACAACCACTAGTTTGTCAGCACAGGCATCTCCCAGGAGATGTGGATGTGAATCCCCTAACCAGTGGTAAGAATTGAAACTATATGTCCTTTTCTCATATATTAATGGAAACACTATGGTATTGCTTGACACTGTTGAAAGAATAGAGAGTTCTGTTTCCACAATTTTTTAATGAGAAAAAGGCAAGAGATGGTTCTAGTGTAGGAATAAGAAAGACGTATCTGTGTGCCCTTAGTTTAAAACCCAAGTGACACTTCTGGCAGATAGTTATCAACATGTCAGATTTCAATTCCCTTAAGCTGATCGAAAATTGATGAGGTCACATTTGACTGTCCATGTTGCCCCAGCTGCATATTTCCCCCCCCCATTTGGTCTGGCACTCACGGGAGTGGGCAGAGAACCAGCCTGGAGTGACAGCCTGGCTGAGGACTGATCACTTGCTGTTTACAGGTCAGTCTTTGAGGCACACTAGCTCTCTGAAGCCAAGCAGCACCCAGTCGCACAGCTCCTGGTGCAAGAACAAGGGAAGGGCAGCACCAACTTGAGCAGCGAAAGGTGCCAGGAACTGCACCGTCCCCAGCCACTGTAACCCAACAACTTCCATGTGATGGCACCAGCATTCATGTTCATTGAACCACAGCAGGGAACTTGGGTGAACTACAATTCTCTTCTGTTCCGGGTTAATTTCAGAGGGGGCTCTGCATCATGGCTTACCAAATGATTGTGAAACTCTTGCAATGCTGGCTTGTGTGGCTCTCATCCCACCTCTGTTGTATGAGGAAGCCAGATGCTGAGCCAGCATGGGGGAGGCCACTGTAAAGGCCTTAAAGATCAGTATGTCACTGCTGAAGTCTCCTTTGTGCATGTGGGCACTTTGTCAACATAAATGATACCTAAATAAAATAAACTGATGGCACTATGCTCATTTGGCCTGTTTTCTATCCTAAGGTGTTTCTCAAAAGAAAAATCTGTATTGTTATAAGAAAAGTCTAAGCAGTTGTTCTCCCTTTTCCTGTAGCTCATGTTTATGCTTGCACTACTTAGCCCTGTGTGCGCTCTGCCAGACACCTAGTCGAGGAAGGTGCCCAGGCACATCATTGCATTTTCAGCCGTTCAAAACCACTTCGTTTCTACCTGGCAGCTGCACGCGCAGCACGCTGACACCCGCTTCACCCTAAAATCGAATTTACCACCTTCCTGAAAACAAACCCAGGCGCCAGCCCTGCCCTTACCGACACAGGCCGGGGCCAGGTGCCCGGGCCTTCGCCCCCCACCAGCGAGCCGCTCCGCCGAGGACGGTCCGCGGAGCGGCCGCCGGAGGCATCCCCACGGCGCCGCTCTTTCGCGGACCTGCCAGGGGAGCGGCGTAACTTCTCCGCGCAGACCCTCCACATCGCGGAGCTGGCGTCTCCCTCCGCGGCCTCCAGGGGGAATTTCTCCCTCCTGTTAACCCCCCCCCGGCAGGGAGACACTCTGTAGTAGCCGCTGCTTTCCCCTAGGTGGAGCCCTGTGGCGCAGTGAAAGTGACACGCACCGGCTGGGGCTCCCGGACAGCCAGCGGCTCTCCCGGGAACGCGCGGAGCCGCCCCCGCCCGGCCCTCCCGCCCCGAGGCGGCCGCCACCCCCACCCTCCCAACAGTCATGTTCACCCGGCGCGCTATCGGTCCCGCTTACTGACCCCCTCCTCCCTACGGCTGACAGCCAGTAAGCTGCCGAGCGGGGCGCGGCGGCTATGGGAGGAGGAAGAGGCGGCGGCGGCCGCTGCTGTTGCTGAGCGCCATGCGCCCCGGCGAGCAAGGCAGGCACGGAGGGGTCCGCGGGGAGCGAAGTGAGTGCTTCGAAGGCGGGGCTCGGCGGGTTGCCCGCGGCGGAGGAGCGGAGATGGGGTGCGGGGAGGAGGGGGGCGGTAGCCTGCGCTCCCCGGCTGTCCCCCCCTCCCCGGCCTGATCTCCCCGCCCCGCGGGAGGAGGTGCGGTGGGGAGGAGTGCAGGCTCAGCCCCGCGTTCGGCTGTCCTCGCTCACCGTTTTCGGTAGTTACTGTTCCAGAAGTTGGGGCCGGCCCGGCGGAGGGAGCGCGATGCGCGGTGACCCCTCGCTGAGGCGCTCCGATGGTGCCGGGGTGGGCGGCGCCCGCCGCCACCCGCAGCGCCGCCGAAACTTGGGGGAAGTTTCTGAGTTACTTGGTGAGTACTGGGCGGCGGCTTAACGCCCCTTACCCGGCGGCCGGGCGGCGGCCGCGTTCCGCGTGGGGCGGGTGCGGGTGCGGGGCGGCTTCCTTGTCCCCAGCCCCGGCGGGCCGGGGTCTGTCTCCTCTCGGGCTTCGTTTCCCGCCCACCGGACTTTCGCATGGGGGTGGCGGTGGGTCTCTGAACAGCCCCTGGCTGCCCGCCCCGCGGTCCCGGTCGGTCCCCGGGTGGCGGCGATCGATGCCGCAGTGCGGGGCAGAGCGGCGGCGTCGGTACCGTCGCCCCTCCGGGAGCCGGGGCGCCCGGCGTGTCCCGCTGGCGTGGGCAGCGGGGTGCCGGACACGGGCCGTGGCAGCGGGCGTCAGAACCGGTTGTGGCCGCGGACACGCGGTATGGACGGCTAGCAGGAGGCAGGCGTGGGGGCGAAAAAGTTTGTGACCCCGTGTGCTGTGGGTGATGAAGGGAGATGACGGGGGAGTTGTCTGGAGAGGGAAAACATGGCCTTAGAGATCTGGCTAAACACTGTTCTTTAGAGAAACCTTCTTTTCTTTTTATTTATTTTTTTTTATGGACTTGAATTTTAAAAGCAGAGCGAGAATGGTATGTGAGCTGCCAGTGTCTCAGTTTTTCCTGCCATAATGGATCTATTTGGAGTGTTTCTTCTGTGATTTATTCCAGTTTATACAATTTCCCCTCTTTTTTTTTTTTTTTTAGTTGTACTGGTTTTGGCTGGGGTAGAGTTAATTTTCTTCACAGTAGCTTGTATGGGGCTATGTTTTGGATTTGTGCTGGAATCAATGTTGATAATACAGGGATGTTTTCATTATTGCTGAGCAGTGCTTACATAGAGTCAAGGCCTTTTCTGCTTCTCACACCACCCCACCAGCCAGGAGGCTGGGGGTGAACAAGAAGTTGGGAGGGGACACAGCTGGGACAGCTGACCCCAACTGACCAAAGGGCTATTCCATACCATATGATGTCATGCTCAGCATATATTAGGAAAAACTTCTTCACCGAAAGGGTAGTCAGGCACTGGAACAGGCTGCCCAGGGAAGTGGTTGAGTCCCCATCCCTGGAGGTATTTAAAAGAAGGGTAGACGTGGTGCTCGAAGACATGGTTTAGTGGTGGACTTGGCAGTGATAGGTTAACAGTTGGACTCGATGATCTTAAGGGTCTTTTCCAACCTTAATGATTCTATGATTCTATAAAGCTGGGGGAAGAAGAAGGAAGGGGGGGACGTTCGGAGTGATGGTGTTTGTCTTCCCAAGTAACTGTTACGCATGATGGAGCCCTGCTTTCCTGGGGATGGCTGAACACCTGCCTGTTCTTATCTTAACCCATGAGTTTTCTCACTTTTACTCTTCCGATTCTCTTCCCCCATCCCACCGATGGGGAGTGAGTGAGCGGCTGTGTGGTGCTTAGTTGCCAGCTGGGGTTAAACCACAACATTAATTTTTCATGCCATTGATAATTGATTGAGTTTCTTAGTGTGTGGTCTGCTGTAAGTACTGCACATGAAGAAAAGCTGAAGAGAATATTTTTAAAAACAAATACTGCAAATATTCTGAGCAGAAGTATCTGAAATAGAATGTGTTATTGCAGGAATAACTTGTTTTCTCACAGCAACATCTTCAGTGATATTTGTTGCAAACTTTCACAAGGCTAATTCTAGAGATCAAGTGAGTGGATGTGCATTACAGTTACTCATATTTTCAGTAGTGTATATCTCGTTCAGAATCTAGTGTATTATTAACTTACTGTATTCAGTCACAGCTTCCCTTTCCTCCTAGTGTAGCAACTACAAAAGATCCAGACCTGGTCATCTTTCTGTTCGTGGTTAAATCAGAAATAAGAATGAAGCAATTAAAAAACTGTAGCCCACCACTTGAGATGGATCCCTTTTAAATCCTGTGAACCTTTAAGCAAGTGTTTACTGATAGGAAAAATTGAAATTACTTACAAGGTAAATATGTGCTTAACTTAAATCTGAAAGACTCTTAGCTATAGCATAGGCTTGGTTGCTCACATCAGTGATGAAAAATGTAGTTTGAAATAGAACCAATATATGGGCATTTAGTAAGATTTATTTAAAATACCAGCATTTATTTAAAAGATGTTATTTTAAATATTGATATTAGAGTAGATTGCAGTTGAGATGTTTTGTGGCTCTCAGTGATAAATATAAGTATTACTGAAAGTTATTCAGATAGCTTGAAATGTTTAAATAGGAATGCAGTGTCTTTTATCTCTACCACATCTCAGTCTTGCATTACTAGAATTGCTACTTGCTGTGTTAATTCAGGACATTAGTGTGTTTTAATAATTATAAAGGATTGACAAACAAGACAGGTTGCAGTGCTTCTGAGGAGTCATTTCTAAAATTGCCAGTAAATGGTAGTGGTACTTTTATTAAATAGATGAAAATAACTGCTGAAGCCTACTCTAATGTATAGAGAAGTCATAGATACCCCCCAAATATTTTGGAGTCAAATTCTCTGAGTATGGTCAAGCATTTTTTATTACTATGGGCTGTTTCATTGTCTCCTGGTGTTGATATGTCTGCACAGCACAGCACCATGCAAATATATAAACTTGGGGGCTCTATAGCCACTTTTATAGAGGTGTTATTTTTTTGTAGCACCATGCAGCACAGCAGCACTGCTCCCAGAGAGCACTTGGGTGTCTGCGCCATGCTGGGTGTGTTGGGGAGATGTACGGAGCTCGATTCTGCATGTTTTTACTAACTGAAGTAGCATGCGATACTGTATGTGACCTCTTGTGCCCGTTTCCAGTAGGGAAAGCTAAAATAAATCTTTGATGGCAATTCCCCTATTTCTGGGTTGGTACCTTTCTTTACCATGATCTGGAGGTTGAGAAAGTATAATATACAACCTAAAAGGACCAATATATAAATTTTACTCACAGGGTCTCTTTCCCTTGACTATGCGTGCATTTCTGTTAATGTGTATATAAATTAAAGGTAGGCCTTGCTCCTATCAAATGAAGCTTCCTTTTGCTGCAGAAATTGGTTTTTATCAAAGCTAGTATTTATCTTGTGCTACTAATGGGAGCATTGAACTGAATAAATATAACATTATATATCTTATTTGATAAAATAGAAGCTGTGAATATTTGTCATTGAGAAAGCAACATAGGCAGAGATGCTTTGATTATTTTTTGTCTGATTTAAAAAAAAAAGTTTTATCAGACATGATAGCACTTGCATTCAGCCCAGTTGAAGCTCTTGCAATCTCAAGATAGGTGTTAAAACGTTTTCAAAGCATTGCAAATAAATAAAAATGATAGTAATAACAAGAAGTTGTTGGAAAGGAAAGGAAAGGAAAGGAAACCAGCAGTGCAATAACGAGTCCCCTCAGTCCACATGGGAGTCCCTGAATGAAGGGTTTGCTAAAGGCTCAGGTTCATTTTAACTAAAAGGATCTTGCTTATTTTTTCATCATATATTGATCTGATGGAAAGATGAATCTTTGGCCCAGTGGAGTTGGGATGGTAATTCTGGGAAGAGGGCAGTGTGAGGAAAGCAGGCAGGGAGGCGATGAGGCTGCCACTACAGTCGTGGTGAAGGCGAAAGGCTGATGCAATGAGATCCTAGCTTGGCAGGAACAGATTTATGACAGGAAGGAACACTTTGTGCTCAAATTGTTTATTAAGGGAAATCTTTCTTTATTGTATATGAATCCCAAGTTAAGTTCTTTGTGTGAGGTAGGTGTTTATTTACACATAATTTTAGTTCATGAGAAATGTAACAAGCATCGTCTTGCCAAAGAGCTGGTTCTCAATGTATGAGAAACAATTTTTCCTAGTAAACTGTAAAGGCTGTTTTCTGACAGAGATGGATGTTTTCCGTATCACATTTGCTGCAGATTATGAAAAGAAAATACATTTAAGCATGATATTTTATTGACCTTTAGAAAGCAGGTATTCTATTGAAAAGAAAGTCATCACCAGAAACTTTATTTTTTTATTAGTAAGTTAATATAAACTTCAGAAATGCTTCACAGTAGCAGGGTGGTTTGCAATAGGATGGGACTTAATGTCTTACCTAAACAAGGTAATTTTTTTTTTCCTACTTTTTGCTGAGCATTTCAGAGGTACAATGTTGTGGGGATGTAAAGGACACTTAAAATGATTTTTACTGAAGGAATAACTGCTGGAAAACACCCTTGTCTAGTCATCTGCTTTGAGCATTAATGGTCACTGATGTGAGAGAGACTTTTATTAAGTGTGTGGATGCATGCGCACAGGCAATCAGTTCAGAATAACTTTTCAGGTGTAAGGTTGTCCCACTGCATTTGTTATCCATGTAGTCAGTAGCTAAAGGATTATAGTGGTAATCAAGCGCTCCTCATTTATGAGCTCTAAAACTTCAGCCGTCATGGTATTCATACTTATCATTCTAATCACATTTATGTTAGTCTTTCGACTTTCCAAAAATCCACTGACCGCGATGCTGACATCTGTATCTTCTAAATCATACTCAATTTTATAACTTTGAGTTATTAAGATACTCCTATTTGTGTAGTGATACAGTCTGCAACGTAGTCTTTTGTCCTGCTACATGGCTGAACTAACAGTTATGTTTTGTGGAAGGGATCTACTGTGTGGGAATGTGGTCATATAGGGGAAGGAGAGGTAATACAGGGCTGTATGGAGAACACTGGAGATGTGGTGGAGACAACGAACTCTACGCAGGGAACGCAGATGGGAGGCTATGGAGCTCTGGTAAATTTAGGGGAAAATTTTAACCTCTCTACATTAGAGAGTAAATACAGCACCCATTCTTCTGGTGTGGAAGGAGTTACGCTTTCCCATCTCTCCTTTTCTGTAGTCACTTAGAGACACACAGTGTTAGGGTATCATAGTGCTAGACCTGCTAGGCCTGTGCATCAAGCACAGATCACTATGTAGGGTGTATAATGTGGGAAACTGAACTTAGAATGTGCAAAGAGAAGATGCTTCACCAGCTTTACACTCATTAAGGTGAAAGGTTTCTGTCTCCGATTGCTTAATAAGCTTACACTCATAATCCTAGAACAAAGATAATGTAGGAAGACATAAATATGAATAATCAGTTGCATTTGGGTACCATTTAAACACTGGGCAATAATAGGGATGGAGATAATTAACATATAGAACTTAAAAAGCTGTTTAAATACTGCCATAAATCCATTACAGTCTTCAAACTTGTTTTATAAGTAGTCAATCCAAACATAAAGTAATATTTCAGATGCTCTACAGAGTAATTTTGTGCAATACAGATTTGTCAGCAGCTAACACACAACTCCTTTGAGGGGTAGTTGGAAAGAGTTAGGTTATTAATTATAACTTGGTCTCCTCACCATCATGTTGCATCATTCAAGTGCTTAAACTGAGTTTGAAGTTTACTGCCTCAGGAGAAAATGAGATTGGTAAAACTTGGCCCTTCAGTAGGAGAAAAAAATCCTGACCTATTATCAGGAGCTGTTCCAGCACTGTGCTAAGTAGCTATTTGCTTGTAGCCCAGGCTGTCGTGGCATTGCGGTCCTGGGCAGTTCAGATATGGTCGCTCAGCACTCCAGCTTTTGCAGTGGTGCTGGTTCAGGTCTGGCCAGCCTAGAACTTCGGGAGAACAGAAGTATTTTTGCCTGTTCTTGTCCAGGTAGAAGTATCCAATGGCTGTTTCTAGCCTTGAAAATCTGCTGCACCTATAAAATACTGGGTTCGTTCAAATCCCAGTGGGCTGGCTCCATATTCCAGTAGATCTCTAGGATGTGTTGCTGGTAACCTGTAGATAGAAACTACCTATGTTAGTTCTGTGAACAGATGCCTGTGTGCCTGACCAGTATGCAACAGTTTGGGGTTTTATTCTGTATGTGGTTCATCTCTACAACCTTATTGATATAGCTGAACAAGTCTTTTTGTGCCTGTTGGAGTTTGGGGATTGGGTAGCAATGGTCTGACTGTGAGAGAGAGGAAAGAGAGTCTGTAGGCCAGGAGAAATAGACTGAAAGAACCAACAAATTTTATTTCAGCTGTCTCTGTTAAATGAGCATGTTTGTCAGTTTTTGTTTCACTTCACGAACTGTATGCCTTATTCCCAGCTGCTCTCAAATGTTCAGCTAGCAGCCTGTTTTCTGCTATATTTCATGGTTTTTTTCTTTTTTTGCATGCCTTTTTCATACACACATAGGAATTTATGTCAGTGTTATCTTGAGAATGAATTGATGCAGTGGGCTTTCCTTTATCGCATGACTGCAAATGTTTGAATTTGGTACCAAATGCTTATTAAATTGTGTTTGCTCAAGAACCATGTTATGAACCTACTTTATTAACTTATAATTGTTTTAAGTGATGCCTGGTATACTGTTTTCATCCCCAAAAGCTTGAACTGTTTGGTTTTTTGACTGTTCATGAGACTGCTTGTGGCTTTATGCGATGCTATAAAAAGTGAGTGAAGAGGTATAAGAAAGCAGGATTCCTTCTAGATTATGGTTCTTGTCCCTTGCTTCACATGAGTTGAAGAGGCCTGATTGTGATTACATTTGGGACCAAACTTTATTTGTTCTGCCTAGAGTAAGGAAGGTCTGGGATGAAGACTGAGAGAAGAAAAGCAATTAGAAGTAATGACATGGCATATCTTCAGATTTGATTGCTTTTTATGGCTGAGCCTAGTTACGGGAAGAAGAATGCATAAGAAGAAAAGGTATGTCCAGGGAACTCTATGGAACTTTTACTTACAAAGAAACCCCCAAGAAAACTGTTGCTTTTGTAATGACTGTGACAGTTTGAACTCGGGCACAGAGCAGCTCTAAGGACTAAGTCAGATGTTAAGTAAACAGGGCAGAATATAGCATGGTCGGGGCTCTGGGACTCCATGAGCCCATCTGTACTTCACAGTGCGTGCAGATCAAGCCCAGTGAGCTGTGCTTATGCTGGAGCTTTGGTCTTCCAGTTTGAGTCCTGGCTTTTGTAGGGCATATTCTAGGGCTGTACTTGCCTCAGTGAGTTGAGCCACTAGAAGGAATGATTTACAGTGTGCAGTGGGAAATCCTGCCTATTTTTCCTGAATCCATTTGCAGTTCTTGGCTCATCCACACATGTAACTGAAGTACATGCAGGCAAAACTTTTCAGACTTGACTTGTGCTTGTTCCAGCCAGTGCTGACCTGCTTGGTCCAGTATGTGTAGATAAACTGTTCTTGCTTGTGGCTGCAATGTTACTGCGATAGGATCAGAGAGAGTGTATGAGAGCATTTTACACTTTTTAGCTGTGATTTCTGACCTTTGGAGAGCAGCAGTGAGTCTCAGGGTCCATTTGCGCTGGGTGGTGGTAACAAACACTGCACAGAAGAGATGCTTGTTACGTGATACAGTCACTGCTGTCCTCCTGTACGCCAGCCAGTTCCACTGGTGCAGGATGGCATGTACGGCACGGAGGGACTGCAACCCGGGACAGGGAGAAATGGCCCCTCCACCTCCCTGTGAGGAAGGCTATTTTTGTGGAAGCGTGATGAGCTCTGGTATCTTACAGCACTAAGGTGCATATAATAAGGAGGCCATATCAGTTCAGAAACCATTTCAGAAAAAGCAGTCACTGTTGTAAAGCAGCCTGTGCCTCATTACTGATGCTTCTTAGTTAAGTATTTTGCTTGAATAGCTAATTTCCTTGAAATAATAGGTACCTTTGAGAGAATTAATTTCTTTGATCGTACTGGGTCCAGACACGCTTTTTTTAGTGACGTGTAATTTATCCACCGTAAGGCACACCCATGTGTTAACTACAGTGGATACTGCCTGATTGTTCTTAAGGCTTTGGTTGACCACAAGGATGCTGGCTGGTGACATTAAGGCAAGATGGCATTCACCTGTTTAAGTGGTGTGAGGGGTCTGCCTAACTTGCATTGGAGCAAGAAGGAGAGCAAGAATATTTGCATGAAAATGCTTTATACATCATTGATTTTTCAGGCTTATTGTGTATAACTGTAGAACATGTATCCAATGTACAAGGGAAATAAGCGATACATTGTGCGCTTGTGTCTTTGATCCAACTTGTGACATAGATGAATGCACTTAATGCCATGATGGAAAAAGTAATGCTGTTTACTGTTGTGCCCATGCATTTGTTTTAGCCTGTTCTATTGTTTTTTTTCCAATTATAAAAAAGTTAATATTTTATTAAAGTAACCAAAAGTATTGTGAAAATCATTGCAGGTCCCTTTTCCTCTCCTGTTCTACTACTGCAGGCTGAGGGCTCTCTCTGTAAGAGCCCAAGGGAGCTTTATGGATCCAGTGGGAATAAAAAGTCCATCCATCAAAAAGAAAGAACATAAGATTTAGGAAGAGAGACTCTCCTCCCGATTTTCATGCTGTGCATTAATTGTTCACGTTGACATTGAACAATATAACAGAAGCTTCTGTAGTCATTCTCCTATTTTGTATACTAGGGTATGAATTTCAGATATAATTAATTTTTTGAAGAATTTTGACCTATCATTTGAATGTTATTTCAAGCCTAAGGAACCTGAGAGCCTGGTTAACCACAGATCTCAGAGTAGAAGGGGGAAGAAGTTTTCCACAGTGGGCAAACATGTTCTATAGGTGTTTCAGTTTTACTAAATTATGCAGAAAAGGAGAGGAAGTTATAGGTGTGAAGGATAAAAAGCCAGGGACTGCATATAGATTGTGGATAATTTCTGAAACAAAATGGAATATGTGTAAGTAAAAGACCAGGACGTGAAAGCCTGGAGATTTGTTGGCTGATATTGGAAAGACTGAAGTTATAGACTCTGAACTATTTGGTTGCACTGTCTTAAGGTGAAAACTGGATGTTACGTGACCAGAAATCAAAAGGGCATGTTTAAGTGTAATGATTTGTTTAAGAATGAATGAGATGGCTGGACTAAAACACAGTAAAAAAACAAACCCTCAAGATGATTTAAAAATTCAAATGTAACTTGAATTGCACTCAGAAGTATATTTTCATACTGATTTTTTTAAAATTAATTATTATAATGATTATGTCACTTTATGGGTAGATCTGTGTGGTAAGAGTAGAAATATAGTGTAGGGCTCGTTTTGCCAGAGGCTTGCATTGCTATGCTTTCCAAATGGCGTACTGGTTGCAGTGTTTTGTAGGAGCCTGTCAATGCACCAGCTCATAACAAAACACAGAAAATGGAAAGATGGTATTTTTGCATCAAACTACTTATGTCTTTCACCAACTCATTTTATATGTGAGCAGTTAGTACACATACTGTTTGTTTATATTGCAGGTTTTGTTTTATTTCCTGATACTGAAGTGTGAAAAAAAGATGTCAATAATAATGACTGGCACCATTTGTTCTTAGGGCTGAAACAGAAGAGGTATCTCTCATTAGTTATTTATTTGTCTGGAGTTTTAAAACTGAATTTAAAAGGTTCTTGCCAAGGAGCCTGATCTGACAAGAGGCTGTGACTTGGTAATCCTGTTTGTGTGAGGCAAAAGTGTGCCCTTATGGGCAAAAGAAGAATCATCCCTCTCACCCCCTACATCTCGGACACCTGCACTGACCAGATATCCTGAAAATTACCATGAGAAGTACATTCATTCCTGTTCAGATTGACTGATGATAGAGTAGCAACCTCAGCTGTGGCTTCTGGATCTGCAAGTCACACAGCTGTCTGTTCTTGCTGCTTTTTGTTTGCTCCATTGAGGGTGGCCAGGCTCCTTTGCCACTGGAGTCATATGCCAAAACCTTTGCTCAGCTGAGACCAATAATTGAATAGGCTTAGTCAAGTAATTTTTTTTAATTAAATTTTGAACTCTTAAACACTTTCTAGCAGGGGTACAAACCCCTTTAATGTCCTGGTTTCAGCTGGGATAGAGTTAATTTTTCTTCCTAGTAGCTGGTATAGTGCTGTGTTTTGGATTTAGGATGAGAATAATGTTGATAACACACTGATGTTTTAGTTGTTGCTGAGTAGGGCTTACACTAGGCAAGGACTTTTCAGCTTCCCATGCTCTGCCAGGTGCACAAGAAGCTGGGAGGGGGCACAGCCAGGACAGCTGACCCAGACTGGCCAAAGGGCTATTCCATACCATATGACGTCATGCTCAGTATATAAAGCTGGGGGAAGAAGAAGGAAGGGGGGGACGTTCGAAGTGATGGTGTTTGTCTTCCCGAGTAACCGTTACGCGTGATGGAGCCCTGTCTTCCTGGGGATGGCTGAACACCTGCCTGCCAATGGGAAGCAGTGAATGAATTCCTTGTTTTGCTTTGCTTGTGCGCATGGCTTTTGCTTTCCCTATTAAACTGTCTTCATCTCAACCCATGAGTTTTCTCCCTTTTACTCTTCCGATTCTCTCCCCCATCCCTTTGTGGGGGGAGTGATTGAGCAACTGTGTGGTGCTTAGTTGCCAGCTGGGGTTAAACCACAACATTAATTTTTCATGCCATCGATAATTGATTGAGTTTCTTTGTGTGGTCTGCTGTAGGAGGTTTTCTTATTTTCCTCTGACTGTTTTTAAGCAGTAGTATTTAATACTAGACAAAACAAAATATCACAATGGTGATCCAAAGCTTACTGGACATATAGTCAAATTTCAATACATCTTTAACAGAACAATCCATAAAGAAGGAAAATGTATCCAGATTATTGAACTGTGTGTTTTGTCTGTGTGTATACAATCCACGTTGAGACCGAGCAAAGTTAACTTATAGAATCATAGAATTGTTAAGGTTGGAAAAGACCCTTAAGATCATCGAGTCCAACCGTTAACCTAACACTGCCAAGTCCACCACTAAACCATGTCCCTAAGCACCACATCTACACATCTTTTAAATACCTCCAGGGATGGGGACTCAACCACTTCCCTGGGCAGCCTGTTCCAGTGCCTGACTACCCTTTCAGTGAAGAATTTCCTAATATCCAACCTAAACCTCCCCTGGCGCAGCTTGAGGCCGTTTCCTCTCATCCTGTCACTCATTACTAGGGAGAAGAGACTGACCCCCACCTCACTACAACTTCCTCTCAGGTAGTTGTAGAGAGCAATAAGGTCTCCCCTCAGCCTCCTCTTCTCCAAACTAAACAACCCCAGTTCCCTCAGCTGCTCCTCATAAGACTTGGTCTCTAGACCACCAGCTTCGTTGCCCTTCTTTGGATGCGCTCCAGCACCTCAATGTCCTTCTTGTAGTGAGGGGCCCAAAACTGAACACAGTATTCAAGGTGCAGCCTCAACTTCCTTCGGTTTATTCCAGTTCTTCTGACTGAAAGTTGGCTTTCAGTTTTAGGTAGTGATACCTGCGAATATAGATAGAAGCTATCAATTTAAGTAGTTAGAATCATTATGCAACAGATGTAACCAAACAAAAGCAAATCTTTGTGAATAGTTAAGACACTTGTAAGATAAGAAGCTCCTGAATATTCCCCTTTAGACAGCTAGGCCTTGGGAAAGCAGATGTGTGGAACCATGAGGATAAGAAAGTTGCAAGATGACCATTAGACCAGAACAAACTGACCTTGAAGGACATTGTATATGTGATCCCAGAACTGAGTTTGTGCAAAAGTACAGGTCAGTCAGCGAACACAGTGAAGAAGACTACGAGCCTTCATCTGAAAACCCCCAAAGACCACCTGAAGACCACCACGGAAGATGACTGCACATGCGGATTGGACATTTACATATGTTAATAAGTTCCAGGAAATCTCATGTTTGTTTAGACGAATTCTCAGAAATCCTATGAATATGTATATTTTCATAGTATATAATTACTGAAAGTCTATCAAGCCTTTGGAACACTTATGGTGGAATTATCCCCAGTGCTGCCCGGTGCTGCAGTAAAGAATGCCTGCTTTCTAAAACTCCAAAATTAAGTTTTAGAGAGTGAGTTATTTTGCCGCTTTCCGGTAACAGTAGGATTTTCTGAATTGCATGGCTTAGAAAAAGCATAGAAGGACCGACAGAAGCTTCTTTTACAGGAAGAATGAGCAATCTTTATCTGTTGCCACATTTTTGTGGTTTGGCAGGGTGGCTCTGGTGGGCAGCAGCAAAAAGCCGTGTTTGATGTTGCTTCATATCCTAGTAGATTGGTGTTTTCCAAATGCTGTATGCTTTGATTACTCCTTAACTAAATAATACAAATAAGTGCTCTTAAAAAATGTTATTGAAATTCCTGGTCAGAAGCAGCGCAGTTGTTCAAACTGTGGCTTGCGGAGCACTTCCAGACAATACAGATTGAAGCCAGCTCGGGGAAATTGCTGAGCTGTGCAGTCGGGGCTTCAATTGCCCATTCAGCAGCCTGCAATCACAGCTGCCTGTGCACTATCCCCCATTCCTCCCCGGCCCCTCTCTCTGGGTTGTTGAGCAGAAATTGAAGTCTCTCTGAGTTTGTACTGATGTATATGAATTCAGCAATTTGTTTCCTGTGATACCAGTACAGGAGAAGCAGCTGATGATAAAGCCCATATATTAAGTGACCTTAAGAGAGTAGAGCTGCAGAAGCTGGTGGAGGCATGGCGCCGGTGGAGGCAGAAACCAGCTAATAGAAAATAGCAGGAAGCCTGAACAAGCAACCGTATTCATTATGGCAATTATTGGACAGAAATAAAGCATCTTCTGGGGTGAGATGAATGTTAATCTGTATTTTGTTCTGCTTGTGCAGTTCATAGTGCAAGTGGCCGGCAATCATTTGTAGGTACTATAATCACACAAATAATAATGGAGGAATTCATTTGAAAAGCAACAACAAAAAAGCACCAAAAGAACAGTGAACAGGCTAGCATTGATTCTTTGCCTTGCATAAGCTTTCTGGGATGCATTAAGGGACTAAGATGTGAAGAGTGGACAGTAACTCTAACACAGTAGATCAAGGATGGAGGGTACGTACTTCTAAGTTAACAACACAGACCTTTTTGGATGTTCTACGTTATAAATAGTTGCTTATCGGCAGCTCTGGCTGTGGGCTTTGTCTTTTGACCCATATTGCTCTTACCGTTCATTCCTTTGCCTTTGTCTTAGCAGAGCATTTCAGTTAGTACAGAAAAGGACTAATGCCATTTATTATGTTGTTTTGTCATTCAAAACAGTAAAACCAAATAGAACCACTCATATTCTCTCAACTTTTTCTTCATAGACCCACGTGTGTCTGGTGGGTGAGGGATGATGCTTTTAAAACCATCCTGGTAACTCCTTTCTGAAGAGTGACACAGGACCTTACTGGACTATAGGTAGGGAACTTTCTGCAGATAGCGTTCCGAACTTTGGATGTATTTTACGTAGTGTTAGTATTTCTGGCCATTGTTTAACTCTGAGACCTATCCATGGATGTTAAACATTGTCTGCTCTTCCCTTTATTGCCAGCAAGTCACTGTGTAGAACGCAGTCCTTTAATTGTAATAAATTTAAGAAAATGTTGAAACAGTAAAGATATGCTATGTGGGCCATTAGAAATAATTATCATGGGATCAGGAAGATCCACAACCGTGTTGTTTCATCTTCAGTTATTAATACAGTCGGGCATTGAGAAGTTGTGAGGGAAATTCAAGACAATCTCCCCAAGTTTTGCCAAGATTACTCAATGGAATCACTTGTTGCCAGATGCTGATGCTGAATGAGGGAGAACAGCAGTCACCACTGGGGGGATTAGTTTTCTGAAAGTACTCCAAGTCAATTATCAGTCCAGTTGTTGTAGAGTTTTATTAATACTCTGTGGACTACTCTACAGTTTGAATGACAAGCAAGCAGGTAGAAACTTTGAGGAAAGTGTTTCTCACCTATCCTGTTAGCTCTGGGAATGCGTACAGCATCTTTTATTTGGGAGTTTAATGTAGCTGTGAAAAGGGGATTATAGTATAGATTGTAAGATTGGAGTGAAAGATCTGGTCTGTATTTCCCAAGCAGTAGCTCCTGGAAGAGATGTGCAGCTTGTGGCTAGGAACAGGGCCATGTTTCCAGCCATGACTGCATAGGAGGCGCTGCAGTGAGCTCAAAAAGACCTCAGCCAGATGTGAGCATTCAGAAGACATTAAGAGCACTGTGCTCATGGCAGTGGTTTCCAAACTATAGCAGAACCATTACAGCTATTCTGTTATTTTTTGTTTGTTTTGGTTTTTTTTGGGGGGGAGGGGGGGATTTTCTTTTTTTCTTTAGAACAGAGGAATACTTGGTGAGTGTTTGGGTGTTGTTTTGAATGTGTTGTGCTCTTAGTTTTTATGCAGTCTTGGGATTAATAATAAGCCAGGTGCTGCTTATATTTCAAGGATGATGTATCCAACCCAAGATTCCAGGGAATCCAAAACCAGACTCTTCCTTTTCTTCAAGCCATTCTCTTTGGCAGTAACATGAGCTGAAAGGCTTATATGAATTAAAGATTCATGGTGGAGTATGAAGTCAGGCCATTAAAGTTACCTTACTGCTGATCAGACCCCCTTGAGCAGTTTGTTAATAAAGAAGTGAAAATCCAGCACTATACTGCCTAAATATAATAAATTGCTTCAATGGTAGGTGCTGCTGGGAGGAATCTAGCATCCTTTCTGGAGTCTGGTTTATTGATTATCGTATGACCCAGTTGGCAGCAAGCTGTCTTGTGAGGCACAGGACAATAATATCCTTCACAGCTACTTTGCTTAGTAATTGAAATACACTGCCAGCATTGTTTGGGACAGATATGTATTGGATAACCTATTGCTGCCAAGTTGCATGATAAAAAGAACTTTTTGGTTTTTCCATCATAAAACTTTCCTGCATTGTTCATCAGCAAGCTGAGCCTGAGGAACTCTGCTTCTGGTAAGATTTAAGGGAGAGTTTCTAGTCAAGGTGTCAATAGGTGTGTCCTGTTGCTCACTAACAAATCTGCTTATTTTGAAGTTTTCCATGCCGTACTAGAAATCTAGGCATTTGCTCAAAATTCAGCATACTTTCAGAAAATTCAGATTGCAGTGTCAAATTTATTAAAAAGTTATTTTCATAAATCCAGAAAAACTTAACCAAATGATGCCAGTAGGTACCCTCTTAGATAATCTTCATTTCTAACTCTGGTCTCTGCTGCATGATGACCTATCTGCAGGAAATGAGCACTTCTTCATCAGTCTCAAAATGGCTAAAAGCGCGCTCTTTAGCAAAACCAGGAATCTGGCAGGCCCCAAGTGCAAACCAGTCTCTTTGTAGAGAATTACCTGCAGGCTCTCTGATATGCTGGTTCTTCCTCTGCAAAGTTAATGTAGGCACCTGGTGTGGTTAGTCTGATCATCTTTCCTCTGAATTTCTCTGTTGTCTGAACTCTGCCTGAAAAGTAGACTGGCACATGTTCTCTTATTTTTCAAATTAGTCATGCCAGCTATGCATAAAAGAGCTAGAGCAAAAGCATTCCATATCTGTTGTTAAGTGTTTTATTTTCCAGATTAAAAACTGAATACTTGCAGTTTATGTGTCATTATATGCTTGTCATTCCTAATTACTTTCTGGCATGTTCTTGGGTGTTTTGTAGACAGGAAAATATATTTGATTTTTTTAAATGCACAGCTGAAATGCCTCCATAACTAGGCTAAAAAAAAAATATTCTGAGTTCTGTGAGGTGGAATACTATTGTGAGAAATAAATGTGTGGCCGTATTAACTTGTTCCTTTCCAAAGGAGTAACTTGCTTTGTCTCTTATTATCAGTAACCACTTTGTCCTGAAGAAATGAGACTGTTACACTCGTTAAGGTGGAAATTAGTCATCAAGCATATTTGGTTATTTTCAGAGCATTTAAGTGTGTGATTTTTTTCCCCTGCGGGTATTCTATACACTGCAGCATGTTTTATCAAAGGAAAATGTAGTGTTTGCATACCAGATTTTATACACACAAATTCATAAATGCACATGTACACAGAAGCAGATTTATAGTTCTGACCCTTGAGATATGCTACCAGCGAGCTACAATAACACTCCTGAAGCTTGTGGTAAATAGAAACTGTATCAGTGAAAAACAGAGTTTCTCAGCTGGCATTCCTTTTGCTTCATGGGATTTTATTCTCTCTTGACTGTCAATTGACAACTTGACTACCCTGATAATTTGCTGGAGTATAAGAAGCCTATTATTTCTCAAAAGAGCTGGAGTTCCTGAATCTGAAGTTAAATCTTCAGAGTCACCATGCTTAAGAGTGACACAGCTTTGTGGAGTATATGTCAATATACAGTCTACCTAGGATAGATTCAAATGTGAAATACATCCGAAGGCTGTGGCCAGAAATTAAATGCAAATATATTATACATAAGATTCATTCATTCAGGAGACTTTTTTTTCTCTGCCACAGGGGCTGTAATGTATGCTGTGGTTTAGAGTGCCTGAGCTGCTTCCCTGGTTGTGAGCAGTTTCATTCTTGGACCAAGCTGAGCCAAGAGTCTTCTCACTCAGAGAAAGGGGGTTGCATCCTCTCTCTCACGCGGGTTCCTAGTTCTCGCTCTTTGCCAGTGTCAGCACAAATCATTGTGCAAATATCAGGTGAAGCAATTTGTATTTGAATCAACAAACTCATCTATAACTGAGTAAAAAGACAACAGCAACAAAGACTACTTTTATCCAAATCATTAAGATGATACAACTTGTCCTGCAACTGCCTGGTAGCAGGAGAGGTTGGGAGCCCAAGGCAGTGGGCTGCCTTGTCATCAGGAAGGGCTAGTCAACTCCTTTTGGCAGCAGCCTGCAGCCAGGTTGGTTTTGGTCAGGCACAAAGCTGCTTTTCAATAGCCTCACATACCAGATGCTGCCAGCCTTATTGCAGAGCTGGGGCTAGAGGCAGCCTTGGGGCAGCTGGAGCCCCATGCACTAGGCAAAGGGGGGGCATTGGGATCTGCTCTCAGTCACCTGCAAGGTGGCCCAAGTTCATGTGACCCAAAGGCTCATGCATCCAGGGACAAGGAATTTGAGAGCTCTACAGCCAGGGCATTGCAATCAAAGACAAATCTTAATTAAGCAGGGATGGGCAGGATTTAGCTGTAGCAGCAGATGGGAAATGTGACCTAATGGTGGCTGGTCTGTCTGGGTGATATTGTAAGTTTGTTAATTTTTCTATCGTTAATTTTTCTATCGTTAATTTTTCTATCGTTAATTTTTCTATCGTTAATTTTTCTATCGTTAATTTTTCATAGAATCATAGAATGCTTTGGGATGGAAGGGACCTTTAAAGGTCATCTAGTCCATCCCCCCTGCAATTGGCAGGGACATCTACAACTAGATCAGGTTGCTCAGAGCCCCATCCAGCCTGTCCTTGAATGTTTCCAAGGATGGGGCATCTACCACCTCTCTGGGCAACCTGTTCCAGTGTTTCACTACCCTCATAGTAAAAAATTTCTTCCTTTTATCTAGTCTGAATCTACCCTCCTTTATTTTAAAACCATTACCCCTTGTCCTATCACTACTGGCCCTGCTAAAAAGTCTGTCTCCATCTTTCTTCTAAGCCCCCTTTAAGTATTGAAAGGCTGCAATAAGGTCTCCCCACAGCCTTCTCTTCTCCAGGCTGAACAACCCCAGCTCTTTCAGCCTTTCCTCATAGCAGAGGTGTTCCATCCCTCTGATCGTTTTTGTGGCCCTCCTCTGGACCCTCTCTAACAGGTACATGTCCTTCCTGTGCTGGGGGCTCCAGAGCTGGATGCAGTACTCCAGGTGGGGTCTCACCAGAGCAGAGTAGAGGGGCAGAATCACCTCCCTTGACCTGCTGGCCACACTTCTTTTGATGCAGCCCAGGATACGGTTGGCTTTCTGGGCTGCGAGTGCACATTGCTGGCTCATGTCCAGTTTTCCATCCACCACTACCCCCAAGTCCTTCTCCTCAGGGCTGCTCTCAATCCCTTCATCCCCCAGCCTGTATTGATACCAGGGGTTGCCCTGACCCAGGTGCAGGACCTTGCACTTGTCCTTGTTGAACCTCATGAGGTTCACACAGGCCCATTTCACAGAATCACAGAATTGTTAAGGTTGGAAAAGACCCTTAAGATCATCGAGTCCAACCGTTAACCTATCACTGCCAAGTCTACCACTAAACCATGTCCTCGAGCACCATGTCTACCCTTATTTTAAATACCTCCAGGGATGGAGACTCAACCACTTCCCTGGGCAGCCTGTTCCAGTGCTTGACTACTCTTTCAGTGAAGAAGTTTTTCCTAATATCCAACCTAAACCTGCCCTGGTGTAACTTGAGACCATTTCCTCTTGTCCTATCACTCATTACTAGGGAGAAGAGACAGACCCCCACCTCGCTACAACCTCCTTTCAGGTAGTTGTAGAGAGCAATAAGGTCTCCCCTCAGCCTCCTCTTCTCCAAACTAAACAACCCCAGCTCCCTCAGCCACTCCCCATAAGACTTGTTCTCTAGACCCTTCACCAACTTCGTTGCCCTCCTCTGGACACGCTCCAGCACCTCAGTGTCTTTCTTGCAGTGAGGGGCCCAAAACTGAACACAGTACTCGAGGTGCGGCCTCACCAGGGCCGAGTACAGGGGCACTATCACCTCCCTGGTCCTGCTGGCCATACTATTTCTGATACAAGCCAGGATGCCATTGGCCCTCTTTGACTCCATTCACCACCACTCTCTGGGCTTGGCCATCCAGCCAGTTTTTAACCCAGCGGAGAGTGCACTTATCCAAGCCGTGTGCAGCCAGCTTCTCCAGGAGAATGCTGTGGGAGACAGTGTCAAAGGCCTTATTAAAGTCCAAGTAGACAACATCCACAGCCTTCCCCTCATCCACTAAGAGGGTCACCTTGTCATAGAAGGAGACCAGGTTAGTGAAGCAGGATCTCCCTTTCATAAACCCATGCTGGCTGAGCCTGATCCCCTGGTTGTCCCGCACATGCTGCATAATGGCACTCAAGATGATTTGTTCCATGACCTTCCCTGGCACCGAGGTCAGGCTGACAGGCCTGTAGTTTCTGGGATCCTCCTTCCGACCCTTCTTGTAGAGGGGCGTCACATTTGCTAGCTTCCAGTCATCTGGGACCTCCCCGGTTGACCAGGACTGCTGATAAATGATGGAGAGTGGCTTGGCGAGCTCCTCTGCCAGCTCCCTCAGTATCCTCGGGAGGATCCCATCTGGCCCCATGGACTTGTGGGCATCCAGGTGGAGGAGCAGGTCAGTGACTGCCACCTCTTCGACAACTGGGGCTTCATTCTGCGTCCTATCTCCATCTCCCAGCTCAGGGGCCTGAAAACCCCGAGGATGAGCAGTCTGACTATTAAAGACTGAGGCAAAGAAGGCATTAAGTACCTCTGCCTTCTCCTCATCCTTCGTGGCAAGGTTACCTTCTGCATCCAACAAAGGAGGGAGATTCTCCCTGGCCCTCCTTTTGTTGCTGATATATTTGTAAAAACTTTTTTTGTTGTCTTTAACGGCGGTGGCCAGTTTAAGTTCCACCTGTGCCTTCGCCTTTCTAATCTTCTCCCCGCATATCCTCACAACATCCTTGTAATCCCCCTGAGTCGCCTGCCCCTTCTTCTAAAGGCTGTAGGCTCTCCTTTTTTTCCTGAGTTCTAGCCAAAGCTCTCTGTTCAGCCAGGCCGGTGTTCTCCCCCGCCTGCTTGTCTTATGGCACATGGGGACAGCCTGCTCCTGCGCCTTTGCGACTTCCTTCTTGAATAACATCCAGCCTTCCTGGACTCCTTTGCCCTTCAGGACTGCCTCTCAAGGGACTCTGTTAACCAGACTCCTAAACAAGTCAAAGTCTGCCCTTCTAAAGTTCAGGGTAGCGGTCTTGCTGACCCCCCTCCTTACCTCTCCTAGAATTGAAAACTCTTATCATGTCATGATCACTGAGCCCAAGACAGCCTCCAACCACCACATCGCCCACCAGGCCTTCTCTGTTCGTGAACAGCAGGTCCAGTGGGGCACCTCCCCTGGTTGGCTCCCTCACCAGCTGTGTCAGGAAGTTATCTCCCACACACGGAACCTCCGAGACTGCTTTCTCTCTGCTGTGTTGTATTTCCAGCAGATATCTGGTAAGTTGAAGTCTCCCATGAGAACAAGGGCTAGGGATTGTGAGACTCCAGCCAAACGCTTGTAGAATACTTCATCTGCCTCTTCATCCTGGTTGGGTGGTCTATAACAGACTCCCACCAGGATATCTGTCTTGTTAGCCTTCCCCCTGATCTTTACCCATAAGCACTCAACCTTATCATTACCATCATTGAGTTCTAGACAATCAAAACACTCCCTAACATACAGGGCTACCCCTCCACCTCTCCTTCCTAGCCTGTCCCTTCTAAAGAGCTTGCAGCCATCCATTGCAGCACTCCAGTTGTGTGAGTCATCCCACCATGTTTCCATGATGGTGACCACATCATAGTTTTCCTGCCGCACAGTGGCTTCCAGCTCCTCCTGTTTATTGCCCATGCTGCATGCATTGGTGTAAATGCACTTCAGTTGGGCTATAGATCTCTTCACCAACACAGGCATGCCACCCCTAGGCTCATCCCTAGCAAGCCTGGTTTTATCCCCTTCCCCCTTTGCATTTTTTGAGCTGGTCCAGGTCCCTCTGGATGGCATCCCATCCCTCAGGTGTGTAAACCGCACCACTCAGCTTGGTGTCATCTGCAAACTTGCTGAGGATGCACTTGATCCCACTGTCTATGTCATTGATGAAGATATTGAACAGCACTGGCCCCAGTACAGACCCCTGAGGGACACCACTTGTCACTGATCTCCATCTGGACGTTGAGCCATTGACCACTATTCTCTGGATGCGACCAGCCAGCCAGTTAGCTATCCACTGAACAGTCTGCCCATCAAATCCATATATCCTTCCAATTTAGAGAGAAGGATGTTGTGGGGGACCGTGTCAAAGGCCTTACAGAAGTCCAGATAGATGACATGCGTAGCTCTTCCCTCGTCCACTGATGCAGTCACTCCATCATAGAAGGCCACTAGGTTGGTCAGGCAGGATTTGCCCTTGGTGAAGCCGTGCTGGCTGTCTCGAATTTTTCTGTTGTTTGTTAATTTTTCTGTTGTTAATTTTTCTATTTTGAAGTTGCTGAAGAGTATTCACATGATGTGATATTAAGTATCTGCATTAAATACCTGAATTATTTGCCTTCTCTAAAGACTCTACTGACTGTGATAAACCTAAGACCTTAATTCAGCCACCTCAGTTTAGTGCCTGCTCTTCAGTGGTATGTGCAGAATTTCCCTGGTATGCACTGTCTGCTATGATAAACAGGTGCTTCAGGTGACAGTAACTTATTACTAATACAGTGTCATAGCCATAGTTTGCAGTTCAGTCAACTATGCTAAACAAACATGAAGATACCTGCCCTGGAGAATTGGCAGGCTGCATTCAGGAATGGCAAGATAATTTACAGTGCCGAACAAAACAAATACAGTCGCATGTGGCTGTGCTGTGTGCTGATTACTTGTGCTTTTAATAAGTTGGGGGTTTTTTGGCCATATGCCTGCTGAAATCTGACGCTCCCTGGTATTAATTGCCTCTTTATGCCTTGCTAAAATAGCTGTAGGAAAATATTTTTCCGAAATCTCAGGTTTTAAGGGAATTTTGAATATAGCTTGATGAGATATGACAGTGAAGGAATCCTTGAATATTTAATTTAGAGTTAAGATAATTAGTCTCTTCTGTGCAATGAAATATATAAGCTTTTCATTATAAGCTTGCCTCTGACACTGGATGAAATACAGTAGTAATTTTTCTGTAAAAACAAAGTTTTCAAGAAACCAAGCCAGTTTATAATTTTGGGTTGAATTAGACTAATAGTTTCATCTCTTATGAGTTATATAGTCCCAGCTACTTTTAAATGCTGGGCTGGATAAACACATTTAAAAAAAAAAATAATCAAATTTTCAGTCTGAAGCATGATTTTAATGAGTTGAAAACAGCTAAACAAAAGTAATTTAAATTAAATTCAAATAATAAGTTCAAATATTTTCAAGTGTATTGAAATAAATGAAAATACATTTTATTTTGTATTGCATAAAATGTTATGGATTAACTAGAAATAAAAATGTCAGTTCTCTGTTAAAATTATATATCAGTACAAATGGAACCAACTGAATTTTTTTTTCATCATACTAAAAGGATCTGTTATTGAACTGGTTTTTGCTGTTAGGCTAACTGCTGTCAGTTTTCTTTTATAGAGAAGCCAGTGTTTTTATGATGTTCATGAAGATAGTAAAATGCCTTTTAACAGATACAATTTTACTAAATGAATATTTACTGATGCCAGGTATTGATTGTGCAAGATAATAATCTCGGATAAGGATTATGATAGACATAATGCTGATGATAACGTGGTAGACACTGAGTGGAGACACCTCCCTGTCCTTGAAGAGTTTGCAGCGTGGATAGGAAAGCTGTCACCCCTCATGTGGATGGGACAGCAGAGCCCCAGAGCACTGCTGAGTGAGCTCCACAGGGTCTGCAGAGGTTCTGCAGCACTGCAGGGTCCACTTGGTTTTCTTAATTACTTAGTTGGAAAGTTATTAAAAAAAAAACCTTCTTCACCACAGTTGGTGCTGCGTTAGCATGGCAGCCATGGAGAACCACCAACCATTGCTTTCTCTGCAAAAGTCTCTCCAGGCTGCGAGGCTTTGTGCTTCCCTTCCTCCCTCCTGCTCCCCCATATGTCTTGTGTCTCTTCTGTAAGCCAGATGCCGCTCTTTAAACCTTTCTCAGTTGGTCAGGTTTTCTGAACTTCATATCTTTATTGCTCTCTTCTGCGCATTCTTTGGTTTGTCAACAACCTTGTAAAGGAGGAGCAGCCCAAAAGGGAACATGGTGTTCAGTAGCACCTGGGAGTGGGGCAACTAATCTCCTGTCCTGTGTGTGCTGTTCCCGTTAATGTGTTACAGAATTCCTGGTGCCTTTTGAGATGATGACATCGTGTTGTTAGCTCACATTCAGTTTGTGGCTTACTCCAAACTTGTCTTCTGTTACAGGGCTGCCTCCCCCCCCCCCCCCCCCCCCCCCCCAGTGGTAGAATATGACACTCTGACATTTAATCTTATAATAAAGCAATGAGAAAACTGTCATGAATCATGGTAATTCCCTTGGTATAATCACTTATACCCCTGTGATTTAGCAGGTATTACTCTTTTTTTGTTTTGTTTTTTGTTTTGTTTAAACATTGCCCAAAATAAACATGTGTTAGAAGAAGCTTCAGACTGAAAAATGCTTTAGTGAAATACATAAAATCCATCTTTATTTCCAGGTTAGGGGTGGGCGTAATGGGTTTTGCTGTGGATCTGGACGGGTCCCACAGCTGTGTTAGCGTGACATTGGTGCCCTGCTGCTGGCATTGTCCTATGTCAGAGCAAACACTCAAAGTCCTGTTTGGTTTGTGGTCAATAAAGATCCCAGCGCTGCTTTTTTTCATGGATTAAGGGGATAACTGTGGTGGCCAAACTAAGTTTCTGACAGTATAGTTTCCCCTTTAGCCTTAACTGCTACTTATAAAACTTTGCAAATAAAACTCCTAAACTGGCAGGCTAGTTTTCTTCAGCTAGAGGGTAAGCCTTTCTAAGAGCTTTTGTTCTCCCTGAGGTTTATTGCAAAATGAAAATGTTCTCTTTGTCTCTGGCATCAACTCAGGTTTGTAAACTTTGTTAACCAAAGAAATATTGAGTTCATATTCCAAAATACTTGGAATTTAGTTGTTGACTTTTGGGTACACAGGGCCGTTGCTCTCACTCAGCACAGTTTTGCCCTTAAACTTCCAGATGATCCCTGTACACATTTTCTTGTTTATTCCCTTTTCTGTCAGAGGGCTCTTTCCTGGAAAATAGAACGTGAGCACAGTTTCCAAATTGTGCTGAGGGCGATCGTTCTCTTCTGCTGTAAGAGCACTTGGTGGGACAGGTTGTGGAGATTTTGCACGTTACTGATTTTTTAGCACTGCAGATGGGAATATTTGAATTATCAGAGACGATGAATGGATGGAGTGCATACCTAGAGAGGGAGATTGGTAGGTAGGATGTGGGGTTCAGCTGGGAGTTTCTGCCTGTAGGGCAAGTGGGAAGGGGTGGTAGCTGGGAGGGGCTGCGGCAGGTAATACTTTCCAGTAATGATCATCTGACCTTCACCCACTCTCCTTGGCACAGCTCGCCCCCCTGTCTTCCAGCCCGTCTCCTTCCCTTGGACATCACAGCTTCTTCCTTCCTCTAAAGTTGACCTTGGCTGCACATGTGCCGAAAGGTGAGTTCCCATTGAACAGCCTGCTTCTTTGTCTTGGCTGGATTCCCAATCCAGATGCTGGATTATTTTATCTTTTAATTATTTTTTTGGGGGGTTGGGGGGGATGGGAGGGACAGAAGGCAGTGCCAGATTATAAGGACTGGTTTACAGAGACTTTGAAGGTGGAGCTGTTCAGTATTGAGGAATAATGTTTTCTTTGTACAATATTAATCACTTTGCATTCCATTTTCACTGTAACAGCTCAGATAAAATTCCTCCACGCTATGGGCTACTTAGATGAGTACTGTATATTCAAGTGAACTTTTTAACCTGGTAAATGAATCATACAGAAAAAGTTAATGCTATTTATATTTAATTAAACATTTGCAAACTAGGCAGGAGGGAAGAGTGTACACAAAAGCAATGTTACCCTTTATGTTCAAGCTAATCAAGGGAAACCTGGTGTCTTTTTGAGAGATGACTGTAGCAGAAGCTCATACTCATCAGTTTATTGTAATAAAGGGGTTGATTTTTAAAAAGGACACTGTCCACTTGAATATTGTGAAATTCAGTAATGTTAAAAAAATGCCTGATTGGGAGTATAGCCTCCCTTTTCTGATTGGTCCCGCTTATTTCTTGATAATGTTATCTTCAGAGGGTTTGGGGAGGGGGCTGGAAAGAGATAAATGCATATGGTAAGGTTCATTCTGTCTGTTTTACTCCCTGTATGCCTCCATATCTATTTAGCACCTTGCTAGAGATTTGATCTTACACATGATGCTATAAAATGCCTGAAAGCATTTCATTTTTAAAGAAGTGCAGTATGCCTTTATCTTGCTTTTAATGAAACTTTATAGCCTTCCTTGTTGCCTACAGAATTTTGCAAATGTGAATCCTAAAGGCTGAGGCCCCTGAAGAAATAAGAAAGCTCATTTTTTAAGCACAGTTTTAAGCCAACCTCATGAATGTTGAATGCCTGTGGTAAGCTTGGCAAATCAAGTAATGTCTTAATACAGTCCCATTCACTGTCTTTGGTGTATGAATGCCTCAGCTACTTAAAACAAAGAGTAGAAATAGTATCTTTCTCTACATCTTCTTTCTCAACCTGTGAGCAAACTGATTTACAGATATACACATTGTTGTGCTGGTTTCGGCTGGGATAGAGTTAATTTTCTTCCTAGTAGCTGGTATAGTGCTGTGTTTTGGATTTAGGATGAGAATAATGTTGATAACACACTGATGTTTTAGTTGTTGCTAAGTAGGGCTTACACTAAGTCAAGGACTTCTCCGCAGCTTCTCATACTGCCCTGCCAGCAAGGAGGCTGAGAGGGGGCACAGCCAGGACAGCTGACCCAAACTGGCCAAAAGGATATTCCGTACCATATGACATCATGCTGAGCAAAAACTGGGGAGGTTGTCTGGGGGGGTGCAGCTGCTGCTCAGGAACTGGCTGGGCATCAGTCAGTGGGTGGTGAGAAATTGCATTGTGCATCACTTGTTTTGTATATTTTTATCATTATTATTATTTTCCCTTCCTTTTCTGTCCTATTAAATTGTCTTTATCTCAGCCCATGAGTTTTACCTTTTTTCCGATTCTCTCCCCCATCCCACTGGGGGGGAGTGAGCAAACAGCTGTGTGGTGTTTAGCTGCCTGCTGGGTTAAAACATGACAGTTGTGTATTAGTTGCTCTCTCTATGTGGATGCTACTTAAGTCACGATCCTGCAGTGAGATTTCTAAGCATAAGGCACTGCTAAAATCACTGATGCAGGATGAGAAGGCATGCATCTCTCTGAAGAGGGCTCGTTTCATGTCTGGGCAGTGCTGAGGGAGAGCAACAAGGCATGTTTTAGCATGGAAATGCTGGACAGACTGTTTCAAGTGCAGGGAAGGGACAGGAAGTTCTTAGTAGTATAACTACTGTGTAGGACTGAGTCATACTTGTTTATATATAAAAAAATAGTTTTCTTGTTAAAATAAGCAGCAGTTGTATTTGCTTGCTGGAATTTTCTCAGTGAAATTTTTATTTCAGGAGAAAGACTTTACCCAAAGCTTACCAAAGTACAGAAATTTCAGAGCATTTCAGAGTTTAGCTGCTTTTAAAAGTGAAGAAATCATCTTGCCCTCTGTTCTTTCTATTGTTTCTTTAAGCAATAATTAAACTATTCAACCCTCAAGGTCACTTATCATTGGGAGAGATACAAACACCGAGCTGGAAAACAGTTTTGCCCTTTGCAATTTCTAGGTGCCTTCCTGGTGATAAATGGCCTCTATTAAAAAGAGAGACAATTATGTTTAATTGATTGCAGTGGAGATTTTTTGCCTTTTTAATTGTAGTACCTAAGATGTTTTCTGCCTTAAAGAGACTGATATATTCATTTGCATGTTTTTTCCATGTCTTAGTGCAAATTCTAGCAACGTTCCAGAGCCGTCTCCTCTCATGGGGAAGGGGAAATGGTGCCATTTATCTCCTTGTTGCCTATGGCTCATATTATTGCACCCAAACCCAAATCCTTCATGTCTTGATTACCCAAAATAGAGATTTGGGTTCTTAGTGTACAGAACGTCAACATTGGTAGCTAATAGGCTTCCTTTGTGGATTTGAGTTGAATGTAGCTACAGTGATATTTCTGTGTTTGTGTAACTTGCATGTTTTGTAGTGATCAAAATATCACAAGAGCAACCTTTTGAAAAGTACAGCTGACTTAATAAATGTGTTTCTGATGTTGGTATCTACTGGAAGAGGCATTTGGAGAAAGGAGGGGAAGGAGTGATTGAGAAATAGAAAAATGACTCTTAAGAAATATTTGTCCTCTCTTCTTTCCCATGTTTGGCTACTTCCATCGTAAACTGTGGAGTGATCGATGCCTGTCTGAATGAGATGTAAGATGGCTCTCGGAAGGTGAAATATTTTGCAGTTTTTAACCTCCTTCCTTACTTTGCTACATTTAAAGTTGTCAGTTTTAAACATGCTAAAGGCTGACAAAGTTTAGTAACTGTGAAGGATGTTTGTTTAGTTTACACTAATTCTTCATTTATGGTATCCTGCCTTTTTTAAGGAAAAAAGAAGAAAAGTGAACAAGTAGTGGTTTGTCTCATTTCTGAAATTGTTAACATGAATGTGTATATCCCATACGGGATGATGATGATGATGAACTCCCTTGAAATATTAGAGTTGCTCTCCATTAAGAAATGTGTGCACTGCAGTTAATGAAACAGCACTTAGCTTTGCTAATATTGCACTAGAGCAATACAGAGGTTTTTTTAACATGAGTGGATTCCCAGAACTCTTGCTTTATAAATAAAGTCTGTTCCCAGTGAGTCTTAATTGATAATGACAGTTAATGTAATACCTGCTGGCTAGGCCTGGCCTTTACTAAGAGTTCTTTGAAACTTATTTATTGATTGCTGCAATCAATTTGGTTGTGGGGTTTTGGGGTTTGTTTTGGTTTGGTTGGGTTTTTTTTTTTTGATGGGGTGAGTGAGATTAAAGTCTCAAAAACCTTTTCTGCCTTTTTGTTTGTAAAGCATTTGGTGGTTTTGATTTTACATGTGATTATGGCCCCAAGAATTACCATTATTAATATTAAATAAATGTCATTTTCTGTCCAGGTTGACCAAAGGCTGTCCAGAAGTAGAGACACAGAATTTGCCTAACTCTCTATATCATCAGTTCTAAACTAATTCTTGATTATTTACCTGTGCAGAAAATGGGGTTTAGTTACAAGGCTGAGATATCTCTTTCCATGTGAATAATAAGCTCATGCATTAGAGGGAGGCATTCCTCTCTGTTGTTCTCAGAGTCATTAGTACTTTATATTTGCACGGTGCTGTACAGACACCAAGTAATGAACCCTTGTCCCATGGTACAAACCTTAGCCAGCTCTGCTGCTGTGTACAAAAGGGATGGGAGTTGTGCTTTGATCCCTCTTACCTTTAGTATTCCTTTAGAAGTCAAAGGTTTGGTTTGATTGCCATTATCAGAGAATGGATAATGTTAGACATAAATCATCCAGCAGTGACATTCATCTCATGTTTTTCTATTCCCTGTCTCTCTTTGCATACATTTAAGTAGTTAGATTCTTAGTGCTGAATTACTTAACTGTTGGAAAGTAAAAATATTTTAAAGGGATACCTCTTTTTATTTCCCTTTGTGTATTTTTACTTCAAAAATTATGTAGTTATGAATTTATACACCTTGCACTAGGCACTGTATGTATGGCACAGTTTTATCTAGCACTACATCAACAAGGGAGACATACACTATGGAAAAATAGAAAAAATAGCTATAAAATTTAGTAGGAGATTTTAGTTGGGGTAACTTAAACTTAAGTAACAATTTTTAGTGAACTAGATTCTGATTTTTATTATGTCCCTTTAAGAAGGGGTCATTTGTGCTGCCTTAGAGGCTGGTTTGTGCTGCCTTAGAGGCTGGTTTGTGCTGCCTTAGAGGCTGGTTTGTGCCCTTATTCATTCCGTGTATTCCAACTTTATTTTGGCAGGACAATTTTACTCTGAATATTTTGTTGCAAGTTTATCAGCTAGTTGGAATAATCTTTCAGTCCTGGATCTGAAATGGACACAGGATTAGAGTGGTTCAAAATTTATAGCTCAACATGCACTTTACAAGTGACTAATCCAACCAGTGGAGAGATTATGCAGTTGTAAATGTTCTAAGGGACAAGGAGTGCAATAAAATAATTCATCCTGCAGCACGTCCATTAAAAATTAAACATCAGTATAGTAGAGAAGTCTTGTCCTGGTGTATGTAGTCATAAAACAGAACAAATTACACAACCCACTTTTATTTTACTATTGCTCTGTACAGATAATAACCATTATTAAGCATTTCTTTCCTAGCTGTTGTTGCAGACTAATATATTAGTCCCGGCTTTTGGTGAGAAATGTGATTAATAAAAAATCCCCTCCTTTACAGAGAAGTACTTCAAACATAATAGAAAATGTTAAACGTTTTGTAGCTCTTTTGAACATCCTATAGCATGATAAAGAGAATGATGAACTTAAGGATTTTATAGACTGTTAAAAGGCCTGTAACTTTTTTCTTTCTCAAAATCCTGAGTTCTGCAGATTCTGTTGTTCCCACCATGCCCTATTATGGACCTCCACAGTTTTGATCTGTGTTAATAGTTTCTGTTTATTAATGAGACTGCATCTCTGATGAAAATGGTTTGACAGCTAGTGCGATAGTTTTCAAAATTGATAGAGAAACTTGCATTTTTGTCAAGATGATAAAAATTATTTTTGTCTCTTCCATACTGCCTTTCCCCATCACTTTACTAGGATCCCCTCTTGACAGCAACATGGAATTGTGCTAATGTTAAGCAGGGCCAGGCAGTACCATCTCCAGTCATGCACTCCCCTAGTGTAAACATGCACCCTGCCTAGCCAGGACTATTTTCAACAAGTGCTTTTGCTGAAAACTAGCTCTTGGTTTTCAGCCTTTTATCCTTTCTGCATGGGAGCCTCATTGGATGATGTATTTTGGGGAGCTGCAGGGTTATTGGGAGTGAGGACCGGGAGAGGGAAGACACAGTCACAGTGTTCCTGCTGTCACTGCAGCCCCCTAAGAATGGTATTGCAGCATCCCTCTGAGATCGGTGTCTCCAGTGGGTAGAAATGGCTGCCTGGTGGCTTGGGCTGGGGAGCTAAGTATTGGTAACTTAAGCATGCCTGGAACTGTTCCTAATGCTAAGACCAGCTGGTACGGAATGTCCCGCCTCTTTACTATCAATCAAACTGGTTTTGCTCTTAAGTCATACTTAAGAATTGTTTTTAACTGTGGTACTTGACCCAAGCCAATGGTCCAACAGGGATCCTGGTAACAGTTTAGCTCTAGAGATAACCAAATTTCAAGGGAACTGGATAAATGCTCTTCCAGGGACAATGTGCCTGGGAGTGTTCCCATGCACTGTTTAGTTTAGTGTAGACCCAGTCAAGATGGGGAGATGTGATACTAGTCCTTTTGCTCCTCCTTTGCCTTTCCATATGGAGATCAACATGGCTTCAGCAAGCCGGTGGTCAAGACTTGGCCTGTGATGTTTTGAGTGAGCAATCATCGTGAGTCCCAGTGATGGAGGAAGGAATATCTGGATGGATGCTAAGGCCAAATTGGCCAAGGATTTTGAACAGGAGGAAAGTCTTGACTTGGTGGAGATACAGTTTGAATAGCAGAGGACAGCATTTTAATTTCAAAGAAAATGTTCTGCTACATTTTGTGACTTTTGAGGATGCCTGGGTCAATTCTTAAAGAAAGTGAGTAACAGCAAGAAAGCCTGGAGACATGGGGAAAACTCTCGCTGTTGCTAATGTGCTGTGTGATAGGTGCTTTCTTGCAATGGCTCTGAGGTGGATTTGGGTACGGTTAGTCCCAATGCACACCACTTAATACTGAGGATTTCCTCCCCCCCCCCCCCCCCCCCCCCAATCTTTTCTGAATCATCACCTGTGATTTACTCTATGGGGCAGGGACCTGGAGACATGTGGGGGTGGTAATGCTGATTTGTACTGCTGATGTCGCCCGATCAAGACTGTCAGAGAGTACACTGAAGAAATGAGGGTTTATAATTAGAAACTAGGTAATTGGAGTACACTCGCCTAATGTTCTTATTAATTCTGCATGCGGCCCTCCCTTTTATTCAAATTTCTTTTATTGTTTTTCAAAGGTTTGCTCTAAGAACTTTTCCCACATGAAACCTGGATCTAGCTGTCCCTGCTATTTTTTTCTTTTTGCTAAATTTAAACAATCAGATTGACTACCTTGCCCTTTCATTTTACAAATTTTGAAGTTAAGCAAATTAAATAGGAACATCTACAGATTTCCAGTGACATAGAATCACTGGCTTAATAAAGAACTACTGCCACCTTGGCAATACTATATAAATTAAATAAGGTGGGATGTAATTTGGAGTAGGTAGACAGAGACATTAAAACCAAGTGCATAAAGCAATTTTTTAAATTAATACTCTTAAATTAATACCTTTTTCTTTCATATATTCACTCAGCATCGGGACAGTCAAAAAGTGTCCAGCTGCAGTTGTCAGAGGCAAAATGGGAATGAACTATTCTAACCCGTTTTGCTTCTTGTTTTTCTTGTAATGGAGAAAACATTGTCTCATTTTGACTTAGTGTGGGGTTTGCCTTAGACCATATGCAAATAGTAGCAAATTTTAGTTTATATTGGGGTTCTACACAATTTATTTTTTTTTTAACTCCATGAAATTAGCTATTAATATCCTGGAAGTGCAATGAATACAGTTCATTTACTTGAAAATTCATACTTTTTTTTTTTTTTAATAGATTTAGTGAAAGATGATGAAAAGCTTGCAAAGACAGCGCTTGAGGCTTTTGGGAGGATAGGTACAGTTGCCTAATTCTTGTTGCAACTTGTTTGCAAGTACAAAGCATTTAGAAGCAGTGCAGTTGACAATAAGTGTATGATGTACAGTGTGACAACAGTAGAAACCAGAAACCCTTGATGTCTGTAACTTTAAATCAGTGAAACCTAATGTTAAGTGATATAAGGAGTGCAGCCGCATCCTCCAGCTGCTCCAGCCCAGCCAGAGAGAGAGAGAGGGAGGGAGAGGGAGAGAGATATCTTTTAGCTCCCTCCCAAATTCCTTTCACAAGTGGTTAGTAGTTTTGCTAATTGGAAAATTACATCAGCGACCAGTCAAACCAAGAGGAGTGATACCAGGGCTGTCCCCCAGGCAGTAGGTGTGGGGGGGAATAAGACGCTTCACAGACCATGGGGAATGGGGCCGAGGCAAGGCCGCCCTGTCTCCACAGGGCTCCCTCCCTCACCCTCGCTCCAGGTACTGTCCGGTCCTGGGTCCTAGCGACCGTCGCTCTGCATTGTGGTTTTAGCACCCGGGCTGTTTGAGACATCTCATTGTTTTGCACTAGCAGTTCTCTACAGACACACACACACACACACACACATATGCATGGACACACACAGGACACTAACACGGCTGGTTATGCAGATTGCCACAGACAATGCGCTGCCTTCAACAGCACCTACGTCCAGGACTCACATAAAACCTAAACATGGACAGCCAAGTCCCCTTCCTCCTCTTCAACTGGTAGAGATAGAAGTTCACTAGTGAAGGCGCACACATACACGTATTCGTGGATCCCTTGAGTACCAGCACAGCCCCTCAGTCCACTCAGCACCCCTGCACAGATCCCAGGCCCCCTTACCCACTTCACAGGTCCCCTACTCACCGACTAGTCCAATTTGCTCAGTAGTAAACACACGCACACACACTCGTCCCTCACGCACTCCACATTCGCAAGTCCCTCTGGGCATATCAGCACGGATCTCTTGCCCACCTGATACCCCGGCCCGGACCTGAGCGCCTACCCCCCCACCCTGCCACTTGTCGGCTAGTCCAGCTTAAAGTTTGCTAGCGAATATACACGAACACCCCATGCATACCAGGATTAGAGAAGATAAAGACACTCACCCTTCCCCTGCCCTGCCCAAGCAGCTGGCACCAGGCACACAGGCTGTGACTTGTGGTCCCGCTCCAGCCGCTGGTGCAGAGCCCTTCATTCACCTCACTCATGCTGGTTCCCCCCAGTTTGGGAACACCCTGTTCCTGCCCTAGTGGCTGGAGGTTAAAGATCCCAGCTCACTCCAGTAGCTGACACCACAGACCAGGGATGCCTACGCTCCTGGTCTGACTTCAGTAGCTGGCACCCAGTCCATTCATGCCAGTCCCCCTAGTAGCTGGCTCTCTGGGCTCAAAGTCTGGAGGACCCTCCCTAGATCCAGAGTGCTATTGCCACTCCAACTACCGACGCTAGGACTCTCACTCACTCCAGTAGCTGGCACCACAGGCCGGGGGTGCCCACACCCCCAGTCTCACTCCAGTAGCTGGCACCAAATTCCACTCACACGCATACAGGTCTCACCAGTAGCTGGCATTTAGTCCTTGCAGCGCACATACACATGGGATAGAGTGAGATTACACAGAGATAGTTAAGAAAAGATTTAATAAGAAGATATAAGATGGTAGGACAGACTGTGGTGATCAGGTGCAGGGCTCAGCCAGACAAGCGTAATGACAGGCCCTGTTTTATACCCTTTTCTGTCTGTGTTGTCTCCCCCCCGCCCCTGGTTTTTGTTACTCCCTGTTCCCCCTTTCCCCTGCACGTCCCCTTGTGGGTTTGTACAGCTCTACTGATTCCTCCCAGTCTGGGATTCCCCCTGGTTTGAAGTCTTATCGGTTGCAAAGTCCAGTTTGATCTTCCTGGAAGTGGAGCCTGTGGTTTCTTGATAGCCCATCAATTAGTGTGACTGGCGAGGTTTGTTTCTTGTCATTGTCTCCATGTTTGTTTTGTCAGGTTGTCAGGTCTGTGTCTGGGTATATTTTGGTTTTTAGCTTCCCCCTTTTCCCTTGGTTTCCCAATTGACAAGGTCCATGATCAGATAACCTTGCCGAAATAAACATACTCACACTCCCACGTGCCCTCATTAATTAGTGTGACTGACCAGGTTTGGTTCTCATCACCGCCTCTCTTATTGTTTGTCGGGTTTGTGTCTCAGTATGTTCCTGTTTATGGCTTCCTCCTTTTCTTATTTTCCCTTGCAGCACTGAAAAAAGTCCTTGACCAGATAGTCATAAAGGAGCAGATGCTCTCCTTTCACATACTCTTACACCTAAAACTCCCAAATGCGGGGACTTTCCACTTTAAATCTGAATTGGCAGCTGTTTTGTCTTTTTGAGACTTGTTTAATAGAAGTATAAAGCTCAAAATAAGACTCTTATTTTCCTGCCCTTCAGAATTTTGGTACTTAACTAATGGTTAACAATTGCTGTCTCAAAGCAAAGAGTTTATCTCATATTGTAACCAGCTGTCTAAAATTAGGATAAATAATGGAACTGAAGAGTCAGAGATGCTCTGTCATGTTTTAGAAGCTCTTTTGCCTATGTGAAGATCAAGATGTATTAGTGCAAATTAAAAAAACGCTTGAGGTATTTTATCTAATAAGTAAAGTTTCTATTTTGCATATGCTGTCATTATTTCAGTGTAAAATTTAACTAATTTTAGCATGTGGTTAAGTGGCTTAAGGTACACGTGATCAAAGCTAACAGGAACCAAAGTAAAATATTTGGTAAAGAATTGTTATGATCCAAGTTGCTTTAGTGGCTCTGCAACTGCTTCTCAGTGGTGCTTCCACTTATCGTTTGGGCTTACTCCGACAAAGATGGTAGCATGAACTGCATAGTCTGGAGCACTCTGGAATTCAGAGCAAGCTGCTAAACTGAGCAGGATGGCTGCATCCTGCAGGTATTGTATTCCCAGGTAGCCAGTGCTTCTTGGTTTTTCCTCCCTGTCAGGCTTTGTTCCATTGGTAGACTGAGACTTGCCCGTTCCCATATATTTTCTTTTTTTAATTATTGTTCAATGTTAGCATTTCCCTAATTGGGACAAGCAACTAGAGAATAGTAACATATGTGTGTATATCAGTCTATATATTTTTAGGGATGAACTCTATATATTTGTGGGATGAACTCTTCAAGCAAGTAGCCGTGTTACAATAGGAGCTTAACAGGCAGCACAGTATCCAGGAATCTGAGCGAGAGATGGATGCGTGGTATTGTGCACTGTCACAACCTGAGGACAGCCCTGTCTTAAGTCTTTGCAAAGGGAAGGTAAGCTTGCTTCCAACTCTGAGCTGACAGACTCAACTAACTCACAAGACAAAGGAGATTGGACTCTCATCTCTGCTCAGGGCAGGAGGAGGAATCTTCCCCTTCCCCCCTGAAGTGCTCCTACATAACAGGTACAATACCCTGGGGCTGGAGAATGAAAAGAACATGAGTAATGGGCAAGACCCAGGAAAGGCCAACCAAGCAAAGTTGGTCCACCCGTATTAGAACTGCTGCCACCAGAAAAGTATGTAGGGTGTTAGTAATTGGAGAGTCCTTGCTGAGAGGCACTGAAGCGCCCATTTGTCGCCCAGACAATGTCTCTAGAGAAGTTTGCTGCCTGCTGGGAGCTCACATTTGTGATGTCACGGAGAGGCTGCTGAGCCTGGTAAAGCCTGTGGACTATCGCCCGTTCCTACTATTCCAAGTAAGGTCAAATGATGCTGCAATGAGGTGACTCAAATATCAAAAGAGACCTTATGGCCCTCGGAACAATGTTAAAAGGGGATCAGGAGCACAGGTGGTGTTCTCCTCTATCCTCCCAGTTGGAGAAGGGGGTTCAAGAAAAAGGAGACAAATTGAACAGGTGAATGACCGGCTGCGTAGCTGGTGCCATGCTCGAGGTCTCGGCTTCTACAATCTTGGGCATACCTTCAAGAAACCGGGCCTGTTGACAGCTGACAGGGCTCAACTGACCAAGTGGGGCAAGGGTGTCCTGGGCAACAAGCTGGCTGGACTTATAAACAGAGCTTTAAACTAGATTTAGTGGGGGAAGGGGATGGAGTTCTAAGCACTAGAGAAGAGCCAGGGGCTGCTGAGGCATTAGGAAGCAACAGGGAAGCACCTGTGAATCGCCTCGAGGGAATTAGGGTGAGCTCCTCTAAAAAGGTGATGTGGCCAATAGCCCAGCTGAAGTGCCTCTATACCAATGCACACAGCATGGGAAACAGGAGGATCTGGTAGCCACTGCCCAGATGGAAAACTATGACCTGATTGCTATCACAGAAACTTGGTGGGATGAATCGCACGATTGGAGTGCTGTGATTGACGGCTATAAACTATTCAGAAGGGATAGGCAAGGAAGGAGAGGTGAGGGAGTTGCCCTCTATGCCAAAAACAGGATTGATTGCATGGAGCTATCTGAAGAATAGCAATGTGCAAGCTGAGAGCTTATGGGTGAAAATTAGAGACCAAGCCAACAAAGGAAATTTTGTGGTTGGTGTCTACTACAGGCCCACCCGGTCAAGAAGAGGAGGTTGATGAAGAGTTCTTTCTTCAACTGCAGGAAGCATCACACTCGCAGGCCCTGACCCTGATAGGGGACGTCAACCACCCGGACATCTGCTGGAAAAGCGGCACAGTGAACCGCAAGCAGTCCAGGAAACTACTGGAGTGCCTTGAGGACAACTTCCTAGTACAGGTGATGGAGAGCCCGACCAGAGGAGAGGCACTGCTGGACCTGTTGCTCACTAATGCAGAAGAACTTATTGGAGAGGTCAAGATTGGAGGTAGCCTGGGCTGCAGCGATCATGCCCTGGTAGAATTCTCAGTCTTGAGGGGTACAGGATGGGCAAAAAGTAGAGTCAGGACCCTAAACCTCAGAAGGGCAAACTTTCGGCTGTTTAGGGCGCTAGTGCATGGGATCCCTTGGGAAACTGCCCTCAGAGGCAAAGGAGTGAACGAGAGCTGGGAGATATTTAAAGACATTTTTCTTAGGGCTCAAGAGCTCTCAATCCTGAAGTGCAAGAAGTCGGGCAGAGGAGGCAGGAGCTGCCAGCTTGGCTAAGTCAAGACCTCTTAGCCAAACTAAAACACAAAACCAAAATGCATAGGCAGTGGAGGCAGGGATAGACATCCTGGGGAGATCATAGGGATATGGCCCGGGAGTGCAGGGAGGGGATCGGGAAAGCCAAGGCACAGCCGGAGCTGAACTTGGCTAGGGATGTAAAAAATAACAAGAAGGTTTTCTTCAAGGTACACAGGACAACAAAGGAAGATGAAAGAAACTGTACCACCCCACCCCACCCACCCCCGATGAGCGAAACGGGAGACCTGGCTACAACTGACATGGAGAAGGCTGAGGTACTCAACAACTTTTTTGCCTCAGTCTTCACCAGCAAGTGCTCGAGCCACGCCGCCCAACTCACAGAATCCAAAGGCAGGGACTGGGAGAATAAAGTACTGCCCACCGTAAGAGAAGATCAGGTTCGAGACCATCTAAGGAACTTGAATGTGCCATGGGACCTGATGAGATGCATCTGAGGGTCCTGAGGGAACTGGCGGATGAAGTTGCTAAGCCACTCTCCATCATATTTGAAAAGTCGTGGCAGACTGGTGAAGTTCCCAGTGACTGGAAAAGGGGAAACATAACCCTCATTTTTAAAAAGGGAAAAAAGGAAGACCTGGGGAACTACAAGCCGGTCAGTCTCAACTCTGTGCCCGGCAAGATCATGGAGCAGATCCTCCTGGAAACTATGCTAAGGCTCATGGAGAACAGAGAGGTGATTGGTGACAGCCAACATGGCTTCACTAAGGGCAAATCGTGCCTGACAAATTTGGTGGCCTTCTACAACGGGGTTACAGCATTGGTGGACAAGGGAAAGGCGACTGACGTCATCTACCTGGACTTGTGCAAAGCATTTGATACTGTCCTGCACAAGATCCTTCTCTGTAAATTGGAGAGACGTGGATTTGACAGGTGGACCACTCGGTGGATAAGGAATTGGCTGGATGGTCGCACTCAAAGAGTTGCGGTCAATGGCTCGATGTCCAGGTGGAGACCAGTAACAAGTGGTGTCCCTCAGGGGTCTGTATTGGGACCAGTATTATTTAACATCTTTGTCGGGGACATGGACAGTGGGATTGAGTGCACCCTCAGCAAGTTTGTGGATGACACCAAGCTGAGTGGTGTGGTTGATACTCCAGAGGGAAGGGATGCCATCCAGAGGGACCTTGACAGGCTAGAGAGGTGGGCCCGTGCGAACCTCATGAAATTCAGTAAGGCCAAGTGCAAGGTCCCGCACCTGGGTCAGGGCAATCACAAGCACAAATACAGGCTGGGTGGAGAATGGATTGAGAGCAGCCCTGCAGAGAAGGACTTGGGGGTAGTGGTGGATGGAAAACTGAATATGAGCTGGCAATGTGCACTCACAGCTCAGAAAGCCAATCGTATCCTGGGCTGCATCAAAAGAAGCGTGGCCAGCAGGTCGAGGGAGGTGATTCTGCCCCTCTACTCTGCTCTCCTGAGACCCCACCTGGAGTACTGCGTTCAGCTCTGGAATCCTCAGTACAAGAAAGACATGGACCTGTTGGAGCAGGTCCAGAGGAGGGCCACAAAGATGATCAGAGGGATGGAACACCTCCTCTATGAGGACAGGCTGAGAGAGTTGGGGTTGTTCAGCCTGGAGCAGAGAAGGCTCCAGGGAGACCTTATTGCGGCCTTCCAGTACTTAAAGGGGGCCTACAGGAAAGATGGGGAGGGACTCTTTATCAGGGAATATAGTGATAGGATGAAGGGTAATGATTTTAAACTGAAAGAGGGTATATCTAGATTAGATATAAGGAAGAAATTCTTTACTGTGAGGGTGGTGAGGCACTGGAACAGGTTGCCCAGAGAAGTTGTGGATGCCCCCTCCCTGGAAGTGTTCAAAGCCAGGTTGGGTGGGGCTTTGAGCAACCTGGTCTAGTGGAAGGTATCCCTGCCCATGGCAGGGGGGTTGGAACTACATGATCTTTAAGGTCCCTTCCAACCTAAACCGTTCTATGAGTCTATGACATCTTGATAGCGAGTAGTTGAACGTGAGGGTTCTTGATTTCCTGGTATCTATTAGAAGGCATCATAAGAAAACTAGCTTTTTGTATATACTGCAAATGTCTGTTGAATTTATTTAATTCAGTGTTCAGTGACTCCACTGATCACCTGCAAGAAATATTTTTTTTTTTTCCTCCATTGATGTATAATTTGGCTTCTAAAATGTTTTGCTCTTACTTAAACCTGGAGATTAGCCACATTCTATGATTCTGTGATCTAAACACTGTTATATAAGGTGTACTGCAAAAGCATCTGGGTGGCTGCTTGATGTGTCTTGCTCATGTACTTAATATTAGGGTTAGATTAATGAGGGAGCTATTAGAGAAGGAAGAGTTGGCTTCTGTTATAGCATGTTGTGATTGTCTAGGCATTTTCATCTACTACCTAATTTTCACCTTGTTTTTGCAGTTCCTTAAGACACTGTTCCTTGATCCCATCTATACTTTTCCTCTTGATCAAGTTAAAAATTCCAAGTTTATAAAATCCTGCCTAGATTCATTTTACAGCAATCTCTAATATCCTGCACTCCAAACATATTTTTCTGTAATGCTGAGACATAGCTCAGTGTGCTTTTAAAAAGTATTTCCATTTACATAGGACTCGAAGAATGTGATTATGATCCAAGAAGTTCCCTTTTTGTAGTAACCTAGAAACTTTAATGATTACCTGCAGTTTTGTAAGAAAGATGTTATACAACAATTTCATAATCATACAAAACTGCTATTTTTAATGGCTTTCCAATAGAGACATCACCCAAGGTTTTTATTTTTCTTGTGCTTATTCTGTTGTATAATTGGTTTCTGGTAGTATCAAACCACTAGGAAATCTCTTTCAGTAACATAATTAATCTCTAAATGTTACAATTCAGTCTTAGCAAGGTCTGCTTTCACAGAACCTTATATTTAACAACAAGATGCTTTGAATCTTGTGTGCGCTTTAGTGCTGTGCTGTAGTTTTGGCACTCAATGCAGTAACATGTTCAAATCGGAATACCTAGTGCTTGCATCGCTTCCATTTTTGATTACCAGCACTGTGCCACTGGACAGTATTTAAATCTAGAATTATAGATCATAATTGGATTCAAAAGCTTATAAATACATAGCAGCCTACTTTGGCACCTAACGGTTGGACTCGATGATCTTAAGGGTCTTTTCCAACCTTAATGATTCTATGATTCTGATGGAAGTGCTATCCCTGCGTGCTATCCAGGGCTGCCAGCACCTGTCGCCCAGCGCAGTCCAGAGAGAGAAAAGAGATCACTGTGCCCTGATGCAAGTGGTACAGCTACTGAATTTTGCTCCTAAGTGATTTGGAGGATGGAGCAATAATAAAGAAATCATGCAGTTCTTGTTGGAGCTATTTGGTTACCACAAGCCCAGTCTCTATAGATGGTGATAGATCTCTGCCTTTCAGTAACTGAATTCAAGTTACACAGAAGGTAAATGTAAGATATGAAAGCTTTGAATGTATTCATACTGAAGACCCATACTTAAATACAATTCTCTGTTTAAATAGAAAGGTTTTTGTCTTTGTTTAGCTCTGTTGAATTGTAAATTAACGTGTGATTTGCTGTAAGTACTATTTCCTTTCTAAAGCTGGCAACTGGCAAGTCATTTGCTTTCAAAGTAGGATGGCCTAAGTGAAAAGGACTATCTAAATAAAAGAAACTGATTTACATAAATATAATACTGAAATGCCAGGATTTTTAAAGGGAACAGAATACACCTGAAAATAATTGTGGCTGATATTAAACCAAAAGATAATAATTTGCATCTCTGTGGAACACTTTTCATATGCTTTTGAAATACCTGAAATACATGATCTCAGTAAAGAATAAACAGCAGGAGGTTCTTCAAGATTTGGGCTAGAAATAGCAAGCCTAAGAATTGCAAGTGTTGCTCTAGAAAACCACTGATAGCTATGTGGACATGAAACCTTTGTCTCCAGAACCCTAAAAATGTTTGTTTATTATTTGTCAGGCTCTTCAGAGATGCACCTAAGTTGTATAATGCATAACAATTGTGAGACATTCTCCTCTTTAATGTTATATACTCTTATTTTTAGCTAAACAGTGTCTAAGGAGATCATGACTCCCTGATCTTCTCAGTCAGAATAAAATAAATATGACAGATATAGAAAAACAAGAAAAACAACTCCTCATTTGGCACAGTTTATGGCCTGATCCTGTTTCTCTTAAACTAATGGAAATTCAGACCTTTGCTTTATCTTAAGCCACTGTGGCTTGTAGCTTCAGCCTTCCACTTTTTTCATAACCAGAAAAACAAATGCCACTTTCTAGATAATGAGACAGTGGTTAATTCTTTCAAAAATGGGATAATAGGTTATTTCAACCTCACTGAAAGTTCAGTACAGTGATACGATTGCTTAAACATCTATGAACGCAGAAGCATAATGTAAAATTTGTGTTCATTTATGTTATCTAATTTGCTTCCAATGCATAATTTTCTGTCTATGCCTTTGCTGACAAGTCCTAGAAGCTGCTATGCCTGTACAGAAGAGTTTGAATTAATAGCGCTACATAACTAGGGATGTTTTTTATGGCCATACTGATTTTTTTTTTTTTTTTAAGTAAGTCTGGAATTATGGCAATACAGTCTGACCCCCTTCAAAGCAAGGGCTAGAGAAACATAACCCAGGGGTCTTTGCATTATGATTTTGATGTTTGTGTTACAGCTGCAGTGTGTTAAGCACCACATGTGCAGAGTCAGGGATAGCAAGCCTCGGCACACTCAGTCCAGACAGGACAGACTAGACACAGGAGAAGAACAAGGTGCAGATGAGGGGAGCAATGTTGCAATGTCACACAACAGGCCAAGGCAGATTCAGTCCATAGATAAGCTGATGTCTGGTCGGGTGAATAGTCAGTATGCTACATTGATGCAGGCAAAGGAACATTTTGGGGTTGGAAAATTTTGGATTTCATGTATTTCTGATAAGATGCTCACCATTCCTGATATTCAGATAAACTTTGTCAATCACCATGCTAAATTGTTAGTCTGTATTGTTTATTTTTTTTAATGTAGAACAGTTTTATTCTGTAATTTATCAAACTGTTTTAAATATATTTTATTACATGCCAATTCTGATAGCTTCCTAAGTTAGAATTTGTACTTCTGTGGTTTTAGTAGATTTTATGAGCAATTAAACTCATTTACAATAAGGGAAAGAAAAGTCATATGCACCCATACCAAGTGACCATCTTGACATTTCTTTCCTGAAGCAGAAGTGCAAGGGGTACGGTCATCTTTTGTTAAGAAAAGCCAAAGCTTATCTTCATCATTAGGTCTTTTTCTGAACAGTGGAAGTATTGTTCTTCTTTTCCCATATTGACTTTGTTTATTTAAACTTGACATTCATGCAAACTGTTTAAGTATTTATATATTTAAACTTTAGAGAAAATAAGGGAAATTCATTTGAATTCTTTATTCTTCACTTGAAGACTGTCATAGCAAAGCCAGCTAGGTTTGCATAATGTTGTATGTCTCCATTATAAATTCAACTGAGTAGGGATATGGTCACAATACATTTGTCCTCTAGCTTAGCCCCAACAGTTTCAGGCTTCTAGTACAGTTAAGTGTGGCAATTAGACGGACTCAGCATATGAGTTCAGGCGAGTACGCTTTATTTTACAATCTATCCCTTTTATAATATGATCTAGTGTCCACGATACTGCCTTGCGTTCACGTGTCTCTTCAGCATTGTTTATTGGTTCGTCAAGTTGGTGCACGCGACTTTCTCTTTCGGGAACGTATCCAACCACATTCTCATTTTGCTGCCTCTGAATTCCACAAACTTGTTTGTAACAAGCCTCAAGGGCACAGCTGCATTTTGTCAAAGTCAAACACAGTCTCATTTATTCCCACAGTTAAGGCCAAATTCAGTATCTGTTGATGTTTTGAAAGATAGCAGTGCTCTTTAAATGAGCTGCTTTTCTGTTCAGTTCCCTCTGTTTTTGTAGGTGTCATACACAGGCACTAGGCAGGTGACAGGTGACACTGCTAACAAACTGCTGCTCTTTCTGGTGTATGTTATACAGTCACCTACGCCTCATGTTTGAGCATCAGCATTTCTGCTCTAATTCACTGACTGCATATGCCATCAAAACCAATTGTCTTTGTGCTACCCTTGTGTTCACACCTGGAAGTGATGCTGGAGCCACAGGCCTGACCAGAGCCGACCCACCTGGAGGTCTCGAGCTCTCTCCTCCCACAGTCTGGAGAGCAGAAATAGTGATACAAGGCCACACAAAACTCCCTGTTAAGAAGTTTTCCCTTGTCCATATTTGTTATTAACTCTGAATAAGCAACTCCAGTAAAGACCGCTTCTCACTGGAAACAGTTCAGTACAGGCAGGCACTGTTAGTGGTGGTTTCAAGTCTATTTGATTTTCGTAGTAAAGCAAACCCCTGTGTTTACGCAGACATTTTCACCAGGGAGGCAGTTGAAGAGGCTGGTACTGCAAACTTGGGTGTTGGTAACTTCTCATGGCAGTGAGATAACTGCTCTTGAGTGCTTGTAGTCTATTTAATTAGAAGGCAAATTTTCAAGAATTACAGTTGCAGCTGCATTTAAGTGGTAGCTAATGATGATACTGTTTGCAAAATCTTCATTTTACTACAAGACACATTTCTGCAACTGCAGTTGCATAAGGATTGGTGGTCTGGGTTGTCCCCTTAACACTTTAGGCAGATGTAACTTCGGATTAACAAGAGCAAGCTGCAAGGATCGCTGGATGAAGTCTCAAGCTGAGAGTAAACAAGTAGCAAATATACCTCTGAGGAGTTAGTGTCTCTCCAGGGTCAGAACCGCAGTAAAACAAGCCTGATTATGAAGGTAAGATTTGAGCAGTGAGGGAGGATCTACGTATAATATTCAGCTCATTTTTCATCCACAGCTGTGCAGGACAGTATGTAAACACATCTGATGTCTGCCAGTGTTGTGATGCCATTTTAGGGTTCCCCTTGTGTAGATAGGAAAGGATCCAATTTCTCTGAGCCATCAACTTTGTTCACTGCCCATGTGAAATTCTTAAATCTGTGGTTCATTAAACATCCAAATTCCTTAGTAAAAGTACCAGGAGACCCTGCTTCTCCCCGCCCCCCCCCCCCCCCCCCCCTTGGTGTGATTCATCTTTTTTTCCTCAGTGATGTATAATGAAAGCTTTCTTCTGCATCCCTCTTGCTGTGTGTAATACCACAGTGCACAGGAGTGATGTTTATCATGATGTTCTATATACTTCACAGCTGCATGTCAGTCATGTGGAATTAACTTATTAATGTTGCTGACATCTCTCCACAAAAGTGAATGTCAGATAAGTGTAGGAAAAGAATGACCTTTTACAGTTCTGGGTGATTCATCACACGTTTACAAAGGGATCTTGCCATAATTCATGATCCTAACTTGGGAAAGAAGCAGGTAGCTGGCTGGTATTAGCTTTGGCAGTAGATGTCTTTGTAGCTTAGAGTATTAATCAAAGTTTTAAGGGCCTTGGGGATTACTTAAATATCTGTGCAATTATCTTAGTGTTCAGGAATTTTATATGTTTATTTTTAAAGACTTTCCTTCATTTCTCTTCTAGGACTGGAATGGGAAAGAATGGATTGCCATAAAAGTGTCTAAAATTCTGCACTAAATATGTATTATGATAAAGGACTTATCACTGGTGCTCAGATTAGGAATTATATTCAGAATATTGTTCCTGTTGCTATTCCCTGCTGAATTTCTCCATCTGGTAATATTACTATTTAGGAAGTGTTAACATGTGCATGTAACAAGTTAATTGTAAAAGCCCAAAATGGGTAATTTCATTGTGCTACTAAAATAATAGTAGTGAAGCATTCCAGTCTGTGGTTGCCAGCTTTAAATTATCATGGTTGTTGTAAATCATACAAGAGGATTGTGGGAAATAGAGCTTTCAACTTTTCATTAAAAATCCCTCATTTTCTGTCCAGTGTTCTAAAGGAGAACAACACGCAGCCATCTGTTTAATAGACTGCGGCGGTGCTTTACAGACCATTACTCTCAGTGTTCTAGGGGAATAAGAGTGGGAAGAAGGAATGTGCGTGAATAATGCAGTATCTTTTGGATCGCAGTGCTTCTTACTATACACATTCGTAGCTAAGAACTGAGTCTACCTCTGTAACTGCTGCATAAAGGTGCCCTGGCAGTTTTCCATGTTAGGAAATGTGCATGTTACACGTATGCAATTCAGAAACCATGGGGAATGAATAAGAACTACTAAGAAATGTGCATATGTTGCAAATGATAAATAATAATATGGTTATTTCTCTCTTTAAACAGAGATTGTGAAAAATATGCCTGGCAAATGTAAATGCTGTCATGGGCAATTTCTTTAGCAGGCTGATTTCTCAAAAGACTTTCTGTGCAAGTCTGTAACAATAGATAGCTAAATAACACAGTTCACAGGTTACTAATAGGAGCAGTTGTGCGAAACCTATATAAAAGGTTGTTGAAGCTCACAAAAGTACAGCTCACGGTTACTTAAAATCATTTCAAATACCCATACGCTTAAAGACTGGCTGAGGTCAGGCTGAAAGGGTAAACAAAGCGTGAGGACTTAGGTTGATAACAGGATTTGGGATGGGGAGGTTTCTTGGCCTTTCATTTTTAAACTTAAGCCAGCAGAAGAGACAGACTAATAAAAATGAGCTGCCATTTCCACTGTGCGAGATTCATTTTGATACCATTGGGCCTTTATTGCATTCAACATGACAGATAATTTGACCAGACCGAGCCAGATTATACGTCCAAATTGCCATTATTGATGAGCTTGTGTTCAGCTACAGCTTGAAGGATGCCTACCATGTGAGACATGTTTCAGTCCTATGTTTTCCCCACTTAAGTCTTCTTTTTCCTCCTTTTACCTTCTTCTAACACTAATAATGCAAATTTCCCAAGTCTCGGGGGTGACATCTAGGCTAAAACAGCCCAGGTGCTATTCTCTGGGCTGGGAACCAAGCAGAGAGGCACAGCTTGCCATCCATATGGCTGGGCTCTCTTGCCCTCTGCCCCAGGGTGGCCGCCTTCGCACCCTTAATTGAGAACAGCCGTGGACCTCTGTTGCCTCCTGCCAGAGCATGGGCAGCATTTGGGAGAGCGCGAGGTGGCCAGGGCTCTTGCTGGGATTGTGCTGATAATTGAAGAGTAAGGATGACAGATGCCAATAACTGAGCTCATTCCCTGGTCATTTTTGGTTTCCTAGTGTAAATGTAGTCATAGTGTGCTGCTTCTGTTATTTTTTAGCATAAAATGAGCTAGTCAGCACTGGAAGCGAGAAGAGCATTTTATACATGCTCTTCTTTTCTCTACTGTAGAAAGGACATTTCTCCTTTTTTACCTTTAAAAAGTAGAATCAAACTCCATCATACTTCAACTAATGTATTCTCTATCCTTGTGTAAGTACACATACTTACTGTCATTGGTGGGCAGAAGAGGAACCCAGAGCTACCTGTATAAACACTTACAAGAATCAGGAGGGGAAAATATCACACTCTAAACACTTCAAGCAGTGGGTTTTGCGTGTAGAGGGAAATAAGTGTTAATTAAAAAATGAAGTCTTAATACCTTCTGTTTTCAAACTTTTCATTTTACATCTTCAGAAGTTTCATTTGTTGTTATCCATGGGACTAAGGTGCAGGCTCTTCACTGGAAGCCCTATTCCTGTTGTCGATATTCTGCGCTTGCTGTACAGTGACTTTGGGAGGTTCACATTGCCTCTCAGGGCTTGTTTCTTCCTGGAGTGTTTAACAAAGTGGCACTAGAAGATAATTAGTTCTTGATTAATGTGTTCTGAGCTAAGAAAATGGAAGAATTTAGTTGGTAAATGACTGTTGGTAGCTCAACGTATAGCCCTACTACATTGTTTTCCCTGTCTAAAAATGAGAAAAGCTTATAGGAGTAATGTCAAAATCACTATTTCTGCAGCTGAAGTGCATGGTATTTGTGTTAGTGTCTCTTGCCAGAGACGTTCCTAATGTTTAACTCTGCCCATCACTTCTTTTGTATATTTTTATCATCATTATCATCATCATTACTATTATTACCTCTTCCTCTGCTGTCCTATTAAAACTGTCTTTATCTCAACCCCCGGGTTTTAGGTTTTGGTTTTTTTTTCCCCAATTCTCTCCCCCATCCCACTGTGGGGGGGTAGAGGGTGAGCGAGCGGCTGTGTGGTGCTTAGTTGCCAACTGGGGTTAAAACACAACAGTCCTTTTTGGTGCCCAACATGGGGTCTGAACGGTTTGAGATAACGACAGATCTGACCAGAGCGTGTTAAAACAAATTTGTGAGAAGCATTCATTATATTAGTTTAATAGTCGCTGGTTGCAATGTTTTATTTCTTCTCAGAGTTGTTGGACTTGCTCTCAGAGTTGTGTTATGTAACACCTTACTTGCCATATGCGCTCCCTGTGGCGCTGCTTATCACCCCTGGGAGTTGGATTAAAATAATCGCTTTGCTGTACTGTGTAACACTGGCTTATGGTATGATAAAATTATCGGTCACAAAATTGTACTCAGCACTGCCATCATCCCTGTATTTTGGGAGCAATCTCTCAGAAATTATTAATAATTATACTTTTTACCTCTTCTCCTTGGAGAACCAATCTATGGGGGAGAGGGGGGGGACACCTTCCCTTTCTCATTCAGGCTAGTTACAATAGCTCTTGAGAATTTTTAATATCCTTGGGATGTTCAAAGCAGCATGTTCCTATTGCTATGTCTCCTGAATGTGTTTCAGGCCTTGTTTAATGTTAAACAACTATTTAAGAATACCATCCAGAGATCTATCCCCACAACAGCCACTGCAGCTACTCCAACCCCCACAGCAGGCACTGCGGTTACTCCAACCCCCACGACAGGCACTGTAGCTGAACCACAGAACCAACCTGTGCTGGTATCAGTCGCCCCTATACAGAAGAAGAAATCTTGGAAGCGAAAGTCAACTAGTTTAGAAAGGGATGATGAAAACACAGGGCCATCATGAGGACAAGAAGAGGAAGAACATGTAAACGAGATGGAAACCACTTGATCCCTATCCTTGAGTGAGCTGCGAGATGTGCAAAAAGATTTCAGCTCTCGTCCAGGCGAGCACATTGTCACCTGGCTGCTCTGATGCTGGGATAACGGAGCCAGTAGCCTGGAATTAGAGGGCAGGGAAGCCAAACAGCTGGGATTCCTTTCTAGGGAAAGGGGCATTGACAAAGCAATTGGAAAAGGGGCACAAGCCCTCAGCCTCTGGAGGCGACTCCTGTCAGGCATGAAGGAAAGGTATCCTTTCAAGGAAGATGTTATATGTCACCCAGGCAAGTGGACCACCATGGGGAGAGGTATCCAGTACCTGAGGGAATTAGCTGTGCTGGAGGTGATTGATTTATGGTGACCTGAACAACGAGCAGTTATCCAAAGATCCAGATGAAGTCCAGTGCACACGACGCGTGTGGCAGAAGTTGGTACGGAGCGCACCAGTGTCGTATGCCAACTTGTTGGCAACACAGACCTGGAAAGACAGAGAGGGACCAATGGTAGATGAAGCGGCTAGCCAGCTCTGGGAATATGAAGAAAGTCTCTCTTCCTCCCTTGTCTCGGCTGTGGAAAAACTGTCCCAGAAGGTCCAGCAACTCAAAGAGGATATGTCCTTCTCTCCACCTGTATGGACCAGTATCTCAGCCATTAGGAGTAAGCGTCCCTCTGCTCAAGAGAGAAGATATAGTGGATACACACCACGGGCCACCCTGTGGTTTTATCTGCATGACCATGGAGAGGACATGAGGAAGTGGGATGGAAAATCTACCTCGACCCTAGAGGCACGGGTACGTGAGTTGCAAGGAAAAACAACTACAAAAGGGGGTTCTTCCAGGACAATTGCTGCTCCAGTTTCCAGTGAGCAGTTCCCCAGACAGAGTAGAAGGGCTGATTTTGTTTCCGATCCTAATAAAGGGACTTTTGATTCGCATTTACAAGAAGGGAGTAACGAATGCTATGACCAGGACTAGAGGGGCCCTGCCTCCAGCCAGGTGGAGGAAAGGGACAACCGGGTGTACTGGACTGTGTGGATTCAATGGCCTGGCACATCAGACCCACAGGAGTATAAGGCTCTAGTGGACACCGGTGCACAGGGTACCCTAATGCCATCAAGCTATGAAGGGGCAGAACCCATCTGCATTTCTGGAGTGACAGGGGGATCCCAACAGCTGACTGTATTGGAGGCTGAAGTGAGCCTAACCGGGAAGGAGTGGCAGAAGCAACCCATTGTGACTGGCCCAGAGGCCTTGTGCATCCTTGGCATAGACTACCTCAGGAGAGGGTATTTCAAGGACCCAAAAGGGTACTGGTAGGCTTTTGGTATAGCTGCCTTGGAGACGGAGGAAATTAAACAGCTGTCCACCTTGCCTGGTCTCTCAAAGGACCCTTCTATTGCTGAGGGTCAAAGAACAACAGGTGCCAATCGCTACCACAACGGTGCACCGGCGGCAATATCGCACTAACAGAGACTCCCCGATTCCCATCCATAAGCTGATTCGTCGACTGGAGAGCCAAGGAGTGATCAGCAAGACTCGCTCACCTTTTCACAGTCCCATATGGCCAGTGCAAAAGTCTAATGGAGAGTGGAGACTAACAGTAGGCTATTGGGGCCTGAACAAAGTCATGCCATCACTGAGCACTGCTGTGCCGGACATGCTAGAACTTCAATATGAACTGGAGTCAAAGGCAGCCAAGTGGTATGCCACCACTGACATCGCTAATGCGTTTTTCTCGATCCCTTTGGCAGCAGAGTGCAGGCCACAGTTTGCTTTCACTTGGAGGGGCGTCCAGTACACCTGGAATCGACTGCCCCAGGGGTGGAAACACAGCCCCACCATTTGCCATGGACTGATCCAGGCTGCACTGGAACAGGGTGGGGCTCTGGAACACCTGCGATACATTGATGACATCATTGTGTGGGGCAACACAGCAGCAGAAGAGTTTTTTGAGAAAGGGAAGAAAATAGTCCAAATCCTTCTGGAGCCCGGCTTTGCCATAAAACAAAATAAGGTCAAGGGACCTGCACAGGAGATCCAGTTCTTAGGAATAAAATGGCAGGATGGACGTCGTCAGATCCCAATGGATGTGAACAACAAAATAACAGCCATGTCTCCACCAACCAGCAAAAAGGAAACACAAGCTTTCTTGGGCGTTGTGGGTTTTTGGAGAATGCATATTCCAAATTACAGTCTCATTGTAAGCCCTCTCTATCAAGTGACCCAGGAGAAGAATGATTTCAAATGGGGCCTTTGAACCAATTAAACAGGAGATATAGTCCATGCAGTAGCCCTTGGGCCAGTCCAGGCAGGACAAGACGTAAAAAATGTGCTCTACACTGCAGCCAGGGAGAATGGCCCTACCTGGAGCCTCTGGCAGAAAGCACCGGGGGAGACTCGAGGTCGACCCCTAGGGTTTTGGAGTCAGGGATACAGAGGATCCGAGGCTGGCTATGCTCCAACTGAAAAAGAGATATTGGCAGCATATGAAGGGGTTCGAGCCGCTTCGGAAGTGGTTGGTACAGAAGCACAGCTCCTCCTGGCACCCTGACTGCCAGTGCTGGTCTGGATGTTCAAAGGGAGGGTCCCCTGTACACCTCATGCAACTGATGCTACGTGGAGTCAAGTGGGTTGCACTCATCACACAACGGGCTCGAATAGGAAACCCCAGTCACCCAGGAATCTTGGAAGTGATCATGGACTGGCCAGAAAGCAAAGATTTCGGAATATCGCCAGAGGAGGAGGTGACATGTGCTGAAGAGGCCCCACCGTATAATAAACTGTTTAGAAAATGAGAAGCACTATGCCCTGTTCACTGATGGGTCCTGTCGTCTTGTGGGGAAGCATCGGAGATGGATGGAATCCTGTATGACAAGTGGCAGAAACTGCTGAAGGAGAAGGTGAATCAAGTCAGTTTGCAGAGGTGAAAGCCATCCAGCTGAACGAGAAAAGTGGCCAATGCTCTATCTCTATACTGACCCATGGATGGTGGCAAATGCCCTGTGGGGCTGGTTACAGCAATGGAAGCAGAGCAACTGGCAGCGCAGAGGCAAACCCATCTGGGCTGACGCGTTGTGGCAAGATATTGCTGCCCGGATAGAGAACCTGGTTGTAAAAGTACGTCACGTAGATGCTCACGTACCCAAGAGTCGGGCCACTGAAGAACATCAAAACAACCAGCAGGTGGATCAGGCTGCTAAGATTGAAGTTGCTCAGGTGGGTCTGGACTGGCAACATAAGGGTGAATTATTTCTTCTCTGTTGTCCTATTAAAACTGCCTTTATCTCCACCTGAAGGTTTTACTTTTTTTTTTCTCCCCCAATTCTCTGCCCCATCCCACTGAAGGGGGGTGGAGGGTGAGTGAGCAGCTGAGTGGTGCTTAGTTGCAGACTGGGGTTAAATCTCAACACCCTCCCTTCTTCCTGGGCTCAACTTCATTCCCAATTTTTCTGCCTGCTCCTCCCCCCGAGGGCACAGGGGGATGGGGAATGGGGGTTGCGGTCAGGTCATCACATGTTGTCTCTGCTGCTCCTTCCTCTTCAGGGGGAGGACTCCTCACACTCTTCCCCTGCTCCAGCATGGGGTCCCTCCCATGGGAGACAGTCCTCCACAAACTTCTCCAATGTGAGTCCTTCCCATGGGCTGCAGTTCTTAATGACCTGCTCCAGCCTGGGTCCCTTCCACGGGGTGCGGCCCTTCAGGAAGGGACTGCTCCAGCGTGGGTCCCCCATGGCATCACAAGTCCTGCCAGCACACCTGCTCCAGCATGGGCTCCTCTCTCTCCACAGGTCCACAGGTCCTGCCAGGAGCCTGCTCCAGTGTGGGCTTCCCATGGGGTCACAGCCTCCTTTGGGTGCATCCACCTGCTCCAGCTTGGGGTCCTCAATGGGCTCCAAGTGGGTATATCTGCTCCACCGTGGACCTCCATGGGCTGCAGGGGGACAGCCTGCCTCACCATGGTCTTCACCACGGGCTGCAGGGGAATCTCTGCTCTAGTGCCTGGAGCACCTCCTCCCCCTCCTTCTTCACTGACCTTGGTGTCTGCAGGGTTGTTCCTCTCATATATTCTCACTCCTCTCTCTGGCTGCAGTTGCTTTTGTGTAGCAACTTTTTTCCCTTTCTTAAATATGTTATCCCAGAGGCGCTAGCACTGTTGCTGATTGGCTTGGCCTTGGCCAGCAGCGGGTCCGTCTTGGAGCTGGCTGGCATTGGCTCTGTTGGACACAGGGGAAGCTTCTAGCAGCTTCTCACAGAAGCCACCCCTGTAACACACACCACCACCCCCCCCCCCCCCCCCAAAACCTTGCTATGCAAACCCAATACAGCATGGTGATAAAAAAAAAAAGTACATATTTTACTGAAATGAGATTAGTGGCTTATGAACTCTCAGTTGAAAATTTTCTGCTTTGTATAGCTTCAAGAGCTGTTCAGGTAATTTATTTATCAGTCTGGTGAGAATTTTCCTTAAAAAATTTAATTCTGAATTGCTTGAAACAAGCAAAAAGTGGGCGGGTGATTAAATCTTCTTTGGCCTCTAAATGTTATCTTTCATTTTTAGATATCTTTTAACCTTTTTGGTTTTAGGTTTAGCTCAAATTTTAAATATAAAAAATGTCTTTAAACAAAACATTGCCTTTTTTGTATAACATTGGAGTGGGTATTAAGTTCAGGGGGGGGTGAAGCTTTTTGTGGAGTTTTTTTTATCTCAATTTTGTGAAATTCAATTTGAATTTACAGTTATTTTCAACTTCTCCCAAATTGTATTTTTCAGTGTGACAAGAGAAATGGATTTGGAGTAGTAAATAGAGGAATATTCTCAGCTAGAGGATTTTACATATCAGTTAAGTTGGTGTTTCTGGATGAGATTTCTGAAAGATAAGAGGGAAGGAGAGCGCGCTGTGAATGGAGAAATGAGAAGCAGTCACAGAAAACAAGACAGGCCAAGATTTCAGGAGTGCATTCAGAAGACTAAGTGAAGGAGACTGGTGTTGGAGTTTGCATTCTGAGTTTTGTTCAAAAACAGATCTTGAGAAACTTCGGGGTGTAAAAGATCTGTACCTCAGAGTCTGGAACCCAAACTGGAGAATGAGACATCCAGCTACTGAATGCACTATGTTTGATGAGTTTGAGATGAAATTTGTGGAAAGACACTTGATAGTTCTGGGCTGAGGGGGCAGAGGGTTTTTTTTAACATGAGAAATACTGAGCACGTTTGTAATGGGAAAGGAGAGGCAGAAGATAGTGAAAAATTAGAGGAAAGCCTGAAGGAGAGGAAGAGAGTAATAGGACAGAAAGCAAGAGGAAGCTAAAGGAGACAGAGTAGACAAGAAAAAAAATTTGCCATCCACTTAATACTTGAGAGCAATCTTTAGATTGTTTCAGCATTAATCCTCAGTTATTCCTCAAAAATAAAAGAAAGCAGAGGGGAAAAGTCTTAAAAGAATTCTTCTGGCTGGCAACCTTGTGGCTGCATTCAGACGGTTGCTAGTCTGGAGAAGCTGTTAGGCAACTCCCTAGTATCTTTTATCTATGCTGCTTGGAGGTCTCTTGGTAAGCAGAAGATTGATGTGGCCTGTTCTCTTTCCTGGGCTCAGCCTTAGAATAGCTTGAATGTTCGGACATAAAAGTGAACAAGTTCATTCACTACTCTCAATGTGCTCTGCCTAATGCCCCCAAAGCACTTTTGGGATACCTGGAAAAGAAGCTGGGCTTCTTATGGGCTGTCCTGGCAAAGGAGGTGTCCTTACTTTTTGGCAAAGCAGCACCACCCATTCTGTCTGAATGATGCTATCCTTGAGTCATTGCCCCCATGGGGAGAGCTGACCTGTGGGTAGGCCTGGAGGCAGGCTGTTGATTGGTACAGACTGTGCCATCCTGCGAATTTTGTTGTTCCGCTTTGGATCTTTCTTGGTTATTTTGAAATTTTTGCCTCAGACTATCTCTTGGTCATGGTGAATGAGATGTAGAAGTTTTTGGTACGTGATATCCAGCCTTCTCACCATCATTTCTACCCTACCAGGCTTTTCTTGTATTCCCTCTCGCCCTGCCTGTGCAGTTATTCTAGTCCCTTTGAACTAAATGTACCTAGTGACTAATGTTCTATTAATCTCTTAATTTTCTTAATCCACATGTTTCATTCCAGCTTCTTCCTGGGCTCTTTTAGGCTTCCACTTTTAATTTTTCTAAAGCATAGGGAGTATCATTTGAGCTGGCTCTTGCACAGTCATGACTGAATCTATCTGTGCTCATTCAAGTATGTCCTTATTCATGCACTACTTTCTTATTGACAGGTGTAGTTCTTGGAAATGTGATAGGTCCCTATCCGCCAAGTCATATTCATCCAGCGGCTGAAAGATGATTAGGAGCCATTCATCAAGAGTATGAACTCCTTTTGAAAGGTAGGCCTGAGGGGTATGACATTTAACTGTACCTGGCCAATCTTGATGTATCATATAATGATTGTGGCAGCTAGAACATATTGAAGGAAGAGTGTCTGTGGTATGCTTCGGAAAAAAGACCATGCTGTTAGCCTGGTGCTTGAAAATTGCTTGCTGTTGTGGTTTAACTCCAGCTGGCAACTAAGCACTACACAGCCGCTCACTCACTCCCTGCCCCCCCCCCCCCCCCCCCCGGTGGCATGGGGGGGAGAATCGGAAGGGTAAAAGTGAGAAAACTTGTGGGTTGAGATAAGAACAGTTTAATAAATTAAAAAAAAAATAATAGTAATAAATTGTAAGGAAAAGAGGAAAAAAATGAGAGAGAATGTGGCAATTAAACACGGACTCCGCATGAGTTTAGGCGAAGACACTTTATTTTACAATGTATCCCTTTTATAATATGATCTAGTGTCCACGAGTCTCTTCAGCTTTGCTTATTGGTTCTTCAAGCTGGTGCACACGAATTCCTCTTTCAGGGATGTATCCAATCTCATCCTTATTTTTCTGCTTCTGAGTTTCACAAACTTGTTTGTAACAAGCCTCAAGGGCACAGCTGCATTCCTGTGAACCTCTTTGTAACAAGCCTCAAGGGCACAGCTGCATCTCATCAAAGTAAAACACTATCTATCTCATTTATTCCCACAATTCCCCCTTTTTGTTTTTCTACCACAAAAGCTTGTTTAATCATATTCTATAGCATTTTCTATACCCAAGACACTAGACAGGAAACTATCATTATTATAGCGCAAAATATTAGTAACAGCAAAAGACCCATTTTGATTAGAGACATTACCCACCCGCCAGTTCCCCAACTTGTTAGTAAGTGATTCAGCCAACCAAATCCATCACTGACTTGTAATTTGCTAACTTCAAATCTTTGATTGCTTTATGGATTAATTTGGAGTTATCTGACAAGTCGTTCCCCATCAGTCTTCTCAGAGTTCAGTGTCTTCTGCTGCTCGTTCCTGTTATCCGATGCAAGAGCCGGTCTTACGCACCTTGCAGGTACCCACTTAGGTCCTACATCTGTTGAGACACAAGCATACCCTCTGCCCCAGGTTAGTAGATCAAAAGGACCTTCCCATTTACCTGTTTGTAGCGACTTTGTAAAAACCTGCGCCTTCTGTGGTGTGGCTGTTAAATCTTTTGACTGAAGAGACAGAAAATGAGAGATAATAACAGGAATATTATTTTCAGACGTGTTCAGGTAGTTTAACACATACACGGCTTTACTTAGTCTGTCTGCTGGAGTGGCTCCTGGCATTCCCCCTTTTTGTTTTTGCAACATGGATTTTAGAGTGCGATGTGCATGTTCTACTATGGCTTGGCCTTGTGGTGAATGAGGAATTCCAGTGCTATGTTGAATTCCCCATCGATTAAGAAATTGTGTAGATTTACTACTAACATATCCGGGACCATTATCTGTCTTTATGCGGTGAGGGACGCCAAGGGCAGCAAAGGCTGATAGCCAGTGTCTAATAACATCTTTACTTTTTTCCCCACTGTGCGCAGTAGCCCATACAGCTCCAGAAAAAGTGTCTATAGAAACATGGACATACTTCAAGCGACCAAAGTCCATTATATGGGTGACGTCGGATTGCCAAAGCTGAAGTGCCTGTAGGCCTCGTGGGTTAACCCCTGTTGCCTGAATAGATGCAAACTGTTGACAGTCTGGGCAGGCACGCAAAATTGAGAGATCAAATTGTCGTTTTAATGCCCTTGCGTTTTGGTGAAAAAAGGCATGAGAGAGCCTTGCTTGTTGTGTTTTTTCCGGTATAGGTTGTGACCAAACCGGTGCTGTTAAATGATCAGCCCTAGCATTTCCTTCTGTTATGAACCCGGGTAACTGAGTATGACTTCGTATGTGCATCACAAAATATGGATGCTGCCTATTCTTAATTAACAGCCACAACTGTTTAAACGGGCTAAACGGGTGTTCATTTGGGACATGTTTAAGCCATGCTTTTTCTAATCTGCGAACTACATTGCAAACATATAAAGAGTCAGAAACGAGGTTTATAGCCTGGTTAGTCCATAGAGTAAAAACTTGTACCACTGCATAGAGTTCTACCACTTGTGGAGATCCTTGTATATGATACACTTTTTCCTGCCATTGTTCGTTATCAAACCACACAAGGGCAGCTCTTCCAGTTTTTCCAGAGCCATCTGTAAAGATAGTGGGCCCGTCTATGGGATAATTTTGACATAATGGTGTTCTCTGGATCAGAACTTCTGAATGTAATTGGATGAGTTTGTGGGCAGGATAATGTATATCTATCTTTCCTGGAAATCCTTCCAATGCTATTTGCAATGGGAGGCTATTTGCTTGGCACCATTCCAGATATTCCCCTGTCAATGGTATATAAATATGTTGCACTTCCGTGCCTGTTAATTGGACCGCACGATTTCGCTCTTTACAGATAATACCTGCTAGCATTTATAATTGAGTAACAATTGTCTTTTTGGGCTGGTATGACAGAAAAATCCATTCCAAAACAACCAATGGATCTGTTAGTGTGGGTACCCATTGGCCTAACAATCCTAAGGCTTGGTAATTGTGGGAGAATATATAAAGTTGCAGGGGTTGATCTTCTACGCGACGGTGTGCTTTTCGGTTTTGTATTGCTTGATTGAATTCTTGCAGAGCCTGTCGCGCGTCAGACGTCAACTGACGTGCAGATGCAAGGTTGTTATCTCCTTTTAGCAATTCAAAAAGAGGAGCTAGCTGTTCATTTGTCAGTCCAAGATATGGCCGGACCCAGTTGATGGTTCCTAACACTTTTTGTAGGTCATTTAGGGTTTTGATGTTCAGCTTAATCTGTATCGATTGGGGTTCAATTGTTTGTTGCAAGATTTTCCAGCCCAGATATTTCCAAGGCTCAGTTTTTTGTACCTTTTCAGGGGCTACTTCAAGTCCATATCTGTTTAGAGCTCGTCGTATCTCTTTTTCTACTGCTTGTAACTCGATTTCCGGTCTTCCGGCTATTAAAATGTCGTCCATGTAATGGTAACACAATAATTGTGGATACTGCATCCGAATTGGCGACAAAGCACGGGCTACGTATTGTTGACAAATTGTTGGGCTATTTTTCATTCCTTGCGGTGGAACAGTCCAATGATACCTTTGCATGGGTTCCGATTGATTGACTGCTGGCACAGAGAAGGCAAAGCGTTTCGCATCCTCCTTCGCAAGGGGAATGGTAAAGAAACAGTCTTTTAGGTCCATAACCAGGATGTTCCAATTGCGAGGAATCATTGTTGGTGATGGCATCCCAGGCTGTAAAGCTCCCATATCCTCCATAACTTCATTTATCTTCCGGAGGTCATGCAGTAATCGCCATTTTCCACTCTTCTTGATAACAAATACTGGCGTATTCCAAGGGCTAGTGGTAGGTACTATATGTCCTTGTTCCAGTTGCTCCTGCACTAGATCTTTCAACGCTTGGGCCTTTTCAGTAGTCAGGGGCCACTGGTCCACCCACACCGGTTCCTCTGTTTTCCAGGTTAGTTTCAGTGTGGGTCGATATTCGGCCCACTCTTCAGTGGCCCCTATTAAAAATGTGCAGCAGAAGTAGACGTAGTGGTGGTAATAGTGGTCCCCCAGGCACTTAGTACATCTCTTCCCCATAAAGTTAGCGGAGCCGGCACTATGTAAGGTTTTGTAGATGCTACTTGACCCTCAGGAGTAATGATTTGGACAATATTAGCACTTTGCTTGGCTACCGTTGAGCCACCAATACCTGCTATGGCACCGTGGGCGGAGACCAGTGGCCATGTTTGTGGCCAATGAAGAGCAGAGATAATGGTAACCTCGGCTCCGGTGTCGATCATGAATCTTATTGTGATTTGAGGGGGTTTTCCATGATGCAGAGACAAGGTGCATACTAATAGTGGTCGGTCATTCTGTATTTGTTGTGTCCAAAAGATTTCTGGCTGGCCTGTGGAGCCAAAACCTGCAGTGCCTCTTGTTCTTGACTCGGCCTGTCGAACTTGCGCTTTGAATGGTATTAACTGAGCAATTTTGCTTCCTCTGGGAATCTGTACTGGAGGTGGAGGAGTCCATAGCATCGCTTGTAATTGTCCCTCATAATCAGCGTCTATAAGTCCTGGTAAAACAAATAGTCCTTGTAGGGTGGCACTGGAGCGACCTAATAGCAGAGCACTTAGTCCATTTCCGATTGGTCCCTTGGCTTGTAGCGGTACTTTATGCGCTGCTCGGTCCGTAATTAGAATTGTGGTGTCTATGGAAACATCCAGTCCGGCACTGCCGACGGTGCTGGCTCGGAGACAATCGGAAAGGCTTGTAACGGCATATTTGCTGTCTGAGCGCGCTCCGCTTTCACGCTCCCTCGCGAGTTTCCCGGTAACAATAGTTTGCCACCTACGTCATATTTCGATCGGCACTGGTTCGCGAAATGCTTTCCTTTTTTACATTTTGGACACAATCCAGATGCACTTGGTGCGCTCAGTTTTCCTCCCCTTCTCAATTGTGGGCAATCTCTTTTAAAATGCCTAGTTTTTCCACAGGAGAAACATGATTTCTGTACTTTCATTGCAGTGGCAAAAGCTGTAGCTAATGTTTCCATATAATGGGACATTGACCCCACCTTTTGGGTAGCTTCTATCATATCCATTAAGGAGGGATTTTTTAGAGGCAAAAGCACTTTTTTTACAGTCCATATTCTCATTTTCAAAGGCTAATTTTAAGAGTAGGACCTCTCTTGCTTCTGCATTTTTGACTTGTTTTTCCAAAGCCTCTTTAAGACGATCTAAGAAGGAGATATATCCCTCTCCTGTCCCTTGCTTTATTAATGTAAATGATTTTGTCGCTCTTCCGGCATCCAGCACTTTCAGTAATGCCTGTAAAGCAAGGTGTCTGCCTTTATGGATTAATTCGGAGTTATCTGACAAGTCATTCCCCATCAGTCTTCTCAGAGTTCAGTGTCTTCTGCTGTTCGTTCTTGTTATCCGATGCAAGAGCCGGTCTTATGCACCTTGCAGGTACCCACTTAGGTCCTACATCTGTTGAGACACAAGCATACCCTCGACCCCAAGTTAGTAGCCGATATGGCCCTTCCCAACACCCAGTATGTAAATTTTTTCATCATTACCATCACCTTCTCCTGTGATATATGTGCCATTCCCGACTCCATAGCTTTAAAATGTTTGACTATGGGTGTGACATCTTCATGTTGAAAAGGCAGCGATAAATGGTTTAGTACATATATAGCTTTTCCTAATCTGTTTTGGGGAGATTCCTGAGCTTCCCCCTCTTTTTTTTTTTTGCAATAGAGTTTTTAAGGTTCTGTTTGCACGTTCTATAATAGCTTGCCCTGTGGGGGAATGGGGTATCCCTGTCTTATGAGTGATACCCCATGTGTGGAAAAATTTTTGTGTCGCATGGCTGACATATGCAGGGCCATTATCTGTTTTTATTTCTTTTGGAATACCAAGCGCTGCAAAGGCAGCTCGGAAATGGCTTTGTACGTGCCGGCTAGTTTCACCTGTCGTTGCAGTGGCCCAGATTGCATGGGAGTAGGTATCTATGGAAACGTGAACATATCTCTGCCGACCAAAGTCGGGTACATGAGTCACGTCAGTTTGCCAGAGCTGAAGGGAGGAGAGTCCCCTAGGGTTTGTCGCAAACAATGGGCGGGATGGTTGTTGTTGGCAGTCTGGACATGTTTGCACAACGAGTTTTGCATCCCCCATAGAGATTGCAAATTGTTTCACAAGAGCTTTGGCAGATTGGTGGAAAAATTGATACGATAATTGAGCTTGAGAAAGTGTGTTTGGTACTGGGGTATGTAATGCAATGTTCGTTAGGTAATCGGCTCGTGCATTTCCTTCTGTAAAGAACCCGGGTAAGTTTGTATGGCTTCTAATGTGGATTACACAATAGGGATGTTTTCGTTGTTCTATTAAGAATAATAGCTCCTTAAACTTCAAAAACAAGGCTTCTTTCAGTATATGTTTTAGTTGTGCCCTTTCAACGCGTTGCACAACTCCTACAGCGTATAGTGAGTCTGATACAGTATTTAATGGAGTTAGAGGCCATTCTCTAAAAGCCATGGTAATGGCGTGCAACTCGACTAATTGAGGTGAACCCTCAATTTGTTCTATTTTGTGTTGCCATTGACCTTCTTTTTGCCATGTGATGACTGCTTTTCCTGTTTTCCCTGAGCCATCGGTGAACACTGTTTGACCCTTAACCGGTTGCCACTGGTATAGTGGCGCCTCTTCAATTTTCACATTATTGTAAAAGGTGAACATTTTGGGGGAGGGGGGGTGATGAGTATCAATTTTTCCACTAAACCCTGCCAAGGCCATTTGAAGTTCTAGACTATTTTGTAAGCACCAATCTAAGTAGTCCTTTACGACAGGAAGGACAATGAGATGAGGCTCTTCTCCAGCCATTTCTACAATTCATTCTCTGCCCTTTTTTATCAAGGCGGCGAACATTTCAATACGAGTAGCCAGGGTTTTCGCAGGTTGATGTGGCAAAAACACCCATTCCAACATTATGAGAGGGTCTATTCCTTTGTTCTCCCATTGTCCGATGATTGCTAGAGGCTGTTGGTTTTGGTTGCAGATATATAATTGTATGGGTAAATTTTCAAGTCGTCGGTGACATTGTTGCAGTGAGAGTTTTTCATTTATGATTCTCAGTGTGTTTTTTGCTTCGGTCGTCCATTGGCGTGGTGCGTTAATATCGGTATCTCCTTTAAGTAGCTCAAATAGGGGTGTTAATGTGTAGTTATCGATACCACACTGCGCTCTAATCCAATTTATGTTTCCCAATAGTTTTTGTACATCATTCAAGGTTTTTACGTCTGCTGAAATGATCACATTTTGAGGTTGGATACTTTGTTGTAAGATTTTCCACCCAAGATATTTCCATGGTGCTTCCATTTGAATTTTTTCTGGCGCGATTTGCAGTCCTTTGCTTTGCAATGCATATTTTAAAACAGGTAGTGCTTCACGCACCATGGTGTTCGTGGGGCCTGCTAGTAAAATGTCGTCCATATAGTGATAGATATACATTTCCGGGAATTTTAGTCGTACAGGACGTATGGCTTTAGCCACATATGTTTGACAGATCGTTGGAGAACTCTTCATTCCTTGAGGCAGGACAGTCCAGGGGTATCTATCCATTGGCTCGCCTCGGTTAATTTTTGGTACCGAAAACGCAAAACGCAGTGCATCCGTAGGATGTAGTGGGATAGTAAAGAAGCAGTCTTTTAAGTCTACTATGATTATGTCCCAATTTCGGGGTATCGTTGTTGGCGAGGGCAAGCCGGGTTGGAGCGCTCCCATTTCTTCCATAGCTTCGTTTATTTGTCTCAAGTCATGTAGCAGTCGTCATTTTCCACTCTTCTTTTTTATAACAAATACAGGAGAGTTCCAGGGGCTGGTTGTAGGAGTGATATGTCCTTGTTGAAGTTGTTCTTTGACCAGTTCTTGAAGGGCAGCGACCTTCTCTTTGGGGAGCGGCCATTGATCTATCCAAATGGGTGTTTCTTTTTTCCAAATAAGTTTCATTGTCGGTCGCTCATCAATGGCCGCTACTGAAAATTTTCAGGGCAATTTAAGGTGAAGCCGCATTGGGACATTACATCTCGCCCCAACAGGCTCATGGGCAAATTTGTCACATATGGCCGTACAGTAAATGTAGACCCTTCTTGGGTATTGATATTGAGCAGGTGGGTACTTTGAAAGGTTTGAGAAAGGCCGCCGACTCCAATCAAGCCCTTTGTGGGGGTGGCTATTAAATCTTTTGATTGAAGAGACAGAAAATGAGAGATAATAACAGGAATGTTATTTTCAGACATATTCAGGTAGTTTAACACATACACGGCTTTACTTAGTCTGCCTGCTGGAGTGGCTCCTGGCATTCCCCCTTTTTGTTTTTGCAGGTTCAGTTGTTTGTTGCAAGATTTTCCAGCCCAGATATTTCCAAGGCTCAGTTTTTTGCACTTTTTCAGGGTCTATTTCAAGTCCATATCTGTTTAGAGCTCGTCGTATCTCTTTTTCTTAGATGTGGGCAATCTCTTTTAAAATGTCCAGTTTTTCCACAGGAGAAACATGATTTCTGTACTTTCATTGCAGTGGCAAAAGCTGTAGCTAATGTTTCCATGTGATGGGACATTGACCCCACCTTTTAGATAGCTTCTATCATATCCATTAAGGAGGGATTTTTTAGAGGCAAAAGCACTTTTTTTACAGTCCATATTCTCATTTTCAAAGGCTAATTTTAAGAGTAGGACCTCTCTTGCTTCTGCATTTTCGACTTGTTTTTCCAAAGCCTCTTTAAGACGATCTAAGAAGGAGATATATCCCTCTCCTGTCCCTTGCTTTATTAATGTAAATGATTTTGTCGCTCTTCCGGCATCCAGCACTCTTAGTAATGCCTGTAAAGCAAGGTCTCTGCCTTGTGCTAATCTCTCTGGTCGTAACCGTGCCTGTAACTTTGGGTGATTTAGCGGCGGATCCCCCATAAGCTGTGGGAGCCCTGCCCCTTGTAAAGGGTCGCCTTGTTGTCGCTGCATATTGGTAATTGTGGCGTTTTGGCAGGCGGTACGCCAGGTGCTTTCAAAGATCACCTTTTGCGTTGGGGTCAATATAAGATTAGTAAGCGTGCATATATCAAATGGTACTATTTCATTTGTAAATATTCCCCGTAGCAGGGATTGTGTAAAAGGAGAACCCAGTCCATGCGCGGCAACTGTTTGTCGTAGATCTTTTAAAACATTATAGCCAAAAGGTTCATGCTCATCAGGGACATTTGCGTTGCTGCGTATGACAGGACACGCTATGGCTGAACAAAAAGCTGTATCTCCCGCTTGCAGTGCTTGGTGTCTAATCTTTTGCCACCTTGTAGCAGCGGCTGACGCCCCCCATTCCTCGGGTGGCAATTGATTATGGGTTTGTGGAGTATCGATATCAGGAGCGGTAGAGAAAGGCGGTAAGAGTGCCGACGCAGCAGGGGCCGGGGGCGGGCGGGGAAGTGGAGGGGTACCGATTGCAGGGATCGGGAGGTCTAGCAGAGGTGTTGAAGCCATAGGAGCAGGTGAAGGAGAAAGCGGTGCAGAGGGTAGCGGCGGCGCAGGGAGGGTGGAGGGTTGTGCAGCCTGAGCACCCGCGAGCAAGGGCATGTCGGAGAACGAACCCGATGGCGGTGTTTCTGGCGTGCCCTGCGGGGTTAGCTCCGGAGCGGTAGCAGAAGCTGCAGCCTTTCGGTCTGACTCTAATTGTTCTAAAGAGTCTTTCAGTAAACGCCATGTCGTCAAAACACTTGTGGCATTACTGTCCCCCCTGGTGGCCGCTTCCCATAACACTTTTCCTGCCTCCTCCCAAGTCTCCACCTGGAACGCGGTCGCTGCGTTCGCTTGTTGCCCGTTTTTTCGCAACCAAGTTAACAACAACCGAACCTTTCCTTCATCATAATTTATCCCCCTTTTTGCAAGGATTCGCAAAAATATACGCAAAATAGATTTTTCTTCCGAGGACATTTGCGCCCCCATTTTCCCGTTCCCAGCTGCTCACCTCTTTTTCCCGAGGCGATTAATTGTCAACAAGCAGCTCTCTGGTTCGCTGCAGTAGAGTTCAGCTCTCTGGTCCGCTGCAATATAGTTCAGCTGGGCTTGCCACTGGCCACTCTCTCGTCCGTGGTTCTTGGGACCGAATCATGTTGGGGTCACCATTTGTGGCAATTAATCATGGACTCCACGTATGAGTTTAGGCGAAGACACTTTATTTTACAATGTATCCCTTTTATAATATGATCTAGTGTCCACGAGTCTCTTCAGCTTTGCTTATTGGTTCTTCAAGCTGGTGCATGCGAATTCCTCTTTCAGGGATGTATCCAATCTCATCCTTATTTTTCTGCCTCTGAGTTTCACAAACTTGTTTGTAACAAGCCTCAAGGCCACAGCTGCATTCCTGTGAACCTGTTTGTAACAAGCCTCAAGGGCACAGCTGCATCTCGTCAAAGTAAAACACTATCATCTCATTTATTCCCACAAGAGAAAAATAAAACCCAAGACAGACAAGTGATGCAAATGAAAACAGTTGCTCACCACCAACCAACTGATGCCCAGCCAGTCCCTGAGCAGCACCCCCCCACCCCCCCCCCCGCCAACCTCCCCCCCCAGTTTTATTGCAGAGCATGACATCATATGGTATGGAATAGCCCTTTGGCCAGTCTGGGTCAGCTTTCCCAACTGTGTCCCCTCCCAACTTTTTGTGCACCCCCAGCCTACTTGCTGGCAGGGCAGTGTAAGAAGCAAAAAAGGCCTTGACTGTGTAAGCACTGCTCAGCAATAACTAAAACATCCCTGTATTATCAACACTGTTTTCAGCACAAATCCAAAACATAGCCCCATACTAGCTACTATGATGAAAATTAACTCTATCCCAGCCAAAACCAGCACACTTGCCTGTGTAAATTATCAAATGAATTCAGTTCTTTGTTGGGGTGAAACTCCTCTGATTTCTCCTGATGGTTCTCATTGCAGCTGTGGTTACAGGAATGGATTACTTCTGGCAGGAAAAACTAGCACAGGAAAAATCTCATTCTGCTGCAGTATTCTGTGAATTGGCTTTCACAGGTGGATAGGTGTAGCTGATTCAATTTCTCTACTGGGCTCTGTGTAGCAGGCTAATATTCAGAAACAACAGATTCATGACACAGTAATTACAGCTTGCTTTGGTATTTGAGTCTGACTTTATGTGATAATTTTAATACAAAATTCATGAGTTGTTTGGAGAAAAGCACTCACTGCAGTGAGAAGCACTCTTAGCTTCTCACATCGCTATTGCAACCCAAGTTGTTGGTAACAGTTTCTTTCTTATTTTAGATCTCTGGGTAATCAGCTACCAAAGTAAGAAATATTTCATAAAAGGGTTGAATCATTGGTCACTTGGAGAAGATCAAAAGTTACAGGTCATAAAATTATCAAAGCGTTCTGATGGTCTGAGGACTTAGTATTACTTGGGTTTAGAAGGAAACAAAGCACTATGCATACTGCATAAATCTTAATTTATCTACACATTTTTTTCAGATTTGTGACCAAACGCTGAAATGATACTTTTATCTATATAACCATTGTTATCAGTTTTCAGTCTGACAGTGATATATTGTATAATTCGTGCTGCTCTGGCAATCTTAACTGCTGTCCACTGTTCTAATTCATTATTTTGGCAAGGCAAGGTAACATACACCAGAGTTATGGAGAACAAGTTGAATTGAAATTTGTTTGAAATATGCTTTTTTTTTTAAAGCAATGTTTCTTTTCAATATAACTTATTTTTTGTTTATCTGTATAGATTGCTTGTTTTCATTCTGAGTTTGGTATTTTATTTTTTAAAAATCGTGTTCAGGTTTTATTTCCAGAAAATTTACTTTATTTTTCTTTATGCCCAGTACAGAACTGCTTACAGAAATAACTACTTGTCAGTAATCTTTTCAAAGACTCATAGTATAACAAAATGAAACCCTTGATCCCTTAGTCTAGATTCTTAAACACTAAGATAAATTAGAGCTTCATTAAATTAATGATTCGATACTTAAAAAGGTGGATTCAGAGAAAAGGCTTAGAAAAATGTATGAAGTATAAATGAACTCTGCATTAAAGTTACCATTAAGCAGAAGAACAATGAATCATAAATTGCATCTGTATAAATGCACATGCTTTCTTTGGGGAGACAGTAATTATTATGCCCAGGAGCACTCAGTAACATCTCCTACTCAGTTACTGTCAGCATCAATTATTCCATTATGATGAAAACTTCTGAAATGATCTGAGGTTAAAGAGAAATGAAAAACCCAAATCTCTTTGCTTTAAGTTTTTCCCTGTTGTAAATAGTTTGGGGGCATTGATAACTTGCAGCTCTCTTTTATACAGAGGCAATTAAATTTACAAACACATTGATAAACATACCTTAGAAATGCAAGAAAATTGCAAGTCCCTTCATTTTTTTAATTATGTCATTTACCATCAAGTTATAAGTGTTTCATAAGGAAGTTATTAGAGATTATCTGATTTGTCATACGGTGATGTCTTCAGGGATCCTTTGTGATATCTGCATTCTGAAATGGGAAGAGGAGCACTCTCCATTTCTTTTCATTTAAAGTGTTAAGTGAGTTTATCTGATTCTCTTTTGCAATTACTCGGCATTTCTGTCATGTACCATACAACCAAACATGAGAGAATTGCTGAGAAATACTTAAATATTATATTTCATAAATGTATTTGTGAATACATAACTACATTTATATTCCTAATATAGTTTTATATTGGCTACAGGCTGGAAGCTGTCTGAATCCTGCCATCAGTGGTGCTCCTGCCAACCCCTGAAAATAGGCCTCTTTGAATTCCTGAGTTTGATTTAAGATTGTTGATTTAATATTTTTAGAAGAGAAAACAAGCCTAAATCAGTGAAGAAATAATTGGCTGAACATATGAATTGCACAAGATACATGTTCACACTTGGCACCTCAGGGAAAACACACCCTGGAGGAATTCTCCACCCCACTCCTGTGTTAATTTTGACACCCCACCCCCAAAAAAATTTCTTGCCACAGATACTTTCTGTTCCCTAGTTAGCCACATGTAAAGAAACCTTAATTTTTTTATACTGATGCTCTTATAGTTGGACTCTGCTTTGCATCAGCTGGGTAGCATGTTGTCTTGCACCTTTCCCGAGATGTACCAAAAAGACTTCAAGCTAAAAGAGGCAGTGCGAAGCTTTTGCTGGAGGATCTGGTGACTCCACAGTGAGTCTACACAAGTGAGCTAGACTATCTCAGCTGCATTTTTGCTTTGTTGTGATTTTAACTAAACTACCCAAATTCTTAGAGATGGAGAAAATGGCAGTGTCATAATGCCATAGAACTTAACTGGTCAGAGCATATTTTGCTCGCTCAGGTAGTTTCTGTGATCTGCTCTGGGTTGGTTCACTAATGCAGTGTCCTACTTTGGTTTATGAGATGACCTCCCTGTGCCTTAGCAGTTGGATCATCTGTTATAACTGAATAATGCAGAATATACATGAAAATCAGATGCAGGACTTACGGTAAATTTTTCTGATCTGAATCTGAATTCTCTCAGTGCCAGGAGGCACACAAGGCGCGAACATCGTTCTTCCACTTCGATCGGTCTGCGGCTGCCACCCAAGGGCCACAGCGCAGTCTTCTGTTGGTTTTTTCCTTAGGACATGACCGATCCAGTTCCATCTCCTCCTCCTCACTTCATTACTGATTTTCTCCATCTCCGCCATTTCGTTTTTTTTGAAAGTTGATGCTCGTCGTTTCTGCAACTTCCCCCCCCCCCCCCCCCCCCCCCCCCGGGAGGAGGTAGTTGGCTTCCTGCCCAACCCCCATGACTTGGAGGGCCAGTGGTTTTTCTGTCAGGGTGGCCTTCCCTTAGGCTGCGTTGGTTCGCGGCACCTTCTTCAGTTTTATCCGGTGCACCCTCCAGAGAGGGATCCCCTATCCACCACCCAGGGGACGCGCCTTCTAGCCGTGCAGCCCCAGCCGAAGGACGGTAAATTTTTGAGAGTAAATAAATGACAGCCATGACAAGAACTCAGGACATGAAACAGATGTATGATACAAACACATATCGTATGCATAAATCCTATAATTTCAATATGTACATATATACAAACCCATACAGTCTGACAGAAGATGGATGGAGGGGTATGGATTAAATACTCGGATTCCCCATGTCACATCCCACCTGGGGGAAGGGAGTGGTGACTAAGATTCTCAAATCCTCTGGGTGTGGATTAAGGTGGGCCAACACTCAAGGTCTGTACACAAACACCAGCTTTAATAGAAATCTCCTATAGAAACAAACATTGAGTACAAATATTCGATACCCACCAGCCCTCTCACGATTATATCTACCCCAGCTATGCAGCTTTATGGAAAATCAAGGTAGGCCGTGCAGTACTTAACTACAATTTAGCAACTTTAAGAACTTAATAACCTTAGCAGAAGTGAAAGGCAGGGGGGCGGGGGGGAGAGAAAGAGGGAAGAAGAGGAGAATCACCAGTCTTGGATCCAGCGTTGGACCTGCCAATGGGGATATTCGGTGGAGAGAGCCCCCAAGAGAGAGCGAGAGTCCCTATTTATAGATTTCAGTCTCTGGACTTCTGGAACCTTCTCTCATCCCAGTTCCAGGAGTGGTAGAGATACCAGTCGAATTAAGAGGGGTGACCAGTCAAACCAAGAGGAGTGATATCAGGACGCTCTCCCAGGCAGTAGGTGTAGGGGGGAATAAGACTCTTCACAGACCGCGGGGGATGGGGCCGAGGCAAGGCTGCCCTGCCTTCGCAGGGCTCCCTCCCTCACCCTCATTCCAGGGTACTGTCTGGTCCTGGGTCCTAGTGACAGTCACTCTGCATTGTGGTTTTAGCACCAAGGCTCTTTGAGACAACTCGTTGGTTTGCACTAGCAGTTCTCTACACCCCAGATGCCTCACTGTGATCGACTTGCAGGGAGGTATTCTGGAGCTGTCTTCTTTTTTTATTGATTTGAGTATTAGCCAAAAGCAAATGAGGACTGCTTTTAAAATAGAACTGAAGAAAAATACAAAAGGGACTATACAGTGTCGTTGCTGTATAGGGGCCAAAGTTTGTGACACAAGAAATCTCTTCTGGGTCTCTGTTTCCATGAGTATTATAGACCATTAATGCTATGTATAATCTTCATTGAGATAAGGAGCTGGATTTGAGATCTCCCCAGATGAAATATTTGATTCTGAAATAAAATGCTGAGTGCCTTCAGCTGAGAACTTTAGAAGATGTTTTGCTGATCTAGTAGTTTTTTCCTTATTGGGTCATTCTTCAGATTCAGGTTTTAGAAACTAGAAACGTTTGAAAGCATGAACAAAAGGAAGACTGAAGTCAACAAGAAATGTTTCTTCTTAAGCAATCTATAGAGTTTGGAAAAACACTATTAAAAGTCAGAATGTATACGGCTCCCACAGCTTTGCTAAACAGAGAGCTCTTTAACATTAGGGCTCTTTGTTATCCCAAACTGAGGAGAGCCAGAAGATAAATATATTTAAAGTATGAAAATACACAAAGTACACGTGTAGCTTGCAAATAATTCATCCAGAAAACTAGCAGAAGGCAAAAATAAAAGCCATAACTAAAATGTAAATCTTAGTGACTCTTTTTGCCTCTTATTTTTATGAGACCGCAATAGTGATTGTTGATGAACAAAAATCAGATCAATATTTGATATTAACAAAATGTTTATTTTTAACATGATTATTACATTCACTCATATTCCAGCAGTATTTGAAGCCACAGGTATCTCAGCATATTGCAGGAACAGCTGATGAGACTTGGATGCCTAACTCAAGGAACAGCCCATGGCTGGGGATCTAGAGTGGATGGAGGGGACATTTTTTAGCCCTTCAGTCCTACATGCATATGCACCTCCCAGCTGCACTTTTCACTCCTGGCTGACTTCAGCATCTTCCTTCTTAGCAATTGACTTCTGCAAATCCCTTTCTTTAATGCTTAATCTATTCACATGCACTCTTTGTTGATAGTACCTGTCATGCTGACCTTGGAGCTGTATGCTCAGAGGTCTGGGTTTTAGGCATTTCTCTGCATAGCCAAGCAATGTCCAGATTCCCTGACTCTGCAAAAGGACTGAGGAAGTGCAGTTCAGGACTGCAAAGCTTAGAACCGTCTAACTTCAAAAATACAGAGAGAGGAGAAGCTCAGTCTCTTTTGCTACATAATTTTGGGCACTTGTGAAGAGTTGTATTTTCTTCTTGTGTTGGGGAAATCTGACCCCTGCTGAACTGAAAGTGAACCTATACAATGATAAATGTTACCTTTTTTGGGAAACAAAGTGACCGAGCATTCAGTGAAATGGAATAGCCGTTTGGGGATATAACAACAAACTGGGCTTTTCAATTTGCTGTTGAGTGAAGAGAAGGTCAAACAAAGTGGCCACCACCTTAGTTCGTGGGTAATGCTTCGTTTGAATGTGAGCCATTTGTGGAACTTGTAAAGCCAGTCATTTAAAGATGAAGATCTTTAATAATTCTTAGGATAGCAGCTGCAACACTTAATGGCCAAATTAAACTCAAATGTAGCAGTGATGGAGATTAGGTAAATTTGCTGCTACAACCTAAATCTCCCTCCTTTGTCCTCAGAAGCACTCTCCTAAAGTGTAGGTTACACAATTTCCAAAAGTGGGGAGAAAATGAGAGCCACAGAGTTTTTTAACTTTGCCCAAGTTACATACTAAGGCACCAGTAAGCTTAAAATAAAGTTTGTATCCCTGAATTTTAAGTCCTGTACTTTAAAGCACTAAACTGTTCACCCACTGTGCTGATTAGTCATGAGCTTTTTTGATCCAGTAAATTTTGTTTGTATGTTTCTGTATTAACAGTTTGCCAAATCTTCCCATATGCTATGTTTTTTCTTAGAGCAGTGACGATTTTGGCAGCATGCATTTAATAGGTGATTTTCTTAATATTCTATGTTTCCTTTTGGAAAAATGTTTTCTTCTACCTTCTTACAGTCCTAGTTCCTTGAACCACAGTTTTTATCCTTGCAGTAGTTTTAGTCTTTTGTTAAAATTAACAGGTTTGGGTTTCCATGCTTTTATATTTTATTTGTATATTTAAAAATGTTTAATCAAAAAGGAGTGGGACATTGTGAGAGGAAATGAAATCATATTATTCAAAAGCCAGGCTTTCCACTTTTGCAGAAAAATATCTGGAGCTGGCTGATCATGTGTCAACAATGCCATTCTCTTACAAAAACATAGATATAGTAGGATGTATAAAGCTGAAAGAGAACTACATGAGGTAATCCTTTCAGCTTAGCTTTCATAAAGCCTCAGATAGACTGCTATTTCAGACTTGGGCTAACTGAAGAGAGTCCAGAGGAAAGCTATGAGAATGATCAGCGATCCAGAAAACTTAGTTGAAAAATTGGTTTTGTTTTATCTAGGGAGGAAGGGAAGTATAACAGTCTTCAGGTAGGTAAAGGACTATGAAAAAAAGGTAGGGAATAACCTAGTCTTCATTCTCATGGGGGGAAAAATAGTAGAGGAATTGAATTACATCAAGAGAGACTTGGGGTACATATTAGAATAACTTTCCTAGTGGCAAGGATAGTCATGCATTGGGAAAGACTGCCAGGGGAGGTTGCAAAATCTTTGCAAGTCTTTGTTGGTCTTTAGAAAAATCCAGTAGACAGAGATAAGAGTCAAGAAAGAATTGATCTGGCTGTGAAGAGTGGGAATGGACCAGATGATATCTGGCAATCCTTTCCAGGCATATTTTCTGTAGTTCTGTTACATAGGTCAGAAACTCGTACCCAGTAATTTGTTTTGCTTGAAAAGCAAGTTGAAGTGATGGAGATTTTTTTTTTTTTTATTCAGCCTCTAGTAAATTCCAGTTTTCTCTTTATTTCAGCCTTGCAAAATATTTTTTCCTTATTTCTATTCTTGATTCTTCAATATCTCTTCTACTTCATCAAAGACCAATCTAGTATTTATAGCTTCTTCCAAATGCGGGTTATTATCAGGTACAGTTGAGTAATCTGTTACGTATTTTTCTCGAATAAACTGGGGATATTATCTTGATTATAAAAAGATGCCTCAGACTTTGAATAACATTTTTAGGTCCTTGCTCTTTTGAAGTTTGTTAGTCTCTTTAAGTGTGGACATGAGAACTGGCTACAATAATCCAGTAATACAACTTTCTTCTCAGCTTATACTTGGTATTTCCCTGTTAATTTATCAAGAAAATTTCCCTTTTAAGTTACTGATATGTCAGAAACAGTTTCAACTAGTGTAGAGTTCTGGATTTCCAGCTGCCCAGATCTCAAAATACTTTACATAAACATTGACTAAACAGTTCTTCATAGCATTCCTCCAGTTCGAGTAGATAATTAACTGTAGTGTTTCACTCATGGAAGACAGCCTGAATTCTGTTTTCTGGATACCACAAGATCTATCTTGTATGTCAAGTGAAATTGCTACCTACTTAGAAAGTTTGGACTTCTTGTCTGTTTACATCCTTTACAATGCTGATGGTTTCCTTTATAACCCAAAGAAAGAGGCTTATTAATTCCTATATTTGGCCTTGGACTGCAGTGCTGACCTCCTGAGCTATCCTGTCCACAGATATACTTGTAAGCATAATACAGTATAAAACATAAATTCGCCTTTCATCCCTGCTACAAGTGCCAAAACAAATATCAGTTGTTACTTAGCTTAGTGCTGCTAAGAAAATGTTCCAGTTATTGTTATGTCAAAGAGGCAAAGACTGTCAAATCTGTAAGAAGAGAAATGTGGTTCAGTAAAGTGTTTAAAACATGAAGGGCAAGATTTATTGGTAGACTCCTAAGGATATGAAGGGATTGAGGTGAAAAAAAGACACTGATTTGGAACAAGAATGTGATCCCTCGTCCAGGGTATGCTGGTGAGGCAAGTGGAAGGGTTAAAGGAGGAAAACAGGTTAAAAGCCTTGGCTATCTGAATAGAGGAAAAAAGGGATAGATGATGGAAGTTTCTGATGGCTTTTGTTAGTGTTTCCTTGAAAGAATTTAGGGAATTCCTGTGCAGAGAAAAAAGTTGATGAGAGAATTTAAGGAGTGAGTTCACAGTTGCAAAAAGGTATTTCAGCTGAGGATGTGAAACCTCATTATATTCGAGGAGTAAGAAGTAGTAAGAAGTTTGAACTTAAGAAGGATGGAATGACTTGATTGGAGAAATCTTAAAAATGCATGTGAAGAGCCCATTTTTCCTTCTGTTTAAGACAAATATTTTCAAAACAGGTTCAGGAGAAAGTAGTTTGGGCCTCTAAGCAAGTGCCATGCATCACAGCTGATGCAAACTGGAGAGACGAATAAAGCACATATCAGATACAATCAGAATAAAATTCAGGCAAATTATGTTTTGTCTTCCTTTGAGCTTAGTTGTAGAAGAGTTATTTAACTGGAAATGAAATGAAGTAAAATACAGGAGGAATACAATAAAGAGAAAATTAGGATTTCTTAGGCCAAATATTTCGAGCACAAACGCTCAGGAAATAGTTTATCACAGATGCCAGAGATCCTCTTATGCATCTGTTGGTAGCCCAGCATGATGGAGGGGCAGGACTTTTGAACAATCTGTTAGGACTTGTGAATCTAAGTCGTGTGTCTGCTTGGAAATAATCCATCCTTCCTCAATGACCCATGCAATCGTAGGGTATCCATAGTTTACCATCTTTCTTCCAAAGCATGTCATTGATATCCTCCTCTTTTTTTTGTCTGCTGCCAGCAGTTTTTCAATTCTGTATATAAATATACAGAAACATGGAATCACAGGATCATTGACGTTGGAAGGGACCTCTGGAGATCATCTAGTCCAACCTTCCTGCTCAGAGTGGGGATTTCATTAATGCAGTTGCCCTGGGCTATGTCCAGTTGGGTTTTGAATATCTCCAGAAATGAAGACTCCACAACCTCTCTGAGCAACCTGTTCCACTGTTTGATCACCTCTACAGTGAAAAAAGTCATTAATGAAGATATTAAACAGCATTGACCACAGCATCGACCCTTGGGCTACTCCACTAGTGACTGGCTCTCAGCTGGACTTTGTGCTACTGATTACAACCCTTTGAACCTGGCATTTCAGCCAGTTTTCAGTCCACTTCACTGTCCACTTATCTAGTCTGTGCTTCATCAGTTTGTCAATGAAGATTTTACAGAAGACAGTGTTGAAAGCCTTGCTAAAATAGAGATAAACAACATCCTCTGTTTTCCCCTTATCCACCAAGCTAATAATTTCATTGTAGAAGGCTACCAGGTTGGTCAGGTATGATTTCCCTTTCACAAATCCATGCTGGCTACTCCCAATCACCTTGTCCTTTGTATGTTTCAAAATGGTTTCCAGGTTTATTTGCTCCATCACCTTCTCAGGAATCAAGGTGAGGCTGACTGGCTCTCAGTTCTCAGTGTTCTCCATCTTGCTCTTCTTGAAGAGCCTCCCCAAGTTGCCGCAACCTTTCAAAGATCATGGAGAGTGGCCTTGCAGTGACACTGACCAGCTCCCTCAGCACTCCTATGTGCATCTCATCAGCTCATGTGGACATATATATGTGTGGCCTATTACAAGTATTCAGTTCTAATTTTTCTAACTAAAGAGCGAGCATATTATGCCTCCTCTGAATCTAAGCATTAAGCTGGCTTTGCCTTCTAAACTTCTCAAGCTTTTATGTTCATAGGTATTGTGTGCACAGTACATAAGCCACACTGAAAATATTTTTTAAGTTCTCTGGAGAACTCATTTCTGCAAGTTAATGGCTGAAATCTCCTGGGAGCCTATGTGCTTCCCAGGCATTCTGTTTAAGCAGTAGGTTAATTTTGGTTAGCTCTCTCCCTGGGGAGCAGATTTCTGCCCTGATACCCAGTGAAGCATCTCATCCTGTCTGCCTTAAGACCAGCTGCAGAATTATATCTGAAAATGCCATGAATGGTTTCACAAAGACAGGATTTTTCCAGCACTGTGTCTTTGCTTAGATGCTCTTCTGAAGACCAAAAGATCTTTTGGCACATTTGGATCCATCTCATCTTTTCTAGTTTATTATTTTTTGATAGGTTAGCATGGGACGTGCTGAGGAGATAAAATGGGCACAGATCCTGACATCTCAATAAAGAGCTGAGTCTGTTTCTTAGTTTGGGAAGCAAACCAGTCCTGGATAGGCCCTATCTTAACTCAGTGCTGCAATCCTTTCGTTTGCCACATGGGTTAGAATAAACAAATGTGTTTCTGAGAAAAAATGTGTCTCTGAAAAAACCTCACCTGTATAGTTTATTCATACGTAGCTATGTTCTCCTTTTGCTGAAGTTGTAGTTTTTCCAAGAATCATTGAAAAGGTGGCTGCTTGCCATTTAAACATCTAGCTTGTTACCTTATGTGCAGTACTGCCTCTTTTTCACACATAATGAAGTGTCAGAGCCAAGTGCAAATATAACTGTCTTCATGCTTGTGTGGCTTGTTCTAAACTGCAATATTGCAAATAAACAGTGTCACTGCATGGAGTCTCTGTGCTATCACCACTTGCTACCAAGAGTGAAACAAAATGTTCCAAGTACAATTAGGTAATCAGAAGCTAAGACATTTCCCTTTTGTTGCCCATAAAGTAGCTAAGATCTTTTCTGCTGTTGAACAGGATTTCAAAATATTTTGGAAAGGTTACGGGAATAATTTTCCCTTTCCTATTGTAGTAGGATTCTGACTTTGTCACATGGAGATCATTTCCACTTGCTAATACCCTACCGAGTGTTTTGAAACAGGAATTTGTCAGTAGTCCTTGGTAGCTCACTTCAGTCAACAGCTGCCTTAGACTTTACAGCTTTGTTTCAGTCTAAGCTGTCCCTTTATTTTTGAAAAAAAATTCTGTGGGTACAAATCAAGATTGCTGCTGCTCTTTCTTAAGCCAGTGCTAGCACTCAGTCAAGGAAAACTCTCATTTAAAATATTACTTTCTTCTTGTTAAGGCTAGGGCTATGTGGCCCTAGCATTCAGTCTGAATGTATACGGCATTTCTTTGGGTGATATTTGTGTTTTTGCAGACTGCTTCCTTTTTCTGGTTGTTTAAAGAGCCTGATACTGTGAAATCTGGTCTTCTTTTCATAGTCCCACCCACTAGAAACTAAATTATTATGAATTACTCAATTAATGTGAGCACCAGGGGTGACTTTTTAAAATACTTTTAAAAGCTGACTTGCATCCTTGGGAAGAAGTAACCTTCCATGTTGAATTAATATTATTTTTATTTAAATATAGAAATATTACTAACTCAAAACCATTTTAGATGATGCTGCTGTGCTAAATATCATGGGAGTGATAATGTGCTTAGGAATTCTGAACATAATAAATGACATACTTTTTTTTTTTAACAGCATGCTATCTTCCTGAGAATGTTACATACTGTCCTTTTAAAGAAAAAGGAAATGCTACTTTCTTAAAATTACTAGTTTATAAGTTACTACACTGTAATTTATTGTCTAAAGTAGTAGGAGTGAGATACTACTCATCCAAACCCTCCTCTTGATAATTCTGAGTTTTCTTCCAGTCTGGCTGATTTACACCGTGAATGTGCACTGAAAATGAGTCTTGATCAGTCACCCTGACTTCTCTTTGCCATTTAAATCTATGTTTGTGCATTCTAATGTCAAGGTTAGCGTGGGATCCTGCAGCTCGGCAAGCCCCCAGCGACACAAGGGGTTTCAGGCAGACATTGCTGTTTGAGTGAGAAGCCCAGGTGCACCTCTCAGGGCCGTTGTGTAGACTGCTCAGTTGGTGGCCTTTCCTGAGGTGGCCTTCCCCGAGGGAGGGCAGTGCCAGGATGCCCATTAGGATTTTGTTTTGTCATCTTCCCGCTGTCAGTGACCTTTGTTGTTGCAGAACTCATCAGTTTTCTGTTTCCCCTGATTTTGTGTAGGTGCTGGGATGGCTGGAGAAGGTCATATTGTCCCTCAGTTGAGCTGAGGGAGGCGTTGAAGCATCATCCATCCCCTGCTGACCTTTGAGGTAGTGTGATAACTTTTATCTTACCTGCAAGTGACTTTATTATGAATGTTGGCTAAGCAGAGTGATCGATAGTATCCTGTAGCGCTCTGCAGGTAATCCTCACAAATCCCATGATCCATTCCTACAGAAGGTGATAATGATAATATGCAGTATACAGAATTCTGATTGGGATCTAATCGTCATATTTTAATATTCCCTCAAACAATAGAAATATTTGAATTAAAGCTATCAAATTTAGTTCTGATGTAAATTGATGGCTTCACACCCATTTCTACCAAGCTTTAGTAGCCAGTATTTGAGACAAAGGGGTCAGTGACTGGTAGAAGTGCTTCAAAGCCATTTTTCCTTGACAGAGAAAAATTATTTTACTGTATTTTAATGAGACATTTCCCATTTAGAACATTGTCATGGTTTAACCATGAAACCAAGACACACGTTATTTAAAGTATTAATTGCCTGACTTTTAAAATGCACAATACTGAAATAAATGGAGAAAAAATTCTGTGGTTTTCCAGGGAGAGAAAACTTGAAAATGCATATCAGAACATTGTAGATAACAAATCTTGGTTCAAATGACACTTAAATGACATCTAGTTTGAATTTATGTATTGGGTCTAATTCATACCTGGAGTGTATTACTGAAAGCTTAATCAGATTAGAGTGGGGTAAATTTGAATCAAATATCACAGAAATATGCTGTGGTATAAGGGATTCAGATTCATGATTGCTCATGCTGTGGAACTGGAAAGATGTTATCTAGTGTTAAATGATTACGTAAGCCTTTACAGCTGCTATCTGTGTACCATAGCAGTTTTATGAGACTTAACTGGCTATTCCTGTCTAAGTGTGCACAAATGTAATGTTATTAAATAGAAGATAAATTCTAGAGATTTTTTGTCTTTGGTTGTGGTACAACAGGTAAAAATTGCCACCCTATGTCCATATTTTTAACATTTCTAAAACCAGATGGTGGAACTCTAGATGCATTCATTGAACCATGATTCTGCTTGGGAGGCTTGTCTAAGGATGTACCAATTCCACTAAGAAAATAAAAAGGTCAGGATAGTGAAAAGTTACTTGTAAAAATGTTTGTAAAGTAGGCATAACTTAGAGTTATTAGGGACCTCCTCAACCAAAACCTTCTTTGTTGTGGTTATGTGCCTTCTCATATAAAGTTAAGCATACTTGAAAAACAATTTATGAATGACATCTCTCATTTTATAGCTGAAGCACAGCAACACAACCATACAGAAAGCTTGTTTTGTGCTGTGCTCTGTTTTATTGGCTTTCTGTGCCAAGCAAGCTGGTCATTCCCTAGCTAAGCTGCCCGTTCTTTATTCCTCTACAAGCAGTGGTGCAAGAAGTGTGTCTAGCACTTAGAGCACACAGCTTGGACACGGGGTCTGGCCTTGCTTCTGAGCTCCACTACTGGCTCACTCAGTGGTTCTGCCACCCTCTGTAACCTCGTTGTGTTTCAGTTTCCTATTTGTAAATGAAGGCTAATACTTCTTAACTTCCAGGAAGGACCACAGTATTCCAGTCCTTAGGAAATGCTGTTACTTACACAGCGCATGTCATATTTGATTCCATATTAACGTGACATTACCAAGGAGAGTTCAAACTCTTTGCATTTAAGTGTGACCCTGGGTTTGGGATAGTGGATCCCCGGGTGGTAAAAATAATTTCTGTGGTGCTTTCTCACTTGGTATTTGCCACTAACTAGACGTAAAGAACATGTTGGCACAGGGAACAGGGACTAACTTACTCCAAGGATAACGTGATCATAGGGGAGGGGAAATTATGCTGACTAGATATCTTGAAAATTACATGTCTGTAATTTATATTACCTATACCAAGTTAGTTTTAGATTAAGAATTGGACATGTGATAACTGTCCCCATGTAGATCGATTAATGGCTGATCCTTTATATATTTACCTTTTAATACGTTTGGCAATACCAGCCCTAGACTCAGTCATCTGGAGGCAAGTTTACTGCTCAGCTCTTCTGTGAAATTGAGACATTTAATGCATTATGCACTGTGGGAAATGTTCATCTGCACATTTTCTAGACTAAGTGTTCTACTCTGAATGAGGTTTTTGTTTATCCTAAATGAATGTGTTGCATTCTTTCCTTAAAAATTCTACTACTTTGTAGTAGAACCTAAGAGAAGTCAGTCTCGTCATGCTTATTGTGAACATGGTTGCTTACACAGGATTCAAGTGTGATTGGTAAGTGTCATACATTTTAGGAGCAGCAGATATCATTAATGATTTCTTAAAAAAAAAAAAAAGACCTTTTTTATATGGTAAGGTTTTTCTAAAAATGGAAGCCTTTTATCTCTCCAAAAATAAAGTTCCCAGTGATATTGAACTTATTCAGTGTAAGAACCACAAAAAGGAACAGTCATACTCTTTGCCTTCTACGCTGACAGTTTCCACACATGGTCACAGGGGTGAGACTGAAAAGACTGCAGTTTAGTCCTCAGGGCCCAGTGTTGAGTGGGATGATGACTGATACACTGATTAAAGGGGAGAGAGCCAGTTGCTAAGACTTTTGCTGACAGGCTCCTGTGCAAGCAGCCTTGCTCCCTATTTCAGTATAAAAATGGGTGTTGAGGCAAGACTGCTGGTCAGGCTTTAGAGATCGGTATCGTGCTAGATCAGGAGGGCCCCCAGCAGGGTTTTACAAAACTCTCTGTGGCTACAGTGCAATGTCCTCCCCTTTAGTCTGCTCGTTTTTATTGTACTGTGTGTCTAATATAAGTCCTGAGATCTAGATTGGTATGGGATTTATTTTTGTGAATAGCCCTCACAAAATCAGTATGAGTCTGAGCAATACTTGTGATAGTGGTGGGTGAAGGCTCAGGCTCTCAGGTGTTCCTCAGGGCAGATATCTTGTGAATTTTGTCTGTAAACATCTATTTCTTCATGGTCCTGCGTAAAATAACAATAACAGGAAAAATGTGAATGCACTAGTCTGTTTTAATAAAAACCAGTTGAATCTGCTCCAAAGTTTCACTTTCTTAATAAGATAGTTGGCAACGTGATGGAGTTCCTGCAGGGGAGGGAGTTCTAACATCAGTGGAAGCAGACGCGTTCTCCGCAGCCAGACAGCTGGCCTTGCACTGAGCAGCTCTGTTTGTAGTGTACATTGCAGAGTATCCCTTTTGAAGTCAATCAATTCAGAGTTCATGTGTTTTATCTGTGATACCTAAAAACAAAGGTTACAATGTAGAACTGTGATTGTATTAGTCTCTGACATTTTAGGAGTGGTAAATGTGGAGGAAGAGGTTTACATCCACCATGCTCTCTTATAGTTACCATAGCCAAAGAGCGTGGTTCATTTCTATTGTTTGTAAAATAGAGCTATACTTATTAAGAAAGTTTTGCTAGTTGCTTGAGAGTTTCAGATGAGCTGGTCTTTCTCTTAATTGCGATTCTTTCTCTCTTAATGCAAATTATTAGTTTGTTATTTGTTTTTGGTTTTGGTTTTTTTTTTTTTTTTATCCACTACAGCTTTATTTGTGATGCTAAGATGGCTGGCAATAAATTCACAAGACTCTTTAATGTTCTGTGGTAGGTAAAACATTGGACAGGGTTGCAGTCCATGCCTTACTCTGCTGCTGGGCTGTGGTGTAAATGCAGGCAAACCGCTCTTCTTCCCGGTGTCTCCGTTTCCCCATCTGTAAAATGGATAATGCCACCGACCCCCACTGCAGACTGCTTCAGGATTTGCTGATGGAAAACATTGTCTGACAGCATTAAAAGACCTTTTTAGAAATAAATTTGGCAAATTATGTTTAAAATTAGTATGGCTGTTTCTATTGCTTATTTTGCAGGCACTTCTTAATTTCTTCATCGGTAGGGTTTTCTCAGGGGAAATGTTGGGCATTGGGACTGACTGAGCTCTTTCAGGTTCCAGTGTGAATTTCTAATTGCAACCTGGCATCTCCCTTTACCTTGCTTATTCCAGAATATAGTCTTCCTTGTAGTGCTATGCTAGCTGCAGGTGTTCACTTAGAAGATTAACTGGGAGATATTAATGTTCACTAAACTAGTAACTGTTAAATAGGTCACTAACTCTAGAGATTACCAGGCATGGCTGTTCAATTTATTCCCCTTAAAAGTCAGGCTGGCTTGATAACCCACTGTGCAATCCATTTGTCTCCACTTCCTTAATAATCACTCTCTCATCTCCAACTCACTCTCCAAGCCTGTTCTGGATCCTGTGTCACATATCCTCTGACCTCTCCAATGGGGGGGAAAAAGGCTTTCCCCAAGGCTTCCCGTACTTCTTTATCATCAGATCTTTTGTCTTCTACCTTGCGCTCACCTGCCTCATGGGGTGGAACCTCCCCCTCTCATGGGGATACAAATAATCAGCTGAATACCAGTAAAGTTAAACCTTCGTATTTCAGCAAAGCGCAAATATACATGTGTGCATATGTGTGAATTCAGTGTATACAAGCACATGTACACAAATCAAAACCCACTTCTGTTCCTTCCTTGTGAAGAATTGTTTCAGGACCTGTGATAATTGAAATGGCTAAAATAATGCCACGATATGATTCAAAATGTGATCTGGAAGAAAAGTTGCTTGAAGGCCTTAAAAAAAAAAAAAAAAGTAGTGTACCCAGTATATACATTACATTGACTTTGAATAAATTCAGGTAGTGAAATGAGATGATTTTTCTCTCTGTATTTGGAAATACTGGACACTCTAACCATGGAAGAATCTCTGATTAAAACAATAACAGCATACATCTATGGCTCTTGGCTTAAAAGGTGTCATTGACAGCTGTATCATAAAAATGTGTATCAGAAGTGATTGGTTCAGTTTATAGGTTCTAGAGATCCTGTTTGGACGGTATCTAAAAATGCTGATGTGTTTTTAAACCACTTTGGTAAGTGTGGACATAGTCTGTTTTTGTATGTGAGATGCTTCATCAAAACATACTTTAAGCTTAAAAGTTTGATATTTTAATTTCCAGATCTTACCAATGCAAGTGGAGGGAGAAGTTAACTGACTTTTTATAGTTTTATGAAAGGTTTGAACAGAAATCAACATTTCTTAACAAGTTATTACTTAGCTCATGAAAACTTGCTTTGGCAGTGCTGCATGTAAAAATACTGAATAATCTTCTCCCCATGCTGGTATCATTCAGTACCTCTTTCAACTTTGTGCTGATTTACACAATTAAGGATCTAGCTCAAAATCTTTGTACATGGCTATACAAAGTGTTTTATGCGGTTGTTGAATGCAGTAAGCTACTTTTTTGGTAGATACACACAGCTTTCATTCAGATTTGTACAGACTTAAGGCACAAATCAGCAGAGAATAGGGCCAGGGGACAATACTGGTATGATCTTACAGAGGATACATGGAAAGCAGTTGCAATCATATTGTTTCTCATTAACAGAGAACTTCTTAAACAGAGAATTTTACTTGAAATTATTTTGAAAAACAATTGTGTTGAATAGATGCACTCATATGCTAACTCTACATCAGTTTAAACCAGACAGCTTCAATCTGTAAATTACAGATGCAAATTAAATCAATATAAATCATATCTTAAACTGATATGAACTTCAGGAAATACAAAACGGCACCAATTTAAAATGCACTGTTTAAGCTATACCTTCTGTCAAGCTGATTAATCTTTGTATGTTGACCAAGTGATAGTAAATATGTGAGTATTCTGAGTCATGAGTGGCCATCCAGAAATCCTGCTCCAGTCCTTTGTCTGTCATTTACCAATTTTCACTTAATCCAGTATTTAAATTAATGACTTCCTAAATGCCATACAGGTTTTGTTGTGTAGTCTTTAATCTGATTAGCAGCACATGAATAATTTAGCATGTGATTAAACCATGTAAGTCATTTGTCCCATAGTAATGAACTGTTAAATAGTTCCATTAGTCTAGGATAAATATCAGGGTCTTGAACTTAAATTTTACAGCTTCTTGAAGATGTTTGCCCTGGAAGAAAAAGTTTTTTATATAAATACTATTCATAAATGAAACCCCTGCTCCCCCTGATTTCCTGAAATTACTCTTTGAGGTCTGGAAGGCAGGTTTGCGTTCAAAGTGATTAGAAGAAATTGAGGATGCTTTGTTCATAAATGCTTGGCTATAACCAAACCCTGTTTCACCTGAGGTCAGCAGGAGCTTCATCATTTGTAGTAACTTCTCTTGCAGCAGCCATCTCTGTCCATGATCAAGTGATCATGTTACAGAAAAGCTCAAGAGATCAGATGCAGATTTATTTATGTGTGCTGAAACCTAATTGACGATACTTGCCCAAGTACTAGGTAGTATGCTTTTTAATTCATGTGATATGCAGATACTAGCACACAGGAGAAGGCTTCCAAAGAAAATGCCAACTAGAGCAGTAGAATTGGCCTGCTGTACAGTGGCGATCCAGTAGCACATATAAGAAGCTTCTTTAATATCAAGCATGTGAATAATCCTGTTTTTCCTCTGTTCCAGCCTAAACTCTCAGTAATGTCACATAGGTTGCTTTCCACCACGATTCCTGTGCTTCATCATTTCTTCATCATTTCTGTGAGATGCTAAGTGCTTTGGCTGTGCTAGGGGAATTATTTAGCCATGTTCTCATGTTAAATACATAACCTTGCCTGCTTAAAGTCTTTAACTGCTTTGCTGGATTGGGGTCACACTGCTGAGTCCTGATGGGATTTAAACTTTAGTGCTAGCAAGACACTGAAGAGCTACGTTTTTTTCTTTTTCTTTTTACACTAACACAGAAATGTTTTACAGCACTGGGAATATCATATAATCTCTATGTAAAGTGTGAATAATTATCTCAGTGAAATGTTTTTCTTCGGGTAAAAAAACCTTTTTTTTAGTAGATATTACTAGGGGCTGGGTTCTAGATACAGACTCAAACATTGCTTTTTCCTTTCTTATCATGATATTTGACATTAAATTGATGCATTATACTTCTTTAAACAAACTGGAATATACTTTTTCTCATACAGAGAAATTCTCTCACTTTCCTTTGCAGTTTATTGTACAAATAACAAATAAAGAGGTGAATTTTGTCTTTTCAATAACTGTTATCTAAATAATTTAAAAAAAAACACCATAAAAAAAGCCTAGGAAAAATTACCACTGTGGTTGAGAAAAGTGTTTATAGCCTGAAAGAATTACCACTGTCATAAACAGGCCTGGATCCTGTATTGCATTTGTGTGGCAAGGTTTGGGGGGGGGCTACAGGGATGGCTTCTGTGAAAAGCTGCTAGAAGCTTCCCCTATGTCCAATAGAGCCAATGCCAGCCAGCTCCAAGACGGACCTACCACTGGCCAAGGCCAAGCCAATCAGCAATGGTGGTAGCGCCTCTGGGATAACATATTTGAGAAAGGGAAAAAAAACCTACTGTGCAAAAACAGCAGCCGGAGAGAGGAGTGAGAATATGTGAGAGGAACAACTCTGCAGACACCAAGGTCAGTGAAGAAGGAGGGGGAGGAGGTGCTCCAGGCGCTGGAGCAGAGATTCCCCTGCAGCCTGTGGAGAAGACCATGGTGAGGCAGGCTGTCCCCTTGCAGCCCATGGAGGTCCACGGTGGAGCAGATATCCACTTGGAGCCTGTGGAGGACCCCACACCAGAGCAGATGGATGCGCCCAAAGGAGGCTGTGATCCCATGGGAAGCCCACGCACTGGAGCAGGCTCCTGGCAGGACCTGTGGACTTGTGGAGAGAGAGGAGCCCATGCTGGAGCAGGTGTGCTGGCAGGACTTGTGATGCCATGGGGGACCCACGCTGGAGCAGTCTGTTCCTGAAGGACTGCACCCTGTGGAAAGGACTCGTGCTGGAGCAATTCACAAAGAACTGCAGCCCGTGGGAAGGACTCACGATGGAGAAGTTTGTGGAGGACTGTCTGCCGTGGGAGGGACCCCACGCTGGAGCAGGGGAAGAGTGTGAGGAGTCCTCCCCCTGAGGAGGAAGGAGCAGCAAAGAAAACATGTGATGAACTGACCGCAACCCCCATTTCCCATCCCCCTGCGCCGCTGGGGGAGGAGGTAGAGAACTCGGGAGTGAAGTTAAGCCCGGGAAGAAGGGAGGGTTGGGGGGAAGGTGTTTTAAGATTTAGTTTTTATTTTCTCATTACCCTACTCTGGTTTGATTGGTAATAAATTAAATTAATTTTCCCCAAGTTGAGTCTGTTCTTGCCTGTGATGGTAATTGGTGAGTGATCTCTCCCTGTCCTTATCTCGACCCACGAGCCTTTTGATATATTTTCTCTCCCCTGTCCAGCTGAGGAGGGGAGTGATAGAGCAGCTTTGGTGGGCCTCTGGCATCCAGCCAGGGTCAACCCAGCAAATGCAGGACAACCGAGGGATCAGGCCCAGCCAGCATGGGTTTATGAAAGGGAGATCCTGCTTCACTAACCTGATCTCCTTCTATGACAAGGTAACCCGCTTAGTGGATGAGGGGAAGGCTGTGGATGTTGTCTACTTGGACTTTAGTAAGGCCTTTGACACTGTCTCCCACAGCATTCTCCTGGAGAAGCTGGCTGCTCACGGCTTGGATAAGTGCACTCTGCTCTGGGTTAAAAACTGGCTGGACGGCCGAGCGCAGAGAGTGGTGGTGAATGGAGTCAAATCCAGTTGGTGGCCGGTCACAAGTGGTGTTCCCCAGGGCTCAGTACTAGGGCCAGTCCTGTTCAATATCTTTATCAATGATCTGGATGAGGGGATTGAGTGCACCCTCAGGAAGTTTGCAGATGACACCAAGTTGGGGGGAAGTGTTGATCTGCTGGAGGGTAGGAAGGCCCTGCAGAGGGACCTGGACAGGCTGCATCGATGGGCCGAGGCCAACTGCATGAGATTCAACAAGGCTAAGTGCCGGGTCCTGCACTTGGGTCACAACAACCCCATGCAATGCTACAGGCTGGGGGAGGAGTGGCTGGAGAGCTGCCTGGCAGAAAAGGACCTGGGGGTGTTGGTTGACAGCCGCCTGAACATGAGCCAGCAGGGTGCCCAGGTGGCCAAGAAGGCCAATGGCATCCTGGCTTGTATCAGGAATAGTGTGGCCAGCAGGACCAGGGAGGTGATAGTGCCCCTGTATTGGGCACTGGTGAGGCCGCACCTCGAGTACTGTGTTCAGTTTTGGGCCCCTCACTGCAAGAAGGACATTGAGGTGCTGGAGTGTGTCCAAAGAAGGGCAACGAAGTTGGTGAAGGGTCTAGAGACCAAGTCTTATGAGGAGCGGCTGAGGGAGCTGGGGTTTTTTAGTCTGGAGCAGAGGAGGCTGAGGGGAGACCTTATTGCTCTCTACAACTCCCTGAAAGGAGGTTGTAGAGAGGTGGGGGTCAGTCTCTTCTCCCTAGTAACAAGTGATAGGATGAGAGGAAATGGCCTCAAGCTGCACCAGGGGAAGTTTAGATTGGGTATTAGGAAGAACTTCTTCACTGAAAGGGTGGTCAAGCATTGGAACAGGCTGCCCAGGGAAGTGGTTGAGTCTCCATCCCTGGAGGTATTTAAAGAACGGATAGATAGGGTGCTCGAAGACATGGTATAGATGGACTTGGCAGTGATAGGTTAACGGTTGTACTCGATGATCTTAAGGGTCTTTTCCAACCTTGACGATTCTATGATTCTATGATTCTATGATCTTTAATGATACAAGTACATGTAAAGCTGAGTATCAACTCAACAATTCACATCTGTATGATAGCAGCTGAATGTTGCAATTTCTTTCAGCTGAGATGCATCTATTTGCTGCTTTGATGTCTTTTGGGAGTTGAAAAGGCAAACAAAGCAATTAAGTCTTTTCCAAGTTCAAAATTTTCTATCTATGTGGTAGACAGAAACTTAAGACTATAACTTTAGTTCTCTTTTAGAAATTGTCTTCTGATGGAGATGATCTACTAGTTTTATAGTTAAGATTCTCCCTGTATATGCCTGGTTTATTAGGTTACTGTTGTAAAAGCATGACAGATTTTATTGTAAATGAAGAATTGATACACCATATGCCACAGCCATCCTTGGACTTCCTAGCCCAGTTCTTGGAGTATGACTTTATAGCTGGATTAATCTGGAACAGCTTTCAGTACAAGCCCAGAGCAATGTCCAAACTCCGGATTCACTGAAGGGCTCTTTAACCACATCTAAGAACTGACAACCATTTGGCCTGTTACCAGTTTAAATCAGAGTAATTAGCTGACACATCTATCCATGGGAAAAAGAAATCAGCTGTGGTAAAAGTGTTGAAGGTGCCTATTACAACTGAAATATAAGTAAATTTGGTGTTAAAAAGAAGCTATTCCAAAATGAAAAGTTTGTTTCAGGACAAAAAAATCAGTTTTTCTAAATCTGAAATGAGCAATTATTTTAATAGTTTCCCTTTCCAATTTTAATACTTAAAACTATTATAAATTATTTAGTTTACATAGAGCTCTAATTAGTAATATAAAATTGCCTCTGTTCCATAGTTTTAGTTTGTCATAAAGATATACCTTTTAATAATCCCCAAATTTGCATTAAAGCATGCATAATAATTGCAGCTTTATGCCAGAGTCCTTCATTCTTTTCCAGCGGTACTGTCTTTTTGTTGTTGGGTTGGGTTTTTTTTTGTGGGTGGTGGTTTTTTGTTTTGTTTTTTTTTTTCCAGAAATGTGCCCTTTATGAGATTTTTTTTTTAAATTTGCAATACATAATTTCAGCTTCTGTGGTATTATTCCTTGTTCTTTTCATATCCCAGATTACCACACACACTAGGTGAATGGTGTGTTATATCAACTGAGACAATTTATTTCTGTTTCTTAACATGGCTGAGTATATAGCACTGACAAGGGTTCTATAAAAACAAACATTCATCCAAGTGCTGCTGATGGCTCAATCAAGCTGTAATATCAGCAAGCAAGGAAAGAAGTCTTTAGGTCCGTGGCAGTTTTCATCTGCAGAATGACTCTGTCCTGTTGGCATTCAGGGGAATGAGGGTAAGCAGGCAAAGTGCTATGCATGATCAGCCAAACCGGTGTGAATGTTTTTACACAAGCACAGAAAGATTTCCTCTTGGTGTCACTAATCTTGCTGTGAGATAGCTTGTAAGGAATATCGGCACTGTGAAAAATAAAGGCCTTTTCCCCCAGAAAAGTTCTGCTAGGGCATGTACATATGTATTTGGTAGTTGCATAAATATGGTTCAGCACAGCTCGAGATCCAGGAGTTAGTTACATTCCCTTCTCAGCACTCGTTCTTACTTGGTGGTGGAAGTATTGGTATGTATATTGGTGTGTATTCATCTGTATTGCAAGTTCTTGTGCCCTTGCCTGTTTGTGATCTGATGGAATGATGAAACATAGCAATGTACAGAAAAGCTCCTTAGGTTAATCCTTTGCTCATTAATTTTGTGGTTTGGTTTGCAGCAGAGAGGCCACCTTTTGTTCTAGACTAGCTGCACGTGTGCTGCTTTGGCAAGCAAAGCTAAACTGGAGGAGGTTACAGGGGAAAAACTTTGTCGTATTTGGAGTACAGTGAGTTAACGGAGACGGCAAAAGCAGAAATCCCTTCTTAGGTGCAGTTTAATGTAGTGTAATCTCCTCTTTCCTTCAGGTCCTTGTCCTTTCAGGTTCAGGAGCTATCTAAATGTAGAAATCTCATTTCAAATAACAGTTTTGTTTATAAGCAAAATTCCTTATGGTTTACTCTGAGTGTTAACATTGTTACCTTACCAGAGTAGATGCAAACCACTCAGTATGCTGTAACTAAACAATTTCTTTTCTCAGGGATTTTCTTAGCCCAGTTTCCCCTGTTTATGCTGACTATGTTCACGTCCCACTGGAGAGATGTCATGTTTAAAATCACTTGTGATTGATCTTACTCCAACATTGCTATAGAAAAGGGCCAGGAACTTTTTTTATCCTTTTTATTACTCCTGGCTCCCTTTCTGTACTGAAGCAATTAGCCTGAACTGACCTCTAGCCAAATGTTCCTGTGGTCAAGTTTCAGCTGCCTTGAGGACAGTCAGCTGCTGTATTTTTTTTCTGGTTTTAGCTCTCTGTTCTTGCAAACTGCTGGAGTTGGGTAAGATATATAAGCTATTATTCCTTAGAATAGTGTGTATTACAGACACTATTTTTTTTTTCCTGTTAAATAACAGGGACTTTATTAGTGGCATTTGTCTTTCATACACATACAGGGGTAGGTGTTAGGAGGTAGATATTACTAGATTGTAAAAGGTCAGTTTTGTCCTAAATCCGATAGAGAAGCAGTCTCTTGCTAGGTTAACGTTACAGCCTCTGAACAATACTGTTCTTGTTGGCAGCGAGCTTGCAAGAGTGTTTTAGAGGAACAACAGTGGGTGGTTACAAAACAGATTTGTGAGAATTTTTTGCAAGGCAGTAGTTGTCTGATGGTGGGGCAGAAGGCACTTCAGAGGACTCTTCTCTCAGAAATTTTGTTCTGTACCACCAAAAGTGGTATTGTGATGGGGCAGCTCCTGCTTTGCACCAGATTTTCTCCCACAAGACCAGAGCCATGGTGGTGTAGCTCCCTTGGCCTCCAATACTTCTAGAAGTGGTAGTCTTACCTGCAGCTCAGCAGAGCTTTTGGTATATGTGCTGGACACAGAGAGGTCATGTAGTCCCTGGTGCTTCAAACCTCTTGCAGAGTTCCTTTTGCCTGGGAGAGACCTTGAGTACAAGCCGTGTCCCAAGGGCTCTGGGTTTGAGCTCCAAGGAGGGTAGCACAACTTGCTGTTTCCAGAGGCTATTCTACAAAGGGTGGAGCATGGCCCAACCATAATTTCTGTATTTTCAAATGAGAGCATTCACCATTTTTGAGCTCAGTCCTGTCCGTATTGGGCATGTTCAGAGTACACCTGTTGGATTTTTCTCCCACATGCAACTTGTCTGGATGGATAACTCATTAGAGGATCCCATTTGGATTTAGGCAGAGCAGAGACACTCTATTGCTTTGCCTTGCCAAGATAGTGGCATTTGTGAGAATCCACAGAAGAAGCATCGTTTGTTTCTATATTGCATTTTACTAGCAAAAACTAAGGGATTAAGCTGCGATTTTGGTCACCTTTAGGGTTTATGAACCTAAATTAATCCCATGCCCCGTTTCAGACAGCTAGATGTTTTAGTCAAGGACTGTGGCTAAGCAGGAACTGTCACAGTAATTATAGAATTGCTCTTAAACAAGTGGTAGCTGCTGCTGCTGGAGGGGTGGCTGTGTCCTCCCCTCCACCCTGGCTGCTCACTCCCATGCCTGTGCTGCCCCGGCTCTGCTCCCAGGGTGCATCTTTGTGGAGTCCTGATAAACCCAGTCAGCAGACAGACTTGTTGTTACAATAAATGTTTACAGATTCATTTTAACTGGAACAGTTTCCTGATGGAGTTCACTGTGTGCAGGTATGTAAACAAGTCTGCCAGCGCAAGAGGAAGAGCAGTACTGGAATGGGATTGTTTTTATCTGCAGCAGCAAGACCTTATTGAAGTTCAACATGATTGTTGACCTCTGGGATGTATTTCCAGGCTCCTGGGTTGGTGCTCTGGCTGTCAAACCACTCTTCCTTGGACAAAGCTGAGATGGCTGCTAGTCACAGCACAGGGATGGAAGGGATAGCCATGCTGTGATGGCTGCACATGGGGACTGATCCCGGTCCAACCACAGAGTTGTTTGGTGCGGTTATGAAAATTGGAACTCTGTTCACAGATGTGCTCTGAATGACTGATTCTGTTGATGACATTTGTTCTCACAGGAGAACTCCTGTGAGGGTTTGGGTTTTTCTTGTAGCTGTCATTAGGCAGGAAGAAGTAGGAAAGTCTGGAGAAGAGTGGTGGGAAAATCAGCAGAGGCTGGTGAACACAGAACAGGGATGCATGAATATGGAGGCAGCATGGGATGTCTGGGTATTGCGACAGGGAGAGAGCAGGAGGGTTGTAAATAAAGTGACATCGTGCTCAGGCCTGTGAAAGAAAACAAAACTTTAGGGAGAAAGTGGAAGGGCTGAAGGGGAGGGGGGACTGTTCAACAGGGTAGAAATAGTGTAAGAGGAGAGGAATTGGCAAATACAGAGAAGCATTTTGTAAAAGATTTATTTATTAATAAGAGACAATAAGAATCCTTTAAACAAGAATACAGATGGAGCAGGGGAACAATTGAGCTAGCTAAAAACATAGATGTGTTCAGATGAACCTCATGCTGTGCCAGTGTAGCTCCTCTCTGAGAGTAGGAGGATTGTTGGCCTGTAATTGCTTTATGAACTTTTTCCCTACCCTGTGCATTCCAGCAGCTGCAGCCTTCCACTACTCCTGGGTCCTGCTTCCCAGGCTGCCTCACTCTCACACTGGCCCCAAGTCCTTGCTAACGTGCATCCAGCCTCACCATACGGTTTCATTCCTCCCTGTTCACTTGAGAACAGGGGAGTCACTTTTTGAAAGACCCATGTCTGTTTGGCCAGGGGAAAGCCCTGCCTGGCGCTTGGCAGGTCCCCAGAGCTCCCCCAGCTCTTCTCTCCGTGCAGCCAGTCACACCTGTAGTGCCCTTCCTGCTGCCCTGTGCCCGCTCAAACTGGCCTCAGGGTGCGCGGGCATTGCGGCGGCACAGGTGCCATGGGGAGTGTCTCCTGGCTTGCCTTTGCAGGTCTAGGTTAGACTCTACTAGCCTAGAGCAGTTGGAATAAATTCCTCCTGTACTGAGCCTGAAACTTGAGAATTATTGAGCAGTTGTGTTAATGAGGATGGGAGAAATACCTTTTGATTTTCAAGTTTTGTATTAAACAGCATGAATGAGAAACCTGGAGTTGGTAATAATTATGTTTTTTCTGCAGTGTGAGTCAGTCTGTTCTCTTGGGGTAAGAAAATTAAGGAAGGAATTGTCTTTTAAATTCAATGTTAACATAATTTTACATACTCGGTGTGCTTGTGTTTTACAGTTTCTGACTAAATTCAAACTTTGCTAACTCTACTAGGAGACTATTTGTTGGTACCCAGATTTGACAGAATTGGTTGTGTTAATCAGTAACACCCACTTAGATATTATCACTCATTAGTGGGCTTGGTTGTTTGGACACTACTGATTTATTCTCCTGTTAAATGAAAAAAGAAAATGTCTAATTGAAAATTCTCCAGTGTGCAATAAAGGTTTGTCATACCAATTTATGGTCAAATGTAAAAGTGGAGCTATTACTCTCTGCTGCCTCACTGAGCTGGGGTGTCAGTATATCTTGGCAATTTCATGCCACAGAACAAGAAGCCGATGCTTGACCATTGTTTCAGTGTTCATGTTCATTTTGGTGTTGTAGCTTTGCTTTTGAAGGCCTCTAGTAATCTCTGTGCTCCATTGACATGGTTGTAAACCATCAGGTTGTAATCCATGGTATGTATGTTTTCGCCCTACTACATATGGACACCTCATGAGCTTTTGGGGGCATGGTACAATTTTGTGCAGAAGGCTGCGCTGCCCGCAAGTCCAGCATAGCCCAGCTTCTGCCCTTCCCTGTTGTTATCAGATACTGGTGATAACGGCGTGAGAAAAGTAGTGTCCCTCAGGATCGTGTGATGGGGTTGTAGGATATGTGTGTGTGGCGCAGATGAATTAGGGAGGAGGAGGAGCGTGCTTTCTGGGGAGGTTGTAAAGGCTTGTTGGGTTATGCTTGGGTTGTAAAGGCTTGTATGCTTGGAGGTTGTGTGGCTTCTGTGGATGTGCTCAGGTCCATCAGAAGGTGCCTTCTCAGAATTTACATGGGTAGAAGTTTCCAACGTGAGACAGCCTCCATGGCAGCACCTGAAGAGCAGCATGGCAGAGCAGGGGCACCAAGGCATGTGCTCAGGGTTGTGCAGGATGCCGGTAGGAAACAGACCAGAGAATTAGACCAGGTTACTCTCATTCTTGCTGCCTCACAGCTACTGCTGCGCTCTCAGCTCCTGGAGTGCTGCTTGCCGCTGGTAGTGGCAGTAGGTACTAAGCCGGTGTTTCTCTGCTAACAGCCATTTGACTTTCTAGTGTGGGAGCTGGCTTATTAGACTGCATCACTCCTCTCATTTTTACTGCATGTAGTCCTACATCTAGGAAGCGTTATATCTGGCCTGCAAAGATGAACACAGCTTCAGAGGAGCATGAGATGGAAAGGGGATCATCATCTCTTTGTTCCCTGAAAGAGATACTGTTCTTCTCCTACTTTCACATTTAACCTAGGCTACTCATTGGGATCCATCCCCCAAAGGCTGCTGTGAAGGGAGTGTGGTTACACCCTAGAAGCAAGCTAGAGATTGACAATACTGATTTTTTTTCCCCCTCTATATTAAATGAACTAGAGACCCATAAGCTAGTTCTCTTAAAAGATAGTATTTACTATCTGTCCTAGACTGCAAGATGATGTATGACTTTATGAGGCAATAAACCGTAAACTAAATACATTTCTGATTTAAATCCAATCAGAAATTCAATAAAACTAGCTAATAGTTTAAATGTCATGTAATATTAGTTAGTAATATCAGTTTATAAAGAAACTCTCTTATGTCTTTTATTATTACAGAATTAGAGGTATGGATCTTCGGCATCTGCTGTTTACTTTGGCACTGGTCTGTGCAAATGACTCACTTTCTGCAAGTGATGGTAAGTTTTATGATACCTTTCTGTGCCTTTGGTGTGTGTGTATATATATATAGCTTTATATAAAGAGTATTTTTATATTATATGTGTCAGGACTATGCATGTTCCTTGATTGCAGTAACCTGGGTAAATTATGTGAAATGTGAAAAATATGTCAGTTAATCTAAAGATGGATGAGATTCAGAGAACGTGTTGCAGAATGAAGGTGAATTTCATAGCATTAGGTGTGTGATGTGTAAACAGGCTGGATCAATGTTGGTGTTAGATATCTGGATTTTCTTTGCTCGGGTACTGAAGTTATGAAAGAATTGTATGGGGTTAATTTTTTATAGAAACTTTTTTTTTCCCCTTAACAAGTCTTTTTAGTATAATCATATGTTAAATGTAGAGCTATTTGGAAGTATGGAGGAAGCATTTTAAGACTGTATGTGTTGGGTCTGAGGGCAATATGAACAAGTTTCATAAGAAATACACTTAGAAATTCTTGAGTAGAGGTTATAAAAGGGATTTGAAAAGAACATGTAGCCTCAACCAGCCAGGCCAGTAGAAGCCTTTTTAGTTAGGAGAAGCTCTGAATGCACATCCTGTGGTGTTCATGATTCAACAGATCTGCCCAGGGTTCACATCCACTGAACGTACCTCTGGCTTTCCACAGTTCTTCTCCTTCCCATCCTTATTCACCTCAATTCTTCCATCTTCTAAATTAAATGCAGGGCTGGAAAGTACTCGCTCCAGCTGAGCTTTCTCTGATGCTTTTTCTTGTTGCAACCAGCAATGATTTAGAACCATTTCTGTATCACCCAGAGGCCTGCTTTGCCTCTGGCTGGTCCTTTGGGACTGGTGTTTTACTCATTTAGAACAAAAAAATCCCATTAACTTCAGTGGGAGTTTTATGTTGTGTCAGACTGATCTGCTTATGCTGGTTATGATCTGCTCCTGTAAGCAAATACAAATTAACCTAGTCTGCTCTGTCTTGTTCTGGCCTTTGGAGAGAGCAATAACAGTTTTCCATAATTACTAATTTTATACGAATGTGTCGCTGCTTCTCCCAGAGCTACAGAGCAGCTGCAGAAGGGTGGCTCCGTAAGCAGGTGCCCCTCCTGACCTCCTAGCCAAAATCAGTGTTAGTAGAAAAGTTGGAGGGCAGTTTGAGGAGTAATTTTTGAAAAAGTGGGGTAAAAACAGCTTCCACAACAAACTGTAAATAAACTGTTAAAATTTTCAATGAAAATTTCTCACATCTCTCAATTTCTTTTTTTTCCTTTAGCTCCATACTTAGGTGTTACTGAATGCAAATTACATACCTATAAAGTTGCAAGCCATGTTTCATTAGCCTTTCTAGTGTTAGTTTTAGAATATGGTACTAAACCAAAGGGCTATGGCATAGTTGCCTGTAGTCATAACTGTCCTACAGTTTAAAGGTATTATCATCCTCCTTTGCCCTGATACAGTTCTGCATTTTCTTGGAGTTGCATACTTAAAATTTCTAGATATCCATATTTGCAGAAGCGCTAGAGAGATATAAGTGGTATTACTTTGTTGTTAATGGAGACATTAAGCTGAAATAAGATATAATTGGAACTCAAATGATCAGTTTTCAGAGAATTCTTCCATAAAGTTAATTTTATTTATTAAAAAAGGGTTTTAGATAGGGAAAACACCGGTTTCTGTTTATTTACTTCTACGTATGTGGCTCAGTCTCTTATCCTCTGTGTTATCAGACACCAGCTCATCTATAAGATTCTCTTCTCCCCTGCTAGTTAAGGCATTTTCTTTAACATTTACCAAATTTGGTTTGAGTTCCTAATGTAGCTGAATGTTGAAGGCAATGAATTAATCAAGTTTTCACTTTTGTTCCCTACTTTCATTTCCTACTTGCAGCAATACTTTCATTCTGCTACCTACATGTCCCATGGGAAATCATAGAATCATAGAATCATAGAATCATAGAATCGTCAAGGTTGGAAAAGACCCTTAAGATCATCGAGTCCAACCGTTAACCTAACACTGCCAAGTCCACCACTAAACCATGTCCCTAAGCACCACATCTACACGTCTTTTAAATACCTCCAGGGATGGAGACTCAACCACTTCCCTGGGCAGCCTGTTCCAATGCTTGACCACCCTTTTGGTGAAGAAGTTTTTCCTAATATCTAACCTAAACCTCCCCTGGTGCAACTTGAGGCCGTTTCCTCTCGTCCTATCGCTTGTTACTAGGGAGAAGAGACCGACCCCCACCTCGCTGCAACCTCCTTTCAGGTAGTTGTAGAGAGCAATGAATGTGCCTATTTAAGAAGTGTGTAGTGAAGTGTTTATTTTCATATTACAATTGGGCTGAAACAATGTGGGGCCTTTATTTAATGTATTTTGAATCCTTCTCTGTCTTCTGATTTGGTTAAAAGAAGACGAATTTTCTGATAGGCATTTGCAGAATAAAGCTCATTTTTTTCCCCTTTGTGTACCAGTCTCTTTAGTTAGACCTATGAACTGAAATAAAATTTGCAAATTCCTCCTTGGTTCTGCTGAAATGTGGAAAGTCAGTATTTCACAGTGAAATATGATACATGTACCAGCTTCTATTCATTGCCTCTTGCAGAATGGTCAGTAGAACAAAAACTAATGTGTCCTGACTTGTCCTTCCCCCCCAGTGTCTGCATTTTACAGTACATACATTCATTCAGTGGACAAAAATAATCCCTGCTCAGATGCAGTCTACTGAACCAATTGATTTCTTTCTTGAGGTTTAAGAGCACATGAGGATTTTTTGATCCTTGGCAGATGAGGTATGGTCCAGATGTCCTAAGTTCAGTAAAAATCTGTGTTATAAATAAAACTTAACCACAACATCACCTTTTGTCTATACTGGTGACTTTTTCTATACTGATGAAATAGTAACTTCCACGAGCTTACCTTCAGAATCAAAAAATGAAGAACATTTTAATTGTGTTCTTGTGCTTAAATCCAAGACACAATACTAAATACGTATGTCCTGATTCGCTGCATTATTACAGAATTGTGTGTGAAGGGAACAAAGCTTTGTTGTCCCAAAAATACATTTCTAACCATTAAACTGCTTCTAATGCTGTAACATTTATTCTGAGTAGGGGAAATGTTCAGTTGAGAAAGTCAGATAAGGAAATATATCTCAAATATTCCTGTTCAACTTATAACAGCATGAGAGAACATCCATTTGTCATTCTTGCATGATTTAGGACAGAGTATTAGATGAGATCTGTTTATTAGCTGGGTTTTTTTCTTTTTTTTTCCCCCATGTGAATATGCTTGTATCTGCAAAAGTTCTCATGAGCATCCAGCCCCTCTCTCAAGTCATTACTAGGTGATGAATCCTGACAATCTTAGAGAGTTCTGCCCAGCACAGTCTTGCTGAGGTCTTCCTATAAACTTAATTAGATGTGCTCCATACCTGTACCATATCTGATACATTGCCCGAAGGACTGGATCTGTGATGTCACAGTTCCCTAACAAATCCAGTTCAGTAATTGTATTTTTTATGGCAGCAGGTTAAAAAAATTACATGTAGTTGCTAATCTTACACCAAAGCACATTACTGAGGCAGTGTAATATTGACCTGTACATGGAAGGATCCATGGAAGAACTGCACGCTTTTACATCTTGAAAGTAAAGCTTATGTTCAGCCTTACAAGAGCCCATGCTTTGAGCTGGCTCTGTGCAGTGGGGTCGGATCAACCCTTGGCACACAATGAAATCCCATACGTGTTTCCTCCTGGCAGGAGAGGGTGTGAGGCCAGCAGTTGGCCAGAAAACTGCACAGCATTCGAGACCAGATATTGGACATTTAGTCACCCATTTGCTGTCTCCAGGCTGGTGCCAAGTTCTGCTGGAGGCTTTCCGTTGATTTAGCTAGCTTTTATGCTCTCCTTCTGCTAAGAGCTTGGCTTGTCAGCTCCTTAAACTGAGGCTGTGGCTGGAGTGAAGTGACAGGGGTGCCCACCATCTCTGAGATCGCGATGTTAAATGTGACCAAGTATGTCTGCTGCATCAGGTCTTCATGTGTAAGTCAGAGCGGAGCAGGTTTGGGACTTGCAGCCTATTGCCAGCTGGACGCTGACCCGCACGCTGTCTGTGTCCTTGAGGTGCTGTACGACAGAAAGGGCAGAGGTAGAAAGAAAGTGTAAAGGCCACAATAATGGAAAGGTAATTTCTAATAGGTGTGTAATTACCATAGGTAAATGGGTCTTGTGCCCTAGGGATTTGAAAACATAAGACACGTTTTCACAGATAATGAAGACATTTTTTGTTAAGTCAGTAGAACTTAGGCGCCTAAGAATTTAGGTTGCTTTGAAGATGGGGAATTGTGTGATTTTGAAAATTTAGTTTAATTTAGTTAATTTAGTTAATTAGGTACATGAACAAGAGACAGTACTGCTTCATGAGTAGATCACCTAATTCTGTGCAATAATAATCATGGTTCAAGAAAAAAATAAGAGCTTATATTCATGTACACATACACAATTTGTGTTTGAGATATTTACATTAATGCAATTACAGTGTTTCAAATACATATCCAGCATACACCTAGCTATTTTGGTTTACTATACCTGCTGACATCAGAAGTGGTTGAGGGGAATTGCTCCAGACACAGGTTGCAAAATGTTTAGGAAGCAAAATAAGTTTTGTCTGCTTGTTCCTTCTCTACAACTGATGAGTGTAGGTCACATAAGGACATAGAGGAATAAACTGGGAATTAGTCCCAGTTAATAAAACAATACATAAGCTCAATCAGTTCCAAAACTAATTTCTTCCCAGTGAAAAGAAGTGGGAAATGTCTTTTATCATTTTTGATACTAGATCAAAGTTTATTCCAGAATATTACAGCTATGCTATTTCATCTTCTGAAGCAGGTTTAGAGATGCATTCATATTTAATGATAGCACAATAAAATATTTTTGAGTGAACTGTTTTTGTACAATGATAATTTTAGGAGATACAAGCCTGAATTTATTGTTCTTTTTATCTAATCTGATTTTAGAAATGTATTTATTTTTTTGCATCACAACTGTTGTTTTAATTATTGTATGAAGCTGTTATGCTCAAATGCTCTATTATTTTCCTCATTTTTATATAAGAAGTGGGATTAATTATTTTCCCTTCTGAGACATATCAAATCTAATTTTTACTTCCATCAAAACGTCCTTTTGTTATGCTGTTGTCTCCTCACTTATTGTACCTGGATGCTTTGCATGCGTTCCACATCCAGATTAAACCATTTAAGTTTAGGTGTACACTGGGTGTCAAAGCTCCCAATTATAGAGCTAGGGATTGTATCTGTAACCCATGTATAGGGCTTTAGTATCATTAAAGACACCCCTGGGCACCTGAGACATCTGCATGGGACTCACAGAGATGACACAGGACCTGCAGGACATCTGCATCCTTCTGGAATGGCCAGAAGCTTAAAGAGCTTTATAAAAAACTTAAGGTCAGGCATCTCAAATGTCCCTGAACATCTGTTTTCAGGCAACTAAATCAACTCCATCAGCTCTTGTTTGTTCCAGGGACTGTATTGACTAGCTCTCCATTGACTTCATGGGAGCTTGGACACCTAAGGATGAGACTCATCCATGTATGAATCATATGGATATCCTCTAGGTACCCAAAAAATCTGCATGAGACTTGTAGATAGAGCATATGACCTATAGGAGATCCGTGCCTTTTGAAGCAGAGGCTAGAAGGCAGGCAGAATACCCTAGGCAGTCTGAGATAGTTACAGATGTTTAGGTGACTGGATTTTGCCCTACCTTGCATAAAGAGAGCTAAATATAGGTGTCTTCATTTTGAACTGAGTCTCACCCTTATAGTTGCCTTGTTTGGGTATGCATAATTCTGCGTGCTTTCTACTGGGTAGTGTCATAGTTGCTCAGCCTCACGCTGTAGGTCTTCTATTGCCAGCCAAGGTGAGGGGTCTTCTTACTGGATTGTCAGGATAACAGTTGGGTTCTTGCTGTCACCATGAAATTAAGTAGCAGACAGCTATTGTCTAAAGGCATGGATTTGACGTTTGTGACACACAGAGGAATTCTTAGTCTAAGTATAAGGTGCCTTTGAATTGCAGCATATTCTCTGCTGAGAAAGGGAAATTTGTCCATCTGTTCATGGAGTTAGGAGGTACCAGGGACTTTGTTGCCTGGCTTGAAATATTCAGAAAAAAATATCAATAGCTGTGTGGTGTTTTGGCTGAAAACACATTTTCTGATTTAGGCAAACTCAAATTTTATAGATTGCAGTCAGTGCAGTGACAAGCCGTTTCTCATACATGAAGGGTATTTATTTCTAATTACTTTTTTTGATGATCAGGAAGACTAGATGTATTTGCATATATAACGATCCTAGTCTTGTTAGGAAGTGACAAAAGATAATGAGAAAGGGCAGAATCTTTCCTTAGCTTAAGCTGCAAACTCTCTTGCCTCCTCTTGGTAAATAATAGTACCATAATATAGTTGGTAGTCATTTGTTCATTGTGGTCATTTTCTCTTAATTCTTATAGCTGGTGTGTCTTTGCTAAGGCCTTCTCTGTGTTACCTACTTTCTCAGTTATATGCAGCTGTAGAAGTATGGAACACAAGCCAAAGCAGAGTTGGCAGTAAAACTTGAAAAGTTTAAAATCGCGATCAGCTTAGTGCATCCTGTTTTACGTGGACAGGGGCAGAACTGTCAAGAATGCGGATTTAAAACTTTTACCTGCAGACAAAGCCTTTAGAATAGTTGCCTTATTTCCAGAAGTTTAAGTATCTCTGAGCAAGAAGAATGTTCCATTATGTAGTAGAAATTGCTATAGAGCCATTCCAGGAGCCAGGATTGGAAAGCTTGGCACAGGGAAGCATAAGTTATACCACTCTGATCTGGCTAAGCCATTTCAGCTGGAGGGAAGATTCAGTTTGGCAGAGAGCAAAGTAGTATTTCCATCATCACTTTCCATTGTGATTAGGCACAGCTTTGATGGCTAGTAGAAAAATTTGAGGGAAGGCCTTGAGTCTGTGCACTTTTGAGTTACTTTTACTGCTTTTGCTTCCTATCCAGTAGTATATATTTCAGATAAGCCATTTATCTGGGCCGATGTGACAGTATCTATGCTCTCACATTGAGAAGAAAGGATTTCACCTTGTCTTTCTTCTGTGTTGGGAGCATACATGATATTTTAACAGGAAGGGATTTGGGATTTCGAAGAGTGGAGGGCACATGCTGGAAATGAATTGTAGACAGGCCCTTATTTTGTAAGAAAACACAGAAAATAAAAACATAGTGCTGAAATTTTCAGGTATAGTAGCCTTAAATTATGCCCCTAAAAATCCGTACTTAGGCTTGTAACTGAGTAGTAGATCCAATGGTTCAAATGCTAACCTGGATTGCAAGAAACTTGTCTCCTTTGTCCTTTCCTCCAAACCACATCTGTGACTCCAGCATTTACTGAAGAGTTTCAAGCCTTTGGATATCTTCACTCACAAGGCTGCCAAAAACACTTCATGAACAATCAGCTTCAGTCAGATGCCCTGCAAAATAACGTACATGCCACAGTTTTCCCATCCAGTTCCCTCTGTTATCTTTAACGTTCCTGCTATTGTGTAGATTTTTTTCATTGCTCCTTAGTTGCTGTCATATTTTCTTCTCTTTTAAACACAAACTCACCAATTTGCTGTCCTCTGATGGCTGGGTTTTGAGGTCATTTGCAAAAATTAGCCACACCTCTGTAGTTAGTCAGGAGCAGTCAGTCATTCTGCCTCTCAGCTGCAAGGCTTGTAATCCCAATGTACATCTTTGCTCTCCCAAGCAGACCCATAGACTGCAGCCAAGCTGCCAACACACACACTGGTCCTCCTGTGAACCAGAATTGTTCCTTCTTTACCAGGGATGATCTGTACCCAAAACTGCTGGCTCACAGTAGCCACTTGTGGCTTGCTTTTGGAGGAGAAGCAGTGAGGCTAGTTTGACACATGAACTTTTGCTCACACATGTAATTAAGTCCATGTATTTAAGGAGGAAGATCAGATGATGGAGATGATGCAAAAACGTGCACAGCAGTTTGTTACCACTATCTAAGAAGCTAACAAGTCAGAAAATTCCTAGTTACAGTTTTTACTTTAACTTCTGTTTTGATATTTTAAATGTAGTTCTATATTTCATGTGAATTATTTAAACAGTTTGTACTACACTAGCCAAATGAACTCAGTTAATAAAGTGACTGTGCATCAGGGGAAGGAAAAGTAGCTCAAGCAAATAAACACTAATCCATATTATAAAAGCATATTGCATGAGTTATAATGAATCATTCCATGCAATGGAGTACATGCAGAGCAAATTGCTTTCAGTACCACCCATCTGTAAGAGGAAAAAGAAATCGTTGTTACTGCACATTCATAGCATACAATGAAATGACCATGGGAAGGGGTGACATTTTTTCATGAATTTAAACAATGATACAGTTATCATTGTGCAGTAACTTGCACTGCCTGATTTAAGATAAAAGGGATTTTTAGAACTAAGAGACTGTCTGCAATGTTGCACCTTTTCTTTCATAGAATCATAGAATCGTTAAGGTTGGAAAAGACCCTTAAGATCATCGAGTCCAACCGTTAACCTAACACTGCCAAGTCCACCACTAAACCATGTCCCTAAGCACCACGTCTACACGGCTTTTAAATACCTCCAGGGATGGAGACTCAACCACTTCCCTGGGCAGCCTGTTCCAGTGCCTGACCACCCTTTCAGTGAAGAAGTTTTTCCTAATATCCAGTCTAAACTTCCCCTGGTGCAGCTTGAGGCCGTTTCCTCTTGTCCTATTGCTTGTTACTAGGGAGAAGAGACCGACCCCCACCTCTCTACAACCTCCTTTCAGGTAGTTGTAGAGAGCAATAAGGTCTCCCCTCAGCCTCCTCTTCTCCAGGCTAAACAACCCCAGTTCCCTCAGCCGCTCCTCATAAGACTTGTGCTCCAGACTCTTCACCAACTTCGTTGCCCTTCTTTGGACATGCTCCAGCACCTCAATGTCCTTCTTGCGGTGAGGGGCCCAAAACTAAACACAGTACTCGAGGTGAGGTCTCACCAGTGCCCAATACAGGGGCGCTATCAACTCCCTGGTCCTGCTGGCCACACTATTCCTGATACAAGCCATTGGCCCTCTTGGCCACCTGGGCACCCTGCTGGCTCATGTTCAGGCGGCTGTCAACCAACACCCCCAGGTCCTTTTCTGCCAGGCAGCTCTCCAGCCACTCCTCCCCCAGCCTGTAGTGTTGCATGGGGTTGTTGTGACCCAAGTGCAGGACCAGGCACTTAGCCTTGTTGAATCTCATACAGTTGGCCCTGGCCCATCGATGCAGCCTGTCCAGGTCCCTCTGCAGGGCCTTCCTACCCTCCAGCAGATCAGCACTCCCACCCAACTTGGTGTCATCTGCAAACTTCCTGAGGGTGCACTCGATCCCCTCATCCAGATCATCAATGAAGATATTGAACAGGACCGGCCCCAGTACTGAGCCCTGGGGAACACCACTTGTGACCGGCCGCCAACTGGATTTGACTCCATTTACCACCACGCTCTGGGCTCGGCCATCCAGCCAGTTTTTAACCAAGAGCAGAGTGCACCCATCCAAGCCGTGAGCAGCCAGCTTCTCCAGGAGAATGCTGTGGGAGACAGTGTCAAAGGCCTTACTAAAGTCCAAGTAGACAACATCCACAGCCTTCCCCTCATCCACTAAGCGGGTTACCTTGTCATAGAAGGAGATCAGGTTAGTGAAACAGGATCTCCCTTTCAGAAACCCATGCTGGCTGGGCCCGATCCCTCGGTTGTCCCGCACTTGCTGCATAATGGCACTCAAGATGATGTGCTCCATGACCTTCCCTGGCACCGAGGTCAGGCTGACAGGCCTGTAGTTCCCCGGATCCTCCTTCCGACCCTTCTTGTAGAGGGGCATCACATTTGCTAACTTCCAGTCATCCGGGACCTCCCCGGTTGACCAGGACTGCTGATAAATAATGGAGAGTGGCTTGGCCAGCTCCTCTGCCAGCTCCCTCATTATCCTCGGGTGGATCCCATCTGGCCCCATAGACTTGTGGGCATCCAGGTGGAGGAGCAGGTCGCAATTTCCATTCTGTGCTCTTCAAAAGTGACAGTCAGGATGAGATTGGAAACAGAATAAAAGTGTGACTGGGAATTGGAGAGCCATCACTGAACAGACCTGGTTCCTACCAGTATACATGTGGGAGCATTGTTTGCACCTCAGCAACATTTCAGCACACCTGGGTGTTCTCTTCAGCTGTTCCAAGGGATCAGAAGTAAAAGAGAAACATTTTAGAGCAGGAGTTCACAAGGTGCCATCCTTGAATCACAGAGTAACTCCAAAAGCTTTGTGCTGGTCACCACCCTCAGCAGAACCAGATGATTTTCAGGGTTGCAGCACAGTTGGGTACTTCAGGAACTAGAGCCACCGTTTGGAGGCCTTGCACAATTCTTGGTCAAATGCGCTCTGGACAGTCCCCCAGTTGGTTGTTTCCAACCTTGGCTGCTCCCCCAGTCTTCCCTGTTATGATCTGTAGCAGAGTTACTGGTACCCAGGTGATTATCCACTTCCAAGGATGATGGAAAGGGGAACAGGAATGAGAGTGCTGGGGAGTTTGGCTGTTGTGTGGCCCTCCACAACAAGGCTCTGGCAAGGTTCTCCTTGGGGAATAAAAATACCCGGCCTAGGCCGTTTCCCTTCTCTGTTATTGGAAAGGTGCTAAAAATGAACTATGGAAGAAGAATAGCCTAGGGATGATGCTGTACATGAGAGGCAGAGCTACGGACTGGTAAGGACTCTTTAGCTTCTGAATTTTGAAGAAGTGCTGGTATTTAACAAGAAAGAGGTTTTTCTACTTTGCTTTCTCTTTCTGCCCGTTACACAAACATAATGTAAAATTAAGTAGTAACAGCAATGGTTAGTTTTCTGCAGAACTTCTAGAAAACTATGAAGACTTTTTCCTTAAGTACAGGATTTTTTAATTATTTTTTTTTCTACAGATAATTAAAAATCTTTTACAAAGTAGGTAATTCCATGCTAAGGGGCATAGAATCACCATAAAATAGGCTTTCGGTATATCATCTAAAGAGCCATGCATAATTTCTGTTCAGTCCTGTGTTTCATTCCCATTAAGCTGGTCAAGGAGATTTACCTGGGAGTTTCAAAGAATGCAACAGGAAACTGTTAAATATTAAGCGTAGCTGGGAGTTTATCACTTATCAGCCTTGGCACCAAAGAAGTGGGATGTAGCAAATCTGACACCAATTTTAAAAAAGGACTCAAGGAAATTGCACACCAGAAAGTTTGTCTTCTGAGCAAGGCAAGTTGGAAGAAACTTGAAAAAAACATAGATTGGTAAATGCATGGATGAATATGATATATTTGGGAGTCTGTATAAGTCATGTTTCTTTCAAAAGGCACTTAGTGTCTGTCACCCATAGCTACTGACACAAAAAAATATTTCAACAAGCATACAGAAAATAGTTGTTCAGTCCCTACAATGTGGATCTTCAGAGAGCCTTTGATACAACACCATAGCAAAGGTTCTTTAAAAAATGCCAGGCGATAAAATGGAAGGATTTCCATGGATTAAAAATTAATCAAAAGAAGAAACAAAGGAATAAATTATCAGCTCCCACAACAGAAACATCTAAGGATATTTCCCTTCTACAGTCCATACAAGCAGAAATTACATTGACAAGATCTCTTCTGCTTGGAAAGCTCTGTGGTGGGACGGGACAGAAACCAGTGCAGTCCTGTATGGTGCCAAGGGAGTGAAAGAGAAGGATCTGAGTGGGCAGGAGCCCTCCGGGGACTGCTGGAGCCCCGCGTGCGCACATGCAAACGCTCGGCACTGCACTGCTGGAGTGATAGCGTGCGGTCTGGCTGGGGAAATGCAAAAGATCCACCCAGACTAAGTGTGTCTTTTGTGGGCTATCCCTAACTGTTACCCAGAACATATTCAGGGAAACATACTGAAAGGAAATATGTTTATTCTGTATTTAGTCTGGGATTTTGTTTGTTTATTATTCCCCTAGCAATGTGTAGACTTGACTTTAGGGCTGACACAGAAAATTTAGAAGCAAATTTGAAAACTCACTTGGATCAAGAGTTTACCCTTGAATCCCTATCTTCTAGAACCCCCTGTTTTTTACTTTGTAAAGACAAAATAACCAGAACAATTACATGCCTGGCTGGCAAGCACCATGTGTGTCATGTTTCTTTTAAAAGGCACTTAGTGTTTGCCACCCATGCCTACTGTAAACCAGGAAAAACTGTGTTAACATTTAATAAATATTAAAACTTAAACAAGAACATGTACAAAGTAAAATAATGTCATTATACCCTTTGAATTTGTGTTCTGTCTCTTCATCACTGAAGTACAAAACAAAGATTAATGTAATAATTTGACTTTGAACAGGAAATTGCAAGTATTAGGGAAGCAAACATAGGTAATAACTATAAATGTTAACATGGTCTATTTATTATTTGCTGATAATGATCAAATAGTTAATACTTATTATAATTATTTCAATGAAAATGCTGATATCAACTATCGTTACTGTTGTATAGGATTTAATTCAAACCATCCGTTTTAATCCACTTGTATATATCCTGGGTTGATCTTTGCTTGCAATGAAGTATTTTTCTGGAAGTTAAAAGTAATTATTAAAGGAATGGAAATTACCAGTGGTTCATGGTTTGGCAAGGAAAATAAATGCCTGTTTAAGTTCTTAGTGTCTATTTTAGAGGGCTTCTACACCAGAAATGGTTGAGGGTGGAATGTAACACAGAAGTGTTTTCTGTCATAGGCTATGTGTTGATATTTGGGGTTCATCCGAGTGAGGTGTTTGGAAGTATAAGTCACTGGTCTGATCATTCTACACCACTTAATTAAGTCCATTTATTTCATAGGGCAAAGAAAATATGAGTGATTTATTAGAAAGGTATAAAACACTGGTGAACAATGTGGGAAAATGGTGGTGTGTATATATAGACAACATAATTTATTTTCTAGTGAACTGTTTCATTTTCCAGTGTATTCTTCAGTGGATTTGTAGTGGATGTTTGGTCTTGCTAACTAGTTTAGTTAGCTTTGAATGTAACAACTGCCTCATCTGTTTTAGTCAGACAATTGCCCTGTTATCCAAGGATGCCTCCACTTGGCTCCAGAGCTCAGCTCTTCATGCTGTGAAGATCTATCAAGCCACTTCACAGGAAAAACACTTGCATCTAGGGCAGCTCCACAAGTAATGAAATGGATGTGAGATCAATAACTTCTTATCTTTCCTTTCTGAATCCATAGCATTTGCACAATAGGAAGCTGTAGAAGTTAATCAGAAAAACCCAAGGTATCTCCTGTTACTCTTGGCACATGCCTTTCAATGCACCTAGGGCCATTCAGAATTAAATTAAAGTTCTGGCTGGATTATGCCATACTTTGCAGAGGTAGAAGGCAAGACTTTGCTCTTGAAAGGATGCACTGGGAGCTCTTTCGGGGTATCCAGCTGTCACAACTGAGACTGTTCAACCTCCCATTTCTGGCCAAGCCAGTTAAGTAGTTACATCCTTGTCTACAAAAATACTTGCAGTAATATTGCAGAGCCCTCCTGAACGAGACTTCATGTTAAGAGAGGTAGCAAAGACAAAACCAGTAGAATTTAATGTAGTTTCCCAAAATATCCAACTGCTATTGTCTACTTTCCCAAGGTCATGAACTCTGCTCATTGTTTGAAGTAAGTTTTTCTCTGGGTAGCCCTTTCTTTCCTCCACAAGTCAAGAATCTGGCACATTTGCATGTGGTGCAATCTTGTGAATGTTTTGTTGAGATAAGTGAGCGACAGCTTCCAGTTGGTGTTCTGCAGGAGGTGAGGGCTTCTTTCCAGAAGTGCTGACCATCTCAAAATAATTATATCCTACTTGCAGAGCTCCCAGTCTGACATGTTATCTTATCCCCCCAGTACAGCAGGCTTGATATTCTGCTTCACCAGTTTATCTAACTAATAGACTTAAGTAGCAGTTCTAGTTACAGGAAAAGCTGTGCAAGGATTACATCTATCATCAGTGTTAGTGTTTGGTCTGTCTTGTCCAACTTTGTAACAGAAGGTTTGATTGATTGTAAATTATTGTTAAATGCTGTTTTTCAGTTATGAGATCTTGTTACTGCTGGAATTCAACATGGGGTTTTTTCCCATTTGTTAAGCCAAAAGTGCAATTTTTCTTAAGAGAATGAGGCTCTATTTTCTTCTTGTTTAGAGAAGTGTTAACAGTTAATGTCTTGCTATTTAATTTCATTATATCCCCTTGAAATCCTTTAAGAAACATGAGTTATGACCATGATAATACTTTGCACTTCCATGGGTTTTACATCTTGGCAACTTGCAAAGATGTGTGAAATATAATTAAGATCTCCAGTAATCCCAATATACCTGTATATACTCACTGGCTTTCTAGAAACAGTGTTATTTTTCCCAAAGTCATAAGTATCCCTAAAAAAAAAATAGAATATTAGGCTTAGCATGTGGCTCTTAACCCCCTTTAAGAACAGAAGTGGGGACCAATTAAAAAAAATGGCTTGCTTACATTGATAGGACTTCTGGATTTAAACAGAGATGGTCTCTGTCTGTTGTTCTACTTGCCTATGGGAATCCCATCATGCATTCAATTACAGTTTATGAAAAGCCGCTATAATCTTTTAACAAATTACTTTTAGAAAAGCCCTGAAACCATCATATCTCTCCTTTACTAGAGGTAAGCTGCCCTGACCTATATAGGTGGGGAAGTCCCACAGCATTTCCTGGTTGTTAACATAATACACCGTAGCTTTTAAATACAGCATGTTAGAAAGACACATGAATTTTAGAAAAATGCATAAGAAATCCTCCTTCTTTTAATCAGGGCAAGGCTTAGGTCATAGATAAGGAATAAAAATTGTTCCTAACTCCATATTTGGGATGGCTACAGGATGGACATGTCCCTAGGAGGAACAGAGCTGGCATACTCAAATCCTTGCAGCCCAACGTATGGGATGTGTCAGGAAAGCCGCTGTGCAGAGTGCTCAGGCTATCCTGACTTCTCAAGTGGAGTTTATTTCAGTGCTAAGATGTGAATGAGATTTGTTTTACAGATTAAGCCTGGGGGGTTTTGTTATTGTTTTTTTTATTAGTAGGTGGCGCTCACACAATTGGTGTGAAATTACCATTTTCATTTCTTTATTGTGTCCCAATTATTACCTGAGTTGTCACTAGCAGCTGTACCTGTCATGAGTCTCAGCAGAAAGGCAAAGGGTTGGCAATAACCTGAGCTCTTCAGATGAGGCTGAGGCATGTTGACAGGAACAGGTGAGCTTCCAAAGCCCCTTATTTGTCCTAAAATAGGCAAAATCCCTGTGATTCCAGGAAGAGTAATAGTTCTGTAATAATCACATTGGTCTGAAACAAGCTTTCAGCATCTGACTGTGCCACAGAAATTCCTCTGTGTCCTTGGCAAATTGATTAATATCTGTGTCCCAGCTCCCTAGCTGTAAAGTAAGAAGGCACTTTAAGGATAAACTCCTTAATTGTTTTGAGTTGATCAGATATTATGGTGATGAAATTGTTGAGGTTATGCAATATCCTCTGTCAGGATATTGCAGGAGAAGGATAAGGCAGGAGAAGGTGGCTGTGTGTTTGTCAGGAGGTAGGGGACAGCACCAGCAAGCAGAGAAAATGCTGCAAGTTTCCTCCAGCGCATATTTGCTTTCTGCATAAATCTGCATACTTGCAGAAACTGTGCTTTTTTTCCAACAGGCAAGGACTTTTGTACTAATGTGAGTCCATAACTAATTGTTGCCATGGAAAACTATGAAATGACCACCCACACTTTTATATCTAAATAGAGCTTGTGTTCAGACATATTCTTCAATCTGTGTGTCAACACATACACATAGTGTGTATATGTTTCTTCCCTGGTGTAGCATGGTCAAGTTGAGATAGGAAAGGTTGCTTTTAATGTTAAAGATTTTGGTAGCATCAGCAGCACCTGGAACACTCTGTCTATGGGGCTACTCAAGTAGCTGAGATACCATACCCAGAGTGCTGCTTGCAGTTGCTTCAATTCATTGATGTGCTCTGAGCATATAGAAAGACACAGCCAGTCCTACAAAAATTTCACTTTCTTTAGTTGTTGCCCACTATGACCCTCCAGCCCTTCTCCCCACTGAATAATATGATCCAAAAATAAAAATGGAAATGCTGGAGCTTTTCAAAGAAGAAGGTATTTTGTTTTGAATTATGAACCCATTTTTCCCTTTTCTTGTACTCAGAAAAGACTGTATTGTCCTGTGTGAAATTTTCTAAAATACTTCTGTCGTGAGACTTACACCTGATTTAGAAAATCTCAGCTCAGATGACTAAAGTTTGGAGAAGTTGTAAGTGACCCAGATGCCCACGGTGGCAGGTAGTGACTGAAGCATCTCTGCTGGGACAGGATAAGGGGGTGCCGCCCATCCATGGTTTCTGCTAACCAGCAGGTGCTTGTGGAAGGTGCTTGTACAAGCAGGTGCTTGTATCAATTCTAGATAGACTCTTTGACAGGTTAAATTTGACTTTTTTTAAGTTGCTTAGTTTCTGAAAGTTTTTAGATATGCTATTGAAGCCAAGCTGCTTGCTAGCAAGCTGCATTAGAAAATCACTATGGTCAAGAAATGTAATTGTTTCTCTGTTTCTGTGTCAGCAGAGCAAGGACTTCTTTAAGCGTAGCTGCACCACCATCCTTTCAGAGAGGATCTGCGCGAAGCACGTTAAAACATATTGATGAAATGTGGAAAAGGCTGCATTGTCACTGGCTGAGCTGCACATTTGCTTTGGACTGTGAATTTGGCACTGTAGTGAGATGAAAGAAACACCATCACTAGAGTACAATGCTTGGCTTCCTCCCTGTCCTCAAAACAGTCTAATCTGCCACTTCCTTCTGCATACCCAAATACTAACTGAATTAATATAAACGTCAATTATAACATCAGTTAGGACAGCAAGCAAACACTTGTTCCTGTCTGGCATTTCTGTGGTGTGCATGAGCACCTTTAGCACCAGCAGGTCCTTTGCTAAATGAAGTCTGAGCCACAGGTGTCACATGAGCATGGGCCTTAGTGATCCCTTAACTGAGTAGCTTTGTGTCTTTTATCAGGGTGGTCTCCTACTCTCCTCCTTTTTTTGTTTTGGGTTTTTTTTAGTCTGAAAAATGGAGACTGTACATGTTATTGATCTAATTCGGTTATAATGGATGTACTAATGTAGACTTGGAATTTCAAGGATGAGAAAATGACTACAGGCAACTAGATACTTAGTGGGATTTTGAAAAGTGATAGACATCTAATTGTTATACTGTTTGTATGCTTGTATTTCCTTAAATTACAATTTTAATTTAAACTAAGAGATCTCCCATCCAACTAAAATACTTTACCTATTTTTGTGAAAGTAACAGCTAACAATACTGAAAGTGAAAGTAGTAGATTAAACATCTCCTCAAGAAGCTGACTGTTATGCATTACCTAGCTTTCGAAGACTGAGCAATTTACTAAGGAAGAAAAGATGTTACTGAAAGTATGTGAATATAAAACCTATTTTATAAAAAAGTTTTACTCTTTTTAAATGGTCTTAAAGAAGTTAAAGAATGCGTTAAAACAAATTGCTTAAATGCAGGCAGAAGACGGTTCAAGCTACAAAAGATTTTAATGATCCTAAAAAGTATCTTTCTCAGTGAAATATCAGTATTGCAGATTTAAAAGAAGAATAATTTAAATTGTTTTTCCACCCTCAAGGTAGCTTGTCTAGCTGTTATCTGTATTTTTTATGAGTTAACTTAATATTTTGTATGTACTATGTGGGGCACTTAAAATGTTTTTCTTTTTATAGATCTCTAAGTAGATAAATTGCTGGCTTCAGTTCCTTGAAATTACATAAAAGTATCCAGATATTTTTCATATTATAGTTGTGATTGTAGAACCGTGGGCACAATGGGAGTTTCTAATTGACTGCATTTTTCTTTCACTTTGTAAAATACCTTACTGAAGAATCATAGAATCATTTAGGTTGGAAAAGACCCTTAAGATCATAGAGTCCAACCATTAACCTAACACTACCAAGTCCACCACTAAACCATGTCCCTAAGCACCATGCCTACATGGCTTTTAAATACCTCCAGGGATGGGGACTCAACCACTTCCCTGGGCAGCCTGTTCCAATGCTTGACTACCCTTTCGGTGAAGAAATTGTTCCTAATATCCAATCTAAACCTCCCCTGGCACAGCTTGAGACCATTTCCTCTTGTCCTATCACTTGTTACTTGGCAGAAGAGACCGACCCCCACCTCGCTACAACCTCCTTTCAGGTAGTTTCAGGAGCAATAAGGTCTCCCCTCAGCCTCCTCTTCTCCAAACTAAACCACCCCAGTTCCCTCAGCCGCTCCTCATAAGACTTGTTCTCATAAGACTTTGTCATCTGCAAACTTACTGAGGGTGCACTTGATCCCCTCGTCCAGATCACTGATAAAGATATTAAACAAAACTGGCCCTAGTACTGAGCCCTGGGGAACACCACTTGTGGCCGGCCACCAACTGGATTTAACTCCATTCACCACAACTCTTTGGGCCCAGCCATCCAGCCAGTTTTTTACCCAGCAGAGAGTATGGCTGTCCAAGCTATGAGCAGCCAGTTTCTCCAGGAGAATGCTGTGGGAGACAGTGTCAAAGGCCTTACTAAAGTCCAGGTAGACAACATCCACAGCCTTTCCCTCATCCACTAAGCAGGTCATCTTGTCATAGAAGGAGATCAGGTTAGTCAAGGAGGACCTGCTTTTCATAAACCCATGCTGACTGGGCCCGATCCCTTGATTGTCCCATACATGCCATGTGATGGCACTCAATATGATCTGCTCCATAATCTTCCCCAGCACCGAGGTCAGGCTGACAGGCCTGTAGTTCCCTGGATCTTCCTTCCGGCCCTTCTTGTAGATGGGCATCACATTTGCTAACCTCCAGTCAACTGGGCCCTCCCCGGTTAGCCAGGACTGCTGAGAGATGATGGAAAGAGGCTTGGTGAGCACTTCCACCAGCTCCCTCAGTACCCTTGGGTGGATCCCATCCAGCCTCATAGACTTGTGTGCGTCTACATGGTGTAGCAGGTCACTAACCATTTCCCCTTGGATTATGGGGGCTTCATTCTTCTCCTCGTCCCTGTCTTCCAGCTCAGGGGGCTGGGTACCCCTAGAACAACTGGTCTTACCATTAAAGACTGAGGCAAAGAAGGCATTAAGTACCTCAGCCTTTTCCTCATCCTTTGTCACTATGTTTCCCCCCGCTTCCAATAAAGGATGGAGATTCTCCTTCGCCCTCCTTTTGTTGTATTTGTAGAAACATTTTTTTAGTGTCTTTTACAGCAGTAGCCAGATTAAGTTCTAGTTGGGCTTTGGCCCTTCTAATTTTTTCCCTGCATAGCTTCACAACATCCTTGTAGTCCTGAGTTTCCTGCCCCTTCTTCCAAAGGTCGTAAACTTTTTTTCCTGAGTTCCATCCAAAGCTCTCTGTTCAGCCGGGCCAGTCTTCTTCCCCGCCGGCTCATCTTTCGGCACATAGGGACGACCTGCTCCAAGAAGATGGATTCTTAAGAGAATGGTTTATTTTAAAGTATGAAATGTAATACATATAAGAACATATTCTAGATGTCATATTTAATCCTTTTGCTGAACTGACTTATCTTTTGAAACATGAAGAAAAATTTGTAATAAAACAGTCTCTTTTAAATAACTCTGAGAAAATTGCATTTAGTTGTGTTTTCAACAACAAAATCCTGCTATTTAAAGGGTTTGCAAAACAGTTGTTTTGAATTTTTTTACTGTAGCTTGTTCTGATTTTTTTGCATCCATTACTGTGAACTTTAATCGTGTTGAGCTTAGCCCAAAGTTTTCCTGTGTTCCAGCTTTTTAAGCTACTTAACCTGTGTAAATACATTAGGGCAGTTCTAAATTATTAAAAACAAGAGGAGATATATGTGTGCAAAGTTCAAATGTGTTCTGATGGCTTTTATCATCAGTGTGAATCGTGGCAATTTAGATGCTTAAAATAGTTTGTTGTTCATAAATCACAACAAAATACAGCAAATGAAATCTCTCTGGAGGAGACAGAAATATATATTGGGCATTTCAATTTGGTGTTGTGGGAGGTTTCTTACTGGAAGGGGCTAGGTTTTTTCCATTTGTGTGTTTTCATTTTTATTTAAAATTATTTTTGGTGTACTTGAAATGGTGTGTGTCGAAAGCTGTGGAAACTGAAATCTTTCTTTTGTCCTCAAAAATGAAATAGCATGGGAAGTTAAAATATATGCTTCCAGGACAGGGGTGGATCACTAAACAGGATTCAGTCTTCCTGGTGAATCAGTTTCTCACCTCCTTCTGTTATTTCCCAAGACCTCCAGCTTAATTTCACATTGCATGCAGAATCAGTGAATAAAAGTGTTTGTTTAAAAAATTTAAAAAGCCTGAAAGATGACATTTCTTGGGCCAGATACGGAGTGATGCTCTTCCTTAAAACCAGCAGGCACAGTGTGCCAAACCAGCAAAGCCATGCATGAGAGTACAACTGTTCAGGAAAGTATATAAAATCTAGTTGTCAAGTGCGATTGTCTGGTTTTTGGGTGAGTTTGGTTTTTTTTTTTTTCCATCTTGAATTATCATTAGTGTGCAGACATAGAACAGTAGATACTTAAGAAGCAAGCATAATAAGAGGGAGTCCATCTAAATCTGCGTAAGGAAAAGTTAATCCCTTAGAGGTATAAGGGAGGCGGCACTTGCATGGACAAACAGGCTAGGAAACAGAGAGCAGGAGTCAGCGAAGGGAGGTGGCTACAGAAGTTGCTTGGGCATCTGTGCTGGGACCTGTTCTTTTCTACATATTCATAAACAACTCTGCAAAGGAGGCGAATGCTGAGGTAACAACAAGTTTGCTGATGCTCTACTAAGCAACTTCGAACCGTAAAGGGCTAGCTGAAGAGATGCAGAAAGGCCTTACAAGGCAAGTGTCTGGGTAATAAATCAGCAAATGAAACTCGGTGTAGATAAATGTAGAACAATGGTTGTAAGCAAAATACAGCTCTAACATGGCATATAAATTCACAGGCTCTGAACTTTATCACTCAGAACTGGGATTTTGCAGTTGTGGCAGGCCGTCCCCTGAGAAGGCTCACTGCTCATCGCAGCTCCACTCTTCCCTACCCCAAAAACATGTAGCAGAGCTGTAAAAATGCAGAGAAGGCCAACAAGGATGAGCAAAGGTCTGGAACAGATTCTGTGCTGGAAACAGCTATGGTCCTATTCCTCAATCTAGAAAAGAGATAACGGGGAGGAGGAAACATGATAAATGGCATAGGGAGGTCTGTTGGGATCATTGTCTCCCCTAACAGAAAAAACAGGAGTTATCAAGCTAGGAAAAGGGATGTGCAGAGCAAAAAAAAAGGTGGTTCTTTGTGTAATCCACAATTAGGCTCTAACTCTCCACTGAAGCTGTGGACCCTTAAGTTTACATAAGTGCAAAGAGGTGCTGAACAAAGGACACCCACTGGGTGTTACTTCATGCGTGGAAGTGAGACACGGCTCAGGATATCTCTGAAGCATCATGTTACACGTGCACCTTGCTGCTGTATGCCTCCCCAGGGACCTGCTGCTGGTTGCTCTGGGAGGTGGGATACCGACTGGAGGTCTTCCTCAGTGCAGCCTTTCCTAAGCTGTAATTCCTCAGATGCCCCTAAAATTGATATCCTGAAATGAAGAACCAACAGCCTCAACAACAAAGATGTGTTTCATGTGCACTCTCACAGACTGCAGCTGGGATGCTGGGTGCAGATACTATCTGATGGCAGTGCACAGATTGCATTAGAGCCATACCCTAAAGGGAAGAAACCTGTTGGTGTAGCTAATTTTACACTGTGTTCTAGTGTGTGCAGAATAATGAAAGTAATTCTGGTTGGGTCTAGTCCATTTTATACTAATTATTGCATCTGATACAAAGTTTCTGGAGTAACATGGCCAAAAATAGTGTTAATTGAGACAAATACTAAACAGCTGTTGTGATTTAACCCCAGCCAGCAACTAAGCACCACACAGCCGCTCGCTCACTCCCCCCCCCGGTGGGATGGGGGAGAGAATTGGAAGGGCAAAAGGGAGAAAACTCATGGGTTGAGATAAGAAGAGTTTAATAATTGAAGTAAAATAAAATAGAACAGTTAAATAGGCAAAGCAAAAAACCGTGCACACAAACAAAGCAAAGCAAGGAATTCATTCACTACTTCCCATCGGCAGGCAGGTGTTCAGCCATCTCCAGGAAAGCAGGGCTCCATCACGCGTAACGGTTACTTGGGAAGACAAACGCCATCATACCCAATGTGGTGGTGGTGGTGGTGGTGGTGGTGGTGGTGGTGGTGGTGGTGGTGGTGGTGGTGGTGGTGGTGGTGGTGGTGGTGTCGTCGTCCCCCTTCCTTCTTCTTCCCCCAGCTTATATACTGAGCATGACGTCATATGGTATGGAATAGCCCTTTGGCCAGTCTGGGTCAGCTGTCCTGGCTGTGCCCCCTCCCAGCTTCTTGTGCACCTGGCAGAGCATGGGAAGCTGAAAAGTCCTTGACCAGTGTGAGCGCCACTTAGCACCTATTTAGCAACAGCTTAGCACTACTTAGGAAGAACCAAAGCATCAGTGTATCGTCGACATTGTTCTCATCCTAAACCCAAAACACAGCCTCATACCGGCTACCAAGACGAAAATTAACTCTATCCCAGCTGAAACCAGGACAACAGCCAATTTTTAAAAGAAAACAATAAGAGTAAGGGTTGCAAAAGTCTTACTTTTCCATGGGCGTTTCCTTTTTCTGCCAACCTTATGCTAGAGTTCAAAGACATGCCTAAGTGAAAGTTCAGTTATTGAGCAGGAGTAATAGAAAAATAGTGCAGAATCAGTGCAGCTCTTGTGTTGGTATATCCTCCTTCATTCTGGTATTTGTGCTATTTCCACAGAAAATATTTAGAAATAGTCAAGTCTAGTCAGCTTCAGGGAGGCTTCTTTTCTGCTTTTGATATGAAATGAGTACCATTCCAGTTAGAGTAAAAAAAAAGGGAGGAGAAGGAACACCAAAAGAAAAACTTCAGAACATTTCAGAACAAGGATGGGCAGCACTCAGCATATCTTCTGGTAGTTCCTTCTGCAGCCAGATTTTTTCAGCTGAGGAGGCTTTATCCCTCCTCAGGAACTGCAGCCACGTCCAAGAACACAGGCTCTTGTCAGCGAGATGGTGCTATCTGATGCAGCTGGAGAACTGAAAATAACTGTTCTAAGGGAAAAACTTCAGACGTAAAAGACTTTAGGCATGGTTATCTAATGTTGTTAGGTTTTAGTGTATTTTGTGTGATTAGAGAATTGGAGGGTTTGGGTTTTTTTCTTTCCTCTCAAAAATAAGCAGCTGGACAGTTTACCCACAAAGATAATACAGGACACAGTGAATTGTATCAAACCTGCTGTCACTTGTGAAATCTGAATTCTCTTTCCACCTTTTTGAATTATGTGGAAAAAATTCAGTCACTGAAATCAATTCAGTCTTTGTTTTATACTCTTTTGTAAGTGTAGTTGGCTTATTTTCCAATTTCTTCATTTATGTTAAAGGCAAAGTTGTACAGCTAACCGTAATGTTGGATAAATAGTTATCAATAAAACCTTAGCACATTTGGTGAAAAAAAAAAAATGTGGTGTTTGGATCAGTACATTGTTTTAACAGGATGAGCTGCTTTCAAATAATTGTTTGCAGTGCCCATTAATTTAAAGCAATCTCACCAGCCACAGCTGTGGGAGGATTATGACCTGGTCACCTGTCCAAGGCAAGATGCAATGTAATTTAAAAAGAAAAAAATCCCTAGCCTATACTAGTGTTACAATTTGATTTAAAATAAGTGAAATATAGTTTATTTTTATAAGTAGCATAGCATGTTATAAGTGATCTTTAAAAAGCTCTTGGTATCTTCATATACAGTGCAGACTTGGTAGCAGAACCATATATATATAAAAATAAAAATTACCAAAATGTGCACTTCTTATAGAGGACCTTGCATTCAAGATTATCAAAATACTTTATAGATTAATAGAAATATAATATAGAATCACAACATGTTTCATAAGTATTATTTTTGTTTAACTAATGAGGGAAACAAAGATACAGAGAAACAGTTATTTTTCCAGAAATCTTAAGGTGAATGCGATGGTTGAGAGTGTGGTGGCTTGGCAGAGAAAAAACTTAAATCCTAATAGAGAGCCAGGTTTCTCATTTTACTGGGTTTCACATTTTTCTCTTATATTAGTAATAAAGATGGGTTTTTTTTAAAGTATGAAGTATATTGATAGATTATGATCCAGTAATACTGTGAACAACCTTTTTTTGACTTTTCAGTTACTAGAAGGGAAGATTAATAGATCCTTGTGTATACAAGTCAAATCTGGTGTTTTGAGAAGGGGTGTAAGAAAATTTCTCTTGTGTTTGTTTTTATTTTATGTTTTACTTAACTTCAGATACTGTTCCCCTCACTGAAAGCATGAAGTAGACAGATTTTGTTTGTGGTACTTATATCACTCTTCAGATATTATTACCTCTTAGTCCACTGAGATCAAAAATTCCTGGCAAGTAACATCTTGACAGTTTCACTTATTTACCATATATAATTTATGAGAATACTTTGGCTTTTCTGAAACTGAGAGATGTGTTTATGGAATGATATGAAGGATGTCTGAAACCTGAAAAAAATATGCAAAATGTGCAAAGAAAAAAGTGTTACAGTACGGATCATGCTGTTTAACAATGGTGAATTCATGAAGGTGTGCTCTTTACAGATCCTCACACCAGGGTGCTTCTTGAAAGATTGTTCAATGCCACATGAGAGAGGAGAGAACAGAAAAGCAGAAGAGGTGGATGACGATGTGTGAGAATAAAGTCTAACCACATAGTGGATCGCATTATTGAGAGCATTGCAAGCAGGTCAAGGGAAGAGATTGTTCCCCTCTGTTCCACACTGGTGCGTTGTGTCTGGCTTTATTATGGTGTGGGACTTCCCAGCAGAAGACAACAACAGACCAGAATCCAGTGGATGGCCACTACGCAGATGGAGGGCTGGAACGCTTGGCATACAGGAGACTAAAGAAACAGGGCTTGTTTAACCTGAAGAACACAGGTCAGGTTTCTGTTTTCTGCAATCATTAGTACAGCAAGGGCAGTTATGTGTAAGGTGGAGCCAGTTTCTTCTCAGAATTACACACAGAAGAACGAGGGGCAGTGGTCACAAGCTGCAACAGCAAACATCTGCTTGGATATAAGGAGAAAATTCTTCCCCAGTGAGTGGTTAAGCACTGGAGCAGGCTTTGCTAGAGAGGCTGCAGGATCTCTGTCTTTGGAGATATTCAACATGGGCTTGGGCAAGGCAGCCTGATCTAACTTTGAAGTTGGCCTTGCTTTGAAGCTGAACTAGGTAGCTACCAAAGAGACTTCCCATTTAAATTATTCTGTGCTTGTGTGATCCCAGATGGGCTGACATGGTGGGTAGTCAGAGGTGGCCTGTATTGAGGACCTGATACCCAACCATTTCATAAACAGAGAGCAAGCCCTCTGCATAAGGTGGAGCTGTATGTAATGTCCACACAGGTTGCAATAATCTTTTAGTAAGGATTAATTACAATTACATCATCTGATATATATTAAATTTAAAGGTAGGAACAGCATATCTGTGTTCTGAATGAAGAGCATTCAGAGTTTACTGATTTTCAGTTGCATTAGTATTTAAATACTTGTAGGAGCAAATTTTCAGAAGTGCTCTGTACTGCAGTTTACAGTCCTATAAAGTTAATTTCTTAATCTCTGTCAGAACATCTACATTTCAAAGGATTAAATATGGCTGTTAAGTATGGCCCTAATTTCATTCTATAAGGAGCTGAGAACCCTTTGTACCCAACGACATTCAAAATTAAAGGCTCTTCCTGGATTTATTTTACTGCTTGGGGAAAATTGCCAGAATTGTTAAGTGGTTCAGGGAAGCTAACACTAGAAAATGGTAAGCTGTACTGAAGGATGCCAATTCTGCCAGGTCCATGGCTCTGAGTGCTCACTGAGCAAAACGTGGAAATGCAAACAAAGAAAATACTGGAAGACCAGAGTAATTAAAAAAGGTGAACTGAGTCTGAAACTTTCTGGAAAAAGGAAGGATAAATGAAGAAGGCTGATATACTGCTTTTCCCTGCATATGAATGCAAAATGGGTTCCAGCAAAAAGTATTTTAGACCTTTTCTTTTCTAGTGGAAAAAAGGAATTTGTAGCAACTACATATTTTTAGTGTAAAACAATGTGACGACAAGGCAGGCAATATTTTTAGTTGATGAACATTCAAAGCTCTATATGAGCTCTATACATACTACAGTCATCAGTAGGAACCCATTCCTATGCTTTTGAAATTTGGGTTGCAAGACATAAAATGCATTAATTCTTTGAGTTAGGTTGCCTTCAGAAACAAGCAAACAAACTCTGTTCAGATTTAGGAAATAGTAAGTTTCTCACCATGTTCAGTGTGTGATTTGACCTTTCTGTCTGCTGTCACAAGCTGGACAGTCTTGTTTATGCTTTGGAGAATGATTAAGGATCTTTATTAAGATGATTCTCTAAAAAATAGATATATTCCACTCTGAGAACAAATCATGGCTTAAGTCCATCAGGCTCATGATGCCTTGACATGATCTTATGAGCAGACACAATGGAATCTACATACAATATTGTCATGGAAATTTGAGATGTTTGTTTCTATGTCAGAATAGTGAGCCCTAAATCTCTGCCTGTCATAACTAATTGCTGATTTATGAAATTCATCCATGTTGATTTATGAAATTCATCCGTCACAAGTGGGGTCCCCCAGGGATCGATATTGGGCCCAACATTATTCAATATCTTCATAAGCAATCTGGATAATGGGATCAAGTGTAGCCTGATGAAGTTTGCAGATGACACCAAATTGAGTGGGGAAGTAGACACTCTGGAAGGCAGAGCCACCCTGCAGGAAGATCTGGATAGGCTGGAAGAGTGGGCTAACAGGAACCTTATGAAGTTTAACAAGGACAAGTGTAAGGTCTTGCACCTGGGAAAACATAATCCAGGAGTGCAGCACAGACTGGGATCCACCTGGCTGGAGAGCAGCTCTGTGGAAAGGGACCTGGGGGTCCTGGTGGACAGGAAGCTCAACATGAGTGAACAGTGTGCTGCTGCTGCAGCCAAGAAGGCCAATAGGATGCTGGGTCGCATCAACAAGGGCATCACCAGCAGAGATAAAGAAGTCATTACCCCTCTCTACTCAGCGCTTGTCAGGCCACACCTGGAATACTGTGTACAGTTCTGGTCCCCGCTATACAAAAAAGATGTGGACAGGCTGGAGGGGGTCCAGAGAAAGAAGGGCCACCAAGATGATCAAGGGTCTGGGAAGCCTGCCGTATGAGGATAGGCTGAGAGAGCTGGGCTTGTTCAGCCTTGAGAAAAGGAGGCTTAGAGGTGATCTCATCACCATGTACCAGTACTTAAAGGGCAGCTACAAAGAAGATGGTGACTCCCTTTTTACAAGGAGTCACATGGTGAGGACAAGGGGTAACGGGTACAAGTTACTCCCAGGGAGATTCCGATTGGACAAGAGAGGTAAATTTTTCACAATGAGAACCGTCAACCATTGGAATAATCTCCCCAGGGAAGTGGTTGACTCCGCTACACTGGACACGTTTAAGACTCAGCTGGACATGGTGCTGGGCCATCTCGTTTAGACTGTGTAAATTCTTGCCTAGAAAGGTTGGACCAGATGATCCTTGAGGTCCCTTCCAATCTGGTATTCTATGATTCTGTGATTGATTCTATGATGTGATAAGCTGTTCCATTTGTTAACAGGACTTCATAGTTCTCATAATTATGGCCTTTCCTTCTTAACAAGTGGCACCATTTTTTACTGACAGAGGCACAAGCATTTAAAATAATGTTTTTCAGATTTGTTTTCTTTTGTGAGGAATAGTAAGAGGTTCCAGGGAGACAGTAAGATTTATTGTTGGAAACACTCTTGGTGGGTTTAGAGAGGTACAACTATCATTTTCCTAGTCTTGCTGCCAGATGTCCAAGAAGCCTGTTTCCAAATGTTATTATGGTGACAAACCTGCAGTGAAACAGCAGAATTTCATACATTGTTCTACAGATATATCCATTTTTCTAGCTCTGTTTTGAACTGTGTGAAACTCTTTGGTATAAGAAAAAAAGAAAACTAGTGTATGGAAGAAGATTAGGAAAAAAATAAACATAATTTGGCCACTAGATGGAAACAGAAGCAGCAAGTGTGCACATGTGTGTGTTAACTATATGTATTTGCATATTCACCTAAATATTTTAGTCTCTTATCTTCACATGAATATAGAGAGAGTAAATAAAGTCATTTATAGCATTACAGTTCAAGTCAAGAATGAACTGGACAGCAGAATGTGGTTGGAGTAGACTAAAAATGTATACAAGAGAGATGAAATAAAAAGGGGAAGGGTAAGAATACCAATGCGAAGGAAATAAAACTCAGGGAAGCTCTAAAAAATGCTGTAAACCATGAAAGCAGCATAATGCTGGCTCATCAAGAGGGGCAGAGTCTATAAGAATATCTTCTTTTTTTTCCTGTGTTGTTAGATTTTTACCAATTTTTTGTTCCTTTGCAGCAACAAGGAAAGAAGTCATCTTGGGTCTTTGAATGTGTCAGGAGTGATTTTCTGTGAGGAAGCCTTACTTCTGAAAAGCCTTAGAAGTTCTCACCACATCTCCAAATATTGCTGTTCTCATCCAAAGTTGAATCTCTGAATCCCATATCATTAAACTAAAGAACCACAGCCTGCTTAGTTAACAATTAAGCAGCTGTTCTGCATGGTCCCTATTAAGTCATGGAATCATTCAATCACAGAATAATTTAAATTGGAAGAAAACTCTTCAGGTCTCTAGTCCAACCTCCTGCTGAAAGCAGAGCTGATTTTGAAGTTAGATCAGGTTGCTCAGAGCTTTGTCAAGTTTTGAATGACTCCAACGATGGAGATTCCACAAACTCTCTGGAAAACCTATTCCTGTCCTTGACCACTGTGGGGAAAAAAAAAAAATCTTTGTCTAACCAGAATTTCCCGTACAGCAACTTCTGTTGCTTTCACCAGTTCTTAAACTCTCGTGGTCTCTACAGCCAAAGCTGCTGTAGATCTTCATGTTCCCTACCAGTTGTTCTGTAATTGCAGGTCCTGCAAAGCATTTCCCTCAGTTGGCCTGTCCAGTGTCTGCAGTAAAAAATTGTCACTGAGGGACTCAAATCACCAGGATTTTGAAAGTAAATCTTCCTCACCTAACATTTCTGGGGAAATTTTAGATGTCTGTAGATAGAGATGCTTTGGAAGATAGAATGATGGTAACACAAGAATGACAGGCACGCTTCAACCATGATTCAGCTTATCCTAAAGTAGATGTTATATGAATTGTACCTATTCCTCTCCACTGATTATAAAGGCTGCTGACTGTACTACATACATCATGGATATCTAAAACTGAATGAAATGAATCTCACCTTTGCTGACTCTTACATAGATGACCACATCTTTCTGTTGCTTGTGGATATTAAAATCCATTCTGCAAGTCAGGGTACAAACTTACTGAATATGATAGATGTTATATTTTGAAGTACCTATCCTTTAAGAATGTTGCTGTGGCATTAACAGCAATGTATTTACTGATTTAACATTCATAAGAATGTACCTTAATTTAGCACAAAACTTTTATTGGCACTAAATATCCTATTCCTCTGCTCTGAAATGTTTGCTAAGCCTTTTAAATTAACGTAGGTTTTAAGGGCTTTCTCATTCGTTGTGCGCATTTGCTGACGTGTTGATAAATTTGTCTGCTGTTTCTGTTCCACAGTGACATATTATAATGTTTGGCTGGATTAGGCAGTATGAATTTGTTGTTCTTTCTGTGCAAGCCTAGATAGAGCTTTAACAACTGTTGATAGAAAAGGTCTGTCATGGACAGGTATGTGGAAAAATGCCAATCTGACTGGGAGTTCAAAGGAAAGCAAAAGAAATAATTTTCTGGCATCTTGGAAAGAAACCTGAATCTGTTCACACAGATACACTGGCCTTCTGGAGAATGTTCACAGGTTATTCTCTTTCTGTTTCAATGTGTATAAAAATTAATAGAAATAGAGTGAAAAGGTGTTTTTAGCTTGCAGCCTTCCTTTCCCTGCTGAAGAGCCTCATTCTCAAACCAGGCTAAATATCCCTCCCTAATTAGTAGCAGATGCAGCAGTGCGTGCACAAGCATGCGTCAAGAGGATATTTGGAAATCATAGCAGAAGATACCGTGCCATATAGGAAAGGAATATGTGAAGCTGAAGCAGGGAGTTGTTAGGAGAGTTCAACAGTTGTTTTGTAAAGATAAGGAGGGAAAGGGGACAGCTGTTACAAGTTTTTAGGTAATGCTGCAAATCAAGCACATGACCCCTGCTTCTCTTCAGCAGAGGTCTTCATCTGTTATTTAGATGTGTCAGAACTGCATAGGACTTAAAAGAGACATCTCCATAATTCATCTTCAAAAATCTCTTAAAACATTTAGATTTTTCCTCCTGTCTCAAAATCCATAAGCCTTTTAGGAGTATAATGTGCACATTTTCATTTTCCATTTTTTTCTCTTGCTATCACGTTGTTGTGTAAAAGAGACAGACTAACTGCAAAGATATTAATTGACTGTATACCAAGACATACAGTAAAACTGCCTCCTACAAAGAACATAGAGGCAGACAGAATTAAAGAGAAAATATTTTTCTGTCACCTCTTTTAGCAATGCTACTACTATTCTTTTATTATTTATATTACTTCTAATGATGTTAAAAATACAGTAATAGATAGCATATTTTTAAATGTAAGTTCAGAATTGTTATTGGGCACTTAAATGTACTTGCACTGATCTCAACATACTTAGCTCTTCAATTTCAAATGCATCATAATGCTAAATCTCAGAAGTCTTTTTTTAGTTTTAGGTGGTGGTGTTTGTTTTTATTTTAGAATAGTACCACCGATAAATATTTGAAGTTACATTGCAAGGGTTCTGTCAGTCTCACTCAACACCATGACTGCAATCCTTTATGTACCAGATAGACTGTGATTTACAAATACTGACCTTTTCAGTGCATTTTTTTTTTTACCAGCCTTTGTAGCCTAATCCAAAATAGTTTAATTTTATTATCAGAAAAAGAGATTTAAAAGGTATTTTTAAATATAATTGGAGAAGTAGGATCATTCTTATGGGTCATGAGTGAATATAGGAGTGCAGAGCCTTGGGTGGGCACTTGACCCACAACAGTGTGACCAAGGGGGTAGAGTGGCACCTCTGGTGTCATATGGATAAGTAGCATCAAGCAGTATTGATGCAGCTCTTTTGTCCATTTCCCATTCTGAAGTGCTCTGTGGAGGAAGGATGTTTCCAGGAAACCTGGCCTAACTAGCCACTAACACAGTTTTCAGTGTTAGGAATGTGGGAATGAGGTTGGCAGCCCTGCTACTTGCAATGTCAAGCATTGTCAGAAATACATCATTTTTATTCTCCTTTGGGAATATCGTAACTGCTGCCACATGGTCCCCACTTTCCTCATTGTTTTTCTGCATAATGAAAAGAGAGGAGACAGACTTCGCAAGGGCAAGGAGAACTCAACTGTGGCCTGACAAATCCATAAAACCCTGTGTGAGGGTTACAAAATAATGCAATAGGATAAGGTAACTGCCCTCGCTATGCTGCAGGAGTTCTCTTCAGTTGCTGTTTCCCAAGGGGCGGGGGGGGGGGGATAATTTGGAGAGCTTCTCTGTAGACACAAGTTCAAACAAACTGACCGGCATTCAGTCACAAGGAGTGTTTTCAATTCTGAAGTACAGAAAATTATTAATGAGGCTTTCTTTTCCGAAATATTTTTCAGAAGCTCATCAAAATCATCTCAGTTCACAGAAATATGTGGCTTTGATATAAGTGGAATATTCTAACAGAAAGGAATTGCAACTGAAAATTTGTAACCAGGCAGAAACTGCCCTGTACTCTGCTGTAATTACTGCCCAGATCTACTACTTTGCTAGCAATCGTTTTCTTTAATGAATCATGAAGGATCCATAAAATGTAATCATAATATTTATTTTACTGTTGTTAAGTCAGTGTGTTCTTGCAGGTTTGTGCAATCTAGAGAGCTTTATAAATACTTACAAATATTGTTGGCAAGCTGGAGGCAGTCCAGTGGAGGGCCACTAGAATGGATAGAGGGTGGGAGCACATGATATACAAGGAGAAGCTGAAGAAACTGGATTTGTTTTCCATTACCTACAGGAGTTTTTATGGACAAGCCAGTTTCTTCTCAGAGGTACACGCAAAATAGCAAGGGGCAATGGTCACAAACTTCAACAAGAGATGACCCATTTGAACATAAGGAAAAAATCCTTCCCCTGCAAATGGTTAAGCGCTGGAGCAGATTTTGCCAGAGAGGCCACAGGATCTCTGTCTTTGGTGATATTCAAAACAGGACAGAGCAAGGCCCTCAGCAGCCTGATCTAACTTCAAAGATGGCCCTGCTTTGACTATGAGGTTGGACTAGATGACCCCCAGAGGTCCCTCCTAACCTAAATTATTCTGTCGTTCTCATAAATAAATGCATCATAAATAAACAACTTTGCATGCTCCTCTGCGCTTCCAAGCTCACTGATGATAGAACGACTGTATGAAGTGTTGCTAATACTTTATATATGTGATTAAGATTGCCTAAGTCTTCCTACTGAAATGTTCTCAGTTGCCCAGGGAATTGTCTTTTACTGTGTTTGTGAAAACATACTCAGATTTTGATACTCCTGTGAGAATTCTCAATTTTGTGTGTGTGTTCTAAGAAGAAACTTGCTTGCACTTAGTAACTAAAATTTCAAAGACTCTGACATCACAGTTTGCTTATGCTCTTCTAGCAATCAGTTCTGACGAGCCTGTGTGTGTTGCCAATGGAGGGTGTCTGAGCACGCTCTGTCCCAGGGCTGCACAGATGAAGCAGAGTTTCTCTGAGTGGCTACAGCCAGCTGCTGCGGGCTGGGACATGACCAAGCCCTGGAAACAAGAGCAGGAAGCCTGTCTCTTGTGCACGTTCTGTGACCCCCCTCGTTGGTGCCAAGGCAGTGTGGAGGAGGGAATAGGTTCAAATTTAGTGGGGACGAGAACTAAACTGGAGGAAAGGGATATGGGCAAGGGTTGAATTTCTGTAGTTGTGTAGACCAGACCTAAAGTAGTCTCAGTGGCCCCATAAATGCCTGTGTGCATTATTTACCTGCTTGCATACCCTCTCTGTATTTGTATTGGGTTTGTGTGGCAAAGTTTTGGTAGCGGGGGGGCTACAGGGCTGGCTTCTGTGAGAAGCTGCTAGAAGCTTCCCCTATGTCCAATAGAGCCAATGCCAGCTGGCTCCAAGACGGACCCGCTGCTGGCCAAGGCCAACCCAATCAGCAACAGTGGTAGCGCCTCTGGGATAACATATTTAAGAAGGGGGGGGAAACTGCGCATTTGCAACCAGAGAGAGGAGTGAGAATATGTGAGAGGAACAACTCTGCAGACACCAAGGTCAGTGAAGAAGGAAGGGGAGGAGGTGCTCCAGGCGCTGGAGCAGAGATTCCCCTGCAGCCTGTGATGAAGACCATGGTGAGGCAGGCTGTCCCCTTGCAGCTCATGGAGGTTAATGGTGGAGCAGATATCCACCTGCAGCCCGTGGAGAACCCCACGCTGGAGCAGGTGGATGTGCCCAAAGGAGGCTGTGACCCTGTGGGAAGCCTGCGCTGGAGCAGGCTCCCGGCAGGACCTGTGGAGAGAGGAGCCCGCACTGGAGCAGGTTTTCTGGAAGGACTTGTGACCCCGTAGGGGACCCATGCTGGAGCAGTTCATGAAGAACTGCAGCCCATGAGAAGGACTCACGATGGAGAAGTTTGTGGAGGACTGTCTCCCGTGAGAGGGACCCCACGCTGGAGCAGGGGAAGAGTGTGAGGAGTCCTCCCTCTGAGGAGGAAGGAGCAGCAAAGAAAACATGTGATGAACTGACCGCAACCCCTATTCCCCATCCCCCTGTGCTGCTCGGGGGGAGGAGGTAGAGAAAATCAGGAGTGAAATTGAGCCCAGGAAGAAGGGAGGGGTGGGGGGAAGGTGTTTTAAGATTTAGGGTTTTTTTTCTCATTACCTTACTCTGGTTTGATTGGTAATAAATTAAACTAATTTCCCCAAGTCAAGTCTGTTTTGCCTGTGATGGTAATTGGTGAAACATCTCTCCCTGTCCTTATCTCAACCCACGAGCCTTTCGTTATATTTTCTCTCCCCTGTCCAGCTGAGGAGGGGACTGATAGAGCAGCTTTGGTGGGCACCTGGCATCTAGCCAGGGTCAACCCACCACAATATTCCAGGAGAAACTTCCTGGAAGTATTGAAATTTTCTTTGGATAGCCCTCTAGGATGAACTTACCTAAGGTGCAATTGGATCCAGCGCTCTGTACAGCCTCTACCTGTGGTATCTGCTGCTGTTTTGGTAACATCGAGCAGATATTCCCTAAAGGTGATCTGGCATTGTGTAATAGCAGGGCAGATGAGATAAGCAGCAGCCAGAGTTCATGTTCAGCTGACTACAAGAGACATGCAGTCCTGCATCCAGGGGTGTGCTGCAGTGCAGGACAGCAGGTGTGATGGATATGCAGCCAAGATGCTAGATTGGACTGGTTTAGATGGCATGGAAGAGAAGGAAACTGTACAGCAGCTTGCTGTGTATTGGAGGACCACTGAGGCAAGCAAAGAAAAGATTAGGGTTGTCTGAACAGAAAAAGTGGGACTGTGGTGGGTTGAGCTTGGCTGGACACCAGGTGCCCACCAAGCCACTCTATCACTCGCCCTCCTCAGCTGGACAGAGGGAGAAAATATAACAAAAGGCTCATGGGTCAAGATAAGGACAGAAAGAGATCACTCACCAATTACCATCACAGGCAAGAACAGACTCAACTTGGGGAAATTAGTTTAATTTATTACCAATCAAATCAGAGTAGGGTAATGAGAAATAAAACTTAAATCTTAAAACACCTTCCCCCCAACCCTCCCTTCTTCTCAGGCTCAACTTCACTCACAATTTCTCTACCTCCTCCCCCTGAGTGGTACAGGGGGATGGGGAATGGGGGTTGCGGTCAGTTCATCACATGTTGTCTCTGCTGTTCCTTCCTCCTCAGGGGGAGGACTCCTCACACTCTTCCCCTGCTCCAGCGTGGGGTCCCTCCCACGGCAGACAGTCCTCCACGAACTTCTCCATCATGAGTCCTTTCCACAGGCTGCAGTTCTTCACAAACTGCTCCAGCATGGGTCCCTTCCACAGGGTGCAGTCCTTCAGGAAGGGACTGCTCCAGCGTGGGTCCCCCATGGGGTCATAAGTCCTGCCAGCAGACCTGCTCCAGCATGGGCTCCTCTCTCTCCACAGGTCCACAGGTCCTGCCAGGAGCCTGCTTCAGTGTGTGGGCTTCCCACGGGGTCACAGCCTCCTTTGGGCACATCCACCTGCTCTGGTGTGGGGTCCTCCATGGGCTGCAAGGGAACAGCCTGCCTCACCATGGTCTTCACCACGGACTGCAGGGGAATCTCTGCTCTGGCGCCTGGAGCTGGATGGCATTGGCTCTGTCGGACATGGGGGAAGCTTCTAGCAGCTTCTCACAGAAGCCACCCCTGTAGCCCCCCCGCTAACAAAACCTTGCCACGCAAATCCAATATAGGGACTGAGGACAGGAGCTTGATGACTGGATCCTGTGATCTGACAAGAAGTCAGAAGCAAATAAGGACAGGTTTGTGATACTGAGACACATGGGATCACACTGGCAAAGAAATGCACAGAAATCTCTGCATAAGCCCTACAGCCTACTTTCTTCCAGAGCCTGAATTGGAACTGGATTCCTTTGTCTTATCGGTCTGCTGCTTCATACTGAGGTGATGCAAATCTCACTGGCAAAGTGCATGTCTGAGCCAGCTATAGAGTGCCAGCAATTAGACCTTTCCTATACAAGTAGTGTTGTTGGAGTTGGCATTCAGGAAGGTTGGCTCATATTTATTACATATTTTCTTCCCATGTGCATATGTCTTTTTTCCACTGTGCACTATAGCTGCAGAAAGAAAATATAAATCTGCTGGTGACTGAGATTCATCTAGGCACTATACCAGAAGTGTACCAGAATTTGGTCTCATTAGGGGCAACAGATGAGCATTTTAAGGTGTTAAAAAGGGAACATTTTATTACGTTTCTTTTCTCAGTTTAATCTAAACAGCCCTGTACTACATTTTGCAGAATGGTCCCATGGGGGAATTGTCTAGGTACACCCTGGTCAGCCTGAGTAAGTGTGGTAGAGCCAGTCCCACCCTCTGTTCATTTCATAATGAATTTATGTCTTTTTTAGTGTGAGTGATAGGACTTAAATTGCTCAGGAGTCACTGTGATCCTGACATTTTTAATTTATAAGCCAGTTTTCTAAAAAGCTGTTGAAATGTTAATGTTTATTCAGTGTATCTTTGATCATAGAATCATAGAATCGTTAAGGTTGGAAAGGACCTCTGAGATCATCGAGTCCAATCTGTAATGTGAACTTAAAAGATGGTTTTCATAGAAGAAATTGCCATTGTCTGTGTCAACAAGAGGTTTCTCGCCAGGATGCCTGTGACAAAAAGTAAATCCATTTATAAACTGTGTAACAAATGGCTAAATGCTGCAACAGCTGCATTATACAAGGCTTTTAGAAAGGATGACAAGGATTTTGTGGCAGCAGTTTGGAGGGAGCTTTGTAGTATTTTAGGGACTTGATACCTTTTCATTTGTAATACTTGTGAAGTTTATTTCATGTATTATTGCTGCAATCTTTAAACATACTTCAGTAAGTGCTCAAGGTCACATAACAGAGCTGTAGTTCTCATGAGCTCTTTTGGACTTCAAGTTCAAATTGCAAAACAAAATTCACACAGATGTTTGCCAAAATGTATTTTCTGACTTTTTAGGTAGTCGAGTTCTGTTGTCTTGATAGCAAAAGCTCAGTGTTCCCTGTGGAGCAGGCAGCACAATTGTCGGATGAGCCCTAATTGTACTACTTTAAGATGCCAAGGTAGATCCCTTAGTAAATTTTTTTTTTTTCCCCCCTGGATTGAGCTGAACTAGCCAGTTTCCACCCTCCCATTTCACAAGGTTAGCTGGAAACTTCTGGCCCTGAACAGAAAACAAAGCTGCATCCTGGGACTGCGTCTGGATCTGTCCCTCTGCAGCAGCCTGCTCTGCGCCGCAGCCACCTCTCCTGGGCATTCAGCAATTTGTGTGTCACATGCTCCCACATTCACCCATCAGGGAAAATATTGAAAATCAACTCAGAACTGCAGAACTCGGAATCTCAGTAAAGAAGAGAGGGATGTTAAAGAGAGAAGGAAAGAAAATAAGGGTAGTGGGAAAGCACCTTGAGAAAAGAGGCAGGGAATTCATTAGTGGAAGCAAAGAGCTCAGGGAGGTAAAGAGGGACATGAAAGTACAAAAAGGAGAAAATGGAAAGTGCAAAAGGATTTCTGTCACTAGATTAAGTGATAAAAATCTGAGATCCTCAGTACTCTGAAACTGCATGAAAGGGAATTTTTTCTCTGATATTCCCATCATGTGAATATCAGCTATTCTCTTTTTGAAAACTGGACTTAAAAATTCCCAACATTGCCTTCCCTTTGACTCTCGCCCTCCTAGGAGCCTGGCACTAAGTGTGCTCAGTTCCCACTGAATGAAAGTTGATTGTGCTCTTGGATTAGATTATTCTACTAATCACATTTTCTTACTAGTATGTCCTTGGCTGTGCTGCACTATCACACATCGCTCACAAACAATACCATGCATTTGATTCTTCGGAGCTTGAAAATGAGAGACATTTTTTGCTCTTCTCATAGTTTACAGGCTTACAAGGCCACGATGGCCCCTTCCCTTTGCTGAGCCCTCCTATTCTGCTCACAAACTGATCATGGTATATCATCAGTGACTAGTTCCCAAAAGTTATGCATCCTCTGCCTTATCTTCATGTATGGTATAGAAGTCATGGAGAGAGTTAACGCTGCATGAACTGCTCCGCAAGATTTACAAGGGGAAGAAAGAAAGACCATAACCTGCAAGCATCTGTAGAAGGTCTCTCAACAAATAAATCTTTTTCTATCTGTCCCCAGGTACAATCTTGGCAGCAGAATAAGTACATGGCAAAAGTTCAGGAAATATTCTGTTCTTTCAGTTCTTCAAGTCACTGTTGCCTTTCACATCTCTGCCTGGGGAGCAAGCTAAAAACCACCACGAATGCTATATGCATTCTGGTAACTGAGAAATTAATAGGAGTTTTATACACAAGATCAGGAATATCAGTTTTATTGGTGCTAAATGACTACATGTTGAAGGGCTTTATTAAGTTGCCTTTCCTTACAGTTTGGTGTATCCTCCCTTATGACATTACTTTGTCCATGGACTAAACAGGGGATATAGGTTAGACTGTCCCATGCTTGGCTACACTCCCGGAGTGGTGCTTATATAGTAACTTGTAAGTGAGCCTGAGAAGGTGTCATTTACAGATAGGAGACAGGGTAGAGTTGAAGAGAAGAGGACAGGACTTTACACCTTTCTAAACTGTGAATTTCATGCTATTCTTGCCATACTCTTCTTTCTGAGCTCTCCATATATACATTATGCATAACTCAGCAGTAAAATGGAATAGCAGTCATTGGCACAGAGCTATGAACTGACATGAGCTTATCCCATAATTTTGACTAAAAGTAGAAAAGTAAAGAAAGTTTGTATCATGTTTATGTTACATAGCAAGCCTTACTAAGATTGAGTATGTAACTTATTGACCAGGGATGACAAGACTAGGCTGACTGATTAAATAAAGTGTAATTTATTTTGTAGTAGAAAAAATATTTTAAAACACCATCGGTTGATACTCATGTCTATCTTTCTTGCAGGCTTCTCTTTTCAAAACAGCTGTAAAACAGTAATAGCTGTGCCAAGGAAGACCTAAAATTCCTTTAGCCTTGTATCCTATCTCCTATATCTTAAATGGTTGCTTACCAAATGCATAGTGAAGAGCAGAAGAACAGAGCAAGCACTGAATGTTCTGCCTTCCTCCAGTGATGTGTGTCTTGGGGGGGGGGGGGGGTTGGAGCCAGAGTTGGTGCCTTTATATTTATTACCTTTGAATAGTTTTTACTGTAAAGTTGGCAATTGTCTTCTTGAACATACATATGTATGTTTGTAATTTTGTAGATCTCCCTACTAAGCTGTCTCTTTTCCAGGCTGGAAAGTCCTAGCTTATTTAATCATGAAAAAATCTGTTCTTTAGCTTTTTTGATCGCCTTGTCTGAAAACAGTTTAAGATAGGAAATCATTTTCCTTTCCAATTCCGCTGAAGGGGGAAGAGAGAGATGTGTATGTGTGTCCATGCATGCATACATACACTCCTGCCCTCCGCACCATGGTGGTTTCATCCTTGGAGGTTAGCTCCATTGTAGGACTCACATAGTGCAACTGGGTGAGGGCAGATTGGAGCATGGAGAGCCCCATCATGCAAATCCACTGCTGCCAAATGTGATGGCAGCTGTTTGGAAGAAGTTTACAGGCTTTCTGCAGTGATAATGGGTAATGGCTCTTTGACTTACCTTCTGCAAGGCAGCATTAGAGATACTCCTTTGTAGTACTGTTCCTCTAGATGCTTAAAAGTTCCTCTATTTCAGAAGCAACTGATACTTTAATCTGCTCCTCAGTTAACATGGTTTGAAAAGGGCTTGGCACTTTTATGAGAAAAAGGATCCTGATTTGAGCTCAAAATATTTGCTGAGTGATTTCTAAAAGAAGAAAACTTGTAAAAACATATTTGATTTATAGTTTGGTGAGACATACCAGGCATGCTCAGGGGCCAGGTGTAGATTAATCTGTCAGCGTTTTGCCACTGTCATAGGAATTTCCAACATGTACCACCATGTTTTGTGCCTGCAGGATTCAAAAAGGATCACTCCTGGGTTTGGTTTCCCAGCTCAGATAACAGCACAAATGTCTTGCCAACAGACCGAGACCTACTCTGACCTACAGTAGCATTATATAAGCAGTCACTTTAATAAAAGTAATAGGTCTATCTGCGCCTCATGGTAAAATTATGCCCCATGCAAGGGGCCAGTGCAAATTTAGGCACAGTGTGAAGCCCTCAGTATGGTGCATAATGGAATTGGGGCAGATTTCCACAAGATGATAGCATGTTCCTAACTGAAAAGCTATTTTCAAAATGAAGAACACCAGAGTACTTAGCATGAGCAAACCGCTTTCTCTAACCTGCTAAGGAATAGCTGAACTGTTTTGTCTGGAGATGTCCATAAAAGACAGGCACCTGATACTGAGATTCTCAACTCAAATTAATAAATTATAGCAAAGCGTCAAGCAATTGAATACCAAATTTTGTAGTGGGATGTGTAAGGAAGACTTAGCAGATGGCATTGTTAGCTATGCTACCAACATATATTTTATTTTAACATGTTTCTGGCATCTTATATCTCTGTTCTGTCGTGTGAACATTCTGTCTACCCACTGTACTCTTATTACTCTTTCTGTCTTCCAACAATTTTTCTCTCTTATGCTAAGATAAGGTCCCAAAAACTACTAAGGTCTCTCAGTTCTGTTTTACAGTTATAACTGTAGTCTCTTGACTACCATAATTTTCCTTTTCTCCTTTAAAATGTGGTGATTTAATTTGGATGATTAGCTCAAGCTTAAACATCTAGAAATGAACCTGGAAATTTAATAAGGTGTACATCGGTATTTCCTGTGTTCTTTGGTTCCTGGTTTTGTTGGAACAATTTATACTTTGAAACTCATATTTTTAATGATAATTTGACATTTCCATTTAGTCTTCCTGGTAGAACTAAAAAGGATAGAGAAAGAATTAAAAAAATGAGAGAGTGTAAAAAATATCTTCAGTTTTTCAAATTTCAAATTTTTTCAAACAAAGCAAAGCTGACTAGTAAGCATGTATAAAACTTCATGCTGTTGTTATTTCATAAACTGGCTTGCTTATTCCTCTTTAACATATGCATATATCATAATTGTTGGAGCTGGTTATACTGTCAACATAGCAACACAGAGATGTTATCCAAAATTTCAGGTTCATTTAATCAATAAAAATTACTCTCCGTAAGTCCATGTGTGGCAAGTGCAAACCATGCAAGCTGATTTCTTTTGGCTTTTACGCTCATTCCTGCTGCTGGAGTCACATCACAAGTCATGACAAGGGACCGACTGGATTTCTGCTTGAGCCTCTGTCCTGGTTTCAGCTGGGATAGAGTTGATTTTCTTTCTAGTAGCTGGCATAGTGCTGTGGTTTGGATTAAGGATGAGAATAATGTTGATAACACACTGATGTTTTAGTTGTTGCTGAGTAGTGCTTACACTAGTCAAGGACTTTTTAGCTTCCCATGCTCTGCCAGGTGCCCAAGAAGCTGGGAGGGGGCACAGCCAGGACAGCTGACCCAGACTGGCCAAAGGGCTATTCCATACCATATGGCATCATGCCCAGTATATAAGCTGGGGCGAGTTGGCCAGGGGGTAGTGATTGCTGCTCGGAAACGTGCTGGGCATTGTTTGGCGGGTGGTGAGCAATTGCATCATGCATCACTTGCTTTACATAACATTATTACTACTACTACTACTACTGTTTTACTTTATTTCAATTACTGAACTGTTCTATCAACCCACGAGTTTTCTCCCTTTTACTCTTCCAATTCTCTTCCCCATCCCACCAGGGAGGGGGGAATGAGCGAGCGGCTGTGTGGTGCTTAGTTGCTGGCTGGGGTTAAACCACAACAGTCCTTTTTGGCGCCCAACGTGGGGCACAAAGGGTTTGAGATAATAACAGATTAACCAGAGTGTATCAAGGAATTTATATCTGTTAATAGTTGCTGGTCACAGAAACTGGAAACGATCAATCAGAAGATAATTTTTCTTACAAATGGAACTGGTCATTAAAAAAAAACAAAAATACAAATTACAAACCAGTAAACCAAGAGTATATGAATCCCAGACAAATCTGCTTCCTGCTCAAAAATTCTTGTGCCTATTGAAGGAACATCTGTGAGACAAAGAAATGAGTCCTGTTGTGAGGAAGTGGAAAAGAAAGTGGGACCTTAGGGATACATTCCTCCGAAGTTAGGGTGTAAGAGACCAAGTCTTAATCTTTATTCTGTGTGCATTGATAATCCTCTCCATTGTAACCGATGCCACTTCTGGCTGTGTGTCATGGTTTAACCCCAGCCAGCAACTAAGCACCACGCAGCCGCTCGCTCACTCCCCCACACTCGGTGGGATGGGGGAGAGAATTGGAAGGGTGAAAGTCAGAAAACTCATGGGTTGAGATAAGAACAGTTTAATAACTGAAGTAAAATGAAATAGAATAGTAGTAATAGTAATAGTAATAATATAATACAATAATAATATACAAAGCAAGTGATACACTACACAATTGCTCACCACCTGCCAACCGATGCCCAGCACGTCCCCGAGCAGCGATCGCTGCCCCCCAGCCAACTCCTCCCAGTTTATATACTGAGCATGATGTCATATGGTATGGAATAGCCCTTTGGCCAGTCTGGGTCAGCTGTCCTGGCTGTGCCCCCTCCCAGCTTCTTGTGCACCTGGCAGAGCATGGGAAGCTGAAAAGTCCTTGACCAGTGTGAGCGCCACTTAGCAACTACTTAGCACTACTTAGCAAGAACCAAAACATCAGTGTATCATCGACATTGTTCTCATCCTAAACCCAAAATACAGCCCCATACCAGCTACCAAGAAGAAAATTAACTCTATCCCAGCTGAAACCAGGACAGTATCCACCCCTTACTCCATAACATTTACATCATGCCCAGGTCCCACATTATCCAGCACATCCTCATTAACGACCACCCCCTTCCTTTCCTTTGATACAATACATGGGTATCATTCCCTTAGTCTATATGATATCCCTTTAGATGATATCCCTCTAGTATAGTTATTATACAGTGGGGCCTCCCCAGCACGTGTCACCTCCTCCTCCTCTGGCGATATTCCAAAATCTTTGCCTTCTGTCCAGTCCATGATCACTTCCAAGATTCCTGGGCGACTGGGGTTTCCTATTCGAGCCTGTTGTGTGATGAGTGCAACCCACTTGACTCCATGTAGCATCAGCTGCATGATGTGTACAGGGGACCCTCCCTTTGAACATCCAGACCAGCACTGGCAGTTGGGGTGCCAGGAGGAGCTGTGCTTCAGTACCAACCACTTCCGAAGCAGCTCGAACCCCTTCATATGCTGCCAATATCTCTTTTTCAGTTGGAGCATAGCCACCCTCGGATCCTCTGTATCCCTGACTCCAAAACCCTAGGGGTCGACCTCAAATCTCCCCTGGTGCTTTCTGCCAGAGGCTCCAGGTAGGGCCATTCTCCCTGGCTGCAGTGTAGAGCACATTTTTTACATCTTCTCCTGCCTGGACTGGCCCAAGGGCTACTGCATGGACTATATCTCCTGTTTAATTTGTTCAAAGGCTTGTCGTTGCTCAGGGCCCCATTTGAAATCGTTCTTCTTCTGGGTCACTTGATAGAGAGGGCTTACAATGAGACTGTAATTTGGAATATGCATTCTCCAAAAACCCACAACGCCCAACAAAGCTTGTGCTTCCTTTTTGCTGGTTGGTGGAGACATGGCTGTTATTTTGTTGATTACATCCATTGGGATCTGACGACGTCCATCTTGCCATTTTATTCCTAAGAACTGGATCTCCTGTGCAGGTCCCTTGACCTTATTTTGTTTTATGGCAAAGCCGGGCTCCAGAAGGATTTGGACTATTTGCTTCCCTTTCTCAAAAACCTCTTCTGCTGTGTTGCCCCACACAATGATGTCATCAATGTATTGCAGGTGTTCCAGAGCCCCACCCTGTTCCAGTGCAGTCTGGATCAGTCCATGGCAAATGGTGGGGCTGTGTTTCCACCCCTGGGGCAGTCGATTCCAGGTGTACTGGACGCCCCTCCAAGTGAAAGCAAACTGTGGCCTGCACTCTGCTGCCAAAGGGATTGAGAAAAACGCATTAGCGATGTCAGTGGTGGCATACCACTTGGCTGCCTTTGACTCCAGTTCATATTGAAGTTCTACCATGTCCGGCACGGCGGCGCTCAGTGATGGCATGACTTTGTTCAGGCCCCAATAGCCTACTGTTAGTCTCCACTCTCCATTAGACTTTTGAACTGGCCATATGGGACTGTAAAAAGGTGAGTGAGTCTTGCTGATCACTCCTTGGCTCTCCAGTCGATGAATCAACTTATGGATGGGAATCAGAGAGTCTCGGTTCATGAGATATTGCTGCCCGTGCACCGCTGTGGTAGCGATTGGCACCTGTTGTTCTTTGACCCTCAGCGACCCCACAATAGAAGGGTCCTTTGAGAGACCAGGCAGGGTAGACAGCTGTTTAATTGCTTCCGTCTACAAGGCAGCTATACCAAAAGCCCACCAGTACCCTTTTGGGTCCTTGAAATACCCTCTCCCGAGGTAGTCTATGCCAAGGATGCACGGGGCCTCTGGGCCAGTCACAATGGGTTGCTTCTGCCACTCCTTCCCGGTTAGGCTCACGTCAGCCTCCAATACAGTCAGCTGTTGGGATCCCCCTGTCACTCCAGAAATGCAGATGGGTTCTGCCCCTTCATAGCTTGATGGCGTTAGGGTACCCTGTGCACCGGTGTCCACTAGAGCCTTATACTCCTGTGGGTCTGATGTGCCAGGCCATCGAATCCACACAGTCCAGTAAACTGGTTGTCCCTTTCCTCTACCTGGCTGGAGGCAGGGCCCCTCTAGTCCTGGTCATAGCATTCGTTACTCACTTCTTGTAAATGCGAATCAAAAGTCCCTTTATTGAGATCGGAAGCAAAATCAGCCCTTCTACTCTGTCTGGGGAACTGCTCACTGGAAACTGGAGCAGCAATTTTCCTGGAAGAACCCCCTTTTGTAGTTGTTTTTCCTTGCAACTCACGTACCCTTGCCTCTAGGGTCGAGGTAGATTTTTCCATCCCACTTCCTCATGTCCTCTTCATGGTCACGCAGATAAAACCACAGGGTGGCCCGTGGTGTGTATCCACTATATCTTCTCTCTTGAGTAGAGGGACGCTTACTCCTAATGGCTGAGATACCGGTCCATACAGGTGAGGAGTAGGACATATCCTCTTTGAGTTGCTGGACCTTCTGGGACAGTTTCTCCACAGCCGAGACACAGGCCCGTAGGGAGGAAGAGAGACTTTCTTCGTATTGTTGGAGTTGGCCAGCCATTTCATCCACCGTCTGTTCCTCTTCATCTTTCATGTCATTACTGCCAATGAGTTTGCATGTGACGGTTTGCATGGTGCTCTCCGTACAAACTTCCGCCACATGGGTCGTGTGCACTGGACTTCATCTGGATCTTTGGGTAACTGCTCATTGTCCAGGTCATTATAAATCACCTCCAGCACAGCTAATTCCCTCAGGTACTGGATACCTCTCTCCATGGTGGTCCACTTGCCTGGGTGACATATAACATCTTCCTTGAAGGGACACCTTTCCTTCACGCCTGACAGGAGTCACCTCCAGAGGCTGAGGGCTTGTGCCCCTTTTCCAATTGCTTTGTCAATGCCCCCTTCCCTAGAAAGGGATCCCAGCTGCTTGGCTTCCCTACCCTCTAATTCCAGGCTACTGGCCCCATTATCCCAGCATTGGAGCAGCCAGGTGACAATGTGCTCGCCTGGACGACGACTGAAATCTTTTCGCATATCTCGCAGCTCACTCAGGGATAGGGATCAGGTGGTTGCCATCTCATTTATGGGTTCTGCCTCTTCCTCCTCCTGTTCTTGTGATGGCCCTAGTTCATCATCAGCCCTTACTAAACGAGTTGATTTTCTTGTGTATTTTTTCTTCTGTATAGGGGCAAGTGATACTGGCACAGGTTGGTTCTCCGGTTCAGCTGCAGTGCCTGTCGTGGGGGCTGGCACAGCCACAGCGTCTGTCATTTTGTCGTCAGATCCAGAGACCTTCTCTTCCCTTTGCGGGTTCTGAATAGTGTTGAATAGGGCTCGGTAGGCATGGGCCAGGCCCCAGTACACTGCAGTGATCTGTGTCTCTCTGGAGTTGCCAGGGTGACAGCATACTTTTTCCAAATACTTTACTAGTTTTTCAGGATTCTGCACTTGTTCAGGGGTGAAGTTCCAAAATACTGGATGGGCCCACTGTCCTAGGCATTTGCCCATGCTCTCCCACACACCCTGCCACTCATAACTCTCCTGCTTTGGAGATCATCTCTGGATGATATTCTTAAACTGCTTATTAACCTTAGACAAAACTGAAACAATATTCTCAAGAACTACCAATGGATATATCTTAACTACCCAAGGATGTTCAAGATACTGAAATGTTGTTGCAATGACAGATGAAACATCACAGAAGAAAGCAACAAAGGTGCCATTCTGTATTTCCTCCATAAAAAAACCTCTCAGAGGAAGAGGTATAATTGCTAATTGTCTCCATGAGGTGGTACCCGAAGTACAGTAATGGCTTCACTACAGAACCCAAATACCAGATAGCACTCAAGGTCAGTGTTTTAATAACAAATCTCCCAGGCAAAACATCACTAATCACTGCAGAGCACAGCAAACTGCAAAACCCAACACCAGTCTTTAACGCGTACTGCAAAAATGAGAGCATGGTGCAGATCAGGTAGACTAATACTGAGAATGGAGGAATCAACATTATGACCGATAACTGTTAACAGATACAAATTCCTTAATACACTCTAGTTAATCTGTTATTATCTCAAACCCTTTGTGCCCCACGTTGGGCGCCAAAAAGGACTGTCGTGGTTTAACCCCAGCCAGCAACTAAGCACTGCACAGCCACTTGCTCGCTCCCCCCACCCCAGTGGGATGGGGGAGAGAATTGGAAGGGTGAAACTCAGAAAACTCGTGGGTTGAGATAAGAACAGTTTAATAACTGAAGTGAAATAGAATAGTAATTATAGTAGTAGTAGTAGTAGTAGTAGTAGTAGTAATAATAATAATAATATACAAAGCAAGTGATACACGATACAATTGCTCACCACTCGCCAAATGATGCCCAGCACGTCCCCGAGCAGCGATTGCTGCCCCCCAGCCAACTCCCCCCAGTTTATATACTGAGCATGATGTCATGTGGTATGGAATATCCCTTTGGCCAGTCTGGGTCAGCTGTCCTGGCTGTGCCCCCTCCCAGCTTCTTGTGCACCTGGCAGAGCATGGGAAGCTGTAAAGTCCTTGCCTAGTGTAAGCACTACTTAGCAATAACCAAAACACCAGTGTGTTATATCAACCTTATTCTCATCCTAAATCCAAAACACAGTGCTATACCAGCTACTAGGAAGAAAAATCAACTCTATCCCAGCTGAAACCAGGACACTGTGTTATAATCCATTTTCCTAGAAGAGTTTGTACGTCTTATAGTCCTTAATTTATCTTGTGTATAAAGCTGGTGAATTCAACAGAATTAATTATTAAGTCATTGTAGAGCCTATATCTAAGATCCTGCTGGACCTCTCAAAATGTAAGTAAGTGAAGTTTGATTCTCTTCAGTTAAATTCATCATGTTAAGAAGTGACTGTGTGACTTTATTTACCCCTGGAGATGAGGACATGGTCTGCATGGGCTTTAAATATTGTGTGTTACAGTTATAAATTTGGTGCAGGCATCAACAGAAATATTCTAACTTAGGAGAGTTTCCCAATATATCATTTTCTCAAATTCTTAACCTGTTTCAGTAAAAATAGCTATATTTGTTCTTGATTCATGTAGTTGAGGATAGAAACAGGAAACGACATAACATGTACTTTCTTGCACACTATCTGTTTATAGAAGATGGGAGAGACTCATGTCTTCTTGATTATAGGCGTTATGCAATTGAGGCAATTTTACTCATGTCTCTGAAGCAGAGGCACAAAATTTCATTTATTTTTCTTTGTTTTGTTTTTAAACAATGGTTTGATTTTCCATTAAATAGAAAAGAAAGTTCAAGTTTGAAAGCTGGAACATTCCTGAATTTAAAAAGTTATAAATATAGTACTGTTCTTGAATCTTTTATTCTGATTTATTTTTGATCAATTTCATGATCATATGCTGGTTTTAACCAGGTGAAAATTGTTTGATAAATTTTGTAAAAATGTGTAAAAACTCAAATCAAGGTCAACCAAAGGCATTTTGGGATTTAGGCCAAAGCTGTCAAATATTGAATACCATACCAAAAAAAACCAGGTGCAATAGTCAAAATGTTTAATTTCAATATTTTCTGGAAAAGAACAGTGTGATTTCTTCCATTTGCTGCAACACTTCATTTCAAATTTATTTTCAATTTAAAAAAGAAATTTCTATAAAGTTCAGTGAAATGTAACATGATGGCTAAGGAACAGAAAAAAACCTTTATGTTTAAATCTTTCTAATCAAACATCAGTTATTTTAAGTTGGCAAGAAGAATTTTAAATACTTTGAGGGGGAGAATAAGTCACCTGACTGACTCACAAAATCTCTTATTTACACACATATGTTCAGGCCTTATTCAATGTCCGAAGTGTTAAATGAGGCAATGATATAGGGTAAGCAAAACAGAAGGTCATCCATCTAGTTGACCAAGGGAAGCCAGTAGATATGTTTGTTTTTTTTTTATTTTAGCAAAGCTTTTGATGCTGTCTCTCATAGTATCCTTCTGGACAAAATGTCCAGCACGCAGCTAGACAAGTCCATAATACGTTGGGTGAACAATTGGCTGACGGGTCGGGCTCAAAGAGTTATAGTAAATGGGGTTACATCAGGCTGGCGGCCAGTCACCAGTGGGGTTCCCCAGGGCTCAATTTTAGGGCCAGTGCTCTTTAATGTTTTTATAAATGATCTGGACGCAGGAGTCGAATGTACATTAAGTAAGTTTGCCAATGATACTAAATTAGGAGGAGCTGTGGACTCCCTTGAGGGTAGAGAGGCCTTACAGAGAGATCTGGATAGACTAGAGAGCTGGGCAATCACCAACCGTATGAAATTTAACAAGAGAAGTGCCGGATTCTGCACCTGGGACGGGGTAATCCTGGTTATACGTACAAATTGGGGGACGAGAGGCTGGAGAGCAGCCCCGCGGAAAGAGATCTGGGGGTTTGGGTTGATGGCAAGTTGAATATGCGTCAACAGTGTGCCCTGGCAGCCAAAAGGGCCAACTGTGTCCTGGGGTGCATCGAGCACAGCATAGCTAGCTGGTGGAGGGAGGTGATTGTCCCACTCTACACTGCACTGGTGCGGCCCCACCTCGAGTACTGTGTGCGGTTTTGGGTGCCTCAATATAAGGCGGCCATCAAACTATTAGAGTGTGTCCAGAGGAGGGCGACCAAGATGGTGAAAGGCCTTGAGAGCAAGACTTATGAGGAGCAGCTGAGGTCACTTGGCTTGTTCAGCTTGGAGAAGAGAAGGCTGAGGGGTGACCTCATCACAGTCTACAACTTCCTCAAGGGAGGCAGTGCAGGGGGAGGTGCTGATGTCCTCTCTCTGGTGACGAGCAATAGGACATGAGGAAATGTAATGAATCTGCATCAGGGGAAGTTCAGGTTGGACCTTAGGAAAAGGTTCTTCACTGAGAGGGTGGTCGGTCACTAGAACAGACTTCCCAGGGAAGTGGTCACGGAACCGAGCCTGTCAGAGTTCAAGGAGTGTCTGGACGATGCTCTTAGTCATATGGTTTAGTTTTAGGTAGTCCTGCGAGGAGCAGGGAGTTGGACTCAATGATCCTTATGGTTCCCTTCCAACTTGAGATATTCTATGATTCTTTGATTCTGTGAATATTCATGTATTACTTACTGCCTGATGTGGATGCTTGGCAGTGCAGAATGTAGACGACACAATTTGAACCATGTATTGGGTTTGTGTTGCAAGGTTTTCGTAGCAGGGGGCTACAGGGATGGCTTCTGTGAGAAGCTGCTAGAAGTTTCCCCTGTGTCTGATAGAGCCAATACCAGCCGGCTCCAAGACAGACCCGCCGCTGGCCAAGGCAGAGCCAATCAGCAACAGTAGTAGTGCCTCTGTGATAACATAATTAAGAAGGGGAAAAAGTTGCTGCACAATGGCAACTTCAGCTGGAGAGAGGAGTGAGAATATATGAGAGGAACAACTCTGCAGACACCAGGGTCAGTGAAGAAGGAGGGGGAGGAGGTGCTCCAGGCACCAGAGCAGAGATTCCCCTGCAGCCCGTGGTGAAGACCATGGTGAGGCAGGCTGTCCCCCTGCAGCCCATGGAGGTTAATGGTGGAGCAGATATCCACCTGCAGCCCATGGAGGACCCCACGCCAGAAAAAGTGAATGTGCCCGAAGGAGGCTGTGACCCTGTGGGAAGCCCACGCTCTGGAGCAGGCTCCTGGCAGGACCTGTGGACCTGTGGAGAGAGAGGAGCCCATGCCAGAGTAGGTTTGCTGGAAGGACTTGTGACCCCATGGGGGACCCATGCTGGAGCAGTCTGTTCCTGAAGGACTGCACCCCATAGAAGGGACCCACGCTGGAGCAGTTCATGAAGAACAGCAGTCTGTGGGAAGGACTCACGATGGAGAAGTTTGTGGAGGACTGTCTCCTGTGGGAGGGACCCCATGCTGGAGCAGGGGAAGAGTGTGAGGAGTCCTCCCCCTGAGGAGGAAGGAGCAGCAGAGACAACGTGTGATGAACTGACCGCAACCCCCATTCCCCGTCCCCCTGTGCTGCTCGGGGGGACGAGGTGAAGAAAGTTAAGCCCAGTTTCCTGGCTTCATCTTGGATAGAATTAATTTTCTTTGTAGTAGCTGGTATAGTGCTGTGCATCTAGTGCATGTGGTTTTCTGTACCTTAATACTTTTTTCAAACTTTGAGTGTAAATATTTTGTACCAAATATTTACAGTTGTGATACTGCAAAATGTTTGCAAAGATCTTGACATACAGAGAGAGTCCAGTAGCATCATGTCTTTCCCTGGCTAGGGATCATTTCATCGATCATAAACAACTGATTAATATCTACATTTTAAGTGCCTCATGGAGAAATTTTCTTAAATAAATGATCATATTTCCCACATAGTGAAGAGAGGTAAATGCTTCCACGTGCATGTGATCTCCCTCTGGAAAGCTTTCCAGGCCAAATAGGAAACATTGGCATTTTAGAATGACTGCTTCATTAGACCCTTAAAAATCAGGAAAAAGTTAAGTACTTACTTTGAAAGCAGTGAATCATACCTGCAACTTTTGTTTTTATTTTTCTCTCAAGGATTGACGAGGGTGACTAATTGTACCAGTCATTTCATGGCCCTACATCATTTCAGTTTTGACAAAGAACATAAATTATGAATATAGAAGCAGCATGTGGCAGAACAGGCACATGCTTAGAGCTGCACTTATCTCTCTCAGAGCAAGGTTATATCTACACAATGTAGTATACACAAACTTGAACTGAGTTCAAGGTAGCTACTCTGATGAGTAGACACATTACAAAACTGCTCAGCTGGGTAAATGCTAAGCTGTGGTTAGTCTAATACTGAGCTCTGCAGTACCACATTTTCTTTAAAGCAAGTGCAGGGCTAATTCAGATATATCTGTACTGAACTGCAGCTACAGTGCTGGCATATCCCCATGCTATGTGTCAGGCTGTGATACTAACATTTCCACACTGCACAAAAGAGAGCTTGACCCATCTTTCAAATTTGGCTTTCTACAGGTATAGTCATCTACGTTTATGCATGTAAGAATGTAAATCTTGCCTCGTTGTACGTAAGCAATTGGAAGGAAAGTTAATTACTCATAAAAAAATGCTGAGTTTCATTTTAACACCATGTTAGTCTGGCTTATGGATTTGTTTAATGTGTCTCCTGTCCCCTGCCATTTTTCTTGACAGACCTTTTGCAGTGGCCACAAATCAGCAAGTGCAGATCACCTGAACTGGAGACATTTTCATGTTATTGGACTGATGGAAATTTTTATAACCTCACTGCTCCAGGGACAATACAACTATTGTACATGAAAAGGTAATAATATGGAAACAACCAAAAAAAGAGGAAAAGAGAGACAAGTCACATGCTTTGATATGCCTGTTAGCTCGTTGCTGTTAATTTTTTGCTATGATGCGAACCATACTGTTTTTAAGGGCATAAAACTGTGGTTTAAGTACATATTTTTCAATGTAAAAATTTGTTGTTAATTATCAAGCATTTTGCAGTGACAAGCATTATTTGTAATTAAGTAATTAAGAACACATTCTTATTAAATTTAGGTCCAGGTTGCAGAATCCAAAACTGAATACTGTATGGCTTGGGAAAGGAGTTTTTAATAGGGAACTTCAGTTTATTCCTTATCAACCTAATATGCAACTGTGAGATTCCTTATATCTGTGCTCAGATGTGGAGTTTGGATACAAGCCCCTTTCAATTTTTTATTAAAGTTTTCTAGAACTTCCATTGATCAATTGCTAGATTGTCTGAATGTGCAGGTCCAGGTAAAAAGGTTGCTCTGAGACTGGGGATTATGTTTCATTGAGCCCTGTTCAATTCTGATTCACATTCCACTTAAGCTCTTGTAATTTTCAGGTTGTTACAATGATTAGCCTGAAAGGGGACATAGACATTACCAGTAATGGCTATTAAGGAAAACAGGCCCTTTGTTCACAGGAATAAGAGGATGTGAGTTTCTGTTCCATCTAATGTTTCAACCTTTTTGATCTACAGACGCTTTCTACTGGTGATGATACATTTGCTTAGCAAACTTAAGCTTAATGGCAAAGCTTGATTTCTTACTTTTCCGAGACCTCTCAGAAATATAGGGGTCCAAGTTAAAACCACTATTTAAGTGTAAATGTTTACTTGACAGTTGTCAGTGGCATGCATCAAGAGAGTACAAACTATAAAAAACTATAAAAATTAATTAAACTCTACAATAAAGCAGTACCACATATGTTGAACATTTCATCTTTGCCCCAGAAATTAGTATACTGCAATAAAAGATGTGAATTGAACATTGAACATTGGAAAAATATTTCTGTTTTAATGTGCAAGCAACATATAAGGCTCAGGACTGAACTATATCACCTAACCCAGTCTCCTGCTTAACACAAACCATGGTGTCTAACTGCGTACACCTTTATCAAGTCCTGACCCTGGCAGAGCTACAGCATTTCCTTTAGAAAAGTGTCTGGTCTCATCAGCTAAGCACAAGACCTGTGCTTAGTGGCAGAAATGCTTCTTACTCAATTTATGTAGCATCTGCCTTTTTACTTCTTAAGCACCCACTCCAGTATTGAAGGCTGCACTTGGCATAATTGGTTTAGCTTAATCCTCCTTCTGTACAGCTTGAATGACTCTTAGTAAGAAAAGGCATTTACGGTGTATTTTTAACAAACCAAGACTGTAATTTTTGAAAAGATCCCTATTCGCTCTATATTTGGGCTGAAGAGAGTACTGAGATAAAGAACAGCAACAGCAGATCTGTTCGCTATGAGATTTGTTTCTCTAAAGTGACTTCAGAAATACTGAATAAATGTCTGTCACTTTTCCTGTAGAATATTTCTAATAATCTGGTTGTTCCCATTTTGCTTTACTGAAGACTTCTTTGGTTTTGGACCTGATGCATAGTTTCAGCTTGGCCGTATGAAAATGACCCTACACAAGTAGCAGTGTTTCTCAGTCTGAGAATTCATGCCACTCTTTATAACTGCTGGTTTGTCTTTTTTAAAAGATGAAATGAAATATATGAATGTGATATTTCCTGATGCAATTCTTTTATTTACAAAGAACATTTATGAATTTTTGAACAAAGTCAGAATGGAAAAACATAAGGGGTTTCTTGCTAGTAGTTCCAAGCCTGTGTTTTAGAAGTTCTGTATCCCAAGGAATTTAGCCCTTCCTCACTCACGGTGCTGTATTTCTCTTCCCTTCTTTCACATCCTGAAGTCCTGGGTTGGTTTGTGCCAGGTCTCCTGCAGCATTCACCCTCAGGCACTTTCCAGTGTGAGTGATCAGTGCTTCAGTGCCTACATCCCAATTCAGCTCTCCAGGGCAAAGCACTCCCCTGTCCTTGGCATTGCAGGTGGTGCAGTACTGATCTGCCTTAAGGACTGGCTTTCAGTGTTTCAGATCTCATTATGTAGATGGCCATCTTATTGCAATTTAATTTTGCCTGAACAACAGTTGCTTAAATGCATATCAAATTTACCTTTGTGCTTGCTGGTAGTCATTAGCACCTACCAGCATGACAAGATGTGCTCTCTGACTGATCTTTTGGAAACACCATCCAAAGCACAGAAATGCCACTACCAGTACATGAGAACCTAAACACATTTATGCAGATTGCTTGGATAGTAGTTTGGCTTCATTCTAAGTCACAATAAATATTGACATGTATTTCTCACTTCCATAGAAGTTATGACTTATCAACAACATGTCTTGTAACATCTATAATTTGTACCTTGTAAGATCTATAAATCTCTCTCTCATGTATATTATATTTTTGTTGTCATTCTAGGAATGATGAAGACTGGAAAGAATGCCCTGATTATATCACTGCAGGAGAAAATAGCTGTTATTTCAACACATCCTACACCTCTATTTGGATACCGTATTGTGTTAAACTTGCCAATAAAGATGAAGTATTTGATGAAAAATGTTTCAGCGTTGATGAAATAGGTATGCTTCCATTATGCATTTTACCTCTATATTTTTATACCACAATAGGTGTGATTCTATAAGCTTTCATATTATTCATACTGTATTTAAATTCTCCCTCTCAGAAAGGTTAGTTTCTAAAAAATACGATATATAGGAAGGGATTTGGTTTTGTAACGTGTAATGTGATCCACACCAGAAAATATTGCCCAGGTTGGAAGAAAGCTAAAAGGATAAAAGCAAATACGTGGTTTCTCTTTATGAATACCAGTGGTCTCTCAAATGTCTGCAGATGAGTTTGCCTTTGCTGTCACTCTGAGCCCTTTCTAATGGATGCTACATCCCCTTGTTCAGTGTGAGCAAGGATGGCATTAAAATCTTGATTCTGCAAAGTTCTGGAACCAAATAGGTTTTTGTTCCTGAATCAACACTAATCTGCAGAATCAGGATGTTTAGCATTTCTAAGCTAGAATTTATATTTATTGTGATATGAATTGTGACTGTCTGGGAGTTTCCAGACATTATTGCTTGTTCAGAGTAGTGGTGTATGTATATGCAATTAACACTTTATTCCTGCAAGTAACTAGAATACCTACTCTTCCCTTTTCTTCAGCTGAGCAAAATTAGAATAATTTTTCAACTGCCATAGTTTTTCAATGTATTTCTACATTATTTCTGAAGTAGTTATTAAATTTTTAATTTTTAATTTTTTTCTTTCTGTGTTACTCCAATTATTGTTTTTATTAATAGTGAGAACTCTAAATTTAAGTTTTGATGGAGAACTGTTTATGTCTCAGTGTTTTATAAGCTGCTATTGGAAAATGTAGTGTAATAGGTAATACATTCTTAGTCATCTTTATTAGTCATTCAGGTAAGATTTATGCAGAGCATGTCTACCACCAATGGCAGGGTGCCTTCTTGTTACCAAACTTGTAGTGACTTTTTCATTGATTCATAGGTTTAGATTTTAATCAGCAAATGTGTGGTTATTATGCTTTTTTAGTCCTGAAATCATTTAACAGCGTGTAGTAAGAATGGTCATTTCACATTGAAAACTGGCTGTTTTATTCCAAATACTCTGTTTAAACAGTACTACCTGATCCCCCTGTCCACCTTAACTGGACTCTGCTAAATACTAGTCAGACTGGGATCCATGGGGATATCCAGGTAAGATGGGATCCACCACCAACAGCAGATGTTCAGAAGGGATGGATTACTCTGGAGTATGAATTGCAGTACAAAGAAGTTAATGAGACAAAATGGAAGGAGGTATGAAGCAAATATTTATTATATAATAGTCATAGTACAGTGCAGGCTTGTTCTGTTACTAACACTTTTTTTTACTGTTATGAAAAGCAACAGGTTTGTAATTGCTAACTAGATGATGCCTTAAGTCTTAAACAATATGCCCATATTCTTCTGAAGTTTTTTGGCAAACATTGTAACTTTATGTGTCAAGATAGTTGGCATGCAAGATAATAAGAGACCCTGAAATCCCTGTGTTAGATTAGGAAGTATAGCAATAGTCACATATATACAAGTTTTTTCAAGGATAAAATATTTCTCTATTGTTTTCCTAAACCTCAGCTATTTGAAACAGTGCATAGTATTTTTAGTAGTTGGAGCAGGAATATTATGGTTGGAAAATGTCACTGTGTCAGTCCAGATTTTTCAGGGTACCTGTAAAGTTCTAATATTTATAAATATTATAGAATCATAGAATCATTAAGGTTGGAAAAGACCCTTAAGATCATCGAGTCCAACCGTTAACCTATCACTGCCAAGTCCACTACTAAACCATGTCCTTGAGCACCACGTCTACCCTTCTTTCTTTTAAATACCTCCAGGGATGGAGACACAACCACTTCCCTGGGCAGCCTGTTCCAATGCCTGACTACCCTTTTGGTGAAGAAGTTTTTCCTAATATCCAGCCTAAACTTCCCCTGGTGCAGCTTGAGGCCGTTTCCTCTCGTTCCTATCGTTTCAATAGATTAAAAAAATAAGAAACGCTTTGAGTTATATAAAATTTGATACAATAAGCAAGTAAAACCAATGCAACATAGAGAAGACATACAGATTTCATACCAGACAGCAATGTTAAATTTGTGACTATATGGATAGTCCATGAAAATATAAAATGTTTATACTCCAAATCTTTTAAATTTTCTTTTGAGAATTACTAACTTCACATGTAGTTGGTTTTCCTGTTATGGGGAAAAAATTGCACCCAGATTACCTGAATGCATAGGCTAAGTGCCAGTGTGTCATGGAATATTTGCATATGGAGACTTCTTCCTGAATACCAGTTCATTTCAAATGATGTTCAGTAAGAACATCATTTCAGAGCAGAACCCTTCCTTTACTTCCTTATTAATATGAAGTGAGTTAACTGACAGAAGGAAGGCAGATAATACTTTTATGAATTTGTCTTAATCTACATAAGGCAAATTTACCAACTGAAACATAGTCAAGTTGGTTGGTTGGCCTTCATCTGTGAAAGACCTTGGACCCTTCCTCACCTCTGATCCTTCTCAATGTTAGCATTTTCTGTTTAACCTACTCCTTATTAGTAACTCTACAGCCAAACAGGCCTATAATGTCTATAACTTTTTCCTAATACTTGTCTGAATTTCTTTCTATACTGGTTTAAGCTACACTTACTGTATAGTTTCTATATTTTAAAGCCTACGAAATGAGTTAAGTTTAGGCAGTAAATCAATACTCCTTAAGAACTTGAAAATATGCAGAGTATGGGATTTACAAAAGCAGGCGGCAATATAGATACCTCTTTTAAAATGCACAGTTTTGATTTTTTAAAAGCCTTTAGGTATCAATCATATAAATACCCTAATAAAGCTTTGTTCTTGCTCCAGTACCATCAATAATTCCAGCATGCCTTGAGAATAGTTCTTCTCAGGAGAGCAAAGGTTTGAAGTTCAGTTCAGAAAACAGATAAGGAATTGCTGAATACTATACTTGCCTCAAGAAAAATAGCACTATAGATTATGTTGTACTGCAGCTGTATGTATTGTATGTTATTGTGCCTTTCAGCTTAAAAGCACAAACATGGCATAATTCCCTGAGACACTATCAGTTAGAGCACAAAAGAGAATTTTTTGAACAAAATCTTGGTCTGGGCTGAGACAATTGCAAAACTCCTAATAACAGCATTGGAGCAACAATTTCACTCTTTGCATTCTTTGCTACAAATATCTTCTGTAATGAGTGTTGAAGAAGTAAAGAGAGAGATGTCCAGTTATACTGTTATTACTAGTTTTATGCACAAAGGATAATCTTTGCTTAAATATATCATAATGCTTTGTACATATAATTGATACAAAAATGAATTTATAGTACTTAAATTGCACTAAGTTCTCCCCCTTATTGAGACTTGTTTGTAATTTTTTTAGAGGTTTTGGGATGAACTTTGATTTTTCATGTATATCATTCATTTTTTTCAATCCATTTACTAACTGAAAATAGATAACTTATGACTTGAGAGAGGACTAAAACATTAGTTAGTAAAGTGTTATAACAATAAGTCATAGTGATAAGAGGATCAGAATTATTTTCTGAGAAACTTCCTAAAAACAATAAAATCCCCACCCTCATATAGTAAGCGTTCATGAGACAGAGCCAAATTTAACCTGGCTCACAGTTTGAAAAATTTTCATCATTGTTAGTAGCTCCTTGCTGGGTATCTTTTTAAAATTCTACTCTTATCTTGAAGTGTTGCCCATTACATTCACTAGACTAAAATTCTGTCCCCTCTTATGTCTATTCAAGTTTACTAGTCATGACTAGCAATAGCTATACAGACCTTGTGAGGCTGCTGTGTTTTTCAAATAAGGTGTGAAAACACACATCATCTGAGCAGTAGTGAAGAATGATGACTTAGTAGTGAAGTGTTTAACTATGATGTGCCTAAAAATGTATGCATTATAGGGAATCTTGAAAGTCTAATTTTTCTTTAGTTATTATTTATTGTATTTTAAATTAGGCTGATCTTTTGACTTACTTATTAAAAAAAAAAAAGCAACAGGCCCAGATCCACCTGACATGGGATGAAATTGGTGATCACAGCTCAGTCCTCAGTGAAGAGGGCTAGACCAGGGAGGACTCTGCTGGCTCTCATTATCTTGTTGAATTTCTGCTGGAAAAGGTCCATTTCACACTGCAGTGAAGTGCACTTAGGGCAAGGAAGCATGGAGTACTAACTCCAGAGCTGAACACCATCGTTGTGTCCATACAGCACTGTGGCAGAGATACAGGGCTTACTAGTTTGGGGGAGCGAACCTCATCTCCCTGCACTGCATTAGATATACAGCCTAATATCTCCATGTGGTATACTGTGTTGTATGGGTGCCCGACCCTGTGCTATGCCTTCCCCAGGGTACCTCTGAACCTTTCCCCGGTACTGCCCATCTCCCAGTTTTCACTATTTTTCTGTTAAAGTTGGTGAAAGACATTGCCTTGGTTTCTGTGTTGCCTGTGGTGCCTGGGCCAGCCTCTGCCTCTGGTGCCCCTGTCCCAGAGAGCACTCTCAGCATCCCAGGGGCTCCAGCTGACTAGTGACAAACAGTTGCTCCAGTCTGCGTTAACTCCCTCTTACAGGGCCAGACTCATACAGGCAGCACAGTCACACAGCTCAGCATGACAGCAGTTTTTTCACATGTCTCTCTAGTATGGCAATCACAAGCATCACTCTGTGTACACTAACTGAACAGCCTGCAGTAAGTCCAGCAACCCAGCGGTCTGGTTCCAAGCTCCCCTTCACATACTTTAAATGAGTTTTCTATATGCTGTCATGCATTTTATTAGTTATCTTCTATCATGTGTCTCTCATATGGTTTTTAATTAATTTAATTCATATCACAAACGCTATTCATCTATTCGGTTCATGCTATACCTTCCCCAGTCTATACATCTTGCTCTATCCAGGTGTCTTACATAAAGTTTTGTTAGTCCATTGATGGACTAGAGACATCCTGCCCATTAATCAATTATCTGCTCTTTAGCAACTCGCAATTTCAAGTGTACAACTACATAAATTCTACTTTATATTTTTCAGGGCTCTATTTTGGCCTGCATACTGCCTTTTCCAAGTGCCACCATTATTTGGGGTACATAAAATTTTGTGTGGTCCAGCATCCCTCTCCTAAGAATTTCCACTAATTGTTTCAGAAAAAAAAAAATTAAATGTTAAAAAAATTAAATGTTAAAAACCTCTGTGATGTAGAGCGATGGTTCTCCAGGATCTTGTGCTCAACAGAGAAAAGCAGTCTGTCTGGGATCACTGCCTCCTCCAAAATCTGACTGGTTAGTTCTCAGAACACTTGAGTCTGGATCCACCAGGGATCATGAGAACTCCACAGATCGTAGCTACCAACAGAATGTTCTCAAGTTTAGATTATGCAGCTACACTGATTATAGGATTGTATTGTTCAAGCTTCTTTCAAATCCCCAATGGCTGTTGTTTTCCAGGTGTTTTAATTCTTAGCCCATGATGAGTTTTGCCAGTATTATACTTGATTCTGAAGTAAAAGTAGAATATAACATCTGCCATGTGCATTTCTATTTTGTGCATTTTCCTTATTTTTATGTACTTGTGTTGGGCTGTTGGAGCTAAAATAGAATAGAATAGAAAAATACATATTCTTAGAGGAGGAATAGAAGAAAAGAGAGATTTCACATATTAAGACCTCCAATGTGACTTCCTACATAGTTTGATATGCAGCAGTATCTAAGTATGTTGCAGTTAATACTTAATATAGAAGTCTCAAGACCAACAATCTGATGCCAGCTCTCCCAGAGTCTCCATTATCACATCTTATATATAGCTGAAGATTTTGGGAGCTATGCAGTCTTGCCCAAATAAATACATTTGTAAGATGCAATACAGGTTAGAAGGCCTTTAAATAATTTTTGTTTCTTAAAATTAATTCTGTAATGGATATTACACTAGTTTTAAGACTTCCATGTTATTTCAATGAGGTTTTTGGCATTGTGAAGTCAGTAATGTGTTATAACAGTAAAAAGGTTTTACAACTTGATAAGATCAGTGGGAGGTATTCACACCACCTACTTATGGCATGTAACTGGGTGTCACAAATCCTGAGTTAGGATCCTGCCGACTACGCCAATGTATTGGGTTTGCATGGCAAGGTTTTGGTAGCGGGGGGGCTACAGGGGTGGCTTCTGTGAGAAGCTGCTAGAAGTTTCCCCTATGTCTGACAGAGTCAATGCCAGCTGGCTCCAAGACAGACCCACTGCTGGCTAAGGCCAACCCAATCAGCGACGGTAGTAGTGCCTCTGGGATAACATATTTAAGAAGGGGAAAAAGTTCTGGGCAACGGCAATTGCAGTGGGAGAGAGGAGTGAGAATATATGAGAGGAACAGCTCTGCAGACACCAAGGTCAGTGAAGAAAGAGGGGGAGGAGGTGCTCCAGGCACCAGAGCAGAGATTCCCCTGCAGCCCGTGGTGAAGACCATGGTGAGGCAGGCTGTCCCCCTGCAGCCCATGGAGGTTAATGGTGGAGCAGATATCCACCTGCAGCCCATGGAGGACCCCACACCAGAGCAGGTGGATGCCCGAAGGAGGCTGTGACCCTGTGGGAAGCCCACGCTCTGGAGCAGGCTCCTGGCAGGACCTGTGGACCCGTGGAGAGACGAGCCCACGCTGGAGCAGGTTTACTGGCAGGACTTGTGACCCCATGGGGGACCCACGCTGGAGCAGTCTGTTCCTGAAGGACTGCACCCTGTGGAAAGGACCCATGCTGGAGCAGTTCATGAAGAACTGCAGCCTGTGGGAAGGACTCACGATGGAGAAGTTTGTGGAGGACTGTCTCCTGTGGGAGGGACCCCATGCTGGAGCAGGGGAAGAGTGTGAGGAGTCCTCCCTCTGAGGAGGAAGGAGCGGCAGAGACAACGTGTGATGACCTGACCGCAACCCCCATTCCCCATCCCCCTGCGCCGCTGGGGGAGGAGGTAGAGAACTCAGGAGTGAAGTTAAGCCCAGGAAGAAGGGAGGGATGGGGGGAAGGTGTTTTTAAGATTTGGGTTTTTTTCTCATTACCCTACTCCCATTTGTTTGGTAATAAATTAAACTAATTTCCCCAAGTCAAGTCTGTTTTGCCTGTGATGGTAATTGGTGAATGATCTCTCCCTGTCCTTTTCTTGACCCACAAACTTTTCATTATATTTTCTCTCCCCTGTCCAGCTGAGAAGGAGGAGTGATAGAGTGGCTTTGGTGGGCACCTGGCGCCCAGTCAGGGCCAACCCACCACAGCCAATTTGTCGTGAATGGATGATTTAGAATGTTTAAGGACTCACCGACAAAGGTATTAGCAAAAGTGGTTTTAATATGATGTTGTAAAAGTGCGAAAAGTTCGATGGCAAAGTTCACTCTATTAATTACTGCATGGAAGAATCATACAAAGGAAAATTGAGTTACACTCGAGTTAGAATGATTCACAGAGACCGGAGATGCAAAGAGTAAGGAAGATCCTCCCGTTGAGTCACGAGGTTCAGAGTAGACCCCCTTGCTTTCTGAACTCCTGATGGAGAATAGATTGAAACTAGAAGAGTTCATGGCCCGGCTATGGCTCAGGCCTTTACCTCTTCCGGAGCCTGCACCAAAGCACCGCCAGTCTGGTCAAGGGGTCGAACGCATCCATCTCACTGGGAGCAGCTGCCTTTCTTCACTGACTGTATTTACAGAGAGCTTGGATTCTCTGCTTTTGGTCCCCTGAATCACAGCAAAGCCTGATGGCTAGTAAGTCAAAAGTAAATGGTGTGAATTTTCTCTGAACTCTTCTCATGGTATCCTTACAGTTCCAAGTAGTAAAAAGGCCTTCAAATGTTTATTTCTGAAATCAAGAAGCAGTGTAAAATTGCCAGTACAACTCAAACAAATAAATCACAGTCCTTCTGTCTTTACAGTTAGAACCCAGGCTCTCAACAATGGTTCCACTGTACTCTCTGAGGATGGGAAGAGATTATGAGATACGAGTCAGATCAAGACAACGTACCTCCGAAAAATTTGGGGAGTTCAGTGAAATCCTTTATGTATCTTTTTCTCAAACAGGCGTTGAATTTGTTCATTGTGCTGAAGGTAAATAAGTGAAGTGCAGCAAAGTGTTTTTATAACCATTGCTGTCTTTTTGTCTTTTGGGTGTTGGGGTGGGGGTGGGGTTTTCCTTATCTTTGATGTTGTATGCTTGAATGGATTGATAATTCAGCCTACTACATGAAAATCATTTGGTGAGATTGAGAGTGTACAAATTCCATATACAAGTTCAGAAGTAAACTCAGCAAGACTTTCCCAGCTCATCAGAGAGCAAAAATACAGATAGCTTTAAGAATCAGAAATAACAACTGCTGTTGCATATCCTATAGAGCCTAAAATACAATTAAATCTCATACTTCATTGTGTAAACTGAGCACTCCAGTAGTGAAGAGAAGAATTGTGCTATACTTCCGGCTAAGTTTGTTACCAGAATGATGTGCTTTTCTGATCTGCCCGATACTATCAAGGACAGCATACTTGTTTTTAAAGTGCTATTAAAGATAGAAGAAGAAACAGCCATTGAGCACCACATTTTTTCTATAAAAGAATGAGACAGTGCCTTTTCCTAAAGCATTCTCAGGTCTGAGCTACTAAATTAACTCTTCAAAATATGAGCTCTTCAGCAAGTTATTTTAACAAGCTGCTTCACTTAATTTTCCAGAGTATTAGTGGAGGTGTTAAAACCATCCATAACTCTTATCTTTCAGAATCTTGCTAGATTGGCCTTTTTAACTCTTAGTATTACTAGTTTTCATTCCTAATTTATATGAACAGCTAATGTTCTGTCCACGTGGCATTATTTTGTCAAGGTTTTCGTATGAACTGCATTAAGTTGTCAAGGTTTTATATGAACAAATTTAAAATACTATGAAAATCTAAGGCCATCATACAAGCACAGTTTTCTTCAGTCACTACAACCCAGATTCTGCAAGTTGATCCATATCTATACATCTCACACAGCAACAGTGATCTGATTTGATGGATCAGTTCTCCACCATGTACTGCATTGCTGAATTGGGACATAAGTTGGAAATTTGCAAAGGAAAATTGAGAAACCATAAGATGATCTGGCAAAATTTATTCTTACTTGTTTTGTATTTTACCCTTAGGAACACAGAATTAAATTTGAAATTTTCCATGTTAAAAGTTAAGTATTTAAATTCAAATGTAATATTCTAACTTTTTGAAGCAGCTGGACATTCACAGATCTCACTGACATGACAAGGAGTTACTGGTTCTCCATTAAATTAGGGACCTAACATAGACATATCCAAATAGGACTTTAAATACTCATGCCTGAAAACATGTCCAGTCAAAATCAAAGCTGAGAGCAGAGGGCTAAAACTGATGCCTGAAACACCACCATATTTTAGTTTCTGTGAGAGAAGACTAGTTTGTCTATGATTTAGCATGCTATTAATAATGTTCTCTCAGCTTGGGCTAACAAGCAGTAACATGGTCTGCGGCATTATATGCTGTCAGGACTACTAGTAGCATGTTCCAAGCAGGCAGAATGTTCCTCGTGGCTTGTTTTGCTACATATATTGTCTGTGCTAAGATCTTGTTTATATTAAAAAACTCAGTCTGTCTTTGCTAGGAGTCTCAGTGGACTCACAAATATGGAAACTGTTGAGACCAAAAGGATATTTTTATTTCTGCTTAACACAGAACTTTCATATTTAAGTAACCAAAAATTCTCCTATCAGGTTTTATGACTTTGGAATCCTCAGGCAGCAGAAAAGAAGGCTGAAATTAAAGATGCAACAGCGATGCAGATTCCTGCTAACATGTTTTTGTTCTGTTGTTTCAGCAATTGAGTTTCCATGGTTCTTAGTTGTTATCTTTGGAGCATGTGGGCTGGCTGTAACAGTGATCTTAATCCTGTTGTCCAAACAACCAAGGTAGAGAGTTTGTATTTGTCAGATTTTATGTACTTGTAGGTTAAAAAATAGTGCTTCAATATTTTTCAAATCTGGGAGGCTAGAAACTATTTTGAGGATTGTTGTCCATCCTCTTAAGCTACATGCTGCCACATGTATGTACCGGGCCTTCAGCAGTGAGAATCTGATTATGTTGACAGCTCCTGTTCCTTTTAGATTGCAGAACATTTTATACTACAGTATTTACTTAGCTAATTTACTTAGGCTTTGAAGGGGATTGGTTTTTTAGTCCATTCAAATTTTGTAAATACTATTTTTACCCACTTACTGTTCAAAAGTTTCACACAAACATATGTCTATATATTTGGTTTTGTTCTTAGACTATTCCACTAATCTCTGACTATTTCTTCATCAAGCCAAGGGAAAGAGCTTGAGTCATAGGGCAGTATTTGGTCTCTGTGGATAAACTGCAGCTCCTATAAGTAACAGGAGTAAAATAAAACGAAGCTCAGGATTGTGTCGTTTATAAAAATGACACAATGACACATATATAAAAATAACAAAATGGTCTCAAAGTGAATTCATCCCCTAAAATGTGTGTTCAGGGATAGGTTTTGGCAGAATAATTCAGCTTGGATATCATACCAGTACTGTCCTAGACTATGGAGCAACACCATGGTCAAGCCACAGTGCACACATGCATGTTGTCAGTGGTCTTGTACATACACTTCGAAAATGAACACTGAGGTGTTTTGCACATACCAGCATAAGGACAAGTCACTGAAATGAAAACAAGATGGTGCAGTTGAAGCAGCTCTAAAAAAACAATTTAGGCAAGCAGCACTATGCTTTGGCAGTGCTTAACTTAAGGAAGCCACTCCCTGCAATAGCATCCCAATCCCAGAGTTAAAAGCAAGGCTCCTGATACAATGAATGACAAAAGCTAGATGTGTCAGAACAGGACAAGAACAACTCGCACGTGGGACCAGGAGCCCACTAAGGTCAGCACACTGAGCAAGGAGTGGCTTGGTGACAGAAGATCCTGAGGGCTGAAGCATGTCTCTGATCACAGCTCATTAATATTTTCCATTCTAATCATGATTGCTGGAGAAGGCTTTTCTCCACTGAGGACACTTCATCTGGAAAGGTTTTCTGGACCTATGGGCTTGCACCCTTTCCTTCAAACTGGTGCACGTGGTGGTGGGAGTGGCAATGTTTTCTGCAGAAGAGTAGGCTGCATAGGTTTCCAGTAATGCAAAATATCCAGGCTCAGTTTCCTTCTGTATCTGAAAAGATATCAAGTCATAGTTTTCTCAACTCTGATCTCACAAGATCTGAACCAGACTCCCTAGGACAGATGCCATAGGGTTAGGCCGTACTCTTTTAGAGTTGAGAGATGTAGGCTTGAATTATGCGAGGCTAAGAAAGGAGCAGAGCGTAGTTCTCCCTTCTGAATGATTTCTCCAGGCAGTGAGTGGTAAAATCCTTTGTCTGTTTTGTTAGAAGCAGTGCCCAATCCTGTCAGAATAGCTGATTTGTGGATTCAACTGTAAGTGCAAGTACTCTGAGACCCCAGCCAGTGCACAGCTAACACTGCCCCTCCAGGGATTAGGTGGAAAATTACTGGATTTCTGTCTCTCATTGAGGCTTGCTGGGCAGAACTTTGAGGGTCTGCCAAAAACAAAAACAGCTGGGGAATTTGGGCCTGCCATAGTTAAACAGAAGTTGCCTAAATTTCTCTCTAGCACTTCTTAAGACCCCTCTGATCCTCCCTGGACCTCACCAAGGTCACTAACAATGCAGCAAAACTAATATTTGGATTTGGATCTACCATTCCCACAGCTTACTTTCGAAAATAGGCAAGTAACCCAGTATAAAGAGAATGCTGAATTTTCCTTTTGGGAAGTACAGTTTATCTGTTTGCAGAAGAAGCAGGGAGGTAAAATGGAGGAGATAGGCATGACCTGCTATTGTTGGATTATTATTAATGAAAAAATCATCTTTCTATTTGGGTTTTCTTTTTTTGTTGTTTGGTCATGGGTTTTTTTCTCAAAGAATTAGAAATTCACTTTATGAAGAATTAGAACAATATCTATTTCCACAGTATGTACATGCATAAGCAAGTTACTAGTTCTTTCTCTACAAGGGTAAAACCCTGTTGTTGTTATTATATATTACTTGTTACATTAATAATTCAGAAAACAGAATTGTCATAGAGATGGCAAAATACTAGCCTAAATTTTTGAAGTTGTGTTTCTGTTTTATTTATTAGTTCTAAAGTAATTCACTCTTTTCACCAACTCCTTTTTTTCTGTTCCCCTATTTAAATTTATTGGGCTTATGTAAGACTACTCTGTCCCTGAAAAAAAAACTGTATCAGGTTCCTTTGAAAATTATGTAAAAAGGTAAATTATTAACAGTGCTCTAGGAATTTACTCTCTTTCTATAGACCATTAAATTATCAAAGACCGGAGTCCAAAATGGATTCCCACATAAATGTATATGATTTCAACAAGGAAGGCTGCAGTTTTTTATTTGGAATGAGAGAAAACAATCATTCTTTTCCTTAGCACTATTTGAAATTGAATCTTCAAACATTTCAGTTTTGAAGTAAATAAGTATAAATGCAATGTAAATATGTCTTCTTTCTAAACTCCTCATAAAGGACCACTGTCAATTTAAAGCCATCATTTATTTTTTTCCAGGTTAAAAATGCTGATTTTTCCTCCTGTGCCAGTTCCAAAGATTAAAGGGATTGACCCAGATCTCTTGAAGGTAATATTGTGCTCTAAAATCTACAGTGGGAATCACTGTAGTAGTAGCAGGTGACAATTGTTGTTCCAGGCAGAACAATTTTGTAGGAAAAAATTATGACACAGGGGAGTTGCCACAGAATTAGTTTTCATAAAATACAAAAAAAAAACCAACTCACTTTGCAATTATTACATCAGCTACAGTCACCTTTCCTTAAGTTAACACCATAAAAAGCACAAGCATTTTTATTCTTTCCTTTATAACATTATTTTTTTCTTGCTTTATAGAAAGGAAAGCTAGATGAAGTGAACTCCGTCTTAGCCAGCCATGACAGCTACAAGACACATCTATACAATGATGACTTGTGGGTTGAGTTTATTGAGTTGGACATAGAAGACCCCAAAGAAAAGAACAGAGTCTCAGATACCGACAGGCTCCTGAGTGAAGATCATCTGAAATCACAGAATTGCTTGGGAGCAAAGGATGATGATTCTGGACGGGCCAGTTGTTGTGAACCAGATATTCCAGAGACAGACTTCAGTGCAAGCGACACATGTGATGCCATCTCTGATATTGATCAGTTCAAAAAGGTAACTGAAAAAGAAGAGGATCTCTTGTGCCTTGATAGGAAAGATAATGGTGAGTCACTTCCAAGTCTTGCCGACACAGACACCCAAAAGCCGCATACTAATACTCAGTCCAAAAATAGCCAGTTGTGGTCACCTTTTGCAGACAGCATTGGCTCAGCTAGACCATCGATCCATACCCAGCTAAGTAACCAGAATTCATTGACAAATACTGACTTTTACGCGCAAGTGAGTGATATTACTCCAGCAGGCAGTGTTGTACTTTCACCAGGGCAGAAATCCAAGGTGGGGAGACCACAGTGTGAAGGCTGCACAGAACAAAACTTCACCATGGACAATGTCTACTTCTGTGAGGCAGATGTGAAAAAATGTATTGCTCTGACTTCCCATGAAGAGGATGAGCCACATGTCCAGGAGCAGAGCTGTAATGAGGACGCTTACTTCACCACAGAGAGCCTTACCACTACCGGTGTCAATCTTGGAGCTTCATCAGCAGAAACCCCAAGTTCAGAGATGCCTGTCCCAGACTATACGTCTATTCATATAGTTCATTCTCCACAAGGCCTTATGCTCAATGCAACTGCACTGCCTGTGCTAGACAAGGAATTTAACATGTCTTGTGGCTATGTGAGCACAGACCAGCTGAACAAAATCACGCCGTAGCTGCTCTTTGACTAGATGTGTGCAGTATTTCACAGCAGAGAGTCAGCTCAGGCTTGTATGCTGAAACCAAAATGAAGTCTAAAAGTTTATCATGGTTCTTATATTTTATCTGAAATGATGAAACATAAAATATTCATCAAAATATTCCTATTGTGTTCTGTAAATATTATCTATGAATTTGTCTTGAGACTGTTTTACTAGCAGTGACTGTCTTGTTCTTGTGGGTGTTGATTTTTGTGATAATAAACATTGAAATGACTATGTTTAATGTACAGTAAATCATGCTTTTTGATAAAGCTAAAAATCAGGTGGTTTAAAGTCTAAGAATTTAGTAAAAAACATGCTGTTGGCAGAGATCTTTATATCAATAACTGGGAACTGAACATACAGGTGAAAAAACAAAAGTAGTTTGAATAACAAACACATCTATTTTGATTTATATAAATTAATAAAATATATTTTAATATTTTAGTCATAAAAACATAAATGTTTTCTATTACACTACACACTGTAGGTTAATTATGATGACCCATTTAAGGAATGTAATTGCCGCAATCTTAAAAAGGAGTTTTCTGTTTTATGAAAGTTTTGTTTGCAGCAAAAAGAAAAAATAGATTTTTACTGAGCCGTTTTATACCTCCAAAGAAACCTGTAGAGAAATTTTCAAATATTGTAGAAAATTACAGTAACTGATTCTATTACTTTCTTATGGTAACTAATATAGAAATATACATTAAATTTAATTTTTTGTAGAAAACTTTAAAATATAAAAAAAATTTGGGCAAATGATTCTGTTTTTCATCAGATTCTGGTTAATGCTAATAATATACTATTTTATAAGCAAGATTTTGTTGACCACAGTATTAAACAGTGTGCAACTACACTTTCATTAAAAATTTTTGAAAACACATGAATAAGTTCTGGTGACTTAGCAGCATTATCTTTTCATATTTGACCAACTTCTGAAGCCCTCCTACAGCCAAAGGTATCGCTACAGTTATTAGTTTGCGCCACATAAAGTCTTGATTAAAAAAATAAAATAAGGACTTCAGGATTTGGCCAGCAGTTCATTTTTAAAGCTATAACAGGATTAAAAGACTTCAGTAGAACAAGGGAGTTGTATACAGTATTGTTCAAAAGTGTTTATCATTTTTGCAGCCTAACAGCATCTCCTCTGACCGTGTTAGGCAGACTTTCAGAAGGAGAGAAAACCGAAACTTGGTGGGAAAGCTCTCTTTGTTCTTACGTATATTAAGAACTTGATGGAGCTTTGCAATGAACTGTTATTGCTTCAGAAGTTACCTTCCTAGGCCATAGTTCCATCATAACAGGGTTCCTCTCAGAAAGCAAATTCATTTCTTTTCTCTGACCTGAACAGAAATGTATGAAGTGCAGTGAATGCAGGTCTTGTTCATGATGTCTCCCACTGAACTCACTGATGCTCTCTTTGTGACCAAGGGCTACAGGACCGGGCCCAACTATTGGGTGGGATTTTTAAGTTTAGCACGTACTTTAAGGCAAATGTGCATTAGATATTCTGCTAATTTGCTGCTATATTTTTCTAACAGCTACATTATTTAGTTTCATATAAAATTTCATAGATGTTAGACACTAATGCAAGTAATGCCTATATGTGTGTTTGGAAGAAGTTTTTTACTCTGTTTTTATTGCCAAAAATAGTTAAATACCTCAATCAAACTCAGAATGTCATTTTGGTACTTTACTGGTCATACAAGCCATTATACGCTGATCAGATGTGTCTTTCAGTTTCTATTTAACTTTCCTTATCAGTGGGTTTTTTTGTTTTTCTCAAAGTTTAATAAATGTATTGTCTTTGATCTGTCCTGACACAATGTGTTTTATTGCAGATAATTCAATTTTTATGGAAAATAGAGACTTTATCAGGAGAAATCAAGTATTTCTCATTGAATAAAGTAGAATGCGGCTTTCCTTAGAATAGAAGCAATGCCTACTGGGATCAGTGTTTTCACTGATTGATATGTATATAGTTAAAAATAGAAGCACGGACATAAATTTATAGATGGAGATAGGACATGCTGTACCCAGAACTGGCCAAGACGTGTTACTAATTTAGCAGACCAGTTTACCTTTGTCTGGAACAGCCTGTGGTTGCAAACAAATAAGCTGTACTAGTTCAAGATTTACACCTATGGTTGAATTCACAAATCAGATATTCTGACAAACCTTGATAGTTACTTGTTGTGATAGTTAAAACCTAGCAGTATATGAACTCGTCAGAAATGTCAGATAGTCTGTCTCTATGAAAAACGCTGTATCTTGAACATCTCCCAGTATGTAACTTAGTAATGTACTACTGCCTGTCTTCTCTCTCTAGGGGTAGAGAGGGAGCTGTTGGAGGAATTCAACTAGACAAGGGTAAACCTTTTCCTCCTGAGGGAATCAGAGTGTGATTCGGTTCCTCTACACAGAATTCCAGTACCATTTAAGGTATGTAATCAGGCTTCCAGGTGCTGATCCAGAACAGCACAGGTCTTGTGTAGATCCTGTCTTATCTAAAAGCCTGAATGATGGTAGATGTCCATGTTTTGGCAGTTGAATTGATCCCCAGTGGAAGAAAACAGCTCCAGGAATGTAAATGTCTTTGTTTCAGGTAGGTCTAAGTTACCATTATAGTTAATAGTCTAAAGAGCTACTTAGCTGACCAGATAGATATAGGTGTCTGCTTTAGGTGAGGTGATTAGGGCTCTCCACTCTTCAGACTACAATGGGAGCATGGATGTCTTGCTCATGTTCAGATGCCAAAATATATGTGTTAATTAAGGTGTCTTAATGTTGAGCTGAATTTCACCTTAGCTGAACCCTTGGACAACCTAAGCCAGAGAGGGGCATTGGTGTTCTCTTATGGTTTATGCCCTCTGTAAAAACAACTTCGTTGGTAGAACTCAGTGCAAATGAACTATCATGATAAGTAAATATGCTTGCTTATACCTCCTGCTTGAAGAATTAAGCTTCAGAAGGCTTATGCCTTTTATAAGGCTCTAAAAATACCTTAAGCTCCAGTGGGAGTCTGAGGATTCACACCTGGACTTAAAGTAAGAAATGGCAATGAAGACAGTGGTTCACCACTGCCATGTGGGGAACTCCAGCTCCCACTACTCTCACCTGTGCCAGTTCCAGTGCTCTCTGCCAGTGCTCTTCCACAAGCTGATCCAACTTTCTAAAATCTGAGAAAATAATGGAAGCAAAATATCAGAAGTTACCTTCTGTTGATCAATGAGTTAAACTGATTGAGCAAAGTCACGGATGAGCAGCCAGGAAGAAAGGCAGGGCCACATGGCCAAGAGCAAAGGAGGGAGGAGCTAGAGCAATCTTCCCAGGAATATCTTTTTGGCAAAAACAGCTCCCTCATGCAGCTCACTCATGCAGGCAAGAGACAGGAGGAATGCACAGCTCAAGGTAGGTGTGTGTTTGCAGGGAGATAGTGTAATGAATGACCTCTTTTGGTGGTAACTATCACCTAGGTCAGCTTAAAGGGATTGTGAAAAGCCAGCTTGAGCTCCTTCTTGCCTCCAGCAGCAGTGCAGCTCAAGTAATCACATGCCTAATGACTGCAGTCTGTGTGTACAGTTCGTGTGTGGGTGTTTAGAAGAGAAACCCAAGTGTCAGACTTGAGGTTGTCTCTGAACTTTACGTTTTATACTGGCAATGCGCTGTTTTCCTACAAAACACAGCAACCTATTATTTCAAGATATGATGCACTTGCCAGATACAGAAAAACTTATATTACACTGTTGCAAAGCAACCTGTTTATTTACTTTCACCTTTTCTTTGAAGTGGGGAAAAAATATATCTGTGCTCTACAGAAAGAGCCTCTGGACCAGTATTTTTTTATCTTCTCTTACTCATATTGAGAAATAATGCTACATATTGTCTCAATGCTGGACATATGAGTTAATGTAAAAGTGACAGAATTCATTCTTTTACAAATATCTACTAAAATTGTACTTTCTAAGTTTAATCAATGGCTAAAATGTTCAGGGTGAAAAGAAACAGACATCACAGAGGGACACTGTAAGCAAGGAGTATTTTGGTGGTAAACACAGTAACTTTCACTGCATTGAAGCTTTTGGCATGTTAACTGGCCTCACTTGTTCCCATTCTTGGAATGATATTTTATTCATCTATTTCCTGGCAGAGGCTAGTCTATATGAATATCTGTATTCTGAAACCATGTTAGTTTTCAAAAGCAAAAAGGACTCAAGTTGCTGTGCTGGCTGCCTTTTGGTGTCATCAGGAAGCACACCTCAGTTTGGAAGAGTTTGATTTTGAGCCTCTTCTCCATCAAGGACAATGTGCATTTCCAAGGCTTCAAGTTACTGTTACAGGAGACTGAAACAGCACCATCTAGACCAGTTTCCACTGAGATAAGAAATAATTTTATGAAATATAATAATTTACACTTCTATTCTTTACTACTTGAGTTGAAATATTTTTCCTGACTTATGATACAGGAGGTGAGATCAGCAGATTATGAGATCTGTTCATTCTTTCTGAATGAAAATTAACATTATCAAAGGAATGTTTTGTATTTCAAAATAGTAAGAGTATTAAAGAAGTGGTGGGAGGTGTTCTACAGACTTGCCCTGTTTATGATGGCAATCTACGTTGGGAGCACTCTACTATCATTCACAGCTTAATATAGATATGCAACTATATATGCATCAGTGCAGTTGTAAGAAAGGGAAATAATGCTCTGGTTCAAAGAGAAACTTAAAACCATATGAAATGTAGCCACAGGCAACCTTTTTTTCCTGCACTGAGATGTGCTATCTCAGGGGCTCATTACCAGACACCCTGTAAAAAGGAGTGCCTGACTCAGGGTGCCAGATTGACTGATTTGAGAGCAAAAGGGAAAAAAGTTTAAAACATGTTGTTATTTTTATTAAAGAAGCAATGCAAACTTTTTTTGGGTGGGGGAGAGGTAAATGCTACAGAAGATTACTTTTTCATTACACATTTTTCAGTTCTAATTCAGAATATGCTAGTTCACTAAGATGGCAGAATTGGTAAGTACAAATTCTGCTTTCTGACTAATTATTATTTGCACACACAGTCAGTGCTTTAACTGCCATAGAAACCATGCCCTCAGGTCAAACAGAAGCAAGATGTAGCCCAAATCCATTTCCATGATTTATATATTACTTTACTTAAACACTCTGTCATAACTGTATTGAGCAAGCATTTCCTCACCTTCTCTAATCAGGGCTATTAGAGAGAGTAGGTGACATTCAGAAACAGATGGAAGAGAAGAGAAGCAGTAACAGTGGCATTAGAGGAACCAGGTGCAGTGGAGCAGCTGCCAGAAGGAGTCAGCAAATGCAAAGATTGTTATGAGCACCCTGTCCTCCATCTGTGGCCTAGCTGTGTGGGATTCCTTATGCTAAGTTTTTACCTATGTGTTAGAATTCTTTCTTGGCATATTTTTTGATGGAATCAGGAAGATTTGCTAGTGCCTTGAAATGCCATGAAAACTTCTAAGTGAAATTTCCTGAGCCAAACTACTGATGGAAGAATGTGCGACTCTGGGTAAGGACCTGTGTTAACTGCAATTAGATTTGTAAACCTACAGTATTTAAAAATGCAAAATTTTGCTCAAGTTTGGTTCATACAATTTGTAGTAGTAGTCAGACTACAAGAACAGACTAGCCAAAGAATGACCTATTTTATGAAAAGCTCTAGGGACACAGTCTGTTGCTTTTATAGTGTAAATAATGGCAAAGTTGTGTCACTTCCTTTCTGGAATGTGATTAGTATTAATTAGCTGATTTCTACCAATCACCAATCAATCAATTATAACAACCTTCTGAATTTACTTCATTGAGGAATGTATTAAATGACTATTTAGAAGCAAAATGCATGCTTTTAGCCTGGCACTGATAGTTGAGCACTATCGCAAACAGAAATGCAAGAAAACAGAAGCATATGTGTCTTTACAAGTTGTCTTCCTACTTCCATAGTGTAGTAAATGGTGCTTTAGACACAAGCATTCCTTTCTCACAAGACTATCCCCAACTGTTTCACTTCCATAGAAGAAGGGCTAATAGTCAATGGAGGGAAAATTAAGAAACAAATGAAAACAAACAAAATACTGTCCAAATGGACTCCTTCGGATAGGATCAATTAGACAAGATTTGATAATCTCTGGAAAATGTGGTCCCTAGCAAAGCAATATGTTCTTACGGTATATTAGATGTATTTAAGAAAATATGCTCCTTGCCAATCTGACACATACACACACATTTGTGTGATTCATAAACTCATTACCACCCTGATTTTTTTCAGGAGTATAAGAAAACTAGGACAGGAGAAGTTTAGCATTACTTTAAAAATACAAGAGATCCAGAATTACAAATAAATTATAAGAGTATAATTATTATAAATGTGCTTAAAATTAAAATTATAACAGTTTGACTCATCAGTATGTCAACAGAAAGATCAATCTGATGTAAATGAGAAAGCAAAGGAATGCAGACTGGGTTACTTAGGAAGCCACTGGAAGCAATACAATTACTTCTCTTGACTTCGTCCTTCTTTCTCTATTGCTCTTCATCCCTAAGATTCATCAGTCTTCTTTTTCATATCCTTTTTAAACTGGATAGAATATCTGTCTGTTAAATGCTTCCAAGCAAAGACTGTTTTTGTAGGCTTGCACGGTGGCTTGCAGAACAGAGCTTTGGCATGGTTGGAATGCTGACATGGTTGCAGTATAAATAGTAAATGGTAATTCGTAAAGTGAAAATCTTTTGAGAAGAAAAGTAATTATTATAGTGACTTCAAGTTTTACAGAAACAAATCTTCAAAATCAACAATATATTTTTGCATAATTATGTTCTCCCAGAAACTGACTCAAAGTGGATGATATTGATATACTCTAATGAAGAATCCTTGACTACTGAAGAACTACATTTAAGTTACACTCAGGGCATAAGAATATCTGAATCTGCCTGTGTGCAGATAGGCACTTTCTTCCCTGTAGCATAGATTAAACTTTTGCATTAATGCAGTTAAATTATTTAGTCTAGGTATGTCCTTTCTCTTTGGGCATGAGTATGTCTGTATACGCTTGAGAGAATTTAAACAGAGTCAATAAAAATGAGTATCATCTGTGTCAGACAAAGAGCAAATAAGCAGTGCTACAAATTAATGATGTTTTCACTCCTGCTTGGGTGATGGTTGAGACTTTTAAAACAAAAATATTGTTCTGACAAGCTAAATGACTGCAAAGGCACTAATGACATATGAGGGGCTTTTTTCCTCTTGGAAACAGCACATACCAGTCTGTCTATGCAACAAAGTGCTGGAACATGCTGTCTACCTTCAATACCATATGGCTAAATATTTTAATAAAAGTTATGCTGCAGATGAACACAGGCTATTCCAGACAAAGACTTGTAGACAGCATGATACAGTGAATTGTTTTTCCATCCATAGTCACTTAGAAAGTTATTTCAGAAGGTCAAACCAAAGCCATTTTAAGACAAACATGTGGTACAGCTAACACAGAAGACTCTGTGATTTTTACATCTGACCCTAATGACTCCTTCTGGAGATTACAAAATCCAGGTTTTTACAGAGTCACAGAATGATACACATTTTAGGAGATTTCATTTCCAATTTACCTAGTGTTTACCTTCCTTTTTTTTAGTTCATCCTGCTTCACAGAACACACCTGTTGAGAATAAAAGAATATGGAATTTATATAAGCAACATCAGAAATTTACTGCCTACCAATGTCCTGTTACAAATAATGAAACTTGTATTTTTGATACATACTGTAAACACTAATGCTAAGCCATTATTTTTTCAATTACTGCAGCTATAAAGGAAGGATTAGGTCATCTTTTGCCAAGCAAAAAGACACAAGTATAGAGGAAAAAAAATACTTTGTGGAAGAACATTTCTGTTCTGTTTCTGAACAAAATAACATCTCAAGCACAGAAACTAAGCGGCCTCCTATGTTGTTTGATAGTTCCAATTATGAGGATATGGTCACATACTTAATCTTTTTTTTTTTTTTTCTAAAACCTCCTACCCCAAGACTTGGGTAACAAACATGCACAAGTGATGGTAACATGCAATCAACTATTTTTACTGAGGTTACTTTAATGGCTACAGATATTGTTTTAACAGATATATGTGCCTACACACACATATATATTTATTTATACTTTTAAATATCTATATTTAAATGTGTTCTAGTATATTAACCTACTTAATAAACATATGTTTGTATATATTTGTATGTTTTCATTCTTTGGACAAATATAGAACATTTTGGAGAACACAACAGTAATGGGTGCTTCTGTACCAAAAATCACTCCTGACAGACAACTTTCATCTCCTAAAACAGAAAAATAAATCCTCTTAGCAAGAGGAAAACAACATAGCAAACAATATGCTGATGCCCAAGATGCATGATAGTATAATTTATCCCCCTCCATCTTACTAATCATCTGCTCTGCAGCCTGATACTGTAGTGTGTTAAATACTGTGATGAGTGTGACACTAGCAGTCTAGAGCAGGTTAAAACCTATGCTCTTCCTTCCATGTGCTCTTCAGCATAAGAGGAAAACAATAATTTTGTAAACTGAGTTGAGTCCGGTCCTGTTCAACATCTTCATTGATGATCTGGATGAGGGGATTGAGTGCACCCTCAGGAAGTTTGCAGATGACACCAAGTTGAGCAGGAGTGTTGATCTGCTGGAGGGTAGGAAGGCCCTACAGAGGGACCTGGACAGGCTGGATCATTGGGCCGGGACCAACTGTATGAGATTCAACAAGGCTAAGTGCCGGGTCCTGCACTTGGGTCACAACAACCCCATGCAACGCTACAGGCTTGGGGAAGAGCGGCTGGAGAGATGCCTGGCAGAAAAGGACCTGGGGGTGTTGGTTGACAGCTGCCTGAACATGAGCCAGCAGTGTGCCCAGGTGGCCAAGAGGGCCAATGGCATCCTGGCTTGTATCAGGAATAGTGTGGCCAGCAGGACCAGGGAGGTGATAGTGCCCCTGTACTCGGCACTGGTGAGGCTGCACCTTGAGTACTGTGTTTGGTTTTGGGCCCCTCACTACAAGAAGGACATTGAGGTGCTGGAGCACATCCAAAGAAGGGCAACGAGGCCTCTCAATTGCTCTCTACAACTCCCTGACAGGAGGTTGTAGCGAGATGGGGGTCGGTCTCTTCTCCCAAGTAACAAGTGATAGGACGAGAGGAAACGGCCTCAAGCTGCGCCAGGGGAAGTTTAGGTTGGATATTAGAAAAACTTCTTCACCGAAAGGGTAGTCAGGCACTGGAACAGGCTGCCCAGGGAAGTGGTTGAGTCTCCATCCCTGGAGGTATTTAAAAGAAGGGTAGACGTGGTGCTTAGGGACATGGTTTAGTGACGGACTTGGCAGTGTTAGGTTAACGGTTGGACTTGATGATCTTAAGGGTCTTTTCCAACCTTAACAGTTCTATGATTCTATGATTCTATGAATTTTGCAAACCTTAATAAATGCTATTACTGCTGGTATTTTAACTGCAGCTGACACATTCCTCTGATATGGCTGGAGTTATAGGGAAGGGTATTAAAGAACAGCAAAATGTAATAACAACATGAAGAGCAGTAAAAAATTACTCAAGCCCATGCCTAACCATGACATTTTAAATGTACACAGACTATGCTGTTTGTGAGAAATAGAACAGGAAACATGGCTGGGACTGCCATGTCATAGGTCTTTGGCACAGAGAAGTTTCTCTTACAGGGATGCTCATAATGGCAATAAAAGGCATTTGTGTTTTCCATTTGTGTTAGAAGCCCTCTGTAGGTTGCACTGTATTAATACAGCATTACCCAGCTACCTGCTAGATTTCTACCACAAAAGACCTTCCTACTTGCCTAATACATGGTGGATGTCAGACATTTTTTCAGTGACAACCAGACTCTTGAACTGTCATGCCAGAGAAGTTACTACCCTATGAAAAGGCAAAAAAATAGAATGAACTGTAAATGAACCATAGAAAAACTCTCATATTTTGGATGTTTGCAGTACTAAATTGCTTACTAGTTTAGCAGCAATATTTTAAAAGCTAAAACTAAAGAATATTTGCTGACTGCTAAGCCTATTATAAGTTAAACATTCTCAATTAAAAGTTGTTTCTGTCTAAGTCCAAGCCTGTAAAACAACTCCTCTTCAGATTATGTCATAAGACAATCTTCTCCTTGAAGAAATTCCAAACTCAACAAGGCCATGAGTGAACTACTCTAGCTTTGAAGCAATCCCTGCTTGGAGAAAGGGTTTGAACCAGGGGAGCTCCAGAAGTCCGTTCCAAACTAAATTATTCGGTGATTCACTAAGGTATGACAAATACTCACTCACCCAGCACTACTAACCCCAAAACCAAGGTATGCTCATTTAAATGACAAAATGGTTAATGTTTTTCTGTGAAGTTTTCAGCAAGGGTATCTGTCTAAGAAGTCTTGTTGTGGTTTAACCCCAGCCAGCAACTAAGCACCACACAGCCACTTGCTCACTCCCACCCGGTGGGATGGGGGAGAGAATCAGAAGAGTAAAAGTGAGAAAACTCCTGGGTTGAGATAAGGACAGTTTAATAATGAAAATAAAGTAAAACAGTAGCAGTAGTAGTAATAATGATAAAATAATAATAATAATAATAACAACAACAACAACAACAATAATAATATATAAAGCAAGTGATGCACAATGCAATTGCTCACCACCCACCAACCGATGCCCAGCCCATCCCTGAGCAGTAATCGTTGCCCCTGGCCAACTCCCCCCAGCTTATATACTGAGCATGACGTCATATGGTATGGAATAGCCCTTTGGCCAGTCTGGGTCAGCTGTCCTGCGATTGGCACCTGTTGTTCTTTGACCCTCAGCAACCCCACAATAGAAGGGTCCTTTGAGAGACCAGGCAGGGTAGACAGCTGTTCAGTTTCCTCCATCTCCAAGGCAGCTATACCAAAAGCCCACCGGTACCCTTTTGGGTGCTTGAAATACCCTCTCCTGAGGTAGTCTATGCCAAGGATGCACGGGGCCTCTGGGCCAGTCACAATGGGGTGCTTCTGCCACTCCTTCCCGGTTAGGCTCACGTCAGCCTCCAATACAGTCAGCTGTTGGGATCCCCCTGTCACTCCAGAAATACAGATGGGTTCTGCCCCTTTATAGCTTGATGGCGTTAGGGTACCCTGTGCACCGGTGTCCACTAGAGCCTTATACTCCTGTGGGTCTGATGTGCCAGGCCATCGAATCCACACAGTCCAGTAAACTGGTTGTCCCTTTCCTCCACCTGGCTGGAGGCAGGGCCCCTCTAGTCCTGGTCATAGCATTCGTTACTCACTTCTTGTAAATGCGAATCAAAAGTCCCTTTATTGAGATCGGAAGCAAAATCAGCCCTTCTACTCTGTCTGGGGAACTGCTCACTGGAAACTGGAGCAGCAATTTTCCTGGAAGAACCCCCTTTTGTAGTTGTTTTTCCTTGCAACTCACATACCCGTGCCTTTAGGGTCAAGGTAGATTTTCCATCCCACTTCCTCATGTCCTCTTGTCCTGGTTTCAGCTGGGATAGAGTTAATTTTCTTCTTGGTAGCCGGTATGGGGCTGTGTTTTGGGTTTAGGATGAGAACAATGTCGAGGATACACTGACGTTTTGTTCTTGCTAAGTAGTTGCTAAGTGGCGCTCACAGTGGTAAAGGACTTTTCAACTGCCCATGCTCTGCCGGGTGCACAAGAAGCTGGGAGGGGGCACAGCCAGGACAGCTGGCCCAGACTGGCCAAGGGGCTATTCCATACCATGTGACATCATGCTCAGTATATATATAAACTGGGGGAGCTAGCCGGGGGAGGGGGGGGCAACGATCGCTGCTTGGGAGACGGGCTGGCCATCGGTCGGAGGGTGGTGAGCAATTGTAGAGTGTATCGTTTGCTTTGTATTACTATTGTACTATTATTACTTGTTATTATTATTATTGTTATTATTATTATTACTACTGTTCTATTTTTATTTTTACTTTAGTTATTAAACTGTTCTTATCTCAACCCACGAGTTTTCTCCCTTTTACCCTTCCGATTCTCTCCCCATCCCACTGGTGGAGAGTGAGCGAGCGGCTGCGTGGTGCTTAGTTGCTGGCTGGGGTTAAACCACGACAGTCCTTTTTGGCGCCCAACGTGGGGCTCAAAGGGTTTGAGATAATAACAGATTAACTAGAGTGTATTAAGGAATTTCATTCTGTTAACAGTTATCGGTTGTAATATTGATTCATCCATTCTCGGTACTAGTCTACCTGATCTGCACCATGCTCTTGTTTTTGCTGTGCTTTGCCATAATGAGTGATGTGTTGCCTGGAAGACTGGTTATTAAAACACTGGCCTTGAGTGCTGTCTGGTATTTGGGTTCTGTAGTGAAGCCATTACTGTACTTCGGGTACCACCTCATGGAGACAATTAGCAATTATACCTCCTCTTCTGAGAGTTTTTTTATGGAGGAAATACAGGATGGCACCTTTGTTACTTTCTTCTATGATGTTTTCTCCTTCATTACAACAATTTTTCATTATCTTGAGCATCCTTGGGTAGTTAAGATATATCCGTTGATAGTTCTTGGGAATTTTGTTTCAGTTTTATCTAAGGTTAATAAGCAGCTTAAGAATATCATCCAGAGATCTCCTCAAAGGCTGGATAGTTATGAGTGGCAGGGTGTGTGGGAGAGTATGGGCAAGTACCTAGGACAATGGGCACCTCCAGTGTTTTGGAACTTCACCCCCGAACAAGTGCAGAATCCTGAAAAACTAGTAAAGTATTTGGAAAATGTATGTTGTCACCCTGGCAACTCCAGAGAGACACAGATCACTGCAACGTGCTGGGGCCTGGCCCATGCCTACCGAGCCCTATTCAATACTATTCAGTACCCTCAAGGGAAAGAGAAGGTCTCTGGATCGGATGACAGAATGACGGCCCCCATGGCTGTGCCGGCCCCTGCCACAGGCACTGCGGCTGTGCCAGCCCCTGCGCCGGCCCCCGTGGCTGTGCCAGCCCCCACGATAGGCACTGCGGCTGGACCAGAGAACCAATCCGTGCCAGTATCACTTGCCCCTATACAGAAGAAAAAATACACAAGGAAATCAGCTCGTTTAGTAAGGGCTGATGATGAGCCAGGGCCATCAAGAGAACAGGAGGAGGAAGAGGCGGAACCCATAAATGAGATGGTAACCACCCGATCCCCTGAGTGAGCTGCGAGATATGCGAAAAGATTTCGGTCGTCGTCCAGGTGAGCACATCATCACCTGGCTGCTCCGATGCTGGGATAATGGGGCCAGTAGCCTGGAATTAGAGGGTAGGGAAGCCAAGCAGCTGGGATCCCTTTCTAGAGAAGGAGGCATTGACAAAGCAATTGGAAAAGGGGCAAAAGCCCTCAGCCTCTGGAGGCGACTCCTGTCAGGTGTGAAGGAAAGGTGTCCCTTCAAGGAAGATGTTATATGTCACCCAGGCAAGTGGACCACCATGGAGAGAGGCATCCAGTACCTGAGGGAATTAGCTGTGCTGGAAGTGATTTATAATGACCTGGACAATGAGCAGTTATCCAAAGATCCAGACGAAGTCCAATGCACACGACCCATGTGGCGGAAGTTTGTACGGAGCGCACCATCATCACATGCAAACTCATTGGCAATAATGACCTGGAAAGATGAAGAGGGACCAACAGTGGACGAAATGGCTGGCCAGCTCCAACAATACGAAGAAAGTCTCTCTTCCTCCCTACGGGCCTGCGTATCGGCCGTGGAGAAACTGTCCCAGAAGGTCCAGCAACTCGAAGAGGATATATCCTACTCCTCACCTGTACGAAGCAGTATCTCAGCCATTAGGAGTAAGCGTCCCTCTGTTCAAGAGAGAAGATACAGTGGATACACACCACGAGGCACCCTGTGGTTTTATCTGCGTGACCACGGAGAGGACATGAGGAAGTGGGATGGAGAATCTACCTCGACCCTAGAGGCACGGGTACGTGAGTTGCAAGGAAAAACAACTACAAAAGGTGGTTCTCCCAGGAGAGTTGCGGCTCCAGTTTCCAGCGAGCAGTTTCTCAGACAGGGTAGAAGGGCTGATTCTGTTTCCGATCCTAATAAAGGGATTTTTGACTCGCATTTACAAGAAGTGAGTAACGTGTGCTATGACCAGGACTAGAGGGGCCCTGCCTCCAGCCAGGTGGAGGAGAGGGACAATCGGGTGTACTGGACTGTGTGGGTTCGATGGCCTGGCACATCAGCCCCACAGGAGTATAAGGCTTTAGTAGACACCGGTGCACAGTGTACCCTCATGCCATCAAGCTGTAAAGGGGCAGAACCCATCTGTATTTCTGGAGTGACAGGGGGATCCCAAGAGCTGACTGTATTGGAGGCCGAAGTGAGCCTAACAGGGAATGAGTGGCAGAAGCACCCCATTGTGACTGGCCCAGAGGCATCGTGCATCCTTGGTATAGACTACCTTAGGAGAGGGTATTTCAAGGACCCAAAAGGGTACCGGTGGGCTTTTGGCATAGCCGCATTGGAGACAGAGGAAATTAAACAGCTGTCTACCCTGCCCGGTCTTTCGGAGGACCCTTCTGTTGTGGGGTTGCTGAGGGTCAAAGAACAACAGGTACCAACAGCTACCACAACAGTGCACCGGCGGCAATATCGCACCAACAGAGACTCCCTGATTCCCATCCATAAGCTGATTCGTCAGCTGGAGAGCCAAGGAGTGATTAGCAAGACTCACTCACCCTTTAACAGTCCCATATGGCCAGTGCGAAAGTCTAATGGAGAGTGGAGACTAACAGTAGACTATCGGGGCCTGAACGAAGTCACGCCACCACTGAGCGCTGCCGTGCCGGACATGTTAGAACTTCAATACGAACTGGAGTCAAAGGCAGCCAAGTGGTATGCCACCATTGACATCGCTAATGCATTTTTCTCAATCCCTTTGGCAGCAGAGTGCAGGCCACAGTTTGCTTTCACTTGGAGGGGGGTCCAGTACACCTGGAATCGACTGCCCCAGGGGTGGAAACACAGCCCCACCATTTGCCATGGACTGATCCAGACTGCATTGGAACAGGGTGGGGCTCCGGAACACCTGCAGTACATTGATGACATCATTGTGTGGGGCAACACAGCAGAAGAGGTTTTTGAGAAAGGGAAGAAAATAGTCCAAATTCTTCTGGAAGCTGGCTTTGCTATAAAACAAAGTAAGGTCAAGGGACCTGCACAGGAGATCCAGTTTTTAGGAATAAAATGGCAAGATGGGCGTCGTCAGATCCCAATGGATGTAATCAACAAAATAACAGCCATGTCCCCACCAACCAGCAAAAAGGAAGCACAAGCTTTCTTGGGCGTTGTGGGTTTTTGGAGAATGCATATTCCACATTACAGTCTCATAGTAAGCCCTCTCTATCAAGTGACCCGCAAGAAGAACGATTTCAAATGGGGCCCTGAGCAGCGACAAGCCTTTGAACAAATTAAACGGGAGATAGTTCATGCAGTTGCCCTTGGGCCAGTCCGGGCAGGACAAGATATTAAAAATGTGCTCTACACTGCAGCCGGGGAGAATGGCCCTACCTGGAGCCTCTGGCAGAAAGCACCGGGGGAGACTCGAGGTCGACCCCTGGGGTTCTGGAGTCGGGGATACAGAGGATCTGAGGCCCGCTATACTCCAACTGAAAAAGAGATATTGGCAGCATATGAAGGAGTTCGAGCTGCTTCAGAAGTGGTTGGTACTGAAGCACAGCTCCTCCTGGCACCCCGACTGCCAGTGCTGGGCTGGATGTTCAAAGGGAGGGTCCCCTGTACACATCATGCAACTGATGCTACGTGGAGTAAGTGGGTTGCACTCATTACACAACGGGCTCGAATAGGAAACCCCAGTCGCCCAGGAATCTTGGAAGTGATCATGGACTGGCCAGAAGGCAAAGATTTCAGAATATCGCCAGAGGAGGAGGTGACGCGTGCTGAGGAGGCCCCACCGTATAATAAACTATCAGAAAATGAGAAGCACTATGCCCTGTTCACTGATGGGTCCTGTCGTCTTGTGGGAAAGCATCGCAGGTGGAAAGCTGCTGTATGGAGTCCTGTACGACAGGTGGCAGAAACTGCTGAAGGAGAAGGTGAATCGAGTCAGTTTGCAGAGGTGAAAGCCATCCAGCTGGCTTTAGATATTGCTGAACGAGAAAAGTGGCCAATGCTCTGTCTCTGTACTGACTCATGGATGGTGGCAAATGCTCTATGGGGGTGGCTGCGGCAATGGAAGCAGAGCAACTGGCAGCGCAGAGGCAAACCCATCTGGGCTGCCACATTGTGGCAAGATATTGCTGGCCGGGTAGAGAACCTGGTTGTAAAAGTACGCCACGTAGATGCTCATGTACCCAAGAGTCGGGCCACTGAAGAACATCAAAATAATCAGCAGGTGGATCAGGCTGCTAAGATTGAAGTGGCTCAGGTGGATCTGGACTGGCAACATAAGGGTGAATTATTCCTAGCTCAGTGGGCCCATGACATCTCAGGCCATCAAGGAAGAGATGCAACATATAGATGGGCTCGCGATCGAGGGGTGGACTTAACCATGGACACTATTGCACAGGTTATCCATGAATGCGAAACATGCCCTGCAATCAAGCAAGCCAAGCGGTTCAAGCCCCTCTGGCATGGAGGACGATGGCTGAAATATCAATATGGGGAGGCCTGGCAGATTGATTATATCACACTCCCACAAACCCGCCAAGGCAAGCGCCATGTGCTTACAATGGTGGAAGCAACCACCGGATGGCTGGAAACATATCCTCTGCCCCATGCCACCGCCCGGAACACTATCCTGGGTCTTGAAAAGCAAGTCCTATGGCGACATGGCACCCCAGAAAGAATTGAGTCAGATAACGGAACTCATTTCCGAAACAGCCTCATAGACACCTGGGCCAAAGAGCATGGAATTGAGTGGGTATATCACATCCCCTATCACGCACCAGCCTCTGGGAAAATAGAACGATATAATGGACTGTTAAAGACTACACTGAGAGCAATGGGTGGTGGAACATTTAAACATTGGGATACACATTTAGCAAAGGCCACCTGGGTAGTCAACACCAGGGGATCTGCCAATCGAGCTGGCCCTGCCCAATCAAAACTTATACGTACTGTGGAAGGGGATAAAGTCCCTGTAGTGCACATAAAAAATATGATGGGAAAGAGAGTCTGGGTTAATCCCACCTTAGGCAAAGGTAAACGCATTCGTGGGATTGCTTTTGCTCAAGGACCTGGGTGCACTGGTGGGTGATGCGGGAAGATGGGGAGGTCCGATGTGTACCTCAAGGAGATTTGATTTTGGGTGAAAATAGCCAATTAAATGAATTATATAATGTTTGTTGCTGTATAATACTGTATGTCATCACTTCTGTGATTACTATATGACATATCAACAGTATATAGCAAGAATCGCCCAAACTAATGAAGAATGAGCTCTGAGGAAACCAAGCAAAGCGCAGAGATGGTAGAACTAGACCTGGCTTCAGCATGCTACAATCCAACACCACGCGCTACCTCTCCTGCCCAGAAAGACTGTTATGACAGATGAATCCCAGAGTCATAAACTAAATGAACTCAACAAATGTTCTAGAGGGAATGATACTCGTGTATTGTATCAAAGGAAAGGAAGGGGGTGGTCGTTAATGAGGATATGTTGGATAATGTGGGACCTGGGCATGACGTAAATGTTATGGAATAAGGGGTGGATACTGTCCTGGTTTCAGCTGGGATAGAGTTAATTTTCTTCTTGGTAGCCGGTATGGGGCTGTGTTTTGGGTTTAGGATGAGAACAATGTCGAGGATACACTGACGTTTTGTTCTTGCTAAGTAGTTGCTAAGTGGCGCTCACAGTGGTAAAGGACTTTTCAACTGCCCATGCTCTGCCGGGTGCACAAGAAGCTGGGAGGGGGCACAGCCAGGACAGCTGGCCCAGACTGGCCAAGGGGCTATTCCATACCATGTGACGTCATGCTCAGTATATATATAAACTGGGGGAGCTAGCCGGGGGAGGGGGGGGCAACGATCGCTGCTTGGGAGACGGGCTGGCCATCGGTCGGAGGGTGGTGAGCAATTGTAGAGTGTATCGTTTGCTTTGTATTACTATTGTACTATTATTACTTGTTATTATTATTATTGTTATTATTATTATTACTACTGTTCTATTTTTATTTTTACTTTAGTTATTAAACTGTTCTTATCTCAACCCACGAGTTTTCTCCCTTTTACCCTTCCGATTCTCTCCCCATCCCACTGGTGGAGAGTGAGCGAGCGGCTGCGTGGTGCTTAGTTGCTGGCTGGGGTTAAACCACGACACCTCTTCATGGTCACACTGGTAAAACCACAGGGTGGCCCGTGGTGTGTATCCACTATATCTTCTCTCTTGAGCAGAGGGACGCTTACTCCTAATGGCTGAGATACTGGTCCGTACAGGTGAGGAGTAGGATATGTCCTCTTTGAATCGCTGGAACTCCCGGGATAATTTCTCAGCTAGCACGTCAGGCAGTTTCTCCACAGCTGAGACACAGGCCCGTAGGGAGGAAGAGAGACTTTCTTCGTATTGTCGGTGTTGGCCAGCCATTTCATCCACCGTCTGTCCCTCTTCATATTTCCAGGTCATTACTGCCAATGAGTTTGCATGCGATGCTGGTGCTCTCCATACAAACTTCCGCCACATGGGTCGTGTGCACTGGACTTCATCTGGATCTTTGGGTAACTGCTCATTGTCCAGGTCACCATAAATCACCTCCAGCACAGCTAATTCCCTCAGGTACTGGATACCTCTCTCCATGGTGGTCCACTTGCCTGGATGACATATAACATCTTCCTTGAAGGGACACCTTTCCTTCACGCCTGACAGGAGTCACCTCCAGAGGCTGAGGGCTTGTGCCCCTTTTCCAATTGCTTTGTCAATGCCCCCTTCGCTAGAAAGGGATCCCAGCTGCTTGGCTTCCCTACCCTCTAATTCCAGGCTACTGGCCCCATTATCCCAGCATCGGAGCAGCCAGGTGACAATGTGCTTGCCTGGACGACGACTGAAATCTTTTCGCATATCTCACAGCTCACTCAGGGACAGAGATCGGGTGGTTGCCATCTCATTTATGGGTTCTGCCTCTTCCTCCTCCTGTTCTTGTGATGGCCCTGGTTCATCATCAGCCCTTACTAAACGAGTTGATTTTCTTGTGTATTTTTTCTTCTGTATAGGGGCGACTGATACTGTCATGGGTTGGTTCTCTGGTTCAGCTGCAGTACTGTTGCAGGGCTGGCGTAGCCACAGTGCCTGTCGCTGGGGCTGGCATAGCCACAGCGCCTGTTGGTTTGTCATCAGATCCAGAGGCCTTCTCTTCCCCTTGGGGGTTCTGAATAGTGTTGAACAGGGCTCGGTAGGCATGGGCCAGGCCCCAGCACATTGCAGTGATTTGTGTCTCTCTGGAGTTGCCAGGGTGACAGCATACTTTGTATGTATATGCATATGTATGTATACACATATGGAAGAGAGGATCAGAATAGTAAAGTGAGAAAACTCATGGACTGAGATAAGAACAGTTTAATAATTGCAGCAAAATAAAGTAAAACAGTAGTAGTAGTAATAATAATAATAATATATAAAGCAAATGATGCATGATGCAATTGCTCACCACCCACCAACTGATGCCCAGCCTGTTTCCGAGCAGCAATCGCTGCCCCGCGGCCAACTCCCCCAGTTTATATACTGAGCATGACGTCATATGGTATGGAATAGCCCTTTGGCCAGTCTGGGTCAGCTGTCCTGGCTGTGCCCCCTCCCAGCTTCTTGTGCACCCGGCAGAGCATGGGAAGCTAAGAAGTCCTTGACTTAGTGTAAGCACTACTTAGCAACAACTAAAACATCAGTGTGTTATCAACATTATTCTCATCCTAAATCCAAAATGCAGCACTATACCAGCTACTAGGAAGAAAATTAACTCTATCCCAGCCAAAACCAGGACAAGTCTATTCTACAGTTACAACATTTACTGATATGAACTGAAAACTGCCAAAGAGTCCCCATTGCCTCAGCACAGTTTGTTTCTTTCCATGGTAAGGCGGGATATTAAGCCTTAGATTAGACACTCTTAGCAGGACTAAAGAGAGGTTGGTATATCTTAGTTATCAATTCAGTGGTAGCCTAGAAAAGAAGCAATTTATACCTAGTAAGGTGGGAAGAAGCTGGAGGAGGAGGAGTTGTTTTGTTTTTCTATGTAACCACAGGGCTTGGCTGCCTCTGATTTCATGGGGATGTTATTCAGTGACCCAATGGATCCCTACCAGTCCTATGTGTCTGCTTTAAAAAAAAAAGCCTGGCAGGATACGAAATATGTTAGGACAGGGCAATCTTAACTGGACTTGCTATCAAATTTCAATAACAGAAAAAATATTGGAGTAACTTGCTCCTTTTCATATTTAAGCATTTCCTAGGCTATCAAAAGCAGCATCACAACCCTCAGTCACCACCAGCACTGCAGTGGCATCTACGTACTCTGCCCACAAGGAGCAGCCTTCCTACGGAGGAGAGAAAAATGTCCTGATTGTAGTAAGCTCAACACCCTCGGGCCTTGTGGCATGCTCCCACACTGAGATTAATGTCTTGGAAACTTTTCTCAGAAGTCTTTTGTGGTACACAGGGGGAGTATCATTGCTCAGTAGCCATGGTTACATGCACAGTATAAATACTGAGAAACCAGAGATAAAGGGAATTGATTGGTCTCTGTCACTCACAGAAGTGCTCCCATCCAACATCTATTCACTGCTGTTCAAAGGAACATTTGCACATGAAGTCCCCCCTCAGCTGATGTTAATGTCGATGTGAGGAGCCATTTGATAAAATAATTCACGTACTACACAGAGGAGTGAAATCAGGGCCTCAACAAGCGATCTGCTGAGGTGTTCAGGTTTTGTTTCCGGTTTTTTGGTGTGGCAGCGGGTGGAGGCACTGCCCTTGGGGTTATGTCAAGACAACATCGGGGTGCACTGCCCCCAATTCCCCTGTCACCCTGCTCCCCAAGGAGACAGTTATCCCGTGGAGACTTCGTGAGAGGCCCCGACAGACCACCAGCGATCTCGGCTCCCACCGCGCCGCACGCTCTCCCCTCAGCGCAGCCCCTCACCCCCACCCCCTCAGGGCGAGGCAACGGCCTCAAGCGCCTCAAACAACACGGTCTAACAGTGGGCCGGCGAAGCGGCCCCCACAGGATCGGTAGTAGTACGCTCCGCCAGCGGAGATGGGTTCCCGCCTTTGAGTGCGCGCGCGCCAGTTCTTCTCAGCTCGCTGTAGGGCAGTGGGGCAGGGTGAGGTGTGTTTTTTTTTTTCTCGCCCGTATCGGAAGCTCATTCATCCTGCTCCGTATTTCGGTTATGTCCACGCACTGTGGAGTAAAAGGCAGCGTTTTGAGCGTGTCATGCACCTGAGTGCGAGAGAGTCTTACTTCCACTCAGGGAACTTTGTGTAAACAAACTGCAGAGGTGTGACTCAGCAGTAGTCCTCAGCTGGGTTTGCAACAGTGCACCTCTGTTCTGTTTCAGTTGTTACGAGGCCTCTGTGAAATCGGATGAGGGGATGGGATTCACCCCGTTTCCGGGTGCTACTTGGGTGGTTATCATTTTGATCTGAAAACCATGTTTTAAATGTCCTCAAGGTCTTCAAAGAGTGAGTAATTAAAGCAAGGTTATAGTCAATGCAAATGTTAGGTGCCTATCTTAAAGGAGGGTGGAGTTCTTTAAAACGATGAGACTTTATAGTGCCTATTATTGAATAATTACTATATTCAGTTGAGATATGCTATTAAAAATTCAGAACTTCTCAGTTTAGTTTTGTTATAAATACAGGCTTCACTGTTACATGAAGGAAAAATGAAACCTTAAATTAAAAAATCAGATCATCAGCTACAATACTTAAAAAAGGATACTGAGAAAGAATGGAGGACAAGGGGTTAAAAAGAGATTAAATAAAGGCATCAATTTTGTGACAGTAAAAAATACATTTTAAATCTTTAATTTTCCCCTCTAGTGAAATAAATATCATAGTTCAAAATAGGGGTGGGAGGCTTAACAAAAATGCCTTTGGAAGACATATTATAATAATATACAGAAAAATAAAGTGATGACTTTTCCTACTGGAAAAATACATTAATAATACAACATATTATTTTTAATTTACTCTTTCAGTTCAACAGGAGTTTTATTCCCAGTGGCACTGTTGCCTAATGCTGCCAAGTGCTGAGCACATCCTGTCTTCTAAAAGAACAAATGATGCCATGGAATAGAGAAACACACAAACAAAACAGCACACAACATGGCAGCTCCCTGAACTCCCATCCTCAGTCAAAATTCAGAGGGTAAAACATAGTTTTAAGAGAATGATGAAAATTAACAGTGATTGACAAACAGATAAAATACTGCCTGTGATAAGAACTAGAAAAATCAGGGCTTGGCATTCATAGTGTATGTTTAGGTTATCAACTAATAGAATATTAAGATATGTAATTGTTTTACAAAATTTAGTGTCCTAAATAAATATTTCAAACTCCATTTTAACAACTCATTGCATTATAATAACAGTTAGAAGTCATTAAGATTGCTAACTTGGAAGAAAAAAATCAGTAATTTAACTTGGAAGCATTAGGTCTTTAATGTTACATATATCCTTAAAAATTGTTGATTAAAAAAAGAAGTTCATTAGCTTTAGTCCCTCTGAGGAAACAGTAGATACATGAGAAAAACGTGTATTAAACACACAGAACTAATCTTTATCTTACTGCTTTGCTAAAGAAGTTACACATACATAAAGACTTGTAAATATTGAATGACTGAGAAAAAACTTCAGTTATGTAATTTTGGTTCCTGCTCAGTAGTTGCTCATTTACATATCTATTTCTGCATAACTTTACTGTAAGTACTTCTATCTGGAAACCCATTCAGTTTCTGGGTAGTGCACACATTCTAACTTCTGGTTCATCTCCCTCATTTCAATTTTTTGCTATTTGTAAAAAGACAGTTCATACATTACTACATAGAAGTGATGATTTTTTTCTGGAATATATGCTTTATCTGGTATTGGAATTATTGTTTGATGGAGTCTGATGTTCAGAGACAGTTTAAATATTTTTAGAAACATTCATATTGTGTCTTTCAGATCCATCTTGCAAATGTATGTTGAAAATTCTGTAAGTAGAATTTCTACTAAAAATAAGAATTGTGTTAATAATCTAGAATTATATGTATGGGTGCTTTCCAAAATACTGTCTTTTTACTCATACGGTAAGGTTTATGTGCTGCAGTGTCTCATCACTGATATTAATGCAAATTGTTTATAAGAAAATATTTAAGTAACTTGAAGCCTGAGTAGTTAAGTATTAGAGCATGTACACAGGTAAAAGGTATAGATCTTGCATTAATGTGTACCTGGTAAAAATCTCATTTACTTAAGTAACATTAAGTTAATCAAACTTAACAAAAATTCATCCGTTGCCTCTAAAATATGCACAGTGGAGGATAAGTAATTGTTTCAACTGATTGAATTTCCTACTCTTTAAAGTGAGAATAGGAAGACCAGTCTGTTTTAGCAGCATATATAAAGAGAAGTTGGTCATATGTTTTAAAAGCATCCTATGTGCAGAGCACTTATATATTTAGGTAAAATTGCATCATTGTGTCTATGGAACTGGATTCAGGTTTATTTTTTAATTGCAACAAAAAAAATCCAAATTTAACAATATCATCTAACAGTTTGATAGATTTGGCTTGGGCTTTCTGACATTCAGTGTATTTCCTAGACATGTAAGATCTTAGGTTGGTTAAAGTTTAGCTTAACATGCAAAAATAGTTTTAATTTTTTAAAAAAAAAAGTGGTCTGTGTTCTGCTTACATTTGTGCATATGAAAAATTTTGACATAATGTGAATGAGAAATATATAAATTCATGGATCTATTTTTTATATATACAGTGATCACTGGATGAAATGTTCCAGAAATAAATGAATTGCAGCCATGAAGAAACTATGAAGAAAATCAGTGTGGTGAACCTTGATAAACTTTTAGATAACTTCTCAGAGATAGAAAAGGTAAAAAATGTCAAAACTGCTAACTATAAATATTTTGTGACATTTTAATAAGCTTTTCAAGTGAAAGTTTCTTCTAAGTGGTATTGACTGATTCTTATTAATATGTCTTGTAATACCAACTTTGTTTGGAAAGTGTTTGTATTGACTGTATCTCAGAGTAATATGAGTGACTTCTGTGGAGTCTGAGAAGCCTTTGTTTATGTGCTAGAATTTTAATGGTGCTGAGGCCAATTTTGGCTTCTCAGGAAAAGTATGGAAGTCTCCCTTTGTATCAGAAGCTGATATTGGAGATAACAGTATTACACAGCTTTGCTGGACTATCCTTTCAGAAATTGTTCCTTGTTCTAGAAAAAATGTCATTGCCATAGCAGGAGCATCTGTTCTTATATTCCATATGCATTGAGCTCTCTTTATTTTATGTATATGTCAGTTCTTAAAAGATTGATCCACTGAGAAAAATCACTATTGTATTTCTTGTTAGACCCACATTGGCCAGCTTCCTGGTGATTGATCCTGATCAGTAAATCCATACTAGAGAGAATATAAAAGGGGCTCCTGAAATAAATTTAGTGTTTCTCATGGAAAAAAAATATTGTACCAATTCCTATTCACACCCATTACTCATGTTGGCGCTCAGCAAAGGCATTGACAGCCTCTTATGCAAAGCAGTAGAAAGAACCTTGCTGAGGATTGATCCAGACTGCAGACTACAGAATTGAGAAGAAACCAGTTTATAACTAGTGATGTAAGTTGGCATTCTTGGTTCCACAGGGTAAACTATCAATAGCACAGGCTTTCAAGTCTAGCATTGTTCTTCTCTATAACAGCATTTCCAGAATGGCAAATAATACAGGTTTGTGACTGTAGTATTGTGAAAATGTTAATTTTTATATTAATTTAAAACTCAAGATTTAAAATTTAGATCAAAAGATATTAGTATAACTTCAGTCTTTTTCCAATTTTCTAGAAAACATCAGAAATTAATGAAGCAAATAGCCTACTGGCCTAAATTTCATTAACTACATCAAATTGTTGGAATGCTGATATGGAAAACTTCCATTATTGCCCATAAAACAATAACATCCTTATTTGATGGCTAGAAACAAAAATGTATTAGTTTTATTAAATTGTTCATATTGCTTATTAAAATGGTTTTTAGTCTGTCATCAAACTAAAAGCTAAAATTAAGCAGTAATCATGTAATAATAATTTGAATTATTTGTATAACCAGTAAGACTTAGACTAATATTTAATCAAGTTGATTATAAAATATTTGAGAAATGTTTATAAAAAAATATAAAATGCAGGAAAGCATGTTTAGAGGGGATGGATCTTTGAAGTCTTTCCTGTTACAAATTTTGAAGTCTCTGCATTCTGTCATGCCATGGGAATTATTTCATTTTAACAGATGTGGATTATACTGAAGTATCAACATCAAAAATGTCCTTCAATTGTAGGTGTCCACTTTGAAACATAAGAGGTCTAATTTGTTGATGTATCTTAACCATTTCATAGGTTCGGCATGCTTCTTTTCATTGATTTGTAGTTACACCTTTTCAGTACCTGGAAGCTCAGATCTCAAGGTGGGTATCCATAAAATGAGGAACACATGGTCAAGAACACTTTCATCTGGTTTTAATGTGCATGCAGAGTTGTGGTATATTGCATATGCACATTAGTTTGCAGTATGCCTTGTGGCAAAGAATACGGACAATGGAATGCTAAAACTGTCTCCTGACATGGAACGTGGCCTGCAAGTGTGAAAGGCTGGTCACCATTGGTGTAAGTGTCTTAACAGTACCACTAACTCTTTGAGAGAGGCAGGGATAGAATCTGCTGCTCAGTGATGATAAATCCTTCTTTTTCCTATAGCATCTTGTCTCATTCATAATAAATTTTTGACTTTCTATAACTAACAAGAGAATGGTAGTGTTTTATCCCCAAATCACTATCTTTATCACTCCCCATTCTCTTCACCTTCTCATTCTGGGGAGAAACTGGATAACTACACATATATTCAAGACAAATTATGATTATGAGCATTCATAATTTGGATATGATAGAACTAAAAAGTTTGACTTGAGTGGTTGGACTCACAGTATTCCTAAAGCCTGTTTTCTTATATCCTGCCTTTATCCTACCCTGTATTTCCTGTTTATCCACCTCACTTCATTGCATTGTGTGTCTGTCATCTTACCACTACTAAATTGTGGCATCACATATCATTACCTTGGGTGAACAATTGGATGACGGGTCGGGCTCAAAGAGTTATAGTAAATGGGGTTACATCAGGCTGGCGGCCAGTCACCAGTGGGGTTCCCCAGGGCTCAATTTTAGGGCCAGTGCTCTTTAATGTTTTTATAAATGATCTGGACGCAGGAGTCGAATGTACATTAAGTAAGTTTGCCAATGATACTAAATTAGGAGGAGCTGTGGACTCCCTTGAGGGTAGAGAGGCCTTACAGAGAGATCTGGATAGACTAGAGAGCTGGGCAATCACCAACCGTATGGAATTTAACAAGAGAAGTGCCGGATTCTGCACCTGGGACGGGGTAATCCTGGTTATACGTACAAATTGGGGGACGAGAGGCTGGAGAGCAGCCCCGCGGAAAGAGATCTGGGGGTTTGGGTTGATGGCAAGTTGAATATGAGTCAACAGTGTGCCCTGGCAGCCAAAAGGGCCAACCGTGTCCTGGGGTGCATCGAGCACAGCATAGCTAGCTGGTGGAGGGAGGTGATTGTCCCACTCTACACTGCACTGGTGCGGCCCCACCTCGAGTACTGTGTGCGGTTTTGGGTGCCTCAATATAAGGCGGCCATCAAACTATTAGAGTGTGTCCAGAGGAGGGTGACCAAGATGGTGAAAGGCCTTGAGAGCAAGACTTATGAGGAGCAGCTGAGGTCACTTGGCTTGTTCAGCTTGGAGAAGAGAAGGCTGAGGGGTGACCTCATCACAGTCTACAACTTCCTCAAGGGAGGCAGTGCAGGGGGAGGTGCTGATGTCCTCTCTCTGGTGACAAGCAATAGGACATGAGGAAATGTAATGAAGCTGCATCAGGGGAAGTTCAGGTTGGACCTTAGGAAAAGGTTCTTCACTGAGAGGGTGGTCGGTCACTAGAACAGACTTCCCAGGGAAGTGGTCATGGAACCGAGCCTGTCAGAGTTCAAGGAGTGTCTGGACGATGCTCTTAGTCATATGGTTTAGTTTTAGGTAGTCCTGCGAGGAGCAGGGAGTTGGACTCAATGATCCTTATGATTCCCTTCCAACTTGAGATATTCTATGATTCTATACTATCCTTTTTCTCCTGGCAGCTGCCATTTCTCTTCACCATTGGTTGCTGCTTGGCTCATAGTTCTAGAATCTCTCCCCCAGTAGAACCTAGCTCTGTTGTGAGCTGCCCCTCCCATCTGTGCCTCGGTTTCTTCCACAATGTTTTTCCTAGTCTCTGCCTTTTTCTTCATTAAGCATCATTAATAACCAGCAGAAGGAAACACCATGGTTACAGGACACAGAGTCTGACATCAGCTCTAATTACAGAGGAGCAGTTACCTCTTTGAAGATACAATAGGAGAAGTCTTGATCAGTTTTGGGGGTGTTGATGTGAGTCTTGACAATTTAATAGCCAGTTGTAAAAAGTCTCTAGGGAGCATGTACAAACTGAGATTTTCTGAAGTCAATAGCTTGACTGAATTTGAAATGACCACATTTTCACAGGGAAGGTCAGACAAACATTTGATAGATGCTAGATCTCCTCCATTGACAGCTGAAAAGTTCCTACTCTGAAGAATAAATATTTTAGCAATAATGGCCATTCATGTGATAGGAGGGCAAACACATGAAAACTAATGACAAAGGACATTTTAGGAAAGCACCATTTCTCATAGCCCATAATGGATTTTTTCTTCATGTTCATTTTTACTACCTTTAGGTATGCAATTCAATTATTGTAACTTATTATTTTAAGTACTTACTGTTAGTTTTCATACCTTCATACACTTTTTATCAATTTATAATACTCACTGTATGTAAAACAAATTTGAAACAGCCTTAAAATCAGTATTTAGCAAGCTTCTGTAAGCTATCCAAATGGATTTACAAAAGGGAGCTATTTTAAGAGAGGAAAGAATTTAATAAATTTAATTAAATGTTAAGAAATTAAACATTTAGGCCCTGAAAGTGTGTTTTCATCACTGATATTTTCAACAGCCTTGAAGAACTAAAACATTGCAGCAGGCAATCCTCATTTAATGTAGAAAAGTAATTTCTTTTGCTTTTAAATTTCCTTTATTAAAACATTTAGTTGTAGATAGTGTTGTATAGCAAAGTTCCCCAGTGCTGCAGTCTTCCTCCCTTTATAGATTGCTGAGTTTAACAGAGATTTCCAGAGAGTGTGATACACTATCTGGAAACTCACAGATCCATCCAATAATAACTAGCTTGTTACCATTTTTCAACCCCCTATCCTATACACTGTGTTCACTGCATCTTTCCAAAATAAACTATAATTCCTATATACACCAAACTTTTGCTGTTTAAATAGCTACTAACAAAATACTCAACAGGCTTTCCTCTTGCATGCCATTGTCTTACCTGAAGTCCATCTATGAAAGCAGAAACATGGGATAATAACATTGCTAAATAAGCTAAATCTCAAATATGAAGTAATTTAAATTATTCTTATTTTAAATGCCCAATATCTTCTTTACTTTTTCTGAAGTTTTGTGGTCTGCTAATAGAAAGCTAGGAATCTTTAAGCTGATTCATGTGGTGAAAGAGAGATTTAAATGAATATACTCCATAAGTCATTCCTGCAAAAGATGTCTTTCTCCAAAGTTATGATGTGATGAATGAAATAAGATTAACTTCCTAAAAAAAACAAACAAACAAACCACCAACCTGATTTGTAAAGCAAGATTTTCAGTCATCTTTACAGTGGGCAAAGCAGTATATTTTTCCAACTATTCAAAAAAAAAAATTGGTTGAATGTTCTTGGAAGACCAAGAAGAAGGATTATGTTTAAAATTCTGTTATTAAAAATGTATGTTATTCTCTTACACTTTTGATCACAGTTTAAAAAATAGTACTTAAACATGGTGTTTATTATTTGTTTTCAATTGTTATAATGAATTCCAAAATTAAAATTTTTAATAAATTATTCAAAAATACTGGATTTTTCACTTATTTTAGAATGTACTACTCTACAGAATGTGACAAAAGGTCTAACACAAACCATTGAAAACCAGTGTAACATGAAAGGTAAAAGCAAAAATGTTCTTATAATTTAGAATGAGCAGGCATTTAAATTTTTTATTTATATTTACTGCCAGAAACTCACTGGCAGCCAAACAGAAAGGAAACAAAATATATCTAAAAACAATCCTGTGCAGATTTTGGTGGTCCATGTGCTTAATAAATGTCTATTGCTATTATCCCACTTAGAATCCACATGTAAAAGAAGTTCTGTCTCAGTGAGATTTTTAATCAGGAGTTGGGTTTTAAATTAATTTCAGCATAGCACAGGAAATTTTACAAAAAGCGAGAAAGTATCATTTGACTATTGGACTGTAGTCTATTAAAGCATTTACACATAGCTTTTACCAAAGTGCTTTGTTAAACCAAAGAGTATTAATTCTCAGTGTAATGTTATTAAAATTTAGTTGTTATCCATATATACTTGACAATTATTCATTGCTATTTTAAAATAAAATATATAAATATTTGTTATATCATTATATCACAGTTTAGCTGTACACCATATACTTAATTTTATACCCATCGTATGTTCAAAGCATATTAGCATAAATATTAATAAACCTCTAAAAATTGGAAGTATACAGCTGTTTTTAATACTCAGAATTACTTTTAATAATCAAAAAAGCATTACCTGCTTTTTCTAACTTCTGGTTTTGAGATGTTACTTTCTAGTTTTTGGGAAACAAGTCCTTAAAAAGTGGCATCTTCCAATTCAAAACTGTTGTAGACAGACATGATAATAATGTTTTATTTTCTGAGCCAAAGAACTTTGCATCTAGATTTTCTTGACTGCATCAGTTATCAGAAGGCTAAAAACAGTTCAAAGTAGTAATACAAGACAAATTTTATGATTAAACTACGAATTTTCTTGTTAAAAAATGGAGACTGAGATTATGTAGCGCTCTAAATGAAAATTATCATGTCTACAAAAAAGTTTCCTAAATTTCAGACAAGTCAAAAAATGAAAGTAATTACCTTATTCTGCTTTCATGCTAATAATACTGTCAAAATGTACTACTTAGTGTATCATACAGTTTTTTATTTATATAGATGAAAATGATAGACTGAAGGATACCATTCACATCTTGGAAGAGAAATTAAAGGCTTCTGAACAGGTGTGTCACAAATGATCATTCTTTAGGTAAGAGGAATAATATTCTGTCTCTATTGTAGTAGTTCATATATCTTTATATTCCTGGGTTTGCTACTGATCCCATTATTGTTGCACTTTTCCTAGAGTTTATCATGTGCAAAAAGAGAAAAGTTGTTCTCAAGAAGGTATCAATATGAGAATGTGTTACAGGGACTAAGAGGTCAAAACTACTAAATGCTGAGAACTCTGGCTCAATCTAAGATGCACTTATTTTTTTAGCTGTATTTAGCTTTAAATTCAACTTTACATTCTAAAATCTAATCCCTTGCATGAAAATACATTTTTGTGTGGAAATAACTTTTTTATATTCAAGATGCCTGCTCTACTGCCAGAGAATCAAGAACCATCTGAATTTTGTCTATGGTTTCTTTGGGAGTAAATGCTACAAGAGAATAGGCCCCTGTGTCTCATAATAAATTCCATTTACCATTTCTCTACTATCTATCCCACTCTTTTTTGAAAAGGAGGTAACACCAGCAGGGCTAGCCACAAGTTGTGTTAGTTCTCTGTGTTAAAATTGCACATCTGTTACCTGTATAGGATTAGGAATTTCACTGCTGATTTTCTTTGCCTGTGTTTGTACTAACCATGAGTTTATATTAACTTTTTATACCATTAGAGCTGTTATCTTGACAGTTTGGGAATAAAATAAGTAATGTCTTCTGAAAGACATGAGAAAACTATGATTATTTACATTATATATGTATATGTACATGGTGGAGCTTCCTAGTGTTCTGAAGGCTATGTCCGTATCTTGGCTATGTCCGTATCTTGACTATGTCCGTATACACTGTTACCACCAATCAGTAACTGCCTTTGTGAGTGCCACTGAGCATTGCTTTGGTCAGTGGCTACCTACAGCTGAAGGCTCTGACAAGAGCTTTGGAGTAAGCACCTCTACATTGGCAACTACAGCCAATTACTTGATAATTCTGGAGTACTTCTTATTGGAGCAAACTTATAATAGGTGTGCTCAAACTGTTTACTCGAGTATCAGTGCCACCAGCATCACTACCACTAATACCACTGATGTTTCTACTGCTGCCAGTATGAAGTTGGGGAATCCTTGGTATAAGCAATATTAATAAAATTACATACTTTAAATACCATTTTTGTTATACAATCTTACAGTCAAAAATCCATAAAAGTAAAACTGTAGTCACTTAACTAACTGCAGCACTGTATCAGATCCTGGATTGGGGAAAGAAATATCACCTCTCCATTTTCCCATTCTTCTAATAAGAACAATTTCTAATTTTATATTAACTGATAGATGTAATACAATGCAATATCTGCTGCATTTTTCATCTGTGGACTTCAGCCAGGTTGTGTAAGAAGTAACTAGGCATTTTGAATTTATTAGATCAAGGATAAAACAAGTATTGAATTATAGAGTACTGTACATTTTGGCATTAATGTTGTGCTTTGCAGAAGGCTTTCTAAGTAGCACAGAAACTTCAAGGAATATAAAGATCAGATTGAGAAACTTATGATAGAAATTAAAAACAAAGAGGAAGACCGCAAATTAGAAATAACACAATTGAATTGTGACGTAAGAAAAAAAATGTAAGTTCTCTGAAGACTGAGTGCTATAGCATTGAGTAAACCATATTGTAACCTGTAAAAGCTATACTTCATTTAGGATCAGTACAAGCAATGGTTTTACTTCTTAATGGCAACATATGAAAGCTAGAAGTGGACAGTATTTAACTGAATTTTATCTTAGCTCAAGAGAGTAGGCAGTGGCAATGAGGTAATAGTACAGCAACACAGGATGAGTAGAAATTCCCAAACAGGTAGAACAGACACAGGGAACTTGGACCTAAAAATCTGAAGGAATAAAATTTGGGATTAAGTGTTGACTGGAAAATTGCTTTGAACCTTAAGCTAGACTGCTGTTAGAGTGTCCCAGCTATGCTCAGGAGAGTAGGATGTTATTTTTGCAAAAAAATAATACTGCAACAAGAAACACCTGATTTCAATGTTGGGTTTTTTTCATTACTGACATAGCCTTGTGTGGCGGTGTGCTCCCCCTGTACCCTCCTGCCCCCCCCACCTGACCTTTTCCCATGCCCCTGCTCAAGTGATAATCACCAGTGGCAGTTGTGATGGATGCATCCAGCTCAAAGTGGATTCGGGGGAGACAGATAACAACACAACAGCCAAGGGCTAATTTATGGCAATGATGTGTCTACCTAACCACAGTGCTGGTCAGTGTCCAACTCAAGCCAGATTTGGAAGGAACTAACATACGGAGTTGGTATGTAAATATGACTATGAGTCAATCATCTTACCCCCATAAATAGTGAGCAGCCCAAGAGCCCTTTGAGCTCTCCTGCATGGCAGCGGGCTGCACGCCAGGATCTCCCCTTGAGTAGGGACGCCTCTCAAGATTACTCCTCGAGGTTGAGAGATTCCTTGCCGCAACAGATCCTCGGTAAGTGACTAATAGCATGCTAAACTTTGAAATCTTAGCTAAGTGATATAAAGGATTGGTTGTGTATATATAATCCTTTAGACATAAACCATTGACTAAGTCTGGGACTAGGATTGGATCCAGCCGCACCTAGACTCCTCTCTGAGAAGGAGTTTAGAAAGCAAGGGGGTCCTCTCTGAACCTCATGACTCAACGGGAGGGTCTCCCTGACAGTCTTGTCTGACCCTGTCCTCTATGCAGTAAATAATCAAGTGTATCTTGCCATCGAATCTCATTAAACCACTGTCGCATTTATTATCAAACTTTGGTATCAATAAACATATTGCTCTTACAAGTGCACTCTCACTCCATCCGCGACACCTTGAAGAGTAGGATTTTTTAGTCATCCACTTAGCTGAAAAAAGCCAAAGTCTTTGTAAAACTTGATGCTTCTTTAAAGAGACTCCATCTCACTGGGGCAAGATGGTTTCCACATAGTTTTAAAGTATGTTTTTTGTTTGACTGAAGTTGTTTTCCAGTGAAATATTGACCTGCTGTTCAAGAAAGCTTTAATATTTGGGAAATGCTGTCATTTTTTTATCTAAACATCTTCTATAATTTAATCATCGTATTTGTTCTTACTGTGTTATTAGTTGAAGTAAAAGAAGTGGAGTATAAAGAACAGAGAGAAAAAAGAACTGGAAATATTAGAGCTAACTAGACAGCTGAAAATTCAAAATTAAGAGAAGCAGAATGAAATAATTAAACTGCAGATAGAGGTATGTGTTATGAAGCTGAGTTAAAGATCAGTTGGGCATTGGGTAAACTTAGAAGAGACCGTGTAGTGAAAAATGTTGTAATTAGTACTTAATAAAGTAATATGATGGAATCTAGGAAACTTAAAAAGCGATTGTCTTTACAAAGATCAGTGGCATGTGCTCCCTTCCATAATGGTATCTGAGTCACTTCTGCTCAGAAATCAAGAGTTCTACCTACTGTATAGGGAGAGTGAAGCTTGCTGTGTTCTTGTTTTAAATTAAATTATTTTGAAAATTTGGCTAGTTTTTGAGCTATAAAGAAATGAAATAATGTTTTCTGCTTATTTTTATTCTTTTTAATTTCTGAATGCTGGGAAGATGTGAAGTGGTTTTAGTACAGAACTGTTAACTGTTAACTTGGGAATTTAAGATAGAACTGACATAAATGACTGTGATATAAATCATATGTTAATATAACCTGAGACTTTAACTGCTAGGACCTGCTACTCCGCAACGGGCAGCTCCATTGAGCTGATGGGTGCCCCTTTCCGACTCCTTGCTCACACACACACACTCACTCTTGGGCGCTTTCTCTCCCCTCAGGTTTGACCCTAGGTTTCCCCGAAGCAGAGTCTCCGACACGATGTACGCCAGACAAATTTATTGAGTGGTACAGCGGATAAAACAGCTCAAGCTGGGTGCCTCCAGAGAGGGACCCCGAACAAAGAAATCCCTGGGCAATTATACCCTTACAATCTAAGTTCCCCTCCCCTCATGCGACGGTTCGGTCCAATACCAATATTTAGGTCTGGGGTCTTCTTGTTCCTTATTGGATCCTTTCTCTGTCTCCAGGCGTGACATTCCTTTTCTTGTCTTAATGGATGTGGCTTCTGCTGATGGTTGTGGCTACCTTATCTTTCTGGTTTGCACCGGTTTCAGGGCCTTCCTTCATGTAGCTAAGTAAAAGTTCAGTATACAGTCAGTGTACCTAGGTGAAAGTTCACAGCTTGTGGCCTAAGGCTTTAGCAAGTCTTGCTACTAATGCTCCATTTGAGCTAGAAAGTACAACATATATATGTACATTATTGGTTTTGTAGGAATGACACAGAAATAGGATTCTGGGGAAGTAATCTTTGTAATTTTGTGATACAAAATACTGAGAAAAATATTCTTCTTAGAATATTTCTCATTAGCAATAGCATATTGTACTGGTACATAATTCTACGTGATAATTAATAATGAAGCCTTTGCTTGCATTTTTACAGAAGCTTCAGCATCTCCAGGAGGAGAAAAACAAGGAAATTTAAATTCTCCAAAACACCATAAGAGACTTAGAGCAACATCTTAATAAAGGCCAGGACTTGCACTTCAAACAGAGGCGATTTTGAGTAAATTACATGAAATATTTCAGTAGTACATACAATGAGAACTAGAAACAGTATATTTAAAGCTCTGCACCTGAAAGTAAAAACAAAATATGAAGAAATACTGAATATTTTTAATTGAAAACTCTCTTGTCAAATATTCCAAAGGCATGCATTCTGCTTATATTCAGTACTGCTTTCTTGCTAATCAGCATTCATGATAAAAAGATTCAGGTTTCATAGGAGTAATAATTTCCCTATTAAATCATCATTAATTATGTTGTACACTTTCAGAGCAATTTTCCTTTGAATATTCTCTTCTTCATCCAGGAATCGTTTGAACTATATTTTTACTTCAACTTGGTTAATCAAAGTTCAGAAATGCTAAGCTACAGTCAGAGAAGTTATACAAGTTTCAGTGGTATATTACCTTACTAATCAATACAGATTTATCAAATTCAGCACTGTTATAAACAAAGATAAACATTAAACCAAGATTGAATTTGTTCTGCCCCTCCCTCTTTTTGATACTGATACTGATTCTGCATGAAGGGTTGTTAACATTGTTTCTCACTTTAGGCAGGATCTTATTGATTTAGTGGGATTTTACAAGCTGTAGTAGTATGTATTAATAGACCCTGATACCGTGTCGTGGTTTAACCCCAGCCAGCAACTAAGCACCACACAGCCGCTCGCTCACTCCCCCCCGGTGGGATGGGGGAGAGAATCGGAAGAGTAAAAGTGAGAAAACTCATGGGTTGAGATAAAGACAGTTTAATAGGTAAAGCAAAAGCCACACGCACAAGCAAAGCAAAGCAAGGAATTCATTCACTACTTCCCATCGGCAGGCAGGTGTTCAGCCATCTCCAGGAAAGCAGGGCTCCATCACGCGTAACGGTTACTTGGGAAGACAAACGCCATCACACCCAATGTCCCCCCCTTCCTTCTTCTTCCCCCAGCTTATATACTGAGCATGATGTCATATGGTATGGAATAGCCCTTTGGCCAGTCTGGGTCAGCTGTCCTAGCTATGCTCCCTCCCAGCTTCTTATGCACCTGGCAGAGCACAAGAAGCTAAAAAGTCCTTGACTAGTGTAAACTCTACTCAGCAAGAACCAAAACATCAGTGTCTTATCAACATTATTCTCATCCTAAATCCAAACACAGCACTCTACCAGCTACTAAGAAGAAAATTAACTCTATCCCAGCTGAAACCAGGACATACCGTATCTAAGCCACAAAAGTTAAGCATATAAATCTCTTACATTAAAATAATGCAATTACTGCTTGTATCTTACATTTGAGATAAAAAGTTATTTTGGCACATTGCTTAGGAATAAGCTTTTCTTGTACATAATTTGTATCCCTAGGTTAGAAAAAAATCCCACTTTTGAATATATTCCATCTTCTTAATAAAAAATGATTAAAATATCTGTTTTGGTTATCTTCTATTCTTGATTGCAAAACATCAGACAGGAGCCCCTAGGTCATGGTTTATGCTCCTGTCCTCACAAATTCAAGCAGAATGTTAGAAGAGAAACAAGAAAGACAAATTAATCAAGAATGCAGAGACCTTCCCAATGCAACTGAAAAACAAACTATGGGTCAATTAAATTTCTTTAAATTATGAAGCTTTTCAGTGATGGAATTTAACAGGTATTGTGTAATCCTAAGAGTACTGCTCTAAAAGTCTACTTCTTTGCAATATTTTAACTCTACACACCTGTCAGTATAATTTTTAATTGGGGGCAATAAAAACACTTAATCTGTTAATTTTTCCACTCTCGCAATTATATGAATTTAGGCAGTAGGACTCCCTTACATTTTTAAGGTGCTTAGTTTGGTTTTCAGGCTCAGTTTCTTGCCTTTTCCTGTCACTGTCAGGTGTCACTAGTTTCACTTGCTGCTGGTGACTCTCAGGCAGCAGTGAGCAGACGTCATTGTCAAGATTCAGTGATGTCCTCTGCTGACAGCTGGCCATGTCACCTGCAAGAATTTGGAAGTGCTCCACAACACTGTCAAGTGACAGAATTTCCTAGCTCTTCAAACAAAAGATGTTGACGACGACAGCATCAGCTACTAGAAGCTGAGTCTGATGCTGTCTGCCAATTTCAAGTTAACTGTTTTTTACAGCTGGTTTTCCCTTTTTTCATAGCTTTTTATCTCGTGTAAGAATTTCCACACTTTCTCCTGGAGGAACAGTGTCTACCTGTTCATGACTCTCTGTCTGATCATGTCTGTTATGGCCAAAAACTCTATGACGCCGACTGCTGTGAGGATGATGTTTTTGAGTTTCAGAAGGAGCCTGATGATTCTGATTTTTGAAATGATGATTGCCCTCGTGATGGTTGTGGTGGTGTCTGTGTCTGTGTCTCTGTCTGTGTCTGTGTCTGTGCAGGTTGTGGTGATGTGAATGTTGACCAGTTGGTTTGGGTTCTATCTATCTCTGCTAGCTTTTCATCTCCTTTTTTAGTAATGTTTTCACATATGTCAATATCAGGTTCCTACAAAACAGAAGTTTGCATTAAATACAAGGCATTGTTATTTAATGAAATTAGTTATAAAATATTAATTATCTTAACATTTTTGCAGAACCTGAAACCCAATTATAATTTTTTTGTGCTACTTTGCTGAAGAAAGATATGAATGTATCAAAAGGAACCTTGTTTTACAATACCACTGATAACTGGACAGGGATCTTAATGTAAACTTTTAAGAATTATAATTCAAGTAATTGCTAATAAAAAGTAGGATCCCACATTTCACCTGCCTGAGGCCTACATTTAGCCAGAAAACTGTATGATGGGAACCAAAACAATATTTCTTCTCATTGAACTTTTATGACTATGTATGTACATTTCTTGATAATCCTTAAAGTAGTTCTGTTCTCTAGTTATATGTAAAACAAAGCTACCCTTCTTTTATAACAGTAACAATACTTTGTCACTTTGTATTATCACTTTTTAAAAGTAACTATTGTATACTGTGTTTAAACATAAACTAAAAGGAATAGTAACTCAAACCAGCTCAGATTTGACTCCCAGGTTTTCAGAAAATATACTATTTGTTTAAGTACCTACCTGTCCCCAAAAACTAGAGTAGCTAAATGCTCACTAGCTGTACGTTACTCCAGAAACAGAATTAGCATCCAATAATTGCATTTAGATTTCTGAAAATTATTTGCATTTCTATCAAGGGCAGGAATTCAGATAATCAGTCTATTATAAATTAGATCTAATTCATTTTGAAAAATGTTTAAAAGCTCTCTGTCAAGACACATGAAATGTGTAGATTCTAAATCATGTCTTTTTGGATTAACCACACTGAAATAATTTTTTTTAAGTACCAGTCAAATCCAGTTTCCTTTTCTAGTATATATAGAATGAAGCAAGAAAATACCGTGTAAGAGCAATTTCCATACTTGTTTTCACAATATGCAATCTTAATAGATTCTTCTATATATTGGAAAGACAGGAAGGAACAGGGCAGACCCAGATGATACACTAGACAGCCACATCTAAGGAGAGAAAGACTTTGTGGTTACATATACATAAACATATACATAAAATTAAATATGTCTTCTTATCATACCTTATTTTATTCACGTCGATCCACCCATACTGTACAATCCCATGGAGAATGTTTCTGTCCAAGGAGCTTACAGGGAAAAACAGTATCTGCCTTAAAAACATCTGCCCACTCAACTGCATTGGTCAATAGTGTGAAGCATGATTTCTGGCTGATGTAATAATTCTACTGGCAGAAGCCTCTAGTTTAGTGGCATTTAGACTAGCAAAGGTACACTCATTATAGACCTATCTTGAGGAGGGCTGTTTGCATAGTGGTACAAATCTCCACATGGTTGTTGCATCCATACAAGGAATGTTTTAATGCAGCATGACATGTTTTTTGATTGGAATGTGCATTGCAGTGCATCTGCATTAGTGATTTAGTGCGCATGAGGGGATTTTTATGGTGCCTATTTGCCCCATGTCTGTACTTGAGTGTTCTGGTATGCACTTGACTATACAACTGGTACATTCAAAGGAGCTGGAGTAAATGTGGAAGTTGCACAAGACAGCACCTTGTTAAGTACCCCACCTGCAATGTCAACACACAGTCCTCTAGCCTTAGCTCCCTACGTGTCTGCAGTGCACATCTAGGACCAGCAACAGGCAAAGAGTTCATTGCCAATAAAGGCACAATAAGGACATACGTTCCTAGAACCATAATGGATCACAGCCAAACTAGTGCCAAACCAATTCATAGTGTAGGTATATCCTATGCGTTGACAGCACAAAACTGTTCAACCTTTCAAATGCTATGGGCCAGTTGTCAGCTTTGGGGCCCCTCCATGCACTACATACAGCCACCTTCTGTTTGTCTGTCATGCAACAGCAACCTTCCATACTTAGGCATATTTGCTGCTGTAACATGCAATCACTTTCTAAAGATCATTCCAGTGCTAGTTTCATCCCACAAGCCTAATTTAGCTAATTTGTGCAATTTCATCATATTACCAAAAAAAAAGTTAAGTAACTTTCTAATTCTTTATTCAGTATGAACTGAGAATGTTCGTTACAGTAACATAATAGTAATTAAGATGGACAAATTAGAAGTGCAGGACTTGCCAAATAATTTCCATCACATCAAAACTGAAAAATCAGCATTTCAATTAAACAATTGTTATTGCTTCTGCCAAAAGATACATGTCCCAGAATCCTATGATCAAAAAGCTATTTTTTTACAAAGTTTTAAGTTTCATCTAAAGACTAATTTTTCCATACGGCTACATGACATTTTCAACAATTCTGGTCAAAATGTTTTCATGAGAACTCAGATGATAGCTTTTCTCATTTGATTCTACTTTCACATACATGGATGTAATGAAGTTGTCTGAAAATAAAAACAGTGTAAGACCAGAATCATTCTATCAAATTCTACACTCAGTTATATTAATCTAAATCCACAGTAATTACAAAGAAAAATATATTTATCTCAAACTTACTTAAGCAAAAGCAGACTTTTCTTTTGTAGCTTCCTTTTACCAATAAAAGTGCAAGTGCTTTACTTAGTGCAACTTAGAAGCTGATTATGATGTCTTTGTTGTGAGGTAACCAGGTTATTTGCAAAACAATGAAATAATAGAGAGATTTTTACAAAGCATTACTCTAAATACATGCAAATATTTTCCTGCTTTCTCTCTAAACACAAACCTGTCATAAATGAGAAAATCATCTTTGTTTCCATTTAAGGTAGTCCAGACATCAGCTTGCTGCTCATCTTGCTGGTAGACAGTAATACAGTCTGAAACACTTTCTTTCAGTAAGTGAAAACTCCTCTGGGAATAAGTTCCCTGATGGCAGACAACCACATATGAGGTATTGACCAGTCTTTCATTCTCCAACTTCACTCGCAGGTCCTCCAATCTAGTGGAGAATGTAAAGAAGCAAGATCATAAATCATTAGGGAATCATAAGATTTTTTTTTTCCTTTGCAATACAAAAATATTATTTTTAAATGTATGCATGCTTCCAAACATAGAATCATAGAAGCATAGAACTGTTAAGGTTGGAAAAGACCCTTAAGATCATCAAGTCCAACCGTTAACCTAACACTGCCAAGTCCACTACTAAACCATGTCCTCAAGCACCACATCTACCCATCTTTTAAATACCTCCAGGGATGGGGACTCAACCACTTCCCTGGGCAGCCTGTTCCAATGCCTGACTACCCTTTCGGTGAAGAAGTTTTTCTAATATCCAACCTAAACTTCCCCTGGCGCAGCTTGAGGCCGTTTCCTCTCGTCCTATCGCTTGTTACTAGGGAGAAGAGACCGACCCCCACCTCGCTACAACCTCCTTTCAGGGAGTTGTAGAGAGCAATAAGGTCTCCCCTCAGCCTCCTCTTCTCCAAACTAAACAACCCCAGCTCCCTCAGCCGCTCCTCATAAGACTTGTTCTCTAGACCCTTCACCAGCTTCGTTGCCCTTCTTTGGACACACTCCAGCACCTCGATGTCCTTCTTGTAGTGAGGGGCCCAAAACCAAACACAGTACTCGAGGGGCGGCCTCACCAGTGCCGAGTACAGGGGCACTATCACCTCCCTGGTCCTGCTGGCCACACTATTCCTGATACAGGCCAGGATGCCATTGGCCCTCTTGGCCACCTGGGCACACTGCTGGCTTATAGTCAGCTGGCTGTCAACCAACACCCCCAGGTCCTTTTCCGCCAGGCAGCTCTCCAGCCACTCCTCCCCCAGCCTGTAGCGTTGCGTGGGGTTGTTGTGACCCAAGTGCAGGACCCGGCACTTAGCCTTGTTGAATCTCATGCAGTTGGCCCTGGCCCATCGATCCAGCCTGTCCAGGTCCCTCTGCAGGGCCTTCCTACCCTCCAGCAGATCAACACTTCCACCCAACTTGGTGTCATCTGCAAACTTCCTGAGGGTGCACTCAATCCCCTCATCCAGATGATCAATGAAGATATTGAACAAGACCGGCCCCAACACTGAGCCCTGGGGAACACCACTCGTGACCGGCCGCCAACTGGATTTGACTCCATTCACCACCACTCTCTGGGCTCGGCCGTCCAGCCAGTTTTTAACCCAGCGCAGAGTGCACCCATCCAAGCCGTGAGCAGCCAGCTTCTCCAGGAGAATGCTGTGGGAGACAGTGTCAAAGGCCTTACTAAAGTCCTAGTAGACAACATCCACAGCCTTCCCCTCATCCACTAAGCAGGTCACCTTGTCATAGAAGGAGATCAGGTTAGTGAAACAGGTTCTCCCTTTCACAAACCCATGCTGGCTGGGCCTGATCCCCCGGTTGTCCCGCACTTGCTGCATAATGGCACTCAAGATGATCTGCTCCATGACTTTTCCTGGCACCGAGGTCAGGCTGACAGGCCTGTAGTTCCCCGTATCCTCCTTCCGACCCTTCTTGTAGAGGGGCATCACATTTGCTAACTTCCAGTCATCTGGGACCTCCCCGGTTGACCAGGACTGCTGATAAATGATGGAGAGTGGCTTGGCCAGCTCCTCTGCCAGCTCCCTCAGTATCCTCGGGTGGATCCCATCTGGCCCCATAGATTTGTGGGCATCCAGGTGGAGGAGCAGGTCAGTGACTGTCACCTCTTCGACAACTGGGGCTTCACTCTGCGTCCTATCTCCATCTCCCAGCTCAGGGGCCTGAAAACCCCGAGGATGAGCAGTCTGACTATTAAAGACTGAGGCAAAGAAGGCATGAAGTACCTCAGCCTTCTCCTCATCCTTCGTGGCAATGTTTCCCTCCGCATCCAACAAAGTGATCCATCCATCACATAAGTGATTTGCCACATTCAACAAAAGTTAATATGCTCCATCTTGCTTTCATTACAGTGAATGTTATTTCCTCCCAATTTTAATTACAACAGTCTAACACTATTAAAACATTCTTGCCATTTGCCATGGCTATCAACTATACTGTCACCAAACCAGACTCTACAATAGCTAACATGTCATGGTTCCTGTCCTTGTAAGTAGAATGCAGTACTAAGTAAAGCAGACATCTGTTTTCACACTGAATTCAGTGTTATTTTTATTTCTTTTTTTTCACACTCTTCATGGTCTAACAGTTAGTTTATCTGATGTCTTTATTTAAATGCTGAGTTTTAGGTCACAGTTGGTTAAAGAATGCATAGAGTAAATACAGCAGGAAGGTGAATAATCAAGAAAGCAAACCTGCAGTAAAAGGCCAATAGCTCTCCCACTCATCTTGACACGGCCATTTTCTATAATAGTCAGAAAAGGGATATTACAGCAACTGGGTCAAAAGGATGGCTATAGAATGTGTGCATGACCTGGCTGGCAGTTATTAGTCTTCCCCTTTGGTGTCCCATCACAAAAATCTTTCTTTGCTATATAGTACAGAAAGCTGCTTTCTTGCTGTATGATGTGTTGGGGCTTTTTCCATTTCATTGGTATCAGGATCATGCCTTCCTACTGAAATGCTCTAGAAAATTCTTTTATTTTTTCAGTTTCAGGAAATAGCCTAGAACTTGAAAGATTCTTTAGAGCCTTTCTAAAATGTACGGAATCAAACCCAACTACCTTGAAAGCCAATCATAAAGTCCACTTTTTACTTTGACGGAGCCAGAGATTTACCACCACTTTTTCAAAATCCAGTTCTTGAAAAACTTGCAAAAACTATTATAATATGAAGTTATGCAGCCTAGAGGGGGAAACTAAGATGTTATTACAGTGATAAAAATCAAGCTCTGAAACTGGCGCTATGAGTTTTTAAGCCAATGTGATTTCACAATCACCAAATGAATCCAAGATAAAGGCTGTATGCAATTTCTGTTTGAGTCAGCTCAAAATTATTTTCTTGCTGCGGTTACTATCATGATACCTAATTATTTGTACAGAGGTAGGTTCTAGAAACCAGAGCACCAATGTCCCAGATCTTGTATGAAAATATAACACTGATGATTCCCTTGAATGCTTCATCTATTTTTCGCAAGGCCAGTCTTTACCTTATCTTCTGGATTTTTTTTTATATGTAGGACCTCTGAACAGGGGCTGGGAAAGCACATTAAAAGCACATGTTTTGATTTGCCTTTTCCCCTACAGATCTTACATAAGAAATGAGTGATCACAGGTCTCTGTTTCAGGTGTTCTAGCCATGTCAGAGAATTATGATGTTTCTTGGCTTCAGCATCTTTGTTACATTAATCATCTCATCTGTTACTAACTGAAGCATAGCTCTTGAGGAACTGTTTATGTTGGCTTTTCATGTGCTTCGAGTTTCATTAATGTCAAGTTGATCGTACTTTTACATTGTAAATACAATCTGGAGAAGGTGATCTGTCAGTCAGGACTAAGCCAAGAGCTGAAGAATCTGAGCCACTGGCACAGAACACTCCCGCTGGGAATTAACCTGGTCACCGGGTCACACATGCCAGCTGGGATGGCGGCATTTGAGGAAGCTAGAGTTCACTGAGTGCATCTGTAGTTGGGCACATATATTATCCTCAGATGGCATTAAAAAATTGACCAGTCATGTTTTAACAAAAACTGGGAAAGAGATTTACACTTACCTGGAAGCCTGCAGCAGGCACAAGTATCAGCTGGCTTGGAGGAGAGCTATCACTGTCACTGAGCCCCTAGAGTTCAGCATTGGGTTCTCCTCTTTGATATGCCATTCTGGGGGCTCCTTGCAGTTCTGGATCTCTGTCCCTCCTCCTAGGAGGAGACAGAGAGCCAGAACTAGCCCCAGCCCTGCCCACATGGCTGGGCTTTATCTGAAAAGAGAGAAAATTAAAAAAATGAGATCCATGCCTAAACAAAGTTCAGACTCTGAACTTCCCATAGCAAAACACAGCAGGATATTGGCCCCATTCAGTTAAAAAAAAAAAAAAAGTAAGAATAAATTTGAGCTATTATGTTTACTGCTTGATCATATTTCTTTCATTTTGCAGTGGAGTTCCCCTATAATAAACAGGCAAATTTTTTGTATGTTTTTTTTGTTGTTGTATGTAAACAGCTGAAGAGTAAGTGTTCAAAATAACTGGATTTTCTTTTAATGCTACTAATCAGACTAGGTCATTCCTTCCTCTTTGTAATTTTTTCTTGACTTGTTTTTAACACTTCAGTGATTTTAAAGTGGCCTCATTTCTCATGTTTTGAAATCAGTGGTGCTGAGCCAGTTTACACCAGTAAGAATCTAGACCAGTTCATTCCAGATTCCAGTGTGATTCCAACCGATTCCAGAGTAATTCCACTGACTTAAAAGTAATTAATTGCACCAACAGTGTATTTCAGTACACAGCAAGTATTACAAAACCTGGAAGAAAAAAAGAAGACTTAAAGATTTTTACAAGTCAGTCTGTAGCATTTGGATCCCATTGAGAAAAATCTCTTAAGAATGCAGGCACTAGAAATATAATTTTGCAAAAACAGGAAATGAAAACTCAGTTTCAGGATTCCCCAGATCTTACAAAATCTCCTGCCCACACTGAGTCCATTTAATGTTTATGAAAATCAAAACATATGAGAAATTCTGTAATTATTCTTTCCTTTTATTCCATTAACATAATAATGTTGGCTTAATGTGTTCAGAAAACACCCATTATTGAGAAATATATAACATTATAAAATTGCTCCCCAACATATCCTATAATTGTATAATTCCACCACTCGCATCAGAGTCTGACAGTAAACACAGAATGTTTTAGAAACATGAAGTTCTGATAAATAACATGCTTTTCATCAATCTTGTCATATTCCACAAAACTAAAGCATTTTAATAATTGATCTTTTAAAACAAGAGCCAGCTGCTGCAAAGCCAACATAATTTGTGAAATCCTGCTGTCCTTAATGTTTCTTTCCTGCAGTTCTACCAAAAGCATTTTAGGTACAGTACTTTGAAGATTAAACTGTGGTCCAATAGATATCAACAGGGCCAGTTTTTTACTCTTTCCACACATCTGGAAAGCTGCCTGCCTTTATAGGGATCCATTATAAACACATGAAACTCCTATGACATCTTGAGATCCTTCTACGCCTTTATAGCCTTCTGTGGCACTGGCATACAGTGCCCAGCAACAGCTGTCTCGCCCTGCGAACTAGATGAGAGCTATGTTCTGAATTATACTTCTCTTTGCATTTCAACTTTCTAGTTGGTTTCCAATGGAAATTTCCACAGTCAGCCTTTTCAGCCAAAGAAACAAGCAGACACTCTGCCAAATCTTAAGTCATGAAGCTCTTTCATAGCAAAACCAGCGCACTTACCCTTTCCTCCCCTGCCCCCTCCTTGGCAGCTCTGCTTAACTCCACTGCAGAAGAAAACAGTGTGAGGAAAAGGGCTGTGGTAATTATATGGCTCCTGTTTATCTCATTTTGCAGATATGGTTCAAAGTTCAGGGAGCTCATTCTGAATGACCTTGCAAGCAAAGCAAACCCCTTTAGCAAAAGTAGCCAAAATATTTCTCTGCTAACTAATTCCAAGTGGAAATCATTTATCATGCAGAATGGCAAGGTATTTTTAATATAATGACTTCAAGTATCAGGTTATGCAGTTCGTCAGTCACCCCAGTCAGCTGGAGGTAGTGGTACAGTCAGAGGAGGAGGGTGGGCTAAAGAGTCGTCATTTTTTGAACACAGTGGTAACCGCAGTAAGAGGGGAAGGTACATCTTTATTTATAAAAATGCTGAGCTAGCAGGTTTTTTTCTCATATGCTTTAGAGAATAGCATACCCTGTCTGAGGGCATGTGCAGTACAGAGCTCCTTTTTCCCAGCTGCTCTTGATTACATCACTTGGCTTTAAAACTTATTTCTGAAGAACCTGCCAGTTTATCATCTTCTGTTGAAGGTTAGAGCCCAGATCTTCAGCCATTTAAATCAATGTAGCTACATGAAAGCCATGAAGCTCTACCAATTGGCAACAGCCACTTAACTGTCTGTGTTACTCTGTTATGGTTTCTTAACACCATCATTACTGAGGTATCTGCGGACATTCAGGTTAAACTGTTTCTTGCTCTCTTTCTTCAGTGAGAGAATTGTTTATGCATGGAGTGTTTTATTTTGACAGCAGTTTGCTTGAGTTTGATTTCCTTCAATGTACGTTATGTGTGTTTATGGAGAAACCTCTTTCAAGAACTGTTGAATTGTGATGAAAAATGGATGACGTATTTTTAGTCAAATTTCTTTTTATGGCTCTATGTTGCTTTATTTTCCCGAGAGTACAGCAGTGGCTGCAAACATCATGGTCTGCAACAGATGTTAAGAGAGCTTAGGGACAGATTCAGATAGCTGAGTGCAAGATGAAGATTGTTTTACATTAAATGGAGTCTGACAAACTAAAATAATTATGGCTTCAAATACATTATATTGGAGGTTGATTGTTGATGATACTTCTTTACAGATAGCATAAACCTGGAATGCTGAACTATGAAAAAAATCTTGTGTGCCCTTCTTAGGGCAAGAGTATGTGAATGTACCACCAGCACCAGTAATGAAGGTATAACTGGCTAAATCAACCATTTTTTACTGTTCCGTCCATCTTGGAAATTCAAGAGCAGCTGTCATTTCAGCATCAAAGCACTCTCAGTAGAAAATTGTTTGTGGACTGCTGAAACAATTTGCAGATGAAATACAAAAATAGATCAGATCGGTCTAAGTGACAGTTTTCACTTAACAAAATATCCTTTGCTGCTGCAGCACACAGGAAGCTGAGATTGATAGCCATCTACTCCCACCATGAGTAAAAACTATTTTCACAAAAAAGGGGCCTCCTAGTACCATAATGAACTTCAAATTAAGTACCTCAAGTGGTCTCTGTAGATAAAGAAATATTGTAAAGCAATACTGACCTTCTAAGGACTGGTGGAAGAATTGAACTGTTTATTAAATGTGTTCTATATAAAAGCAGAGGGAGAGCTGTGCTGACACATCTGCTTGCAATGATCAAATCCTGAACAGACTAACTGCCTCCTCCTGTTTTTTTGAAAGCTGATGGAAGTCTGGAAGAGTCAGATCTTTATCTGATTTATATCAGTAAACACAATTTGAAATGAGAGGAGGACTTATAGCAGCTATCTTACAGTAACACCTTTCCTGTTGTTGTCAATGCCATTATTTAAAGAGTCAGCAATAGTGATTAGCATTCAAACCCTGCCTAGATTTAATTTCTGTTAACAAAGCTATACTGGCTTACAAGTTGTGCCTTCAGCAGACAGTACTTTGTAAAATGTTCAGCAGCTACAGTATCAGTTATTGATATATAACTACTTGGTATCTGCAACCCACACTCAGAATGTAATGAGTATGCCTATAGTCAGCTGGATAACTGCACACCTTCTAGAAGTGTTAAATGCTTACTGATTGAATAGACTGGAATAGCTTTAATACTAGAGTATATATCTTTTGTAAATTCATACTAACTGGTGAAAAAAAAAAAAGATAGAAAAACCATCACTAGCTTCAGATTTCCAAGTATTTCCTATTCTCCTGAAGAGTTCACATTTTTTCTGAAAATGATAATTATTAAGTAACATACATGTCTTTGTGTGTGTTTTGGATGGAATAAGTATAACAGAAGTCTCCAATCTTCTGATATTAGAGTCCTATATTTTATTTTCCACAGATGCAGTCCTTGAAGGTAACAATGAATGCAAAGTAAAATTTTGACTACAGAATATTATTTCTGTAGTACATTGGCAATGGGCCAGCAAAGATTGGGGACCATTATATCTGACAAACATATTAGCCCTACCTTGACACTGGCAGTTTTCCTATTTTTTCCTACAGCTTTGGTCTCCTAGGTTTTGGGTGGTTGGGGGAAAAGTCAAAAATCAGAGTAGTAGAACTGTAATAGCACTCCAGAATAAAGGCCACAGTATGCAACACAAAGCAAATAAAACAGTGTTTGAAAGAGAGAGAAGTAAGAGTAGAGAAGATATGATGACATCTTACCTGAGGACTCCGTTGGAAGTCACCTGCACAAGCCATCACACCACTCCACTCCAAATAGCAAAGACATGAAAAAAATCTGTCCTGCAAAATTCACTAGCAGCCATTATTGGTTGCTTCTATGAAATTGCCTTTATTTCATATGTTCACATGTGCTTGGATGGACCTCTTGGCTTGTCTGAGAATTCATACCAAACAGGCTTCATATCACGTTCTCTAATCACAGGCAATAACAGCAATACTCACTTTTGAATCTCCTCACCATCCAGTTCCAAAAGCATTGGCTCAACTTGTGGAACTTGAAAAGTGACTGAGTCCTGGTCCTGACAAGAAATTGTCATCACACCATGCCTCAACATCTCTCCAGTCAATAGAGATTTGCATGGCTGCTCATTTGTAAGGACTCTTGTAGACCTACAGGAGAGAGAGGTCCCAGGTTGGCATTTTACTTTGGTAAGTCCTAATCTCTAGCTGACCATTTTCATTTTTTTTCTGGCTGTCTCTTGGCAGGAAGACATGTTCAAAATATTACTCACATACGCCTTATATTATTTACTAGTTATTATTTACATATCAGGCATATAAGAGTCTTAAGAATTGAATTTAAGGAGGTGGTAGTATCCCCAGTAGAGCCCAAAGTCAGTGTCTCATGGTGGAACAGCTGAGCAGCTCCCACACTCATCTTTGACCACCAGCGTTTTATCCAGCCCTCTAAACTGCAAGCTGAATTTTTCTAAACTTTTGCTTGTCAGCAAAAAAAGAAAAAAGAAGAAAAACAAAATAGGGATTTGTACTGATCCTGCATCACAATCTTTGCCAGATTTCCTGTAAGAACTCAAGAAGAGGAAACAGAATATGAATGTGAAGTAAAAAAAAACTTGTAGCACTTTAAAAATCATGGTAATAAAGCTGCAGAACATTCTCTCCAACACAGCTAGCAGGCATTCAGAAGGAGAGACAGACCAGAAAACTAAATGCATAAGTGATCCCATGACTACAATAATAGTAATAATTAACAATAAATGCTTTTTAATTATATTCCCCTTTTCATTGCAAAGACTTCATGATGTCTTGCTTGTAAATGTTTTAAGTTAATGATACAATTTCTGTTGATTCTTTAACACAGATATGTGCCTGAGGTAAGTTACAAAATATATAATTAAAGGATCATGTGGGGTTTCAGATACCTAGTTCTCCTGAAGCCAAATGTAGGACTTCATTCTTCATTGTTCAGGCAAATCATTGTGCAGTCAGTGGCTCAGGCACTGTTTGAGGATTAAAGTGTGGATCATTCATGAGGCTGGTCTTAAGAACTTAAATGACACAACAGACAGAGGCTGGGTGTTCTTTCAGTAGCACATGTGCTTTGGTAGCTGCTCCATCTGTGTGTCTGCAAAGAGAGTACTTAAGTTGCTGTTATAGTTGGCACAGTTACAGTCAATGTGCCACATAGCACCAAAGCTGCCTGGCGGAAAAGGACCTGGGGGTGCTGGTCCACAGCTGGCTGAACATGAGCCGGCAGTGTGCCCAGGTGGCCAAGAAGGCCAATGGCATCCTGGCTTGTATCAGGAATAGTGTGGCCAGCAGGACCAGGGAGGTGATAGTGCCCCTGTACTCGGCACTGGTGAGGCCGCACCTCGAGTACTGTGTTCAGTTTTGGGCCCCTCACTACAAGAAGGACACTGAGGTGCTGGAGCACTGCTTCCTAGTTTCAGTTCTTCTAATGGTACAAATTAGTTCCTCAAAAGGCCACCAAGCCCTCATTTAAAGGAATCGGAAAGACAAGCCCCAGCAGAGATGTTTATAGATGTCAAGGTTCCAGTTAGGGAAAAAAACCCGGCAGGCGGAAAGTATCAGGGAGCTGCGCAAGCATTTCTCACAATTCACGCAAAGCCATGGCAACAATTCAGACACAGGCACGCTCCCAAAGCTCCAGCTTCTGTTGTACCTGCCTGAGCTGCCAAGTGTTTGACAAACTGCAAATTATTTGTATTGTCATTATAAACAGGTTGCTTTAATTTTTAAATTAGTTGCTAGCAGCAAACACTACAGTTTAAGAATAAAGTTGTTAGAAATAACAAAAACTATTTCACTGCAGATATCTAGATTGGTATAATCTCTAACTCTCTCTGCAGCTTAAAATACCAATTCACAACCAGAAGGAAAGAGAAGCTCAGTTTATGAATGAATGCTGGAAGCAATGAAACATCCTTGGATGTTATATGAAATGTATAATTTCTTAGAAAATATTAGTGTTTTTCAATTAATTTTCAAGGGTACTGAGTGTGCAAATATGTATTTATTTTATAACCATAATAAAGTTACTATTATCCTATGCTTCCCACATTAGGTAGAGTCCTCTCATATTTCAAGCAAGAGACACTGATTTCTATTTTGGAGTTATCTTTCTCAAGAACTTGTTTTCCTTGCTATTGGGAGAAGAGTCTTCGGTTTTATGCTTCAGGAAAGAAAGTCAGGAAGCTGGACAGTGTTTTCAGTTCCAATACTGCCTGCTTGCAGTATTATTTAATTTGTGTAACCATAATAAAGTACAGAAAATAAAAAAAAGGAAAAAAAAAAGCCATTTACCTGCTTTATAGGAACAGTCAGAGGCTGAGCTAATTAATATTTGCCAAGTGTCCTAAAAGAGAGCTATCTACGCACAAAGGACTAGTTTTATCCAAACACACAGAAGAGCTATGCTGGAGATTTTCTCATTGTTAGATGAGAGTTTCAAAGGATGGTGTTTCTTCCCCATCTCACAGTAAAAATCAGGAAGAAAAGCAAGCACTTCCGATTTATGGGGCTCTGGAATAATGCCAGAGGCCAAGACTGCTCATGCAAAAGTTGTGTGGTGTTTCCAGCTGTAAGGAGCTAACCCCATCACTTGTCAGTATGGTTCAAATTTGTGTGCTCTCATTTGTTATGTTCCCCACCCCAGTGTAACTTCGCCTCCAAAAAAAAAAAAAAAAAAAAAAAAAAAAAAAGGCAAAAAACCCAAATCCCCCCACAAAGAGCACATTTTGAACATATATCTTACAACTACCTCTGTCACTTGTGCTTCCCCCAGGCAAAGCACTACAGCTGCCACGATGTTGCATCTGCTTGGGTCAGTGCTCTGTATCTACTTCCAAGAGCATCTTATTTCCCCAGTGGTGAAGTCCAGAAAATCCTGCCATGAAGTTCAATCTACAGGACCCAAAGAAAAACCTTTTTTAGCAAAGGGCTAATTGATCAGTTTATTGTAATTTCACTACAATATGAGCAACCAATTCTTTTCCAGTGCAACTTAATTGCCTTCAGAACAGAATTACTAGATCAGAATGTATTATAATAAATTATTTATATTTGCAATAGTGCAGGCCCTGTGTTAGTTTACAAAATAATTTTGAGTATTTTCATAGGACAAAGCTAAGGACCCCACAACTGGACAAAATTTTAAAAAATACCCTAGAAGCTGCAATTTTTAAAACAACAATCTCAAAAGATCCCAAACAAGCAACTGTAAAAATAGTAAAATCAACATATTCAGGGATCTTTAGTTTCTGATTCCCAAAGAGATCAACTGTCTAGAACTCACTAAAATCCTTAAGTCCTCGCATCTATTTGTGGGATAAGATACTATTTAGAAAAGAAGTATCAGTTGAATTAAAGGCACTAGAAGATGGATGATAATATTTAAGTGGTCAGGAAAAATAAACTCAATCAAATTATTCCCTGTCATTTACAGCAATAGGGTTGCTCGGCCCCTGGAACTGTTTTAGATCTGAGAAAATATTTTAAAAGAAATTACCTAGTGCAAGGAAAAATAGTTTAAAAAAGTAGCAAGAAGAAAAAAAAAGAAAAAAAATTATTCTTTCTCTCTGGTAATGTTAGTAACAGAGATATAATATGGAATAAAGACATGGCTATGTATATATATATATAGTTTAGGACCCTTTTTGATAGAATTATACTTTTTTAATTCTGTTTTTTTACACACATGTGCACAAACACCCTCCTCTCCCTGAAAATGAGTACCGGTTTTTAGTTTACTCTATTTTCTTCCTTAACTGCGGAGGGGGACAAGCTAAACACACTCTAACATATATGCACCCATGACTTCAACAAATCTATTTGGTGTGAAGCAACTGAAACAACGGTCAACATCCTTAAAGGAAAAAGCCCTGAAACTACAAATTTCTTGTGACACGTGCTGTTCTGTTTATCAATAACTGTGCCAGCCACTCTAAAGCTATATGAACAGATTACACTATATAAGGAATAATACCCCAATCCAGAAAACACTGAAGCCTGTCCTGGCTTCTTCCATGGAATTAGTCATATGCTTCTTATGTTAAACACAGTATGAGATTTCTTAGACTGAAAATATTTTGGCTTTAGGCTCCAATTAGCCCTAGCATAAGAAGAGGGTGTCAGATAAAATACACGTCTTTCAAATAATCTGCATTAAAATAACAATTAAAAAACACACACACTGGCACTGTCTCTTGTTTACTCAATTTTAACAGCAAAAACCTGTCTTCTCCCCTCACCTCTGTGTAATTCATCTGTGAGCTCCCCAGGTGAGTCCGCCCATGAAGCACCACTCTTGCAGCAACGGCTCCTGAAAGCAGGTGGGTTTCTCTGTTCCTTTTTCAGAGCAAGGCACCAGGATATAATAGCATTTTTATGAATCAGACTACAGCACCAGCAAAGGATATCATACACAGAGTTACACCTCCAGCTGGAGGGAGCAATTGGAAACACTTTGTTTAGAATATTTTAAACAAAAGTCAGCATTAGAAAAACGTGGGATCTTATACCAGTAACTTTACTGAGAAAAATAATTCCTTTTAGCCAATATACTTTCTCTAGGCAAATTAACATACAAATTAAAACAGCAGTGACAAAATATTATTGAAATTATTAAAACTCCTCCAATGGCATAAGCACAGGCTCAAGGCAAGGCTCGTTAACATCAGTGGGAGTCTTCCTACAGCCCCACAGATGCCACAGGAATGCAAGCTTACGTTCCTCGTGCATTGGGTTTGCGTGGCAAAGTTTTGGTAGCGGGGGGAGGGCTACAGGGGTGGCTTCTGTGAGAAGCTGCTAGAAGCTTCCCCCATGTCCGACAGAGCCAATGCCAGCTGGCTCCAAGACAGACCTACTGCTGGCCAAGGCCAACCCAATCAGCAACAGTGGTAGCGCCTCTGGGATAACATATTTAAGAAAGGGGAAAAAAACCTACTGTGCAAAAACAGCAGCCAGAGAGAGGAGTGAGAATATGTGAGAGGAACAACTCTGCAGACACCAGGGTCAGTGAAGGAGGTGCTCCAGGCGCCAGAGCAGAGATTCCCCTACAGCCTGTGGAGAAGACCATGGCGAGGCAGGCTGTCCCCCTGCAGCCCCTGTGATGACTAATTGTTTGAATTTATAATGATATTGTCTACCTTGAAAAGGAATGTACTAAAGATAATGAGTACCAGGATATCTATAATGAGGAGCAGGAGGTCAAGAAATCTCTAAAACAATGAACATATATCCTTGAGTGTCAACACTCTTCCTTAAACTCATTTTGCTAGTCAGCAAGATCCACTAATTGGTGTCCCCTAGGTGAACCAGCTAATTATAATATGAAAACCACACCTCTGTTGGAGGGGCTATCCACCTCCAAAGGAAGACCCCTACCCACTGAACATGCATAGTAATTTTAAAGGGAGCTGTATCTTTAAATCGAAGCGAGAATAGAAATAATCAATGATGATTAACAAGTAGGTGTTAACAGTAGGCGTAGTTACTTTGTTTAATTGTATAAATATGTGATGCAAGGATAACAGAGTGTGCTGGCTTTGTGGAATTACTACCTAGTGCCTATCTCTGCACAGAAATTAAATAAAGCAAATATCTTGGCTCAAGTGTGTGGATTGGTTCTTGCACACCGGGTAAAGCACCCATCTTTGGGACAACACCTGGAGGTTAACGGTGGAGCAGATATGCACCTGCAGCCCGTGGAGGACCCCACGCTGGAGCAGGTTTACTGGCAGGACTTGTGACCCTGTGGGGGACCCACACTGGAGCAGTCTGTTTCTGAAGGATTGCACCCTGTGGAAGGGACCCACGCTGGAGCAGTTCGTGAAGAACTGCAGCCCGTGGGAAGGACTCACTATGGAGAAGTTCGTGGAGGACTGTCTGCCGTGGGAGGGACCCCACACTGGAGGAGGGAAACTGTGTGAGGAGTCCTCCCCCTGAGGAGGAAGGAGCGGCAGAGACAACGTGTGATGAACTGACCGCAACCCCCATTCCCCGTCTCACTGCGCCGCTGGGGGAGGAGGTAGAGAAATCGGGAGTGAAGTTAAGCCCAGGAAGAAGGGAGGGGTGGGGGGAAGGTGTTTTAAGATTTAGTTTTTATTTCTCATTACCCTACTCTGGTTTGATTGGTAATAAATTAAACTAATTTCCCCAAGTCAAGTCTGTTTTGCCTGTGATGGTAATTGGCGAATGATCTCTCCCTGTCCTTATCTCGACCCACGAGGCTTGTTATATTTTCTCTCCCTTGTCCAGCTGAGGAGGGGAGTGATAGAGTGACTTGGTGGGCACCTGGCGCCCAGTCAGGGTCAACCCATCACACCTTGGCAAAGGCTATAAGACCCAGTTGCACTGGAAGAGCACCAGAACTATAAAACTCAGCACCCGCGGGTGCGGGGAGTCCACACGTGTTCGCAGCACACTGGCGACACGCAGCGGCTCAGCTTCCGCTTCCCGCAGCGATCGGACGGCGGAGTCCAGCGAGGACCACCCTGGGGCGCTCGGCTGAGGCAGTGCCACCTCCGGGGGCCGGCTCTCCACCTGGGCGGGGGGGGACAGCCAGCCGCCACTGGAGCCGCGCTCCCTCCGCCGTACCTGAAAGCTGGCTGCCTCCAGCCCCGGCTCCGCAGGGCCTCGCCGTCCCTTCCCGCCTCCTAGCAGACCAACCCCGGACAGAGGCGGCCCGCCCCGGATCGCGGGCCTCAGCACCGCCGCAGCCCTTGCCAACCGCCCGCCATTTGCTGCCGTCAGGTAGCCCACCATTTGCCCGCCTCTCTTCCTCTCACGCAGCGGAGACGGGCCTCCCTACCTCACCACGCCCCCCGCCTGCCCTCGGGGGCTGGCAGCCCGGGCTGAGGGGCCGCCGCCTTTGCTGTAATACCTTGGACAGTTGCGGCGGCGGGCTGCGAGCCCGTGACCGGCTGTCACCTGCTAGGCACAGCCCCCCGCACCCCACTCGCACCCTCCACGTCCTCGTGCCCCCACGTTTGAGACCTACACCCTAGGAGCTACAGGCTGCACCCCCGCTTCCTAGTTTCAGTTCTTTTAATGGTACAAATTAGTTCCTCAAAAGGCCACCAAGCCCTCATTTAAAGGAATCGGAAAGACAAGCCCCAGCAGAGACGTTTATAGATGTCAAGGTTCCAGTTAGGGAAAAAAAACCCGGCAGGCGGAAAGTATCAGGGAGCTGCGCAAGCATTTCTCACAATTCACGCAAAGCCATGGCAACAATTCAGACACAGGCACGCTCCCAAAGCTCCAGCTTCTGTTGTACCTGCCTGAGCTGCCAAGTGTTTGACAAACTGCAAATTATTTGTATTGTCATTATAAACAGGTTGCTTTAATTTTTAAATTAGTTGCTAGCAGCAAACACTACAGTTTAAGAATAAAGTTGTTAGAAATAACAAAAAAAAAATATCTAACTGCATGTTACATTTTCACGATAGTCCTTATAGAAGAGATACTTCAGTCCTTAAAAACAAACAACCAAATTAAACATCTATTTAAATGTTTTCTCATTCAAAATAAGAACGAGTTACAGAATTTGTGTAAGAGTACCATATTCTGCACCATTAGCTAATTAAAAGTTCCACTGCAGGTGTGAAACAAAGCAGAGGCTGCATGATCCTCCTCTAGTGACCGTTTCATACAGGACTGACATCCAATTTCATCCTCATAAGCCTGCAGATGAAACTTGCTTTGGCAACTGTTTTTGAAAAAAAGCAGCTAATCCTTTCTTATATCATCTGAATAATTCGGCAGCTCTCAAACTATTGATCAGCTCCCTTTCCCCTCCCTGCCCTTCTTTCAGAAATAGCTTGCGGCCTCACATGAATATTTTATATAAATCTACAAGTCTATCCCTAACCTCAGCCTCAATTTAATGCTCACTTTTTATTTTGTATCCAGACACACCTCACAGGTTTTTGTTCATTCCCACTTTTCCATTTCTCACTGCCTAGCCCCCACTGCTTTAGCCAATTAGTTTCATTTGGCATAAATTCAAGCATTCACACACCCCACCCCCTGTGACATGGCCCATGGCAGGCCCCAGGCAACAAGTGCAGCCACCTGCCGCCCCATTGCAAGCTACAGACCAGTACCTGCATAACACAGGGTGCTCTGGGGACTAGCAGTATATACTTATTTAGAGGGAAGAACTCCTCCAATGGTGCATACGTAATATAAATTTGGGGCAGAAAGAGGATAGCAAGGTGGCTGTTACAGAGAGCAACCAGAACTTCTAACTCTCCAAGTCAATTGTCCCTCCCTCAGTATCAGCTGTTGCAGTAAGGAGGCATAGGGGACTGTACCGGTGGAAGCAATTTGAGCTTTAGACATTTGGGAAGGAAATTCTAGGGAAGAGGGGGTTGCAAAGGGAAGCGCTTTCCAGTAGAGTTATTACTTGAGGAGAGCCTTTTACCCTGTCCCTCAGGGTGAGAAGGGGATTGCTCATGCCCCCACTGCACTCCCACCCAGGCTTAGCAGGAGTCTGGATGGAGGCAGCGCTGAGCACAACAAGAGAGCATCGTTTCTCTCCTACCAAATTCGCAAGCTGTTGTTGAAAAGGGGAGATCAAACAGAACAAAAAAAAAAAAAAAAGCCCAACTGTGCTTACCAAACCACGGCCCTGTTACCAATACCATGTACCTTCTCAATTTACATTGGACCTTAAATTACCTAAAAGTTAGTTTCAGTGGTTAGACACACAGCCAGATTGTTCCTTTAATTCCACAGATACAGATCTTGTGTCTATATGCACAAATACCTAAAAAATTAGAGTTATGCAGCTAAGCAAGCAGGCCTGTCCCCTGCGTGTTATCAAAAGACAGGCTTCTTATCAGAAGCCAGGTATAAATACAATAGCCAACTTTCATGATTAACATTGGGCCACATTCTTCCCTCTGCACAGAATCTCATGACATATTACTTGCATCTCAGAAAACACAAAACATCATAAAAAGAGTGCAAGTTATGCAAGTTACGTTAATCAAATAGTTTGAAATTTTAATTGAGATCCATGTTTGTTTTGCAACAGTTTCTCAAAGGCTATGCTACGATGAAACACAAGAATAATTTTGAATGAGACTAAAAGCAAACACAAATCTCGGGGAAATAATTCTGTATTTGGAGAAGACTGAACAGAAAAGCCTGATTTTAACTAAGATCTACAGGATTACCAAGAGCATTAGGGAACGTCCTTGCAAAAATTCCTCCCTTTAGTTAAGGCTTTGAAAAGAAAGTTTTTCAGAAGTATGGAGGCACCTCTAATCTAAAGGCAATAACTGAGAATTAGAAGTCCTTAGCATCCTTAAAGATAGAGCTAAACAAGTATTTTCTAAACAAACTTAACTTTACAGTAATGAGCTATTAATCTTATTAAAATGAGACTGATTCTTGCCACTGGGATCTGGCACTGTAATTGCCAGTCACTCAGTTGTTCCTAATTTATTGGATGAAGCAAATAATGCAACATTTCATGGCTGATATTGTTTGATTGTTTAATATTGATTAAAATATTTACACTCCTACTTTTCAATCCACATTTTAGCACTCATACCTATGGCTTTTACTTTTAGTACAACATCTTTGTGTCAAGTGTCAAAATTTCATTTAAAAAAAAAAAACCAGGAACCTGATACGATATAGAGAAGCCTTTTTATGTTTAAAAATATTCATTTTCAGAAATGATGATTTATAAAAGAAGAGTCTGCTGGTAGCTTTCTTCCAGCTCATGTTTACCACAGATTCTACTGAGCTTCTCCTAATTTAAAGCATCCCTTTTAGTGTCCTGCTGCCTCCATGTGGAATCTGTTTCCTCCCTCACAACCCCTCTAAATTTAATGGGGAAAAAAAAAAATCAGTAGCTGGCAGAAAAGGACCTGGGGGTGTTGGTTGACAGCCAGCTGACTATAAGCCAGCAGTGTGCCCAGGTGGCCAAGAGGGCCAATGGCATCCTGGCTTGTATCAGGAATAGTGTGGCCAGCAGGACCAGGGAGGTGATAGTGCCCCTGTACTCGGCACTGGTGAGGCCGCACCTCGAGTACTGTGTTCAGTTTTGGGCCCCTCACTACAAGAAGGACATCGAGGTGCTGGAGCGTGTCCAAAGAAGGGCAACAAAGCTGGTGAAGGGTCTAGAGAACAAGTCTTATGAGGATCGGCTGAGGGAGCTGGGGCTGTTTAGCCTGGAGAAGAGGAGGCTGAGGGGAGACCTTATTGCTCTCTACAACTACCTGACAGGAGGTTGTAGCGAGGTGGGGGTCAGTCTCTTCTCCCTAGTAACAAGCGATAGGACAAGAGGAAACGGCCTCAAGCTGCACCAGGGGAAGTTTAGGTTGGATATTAGGAAAAACTTCTTCACCGAGAGGGTGGTCAGGCATTGGAACAGGCTGCCCAGGGAAGTGGTTGAGTCCCCATCCCTGGAGGTATTTAAAAGAAGGGTAGATGTGGTGCTTAGGGACATGGTTTAGTGACGGACTTGGCAGTGTTAGGTTAACGGTTGGACTCGATGATCTTAAAGGTCTTTTCCAACCTAAATGATTCTATGGTATTGCATGGATGGATGGAAGGCTGTGCTAGAAAGAAAAAAGTTCTTGAAGGAAAAAAATCTTCCCCTAGATATTGAAAAGAATTATTTCCAGGTTGCCCACTTTACCACTTAATTGCTCTTAATATTATCTTAATTGCATGTGGAACGTTTCCCTGATTGTCTCTAGGTTCTGATGCTATTGGCCTTCTTGGCCACCTGGGCACACTGCCAGCTTCACTAGTCAGCTGATTTTCGTGGGGTTACAAAAATACGAAACTTGCACACAGTAGATCGGATCTGGCATGGAGCTTGTAGGGCAGCAGACAATATTGAGTAGATATAAATGCACATCCTGTACTAGCTGTGCATTTCCTCTGAAAATATAAAGATAACAAAGGAACAAGCTGACATCTTTGTGTCACAGATGTAAGGTTTAAGAATTTTTAACATCAGTTCACAATTCAGCATGATACAGTTTTCAAGACTGCATTTTACAGTTATCACTATTGTTTTGACTTTCATTAACTCTTTATATCTTCCTTTCCCTCTTGAAATAGTAATGAGGTGAGGAGAATTAACAGAACAGCTCTCTATCATGCTGTCTGAGTCACAACCCATATTTATTTTCCTTTAAAAACTTTAAACAGTCACTGGTATTGTTTCACTAAGCATACCTATCAAAGAGGCTCTACAGAAATGTTTTTCTCTTGCATAATAGCACACATCTGGCTTGCTCTAGGCATGACGGTGAAGTCCTTTCATGCACAGAACAAGTCATTGTGGAATGGAGACATGTTGATTCTTCTGATACAGAGAAGATTTCTTGCAAATGATTGATATCACTACAGGAACGAGCAGTTGATTTCATAAGACTTTTTTTAATAGAAGAGACCAGAAAAGGCCACATTGTAGCTATCTGAATTCTGCACCTCCCTGGGTGAATCATTTGGTCATAATGCAGGACAGTGTGGCGGGAGATCTGGGTGTGTATGAGTGCACTAAGCAGCTTTCAAAACTATTTGGTGAGCCAGACAGAACTCTCCAGCAAGCTGGGTGTAGGTCACAGGCTGCTAGGTGGATAGCCTTGCACTAGATAAACTAATGGTCCCTTTTGGCCTTCATTTATAATCTGAATCAACTGCTTTTGGAAAATAGTTATCTATCTACTCAATCCTGCACATAAGTACACCTTCTGAATTCTTGGTTTCACATCTGCAGTTTATCAATTCCTTCATTTCTTCAGAAAAGAGTTTCGGGTTTTTTATTAAAGAAGGGAAATGTATGATTCACACTTTTCTATGATTAGTTTAGTATTCATTTTTGTCTGTTTGCTACTTCACAGCTCTCCCTGGGAGAGGCAACCAACACTCAGTCTGGCTGAATGTTCTCTGCCTTCTTCAACACTGCCATGAGAAGCTCAGAACTGGAGGAGAACATCTATGCTTTGGTATTATTCCCAAAGTCAGCTGAATGTTGTGTCCAGAAGGCTTATCAGTTTATCTTAATGAATACAGATTTCTCAAGAGTGCCACTGAGGTGATTCTAGAAAAGGAAAAAAAAACATAGGGAATTTTTAGCCATAGAAACAGCTAATACAGATTAAACTAGAGATATGGATAAAAATAATTTGGATTTTTGCTTAACATTTTTCTCCTTGTGTAAATAAAATGCACTATAAACCAGGTTATTTTGGGAGTTACAACTAAATTGTATTGTTTTGTACCATAACTCTCAGAAAACCTAGAGGTAGTGCTGGGAAACACAACACCCATCTCTAAGAAAGAAAAAGGAGAACCTGAAAAGTTATAGCTCTGTCCTGGTTTCAGCTGGGATAGAGTTAATTTTCTTCCTAGTAGCTGGTATAGTGCTGTGTTTTGGATGTAGGATGAGAATAATGTTAATAACACACTGATGTTTTAGTTGTTGCTAAGTAGGGCTTACACTAGGCAAGGACTTCTCAGCTTCCCATGCTCTGCCAGAAAGAAGCTGGGAGGGGGCACAGCCAGGACAGCTGACCCAGACTGGCCAAAGGGCTATTCCATACCATATGACGTCATGCTCAGTATATAAACTGGGGTATTTGACCGGGGGGCAGTGATCGCTGCTCAGGGACATGCTGGGCATTGGTTGGCGGGTGGTGAGCCAATTGTATCGTGTATCATTTGCTTTGTATATTGCTATTGTATTATTATATTATTACTATTATTATTATTACTAGTATTACTACTATTCTATTTTATTTTATTTCAATTTTTAAACTGTTCTTATCTCAACCCACGAGTTTTCTCCCTTTTACCCTTCCAATTCTCTCCCCCATCCCACCGAGTGTGGGGGAATGAGCGAGCGGCTGTGTGGTGCTTAGTTGCTGGCTGGGGTTAAACCACAACAGTCCTTTTTGGCACTCAACGTGGGGCATGAAGGGTTTGAGATAATAACAATTAGCCAGAGTGTATTAAGGAATTTGTATCTATCTGTTAACACTTGCCGGTCACAATATTGATTCATCTGCTCTCAGTATTAGTCTACCTCACCATGCTCTTGTTTTTGCTGTTCTTGTTAAAGACTGGTGTTGGGTTTTGCAGTTTGCTGTGCTCTGCAGTGATTAGTGATGTTTTGCCTGGGAGATTTGTTATTAAAACACTGGCCTTGAGCCTTATCTGGTATTTGGGTTCTGTAGTGAAGTCATTACTGTACTTTGGAGACAATTAGCAATTATACTTCTTCCTCTGAGAGGTTTTTTATGGAGGAAATACAGAATGGCACCTTTGCTGCCTTCTTCTATGATGTTTCCTCCATCATTACAATAACTATTCAGTATCTTGAACATCCTTGGATAGTTAAGATATCTATTGGTAGTTCTTGGGAATATTGTTTTGGTTTTGTCTAAGGTTAATAAGCAGTTTAAGAATATCATCCAGAGATCTGCCCCAAGGCTGGATAATTATGAGTGGCAGGGTGTGTGGGACAGCATGGGCAAATGCCTAGGACGGTGGGCCCCTCCAGTGTTTTGGAATTTCACCCCTGAACAAGTGCAGAATCCTCAAAAATTAGTAGAATATTTGGAAAAAGTATGCTGTCACCCTGGCAATTATAGGGAGACACAAATCACTGCAGTGTACTGGGGCCTGGCCCATGCCTACTGAGCCCTATTCAACACTATCCAGAACCCTCAAGGGGAAGAGAAGGTCTCTGGATCTGATGACAAAATGACAGGCGCTGCGGCTACGCCAGCCCCAGTGACAGAGGCTATGCCAGAGAACCAACCCGTGCCAGTATCAGTCGCCCCTATACACAAGAAAAAATACACAAGAAAATCAACTCGTTTAGTAAGGGCTGATGATGAACCAGGGCCATCACAAGAACAGGAGGAGGAAGAGGCAGAACCCATAAATGAGATGGCAACCACCCGATCTCTGTCCCTGAGTGAGCTGCGAGATATGCGAAAAGATTTCAGTCGTCGTCCAGGCAAGCACATTGTCACCTGGCTGCTCCGATGCTGGGATAATGGGGCCAGTAGCCTGGAATTAGAGGGCAGGGAAGCCAAGCAGCTGGGATCCCTTTCTAGGGAAGGGGGCATTGACAAAGCAATTGGAAAAGGGGCACAAGCCCTCAGCCTCTGGAGGCAACTCCTGTCAGGTGTGAAGGAAAGGTGTCCCTTCAAGGAAGATGTTATATGTCACCCAGGCAAGTGGACCACCATGGAGAGAGGTATCCAGTACCTGAGGGAATTAGCTGTGCTGGAGGTGATTTATGGTGACCTGGACAATGAGCAGTTACCCAAAGATCCAGATGAAGTCCAGTGCACACGACCCATGTGGCGGAAGTTTGTACGGAGAGCACCATGCAAACCGTCGCATGCAAACTCATTGGCAGTAATGACCTGGAAAGATGAAGAGGAACAGACGGTGGATGAAATGGCTGGCCAACTCCGACAATACGAAGAAAGTCTCTCTTCCTCCCTACGGGCCTGCATGTTGGCTGTGGAGAAACTGCCTGACGTGCTAGCTGAGAAATTATCCCGGGAGTTCCAGCGATTCAAAGGACATATCCTCCTCCTCACCTGTATGGACCGGTATCTCAGCCATTAGGAGTAAGCGTCCCTCTGCTCAAGAGAGAAGATATAGTGGATACACACCACGGGCCACCCTGTGGTTTTACCTGCGTGACCACAGAGAGGACATGAGGAAGTGGGATGGAAAATCTACCTCGACCCTAAAGGCACGAGTACGTGAGTTGCAAGGAAAAACAACTACAAAAGGGGGTTCTTCCAGGAAAATTGCTGCTCCAGTTTCCAGTGAGCAGTTCCCCAGACAGAGTAGAAGGGCTGATTTTGCTTCCGATCTCAATAAAGGGACTTTTGATTCGCATTTACAAGAAGTGAGTAACGAATGCTATGACCAGGACTAGAGGGGCCCTGCCTCCAGCCAGGTGGAGGAAAGGGACAACCGGGTGTACTGGACTGTGTGGATTCGATGGCCTGGCACATCAGACCCACAGGAGTATAAGGCTCTAGTGGACACTGGTGCACAGGGTACCCTAACGCCATCAAGCTATGAAGGGGCAGAACCCATCTGTATTTCTGGAGTGACAGGGGGATCCCAACAGCTGACTGTATTGGAGGCTGACGTGAGCCTAACCGGGAAGGAGTGGCAGAAGCAACCCATTGTGACTGGCCCAGAGGCCCCATGCATCCTTGGCATAGACTACCTCAGGAGAGGGTGTTTCAAGGACCCAAAAGGGTACTGGTGGGCTTTTGGTATAGCTGCCTTGGAGAGGGAGGAAATTAAACAGCTGTCTACCCTGCCTGGTCTCTCAAAGGACCCTTCTATTGTGGGGTTGCTGAGGGTCAAAGAACAACAGGTGCCAATCGCTACCACAACAGTGCACTGGCAGCAATATCGCACCAACTGAGACTCCCTGATTCCCATCCATAAGTTGATTCATCGACTGGAGAGCCAAGGAGTGATCAGCAAGACTCGCTCACCTTTTCACAGTCCCATATGGCCAGTTCAAAAGTCTAATGGAGAGTGGAGACTAACAGTAGACTATCGGGGCCTGAACAAAGTCATGCCATCACTGAGCGCTGCCGTGCCAGACATGCTAGAACTTCAATACAAACTGGAGTCAAAGGCAGCCAAGTGGTATGCCACCATTGATATTGCTAATGCGTTTTTCTCGATCCCTTTGGCAGCAGAGTGCAGGCCACAGTTTGCTTTCACTTGGAGGGGCGTCCAGTACACCTGGAATCGACTGCCCCAGGGGTGGAAACACAGCCCCACCATTTGCCATGGACTGATCCAGACTGCACTGGAACAGGGTGGGGCTCTGGAACACCTGCAATACATTGATGACATCATCGTGTGGGGCAACACAGCAGCAGAAGAGTTTTTTGAGAAAGGGAAGCAAATAGTCCAAATCCTTCTGGAGCCCGGCTTTGCCATAAAACAAAATAAGGTCAAGGGACCTGCACAGGAGATCCAGTTCTTAGGAATAAAATGGCAAGATGGACGTCGTCAGATCCCAATGGATGTGATCAACAAAATAACAGCCATGTCTCCACCAAACAGCAAAAAGGAAACACAAGCTTTCTTGGGCATTGTGGGTTTTTGGAGAATGCATATTCCAAATTACAGTCTCATTGTAAGCCCTCTCTATCAAGTGACCCGGAAGAAGAACGATTTCAAATGGGGCCCTGAGCAACGACAAGCCTTTGAACAAATTAAACAGGACACAGTCCATGCAGTAGCCCTTGGGCCAGTCCAGGCAGGACAAGATGTAAAAAATGTGCTCTACACTGCAGCCGGGGAGAATGGCCCTACCTGGAGCCTCTGGCAGAAAGCACCAGGGGAGACTCAAGGTCGACCCCTAGGGTTTTGGAGTCGGGGATACAGAGGATCCGAGGCTGGCTATACTCCAACTGAAAAAGAGATATTGGCAGCATATGAAGGGGTTCGAGCTGCTTCGGAAGTGGTTGGTACTGAAGCACAGCTCCTCCTGGCACCCTGACTGCCAGTGCTGGTCTGGATGTTCAAAGGGAGGGTCCCCTGTACGCATCATGCAACTGATGCTACATGGAGTAAGTGGGTCGCACTCATCACACAATGGGCTCGAATAGGAAACCCCAGTCACCCAGGAATCTTGGAAGTGATCATGGACTGGCCAGAAGGCAGAGATTTCAGAATATCGCCAGAGGAGGAGGAGGTGACGCGTGCTGGGGAGGCCCCACTGTATAATAAACTACCAGAAAATGAGAAGCACTATGCCCTGTTCACTGATGGGTCCTGTCGTCTTGTGGGGAAGCATCGGAGGTGGATGGAATCCTGTACGACAAGTGGCAGAAACTGCTGAAGGAGAAGGTGAATCGAGTCAGTTTGCAGAGGTGAAAGCCATCCAGCTGGCTTTAGATATTGCTGAATGAGAAAAGTGGCCAATGCTCTGTCTCTGTACTGACTCATGGAGGGTGGCAAATGCCCTGTGGGGCTGGTTACAGCAATGGAAGCAGAGCAACTGGCAGCGCAGAGGCAAACCCATCTGGGCTGTTGCATTGTGGCAAGATATTGCTGCCCGGGTAGAGAACCTGGCTGTAAAAGTACGTCACGTAGATGCTCACGTACCCAAGAGTCAGGCCACTGAAGAACATCAAAACAACCAGCAGGTGGATCAGGCTGCTAAGATTGAAGTGGCTCAGGTGGATCTGGACTGGCAACATAGGGGTGAATTATTCCTAGCTCAGTGGGCCCATGACACCTCAGGCCATGAGGGAAGAGATGCAACCTATAGATGGGCTCGTGATCGAGGGGTGGACTTGACCATGGACACTATTGCACAGGTTATCCATGAATGTGAAACATGCCCTGCAATCAAGCAAGCCAAGCGGTTCAAGCCTCTCTGGTATGGAGGACGATAGCTGAAATATCAATATGGGGAGGCCTGGCAGATTGATTAGATCACACTCCCACAAACCCACCAAGGCAAGCGCCATGTGCTTACCATGGTGGAAGCAACCACCGGATGGCTGGAAACATATCCCGTGCCCCATGCCACCGCCCAGAACACCATCCTGGGCCTTGAAAAGCAACTCCTATGGCGACATGGCACCCCAGAAAGAATTGAGTCAGACAACGGGACTCATTTCCGAAACAGCCTCATAGACACCTGGGCCAAAGAGCATGGCATTGAGTGGGTATATCACATCCCCTATCATGCACCAGCCTTTGGGAAAATCGAACGATACAATGGACTGTTAAAGACTACACTGAGAGCAATGGGTGGTGGGACATTCAAACATTGGGATACACATTTAGCAAAGGACACTTGGTTAGTTAACACTAGGGGATCTGCCAATTGAGCTGGCCCTGCCCAATCAAGACTTTTACATACTGTAGAGGGGGATAAAGTCCCTGTAGTGCACATAAAAAATATGCTGGGGAAGACAGTCTGGGTTACTCCTGCCTTAGGCAAAGGCAAACCCATTCATGGGATTTCTTTTGCTCAAGGACCTGTGTGCACTTGGTGGGTGATGCAGGAGGATGGGGAAGTCCGATGTGTACCTCAAGGGGATTTGATTTTGGGTGAAAATAGCCAATGAACTGAATTGTATGATGTTAGTTGCTATATAATACTGGATGCCATCACTTCAATGATTACTATGTGCCATATCAACAGCATACAGTAAGAATCACCCAAATTAATGAAGAATGAACTTTGAGGAAACTGAGCAAAGTGCAGAGGTGATGGAACCAGAACTGGCTTCAGCATGCAACATTCCACCACCACACACCATCTCTCCTGCCCTGAAAGACTGTTATGATGGATGAAGCCCAAAGTCATGGACTAAATGAACTCAACCAACATTTTAGAGGGATGGCCCATAGACTAAGGAAATGATATCTCTGTGTGTGTGTATATATCAAAAGACTGGAAAAGTGGTGGTGATTAATTGGAATGTATTGGAAGGTGTAAGACCTGGGCATGACATGTATGGTATGGAATAAGGGGTGGATACTGTCCTGCTTTCAGCTGGGATAGAGTTAATTTTCTTCCTAGTAGCTGGTATAGTGCTGTGTTTTGGATGTAGGATGAGAATAATGTTAATAACACACTGATGTTTTAGTTGTTGCTAAGTAGGGCTTACACTAGGCAAGGACTTTTCAGCTTCCCATGCTCCGCCAGATGCACAAGAAGCTGGGAGGGGGCACAGCCAGGACAGCTGACCCAGACTGGCCAAAGGGCTATTCCATACCATATGACGTCATGCCCAGTATATAAACTGGGGGAGTTGGCCAGGGGGCAGTGATCACTGCTCAGGGACATGCTGGGCATTGGTTGGTGGGTGGTGAGCAATTGTATAGTGTATCACTTGCTTTGTATATTGCTATTGTAATATTATATTATTATTCTATTTACTAGTATTACTACTATTCTATTTCATTTTACTTCAATTTTTAAACTGTTCTTATCTCAACCCACGAGTTTTCTCACTTTCATCCTTCCAGTTCTCTTCCCCCATCCCATCGGGGAGAGGGGAGTGAGCGAGTGGCTGTGTGATGCTTAGTTGCTGGCTGGGGTTAAACCACGACAAGCTCAATCAGACTAATTTTATATTTGAAAAGCTATTAGGACAAATTAAGAACTGTTCATTTAAAAGCTCCCATCTAATCTGACAGAACAATTAGAAGGGTGAAGCCACAGGAAAAAAGTAAAGAAACACTATGCCATGGGGAAAAAAAAGGCAAATGGTCAGAAAAAAACATAAATTAATGAAAAATAAGCAAACCACCAACCTTGTCTGGATAGGTAGAAGGTGCTGGAATGAAAAAACTAAATGATTTTTAAGCGTTGCGTTGTGTTTTGATCCTATAGTGGTAACTTTAGCAATATTTTGATTTTAATTACGAGCTATTGGAGATATAGTTCTTCAACTAAACATTAGATCTATAATGATTTAAAGCAAACCTTTATATCTTTTAAATGCAGGAGGCATCAACATTCCTCATGTACTCCCATGTACCAGAAAACAAGAATGGGTGTGGCAGACAACTCCTAGATTGAAAACAATTGTCTGAACAGACCTACTAACAGGAAAATTAATATTATTATATATATTAATATTATTACATTAGCAAGGCCATTAAGCAATAACATGAGAAAATAAAAGGGACATAAATTTGACTTCAAACTTTTTTATATTACGTTACAAAACATCGGTATTGTTAAAACTGGCAATCTTTTTGTATTACTGTGCAGACTCTTAGGAGTTTCTGTATTAAACACTAAATAAAAAATGAATTTGAACTTGACTGAATGTCTATTGTTTATATTTTGTTTGATGTTGTAGGATTTCTACACTGAATAGCTGCATTAACTTCATACGCATTTACCCTTTTAGTGGAGAACAAATATGGTAATCATGTAGATTTGGTGCTAGGGAAAATGCTTGAGAAGTTAATAAAACAAGTTCATTCACAGGAATTATGTGGGCAAGCTCAGCTGTTTTCTTCAGCTGTGGGGACTTGGAGCTACAGCAGAGCTGGGCACTACAGAAAGGAATGCTTAGACTTGCTGAGTAGTATTTCAGTGCAGTTTTTGATGCCACTTAACGATACTCATTTCAAGTACCACTCAATTTAAATTATAAAAGAAAAACAACATGGCGTGCATGATCTGCATATAAGAATGGTTATGTAATGGAGGGAGGTTGGTTCAATGAGGGGAGCTGAAGAGAATCATGTATTGATTCATGCTGGTAAGGGCTGGGGGTGTAAGCACTCCCAAGCCCCCTGCCAGTCAGGCTTCCAGAATATTTTGGCAGATCGCATTAAGTAACATAGTCACTTGCACAAAATACAGCAACACAACTTTCCAAAGCACATCTAGTAGAGGAAACACATGCATTTTCCTTCAGCAATCAGAACACATCTATGTATTTGTTTTGATCTCGCAGTAAGGGCAGTCAAATATTGCAGACACTTTGTTACGACGGTAATTGGCACGGACTTGTTGGTTCATTTATGAAACTGAAGAACGCACAGACTTGAGGTCTGGGAAAACCGATGGTGTTTAATCTTATCTTAACAGTGAATGTAATTGCATTTTTCTTTCGTGTTCAAAAAGCAGCCGTGCCCCTCCCAGGGGCGGAACAGCCGAGGACACCTCCCCGCCGCCACACCGCCCTCCAGCGGGGCGCCAGGCGGCCGTCGCCGGCCACTCCCCCAGCCAACCGTCCTGCTGGGCGGAGTGGCCGCCCGCCGCCACTGGGGCTCCCGGCGCAGCTCCGGGCCGGGACCGCACGAAGTGACCGCCAGAGCCGCTCCTCTGCGGGGAGCGGCAGCGGCACGGGGGTGTGCCAGCCCTGGGGGAGGCAGCCCGTCCGCCCGCCCCTATCCCAGGCCCATCCCGGCTGCGGCTCCTCACGGCGGTGACGCGACGCCCCCCTCCCCCTCCCCCTCCCCCTCCCCCTCCCCCCTCCCCCTCCCCCTCCCCCACAACAACTCCCAGAATGCACCGAGCAGTCCAACCGCGCCTCCCGTCGCTTGCGCATCCTGTCATGTGAAAGGTGACTGACGTCACTTCCGCCGCGTGGGGCAGGCCGGGAATGCGAGTCGCGATTGGCCGGCGCCTGCCCCGCTTTTCAACGTGCTGGGGAGCAGGAAGCGGTAACGGCGGAGTGAGCGCAGCAGGACGAGGGGCTCCTCGTGGTGAGTACCTAGCGGAACCGCTTCCTCACCCCGCGGAGCGCCGTACCGTGACCCGGCCGGGAATTGAACAGGGATCGATTCAATGCGCGCTTTGATGACGTAATAATGACTAACGAAGCGGCAGTGCTGCTAAACGCATGGCTCGGGCCGACACCGGTCGGGTCCCCTCCTCGGGGGCGCCCCCGTGGGATACTCGCGCCTGCCGGCGGCCGCCCGCGTCGCTCTCAGAGCGCCCATGCCCGGCGAGCTCTCGGCGCTGGTTAGGCCTTCCGCCTTCTCTTGCTCCTGAGACTCGGCGGGCGCTCATTGGCTCCTCCGCCTGGGGGGGGGGCTCTGCCGCCGCCTTACGATTGGCGTGGGTCGCGCTGGGGGGCTGCGGCTGACCACGGGGTGCGTGGGCTGAAGCTCGGAGGCGGTGCGTGCGGCCGCGAGGGGCTCCGGCGGCGCCTCTGAGAGCTTCGCCTCTGAGAGCTTCGCCTCTGAGAGCTTCGCCTCTGAGAGCTTCGCCTCTGAGAGCTTCGCTGAGCCTCGGACCGGCGGGGACTGCAAGGGGCACCGACGGCAGGTCGTGATGCCGCCTCGCAGCCGCTATGGGCAGCGAGAGGCCTCTCCCGTCCCTTGGCAGTGCGGCACCTGGTGTGTGACTTACTCGGCTCGGTAGGGTGTGGGTGCCTGGGTCGCCTCTGCCTCAGCAGGAGCGAGGCCTTGTTTGTGGCTGAGAGGGGACCGAGGGGCTGGCTTGCATCCTTGCTCTGCGGTTGTTATTTTTGAAGAAAAATATATAGCAAAGTGCACAAGAAGTTCTCACGTCTGTGTTATCTTGAAGCAACTACTGCTGTTACCCACCAAACACCCCTCATTCTCCTTTCCTGAGATGGCAGTGGTTTGGCCAGTGCTCAGCCTGCTGATCTGTGTTGTCTGAATTGCCATAACTCTGCTTTGCTTGCCTGCATTTGTGTATGATCTATATAGGCAAAGAAAACAAATATCTAGTGCCTAAAATAAGAGGAGTTCCTGTTGAAGTCCAGGAGTATGGAAATAATAAGATGGCTTCATTGAGGTAGATTTATAAGAACAGATCTGCAAATTGTATGCATATCATGTGAGATGCATCTAGTGTCAGAAGTTGATAAGGTTAAGTCAGTAGTCAACTGGGTCTTCCAAGAAAATCCAGGTAACTAACTGAATTAGTCCAGTTTCCATCACTCATCTATGAGCCTGCATGTAAGTGTCAACTTGGATCGTTTCTGTCTGCCTTCCTTGGCTTCTTGGTCTTTCTCTGAGGACTGTGCCTTTCACGTCTTGCTCCAAAGTAGTCATGTTCTCATTGAACATATGCTGTTCTGTTGGGCTTTCTTTTGCAATATCACTGAGTTTGAAATGAGAATACTCAATGAATGCTGCAACTGTATTTAGATATGTGATAAATTCACATATTTTTACTAGTTTTCTGTTAATTCAGGACAATAAATTACCTATCATAAGTTATTGTTTTCTTATTCATGATTTTCAGTGTTCTGAGAAAGATGGAAACTTTTTTAAATTTCTTGGATTTGGGGGGGGGTTGCTCTGTTATTTTGAGGGTTTTTTTTGTAAGATCTTCCTACAAACATGCAATTTGGAAGTAAATTTTGGATAGGTGGAAATCATGAGATTTGGAGGTTGAAATTTTGTTTGGTTTAGCTTTTAGGGAATTATGCTTTTTACTGCAAGTCATCTATCCTTGTATGATGTGTCAAAAGTGGGCAAGAAGAATTAAACAGTGAAGTAAATGGCTGACAACTTCCGACATGAGACTTTGTGGAATACCAGATGACAGAAGAAAGGCAGGAGCTGCTGGTCATCTGTCTTAGACCCATCATTACAGATGAGGTGAAGTGAAGGCAGCAGCAGCAGCATTATCTCCCTTCAACCTCACCTTCCCCCTTGCCCTCACAAGATCCTGATATGTATTTCAGCATCTGCTTGGCAAAGCAGTGATAGCAGATAGTGAAAGGGTTAAAGCCAAGATAGACAAAGCCACTGCATCAAAATGCCTCCTGAAAAGCCTAGGGGCAAGGAGTATATTTAAATATCTTAGTCACTTAACTGAACAAAAGAAAGGCCTTTGTGATTTAGGGAGTAGTTAGAATGGTTGTAAGATAAGGGGGCTCCGGGATAATCCCATCTCAGACAACTGGGCCTTGGGAGAACAAATGCATGGAAGATGGGAGGTCACAAAAGAATGACCACAGCCTTGAAGGACACCTTTTACGTGATCCTAGGACTGAGTTTGCGCAGAAGCAAAGGTCAATCAGCGAACACAGTGAAGAAGACTAGGAGCCTTCATCTGAAGACCCCCAAAGACCACCTGAAGACCACCGCGGGAGACGACTGCGCATGCGGATCGGACATTTGCATATGTTAATGAGTTCCAGGGAATCTCATGTTTATGTAAATGAATTCTCGGAAATCCTGTGAATATGTAGGACTTTATAGTATATAATCTCTGAAAGTCTACCAAATCGGTGGAGCACTTATGGTGGAGAATCCCCAGTGCTGCCCAGCGCTGCAATAAAGAATACCTGCTTAATAGTAACTTCGTTGCTATTGAGTTTCATTTCAGGGACTCTCTGAATACTCCGTTTCTCCCTTGGGGAGATTCGGACTGTGAGGAGAAGCATCCGTGAATTTTTGTATCAATAGACTTAGACTTCCATAAGCAGTTGCTTCTGCTCTTCTTATTTTGCCAAGAGTATGAAAAGACTTCTCCATGGGACGGTTTTTCTGAGATGCAAGAAAGAGTGTGTTTTGTGGTAAAACCCACAAAAGCCCAAAGAGTTGTGGTGAATGGAGTTAAATCCAGTTGGTGGCTGGTCACAAATGGTGTTCCCCAAGGCTCAGTATTGGGGATGGTTTTGTTTAATATCTCTATCAATGATCTGGATGAGGGGATTGAGTGCACCCTCAGGAAGTTTGCAGATGACACCAAGCTGGGCGGGAGTGTTGATCTGCTGGAGGGTAGGAAGGCCCTACTGAGAGATCTGGACAGGCTGGATCGATGGGCTGAGGCCAACTGTATGAGATTCAACAAGGCTAAGTGCCGGGTCCTGCACTTGGGTCACAACAACCCCATGCAGCGCTACAGGCTGGGGGAGGAGTGGCTGGAGAGCTGCCTGGCAGAAAAGGACCTGGGGGTGTTGGTTGACAGCCGCCTGAACATGAGCCAGCAGTGTGCCCAGGTGGCCAAGAAGGCCAATGGCATCCTGGCTTGTATCGGGAATAGTGTGGCCAGCAGGACCAGGGAGGTGATAGTGCCCCTGTACTCGGCACTGGTGAGGCCACACCTCGAGTACTGTGTTCAGTTTTGGGCCCCTCACTACAAGAAGGACATTGAGGTGCTGGAGTGTGTCCAGAGAAGGGCAACGAAGCTGGTCTAGAGACCAAGTCTTATGAGGATCGGCTGAGGGAGCTGGGGTTGTTTAGTTTGGAGAAGAGGAGGCTGAGGGGAGACCTTATTGCTCTCTACAACTACCTGACAGGAGGTTGTAGCGAGGTGGGGGTCAGTCTCTTCTGCCAAGTAAGGATAGGAGAAGAGGAAATGGCCTCAAGTTGCACCAGGGGAGGTTTAGGTTGGATGTTAGGAAAAACTTCTTCACTGAAAGGGTAGTTCAGGCACTGGAACAGGCTGCCCAGGGAAGTGGTTGAGTCCCCATCCCTGGAGGTATTTAAAAGAAGGGTAGACCTGGTGCTTAGGGACATGGTTTAGTGACGGACTTGGCAGTGTTAGGTTAACGGTTGGACTCGATGATCTTAAAGGTCTTTTCCAACCTAAATGATTCTGTGAAAAATAGGAATTCCATAATTTCCTTTACTTGATATCTGTTAGTCATAAGAAAATAACTGCTTTTATCATGACCAGGTAATTCTTCTCCTCTCTACTTCTATTGAATCCCATATACCAGTATGTGTGTTTGTTGGAAGTGAGGTAGAATTTACACAGCTGCACAGGGGATTTAGCAAGCATGGTGGCATCAGCTCAGATTTGGTTAGTACACGTAAGGAACAGGTTCGTGCTCAGGACTTTCCAATTCCAATCACATACAAAAAATCTGCACCAGAAGTTAGGGAGCACCTGCTATCTAGTTTCTTCTAGCACTCTGAAGATAACTGCTTCTTTGCCACGCCAGAATTTTCCATCTCTGTGTTCAGTGTTTGGTTTGATACTAGCTGCTCTCCTGACTTTCTTCCTTTTGTCCAAACTAAGTATAACAATATGGTGAAGGATATGTCTCGAATTCCTTTAAGACTCATTCAAGCCTAATCACCGTCTTCTCTCAGAAACCATATGTTATTCAAAGTAAGTTAGACTGTGAAAAGAAACAAAGTTTCTGCGTAAATGTGACTTTGCAACGTCTTTGCTTTTTCTGTGGCATTCTCAGTGTGAGAGCCAAGTGAATGTGGGAGCTGAAGATGAGTGCTGCTGCACAGATCTGAAGTAATTTTGCCTGGAGTTAATTTGTGAAATGCTTTCATTGAAGCACTTGGACTCTCTCCAGAGATTCTTTTGCATAAGCAGCGCACTAACATCTGTGTCTCATTCACAGGCACAGACTTCTGCTAAACCTCTTCAGGTTTGAGAACTTCTGCACCTCCCCCCCCAGCTATGTTTGTTGTATAAGTAAGGGAGGAAGAGCCATCAGATTACAAGCCTATATGTCTCTTTCAAAAGGTTGGCAAACAATATTTCACCTTGCAGGGGGAGAAGTGTAAGAAGGCTGGGTGAATAAGCAGCTCTTTGCTCTTGGGTGTGACAACACATTAAATCCTTGGCAACTCCTATGTAATCAGAAGCTGAAAAGTGTTGCTTTATTACATCCTTATTTAAAGGAAGTAAACATATTGTATTCACTAGATACAAAATGTGACCTAAGTATGAAAATTCTCAGAACTGTTCTTCCACCAAGTGGATTGGTAGAATTGCAAGAAGTAACTTTATATAGATTCTGACATTATGCTGCTGAGATGTTATAGCATGGTTAGCTGTGGAGATGTTACATCCCTGCAGTATTTGCTTTGAGGGATGTGGGTCCCTGCTGAATCTGTAGAAGAAATGCATTTACCCACTTTGACTGTTTTTTCATGTGTATAAATAAGGTCATATTCCACTTTATTAACCCTAACGTTTCCTACCTGTCAGCTAAAATCAGGTAAACCTGTTACCAAGACAGTTTGATGTTTCTATTGGTTTTGTAGTCCCTGAAAAGTGCTAGTTAATTCATGTTTGTATACTAACCTAACTGTGCATAGTATTTACTGAGTGGTGCAGTATTCTTACTGTCCTACCACATCTTTTGCAGACTAGTCCTTTTGCCATGGAAGCTGAAGAAATGATGGAATGTATCCAGGAATTCCCTGAACACTATAAAGTTATTTTGGATAGACTGAATGAACAACGTGAGCAGGACCAGTTTACGGATATCACTCTGATTGTCGATGGTATGTACAGGCCTGAGAACCAGTTGGTATACAGAGAATTCTGAAAGCTGTGCTGGGAAGCTGTTGAGTTTGTCACAGGTCAGCTGTCAAACTGGGTTGCTAACAAATTCTTGGTTCTGTATTGGTGTTCGAGTTGCTTGCAGAGTTTCATTTAAAATCTTGGTGTGACCAGTGTCTCCAGCAGTGATTAATAATTTTGCTTCTGCTTTTCCAAATAAAGGGCTAAATATCTTCAGATAGAAGCCTGCTTTGAAACTGCTGTACTATATTTAACATATTGTCTAAGGATTTCCAAAACATTGTAAAAATATCTTTCCCTAACTTGAGCTGACTGTTTGCATGCAGAGAACTTATACAAATATTGGTTGATTGTTTTACTTCAAGCTGGGTTTTTTCTTTTAAGATTGCCTTCTTGCTTCTCTGGTATCTGTCTACTATTTAATATATAGTTAAAATAGGGTAGAACAACTCACATTTCTTTTTCTAAAGACATAAGTATTGGTTTAAAAGGAAGACTGAGATATAAGTGCTTATTATCTCATTAGAAAAGGTGGCGTCTGATATATCACCTAAGATTGCTTCTTATCCCAAACATGTCTTAGAATAGATGAGCACGTCAAGGAAGATAGGCAGTGTCCACTAGGACAGACCTAGCTAAAGGAGTACCACTTGATCCTTAAAAGGATAGCAAGAACTCACTTGAAGGAAAAGGGTTCTACAGAGCCTGGATTAGAAAAAAGTAAGCAAATGAAGAAAAAATTACTCTTCTGGAATCACCATAGTTTCACTGACAGCACTTGTGCAAAACTTATCCTGAATGTTTGTTCCTGCTCTAGTGTTACCAAATCCATGTGTTGAGCTCAAAACTGTTTTCTTGTGCAGCTGTGTAGTTCTAATCCATGTTGCTTCTCTTACCTCTGTCCCACGGAGCCTTATGAATGTTCATGCCTGCACCAGGGAGAAGGCAACACAGTGATGGGGAATACACAGTCTGGAAAACAGGAAGAACAGAGCAGAACTACTTCTGTTCTGCAGGGGTCTTTATGCTGGCAGAAGTGATGATAAAATACATCCATATGTAAAAGCAGCAAAAACCAAGGAGAGCCTGGATAAAACCTGAGAGCTGAGCCTAAGACATACAGGAAAAAGTTTCCACAGGAATTTCCCATAACTTAAATATCTGAAAAGGGAAACACTCTGGAGTGATTGAGTCCTCCAGCTGATTGAGTTGCAGAGCTTCAGCAAGGTCAGTGATGTCAGCAAGGGTCTGCATGAGATGGGACAGGCTAGCTGCAGTGGTATCCCATGTTACAAGGAGACATACTAAGTGACTATATGCTGCTGGAATGGATTTGTAGACTGGGTGGTTCTGCAGCCGTTCTCTTCTCTGCATCTGCACTTATTCTGCACTATGAGTAAGGAAGGTGTTATACTAAACCAAAATTTTTGTCTCTCTTTGTAGGTCACCATTTCAAAGCTCATAAGGCTGTTCTTGCTGCCTGTAGCCAGTTCTTCTACAAATTCTTCCAAGATTTCACTCAGGAGCCCTTGGTGGAGATTGAAGGTAGTACGATTCATGCAAATAAAAACCTTCAGAGTTGTGTGCCCAAGCTCAAAATGAATGTAGTATCCTTGGTATGAGCTTAAATGCATGCTTGGTCATATCAATTAGCTTTCTAGATCTCAGCTCTTGAGTTGTTCTGAGGTAGTGTCATGGTTTAACCCTGGCCAGCAACTAAGCACCACACAGCCAGGCTTGTTCATTCCCCCCCAGTGAGATGGGGGGTAGAATTGGAAGGGTAAAAGTGAGAAAGAAACTTGTGGGTTGAGATAAAAACAGTTTAATAATTAAAAAGAAATAATATTTTTTTTTAAATGGTAAGGAAAAGAGAAAAAAATAACAAAGAGAGAGGAAAATAAAACCCAAGAAAGACAAGTGATGCAAATGAAAACAATTGCTTTCCACCAACTGACTGATGCCCAGCCAGTCCCCGAGCAGTGTCCCCTCCGCCCACCTCCCCCCCAGTTTTATTGCTGAGCATGACATCATATGGTATGGAATATCCCTTTGGTCAGTTGGGGTCAACTGTACCAACTGTGTTCCCTCCCAACTTTTTGTGCACATCTGACCTACTCACTGGCAGGGCAGTGTGAGGAGTAGAAAAGGCCTTGACACTGTGTAAGCACTGCTCAGCAGTAACTAAAACATCCCTGTATTATCAACACTGTTTTCAGCACAAATCCAAAACATAGCCCCATACTAGCTACTATGAAGAAATTTAACTCTATCCCAGCCAAAACCAGTATAGGTAGCTATCACCATTGGAAAAAAAACTTCCCCTGAAGAAAAACTAAAAAGAAAAAGATGCCTTGGCTGGGGTGCAAGAACAGGATAGATGTGGAGCAATACTTGCCTGCTAGGCAAGGAGCAATTTCCTGGAGCAATACTTCAGCTTCTGGTAACTTGCTGCTCAGAGGTCTCTTGAGAGAGAGATCATATTTTTATGCTTAAATTTATACTTTTTATTATTCTATACAAACAGCTTTTTGTCCATCTTATCCTTCCTTTTATCTTTGTTGTGGCATGACTCTGTAGTTGTTCCAGATTCGCATGTTTCTATAGTAGACACTTTATTCCAATGTGAGCCTTTCAAGGGTGGCATCTTCATGAAACTGGCTGTCAAAATACTGTGAGCAGGCAAGCGTGCAAGATTTGGCAGATAGATGAGACTGAGGAATTGCTAAAAGAGGCTGGTTTTCTTGCTTGTAAACAGGTGTAAGTAACATGGCATTTCGTCACCTAATTGAGTTCACCTATACAGCAAAACTAATGGTCCAAGGTGAGGAAGAAGCAAATGACGTTTGGAAAGCAGCTGAGTATCTACAGATGTTAGAAGCTATCAAAGCACTTGAAATCAGGTAAACACATAAGCCTCTTTTTCTTCCCAACACTGAAATGTAGAGTCTTAAGAATCCTTTTATGAGAGCTGGTTGCCAGTATTTTGCAGTGTTGTTCGGCTAAAAAATGAACATCACATTCTTTGGGCTGGAACTCGATGACAAGTGACGTGGCTGGTAAATGTTGCAGACGTAGGGCTGTGACTTTGTGGTAACTAATACCAGGTCTCTGTGCTATCTGACTGCCCACACCCGATTTGAGAGCTGGGTGTACAGTGACGATGTGTCTCAGGTAATTAGACCACATTAACAAGTTTGTGCTGGTGTTTTGATTTCATGCAGCTTTCTGCTTTCAAGAGAATAGGTAGTGATTTTAAAACTTCTTGGTGCAAAATTAATCTCTCAAACCTCTTGAATGAATGTAATTGTTATAATCAGTTTTATATGGAATCAGTACTTAATCAAATGTTGCTGTGGCACCTTCTATCTAGTACCAGGAACTGTACTCCATTACCAAACTCCAACCTGAGAAAAGCAGGTACCATTCCCATCATGCTGGTTTTCTTCCCCTTCCTTCCCTTTCATAAAGTGCTGTCATGTTCTCATTCCTTCTGTATGCTACACTGTTCTTCTGTCATGAAGTAGAGGGAGGGGCAATAAATGCCTCCCAGCATTATGGTTATCCTTGCTTTCTCTTCTAGACCTGCTGAAAGGTCTTTGTGTTCAGGCATAAGGACAGACTGTTGCTTCCTCTTTATCTCTCCATAGACACACTAGTTAAGGAGAGTGGCATTGACCCCGAGTTCCTCTATTAGCTAGCTAACTTTTTAAAAAACAAACAAACAAACAAAACCTCCATGACATGGTACACTGGAAACTTGGTTTTCAACATCAGTGTTGAATTTTTTTTTTTTTTTTTTTAATCAACTTATTCTGTGCTTATTCTGTGGATTGGTAGCAGAGCTGAATAATTATGTAATTTTTTTTTAATAGGAAAGATGTGATTATGCATTTCTAGTCCTACCCTCCAACCCCACCAACATCCTTTTTTTGACATTATTAAGATTAAGCATGGTATCACCAAAAGAACTTTTTTTTTTTCATTCAGGAAAAAAGCAGACCTTTGCTGTCTGCTTGAGAAATTTAAGACACTTGAAACTGAAAAAGTATGTTCTAATTGGTATCACTTTGAGTCTATGTACACCGGTAGAGCTGTTGAACCAGGATGCAGATCAGTCCATCAAGCTAAACTGTCCAGCCTGCAATTATTTCCCACTATTGTATAATGTTATGCAGTTTGTTGGTTATGCATCACTAGTAAATGTTGTAGCTCTTATGTTACAAGGAAACAAATGTTTTGCTTAACAAACACATGTGCAAGCCAGTCTATTCTTAGAGTTATTTCCATTGTTCATAGGTTTTGAAAAGTTTTTTTGGTGGGTTTTTTTGGTTAGAAAAACAAACTTGAGTACTACTGTCAGTTTCTGTTTTCTCCTCCACAGTAGGAGGGGAAAGAATTGCAATACAGTGCCTCTGTTTGAGCTTTGACTGAAAGGGGTAAGCTTCAGAAAGTTCAGCTAAAGTAGAGATTATTATAGAACTAACCATTTCTATAATGCATCAGAGTTGCACATCACATAATCTAGACTAGAAAGAAAACAACCAGCTGTTATTCCTTGAAGTACAGTTATGTTGTATGTGTGTATCCCCATTCAAAGTTTCACACCTGAGCCACACAATGTGCTTAAGGATGGTAGTCTCCTCTTTGCTGAGCAGATTATTATTTTGGTACGTGATCCTGGAGCTCCTTGCAGTAATGTGCAAAGTAACTGTCACCTTCTAGACATTGGAAATCCAGGCTAGATGAAACTATAAGTTTAACTGCTCTGTCTTCCTGTATCTGACTATAGTAAGGTGCAATTTAATAAGCTGTATCCTGTATTAGGTCATTAGCCACGCATCTCTGCCATATGATGTACAGATACCGGAGAAAAACCTTCTCTCTTCTATTACTAGAAAACCTGAAAGTGATAGGGAGTAGGTTACATAAAAGGATTCTTCAGGCTGCAAAGGAAGGTAAAAGCACAAATTACTCATCAGTCTCATTTGAGGGGAAGATAGCCACTCATTTTCGAAACTGATAATGAGTAGTAAAACCTCCAGCATGTAAGTGCTGTGGATAATCATGAGGGTGTGACTTGAAAGCATTGGCCCACTCAGTTCTGTCTGTGTTTGAGATGGGATGCTATCCCTGACATCTTGGAGGAAGGGAGTTGTGTGTTTATGGTGCAAGGAGAAGAGGAACAGAGCTGGGGGTTGTGTTTAAGCCCAGAAAATTAAACTAGAATACTCTTTCCACATCCCAGTGGCATTTTTTTTTTTTACCTCAGCTGTTAGCTGTGTGCTTTCCTGAAGTATAAGATGTTATAATAATCATTTTGTGAAGTCACAGCTGTAGTGTTTTCTAACAAGCTGTAAGCACTGCAGGCAATTGCATGCACTCCAGAGCTTAAGAGGTGAATAGCGTAGGAAGGACTTGAATCTTATTTCTGAGTAGGCAGGCGAAAGAACTTCCTTTGGGGAAGTTTTCTTTCCAAGTACATAATTTCACAAGTTTCTTAGATAAACCTATGTCATTAGACTAACTGGCCTTTCTTCTTGATAGGTGGTGTGTATCATTCAAGCAGAGCTATTTAAAACGCTTTAGTAACTTTATGTCAAAGGCTCCACAGCTTTAACCATGCTATTCTACAGCTCTAAGGAGTATAGATTAAGGACAAATTAGCTTCTGAAATGCATGCAGGTTATGTGGTCATTCATCATTCAGCTTCTTTGAGAAACAGCTAGCAAGTGTTTAATGCAGAAGCTCAGTATCAGGCAGGAATTGTTATGTAAGTGCTTATGGATCTTAACTATGTTTATGCAAATGCTTTGCAGGAACAAAGAAAATTCATCACCCTTAGAATCAAATCAAACACAAAGTAAAAATAAACCAAAAAAGAGGAAGATAGCTGAAACCTCTAATGTTATCACAGAAACACTGCCATTTGCAGAATCGGAGCCTGTTGAAATTGAGGTTGAGATTGCTGAGGGGACAATTGAAGTGGAAGATGACAGCATCGAAACACTTGAAGTAGCTTCTGCAGAGCAATCTATAAAGTACATACAGACAACGGGTACATCAGATGAATCTGCTTTGGCTCTTTTGGCAGATATCACCAGTAAGTATCGTCAGGGAGAGACAAAATGCCAGATCCAAGAAGAAGGTGATAGTGCAACTGATCCCTTGTGCAAACAGGTAGAAGGTATTGAAATTGTGGAACTTCAGCTATCACATGTGAAGAATTTATTCCACTGTGAGAAATGTAACCGTTCATTTAAATTGTTTTACCATTTTAAGGAACACATGAAAACACACTCTACTGAGAGTTACAAGTGTGACATATGCAATAAAAGGTACCTACGAGAGAGTGCTTTGAAACAGCACCTCACCTGTTACCACCTCGATGAAAGTGGTGCCAGCAAGAAGCAAAGACCTGGCAAAAAAATACATATATGCCAGTACTGTGATAAGCAGTTTGACCACTTTGGACATTTTAAAGAGCACCTCCGGAAGCACACAGGTAAGAGCACTGCTAAGGTCCTGTACTTGTGGCTTTGGCTCTAGCGTTTTGGGTTTTTGCATGTTTTGGGGAAATAGAGAATATGCTGAAGAGAACATGAGAGTCCTGAGTGCTAGAAATACTTGGCTTCTAGTTACAACTAAAATGCTATTTTGTTTTTTTATTTTTTTGTTTTCCATTGATATAAACTTTGAGGGATTGAGGTGGTTAAAAATAGGCACCTGAAAACAGAAAATGCTAATGAAGCTTCTCTCTCAAGTCTATTAAATCTTAAAGATTTTTTTTTCAAAATCATTTCTTAACGCGTGTTTTCTTCAAAAGTACCAAGCTGAGGAGCTACTCTTATTTTCACAATTCTACTAGTAAATGTTTTTGTTGAAATATGATCTGAACTGTGAGCTTCTCAGTGGAATACACAGTTTAAAGGGTTTCTTTAACTAACAGAACTTGTGAGCAAATGCCTATTAATGTATTAGGCATAAAATACCCCCCTAACAACCCTCTCTTTTACTATCTTGTTTGAAAGTTTCATCCTTGCTCTTGGCAGCTCATCTATGATTTCATTTTCTTTGTTAATTAACACAGCAAAACATTTCTAGTGACTATAGTAGACTTGTTACTGTAAAATCTGCCTCTTTGAAATCTGGATAGCATCTTTTGAGTACAAAATGACTTGTGCTCCTTATTCTATATAATATGGGAGGTTAAGATGCTATTTCTTTATCTTGCTAAAAAATCTGTGCTATCTGAATAAGTACTGAGCATTATATAGATAGCTCTCTGAATGTAAAATATATGTTGTCCTGATCTTTCAGATGTTTTTGTTTAATATGTCAGTTATGAGTCATCAGTAAGAATTTAATGGAGGGTAGCAGTCCTATTTCTTTCGTGGCTTGTTGTTGTTGCTAAAGCCTTTTAATTGGAACTTTTTTACATCTGTGTATGGGACTGCTGAGTATTGATATATGACACTGTATCCAGTCTACTCCCAATAGCCCCTTAAAAGTTGCATTTATAAAAAGTCTTTGGCAAATCCTTATCCCCTATGAAGTAGGGAGTGTTTCTCCGTTATGACCAAGCCAAATACAAGCTACTTAACAAAAGTCTTTTCAGAGAAAAGTTTGTGGTGGATTAACAGAGTAACCCAAATATCACAGTATGTTGGTTGCTGTTGTAACAAAGGATTTTGGGGGTGAAGCAACTTAAAATATCACAGGAGATGCAGAGTACTTTCTAAATATTTATTGATACAAGTATAACACATGGAATCTTAATTACTTCCAGTTCAGCATTTTGAAAGCCTTAAGCTTAAAATTAAACCAGATATTACTATTTAACTGTGGTCTCCTAAGGTCAGTGGAAAAACTCCCATTGAGCCAAAGGCTAAGTTCTTAATTCTGTATAGCACTAGTTGAATATGAAAATGAAATTAAAAGGCCAGGGAGAAAAATGTCCTACAAAGTATTTAATCCTGTTGCTGCTTAATCACAACACCAGCAATAACATGAAAGTAGCAATTGGAGCAGAAATAGACACCTTATCAGGGTTGGTAATTCTTTTTGATGTGGGAATTTGACATTACTAATGGCTATTATCTTTGTCTCAATAAAAGAAAGGAAGGAGAACTATGGAGTTTCTTTCTCACACATGTATACAGTGCTTTAAGCAGCTTCTGAGTCTCTTGGAAAAAAAAACTCAGAATTGTCTTGTATGTCGTGTAACTGAACGTACTGACAAAGTCATCTCCAGAACTTATAAAGAGGGAGTTTTTTGGCCTGATCTAATTATTCTCTCTTTTTTTTTTTTTTTTTTTTTCTTCCCTCTTTATGAGAATGAATGAGATTTTACTTGCCAGTCATAAGTAACTCATAGGACAGAAATTCTGCAAGGCTGCACTTAAATAATGTATATCTGTTGAGTTCAATAGCTCTAATTTGTCTTATGCAAGAAGACCGATTTCCTCATACAGAAATCAATCTTAGAATGAAGCTACTGTTCTCGATATGCTTGTCTAATCCTGGTATTTTGCAAAGCTTATATCCCCTGGCAGGAAGAGACACTGAACAGCTTTGATTCCCTCTGATTTTACTGGGAATTTTGACTGCTGAATATTTCTCAAAGTTAGGCCTTCTTGATTTTTTTCTTTTTTTTTTCCTTTTATGGAGTGTGTGTGTGCTCACATGAGCAAAGGTGGAAGTGAAGGAGTTGTGATGGGCTCCAAGCAGCCAAATTAATCAGTCCTTGTCTGAAAACCCTGTAACTGAAGTAATTTGTATGCAGATTATACAAAAATATTTTTTTATAGAAAAAAAAAAACAAACCAAAAAAAACCACCAACTGGGCTTACTATTTCTCTCTAAACCCAATCTAAATAATGATATGGTAATTTTATGGTTATGGTTGAATTCCCTGGTATTTCTTACATATTAGGCAAATAAAAGTCACTGTGTTGTTATGAATATCTTTGGGTTAAAAAATATTTATTTTGGGCAATCTCCTTCCTGTGGCTGTAGGATTATAAAGGACCAGCACAATATTGGACTATTTTAGGTCAGAATTTCTGTCCTGTGAGTTATTTACAATTGGCAAGTGAAATCTCACCCATTCTCATAAATGGAAAAAAAAGATATTGTTAGACCAGGCCAGTACCCTCCCTCTTTATAAAATCTTACTTAGATGAGACTAAACTCATAGTTGGATGACACCCAGGGGAAGAGAAGCAAGTTTTCACCTTTAGCAGAGGAGTTTATCCCCCAGCTTGCACTTCTGAATATCTTTATTTCTGAAAATACAGGTTTATTAGCTTTCCATCTCAGTGGTCAATAACTACTGCATTCCTGAAAATGTAGGCTTTTAAACTTAATCTAGCTGGAATAGATTCTTATGTTACTCACTGAAATGTCTCAGCCTCTTTTGGAGTTCATTAAGTAGTTTGTTTCAGTAGTTATGTTGGTATCAGTACCTCCACAGATTGATTATCAGACTTTCAGAAGAAACACACTGTTCCTAATTTTTTGTACTTTAATTTCCTTGAATTTCATTGCATTTTTGTGCATGATGAAATTAGTAAACAGAGACACCAGTTGTTCTTTGTTACTACTTGATGATGGTAATAACAATATACTACTATGGATGAAAGTTTTAGGTTTGGTTTTGTTTGTTTTAATACTGATGCCTTGTTACTTCATGGTCATTCTGTGCTAACTTCTTTTTCTGGAGCTCAGTTTCAGCTCTCAAGCATAAGCTGTTATTGTTCTTGAAAATAAAACTTTTGTATTATTTAAATACTTCCTTCTTTAATGTGTCACGTTGTATATACTAATGTTGAGTCTTTAACTGTTAATATTATCAGGTGAAAAGAGAGAAATAGCTGCTATTTCTTTAAGATATTTTGTCAGAATAGTAATCTAACTTCCATAAAAACCTAAACGTACCTTAAATGGCACTGGTAATTATGTTACATTGTTGTTTGATTGTTTTTATAAATGAAAGTTATGACTCCAGGTTAGGTTTTTGCCCTTTTATGTGAATAAACAAAGTTTACATAGAATGTCTTTCTCTTCTGTAGAATAATCCAGTTGGCCATGTCTTTACAGTGTATTTATCAACCTACACAAAAGGGAGAGGGGAAGAAGGGAGAGCTGACCAAAAACAGGCTGGTTTTATATGCTTACAAGTCCCTATGTCTGTCTTAACAGGTGAAAAACCATTTGAATGTCCAAACTGCCATGAACGTTTTGCTAGGAATAGCACACTCAAATGTCACCTGACAGCCTGTCAGTCTGGAGCTGGAGCTAAAAAGGGAAGAAAGAAGCTGTATGAATGCCAGGTGGGTAATGGAAGTAGTAGAGTCTGAGGCTAGATACTTCCTTCCTGTGCTGAGGGAGTGTGGGAGTACTGAGCAGGAAAGGCAACGACTGGGCTTATGTCTCCAAGAACTACTTTTAGTAAAATAAATCATAAAGATTGCATTCAACCACAACATGAGGGTAAATTCTTATATCTAAGTAGTTCCATTTAAAATATGGAATTACTGATATGGAGCTTCATAATACTTTGTTAATCAGAGAGATTCTTGTGGGTAAGTAAGTGTTCATCTGCATCTTACTGATCTTTCTGCTTCCTTTTCAAGGTTCTTGATGCACTGACCTAGGCCTTTCCTGCTTCACTAAAGTCCAAAATGCAAAGTACTATTTTATTTCCTATTTTATTATTCTTCTGTTTGATACCAATATATTGACTTTGCCTGAAAAGTCATTCCAACTTATGATGACACTCTGTAATGTCTTTTAAGCAAATATAAATGCTGTAGATGGATAGTTAGGGTACTTGGTCACTATACGTAGCTGACATCTGAAAAGCTGTTCAGAAGAATGTTACTTAGCTTTTAAAAGTTGATTCTGAAAAGCTAGAAAATATGAGAGCTGAGGTTGATTGTAGCATTTTTATTTGCCATTTTGCTGCTGCACTGCAAATAAGAACACGCTTCCCCCCCTCCCCCCCCTTAAGGCTCTCACCTTATTCAGTTCACAGAATGGCTGTGGTTTGATGTTAAATTGGGTTGTGTAGTAAAGAAAACTGCTGGATATGGGCTTTATTTGTTCCAAAAAGAGAGTGATCTTATTCACAGAAAGCAGTGAATACTGCAGGAGATGAATTAATTCTGTGTTGCCAATCAAATAATTTAATCAGAAGTTTCACTGATGCTGTTGCATCATTTAGTTGTTATGCTAGTCTGAAGTTAATTCTTGGGAGCATACCTTTGTCTTAAAGATAAGTTTCTTTTGAACATGAGAACTACTGTATAACATAAAGTTGTACCTAGTAGCTTCATTGAAGATACTGTTTTGTCTTTGTGACCCTTTGGTTTAATTGCTTCACCTCATAGCTTTCTCTGTTACAGATATTGTGAATGTGGGTTAGTGTTATTTCAGCCTGCAGCAACTACAGCAATTATTGAATAAATTTTTCTTGATTTTTTTTTTCTCTTTAGAACTAAATTTGAATAGTGTTCAATAAATAAAACCTTGGCTCACTGAACAAAGAGGAGAAAACAAAATTGCGCTTGCTTGATGAGTGCTTTTGTTGCTCTTTATTGTATGCCTTGAGTACTGAATTGGGCTCTACATGGCAAGAACAGTAATTATGTGCTTGGGCATTGCTGATAGTCATTACCTTTATGTACAGCTAAGTAATTTTGAGTGCTTATCGATAAGGTTAGTATTTTAAGAAGTGTGTGTGCAACTTTCTAAAGCGTGAGTCTGGGGGGGGACAAAAAGCATGTCACTAGCATCACAAACATGGTTTTAAGACTTCAACAGCAAAATGGGGATATTCAGCTCCATTACACAGACCTGTTCCTTGAGTTAATCCCTGTCAGATACTCCATCATCCTTCTGTGCTGTTGCTGAAAATTGAGGAGATGGAACATTCTGTTTCAAAAATGTTTGCCAACAGTGAAATGCATGTTCTTTGCTTCTTTCTGCAGCTAAGAACACTTGCATGGACAAAGACCCCTGAGCCTGTTTGTTTATTCCGAGCCTGATTCTACCCCACTCTTCTCTCTCTTCTATCCTGGTACCTCATTCATTTCTGCAATGTCTTTGTGTGTTGTTTTCAGGCTACTTACCTCAGTGCCAGCTGAAGGGGAAGGAAGTGTGCTCAAGTGCTTTGTGAAAATAGTATGTCTGCAGTCAAAGCAGTACTTTTAGCTGGAAGAGACTTAAAGGGATGGAGTTTTAAGAGATTTTTATCTGCTGAAATCACTCAAGTATTTTTTTTGAAATGGCAAAATGGGAGAGTTTAGTCTAGCCAGGTAAATCTTACAATGCCATGAACAAATGAAAGCTGATAAGGAAAAGTTGGCTAGTAGTACTGCATCTAGAACTTCAGTAAAAGGACAGTTTGTATTACACTTTCATCATATAATATTATTACATAAATAGCTTTCCACCCAAAATTCTAGCACCAGACATTTATTGGGGCATGAATCTGTGTGTGAATTTCAAATAAGGTTAAAATAAGAAAACTTTAAAATGCTGTACTGACTCATAAATTTTATAGGTATCCTGTGTATGCACAACTCAAAATAAAAATAAATACCATGTCTTCTGTTCATCTGAAGCTGACTTCTCAGCTTTTACCTCTAATGTATGTGTTTTTTTTAATCCAAATAGCAGGAAGCTACACTATGTGAAGCTATGATCTGAAATAGGCACTATACTTTGTCGTATTTCTGTTGGCACAATTTAACATACTGTATCTTTTGTTTCAGGTTTGTAACAGTGTGTTTAACAGCTGGGATCAATTTAAAGACCACTTGGTAATACACACCGGTGACAAACCCAACCACTGTACCTTATGCGATTTGTGGTTTATGCAAGGCAGTGAGCTGAGAAGGCATCTCAAAGACATGCACAATATTTCAGAACGAATAGTGACAGAAGAGGTTCTTCCAGCAGAAGCTGTGGAAGCTGAACCAGTAACATCAATGACTATAATAGAACAAGTGGAGCAAGTCCATGTCCTACCAGTAATTCAGGTACAAGTGGATCCTGCACAGGTAACTGTGGAACAGATGCACCAGGATCTCATACAGGACAGTCAAGTGAAAAGCACACAGATGGAGGAACTGCAAGAACAGGTGCAAATTAGTTACTTGGAAGTTGAACACATTCAGACTGAACAAGGTGCTGAAGTTCATGTGGAGCAGTTACATGTTGAGCATGTAAATCAAATACAGATGGAAGAAATACAGGCAGAACTTATAGATGGAACAGACCTGGAACAAGTAGAATATGAAATTGTTGATCAAGGAGAAGCAGAAGAAAAGGAAACTAGTCAAATAGATGGTGTAGATAAGGAAGATCATGAACAAGCTGAAGACTTAAAAACTCAACAATTAGTGGACACACAGAATGAAAAGGTGGATGATTAGGACAAATAACCACGCTGTGCAGGTTTAGGAATGAAATACCCAATTATTTTTGTTAGCTTTTACACTGGTTTTTGAACTGTCAGTGGTCATCTTTCCAATATGCTGTCATTAGGAAGCTGGACAAGTGGACCAAAGTTAGCTTTCTTCATGTACAACTAAACTTCCCTCATATGTGAAAAATAACTTTCCCATTCATGTAATACTATGGAACAGAAACTACCACAGAGATGGACAGCTTTGTGAGGATTTTAATAATGAATAGCTTGTATCACTGTTGCACCATCCCTGGGTATATGTAAGAGTAACTTTACCTCTTTTCCTCTTTCCATAGAAGCAAACTCTTGTTATAGATTTGCAGGGTGTCTGTGGCAGAAGAATCAGTAAAATCTGGTGGGTTCTAATGTAAGTGGCCAATCGGGTACCTGTGAATTTTCTGGGCAGGCTGTTTGCTGTTTCCTAACAGTGGTCCTAACTTTCAGGCTGGGGAAAAAACATTGTTGCTGGAGGTCTCGGAGCACATAAATCCTGTGCCTTTTCAACACTGACTGGTTAAATTTCCACAAAGTTCCTAGAGTGTTCAAGAACCTAGTTCAGTAAAAGGCAATGTAGGTAATGTTATAGCGCTTTATATTTTTGCTTAAAATCATAGAATCGTTAAGGTTGGAAAAGACCCTTAAGATCATCGAGTCCAACCGTTAACCTATCACTGCCAAGTCCACCACTAAACCATGTCCTCGAGCACCACGTCTACCCTTCTTTTAAATACCTCCAGGGATGGAGACTCAACCAAAACTGTATCATGCTGAATTGTGAACTGATGTTAAAAATTCTTAAACCTTACATCTGTGACACAAAGATGTCAGCTTGTTCCTTTGTTATCTTTATATTTTCAGAGGAAATGCACAGCTAGTACAGGATGTGCATTTATATCTACTCAATATTGTCTGCTGCCCTACAAGCTCCATGCCAGATCCGATCTACTGTGTGCAAGTTTCGTATTTTTGTAACCCCACGAAAATCAGCTGACTAGTGAAGCTGGCAGTGTGCCCAGGTGGCCAAGAAGGCCAATAGCATCAGAACCTAGAGACAATCAGGGAAACGTTCCACATGCAATTAAGATAATATTAAGAGCAATTAAGTGGTAAAGTGGGCAACCTGGAAATAATTCTTTTCAATATCTAGGGGAAGATTTTTTTCCTTCAAGAACTTTTTTCTTTCTAGCACAGCCTTCCATCCATCCATGCAATACCATAGAATCATTTAGGTTGGAAAAGACCTTTAAGATCATCGAGTCCAACCGTTAACCTAACACTGCCAAGTCCGTCACTAAACCATGTCCCTAAGCACCACGTCTACCCTTCTTTTAAATACCTCCAGGGATGGGGACTCAACCACTTCCCTGGGCAGCCTGTTCCAATGCCTGACCACCCTCTCGGTGAAGAAGTTTTTCCTAATATCCAACCTAAACTTCCCCTGGTGCAGCTTGAGGCCGTTTCCTCTTGTCCTATCGCTTGTTACTAGGGAGAAGAGACTGACCCCCACCTTGCTACAACCTCCTGTCAGGTAGTTGTAGAGAGCAATAAGGTCTCCCCTCAGCCTCCTCTTCTCCAGGCTAAACAGCCCCAGCTCCCTCAGCCGATCCTCATAAGACTTGTTCTCTAGACCCTTCACCAGCTTCGTTGCCCTTCTTTGGACACGCTCCAGCACCTCGATGTCCTTCTTGTAGTGAGGGGCCCAAAACTGAACACAGTACTCGAGGTGCGGCCTCACCAGTGCCGAGTACAGGGGCACTATCACCTCCCTGGTCCTGCTGGCCACACTATTCCTGATACAAGCCAGGATGCCATTGGCCCTCTTGGCCACCTGGGCACACTGCTGGCTTATAGTCAGCTGGCTGTCAACCAACACCCCCAGGTCCTTTTCTGCCAGCTACTGATTTTTTTTTTTTCCCCATTAAATTTAGAGGGGTTGTGAGGGAGGAAACAGATTCCACATGGAGGCAGCAGGACACTAAAAGGGATGCTTTAAATTAGGAGAAGCTCAGTAGAATCTGTGGTAAACATGAGCTGGAAGAAAGCTACCAGCAGACTCTTCTTTTATAAATCATCATTTCTGAAAATGAATATTTTTAAACATAAAAAGGCTTCTCTATATCGTATCAGGTTCCTGGTTTTTTTTTTTTAAATGAAATTTTGACACTTGACACAAAGATGTTGTACTAAAAGTAAAAGCCATAGGTATGAGTGCTAAAATGTGGATTGAAAAGTAGGAGTGTAAATATTTTAATCAATATTAAACAATCAAACAATATCAGCCATGAAATGTTGCATTATTTGCTTCATCCAATAAATTAGGAACAACTGAGTGACTGGCAATTACAGTGCCAGATCCCAGTGGCAAGAATCAGTCTCATTTTAATAAGATTAATAGCTCATTACTGTAAAGTTAAGTTTGTTTAGAAAATACTTGTTTAGCTCTATCTTTAAGGATGCTAAGGACTTCTAATTCTCAGTTATTGCCTTTAGATTAGAGGTGCCTCCATACTTCTGAAAAACTTTCTTTTCAAAGCCTTAACTAAAGGGAGGAATTTTTGCAAGGACGTTCCCTAATGCTCTTGGTAATCCTGTAGATCTTAGTTAAAATCAGGCTTTTCTGTTCAGTCTTCTCCAAATACAGAATTATTTCCCCGAGATTTGTGTTTGCTTTTAGTCTCATTCAAAATTATTCTTGTGTTTCATCGTAGCATAGCCTTTGAGAAACTGTTGCAAAACAAACATGGATCTCAATTAAAATTTCAAACTATTTGATTAACGTAACTTGCATAACTTGCACTCTTTTTATGATGTTTTGTGTTTTCTGAGATGCAAGTAATATGTCATGAGATTCTGTGCAGAGGGAAGAATGTGGCCCAATGTTAATCATGAAAGTTGGCTATTGTATTTATACCTGGCTTCTGATAAGAAGCCTGTCTTTTGATAACACGCAGGGGACAGGCCTGCTTGCTTAGCTGCATAACTCTAATTTTTTAGGTATTTGTGCATATAGACACAAGATCTGTATCTGTGGAATTAAAGGAACAATCTGGCTGTGTGTCTAACCACTGAAACTAACTTTTAGGTAATTTAAGGTCCAATGTAAATTGAGAAGGTACATGGTATTGGTAACAGGGCCGTGGTTTGGTAAGCACAGTTGGGCTTTTTTTTTTTTTTTTTGTTCTGTTTGATCTCCCCTTTTCAACAACAGCTTGCGAATTTGGTAGGAGAGAAACGATGCTCTCTTGTTGTGCTCAGCGCTGCCTCCATCCAGACTCCTGCTAAGCCTGGGTGGGAGTGCAGTGGGGGCATGAGCAATCCCCTTCTCACCCTGAGGGACAGGGTAAAAGGCTCTCCTCAAGTAATAACTCTACTGGAAAGCGCTTCCCTTTGCAACCCCCTCTTCCCTAGAATTTCCTTCCCAAATGTCTAAAGCTCAAATTGCTTCCACCGGTACAGTCCCCTATGCCTCCTTACTGCAACAGCTGATACTGAGGGAGGGACAATTGACTTGGAGAGTTAGAAGTTCTGGTTGCTCTCTGTAACAGCCACCTTGCTATCCTCTTTCTGCCCCAAATTTATATTACGTATGCACCATTGGAGGAGTTCTTCCCTCTAAATAAGTATATACTGCTAGTCCCCAGAGCACCCTGTGTTATGCAGGTACTGGTCTGTAGCTTGCAATGGGGCGGCAGGTGGCTGCACTTGTTGCCTGGGGCCTGCCATGGGCCATGTCACAGGGGGTGGGGTGTGTGAATGCTTGAATTTATGCCAAATGAAACTAATTGGCTAAAGCAGTGGGGGCTAGGCAGTGAGAAATGGAAAAGTGGGAATGAACAAAAACCTGTGAGGTGTGTCTGGATACAAAATAAAAAGTGAGCATTAAATTGAGGCTGAGGTTAGGGATAGACTTGTAGATTTATATAAAATATTCATGTGAGGCCGCAAGCTATTTCTGAAAGAAGGGCAGGGAGGGGAAAGGGAGCTGATCAATAGTTTGAGAGCTGCCGAATTATTCAGATGATATAAGAAAGGATTAGCTGCTTTTTTTCAAAAACAGTTGCCAAAGCAAGTTTCATCTGCAGGCTTATGAGGATGAAATTGGATGTCAGTCCTGTATGAAACGGTCACTAGAGGAGGATCATGCAGCCTCTGCTTTGTTTCACACCTGCAGTGGAACTTTTAATTAGCTAATGGTGCAGAATATGGTACTCTTACACAAATTCTGTAACTCGTTCTTATTTTGAATGAGAAAACATTTAAATAGATGTTTAATTTGGTTGTTTGTTTTTAAGGACTGAAGTATCTCTTCTATAAGGACTATCGTGAAAATGTAACATGCAGTTAGATATTTTTTTTTTGTTATTTCTAACAACTTTATTCTTAAACTGTAGTGTTTGCTGCTAGCAACTAATTTAAAAATTAAAGCAACCTGTTTATAATGACAATACAAATAATTTGCAGTTTGTCAAACACTTGGCAGCTCAGGCAGGTACAACAGAAGCTGGAGCTTTGGGAGCGTGCCTGTGTCTGAATTGTTGCCATGGCTTTGCGTGAATTGTGAGAAATGCTTGCGCAGCTCCCTGATACTTTCCGCCTGCCGGGTTTTTTTTCCCTAACTGGAACCTTGACATCTATAAACGTCTCTGCTGGGGCTTGTCTTTCCGATTCCTTTAAATGAGGGCTTGGTGGCCTTTTGAGGAACTAATTTGTACCATTAAAAGAACTGAAACTAGGAAGCGGGGGTGCAGCCTGTAGCTCCTAGGGTGTAGGTCTCAAACGTGGGGGCACGAGGACGTGGAGGGTGCGAGTGGGGTGCGGGGGGCTGTGCCTAGCAGGTGACAGCCGGTCACGGGCTCGCAGCCCGCCGCCGCAACTGTCCAAGGTATTACAGCAAAGGCGGCGGCCCCTCAGCCCGGGCTGCCAGCCCCCGAGGGCAGGCGGGGGGCGTGGTGAGGTAGGGAGGCCCGTCTCCGCTGCGTGAGAGGAAGAGAGGCGGGCAAATGGTGGGCTACCTGACGGCAGCAAATGGCGGGCGGTTGGCAAGGGCTGCGGCGGTGCTGAGGCCCGCGATCCGGGGCGGGCCGCCTCTGTCCGGGGTTGGTCTGCTAGGAGGCGGGAAGGGACGGCGAGGCCCTGCGGAGCCGGGGCTGGAGGCAGCCAGCTTTCAGGTACGGCGGAGGGAGCGCGGCTCCAGTGGCGGCTGGCTGTCCCCCCCCGCCCAGGTGGAGAGCCGGCCCCCGGAGGTGGCACTGCCTCAGCCGAGCGCCCCAGGGTGGTCCTCGCTGGACTCCGCCGTCCGATCGCTGCGGGAAGCGGAAGCTGAGCCGCTGCGTGTCGCCAGTGTGCTGCGAACACGTGTGGACTCCCCGCACCCGCGGGTGCTGAGTTTTATAGTTCTGGTGCTCTTCCAGTGCAACTGGGTCTTATAGCCTTTGCCAAGGTGTGATGGGTTGACCCTGACTGGGCGCCAGGTGCCCACCAAGTCACTCTATCACTCCCCTCCTCAGCTGGACAAGGGAGAGAAAATATAACAAGCCTCGTGGGTCGAGATAAGGACAGGGAGAGATCATTCGCCAATTACCATCACAGGCAAAACAGACTTGACTTGGGGAAATTAGTTTAATTTATTACCAATCAAACCAGAGTAGGGTAATGAGAAATAAAAACTAAATCTTAAAACACCTTCCCCCCACCCCTCCCTTCTTCCTGGGCTTAACTTCACTCCCGATTTCTCTACCTCCTCCCCCAGCGGCGCAGTGAGACGGGGAATGGGGGTTGCGGTCAGTTCATCACACGTTGTCTCTGCCGCTCCTTCCTCCTCAGGGGGAGGACTCCTCACACAGTTTCCCTCCTCCAGTGTGGGGTCCCTCCCACGGGAGACAGTCCTCCACGAACTTCTCCATAGTGAGTCCTTCCCACGGGCTGCAGTTCTTCACGAACTGCTCCAGCGTGGGTCCCTTCCACAGGGTGCAATCCTTCAGAAACAGACTGCTCCAGTGTGGGTCCCCCACAGGGTCACAAGTCCTGCCAGTAAACCTGCTCCAGCGTGGGGTCCTCCACGGGCTGCAGGTGCATATCTGCTCCACCGTTAACCTCCAGGTGTTGTCCCAAAGATGGGTGCTTTACCCGGTGTGCAAGAACCAATCCACACACTTGAGCCAAGATATTTGCTTTATTTAATTTCTGTGCAGAGATAGGCACTAGGTAGTAATTCCACAAAGCCAGCACACTCTGTTATCCTTGCATCACATATTTATACAATTAAACAAAGTAACTACGCCTACTGTTAACACCTACTTGTTAATCATCATTGATTATTTCTATTCTCGCTTCGATTTAAAGATACAGCTCCCTTTAAAATTACTATGCATGTTCAGTGGGTAGGGGTCTTCCTTTGGAGGTGGATAGCCCCTCCAACAGAGGTGTGGTTTTCATATTATAATTAGCTGGTTCACCTAGGGGACACCAATTAGTGGATCTTGCTGACTAGCAAAATGAGTTTAAGGAAGAGTGTTGACACTCAAGGATATATGTTCATTGTTTTAGAGATTTCTTGACCTCCTGCTCCTCATTATAGATATCCTGGTACTCATTATCTTTAGTACATTCCTTTTCAAGGTAGACAATATCATTATAAATTCAAACAATTAGTCATCACAGGGGCTGCAGGGGGACAGCCTGCCTCGCCATGGTCTTCTCCACAGGCTGTAGGGGAATCTCTGCTCTGGCGCCTGGAGCACCTCCTTCACTGACCCTGGTGTCTGCAGAGTTGTTCCTCTCACATATTCTCACTCCTCTCTCTGGCTGCTGTTTTTGCACAGTAGGTTTTTTTCCCCTTTCTTAAATATGTTATCCCAGAGGCGCTACCACTGTTGCTGATTGGGTTGGCCTTGGCCAGCAGTAGGTCTGTCTTGGAGCCAGCTGGCATTGGCTCTGTCGGACATGGGGGAAGCTTCTAGCAGCTTCTCACAGAAGCCACCCCTGTAGCCCTCCCCCCGCTACCAAAACTTTGCCACGCAAACCCAATGCACGAGGAACGTAAGCTTGCATTCCTGTGGCATCTGTGGGGCTGTAGGAAGACTCCCACTGATGTTAACGAGCCTTGCCTTGAGCCTGTGCTTATGCCATTGGAGGAGTTTTAATAATTTCAATAATATTTTGTCACTGCTGTTTTAATTTGTATGTTAATTTGCCTAGAGAAAGTATATTGGCTAAAAGGAATTATTTTTCTCAGTAAAGTTACTGGTATAAGATCCCACGTTTTTCTAATGCTGACTTTTGTTTAAAATATTCTAAACAAAGTGTTTCCAATTGCTCCCTCCAGCTGGAGGTGTAACTCTGTGTATGATATCCTTTGCTGGTGCTGTAGTCTGATTCATAAAAATGCTATTATATCCTGGTGCCTTGCTCTGAAAAAGGAACAGAGAAACCCACCTGCTTTCAGGAGCCGTTGCTGCAAGAGTGGTGCTTCATGGGCGGACTCACCTGGGGAGCTCACAGATGAATTACACAGAGGTGAGGGGAGAAGACAGGTTTTTGCTGTTAAAATTGAGTAAACAAGAGACAGTGCCAGTGTGTGTGTTTTTTAATTGTTATTTTAATGCAGATTATTTGAAAGACGTGTATTTTATCTGACACCCTCTTCTTATGCTAGGGCTAATTGGAGCCTAAAGCCAAAATATTTTCAGTCTAAGAAATCTCATACTGTGTTTAACATAAGAAGCATATGACTAATTCCATGGAAGAAGCCAGGACAGGCTTCAGTGTTTTCTGGATTGGGGTATTATTCCTTATATAGTGTAATCTGTTCATATAGCTTTAGAGTGGCTGGCACAGTTATTGATAAACAGAACAGCACGTGTCACAAGAAATTTGTAGTTTCAGGGCTTTTTCCTTTAAGGATGTTGACCGTTGTTTCAGTTGCTTCACACCAAATAGATTTGTTGAAGTCATGGGTGCATATATGTTAGAGTGTGTTTAGCTTGTCCCCCTCCGCAGTTAAGGAAGAAAATAGAGTAAACTAAAAACCGGTACTCATTTTCAGGGAGAGGAGGGTGTTTGTGCACATGTGTGTAAAAAAACAGAATTAAAAAAGTATAATTCTATCAAAAAGGGTCCTAAACTATATATATATATACATAGCCATGTCTTTATTCCATATTATATCTCTGTTACTAACATTACCAGAGAGAAAGAATAATTTTTTTTCTTTTTTTTTCTTCTTGCTACTTTTTTAAACTATTTTTCCTTGCACTAGGTAATTTCTTTTAAAATATTTTCTCAGATCTAAAACAGTTCCAGGGGCCGAGCAACCCTATTGCTGTAAATGACAGGGAATAATTTGATTGAGTTTATTTTTCCTGACCACTTAAATATTATCATCCATCTTCTAGTGCCTTTAATTCAACTGATACTTCTTTTCTAAATAGTATCTTATCCCACAAATAGATGCGAGGACTTAAGGATTTTAGTGAGTTCTAGACAGTTGATCTCTTTGGGAATCAGAAACTAAAGATCCCTGAATATGTTGATTTTACTATTTTTACAGTTGCTTGTTTGGGATCTTTTGAGATTGTTGTTTTAAAAATTGCAGCTTCTAGGGTATTTTTTAAAATTTTGTCCAGTTGTGGGGTCCTTAGCTTTGTCCTATGAAAATACTCAAAATTATTTTGTAAACTAACACAGGGCCTGCACTATTGCAAATATAAATAATTTATTATAATACATTCTGATCTAGTAATTCTGTTCTGAAGGCAATTAAGTTGCACTGGAAAAGAATTGGTTGCTCATATTGTAGTGAAATTACAATAAACTGATCAATTAGCCCTTTGCTAAAAAAGGTTTTTCTTTGGGTCCTGTAGATTGAACTTCATGGCAGGATTTTCTGGACTTCACCACTGGGGAAATAAGATGCTCTTGGAAGTAGATACAGAGCACTGACCCAAGCAGATGCAACATCGTGGCAGCTGTAGTGCTTTGCCTGGGGGAAGCACAAGTGACAGAGGTAGTTGTAAGATATATGTTCAAAATGTGCTCTTTGTGGGGGGATTTGGGTTTTTTGCCTTTTTTTTTTTTTTTTTTTTTTTTTTTTTTTGGAGGCGAAGTTACACTGGGGTGGGGAACATAACAAATGAGAGCACACAAATTTGAACCATACTGACAAGTGATGGGGTTAGCTCCTTACAGCTGGAAACACCACACAACTTTTGCATGAGCAGTCTTGGCCTCTGGCATTATTCCAGAGCCCCATAAATCGGAAGTGCTTGCTTTTCTTCCTGATTTTTACTGTGAGATGGGGAAGAAACACCATCCTTTGAAACTCTCATCTAACAATGAGAAAATCTCCAGCATAGCTCTTCTGTGTGTTTGGATAAAACTAGTCCTTTGTGCGTAGATAGCTCTCTTTTAGGACACTTGGCAAATATTAATTAGCTCAGCCTCTGACTGTTCCTATAAAGCAGGTAAATGGCTTTTTTTTTTCCTTTTTTTTATTTTCTGTACTTTATTATGGTTACACAAATTAAATAATACTGCAAGCAGGCAGTATTGGAACTGAAAACACTGTCCAGCTTCCTGACTTTCTTTCCTGAAGCATAAAACCGAAGACTCTTCTCCCAATAGCAAGGAAAACAAGTTCTTGAGAAAGATAACTCCAAAATAGAAATCAGTGTCTCTTGCTTGAAATATGAGAGGACTCTACCTAATGTGGGAAGCATAGGATAATAGTAACTTTATTATGGTTATAAAATAAATACATATTTGCACACTCAGTACCCTTGAAAATTAATTGAAAAACACTAATATTTTCTAAGAAATTATACATTTCATATAACATCCAAGGATGTTTCATTGCTTCCAGCATTCATTCATAAACTGAGCTTCTCTTTCCTTCTGGTTGTGAATTGGTATTTTAAGCTGCAGAGAGAGTTAGAGATTATACCAATCTAGATATCTGCAGTGAAATCACTGTAAGTATGTCTTTGCTAGTGATAAATCTTGTTAATGCTGCATGGAGACAGACCTGCTGGGAGAGGATTAGTGGGATACATTTTCTACTGGAAGCATGTTAATCTGTGCAGTTTAATCCAGTTTCCAAATTGGATCATCAGTATTGAGCTGCTGGATAACAGCTGGTTTAAATGCTCTCCATTCCTTTCTCTTAAAATAGCGCCCAGACTCTAACTGATGCTCATCCAATCTTCTAGGAAAGACACAGTGTTAAACCATGGAGCAATTTGTTGCTGTAATAGCAGTGTATGACTTGGCTCAGTGTCCCAAGGCCAGTATCTTTCAGGTGTTTATAGTAAGTCATTGTTCTCAGTCTAAATTATGATGTCACTTATGTTTTAGAGATTGTATCAAAAGTTTAAGGACTCTTTAGTCCCTCATTAAGATAGTCTGGTTATTACACTGTGCAACAATGATTGCTGATACTATCATGACTTTTAAAGCTGTTATTGCAAAATGAGAGTATTTAATCTGGAAGGAAGTTAGAAAACGTGAATATTCTCTGCAAGGTGATTAGTGTGTGCTTGATAACTCATCTGGCACTGAACAATTCAGGAGAACTGCTGGTTTGAATTGATCCTCAGTTATGTATGCCTCTTTTATTAAGTTGAACTTGATATGTTATTACTTCCATAGGTTTTCCTATAGTTTACTGAGATGTACTCGCGAACTTCAGTGTTTGTGAAAGCTTTCATGAAGTCAAGGTAACCAGGCCCAGTTCATGTGTGCAAGGTGGCCTCTTTGAGACACTGTATTTGTGTAAAATGATAGCTCTCTCCTCCACAAGAGGCCCATATATAATGCTTTTTTATATAACATAGTTGAAAGAATGGGCTTTTCCGAGTCCTGCAGGAAGTGATTGTGCTGGCAGTTGTCTTCTCTGACCTGCTAGGCCACCGTGAATTGGATTAATTCTGGACTAAGAGAGGGTCAGCATGAAACTGTGCTACTAGTTATAGAGGGAGGATCCACCAGTGCTCCTTGGTTTTGGTTTTGTTTTTATACATGATGGAGTTGTGTAAGTTTTTTTTTTTTTCTTATCGGTTACAGGTTCCACAGAATCCTGATTTAGAAACTTGGTTTTGCAGAAGTCAAGTTGAAGAGTCTCTGTCAGATCAAGCCCAAGTCTGGTCTAGTATTCAGACGGTACAAAAATTACACTGTAGAATTGAGCCTGGGGCTCTACTTTTAAATAAAGTTCCTCTTCTCTGGCCAAGCATGGCATAATTGCACCAAAGGAGAGTTGATCACTTACCAGCATCAATAAATGTAACATTTAAAATAGGTAGTCAGTGTTTAAATCCCAGTGGCTCGTTTTCATTAGCATTTAATAGGGAAGCCTTGCTTTTCCAAATGTAGTGAAACAAATAAGAGGAGCAGGAATAAACATTAGGAAACCATTTATATGCTTGCTGCTCCAGCCTGGTGATAAGCCCTAAAAGTCCTCTCTCTTCCCCCCTGTCCCCTTCCCTGGGGTGTCATGCTGCAGCATGTACTGGTGGCCTTGGGCTGCTCTCCCCAAGGCTCCCAAGGCTGCCTCTGTAGGCAGCTCTTTCCACTGTGTTTGCCCACCCTGTGTTTGCTTCATCCACAAAGCATATGGATGTCGCTGACCTCATACCCATGTTAATTTTATTAAGGTTTTGTTGACCTTTAAGCATAGAAAACATTCTTGACAAAGTACTTGATTTAGACCTGTAGAGTGAAAAAAAAAAAAAAAAAACTTCTGCTATCAGACATTAGTGTCAGGTTTTCATCTATAACTTTTGTTGATTTTATTGTCCTTATAGTTTATACCTTCATAATGCCAAAATTGTACTTTTTTTTTTTTTTTTTCTTACTAACAGATTGTCCATCACTTTACTCCCAACGCTCCTGTGCTGTACGGTGGAATTGCCTCTTAGTTTTACAGCTGCCCCACTGGGTGGGGAGTGGTGCCTGGAATGAGCTCAGGTGAGCATCAGTCTCTGGATGCCCCCTTAGACCCATCACCCTGGTAGGTGCCTGGCTCTGTGAGGCCATGGGCCGCCGCATGCAGCAGCCAGGCCTGTGTTTGCTCTCCCAGCGCTGGTATTCAAGTCTGGGATAGAATTTAGCTCTAGAGTTTCATCATTTTACTATTTTGTAAGTCAAAAAATTTAAGGTTATTGCTTCTGTGTCAGTGGTGTTTCCTTTTGGATGCTGGTAGGCTACTAAATGTCACAGCCTGGAGGCCTGAGTTTATGATTACAGGTTTGCTTTATTGTAACATATTTGTAAATATCTATTCTTTAGGCAACTATTTATCACCCAGTTAAAGTGGTGCTTCTCTTGGAGCACAATATTTATTGAAGATTTAGTTAATTTTTATATTTTGAAAGTGTTGGTATTTTTACGTACTTGTGTTTACATACACATTTTTCTTCTTTATAATTGGCATTTTCCATTTGGAAATATCCTGAGGCATGTGCTAGCGTAAGTGATTGCCCCTACCCCAGCTTACGTTGCAGAGGGAAGTGGAGGGTGGGAAGCAATGGAGACTGTGCAATGGTTTTTCTTAAATTCTGGTTTCTAGATTTACAGTATCTTAGGTTTACAGTATCTTAGGTTTTTCTTTCTAAGAATGGGGTGGAAGGAGAAAACACTTCTCAAACAATTGTTTTAATCTCCTGCCTGTAGCTCTGACATGTGAATTTCTAATGTATATTACTAGAGAGTAGTTTTGGGAGCAAAAGTGAAAATATTTAAAAGGTTCTAATGGCCTGGAAGGTATAAATGTTGATTTGTGAACACAGTGTCAGCTGCTGTTTCATATTTTCCATTTTAGTAGCTTCTCGATGGTCTTCTCGATGCTTCTTGTTTAGGTCTCTACTGTACAACTTTATCCCCTCTTGAAAAGCATAGCCTTAGGATGAGCCAGGCAGTAAATCTCTTGGGCGTTAGTACTTACTCTCAGCAGTGCACAAGGCTGAGCTACTAAATAGCATGCCACAGGGGCATGGGGATTTGAGCTTTCCAGGAATGATCAGTGACTCAGTGTCATGCCTTCCACTCTCATGAAGGGTTGCCTGGATTGGTGGTAGAGCTGTAAGGGATTTACCAACATCTTGTCCTTTGTCTCGTAGTCCATAGCTTGTTTATGTGTGGGTGCATTGCACACCTACACCACCACACCAAGCATGGACATTGCAAACCTTTGTGGCTGTATTTATTGTATCCTTCTGCTTGGAAGGAACCAAATTCAATGTAGGCTTTCTTTATCTGTGCTGCTGCGGTGAGGGGAGAGGGCAGCTACACTCTTGTCCTTAAAGACTTGTAATCGTATTTATCACTGGAACTGCATTTCTGCAGGTGTCTAGAGGCTGGAGGTGCACGCGGAGAGCTCCCCAGAGGCTGGGGACTTTCATGACATCTTGATGCTCAGATTCTAGCAGGAACAGATTTTAAAAAAAACATTAAAGGAAAGCATTTCAAAAGTCGTGCTAATGCAAAGTATCAGCTCTTCTGCAGCATATCAATGACTGATTTTTATCTTAATTTGAAGTGTAATCAGCTCCATTTGGTGGAGGAGATTTCTCTTGACAGCAGTTCAGTTGTAATTAACATTGACACCTTCTTGCATCAGTAATGAAGATTTTTTTTTCAAAAAGTATCTTATTTCTAGGCCTTCTTGCTTATCCTTCCTCTTTTTTTTTAATCCCTCATGCTGTTTTCTGTCCCAGACCCCTTTTGGCTGCTTGATGCCACTTGAAACAGCCGATATCTTGTTAAGTGGAAAAAAAAGATGCAGATTTCCCTTCAGAATCAACGAGTTGGAGCATCAGTAAGAACTGGGTTTGGCCTTTTTCCCAGATGCAGATTATATCATCCTCTTTGGTGCTCTTGGTCTCTGGCGACCAGGATTTGATGACCTCCTGAGGATGTATTTGGCAGAAAAATGAAAGCTCTGAAGTTAAGAGATACCCAGAAACTAGCCTTACACTTCACATGAAAATATAGTCATCAAGCAAAATATATTGAATATACATGGGAATATAGATTGGAGTTGCCAAAACTTCTATACTCAGCAAAAGAAACACATTGTAACTGAGGCTTAATTCTTACTAAATATCACATTGTCTCATCTGGGTATCTTGCATAGAGCTATTCCCATGACCCTGATGCTGAGAAACTTTTTTTTTTACTTTTCTTCATGTGAGAGGGTGATAGTCTGGTACATAAATTGTATCAAAGAATTGCTATATGGGACTACATCGCAATCAGTGAATTGTCCTCCCCCCACCCCTCTAGAAACTTGCTTTAATGGTGCTTACAGTTTTCAAGGCATGCCTGTAGGATAGCTGAGCAGTGACAGCATTCTCCCACACTGTGAAAGACTGCATCTGAAACTGCATCTGCATTGAGGTTCAGTCAGAGACCAAGCTTTGGAGGAGCTAGAAGAATCTGTTAATCTTTACATTAGAGGCTGAAAAGCTTAGTGCCAGCAAAGCAGGCGGTTCTAGCTCAAGGCAGTGTTGACTCTGTTCACATGTGGTACACCATCAGGCAAAATTAAAGATGGTGTCATGTCTACTCTGAGACGCTTGCTGGAGAATCGCTTCCAATACACCTCTTCAGGAGTTGATCCATCTTTTAAAGTTTCTGCTTCCTGAGAGGTTTCAGACTCTTAATGGAACTTGGTTTCTAGATTGAGGGGTATAGGAGATCAAACAAGTCAAAGCCCCCTCTTAGATGTAAATATAGCTAAGATTTCAGAGCAACATTAAGCATTTCTCATCTCGTTTCGTCTTGTTGGCCTTGTGGTGTTAGTCTGCTCAGTTTGGGAAATCTAAACAGGCTGCTCTTTTGTATCTCGTTTCCATTTTCCTCTATTTGCAAAAGCTATCCTAGAAACCTTAGCAGGTCTTATAACTTGATATTTTTTAATGTGCAATCATTTGAACTGCAAGTGACACTGTGATGAGTGTTGCCTTTAGTATTATAGAAAAGTATCATTATGGTTTTAAAGTCAGCTTTTCTTTTTCAGTATGTTTTCCTGCAAGCATATAATTTCATGTGCATACCACTTAAACAGCAGTTTCATTCATGTCTCTTGACAAAAATCCCACACAATAGATTCCATGTATTTTCTAGTTTAATTATAATGATAAATGGAAAAAAAATCTGTTGTGCTCAAGCAATTATCACCATTAAAGTAGTACAGACTCTTATAATATTTTTACTTTGTACATTTTCTTTCTCTTTTCTTTCTTTTTTTTTTTTTTAACACTAATTACAAGCTAGTTCCACTGGTTGTTTTCCTGTTGTTGTTTTTTTCCCACTTTACAAAGTAAAATGAAACTAGAGGGTTTTTTCCCTTTCATTGAGTTCTGCTGCACTCAGGCACCTGCCTTTTTTTATGTTGATAGAGGATTGCTAGAAAGGGGTAGAGCATTAAGCAAATCTAGGATAGATTAGTCAGCGTATGAAATGCTAGAATCATTATATTGTCATCTATTTAAAAATAGATTGCTATTTCAGAACTTCAGTCAAATAGGAATAGCTTATAAACTCTTCTGTGTGTATGTGGTTGTGCCTCTCTTCTCGGATGCATTTCTGGATTCTAACTGCAATTTTCCTGTGGATTTCTTTGGGGAGGAAATTGAGGGAAGGTAATGAATTGGAGTATTTTACCAATAGACTTTTGCATAAACTTGGGATTTTGGATTGTGTTATGTGAATGGTGGTTCTGAAAGTATAGATGCTGCATAAGCATCTGCATCGGGGGAATGGATGTTTGCAGGGAAAAGCATGGTTTAAAGATGTTCTAAAATGGTTTTATGCTCTACTTTTGCGTATCTTGGCTTTTTGCTTCATCAGTGAACCTATGCTTCCTGAAACCATGTAATGTAATTCGTATCTGTGTAATACCATTTATTCTTAATTTCTATTTTTGCAAGCTTGTCAAAATCTGGTCCCCAAACTTGAACATTGAATGTGTTATTTTGTTAAAATGTTAACGAGTATCATCTGTCTTAGCTTTTGAGATGTTTTATAGTCTTCTGTGTGGTAAATTTTATGATCTTTTGTATGGCGGTTTGAATGCCACATGATATATATTTAGCAGTTCCAAAAATCTTTGGAACAACAGTTCCTTTTCCAGTGGATTTAATTAGAAAAAATAAATGGAAAGAACACTGACTGGTTTCCTAATGCTGCTGGTTACTCAGATTTGCAATACTCTTTCTTATGGAACTCAGTTTATGTAAGTCTTCGGTTTGATTAAAAAAAAAAAAAAAAAATCTGTGTTCCAAGACAGATAGATACTCAACTAATCTCAATAAGATTAGCTAATGAAATTAAATATTAGCACAATTTATTAACATTAATATTGTCTCATTCAAATCAGGAAAGCTTTTGCTGTTCAAATGTGATATGACAAGCAGGATAGTTTTAGGGATTTGGGATGTAGCAACTTTTTAGCATGACCCTGACTTTCAGTGAATCAGTGATGAGCTGTGTATTGCTTGGACCTCTGTGGTGTTCCTCTTCTGCACTTTCCCAGCCAGAGGGGTTTGGTCTGTGCCTGCCCTCAAACCCTGGCAGCCTTCCCTGCCCTCAAACCCTGGCTTCCCTGCTGATCCTTGCAGCAGGACAGAGCAGTTGCCTAGACGTGTTGGGGTACAGGCTCCTCGGCACACACTGTATTTGGATATTTGGTTTGAGAGACAATATTATGAACTTTTCAGGGCTTCAAAACCAGACAAGCTTAAGAGAGAAAAGAAGAATAAAATCTAGAGTTGTGCTCCGTCTTGTTTGGGTTAATATCCCTTGCTTAGGATCCTTAACATGCGCCACAGCAGCTGAAGCTGAGAGAACAGTTCAATTAATAGTAGGCTGTTAGACTGTTTATCTAGATCCCAGTTTCAAAAATACCCATCCTAATTTCACTTCTGTTTTCACCCCAGTGCAAGGGGAGTCTTTAATGGGCAACGTTTCTTTGATATTCAGAGATTAGTAACTTATGACCTGTAGGATGTCAAATAAGATCAGATTGCTTCCTGCTAAGCTTCTTGCCAAGTCTTGAAGACTTATTATGCATTAAGCAGTTTCCAGAGGTTAGTTGAAGCTTCAGTGATTCCAGTGAGCCTGTGATTATTCCCCCATGTGGCTCCATGCCTGCAGAGGCTGGGGAGAACATACAGATGGCAGACCTGGTAGCAGGACTCTGTGCAGTGCAGAGGTTTCTCAGTACGTGGTATCCGAATACAGGGTCAGAGGCAGGAGCCGGTGTGAGGAGCGGGTGGTCTGAGAGGACCACTGTATTGGGTTTGTATGGCAAGGTTTGGGGGGGGGGGGGGGCGCTACAGGGGTGGCTTCTGTGAGCCAATTGACGACGGTGGTAGCGCCTCTGGGATAACATATTTAAGAAAGGGAAAAAATGGCTGTGCAACAGCAGCTGGGAGAGACGAGTGAGAATATGTGAGAGAAACAACTCTGCAGGCACCAAGGTCAGTGAAGAAGGAGGAGGGGGAGGAGGGACCCACGCTGGAGCAGTTTGTGAAGAACTGCAGCCCGTGGGAAGGACCCACATTGGAGAAGTCCATGGAGGACTGTGTCCTGTGGGAGGGACCCCACGCTGGAGCAGGGGAAGAGTGTGAGGAGGAAGGAGCGGCAGCGACAATGTGTTATGAACTGACCGCAACCCCCATTCCCCATCCCCCTGTGCCGCTGGGGGAGGAGGTAGAGAACTCAGGAGTGAAGTTGAGCCTGGGAAGAAGGGAGGGGTGGGGGGAAGGTGTTTTAAGATTTAGTTCTTATTTCTCATTACCCTACTCTGATTTGATTGGTAATAAATTAAACTAATTTCCACGAGTCGAGTTTGTTTTGCCTGTGATGGTAATTGGTGAGTGATCTCTCCCTGTCCTTATCTTGACCCATGAGCCTTTTGTCATTTTTCCTCCCCCCTGTCCAGTTGAGGAGGGGAGCGATAGAGCAGCTTGGTGGGCACCTGGCGGACAGCCAAGGTCAATCCACCACAACCACATTGGTCTGAGAAGGTGGCATGTTCATATATCACTAGAGAAATACGGCTGGGACTGTTTTCCATTTCAATGTTTTTTTTCTGATGGGTTCTAAAGGTTTCCAATCTAATTGCCAATTAGATAAAAAGTACAAATACATGTCTTTCTATCTAGATTTTTTTAATCTAAGTGTTCTAAAAGTTCTCAGAACTGCAGTTGCTTTGGGACATTTAAAACTGGCAAGGACAGAGCAGTTGCAAAGCTATTTTCAGGGGATAGGTTTTCAGCATTTGTAAAACTGAACAGGCAATCTTTATGATGTTGCTCTGTTTCTCCCTGGCTCCTGCCACTTTTATGTTGGTATTGTATGTGTACATCTACACCTTCTTTTAGTCAAGTTCAGTAATATAATTACTGTAATGCAATGGCTTATTAATGCTGATTCAGGATAAATGTCTGAGTGTCTCAGACATTACTCTGAAAAACTGGAAATATGTCAGACAGTATAAAGTATGTTTCAAAGTTCAGTGCAGGACTTTTCAAATTTTTTTTTTTTTTATCTTTTCAAATACCTCCCTGGAAAATAATAGCGACTGCTTGTCTTCTGCCCAGATCCATTTAAAATTTACCTTATGAATACTTAATCTTTTACTACTCAGTACTTTGAGGAGTGCATATATATCGATGCAAGTAAACTTGATTACCTTATAAGAGGTAACCAGAGTTATTTGTATTTGCTAGGGCCTGTCTAATAAATAAGTGGGGAACAGTGAAAGAAAACTGTGGTAGACAATATAAAATATAACATTTTCTGTTCTCCTTTGTATGGAAACACATTTTTGGTTTCTCTTTCCTGCAAATAATGGCAGGACAATTTTATTGCAGGCCATCTGCTTAGCAATGAGTATCTGCATAAATATACAGTCATTTTCTTGAAATAAGTAAAGACCTATTTCCTCAGTGATTTGAATGGGACTCAAAGAATTGTCTATTTCTTACTTCTTTTTCTTTTTCCAGACAATTTTTTTTCACTTGAAAGTCAAATTCATTTTTAGTCAAGTAATTGAATTAGATGTAAATTTTGTCCTGTTATTTAAAAGGCTAATAAAGACTTTGTTGCATCTCTGTTGCCTCAGAATACATGTTTAATGGAAGCTGTTTTTATCTTGGAAGAACAATTCCATGGCAAATAATTGACCAATTTGCATTATACCTCAGGGAAGGAAATAAAAGACACTGGCCAGGTTAAAGTTTTGAGATGGTAAATTTTATTTCAGAATACAGTCAGACTTCAAATTAATCTCTCCCATGTATTTCAAAGACCTGGGAAATCAATGGATTCTACTAATAAATTCCTTTTTTGTCTTTGCTTTTAATGCAAGATTCTGTGCAATTCAAAGACTAATTAATTCTATTTCTAGCTGTTTTTATCATACAATGTTGCAAAAGGATAAAAGGAATTTTTTCCCCCATATTTTATTTTCTACTTCACAGGTCTTAATGTATTAGCTTAGTATAGTTTGTATTATGTTGATTGTTGTGCATTTATTTTCTTTTCAACAATCCCCATGCAGCCTGCAGACTGTGGGTTTGATGTTAGACTCCACCAGCTGGGCTGTACCTGATCTGTGTTGGCATCAGCTCAGCTGGGACTGAGGGGTTATGTCTCAATGCTGAGGGCTCTGTGCAGCCCTTCTTCCTTCCTGCTCTGGTCCAAGAGCTTGTTCCAGCTTGTCAGTAGATAATACGGTGGAAAGTGGAAAGGTGAGTCTGTGCTACACCTCGATACCAGTATCAAATGAACTGTCTGTTAGTAGCTCTGCAAGACTCCTCTGAGCTGCTGCTGTGATGCAGACACTGGTACAGGTATCGCCTGGTGTTTGAATGTGCTTATGCCGGCCCAGCCTGAGAGTCCACCTGCTAGGTGGCTCTCTGTGAGCCAACTTGTAGCACTCCCTGTACACAGACAGTGACTGTCTATTAGAGATCATGGTGAGATCTTTTAGGGGTGGATCACAGATTAGGGCACACCTGTGGGTTTTTCCTCTATTTCTTCTCTCTGTTCTTGGAGAGAAGGAAGTTGGACTAAATAAACATGGGAGCTTGCTTGAATCTATAATCTTCTGCCACAGTGACCTGTGCTGAGTGGTGTTCTCCAGGCTCCCACCTGTCTCTGGTCAGTGGCTCTGGGAGCGGGCTGGTTGGGTAAGCTCCTTGAGTGAGAGCTCAGGTTCTATCAAGGAAATACCCGTGTTTGTCTTTAGGGGTCCATCCCAGAATGAATGTGGGAGCAACCCAAAAGATGAGGCTTTCAGTCTTTGATGAGCTTGGGGGGGGGGGGGGGGCACTTGATCAAGCACAAGATGCCTACAAGGTGTGAGGGAATGGGGAGAATGGTGGAGGTTCCTCTGATGGAGAGAGACTGCAGAGATTGCAGGGGTCTGTGCACCTAGTTCTGCCTGCAGGATTGGGAGAGTATATATATGGAAGTAGATGGGTTATAAAGCAATTGTATAACAATAAATGCTTATGTTGGTCTTAAACTGGCTTATTTTATAAAATGAAACCCCACACAAGTAAAAAAAGAAAAGATACTTCTGCTCCATTTTCATTGTCACAACTTTTCCTTTTTCTCAGTGGGAAATAAAACTAGATTTCTTTCTTCAGTTAGTCTTCTTTTACTGATGTTTTGACTGTCCTTTGATAGACACTTTCCCACATAAGTGGCACATTAGCCTTCGCAGGGCTGCGATCCCCTCTGAGAAAGGCTTGCACACTGATGTTTTCACAGCAATGCTCATTTATAATGAGGACCTGATTTTTATTGGTCAGGTCCCTTTCTTCTTGCTGTCTTTCTGACTGTGACTCTTGCCCACATCCCCAACTCTCACATTGGGTACTCTGAATCCTTCTGGCAGGGCTGGGGACCTCATTTGTAAGCAGTGTTATGTGTTGGGTTGTACTGAAGCAGGCACCATTGTCCTGAATTTTTGGCCCCAGGTGTAGGGGAAGTGTTAGTCTGAGATTTTGTTTCGGTAATGATAATTGAAGAAACAGGTAAAAATGCAAAGTCTTTTCAAATCTTGTTCTGCCAGTGAGCTGCTGTGTCAGAGAGATCATCTCTTCCGTGCACTGTTTGTATCCCTCTCTTGGCTTTTTATCTCTTTTGTCTGCTTAGACAAAGGTCTTTTGATGTATTTGTACCTATTACAGTAATGCCAAATCAGAGCATAGCAACATCAACTGAATTAGGTTTTACTGCTTGGACTTTTTGCCATGAACATTGAGTAATATCTTTGCTCTCACGTCTGTAACACAGGGAGCCGGTGGCTCTGCATCCAGCCAGCCCTCCATATTCTGCTTCAGACATGCAGGGCTCAGGCTTGTTAAACTTCTAAATAGATTGCAAAGTATGTTGTCTTCTTCTCTTAGTTGCAATTGTGGAAGAAGATGTGGGCTAGAGTCAGTGTGTTCCTGGGTGAGTGTTTTTTGGTTGTTTGTTTTTTTTTTTTCTCCTTTTTACACCGCGATTTCTTATTTTCTTGGTTTGTCAGCAGCATGTAGAATAGGCCTTTTGTTGTGGTGAAGGAGTCAGTACAATACAACTATTTGTTATCTCTTCCTGCTTCCCCTCTTGGTGCTGTGGCTACCATCAAGTGAGGTTTTGCATGGAAGCTGTTGAAGGTGTTTGTGTTCTCTTTCATCAATATGTGCAGCAGGAAAAATAATAGAGTCCGTGATCTTTAATTTTTTTTTTTGTTAGTCTTTTCTTTCACTTTGTCATCTTGAAGGTAGCCTTGCATCTGTGGTCTAAGATGTGCATAGAGGACAGCAGATTGCTTTGACTTGACTCTAGCTGATGTGCTGGCACAGCTTGCCACAAGTGACTGGAGTTACCCTGTGTCTGCAGATGTGTTGTGTGGCAGCACTGGGAGGCTCGTGGAGGAGGTGAAGGTGACTGCTCTCTAGGTGCTGTGTCAGACTGTCAGAAGATCTGCTGTTAGTGTGACCCATACATAGTTGCTTATATGTTGGTGCCTTTGTGCCTTGTCACAACCTAAAATGTGCTAAATAAGGTAATGGAAGGAATGAGTGCTATAACTCACTACAATGAACGTTACAGTCATTGTCTTAAAATATTGTGGTATATATCTTGTATTAAACAAATAGGCTTTAATTTAACTGAAAAAGTAAATAGAGCTTATGCATAGTCTGCTGTACAGGACCTGTCTCCCATTTCGCCATCCTAAATTCCATCTGGTACAACACTCGTGTGGTTATACTTTCATGTTTCTAAAAGTGTGTACAGTGTTGGTTTATATTGCTTTAGCCAAGGCTGCTACATACCTTAATCTTCCATGTGTGGAAAAACAATGATGTGGTGTCTTAGGCAAGGATATTTATAAGGTTAAAAATTATGTTGATCATGTCTGGTTTTCATTGCACAATAATTGGCAAACTGAATGCTATTCTAACTAACAGTAGTAATTCTGGGATGTACTGAAATGGGTGGTATGTGGACCTGAGCAGAGAGAGCAAGTTGTTTCTGGAGGCTCTCCACAGTCAAGGCTGAGCACTGTTCATATTTCCTCCTACCTGAGTTGGGAACATAGGGATCTGAGTTCAGTCTGTAACTGTGCTATATTGTGTGTTTTGAATCTTTTTTTTTTAACTATTCATACGAAGCTCTGGGGTGCATATTTTTATATAGTCACTCTGTTTTCTGGCATTCACAGAAATAACACTGAGAGTGCTTCTTATTCAAATCCAAAAAATGTGTTCAGGGTGTCCTGGTTTCAGCTGGGATAGAGTTAATTTTCTTCCTAGTAGCTGGTATAGTGCTGTGTTTTGGATTTAGGATGAGAATAAGGTTGATAACACACTGATGTTTTAGTGGTTGCTGAGTAGTGCTTACACTAGGCAAGGACTTCTCAGCTTCCCCTGCTCTGCCAGGTGCACAAGAAGCTGGGAGGGGGCACAGCCAGGACAGCTGACCCAGACTGGCCAAAGGGCTATTCCATACCATATGACATCATGCTCAGTATATAAACTGGGGGAAGAAGAAGGAAAGGGGGGACATTGGGTATGATGGCGTTTGTCTTCCCAAGTAACCGTTACGCGTGATGGAGCCCTGCTTTCCTGGGGATGGCTGAACACCTGCCTGCTGATGGGAAGTAGTGAATGAATTCCTTGCCTTGCCTTGCTTTGCTTGTGCGCGCGGCTTTTGCTTTACCTATTAAACTGTCTTCATCTCAACCCATGAGTTTTCTCACTTTTACTCTTCCGATTCTCTCCCCCATCCCACCGGGGGGGAGTGAGCGAGCAGCTGTGTGGTGCTTAGTTGCTGGCTGGGGTTAAACCACAACACAGGGCAAACCTTGAACAAATATTGATTTCCTTTAGTGATGACAGCCATGCAGTGAACCAATATTACTTGAGCAAAAGTACAAAAGTGGAGCTATTACTTTCCCTGTGTCAGTGAACGTGCCGTGTGGCTGCACAGGAGACCGTTTGTGCTGTGTTTGATCTGTGGTGCAGGTCTTGTGGACTGTTCTGCTGGGCTCTCATCTTTTATAAAAGGTAGGCCTTCTAAACATAGGGATATGCTAGGTTGTTGGTATTTTCTTGCAATAACTGAACATTCGAAGCTATGGTAAAAAAGAGAGATCAATATTTTCTTACCAATGACTTAAAAAAAACCCACTATTTTAAATTAAGTTCATATTTTCACAGCTGGCTCACAATGTGTATAATGTACTAAAGAGACAAGCTGTTCTTCAAGGGAAGTCAAACAAATCGAGCTAATCCCCTACCCTAAGGAAATACTGAAAGGGTTAAAGCCAAGATAGACAAAGCCACTGCATCAAAATGCCTCCTGAAAAGCCTAGGGGCAAGGAGGACATTTTAAATATCTTAGTCACTTAACTGAACAAAAGAAAGGCCTTTGTGATTTAGGGAGCAGTTAGAATGGTTGTAAGATAAGGGGGCTCCGGGATAATCCCATCTCAGACAACTGGGCCTTGGGAGAACAAATGCACGGAAGACAGGAGGTCACAAAAGAATGACCACAGCCTTGAAGGACACCGTTTACGTGATCCTAGGACTGAGTTTGCGCAGAAGCAAAGGTCAATCAGCGAACACAGTGAAGAAGACTAGGAGCCTTCATCTGAAGACCCCCAAAGACCACCTGAAGACCACCGCGGGAGACGACTGCGCATGCGGATCGGACATTTGCATATGTTAATGAGTTCCAGGGAATCTCATGTTTATGCAAATGAATTCTCGGAAATCCTGTGAATATGTAGGACTTTATAGTATATAATCTCTGAAAGTCTACCAAATCGGTGGAGCACTTATGGTGGAGAATCCCCAGTGCTGCCCAGCGCTGCAATAAAGAATACCTGCTTAATAGTAACTTCGTTGCTATTGAGTTTCATTTCAGGGACTCTCTGAATACTCCGTTTCTCCCTTGGGGAGATTCGGACTGTGAGGAGAAGCATCCGTGAATTTTTGTATCAGTTTATCTGCAAATGTATATCCATGTTTTGTGGCCCTTAGCTTCACTGTAGATATGCTACAGAAACACACAGAACTTAACAGCAGCTTTGCTGTCTTACAGGATCCCTGCAACTTATTCTACTTCACTGTTTTTGTGGTTTTTTTTTTCCCCCTTCTTCAGAAGAAAATCTGTGTGGTGTAGATTCATGGCCCACTGTGGCATACACCCCCCCCCCCCCCGTACTTTTCCTGTATTCTGTACAGTACTAAAAACTACTCATGCATGAATGGGTTGGAAAAACTGGCACAGCTATCCTGAGAAAGGCAAACCTCTACAACACTGATTTTGGTAACAGAATTTGTGGGGGTAAGTAGTTAAGGAAAAGTTCTGTAAGTCGCACCAACTTAAACACACCTTTCCATTATAAACTTGCAGAGTTATAGCTAGAGCCCCTAAATTACCCCCACGTTTGTCTACTCTGAAACAGAGTACCTAAATTTGACACCTCCATTAGTCTGCAAGTACCAGGCTCAAACCTAACTCATCTGAACAGCACTGAACTAACAATGAAAGAGAAAGCACAGACTTTCTTTACCAGCATTAGACACTAGAAGTAGATGCTGTAACTGTGGCCATCAGACAGATCTTAGCTTGACAGCAGCAGAGCACACTAAGACAGCAGATGATTTGATTAGCCCTTGCAATACTCTACCAGCCTTTAGCTACATCAGCAGCAAATAGGATGCCGGAGACAGAAAGGAACATGGGTGTTTATGAAAGTTTACAGGGCTTAGTAGGCCTCTGCAGCTTAGCTTATACTGATCAGAGGTGAAGTTTTATTGCACTTGTATAACCAAGCATTGTTTTAAGTAAATAGTATTACCATTTTGTACCTATTGCATTAACACCTGAAAAGAAAAATGCTTTTCATGAGAAAGTCACAATATTTCGGACAAGACAAAACTAAGATCAGAAGACTCAACATTTGCTATCTCATGAAATATCCAGCATGGAAAAACTGCACCACCCAAATATCAGACTGTATGAAGTGGTGGAGACTCTATCAAAGCTGCACCTGGTGATGGAGTACGCAGGAGGTAGGGAGCTTGTCAGCAAAATCAGTACAGAAGGGAAGCTGCTAGAAACAGAGTGTAAAATAATCTCCCAGATTGTGTCTGTGAAGCACATGGTAAGTTGCTGTTCTTCCACAGGCATATTGCCCCTCACTACTCTAGCAGATTTTGTGGATGCATCTTTTGGTTTTCAACTAGTAGGCTTACTGTTACCAAGATTTCAGGCCCATGTTTCTGAAAAGCAAAACAGCTAGAGAAGAGCTATCTTAAAGGAGAGCTTTCACATCTACCTCAAGTTACTGCCTCTGTTGACAGCTTTTGGGAAGAGACTTTTGAGCTTTTGAGCCCCGCGTTGGGCACCAAAAAGGACTGTCGTGGTTTAACCCCATCCAGCAACTAAGCACCACACAGCCGCTCGCTCACTCCCCCCTTGGTGGGATGGGGGAGAGAATCGGAAGAGTAAAAGTGAGAAAACGCATGGGTTGAGATAAGAACAGTTTAATAGGTAAAGCAAAAGCCGCACGCACAAGCAAAGCAAAACAAGGAATTCATTCACTGCTTCCCATCAGCAGGCAGGTGTTCAGCCATCCCCAGGAAAGCAGGGCTCCATCACGCGTAACGGTTACTTGGGAAGACTAACGCCATCACGCCCAATGTCCCCCCTTTCCTTCTTCTTCCCCCAGCTTATATACTGAGCATGATGTCATATGGTACGGAATAGCCCTGTGGCCAGTCTGGGTCAGCTGTCCTGGCTGTGCCCCCTCCCAGCTTCTTGTGCCCCTGGCAGAGCATGGGAAGCTGAAAAGTCCTTGACCAGTGTAAGCACTACTCAGCAACAACCAAAACATCAGTGTGTTATTAACATTATTCTCATCCTAAATCCAAAACACAGCACTATACCAGCTACTAAGAAGAAAATTAACTCTATCCCAGCTGAAACCAGGACAACTACTACTGCCATTTTCAAGAAAAAGAAGAGTACAAGTTACATTAGATTTCTAAAACTTGAAGACACCACTAAACTTGGTGTCCTGCAAGGATGTGAAATACCATAAGGCACAAGCCTGTTGTCCTTTTCTTCTGCCACCACCAGTTCTTTGTAGGACATTAGAGCACACAACAGAATTGTAACAACTTTCTTACTTTATACATGATTACATTCACTTCATGGTCTTTCGAGTCCACGAGCTTATGATACATACAAAAATGGAATTGGTTAAAAAGAAATTGTCTTTGTTGCTTACATCATTACAGAAATGTAGTAACTGCAAAAGCAAGTGTTCTGAACCCTGAAAAAATAAAATACATATGTTGCACATGAAGACACCTAGTCTTGTAGGATTAGCCATGATGCCATCACAAATCTGCTTAATGTAAATAGTTTATATTAGTTAACAAGAGACTGCTATTCTTATAAAAACAGCATCCTCCTCATCCTCTCCATCTACTCTATTGTTTTTGTACCAGTAGAGAATTAAGTTGAAAAGTTAAAGTATTTAAACAAATTTAATTTCATTGCAATGCTTATTTCTGATTTTGCCCAAGGTAATTCCCTTTCTCCTGTGTGGTAATTAATCAATTAGGGATAGTCTAATACCAAATTTTCCTCTTGTTCTACAGCATGAGAATAGCATTTTTATTTGCCAGGACTTGAAAGCAGAAAATGTATTCTACATCAGTAACATCTGTGTTAAGGTGGGAGACTTTGGATTCAGCGCAATAAGAGATGAAGCTTTAAATACTTTCTGCAGCTCTCCTCCTTATGCTGCCCCTGAACTCTTCCGAGATGAGAACTATGTTGGCATTTACATAGCTTTCTGAGCACTGTGAATCCTGTTATACTTTACAGCAACAGGTATCATGCCATTTCAGGCAGATACAGTGGCCAAACTGAAAAAAGTGCATTCTTGAAGGGACATACAGTTTGTCTCCCTGCCTCTCAAACTTGCCCAAAACTGATAAAAGGAGTCCTTCAGCCAGTACCAACCAACCAATACTCAAACTTCTTATGAAAGACATACAGTACCCCAAACCTTTACAGGCATTTAAACTGGATCCAAAGTATTTATCAGAGATTGATACACTTGAAGGAGAAATTGAAATGAAAAAAATATTCTGGAAGACCTAGGAATCACAGAACACCACGTTCAAAATAACCAGGGAAGAGATGCACACAGCTCAATAACAGGGGTCTACAGAATTGTTTTGCACCAAGTACAGAAGAAAAGGGTACTTGAATGTGTTCCTGTAGTGTCCCATCCAGACCCCAAAGATCAAGACTTGAGAGGAATCTGTTCTTACAGTGGGATAAAGCACATATCCAAGCTGTGTTGTTTTATAAATTGCACTGCAGGCTTTCTACTCTGCACATTTAACAAAGGGGTTTAGTCACTTTTCACAAGTTAGTGTTACATTTTTTGTAATTTTTTAAATAAACCAAAAATGCCTTATCTCCTTTTTATTTCTCAAGTCACACTGAAGCACTCAAATGCAGAGCTCTCATGCACTTGTTTACCCCTTGCTGCAGAAACTTGGTATAGCCAGTGCAAGAACTCAAGTAAAACAGGTAAAGAGATCATTTGTGATTATGATCTTTATTAAGTGCAATACTACTCGATTTTGAACATGCTTGGGAGATTCTCAGTACAGGCATATAACAGCTAATTTCTTGAAAAGTTTTACCTTAGCTTGACACAACTTTACCACTGCGAACCAGGACAGTTTTTGCAGAAAACTAAATTTAAAGCAGAAACCAGATTATTTATCTAAACAACTGAAAATTCTTCTCTAAAGCTTCCTTAGCAAATTAAACATGATAAAATGTATATTGGAGCCTTTAATTTTGTTTAAAGAAACAGCAATGCTGTTGACCATGGTTCCCGATTTGTCACAATTCAGAAAGGCAAGTTAGGATATGCTACAAAATATTATATACTGAGCATTACAGGCTTGTACTAACTTTGCCATACTACTTCTGCCAGCACAAAGCTGATTTTGACACTCTTGACCACTGCAAGTTAAAAGTTGGATAGCCTGACACTTCCAATTGTTCTGAGCATCACCAAGATGTAGATACTCCTACCTTCAGCTTTAATCAGGTATTTTATACTTTAATTTTCAATATCATCAGCTCCAATGCAAACAGTGGAAGAGTACAGTAGCTGTCCTTCTCTGAGCAGGCATGGTTGAAATGCGTAAGCTAAGAGGAAGAGCCTATATGATTTTAGTTAATGCAAGTAAACCAATACAAGGTTTAGAGAGGTACAGCTGGTGCTTTCAAGTTTAAGGGCAGGGATGCCTTATCTATTATGGGGACTGATGAGATGATCAGTTGACATTAAAAGGAATAATTATGTAAATGAGCAACAGAATGACTCTGAAAAGCCACTCATAGGAATCTGGACTCAGTGAGGCTCAGGTAAGTACAAAGCAAGAACCAATCCCCTTTCACAGTTTTTGTGAGAAGGGGATAAAACAATACCATCTTTTATAAGACAGTAATAAGATTAATTGTATTTCATAAGCTGGGAATGAATTCCTCCACTATAAACAGTTTCCATCTGAAAACATTTAAGTTGTCTTGAAACACATTCCTGAAGTAAGTTTCCCACCAGGCTAAGCAACTCTTTCTTTCCACTTTTGTAATGGAATAATATTAAGAAGAAAAATCCAGAAGATCCACACAGATTGTGAACCCACAACTTCGGGTTTTCACAGGGACAGTTTCCTCTCTTTCCTGTTTAAAAAAAAAAATGCATCCTGAAAACCCAACAAATCAGCACTACTTTAACAGGTTTCAAGTATCTCAAACTTTATTTTAATAAAGGATCAGCCTCACAGAAAGTGAGGTCCCTGTGGTTAATTTTTTTGTGCCAGTAGCTCACTTCTTGGCTTGTCCACTGACAGCAACAGACTTTGTTCCATGGCAATTTTTTTTTTTTTTCTGGTACCAAGATAAGTTTCACAAGGGAAACCTAAACAAAAATGCTTGCAAACACTATCTTCATGCATCATTGCTCCATCATTTTCAACAGAACAAACTGATTAGTATTCAATTTATAACAAACAACTATTTTACCAAGGGTTGACTACAAATACAGTGTTATCAAATCCTAGTGAATGACATAATACAAACACTAAAATTTCATTACTGACAAAGAAATTGAACAGACAGATTTTTTTTCTACTTATATTAGATAATGTAGCTTTGTAGAATTATCAAAGAAACAAAATTCAACAAAACTCCATTCTGTACATTAGATCAATTTAAATATATATATTACAAGCTTACAAGGCTCATATCATAGTTCATTTCCAATCTGAGCTTTAAAAAGCTACCAGAATGGATGCCCCATTAGCACTGTATATCTACCACTTGCAAAACAGATAGCTTTTAGCTTGCATTTGGGGGGGGGGGGGGGGGGGGGGGAAGACCCCACTCCTACAACATTACCAATAGTGAGAAGGACTTTAAAGTACAAGCCAAATTCAAAGTTAGAAATAGTCTCTTAGAAATGTATTATATAAAGAATAGTGAGAGGCCAGAGTTCTAAACAAAGTGATCTTCTTCCCTTCCTTAGTTTGCTAATTAAAATAGCTCCATAATATCCAGAAGCTTTATTTGAAAATTCTGCTGCCTTAAATACTTCTATTACAGTTAAACAATCCTGAAAGGTGCCAAATCAATGAACCCAAGAAACATACCCTTTTTGTTCTTTAGAAAAAAAAAAAAAAAAAAAACCACACAAAAACCACCACAACACAAACCACTACTACCTCCTTTCTTGTTCCTCTTTCCTCCCAGACTGTTGTGATTTATAATGCAGGTATAAAACAGGTAATACGGATGCTAGGAGGAATTACATAGTAACTAACACAGTAGCTCAGAGTTTCTTGGGGGGGGGCCCACACCTGCCAGTCTAGCCATTCTTGATCCAGTCATTTTGACAGGGGAGAAAGATTCTATTCCAGTAATGAATGTTACTTGGTTCTATACCTTTCCCAAAGCAATATGTGATGGGAGGTAGACTAGGAGAAGAAAGGGAAAGACAAGTGCAGTATTCAGAAGACTGACTGCTTACTGTCAAGGCACTGAGAACCCTAACATTAAAAGCTTGGGCTATTTTGCCACCCACTTTTGAGTACAAGCAGAAAAGTTAATAGTGTAGATTTCAAGCAATTTTACATAGGAAAAGCAAGTAGAAGATACCTTTTTTCCCCTCTATGTACAAAGACCTCGTAATAGATTACAGCTACTATGCAGCAATTAAATTCAGACATGTTAAGGGATCCACAAAGCCCCTGGCAAGTTCCTCCATCTCCAGTATATTCATGATTTTAGTGTTCTGAAAATACTATAAGTATCAGCACACCATATTACAACAAATCTTTTCAAGGAGTTTGAACAGTTTTTCCATGCTCCAATGAAGTACTACTGTACACTGAAATTTCAGTACTCCTGCAATAATTTCTCTCTCACCCTACCCTCACACCTTGTTTCAATCCCCACCTCACAGAGGTATCTTAATGCTCCCCATTGGAAATGGCAGTAGTAACACCTTCAGATTCTGTTGTTGCAGGGATTCTTGTCACTTTCTTAGCAGGGCTTGGGATCTGCTGGGGGGGGGGAAGGAAACAACAACACAAACCCAAAACAAAGCATTAAATATGGTTTTCTAGTTCACAAAAACACTTATACTTCATGGCTAGTCCAACTCTCAAACAATATTCATGCTACACTGGACAGCTTGGTCTTAAGTCATTCAAATCTGTCATGCTTCATACAAACTGATTATGTAAAAGAGCCAGTTTGTTCTTGTTATGATGAAGTGTATTTTTTAAAACCCCATGTTTTTTTTTTTTTTTTTTTTTTTTTTTTTTTTTTTTTTACTTCTGGCTTATATGTTACATATTTTAATAAAGTACTTGATATAACTTGTTAAACCACTTCCTCTTTTAACATACATGCACATGCTAAGACAAACACAAACTGTTCTACCATTTATACCAAACTAAAATTAGTGCTGAGTGTTCACCTCATGAACAATGCCTGGGTGGACAACTTCAACTCCTGCCTCCAGAAGTCCATCACTGATGAGTGGGCGCCGTGCGTAAGTTCTTCTGTGTTTTTCATCCACACACACAAGGTACCAAGTTCCTTCAAAGAGATCTTCTACTGAACACTGTGGAATATAGCTGGCTGTAAAAAAGTCAATAACATACTGTTAGTTGGTTCCTGGTGAGAGTTTTATGCAACACAAGCCTTTGCAGTTTGGGAGTAGTAAGACAGGAAAACCAAGTCTGCATTTTTGTTTCAACCATATTGGGCCAATGAACACAAGCTATAGAAAAGCACTTTACGATCTATTCAGAAGTAGAAAGAGTTAGACGTTTCCTTTATTCACACCTTAATCATTTAAAACAATGCAAATTAAGCAAAGGGTATTTTGCTGTAGGACCAGGAATTATTTATGACATTCTTACCCAAATTATGTGTTTCCTGTCTAATCTTCATGTTTTCAGCAAAGACATCAGGTGCAATACATTTTCTTGAGTCAAGTCTTGTTTTAAGATCAGAAAGGCTGGCAGTTATTTTGTCCAGTGCAGAACCTACAATATAAAACCATCATTTAAGGTAGCACCAGTGGTGAGAACTGCATACTAGCATGTTAGTATTTCAAGCACATCCAAAATATCTTGCATTAGAGAAGCTAAAGTTTTAGTCATTTAAAAATATTCCCAATTACTCAAGCAAAATGTTTAAAGCATTTGAAAAATATTATTTATTTGCCCAAAGAGACACTTCTGGAGCTGGAACATCTTCACTTTAACACTACTGTCATTAGGCATTGTTCTGCAGGTTTACTTATGCTGGTGGGCATAACAAAGCATTTAGAGGTGAGCTGTGCAAGGGAGTTAATTAACATCTCTTCCTTTTACTCACCAGGAGTGGCATCCTGTGTAACTCTGATGGAATACAGCGTAGCAGCAAAACCAGAGCCATATGAGAACACACTAATTCTCTGTCCTGCGAGCTGCTCTGGGGAGTACCTGCAAATCAAGCAACAGTTGTTTAAAGTGAGAATTAAGCCAAGGTGCCAATTTTAAATAGCTAGAAAGCACAGCTAGCTTAGAAAAAGCAGCCAGCAATATTAGAGTGACTACAATACACATTTAGTGTGCTAAACACAAATGATAACTTTTAAAAACAGGATTTTGAACACTGCTGTTACACAATGATTTTCAAAGCTACCTAAGCAAAAGGGAACAAAGAAATCCCCAGAATATGATTATCTAGAAGACAGCCAATTTTCATTAAGTGACCTAAAGCCTAAAATGAACCATCACATCTTAGAATGCAAAGTCACAATAAAGAAAAAAGGACCCAAGAGGAGTGGTTTAATTTAAACTTAACATGATTTTGTAAAAGTCTGTCATAAAAAAAAAAACAAACCACCACACACAAAAAAACCCAAAAACCAAAACAATTTGTTAAGTAAATACTAATTTAATTTGGGTTTGCTTATTATTGCTGGGCAATGAGTGGCTTGAGAGCAGCCCTGCAGAGAAGGACTTGGGGGTGTTGGTGGATGAAAAACTGAATATGAGCCAGCAATGTGCGCTAAGCAGCCCGGAAGGCTAACCATATCCTGGGCTGCATCAAAAGAAGCGTGGCCAGCAGGTCAAGGGAGGTGATTCTGCCCCTCTGCTCCGCTCTCCTGAGACCCCACCTGGAGTACTGTGTTCAGCTCTGGGGCCCCCAGCATAAGAAAGACACGGACCTGTTGGAGCAGGTCCAGAGGAGGGCCACAAAGATGATCAGGGGGCTGGAGCACCTCCTCTATGAGGACAGGCTGAGAGAGTTGGGGTTGTTCAGCCTGGAGCAGAGAAGGCTCTGGGGAGACCTTAAAGCAGCCTTCCAGTACTTAAAAGGGGCCTACAGGAAAGATGGGGAGGGACTCTTTATCAGGGAATATAGTGATAGGACAAGGGTTAATGGCTTTAAACTGAAAGAGGGTATATCTAGATTGGATATAAGGAAGAAATTCTTTACTGTGAGGGTGGTGAGGCACTGGAACAGGTTGCCCAGAGAAGTTGTGGATGCCCCCTCCCTGGAAGTGTTCAAGGCCAGGCTGGATGGGGCTTTGAGCAACTTGGTGTTTATGTTGAGGCTGGGAGAAAGATACACCACTTTACAAATAAGATCCTACTTTGGAAGGTATTAAGCTGCTGTTTCAGATCAGCTTCTGACACAGAAGTTTTTAATCCACTTGTCACTTGACCTAATTGTGTATGCAGAATAATTTTCTAACTTTAGTCTTGCTACTTAAGGCAATCTAGTAGGAAAAGGTTTACTAGATGGTGCTTTTACAAAGGGCTTTCTGAAACAAAAGCCTTTTATGCACTTTACATATAAAAAGCTATGACTTTTTCCAATTTTATGCTTACTGGGCTAGAAGAGAGGCAAGGCAACCATAGACTGAAGGGGTATACATATTTCCATTCTGATTGGATACGAGTAATGAAGCTTTGGTTTTCTGATTGAAGAGCTCTGCACTGGCTTTCATAAAAGCTTTTTCCACATCTCTGTCAAAATATGTATCTTCAAGCTTTACATCCCTATTAAAAAAAGGTTCAGGAACAGTTACTAGAATGGCAGCAAGGAAAAACACCTTGGATGTTTAACAAATTAAGACTATCTGAATAAGGAAGACAGCAGCCATTCTCACCTGAAAGCTTCCAAACCACTGAAAACACCATTTGCTGTTTCTAGGTTCTGGTCACCAAGAAAGTCATTCAGCAATAGTCTAGCCACAGATTTCTGTACCAGTTTACAGTAGGGAGAATGAAAGATCATGAATCCAAAGTCATTCAAGGTGAAATGTCTATCTGTCCCCTCTGGAAGTAGCAGAAGTGTTATGTTACAACTTATGTTTAGTACTCACTTCAAGTATTAAAATAAAATAGGGGGATGGCAGGATATCAGTCATCATAAAACATCAGCATACAAGAGACAACCGTAAGACTAACTATTGCTGCAAGTTCATTTAACGCACTACTATTACTTCTATTTAAAAATTAGTTTCTTACTGATCTTGTGCACCAGCTAGCAATGTTTGCCCTTCTAGAAGAAAAAGTTAAGCTTAACAGAATCTTGGTATTTCTACACAGCATTTTGAAATAAGAAATAGTCTACTTCATCTAACTATCTAATCTTCAAAGCTATGGTTCTTAATATAGATGAAGCAATTACTAAACATATGGGGGTAAAAAAAAGAATTAGTATCCTTATACAACATGTAAATATTAACCTCTATATCTTAAGAGCCTTGGTAGAGAAAGGAATAACACACTTTTAAGATATATACATTACACCAACAAAAGCTTGTAGAGACTACTGCTTATTGACTATCAGGTATTTAGCCATACCAGAACAGAAATAAAACGTTTCCTTATGGGAGAGCACAAACATTTCAATTGTCTCAGAACACACAAACACAAAGAAAGGGACCACGTGCTAGCCTTTAGATTGGATGCCAAAACTTGAAAATACATTGTCGGTGTAGCTATACATTCCAGTATTTGCCAGATCTTGCAATATCATGTGAGGCTACATACCCTTTTGCCACTGGGCGTGGATTTTGTTGCGATAGACAGTATAGCAGCGATCTAATGCACTGAGGTAGCACTGTATAGAGAGTTTACCATCAACTACAGGATATTCAGAGACCATATCTGGTTTATAGAAGTCATATGCGTGCTGCATGTGGGTTCCACGCAATCCTGATGGAAAGAAGTCGTCAAAAGTTGAAAATTACTTTATTCAGCTACTTTGAGTCAGTTTGAACACACTGCTTAACACATGGAAAACAAGTAAATATTTGGCCTCAGTCAAGCAGGTTGTCATAGCACTTCAGGCCCTTTAAGGTAACATTTCACACAGTTCTCAATCACCTGTTACTCAAGTATGGTAGGACTGAGCATGACAAACAAGTAACAAGTGATTTTCATCATTTCACCTTGAAAGCAGAGCACTGTGTTATTCAGCTCTAGTCCACTCTGTCAATTTTATTGGAGAATCCCCAAGGAAAAAAACAGATCAAAGCATCTCTAGTTGTTTCTTGCTGCCTCCTATAATGGGACTTGGCCAAGTTAGCCCAGAGCAAGAGGAGACAAAAGTACAATTTCTGACACTAGTAGGAGTTAATCCAGCCCTCCAGCAACCCACAAAAACAGGGGACAAGCTTCAGAATGGATCCAGTATCTGGCTGAACAGTATTTGTTTTCTCACAGGACTAACCTCTCTCAAAAATTAACGGAGCATTTGGACCAACTAGCATAGCAACAGCACCAGCTCCACCTGTTGGCCTGGCATTTCCAGTGGCATACACAGCTATGTCTCCAGCAACAACAAGTGCATAACGTCCTGTGAAAAACACAGAAATAAGTATGAAAAGTAGCCAAGAATCTAGCACATTTTGATATCCATCATCAATTTTTAGACTTTGGTTATAGAGGATATGACTCCAGGATTAAGGGGCTCTTCAATCCTGGCAGCCACCAAAATTTACAGGAAAAGACCAGTGATGATTATCCACGTCATTATTTTTTGCATGTAACTGAACTAGTGGCAAATGCCCAGAGCATGTAAGAAAGACTTCAGAAGCATACAAGAGTTTACCCTCTGGGTTTTATATGGTTAAACATGAACACTAATTGCAAGGCAGACTACTCAAAAATAGACTGACAACTTTTCAAGACAATACCCTGAACTTACCATCCCAAGAACTGGACTCAATCCAATTAATAGCATTAAGAAGAGCAGCGGTGCCTCCATAGCATGCATTCATGGTGTCAATTCCTTCTACATCTGTATTACCAGATTCTTCAAAAAGTTGCATCAGGACAGTCTTTACAGATTTTGATTTATCAATTATTGTCTCTGTTCCAACTTCTAATCTCCCGATACAATCATAGGAAAGGCTGTTCCTCTCCATGAGCTTCTGAACCACAGTCAAACAGAGAGAATTGATATCCTCCCGGTCAGAGCAGAATCCCATCTTTGACTGGCCTAACCCAATGGTGTATTTCCCAGCATCCACACCATCATACTTCTCCAGCTCTGTCTGGTCAACATACTGAGAGGGAAAATATATTTCCAGTGCAACAATTCCCACATCTTTGGGCCAGCAGGATTCAGCATTCACTGGAAGAGACCCAGGCATCGTGGTAAATCTTTTAAGAAAAAAAGAAAACCACAAAAAAAACAGATAATTTATTCACATCCATTTTTAGAGACCTACTTCATACATACTTTAATTTTCTGTAGATTTATAGAAAAGGTTAAGTTTCAGGTATTCTACAAGTTCATTTGCAAAAGGCAAGCCTTTGCCTCCAGGCAAAGTTTTGGTCTGAGCATACTGTAAACATCGTTAGAAGTTTTATAACGTTTCACATTAAGATCTTTTAAGCAGAAGTACAATTTCAGCCCTGGAGATGAATATACATAGCTTAAGCCCAAGTTATTTCACTGAAGCAAAACACATGCTTAACAAATCTTAAAGTGTTTGAGAAATTAGTCTTAATGTTCATTATTCTACTCTTGCTTATATGCAAAGTCTCAATTTTACACAACCAAGCTGAAAACACTGTGGTGTAGGTTTTTTTTTTTTTTTTTTTTTTGTTAACATTGCTAGTTGAGACATCAAGTTTAAAATTTATCCTTACCAGGAAATCTCAGCCTTAAAACAGGCCAGGACTTCTTAATTTTTTTTTTTTTTTTAATTTTTAAACAAAGTGGTCTAAGTTGCTTCATTTTATCTATACTTGCAACAAAAACAGAAGGTTTTTTTGGTGTGGTTTTTTTTTGGGTTTTTTGGGGGGGTTTTTTGTTTTGTTTTGTTTGTTCATTTGGGGTTTTTTTAAGCATACTGTTTTAGCATTCCTGAACACTGGAACTCCTAACACCAGGCCTAGAGGAATATTTCACAGGCAGAGATAAACACACAGGGATTCTTCCTGATAGACCAAGTTTTCTTGTTTTAACCCTATAACTTTACTGTCACTATACTCTAGGATATACTATATCCTATTACTTTAACTCTATCTGTATTAGACAGACAGGCATCATCTTCCTGTACTTTTGCTTACATCCTTACAGAACACTTGTCCCTTTTGTGCCCAGCTGTACCATCACATTAACCTTACCCAGCTTCTTCCATAAAAATCACAATGATGTGTATAAAGGAATAAAGCCTTTTATGCAGGAATTATGACTTTACACAAAGCGTGTTAAAACAAGTGTTCGGAAAACATTAAAAGTGCCTTCTGCTACATGTACAGTTGGATATTGAAGTCTTACATAAGACCTAAAATAAGAGCACATGGCTCACCATTCATTTTGATTGCCTCTAACAGTTTCAAACATACCTATGATGCACCTAAAATAATCCATTTTAAAGTATTTCATTTATAGCGTTTATTCATATTAAAATGTGTAAATTGCAAAAGATTGCTATTTAAAACTGCTTACTGGAGCGCTGCAGAACAACCGTACAGCATATTGCCACAAGATTTCAAGCAAGAAAACCAAATTCGCGTTATTTGTGTGCTCTGCTGCCTCCCCAGACTCACGACTTCGTATCCGCTCACCTGAAAGCACGGCGCCCGCAAACGCCCTACTACAACGTCCGGATAAAACCGAGCGCCACGGCTGACCAGAACTCTTTTTTTTTTCCTAATCCATCCCGTTGTGAAGCCTCTCAGCTCAGATGATCGCGCATCGGGCTGCAGCGCCCGGTCGAGGGTCTGCCACCCCACTCCCCCCGCCGAGCAGGCCCCACCACGCTGCTAAGGGCACCGAGGGCGCCCCGGGGCCCCAAGATTACCCGTGACCCGGCCGGGGAAGACTGCGAGGAGCCACCGGGGTGGGGGTGTCGCGCCCCGCCCGCAGCGTAGGGCCCACCTGTCTCTCGCCGGCCGCGACCCCGACCCTTACACGTTGCGGAATCCCATGGCCGGCTCTCGGCGCGGGGTGCGCGCATGCGCGCGACGGCGTCCAGCTCGGGCAGGGGCAGGCGAGCAGCACGCAGGCGCGGGAAGCCCGCCCCGCCCCCCCCCAAGCGGGGCTCCGGCCGCAGCGCTCCTGCCATGCCGGCCCGGCCCGGCCCAGCCCACACCCCCGCGGGACCGGGGGAGGGGGCAGAGCGTTCACTTACGGACTCCCCCCATTCTAACGGGGTCCCTCGAGGTGAAGGCAACGTTGTTGTCTTAAGCGCCTTGCACAATAAACCCAGCAGCACCAACATGGCGGCAAACCCAATAAAAACTTGAAATAAAACCCACCAGCATCCAAAATTCCTGGTTTTGACAGTCCCCGACCACAGACTACCCCATCCTGCAGGCACCTCACCTCTATTAGCATTTCATTTTTAAAGTTTCTCAAATGCTTTTAAGTTGCACACCTAAGCCATGGCAGTAAGGGCAAGCAGTACCATTGCCCTTTTTAAACTAGCTGGACTACAAACAAACAAAAAAAAATAGCAAGGAAGACAGAGTAATATCTGCCTCCAGGAAGCTGACCCTGATGGGCAAGATTAAGGATTTGTCATGGCACAGCAGCAGGCTTACTGTGAAAAACAGTGGCAGTCACAATTTTCCTGAAGCCACAGCCAGGGAAGGGAGCACGGTGGTCTGGAGACCCCCCAGGAGCTGCTGGGGCAAGTTCACACCCCCTCTCAGCTGCACAACTAACAAGTTACACACCTCCTGGGGACAAGGAGCAGCACTGAGCTTCAGACCCAGCTCTAAGAGCTGCATTTTACCCCAAATCTGCACAGGCACTGAAGAGAAGAACAAGGATGGTTTCCTGCTCTCTGTATGAATGCAGACACACTACTGACAGTAAGATTCTCAAGGTCCCAGCTGGGAAAAGGACTTTGGGGTCCAGCCCTTTTTGTGGCATAAAACACCTCCCTTTCTTTGAAAGGGGACAAAAAAGGAAATACAGATGGCTGCTGGCAGACTTCAGGCAGGTCCCAACTCAGCATGGTGTCTGGCAGCCACCCTGAGGCTGAGCCTTCTACCCATAGCAGAGCTTGGTTCTGCTCCAAGAGCCAGAAAGATGAAAGTTAGAGGCTACAGAGACTTAGATGCTTAATTTTAATTAAATTATATACTAAAAGACAATGCATGACAGCACATAATGGACTTGACTTGTAGCAGCCATAGAACAATAGTGTTTTTTAACCAGGCAGTGAATTATTAGGAAATTCAGTACGTCAAAAGGACTTGCATTATTGGTGAGAGCTGAGGAAAACACTCCGCTCTGTGCTTGTTCATTACAAAACTTTGAGCTCAAAACTGGCATTTAATTCCATACTACTTGATGCAGTTCTCATCAGACAACTAAAGAGAGACTTTCTATTGTATTTGCATGGCTCACCAAATACCAAGCTCACTAAATACACCTAATATAGCAGCAGTCAGGGCTATCAGATTATACCGCAATGAAAAGCACTGCTTTATAAGCTTGCTCTGATCACTTAAGATGTCATATGTCCCAATTTCTTAAGTCAGTTAGTCATTACAAGGGAAAAAAAAAATTGTTTACTTGATACAAAACAAACAGCCTTTTGTGCTCTTGGTCAAACTGCAAACAAAATCCTATCACTGAGTACTCAGAAGTACTATTTCTTTTAAAACACTGAGAATCCAAAATGCTTTATATTAAAGAAATGAGAAGCCTGCTTTATTTTGCATCTCATTAAGATTCTGTAGGGAATGATGAGCAGCATAAAACAGCCACTACTTTCTGCTAGTGCTTCCAGATACCAGAAATATGTTCTCCCACAACTGGTGGCTTTCATTGTCTTTATTAATAAATTGAGAATATTCTGTCAATAATTTGACTTCATTATTTCCTAATTAAGTTTTTAAATTCATACAAAACACTTGACTGAAAGTTAGAAAATAAAACCCAAACCTGTTTGCTACAAGTAATACATTTGGTAATTCCCTTCGGCTTTTTATTTCTAGAGGACTTGTAGAACAGACTTTGCTCATGAAAGCAAAGCCACTTGAGGCTGTTTTTCAGAAGTTAAACAGCGATAATCTGGTAGCTTCAGTTACATCATTTAAATAAATCTAGTTATTCCCACACAGCTAAAAGGTTTATAGGTATCGAGTACAAGTACATGCAAAACACTTGTCCCGCCACGAGAGGTCACTGCTTTTACCCGGATTGCTGCAACTCGCCACGGCATGGACCATGCATGAACATCACCATGTCCCCCGCTCACCTCCGAGCCAAAAGAATGAGACTAAGTGAAAAACAAGCAAACAGCGTAAAAAAAAAAAAAAATCAAACCGCAGAAGACAGATCTTTATGAATGACTTCAAGATACTATCTGAAGCGTCAATCCCCGCGGGGGTCAGCGTGCCGCAGGGATCCAAGGCACCCTCCCTCTGGGTTTAGCCCCGAGCACATCCGAGACTGAGACTCCATTAGCAACACGGATAGGCTGGCAGGAAGCCCACACCTGTGCAACAAACGCTAATACGAAAGAAAGCTATGGCATCCCTGGGGGCAGCACCAGGCTGCCTTTGCCCTGCGCGATGGGGGGGGAGGGGTGTAACACGCCCGCCCCGCCATCTCCGGCTTGGGTGGGCGCCTCTGTCGCGACACAGAGACGATCAAGGAACACGCCTAGGGCGCCGTCGCTTTCAGGCTTCTTTGGGGGCACTCCGCAGGCGGGGGAAGAGCCCGGAGGAGTCCCGCAGCAACAACCCGCGGTGCCTCGCTGCGCGGGGCAGCGGCAGGGACGCGCCCACCACAGCTTCACCCAGCCGGAGTGCTTCTTTCGGGGGGGGGGGGGGGGGGGAAGTACGCGAGACAGCACCCAAGGTCCTCCAACACCAGGGCTACGGGATCTTTCACAATGCATTTTGCCTCGCCAGCTACACCGAGCAGCTCCCAGCGCGATTTACAGACTGACACCTACCTTAAGTGACACTCAGAAATACCCTTTTTTTTTTTTCTCTTTTCTTTCTTTTTTTTTTTTCCTCTTGCTGCACTGCAGACGCTACTTCAAACGCACTTACATCCACTGAAAACACAGCTCCCAGCTATGCCGACCCATCCCCACGCCCCGCGGGGGGCTGGAGCTCCGGCTCCACGCGGTGCCGCAGCCCCGGCCCCCTACCCCACCGCCGCTGCAAGGAGAGGCAGGGGACGCCGCCCGGCCCAAGCGCCTCCAGGGGCCGAGCCACCCTCACCTATCCGAGGCAATAGCTCCCAGTATCACTCACCTCTCCACACAAAAACACAGTGCGCTGGCGCGCGGCGCCTTTAAACAGACCCACCGCCCGGACTCCGGCCAGCATTCTGAGCGGCAGCTCCCCTGGCCAATCACAGCTGCCACCGCGCAGGTCCCGCCCACCGGCCGGCCCGCAGCTGGCGGAGAGGGAGGGGGGAATGGTGTGAGAAAGTGACGCAGCGTGGCCAGAGGGAAGCGCGCCAATGAGGACGCGGCAGAGGCGGTGGGCGCTCAATGGGAGCCGAGCGCAGTGTGGGGGCAGCCAATGGGAGCGCGCTGCCGACCGCGGGTGAGAGTAGGATGGCTGCCGGTCCCCAGCGAGGCGAGGAGGCAGTTGCCCGGCAACGGATGGCGAGGCCCGCCCGGCCCCGGCGAGAGCCGCCCGTCGTGTCGCCTCGGCCCCGGCCCGGGGGCCCCAGCTCTGTCCGGGACTGTCGGGGCCGCGGGTGAGGGGCTGGGAGGCAGCAGCGGCGGGCTGAGAGGAGCAGTGGGGCTGATGGGGGTGCCGAGGCCGTGAGGCGCAGGCCGGGGCGGGCAAGGGTCTGCGGGGGCGGGCAGGGCGCCCGGTGCCACCCGGTGCAGCAGCCTGTGACATCTCCCTTGCCTGTAAAACCTATCCTCCGTCCTTCCCGTGGGCGAGGACGAGGCACTCGGGGCGTGCACGGGGGCTCTGCCAGTGAAATTGCTTCACGGAGGATGTGATGTGATGTGATGTGATGTGATGTGATGTCCTACCTGCTCCGAATCTTCCTGTAACAGTCTCTTCCCAGCTTGTTAAATCCACAGTGTATCTCATGGCGTTATTTTGGCAAATTCACAATTAGCTAACATATGGGTTTCACATGCAAACCTCTGTAGCCTTTAGGCCCCATGATGATTTATATCTATAATCCATTGCTGCACAGGTTCCAGAGCATCCCCAGAGGATTCCTTCCTGCCGGTACTGGGAGTACGAATGTTTGTTGCAGATGGGAAATTGCTTGATAAATTCACACACAAATTTTAAAGCCTGGATAATTTGGTTGTAAAACACCACTCAAGTCAAAGAAATATACTCCCTTAGCAACTGGTGTCAGGTTCTGTGACATCTGATTGCTACAGCTAGCAGAAGACAACACCTTGCTCACCTCACACAGTATCAGGGTGTTACAACCAGGTTATTATTTTCACTGTCTTAGGGGCAGGTAAAAATAATGCAAAAGAAAGGGGAAAAACTCCCATTGAAAGTCTTAACTCCCATCCTGTTTGTTCAATCTGTTTTGAACTTGTAACTGTTCTGCTATCGTCATGTAAAATCATAGATTTGTCATATAACTCTTTGTAGTGCAAGTATTGAGAAATACTACTGAGAAATTGAGAGAAGTTTTGTTTGCGCGTGTTACCCTGCAGTCTTCTAATAAGCTTACGCCAGTTTGTATACAAGCTAGTTCCATTTGTAATTCTGAAAAAACATGTTGACAAAATGCAAACTCAATAGGCCATGGCATAGTTACATCATGTAGACACACTGTATCTTCTGTGCCTACAGACCAAGCAGACTTCTTGTTAGAAAAATTGAACTTTGCTCTGGGAATCTAAAACTTCAATTCCTTCTTCTTTTCCCTTCCTACCACAAAAAAAACCCCAAAAAAACCAAAAAAAACAAAAAACAAAACAAACCCGTAACTGTATCCTTGTTCTAGACTTCAAAATGGGTTCCTAATGCCAGCCTCTCATTATATGGTTTGGTGGCATAATGTTTCCTCGCATTGGGGTACTTTGACTGTTCTGGCTTTAGAGAAGAACAGACGCTCAGGAAGAGATGAAACAGTCCATCTCACTGAATTTGCAGGAGCTTATGTTAGGGCTGCGAGTGCACCCTGAGACTTTGCAACTCCTTGCCTGCTCCCTGGGGTCTTAGCTGCCTGTGCGTGAGGCCGGCTCTGATACAATGCACTCAAGTAGCCTGGGATGGGGCTGCAGTGAAAAGAGCTGTGTGAGAAGCCTCCTCGGTGGCCTCTTCCCCTTCACTTGGGAGCTGCATTCAAACTTGGGCCCTTGCCTGAGTGGTGCCATGGATGTGCCTGTGCCTGGCTACATCCCTTGCTGATCCTGACCCACTGACTTGACTTCCCAACTTCACCTCTGACCTGCCTCATCACTACAGACTTGTCTGAAAATCTGGACTCTTGGCTGACCCTGCTTGCCGTCACTGGCCTTGCTCTGCTTTTTTGTTTGGGCACTGTGAGAGTGTGCCCTTGTCAGCAAGGTCATGGCCCTGCCTGCCTTGTTGTTACGTTCTGGCTTACCCTCCCTTGCAGAGCAGCCTTCCCTTGCTGCTCCCTGACAGCTTAAATGTGCTTGCCTGTAACCATGTACTTACATGGTTGGGTGGGTTTTCTTTCTGATAAATGTTGTATTTGCTTTCAAAATGGTAAAGGCAGAATTGGTTTTTGCAATTGTTTTTTGGTGTGTAGTCAACAATATATGTAAATAGCAATCTTCTGGTTTTTATTATATCTTCACAGATCTGATCAAAAAAGGTGCCAAAATTACTAAGATTAACTTGGGGAGATGATCCATATTATTGCTTTCTTTTCCATGGCACAAGATGATTAATGACTTCTCACAGTCTTTGACATTAACTGTGTTGTAGAAGATAGTATGACATAGACATGCATGAAATCATTGTTATTAATTTAAAATAATGTATTTGCAAAAAAAAACCCCACCAAATTAACCACCTATAGCCAATAGAACTATAACCATGTTCTCCTATTGTGCCTGTAACAAAGTGCATTTAAAGATTACACCCTGCAGATGATGAAGGAAAGCTAAAAGGTAAAATGTAACAGTTCCTAGATTTTCAGAATTTTAAAACTGAGGTTAAAGACACAATGCATTCCTATTTTTTTAATAATTATCTGAAGTTAAATTCAGAGACCAGGTATCTAATCTACACTGTTATAAAAGCAATGTATTTGTCTCCTAAGGATGTTTCTGGATCCAAATACTAATTTAAGCTTACATCAAGTCCAGATGTCCTCCTCTTGCAGACTAGAATCATAGAATCATAGAATCGTTAAGGTTGGAAAAGACCCTTAAGATCATCGAGTCCAACCGTTAACCTATCACTGCCAAGTCCATCACTATACCATGTCCTCGAGCACCACATCTATCCGTTCTTTAAATACCTCTAGGGATGGAGACTCAACCACTTCCCTGGGGAGCCTGTTCCAATGCTTGACCACCCTTTCGGTGAAGAAGTTTTTCCTAATATCCAACCTAAACTTCCCCTGGCACAGCTGGAGGCCATTTCCTCTCGTCCTATCACTTGTTACTAGGGAGAAGAGACCAGCCCCCACCTCGCTATAACCTCCTTTCAGGTAGTTGTAGAGAGCAATAAGGTTTCCCCTCAGCCTCCTCTTCACCAGGCTAAACCACCCCAGCTCCCTCAGCCGCTCCTCATAAGACTTGTTCTCTAGACCCTTCACCAGCTTTGTTGCCCTTCTTTGGACACACTCCAGCACCACGATCCAGCCTGTCCAGGTCCCTCTGCAGGGCCTTCCTACCCTCCAGCAGATCGACACTTCCACCCAACTTGGTGTCATCTGCAAACTTCCTGAGGGTGCACTCAATCCCCTCATCCAGATCAACAATGAAGATATTGAACAGGACCAGCCCCAACACTGAGCCCTGGGGAACACCACTCGTGACCGGCCGCCAACTGGATTTGACTCCATTCACCACCACTCTCTGGGCTCGGCCGTCCAGCCAGTTTTTAACCCAGCATAGAGTGCACCCATCCAAGCCGTGAGCAGCCAGCTTCTCCAGGAGAATGCTGTGGGAGACAGTGTCAAAGGCCTTACTAAAGTCCAAGTAGACAACATCCACAGCCTTCCCCTCATCCACTAAGCGGGTCACCTTGTCATAGAAGGAGACCAGGTTAGTGAAACAGGATCTCCCTTTCAGAAACCCATGCTGGCTGGGCCTGATCCCCTGGTTGTCCCACACTTGCTGCATAATGGCACTCAAGATGATCTGCTCCATGACCTTCCCCGGCACCGAGGTCAGGCTGACAGGCCTGTAGTTTCTGGGATCCTCCTTCCGACCCTTCTTGTAGAGGGGCGTCACATTTGCTAACTTCCAGTCATCTGGGACCTCCCTGGTTGACCAGGACTGCTGATAAATGATGGAGAGTGGCTTGGCCAGCTCCTCTGCCAGCTCCCTCAGTATCCTCGGGAGGATCCCATCTGGCCCCATAGATTTGTGGGCATCCAGGTGGAGGAGCAGGTCAGTGACTGCCACCTCTTCGATAACTGGGGCTTCATTCTGCATCCTATCTCCATCTCCCAGCTCAGGGGCCTGAAAACCCCGAGGATGACCAGTCTGACTATTAAAGACTGAGGCAAAGAAGGCATTAAGTACCTCTGCCTTCTCCTCATCCTTCGTGGCAAGGTTACCTTCTGCATCCAACAAAGGAGGGAGATTCTCCCTGGCCCTCCTTTTGTCACTGACATATTTATAAAAACTTTTTTTGTTGTCTTTAACGGCGGTGGCCAGTTTAAGTTCCACCTGTGCCTTCGCCTTTCTAATCTTCTCCCCGCATATCCTCACAACATCCTTGTAGTCCCCTTGAGTTGCCTGCCCCTTCTTCTAAAGGCGGTAGGCTCTCCTTTTTTTCCTGAGTTCTAGCCAAAGCTCTCTGTTCAGCCAGGCCGGTCTTCTCCCCCGCCTGCTCGACTTATGGCACATGGGGACGGCCTGCTCCTGCGCCTTTAAGACTTCCCCCTTGAATAACGTCCAGCCTTCCTGGACTCCTTTGCCCTTCAGGACTGCCTCCCAAGGGACTCTGTTAACCAGACTCCTAAACAATCCAAAGTCTGCCCTTCTAAAGTTCAGGGTAGCGGTCTTGCTGACCCCCCTCCTTACCTCTCCTAGAATTGAGAACTCTCTCATTTCATGGTCGCTGAGCCCAAGACAGCCTCCGACCACCACATCGCCCACCAGGCCTTCTCTGTTCGTGAACAGCAGGTCCAGTGGGGCACCTCCCCTGGTTGGCTCCCTCACCAGCTGTGTCAGGAAGTTATCTTCCACACACTCCAGGCACCTCCGAGACTGCTTTCTCTCTGCTGTGTTGTATTTCCAGCAGATATCTGGTAAATTGAAGTCTCCCACGAGAACAAGGGCTAGGGATTGTGAGACTTCAGCCAACTGCTTGTAGAATACTTCATCTGTTTCCTCATCCTGGTTGGGTGGTCTATAACAGACTCCCACCAGGATGTCTGCCTTGTTAGCCTTCCCCCTGATCTTAACCCATAAGCACTCAACCTAATTGTTACTGTCGTTGAGCTCTAGACAGTCAAAACACTCTCTAACGTACAAGGCTACCCCACCACCTCTCCGTCCTTGCCTGTCCCTTCTAAAGAGCTTGCAGCCATCCATTGCAGCACTCCAGTTGTGTGAGTCATCCCACCACGTTTCCGTGATGGCGACCACATCATAGTTTTCCTGCCGCACAGTGGCTTCCAGCTCCTAGTTCAATAACTAATTCTTTATAGCCTAAGATTTACTACTTTTTCTTATTAATCAGTACAATTTATTTTATAATTGTAGTCAAGAGCATTATTCCTTTTTTTCAGCTTTATGAGGTGCCTATCTGCTTTTCCCATCACTGAGTGTATTGCAAGGGAACACTTATAAAAATTACTATTATTTCTTCACAAGAAAGGATCTGCCTATACTGCTATTGCAATAGAATTTATAACAATTGCTTTATATGGATTTCTCAGAAAGATTGCAATAATAACATTAAAGTTGTTGGTGGATCTTGTTCCAAACCTCTTAGGTAATTAATTATAGTCCTCTAACCAAATTATGCTCCAGACATGTGATTGCCACTATTTCCAGCCCAGCTTGTGAGAATGCAGGTCATTTTTCTTTTGTGGCTCTAGAGCTTAACCAATCTGTCCAGTGAGATTTTCAATCGAGACTGTATTTGGTAATTTGGACTAGTGTACCAAAATGAATGCCGCACCTTGGTAACCTTAGAACTGGAAACCTGAGAAAGGAGAGGTCCATTTACTAATGATGGTATTACCAAAGAAACTCAGAATAACTCTGAATAACCTTGGAGCAAAAACATGCTCAGATGCTGCTAGTGAGAGGACAAACGCACTTCCTCTTCCTCCGTTAAAACCCATTCATTGTTTGAGGCTGTTTTGATAAAAGAGGAGTTTGAATTTGAGTCTCTCTTGCCATTTTTCACTTGTGTAAAAATGGGTGGGATCTCTTAATCCACTACTGTTTTGAAAGAAAAATGTTTGTGGTCCGATGACTCACCTTTACTTCTAGTTTTAAGCCACTGTATCAAATTTAGGGCACTGGTTTTATTTCAATAGACCCAACAGGTATTTTGCTTCTGTTTAGTAATTCTTAAGCAATCCTATCTGTGACATTTTTTTCTAAAGCCTCCTAGAGAGATAGAGACTGTCATATTAGGTTAATAACTCTTAAAATAAATGAAACAGCCAGATGATTAAAGCTGTTTCTAAAAACTGTTTAAGAGTGAATTTATTGGAATTTTCAAGAATATTAAATGAATTCCAGGCCTAATTTGAATTGAATTCAATGGGAGCTAGGCTTCTAAAAATAAAATACTCACTGGGGTTTTCAGATGCAGCCAACGACATCTTTAGGCACCTAAACCCATTGAAAAAAGACTTTAGCTAGCATTTTCGGGGAAAACAAAGTCATGTGCCGTAATAATCTCTTCCACAAAACAAGATGTTGAGATGACTTCACTGAAAAAAATACTGATTTTATTTTGTTGCCAAGTACAAAATAGCAAAGGTCAAAAATAATGCTCAGGTACAGAGAGTGTGAGGTCAGCCAAGTGAAGGTTTGGAAACTGGAAGGTTTTTCTTTTACATATTTTTTGTGTCAGGGTTCAGGGATAAATTAAACTGTACCAGACAGTAGATCTTTCAAGTGCTGTTTTGATACTTCGTATACCAATATTGAGGAAGAAATTTTTTTAGATTGAAGTAGAAGTTACTTCTAATTCAATTCCCAAAAGAATGCACAGGAACCCAAACTTGAAACACACTTGGCAGCTGGGAGATGACTTCTATCTTCTCATAATTTCTCAGTTTGATCTACTGAATCCAAGAGAACCTAATATGAGATAACACACGCTCTGAAGAACTGGGAGATGTAAACAAACTTATCAAAGCCTGTCTTTTAAAGTAGGTCAAGTAAATGCAAATATTTCAATAGTATTTGAGTTGCAGATCTGGCTGGGTCTTAAAATATTTGTGATATTGTAACAATTCCAGTTATTAAAAACTATAAAAATGCATTTAGATCACACTTTGCTGCTTTTATACAGTATGCATAAGAGGAGGAAATGCAGCAGTGTCATAATTTCAAATGTGAAGCAGTAATTTTTGATCACCCAAGAATCTAGGATTTGGGGGCCAGAAAAGCTGACAGTCTAAAAAGGGGTCACGACTAGAAAGCAGATACTGCTCTCTAAACTGGAGGGAGAAATGAGTGAGCTGCACTGCATTCTTACAACCAGCAGAGGACAGGTCTGCAAGCCAGGATTGTATGAAGCTTCCCAGCAGCCTGTACCTAAACCAACAGGGACTACTCTTCCCATAACAGACTGAGTATCCAGGAGTTCCTACTCTTGATGGCAGCGCTGCTGTGGTCTCATCTAGAGCCACAGTTTCACTTTTTCTTGTCTTTACTGTCAGCTTGACTTTGCTCCCTTCTTTCTCCAATCTCCCAAACTTTCCTGACTTGCCTCTACCATGTGGGAATATTTAATGAATCTGTAAGTGAAACAGTCAGATGGTTCACAGGGGCCTCAGACATGCCTGCGTCAGCCTGGAAAGTTAGTTGCATAGCTCTAATCCTGTGAAATGCTGAATATCTCTAATAGGACAGGCATAGAAATTAGGGTACACTCCATACTTTACTCAATACTTAGGGTACACTCTATACACTCAAAAGGGCACTGGTTGCATTGATAGGAAAGCTATGAGGAGCTGAGATGTCATCATAAACCCACCTAGAAATCTATGACTCAAGACAGAAGCGTGAAGGTAAAATCTGGAATCATTAGCAGAACATGAGGAAGAAAATAAATAGAAACGGTAAGATACTGATCTGAATCTGATCTGAATTCTCTCAGTGCCAGGAGGCACACAAGGCGCGAACATCGTTCTTCCACTTCGATTGGTCTGCGGCTGCGTGCTCTGGAGTCACCCAAGGGCCACAGCGCAGTCTTCTGTTGTTTTTTTCCTCAGGACATGACTGATCCAGTTCCATCTCCTCCTCCTCACTTCATTACTGATTTTCTCCATCTCCGCCATTTTGTTTTTTTTGAAAGTTGATGCTCGTTGTTTCTGCAACTTTTTATTTTTTTTCCGAGAGGAGGTAGTTGGCCTCCTGCCCAACCCCCATGACTTGGAGGGCCAGTGGTTTTTCTGTCAGGGTGGCCTTCCCTTAGGCTGCGTTGGTTCGCGGCACCTTCTTCAATTTTATCCGGTGCACCCTCCAGAGAGGGATCCCCTATCCACCACCCAGGGGACGCGCCTGCTAGCCGTGCAGCCCCAGCCGAAGGAAGATACTGATACCATACTGTAATATATGGATGTTGTGAGGATATGCGGGGAGAAGATTAGAAAGGCAAAGGCACAGGTGGAACTTAAACTGGCCACCGCCGTTAAAGACAACAAAAAAAGTTTTTATAAATATGTCAGTGACAAAAGGAGGGCCAGGGAGAATCTCCCTCCTTTGTTGGATGCAGAAGGTAACCTTGCCACGAAGGATGAGGAGAAGGCAGAGGTATTTAATGCCTTCTTTGCCTCAGTCTTTAATAGTCAAGCTAGTCATCCTCGGGGTTTTCAGGCCCCTGAGCTGGGAGATGGAGATAGGATGCAGAATGAAGTCCCAGTTGTCGAAGAGGTGGCAGTCACTGACCTGCTCCTCCACCTGGATGCCCACAAATCTATGGGGCCAGATGGGATCCACCCGAGGATACTGAGGGAGCTGGCAGAGGAGCTGGCCAAGCCACTCTCCATCATTTATCAGCAGTCCTGGTCAACCAGGGAGGTCCCAGATGACTGGAAGTTAGCAAATGTGACGCCCCTCTACAAGAAGGGTCGGAAGGAGGATCCCAGAAACTACAGGCCTGTCAGCCTGACCTCGGTGCCGGGGAAGGTCATGGAGCAGATCATCTTGAGTGCCATTATGCAGCAAGTGTGGGACAACCAGGGGATCAGGCTCAGCCAGCATGGGTTTATGAAAGGGAGATCCTGTTTCACTAACCTGGTCTCCTTCTATGACAAGGTGACCCGCTTAGTGGATGAGGGGAAGGCTGTGGATGTTGTCTACTTGGACTTTAGTAAGGCCTTTGACACTGTCTCCCACAGCATTCTCCTGGAGAAGCTGGCTGCTCACGGCTTGGATGGGTGCACTCTATGCTGGGTTAAAAACTGGCTGGACGGCCGAGCCCAGAGAGTGGTGGTGAATGGAGTCAAATCCAGTTGGCGGCCGGTCACGAGTGGTGTTCCCCAGGGCTCAGTGTTGGGGCTGGTCCTGTTCAATATCTTCATTGATGATCTGGATGAGGGGATCGAATGCACCCTCAGGAAGTTTGCAGATGACACCAAGTTGGGTGGAAGTGTCGATCTGCTGGAGGGTAGGAAGGCCCTGCAGAGGGACCTGGACAGGCTGGATTGATGGGCCAGGGCCAATTGTATGAGGTTCAACAAGGCTAAGTGCCGGGTCCTGCACCTGGGTCACAGCAACCCCGTGCAACGCTACAGGCTTGGGGAGGAGTGGCTGGAGAGCTGCCTGGCAGAAAAGGACCTGGGGGTGTTGGTCGACAGCCGCCTGAACATGAACCAGCAGGGTGCCCAGGTGGCCAAGAGGGCCAATGGCATCCTGGCTTGTATCAAGAACAGTGTGGCCAGCAGGACCAGGGAGGTGATAGTGCCCCTGTACTCGGCGCTGGTGAGGCCGCACCTCGAGTACTGTGTTTGGTTTTGGGCCCTTCACTACAAGAAGGACATTGAGGTGCTGGAGCGTGTCCAGAGAAGGGCAACGAAGTTGGTGAAGGGTCTGGAGCACAAGTCTTATGAGGAGCGGCTGAGGGAACTGGGGTTGTTTAGTCTGGAGGAGGCTGAGGGGAAACCTTATTGCTCTCTACAACTACCTGACAGGAGGTTGTAGCGAGGTGGGGGCTGGTCTCTTCTCCCTAGTAACAAGCGATAGGACGAGAGGAAATGGCCTCCAGCTGTGCCAGGGGAAGTTTAGGTTGGATATTAGGAAAAACTTCTTCACCGAAAGGGTGGTCAGGCATTGGAACAGGCTCCCCAGGGAAGTGGTTGAGTCTCCATCCCTGGAGGTATTTAAAGGATGGATAGACGTGGTGCTCGAGGACATGGTATAGTGGTGGACTTGGCAGTGATAGGTTAATGGTTGGACTCGATGATCTTAAGGGTCTTTTCCAACCTTAACGATTCTATGATTCTATGATTCTATGATTCTATATTTCAGCAATTTAGCATTCTTGGTGCTCTGCTGCCCCAGGCCCATGAGGACTAGATTCATAGAATCATAGAAATCATAGAATCATTTAGGTTGGAAAAGACCCTTAAAATCATTGAGTCCAGCTGTTAACCTAACACTGCCAAGTCTACCACTAAACCATGTCCCTAAGTGCTACGTCTACCCATCTTTTAAATACCTCCAGGGATGGGGACTCAACCACTTCCCTGGGCAGCCTGTTCCAATGCCTGATAAGCCTTTCGATGAAGAAATTGTTCCTAGTATCCAATCTAAATCTAATAGTTGTAGAGAGCAATAAGGTCTCCCCTCAGCCTCCTCTTCTCCAGGCTAAACAGCCCCAGTTCCCTCAGCCGATCCTCATAAGACTTGTTCTCTAGACCCTTCACCAGCTTCGTTGCCCTTCTTTGGACACACTCCAGCACCTCAATGTCCTTATTGCAGTGAAGGGCCCAAAACTGAACACAGTACTCGAGGTGTGGCCTCACCAGTGCCAAGTACAGGGGGACGATCACTTCCCTAGTCCTGCTGGCCACACTATTCCTGATACAAGCCAGAATCCCATTGGCCTTCTTGGCCACCTGGGCACACTGCTGGCTCATATTCAGCTGGCTGTCGACCAACACCCCCAGGTCCTTTTCTGCCAGGCAGCTCTCCAGCCACTCTTCCCCAAGCCTGTAGCGTTGCATGGGGTTGTTGTGACCCAAGTGCAGGACCCGGCACTTAGCCTTGTTGAATCTCATGCAGTTGGCCTTGGCCCATCGATCCAGCCTGTCCAGGTCCCTCTGTAGGGCCTTCCTACCCTCCAGCAATGTGTATTCCATCATCTAATACACATTCACTGTATCTGTGTGGTGTCCAGGCAGTGCAGCATCAGAATGCAAATGAAATGTGTGTGCCATTTCAGCTTGCATCAGCCAGAGTCACATCCTCTGCCTTCCCAGTGTGCTGTACAAGGTGTTCGGGAGGAAGAGCTCCTGTGCATGTTCAGAGTCAGAGAGAACAATCCTGACTCCTGCTCCTGGCAGAATGCTTTCTACATGTCATTTTAGCAGGGAGAGGATGGAGTTATGCCAAATGTATGTGGCGTACACAATATTCCCTAGAAACTGGAAGAAGAGTTAGATGAGTTGCCTCATTGCTGTTAGGAGGCTGTTGGCTCATCAGAGATGATAATTATGTTTCTTATTTTATCTATTTTGGAAGGAGTCAGTTTCTTTCATCAGATATGCATCTGTGGGAGTATGCTACCTATTCTCTAGTGACCTTGTGTTGTGGTTTAACCCCAGCTAGCAACTAAGCACCACACAGCTGCTCGCTCACTCCCCCCCTTGGTGGGATAGGGGAGAGAATCGGAAGGGTAAAAGGGAGAAAACTCATGGGTTGAGATAAGAAGAGTTTAATAATTGAAGTAAAATAAAATAGAACAGTTAAATAGGCAAAGCAAAAGCTGCACATGCAAACAAAGCAAAACAAGGAATTCATTCACTACTTCCCATCGGCAGGCAGGTGTTCAGCCATCCCCAGGAAAGCAGGGCTCCATCACGCGTAACGGTTACTTGGGAAGACAAACGCCATCACGTCCAGTGTCGTGTCCCCCCTTCTTCTTCCCCCAGCTTATATACTGAGCATGACGTCATATGGTATGGAATAGCCCTTGGGCCAGTCTGGGCCAGCACCCCCCCTGGCTGTGCCCCCTCCCAGCTTCTTGTGCACCCGGCAGAGCAGGGGAAGCTGAGAAGTCCTTGACCAGTGTGAGCGCCACTTAGCACCTATTTAGAGACAGCTTAGCACTACTTAGCAAGAACCAAAGCATCAGTGTATCATCGACATTGTTCTCATCCTAAACCCAAAACACAGCACTATACCAGCTACTAAGAAGAAAATTAACTCTATCCCAGCTGAAACCAGGACACCTTGCTACAGATAGTAATCTTTTATTTATTTAGGGAACCTATCAGCAGCTGCTTCTGTCTACTGTCATCTGCCATGCTTTCTCCCATGTTTGCAGTATGTAGTTAGACATAAGAATTACAAAACAAATACAAGAGACAACTCTGAGGAGCTAATTTAAGTCAAATGTAGTGAATGAAAACAAAAAGTAATTAGTAGGGGAAGAGGAGGAAGAACAGAATTATGCTGCTATATTAAGTATTTTTGGCTCACTAGGAAAATATTTAAATTAGTTTGAAGTTTTCAAGGAAGGAGGGAGGGAATTGGAGACTGTGCCATATGGGAGAAGGCAGTGCCATGCAGTGGGAGGGAGGCTATGGAGTGAGTAGCCAGACTGGCATCATCATTAGTCTTCAAAGAAAGGCCTTGACAGACACATGCAATCCTCAATGCTAATTACGACAAATTCAGCAAAGAGGGTAGGAAGGACCCGGCTGAAGGATTTGAATATGGAATTGAATGAACAAAAGCAATAGAGATTATTTTTATTGCATAGCTTTGGCTGCCACGCTTTGAGCCCAATGAACAGGCTCGGTTATTATCACTGAAACGATATTTCATGATAATAACAGCTGGGAGCAGAGATTGTTTGGAATAGGTAAAAAATATGTGGGTTTGGCTAACTTAAACTGAACTAGTATCTGGAAAGGTATCTGTAAAATAACATAAGAAAAAAACCCACAGATTCATGACTGGAAAAGTAGAAACAAAATAGGCAACAGCACAAAGATGACTGCAAACAGGAAAGAATAGGGACCAAGAATGGAACTAGAAAAATGGAGCAATGAGAAGGAACTGCATACTGGCATGTTAAAATAGAAATCACAGGAGAGGTAGCTATGAAAGCAGGGTGCGACTGAGGAGGATTTAAGTCTACCAATAGAACTAGGAGGTACAGCAGAGCACTTGCTACAAGACATTGTCAGGAACACCTTGTCATTTGGCTGGTAATCTGACCAGCATCATTCTTGCGTACAGGTGGTGTTTTCTGCCACTGCTTTCTCTAGCACATAGATATTTGAAAGGTCATTTTAATGCTACAATCATCCATCATTGATGAAGTCTGGTATCTTTGTTCACAGTGCCATATGCCACAGGTATCTTCATCATGGAGCTTGCTTCATCATGTTACTGTTACTGTTTCTTTTCTTTTTTTTTTTTAATAATTTTGATTCTTCTCTGTTTTCTACCATGAGCTTTTTTTTCCTGGGAATTTTGTGCTTATTCTTCTTCATCCATTTTTTAACTTTTCTAATCCGTGGGCTCACACAGAACTTTCTGCCTTCTATGTAGAGACTGCCAGAGCAAAAATTAGTTGTCAGTTTCAAAGAAAAAATGTAAAAAGCCCCAACTTCATACTTATCACTCACATATGAAGACCATAAAGTTAGAATGGGTTAATCTTAAATTATATTTTATACTATGTCTATTCCCTTTTGTCTGGTTTCAGATATGGTAAAAGTTAGGATCTAAAGTTTACATGATTACACTTGTCTTCCAAAATCTGAAAAAAGCTTTACTACTTCAGTGAGTCTGAAGAGAACCACAGTGCAAAACAGTACATTTCTATTGCCAATAAATAAGTAGACCACTTTATTATTATTATCATGATCATCATGCAAATGTCAAGAAATAAAAAATGTCCAGAATGTCTTTGAAATGTATCGATTTAAGCCAAACAGTATGATATTGTACCAGTCAAAAAAAAAATATAAATAGCTTATGTACAAAAGTAAAGCTGATATAATGAGTTTAGGCAAGGTTTGTAGAGGATCAATAGTTGGAAAAAAACAGAGAAGCCTTAAGATGTGTAAGTCCTCCTTCAGTTCTGAAAATAAAGCAAGTGTCAAAGTTAGTGCAGGCTGAATAACAATCAATATTATTACCAAAAAGGAAATTCAGTTTTAGCAGTCAGAAATTTAAATAGCACAAGGAAAGACAGTTCTTAAATCACACACAGTCTTGTTTTTCATTGAATTTGTGTTAGCATTCTAAGATTCTACTTATTTAAATGGTGCCTAATAGGTTTTAACTTGACAGTACCCCTTTCACAGTGAAGCACCCAAAACATCTCTTACATAACAGCTTCTAGGTGACACAGGCCATCAGCTTTCTGGATTTCAAACTTCTCCACTCTTCTGAGAATTCCTTTGGGAATTTCATCTGAAATTTTCGTGCAACAGTTAAAGGCCCCAGGAAACAAAGCTAAAAAGAGTAATAACAACATTAGAAACAACATAGATATGAAGGGGACAAGCCATAGCTTGACTTCACAGAATCGCAGAATGGTTGAGGTTGGAAGGGACTTCTGGAGGTCATCTGGTCCAACCCCCCTGGCCCATGACCATGTCCAGACACCCTTTGAATATCTCCAAGGATGGAGACTCCACAACCTCTCTGGGCAATCTGCTACAGTGTTTGATTGCCCTCACAGAAAAAAAGTGTTTTCTTGTGTTCAGATTCAATTTCATGTGTTTTAATTTGTACCCATTGCCTTTTTTCCTGTCAGTGGGCACTACTGACTCCCTTGTCTTGTTTCATTCCCATCAGGTATAGGAATGATGGTTACAACACCTTGATGAGATCCACCCTGACCCTTCTCTTCTCCAGGCTGCACAGCCCCAGCTCTCTCAACCTTTCCTCATATGAAAGATGCTCCAGTCCCTTCATCATCTTAATGGCCCTTCACTGGACTCTCTCCAGTAAGTCCACATCTCTTTTTTACTGGGGAGCCCATAACTGGACCCAGCACTCCAGAGATAGATAGCCTCACCAATGCTGAGGGGAAGGATCACCTCCCTCAACCTGCTGGCAATGCTCTTTCTAATGCAGCCCAGGATACTGTTAGCTTTCTTTGCCATGTGGACACATTGCTAGCTCACGGCTAGCTCGTTGTCCACCAGGACCCCAGGGTCCTTCTTGCCAAAGCTGTTTTCCAGCTGGTTGGCCTCCAGCATGTACCAGTGCCTGGGGTTATTCCTCCCCAGATGCAGGACTTTGCATTTCCCCTTGTTGAACTTCATGAGATTCCTCTCTGCCTATTTCTACAGCCTGCTGAGGTCTATCTGTAAGGCAGCAAAACCATGTGGTGTATCAGCCACTCCTCCCAGTTTTTTATCATCTGCAAACTTGCTGAGGGCAGACTCTGTCCCATCGTCCAGGTCATTAATGAAGATGTTGAACAGCATTGGCCCCCATGTTGACCCCTGGGGTACACCACTGGTGACTTGCTTCCAGTTGAACTTTGTGACACTGATCACAAACTTCTAGACCAGGTCATTCAGCCAGTTTTCAGTCCACCTCACTATTCACTTATCTAACCTATACTTTGTCAGCTTGTCTATGATGATGTTGTGGGAGACAATATCAAAGGCTTTACTGAAGTCGAGGTGAACAACATCCACTGCTCTCCTCTTGTCCACCAAGCTAGTCACCCCATTGTAGAAGGATATCAGACTGGTTAAGCATGATTTCCCCTTCCCCATGCTGACTACTGATCACCTTCTTGTCTTTCAGGTCTTTGGAAATGCTTTCCAGGAGGATTTTCTCCATCACCTTCCCAGGGATTGAGGTGAGGTTGATCAGCCTGTAGTTCCCTGGATCTTCCTTCTTGCACTTTTTGAAGATAGGAGTGATATTTGCTCTCTTCAAGTCTTCAGGAACCTCTCCCAATCACCATGACTGTTCAAAGATGGTCGACAGTGGCCTCACAATGACATCATCCAGCTCCCTCAGCACTTGTGGGTGGTGCAACCCATCAGTCCCCATGGCCTTATGTATGTCCAGTTTTTTTAAGTGGTCCCTAATTTGGTCCTCCACTGATGATAAGTCTTCCTTGCTCCATACTTTCCCTCTGGTCTCAGGCCAATTTTAATGGTAAAGAGTGAGGCAAAGAAGGCATTGAGTACCTCAGCCTTTTCCATGTCATTTGTCACCAGTTGTCCTGCCCCATTCAGCAGCAGGCTCACATTTTCCCTACTCTTTCTTTTGTTATTTATGTACTTGTAGAATCCTTTCTTGTTGCATGCCACATCCCTTGCCAGATTCAACTCCAGGTCAGCTTTGGCATTCATAACCCTATTCCTGCATGATCAGACAGCAACTCTATACTCCTCCTGGGTCACCTGCCTCTGCTTCTACCCCTTGTACACTTTGTTTTTATGTCTGAGTTCAGTTAGGAGCTCCATGCTCATCCATGCAGGCCTCCTGCCACCTTTGCTTGGTTTTCTGTTTGTCGGGACAGACCTTTCTTGAGCTTGGAGGAGGTGACCCTTGAATATCAGCCAGCTCTCCTCGACCTCTCTTCTCTCCAGGGTCATATTCCATAGGATTCTTTCAAGCAGATCTCTGAAGAGGTTGTAAGTCTGCTCTCCTGAATTCCAGGTCTGTGGTCCTGCTTTTTTCCCTGCTTTCTCTTTCTAGGATCCTGAACTCCACCATCTCATGGTCACTGCAGCCAACACTGCCTCAGACTTTCACGTCCCTGACCAGTTCTTCCTTGTTTGTAAGTATCTGGTTCAGCTGAGCGCCTTTCCTTGCTGGTTCCTCGATTACCTGTGCCAGAAGTTATCATCAATGCACTTGAGAAATCTCATAGATTGCTTGAGCACTGCTGTATTGTCCTTCCAGCAGATATCAGGGTGGTTAAAGTCCCCCATGAGGACCAGGTCCTGTGAACGTGAAGCTTTTTCCAGCTGCTTGAAGAAAGCCTCATCTACTTCTTCCTGATCAGGAGATCTATAGCAAACACCCAATACAGTGACACCTGTGTTAGTCTGCCCGCTAATCCTGACCCATAAGCTCTCAGTTGGCTCATCATTCATCCCCAGGCAGAGCTCCGTGCATTCTTGCTGCTCTCTCACATAAAGGGCAACTCCCTCTCCTCGCCTTCCAGCCTGTTCTTCGTAAAAGCCTGTATCTCTCCATTGCAGCACACCAGTCACGTGAGCCATCCCACCATGTTTCCATGATCCCAATGAGGTCCTAGCACTGTACTTGCAGACAGACTTCTGACTCCTCCTGTTTGCTCCCCACGTGCATTAGTGTAAAGGCATTTCAGAGGGGCGTCAAGGGTTAGTTGTCTTTACAACTTATGAGATGAGATACCATCCTCTCGGCTTCTCCCACAAGACAGATGAGTGGGTTTGTTGTTTAAAGAACAGTTTCCTCCACCTCTCCTTGTGCACATATATGTAAAGGCTTGTTACAGTAAAAAAAAATTAAAAATTAAAAAAAAAGTATTTTATTTGTGGAAGAAGATCACCAACATTAATGACACCGGAAGTGTTCAGGACTATAATTTAAAAGCTTTGCCTTGCAAGGTTGAATCAGGCCCATTATCTTTTGTCTTTGAAATTATGAATGCTGTTGCTGGGTTTTGTGTTTTCTTTTGCCCCAAGGGCCTAGGGGTTTGTGGCTGAATGTGTTTCTGCTAGGGAATGATCTCCTGCAGATTTTTCCCTGCTTGCTAATACCATCTTGAAAAAAAGAGTCACTGAATTTTGGTGTTTGATTTTCTTCTGCTCTAGCACAGAAATATATCTTCTAAAAGGGATTCCCTCCATCAGTTCAAGGACAAGCAAAGCTGTGTGGTTGAGGGATTTATCTAGGATGGGAAGGTCTCAGGATCAAACCCATGTTTCAAAGTGACCACAGCAAGGGGATCCCTGTGTCCCAGTCAATGAACTAATCTGGGAGAAGTGGGGAGAGAGTCTTCTTCCTATTTGTTTTGATTTTTTTTCCTAGCCTTTAAATCATGCTGTTCCTTAAGTAATCATCTAGCCTTGGAGTGCAAGAGTCATAGAGCAAGAAAAAAGAAGCAGGAGAATCCATTTCAAATGTTTCCTGTAAACAGGAGATGAGAAATCCATTTAAAAATTTTCTTGTAAGCAAGAAGATTATGTGCTGTGTTCCTTACAAGAGTTCTCGCTGAGCGCTGGAATAACAGAAGATGCTGGCAAAGCTGTAGCAGTGAGCTCGAGCAGCTAGCAATATAGCAGGAGTCGCAGAAGACCAGTCATGCTATCTGCTATATCGTACCCGGTGGGGTTGATGACAGAGCCCTGGGACTTCACAGTCAGAAAGGAAGGCAAAAGAAAGCAGTTGGCAACCCAGAGAGGAGGACTATAAATAATCATATGGTGCAGAAGGATTAATTAAGTGTTGAATGTTACCTGTATTATTTCCCCGTTGTCCTTTTCTCTCTTCAACAGCATACTGCTTGTGAAACCAATTAATTCATGTTTGCAAATGGGAATTCAGCTCACTGAGCACCACTAAGTTTAATTTTTTCTGAGGGCTCAAGACAGTGTTGGTGACGCTGAAGTATGAACTTCTGTTGTCGCCAGTCAGCTCCTGGCAGAAGGATTATGCAGGAAAAAAACTCAAGGAAGGGTAATTATACCTTGAAGTCTATCTGAGGTTGCCAGCTGTGTTTTTTGGTGAGGTCTAGTCCTGTGCTTCTTTGGGGTCTAGTAAACTAAAATACTTGGCAAGGCCAGCACTGACAGCCTCCCATGGAATGGCTGGATATTACAGAAGGTCTTAGGGTGAGACAGCTGTCTCCTGAACTCTTCCTCACCTGTTTTCTCTGGTGCCTGGCTACCATCTCTTGCCCTCATCCCACTTTATGTACTCAGAAACATCACTTGCCTTGATCCCCAGATCTGGACCATCTTTATTGCACTGTCCTTTACACACTTCATAACTGAAAATTAAGAAATTAATATTGATGTACTTTTATAGCCATATAAGGAAAAATATACACAAACTCATATAAGGAAAATAAAGCAAAATTCTTGATGCCTCCAGGTTTATGAGTATCTCACTGGCCACTTGTGACAGACTGCCCTTTTGCAAGGAACTTAGCCAACATGAATTGCATCTTTTAAAAACTTGTTTATAATTGCACCTTTAGATACCACTTATATAACTAGAGTAGCAGTTTTAGAGCGAATTCAATTACCTGATGCCCAGTCAATCTTTGAATTGGAGCATTAAGCCACTCACATCTAATTCATGCATCTATGCAAAAAGCTGTGCCTCTCAACATGAGAATGCGCAACAGACTGCATGTGAAACTGGTGAATACACCAACAGAAAGCAGATTGAAATTTTGTAGTAAAATATGAATGAGGTGTTGCTTATGTCTCTGCTAAAGGGGCAAAAGCATTTCTTACAGAGATTGAGAGCCTGCTAGTAACTTTTTATTGGAGGTGTGTGCCTGGGGAGGCTGTCTTGCTTTCATAGGTTTGTATGGGTGTTTGCCTTGAGGAATTCTAATCTGCACTGGTTTTTGATGAAAAATAAGATGTCACTTAAATAATTTGTTGTTGTTGTTGTTCTGTACATAAAAGTACAGCTACAATATGGAAAATAGAAGTTAATTATCTTTGAATCACAGATGAATATATGGCATTGGGGTCTTTCCGTCAGACAACATGAAAGTGTCACCTGCAACCTTGTGTTGACAGAGGCACTTGTGATAACTTGTACCTTTTTACATGTGAGTCAGTTTTAAAAGTGATTTTTTTTCCTGAGTGGGAAGAACAATCAGGGCAGTGAGCCAAGGAATTCCTGTATTTCTCCAGAGCCCCAGGAGAGGGGATGCTGCTCTCCTGGAGCACTGAGCCATCCTGCAGCTCTGTTGCCAGTCCATTATTACTGTAACTGCACTCTAATCCTGCAAGTGAGAAGGAACCAGGAGGTAATAAGCAAAGCTAATGAATTCAGCTCAACCCAATACCAGATTTTTTTTGTGGTTTCAGCAATTAGATCAGGCTCATTAGTAATTGTTGGTCTAAACAGCGGTTAAAAGAAAATAATTGTGGTTTTCCACAAGGATGTTGGCATGGCCTTTTGTGTGCCCTTTATCACTCAAAGAGATTTTTCCAGTGCTCCCCATTTAATTTGTCTCTATGGCTCAATGACACAATCAGAAATCCACAGCTGCTTACCCAAAAATTATTTAGACCTGTTGTCTGACACAGAGCCTCTTTAATCAGAAATCTAAAGGAGCCGCTGAAAGAACCAACAAACTTCACAATGAATCTTGAGACAGGTCCTTTCTAGTGAGAATAAGTTGTTTAGCACATTTAAATAAAACCCACTTGATTTTTTTTTCTTAAAAAAAAAGAATCCCCAAATTTCTGAATTATTTTGAAATGGCGCTTGTTGTTCAAGGAATGTAGCACAAGAACTTAAACTTCCCACGGTGGTTTGTTTCCTTGGAAGCCTGTCAAATCTTGGTGGAACAGTAGTCAGTCACTTTCTTAGGGCTGAAAGGATCAAAAGCAGTTGGCAACTAGAGATTACTGTTTTCACCTGCATTCAGCTAGACCTGTTTTAGAAGCTCTTTTAGTAAAATGTTGCTCCTAAATGGAAAAGATCCCCAAAGTCTGTGAGACTCGGTGAGTTTGAATTGATGTAATTGCAGTGGAGTGCTAGAGAATGAAGCACAGTGAAAACAATGGCTTTGATGGAATAAGACCTCCATGATTACTGTTCATTATATCTGTCTTTACACTTCTGTTGATCAGTATCAAGTCTCTTTGCCAAAAGTTTCTTTTTCCATTTTCTATCTTCTACCTGGCCAAATTCAGTCCATAGAAACTTTTCTCATCCTTTCTGCTTTGCTTTTTTCGTCATCATTCTCAAACCTGAGAGCCACATGTTAAACAGTTGAGGAAGACCATGTCATCTAGGGTTCAGGCAAGAAATATTAAAAGCAGTTATTGCTTCCTGCTCAGTTTCTGGGGCAACAAAGAACATTTCCCTCTTTCTTCATTTTTGGGTTGATATTCTTAGATTTGCCTTCCTATTTAGGGAAACTGTAGTGCCTGATGAAGAGCCTTCCTACTGCATATAGTGGGAGTAGCAGGTGGCTGTTCTGCTGCTCTCTGGCTGCAGCTTTTAGACAGGACTGGGTTAATGTCTCAATATGGGTAGGGCAGACCACTGGGAAGGAGAAACACAGCAGTCATTGGTTCAGCCAGGCTCTTCTGTAGAAAATTTTAACACAGCAGGACAGGTCTTTGCCTCATATTTTAGCTGAAGGGGGACCAGATGGAGAAAAAAGAAAGGATGAAGCCACATGGAAATAGATGGCAAGTGATGGAGCCATTTCATTCCCCACCCCTGTGCTTGCTCTTAACTATCCTTGGTTTCATTTTGGCCTCTTTTGACTAAACACAATAGGAAATGCTGGACTCTAGGTGAGAACAGTGGGAAAGACATTTTTGGTCCCTGTCTCCATTTCTCTCTGCTCCTGTTCCCAACCCAGCTGCCTTACACAGGCCTTCTGCAGCTCTTTTCCTGACAAGTTTCACTCCAGCAGTTAGTGTTTTGACCAGGCCTTTGGTGGTCCCTCCTGAATTCTGCTGGCAGCACAGATGAGCCTGTCAGTACTGCTGTCAGAGCCCTTAGTTGACCTAAGTGAACTGGATGTGACCCATGGATTGCTGAGTGAAAGGCCATGCTGTAGACATTTTCTATGTAATCATAAAACCAGATAGTTCTTGCACTTACACAAACTAGGGGAGCTCAGCAAAAATGCATATAGTTATTAAGCAGAATGGGTTCTTCCAACGTACTGTGTGGTTTGAGGGACAGCTTCTCTTGCACAGTGAGTTCCATAAACCTGAGGCACTTTCTGTATCATCTATGCTGAAATGTGAGATCTGCTGCTAATGTGCCTCAAGTTCATCATGAACTGATGCGGCTCTGCACTGATTACACAACTTTGGCACACCTGGGGCTATTAGCAGCAGGCATTAGTGTTTCCTAATGGAATTCTTTTGTGGTTACAAAGTAGGCTTTGTACATCTGGAAAAAAAAACTTTGCATTGATTAATTGGATTAATGTTTTGCTTAGTCAGAACATGATATGTACTGAAATGTTCTGGTCTCAATACAGCCATTTCCGTAGACAAGTTTCACATCTTAATCTGGTGTCGTTGGCTTATGAACATAGAATCCAGGCTCTGTCCTTGGAAGAAAAATTACTATCACATCACCTACACTTTATATTAACTACTATAAGGCAGCTCATTTAGTACTCATTTGCTCATGAAGCTGCCAGAAAATGTTCCTCTCATCTAAAACAAACTTGAGGCTATTTTAAGAGTTCAGTAGCTCAAAGCAGGTCTTTTCAGTTTAACCCAAAGGAAGTCAGTAATTATTTCATTATGAAGAAGGCTCTGATCCTGGTTGGCAGGTGAACAAAGCAGGATGCTAGAATCCTTGGCAAATGTAGCATAGCTGTACTCTGCAAAAACAAGGAGCCTGCTTAACAGCTGGAGATGAGAGGGGAACTCAAATGCTGAAAAATGCCTTAATGCATCCTACTATTTTGACTGTGTGGTAATATGCACAGCTAAAGCATAATTCTGAGAAAAAGGTAAAGAAAAGATTTAGAAGGGATTCTAAGCTATACCTGCTGAAGTGGTGGAAATAACCATAAATAAAGTATAAATCATAATATATAAATCATACAATATAATTTTGTGGCCAAGAATAAATACAAATGAAGTTATGCAGTAAAGCTTTTCCTGCTCTGCTATGAGGACTGCTGTTAATATGGACATTTTCAAGTCTGGAAGGCCAACTGGAGATGATCAGGTGATTATGTCATATAGGTCATGATATTCAAATAGGTCTTTTTGTCCATCAAATCATCATCAGTTTGTAAGCTGTCTGTCCACATACAGCATCCTTGATGCTCTGGACTACAGAACATCAAGGAAATGCAGGCTGAAAATTGGCAAAACTGTGTGTAATACTGAGGTGGTCAAACAAACACTAGTATCCAGTGCCTTACCAGAAGGTGAAATTTCTGCTATTCCTAGCAAAAACAAACCACGTAATGTCTTGCACATTAGAATGCAAAAAGAAGCTGTTATGTGAACATACATCTGTATTTTTCTATGAAGCAACACAATTTGATAAGAGGGAACCCATCTCCCACACTGCACAGATCACCCTCACTCTGACCAGATCAGCATTACTGGAATAACTTGACTAAGATAACTCCAACTAACTCCTTCAGGACAGACCCAGAGTCTTATTTAGTTGTTATTCCTACCCTATAGCATTTAACAATTGTTTTGGATGCTTTTATTGTATAGTAATTACCAAACTTCTCTCTTGATATCCGCAAGATGAAACATATGTAGGAGCTGCTGAAAGAGCACTTTTGTCAAATTGAAATTCAAACCAACCGCCTTTGAAATAAGTTCCCTTGTCCAACCTGCTGCATAGTCTGTCATGCAGTGCTACCCACTTCACTGCAGGTATGACAGTGTCTGGCACTCTGTAAATCCCTGGCACTGAGAGCAATAGGATGATGGAAGAATATCAGGGATTTTTTAAAAGTAAAATTGCAAAAATTTCTTTTGAATTATATTAAGGAAAAAAAAAAAAACATCCCCGTCACACTTCCACAAAATTATCTTGATCTCCTCATTTTCTGGCACTGCCTGGTAGGGCCACGTTCCTGCCTGCGGCTGGGTGTAATTTTGGCCACCAGATGGCTTTCCTGGCCTCTGTCAATAGCTACCAATTCACATCCACAAGCAAAGGAAACTTTTGCAAGTTTGCATGTACCAGCCCAAATCTTATTTTTATATCTGTACCGTGATGCTGAAATAAATGGATGCATAATGGCCAGCCTAAGAAGCCTAACCCATTTGCTAGTTCAGATCGGGGTAGGGTGTGCCTGTACCCAGATAGCCACATGCAGTTCTGCCTATTTTTATTGTGGGTTCTGCTGTTTGAATATTGTTGCTAAGTACAGAGCATGTTTGCATGAGGAAAGTTAGGGGGTGAAGGTATTTCCCCTGTGCCAGATGGTTCAGTATAAAAGAATGTGTTCTAAGAGAACCTTTACTTTGACCTGTGTACGTACGTGCCAGTCCTATTGTGCAAGACCTTGCTGACTGGCCAGATCATAAATCTAATAGAAAAGAACTTGCAGAGCCTTCCCATGCCAGCAGGTGCAGAGGCCATTTTAACAGCATAAAATTTTAAGGCAGATTTTGCCCATGTGTTGTCTAAATCCCCAGGGAACTCCACAATTCCTACTCCTACTGAAGCCAGTGGAGCTTGAGAAAGGAGTATCTCAAAGGCTGAAGTCCTCCAGAATTTGAGTTATCTTCTCTGTGAACACAGCTTATTTTACAGTAGAAAATTACAAAGAAAAAACTAAGAATTCAAGCACAGCACTGGCTAATCTGTTTTGAAATTTTTTAAATTTTGATGAAAATGCAAGAAGACAAAAGCAAGTGTTATTAGATCTCCCAGATCCTCAAGATGTGCCGCACCGAATGCAGAGCAAAGCTGCATTGCAAAGCCTCTTTTCTGCATATGAGAAATCAGTTACGTGAAGTTTGTCATTATTTTTTTTTTAATCTTTGCAATTTAACTTTAAAGGAAAAATATCACGTGATTTTCTAAACATATTCCCTCTTGAGAAGCTTGGAAAAGAGGAAATTGCAGTTGAACTAGAGAGATCCCTTTAAACACTGAAATTTTAATAGGTGTTCCCTCAGGAAATCACTGCTTTAAACTTCTTACGCCTTCAGCAGTTAAAATGTCTCAGCTACAACGTTCTTGATAATATTTGCTATGACAAATAAACCACATGGCTTTTCCTTGTTTAAGTCATTTTACAGAATCAAAGTCCCCACGTCTGTTGTGGAAACATCGAGGAAATGCTCAGGTGAAGCCCTAACTCCATTGAAACAAATACCAATTGTTCTATGCAGTTTGAGAGCCATGTTTCACTTTTAAAGTCTTCCCATGCTACAGCACAGACCTTTAAGCTATCATCTGTGGTCCCGTACAGAGCTGCAAAGGCTTAAGCAGACACAATTCCAGGTAGACACCCTTCGGGGTTTTTTTTGTTTGTTTGGGTTTTTTTTTTTGTTTTTGTTTTTGTTTTTTTTTTTTTTACTTTTAGGAGATTAAAATATAGAAATAGATAAAGTACAATTTTACTTACTCTCAGATGTCTGACTAACCGCGACTATTAGAATAGCTAAAACAGTGACTAAGTTTACATCCATTCCTCCTAGGAGCTGTGGGAGCACAGCCACAGAGCAGGCAGTGAGCTGCAGGAACTAACGCCTGACCCTACCTCCCGGCTGCCGGGGATGAACGTGACTCAAAGCCCCACCCTGAGCAGCAGCTCGATGTCGGCTCTGTCCCATGTGGCACTATGGACTTTAGCAGGATTCCTCTTCTCACCTACAGATGCATGGTTAAGTGTTTTGCCAGATGGGAAAATAGGTTTTTTTTCCCACTTAGCAGCCCCAAGGCCGTACTGCCTTACGGCCAGATCCTCCCAGCCCTCCTCACTGATGAGGCTCTTCAACAATAGAAGTGCCAAGGGTAGAAATACTTCAGAAATAAACATTTGCAGGATTAAGGCAGAAGAAAAAAAACCAACTTTGCATCTCTGTGTGAAAGCTAAACATGCAATGTCATGGGCCAAACCTGCTGTAGTATAAACAGGCACAACCTCAAGAAGCCATGAGCCTTGCACTGGCTTTCCATTTGACCTATGTGTTTTCAGCCTGTAAAGACCCTGAGAAAGGGCTGTGTTATTTAGCACACCTTACTCCCCTTTTGACCTGCTGGTAATGCAGCAGCCATGGTTTTCATGAAATAGACTCTGCAATGTTTTTGGTGAAAGACAGCTGGAGAGAAACTGCAGCTGGTGTATCTCCCTCTATTTTTTTTTTCCCCGACTCTTGTTTCTGCAGCCCATTTCAATAACTTTCTGTGATATCAGAGGAACACTCAGTCTGAACAAACTTGTGGCTTTCAGTGGGGGGGAAAAAAATAAAAAGTGTATTTGGAGGCTGATAATTTCCATAACACTTCTGTGAGTGGCATCAGAAAAGTCTTTTTCTGACACATGCAGGTGATGGGGAAAACTGTCTCTGGGGAAAATAACTCCTCAAATTTCCTGCTACACTTGACATACATCACTGGTTCAAATCTTCTAAAACCTGAAAAGATTACTGTGCGGTCTCTGTCTGAATTGAACACTATGGCTGTATGGGTAGCAAGCAGTTGCCATATTTTGCTGCACTCCACCACTGCCATTGCACTGCAGGCTGTCTGCTTTGACCTTTTCCAGGGCTGAACTAGAAAAATCAGTTTGGGAAGTCCCTAGACTGTTCGACCAATCTCACCTTTGCTCTAGCTCATTACAGCCATTCTTACCATTCCTAAATTTCCAGAACACGAGATAAAAGAAATTGCTAACCTCAGGGACTTTAATCTACACTTACACTGTCCCAACACCAGTTTTGCAATTCTATCTAATAATAAATTAATATAGTGCAATCAAACTTTCTGGCTATCACAGTTTTACTTCATAACTCTTGGTTTCTGCTTGACACTGTTATCTACCAGGATAAGAGAATGAGGCAACTGCAGAGTACTACACTTTCGAATGAAAGTCTACTGTTAAGAGGAGAAAGAGTAGATAATGATGTGTGCCGTTTAAATTATGATTTCAGGGAAGTCATTTATGTTGAAATCAACAAGCTGATTCATTGTCACCATTTAATTACAGTGAAAAATCTGCATTATAAAAGCTAAACCACCACGGCCAAAGCTAAGACAGCTCACAACACCTTTATTAACATGAACTTAGATAAGGACAAGACTATTAGCAGCATTAATGACCTTTAAAGTAGCACAAAGAGGAACGAGCTAGATAAAAAGAAATATAATGAGACAGGTGTTACTGGAGTAACATGTTAAAGAAAGCTTCAGTCATTATTAATTTGATTTTGTATTCCAGTGTCTGCTTGGCACTGCAAAATAGGGTGATTTGTGTCCTTGCGGATAACTAACTAGTTTGTTCTGACAAATGCTTTGCATGATATCTCCAGATACAGTTTTAAAGGCTTGATACAGATTACAAAAGTCTCACCTCAGTAGGAGCTGTAGCAGTGATGGGGATGGGGGGGAAGAACCAAAGCACTCTGCGTTTAAGACCAGTTCCTGCAGCGACAAGTCCAAAGTGTTCCCAGATGGTTGCTCAGACACATACAGATGCTATGTTCTCAAAAACAGAGTAAATACAGATATCTGCAGGTATTAATTTCTCTGCTGCTAACAACAAACTACAGCATACCAAATAAAACTTACTTCTTCAGTCACACTGAGCTCAATTTGAGCTCAAGTTCTACATCTTATGTTCCTTCAGAGTTCACAGTGTCATTTATAGGTCCAAAAGAAAGTAAATGTCTATTTACTCCAATGGGAAAGTGCAGCAAGGAAACTATGATTGTCAGACCTGGAACATGCTTTCCACTTTATGGAGGCTATATAATGTGTCAACAATTTAAAATGTTAAACCTATTAGAACAGGACAAAAATGTAAACTGAGGAAACAATTCTATTTTATGACATTGAGAAATTAAAAATAAAAATAAAGCCAGGAAACAATAGCAAATATTGTGCTATGGCTCCACATGAACGTGCAGGCAGCCATCCAGCTTACAAAGGAAGAACAAGTTATCCAGAAATTATTTTCCAAGAATTGCACTGACATAGTTGACAGCGGCATTAGTTACAAGTACAGCTAAAGGAAAGTGAGAGTTTTATTGACATATTGGCTTGGATTGCATTCAAAGCTCAAATGAAAGTGCTAACTTGCAGGCAGAAAGTGTTACAAATGAGAAGGCAGTCATTCTTCTGTCCTGAGAAACAAAGCAAATCCTTGTTTTAGTCCTTTCTGAAGTTCTACCTTGTATTTGTGAATGTAGGACTGCTGGAAAGGCTAAAACTGACAGCTCTTTTAATCTGAGCCTTTAATTTTAGAGCGGAGGTTAATGATTGTGACTTCTATATTAATATGCATTGTAATATAATGCCTCCAGTTATATATACCTTTCTCCAGTTACTCAAGCAGAGGCAAGAGTAAACTGTCCTTCTTTAACCCACTCCTTAGACAATCTTCTTTTGCAGTGAAAGGTATGGCATGGGGAACAGCAGTCACGTGCTTCTGCTCAGCCAATACACCTGAACTCCAAACCAAAAAATTCTGTGCAACACACGAGAAAACTGAGTCTTTACAGCTTTTCAGTCTCTGGAACTGAACTTCCAACAGAAGTGCTGATTACTGAAGAAGACTAAAACCACTGACTCAATTTGTTAAATCAGGATAATTCATGTTAAAACAACTTTGGATCATTACTGTCTCCAGCAAGACTTAATTTGACCAAGGCCTCTGACATACTGATAGATGCAATAGGCTTCTCTGTTACTTCAGTACTTCCTATTACTCTGTCAATGCTCATAATAATCAACTCACAAAAATAAATTTATTTTTTTCCTAGAATGGCTAAAACAATGAATGGACAGAGGACACAATTTACAATTATACTTCGGACTTTCTAGAAATGTCTCCAATTGTTTGTGTGGGTATCAAAATCCCAAACTGTGACCTCTTCAGATGTCCCCTATTCTAGACTGCGTTGACTGGCCCTGTGCCTCCCTTAAAACCCCAGACTTTAAAATTCTCTGCATAACTGTCATTCAGCCTTCTGCATACCAGAAATTTATCCGTGGGTATTTTCCTTTGGGGGGGGGGGGGGGGGGGGGGGAACAACACACAACAACAACAACAGAGTCCAGAAGAAAAATTTGAGCTGTGACCATTTTAAATGGTTAATGCACTTCCTAAGAAGCAAGCCAGCCAGATTCAGTCCTCTGCCCAAGAGGGAGGGTACAGATATACTGTGCTTTGGAGGCCAGACCACAAGAGAAGGAGAGGATGCTGCAGCACAGGTGCTAACAGAGATGAGAATCTGACTGGCATTCAAAGAGAAGTGAAAATCTCCCTGAAGTGAGAACTAATTGGAAAATTGAGGCTGATAAATTTCTGTGACTCCTTTCCTCTGTGAAGGCAAGAAGCGGAGACTGCAGAGATGGGCATGAAAATGCTGCAGGCTAGAGAACAAGAGGCAGACACCCAGAAATCCAGTTACTGAAGAAGCAGGGACTACCATTTGATAGAAAGCTGTGTTAGTATCATGTTGCAGATGTTGAACCATTCTGGGAAGTCACCCCTGAGCAGAGCTCCAGGATTCACCTCAAGAACTTTCTTCAAGATTGTCAAGGAATACATCATTGCTGGTGAACTGGAAAGCTTGGCTTCCAATGGTGTGTTCCCATCATTTGAGATAGCCAAATTATAACCGTTTCCATACCTCCAATATGACATTTAAAAGTTGACATACTATTATGCAGGTTTAGAAAAAGGACCTAATTCAGTGAGGAAATGAGCAAAAGGAGAAACTGAAGACACTTCCCTTCTCAATCTCTATTTTTTAAAAATCAATCATAATTTGGAAGAGGACCGTGAGAGATGTACTGAGAGGATCTGCAGGTGCTGAAGAATGGCAGATGTTTTCCATGGCTGACTGGCTCAGGAGAAAACCTGATGCTGAGATACACAAAGAGGAAATAAGTACACCAGAATTTGTGTTTCTTAATAGAACAAAGACCAGTAATTCTGCATGCTTTCTTATTAAAACTCAAATATTTTCTTGACTACATAGCTTAGTCATTCTCTCAAACCAAGTAAAAAATGTGACATTTACATCAGTTGTCCACACAGCCTCTTCCCAACTCTGCCTCCCAAAAGACTTCTCATGACAAAGATGAGTGCCAAAGACCAGGTTCCCCTAATTTTGGGGTGGCTTTTTTCCATCCTAGGCCTTAACTGACTTTTTGAATGAGGAAGTGAGTCTATTATTTTGATTCCAAAATGAAAAAAGCAAACTGGGGGAGGGACTCATCACAAACATGAGTGAAAGCTCATGCCCTACAGAGGCAATATCTGACTACACAGATCAATGGTCTGGTTCAGCATGATGCTTTGTTTCTAACCTGCTTCTCCTGAGTTCTAAGAAGTTTGAAGTTGGCTTTCAGAATAACATATATTCTGAGCATCTATTCCGATTTCCCTGTCTTTTAAAAGCCAACACAGGGGGATAGCAAGAAGTGACAAATGTTCAATGAAAACTCATTAAATCAAGTTAAAAAAAAGTTGGTGCTCTTTTCTACTAACATAAATAAATACACAAATGTTCTGGTCTTACGCTTTGGCTGAAAACACGTTTACGGTCACAAGAGACTTACACAGGGTCAAGCGCAAACATAACCACTACACAAGGTTATACAGAATACATGCAGCACATTACATCTAAGCATGAGGATCAACAGATTTGCACCAATTTTACAGGGAACAAATGTGATTCTCCTTCTTTCCTGACCCAAATTCATTGACCGTTACAGTGGCTCGTGGAGTCATTATTAACCCTGAACTATGATCTCTTGCAGCCCTGGCTTATACCAGGAAATTAAATTTTGTCTTATAAACCATCATACCCACACGTTACATTTTTGTTATTTAGCTAGCACCAAGATTTTCATACTACCTCACATGATTTCACATCTGCCAGGTAACAGATAGTCCCCTCACAGCTCTGAGGCTATGATGTACGCTTTAGTTTCACATAGTATACTCGTTTTTTTCACTCACAGAGTTGAATTCACATTTTCTTTATGCCCAGTGTAGGTATGGAAGCTGGGGAAGAGGAAAAAGAGCTTCAAGACTTCTTTTATGCTTCTCATACCCTGGGCTAAGAAATAAGAGGGTGGCACTAACGAAGGATCTTTCTTTTCTGAAAGGCCCCCCTGGCCCACTGAACGCAAAACAGGAGTAGTGTGTTTTCACCCTGGGTCCTTGCATAAATTTCCTATCTATGTTCATCCTGTTTCAGGATCTGCCAGGTAACTTGGCAGAAGTGAGGAAAACTCACTATGTAAGGAGCATTCATCCAAAACAGCTTCTTCCCCACACCTTTTTGATTTATTTAGTTCCTCTTTCCTAGAAGGGCACAAAAGAACTTCAGTATACAACTCAGTCATGTGTTATTAAGAAACACGGTAGGTAGGACTACAGCTAGGTTAATGTAATTTCCATTGCCTACTTCATAGGAAATCTCATATGCACAGCTTTTGAAAAAAGCAATACTTTACCAACAATGGGAGACATAATATTAAAATTCTGAACAGTAAAATGATGCATGAGTTGGATATAGACCCTCCCCATCCTCCTCCATGATATCACCGTCTGTGGAAAATCTACTTAATTTTTTTAAAAGGGAGAGAACTAAAAAAAAATACGCGTAGGGCTATTTTTGGCAGCTCTCTTTTTGGAATACCAGGTGCATGAGTTTCACAAGTCCAAGAGGTATGGGAAATGCCAACATTTTGAAAAATGAAGTTCTAATTTGCATTTATTAGTTCTGATTTGCACTTATAAAGTCTGCTACTTGAAGCTAAACAAGAGCAGAATTACTTCCTCTATTTTCATATTTTTATAGTTAAATGTTATCTACATGATATAAAACAGATTATTTATATTGTAAGACTACTTGGGCAGGGACTGTCTTATTGTTACACAACAGCTAACATAATGAGTGACTGAAACCTTCCTGCACTACCCAGAACAAATACATTATTAAGAATGTTGATGTTAATATGCCTGCTTCTGCAGTTCTCACTCACTAATACCAGAAAGAGCTTTGGTTGCTGGATTTGGCCTACTTTTCTTTTGAATTCCACTTAAAGTAATGTGATCACCAAATATTCCTCATTTGCAATAAAGGTTACACTATGAAACTTGCACAGTGAACCAAGCTCATCTCTTGGCTAACAGATTGAGGCTGTACAGATGTAACAGAGTAAAATTTGATCCAGGAAAATACACAGGAACAAATCTGCACTCAAATCTCTTTTAGGTTATGTTAACCACTTAAAGTTGGGCAAGTAAATATTCATTTACTCACTCATTTACACTCAGGTACCACTGACTGTATGTTGCCAGTTAAAGATGGACCACCCTGACTTGTCCACTCCTTCAGGGATCCAGTCTTTGGGTTGCAACAAAAAACAAACAGGAAAAAGAGACAAGCTTTGCAGTAAGTACTGACTGTTCTTCCCAGGGATGGTTCCATGCCCTCCAGAAGACATTACATACACTCACTGCCGTAATCTCTTTCACTGACTTTTTTTCAAATTATCCAATGGTTTCCAGTCCATCAAATACTTGGATGGAAGAAGTCTTGCACATTTGTATTTATTGACTAACTTGGGGCAGGGAGATTTACTTTGGCAAGTGAATTTAGAATCTTAGTTCCTCATCATTATTCCAAAGCCTATTTCCTGGCATTGGAAAGTTGTTCACAATAACCTGCTCTCTTTTGGTAGTTTTAAAACCCAAACTGTTTCATCACTTTAGGTCAGCTAGCAGGAAGTGACTGATATATATCATTTATCCATGGAGTTTCATGGTTAATAATTACAGAGTTTGAAACAAGCTTCTCTCTAGAGCAGTCTTTTTCTTGAAAAACTACATTTCATCCTAACATTCCCCAGTCAGCTCTACTTCTTCATCTTTGAAGAATTTATCTTTGAACACACTTATCTAGCCCAGCTTCCCCATTTGTTTATAGAAGACAATAAAGCTTTTGTTTTTCTTTTTTTTTTTCCTGTAAACTAATTAGGGGACTGTCGTGGTTTAACCCCAGCCAGCAACTAAGCACCACACAGCCGCTCGCTCACTCCCCCCCTTGGTGGGATGGGGGAGAGAATCAGAAGGGTAAAAGGGAGAAAACTCGTGGGTTGAGATAAGAACAGTTTAATAATTGAAGTAAAATAAAATAGAACAGTTAAATAGGCAAAGCAAAAACCGTGTACGCAAACAAAGCAAAACAAGAAATTAATTCACTACTTCCCATCGGCAGGCAGGTGTTCAGCCATCCCCAGGAAAGCAGGGCTCCATCACGCGTAACGGTTACTTGGGAAGACAAACGCCATCACGCCCAATGTCCCCCCCCCCCCCCCCCACCCCCCCCCCCTCCTTCTTCTTCCCCCAGTTTATATACTGAGCATGACGTCATATGGTATGGAATAGCCCCTTGGCCAGTCTGGGTCAGCTGTCCTGGCTGTGCCCCCTCCCAGCTTCTTGTGCACCCGGCAGAGCAGGGGAAGCTGAGAAGTCCTTGACCAGTGTAAGCACTACTTAGCACCTATTTAGCAACAGCTTAGCACTACTTAGCAAGAACCAAAGCATCAGTGTATCATCATCGACATTGTTCTCATCCTAAACCCAAAACACAGCCCCATACCGGCTACCAAGAAGAAAATTAACTCTATCCCAGCTCAAACCAGGACAGAGACCTAGTGAGACTGGGTAATGCTTATAAAGCCCTTTGGAGATAAAAGCAGCTGTGTGAAATTCTACCACCAGGTGACTCATGAAGATAGGAATACTACAGGAAAGAAAACAGGTGTCAGTTAAGAAGTTTTACTTTGATACATTATGAAGGGATATAACATTCAATAGCATTAAAATGTATTTTATGCATGTCATAGGACACCTCTGTTCAACTGTTTTGATTTTGAAAGCCTAGCTGTTACCTCCTCCAGAAGGTCTGTGTGCTCTGAGTAACACAATAAACTTTACAGTCACTCTCACAGCCTAAAAAAAAGCCATCCAGCTCTGGCAATAAAAAAACAGGTTGGTAAACCATTTTCTCCTGCATATACCTCTGAAAGTCCTTTCCTTCTCCATGAAGTAGACTATTCAATTATTCCTAAAGGCCAGCAAGTATGGGTTACTTTGGGATAGAAAGTAAGCAGAAATACCAAATACCAAACACCAAACATGACAGAAGAGTGTTTTCAAACAATGTCTTAAATACATTCTGCCACTTTTTTTTTCAAGTCTGGATATAGTAGAAACTTGGAAAATTATAGAATCATAGAACATCCTGAGTTGGAAGGGACCCACAAGGATCATCGAGTCCAACTCCTGTCCCTGCATAGGACAACCCCAAAAATCACACCATATGTCTGAGGGCGTTGTCCAATTGCTTCTTGAATGTTGTCAGGCTTGGCACCATGACTACCTCCCAGGGCAGCTTGTTCCAATGCTCCCCTTTTTCCCTGCACCCTTTGGGTGAAGAACCTTTTCCTAATGTCCAACCTAAACCTCCCCTGGAATATCTTCCTGACGTTCCCTCAGGTCCTATCATCGGTCCTCAGGGAGAAGAGATCAGTGCCTGCCCCTCCTCCTTTCCTCGTGAGGAAGCTGTAGACTGTGATGAGGTCTCCCCTCAGTCTCCTCTTCTCCAGGCTGAACAGACCAAGTGACTTCAGCCGCTCCTCGTACGGCTTCCCCTCTAAACCCTTCACCATCTTCGTGGCTCTCCTCTGGACACTCTCTAGTAGCTTCGTATGCTTTTTGTACTGTGGCGCCCAAAACTGCACACAGCACTCAAGAGGAGGCCGCACCAGTGCAGAGTGGAGCGGGACAATCACCTCCCTCGACCGGCTAGCAATACAGTGCTTGATGCACCCCAGGACACGGTTGGCCCTCCTGGCTGCCAGGGCACACTGTTGGCTCATGTTCAACTTGCCCTCGACCAGAACCCCCAGATCCCTCTCCACGGGGCTGCTCTCCAGCCTCTCGTTCCCCAGTCTGTATGTACATCCAGGGTCGCCATGTCCCAGGTGCAAAATCCGGCACTTGCCCTTGTTAAACTTCATACGGTTGGTGATTGCCCAGCTCTCTAATTTGTCCAGATCTCTCTGCAGGGCCTCTCTGCCCTCGAGAGTGTCAACGGCTCCTCCCAGTTTTGTGTCATCGGCAAACTTTGATAACAAACCATCCAGTCCTGAATCCAAGTTGTTTATGAAGATATTAAAGAGCACTGGCCCCAAGATGGATCCCTGCGGAACCCTGCTAGTGACTGGTCGCAGGCCCGATGTAACCCCATTTACTATAACCCTTTGAGCCCGACCCGTCAGCCAATTGCACGCCCATTGCATTCTGTGTTTATCCAGCTGTATGCTGGACATTTTTTCCAGGAGGATACTGTGAGAGACAGTATCGAAAGCTTTACTGAAGTCCAAAAAGATTATATCGACTGGCTTCCCTTGGTCAACTAGGTGGGTAACCTTGTCATAGAAGGAAATCAAGTTAGTCAAGCAGGACTTTCCCCTCGTGAATCCGTGCTGGCTGGGACCAATGACTGCGTTGTCTTTCAGGTGTTTTTCAATAACTTCCCGAATAATCTTCTCCATGATTTTGCCAGGCACAGAGGTGAGACTGACAGGCCTGTAGTTACCAGGGTCATCCCTGTTGCCCTTCTTGAAGATCGGGACAACTTTTGCCAGCTTCCAGTCGACTGGGACCTCCCCAGGTTCCCAAGAGCACTGAAAAATCATTGAGAGAGGTCTCGCTATGACATCAGCCAGCTCTTGAAGACCGAGGCAAAGAAAGCATTAAACGTCTCTGCTTTGTCTATGTCCCTGTTTGTGAGGTGACCGTGCTCGTCAAGTAATGGGCCAATGTTCTCGCCTGCCTTTTGCTATTTATATATTTAAAAAAGCCCTTTTTATTGTCCTTCACAGTACGGGCCAGCTTCAGCTCTACTTGAGCTTTGGCCACGCATATTTCCTCTCTACAGTGGCAAACAGCAACCCTGTTGTCCTCCCATGTCACCTGACCTTGCTTCCACTGGTCATACATTTTCTTTTTTTGTCTTAGTTCTAGCATAAGATCCCTACTCAGCCAAGCCGGCCTTCTACCTCGCCTGCTTGACTTCTGACATTTTGGAATTGCCTGCTCCTGCGCTCTTAGGAGGTGGTACTTAAAAAGTGACCAGCTTTTTCCCACGAGACCTTACTAAGTAGTTCCCTGAGCAGCCTGAAGTCAGCTCTCCTCATATTCAGAGTTGAGGTCCTGCTGGCAGTTTTCCTCCTGTTACCATAGATTTTAAACTTGACTGCTTCATGGTCGCTGTGGCCAAGGCAGCCACCAATCGCCACATCACCCACGAGACCCTCTCTGTTAGTAAGCAGCAAGTCGAGGAAGGCACCTTTCCTGGTCGGTTCTCTTAGTACTTGTACCAAGAAGGTATCGTCCAGATGCTTTGAGGATCTTCTGGACCTGCTTGTACTAGCTGTGTGGTATTCCCAGTTGACATCTGGCAAGTTGAAGTCCCCCATAAGGACAAGGGCAGATGACTTGGAAGCATCCCTTAGCTCCTTAAAGAATAACTCATCCGTGTCATCATCCTGGCTGGGTGGCCTATAGTAGACTCCCACAAGGACATCCGCTTTATTTGTCTGTCCCTTAATCCTTACCCAGAGGCTCTCAACTGTGCCATTGCCAACTGCTACCTCCATGCATTCCAGCCCCTCCACTACATACAATGCCACCCCGCCGCCTCGCCTGCCCTGCCTATCCCTCCTGAAGAGCCTGTAACCATCCATCATGGCACACCAGTCACAGGACTCATCCCACCAGGTTTTGCTTATGCCTATGACATCGTATCTCTGGGACTGGGCCAAGGCATCTAGCTCCTTTTGCTTAGTAGAAGCTGATCTCATTACACAGAGAAAAATCAATGTTTGTTACCTCTGTAGATATAATTATGTCAGTGTGCCAAATCAGCTGGAATCTCAACTGAAAACTAAAGCTTTTATCTCCATCAATAAAGTAACTCCTGCCAGGGAAACTGGAGTGATATCCTGGCATAAGGAAATATCACCAGCGCCAGGGAAATAATCTGTTCTCTACCTTCAATCAGTACTGCTCCTTTTTAGAGATGCTTTCCTCCCGTCTGATATCGCATACCATCAGCAACTCAGGAACAGAGCATTCTGCTATAATCATGCAATTCACCTTCACCTGTGCACTTGAAACCTTTCACCTTCCATGAAACAGAGTATGTATACACTACATGGCAATGCGAACAAAGTCACTAGAAGGCCGGTCCTTCTGCAAGTTAGAGAGGTAGAATAATGAAAGATGATGAAAAAATTAGAGCAAAGCAACTCTGTCTTCAATGCTTTCTTTTTCAATACCTTATTTTATGATATCACTTACTTTCTTCCAGAGGAGATGCATCTACAGTCTGTTGCATAAGCAGTTTGGACAGATTCTGATTAAATGCTCAGTGTATGCCTAGTCCAAAGCATTTTCCATCTTTTATTGAATACCTTTCATGACCATGATGATAGGTGAATGTTTGTAAACATGTGCCAAAGGCAAAAAAGTTGTACCCAACTTTTTTTCCAAACTTTTGTATCTGTTCACTATAAAGAGGGAAAATGCTCACACTCTTGATGACTAAGAAGACACTACCTTTTTTGCAGAGCTAACCCAGGCAACAGAGAACCAAAGAAAGTGCCAACATTCATCCCTTTGAAATAGACAGCAAGAATATACTTTGTTGTAAATCGAGTCACAGCCAAACTGGTTTTCTAATCTGAAATGAGTTTTCAAGAAATTTGATCATTCAACAAGACCTTCAGTGGCAGAAATTCATTGGGAAACAACTCTTTCTTTGAAACTCAGGATTTTATTTTTAACAGAAGCAGGTTTTAACACCCAGGGGAACTGCTGAAGCATGGAACCCCATACACCACATACTCAGGCCTCAGTTTTCCTTAACTAACACTGAATGCGCAGATGGCAGCAGCAAGTACAACACACATCTTGATAGTGCCAGAGAGGAATACCAGAGGTTTCTAATTGCTTTGATAAATATTTATCATGACAATAACAGGTGATCAGCTTTTATATATTGCCATTAAGAGAGACTGACAGTACATAGTAAAAGCTCCACTGTAGGATACACAAGTAGAGCCTCTTCTAAGCCTTATAAACAGAAAAATCTGGGTCAACTTTCAAGGGAGAAAGAGGTGCAATCTTTTAACAAATTTCATGTTCCTAGTCCAAGTCCCCATACATTAGAGCTAGAGCAAATTAATTTTTTTAAAGAAATGTAAACTGAAGCAAAGACTTAGCATTGAAAATTTCAGCCACAATAAATGTAAGGATACTAACTTCAATTGTTAGTTTAAAGAGAAACTTCTGGCTTTGGACAGATTCTGATTTTGAGAAAGAAAATGGTCTAATTTTACAATAACTGTTTGTTTTGCATTAAAAAGTTACCATTCATTTTAAAAAGCTGATTATCCCTCTATTGAAATATGTGAGTCTAGAAGTGACATGAGTGCCTCATGAGAACTGCCTTTGGTTGTTTCACTTTTTCATGTTTCACTACATGTCAAAGTATCTATCTGCTGGATAAAATACTCCCTGAAGAGAAAGTTTCCTTCTCCAGCAACAGGAAATCATGGTGAATGATAGGAAGTCTAGCCCAATCTACAATTCCAATTTCAGTCAGCAGCCATCTAGTTAGTACAACCTGCAGTGACTAGAATGCAATTCAGTACACCAGAAGTAGACATCTTTTTTAGGAAGAGATAAATCATGTTTTAAGCACCAACGAACAGACTGATTAGCTACACACTGAATATAAAGGGAGTCTATGATGGTTTGCTATGAGATAGATGTCTGCATTGTAGGTATCCCCATTTAGTCAGCTGAACCCAGCTGAGGTATCTGGGTCAGGTACATTGAAGCAGAAGCATACTTTCATCCAACCTGAGGTAAGTCAAGCACTAGGAGAGCACATGAAACATTGCTGGTGTCTCCATAGCCATATAAAATTACTAGAAACGCTACTTGGTCAACATTTACATGTTCAGGATGCAAGAGCATGTTAAATTGATTTTACTTTGGGGAAAAAAAAAATATAAATAAATTATGTGCATACATTTTTATGGTATGAAGTTGTAAGTGCATTTGCTTTGCTTATTTATGTTTGATGTACAAGGCATACAGAACATTCATCCAAAAGATGCTTGCAAATCACTCAAACTTTCACATTAACAAAACATGTCTAGAAGAAGGGAAGATCAGTCTACCCAGGGACTAATGAAACAAAAATTACTTATGCTTTTTAGCAGGTTTTAATAGCTACAGTATTCTGTATTAAAACTCCCCAAACCCCAACCATACTTCCACAGTAAGACTATGAAATAACTGAGTGCTTGGGCCTATTATATACAGTTAAATGAACAAAATTACATAGGCGACTGTTGAAAATATATTGATAAAGCCTTATTACTTGAATCTTACAGTATTCATTTGGCCCAGAAACACTTCATATTTTTAGAGCAGTCATCACAAAATTTGCTTCTAAATTGTTGGCAGTAATATATGAAAAGAGGTTGGTTTTGTTTGACTATCAGCAATTTAAATTGAAATGTAAAAGTGAAACTAGTAGCATTATAACCTTGTAAATTCCTTATGCCATTGTTATGTCTGCTATCTTTATCATAGTTCCTGTACCAGAACTCACAGCTACCAACTTCTTTTTGTCTCATCTGTAAAAATTGTTGTGAAGGAGTGGACAGCAAGCAGATCAAGGAAACTACCCCACGCCAGTCCAGGAACCCTTACTCAATGTTATGCGATTTTTAAGGGGAAAAATGACTAAGATCAAAGTAAGATTGAATTCACTTGGCAACATGAGGAAGGCTCCAGGGACATTAATAACATTCCTTGGACAAAGGAATTGTTTCTGTGGTGGATATGGCAACAGCATATAGTCTGACCTGGTGAATTACCCCTCCAATAGTTTCAGTATACAAATCCATTTTCACACAGATTGTTCACAAAGATTTACTAATACAAATGTTTTCAGTCAGTTGGTTTTGATTAAACAAATCTGTTTAATCTGAGAATGTAAAATTTGTGGAATTTTAAGAAAGAACTGAAGGTACCAATTTAGTATTTTGAGGAAAAGTGTTACTACTGGTTTTTTGCAATGAATGCAAAGGGTACTTTAACCTGACAACCCTTCCTTTGTTTCAATGCAAGGTCTGCCTGTAGCAGGGAAACAAAACCTAGCTTGTGGACTCAAACTACCAGTTGATCAAAGCCCATGCTATGTAACACTTACTTACAATACAAAATTTCTTCTGCCCTGAATAAATTTGCATAATTGACAGAATTTATATTAGCTCAATTACTTAAACAGAAACGTATTCTTCTGATGCATTTCATCACTTAGCTTCATACTGACAGTAGCTGATGGAATAAAAATACATGTGTTCAAAATTAACTATGTACTAACATTTCCTTTAGACTGAATTTTAACCCCTTCCCTCTCTCTCTCTTTCTGGAACTTTATTTCCATTAGCAAAGGAGATGTCCTTCTGATAATAAGCTAATACCAATGGCCTGGCTGCTAAAATTATTTCAATTTAATTCAAACTCACCAGCATTTTCCTTGGAGCATGGCTTCAATTATGAATAATTCACTTCTCAATAACCAATTAAAAGCACATGATCATTAATAAAATATACTTCCCTGTAGAAAAAAATGGCACCAGCAGTCACGTGAAAATACAGATTACATTTTAAACTAGAATATAAACTGATAGGAAATGTGTTCACTCTTTCTGTTAATGCCACCAGGGAATTGGAAGAAATTTTATCTTGTTTCTGGAGGACTGGGGAGAAGAAACATTCAAACATTTTTCTTTTAACTTGGCAAGTATTAGTACCTACTTTCTATGACAGCAATGCATTAAAACAGGAAAAAAAGCAGCACAGTTCTAAACCAAAAGTAAGTCAGAAAAAAACCCACGCTTTCTTCAAATTTATAAGTACAACTTGAAAATACATGGAAAAAGTTTAGATTAGCATAGTAAACGAACCACTGAAATAACAGTAACATTTTAGTGATATGTCTCACACGTGCGTGAAATTATTAGCTTGAGTTTGTTAACAATTTTTTGTGTAATTCATGTGCTTTTTGTACTTCACGTTTACTTTTTATTGTAATGCATGCAGTAAAGCACAAATTCATTAAGATATGTTTTTAGTATCTTGGTTTTTATTTTTGTCATGGTTTTGCTACACATGGCAGGTATCAATGCATAGTTGGAAATATCAATGAATTTGAAATTTACATGAAATACTGGTAAGGAATTGTTAGGAAATTCATTCATAATAGGGAGGTGTATCTCCTAAGTGACATGGGCTGAAACAAATATTTAACTTCGCCTTTGTTCTCTAATCTGGCTACCCACAAATTACAGCATTACATGCAACATGTCAATTTACCTTAAAAAGTTGTCAGTGGCCTGAGCTAAAGCTGCCTAAATGTCAGGATGAGGCGTGAGACTGCCATGTCTGTTTGGAGGGAGAGAGAAAGAAGTTATATGTCACACGTGCTTGCTACTTTCCTTGATACATTTCTGAGTGGTGTTCATCTATTGCTGTGGTAGAACTGATATAAGAACATGACCAGAAAAATAATATTTTGAAACACAGCTAAAAACTGTTGTAAAAAAAAAATTGCTAGAAATACAGAGAATGAAAATATGTGTTTTTAAACTATTGAAGATGTACCCCATTAACTGATCCTTAAACATAGCTAGAACAGTACAGTACCAATCTTAAGGAGTGTTGGTGGACATATAGTTACTAAAAAGGCTACAGCTACAACCTAAAAATGAGAAAGTGTAATTTTCCACTTTGTTCCTATATACATTTCACTTTGCAACAAATCTGGATAAAGCACAAAAGTATACAAATATTATACCGTGAAGCAAGAATACAGAAAATTTTCTACACATTTGTGTTCACTTGCACAAAAAATATTCATTATTGGCATTTCATAGCCTATAGTTTAAAATACAGGTTAGAAGTAAATGAACGAGCAATGCTCCTCCTCTACTAAAACATCATGCCTTTGGATAAAAGAGATATCCAGTTCCTGCTCTGAGGGCAATAAAGCAAGACATTGCTGATGTTGTTTCTGGGAAACTTTTATATGCTATAAAAGACAGATCCACAGTGTGAGGATAGTCCTTTAAGGATTGTCCTACTTTTCCAATCTTCTTTCCAAGAAAAAAAATAATTTATTCCTTTTTTTGAATAAAGGCTAAACAGGTCCACTGTACTGTCAGACAAGTTTCCATAAGCATAGATTTCTAATGTGAAGAACAAATAGGGCAGAAACTATTCTTTTTGAGGGAAGGCACATTTTAAAATGATGCAACACTTTCTGTAAGTAGCAGCTTAGTATGCTCCAGAGAGCCATTACTACTTTGCAGCCACAGAAGGTCTCTGGTACCCATTAAACCAGCTATCACAGTTATTATTTTCTGCAACTTTTTGTACTTTATACTAATTGTGGTGAGTTGACGTTGGCTGGCTGCCAGGTGCCCACCAAGCTGCTCTATCACTCCTCTTCCTCAGCAGGACAGAGGGGAGAGAAAATAAGATTAAAAACTCATGGGTCGAGATAAAGGCAGTTTATTAAAGAAAAGCAAAGGCCATGCACAGAAGCAAAGTAAACAAAACAAACAAACAAATTATTCTTTACTTCCCATCAGCAGGCAATGTCCAGCCACTTCCTGGGAAGTAGGGCCTCAGTACACACAGCAGTTGCTTCGGAAGACAAACACCTTAATAACGAATGCCCCCCTCCCCTCCTCCTTTCTCTTAGCTTTTATTGCTGAGCGTAATGTCATATGGCATGGAATATCTCTTTGGTCAGTTTGGGTCAGCTGTCCTGGCTATGTCCCCTCCTAACCTCTTGCCTGCCCCCACCCCAGCCTACTGGCCTCTGTGTGTGTGTGTGTAGGGGGTTGGTGTTGGAGAGACAGCCTTGATGCTGTGCTGCTCAGGGTAACCAAAACACTGGTGTGTTATCAACACCTTTCTAGATACAAATACAAAGCACAGCACTGTGAGGGCTGCTATGGGGAAAGTTAACTCCATCCCAGCCAGACCCAGTACACTAATATACATTTACTAATGTAAATGTAGTGCGAACACATCACCTAATCTTTGCACCCTTCGATAACTTAAGTTCAGCACATGCTACCCTATATATATGCTCTTCCACAAAAATACTCCCTTGTGTCAGCTATTCATCACAAACTGGAATAATTAAGGCCCCATCTCCTTAATGGGCAATGGAGTTCAATGAATAAAAAATTAACAAAGCAATTATTAATAGACATTTCTCAGCTTGTACACTGTAAACTAGACAAGAGCTTAATTTTTACTTTGGGACTTTTTCTGAGAAATTTCTGTAAATGAAAACTGTTACTTTGAATAGTCCACAGTGCAAATTACTACGTTATGAACCTGCAACATAATAATATTTTTCCTTAAGGAACTTATTTATGAGGAAATTTCTATTTCACTATAATAATAATGCATTTTATTTTATGAAAATAAGGATGATATTGCATCTAATGGAAAATGCTGTTTACGAGTACAGTAGTAAGGCCTTTAAGAAAACTTGCATTTTGAGCAATTTTAATTTTATCTTCCTGACTCTTCCCTAAAGCTTATGTTTTACTGTAATAAATAAGTTTGCCTTTACACAATCCTTAAATATTTACTGAAATTCCTTAGTTCCAAATTAAATAATATTCATAATTAGTATATTTTTTTAAATTAAACAATTTGGTTAATGCACATAAAACTGCAACCAAACTGTCTTCTCCTTTCTAACCACAAATAATAGCTAGTAATTGTCTGCAAATTGAGTTTCAAGCAACTACAGAGGAATAGAATTTAGTAGAAACACTATATTATAGCAGCATTCAAAGAGGTGCAGATATGCAGCTGCACATTGTGAAATATAAACAGCATTTCTTTTAAAACAGTTGAATAAAAAAGTTTAGCAGGAAAACAAATACATTCAAAAGGCTAATTGATGTTTTTTAGAAGTGCCATAAAATACTAAATTCTCACTAATACTTAGCATTTATATAGTACTTTACATTTTTGAAGCGCTATACAAATGCTATCTAGATGAAATGTATTATCTAAAGGTAGAATACAAATCCAAAATGAATGGTGATCAGATGAATGGCACCATGACAGTAAAATGTAATGTAATTACTACAGAGAGACTAAGTATTTTATAAATCAGCTAGCTATGCATGAACTATAATGGAAGACCACATATTTTACAAGGGGAATGTATAGATATGAAATTATTACCATTCATGAAATAGGTTTCTATGACCACAAGGAATTGACACAGGAGCTGTAACTGGCTCCACAGGCTTAAAATGCCTAACTCCTAAGTTGTAGGAAACATAAGGAAACCCCTTCAGTGATAAACAGGCAGGTTATTTCAAGTACTAATATAAACAACTTTTAAGACCCATCATCCTTATACATCAATGCGGATTCCGTGTTTTATAGACATTAATTATCTAGTGCCTGTTAAATACATAATAAATGAACATAGATGAGGTAAAGATGCTGTAATTGCCACATACAGCCAATATGGCAAAGGAGTAGTTTTTCCAAATGGGCAGATCCAGAGGCCATGACGAATCCCGTCATGGATGTGATGAGAAGTCCAGGATATGAATAACATCCAGGGAAGAAAACACTGTGAGTTCTTAAGCCTGAAAAGGTGCATAATAAACTTTAATGTCAGAGCCACAACAGGAATCACAGTAGAACAATGAAGAAGTGGTCTCTGTGGAAGAGTCGGAGCAGCCTGCAGAAAAGAAAAATATAATTGGCAATGGCTACAATTGTTACAAGAAAATAAATATTTCATGGATGTTTACAGGTGTATTATCAAAGTGGAAGTGCAAAGAAAAACATACTGTTCCTTTCCACTGCAACTGATCAAAATCAACACTATGACTACTTAGATGTATGAGAGCTGTGTGCTGCCCTGTCAGTAGCAGGGCTCAGGGTGCTGGGACAGGCTTTTCTCTATTGTATGATATGAATCATGCATCCTACTAAGCATTACCAACAGCAAAACAGGAAGGGAGAGGGATGAGGTATGCTATTTGTCATATAGTCATGTGGTATACAGGAATGTGTATAGTATGCTGCACTGATTATATGTATTTAATTTCAAGATAATTAATATTTAATATGCTTTAATGGAATTTCTTTTCAAAAATACATCCTGTATAATACTATTATAATGTATAATGTATATGCATAATATACCTGTGAAGTTATTTTAGTTCGACAATATCCAATACAGAGCAGTAGTTTCCAATACAACAAAATTGGACAGGGAAAAGACACGTTCAGAAGCTAACGTCTGAGTCATTTGTGATTGGTGTTTTTATATTAACAACTTTGCTTAATGCTAACTCAGTTGAAAGCCTGATATTTAGGCTTAATAAAGGTGAACGTCTAGCTAGTGAGAGTCCTCACTACAAAGAAGATTAAATTTAGCTGGTTTAAGAAGTGATAATTATCAATTTAATATACATATTTGAGAAAATATTCTGGATGTACTTACTAGCAAGAGCTAGAACTATCTCTGGGTTTTTTTTTATTTTAGGGAACTTGTTTAAGCAACAAATAAGTAGATTCTTGTTTCTGTAAGCACAGGAGAAATGATAGCACATTACTAAAAGATCTATACCAGTGAAAAATGAGAGGCATGACTAGCAGTCAAAGCAGGGCGAGCCCCTCAGCAAACTGGTTACCAATGCCTAGTAACTAACATTCACCAGTTTCATCAGCATAACTGTAATCAGCAGCAAAGATTCTCCAGTAGTAGTAACCTTTCAATCTTCTCTCCTTCTAGCTCTCCAGAAGTCATTAATTTTTTGCTCATTTAACCCTATTTCCTTCACAGCTTTCCAGAGATTGATCAGCCTGGTCCTCAGTATCTTCTGTTCCATAAACATAACTACAATTTGCTGATGTAATATAAATTGGCTCAATTCAGATACTGGTGAACATTTGGAAAGACTGTAACAGGCCCCAGAGACACACTGTTTGCACATGATGGTGCATCTGACTTATGTTGAACATATCCCTCACTGCATCTACTGCAGAAAGCAAACAAATATCACTACAAGACACAAGCCAGTAACCCGTTAATGCTTCAGCTGTGTTAATTGTTGCAGGATTCATCAGCTACGGTACCTGCAACTATGGGACTCTGGAATAGCTTAATTGAGTTCTCATGGATAATTTAGACAACTGCTTGGAACCCTGTCTTCTCTGTAAGGAAACTTTGATGTAGCCTTAGCCAAGAAATACAAAGATGAGGAGTTATGGACTACCTTGGAATATAACAGCCTGTGCCCTAAACCAAAGCCAACAGTAAAAGGCTTGCAGAAAGCTTTGCTCTATTAGCTTCCCACCACGTGCTTGTCCACAACTCTCTTAATCAGGTGATGGGATTAAAAAACTCACAAACCATCTCAACAACTTTTAACTGTAATGGGACAGACCCAACTCCTTTAAGTTGGTGCAAAGGGTGTATTTTCTGCAACTTCATTTCTGTTTCATACAAGCAGATTGTTCACAGATTAAAATAGAAAAATCTTGTGATGGTGTAGGGTAGGTGATAAACAATTGCAAAGATAGTCAGATTTTTGTTACTGTCAGCAAGAGCCTAAAACATTCATACTAGCCTATTTTTGAAAAACCACTCTGGATGGCGATACATTTTGGCAGATATCCTATTGACTGGTCACTATTTCTACACTTTGGGAAAAAAAAACAAACAGTGACGCCTTCAGTGGCAAAGTGCAAATGATTCTTTTCCCTCTGCCCTATGGAGGTTAGATGCCAACAGCAACACAGTAAATAGGGAGAATTTGAATGTTGATTACTTATGCAATTTATCAGTATTAGTGCTGATCTTTATCCAGTTTTGGGGAGGTGATGCTTGAAAATTTTTCATACAGAATTTTAGATGGCAGGGTTGTTCATACAGCAAACCTGAGCGCTCAATTTTAGCAAGAGAAAACCCTATTTTGTAATTGCAGTACAGTCATCAGGCTTCTGAAATGCTGTTGCCCAAGTTCTGAGAGAATAGTCTGTTTTATGTTCTGTAACTAGAGGAACATTTACATCCTTGAGTTGCCAAGCCCAAGAGACAGAAACATAGTTCTATTTGGCAATATAAGCTGTTATACTCTTTCTCCTAACAGGCAAATTTGTTTGCCTTCAGAAATCACCAGATCTTTAAAAAAATAAAAAAATAAAAACAACACAAGCCTTTTCTGCCTTAAACCTCCCAGAAAAAGATCATCATGGTTTGGGTAGATTTAGGGAGATGTCTACCATGAAAGAGATCAGGCTGCAGTTGCAAACAGAATTTATTCACAACACAAATGACCTTTTCCATTTGCCTAAACATGCAATCAGGTGAAAGATCTTCTTGAAGTTCCTGCTCCTCCAGCCCCTCTCACACACTACAATGAGCAGCTGAAGACGGGAGACAACAATCACATCCAGTAGAACCCAAGCAAACTCTTTGCTTTAATACTCAAGGGGAGAACAAGGAATTTATAGAATCATAGAATTGTTAAGGTTGGAAAAGACCCTTAAGATCATCGAGTCCAACCGTTAACCTAACACTGCCAAGTCCACCACTAAACAACGTTATGTAACAACATGGGCTCCCTCGCTCATATTCTGTGATGCTTCACAAGCCTGAAGTCCTTAGTTTTGAGGCTGAGTACAGATCTGTAAATTCAATAATAAATTAATTGTGTATGTGCAAAGCTTATTCTCCAATTCCAGAAATGCTCCCGTGCAGCCCAGGTTGGTCAGCAGTGGCACATTAACCAGCTGTTATGTACATTTGCTGCTACAATCTTGTTTGCCACCAATTGCATTCTCTACACTTTTAGAAGCTGGTGAGTCTTAAGTAGCAAGCTAGCAATTCCTGTGCATCTGTTCCGCAACATGAGTGTTTGGGCTACAATCCTGGGGGACACTTCTCATTGAAGTCATACCTGTATCACATTTAGCCCATCATGCTGCTCTTGTTTATCAGCAATGCTGAATGTGATGGCAGGCTGCCATCCTGGTTTCAGCTGGGATAGAGTTGATTTTCTTCCTAGTAGCTGGTATAGTGCTGCGTTTTGGATTTAGCATGAGAATAATGTTGATAACACACTGATGTTTTAGTTGTTGCTAAGCAGTGCTTACACTAGGCAAGGACTTTTCAGCTTCCCCTGCTCTGCCAGGTGCACAAGAAGCTGGGAGGGGGCACAGCCAGGACAGCTGACCCAGACTGGCCAAAGGGCTATTCCGTACCATGTGACATCATGCTCAGTATATAAACTGGAGGAGTAGGCCCAGGGGGCAGTGATCACTGCTCAGGGACAGGCTGGGCATCGATCAGTCAGCAGGTGGTCAGCAATTGCATCGTGCATCACATGCTTTGTATATTATTATTGTATTATTGCTGTTTTACTTTATTTTACTTCAATTATTAAACTGTTCTTATCTCAACCCATGAGTTTTCTCACTTTTACTCTTCTGATTCTCTCCCCCAGCCCACCAGGGGAGAGTGAGCAAGCAGCTGTGTGGTGCTTAGTTGCTGGCTGGGGTTAAACCACAACAGCTGCAGTAACTTTCACCTTTAGAGCTAGTCAATGAGATGGATTCTTAGATTCTTCTACATTTGTGTGCACATAATACACAGTAAAAACTACCTGGAATACAAAGAACTACAAGATCTAAGTAGCAAAGTCTTTGTAGACTTTATACTTATTGCAAAAAATAATGTGGGCAAAAGGGTAGATCACATGCTACTTGGTACACAAGTATTTATCAGAGTAAACATATAAATACCACAGGTGACTATTTACCCTGAACACTCCAGAAAAATAATGATGAAACCATGAAAAACAGTCCAATAGCCAAATAGTCCAAGCAGCAAGCTGTATCAGCAGGAACAGGAGTAGATGACTGGAGGAGTGTGAAGGTAGCAACTGGAGGTAGATGGCAATACTGCTTTGTGCTGCACAAAGGGTTACTTCAAAAAAGTAACCCATCATCAAATTTAAGAGTGATGATGAAGAGCTTTATAGATAATTGTATATAGTAATGTGAAAAATACCATTGTTACAAATTAGTAATAGTGGTGTGGTTAGGTAATTAGATTTCTTAATTTATTAGTTACTTATTAATGTGTTGCATAAGCAATAAACATTGTAGTCTCTTAAATCAGTTATTCTCAATCCTGCAATTTAAAGAATGGGACTGGAACTAACAAATAAGTAGTAAAAAAAGTATCCCATGAAGTAATAAATTACATAGGCAACAACCTGAAATTACAACATGACACTGAAAGGTGCATCATATTAATGTGAGGAAAGCAAAATCACATATTATAATCAGGTCTAGCTAGCCAGGCAACAACACAGCAGAAAAGTTTATGGGGATTACATTATATCACAAACTAAAAAGACTCTGATGGCATTGCAAGAAGACATAAAACCTGTAACAGATTTTTTTTCTTTTTAAAAAGACAGAAGTGTTGTTTGCATGTGATATTAAAAGGAATTAATTTATGCTATTTGGCTCAAATGAAGTCTCACCTAAAATACTATACACAGTTTGGGACAGGACCTTTTAAAGATAATTTAGGCAAAAGGCAATCCAGAGGAGACCAGAAAAATAGTAAGAGCTTTAAAAAACATAAATCCAGGCCCTTCAACCTTTTCTTGCAAGCTATTTAGTCAAGAGGAAACTTTTTGTAAAGCATAATGGTTTTTCAAGTTGTAAGAGTAACACTGTTACTGCTGTAAGGGTCTAGAGACCTACACAGAATATGGTTTACAGGTAAACATACTTTATTAGCCCAATTACCATATGGAGGGAGGAGGAGTTAAGTAGGCAAATGACTATAAAAGAGCCTTTGGGCATCTTGCCTTCTTCTCACCTCAGCTATGTAAGTTTGGCTACTAAAGGGCTATTGTTCTACCTGCAGATCTTGTATTTCTAATTTGTAAAACATTTTTGGAGACAGCACAAAATTCAGCTATCTTTCACAGAGAAGCCTTAAAGAATAAGAAAACAAGATCTAATGGTCAACAACGATAATTTAGGCTGGATATTAGAAAAACAATTTCTAGCTGCTTGGGAACTGAAAAAACACAGGAACAAATTAACGCATTAAATTGCAATAATTTACTTTGTTTGGGATACTAGGAATAGGCTACAAATCTTCTCCATCATGGAAAGTGTAAGCATATTTAACCTTACCTCACTGAAGACAGTAAAGAGACAGATCACTTCCCAATTCTATGATACAATACAATACTCAGCTTTTTAAACAAACTGTGTCATCTAGTGGTCATAATTAAGAAAAAAATACTGGTGATAATCTCAAATGCAAGAAAAAGTAGCAAGAGTATTTTAACAATACTTTTTAATAAGTAGTCGTTCATTACTTGCATTTACTGATTTTCAAATAAGAAAATATACATGAGAATAATTATAGATTTAAATGCTATACCAAAATGTTAATATTATAGGACCCATTAATCAATCAAACCAACTTTCCTTTTCTTTATATGGTTTTATAGTTTTACAGTATTTCCATATAGACAAAAAGTACAGAAAAGGGGAGAACTAGGGACTACCTAGGAACAACCCTGGGCACCAGTACATGCTGGAGGCCGACTGGATGGAAAGCAGCTTTGTAGAAAATGACCTGGGGTTCCTTGTGGACAAGTTGAATATGAACCATCAATGTGCCCTTGCGGCAAAGGTAGCCAGTGGTATCCTGGGCTGCATTAGGAGGAACGTTACCAGCAGGTCAAAGGAGGTGATCCTTCCCCTCTACTCAGCACTGGTGAGGCCACCTCTGGAGTGCTAAATCCAGTTCTGGGCTCCCCAGTACAAGAGAGACATGAAGCTACTGGAGATAGAGTCCAGAGAAGGGCCACTAAGATGAAGGGACTGGAGAGCTGTGACTGCATAGCCTGGAGAAGAGAAGGCTGAGGGGGGGATCTCATTAAGGTGAGCAAATATCTGAAGGGAGGGTATAAAGACGACAGAGCCAGGCTCTTTCCATTGGTGTCCACTGACAAGGCAAGAGACAACGGGCACAGACTGAAACACAGGAGGTTCCTCCTGAATGTAAGGAAACACTTTTTCACTGTGAGGGTGACTGAGCACAGGAACGGGTTGCCCAGAGATGTTGTGGAGTCTCCCTCCTTGGAAATATTCAAAAGTTGTCTGGACATAGTCCTGAGCAACCGGCTCCAAGTGAGCCTGCTTGAGCAGGGAGTTGGAAAAAATGATCTCCAGAGGACCCCTCCAACCACAACCACTCTGTGATTCTGTGAAAATGCCCTCTTTGTCAAAGACAAATAAGGGGGAAACTGATCATATTAAAAGGTCTACCAAATGCACAAATAGGAAAACTTTTACCTACAACAAATAGTGATACTGTAGGTAAACAAAAACTATTTTCCCATCAGAAGTCTGATTTTAACATCTCAACTATAACCAATAATGCTTCTTGCATTTATCCATCTCCTATATACTTTTTTTTTTAAATTGATAAACAATTTTGTATTGTTGTTCTTTAATTAAAGATTACAAAGAACATCAATTTTCCCTCCACCTCCTTTCTTCCTAGGAGTTATTTTCTCTGTCATCCACGTGAAGAGTGTAACACTACTCTGAGCAAACTGGGGGAGAAGTAAGAAGGCGAGATGGTCAAACTACTAAGCTATGCTCTGGTTGAATAAATAAAGGCTGGTATCTTCCCCTTCTCTTGTGCAACAACAGCAGGTCAATCTGTAGGTGAGGGTGTACGTTTTTGGGGAGGGGAGAGTAAGTAGCATGTATGTATATGTATGCTAGCAACACCAGCATAATCAAACTGTGAGGACGTGTTGCTGAGCAGAGCAAATTCCTGATAACAAGCAGAGTGGCAGGGCTCTAGCTATGGGGACCAGAAGCCAGCTGATGGCAAGGAGTGTATGCCTGAGATACAAGATCTAGAGGGCAGTGTTAGGAGAATTGTGGCCAGGGTTGGCACAGATGGAGCTTGTGAAAGGTGCAAATGTTTTGGAGAGTATACAAAACAGACTGTTGTGGTCAAGGAAAGCTGGGTATATATGTTTGGAGCAGGCAAGAAGACAGGGATATATGTACATGTGTGAATGGAGGAGTGGGAACAGGATACACCTAAAACACTAGAGAACCACTGAAAAAGAATACCATAATCTGATAGTACTAATCCTACTGAGAAACTCTGTCCTAACAAGCAGTTCTGCAAATGGATGATCACATATATTCCTTAACAGGAGCCAATTCACTTTTTTCTTTCTGTTAAAAAGTTTGAAACTTGATTTATTTTTATTTTTTACAGCTGTATTGGGTTTGTGTGGCAAGGTTTTGGTAGCAGGGGGACTACAGGGGTGGCTTCTGTGAGAAGCTGCCCCCATGTCGGACAGAGCCAATGCCAGCTGGCTCCAAGAGTGACCCGCTACTGGCCAAGGCTGAGCCAATCAGCAATGGTAGTAGCACCTCTGTGATAACATATTTAAGAATGGGGAAAAAAATCCACACAACTGCAGCCAGAGAGAGGAATGAGAATATGTGAGAGGAACAACTCTGCAGACACCAAGGTCAGAGAAAAAGGAGGGGGAGGAGGTGCTCTGGGCACCAGAGCAGAGATTCCCCTGCAGCCCGTGGTGAAGACCGTGGTGAGGCAGGCTGTCCCCCTGCAGCCCATGGAGGTTAACAGTGGAGCAGATATCCACCCGCAGCCCATGAAGGACCCCACACCAGAGCAGGTGGATGTTCCTGAAGGAGGCTGTGACCCCGTGGGAAGCCCACACTGGAGCAGGCTCCTGGCAGGACCTGTGGACCCATGAAGAGAGAGGAGCCCACGCTGGAGCAGGTTTGCTGGAAGGACTTGTGACCCCATGGGGGACCCACGCTGGAGCAGTCTGTTCCTGAAGGACTGCACCCTGTGGAAAGGACCCATGCTGGAGCAGTTCATGAAGAACTGCAGCCTGTGGGAAGGACTCACTATGGAGAAGTTCGTGGAGGACTGTCTCCCGTGGGAGGAACCCCACACTGGAGCAGGGGAAGAGTGTGAGGAGTCCTCCCCCTGAGGAAGAAGGAACAGCAGAAACAGTGTGTGATGAACTGACCACAACCCCCATTCCCTGTCCCCCTGTGCTGGTTGGGGGGAGGAGCCAGAGAACTCGGAAGTAAAGTTAAACCCAGGAAGAAGGGAGGGGCGGGGGGAAAAGGTGTTTTAAGATTTAGTTTTTATTTCTCATTACCCTACTCCAATTTCATTGGCAATAAATTAAACTAATTTCCCCAAGTTGAGTCTGTTTTGCCTGTGACAGTAATTGGTGAGTGATCTCTCCCTGTCCTTATCTCGACCCACAAGCCTTTCATTATGTTTTCTCTCCCCTGTCCAGTGGAGGAGGGGACTGATAGAGTGGCTTTGGTGGGCACCTGGCATCCAGCCAGGGTCAACCCACCACAACAGCCAACAAGGACAAACTCAGACTGCCTTTTTAAAGGTGAACAGCTCATATATAGCTTGTTTGTGGGAGAAATATTTAGGGTTGGCTAAAACCAAACATACTACTTCTCAGTAAGACTGAATGAAACAAAACAGCAGCTGGATGATCTACTGTCTAGATATTTCTACCCCTTATTGTAAACAGAAATGGATGACCTACTTTATACACAAAGCATGCATGGCACCACTTAACTGTTTCATTTGGATAACAAAGCAAATGTGTGATATGCATAGGATATCATGTACAAGGACAATGACAGGGAGCCAGCAAGAAAGAAGTGGTCTGCATCAATGACAGAGGCAAGGAAGCCAGCCAGAGTGACTTCAGTGCAATCACTTTTCTTCCTGAGTCCAATCACTATTGCTCAGGACCACATTCCTAGTATACCATGCACTGCATTATCAGAGAAGGCTCGGAGCTAGTCATTTTGCTGAATGAAGGAAAACTGCAGAAGTCTGTCTGCTACAAAGCAGAATATTCCCAAACCTAGACTAGAAATAACTGAAGCTGTCCTGAAAGTTTGGAGAAGAGCATGGGCCTTTTCAGTCTCAGATGCCATGGCAAAAACCATGTCACAGCACACAAAATGTCATCAGGACATACACTGTGCATTGTCCTTTGTATCATTAGTTGTTCTGTAAATGTCAGAGAACAGAAAGAAAATTATTAAAGAAAAAAATCCATGAGCACAAAGCATTTGTTATCACAGCTACAACTGAGCATAAAAAACCCAATTCAACATTGGTATTTAATATTCCTAGGGAATCTTTTATTTCAGATTATTCGTTGACTAGAACACTACAGTTCTGAATGAAAACACTTGTCCTGTTTTAATTAGAACAAGCACCTTTGTAACATAGAAAGCTCTAACAAAATAATTTGAAACACATCTACGATAACACACTGAACATGTTTCAAGCTTCCTCCTGGTCTTAAATACATGATATCCATCAAATTAAATCCTTTACACTGTAATAGCAACAAAAAAAAGATTCAATTTGGAGGATTCCTAGGACTGATGCTCAAAAATCCCAAATCTCTCCATGCAACAACTGTTAAAACTGAGTTTCTAATTTATAATCCCAAAACACTTTTTTCATTTGCATACTTTGTAAACATATGTATTATCATCCTGGTACCCCTCTCTGAGCAACTCCTTGTTTATCTTGGAGACCGGCATGCAGAATAAGCATTAAGAAAACCAGAACCACTAAAATATCTTCACTATTTATTATAAACACAAAGACAACAACCATTCAGTCAAGCAGAAGTAACCAAAACTAACTCCTTACAGAGAAAAACTACACATGCTTTTCCTCAGTATGTGCTCCAGTAGCAAACTCTACTGTTACTTTTAGGACTTGTCTACTATGTGCCACATTAACTTCATAACAGCTCCTTTTTCAGAAAAAAAATAAAATTAACTAATCCCAGTCATTTTACTTTTGAAAAGTTGACCATTGTAATTTGAAGATAAAGGCATCATTATTAGCATTAATCATAGAATCGTCAAGGTTGGAAAAGACCCTTAAGATCATCGAGTCCAACCATTAACCTATCACTGCCAAGTCCACCGCTAAACCACGTCCTTGAGCACCACATCTACCCTTCTTTTAAATACCTCCAGGGATGGGGACTCAACCACTTCCCTGGGCAGCCTGTTCCAATGCCCGACTACCCTTTCAGTGAAGAAGTTTTTCCTAATATCCAACCTAAACTTCCCCTGGCGCAGCTTGAGGCCATTTCCTCTCGTCCTATCGCTTGTTACTAGGGAGAAGAGACTGAAATAATAATCACTTAAAAGTCCTTTAAAACTATTTACGTGCTGTAATTATTATGATACCCTCTTGTACAAAGTGATTTCTTGGGAATAATTACCCTGTCCTTAAATAACTGCTTGACACCTCAAAAGAAATTCCAAAAGTAATTCAAGGTCTAAAAGACTCCCCACAGGAAGCAACTACAGGATACTTGGATTATAAAGACAGAGTACTCATTTCTGTGATAACATTAAAAAGAACACTTTTGAAATAAAAATCCTCATATAAATGATGTATTCCCTAGCTTCGTTATGTTAAACGCACTGAAAAGTAGACTTTGAAGGAAAGTATCATTTCTAACTATCCAACTATCTGTCTGGGAAGCCAGGGAGATAGAATGTAGGCTTTGAAACTGTGCTCTATCTAAAAATGGAATCTTCTGTGCAATACATTATTATATTTCTGTGCAATACATAAAATCTTGACAATCCTTCTTCTTACAGTTCTATCAGGTAAATTTTTATACTAAATGGGCTTTTTATGAGTGTATTAGACTTCCTTTAAAAATAAACACTTCTGACAACACTGACACATAATATTTTATGATTTTAAACACATCATTGATTATAAGCCCCAGAAAATATAAAGTGTTTCTTCTAGCTTATTTACATACCTGTTTATTGTAGAATTATCCCCAAGACATAACTACTGGCATTGATCTTTATAGAAAAAAAGCTCACTGAAGCATTCATTTGATAAAGTTAAAAAAAAAGAGAAGAAAGCACGAATAATACATGAGCTTTGCACACAGATGAAAAAAAGTGGGTCAAGTTTAGAGTCTGTTAACTATGACTGTGCCTTTTCTGAATGAACATGTAGACACAAAGTATTTCCTGAAACACTGGAACTGTCATTTTCTGGGGGGTGACTTTACAATGTATAGTACATTGCTGAATAAATTCCATTTTAAAGAACAAATGGCGATATCCTCAAAAACGTTTCTTCTATATAACCATCATGTCAGATTGGATTTTCAGTCATAGAATCATAGAATACCAGATTGGAAGGGACCTCAAGGATCATCTGGTCCAACCTTTCTAGGAAAGAGCACAATCTAGACGAGATGGCCCAGCACCATGTCCAGCTGAGTCTTAAACGTGTTCAGCGTAGCGGAGTCAACCACTTCCCTGGGGAGATTATTCCAATGATTGACTGTTCTCATTGTGAAAAATTTTCCTCTCGTGTCCAATCGGAATCTCCCTGGGAGTAACTTGTACCCGTTACCCCTTGTCCTCACCATGTGACTCCTTGTAAAAAGGGAGTCTCCATTTTCTTTGTAGCTCCCCTTTAAGTACTGGTACATGGTGATGAGATCACCTCTAAGCCTCCTTTTCTCAAGGCTGAACAAGCCCAGCTCTCTCAGCCTATCCTCATACGGCAGGCTTCCCAGACCCTTGATCATCTTGGTGGCCCTTCTCTGGACCCCCTCCAGCCTGTCCACATCTTTTTTGTATAACGGGGACCAGAACTGTACACAGTATTCCAGGTGTGGCCTGACAAGCACTGAGTAGAGAGGGATAATGACTTCTTTATCTCTGCTGGTGATGCCCTTGTTGATGCAACCCAGCATCCTATTGGCCTTCTTGGCCACAGCAGCACACTGTTCACTCATATTGAGCTTCCTGTCCACCAGGACCCCCAGGTCCCTTTCCACAGAGCTGCTCTCCAGCCAGGTGGATCCCAGTCTGAGCTGCACTCCTGGATTATGTTTTCCCAGGTGCAAGACCTTACGCTTGTCCTTGTTAAACTTCATAAGGTTCCTGTTAGCCCACTCTTCCAGCCTATCCAGATCTTCCTGCAGGGTGGCTCTCCCTTCCAGAGTGTCTACTTCCCCACTCAATTTGGTGTCATCTGCAAACTTCATCAGGCTACACTTGATCCCGTTATCCAGATCACTTATGAAGACATTGAATAGTGTTGGGCCCAATATCGATCCCTGGGGGACCCCACTTGTGACAGGTTGCCAGTTTGAAAAAGAGCTATTTACCACCACCCTTTGGGTGCGGCCTGTCTGCCAACTCCTCACCCACTGCACAGACCACTTGTCTAGGCCGTAACGCATCAGTTTCTCCAGGAGGAGGCCGTGGGGAACTGTATCGAAAGCCTTGGAGAAGTCCAAGTAGACAACGTCGACCGCTCGCCCCATGTCAACCGAGCAGGTCACTTTATCATAGAAGGCCACCAGATTTGTCAGGCAGGATCTGCCCTTGGTGAAGCCGTGTTGGCTTTTCCCAATCACGTGCTTCATTTGACTTGTGATGGCCCCCAGGAGGATCCGTTCCATAATTTTCCCAGGGACTGAAGTAAGACTGATGGGCCTATAATTACCCAGATCCTCCCTTGAGCCCTTCTTGTAGATAGGGGTAACATTTGCCTTCCTCCAGTCCTCTGGGACATCCCCCGATCTCCATGACTTCTCGAAGATTATAGAGAGTGGCCCCGCAATGCCATCAGCCAGCTCTCTCAACACCCTCGGGTGGATGGCGTCAGGGCCCATCGATTTGTAGGGGTCAAGCTCCTGTAATAATTCATGTACGAACTCCTCCTTCACTGATGGTGGGTCTATGTTTGGATCAACCTGGATTTTCATTCCCAATGCCTGGGGCCCAACAGTGTTGGTAGAGACAGAGGTGAAGAAAGTGTTGAGAACCTCTGCCTTTTCAGCATTGTTGGTGACTGATTCACCTCTACTGTTTAACAGTGGGCCTATGTTTTCCTTCTGTTTCCGCTTGCAACTTACATACCGGAAGAACCTTTCTTGTTATTTTTGACGTCTCTGGCCAGTTCCAATTCAAGCTGAGCTTTTGCCTTTCTAACTGCATCTCTGCACACTCTGGCAATGCCCTTGTAGTTCTCAGTGGACAATCTTCCCCTTCTCCATCTCTGGTACGCGTCTCTCTTGGTTTTAAGCAGACCCAGGAGCTCGTGGTTGAGCCAAGGGGGCCTCTTGCTCTGCTTCCTTCCCTTTCTTTTATAGGGGATAAACTGGTTTTGTGCTTCCAAGAGAGCATTCTTGAAGGACTCCCAGCACTCACTGGCTCCTTTATCCTCCATGGAAGCTTCCCACGGAATGCCTCCCAACTGAGCTCTGAGCGAGCTGAAGTTTGCTCTTCTAAAATCTAGAACCCTTGTCTTGGTGCTAACCTTCAGCATGCTCAGCCGGATCCCGAACTCCACAATATTGCGATCACTGCAGCCAAGGTTGTTACTGACCGAGACATTACAAAGCAGGTTTTCTTGGTTTGTGAATAGCAGGTCCAGCAGTGCCTCCTTCCTGGTTGGCCCATCTAACATTTGTAAGAGGAAACAGTCCTCTACGCATTCCAGGAACTTGATGGATGACATGCAAGCTGCTGTATTGTTCTTCCAGCAAATGTCTGGGTAGTTGAAGTCACCCATGAGAACCAGGTTCTGTTGACCAGAAGCTTGCCTTAGTGTCCCAAATATTGCTTCATCAGCTTTATCGTCATGGTTTGGAGGTCGGTAGCAGATGCCCACTGTAAGGTCCTGCTTGGAGACGACTCCCTCTGATTTTAACCCAGAGGCATTCAACTAGAGCACTCACAATCACCATAGCTGACTTCGATACATTCGAGGTTTTCCTTAATATAGAGTGCGACTCCTCCACCTCTTTTTCCCTGCCTGTCTTTGCGAAACAGCCTATAACTGTTCATCATGATTCCCCAGTCATGCGAGTTGTCCCACCATGTCTCAGTTACTCCTATGATATCATAACCTTCTGACTGGGCACGGAGCTCCAGTTCCTCCTGTTTGTTTCCCAGACTGTGTGCATTTGTATACATACACTCAAGGTGGTTGCTCCTCTGGTACACATCTTGGGAGACAGCTAAGGAACATTTGTCGCCGCTCTGGTTGGCCTGACTTACTCCCCAGTTGGATGTGGTGGCATGAGCATTTCTGTTTTGGACCCCACCCCCCAAGTCCTTCAGTTTAAAGCCCGCCTCACCAAGTTAGCCAGCCTGTTGCTGAAGATTCCCTTGCCCCTTCTAGGCAGATGGATTCCATCCCTCCCTAACACATTTTATTTGAAATTACCATAAAATCTGTATAAGAATCCAATCTGGGAAGAGCTGATATAGCAACATACCCTTAAAAAGCACACCAGTATTCAAAGACAAACTTACCTTGGGACTAGGAGGACAGTTTTTCCATTGCAGACGTCTTATTCCAGTAGGAAACATGGTCTATGCCTCAGAGTCGAGCCTCTGTGCTTGCTGAATCCGGTCCATCCAGTCCAATGCAGGAAAGACCAAACACAGTTTGTTCCATACCTAAATAAATCAAACCAGGCAACAGTAAGCACCGATATACTACAAAAAGCTCTACAAACTCTCTACAAAACATACATGAAAACTGAACAATAGTCAAAAATACAGAAGGAAGCAACATCTTTTTAATGAATTCCTGAACAAATATAATTGAGCTAAAAGCAACTTCAGCTAGGGCTTAGAAGCTCTGTTAAAGAAAGTAGAAAAAAAAAGTCAAGACCATAAAACAAGAGAAGGGCACAAAGATGGAACAAGATAATAATTAAAAGATAATAAACCCCTATGTCATAAAGTCAGAAAAGGGCACTTCCAGCCTTCTGTTTTAAGTAACTGCATTTCAAAATATACAGAAATCCATTTTAACAGATTTTTTTTCCTTGTAACTGTGTGCCTGAAAGATTCCCACCTAATGAAACATACATAAGTCACATTCAGGGATGTCTTTTTAATTTCATCCCATCAATTAGTGATCTTGGTATAGATAAACAGAGACCTATAAATTCAAATAGCAACAGAGGTCTGTGTCAGTTCTGTGGTAGGCTTACACTGCTTTACTATAAATATTATTAACATGTGCATAAAGTATACAGGAAAAGTATCACTACAGACTTAAAAAAAAAAATCCAAAAATGAACGTGTTTTGGGAATTATTTCACTCATGGTACATAAAGGTAACAATACCAACTGGAAAACAAGGACAATACATGAATGGGTGTCTTTGAGCAAGAATGAAGAACAGAAAGCAAAACTGTGGCTTCAGATTATCCTTAGTCAAGAGCCATGTCCATGGCATAACTGTTCTTTTTCAACAGTCTGTCTCTGCCATCTGTCATAGACAAAAAATTACCACGGTCTGTGGAAAAAACAAGTCACATTCCCAGGTACAACAGCATAAGTATAAATGTTCTGCAGGTCAAGAGTGAAATCGGACTAGAAAAAACAAAACTCTGTTCCACCAAAATAATATCTGAAATTATTATTTTTAATATAAAATTAGAAACTGTATTTTTGTCTGAAAAAATCTTTTCAGAATGCTTACAAAATATTGTAATAAAGCATCATAGGTTTTTCTATCCTATAAATCTCAGAAAGCATAGTCATGGAGCTTACATTCTTGTTAAAACAGGAAAGTGGGAAATAAATGCATTATACAAGAATGCTTAGAAAGCTAGCTTCACAACTGAAGAGTATCGGTGGTTAGTACAGTTAACTTCTTGAAGAAAAGATTTAGGTTGGGTTTACATAAAATACGTGCACACAACAGTTGATATATCATCAACGCTACTTAGAGTTGTTATTTCTCATGATATTTTTATATGGGATAAAGCATTAAAGCATTGTCTCCACCTATACCCACAAAATGCAATTTTGTTGATATATTTAATTTCATTTAAGGAAATTATAAAAATAATTTTAATAAATGCACAGTTGACATCATAAATTACTGACACAAGAAAATATTTAGATCAAAGCTGCAAACATGCATTTGGGGAAATACCTGACACTAAGAGGCCTTTCAACTCATGGTTTAAGACCAAAGCAAAAATCCAATGGCTAAAATTAGCATTTAGAAATATTATCACTCTCCAAAATTTTTGCTCCAATTTTGCAAGAAGTTATCAGGTACATGAATACATATAGGAATTTAATGCATAAAATTCTGTTGTCCATTTTATGCAAGAAGTCAAAAGATTGCAGTGGTCCCTTATAATTCTATAATCTCCTAAAAAAAAAACAACCCCACATTATTTGATATTGGATGTTAATTTATGTTAAAAATTTAATAAAATACAATTACCCTTTAAGACACAAGCTCAAACTTTTAATGTATTATCTCCTGGAAAAGCAGATCCGAGCATAAAACAATCTGTGAAGGACTGCTAATTCAAATATTTTTGGGCCAGATAATTACGATGTGTTATTGGGATTAGAGGATAGAAGGAGGTTGAAGAGGAAAGAGGACAAAAGCACGCAATGCATCAGTAGGATTTTACCAAGATAGTTAGGAACAAACTGAGTTAAAACCAAAAGGAAATTAAGAAAAATAAGCAATTAAACAAAATAAACATAAAATCAGGATCTGCACTGTTTAATTATTTATTTCAGGGACCTTAAATTGAAGTGTTTGAAAAGAGTGTATCCAAGCTACCAAAATGCAGATCTTCTCCTTAACGAGTACTTCAGAACTGAGATGTATCTAAGAGGAAAGAAAGAATTGAGAGAAATGTCCTAAAAGTATTTAGTAACTGGAAACAAACCACAGTACTATCCAGTTGAAAAAAAATTCATTTGTCATCCTAGAAAAAAAAAAAAAAAAAAGAAAAAAGCATAAGCAGTTTTTGCATTACCCTCATTAATTACAACAGCATTCGGATCATAAACAGCTAATCCAATTTAAGATTAAAATAGTCAATATGTGTAACTAAAGAGAGGGATGAAGGAAAGACATGCATGCAGCAGACATGTAAAATTACAGAGATCAGCAACAACTTTTATGTCTTGAGGTAAGGGTATTCTTTGTCTCAACACTCAACACCAAAACCCATTATATATTGTCATCTTTACCGCAAAAATGGAACCAAGAGCATTACGAAGCCTAATATGTAAGTGACATGTCTGGCTTTAGGTAAAGCTCTACATTAACATTTTTTATGTTAAGACCTGACACAACGCACAAATGAGTAACTATATTAATAAAATAGGAATTTGATGCTAACTCCTGTCAGAGTGCTACGACAGCCTTCTCCCGCTTTAGCTTCTTCTCAGTAAAAAACATCGTATTGGAAACGCTTAGCCCCGGGGTCCCCTCACCAAGGGACCCCGAAACCCCAACCCCGCCGCAGGCAGCCCGGAGCGATGAGGAGAAGCCCACGCCTCCCGCTGGCGGGGGCTGCCCGGGTAGTGCCCGCCGGGCCGGCAAGCCGGCGGAGAGCACGCTCTACGCGGGGAAGCGCCGCCTTCCGCACCGCAGGGAGCGAGGCCGCCGGGGCAGGGAGCAGCTCTGCCCGGCCCAGGCAGAGGTGGAAAGCCGGTCGCCGCCGCTCCCCGTGCCCACCTGACGAGCGGCGGCTGCCAGCCGCCCCGTGAGGCGAAGCGGAGCCGACCGCCTCGAGCCCCGTCGGCGCGGGGCTAGGAAGCATGCGTGGCCGTGGAGAACACTGGGACCGCGGCCCGCCCACCGCGGCTGAGGGAGCGGCCCCTCCCCTTCCTCTTCGCCCGGGGCCGCACTGGGGTGAGGGGAGAAGTTTTTCTAGAAAAACTGAAAACAATTTGAGTATCCCCCACAAGATTAAATAAAGCGCTGGAAGAAAAACCAACGGTAAAAGGTTAGTATTTTATCACTAAAGATAGCGTACGTCACCGAGTGACTGACCACATACCAGAAAGGACTAAACACGCTTTAAATAAATATTTATTTACTACAAAACAGTAGAGTAGAAAGCATTTGGAAAACTTTTTACTCTATTCAATACTGGACTACTTGGTGTAAGCTTCTGAATAAAAGCACATTTTTACAGTTAAAACTGCTTATCCCTACTCTAGTCACTTGAGCAGTTTAACTAAGATGCTCACACCATCCTCTATAAAATTAAATTATTCAAACAGACATTCATACATTTATAAAGTAGCACTGTCAGGTCAGCCCTGTCATATTTATACAGATGTGCTCTATTATTTCACCCATACTTTTTGCCTATCCACATTATACAACTGTGGTATTTTAATACCAAATTAAACACTTCGCTGGTCTGAAAAGGCATTCAACTACAGCTTCAGCTTTTATGCCTCTTCAGACATGGCTGGGACAGCTCCTATGAAGATATGTAACACAGGTTTTCACATGCTATGAGGCTTCACTTCCCAGAAGCTGCAAGCAGAGATTCAATATCCTGAATTACTTTAGAAGTTTTTTTTCCAAAGCCTCCAAGATGCACCCTTCACTGATTTCTTCCAGCTCACTCCCATTTTGTTTTTTTGACAGTAATACCATTTTTGCAGATGTCCTTTCTAAAACATTGCTATTATCCAATAAAACTAGTGTTATTTTAAGTAAAAAAAAATATCAGTCTTCCCCCTAATAACAAGAAAAATGCTTCTCTATATTTGTACTCATCATTCTGCATTAAAGTCTCACATTTCATAGCATGGTAATTACATAAAGCTAAAAAAATAAGAGTATATTAATTAAAACATCTATAACATTTCTAGAAAAGGTTTTTACCAAGACTTCAATTTATCTAAAAGTTACTTTTTAAAGGAAACTATCTGATGTCACATTGCACAGTTTAACAGCATGCTAATAAAATTGAACGCTGGCTTAAAGACATGCAGCGCTGCACAGTTTTTTGAGCTGGCTGAACAGTGGAACAATACTGAGGTAGTTGCTAAACAAAAAGGTATTGTACTGCAACAGGCAGCCCAAAGGCAACTGCATCATCCCTCTTTCAAGAGCAGATTAGCAGATGAGTGTTAGCAAAACTGATTAAATACCCATTAAAGGGCTTCCTTTTTTTTGTGTTTTTTTTTTTTTTTTTAATTTTAGTTTTGTACTCTGCTGCTGTATTTGTTTCTGGTGCTGTTACAAAGAAGTTGGACAAGATAAATGACAAAACAAAAGTGATAAATGAGGAAACAAAAAACGGCTTAAAAAGCTAATTTTAAGAAGTGGGTAAGACAGAAGAAGGTGAGAACCGGACAGAGCACCTTTGACGATCTAAAAATTCAGATTTGAATATGCAGATGAAATATGGAATATAAAAGTGAAAAATCTTTACAGCTTTCAAAAAGATAGTTAAATCCCTGTATTTTTTTCAAGCTCAGCATCATCAGACCTGTCCAAGAAAATAAAGATTATTAATTGATTTAGTATCAAAAAAGGTTCTCAAATGTATTTTTCTACTTCAGATTTTAATTTTTAATATTTTCCAACAATAGTGAAAATTAGATGAGCAAAATCCAAGTGGAAAAAAAATGTTTTATATTTGTCTTTCATATCACTAGTCAATGGCTGCCATTTGTCAATCATATATTTCCAAAAATCGGGGCTCTGCTAAGAATAGTCTCTTTGCTGTATACATGTATAAATATAGATATAATTTTTGTTTCATCAGCTACTGAATCTGCTATAATTTGAATAACAAGTGCTTGTGTAATCAATTTCAGTTAACACATTTTTAATTCCCAATTATGTTTGTATATGATGTCAGTAGACCTTCAGTCACTAGCATGTATTAAAAAGGACAACTATATTAGCAAAAGATCCAAATGTCATTTAACAGTTCAAAATACTATTTTGAACTGCTTGGCGTTCTGTTAAAAGATTCATTTCTTAGTCTAGTTTCTCCTTTTCACCTTACAAGATACTATCTCTGTAACATTAATACTACTTTGGCAAAGTCACCATAAGTCTGATTTTTAAATAAGGCAGACAGAAGCGCAATGAAACAAGCTTCACCTAGAACTCAACTTATCTAACATTCTAAACACTATAAGAAAAATATGAAACCATAAAAAATAAGTGGATTTACAGTCTATATTCAGTCTATAAAATTCAGAGTTTAGAGTCTTTTTGAGCTTTATTTTCAACATTACTTGTAGTCAATTATTTAGGATAAAGATGAATACTAGTTTTCTTCAGTTACAGAGCATGCAGTATATTCAGGAATCTCCTTCCATTCATGCAAACTTCTGCACCATTCTATTGTTGTTCTGATGTACCTATGTTAATGTGAAAATTCACAAAAAAAGTAGTTATTTGGATGACAAATACTCTAGTAATTCAAGCAAAAAATTGAAGGCATTAAAGCAATATACCTGGATCTGAAAAAAAAAAAAAAAAAAAAAAAAGCACTGATTCAAAATCTAACTTTTTCTCTAGGTTTCTTTGCCATTTTTGGATTCCCACTTTTTTTTCCTAGAATCTCCTTCATATTTAAATCTATGCAGTTATAGAAAATTATAACAAAGCCATATGATTTGTAATGAATAGTGTAGAAATGTAAATTTTTGTGTGTGAATATCTGCTTGCTAAAATGCAGCAGCGTAAGCGTCTGATGATTCCCATAATGAGGCTGAAATTAGAGCAAGCAGATTAGAGAAAGCAATCTGCAGGCAGAGGACAATATCTGTAATAAAGCCAAAATTGGATCAAGTGCTATCCAGATCTATGCACCAGCTCTATAAAGGGCAAAGATTTTTTTTTCTTATCCACTGATATAAGTGCCAAGTTGCAGTTCTAGTTATTTTTTTAAAAGACATTACTGTAACAATTAGAATGACAGCATGCAGTGGTCCCGAGTCACACAGGTCCTGAATCTTTGCCAGATATAAGACATGGCTTTTATCATTATGTGTTTGGTTACCCCCCATCAAATGTATTTTCAGTAAATACCATTTCTTCATATAAAAGGATTTGCATAGAATTCTTTTATATTTAACTTTAAATTGTTTAAATTACTTATACCTTTCATAGATTCCAGGATGACTTATTTAGATTAGCTGCTGTACCCCATCAGGAGTAGTTAACTTATACCAGCCTACATCTTCATTTACCTTAGAAAAAAAAAATAGTAAAAGTATTAATTTTCTGCTGCAGTCTGGAAAAAAAAAAACAAACAAGTATCATCTGCTAATTTAAGAATTAAGTATCTGTGAACATTCTACTTTAAATGCTTAAAAGTTTGTGTTTTGCTAAGGATACAATTTGGTATAGTCTGTTATCACAAACGTGGGGGGGAAGAACACCTGGCACAGCCCCAACACTTGTTTTGTGCTATTCAATAATTTATTATTTCTAAAAGTGTGTAGAAATGTTTCCAAACCTGAAGAATTTTCAATTCTTCCTATTTTTATCATTAGTGAGTATAAAGATTTGAGCTAGCTCACATCATTAAGTTAGACTATATCTTTCAACACACTGAATACCATGTTTACATTATTTAGAATATTCACAGACACTGACATCTCTTTTGTGTCTTGTCACCTTAGGGTAATAAGCAAAGACACAGAAGCCAAAAGACTCAGCAGTCAATTTGAATCCCACACTCACATAATTTTCTCTGTAGTGCCATTTTGCAAAAATCAACATAATCTTTTTACTTCTATATTAAGTAGATTTAAAAATGTATATGGAATCCCATATGCGTAAGGTTACTTCTCAGAGTAATTCTTCACTATCCATTTGCTCAATTATAGATAATTTGAAATAAAAAACACACACACACTCCCTTCTTTGATCAATATCACAGAATCAGAATAGTTTGGATTGGAAGGGACCTTAAAGGTAATCTAGTTCCAACCCCCCTGCCATGGGCAGGGACATCTTCCACTGGACCAGGTTGCTCAAAGCCCCATCCAGCCTGGCCTTGAACACTTCCAGGGAGGGGGCATCCACAACTTCTCTGGGCAACCTGTTCCAGTGCCTCACCACCCTCACAGTAAAGAATTTCTTCCTTATATCCAATCTAAATCGACCCTCTTTCAGTTTAAAGCCATTAACCCTTGTCCTATCACTATATTCCCTGATAAAGAGTCCCTCCCCATCTTTCCTGTAGGCCCCTTTTAAGTACTGGAAGGCTGCTTTAAGGTCTCCCCAGAGCCTTCTCTGCTCCAGGCTGAACAACCCCAACTCTCTCAGCCTGTCCTCATAGAGGAGGTGCTCCAGCCCCCTGATCATCTTTGTGGCCCTCCTCTGGACCTGCTCCAACAGGTCCGTGTCTTTCTTATGCTGGGGGCCCCAGAGCTGAACACAGTACTCCAGGTGGGGTCTCAGGAGAGCGGAGCAGAGGGGCAGAATCACCTCCCTTGACCTGCTGGCCACGCTTCTTTTGATGCAGCCCAGGATATGGTTAGCCTTCCGGGCTGCTTAGCGCACATTGCTGGCTCATATTCAGTTTTTCATCCACCAACACCCCCAAGTCCTTCTCTGCAGGGCTGCTCTCAAGCCACTCATCACGCAGCCTGTATCCATGTTTGGGATTGCCCCAACCCAGGTGCAGGACCTTGCACTTAGCCTTGCTGGACTTCAGGAGGTTCACATGGGCCCACCTCTCTAGCCTGTCAAGGTCCCTCTGGACTATCAACCACACCACTCAGCTTGGTGTCACCCGCAAATTTGCTGAGGGTGCACTCAATCCAACTATCCATGTCCCCGACAAAGATGTTAAATAATACTGGTCCCAATACAGACCCCTGAGGGATACTACTCATCACTGGTCTCTACCTGGACATCGAGCCGTTGACAGCAACTCTGAGTGCGACCATCCAGCCAATTCCTTATCCACCGAGTGGTCCACCCATCAAATCCATGTCTCTCCAATTTAGAGACAAGGATATTATGCGGGACAGTATCAAATGCTTTGCACAAGTCCAGATAAATGACATCAGTCACTCTTCCCTTATCTACCAATATGAGTGACTTTTTAAAAGGAAAAAGTTTCATTTATCTATTTAGGCATGAGTTATGGACTAAAATATTTTTCCTCCTTGTTTCTAGTTAAAATACTGGCAATATATTAACGGTGGCATCTGCAGATAGTTCCTATTTTCATTTAGGCTACTATACCAGCTCAAGAGTAACCCACAGTAGAAAACTGCTATGAGTTATGAATCTCAAAAGACTTCAGTTTGCATTTTATAGGTATCAGAACTTTTGTTTTCAAATTATATTTAATGAAGAATTTCAATAATAATCATTCCTCTAATCCATGAATTACCTGGGTCTTACTACAGCAAGAGCTGAAATCCCAGACCACATTCAAGGTCATCCCATCTCAAAAAGCAGCATGGACTTTATGATCTGAGTACACAACAAATATTCCTATGCTAGGAATAACCTTTTCATACAGCAAAACTAGCAACATTTCTCATCCGTCTCAGTTACCTAGAACAAAACAAATATATGAAAAACTTGAGGAAAGGTAACTTAAATAGTTACAGCTGTTTGCATCTCTTACAGATTTTTCAGTTCACTTGTTTTTCCACACCACAACCAGTTCTCTCTATTATGCAATTTTTTTCTGCTTCACTGTCCTGGTGTCAGCTGGGATAGAGTTAATTTTCTTCCTAGTAGCTGGTATAGTGCTGCGTTTTGGATTTAGCATGAGAATAATGTTGATAACACACTGATGTTTTAGTGGTTGCTAAGTAGTGCTTACACTGGTCAAGGACTTTTCAGCTTCCCATGCTCTGCCAGGTGCACAAGAAGCTGGGAGGGGGCACAGCCAGGACAGCTGACCCAGACTGGCTAAAGGGCTATTCCATACCATATGGCATCATGCTCAGCATATAAACTGGAGAAGTAGGCCCAGGGGGCAGTGATCACTGCTCAGGGACAGGCTGGGCATCAGTCAGCAGGTGGTGAGCAACTGTATCATGCACCACTTGCTTTGTATATTATTACAGTATTATTATTATTTTATTATCATTATTATTATTACTACTACTATTACTACTATTCTATTTCAATTATTAAACTGTTCTTATCTCAGCCCACGAGTTTTCTCACTTTCACCCTTCCAATTCTGTCCCCCATCCCACCAAGTGTGGGGGAGTGAGCGAGCGGCTGTGTGGTGCTTAGTTGCTGGCTGGGGTTAAACCACGACAGTCCTTTTTGGCACCCAACATGGGGCTCAAAGGGTTTGAGATAATAACAAGAGTGTATTAAGGAATTTGTATCTGTTAACAGTTGCTGGTCACGATATTGATTCATCTGTTCTTGATATTAGTTTATTTGATCTGCACCATGCTCTTGTTTTTGCAGTATGTGTTAAAAAGACTGGTGTTGGGTTTTGCAGTTTGCTGTGCTCTGCAGTGATTAGTGATGTTTTGCCTGGGAGATTTGTTATTAAAACACTGGCCTTGAGCCTTATCTGGTATTTGGGTTCTGTAGTGAAGCCATTACTGTACTTTGGAGACAATTAGCAATTATACTTCTTCCTCTGAGAGGTTTTTTATGGAGGAAATACAGAATGGTACCTTCGTTGCTTTCTACTATGATGTTTCCTCCATCATTACAATAACTATTCAGTATCTTGAACATCCTTGGATAGTTAAGATATATCTATTGGTAGTTCTTGGGAATATTGTTTCAGTTTTGTCTAAGGTTAATAAGCAGTTTAAGAATATCACCCAGAGATCTGCCCCAAGGCTGGATAGTTATGAGTGGCAGGGTGTGTGGGACAGCATGGGCAAGTACCTAGGACAGTGGGCACCTCCAATGTTTTGGAACTTCACCCCTGAACAAGTGCAGAATCCTGAAAAACTAGTAAAGTATTTGGAAAAAGTATGCTGTCACCCTGGCAACTCCAGAGAGACATGAATCACTGCAATGTACTGGGGCCTGGCCCATGCCTACAGAGCCCTGTTCAACACTATTCAGAACCCCCAAGGGGAAGAGAAGGTCTCTGGTTCTGTCGACAAACAACAGGCGCTGTGGCTACGCCAGAGAACAAACCCGTGCCAGTATCAGTTGCCCCTATACACAAGAAAAAATACACAAGAAAATGAGCTTGTTTAAGAAGGGATGAAGATGAACCATGGCCATCAAGAGAACAGGAGGAGGAAGAGGCAGAACCCATAAATGAGATGGCAACCACCCGATCTCTGTCCCTGAGTGAGCTGCGAGATATGCGAAAAGATTTCAGTCGTCGTCCAGGCAAGCACATTGTCACCTGGCTGCTCCGATGCTGGGATAATGGGGCCAGTAGCCTGGAATTAGAGGGCAGGGAAGCCAAGCAGCTGGGATCCCTTTCTAGGGAAGGGGGCATTGACAAAGCAATTGGAAAAGGGGCACAAGCCCTCAGCCTCTGGAGGCAACTCCTGTCAGGTGTGAAGGAAAGGTGTCCCTTCAAGGAAGATGTTATATGTCACCCAGGCAAGTGGACCACCATGGAGAGAGGTATCCAGTACCTGAGGGAATTAGCTGTGCTGGAGGTGATTTATGGTGACCTGGACAACGAGCAGTTACCCAAAGATCCAGATGAAGTCCAGTGCACACGACCCATGTGGCAGAAGTTTGTACGGAGCACACCATGCAAACCGTCACATGCAAACTCATTGGCAGTAATGACATGAAAGATGAAGAGGGACAGACGGTGGATGAAATGACTGACCAACTCCGACAATACGAAGAAAGTCTCTCTTCCTCCCTACGGGCCTGCATCTCGGCTGTGCAGAAACTGTCCCAGAAGGTCCAGCAACTCAAAGAGGATATGTCCTACTCCTCACCTGTATGGACCAGTAGGACTCAGCCATTAGGAGTAAGCGTCCCTCTGCTCAAGAGAGAAGATATAGTGGATACACACCATGGGCCACCCTGTGGTTTTATCTGCATGACCACGGAGAGGACATGAGGAAGTGGGATGGAAAATCTACCTCGACCCTAGAGGCACGGGTACGTGAGTTGCAAGGAAAAACAACTACAAAAGGGGGTTCTTCCAGGACAATTGCTGCTCCAGTTTCCAGTGAGCAGTTCCCCAGACAGAGTAGAAGGGCTGATTTTGCTTCCGATCTCAATAAAGGGACTTTTGATTCGCATTTACAAGAAGTGAGTAACGAGTGCTATGACCAGGACTAGAGGGGCCCTGCCTCCAGCCAGGTGGAGGAAAGGGACAACCGGGTGTACTGGACTGTGTGGATTCGATGGCCTGGCACATCAGACCCACAGGAGTATAAGGCTCTAGTGGACACCGGTGCACAGGGTACCCTAACGCCATCAAGCTATAAAGGGGCAGAACCCATCTGTATTTCTGGAGTGACAGGGGGATCCCAACAGCTGACTGTATTGGAGGCTGAAGTGAGCCTAACCGGGAAGGAGTGGCAGAAGCACCCCATTGTGACTGGCCCAGAGGCCCCGTGCATCCTTGGCATAGCCTACCTCAGGAGAGGGTATTTCAAGGACCCAAAAGGGTACCGGTGGGCTTTTGGTATAGCTGCCTTGGAGATGGAGGAAACTGAACAGCTGTCCACCTTGCCTGGTCTCTCAAAGGACCCTTCTATTGTGGGGTTGCTGAGGGTCAAAGAACAACAGGTGCCAATCACTACCACAGTGGTGCACCGGCAGCAATATCGCACTAACAGAGACTCCCTGATTCCCATCCATAAGCTGATTCGTCGACTGGAGAGCCAAGGAGTGATCAGCAAGACTCGCTCACCTTTTCACAGTCCCATATGGCCAGTTCAAAAGTCTAATGGAGAGTGGAGACTAACAGTAGGCTATCGGGGCCTGAACGAAGTCACGCCACCACTGAGCGCTGCCGTGCCAGACATGCTAGAACTTCAATACGAACTGGAGTCACAGGCAGCCAAGTGGTATGCCACCATTGATATTGCTAATGTGTTTTTCTCTATCCCTTTGGCAGCAGAGTGCAGGCCACAGTTTGCTTTCACTTGGAGGGGGGTCCAGTACACCTGGAATCGACTGCCCCAGGGGTGGAAACACAGCCCCACCATTTGCCATGGACTGATCCAGACTGCACTGGAACAGGGTGGGGCTCTGGAACACCTGCAATACATTGATGACATCATTGTGTGGGGCAACACAGCAGAAGAGGTTTTTGAGAAAGGGAAGAAAATAGTCCAAATCCTTCTGGAGGCCGGCTTTGCCATAAAACAAAATAAGGTCAAGGGACCTGCACGGGAGATCCAGTTCTTAGGAATAAAATGGCAAGATGGACGTCGTCGGATCCCAATGGATGTGATCAACAAAATAACAGCTAGGCCCCAGCCAACTACCAAAAAGGAAACACAAGCTTTCTTGGGCATTGTGGGTTTTTGGAGAATGCATATTCCAAATTACAGTCTCATCGTAAGCCCTCTCTATCAAGTACCCAGAAGAAGAACGATTTCAAATGGATTCCTGAGCAACGACAAGCCTTTGAACAAATTAAACAGGAGATAGATAGTCCATGCAGTAGCCCTTGGGCCAGTCCAGGCAGGACAAGATGTAAAAAATGTGCTCTACACTGCAGCCGGGGAGAACGGCCCCACCTGGAGCCTCTGGCAGAAAGCACCAGGGGAGACTCACGGTCGACCCCTAGGGTTTTGGAGTCAGGGATACAGAGGATCCGAGGCTGGCTATACTCCAACTGAAAAAGAGATATTGGCAGCATATGAAGGGGTTCGAGCTGCTTCGGAAGTGGTTGGTACTGAAGCACAGCTCCTCCTGGCAACCCAACTGCCAGTGCTGGGCTGGATGTTCAAAGGGAGGGTCCCCTGTACACATCATGCAACTGATGCTATGTGGAGTAAGTGGGTCGCACTGATCACACAACGGGCTCGAATAGGAAACCCCAGTCGCCCAGGAATCTTGGAAGTGATCATGGACTGGCCAGAAGGCAGAGATTTCAGAATATCGTCAGAGGAGGAGGTGACGCGTGCTGTGGAGGCCCCACCGTATAATAAACTATCAGAAAATGAGAAGCAATATGCCCTGTTCACTGATGGGTTCTGTTGTCTTGTGGGGAAGCATCGGAGGTGGATGGAATCCTGTACGACAAGTGGCAGAAACTGCTGAAGGAGAAGGTGAATCAAGTCAGTTTGCAGAGGTGAAGGCCATCCAGCTGGCTTTAGATATTGCCGAATGAGAAAAGCGGCCAATGCTCTGTCTCTGTACTGACTCATGGAGGGTGGCAAATGCCCTGTGGGGGTGGTTACAGCAATGGAAGCAGAGCAACTGGCAGCTCAGAGGCAAACCCATCTGGGCTGCCGCATTATGGCAAGATATTGCTGCCCGGATAGAGAACCTGGTTGTAAAAGTAGGTCACGTAGATGCTCACGTACCCAAGAGTCGGGCCACTGAAGAACATCAAAACAACCAGCAGGTGGATCAGGCTGCTAAGATTGAAGTGGCTCAGGTGGGTCTGGACTGGCAACATAGGGGTGAATTATTCCTAGCTCAGTGGGCCCATGACACCTCAGGCCATCAAGGAAGAGATGCAACCTATAGATGGGCTCGTGATCGAGGGGTGGACTTGACCATGGACACTATTGCACAGGTTATCCATGAATGCGAAACATGTGCTGCAATTAAGCAAGCCAAGCGGTTCAAGCCTCTCTGGTATGGAGGACGATGGCTGAAATATCAATATGGGGAGGCCTGGCAGATTGATTAGATCACACTCCCACAAACCCACCAAGGCAAGCGCCATGTGCTTACAATGGTGGAAGCAACCACCGGATGGCTGGAAACATATCCTGTGCCCCATGCCGCTGCCCGGAACACTATCCTGGGCCTTGAAAAGCAAGTCCTGTGGCGACATGGCACCCCAGAAAGAATTGAGTCAGACAACGGAACTCATTTCCGAAACAGCCTCATAGACACCTGGGCCAAAGAGCATGGCATTGAGTGGGTATATCACATCCCCTATCATGCACCAGCCTCTGGGAAAATCGAACAATACAATGGACTGTTAAAGACTACAGTAAAAACAATGGGTGGTGGGACATTCAAACACTGGGATACACATTTAGCAAAGGCCACCTGGTTAGTCAACACCAGGGGATCTGCCAATTGAGCTGGCCCTGCCCAATCAAGACTTTTACATACTGTATAGGGGGATAAAGTCCCTGTAGTCCACCTAAAAAATATGACAGGGAAGACAGTCTGGGTTACTCCTGCCTCAGGCAGAGGTAAACCCATTCGTGGGATTGCTTTTGCTCAAGGACCTGGGTGCACTTGGTGGGTGATGCGGAAGGATGGGGAAGTCCGATATGTACCTCAAGGGGATTTGATTTTGGGTGAAAATAGCCAATGAACTGAATTGTATGATGTTAGTTGCTATATAATACTGGGTGTCATCACTTCTATGATTACTATGTGCCATATCAACAGTATACAGTAAGAATCACCCAGATTACTGAAGAACGAACTTTGAGGAAACCGAGCAAAGTGCAGAGGTGATGGAACTAGAACTGGCTTCAGCATGCAACAATCCACCACCACACACCATCTCTCCTGCCCTGAAAGACTGTTATGATGGATGAAGCTCAAAGTCATGGACTAAATGAACTCAACATTTTAGAGGGATAGCCTATAGACTAAGGAAATTGTATCTATGTGTATATATGAAGAGACTGGAAAAGTGGTGGTGATTAATTGGAATGTGTTGGAAAGTGTAAGATCTGGGCATGACATATATGGTATGGAATAAGGGGCGGATACTGTCCTGGTTTCAGCTGGGATAGAGTTAATTTTCTTCCTAGTAGCTGGTATAGTGCTGTGTTTTGGATTTAGGATGAGAATAATGTTGATAGCAACAACTAAAACAGCAGTGTGTTAAGTAGTGCTTACACTAGTCAAGGACTTTTCAGCTTCCCATGCTCTGCCAGTGAGAAGCTGGGAGGGGGCACAGCCAGGACAGCTGACCCAGACTGGCCAAAGGTCTGTTCTATACCACATGATGTCATGCTCAGTTTATAAACTTGGGGAGTTGGCCAGGGGGCAGCGATCGCTGCTCGGGGACGGGCTGTGTATCAGTTGGCAGGTGGTAAGCAATTGTATCGTTCACCACTTGCTTTGTATATTATTATTATTTTATTATTATTTTATTATCATTATTATTATTGTTACTACTACTATTTTATATTACTTCAATTATTAAACTGTTCTTATCACAACCCACAAGCTTTCTCCCGTTTACCCTTCCAATTCTCTCCCCCATCCCACCAGGGTGGGGGGAGTGAGCGAGCGGCTGTGTGGTGCTTAGTTGATGGCTGGGGTCAAACCACAACATTCACAAATATACCTTAACACTGCATTGTTTTGGTTCCCAAATATATACCTTCTGATCTTTGTTTATAGGAAACCCTTACTATTCTTCCCTCTAGACTAGGTCCTATTCCCTATAGCCTGTATAATCATCCTTATAACACAGAAAGATTTATAAATCTTCAGCTACATACCATTTTCCAGCAGCAGAGATGATAATTATGAGTTAATGGTAGTTTAGTCTTGTAGCAGTACTGAAGCATTCTGAGAAAAAAAAAATAAACAAGATATTAAGCATTTCATACTTACTTACTATAATGTCTTCTAAACAGTTGCCACCTTTGTCCTGTAAGTTTATAGACGTCCTCAGTGCTAATATAAATTCCTTTAATTTTTATACGTAATGTCATAATAAATATTATGTGTAATTTTAACTACTGTCCTTTAAAAGTCAGAGGAATTAATATAACAAAAAAAAATAAAGTTACTTGGTTGCCTGAGTAATAATGGAGGATATAGAGTATGGATTTCCTGGTACATGAGGAGGTAGACTGTTTACTGAACACATTTTTTCTTCTCTCTGCAGTAAAGAGCAGAAAGGAGATGAGTTTTTTATAGGTACTGTAGCATGAAAACAGTATTTAAGAGCTTGCAAGATATGATATTTCTGACCTCCCCGAAAGCAACTATAATCACATTTAAATTTGTCCCAGAAGACAGATAAATATCTCCTTGAAAAGTAAAAAATGCAGTTGTATCCTTTAAGCCTACTTCTGTGGGAATAAAAACATTCACAGTTTCTATGCACTCAGTATGGACCAAGAAGTTCTCTTATCAGAGAGAGAATAGACTGTAGTTCATTACTCAATAACTAAATTTGACTAACAAGTTAAAGGCTAGATTCAAATGGTACAAAGTTAACCATTAATTCTGCTTTAAAATTAAAAATATCCAAACCTAAGGACGCCTTCGGCTGGGGCTGCACGGCTAGAAGGCGCGTCCCCTGGGTGGTGGATAGGGGATCCCTCTCTGGAGGGTGCACCAGATAAAATTGAAGAAGGTGCCGCGAACCAACGCAGCCTAAGGGAAGGTCACCCTGACAGAAAAACCACTGGCCCTCCAAGTCATGGGGGTTGGGCAGGAGGCCAACTACCTCCTCTCGGAAAAAAAAAATAAAAAGTTGCAGAAACGACGAGCATCAGAAATGATGGAGAAAATCGGTAACGAAGCGAGGAGGAGGAGATGGAGCTGGATTGGTCGTGTCCTGAGGGGGAAACCGACGGAAGACTGCGCTGTGGCCCTTGACTCCAGAGCACGCAGCCGCGGACCGATCGAAGTGGAAGAACGATGTTCGCGCCTTGTGTGCCTCCTGGCACTGAGAGAATTCAGATCAGAAACCTAAGGACAGAAGAAAAAAAACCCACACAACTTTTCAATTTGCAAATATATTTAATAAATGGTGAAAAAGCAAAGGATAAAGTTAAGAAATGCAAATGGAGTAAAAGCCATGGCAAAGAAACTTCTCACTTGAAAACAAAGAAGCATTTCTGCTATAATACTTCTAGAACCCCCCCAACATAATAACCAACTCTTGATTTTTTTTTTTCCCCTGAAATGCTCAGTAAGAAGACATTAATATCCCTCCATACCAGCAAGCACTGCTACTACCGAACACTGAATATTATATGTTATGGGACAGAAGAGATTAAAGGATTGTTGCATCTCCTTCCTGACTTTCAAATACGTTCTGACCCTAACAGGAAAGGGAATCACATGTGATTACATATACTGTCTTACAAACATCCTCTTCAGTATAGTACCATATTTCTCCCCTTATTTTCCCAGAAATCTGCTGCTCAGATGTGAATACTGCACTATAACACACTCCCCCCCCCAACAGTTCTCACTCAACTAGATTACAAGACATAAGGGTGGTAGAGTGGTAGAACAGGGCTTTTATAAACATACATCCTAACTGTACAGACTCCTTCACTTGCCCAAATGCATCAGAGCATCTCACTGCAATGAACAGTTTCAGTTTAAAAACTTCTGAACATGAGCCAGCAGTGTGCCCAGGTGGCCAAGAAGGCCAATGGCATCCTGGCTTGTATCAGGAATAGTGTGGCCAGCAGGACCAGGGAGGTGATAGTGCCTGTACTGGGCACTGGTGAGGCCGCACCTCGAGTACCGTGTTCAGTTTTGGGCCCCTCACTACAAGAAGGACATCGAGGTGCTGGAGCGTGTCCAAAGAAGGGCAAGGAAGCTGGTGAAGGGTCTAGAGAACAAGTCTTATGAGGAGCGGCTGAGGGAGCTGGGGTGGTTTAGCCTGGTGAAGAGGAGGCTGAGGGGAGACCTTATTGTTCTCTACAACTACCTGAAAGGAGGTTGTAGCGAGGTGGGGGTCGGTCTCTTCTCCCTAGTAACAAGCGATAGGACTAGAGGAAATGGCCTCAAGCTGCGCCAGGGGAAGTTTAGGTTGGATATTAGGAAAAACTTCTTCACCGAAAGGGTGGTCAAGCATTGGAACAGGCTGCCCAGGGAAGTGGTTGAGTCCCCATCCCTGGAGGTATTTAAAAGATGGGTAGATGTGGTGCTTCGGGACATGGTTTAGTGGTGGACTTGGCAGTGATAGGTTAACGGTTGGACTTGATGATCTTAAGAGTTTTTTCCAACCTTAACGATTTTATGATTCTTGTTTTGTCTCACATATGCTAGTCCATTTTTCTCCAGCATATGAACTGCAAGTGTGGAAACAGAAGCTTACTACCTTCTTTTGTTTTTCTTTGCAGTTAGATGCAATACATTGTGCTTATGTACTTGAGAGGATCTCTACTCTGGGAAATTTACTAGACAAGACAGAAGCAAAACTATTTCTCCAGCACTGAACAGCCAGTTTGTGGCAGAACCGGAACAGAACCTGCATCTTCTAGGTTCTGTCTCCATATAGTAAAAAAGAAAACAACTCCAAGTACATAAAGATTATTAGTTTAAAAAGTAAACTACTCTTCTAGTGAGAAATGGATATTATAGAATCTTACTGCAGTACTTACTTGAGCTTGTGAAATAAATGTTACAATGCATAAGATTTTTCTTATTGTGTCTAAAATTTATGAAAATACATTCTGAAACAGAAGGAATAATCTTATTTTTTGTATGATTGTTTGATTCAGTCATTATAGTAATTACCTATGTAGGAACTTCACTATAGACTCCATAGCCAAATGTCTTAAAATTAAGAAAGCTGCTAAGTTGAAGGAATTGGGAACATATTTTAAAATAGTTTTATACTTTTTTTGTTCCTTTCTGGATTGCATAATGTACAAAGTAGTCTCCCAAAAATGTTCCCTCTGACTTAAAAATGAGTCATCACCAGGATAAATTTCTGTGATGTTTGTCCTACCATAGATAAGAAGGGAAATACTTCTTAAAAAAATTATTTCAAATGCTGTGTCACTAGACAAGCAAAACAGGTTAGTACCCTTGAAGAAAGCACTAAGCGCAAACACATTTTCAACACAACTCTCACATGAAAAAACTTTCTACTCTTGTTTCACAAACAGAAGAGTATACCAATTACTTCTTTTAACACAGAAGATTAGCTTTACCAAGCTCTTTGTTTGCATGGGGTGGGGGTAGGGTGTGAGTGTGTTTATTTTTAAACAAACTAAGGAGAGCTTTTTTGTGTTGAGGTAAACATCTCACAAGAGCTGCTCAATCCCCATTCCACCGACCACAAAATACAGCAATGCTAAAGAGAAAATCCACTCTCTCTGTATGCTAGGTAGGGCTGGTCCAGAGAGAATTATCAGACTGAATGTTTCCTCAACAACCTGAAGTCTTAATTTCCACTGCAGCTGTGTGTTTTTTTCACTAAGATCAGTGGTCTTTTTCTTGTGATCATATGATATCTCAGAGTCTAAAACCCATTTAAGGACCCAATTCTGCAACTCTGTGGTTAGATGCCTGGACTTCAGTAATGGGACTTTAAGACTAAGTATGGCTACTCACCATACTTCCAAAGAAATAAGTTATAGTACTGAAAAGCTGCTAAACATTTTGTTCAGATGAGATGAAAATTTAGGCATTACACTGAGAAAAATGAAGAACACTGGGCAGAAAGATTTAAAGCTTTAAAGACTGATTATGCTTTTATCAGACTTTTAGATGCTGATAGCAACTGTAGCATTTTCAAAGCTTGTATAACAGATTTGAAAGAGCAATTTTAAAAAAGTTGTGGGTTTTTTTTTTTTTGTAAAAAACATATGAACAAAGTGATTTTGCCAGGAAAATCCAGTTTAGCTGCCTGCAACATGCAAATTATGTAGGTCACCAAGACAAACATTTCTAAAGCGCGAAATCTTCAGCATCAAAAGGAGCGATGTAATTTGCAAAGAAACCAAGCACCATAATTGTCAGTAAAGTCTATGGGAGCTCCAGCTGTCCAGTAAACCCCTAAGAAAACAGATCACTTCTTTAAAAGCCTTAAATATGATTTCAGATTTATTGTTTCAGGCATACCCAATTTCAGACCTGGAAATATACTGTACTAGAAAATTTGAAGCCCAATGAACAAACAGCAAAAATTAACAGAATCTTACATGAAGATTGTGTACAATTTCTCAAGAGGTGAGAAAAGATGAAATGTCTTAGTTGTCTCTAGTTCCCATACAAATGAAGTCTTCCAAAAATGAAAAGCATGCTCTCCTTCATACCTATAAAACACACCCTGGCACCATACAATTTGAATTAGCTGAGGGCATGAATATTTTTCAGTATCTTGATTCTTCTATAGAAAAGTCACAGAAACTCCCACCTGTATAAAATACAGTAAAAGCTTCAGTAAGTTCAAATGTGTGTTGCTTTGGTTGGTTTTTTTTGGTTTGTTGTTGGTTTGGGTTTTTTTGTTTGTTTGTTTTGTTTTTCTCTCTTTTTGCTGATGATAATTTCTGTATCCTAAATGGAAATATGTTTCTATACCAAGAACAGATGCATGCACATGTATTCAAAGGAAGAGGCCACATATTTTCAGTGTCCTCTGATTCCTTAGTTATCCACATTAGTTACCAAACTTATTTTCTCAAACCTGCAAAGGTTTTTTAATTATTCTTAGGGGTGCTGACAGAATATATGTCACTGGCCCACCTCAAAAGTATTATCTTCTGAAAAACAAACCAACCCAAACCCCTGTGTTCTTTTTCAGTATTTTTTCATTTACATATTTATACAGCATGTCAGAAAATAAAATTTATTTTTCTCTGGACTAATTACTATTTATCCATTACAGTAGGATACACAATGTTGGTTTCACAAGTTTCATGTCAAGAAGTTCTTAATAAAAAAAGAATATAATACATTTTTTATTTCTTATAGCTAGAATTCAGTTATTTTGCTAGAGGTTGAAGTTCAGAATTGCAAAATTGTAAAACACATGTTAACAACTAAGTAGTAAACAGTTTAAATTACCTGTGTAAATATGGGGCTCTGCAGCTGAGTGGCAAAGCTGTAGGCAAACTAGAAACTTTTTCATGTGTTTCAGGGTCTATTAAAACGTCAGCTCCTATAGATGTATAGTTGTTATTCTCACATGTCTTCATTACATTCTTAACAGTATCTAAGTTACAGTGCACTAATGTCAATGACAAAGGGTATTTCCATTCTTCTGGGTAGGAGGAAACAGACCAATGCTGTGTAACCCAGGTGTATTCAGAAGAACAATTTGTGTAAAACAAAGGGACTCCATCTCTCTCTGGTCCTTTGGCTTGGTTGGTTCTCTGTATTTACCTTCAGCACAACCGTGTTCATTCTTATTCTCAATTCTTGTTTGTCTCGAAGACATTTCTGGAACAGAATTTTTACTTGATTTTCCATACTGATCTCTGGTTTGATAGTTGCTGTTCTTTTGCGAGGAGCGTAAGGATGCTGCAGATGACTAGTTGACTTTGCATAAGAACTCTATTGTAAATTCTTGCTGCAATTCTGACAGGTAAAGGTGAGCATAACCATCTACTGATGAGATCTTCACACTGCCATTCTCTATACATCTTGTCAGATCAGCCATAGCAGGGTCAGGCCACCTAACTTCTAAGACATCACTGAAAAGAAACTAATACAAGAAAAAGGATATGAACGTATTGCAAGATAAAAAACTACATGCTTGCCAGAAGTTACAGTGAAGGATTTACATTTAAATTAATTTGGTCCTTCTGCATGGTGATGTATGGCAAGAAACTTTACTCTGTGTTTATTTGCATACATGAACTCAAGAGGAAGCAAAATATCTAACCTTCATATCCACTTCCTCCTGTTTCAACAGGATTTTATCTAGCAATAAGGTTGTCATTTAATATTCATTCATAAACTATTAAGATACATGGCAAACTGACCAGGCACAACTGCCCACAGGCAGTAGATATTTGTTTCCAGTTGCTTCTTAAGAAGCACTGAAGAGAAAGCCTAAATTATCTTGATCATATCAGTTATCAGTAGAGTTCATGGAAAGTCCACATTAAAATTGTGTACATTAAAATGCCACATGCTCTGAAATAGTCTTTTTATTTATAAAATTAAAATAAGCCTGTAAAAATGGCATGTAACATGTATTTATGCATTTTTACCAAAACGGAAATTTATTGAGAACGTTTGCACAGCTATTGCTGGGATGTGGATAGAGCATATATCTGAAGAATTTAAAATATAATAAAGATTTGAGAGTTTTACAATACAACATTTGGAAAGTCTCAGAAGAATAGCCTCATCATAATGCAGTGATATTCAAGTACAGATTGCTGCTTCAATTAGCACTTTTGTTCAAAACAAACAAAAACCATTTTCACAGCATATGCCCTCGTGCTACCCCTTCTACAAAGACGAAGCAAATTATTCTCAACAAATTACTCCAAACAAGCACTGCATCTACCTCAAACCCCAGATTAAAGCTTTGCCCAAAGAGGAGATATAGTTACATGTAGTTTAAAAAAATGCACTACTCACATGCTGAAACTAGAAAAATTCTGTCAAGATAGAGAATGCTTTTCTAGTCATCTGCAAAAGTTCTGCCCCAAAAGGAGATATTTTCCTTTGTATTGTCCTTATGCCTGATCACTGCACAGAAGATATCCTTAGTCTGCTTTCATTTGAAGACTCCAGGTATAGCACTAGATAAACACAGAAGTGCAAACCCTCTCAAATAAGGTGTGGAAAAAAAAAAAAAGTTAACCAAAGATTATTCACACTCCTCATTTATTTTATCTCAATTTAATCAGCTTTGTCTCATTTGACTGACCTTTAATCAAATATGTTTCAGCCAGGATCATACTTTGGTGCAGCACTAGAAAAGCCTGGAGTCCAATAAAAGTGAAATATGACAGCACTAGTGTATTAGTAAGGTGAGAAAGTCTGCTGAAGATATTTGGGGCACTAAAGATGAAAATTTACCGTAAAGAATTGCAAAAGGACCCTAAAAAAAAAAATATAAAAGTGAGCAGACAATAAGGCTGCAGATAATATTTCAGTGGAGAAAAATATAATGTGATATAAATGGGAAAAGGCAATTCTAAGTTTTATATATAAAAGGATGGGCTCCGAGCTGACTACCACCACCCAGGAATGAGATCTTGGTGTTATGATTGACAGTTCCATGAAAACATACTCTACGTTCAGTAGCAGCTTAAGCAGTATATCAAATGTTAGAAATTTCTAGGAAAGGAACAAGAACAAAACAGAAGATAGAACTATACCGCTGCATATGTTTGTGGTTAACCTGCATTTTGAATACTATATGCAGTTCTATACAGGCCACACTGACAGGATCCTCCTTGTCAAGCTGCCCAGAGATGTGGATGGTTAGTGTGGCCAAAGCAGAACCTAAGCAAACCATAGTACTAGATTGCTTATGCTTGAATTCAAAACAAAGTAATACAGTATAACTGTAGAAGCGTTTTTGTACTCAGTGGCCCAGTAAAAGTAGTATTGTCACAGCTAGTAACAGGCCACAGGTCTTATACTAACTATGTCTTATGCTAACTGCAAAGCCCCAGGCTGACCCTTTAGGCTCATTACCAACTTGTTATGAGAACATGCTGAATAAACTGGAGCTTGCTAACTGTTATCTTGTTATAATGGACTGCTAAAGTGTGGGGAAATAGCAGAGGCCTTGAAAACATAGGCACTGGTTGAAAATAGAGGCCACTGAACAATAAACTGATAGTAAGTTACTGGTCACTGAAGAAGTACAATCTCAAGAGCTACAAAAAGACTGCTTTTGCTTTAAAAAAAAGCAGCAGCTAATAAATTGGGGGGGAGGGGACAGACAGACATAAGAAAAAAATCCAAGCAACAGGATAAGGCACTTACCATGGCTTGGGAAAGTTATCCCTCAGTATCCTGAAGCAGGTAGTCACGGTGGAAGCTAAATTAGAATCTGTCTAGAAATTCAGCCATCTTCCAGAAGAACAAGATCCTGGCCCAGGGGGAAGGTAGAAGGTTACCCACTAGTGCTAAGGACAGTGCATCAGCTCTGTGGTGCTGTACACTTGCAGTGAACGCGGTATTGCTGTTAAGGACCAACTGCTGTAAGTATGTAGTGATACTGTTTGACAATGTTTTTAACAACTAAATGTTAGCATGAAGTGTGTTTCTAATAAAACATCAGTCTAAAATTTTTAAAAACTTAAAACTCACCTGATTTATCAGGCTTCTAAAGACTCCCACCACAGTGCACACACTCAAATGCATTCAGCAGCAACACCAAATGGATGCTGATGAGGAGTAAAGCTCTTAAACAGTAAACAGGGGCTAGATGGACCTTCAGTCTGACTTGGGGTAGCCATTTCCACAGAGCAACACTCTGCCCTGGTCCTCTCTCAGGCCCCCTTAACAGACTCACACAGGTACTTAACAGGGGAAACAAAAGGATTCTGAACCTGACAGCCTCTCAGAAAGTACCATTGTATTTCACCAAGTCTTGTACAGCAAAGCAACAATATATAAAATAGTTCATTCTATCAAATGTACAAAATCCTAGGTTTTAGTCTTACTAAGAGTAAGCAAACTCTTTAGTGTTCAGCTGCAAAGGATATGCATAAATAGAGGACTAAGTAACATTTAAAACTGTAATTTAAAATGGCTGTATTCTGATCAAGTTGACAAACGCATTAGCCACATGCATGTTAAATTATGAATTATGTAAGTCTACTTTGTCAGACAACTAGGGACGTTTATTTTACAAAAGCATTACATATGTAAAACTCACCTTTTTTCTTTCTGGGGATATAATACATGAAGGTAAGTACAGGTGAGAAGAAAACTTGTTCCAGAAATCTAGAGCTCGTAGAAGCTGTTCCTAATTAAGCGTGAAAAAAAACAACAAAACAACCCCAGTAATATAATGAGTTTTTCTATGCAATAAAAACATTTTAGCGGATTTCATCCTCTTCTTTTCTGGAGCAGGATCCAAGAAATCCCCTCCATTTTACACAGAGCAACAACAATTTTGTTGGGTTGTGTTTTGCTTTGTGGGGTTTTTTTTTGTTTTGTTTTTTTGTTTGTTTTGTTTTTTCTTTTCCCTCCCCTATGGGGCACAGGTAACAGGACTTCTGTGCGACTCCCAGTTTCTGCGTTACAGGCTTCACAAGAATGCGGCAGGCAAGAGACACTACTTCCTAAGCAGCAATTCTTTTACTCCTGAATGGCAGTTCAAGTACTCTTCATTAAGACTGCTTTCCAAAACCTGCTTGCCTCCGATGGAGACAGTAACACAAGCCACACTCCTCCCGAGCCCATCTTCCCTTCCGCGGGGCAAAGGGCCTGACAAAGCCAACCCACCACGTACCCTGTAGGCACTGACGACGAAGGCAGCCCAGCGGCGGGTGGTCTCCGCCTGCTGGAGGGGGTGAGCAGAGGCGGGGAACGCCGCTTCATACAGGTACTCGAAGCAACAAGGAGACAGCAACAAGAGGGAGCCCCCCGCGTAGTGCACCTTCACCGAGTTGTCCCTGTACAGCACCATCACGCTTTCCACGTCCATCTCCCCGGAAGGGGCTACGCAGGACAACGGGGAATCAACAGAAGGCGCCCGTGGCCCGCCTCGCGGGAAGCCCGGGGCGGGGCGGCCCGCCGAGCTCCCTCCCTCCCGCGCATACGTTTATTTGGTGAATTTACCTTATCTTCCTGCTAACAGATAACAGGTCGAAAATGTGACCCAATTTATACACACATATGTAAAACAAGCTAGATGAAAATACAGACTGTGCCTTTTTACTTTAACTTTTTTTAGCTTTTATCACTATCTGCTGGAAACAGGGATGTCTCTTTTTATCTACAGAAGTACAGATTTCTTAGATCAGTATGTAATCATGGCAGAAGTACATTCAGTACAAATTCCCATTCTCTACAACTGCTTTCTCAGCAAAGTAGAGGGTAGGTCAACATCCAGTCAAGTGGCTGCAGACACAGCCATACATTAAAAGAAATCTGGTTCTATTTGTAATATCCTTTTTAATGATTATTATTCTGCATAGTACTTGCCTGAAGCAAGTTTCAAAGTATATATTTGGATTATGAATCCTCCTTTTATAACTTTTATTGTATGTAAATCTAGCAGTATAGAGATACTTGGTTTTAAAGCAAGCAAGTATAACATTTATAGGGCTGAACTAGGGTTCAGAAATACACATTCTAGTCCTGGCTGAGTTTTGAAGTATTTGTATTTTATCCATCAAAAATACAAATAATGGTACTTCTCTGCTTTATTACTTTTTATTATTTACAGAAGATGCATTATATTTTGCTGGCAACTTCACTGCTATGGTCAGAACTCTAAGCATAGGAACTGTGGAAATAGGTCAAGTAGGCTGAAGTAGAGGTGGCAAATCAGCAATTCACAGAGTGCAAACAGTGCAGTATCTTCCTTGCCTTTTGGCCAGAATGTCATTTTCTGTTCCTGTATCAACTACAAGGATCCACAGGCATAAACTGGATGATTAGAACTATAATTGATTCAGAGAAAAATTGCAAACTTGAACTATCACCAATTGAATGAGTTCTGTGCAGTAGGAAAGAAAGGCAGAATGTGATAATGAAATACTGGCCCAGAGAGAAATAAGCCAACATTCAAAAACCTCAGTGACCATCTGTTTTCCTAATAAATAAATAAATAGGCCAATAGCACGAAGTCCTTAGCAGATTTGAAAAGATATTACTGAGAAAAAGTTAACTTCATTTCTGAATATGTAACTCTGCATGTGGTTTGCTTTTGAATGAAAGAAGCACCTCTTGCAGCCCAGTTTGAAACAACTTAAAGCAAAGTGTGATTTTCAAATACTAAACATTTTCTTTAAATCACAATTGAGTTGCCAGGAGTGGCAAATATTGTGCATACTACTTCTGATGTGTGAAGCTTGGTCATGTGCCAGAATTTGAATGCAAAGGATGTTTCTTTTCAGAACCAGCACTAAAGAAGTTTGCTTCACTTCTCCCCTAAAGTTTCCTTTCCATGTTTCTGTGCCTTCACTGGCTTACATTATGCCACAAAGAAAAGAAATTTTTTAAAGGGTTGTTTATCTGTAAGGTATCATCCAGAAACTTGTAGATGAAAAACACTTTTACACAGTGCGCTTAAGACTTGTAAATGCTAAAATTCAGGTGAAATCTTTAAACCTCTCAAGACTCACCTCTATCATACACAGAACTACTGGCAGTTAAAAGTGGGCAGAGAAGCAGCAGATGGCGATTGTGACAGTGCAAAGCCTGCTTCTTTCTTTAGCTCTCTCACATCTCATTCCAACATCACTAATTTGGTATTAGACTCCTGTGAAATTTAAGACAAGTAAGACAGATTGTTAAACATTTAAGGCAAAGGTTATCCTGTCTTCCTTACTCAGTAGGACAGAGTTAAAACCAATTTTTCCTTACTGCAATACAGGCTTAAAGCTCTTACAAACCTTCATATGCACAGACACCACAAACTTCTCCACTCTTTTGAGCAAAAGTCCCACTTTGATTTTTCAGTATTGCTGGTGGAGGGAAAAAAGCTTATTTTGCAAACCTTGATCTGAATTGCCTTAAATATACAATTCCTAGTTCCCAAAATTTTTGTATGGGATGACTTAGCATATTTCTTATCTACATCTAAGACATACTGTCTCCACAAGCTGACAGAGTATACATCTGGAGTCTGACAGCTACTTTTCAGGGGGAAAGAAAAAAAAAAAAAAAAAGGCACTTATACAAAAGATGCAAAACTAAACATGCAAGGCAGAGTCTCTTGAAGACACTATTACCTTACTATAATGCATATTTGAATGCAAAAAAAAAAAAAAAAAAAAAACAACAAAACACAACAAACCCAAACTTTTTTAAAAGCAAAAAGACAAGATAGTGTAAATTATACCAAAGGAAACAAAGCTAGTTAAATTTTCTCTTCAAAACTCCAACCTAAATGAGTATGTTAAATAAACATCCAGAAAACAGTCAGTGCTCACTGTATTAGCAGACACACAAGTTATTTCACCAAACAGATAATTATTTACATGCATATTTACAACATGTGTTCTTTACAGTAGCTACCTTTCGGGAAATATTTCCCATTTGTTTCTGGTAAGGGGTTCTACTCAGTCTAACCAATAACAGGTAACAGGAAGTAGTACAACAGTTTGGCAACAACAATGGTGTATCCTAGGAAGACTAACAGGGTCAAAAAAGAGCAGCTGGCTTCAGAATGTTAACATTTATGAAATATATGAATTTACTCAAACTACAAAATTAAAACAAGCTATATAAAATAATTAAAAGAATGGAGAAAGTTACAAGGGTTGCTGGAAGGTTAGACATGTTAGATACATTCAAAAAAATATATTAAGCACTGCACATACTCTTGGAGAAGCATGGGTTAAAACAATTATATTCATGTAGTCTTGAAGAACACAGCAAATTAAAGGATAGTTTTTGCTTGTAAAAGTTGAAAATAAGCTTACCTGAACCAAAATTCTTGAAAGCACCTGACTTCCAAAATACTGCTTGCTTTTTCACATATCAACATATAACATGTTTATTCCAGGAAAAAGAGTCCAGACCTCACTCATGTTTTAGAAGAGGAAGGAAAAGGAAAGAAACAAAACAAAAAAACACCCCCCACAGAACAAACCCTTCACAAACCACTTCTCATGATCTCATGATTGTGATCTATGGGGGGGGGGGGGGATATCTGTATTTGGATCATATGCTCCTTAGTTAAAAAAAAAAAAATTCAATACCAGATCTTGTATATGGCAAAAAGGATAAGTCCTAATGTATACTAAACCAAGCAAGCAATTAAATTTAGATCAAGTTATTCTTCCCCTTTCACCCCCCAAGGGAAATTTTATGGGACAGTTCCCCATTAAATTTTAATTTCCATTATGATACTTCTAAAGTCAATTTTATTGCAGCCAAAACACTGTTCATATACCTGTACATAAAATAAACTATGATATATACACAACATATTAAGTTACAGGGCATAAGTTTACAATTTTTGGCAGATTCTGTTTAACAAAATGAAATTGTGTAACTTTAGTACTTGGAGAAACTAAACTTCCTTATTTTGGTACAAGTGTTGTGTCTCCCCCTGTATTTTAACCATACTTAAACTGGTTTAATAAACTAACGTTAATGTGTAACATCTCACTGTTTTCTCTTATGTTCTGATTCTAGACAGAATTTTTCATATGCTTCTTCAATTTCTGGATCCATCTTGTCATCACAGTCATCAAAATACCTAAAAAAATAAAAAAAAAAAAATCACCAATTTAAGTTTATGTACAGATTTTCAGAAACAGTAAATAGGTGAAATATTTATGTAGATGTCAAGAATAAAACAGAGCTTTATAAATAGTAGTTAACTATGACATTTACTAAAAGGGAACTAAGAAGAAAAAAATTATGGGTACTAGGAAAACAAACAGAAACCTCAAAGCAGCATAGATATGTACAAATTGCTACAGTTTGTCACCATTTTAGATCATCTTATGCTGTCCACAGGTTAAAAGACAGAAAGAGTTTTCAAGAGAATAGAAAAAATGCAATAATGCAATACAAGCTTTCAAAAATTTAATAATTCATTTGCACTGATGTATTTACAAAAAACATAATTAGCATCATATTAGCATAATTTTGGTTGGTTAACATCCTAGTTCAAATACTGCCATCAACTGTCTTGGTTGCACACTACTCAAAAACATATTTATATAGAAAACCTGTATTCCTATTTGTTGATATATGAAAGAAGGCAACCTTAATTCACCTCCCTTTTGCATCTGCATTATATTACCTTCTATTACATGGTAACCAGTCTTTCAGAAAAGATCTCTCTTTTAGGTCAGAGAAAAGACTGGATCCCATTAATGATAATCAGTATTGCGCAAAGTGGAGACTACCACAGAGTTTCAAAATAAAGCTGAGAAGTGATGGGGATCACTTAACAGCTTGCTTTCTCCTCACGTTATTGGGAAATAACTTGAGTGTTCCTTGTTTTCTCTAGGTCCAACTGGAGCGTTCATCACCATAAACCAGGACAACAGAGTTATAGCTTGAACATGATAGCGTATATAATTCTAAACAACCTTAAAAAAAGTCAGCAGCTATTGACTCTCAAAAAGTGTGCGTTAGTTTCAGGTGCCCAGTTTATTATCTTCTGTGCCTTAGTTCCAAACAAAGGAATCTGCATGCCTCATCTGCACAGAGGCCATAAACGGTGTGTTCTGCACAAAACCACAGTAAGCGCTACAGAAACATATAATAAGGAAAGCATTTTTTCTTGAGCACTGCACATTAAAGAAGCGGTTTACATATTTATTTTATTTGTTCATCCTTTCCTGTAGAAGTATAGGCTTGAGAAGGAACTCGACATAGAACCCTTCTCCCTGATGTCAATCATGAGAAATAGCTGACAGATCAGGATAGATTTGTCTAAGCTTTTCTTAAGCCTTCAACAAAGAAGGTTCCACAGTCACCTTGCATGAAGGTTGATTCAGTCTTCCACATGTCACTCTTCAGATTTGCTGTGTTTAACTGCTGTCTGTCTCCATTTTGCATTTAATTTGTTCTAAGCACAGCAGTTCACGAGGGTAGTTATTTCCACAGTATGAGCTTGTTGATTTCCAATGACATATTTAATTTATCTTCCAAAGTTCCTACAACTCCCCTCAGCTAGGTGCCATCTAAAAGTTTCCTAATTTACTAACAAAAATATAAATCCAGACCAGCACTCTTATCACACAAAAACAATACTGAAAATGTTTTTGGGTATCAAATCATGATCTGAAATTCCTCCTTCAACCAGATGAGTACAAAGCTCAGAACAATTTATTTTAGACTGTATTTCTTTTACTGGTTTCCTATCAAATTCTTATAAACCGGTGTCAGAAAGTCAGACTATATTCCTATCTATTGCTTCCCCTTTTGCCATTAGGTTGCTTTTCTTGTTCTACAGGAATACTGAATAGCCATTTAATTGAGGGAATACTACTTATCCTGAGGAGAGAAACTTAACAACCTCCTCCCTTTGAAAGACACCAAAAATTTTGTAATTATCTCTAGCTAGGACACGTATGCACATCAGTCAAATGAATTCAGGTTGCCTCACTACCAACACTTGAAGGTCTGGTGCTTCATTTTGCTTGCAAATTTATTTTTTTAAAAACGTAGAAGAGAGTATGTTTGTACGTGTGCAAAAATATCTGAAATTTAATTGCCCTACTCAGTTGGAGAAGTATAAAATTTGTTTCAGACTTGTGTGATTACAAACCAACTTACATCTGAACAAATACATAACTTCCATTGTAGGGCTAAATAATATTATTATTTAGTTTCATTTTTGTCAAGATTGGATTCCTAAGTCTGCAGTAAAAACAACTACTGTTAAAAAAACCAAACACTATCACTCAAAAAGAAAACATACTGATCTCCAGGTCCTGATAAATCTGTTCCATTTTCTTCATAATCTGGAAACAAATCCTCTCTTTCAAGCAGCTCTTGGTATTTTTCTTGGTAATCTGGCATAGTAAAAATGAGACCAAGTAATATATAAGACTAGCCCTCTAAATTAACATACATCTATACAGTTTGAAAATAGCCTATTTAATGAAACCATAAATGGCACAAAACATATTCTAGAAAAAAAAACTCCTGCTACAGTGTTTTCTCAAGACATCAATCAACCTCTAAGAATGATACCTATTTTCCCAGAGAACTGTAGAAGTAGTCACAGATGTCTTTACCTCAAATGATGTCATGCCATGTTGTGCTCAGATTATAGAAAACAAAGAAACCAAGGAAGAAACAAACCCTTTTGCTACTAACAATGGACAAACAAAAGAAGACTTGAAGATTTCTGGCTTCCTGGAGAGACCAAGCACTGAGAACTATGGCACAAATTCTTCTGAACTATATGAACTCAAATGCACATTCTCCATTTCAAACATTTACCTTCTTTTAATACAGAATAAGACATGCGTTACACAAAGCCAAGAATTCAGACATAATTTTGTCTTTTAAGTTGTATGAGTTTCAAATATTTTAAGAACAACTTTTTATGTACTTCAACAGGACATAAATTTAATTACAACTTTTTAAAGAAGATTGAGAAGACAGGTATACTAAGCTTGTGACGTACCTGGATCTGCTGCAGTGAAAGGAACACCATCAGAAGTGTAAAAAGTTGGTTCATTCTAAGAATAAAGTTATACAGTAAGTTATACATGTTCAGAGAGACAGCTACTTGTAGCTTCCAGCAATGTAATTGTCTATGAATTAAAGTTAAATTCACATTAAATTAATGAACTGAAGTGTCAGTACATTCTTACCATAAAATAGTTTGGGTCATTTTCAGGGGTAGCTTCTGTATGTGGACAAGTTCCATGAACTCTACCCCAGTTACTTGATCGTAGTTCTACTAGTTTCAGAAGCATATGTTTCACATCTCTGAAATAAATAGAAGCATCACAAAAGTTAGTGTTTTGTGCTAAGCAATAATTGGGCTATATCTTGCATATACTAGATAGCTAAATCTCAAAAAAGCTCCAAAAAGGACAAAATTTGGTCCAGTCTGCAGATAATTCTGAGTTAGTTTTTTTTCCTGCAAGTCTAGATGCTTTACGTGTCCCTCTCAATTATGACACACACTCTCTACTTCCTCTGTGGTGAAGGAGTCCATATGAAACAGAAATTGCTATAGTTTTTAAATCAAGATACCAAAATTGCAGCACAAGTCGAGGAACAAATGCTTTTCTTATAAGAGGATAATACTGGGGAAAACAGGGGGTGATCTTCAAATTGCATTTTAATAATCTAATTTATGCTTCTAACTTTAGCTCTCTAATATACATTGAAACTCTGTAAGTCAACAGTGAAAAGTAATGTCTCCAATACATTAGATGCCACCACCCATTTAATCCCTAAAATAAGAGAAAATGCTTTCTTCTTTAAGCAAGTCCACGGAGAAGAGTTCAGTGAGTCTCATTAAGGAAAAAAAAAAAAAAAAAAATCTCTTTGGTTGCTTCCTCTATTAAAAGAGGTTCATGCTTCCGTGTCTTTGAAGCCTCAGACTTGTGCTATTTTCTCTGGTTCTTGAAGCAAGATTTTCCTCATCTTCCCTGGGAGGCAGCTAAATTACAACCAACAGATGCTACCAGCTACCTGCTGTCATCCCTCCATATGGCAAGAGATCAGGTCACAATGTCTGAACCCTCTATAGGTTTTTAGTAAGTTTGCAAGAAGCTGAGGATGAAACACAGCAGAATAAAATAACCTCATGCATGCAGTTGATTGCAAATTGAGAAACAGAATACATTAGTCAACCACTCATTCTTTTCCAGCCTGTAGTAAGAACCTACCAAAAAGGTACATTCTCCAGAAAAAGCATATTCCATTTTGCCCTTACATTTACAGTGATTTGTATACTATGTTTAACGCTGTTAAATTCAGATTTAAAAGTATAAACTATGAGATATTGCCATGTCCTGGTTTCAGCTGGGATAGAGTTAATTTTCTTCTTGGTAGCCGGTATGGGGCTGTGTTTTGGGTTTAGGATGAGAACAATGTCGATGATGAGACACTGATGCTTTGGTTCTTGCTAAGTAGTGCTAAGCTGTTGCTAAATAGGTGCTAAGTAGTGCTTACACTGGTCAAGGACTTCTCAGCTTCCCCTGCTCTGCCGGGTGCACAAGAAGCTGGGAGGGGGCACAGCCAGGACAGCTGACCCAGACTGGCCAAGGGGCTATTCCATACCATATGACGTCATGCTCAGTATATAAGCTGGGGGAAGAAGGAGGAAGGGTTGGACATTTGGTGTGATGGCGTTTGTCTTCCCAAGTAACCGTTACGCGTGATGGAGCCCTGCTTTCCTGGGGATGGCTGAACACCTGCCTGCCGATGGGAAGGAGCGAATGAATTCCTTGGTTTGTTTTGTTTGCATGCACGGTTTTTGCTTTGCCTATTTAACTGTTCTATTTTATTTTACTTCAATTATTAAACTGTTCTTATCTCAACCCACGAGTTTTCTCCCTTTTACCCTTCTGATTCTCTCTCCCATCCCACCGGTGACACACGGTAAACCACGACACACCACTATTGTATTTTTGTATTTATACGTGCTTTTAGAGCCTAAAGCACTTAAGGGAGATTTCAACACTTAAAGGTTTTAAAACAAACAAAAAAACCCAAACAAACAAACAAAAAAACCCCACACACACCCCCAAAACAACCCCCAAACCAAAACACCACCACCATCTCATCAAGTAGAACATGCATCTCTAGTAAAAGATAAAAACCAAACCAAAACCAAAAATATAACAAAAAGTAATTTTCAATTGGGGGGGTGTTTGTTTGATGGGAAGTTACCCAAATATCACCTTATTTTCTGTAAATGAAAGTTTTAAGGTAATGTTTTGGACATTTTTAAGGTGTTCTGTTTAATATAAAACAGAACACCGCACATCAATTTATCATCTTCTCACCTGCTACAGTTTGCATCCAATACAACATTTTCAATTCTCTGAATCATTTCCTCCATATAATTCTTTCCTTTTTCTTTCCAGGCATCTTCTAAAACTGAGCCTGTCAACTAAAGACAAGGGATTAGTAATTTTTTTTTTTTTTAAAGCAAATTATAAAACTTTAAGAAACTGTCAACAGAAGAGATTCTGTAACAATCCAGAACACTTAGATGTATTGTGCAACTACCTGAGGGTTGAAGGTCCCAATCTCCTACATTTTTTTGCTAAACAGATTAATAGACCTTGTAAATAGTTTATTTTAAACTATAGACAGTATGGTAACTCTATGCCCAATGTTTATGTTGTCTAGAAGTTCACAGCCACTTCCCTCCTTTCAGTCTTGAAACATGATTTTGAAACAGCTCTCCAGCAATTTAATTACACTGTGAAACAGTCACATTACAACAAAATGCATACATGTTACTTTTTTTTTTTTAATATTGCAGTGATTTCTTGTGAAAAATCGTTACACTTCATCTTTCTGAAGTTGCGCATCAGCGGGACATGGAGATTGCATTTGACCATACTGTTACGTGGGTCACCTTGACACCGAAATATTGCAACATTCTAAATCCTGTTTGAAAGGACTAACAGCATTTGTCAGGTCTTAATTGTTTTAAGTACATGCTATGAAAAAAAAGAGACCATATTTTTGCAGATGCTGCCACAGGCTTACCTGAGAATAACAATAGGTTAGTAAGCTTTAGAAAGACTTCAGTAAACATACCTAGCATCAGACATGCCAGAGAATTTCATCTGGGGGTGTGTGTGTGTGTGTATGTATTTTTTATATATATATATATATATATATATATATATATATATATATATATATATATAAGGAGCCAAGAATTATCTGACCAAGCCAGCCTGAGTTTTAATATATCAAATCTGTGAGACTGAAGCTGCTGCTGAGAGCGCTTTAGCAGCAGACAGTCTAGAACTGCTGTGGATGAAAGCCTTTTCTGTTAAGAATAAGTACTTCATTGCCCAATAATTGCACAGTAGGAGATGAGAGTTAAACTACGAAAAATTAGTTTGCCACTATGGTCAAAGTAATTAGCAATTCCTGATCTACTCAGAATAAATATTGCATGATCCAGAAATGCTTGGAATGGCATCCAATGATACAAAGGAATAAAATGCAAAGATAAAAGCAAGCATCTCTGTCAGCACTTGTTTCACATTCCCAGTTTTCTACTGTGGTCCTGCCTTGATCCTAGGTAATTAGATAACACCACCAAGAAGGTGTAATTAAAAATAAATATATTGCAAAGCAAACAGGTGAAAAAATCTGTATCTATCACTATATTAAATGGAAAGGACAACAGGAGACATTTATTGCTTCAGTAGTGAAACCAAGGTTTCATGAGGTAGCCCAGTCTAGCTACAAATGTTGGAGTGTATCTGTAGATACTTTGAGACATCAGAAAATACTTGCATTAAAAAACAACCAAAAAACCCCACAAAACTGTCTTTTATTCTGAAGCCAAATAAATACTTCTGTGAATTTTCACAGAAATAGTGAGCCCTCGCATCTTCTTTGGAGAACAATCAGAAAACAAAGCAGCACTGGAAAGCTTCCCAATTTGTGTACTGTCTTTCTGAAAGGTTCTTCAGTGGGCCTTACCTCAGGAAATCACTTTCAACATAAAGACTGACTGCAGGAGTGAATATGCTTGTTGAACACAACCTCACACTTGCTATGAAGTAACCTGCTTAAACATCCAAACTTCATTTAAAGGGTTTAAAAACTGTATGATGCAAAACCTTTCTTCCCTATTTACCATATCAAAAGAAGCTCCCAGAATTGGAATTTAAGATAGAAGAGTCTGAAAAAATTATAGAGTGGGAGGAAGGGGGAAGAATGAGGAAAAACAAACTGACCAACCACAAAAATCAGAAACAAAACTCCATAAAAATACTGTTTAGCTTTTGACCTTCATTCCTAAAATAAATTGTTTTCCCAACTATGAGTATAACCATGGCTTGTGAAGATAAAAGTTTCTCCCTGCATAGAGCCTATTTTTTTCCTAAGTAAAACTTGAGAGCAAAGAGGCTTGTCTTCATCATGAAAGAGAAATATTTCTACAGTAGTAATGATGCAGACAATACAGTAGGAAATAACCAATATAAAGAACCTTTTGCTGAAAAAAAACAAACAAAAAAAAACCAACACACAAACACACAAAAAAACCCCCCAAAACCCTCAAGTGATAAACCCTAACTGCTGAGTGTCCTTCAGAACAGAGAACATACCCAAAACCCCACAATTCATTCAAGTTGGTAACAGTTTTCTCCCACACCAGAAGTGGCAAAAGGAGAGCTAAAGGGATTGCTTACTCCTTTGCACCTTGGCTTCAGTTCTACTGCTCTTATATGTACACAAATGGCCTCGCATTTTACTTTTAGAGTAATACGTTACTTTTTTTTGTTTGCTCAATTTCATAATAGCACTAAGGAAAAAAAGTACAGCTTGCTCCACTAATGATGTAATGCATAAAACTCCATAAATATTTCCTCATTTGCAGTTGTTTCCTCCACTGTTCCCAAAGGTACATCCATTGTCTCAAAAAGAAACATAATGCTCCCTGCATACCTTTCCTTGTCTAGTAGGGCTTTTTGAAAAAATATTCTTCCCATTATCCAAAGCCTTTCTGCTTTCTCTTCCCAATCTTCAAGCACTTCATTCAGATATGCAAAAATTCTCATCTTTCTGACAAGAAATACTTTCATAAGACATTGTCACCTACACTTTATGCATTCCAGAAGCACAACCCACTGACTTCATGCATTGCTCATTTCTTTTTTGAGGCATCCAGTTAAAGCATTCGCAAGACATGGAAGCATATGAGCTGGACATCCAAGAATGACAGGCAGTTGCTTAACTCCAATAATGGCTACCTCTGTTAGCCTGGATCTTGAATCTGTGGCCCAGGAAACCATTCTAGCCTGTGGCACAAAGAAATAGGCTTTCACTTGATTTTTTTTTTTTTCCTTAATTTTTTTTTTTTCCACCAGTTCACCAGCAAGAACCATATATGACCATACCTCATTTTCCTCACTTTCCACTGTCAGCTGTCATGTATTCTATTTTTACTTATCCCAGATGAAAAAAAACTCAAGAAGAAAAAAAAAAAACAAAAGTACCTTAGTATTTGTTTTTAAAATATATTATGATCTACATATAATTATATAAACAAGTAGCACTCATGAGCTTCCCTCTTCTATTCACGACTATGATGATATATTAAAAAAAAAAACAACACTTTTTTTCCTTTTAAAACTACTGTCTCACCTTCAGCAGTTTCACTGCACATATCAAATTATTATCCACAGGATTAGAGAAGAGCGTATTTAGTAATTCCCAAAGGCCTTCTTGAAGAATTTCTGCTCGCGTTACCTGTCCCTTTGTTCCTTTAATCTGCAAAATATATTAAAAAAAAAACAAAACAGAAAAAAAACCAAACCATATTTAAAAGACTTAAGTTTTAGAAATTAATTTAGTCACATTTTCTCTCTCTCGAATGCTGTATGATATGGTTTGGGATTAACATAGTTGAGCTCTTCCGTTGGAAGAATATGTCAAATACTGTAACTATTCTAGAACACAGACTTTGAGTAGTATCCTTACAATTCTGACATATACATAACAATGCATGTCTAGCATTTTGTTTCTCTGCTAATAAATTGCTAAAAAAAAAAAAAAGCTGCAAAACGCCTGGCAAGTGGTCCACATCATCCCAAATTCTCAGAATCCCATGTTCTTTCTCATCCTATGTTATACATTCTCTAGAGCTGTAGAGTAGCTTACTTCTAGATGGCACTATTTATATATTTTAAAAAAAATTATATAAAATGGTTTAAAAATAAACGGTATACTCAACCAAACTGGGCAACTCCCCCTCCCCCAAACCCTTTGGAAAGCTTCCTTTTTACTTCTAGAAAGTGAAAGTTAGATCTCAAGGCCCACTTATGAACAAAAATGGAAGAGTTTTCTTTCCTCATGCCAGCAGAACATTTTTATAGTATCTGCTTAAATCAAACCTTTGAAATAATCCAGTCAAAAATATATTTTTAAGGACACTACAAGCAGTTAGTGAACTTACTGAACTCACAGGTATAAGAGTCAAAGAATGTATATGTGCAAAAAAAGTGTATGTACACATAAAAAAAAAAAAGTGTTCTAAATACAAGATTTCATGCTTCATGCATAAGCCAAGGACTCAGCCTTCAGAAGAAATCTTTTTAAAGGTCTGCATTTTTAATTGTTCATTTTGAAGATTCCCACATCTTCCTCAAGCATTTGATAATAGCTCCTATTAATCGCTGAATACTCAATTACATGGGTTATTGATCCTGATCTGCTTCTGCTAGGTTGTAACATTTCCTATGTTGGTTAAGTGTAGTAATCTGGTGGGTTTACCAGACAAAAGAAAATACCAAAAGCTTCATTTTAAAGGTGGTTTACGGTTGGTTCTTTTTATGAGTTCTTACACTTTTTTTTTTTTTAATCTTTATACATTTCTCTTCTGATGATCTTGTCCTTTTTTGTTTATCTGTTTCTTGGACACACGTTAAAATGAAACTGTTCTAAAGTCTTTACTTTATTCCCCTCTCCCTTAAAAAAAACCAAAAACACAAAACCATAACACCACACCTCAAATGATACTCCATTTTAGTGTTTACCTAAACACAACAAAAATTAATGAAGAACCATCTGACATGCAACTTTCTTCTTACCTCTAGGTTCAGGTAAAGTTCAGCTAAGAACAACACAAAGGCATGAAATTGTTCTCGAGTAGTCTCATCTCCTTTGGCAGCTTCATCTCTGTTTTCATATTCTGTTCGACACCTGAAAACATTAAAACAAAAATCATATAATCTGTAGACATCCCAACATATGTAACATGCTACTTATTTAATAGAATGCTAAGAACTTATTCACTGCATTAAAACTGTTAAATGCTGAATGCTAGGAAGTATGATTTGTGAAGGAAGTGAGAGGACTTCACAAAGGCAATGTGGATTTTTGTCCTTCTAGATGAACACATATGATTACATGATTGTGTTTTCAAGCACAGAGATATCTAAGACAGCAAAATAAAACAGAGCAAATTGCAACATGTAAAAGACAGTTACACAGTTTATATATTAGAATATGGGTCCAGGAAGTTTAACATAGGCAGCCAAACATCAACAGAAATAAAGTAGGTATACTCTGAAAAACATTTTCCCCCTTTCAGGGTGCTGCCCACATTATCTTAGATGTCTTTACACTTATTCGATAAATTCTTTATCTCACCATTTTAAGTGACAGTGATGCATAATTTAGATATAAATGCAAATACTGAGGATTAAGATAACATGGCAGTGAGGTAATTTTCTAGTATTCAACAACTGTATCAAAAAATATACAAGTTTACATAGCAGTTCAAAACCAGAATTAAAAAATATTTGAAATAACAAAGAAAGCAAGACAACCTCCAATGTATTCTCAATGGTTATGTAATAGATTGAGAAATACCTGAGAAACTGAAAAATCTACGGAGTTGAAATAAAAAATTTCAAGTAGAAACTTGGGCTGAGAAACAGGAGTTCTCTGTATTCATATTGTTAGCTTGTTAATCTCCCTCCCCCCCCCCCCCCCCCCCATTCCATCCATATTAGCAATAAAAACATAAGCAACTTCAAATTTATGGGTTCAGGGTGCTAAAAGGAATGTTATCTATTGGGTTGACTTTAAAACCAGGAATCAGATAAATCCAACATTAACAGGGATTTCCTTCATGGTATTGTTCAAGTAACAAACATGATTAAAAAACCCACAAGATAAAAAATTCAGCTTCTCCATAAGGTACCACTGCCGATTAACAGCAATGCATTTTGATGATGATCTAAGTTTATCATGCCTTTGCTCCTAAACATAGGTGGACCAAGTGAAACTTTTAAAATAAGCAGCAATTCTGAAGTTTAGAAAGCCAAAAGTCCTTAAAGAAAAACACAATTAAATAAGTCCTGACAAGAGTCAATATATATATGTGCATTTAGTATACTTTTAAAGTTGACTGGCTTTCAAATTTACCCTGTAATTCAGTATCAATCTAATATACTCGGTTCAAATAAGCCTACAGAACCCCAAATTGAATCCTATTTCCATATTAAAAAATATAAAAATATTTTAAAATATATGTATTCGATATTCAGTATGTAACTGTGCTTTAATAATCCTCAATCTAAACTTCTATTTTAAATCATACCTCTTTGCACGCTATGTTAAGAGTTACATACAAAAGAGGAAGACACTTGACCTGAGAAAGTAACAGGCTTAAAATGACATGCCAATACTGACCTTTGTAGTAACAACTGTCGGAAGTTCCCACTTTGTGGACTAATGGTTAGATGGTGAGATAGATAGTTACACAACCGTGCTCCCATGTAGGAAAAATTTGGGACAGATGTGGCCTTCCAAAATAAAAGTGGAAAAATAAATTATTCATAAAAGTCATGATTAGGTTATCAGGAAACATCTTTAAAAGCTTTTTGGAAAACTGTGTTTAACAACAGTTGACTAGACAACTGAAGAGCAGAAGATTAATAATTACTGTTTCTCATGTTAATTTTTGTATCTCATCAACACTTTGCTATATGCATTTCAGCACTTAAAAGTTTATTATGTGATTTTGTGGCTTTAAGACAACCACCATTATGCCATGTGTCCTCAATTCTACTTCTCCATTGTGACCTACACCAAAGAGTGTCTGAAAGTCACTTACAAACTGTTTATTTTAAAAAAAAAAAAAAAAAAAAAAAAAATCAACAGTGGACATTAAGACACTTTTTCAAGGACACACACTCTCTTAAGGAGCAATGAGTGCATTAATACAAAATAAATAAGTCACCTTCATTCAGTCTAAGTGCTATTTATCCCAGAATCTATTTTGGGCAATAGTGAATGCCCAGGAAAAGAGCACAAGAACATTGCAAGTAAAGATAAATACTTTCTCCTGTACATGCTCCAGCAAATTGCAGAATAGCAAACTCCTGATTCAAATGCTAAAACGGTATCATTACAGTTAATAGCTCTTGATGGGTCCTTTTTTTAAAAAAGCAAAACAAAAACAAGTTCAAAACAAATCCTGTTACCGTTGAACATTTATAGTTTTATCATCTAAAAACAGGTGGTGGCAACGAAATTCCACAACATAAGTTATACACTGTCTGAAAAATATTTTGCTTTAAATCTGATACTTGAAAATTCCAAGAGGTAGAAAAAATTGGGAATTCATTAGTGTCTACATTCAACCTCTCTTAGAACTTAAAGTAGAACATCCCCTTATTTTGGCAATTTATTACTGTTCATTTGTTTTGAACTCTCTTCTAACAAGACTTGAATTTGAAAGTATTTCTCAGATACAGCTTCAGTGAAAAGAGGCTCTGGTCTAAGTAACTATCAGCTCTGCCAAAAAAACTCAGGGATGCTAAGAATTCATTAAACTTCTCCTTTGGCTTTCTCATCTTTAAACGTTTCTTTTACATCTTGATCATCTATCAGCACTATAGACGTACTTGCATGCTTCTGCTTCTAATTTGTTTGAAAAAAGCATCTTGCCATTAGCATGTCAGTGCATTATAGCTAGTTACCTTCTACAGGCAGAGGAAAATATGCACTCAATGTAATTGTACTACGTGCATAACGCTGCTAGAAAGAACCGAGTTGTCTTTGGAAGATACTCAAATTTAAGTAATTAGTCAAATCGACTTTAGTTTCCTTTAAGAGGCATGTGAAATAGCTAACAAGCTTTTTGGTGCTTTGGTTCAATCAGTTGCTTGGACTAGAAGAGGTGCCCCCCTTTTTATAAGGCAAAAATATATCACTTAAATTACACTTCTCTTTCCTTAAAAAAAAAAAAAAACCAACCACAAACAAAAAAAACCAAAAAAAAAAAACCTACCAAACAAACCAACAAACACCAACAAACACAAACAAAAACACACCAAAAACACCACACAACCAAAGCCCACAACTTCTTCAAACCTCATCTGCATTTTTTTTTTTTTTTTTTTAAAAACCATTATCTTCCCAATCAATTAGTCTGTATTTGTGGTTGCATCAAATACGGAAACAATTCAATTTTGGGTATTATGACCTGGCACAGCATGCAGAGACCAAAGAAAACCACTTCACATCATCTTAATAATCAATCATTATAATGCAATAATGTCTTCCCTGAATTATTGTTGCTTGGTAATCCTAGTTTATCTCCGACTCAAAAAAAGTCAGAATCTAAGCATGAAGGCTAGTCTACCAATACGTATCTTGAGAAATTTCAGTTGCTGTAACAGCAACAATCCACTGTATTAACTAGACAACAGTCAAGATTCTTAAGCCATGGAGTCAGAGTGTTCAGCTTTTGGAAAACAAGAGAACAGCACTTTACTCTGTTGAGACATATATAGATTAGGAAGAACAGAGGGAAGTAGATAATTAATTCTTATAGACATGCTAAGATACCCGATACCCAGATGAAGGGAAAAACTGTACAGGACTTAGGTTTCTTTCATTTTAGCCTTTTTCCTTCACAAACCTAGCATCTGTAAATCTGCTTAAACATCACTGAAGCAGATGCTTATGAACACACTTCAGCAATTTTAATTGAAGTTTTGTAATAAACCAGGATGAGGAAACAAATACTTGAGCAGAAGCTCAAGACAGAAGAATAAGCAGCATAGTTGACTGACACTCAAACACTATCATATCCTGACATACAACAAAGCTAAGATCATATGCTTTTGGATACTAGGACAGCATTTTGCACTGAGCCAAGTTTTATTTTTCACATAAAACTGTTACATTTCAGACTGATAACACTCAATGCTTCTCAGTTAAGGAAGACACAGCCAACCCTAACATTGGACTTGTTTTAAATAGGGGGAGAGGAGGCAACATTAAAATACTTTCATTTAATGAGAGTCAATTTATTTAACACATATGAAGTTATAAATAGGATAAATTCCTCTTTTTTTCTTCCAATAAAATTATAGGTAGAATTGGAAAGCAACTCAGGAAAGTGAGAGACGCCCAATGTAATAAATAGCAAGCACAAGTGTGACTTCATTCTCTGCAGCAAGCCCAGAAGACAGTAACAGCAGCTCATTTGCTTAGCAACACAGATTAAGCTGTTCTTTCCAATGGCTCTCCCAATTAGTAGAGAGTTCAGTTCAAGGTCTCCATCCATGGGACTGGACCTAGTTACCAGCAGACTAGCTTTCCTTTTTTTCCAATTATGCTGTTCTGAAATAGGTATAATTCCAAATGAAGAACAAAGCCTGTCAGTAAAAGAGCATTTCCCAAAGGGTGATGTGTACAGTAGGTATAAATTTATTTTTTTAAAATACCAAGGAATTAAAAATATTTAAGTACTATGAAGAATTTTTTTGTAGGATAGAATAAAAATGTACAATTGACATTGCTTAAGAGTTTCTTCAGTCTCTACTATATAAATCCAGCAATTCAAATATAACTCCTTTAACTGCTGTAATTTCAACTGTAGTACATGACCCAGGAGATTCAAATACACAGCAAAGGAAACAGAGTAAATCAGGGAAATTTATCAACCAGCCAAGTATCCCACGCTTGAGCTATCATTTCAGTTTATTGAGAAAAATCTTTCCCTATATGTTTCAGCCTAAAAAGAAAAATTCAAACCATTAAAACACTACATAGGTACAACGATATAACAAATATTACTAGTACACATATCTTGGACACTAGGTAACAGAGGCATAACATCCATGTTATAAGACAGAATACACAGGCTACCTGCTGATATATGAGTTCAACAAGTTCTTGCAAAGTTTCATCTGCAGTGACCCAGCCATTCAGTGTTTCGGCAAACTGCTCTATTTCAGTTTCAAAACAACCTGGTTGCTCCGTGAGGTGATTTAGGAAGTCTTGTACATATTCTGCCAAAGTCAGATAGCCATTATATCCATCTTCAAAGGAAGAATCCTATAGCAGTGAAAAAATATACCAGCTATTTAAAAGGAACCCAAAATAAAAGTTGTTACACTTCTATCTCCAGAAGTAACCATATAGCCCTTAATCTTGAATAACTCCTGATGCTCTGCATACTTGATAGTGATCTTTATTACATGGTTCACTTAAACATTTTTAGAGAGCATAGACCTCAATGCATCAGAAAGCTCCAGTAGTCCTATCATATTAAGAACTAGGTAACATGTTTTTATAGATATTAGGGTCTCCCAGCAAAACACATCAGAAGACAGATTAAAAAGAAATCAGTTTGCCAAGTTGGGTGTAAGATTAACTAACAAACTAACAAGTAAGTATACCTGTTAAGAATAAAACTACCAAACTGAGGCACAACACCCTTTCCTGATGCACACACAAACTGTGCTGCAGATATATGAATTGTAAAAGGAAAAATAATTGAAAATTGGAAACAAAATATTTTGAGCTTACATAGAGCACAAAAGTGCTCCAAAATATGCAGGAGGGGGAGAAATTACAGAAATACAATACAGTGTAGTGTTCCCATGTATAAAATATAGCCAGGAAAACTGATCTTTTAAAGTCAGCAAATTTGCATCTCTTGGCAATGGATGAAAGATTACAAGGCATGAAATGAAACTATTCAAATGGTAATGCATTAATTTGCAGTTACTGATGTTAAAAACCAGACAGTAAACACACCTGCTCCCTAAAGAAAGGAGGAACTAGAACAATATCACTTTATCAATGTTTATACTCCTGCTGATGGAACAGAAGGCTGCTAATTTTGTCCATTCAAAAAATGAATGTATGTAACAGTCTCTAAAGTCAATGCTGTTCCGGATGATTACAATGCTAGTATATGAGAGGAATAGCATAGGAAGCAACATACTTTGTGATGTAACTCGTAATAACACAGTACAAATAATTCACTTTATCACACTATACAAAAGATTGTGGAAAGTATCTCATGAGATCTCAGAAGTGCAAGCAGGAGCCCGAAGAGGGATTGCTAAAGAACTGACTTATAATTAGCGATTCAAGACACAAGGGTAACATACAGGATATCAGAATTCTCAAATGATCTACTATTTAACATGAAAAATATTTCAAATATATCTACTGTAATGAAAATTTGAGCTAAAAAACGATAAGCCACTTTTTCTTTACTTAGTGGACATAAATACATTGATAAGGTTTATAATTATATTCTCCCTTAATGAGGGGATATCCTTTACTTTTTGTCTTCAAAACACCTCAGTCTCTCCTCTACTGTGAAGCAACATGGATCTGTGAAAGATAAAAACCCTGGATACGAACTGTGGAGAAAGACAGATACACATTGCTGAAAATCAAGTATTGACATTAGTTTCGTGACCTATGAAGAATGTGTAGGGGGAAAAAAAAAAATATGCAGATTTTCCAAAATTCTTCAAAGACCCATGTTGTAAGGGTATACAACTTTAGCTAATGAAGGAGACATCAATGTAACAGAAGAAAAACTAGAAAGATTTCTTATGATGTTTAATTAAGTAGAATATTTGTCCAGTGAATAATACTGAAGACAAAGTTACTTAACGTGACCCACCAGAAATAGGAAAAAAATATGGGTTTAAGGAAACGGTGGCAAATTGTTACTACTCATAAGGATAAAGCCTTCAACAACCAGATCCAAGTTGGTTTTGCTTTGAGTTGGGGATTGGACCAGAGGAACTTCAGAGGTCCTTTCCAACCTAAATTATTACAGAATTCTAACAGCTTGGAGCTTATGAAACCAAAAAATAAAAGCTAACAGGCCTCTATGTAACTTGCTAAATATTCTATTTCTCTAAAGGAAATCAACTTTTACTAGGCAATTTCAAATAGCCAAGTAAAAATTCTGTATAATAAAGTTAAACTATTTTGTTCCACAGAACTATGACATTATTGTGCAACAACTGCAGCTTAGTCACATACAGCTGAACTAGCATCTCTTCAAACAACCTGTTTGAAAACTCTCCAGCCAGGTTGCAGGGGGTGCAATTGTTGTAGCTAGTAAAAGAAGCTGCTCTTTCTGACAGCCATCAGGTTGTTATGAGACCCTCATTTTGCAGAGAGGAAGGTATCTTCCTCTCATCCTCACCTAATAAAAAGTCAATCTTGGAGGAAAATGTCCTTGTTTTGGAAGGGGCTCCAATCCCATTTGGTATATCAGTGTCCCTGTATTCATATTCCTCTTCCCATTTTGTATTTAAAAGGCTAAACACAGAGGCTAAACTCAGCACCACATTCATCTACCTATACTAAATATGCAACTCCAAAGGCAGTCTAGGTTTTAGTAACTATGCCAGGGAACAGAACAAATGGGAGAGAAAGATAATAATGTTTGAATTATATGTTATATATTGCTAAATTAGTAACACTCAATACTTTAAAAACTAATTAGATTTAGTCCAGTAACTTCTAGACATAAACCATTCATGTTTCTCACCAGCAGATTTTAAGATTTAACAGAGAAGACAGCACCACATACTGTATCAACTAAGGGAAAGTAAAGCAAATTCCTCTTGGCTATTTTTAAACAGTAGTTGGCCAAAAGGAGGCTATAAGTTTACACATTCATTAAAAATTTATGATTCAAAGCCATGAAAGTCAACTAGAAATTTTCCAGTAATTTCAATGATTTCTCAGTCAGGCCAACACTGTCTAATCCTTCTCCTTTATGTTTAATAGCTATAGGACTGGATCCTGGATTATTCACAACAAAAACACAAGAGTCGCTAACTTAAAGGTAATAGATTTGCCTCTCTTCTAAGAGTCAGTTCATTAGTTTAAAGACATAACAATGACAAGGCTAAGTAGGTACTAAAATCCCTCTAATTTACATAAAGATAAAACCCAGAAAGTCTATAGCAAAGATCCATGAGCAAAATCTGCTCTCAGGCTCTGTTTCAGTACGTGCTAATTACCATTTTCCTATACCTGAGAAGTATTCACAACATTTCCACTTAGGAACTTAGTTACCAATACTTTATCATTGATTTGATTTCGTCAGACTTCTTAGGAACAAGCTTTTTTTCCTTCAGATTATACGTACTCAACAAGTTTACAATAAAGTTATTGCAAAATTAAGTACAAAGACTGTTGCATGTACAAAATAACCTATTCATGTTGTATGAGCTTAAGTGGCACCCTCACGCTTGGCTAAAAGTATAAAACCTACCACTGAGGCTGCTTAGCCTCCTTTTTGAAATTAGTTAGGGGGGAGGAAGAGGTGGGGGGAAGATTCCACCTAAGATAATATAAATCTCACTCCTAAAACTATGAAGTGAGAACATTATGCCCTTCTGATAGAGTGACAGCCATATTATCCTCATATACCCATGCCAGAGAACAAGTCTGACATTTCCTACTGGCAATCCAAATCTAAATCTAGTCACCAATTCTACTGCAGACATCCACAACTTCATATGGGATGGACAGCTGTATGCAAACAGAGAATCCCATGGAGGTCTTTCCTCCCCAAAGTCCCAGTAAAGTTTTTCTGAAAATTCCAGTATGCCTTGGATGCTGTACCCCTTAAAGTATCTTCACAGGTAACTGATAGTTTTAAGTATCAGAACTAACTGGAGATTAACTAATCTAATAATCAAGTATTATACGGACACACATAGTAATTACAGTAATGTACAGTCAAACAAGGAATCAACACATTATTTCTAAAACAATAAATGCTTAATAAATAGCAAAAACAACGTGAGATTTCAGATCTAAAAATTCCAGGGAACATGATAAATGAAAGCTAAGTATTAACTCTAAGTCAGAAAAACAGAAAATTTTCTCAAAACTTTGTTTTGATTCAAATTTTAAAACTCACGGTGAAAATCTGTGTAATAGTAAAGTGTGCTAAATTCCTTATTTTTATTGCAGGTGGACCCAGTTTATGAAATTAATTCAGTTGTTAAAGTAAAAAAAAAAAAAAAACCACCAAACTTTGTAATAGTGAAGGACTAACAAGTCTGAAACATCACTATTCTATGCCTAGTATACTCTGATTAGATTAGGGTCCCTACAGCATACTTCTAAATAAATGTTCTAGGTTTTGCTAGCATTTTAAGAGTTATTTTAATTAATAGACAGGTCACTTATATTCATAGCATATTCCTACAACATAGCAACCTGGAACTCCCACATGCTTGTGTGTTTTTGCAAAACAGCTGAAAAGCAACATCGCTGGCCTCAAAACTTCGTAATTATATGTATGCACATGCATGCCATTCCAAATGGCTTTTTTTTTTTTTATTTATAGAAAACATGTAACATGTAGTGGGGCAAAGTAGTATTTTTTTCTCCTAGATTATCCATTCGCTGAAGCATGTTCGTATTGGCATTTGTTAGCAGTTGTATATTGGCTATGAGCTTGTATTATCCAGGACAGTGATTTTATTCAATAAGCTGGGAAAGCTGGTAACATCCAGATAACTGATTTTACTGGTGAAGAAAAAACTTCAAAACACCAAACCACCATGTTGAGCATTCAAATCAAGTATTTTTCTCTAAGTTATTCAAAATCTATTTGTTTCAGTATAATTGTTTATTATCACTTGATTGTATTTGTAATAGTTCCCACCTATTTATATATAGTACCAGAGTTTGTCTGCTTGCATAACAAAAGGATATTCCAAGAATTCACATAGAATTTCCCTGGAGTAGAATTACTGTAGCAATAATATGGAAGACAAGGGGAGTATAAAATAAGTATCAACTTTTATTACATGATGAATCTACAATATTGATCTGAGATTACCCTTAGTCTGGCTGCAAGTACATTTCATATTAGGTATGTGGGTACGTTAACTGCTAGGAACAAGCCCAACCCTACTTTTTTGCCCTTTGGTGATACAATATCACCGAAGGAATTAAAAGACACATGATAGTACATAAAGTTAGGCAGTCATGGCCAATCATACCCATGGCACAATAAATTTAGGAAAGGTAAAGCCTGTGCTTAGAAAAGCTAAAGTTCAAGCTTTCTCCCATGCTTGCTTCAAAAACCTGTGAAATCTGAATAAAAGCGCAGCTAAGCTTTTACTTAAAACGCAGTGCAGATGTAACTACAACAGAGGCAGTTGCCAAAAAGCTTACTGTGACGTTGGGTGTAATCAATGCTTGGTATAATCAACAAGGAATGTGGTTATCTGCAGCAAGCTTTAGCAAAATAACCCACACTAAAGGCTCTCATACACAGCATAATATTCACTCATTATCATTTAACATTCTGACTGTGTCTCTGGAGGTTATCATCCGAATTTTTGGAATCTCTTTGGCAAATGCAGCATTCAAGTTATCTGATACATAAGATCTCAAGAAAACATTGTTAACTTGAAGTAAATTAGCATATACTAAAAAGATAAGATAAACACTTACTGCAAAGCTCTGACTGAAGTTCTGGTTGTATCCTGATGGATAAAACTCAGGTGCTTTAACAGACAATTTCGACATTACCACAGGAGCCACAGCCACCTGAGGTTCAGCCATTTCCGGTCCAGAATCAGGAACTGAAACTTTATCTTGTGATCCAGATGGAATTCTTGCCTGTTGCAGGTGTTCTGAAAAGTTTTTGTTAACAGTTTTTCTTAGAAATCGCTAAATTACTATGTATTCACACAGAGTACGCACAGAATACATCACTTTTTGGACTTTAAATATACTTTTACTTATACTATAAATATACTTTCAAATATATTGTTTTTCTTAAATATGAATAAAGTTTTCACTTTAGCAAACTCTACATGGCAGAAAGCAAACACAATGTTTATGTGAAGGTGACAAAAAAAAGGGGGGCGTCCATCTCCTCCCCCGTGAAAACATGCTTTCTAAAAGCTGCCAAACCGCAGCCGGAGGAGATGCCGCAGCTGATGCTTTCTAAAAGAGCTAACCTGAGAAACTAGTAAATCTTCTTATGATATGCTTGTTGATTTTGTGGGTTTTTCATAGATTTCAGATGCAAAGGCAAGACTGAAGGTCAATAAATGGAAGACCACTAATTTTTAACACAATCTTGAAAGACATTTAACTATTGATGTTCTCATAGACCATTTGCAAAAAAAAAAAAAAAAAATCCAATGAAACGGTGTTTTTTAAACCACATCTTTCCAAATCTTTCTTTATAAATTAGCTCCTAAATTTATTGAAAACAGAATCTGATATCTACCTAAAAAAAGCTAACCAACAAACAATGCTTTATGTTACCTTTGGGTTGGGTTTATTTTTTGGCAAACCTTTATACCAGAGTTAAAGAGTTCTTCAATAAAGGCAAGACTGAGACCATCTGCGGTCAGATTAACAAATGGATAAAACACACACACAGGTATGTGGGCACAGAAGGGGAGGGACGGACAGAAAGGTGATGCAAGCAGGCTACAACACAATATCATACCTTTACTTAGGCACAGGTCCATAGCCCAGAAACATGACCGATCATCTAAGGAAAAGTGCAATTGCCAGGCCCTCTACGCGGCTGATCTCCATGCGGTGCCGAGAGGAGCCAGGCAGGCGCCCGGGATGCGCAGAGCGCTGGCCCTCAGGCCACGGTGGCCTCTCAGCCCCTAAGTGCGGGGGGCGGGAGAAAGGACGCGCCCTCGCGGCCAGACCAGAGAGAGGTGGGGGGGGGAAGGGCTCCATTCTCAGTGGGACGGCGAAGTGGGGGAGGGGGAGGGTGTCGGAGCAGCAAGCGAAGCAGGAGCAGGGCGGTGCGCGCAAAGGAGGGGAGCGCGGCGGGCTTTAGGGGGCCGCTCCCCGACACCTTCGGCACTGAGGGCCTCCGGAAGGGCGGGGAAGGAACTGCTGCACAGCGGCCAGTACCTGCGTATCCGGTGCCCAGTGGCGTCGTCTTCGGAGACCGCAACGGTTCCTGCTGCGGGAAGAAGCCGCCCGTTTTGTGTTGCTGCTCGGCCGAGCCTGAGATGTGAGAACCGCTGCCCCCAAGGCAGGCCCTACCGCCGCTCTCCGACACGCCCGCACCGCTGAGGGGGACGGCGCCTCCTCGACCCCGGCCAGCACCTGGAGCCCGGTCGAAACTATCCGACATGCTCAGACCAGGGTGGCTCAGGCACTCATGGGAAGGAGCCAGCGATGCAATCCCGCTTCGCCGCGGCCCGAGCCCTTCACTTTCAGTTTCACCCCCACACGCACCGCCACGATGGTCGCGACCCAGAGCGGCTCACAGCGCCCCCTCGCGGCCTCGCACCTCCCGTCGCCATAGCAACCTCGGCGCCGCCAGGGCCTAGCGCCGCCTGCCGCCGGGAGGGGTGGGAGCGCAGCCCGCCAGGCAGCCGCGGCTCCGCCGCGCCGGGGGTGCCTGAGCCGCTACTGCCCGCAGGTGCAGGCCAGGCGGGATGTCCGCAAGAGCTACTACCGTAGAGAAGGTCAGCTCGGCTGCTACGGGTTAAAGGCTCTCGTCCGGATTTCGGGCCGCGTTGCCAACCCCACGTGTTCAGAACTGATGAGTCAGCCCCGCCCCCCCCAACACCGGATCGACTTCCAACAACAAACAAGTGTGGGGTTTATTTGTGTTAGCAGCCGGTTCTGGGGCCTCGGGATGTATTTGAGTCACACCTTCCTCAAAAATCACAAAAGCTTGGAAATGGTGTTTTCAAAAAGACAATATTCTCTTGTGATTGCTTCCCTACAGGAACAAATAGCATGCTGTTAATGTCCTGCAGGACATCATTAATTTTCCAATTAGCAAAACTACTAACCACTTGTGCCTTGGGAAAGGAATTTGGGAGGGAGCTAAAAGATATGGAAATGTTTGTGTAAGTAACGAACCGTGGAAAATTAACAGCTCTAACCTTGAAGAAGAGCTAACAAGCTGATAGAAGGGAACATCTTAGCACCAAAGACTGGACAGTGGCCAGAGCTGATAAAACTACAGAAACTGGGTGAAAGGTAAATGCGGCAAGGGGAGATCACAACCACTGACTCAATTCAGGACCAAAAAGACTGACTGACTGACTGACTGACTGACTGACTGGCTTGCTTGCTTGCTTGCTTGCTTGCTTGCCTGCCCCCGCCCCCCCCCCCCCCAAAGGAGCATGTGTGCTGATTTACATAGCAAGCGAGACTCATTTAAATATAGTTAACCAATAGTGTGTGAAATGTTAATCACTAATCAATAAGTGTAGATTTAGGCATGTTTATACTCATGATTTAACCTGATAAATATGCTGTGGTTTTGTATGATGGGGTGCTTGATTTGTGGAATTTCTACTGAGCACACTGCATAGAATAAAGCAATGTCAGCTCTCTAAACTAGACTTTGGGTTTTGTTTGGAGGGTTTTCTCAATTACAAGCAATGGTTTTGGCAACCTAGATGGGACCGTGAATTCAGACTGGATCTCAACTAGGATGCTGCCACTGGAGGGAATCGCATATCGGACCCCAGCTGGTACCAGAGGACTTTCCTTGGGGACTCCTGACTTGCGATCCCCCAGTGGGTAGTGAGTACCTAGGGGACATCCAAAACTAAGACACTGCTAATTTATTTTGGGTCTATTCCCCAAGTAACTTGTATCTGCTCGAGGTGTGGATTGGTGGAGTATTTACATAAAGGTCTTGTGAATTTGAATATCCCAGGTTATCCCCGTGTGATATTACGGTGACGACTGGAGCACGAGGATTTGATTGCGGAGTACTCCTAGGTATTTTTGTGATCGTAAAGGTTATCTTGTTCTTGTTGTGTGGGTGTTACAAAATGGGTAACTAGTCATCTACCAAAGGGGGAATCCCCAAGAATTCACCGTTAGGATGTATTTTAAATCACTGGAATAGATATGGGGGTGACCCCCTAACTAAAAGAAAATTAATTATGTATTGCAATCAGTGGTAGTCTGTATATATTTTGGAAGATCAGGAGAAATGGCCTTAAAATGGAACTCTGAATTATAATACCATCTTGCAACTTATGTTGTCCTGTAGACAGGAAGGAAAATGGGATGAAATACCATATGTTGACATGTTTTTTGGGTTGAGAGATGATTATGACATAGAAAGGATTGTGGTTTGATTGCCAAAGATGCTAATGTGTTGGCATTGGAGAAAGAAAGAGATGGAAAAGTACTAAAATGATGTTGTTTGGCTTGTAGTACTGGAAAAAGATGTAAGAAGTTGAGAGAACCTCCAGAGGAGGATGTGGAATTGTTGATAACTCCTAGGAGAAGGGCAGTGCAAGTAGAAAGAGAGGAAGAGAGAGCTGAAGCCTCTGACTTCCCCCCCCCCAGTGGAGGAGGAAAGTAAAAACAGAGAGGAAGACTTGTCTGGCCCTGTAGCTAGTCGAACAAGGCCGGGGGAGCAGTGTTGCAGGCACCTTTGAGACAAGCGGTAGGACCAGATGGAAATCCAGTATACATGAAGGTCCCGTTTTCAATGGCAGATTTGAGAGCATGGAAGGAAATGGCAGGGACTTTCAGGGAGGATCCAGATAAAATGGTCAAGGTTTTGGAAACTATAATGGTGAATCATGATCTGGACTGGCGGGATACACAGGTAGTTTTGGGAAACTTGATGTCTTATGAAGAACGTAGGGTTGTATTAGTGAAGGCAAAAGAAGAGGCAGAGAGGGTTCATGTTCAGGATGCCCAAGACGGGAGGACAGAAGATAATTTTCCTTCGACCAACCCGGAATGGAATCCGAATAATACAGTACAGAGGTTGTTGATTACTGAATATCAGAGGCTCGTGTTGTTTGGAGCTAAATATGCTATACCTAAACAGAAGAATCTCTCTAAATTGTATCAGTTCAGGGAAAAAATTAAGATCCTTCATCATTCTATGGATGATTGTGTGAGACAGCCAGGAAATTCACTGACCTGGACCCAGAAAAAGAAACTGATAGTTTCACTTTTATAACCTTGTTTCCGGGGCAGTCTAATCCAGATATCAGAAGAAAGTTGCAGAAAATAGAAGGGGAGAATGCAAGGTCACTAAGTAAGTTGTTGGAAGCGGCTTGGAAGGTATATAATAATCGAGAGGAGGTAGAAAAGAAGAGACAGGAAAAGGAACAAGTTCAGAAGGAAGCTCGGAAGGCCCGGCTGTTAGTGGCGGCAATAGCTGAGGGGAATCAGAATAGAGAAAGAAGGGTTCAAGCCTCAGGAAGAAGTACGTTCAATTCAAATCGAGGGTTTAGGCCCCCTTTGGGAAAAGACCAATGTGCATATTGTAAACAAAAGGGGCATTGGAAAAGGGAATGCCTGCAAATTCTGAACTGAGAATTACCCCCCCAAAGTAGGGAGGATCCACAGGTAGCAAGTGTATTAACTATAGATCAAGATTCAGACTGAAGGGGACTGGGGGTGAATTAGGAAGAATCCCCAACAGAACCCCTGGTTACCCTGAAGTTGGGGAATGAAAAGATAAAGTTTTTAATAGATACGGGAGCAACTTATTCAGTATTAAATACTTGCAAAGGGAAATTAAGTGGAATTGGTAAGAGGAGTTTTACTCAAATTTTTATATATTCTAGGTTGCCCGATGCCCTTGTTGGGGAGAGATTTATTGAGTAAATTAAATGTACAAATAAGCTTTGAGCAAGGAACCATTCATGTACAAATACCTGAAGAAAAAGCCTTGGAGGCACAAGTCTTTGTCTTACAGGAAATAGGAGAGAATGAAAAAGAGAATAAGGACAAAATTCCTGAAGAAGTGCTGGATGCAGTAAACCCACTGGTTTGGGCAGCCGAGGGTTTTCTCAATTACAAGCAACACTGTGACTGTAACAGGACCAAGATTACAGGTTCGCATGGTAGGAAACCTTTAGCTACAGGTGTCTGCTTTTAAAAGCATCATGCCACACTGTGCATATACAGCTGTTTTCTACAAGAAAAGCTGCAGGCTAAATTGTAAATTTATGCCAACAAAGTTAAGCCTCCAATGTGGCAATATTATTGTACTGTTAGGTCTACTTAATATAACTGTTCAGAATAATGTATTTTATGTAGAATTTTTATATGACGTGATAAAAAATGCTCTTCTGATTTAATTTTTAAAACCTTCCATGCCAACAGGAACTAACTGAAGGAGACGGTCCATGTAATGCATTTTGCTAAATATTAGCAAAATTAACTAATTATTAATTAATTATCAATTATTATTTAATTATTATTAATTAATTATTAATTAATTATCACATTAACTGCAAATGATTCAATTCACATGTCCATTCGCAATTGAATTCGGCTATTTATGTTCGATTTCAGTCCAGAGTCTTGCTCTACTTGCTTTGTGAACTCCAGATAGCAATCTTCTTTCAAGATTAGGAAGATAACTGAGAACCGGGGTGCCCAGAATACACCTCAGCTGATGTTTGTATTTTGTCTCCCTGAACAGTCATAGAATCATAAATTGTTAAGGTTGGAAAAGACCCTTAAGATCATCGAGTCCAACCATTAACCTATCACTGCCAAGTCCACCACTAAACCATGTCCCTAAGCACCATGCCTACCCTTCTTTTAAATACCTCCAGGGATGGGGACTCAACCACTTCCCTGGGCAGCCTGTTCCAGTGCCTGACTACCCTTTCAGTGAAGAAGTATTTCCTAATATCCAACCTAAACTTCCCCTGGCGCAGCTTGAGGCCATTTCCTCTCATCCTGTCACTTGTTACTAGGGAGAAGAGACTGACCCCCACCTCGCTACAACCTCCTTTCAGGTAGTTGTAGAGAGCAATAAGGTCTCCCCTCAGCCTCCTCTTCTCCAGGCTAAACAGCCCCAGCTCCCTCAGCCGATCCTCATAAGACTTGTTCTCTAGACCCTTCACCAGCTTCGTTGCCCTTCTTTGGACACACTCCAGCACCTCAATGTCCTTCTTGTAGTGAGGGACCCAAAACCAAACACAGTACTTGAGGTGCGGCCTCACCAGTGCCAAGTACAGGGGCACTATCACCTCCCTGGTCCTGCTGGCCACACTATTCCTGATACAAGCCAGGATGCCATTGGCCTTCTTGGCCACCTGGGCACACTGCTGGCTCATGTTCAGGCGGCTGTCAACCAACACCCCCAGGTCCTTTTCTGCCAGGCAGCTCTCCAGCCACTCCTCCCCCAGCCTGTAGCGTTGCATGGGGTGGTTGTGACCCAAGTGCAGGACCTGGCACTTAGCCCTTGCTGACCTTTCCACCTGTTACTTCCACAGCCAAAGTTAAAGGCTTGTGTGGCGTTGTTTCAAACTCTGTTCGTGACTCGTGAAAATATGCAAGTATGTATGAAACATTATAAAAAAATCAAAATAGCACTGTCTTGTATTAAATAAAAAAGATTGTATTCTAAAATGGTGCCTTTAGAAGTTATGTTCCTGTTTAGTTTATTATTACATTTTACTATTTTTAATTATTAATGGAGGGGGTAGGGAGTAAAATATTTGTTATTTCCCCAAGGCATGAATTGACTGATTTTTTGTGAGAGACAAAGTTGGCCAGACAGTAAAGGTGACACAGTTACAATTAGGCTCATGGGAAAAGTGTTCATAGGCAACTATTATTGAAAGTGAAGACTGATAAACTAACAAATCTATACTCTGCGACTGAAATGAGAGCAAGTGGAGGAGATTTTGATGAGGTTTCAAAAAAGCAGACGACTTCCCTCATGTAAGCAATTGTCAAAATAGATTTAAGCAGTATTACCAAGCTTTTAAAGATCACAAATTAGCTACTAAAATAACTAAATAAAAAAATATTCAGTGTTCTTGTGTTATTTCAGTTCTGGTTTTAAAGCCTATATTGTGAACTCTGGTCACATTTGTAGACTTTATCTTACCAGGAAGAGAATTAAAAGGTTACATTAATGTGGAAAAGAAAGTTGAAATTCTCAGTCACTGGTCTCAGGATCCTGAGGCTTTAAGAAAATCATCGTTATATACTGGCATCACTTTTTAATATGCCAATCTTTCAAGAAAGTAAATCTCATTCTTTAAGTTATATACCTATGAGGAATTAAATGCCTCAGGTTATCATTATTGAACCAGACAACTTTTCAGTTTTGATCATAAATGTGAATTCTTTTCACTTAGCACACATTCTTTATTATCTTAATTTAACGACTGCTTGGCAACTACTTACCGTGTAGAGTGGAATGTGATCACAGATCCATCTTTTCATTACAGATGCACTACTGAGGTTTGCATGAGAGCAGTTGTGTTTGGTTGGGAACTCAATTTCTCCTCCCCAATGTAGACACCTAAAAATAAATCTTTCAGGCAGTTAAATCCAAAATTACAATCCCCAAATACTACCTACAGTAGTCAACCCCTTTAGACAATGCCTAAAATTCTGCTTAGAATGTTCTGGCCCGAGTAGCTGAGGTCCTGTAAATTACTTCAATCCTCTGAGATGAAACAGCAGAAAACTTGAGATAGCTAAGCTAGCAAGACATATCCTAAACACCCAATAACTGGATTAAAACTTTCACCAAATGTAGTTATGACCGCTTATAAATATCCACTAGAGGAGTTACCTGCTTTATCCTAAGTTTTAGACTGTTAGGTAACACGCTTAATTCAGAAGCAATACTGCACAGACCTGCAGTGTCTGGTACTGAGAAACCACAAACTGCAACTTTGTCACTATTCGGAACACAAGCACTTTTACACGTTTGGTTTTTTTATGCTGACAACGTATTTTAATTAGAAAGACAGAGAGCGCTGGTTCTACCTTTTAAAATAGAATATATTATTAATAATTGGAATTATATTGATCTCTATCATACTGATGAGGCATGTTGTTGCACTAGTCAATGGTTACTGAGCCCAAAACACAAAGCACATATTAGCACATAAGCCATAACTCTAAATGCAATTTTTCTCACAAATTTATTTAAAAGCACAGTAGTCTCCTGAACATCTAGTAGTAGGGTATCCTATTAATCACTCTGAGACTCGTGTTTTCAGTGCTTAACTTCACTTCTAGTCATAGTTCACCAGTTGTGAGACTGGAAGCTGTATGACACCGTAAAATGCCTCAGGCAAAGCATATTTTGCATAAACAGTTGCACAGATTTAAATGTTAAAAATTAAATGTTAAATTTAAAAAAAAAAAGGCTAATTTAAACCTAGAAATTACAGATTGTGTGAAATAGGGCAACATATACATGCAATAGTGTAGGCAACCTGACAAGCTGCTCTCTGTAAACTGTCTCTAAACGTGCTATTGCACGTTTTCTTTATCGATTCATATGTTAGTATTTATACAGTTGCAAGAGTTCCTCTTTTTCTTTTATCCTCCCGTATTGTAGAGAGCCGCCGGGCCACCCCTCCCCCGCGCGCAGGCGCCTGAAGCACGAGCATGAGCCGCCGGCAGCACGCAGACGCCACGTGACGGGCACCCCCACTACCTCCTTCCAGAGCGGGGAGAGGGACGCCGCATGACCCGTCTGCTCCGACCTCCGCACTCTCCTAACTCCTTCCGGGTTGGCGGGCGGGCAGGCCCGCCCCGCCCCGCCCCAAGGTCGGTCAGTACCGTGTCGGGGCTGGCGGTATCGGCCGGTGGGTGTGTTGTTCTGTTCTGTGGTGTGGCGGGCTGGGGGGTGTGTGGGGGCACCTTCGCTTTCTCCTGGCGCGGGCGGGGGGCGGCCGTTGCTGAGGAGAAGGCTGTGGTGTCCCGCTTTCGCAGCGCCCAGGGAGCGGCGGGAACGAAGGGCAGGCGGACGTATAGAGAAGGTAGGTGACGCAGAAAGGGTCCCCTGGGAGCGCTCCCAGGTGGGAGGCGGAGAGGTGGTGGCTCCAGGCTTCCCTCTGGGCGGGCGCGATGACCGCCAGCCGTTGTGGCTGTGGGAAGTGGCAGGCCCGGGCGGTGGAGGGCGAGCCGCCTGCCCAAGGTCAGTCAGTGGCCGCGGGCTATAAATAGCGGTGGGAGTGAAACGGGGCCGCTGCCTTGTGGGCCGGGCCGGCGGGGAGCGGTGGGCCGCCTCTGTGAGCCATGGGGAGGGACGGGACGGGACGGGACGGGACGGGACGTTAGTGCCTCCATAAACGCGGACGGCGGGATTCCAGACGAAGAGCCCTTCCCTTCGCCGGCCAGTAGCCATCTGCTAGCGAGGGCGGCCCAGCAGCCGGCGGGGAGTGCGGATCGGCTTCCCTGCTCGCTCCTCGCTGCCCCACTTTTCCCGGTGATGCCTTTCCCACTCTGAGCGTCTGCTTTGGTATGTTTCCTGACGCCTGTAAGCTGCTGTCCCGCTCAGGGTAACTCCTTTGGGAGGTCTGGCTGGGGTTTGAATTGTTTGTCTGGTTCCTTGGGATGCAGGAGATTTTTATTTGTCAGAGTTGCTTGTTTAGAGCAACGGTGTAAAGAGAATACGGTCTTGAGTCACAGAAATATCAATCTGTAGGTCAACTTGTAATGTCAATTCTCTCATGAGTTTACTGCTTCGGTTTGATATTTGCCTTACTCAGTTTGGAAAAAACAGTGGATTTTGTTTTCTAGCTAGAAAGAAATGGTGGGGAGAAATGACCATCTTGCGGCTAGTGTCAGTTGACTGGGCTTAAGCTGGTGAGTTTACATGCCTTCTGTCTAGTATCATTAATAATTCTTGCTTTGTTTTTACATATGCAGCAGGGATTCCATACGTGGCAAGGAGTCTGCTGTGAGGTCTGGGTGAAATGGCGAGCCTTCTGCGTATTGCTGTTAGTGGGTGCTCAACTCCTGGTTTTGGCAATGTGTTACCACCTAAGGTGCATTCTGCGAAGGTGCTGTGTTTACGAATGTTTAGAACCCACCAGATGCTCAGGTCTCAGGCAGCTCCAAAGCCAGGTAAATCGATTAAACTATTGTAAATAATTTTTTATTTTAAAACTTGAAGATAGCTTGAATTTTTCTTTCAGATATTCATTAGTACAGAAAAGACTTAAAATAAAAAACACTCTTAAATTATGTCAGCAGCTTACTTGAGTCAGTCAATTGCAGTACAATTTTACACTGGTTTTAAAGGGCTTATGCAGAAGGTGTTTGTGTTTATTATGAATACTTTGGATCCAAATAGTCTTTAAAGGTAGGTGATCAGAGCTCCTGATGACACCTTGCTTGAGGGAAGTATTTAAACAAATGCTTTTCTTAGTTAAAAGCCTGAGTTCCCCACAAGTTTTGGTAGTGCAACTCTGTGCATGCAGGGGAAAATACAGCCTTCACAAAGAGAGCATCTGCAAGCATAACTATATGTAGATGTAATTATCCCATCTAAAAAAATCTCTTAACTTTGTTCAGGAAACTTTTATGTTGTACCACGTTGAAGAACTTTTGATCTGCATCTTTACATGTAGGGTTTGTTGGTATATTTGTACTGATTACATTTTAGTGCAGATAATGGACAGGTTCAGGTATTTTTTTGGGGGGGGAGAAGAGAAGGGAATGGGGGCATCCTTGGTTCCAGTTTATGATGCGAGCCGGGTGTATGAAAATCAGAACTGACTCTTTTTTTTTTTTTTTTTTTTTCTCTGTCTTACACTGTGCATAGCCTGACAGCTAGAAGACTGGAGAATACGTAAAACTGGTTTAATGATGTTTTTGCCCATTATCCTGCATGGGTCATGTCTCCCTGAAGGAATTTGGAGACCCTGCTTCAGTGCTGATCTAGGGTCTTCTCAGTCTGGGACAGATTAATGTGGAGAGTTAGACTGATTGTACATGTGATGTTTGGTTCTACACATGCACAGTAGGTACTGCATTAGATATTTTGGAGGCTTAGAAAAGTAGCGCTGTTTGTGAACAGAAGTGTCTGGTTGTAAAAACACAGGATGTAAGATTAGACCAAATAACTCAGAGAAGCCTTTGTTGCATGGAATTTCTAGGAATACTAACAATGGCTGGTGCATTTTGGGGTCCTTTCAAATCAATGACCCAGTGTTTGGGGCTTCTGAAGAAATGTGATGAGAAGAAGAGTTTCTTTACTCTGAGGGCTCCTGGTAATCTGTATCGTATGGCTTTTTAGCACAGTTGCATGGTGAAACCTGAATTTCTTTGCTCTGACTGACAGCCCAGGGATCTGGGGTCTGTCAGAACTGATCAGGTAATGGTTTTGCCATCCTATGAATTTGTGGTGTTCCAAATTTTTTTTTTTTTCCGTATTCGGTATCTGAATGAAAGAGGCATCTGTCTGTCTTGATATGGAAAATTGTCCCTTGGTTGGGAGTGTTAACCTGGGACATAGGAAACTAGGTTCAAAGTCCTTTCTCGGATGTCCCGGGTAAGTGCCCTCGTTGTATGAGTTTGGAATCAATCTTTGTATTTGACTTGGACCACAAATTTGATCATGAAACTGAAAGATCTCTTCAGTTTTACTGAAATCAGTATGCTCGTGTGTGTGTGTGTATGTTTTCTTGTTTTTATGAATCGGTTTTCAGAAATTTTTCCACAAGGATGGAGAACTTTGATTAGTGTCGTGTGTTTAAGCATTCAGTGCTGTCTCTTCAGATCTCTCATGTGGAAGCCCTTATTTAAGGGAGAGTAGTATTCATGCAATGCAGTTATTTAATGCTGAGAATTATAAGTTTGATAAGTCTTTTTGTTGATAATTAAGCTGTCCTTATAGTTCATTTTGGTAACATGAGATTTGTCATTCAGTAGAGGACAAATCAAGGATAAAATGGCAATTGAATGACAAATTAGTAGCAGTACTGTTGCCTATGTATACTTTTTAAGTGCTCTTGAATCAAAATTTAATAGCATCTGAAATAACTATGTTTTATTTTTACTTTTTAGAAATTATCTTTGATTATAGTGACACTTGGTAAAATCACTGTAATACTAAGAAGTCTTAAGTTTTCTGAAAAGACTAGTGTCACAGTAATTCTTCTTAAGTCTGTAGTTATTACTTCCATTCTCTCAGATTAGCTTTCATTTAGTCCAGGATACGTTATATACAGGAATAACAGCTGCCTGGGGAGTGAAGAGATTTGGAGTTGGCTGAAAAGTAAACTTGGAGGATGGATGCTTTTCTTATTGCTATTTATTTTATTGCTATTTTCTTTGTTTTTTAGAAACATAGGAATTTTCATACAGGAATAAACAAGTATTCCAGTAACCTATCTCAAATAGTCGCTAGCACCAGATGCTTCAGAAACAGATGCAAAACTTTCCCAAGCCCTGGGAAAGGTGCTTACGGAGTGACCAATTCTGAGGTTTCCAATATGCTTCCAGATTGGTTTGTCCTATAGCTTTGTGACTTTTACCCCTCTCTATCTTAGGAATTTTAATGTCCTTTTTATTTTTATGCCTTTTTCTTAAAATTTCCTGTTTTTTTTTCTAAATCTTGCAGAACTTTGAAACCTATAACAGCTTATTGTCAATTGTACATTATTTATAAACCATAGACATTCTTCTTTAATTTCTTTGATTTTTTTTTTTTTTATCTCCTTACTTGTATAAGAAGAGGTGTTTGTTTAATCTTCTGTACCATTCCCCCCCCCCCCCCCCCCCCCAACATTATATTGCTGTTCTCTGGAATATTTCTTCATCTTCAGAACAGGTGAGGTGGTTTGTTTAAAGCTGATGTTAGAGTAACTTAGAAGTTAGGCAGGTTTCGTATCCTGTTTTCCCATCCCAGAACATGTGGCATATAATCAAAACTTCTCCCTTCTCTTTTCGCTGAGTCAGTCTTTAATATTTGTTGATAATATTTTGCTACAGGCTACTTCCTGAAATCAGGTTAAGGAGATTAAAAAAACCTGTATTTTTCTCTATTTCTCTACGTACAATGTTCTGAGTTTTCTTGATAGTTTTAATTTAGGATCTTCTCTAAACACTCAGTTTGTAGATGGAAGTTAAATGGAGAAGATCGCTTTTATAGTTATTTTTAATTGTTTGATTTCTAAAGTTTGGAGATATAGATTACCTACTTATTTTGTTTACTTGAAGTTTGAGACTGTGCTTTGCACATGTCCTTATTATGCAGTGGAGATTATGTTAAGGGGGTGAGAAAGCACAGTAATAAGAGTGGCTTACTTAAAAATACAGTATTCTTATTAGTTTTTCTAAATTCTAATTTACGTACGTTGCATACTAAGATTCTAAGGCCTGTGAAATTTAATGATTCTACTTTTGATAGCGGCAAAATCCTTTTTGTGTTGATTCTTTGTATCTCCTACTCAATGAACAATACATTCAAAATCATGTGACTCAAAAAGGTGCTCAAGGTATGTGTAACTTGGTCTGTTTTTGGAAAACGTTCTTGATGTCATAAAGCAGTAAGTTACTAAAACATACCCAAGGCAGTTCTTAAAGAGATTATCTGACATAGAGGCTTAGAAAGGCAACTTGGAAGCTTTGTTCCCTCACGCAGTTCTAAGCCCATGGCAAGGATAGCAAATGTACTATCTCAAAACCTAAATCAAGATCCTAAGTTTATAATTCCAGATTTCAACCTTTCAAAAATAATGACTTTGAAATTGCTGAATTCAACAAACCAAATCTGTATTCTGTGTTAATAGTATAGCTTCCTTCAAACATATTATTTATCATATCCTGTCCTGAAGTTTTAACATAGATCTTTTCTTTGCAGTCTGCTCCTTTTTGGTATTAAATGATGTGATAACTCAGGGTAGTTTGCTTGAAAAATGTCGTATACCTGTTCTAGTTGAAGGATGGCAAACTGACATCTGTTTGCTTCTATATTCACTGGTTGCTAGAAATTTGGTAGTGGGACAGAGGAGGAAAGAAGGTGAGAGATGAATGAGACTTGCTGAATGTTTAGCTTGGATTTGATCTCTCAAAGCACTGGAAGAGGATGTAGTCCTCAGTACTGGTCTCTGATCATTCTGCTTACTAAAGAAGGTACAAATACTTTCTATCTGAAAAAATTTTACTTATTTTACCTATTTTTGTTGCATGCAAGATGTAATAATGTGAAAGAAATAAATGAGAAAACACATTTTGCATATAGCGAGTGCATGTTCCTGTCCCATCCTACCTAGCCATTTACTCTTCTACTCTGGTACCTCACACAAAATCAAGTGAACAAAAAAGAAATCAGAAGCATCAGTTGTCATTTAAACTTGGGCCTTAGGAGCTAATCACTTTCCCTGTTAATAAAAACATCAATTTGGACCTAGTAAGATACTATGGAAGGCCTAGTTCTTATAATTGTTGTATACTACCCAACAAATGATAGAATCATAGAATCATAGAATGGTTTGGGTTGGAAGGGACCTTTAAAGGTCATCTAGTCCAACCCCCCTGCAATGAGCAGGGACATCTTCCACTAGATCAGGTTGCTCAGAGCCCCGTCCAACCTGACCTTGAATGTTTCCAGGGATGGGGCATCTACCACCTCTCTGGGCAACCTGTTCCAGTGTTTCACCACCCCCATCATAAAAAAATTTCTTCCTTATATCGAGTCTGAATCTACCCTCTTTTAGTTTAAAACCATTACCCCTTGTCCTATCACTACAGGCCCTACTAAAAAGTCTGTCCCCATCTTTCTTATAAGCCCCCTTTAAGTATTGGAAGGCCGCAATAAGGTCTCCCTGGAGCCTTCTCTGCTCCAGGCTGAACAACCCCAGCTCTCTCAGCCTGTCCTCATAGGAGAGGTGTTCCATCCCTCTGATCATTTTTGTGGCCCTCCTCTGGACCTGCTCCAACAGGTCCGTGTCTTTCTTGTACTGAGGACTCCAGAGCTGGATGCGGTACTCCAGGTGGGGTCTCAGGAGAGCAGAGTAGAGGGGCAGAATCACCTCCCTTGACCTGCTGGCCACGCTTCTTTTGATGCAGCCCAGGATACGGTTGGCTTTCTGGGCTGCGAGCGCACGTTGCCAGCTCGCGTCCAGTTTTTCATTTGCCGGTACCCCCGAGTCCTTCTCTGTAGGGCTGCTCTCAATGCCTTCATCCCCTAGCCTGTATTGATACCAGGGGTTGCCCTGACCCAGGTGCAGGACCTTGCACTTGGCCTTGTTGGACCTCATGAGGTTCACACGGGCCCGCTTCTCGAGCTTGTCCAGGTCCCTCTGGATGGCATCCCGTCCCTCAGGCGTGTCAACCACACCGCTCAGCTTGGTGTCATCTGCAAACTTGCTGAGGGTGCACTCGATCCCACTATGTCATTGATGAGGATATTAAACAGTACTGGCACCAGTACGGACCCCTGAGGGCCCCCACTCGTCACTGATCTCCATCCAGACATTGAGCTGTTGACCACTACCCTCTGGATCCAGCCAATTCCTTATCCACCGAACAGTCCACCCATCAAATCCATATCTCTCCAATTTAGAGAGAAGGATGTTGTGGGGGACTGTATCAAAGGCCTTACAGAAGTCCAGGTAGATGACATCCGTAGCTCTTCCCTCGTCCACTGATGCAGTCACTCCGTCACAGAAGGCCACTAGGTTGGTCAGGCAGGACTTGCCCTTGGTGAAGCCGTGCTGGCTGTCTTGAATTACCTCCCTGTCCCCCATGTGCCTTAGCATAGCTTCTAGGAGGATCTGTTCCATGATCTTCCCAGGCACAGAGGTGAGGCTGACAGGTCGGTAGTTCCCAGGGTCCTCCTTTCTACCCTTTTTAAAAATGGGTGAAGTCATCCTTCTATTCCCTATATGCTATAATTTATTCCTTCCTTCCTCTGCATTTGTGCACTGCAAAAACTTCCAAAAGGAGAAAGGGAAGGTAGTACTCCAGTTTTTATTTTCTCAATGCTTCTTGAGAAGCTTTTTGCCATCTGTCCTGGAGATACTTCCTTTCTGAAATTATGATTCATCTCTGTTATTCTAACAAATTTAAATCTTCTAAGTTTCTTTTCTGCTTTTAAAAGACCAGAGAGCTCATTTCTACTGAGTTTCTTTAATGAAAATCAGAAGCAGGACTTTATTGTGTAGTAATTAGGAGAAAAGGTGAGGGGAAAGTTCTCTTCAAATGACAAGGGTAATTTGTATGAGTAACAGCAACAGTTACCATAGCTTTCAAGTGGCTAGTGCTGCTGTGATAGGGATGCCTTGAGTTGCATGGTGATGCTTAGATGTGGTGTATGCTGATGAAGCACATTTTTGCAAAGCATTGTTACCTTTGTGGTTCTGTTTTATATGTGCATTCTTGCTTCTGTTATGACTTCATGTTCCTTTAAAGCATGTTTTTCTGAATCTGATTTTGTCTTGTAATTTCAAGAATTTTAAATGTTCTCCAACATATTTAATATCAAAACACTCGTGTCTTCAAATTATTTCTTACCATTTTATTATTTTAATTTCAAAGAGAAAGCTAAAATAAAAAAAGAAAGTAAAAATAATTAGAAGTCACTTTGATCTTTCATTCTGTCGTCTTGTTGGATGTGTTCAGTCATTAGGTTTCTTTAAATGGGTGAGAAGACTGACAAGTACAGGTAGATATTTAAGTTCCAGTTCTTAGCAACTCTATTGTTTTAGATTAACAACTCTCATGATGCTATCAACTTATGTTCTGAAAATACATTTTCAGATGTTCAATTTTAAGCACCTGGAATGTTTTTGGCTTTGTTTTGCTTGTTTCTATCTTAAAAAACAAACAGGAAAAAAAAAAAGTGAAAAGGAGGCCTTCCTAAAACATGCAACACATTACTACTCTGGTACAATTTTTGTAGCAAAATGCATAGTATTGGTGGCCAAATTAAAAGCAGATTTGTAATTTAAAACAAGCCTTTCATCCTTTTTTTGTGTGTGTATTTGGTTGTGGTTTTTGGTGGTATGTTGTGGGGTTTTTTGTGTGTGTGTGTGTGTGTGTGTGTTTGCTTGACCTTTAATATGAGTGACTGCTTAGGCTGCTCAAGTTATATTTCATTAATGTATATGTGGTGTAGGTCTCTCATGTATAAATGTCACAATCCAGGTTTAAATTCTGGATAGATATCAGTCAAAGCTGTTGCGGATAGATGTCAGTGAAAGCTGGTGCAGAACTGGGCCTGGGTGCTGGACTGCATGCTGTCTAGTGTAATTGAATCAATGTGGTAGTTTGATATACTATTATTCTGCCTGAGTCTGTGTATTTATAAATAATGTATTTAAATGCTTGATTGGATCAGAGGAGTTTAACTGTTCATGTACAATTTGCAGGCTTCCAGTCTAATATCTGAGAAAGTTAGATGTTTGTAATTTGAAACCTTAAGCTAAAACTGGTAAATGGCATCTTCTGCAGTTTTATGGTGTTATTTAGTAGAGCTCGGAACAAGTTAAGACAAGGAGATAACATTGAAGAGAAGTATAATTGAACAAACTAGTAGACAGATATTCCATTTTTCTTCCACTACTCCTGAATTCACATTTTTCATTTCTGTTGCAACTCTTGGAGTACCTTATCAATGTAATTGTGCCTTTCAATGTACTTTTGTGGTACGCTCATTAATAATGATCTGAGACAACTGTAATTTGGTTTTGATAGACATTTAAAACATGTTCAGTTAAAATGCAGTTCAGGCGTTCAAGCTCATTTGTTTATTTCTTCACAGTAAAGTTGAAGTAACTAGAGAGGGATTTAAATTCTTCTTACCCCAGTTAGAATGTATTATCACCAGAACACTGTGTATCGTATAATTGGTGTTCTGATTTATACAATCAGAACTGTATAATTTCAGATGGGTATGAACTGCACCAAACACTTGTTATTGCTTGTGTGGCTAATTGTGCTGACCTGCTGATGCCCGAGAGAACAGGGATTTCTAAAAAGATGGTATAATTTAAGGAAATGTAAACTGCGCTGCTAGAAAATATCATTCTGCTTCCTCATCCCTGAGGAGGGAGAATTGCTAGTGTGACATGTCTGCATGTGTCTATTGTTATGGAAATTACGCATGCTAGCCACCATAACAAGGTTCAACTCTATGTTTCTGTTGAATCAATAGGCCAAAAAGAGATTCTTCTATAAAGTCCTTTTTATTAATAGCGCTACAGCTCAAGCTGGGTGCCTCCAAAGAGAGACCCCGAACCAAGAAATCCCTGGGCAATTATACCCTTACAATCTAAGTTCCCCACCCCTCACGTGACAGTTCAGACCAATAGTAATATTAAGGTCTGGGATCTTCTTGTTTGTTATTGCTTTGATTTGTTTGTTGTTTTGTTACTAAGTGGTTGCTAAGTGGTCATCTTATACAATATACAGTGGTTCTATATCCTGTTTTACATCCTCTTAGGTCAGTTTCGGCTAGTTCTGTAGTTAGCTTTTCAGCATGTTGTAATATGGTTGTTGCAGTTCATGTACAGTGTTCTATAGGCTTTATTTACTCTAGCTATTAATGCTTAAGCTGCTAGTGCTAAGTTTCGACTAACTTTTTCTACAACACTATACAACACTGAAGAGTTCCGTTAATATCAATTCAATAATCTTTAGTGCAACTAATGCTGTCTTATCTGCCACTCTTACAGGAATTCCTTATAAGCAGCTGACTGTAGGTGTCCCCAAGGAGATATTTGAGAATGAGAAGAGAGTGGCACTGTCACCAGCTGGAGTTCAAGCCTTGGTTAAACAAGGCTTCAGTGTTGTGGTGGAGTCTGGTGCTGGAGAAGCTTCCAAATTTTCTGATGACCATTACAGAGAAGTTGGAGCAAAGATCCAGGGAACCAAGGAAGTCCTGGGTTCTGATCTGATTGTCAAAGTAATTGCTTTATTAATATATTTCCTACCACATTCTTTTTGGAGAAACATATAGGTCAAATTTTTTAAATAGAGGATAACTTCTTATCAAGTTTTTAACTACCTTGGAGAAGGTGTGTTTTCTAGAGTGAGGTAGACTAGTTCCAGACTCTAATCAGACAAGATCCCTGCTCTAAGAAACTTTTGCTCTAAGAGTAGTAACATAGAACTCAAGTTACTCTTCAGAGAAAGTTTCTTGGAATTTTGAAGATGCAGGTTTCTAACTTTTCTCAGTAAGACATCCAACAGCTTCACAGCAACAGTGTGTTTCAGAAGTACTTGTAACTAGAGGAGTTGTAGCTGGTCTGGGAAGACCACTAAAAGTAAAGTTGCTTGAGAGGTATTAGGTTGTGCAGAGTCCTGAAGAAAGAAGAAAAAAAAAAAAAAAAAAAAGACCTTAAACTTGATGTTGAGGCTTCCTTTTAAACGTTTTATATGGAGTTATTCTGTCAGGATTGAACAGAGAATTTCTGTGCACTAGGTTGTGAACAACCCTTTTAAGTAGGTTTCTTTTTGAAGAAAAGTGAGAAATTTCTAAGAAATGAATACAGATAAAGATGGGTTTCTATTGGACTTCATGATTGAAATTCCCTGTATGTGATGGTGCATTGCAAACTAATTAGTGATTCTTAGCCTGTAGAGTTTAATTGGCACATCTGTTCAGTAATCATTTTGCCTGAGAATGGCTGGTTTTGGGGCAGCTGTCTGTCATAAAAGCCAGTAACTGCTGGTTAGAAGTCATCAGAACTTTTCTGAAAGTGTATGATGACTATTGCTGCTCTGTCACCCATCTGCCTAGAGTTAATTCTAATATGTGGACTGCAGCTAAGAAGTGCAGTTACTCAGTCTAGTTGTGTAAACTAACATGCTCCTTCCTCATGTACTTTGTGGGTGGGAATAGACAGACTGCAAGCTGGGAGAAAGGAAGTGGAGTGTGCACTGATTTATTTCCACTAATTAATTTGGAAACTTCTTTCTTTCTTCAGGTGAGGGCTCCTATATATAACTCGGCTTTAGGTGTACATGAGGCAGATCTTTTTAAGATGGCGGCTACCCTGATTAGTTTTATCTACCCAGCACAAAATCCAGACCTCCTGAAAAAACTTGCAGAAAAAAAGACTACTGTCTTGGCTATGGATCAGGTTCCACGGGTCACCATTGCTCAGGGATATGATGCACTTAGTTCCATGGCCAACATTGCTGGGTATGAATCTTATACTTTTTTTTTTTCCTCCTTCTCTCTAGCTTGAGTAAGTATAGCTGGATTAAAAGCTATGCACTTTGATATTCATAGAATCATTAAGGTTGGAAAAAACCCTTAAGATCCATCGAGTCCAACTGTTAACCGTTGGGTATATCTAAACCAATTCTGTGTGTCTATTTTTATACAGCTGTTTCAAGCAGGATGAAGCTGTTGGAGGTACTAAACAACTTTTAAAGTTTCTAATGGTCAGTTTTGCAGCAGATCAGAGGAGGGCTTTTTAAAAACAAACAAACAAAAATTCAAGGCAATTGTTCTAATTCCTGGACTGCTTTGTCTAGTGCCTCTTTGCTCTGAACTAGATCAGAGCAGGCTCAAAGATATCCTTAAGACAGATTGAATACAGATTGTCTGTCATTGGGATCTGATGTTGTTGGAAGAAGGCTGCCAGATTATTTTGTGGACACCAGTAGTATTTATCAACATATATGTTTGGTTGCTTCTCTGTGTTTTTGTTCTGTGTAATTTTACTAAAATATCCTAAGAATTCATAATGTATTTAAAGGTATAAAATCTACAAGCTGTATTTTAAATTAAAACTGGTTTTATGGTATTTAGATCTCCATATGTCCCTGTTAGGGATGGGAAAGAGAGTGGAATGGGACTGTTGAACTACAACACTGCTAGTAAAAATGCAAGAAAATGTGCACTGTTGTTGTCGTGGTTTAACCCCAGCCACCAACTAAGCACCACACAGCCGCTCGCTCACTCCCCCCCCCGGTGGGATGGGGGAGAGAATCAGAAGGGTAAAAGGGAGAAAACTCGTGGGTTGAGATAAGAACAGTTTAATAATTGAAGTAAAATAAAAAAGAACAGTTAAATAGGCAAAGCAAAAACCGTGCACGCAAACAAAGCAACACAAGGAATTCATTCGCTCCTTCCCATCGGCAGGCAGGTGTTCAGCCATCCCCAGGAAAGCAGGGCTCCATCACGCGTAACGGTTACTTGGGAAGACAAACGCCATCATGCCCAATGTCTCCCCTTCTTTCTTCTTCCCCCAGCTTATATACTGAGCATGATGTCACATGGTATGGAATAGCCCTTTGGCCAGTCTGGGTCAGCTGTCCTGGCTGTGCCCCCTCCCAGCTTCTTGTGCACCCGGCAGAGCAGGGGAAGCTGAGAAGTCCTTGACCAGTGTGAGCGGCACTTAGCACCTATTTAGAGACAGCTTAGCACTACTTAGCAAGAACCAAAGCATCAGTGTATCATCGACATTGTTCTCATGCTAAATCCAAAACACAGCCCCATACTGGCTACCAAGACGAAAATTAACTCTATCCCAGCTCAAACCAGGACAGTTGTTAAGAAAAGACATAATTGCATGTTAATCTGCATTTTCAGATATCTCTACTGATGTTTACTTGGTGTCCAGCTGCTCATTCTATGATGGCTAAAAAGCAGATGGGGCAAAAGAAGCAGCAAGGTTAAGCTACTTGCCCTAAGCCATATAGCTCTGCAGAGTTAGGGTATCTTTTTTGAATGTGTGCTTGCTTGTCTAAGTGAGTTTACTGCAAAATTACTCTGGGTTTTGCAATTGCTTGTTCGTGTTTCCTTCCCTAACAAGCCTCAGGTTACAGCCTTTGTAGGTAGGTTCAAAGATGACAAAGTTAACTTTTGGTAAGTTAGCGTTTGTTATTCATATAAAATTTTATTTGAGAGTGTGAATAGTTGTGGACATCCAGTATATTGCAGTCCAAAAGTTCTCTCTGAAAATGCATTCAATGATTAAAAAAAAAGCAAGAAATATGAACAAAGACAGAAAGATTATTAAACTTGTGCTCAATAGTAAAATATTAAACTTGCTTCATCCTACACATGCTATGGTCAAATGTACATCCTTTTGATTGCTGTCCTGAATGGAATCGCGCTGAGCCTGGGAAAATACTGATATGCGTTTGTCCTTACTTGACAGTTATAAGGCTGTGGTACTGGCAGCAAATCACTTTGGCCGATTTTTCACGGGTCAGATCACAGCTGCTGGTAAAGTTCCTCCAGCGAAGGTATGTGCAATTAAACAAATACTGTGGCAGAAGACTATGTGAGTTCTTGAGCACAGCTAACCACTGCTGAACCCATGTTAAAGGCTTTTTTTCCTGCCTTGGGGCTAGTTCTAGAGACTTTGGAAACCCATACAGTTATTCCCATACCAATTTTGTTCACTACCTGTAGTGTAGATTTTTTTGTTTGTTTTTGTTTTGTTTTGTTTTTTTTGTTTTTAACAATAGAATAATTTGAGTTTTATGTAAGCTTGCTTAGTTTTAAACTTCAGACTAGCTATACATGGATGGATTTTTTTTGTTTTTGTTTTGTTCTTCCCAGATGGGGAAAGGTAAGGAAGCAGTTAAGAAAAGTCAGAGATGTTGAGATTTCTGGTGTGTTGAAGACTGTGATGGAAGGGATTGCTTGATTGGAATTGCAGGTGGCTTGGGATGAAGAGAAATGAAAGTAAAAGAATTAGGGAAGAAAAAAAAAGGAAGAGAAATTAAGTAGAAAAGCCTGTATTTACTTACATAAACTGTTAGCTACCGATGAATCTGCTTTCAGATAAGTGAAGTTAGCAGTTACAGCTTTTAAACTGTTACATTTACAGGGCAGCTTTACCAAAATCATTTTTGGCTCTGTGTTACAAAGGTAACTTGTTCAAATTGCTGGTTAATGAGGCATATCTGCTGTTGTGAAAGCAGTATAATGCTGCTGCTTTTCTAACCAGCTCTAGTTTTAGTTTATGCTCCAAGCATGATGATGGTATCATTCTAGGTCTTGATCATTGGAGGAGGAGTTGCTGGCCTGGCTTCTGCAGGAGCAGCTAAATCAATGGGTGCAGTTGTTCGTGGATTTGATACTAGGTAGGTATGTGAAATGGTAATAGCAATCTAAAATTATTTTAAGATTAAGTAGTTTATAGCTGTATTACAGGTGAAAGCACTTGTACTGCACTGAATCACAATTCCCTTGATACCATTTTTATTCCTGCATTATTTCTCCATATTTTTTTTTTATTCCCCAAAACAACCAAACCTTCCAAAGAGTCCATCTCATTAAATCATTCAGAACTATATGAATAAAAAAATCATTGCTTTATGAAAATGAGAAAGTTAGGGCTTTTGTCCAGAGTTTCATGTCTCCCCAGTTCTTGGGGACACGGGGAAGAATAGTAAAGAAAGAATCTGTATGCCATCATCTAGAGCTTGCTTGATCCAGGTTCATAGCTGCTCTCATTCACATCTACTCTCCTGATCCCAGAGAAGCCAGCTAGGAACTCTTTGGAGACACACTTCTTCAATCTACTGAAGGAAAGAAAGAGATCGAGTTATTTTATATATGAAACTCAAGATGAAAGATCAGGAACTGCAGTTGAAGCTGCTTTAAATGCTGCTGTCTTGGGGTCTCTTCTTTATGTTCAGAAGGATTATTTTGTCCCATAGACATTTTTAGAGAAATAGACTGGGAAAATTACAGACCACAAACGTTTTTCTTCTTATTGCTACAGGAACTGCAAACTCGATTTTTTTTTTTCTATTGAATGGCCTTCTTGTATTAAGCACATACAAATTGAATATTATATCTGCATTAAAATTACTTATATGTGTTTGTTTTTATGCAGAAGTGGCATCTAGTGTTAATTAACTATATCTAATATGAAAGAATAAAAATTAATATATCTTCAGGTTTATGATGTGCAATAGGAAAAAAACCTTCACTCTGGTTTGTTAGAAAATCTGCATATGCCTTAAAACAAACTGGAAAGAGTTTTTTTTTCTTAAAAGCATGATCAAAATCTGTCTAAAACTTTTCAGACTTTTTAAAAATTCCCTTCTTTAAGCATCCTTGTATACTTTTATCTTGATGTGCAAGAATGTTTGTGTTAAATCCTCTGCATGTTGTGAATGTTCACCTCACACTGGAATTTAGTCCATCATTATTTACTGTGATATCGCATGATGCAAAATAAATGACAGATTTACAGGATAACTGTAAAAAAAAAAAATCCCTGTGGAAAAACAGGCTTGCTGGTGTTTCCCATTTCACAGATTAAAGACAGGGCCACAGGCTGTGTATTTATCACCTATCTTAGGCATCTAAGTTTGGGCTGTAGACTTACCTAGTCATGACAAGAGAAATGGGTGAGTAGCATTAGTCAATAGTTAAGCTCCCAGCTTTGAGTCTCTTCTCGGAGCAACTGTTGACTGTACAGGAAACTGTAGGCTGCCTTCATTCCTTAGGCTGCCTTCATTCCTTATCCAAGTATCTTCATTAGGGACTTAAAATTAGTGATGCAGTTACTTTTTTTCACTAAACACAGAAAGTTGAGGACTTTAGTTAGTTATGGTCTCCTTAATCCTAGAATAAGCTTTAGATCTCTTGTCTGAAGAAGACTACTACTAAAAAGACCAGAAAAGTCATGGTGGATTGAGCTGCCTCTAAATATGGATCTCTTTTAAAGTAGTGGTTGTGTGTCCTGTCCTGTGTCCCCTGTACACACACACACGCACCCCACCCCCCCCCCCCCACCCCCCCCCAATTTTCTTTTCCTAGAGCTGCAGCTCTGGAACAGTTCAAGTCTCTTGGTGCTGAGCCTTTGGAAGTAGACTTAAAGGAATCTGGAGAGGGACAAGGTGGTTATGCTAAAGAAATGTCCAAAGAATTTATTGAAGCTGAAATGAAACTCTTTGCCAAACAGTGCCAAGATGTTGATATTGTCATCACTACAGCACTTATTCCAGGTATGTTTTACATGCAAGATACTAATTTTCCTTTAGCTTGTGTAAGTTGGCATGTTTGGAGCTGTGCCTGCAGTGAAAACAGAGGTGTTAATGAATTATCTCTGTGTGAACATGTACCTTTTCCCTTCCCTGATAAATGACTGTTTTTAAAGTGTGTGTCTTTTTTTACAACTTTTGTTTTCACAAACTAGCAGTCTTTGACTTATTAAACAAGGAGTAGATAGTAATAAAGTAAGAATATATAGTTCTCTTGCATATTTATTGCATCACTGCTACTTCTGCTATGCAGCTTGTGCACTGAAACAAGTCCAATTGAAACAGTACTGTCTTTTGTAATTGAAACATAGTAAGGTAGAACTTAGGTTTTAGTACTTTGTATTGTACAACATGTGTCTTTTAATAAGTTATGATGTGGAGTTTCTTTTTTTTTTTTTTTTTTTTCTCCCCAGTTATGACTTGAATTGTAAGATTGGATGTTGTCTGTTTACTGAGGACAAAATTGGACTTGTCAGCATCTTTGTTAGACTGCCCATGCATACTTTTTTTTTTGTAATATGCTTGGGTGCAAGATGTTTTGGCATCTCTTCTCTCTGCCTGTATAAACAAACCCTCTGTGACATTTCATCCTAGGTACCAATTAGTTGAAAATTTTGCTTACAAAAATAAGGTTTAGCAAGAGAGAGAAGGGAAGAACTCATCTCCTGAGCTCTACAGATAAAAGCTTTATTTTGTGTTTAACTTACTGTGCCTTGTCTTGTCAGGCAAAAAAGCTCCCATCTTGTTTAAGAAAGATATGATTGAATCAATGAAGGAAGGTTCAGTTGTTGTGGATTTAGCTGCAGAAGCAGGGGGAAACGTTGAGACTACAAAGCCTGGAGAAATGTATGTTCATAAGGTGAGTGTTTTGGTCTGCAGATCATTCTCTGCATGTATTTTTTAAAATGTATTTTGTAAACTGTGTGCTGAAAATGAGTAGCTGATTTTGCTATGTAGGCTTAAGTAATCCTTTAGATTTGCATTTGGTCACTAACATCTCTATGTATAACAATTTGAAGATTTTTAAAGAAACAAATACCCTTGTATAGTGTTAATTTGGTTGGTAAGTATGGAAGTGTTATTTCTTAGACTTCCAAGTCCAGTGGCTTGTCTCTGATTTCAGGGTGTGGTTTGATGTCTGTTTCTTGGTATACCTAAAGAGACAGCAGTAGCAATAGCTTCTTTGACTTGCTCATCACCTCCCACAACTGGAGGTTACAATCCCTGTCACTCTCTGAACTCTGAATTCTCTCAGTGCCAGGAGGCACACAAGGCGCGAACATCGTTCTTCCACTTCGATCGGTCCGCGGCTGCATGCTCTAGAGTCAAGGGCCACAGCGCAGTCTTCCGTCGGTTTCCCCCTCAGGACACGACCGATCCAGCTCCATCTCCTCCTCCTCACTTCGTTACCGATTTTCTCCATCCCCGCCATTTCTGATGCTCGTCGTTTCTGCAACTTTTTTATTTATTTATTTATTTATTTTATTTTTTTTTCCCCCCGGGAGGAAGTAGTTGGCCTCCTGCCCAACCCCCATGACTTGGAGGGCCAGTGGTTTTTCTGTCAGGGTGGCCTTCCCTTAGGCTGCGTTGGTTTGCGGCACCTTCTTCAATTTTATCTGGTGCACCCTCCAGAGAGGGATCCCCTATCCACCACCCAGGGGACGCGCCTTCTAGCCGTGCAGCCCCAGCCGAAGGTACAATCCCTGTCACAGGTACAGCTAAACAGGTTAAGACTATGTCAGTGTTAACTTCAGTGCAAAGTCTCTGGCTTAGCTCAGTATAATTTCAGCTTCAGGAGGGTGCCGTCTTCATATGTCTTTAGCTTTGCCAACGTGAGTGTGTCTGCCTTAGAGTATCCAAACCACTTGTAACCCAAACTAGGAGTAGCATGAATTGGTACATTAAACTAAGCAATTTTGCCCTGGACTGAGCTAACTACTTTGGTTTTGCTCCAATGTTCATTGGCTCAGTTGAGAGCTTGTTTTCTTTTTTGGGGGGTTTATTTTTGGTATTTGTGAGAAATCTACTAGCAGTTATAGAAATCTGGGTGATGAGATTTAAAGTAGCAGATTTCCAAGTTTGTTATTTGGTAATGTAAGGGCATAATGCCGTTATTATTCTGCTCTAAGGAAGCCTGTAGGACATATTGCTGTCATGGTTGTCCTTAATATAAACAGGGCTGTGTGTGTATGTCATGAGTCATGCATTGTATTTGGCTTTGTGGTTTTCTAGGGCTTTTGATGTCATTGCTTAAAAACTGAAATTAGAGTATGTAGAACAGAAATAAGCAGATACTTCCATGAAGAATTTATATGGAGTGCTTTTAACCAGAGGAATATTACCCCTGGATATAGCGTGCTGGCACTGAGCTGTGGAAAAGAGCAGCAGTGCAGAACTACTAGTAGCATGCAGGAGCATTGCATTAAGAAGCCAGAGTTCCTGGAAGCATGCATGGATCTTTAGCTGTAAGTTGCGAGGAGCAGTGTTTTAACACAAGCCTGTTTGAGCATGAAGAGTGTATGACAGCCTCAGCTTCCCACACCTTCTAAAAGCTCAAGAGCTTGATAGCCAGGTATACTCACATTTATTCTTTAAACAGTGTGGATATATTATGTTGCATCTTTACATAAATGTGAACCTGGGCATATTACTTGCACAGCTAGCTAGCTCTGAGGAAGCTCCCTTTGCTTCTCTGTCATGTAGAATGTTGCCTCCAGTGCATGTTCTCCAGAAGGACTGAGAAGATGCCAAGCACTGGGTAGGATCATCTGTTACCTGGTTGCTTTAAGAAGCTAAATTCTGAGAGAATGGTAGGATTTGGAGAGGACAAGCTCTTGCACCAATATGTTCTCCTCTCTCTGTAGGCTTGTTGCTAATAGCATTTAAGGTGTTGAGTTTGATCATGTTGAATTTTGTAACGATTGCGAATAATCCTCCCTCCAGCTAATAACGTTAGAGCTGCAGGTAACAGTTTTAGTTGGGATTAAAAACAGAAATAAATTAAACAGTTTGGATATATATTTCCAGAAGGATGTATTGGAAGAGATGCTGCTTCTTCAGCGATTGAACTAATCCTTAATATTTTTTACTTTTTTTTTTTTTTTTTTTTTTTTTCTTCAGGGTGTTACACACATTGGCTACACAGACCTGCCTAGCAGAATGGCTACTCAGGCCAGTACTCTGTATTCCAATAATATTATCAAACTCCTAAAGGCTATTAGTCCTGACAAAGAGAACTTCTACTTTGATCCAAAAGATGAATTTGATTATGGGACTCTGGATCATGTTATTAGAGGAACTGTAGTAATGAAGGTAAGTCAGTAAATATTCTCTTCTTAATTTGTGAGTACATACTTTTACATTTATCAGTGCTGTCTCTTTAAAATGCATTCAAAGATACTGCATGCCAACAGACTTCAGAGGTTGCTTGATGGAGGGTGTGGGTAATTGTGTTTGTATTCAGCTGAATATTCCCCTGTCCCTTTTTGTGAAGGGAAACCTCTTTGCTTTTGTCTTCTTCTCAAGGTTAAACAAATACCTTATGTGTCTACTGTTGAAAAATAGGAAAAAGATTAAATTTGCATGTTGTATTCGTGTGACAAAAACGTAGTTATTTAAAACATTTTTGAAACATTACTACAGGACCAGAAAAACGTTCTTTTTTTTTTTTTTTTTTTTTTTTTTTTTTTTTTAAATAAATACATGTTTCTGTTCTTATAAGAGTAACTTCAGAAAAAAACCTGGTGGAACTAGAATATGCAGGATAATTTAAGCTCTATTACAAAATAATAAAATACAAACTTGGGGCATGGGCCAGTATGGGCTCTCCTTGTGCAACTATTAGGAAATAATAATCTGCGGTTTTGGTAAGAGGTATTCATTTCTGTTGAGTTTTGCTGGATAATGTTGCCAAGATTTTGTAATGCTCATTAATATCTACTCTGGAGGAGGCTTGAATTGACTTCATCTCTCTCGGACCACTAAAGTGGCATGTACAACTTTTAGGTCTGACAGCTCCAGCAGTTGTTCCTCTAGAGGCCTGGAGAACAACAAGAAATGTGAGACATCATGTCTGGAACCTTGCTGAGGTCTGGGCAGGTACTGATTACAGTTAAGATCTGTAGCAGAACTTGCTTTTTCCAAGACCCTGTTTTATTTTGGATAAATGTTTTCCATTTAAGGAACTTTCCCTCTTTGTTTTGGTTCCTGCTTTCAAGCCCTGTGCTGTGTTTCTGCCAGGCGCTCTTGGACACTGATATTAAATCTTGTCTGAAAAATGTGTAAACCAGTATGGTTAATTTGGTCAGGCTGTACTGGTCATCTAGTCTTGCAAACTTCTGATGCAGGAAAAAGGAAGATGTTGTTCTTGTGGCATGGCTCTAGGGTCTTAAGACTTATCCGAGTTGCAGGATTAAGAAGAGTAGACTCCTCAAACTATAAAGCATCTGCCATGTTAGGGATAACTGTAAATATCTCTTGTCAGGATGGCAAGGTGATTTTCCCAGCACCTCCACCAAATAACATTCCTCAAGGAGCCCCTATGAAGCAGAAGACTGTAGCAGAGCTGGAAGCAGAAAAAGCAGCTGCTATTACACCTTTTAGAAAAACTATGACTAGTGCATCTATATACACAGCAGGTAGGCAACTTCCAAAGTTGGAGAATTGGTGTAGAGTGTTCCTCATTTGGCTAATACTTTTCAGTGATTCCTCGTTTTACTCGTTCAATTTAATAACTGGCTAGTGTATCCTAGTGCAAAATCAGTGTAGTGTAATAATTGCTTTTGAGAGGGGGAAATAATACTTTTGGTTAAACTTCTAAAATTTTAACATTTCAAACAGTGCTGACTCATGCTGTGTGCATGTATGTGTGTTTGGCTTTATTTAAATATCAGTAAAATACTTAAAATTCTGAAGGACTCCTGCTAGGGACTGTGCCCATACTTTGCAGCAGAATCAATTTAATGCCATTGTTTTCTTCAGTCTTTAATGTATTGTATGAGACTTAAATGCCCACAATCTACTGAAGTATTGGGAACAGGACATTGTTTTGACAAATAAATACTGGCTCTTCCTGTCATTTGGTATTCTGTGTGTGTCAAACTTCTGCACAAGGCAATTAATGAATTGAGTATTCTTAATGTTAACCTCTGTTCTTCATACTCACTCTGAGTCTTTCAAGTAGTATCTCAACATGATTGTGACTCTTCTACATTTTTGCTATAGAACAGGAGTGTGACAGGAGCCAGTGTTGGGGTAGAAACCTATCCTTGCTGCTTTGTCTGCATGCATAACAAAGATGTTGGTATTATATTTATAGATTTATTTTCTGTTGTAAAAGAACCGCTAGCACTTAGAGCTTTGTAGTTGACAAAGATGATCCAGCTGATCTTGAAACAAGTCCATGCACAAAACTCCTTTTTACTTTTAGCTCAATACTGGACTCCTGTTTGTACAGAGCTTAAATGTAAGAAACAATTGAAAAGTTACAGAAAAGTTTTGCTGTGCTTTTCTTCTAGGTTTAGCGGGCATGTTAGGACTAGGCATCGTAGCTCCTAATGCTGCTTTCACACAAATGGTGACAACGTTTGGCCTAGCTGGAATAGTGGGGTACCATACGGTATGGGGTGTGACTCCTGCTCTTCACTCTCCACTCATGTCGGTGACTAATGCTATCTCAGGTAAGTAGCTGTCATACAACTTCTTGTTTTCTATTTAAAATAAACACCGCTCCTTTTACTTGAACTTTAGACAAAAGTCTGCTGGTATGCCTTTTAAAATGCCAAAGAGCCTAGTACTACTTTGCATCTCTGAGTTGTCCTTGCTATTTATGAAAATAAATTGGAACATACTCTTTCCAAGAGTATGTTTTTTCAAAAGAAAGGCAAATGTGGTGCTGTGTATTTCTTATTTTTATAAGTAATTTTCAACTCTTAAACTGTTTGCTTTAAAGCTTGTTTTACTTGGAGTGCTGCAGTCTCTCCTTTCATACATCTTTCCTCACAAAATGTTGCCCTGAAAATAACTTGTCTTTCATGTTTTCTGCTTTCTCTTTTTTCCTCTCCTCAAACTATGTGTTTTGGGGGGGGGAATAAAATCTTAAGTGACCTGTAAGATTCATAACCTTATAAATATGTAAGACTTTATATATCTGTGTGTGTGTGTATATATATGTATGTGACAGGTCATGAGTCTGATCTATTTTGACTATTAAAAGCAAAGTTTCTTTTATCAAACAAGTACTTGGAGGCTGACTCTGTGCTTGAGGCACTTTACTTCAAAACTACATTCGTATACTTTTTTTTTTTTTTTTTTTTCTTTTGAAACATGTTTATATTGCTGAAAAAGATCATGGCAGTCCTTTGTTTAAATAGTAACATGTAGAGTAGGGGTAAAAATTTGAGTTGACTGGTATCTTTTTGACAGGTAGAAGGAAACTTGCTCTAGGTATAGAGCCTTTTAAGGTTCAGTAATGCTTTTTTCCCTTTTAAATAGGACTAACTGCAGTTGGTGGACTGGTATTGATGGGAGGAAACTATCTCCCTGAAAACACTCCTCAAAGTCTAGCAGTGCTTTCAACCTTTATCTCTTCAGTCAATATTGCAGGTATGAATGTTAGTTTTTTGTTTGGTGGTGGTTTTTTTTGTTTGTTTGTTTGTTTGGGTTTTTTTGGTTTTGTTTTTTTTTTCCCCCCTGAGGCTAACTTAAAGCATTTGTGTCATTCTTCTAATTCTTCTAGCTCTTACAGTGTGCAGATTCCAGAAATATTCCCAGAATAGGATCTGAGAGCATTCATCAATAAAGAAACACCCCCCACCAAATGTCATGGTAGTTACTGTATCTAGTTCACACACCCTGTGGTATAATCTCTTTTTATGGAAGCGTTTAAATGTGCATTTTTCTTTTACAGTATCCTTTGGGTGATGACTATATAAAATAGCTTTTTCCTGTATACCCCAAGATGGTACTGCATTTGTCTTTGTATTCCTTTTCCCACTTGAAAAATATACTAGTGGCATAGAACAAAATTCTGCTTGCTCGAGCTTCAAAAGTCCCAGCTTCATGAATAAAAAAAGATGTGAAAGTGAGCAATGTGACTTATAAATACTATTTTTTGCTAGAGTAGACAGGGAAAAGAGCATGATCATAAACTAATCCATACCCTATAGTCAGCGTAGAGTATGGAGCCAGAGCAAGTCCTCCAGGCTTTCATAAATTCCCTCTAAAGTTTAAAAAAGACAATGGGATCTCACCCTGATTACACCTTTGTTTCCTGGTGGTTTTCCAGCTTACTAGCTTTTCAGAGGCTTTATTAGGGTCAGTTACTAAATTTGTGTTGTAATATGGTTTAACCAAATATTTCTCTTATAGCTTGACATATGCTTAGTTTTAGATTTTATTTTTTTAAAAATTGTTGCTTTCTTTTGGCCAGGTGGGTTTCTAGTTACACAGAGAATGCTGGATATGTTCAAACGTCCCACAGACCCTCCTGAGTACAACTACTTGTACCTACTTCCTGGTGGTGTATTTGTAGGAGGCTATGCAGCCGCTCTCAACGGCGGCTATAATATTGAACAGGTAAGAAGATAACTTAGTGCCTCTCAGCCCGCTGTTCGCAGCAAGGTATGCTTCTTCACTGCTTACTCTGTTAAGGAGTAAATAGCAAATTAGCCATGGTCTTTTAGTCAGCTATGTATTCTTACAAAGCCAATATGAAGTTGATTAAGTTTGTAATCATACCTCAAATGCTGAATCTGCAAGTTTTAGAAGCTTTAGTCCTCCCCTCCAAGCAGCAGGTACTTTGTTATTTATTGGACAGTTTTCCTAAATTACAGCTTAAATATTAGAGTGACTATAGAAACCAGTCTTTGGTTTAAATGTTTCTGAAAGTTTAACTTGAAGTAACAGTTAAAGTAGGTATGACATCTGGATGGGATGAGATTTCAGTGCAGAGGGATGTATAGGGATTGTACCTATAGCACCTTTTATGGTAGACGGACTTCTGTTTGCATTTAATAGTAAGAAAAATCAACGTGTATTGCCTTTTGTGTTTGGAAAAAGCAAATCCAAACACAGCTTTATCCTGGGGGCTTGCAATACATGGAGTTTTTTTAGTTATCTAGACAGGTATAGCTCAGTTCATTTAAGCTTGTTTATACTTTTTGAAAACAGGAGTTCAGATGCACCATTATAAGAATAGTTTTGGAATTTGCTTATGAACAGGACAGTTTAGCTTTGGGGTTGTACTAAAGAAAAACTTATTCTGAACTGATGAGGAAAGTTGGCTTGATGCAAGTTTAGTATTCACAGTGCAGATAAACCAAGCTCATATAGTGGGGAAAAAGCTTTAATAGATATCGCATATTAATTGGTTGAAATCACATCCCATACAACAGTTTCTCACAGTCAAGAGTTTGACTTCTACTTCAGTTATGAACAAGCCATCTGGTGACTTATACACATTCTGGAGAAATTTGCCCTTTTGTGTAATAATCAAAGATTTTGATAATGATTATGCACTTTGTGCCTCTACTTCATGTATGCATATTGATGTTTTTCTTATTTTAAAGATGATGTATCTGGGCTCAGGCTTATGCTGTGTTGGTGCCCTGGCTGGTCTGTCCACCCAAGGAACAGCTCGTCTTGGAAATGCTTTGGGTATGATTGGTGTTGCAGGAGGTTTAGCAGCAACTCTTGGAGGCCTTAAACCCTCACCTGAATTGTTGTTGCAGATGTCAGGTGCAGTGGCACTCGGTGGTACCATAGGTATGTGTATGATACTATAAACTAACAATATATGTTCTATATGTGCACTTATGCAAGCTGTATATATGCAAAATATTGTATAGGTCACAGGCGAATTGACTAACTTACATTTATGGCTTGCTTATGTTATTTTGCAAGTATGCGAACAAAGAATCATAAGTCCCAGGGCTTTTATTAATGCATCAGGATGCGGTAAAGAATGGAGAGACTGGTGGAAAAGCAGGAGCACATCATCTCTGTTAGGGAAACTGGGTATGCAGAGGTGAATGAACTTGCCCAACTTCATACTTCTGTTCAGTTGCTGACTGAATACTGCCAAATTCTCTTTTTCACACTGTGCTTTCTTAACAGAAAATGTTGAATTTCTCAATATTTAATGAAGCTTTTAAGAACATGATATGCTTTAATCTTGTCTCTAATTTCCATTATATCCTCATTGTACAAAATGCACGTATGCAGCTTTCAGTTAAATGCCGTAGCAATTTCTAGTGTAGAACAAATTTTTCCATTGGAACAGGCATGTGTGTGCATGTATTCATTGCACACTGAACCATGATATATCGATTTCTAGCTGCACAGATTAGTTGTGTTTTGTAAGACTTCCCTCCTGTCTTCAACTCTCAATAGGTTTGACGATTGCTAAACGCATCCAGATTACAGATCTGCCTCAGCTAGTGGCTGCTTTCCATAGTTTGGTTGGTTTGGCTGCTGTGCTCACCTGTGTAGCAGAATACATGATCGAATATCCTCACTTTGCTACTGATCCAGCTGCAAACCTCACCAAGATTGTGGCGTACCTTGGCACATACATTGGCGGGGTGACTTTCAGTGGCTCTCTTGTTGCTTATGGAAAACTACAAGGTGAGACCTTCTATTCAGAACTAAGTATTTGTTAAAGGTCCCATGTCCCCCCCAAGATTTAGCTTTGCCTTTAGACTGTTGTGTAATTGGAAAGAAACATTGTATTTTGCATCAGGTAAAAGTTTATATGTTTAATTCTTATGAGTGTACATTTAAAAAATTCTGTTCTTGCTTGTGTACAGTTTTAGTTATGGTTTGTCTTCATTGCTTGGACATATTACTGCTATTAATTACCAAATCATATAAGCTTCCCTCAATTAATCTCATCTAGAAATGAGTGTTGCTTTAGTGTTGTTAAGACACTGTACCTGACTACTTTATTGAACCTTTATGATCACAACTTCGTCTTCCTGAGCAGACATTTTAATTGAAACCCTGATGTTGCTGGACTCAGTGAGCACCGCTAATATTTATGGGATTTTGTTCTTAGTGTTGCATTATCAGTTAAGACTGACTCACTTCAAACCATCCAATCCGCTATCTATTTACCTACTATGCAAGCTCCATGCCTCTTACTGTTTTAGTAAATATGCCTTCTAAATTAAACACTTGCTAATTCCTGATTCTTATGCACCTGAAGGTTTCTTTATTGCATTTATTTTTGGTTTTGTAGGCACACAGCTTTTGAGAGACTGAGATAGCTGGAACTTGTTAGTACAGGTATTAAGAGCTTCCTATTACTAATCTTGTTATTAGCCTTGCAATAGTTCCTTTGGGAAACATCTGTTTGCTTTCTTCAGTGTTTATGAGACCAGCCGTTGAAGGAGGAAGCATGATATGGATGGAAAGCTGTCTTCTTTAATAATCTTTTGAAGGCTTTGTCAGTAGTATGTATTTCTGATGTATTTCTGCTAAGTAGTTACTCATTTCTTCTCAATTATTTTCTCTCTTCTCCATCTTCCTCTCTCCACCCCTCCTAGTGATTTATGTGCATGTCCCTGGTGAACTTCACTGCCTGTTTCAGCCCATTCTCCTGTTGTGTGTGTTGTTTATTTTTTTTTTTTCCTTCCCCCTTCCATTGTCATATCAGCACCATAATAATAAGCTTGTCTATACTATTGAACTACAGGTAGCAGGTCACACACTTTGATCGGTTCATTCTTTCTCTTGAATTCAGCTAAATTGAAATGAGACACTTGGTAAGTAATTACTTACACCAAAAGTAATGAATAATTATTTTTATTCTTTGCTGTGTTGTTTTAAAGCCTAGGGTAAAAATAAATACTTGTTTGTCTTTTTAAACTGAATCACACAAATCCCCAAACCTCTCCCCATCAAGTCTGCCAATGTGGGAAGCTGTGGGAAGTCTGTGTGACTGAGGGTACTAGTGAAACTAAAGCATTTGAAAGCAGGAGTATTTTATATTTGGGGTTATCTGTGTAGTCATATTTTTCTAAGCATACAGCTTTTGAGAGACTGAGATAATACCTGTACTAAGAAGTTCCAGCTAAGAGCTTCCTGTTACAGAGCTTCATGCACAGCATGCAAAGACTTGGGGCTAGATTTTAAGTAAGTTTAATGAAGGAGGAGGGGAAAAAAAGAAGAAAAAAAAAAAAAGGTAAAAAAAAAAAGGCGCTTTTCAAGAGGAAAAGAGGTCTTCGTGATTATTCTGAAACACTTAAGAGAGATTAGGAAGTAAAACAAGAGTTTAAACAGGAGTATTTGAGAATCTAGAATAAGTCTGAATGTGTTGCAATACTGAGTCAGCACAAGGTCTCAGCTTCAACTAACTTGTTTTATCTTCCACCCCTTTTTTTTTCTTCAAATTTTTTTTTTTTTTTTTTTGCTGAGGTATTCGGTCTCCTCTGGGGCAAGAGACAGGTTCTCCTGCATGTATGTGTCAATCTCTGAATATGCATTTGACTGCAGGTATCCTGAATTCTGCACCACTGCTCTTGCCTGGTCGACATGCATTGAATGCAGGGTTGCTGGCTGCCAGTGTTGGTGGAATGGTTCCATACATGATTGATCCTAGCTACACTATGGGAATTACTTGTTTAGGTTCTGTCTCAGCTCTCTCAGCCATAATGGTAAGTTGGGGAACTATAGGAGGTGAAACAAATTAAACAAGCAGTTCATCCTTCAGCTTTGCAAGTTTCCTCTCGACGACTGTATTTTACCATCCCGAGTCACTATCATCATAGCGTCTGTATGTTAACTTGCAGTAGCAAGTAGCAACTGACTTTCCTAAATCTAGCTGTAAAACAGAACTGTTCCAAAGAACAGGCATGTATGTATATAATTATTTTTTGCGGCTATGACTTAATGGAGGCTTTTATATGATAAACTGATATTTTAAAAGACTTCTTGGAAAGTTCATCCTTAAAATAGTTATAAAGGCACTGGATGTACAGGTTGTCATGATAACTTAAGATTATCCCCATGTGTAACTTCCCCCATTCACTCACCCTAGCTGTTGCAAAATTTACCTTACATATTAACATTCTGTTAATCGAGTCTTGCAAAGTCTGCTCAGTATGAATACTTTACTGGTATGAACAATTCCATGGAGCTGGTGGGATATTTTTCTGAGTAAAAATATGTGACTAAGCACAGGATGAGGACAGTGGAGTGCCTTCCTGTCCTCTCTAAGAAGGCAGAATCAGTAAGTCAAATCCTCAGGCCACATCTTGGTGTCTCCTATGTTGAAAATAGGTGGACTGGGTTATTCAGTAACTTCATATTTATTTTTTTAATGCTGCAGGCAGACTGTCCTCTTTGCATGTTCTCCTTAGTCATGGCTTATACTGAAGTGTGTATTTTCTTTCATTTTCCAGGGTGTCACTTTAACAGCAGCTATTGGCGGTGCTGACATGCCTGTAGTTATTACTGTCCTGAACAGTTACTCTGGATGGGCTTTGTGTGCTGAGGGCTTCCTACTGAACAACAACTTGCTGACCATTGTTGGTGCACTCATTGGCTCCTCTGGCGCCATCCTCTCTTATATCATGTGTGTGGTAAGAAGAGAGCAGAAATTGTACTTGTCTTCCAAGTAATGAGAAACCTTATTCAGCATGTTTGCTAGGAAGATAAGCAATCAGAAGATCAGACTGCTAGGTGTTTAGAGACCAGAAAATTCTTGATTGAAACTGTTGGACTAGATGTCAGTCATCTCTCTCTGATTTGGAGAGATACCCACTTCAAAACTGAGGAAAGCCTTTGCATTGACTTGGGGATTCAGGGTTTGAATCTGGGCTCAAATAGATATGATTACCTGTTGTCGTGGCTTAACCCCAGCCAGCAACTAAGCACCACACAGCTGCTTGCTCACTTCCCCCCCCCCCCCCCCCCCCCCCCCCCCACCAGTGGGATGGGGGAGAGAATCGGAAGGGTAAAAGGGAGAAAACTCATGGGTTAAGAACAGTTTAATAATTGAAGTAAAATTAAAGAGAACAGTAGTAATAATAATAAAACCAAGCAGTAATAATATAATAATATACAAAGCAAGTGATACACTGTACAATTGTTCACCACCTGCCGACCGATGCCCAGCACATCCCCGAGCAGCGATCACTGCCCCTCGGCCAACTCCCCCAGCTCATATACTGAGCATGACATCATGTGGTATGGAATATCCCTTTGGCCAGTCTGGGTCAGCTGTCCTGGCTGTGCCCCCTCCCAGGTTCTTGTGCCCCTGACAGAGCATGGGAAGCTGAAAAGTCCTTGACCAGTGTGAGGGCCACTTAGCAACAACCAAAACACCAGTGTGTTATCAACCTTATTCTCATCCTAAATCCAAAACACAGCACTATACCAGCTACTAGGAAGAAAATTAACTCTATCCCAGCTGAAACCAGGACAATATCCACCCCTTATTCCATACCATATATGTCATGCCCAGGTCTTACACCTTCCAACACATTCCAATTAATCACCACCACTTTCCCGGTCTTTTGAGACAGATTATACATACATACATACATACATACATACATATATATATACCCCCACACACACCCCCACCCACCCACCCACCACTTCCTTAGTTTATGGGCTGTCCCTCTAGAACATTTGTTGAGTTCGTTTAGTCCATGACTTTGGGCTTCATCTGTCATAACAGTCTTTCAGGGCAGGAGAGATGGTGTGTGGTATTCGATTGTTGCATGCTGAAGCCATTTCTGGTTCTGTCACCTCTGCACTTTACTGAAGAATGAACTCTGAGCAATCTGAGTGATTCTTACTGTATACTGTTGATATGGCATATAGTAATCATAGAAGTGATGACATCCAGTATTATATAGCAACTAACATCATACAATTCAGTTCATTGGCTATTTTCACCCCAAATCAAATCCCCTTGAGGTACACATCGGACTTTCCCATCCTCCTGCATCACCCACCAAGTGCACACAGGTCCTTGAGCAAAAGCAATCCCATGAATGGGTTTACTTATACCTGAGGCGGGAGTAACCCAGACTGTCTTCCCCAGTATATTTTTTATGTGCACTACAGAGACTTTATCCCCCTCTACAGTACGTAAAAGTCTTGACTAGGCAGGGCCAGCTCAATTGGCAGATCCCCCTAGTGTTGACTAACTAGGTGGCCTTTGCTGAATGTGTGTCCCAATGTTTGAATGTCCCAGCACCCATTGCTTTTACTGTAGTCTTTAACAGTCCATTGTATCGTTCGATTTTCCTGGAGGCTGGTGCATGATAGGGGATGTGATATACCCACTCAATGCCATGCTCTTTGGCCCAGGTGTCTATGAGGCTGTTTCGGAAATGAGTCCTGTTATCTGACTCAATTCTTTCTGGGGTGCCATGTTGCCATAGGACTTGCTTCTCAAGGCCCAGGATAGTGTTCCGGGCAGTGGCATGGGGCACGGGATATGTTTCCAGCCATCCGGTGGTTGCTTCCACCATTGTAAGCACATGGTGCTTGCCTTGGTGGGTTTGTGGGAGTGTGATCTAATCAATCTGCCAGGCCTCCCCATATTGATATTTCAGCTATCGTCCTCCATACCAGAGAGGCTTGAACCGCTTGGCTTGCTTGATTGCAGCGCATGTTTCGCATTCATGGATAACCTGTGCAATAGTGTCCATGGTCAAGTGCACCCCTCGATCACGAGCCCATCTATAGGTTGCATCTCTTCCTTGATGGCCTGAGGTGTCATGGGCCCACTGAGCTAGGAATAATTCACCCCTATGTTGCCAGTCCAGACCCACCTGAGCCACTTCAATCTTAGCAGCCTGATCCACCTGCTGGTTGTTTTGATGTTCTTCAGTGGCCTGACTCTTGGGTACGTGAGCATCTACGTGACCTACTTTTACAACCAGGTTCTCTACCCGGGCAGCAATATCTTGCCACAATGCGGCAGCCCAGATGGGTTTGCCTCTGCGCTGCCAGTTGCTCTGCTTCCATTGCTGTAACCACCCCCACAGGGCATTTGCCACCCTCCATGAGTCAGTACAGAGACAGAGCATTGGCCGCTTTTCTCATTCGGCAATATCTAAAGCCAGCTGGATGGCCTTCACCTCTGCAAACTGACTCGATTCACCTTCAGCCGTTTCTCCGACTTGTCATACAGGACTCCGTACAGCAGCTTTCCACCTCCGATGCTTCCCCACAAGACAACAGGACCCATCAGTCAACAGGGCATCTTGCTTCTCATTTTCTGATAGTTTATTATACGGTGGGGCCTCCTCAGCATGCATCACCTCCTCCTCTGACGATATTCTGAAATCTTTGCCTTCTGGCCAGTCCATGATCACTTCCAAGATTCCTGGGCGACTGGGGTTTCCTATTCGAGCCCGTTGTGTGATGAGTGCGACCCACTTACTCCATGTAGCATCAGTTGCATGATGTGTACAGGGGACCCTCCCTTTGAACATCCAGCCCAGCACTGGCAGTTGGGTTGCCAGGAGGAGCTGTGCTTCAGTACCAACCACTTCCGAAGCAGCTCGAACCCCTTCATATGCTGCCAATATCTCTTTTTCAGTTGGAGTATAGCCAGCCTCGGATCCTCTGTATCCCTGACTCCAAAACCCTAGGGGTGGACCTCGAGTCTCCCCTGGTGCTTTCTGCCAGAGGCTCCAGGTGGGGCCGTTCTCCCCGGCTGCAGTGTAGAGCACATTTTTTACATCTTGTCCTGCCTGGACTGGCCCAAGGGCTACTGCATGGACTATCTATCTCCTGTTTAATTTGTTCAAAGGCTTGTCGTTGCTCAGGAATCCATTTGAAATCGTTCTTCTTCTGGGTACTTGATAGAGAGGGCTTACAATCAGACTGTAATTTGGAATATGCATTCTCCAAAAACCCACAATGCCCAAGAAAGCTTGTGTTTCCTTTTTGGTAGTTGGCTGGGGCCTAGCTGTTATTTTGTTGATCACATCCATTGGGATCTGACGACGTCCATCTTGCCATTTTATTCCTAAGAACTGGATCTCCCGTGCAGGTCCCTTGACCTTATTTTGTTTTATGGCAAAGCCGGCCTCCAGAAGGATTTGGACTATTTTCTTCCCTTTCTCAAAAACCTCTTAAGCTGTGTTGCCCCATATGATTATGTCATCAATGTATTGCAGGTGTTCCAGAGCCCCACCCTGTTCCAGTGCAGCCTGGATCAGTCCATGGCAAATGGTGGGGCTGTGTTTCCACCCCTGGGGCAGTCCATTCCAGGTGTACTGGACCCCCCTCCAAGTGAAAGCAAACTGTGGCCTGCACTCTGCTGCCAAAGGGATAGAGAAAAACACATTAGTGATGTCAGTGGTGGCATACCACTTGGCTGCCTTTGACTCCAGTTCGTATTGAAGTTCTAGCATGTCCAGTACAGCAGCACTCAGCAGCAGCATGACTTTGTTCAGGCCTCGATAGCCTACTGTTAGTCTCCACTCTCCATTAGACTTTTGAACTGGCCATATGGGACTGTAAAAAGGTGAGCGAGTCTTGCTGATCACTCCTTGGCTCTCCAGTCGACGAATCAGCTTATGGATGGGAATCAGGGAGTCTCTGTTAGTGCGATATTGCTGCCGCTGCACCACTGTGGTAGCGATTGGCACCTGTTGTTCTTTGACCCTCAGCAACCCCACAATAGAAGGGTCCTTTGAGAGACCAGGCAAGGTGGACAGCTGTTTAATTTCCTCCGTCTCCAAGGCAGCTATACCAAAAGCCCACCGGTACCCTTTTGGGTCCTTGAAATACCCTCTCCTGAGGTAGTCTATGCCAAGGATGCATGTAGCCTCTGGGCCAGTCACAATGGGTTGCTTCTGCCACTCCTTCCTGGTTAATTCCACTTCAGCCTCCAATACAGTCAGCTGTTGGGATCCCCCTGTCACTCCAGAAATACAGATGGGTTCTGCCCCTTTATAGCTTGATGGCGTTAGGGTACCCTGTGCACCGGTGTCCACTAGAGCCTTATACTCCTGTGGGTCTGATGTGCCAGGCCACTGAATCCACACAGTCCAGTACACCCGGTTGTCCCTTTCCTCCACCTGGCTGGAGGCAGGGCCCCTCTAGTCCTGGTCATAGCATTTGTTACTCCCTTCTTGTAAATGCGAATCAAAAGTCCCTTTATTAGGATCGGAAACAAAATCAGCCCTTCTACTCTGTCTGGGGAACTGCTCACTGGAAACTGGAGCAGCAATTGTCCTGGGAGAACCCCCTTTTGTAGTTGTTTTTCCTTGCAACTCACGTACCCGTGCCTCTAGGGTCGAGGTAGATTTTCCATCCCACTTCCTCATGTCCTCTCCGTGGTCATGCAGATAAAACCACAGGGTGGCCCATGGTGTGTATCCACTATATCGTCTCTCTTGAACAGAGGGACGCCTACTCCTAATGGCTGAGTCCTACTGGTCCGTACAGGTGAGGAGTAGGACATATCCTCTTTGAGTTGCTGGACCTTCTGGGACAGTTTCTCCACAGCCGAGATGCAGGCCTGTAGGGAGGAAGAGAGACTTTCTTCATATTGTCGGAGTTGGCCAGTCATTTCATCCACCGTCTGTCCCTCTTCATCTTTCATGTCATTACTGCCAATGAGTTTGCATGTGACGGTTTGCATGGTGCGCTCCGTACAAACTTCTGCCACATGGGTCGTGTGCGCTGGACTTCATCTGGATCTTTGGGTAACTGCTCATTGTCCAGGTCATTATAAATCACCTCCAGCACAGCTAATTCCCTCAGGTACTGGATACCTCTCTCCATGGTGGTCCACTTGCCTGGGTGACATATAGCATCTTCCTTGAAAGGATACATTTCCTTCACGCCTGACAGGAGTCGCCTCCAGAGGCTGAGGGCTTGTGCCCCTTTTCCAATTGCTTTGTCAATGCCCCCTTCCCTAGAAAGGGATCCCAGCTGCTTGGCTTCCCTACCCTCTAATTCCAGGCTACTGGCCCCATTATCCCAGCATGGGAGCAGCCAGGTGACAATGTGCTCGCCTGGATGATGACTGAAATCTTTTCGCATATCTCGCAGCTCACTCAGGGACAGGGATCAGATGGTTGCCATCTCATTTATGGGTTCTGCCTCTTCCTCCTCCTGTTCCTGTGATGGCCCTGGTTCATCTTCATCCCTTCCTAAATGAGTTGATTTCCTTGTGTATTTTTTTCTCTGTATCGGGGGAAGTGATACTGTCATGGGTTGGTTCTCTGGTTCAGCTGCGCAGGCTGGGGCTGACACAGCTGTGGGGGCTGTCATTTTGTCGTCCGATCCAGAGACTAACTCTTCCCCTTTTGCCTCTGCCACACAGCCGCTCGCTCATTCCCCTCACCCCATAGGATGGGGGAGAGAATTGGAAGGGTCCAAGTGAGAAAACTCGTGGGTTGAGATAAGAACAGTTTAAGTAAAATAAAATAGAATAGTAGTAGTAATAATAATAAAAATAAATAATAATAATACAGTAATCATATAATAATATACAAAGCAAGTGATATACTGTACAATTGTTCACCACCCACTGATCAATGCCCAGCACGTCCGCAAGCAACGATTGCTGCCCCCTGGCCAACTCCCCCAGTTTATATACTGAGCATGACGTCATATGGTATGGAATAGCCCTTTGGCCAGTCTGGGTCAGCTGTCCTGGCTGTGCCCTCTCCCAGCTTCTTGTGCACCTGGCAGAGCATGGGAAGCTGAAAAGTCCTTGACTAGTGTAAGCACTACTTAGCAACCACTAAAACATCAGTGTGTTATCAACATTGTTCTCATCCTAAATCCAAAACACAGTACTATAGCAGCTACTAGCAAGAAAATTAACTCTATCCCAGCTGAAACCAGGACACTTGTGCTCAGCTGTCTTTTTAGTCATCCCTCTGCAGTGTTGTTAAATTTAAACTAAATTTAAATTTTATCAGCAGGAGATAGTTTAAGTAGTGAGTTCCTTTAAAAAACAAGAACAAACACCAAAAGCCAAAACAAAAATGAACAAACCAACATGTTTGGTTTGACTAGAGATTAATTTAAAGTTTGTTTTTTTGTAGTGTAGGTAAGTGTGCTACTTTCCTCAGAGCAGCTACTTTGAAGTACTGTGGGGTGGCAGCAGGCTTGCATTAATGTATTGCTGATATTAATGTCTGTGTCAGAGCAAACTTGAGCTTCAGCTCTATGTGTAATCGTATTGCATTATTAGTAATGATCTCCTTTTTTCTTGGAACATTTGTACAGAAGTCTCTCTTGTCGTCCTGTGTGTGTCTCCTTTTTGTTTTTGAAGATGGAGAGGTAACAACTTAAAGAAAACTGTTCACAGTGCAACAGCTGCCAGCGTCCTGATTCTCTGTTATGTAATTCTGTTTCACTTCTGCTTGTGTTCTTGTATGATCTGTGTTGCTATTCTCCTGTCCTGATGTTTTTCTATGGTCAGCCCTGACTGTCGTCTTTTACTTCCTCTCTGCTGATAGAGTTGTTATCATGTTAGGAATATTCAGTGTCATTCATTTTCGTCTCTTTTGAGGAACAATTTTAGAAAAGCTTAAAAAAATATTTTTGTGCAGCTTCATGGAGGTGAGTTCAAATGAACAATCCCAGGTATGAATTTTGAAGAATCTTGTTCTTTCCTGAACATTTTGTATCTCCTTATCAAAAGGAAATGAGATTATGTGGCTTATAGGATATCTTTTTATATATAAATATATGTATGTGGGTTTTTTTATATAGTCAGCAGTTTAGTCAGTATCAGTAGAAAGATGATGCTTATTGGGGTAACACAGGTATGAAAGGTATGTTCATTAAAGATCAAATTCTTATAAGTCTTGGTGAAAACATGATCTGTTGAATACGTATTTACCAGTAGGCATAGTCACTCTATAGCTTCGTTTTTCTTTTACTGTCCCCTTTTTTTATTGCTAGTTCCTCTCAGAACTCACAGAATTTTGAGATACTTGAATCTGTTGTTTGGAAGGATCTAGGTAAATAGGAAGTCTGGGGAAATAATTAGCAAAATAGTTATTCAGTGACAGAGTGGCTTTCCTCTATGTATTTCTCAAACTTCAGGAAGTTTAGTTTTTGAGGTAATATTTTAGAAATCTTGTGCTGCTTCACATAAGCTTAGACAATTAAAGTTGGTCAGCTAGTAAAATTAAAATTATTTTGTATAATTTCTAAACAATAAGCAGAATAACTTGTTTCTCCCCCAGCATTTTTCTCTTCTGCTTTATTTCCTGTAATGGAAATCATTACTTTTAAAAGCATTCTTATAATCAAGGGATTCAGTATCAATATCTTCAATCTGTGTTTCAGGAGAAAAAAAGTATTCAAGAGTTTCAATAAACTCTGTTTAGGCCATTGCAACCTGTGCTAATGAAGCAACACAGTTTTTCCCCCCCTCCCCCATATGACTTTTATTTAAAGCAGTATATTTATTGAAGCTTATCTAGTACAGATTAAGAGGTGTTTGTGGAAACACCTTAATGGTCGAAAACTTCTTTTTACAATATTTCCAGTTACTTTTTGTGATAAAACTGTAGCTTAATAATCTAAAGCCTATCCAGATAATCTCTTAAAGCTTTTACATGAGTTGATAAAATTGGCCAACATATATTCTTATATCATCTTAATTTTTGCACTCATATCAGTTTGATTTTTCCACCCATCCCTCTTTTGTGCGTATTGAGGTGAGTTAAGGACAAAAAAATTTAACGTCAAAACAAAAAAGCAAAGCCCTGTACTGTTAACTCATCCTGTGAATTGTGACTTCAGCACATTTGATTGTATTAGCATGTCCTTCTCTTTTTTTTTCTTTTTTTCCCCTCCCTCTTTTTCTCCCCCTCTTCCCAGTGCGAATACTTGATGATTGCAACTGTAGTATTAGAATCGGTATGCTTAGGGATGGGGAAAATCATAGAATTATAGAATTGTTAAGGTTGGAAAAGACCCTTAAGATCATCAAGTCTAACCGTTAACCTATCACTGCCAAGTCCACCACTAAACCATGTCCTTGAGCGCCACATCTACCCTTCTTTTAAATACCTCCAGGGATGGAGACTCAACCACTTCCCTGGGCAGCCTGTTCCAGTGCCTGACTACCCTTTCAGTGAAGAAGTATTTCCTAATATCCAACCTAAACTTCCCCTGGCGCAGCTTGAGGCCATTTCCTCTAGTCCTATCGCTTGTTACTAGGGAGAAGAGACCGACCCCCACCTCGCTACAACCTCCTTTCAGGTAGTTGTAGAGAGCAATAAGGTCTCCCCTCAGCCTCCTCTTCTACAAACTAAACAGCCCCAGCTCCCTCAGCCGCTCCTCATAAGACTTGTGCTCCAGACCCTTCACCAACTTCGTTGCCCTTCTCTGGACACGCTCCAGCACCTCGATGTCCTTCTTGTAGTGAGGGGCCCAAAACCAAACACAGTACTTGAGGTGCGGCCTCACCAGTGCCGAGTACAGGGGCACTATCACCTCCCTGGTCCTGCTGGCCACACTATTCCTGATACAAGCCAGGATGCCATTGGCCTTCTTGGCCACCTGAGCACACTGCTGGCTTATAGTCAGCTGGCTGTCAACCAACACCCCCAGGTCCTTTTCTGCCAGGCAGCTCTCCAGCCACTCCTCCCCCAGCCTGTAGTGTTGCATGGGGTTGTTGTGACCCAAGTGCAGGACCTGGCACTTAGCCTTGTTGAATCTCATGCAGTTGGCCCCGGCCCATCGATCCAGCCTGTCCAGGTCCCTCTGCAGGGCCTTCCTACCCTCCAGCAGATCAACACTTCCACCCAACTTGGTGTCATCCGCAAACTTCCTGAGGGTGCACTCAATCCCCTCATCCAGATCATCACTGAAGATATTGAACAGGACCAGCCCAAGTACTGAGCCCTGGGGAACACCACTTGTGACCGGCCGCCAACTGGATTTGACTCCATTCACCACCACTCTCTGGGCTCGGCAGTCCAGCCAGTTTTTAACCCAGCGCAGAGTGCACTTATCCAAACCGTGAGCAGCCAGCTTCTCCAGGAGAATGCTGTGGGAGACAGTGTCAAAGGCCTTACTAAAGTCCAAGTAGACAACATCCACAGCCTTCCCCTCATCCACTAAGCGGGTCACCTTGTCATAGAAGGAGATCAGGTTAGTGAAACAGGATCTCCCTTTCAGAAACCCATGCTGGCTGAGCCTGATCCCCTGGTTGTCCCGCACGTGCCGCGTAATGGCACTCAAGATGATCCACTCCATGACCTTCCCCGGCACCGAGGTCAGGCTGACAGGCCTATAGTTCCCCGGATCCTCCTTCCGACCCTTCTTGTAGAGGGGCGTCACATTTGCTAACTTCCAGTCATCTGGGACCTCCCTGGTTGACCAGGACTGCTGATAAATGATGGAGAGTGGCTTGGCCAGCTCCTCTGCCAGCTCCCTCAGTATCCTCGGGAGGATCCCATCTGGCCCCATAGATTTGTGGGCATCCAGGTGGAGGAGCAGGTCAGTGACTGCCACCTCTTCGACAACTGGGGCTTCATTCTGCATCCTATCTCCATCTCCCAGCTCAGGGGCCTGAAAACCCCGAGGATGACCAGTCTGACTATTAAAGACTGAGGCAAAGAAGGCATTAAGTACCTCAGCCTTCTCCTCATCCTTCAGATAGAATGAGAAGATGGAATGCTTCAGATAGAAGAGAAACCATTAATTGGGGTGATGAAAGAGAGCAAGAGAAGGGACAAATTGTGTTAATCTTACAAAGTGTATGCTGGCCCATCACCTGTACTAGCTGTGTGGTTTATGTGGGCACAGTGTAGTGTGGAAGGACTTGTAGTTCTCAGGGATGAGGGGTTTGGTTTTCCCTGTATGGAAGCTCCTGGCCAGTATCACCTGTGTACGCACAGCAGAGAGAGCTTTTTGCTGGTAGTTGGATGATCTGTGAATGGTGAAGCCTGCACTTTGTTCATATGTTTGTGGTCTGTGGTGGTAAAGAAGGTGAAAGAGGCTATAGAAGACTTACCACAGTGCCCATGTGTTGGGTAGGTCTTAGCTGCATTGGTTAATTGTTGCCTGATGAGGTCCTGGCTCATTTTGAAGCCTTCTGTACTACCCTCTTTTTGCCAGACTTCCCTCCTCTTTCTTTGGCTCTGTGGTGCATAGCCAGGCAAGGGTGCTTCAATCTTATGCTTGCTTTGTGTGGATTCTCAGATTTCTAATATTTCAACTTTTTTTCTTTGGTCTGGTCTTACTGTTGTCTTTTGGTTTAGATACGAGTAGAAAGTGCTTTGCTTGTAAGCTTAGTGTGCGTAACATCTGAAGAGGGTATTTTCTGTCTAGACTGTGTTACCTGACACTTAACTGATGCAATATACTGTTTTTCTCTTTGAAGGTTTAATATTGTGATACATGTCAAAGGCAGTGTGTTCCTAGAGGATATGAACTACTGCTCACTGCAGTCAGTAGAAAGATGCAGATTTCACAGAGCCTGCGTTTGTGTGGCTGCCTTACAGTATCTGAAATAGTGATGATGTATCAGGATAAACATAAGTTCTTCTAACGTCTTTGCTTATTTGCTAGATGCTGAATTTCAGAACTGCACATCTTCTCAGGCTATAGCAAAAACCTGTGGAGTTGCATGATTTGAAATGTCAGTGGAAAATGGACACTTGGAAGCATACTTTTATGTGGGTGTTTCCTCTTGCTTGTATGTGTGTCTCTCCAGATCAATTCTTGAATTTTGCTGTAGTTTCTGAGCTAGCACAGCAGATCTATGAGACACATTTGTTTAAAGAAGTGGTTTATCCTGTTCCTTTCCTGCTTATGAAGTTTTGTTTACTGCAATTACAAGTTTTGCCTACTTCCAGATATTGACCACGCTCACAAGGAGATGTGCCAGTGAAAGCATTTAGCCAGTGGCTTTTCCTGGCTATGTATCTACAGAGCCAAATTTTCAGGATGTGTTCTTCTCTTAAAGCTCCTAGTTTAAGATCTCTTGTTCTTCTTTGGTGCTCTGACAGTAAGTCAATGGCCCCCTTCAGTTCATTACAATTTGTTTTGAGTTAGCATTTGGTTAGTTTTGTGTGGCTACTTAGCTTTGTTCTGTTCTTTTCTGTCTTGATGTTGTAGGAGCTTTGCTTCTGTGGTACCTGTAAGAGCTATGTGTCTTCCATGCTGCCATATAGCAGTTCTGTGCTTACATGTTGAATTGCTCAAGAACTTAAGAAAATATCTTGCAAAAATTGTGTGTATATTTTATTTATATATATATATATATATAAAAAATAAAAATCTCATCAAATATGCATTCTTTTATAGCCCTCCCTTTTAAGAACAGAAAGAGACCAATATTTGCTGAGGTGTTGTTTTTAATTTGTGTTGTTTTGTTCTTTGACTTGGGGAAATGATGATCTCTTGTTATGTGTGTAATGTGTTTAGAAGCTGATGTTTGGCTATTGCTGTTTTAATCTGGGTCTCTGTTTTAAGGGAGCCTGTTTTAAGAAGTTTTGAGTTGAAAACAGGCAAAACCAGCAGACAAAGACTATTGTCAGGAAGGCTTTAATATCTTCAGAGGTTTTATTTGTGGTCATCCCCTCTCCTTTGTTTTGGGATTTCGTCTTTAGCTTATCAAAAATCCTCTTGTCTTTCAGGCTATGAACCGTTCCCTTGCAAATGTGATTCTAGGGGGCTATGGCACCACATCAACAGCTGGTGGGAAGCCCATGGAAATTACTGGAACCCACACGGAAATCAATGTGGATAATGCAATTGAAATGATAAAGGAAGCCAATAACATTATTATTACTCCAGGTAAGACACTCTTGACTCATACAGCAAGATGTTCAGAGGATGTATTATTAAAAAAACCCAAACCAACACAACAAACAAAAAACACAAAACAAAGCAACCTGTAGCCTGTCTTGCAGTTTCAACATAGCAGCAGCAGCATGTTAAATGTTGACTGGAGTTGTGGGGTCTGTTTTTGTTCACAGGCTAGTCGTTATTCCTCTATGTAGAAATGTGTATGCTACTTTATTTTTCCTTGTGTGTGTCTCTTCAAAGTTTGTCCTATTTATTTAGATTTTAAATTCTTCAGGACAAAGGCTGTCTTTTGTAAATTATGTTTGCAATTAACTTTGTGTACAGCTGTTGTGGTGCGAGTTTCCAAGCACTACCACAGTACCAATGGTACCAATAACAAAATATCTGTCCCTTAAGTTACTGAAAGAGAGGTTTTTGTTTATGCTTCTTGTCTACTTGCTCAATTCTGCATTGTTTTGTTAAAAAGCCTGCAGAAAAAAATCTCAAACTTAATTAGTATCCAATAAATACTGGAATTAAAGTAGAAAAAAAACCCACAAACCTGAAAACCAAAATACTGAGTTCTCTGAAACTCTTATGTTGGCCATAGACTTACATAGTTCAATAGCACATTTCCTATTAGAAGTCAGGTGGGGAGTAGTTCAAGACTTGTTTTCCTTCAACTGAATGGCACAACTATTGTGTTAAATTATATTTTGGCATCAGAATGAGAAGAATGCTAAAAAACTAAGTAGTCTTTTATTTTGCTTCAGCTTAAATGAAAACATCAGTGAGATAGGGTTCTAATTTGGGAAGTTACCTTTGTTTCAAACAAAGCTTGCAAACATCTTCAAGGAGTTTGTCTTTTGCTCCTGTGGTCAAACCTTGAGGACACCATTAATAATTTATACTCTGCATTTTCTTCCTGGGCTTTATTGCTCTGCTGACTTAATTTAGATAGAAAGACTGAAAAGATTATTTGCTGCTAAAAGCCATATTCGGCTACTGAATTACAGTGGTCAGGCTGAAACTCCCCTAGGAATATATGAGTATCTGATATATATATTGGTTTTTTGTTTATTTTTAATTATGAGAGCTTCTGTTTGTGTGGAAGGTACACTTATTCCTCATAACTGTTAACACTCTCGAGGGCAGAGAGGCCCCGCAGAGAGATCTAGACAAATTAGAGAGCTGGGCAATCACCAACCATATGAAGTTTAACAAGGGCAAGTGCCAGATTTTGCACCTGGGACATGGCGACCCTGGATGTACATACAGACTGGGGAACGAGAGGCTGGAGAGCAGCCCCGCGGAGAGGGATCTGGGGGTTCTGGTCGAGGGCAAGTTGAACATGAGCCAACAGTGTGCCCTGGCAGCCAGGAGGGCCAACCGTGTCCTGGGGTGCATCAAGCACTGTGTTGCTAGCCGGTCGAGGGAGGTGATTGTCCTGCTCCACTCTGCACTGGTGCGGCCTCATCTTGAGTGCTGTGTGCAGTTTTGGGCGCCACAGTACAAAAAGGATACAAAGCTACAATATTCAAGAAGCATTTGGACAACACCCTCAGACATATGGTGTGAATTTTGGGGTTGTCCTGTGCAGGGACAGGAGTTGGACTTGATGATCCTTGTGGGTCCCTTCCAACTCAGGAAAAAAAAATTATGTAAAATTATGTAAATTATGTCAATGCGCCCAATGTTGTCCCAGTCTCCGAAGTTGGGTGCTTCCAGTGATGGTGAGAACCCTCCATGTCTCTCCTGTTCCACCTCATCCTTCTCTGCCCACCTACAAAAAAGGTCATACTGACACCAAAGTAATAACTATTCTGTCTGCACTGAAACAGAAAAATAGCTTAAAATTTGGAAATTCTTTCAGGTTATGGTTTGTGTGCAGCAAAAGCTCAGTACCCCATAGCTGATCTAGTGAAGATCTTGAGAGAACAAGGGAAAAATGTCAGGTAAGTACTTTACTTGATGAAAAGTATTACTCTTTTTTTTTTTTTTTTTTTTTTTGTCTCTCTTTCTTTCATTCCATTAAAATTTCCCACAAATCTGTATTTTGGTTTAACTTTTCTTTCAGCAGTCATTCTTATACTGATCTCTCTCAGAAATACTAGCTGGAAGAATGCTCTAGTCTTTTCTACAAAAAAGCAGTGAAGTTTCTTGAAAAATAAAATTTCAGTGTAGCTTTTTGTATTCTTTTCATTTTTGTATTCTGTTCAAGAGAATAGTTAGCAGCCTTTTCTAAAGGCGGAGTTTGGAGAACTCTGAAAGCAGTCGCTCTGTTGAAAATTGTTACTGTGCAGAGTAATCGCAACGGCTGACTTCAGTGCAGGGAGAATAGTTTTTCCTCTATGCTTGTTAGTCAATGGGGAGAGAGAACAGGCCTAACTTAAGTACTTTGAATTGCTTCCTAGAGAAACCTCTGTTAAGGGGAATTGTTTACTAGGCTAAAGTAGCTTTATTATTTTTTTAAGTCCTAATTTCCTAAGGAAATTGACCTCTCTGCTTGTGAAACTGTTCGGGAATAGTTAAAAGGGTGCGATGGGAAGAGTTGAGGATTCTAGGCAGGAAATGAGGGCCTCCTTGCAGTATGGAGAAAGTGTTTGCTGGGGTCAGTCTGGTATGAAATGGCAGAGTAGATCAGGTAGCAGCCTCTGCACCAAGAACACAGGACTTATTTCTTTCCTGGGATAACTGACTTGCATTAATAGCAACAAAAAAAACCCCAAAACAAAACCACAAACACCACCCCCAACCTAAAAAAACCCCAACCAATGGAAAAAAAAAAACCAACAAACCCAACAAAACCAAAAAAACCCCAACCAAACAAAAAATCACCACCCCACAAAAAAAATGGACAGTAACATCCAATTCTGACTGGCATGTTTGAAACAATGCTGGAAAAAATTTAACCACGCTGTAATGTTAGATGCCCTCCTTTGGTTAAAAATCCACAGTCTACATTACCTTTTTACTCTTCCACTAACCCCTTCTGCACTCTGGGATAGCTAAAGACATTCAGTGTGTATTGATGAGAGGTGTCTTGCAGATGCTCAAGAGCTCCTGTGTTTGGACTGATGTGCTGCACACAGTGTCTCTGTTTAAAAGTAGATCTCCTGTCTGTTACATTCCTCGAAATCCTCATAAGTCAATCCATGTGATCTTATGTTAGCAGCAGGATTTTAGCTTCCACAGGATATACTGACTGATTTCCCTCTGCCTCTTCCAAGCATTAGGGCTGTAGTACCTTCTCTCACACCATGCTTTTAAGGTTTCTAAAGTCTGATTTGTTTAGAAAGCAGCCAGTGAACACAGGAAGGTCTGAAGATGTAAACTTTTGTCACTATTTTAATGTAACCTGAATCTTCACAGAATGGTTGAAGTTAGAGATCTCTGGAGACTGTCTAGTTCAGCCATCCCCCTTGCTCAAAGCAGAGTCAACTATAGAAGGTTGCTTAGGATCTTGTCCAGTTGGGTTTTGAATATTCAGTCTCCAGGGATGGAGACTTGACAGCCTCTCTGGGCAATCTGTTCCAATGTTCAATCACCCTTAAAGTAAAACGGGTTTTTCTTATATTTAAATTTGTGACCATTGTCTCTTGTCTGTTCATTGGATACCACTGAGAAGAATCTGGCTCTGTCATCTTTATTCCCCTCCATTGGTATTTATACACAGTGATAAGATTCCCCTGAGCCTTCTCTTCTCCAGGCTGAAGAATCCCAGCTCTCAGCCTCTCTTCTCATAACAAATACTCCAATCCCTTAAGCATTTTAACCCTTATCAGGTTCCCATAAATTTTTGCTATTGCAAGCAATACTGTTGTTAGAGTTCTTTGAGTATTGCATGGAAGGATTATTGGAGTGCACGTGTCCAGTCCCATGGACTTATTCTGCTGGAGTGCTACTCCAAAAAGTAGAGATAATTCTTAGGTGCCAGTATTGGCCCAAGTCCTTTCCTCCTTCAGTTTTTCATAGACCTTATAGGTATTGAAAGTACTGGAATGCTAACATCATGCCTCCCTTGCTGATTTTTTGGGAAACTATTTTCTAATTATGGTAATTTAATATTTTAAAATTAGTCAAGGTTCAGTTTTCATTTGAAACAAGATATTTGGACAGACGCTGGTTAGCCAGACTCATTCTCTGATTTCCATGTGTTTTTCAATCAGATGGTGACTTACCTTTGGAATCAATACTCCAGCAATTAGTGGGTGTTTTTTTTTTTTGGTTTTGCTTTTCTTCTTCCACTATTTTTCCAAGTTCATGGAAAAATTGCATATAAGTCTTCAGTGTTTTACAGCATATATTGTGATGGATAACAGCAGGGTTGTTGTAGGGTTTAGCAGCAATTACTTGTTAATGTTTGCCCAGAATGTTGCAATTTTGCATATAAAATTGCTTTTTAGATGTATTTGTGCATGCATACATGAGAAATGAGGGTGTGTGCTGGTGTATCTGCTTCCTGGAGCAGTTCTCTTAACACCTTATTTCTCCATGTTTAGCAAAAGCTGTATGTGTGTCTAAATTGCATTAAAAATTTTGAAGACCCATTAGTTGTGCAAAAAAAGAACCTTTCTTGGCTAATGTGATGAGTGTCACGTGCTTTTGGCTTTCCTTTCAGTGCTTCTGTGTGTGCAAGCTTTATTTTTTATCAACCTTGGTGATATAAAAGATTATTGGTTTTGCCTTTTGTGTTGGCTTTGCAGGGGAGAAATGTGAATGAATTCTTGAAATAACTGGCATATACTTGAAATGAGTCAATTTCAGGAAGGGATCACTTCAGTGGTTACCTAGTATTTTAATGAAATAAATCTGTATTTACAGTTTGTGGTCATTTAGGCCTTTCATCACTTTGCAGAGCTCCCATGGTGTTCATTGAGTGCAGCTGCTGTCCCTCTGGTTTCAGTAGGCCTGGAGTGCCTCAGGACCCTAGTATGCTCACCATCCAGATGTAGTGACACTCTCACACATCTGCTGTGGAACGGTGCCAGTGTGGACATACGATTGTCATCAGTTTGTAATGCCCATAACGTGCCAAGAAGAATTGAATCTGTCCTATGGTCTTTTTTTTTTTTTTTTTTCTTTCTTTCTTCATGGCTCATGATTGATCCAGAGACACTGTTGTTTTCATTTACTTTGCCTATAGCCATAACATTCTCACTGAAGAGCACAGATTATATAACATGATGCATAAATTTTATGACTAGGATTTAAATTTAGAAATATGGGAGAGTTTGGAAACTTCAGACTGTTTTAGTTATTTAATTGCATAGCTATATCATCACTTACTTGAGATGGTCTTGCAGCAGATCACATCTTTAATGCATTAGTAGGATAACATAGAAAGCTGGATATTGCTGACCCTTCATTATAGCTTTCCTTGTTATGGATGGGTAAAACAACAAAACTTTTCATAGGCTAAATCCCACAGTCCCCAGAATTCATTGGCCAAAGTTACAACTGAGTAAATTGGTAAGGCGAGAACTTTCAACAAAGTTCTTCAACCATATGCTATGTTGTTTGTAGGCCCCTAGTTGTGAAATTCAGATTTCTTATATATAATTAAATTCTATTCTATAATAACTCTATATATAGAATATATAATTCTTCTATAGTATTATAATACAGTTTAAAACTGTATACATACTCATATGTGCATGGGTAATTGACGCTGTCCATGTCCACATAAAGTTAAGTATCTTAGCTTTTGCCACAGCGTAACTTTCCTAAGACTTTTTCTGTCAATGTGTTCTTTTTTTTCCTGCATAGTACTCTTAATAAGACAATTGAATTCCAGGGTGAAAGGACTCTTAAAATTGTGCTTTGTATGGACTTTCTAAATCTGACTCATAACTAAAGTATGGTGTTTTTCTGGTAACTCTCATAGTTGAGGGAAATGTAGATTATCTCTTTAACAATCTTTCAAATTAGTTGCTAATATGTTAGTGTGTTTTGTGTGGGTTTGTTGTGGTTTTTGGTTTTTTTGGGGTTTTTTTTGTTTGTTTGTTTTGGTTTGGTTTTTTTTTTTTACCTACTTTTTATAGGTGGATATCTTGCAGGACTTGCATTTCTGTCTTTTGATGCTGGAGAATCTAATTACTTTTGAGCACATGGAAACACAGCTTTCTTACATTATTTGAAAATGCGACAGAATGGATTTAGTGTTATATCTTCATTTTTGAATTTTTTTTTTTTGTTACCTCTACACCTGAGCTCTAATCAAATATGTTTAGGGTTCTGTTTTTTTTTTCTCTCCATGGTTCTCATTGCTTGTGAATAATAGAACATGCGGATGGGTACCACTTGCACATTTCTCTATAACTTAATAAATAAAACTGATTCATTTTAATTGTTTTAATTATTTCAGTTTACAGTCATCATTCTTTGTTGCTCTACAAGAAAGTCTGGAAGAATTTTAAAGGATGAGCAGTTAAGATGCTGTCCCAATAAATCTTAACATACTGCATAGCTCAGGTGTGCATAAGATGGAAATCACTGTCACAGTGCTGAATGGCAGCTTAAGAACAATGTGTGCTGATGCAAGTTTCTAGGAAGCTGAAGTATGTTTACTAGGAAGACACTAAGTGTGTATCAGTTCTCAGTTTCTTATAGTCAAATTAACTGGGTGGGTTCTGAATTATTAATGCTGCAGATGGAGGGACAAATGGAGTCCAGCAGATCAGTTAGCTCAAGTGCCATATCAGTGTAGCTAGAGAGAACTAGCAAACCTTTCTGTACCTGATCTCCTTCTGCATGGATGCAGCTGTAGCTGCATGCTCCTGGTGGTGTATTGTAGGTGTGCCATTGGTTCCATATGGGCAAGCTCAGCTCTGGGTGACCTTACTAGGTCAGTTTGTGATGCTTTGTGGAGGCAGGCTCTTCTTTCTTCCCTGCAGTTGGGTTCTTGGGAGGGTTATTGCATTGAGCCATGTACTTGGATCTTGCCCTTGCTGTGATAAACCATAGTGGTCAGAAATAGGGAGCCAGTACCAACCCTCACTTAAGTATGCTTAATTTAACTAATTAAATTCAGTTTAAATTTAACTGACCTGACCCCAGCAGAGCCACTGAGCTTAGTCCACACTGAAATACTGTTTCTGGGGACATCTTGTTGCCTCAGGCATGTCACCAGGCCTGAGCTAGCTTAGTTAGCTATGTGCTTTGATGCTAGTAATCTACATATTCATCTATAATGTGTGATGAGAGCATTATACTGTGATACTTAAAAGTTGTGCTATACTGCAACTGTTGTTATATGACAGGATTCAAGCTGTGGAATATCTGAATGATTGTTGTGGTTTAACCCCAGCCAGCAACTAAGCACCACACAGCCGCTCGCTCACTCCCCCCACCCCAGTGGGATGGGGAAGAGAATTGGAAGGGTAAAAGGGAGAAAAGTGGTGGGTTGAGATAAGAACAGTTTAATAATTGAAGTAAAATAAAAATAGAACAGTAGTAAGAGTAATAATAATATAATAGCAATATACAAAGCAAGTGATACACTATACAGTTGCTCACCACCCGCCAACCCATGCCCAGCACGTCTCCGAGCAGCGATCGCTGCCCCCCGGCCAACTCCCCCCAGTTTATATACTGAGCATGACATCATATGGAATGGAATAGCTCCTTGGCCAGTCTGGGTCAGCTGTCCTGGCTGTGCCCCCTCCCAGCTTCTTGTGCCCCTGGCAGAGCATGGGAAGCTGAAAAGTCCTTGACTAGTGTAAGCCCTACTTAGCAACCACTAAAACATCAGTGTGTTATCAACATTGTTCTCATCCTAAATCCAAAACACAGCCCTATACCAGCTACTAGGAAGAAAAATGAACTCCATCCCAGCTGAAACCAGGACAATGATGTACTTCTCAGTACATCTAGGTTGCTTGGTTTTTTTTTTTTGGTTTTTTTTTTTTTTTGGTGGTGTTTTGGTTTTGGGTGTCCCGTCCCCCCCTCCTGTTACCTTGAATAACAGATTATTGTCTGTACAGGAAACAGGTGGAGAAGTGTCAAAATACAAAGTGAATGGGGGGGAAGAGGGGGTGAGGCAAAACACTTGGGCGAATTATTCTCTGTATATACAACTTCTAAAGTGTTGAGGCACCAGCCAGATATTACTTGCATCACTGTCCAGTTTTGGCATAATGACAGGAATCCTATCTTTACATGGATGAAGTGATCCTGAAACACTTCTGCATTGGGTTAGGTAGGTGCTAGCTCTTTCAGTATTTATTACAAGAATATTATCTAGCCAGTTGTAATAAAGATAGATGCTGACTTTATGAACTATAGAAAAACTAATTTCCATCCTGAAATTCTTCAGTAACTTTAATGCAATAGTTGTCTTTTTCATAGTACTATAATTAACTTCATACTACTATAATTAACTTTATACTACTTTAAGTAAACACCACCCCCACTCCGAATTTAAATGCTTTCTGTGCCGAAAGTGCTGTCCTAGATATGCCGTGTATGTTGGGAGTTTTAGATCTTTAGTCTAAATTTAAAAGAAAATGTTGTACTCTCTGTATTATAAGAAAAGGTTCAAAATACGAACTAATTTTTCAGTGTGCTGTGTTGTTTTCCTAAATCTAAAAACTATCTGAAAGAGGCTGATTAAAAAGGCTGAATATTCTTGCCTGGTACTCATGCTGTTTAGGTATGAAGTCTGTTACTAGCAAGGAGGTGTATGCTCACTTCAGTATATCTGACAGTTGGAGGTGATAAGCAAGCCCCATGTTATACAGTCAGGGTCGAGAGAGAAAATTCCTGGTGAATTCTGTGTTTCAGTGAACTACCAGAATAAAGTTTCAAGTCAGACACAGCATGATTGTGAATCTTGTTTTGGGTAAAGTATATGTAGACTGAAAACTTCATGTCATGTAAACAGAAAGTCAAAAAGACTGTGAGATTTCTGCTTGATTTAAAAACAAACCAACCAACATAAGGGAGGAGTTCTTGCATAACTGATACTAAAAGCATATCAAAGAAACATAGCAATTTTTCACTTTAAAACATTTTTACCATAAAACATGCTTCTTAGTCATTTATGTTTTGAATTTTTACATATGAATGAGGTTCATATTTTGAACATCTAGGAGAGCATATGTGACAAAATGTTTCTGCTGTAATGCACATAGCTTTGAAGAACTGCTGCTGTTGAGAGTCAGGAGCAAGATACACAGCTTTCGTTAGACATGCTGTGAGCTGAGCCATCAAGGATTTTAGCTATCTTTCTTCCATGCTTACCTGAATTCTGCTTTCAATTGGACAGGCTAATATCACTTTAGATATATGTAGGTCTTATCTTGTGAAATAACAAAAGCCTTAGGAGCATATTTTCTTATGATTATTTTTGACACACTTGCACATCCAGTTTCAAGAGGTACTGGCAGACTACTGTGATATTTGGTTAACAGGCTCTCAGAAGCAGACTTCTGGGAGTCACTTCAAGATTTGTCCAAAAGGCTTTTGTATGAGCAGCTTTCTCAAACTTTGTGAATACGCAGTATGTGGTTTCAAGCAGAGTCTGTCAGAAGTCTCTACTGATGGTTCATGCTATAACTCTTCCTGAATTAAGATCGCTTGTCCCTTTCTTTTCTTTACTTTCTTTGCATCTTGCCAGGAATGGTGAAGTCAAAGGTGAAATTCATTCTCTTGGCAGCTTAAATTTTGGTTTTCCAGCCCTGGAAATAAGATTGTATATAGTATTTAATAGAAACCTCATGAGTATTTTGTTTTGTGTATTGCCAAAGCAGCTTTGGTCAAAGATGCTCAAATAAAATTATTAGAAACAAAAGAGAACTTTGGAAAATCTATTTGCGCTGCCAGAGGAGTGATGGGCTTTCTCAAGTGTACTTCAGAATAAGAGTTGTCCTTCTGTACTGTAAGTGATTGAATTTGGTACACTTTAGGACTAGCTGCAGTGCTACACACTGCTTATATTACTGAGTGGTGCGAAACATAAGCTGTTAATATTTTGTCCTGTATATTTGCTCTCCTTTTTCTGATTCTAGGTATTACTCTGCAACAGGATGCCAAATGTTTGCTAACTGAATACAATCTATTCCCTTTGTGTTTTTTTTTTTTAAAAAGCATTCCTTTTAAAGCTAGCTTTTATACTGCTGTTTGATGTAGAGCTTAAAATTGTAGTATACCTAGCATTATGTGGATTAATCATATGTCCTTAATTTTGTTTCTGGAGTTCCAATTGTCTAATATTTGCATTGTCTTAATGTTGTCTTGCTGATGGAGCACTCAGTTGACCTTTTAAGGATGTATTTGTACAGTGTTAAATTCATAGAAACAGAATGGTTTGGGTTGGAAGGCACCTTTAAAGGTCATCTAGTCAAACCCCCCTGCAGTGAGCAGGGACATCTTCATCTTCTCTTTCAGTAAAGCACTGATATTTGCTGCATCTGCTTGGATGATCTGGTTCCCTGTAAGAATCTATGTAGCATGAGAATATCCAACATTTTGACTGAAGTCTCCTCAGGGAGTGGATTGTCTTCAAGTTTTATTTTGCATAATGCAAAATGGGTTGTTGACACTTGACAAATAATAACAAATATTAATTTAAATAGTCTGATAACTTCATATAAAAATGAGTAATGGAGGTATGTTGAGATAAAGACAGTTGAATAGGTAAAGCAAAAGCCGTGCACGCAAGCAGAGCAAAGCAAGGAATGCATTCACTACTTCCCATCAGCAGGCAGGCACCCAGCCATCCCCAGCAAAGCAGGGCTCCATCACGTGCAACAGCCACCTGGGAAGACAAACACCATCACTCCGAACGTCCCCCCCTCTTCCTTCTTCTTTCCCCAGCTTACATACTGAGCACGATGCCATACAGTATGGAATAGCCCTTTGGCCAGTCTGGGTCAGCCCCCCTGGCTGTGCACCCTCCCAGCCCCCCGTGCACCCGGCAGAGCATGGGAAGCTGAGAAGTCCTTGACCAGTGTGAGCACTACTCGGCAACAACCAAAACACCAGTGTGTTATCAACATTATTCTCATCCTAAATCCAAAACACAGCACTATACCAGTGTCCTGGTTTCAGCTGGGATAGAGTTAAATTTCTTCTTGGTTTTAGGTTTAGGATGAGAACAATGTCGATGATAGACTGATACTTTGGTAGTTGCTAAGTAGTGCTCACACTGGTCAAGGACTTTTCAGCTTCCCATGCTCTGCCAGGTGCACAAGAAGCTGGGAGGGGGCACAGCCAGGACAGCTGACCCAGACTGGCCAAAGGGCTATTCCATACCACATGATGTCATGCTCAGTATATAAACTGTGGGAGTTGGCCGGGGGGCAGCGATTGCTGCTTGGGGACGTGCTGGGCATGGGTTGGCGGGTGGTGAGCAATTGTGTCGTGTATCACTTGCTTTGTATTACTATTGTATTATTATTATTTGTTTTTATTATTGTTATTATTACTCTTACTACTGTTCTATTTTTATTTTACTTCAATTATGAAACTGTTCTTATCTCAACCCACGAGTTTTCCCCTTTTACCCTTCCATTTCTCTCCCCTATCCCACCGGTGGGGGAGTGAGCAAACGGCTGTGTGGTGCTTAGTTGCTGGCTGGGGTTAACCCACGACAACCAGCTACTAGGAAGAAAATTAACTCTATCCCAGCTGAAACCAGGACAAACTCTCAAATGTTGATAATTCATATCTGCTGAAATAACTGGTTTTATAAAAGTATTCATTGGAATGTATACTTGGCGCTTGGGCACAATCCACACTCAATATGAAAACAGGTTTATATGTTTTAATGTCATAAAATTTATGATGCCCATAATATTTCACTTCTGTGAATATAGAAACTTGAGTTTTAAAGATGTGTATTTCTCTTGCTGTTAGAAACAAAATAATCTGGAAGGAATTTTGCTTCAGATTCAGAAAAAGGTTTTAAAGGCAGTCCATTCCTGTGGTCCTACCTTATAGGCTGGTTAGGGGGATTTTTTTTATCTTACTCTAAGGGGGGCAGTACTGTTCTCATAAGCATCAAGGTCTTAAGTAGATCTGGTTTGCATTCGTTTTATCCAAGTTTGCTCTAAGTGGCTATAGCTATGTTAGTAAGATATATAGCTATATTAGTAAAACTGCTCGTGTAGTTCCTGGCTGTGGCCCAAACCAACTGGTACTTTCACTGACAAGACCTGGCCCTGACTCAGATCATCCAGGGGCCATTCCCAGGAGTTGGTTTGGATGCTGCTACCTTGGTTTCATGGGTGGACAGGGAAGGGGACGCAAGCAGTGTGCTCTGTGCGTGGCCAGTTGGCCTCAGGGCCAGCAAACAGTCCTGGGCCTGTTGTGAATATAACCAAAGCATCTAGAAAGGCTGAACTGAGGACTCTCCCTAATCAGAGAAATCTTCTGTGGGCAAGAACAATTTATCAGTACCATCTAGAAAAACACCAAATGGGAAGTTTCGTTATGCCCCAGAAAACAATGTGCACAATGCTTTAGCAGAGAAGTGTGTCCAATGGAGATCTGTTCCTTAGTGGCCTCTCTTCTCCCTCCTCTGCCCAAATCATCCTCTCCGAGAAACTACAATGTATCTTTTCCTTGCTCTTCTGGGCCTTATTTCACCACTGATGTGAGCTGGAGCTGTTTCTTTGCAGATGGTGGAGACTTAACGTACCCCAGCATATTACCCTGCAGAGTTTCCCCATAAATGTAGGTGGACAGACAGCTCCATTTATCTTTCCAGCTGACGTACTGTCTCTTCAGTAGCTCGTCCTAGTGGAAAATATGCTTTCTCACTCACTTTTCATTCCTTTCAGAAGAAAGAGGGCACAAAACGTTCCTCAAATCCTATGATAGCAGTACTGTAGCCAGAAAAATAACATATAACCATGAATTTAGTCCATAAAATATTTAAGGTGAATTCTAATATTCTTTCCCCTGGGCTTGATTTCATATTAATGCGTGCCCAAATCAGGTTCTACAGCACATTCTATTGACGAATTCAGTCTCCCAGAGAGTGGGTCCCCAGGGCACTGATTATTTGAGTTAATATATTTGGCATCCAGTACATCCATCTGAAATTCATAATCTCCAGGACTAAGAGGTCAAAAAAACACTTGGAAACCACTGACAAAGGCATTTTCTTGTTGTTATTGTTTCTGGGATTAACATGGAGACATTTGTCTTCTTGCAAACATTAGTTTGAAGTCTTCTGCGATTACGTCTCTAGTCCAAATCTTCTTGTGAAGAAACTAATATCACTTGATTAGACCTTAAAATGACTATGGACATACCACCTTCTTTTGGGATCTTGCCAAATCTCACAAGCTAAGTGGGATAGGGCATGTTGGGAAACTTCTGAGGCGAGGTTATAGTCAAACCAACTGGCAATCTGCAAGCCAATTTTTGTCATAGCTTTCCTGGCCTTGTGCTCAGTTTTTCATGCGACTTCTTGTTTCTCAGTATGACTGAGGGAGTGTTTGGCCACGTGCCTGAGTTCAGCTGCCAGCCTTTTGGGAGACACAGTGGTGTGGCAGGATGCTTTGGGTCCACGCTACCCTTGTCCTTACCACAACATCATACGGTAAACGTTGTGTAAGCTGGTTGTGAGACTTTTATTGAGTGAATCCCAAAATTACGGGGCCTGGGACTATCCTGAGCTGTTGCCTGATGGTGTGGTTGTGTGTCTCTGAGCTACATATGTTCTGCTTCCAGGAACATGCACATGGAGCTCAATCAGGGAGCACAAGTGTATTTATCACCCTCTTGCTTGCACTACTATGGGCTGCAAATATAACTTTATGGGACTTCAGGGACCCCCTCTGGCGTATAAGCTAAGAGCGATCATGTATCTCCACTGGGTCTACAAAGTTCGGTGTCTTTCCAAATCTGTTGCTTTCTGTCTCAGTTTCCCACTGATTGAAAATTATATGTCCTTGTCTCAGAGAGAAGCTTTGAGAACAAACGTATGAGTGTGACATTCTAGGGTACCATTACAATAGAGGTCAGTGTATTTTCTTTTATTATGTGGCAAGTGTAAGATTTCAAATGTCCTTTATTCATTTCATGGCTTTTAAGTGTTTCACTTTGTAAATGATAAGTAAGTACACTGTCATTTAGCAATATTCACTGTTTTTACATAAAAATCACTTTCCCTGTTAATAAAAACATCAATTTGGACCTAGTAAGATACTATGGAAGGCCTAGTTCTTATAATTGTTGTATACTACCCAACAAATGATAGAATCATAGAATCATAGAATGGTTTGGGTTGGAAGGGACCTTTAAAGGTCATCTAGTCCAACCCCCCTGCAATGAGCAGGGACATCTTCCACTAGATCAGGTTGCTCAGAGCCCCGTCCAACCTGACCTTGAATGTTTCCAGGGATGGGGCATCTACCACCTCTCTGGGCAACCTGTTCCAGTGTTTCACCACCCCCATCATAAAAAAATTTCTTCCTTATATCGAGTCTGAATCTACCCTCTTTTAGTTTAAAACCATTACCCCTTGTCCTATCACTACAGGCCCTACTAAAAAGTCTGTCCCCATCTTTCTTATAAGCCCCCTTTAAGTATTGGAAGGCCGCAATAAGGTCTCCCTGGAGCCTTCTCTGCTCCAGGCTGAACAACCCCAGCTCTCTCAGCCTGTCCTCATAGGAGAGGTGTTCCATCCCTCTGATCATTTTTGTGGCCCTCCTCTGGACCTGCTCCAACAGGTCCGTGTCTTTCTTGTACTGAGGACTCCAGAGCTGGATGCGGTACTCCAGGTGGGGTCTCAGGAGAGCAGAGTAGAGGGGCAGAATCACCTCCCTTGACCTGCTGGCCACGCTTCTTTTGATGCAGCCCAGGATACGGTTGGCTTTCTGGGCTGCGAGCGCACGTTGCCAGCTCGCGTCCAGTTTTTCATTTGCCGGTACCCCCGAGTCCTTCTCTGTAGGGCTGCTCTCAATGCCTTCATCCCCTAGCCTGTATTGATACCAGGGGTTGCCCTGACCCAGGTGCAGGACCTTGCACTTGGCCTTGTTGGACCTCATGAGGTTCACACGGGCCCGCTTCTCGAGCTTGTCCAGGTCCCTCTGGATGGCATCCCGTCCCTCAGGCGTGTCAACCACACCGCTCAGCTTGGTGTCATCTGCAAACTTGCTGAGGGTGCACTCGATCCCACTATGTCATTGATGAGGATATTAAACAGTACTGGCACCAGTACGGACCCCTGAGGGCCCCCACTCGTCACTGATCTCCATCCAGACATTGAGCTGTTGACCACTACCCTCTGGATCCAGCCAATTCCTTATCCACCGAACAGTCCACCCATCAAATCCATATCTCTCCAATTTAGAGAGAAGGATGTTGTGGGGGACCGTGTCAAAGGCCTTACAGAAGTCCAGGTAGATGACATCCGTAGCTCTTCCCTCGTCCACTGATGCAGTCACTCCGTCACAGAAGGCCACTAGGTTGGTCAGGCAGGACTTGCCCTTGGTGAAGCCGTGCTGGCTGTCTTGAATTACCTCCCTGTCTTACCTCCCATAGACTTATGTACGTTCAGGTTCCTCACCTCAGGTGGTCTCGAACCTGATCTTCTCTTACAGCGGGAGGGACTTTGCTCCCCCAGTCCCTGTCTTGTGGTCCATCCACTCGAGAGGTGTGGGAAGAGAGGTTACCAGTTAAGACCGAGGCAAAAAAGTTGTTGAGTACCTCAGCCGCCTTCTCGTCCGTTGTTACCAGTTTGCCAGTTGTGTTCATCGGGGGGGTACACTTTCTTTGACCTTCCTTTTCTGGCTGACATACCTATAGAAGCCCTTCTTATTATCCTTTGCCTCCCTTGCCAAGTTCAGCTCCAGGTGCGCCTTGGCCTTCCTGACCTCATCCCTACACAACCGGGCAATGTCCCTGTTCTCTTCCCAGGATACCTGTCCCTGCTTCCTCTGCCTGTGCATTTCCTTCTTGCTCTTTAGTTTGAGCAGCAGGTCTTGACTCATCCATGCCAGTCTCTTGCCATCCTTTCCTGATTTCTTACACCTGGGGATCAAGAGCTGTTGCACTCTATGGAAAGTGTCCTTAAAGATCTGCCAGCTCTGTTCTGCTCCCTTGTCCCTGAGGGAAGTTTCCCAGGGGGTCCTATTGACTAACTCCTTGAACAGCTGGAAGTTTGCTTTCCCAAAATTCAGGGTCCTGACTTTACTCTTTGCCTGTCCCATATCCCTCAGGACTGCAAACTCCACCAGTGCGTGATCACTGCATCCCAGGCTGCCTCCAGTCTTGACGTCACCGATTAGCTCACTTGCGTTGGTGACCATCAGGTCCAGTATCGCATCCCCTCTGGTAGGTCTGTCTATTACGTGGCTTAAGAAGTTATCCTCCATGCACTCCAGGAGTCTCCTGGATTGCCTACAGCTCGCCGTGCTACTTTTCCAGCAGATGTCGGGGTGGTTGAAGTCCCCCAGCAGGATGAGAGCCTGCGAGCGCGATGCTTCCTGTAGCTGGAGTAAGAAGGCTTTGTCAATAGGCTCCCCTTGATCAGGCAGCCTGTAGTAAACACCAACCACAAGGTTCCCTTTGTTGCCTCGGTCTCTAATTCTTACCCATAAGCTTTCAACCTGCTCGTGGCTATTCTTCAGAGACAGCTCTTCACAGTCTATCCATTTCTTGACATAGAGGGCAACCCCTCCGCCCCTCCTTCCTCGCCTGTCCCTTCTGAACAGCCTGTAGCCATCAATAGCCGCACTCCAGTCACGGGATTCGTCCCACCAAATTTCAGTAATGGCAACTAGGTGGTAGCTTTCTAGCAGCACGGTGGCTTCCAACTCCTCCTGTTTGTTGCCCATGCTGCGTGCATTGGTGTAGAGGCACTTCAGCTGGGCTGTCAGCCATGTCACCTTTTTAGAGGAACACCCCTTAATTCCTTTGAGGTATTTCACCGGTGTTTCCCTGTTGGCTCCTATTACCTCAGGAGCCCCTGGCTCATCTCTGTAAGACTTCAAGTGTGCTCCAGTGTACCCAGCAAGTCTCAGAGCAACAGGCTGAGGGCCCTTGCTAGCACCCTGTCCCTCTAACCTTGGCGTGTTGTCCCTTGGCTTGCCACGGGCGAGTCTGATATTGTCCCCCTCCCCCTTCAAGTCTAGTTTAAAGCTCTGTCAACGAGCCCTGCTAGCTTGTGAGCAAAGACCTTCTTCCCCCTTTGAGAAAGGTGAATCCCATCTGATGCCAACAGGCCTGGTGCCATGTAGACCATCCTGTTATTGAAAATCCCCAAATTCTTCTGGCGGTGACACCAGCCATGGAGCCATGTATTAGTAGACTGGGTCTTATCTGTTTCTTCCAATGTCACTGAAAAAATTACCTGTGCTCCAGATTCCCTTACCAACTGTCCCAAGGCCCTGAAGTCTCTAGCCCTTGGACTATGCATTGTGGCTTCATCACCACCCACATGGAAGAGCAATAATGGGTAATAGTCCGAGGGCCGTACCAGGCTAGGAAGTTTCCTAGTGATGTCCTTAACCTGGGCCCCAGGGAGGCAGCAGACTTCCCTAAGAGGACGGTCTGTCTGGCATATTGGACCCTCTGTTCCCCTCAGAAGGGAGTCACCTACAACTATAACCTGTCTTTTCTTCCTTGTGGAGGTGGTCGTGATATTGGGGGGGGGGGGGGGGGGTAGGCCTTTCTGACCTTGGCAACACCTCTGCTGTAGATGGACCGTCACCCACATCAGCCATTGACTGGCCTTCCACATCCAGAGCCTCGTACCTGTTGTACAGAGGCACCTGGGAAGGCAAGGTAGGCAAGGAAGGGGTTTGCCTGCTGCCCCGAGTGTGGACTTGCTTCCAGTCACTCCTTTCCTTTAAGCTACTGCCTTCTGCCTGGTGGGGAGAGGATACAGGATCCCCTTGATCTTGTGTTTTTTCTGGTGGCTGTTCCTGTTTCTGTCTCAGGGAGGGCAGAGCATGGTTCCACTGGTCTATCTCTTTCTCAGACTCCCTGATGCTCCTTAACCTTTCTACTTCCTCTCGTAGCTCTGCCACCAAGATGAGCAGATCATCTACTTGGTCACACCTCACACAGCTGTTCTCACTACTGCCATCCGTTACCAGTGAAAGGCTCTGGCATGCCCTGCAGCCTGAGACCTGGATGGCTGCATGTTTTTGTGGGAGCTCTGTCTGGGTAGCCACATCCGTTCTGGTGAGTACAAAGGACACAGCTTTCTGCCGAGTGGATACCATAGCTAAGCTCCTTCTGAGAGGATGATGACCACCAATTGAACTCACCTCTTGAGCTGGTAGGGTGACGACGCCCTTCCTGCACAAACCGACACGCCATGCCCTGGCTATCATGCCACGCTCTGTTTGCCCACTCTGTTTGCAGCGCTCCCTAGGTTGTTTTTTTATAGGTGTGGGGGTGGCCGCGGTTGCTCTGGCAACGCCCAGGCCTCCTCAGCAGCTCTCCCGAGAGCTGCCGGCTCCTGGCGGGTCTCTCCTTCTGCTCTGGCGTTTCCCTGCATCGGGAAACACCCCTGTACGCCAAGATCTTCTGCTCCGCTGCCGATCGGGCCGTCTCCGGAGCAGCTCACCTCGGCGACTGACCAAGTGATTAACAAGTGATCTGTATTGATTGGACTGTGACTTGTGGATAACACATCACTGATGGTCCGCTTCCATCGCAGTGGAGTTGAAAATAAAAATATGTGACAATTCCTCTGTCATGGCAAGTTGATTTATCAGTCTTTCCCTCCTTTCTGAAGAAGTCTGTCTGAAGTCCTTTTATTGCATTCCTGACTCACTTGGGTTTCTGCTTAGAAATTTCTGTTCAGAAATCCAAGTATTTAGTTTTCTCTTGGGTATTTTCTGTCTATTGCAAAATACACGTAGAATTCCTTATTAAACATTTAGATTCAGCCCTATACAACAGTCATCTGAGGCATTTCTGGTGTGCTTGTGTCAGCATTACACTTGGTGATAGTGTTGTCCCAAAACAGGGTTCTTCACCTGGTGTGTAAAGAGCTGAATAACACACAGAGTCAAGATATTTGTTTATTCCATGTCTGCGCAGAGATGGGTGCTAGGTGGTAACTCTACAAAGCTAGCACACCTTGGCTAACACACGGTTAACATTTATACATTCCGAGCAACAGTTAGGCTTTAGTCACCCTTGTTCCCATTGGTTCTTCCGATGCCTCGTTTTCATTTAAAGTTATAGTATCCTCCCTTTTTATTGCGCATGCTTCCTGAGGAAGGGGTTTTGTTGGTAGGGGGTTTCCTTGCCTGAGGGCCGGTTTTTACTATGTTAATTACGATAGTTCACTCGTAGTTCAAGTTATTCTTCTTGGTCAAAACCAAAACAAAACAAAGGGTTTTGTTCCCTTTGCGCTTCTCTAGTATTTTTTAGTCTGCCTGTTCTATGGTGCCATCCTGTTCCTTCTCCCAGGGCCGTGTCTTATTAACTATCTTCAGAGGCTGAGTAATATCCTTTGTTTTGTTTCTCGCATGTCTCCAACAATAGCTCCAGAGCTGGAAAGACAGAAAATGCACAGGAGAGCAAGCATGATGTGCCTGTTTTATTTAGGGCCAGTAGATGAGCAGAAGAGTACTGTCTGCCCACAAGAAATAGATTTGCTTCTCACCAAAATACGTCTTTGGGAGTTGCAGCTAAACCAATTTAACATCTCTGTTCTGAATTTTGTCAGGTTTTCACTCTTACAGACCTGCACTCATGCCTTAACACCCCCCTGCTGACACCCTGTGTGTCTGTGAATTTTTAGTAACTCATAAGCAGTGTATTTTCTGTAAGTTGGTTTTGAGCTGTTCTGAAAACGTTTGTTAAGTTGTTATGCTTAAACTGGTATAGCTTCTTAGCTCTCTACCTTCTCACTCCCCCGCATTTTTTTTTCTCTTCCTAAGATCAATCATGAGAAGAAAGTGGCATGTTAACCTAATTCAGCAAAGCATTGTCTTGTGCTTGAAGTAGAGTACCTGCTAATTTTTCTGTTCGATTGGAGTGTTAGGCTGTGATAACCATGCATATTCTAGAGATATCTGAGTCAATAAGGTCATTTGCCAAGTGCATTTCTAGGTCTAGGAGTGCTTTTGCTTCAGGAAGGCTGCACACTTTTGGCCTTTTCAGGAAGAGTGTTCTGTTGTAGCCAGTTTACTTACTCTGTGGTGCTTTCACTTTTCAGTGAAAAGGGACCTGCAAAGCATATTAACGTGGGTGATACTTTTGCAGCAAATGGGCTTATTCATAAAGAAACAAAGATATCTGTCACAAGGTTTTAAATATGGTACTGCTTGGAAGGTGGACGTGAACGCTTGCTGTGCGTGATATGGATGGGGCTGATGATTGTAGCCAGACAAAATGGTAAAATAGTCCTATTACTTTAAAAAGTCATTGAAGAAAACCCACTGAGCTTGTTGGTATAAGCTTTGCTGGGGGGAAAATTTACTCTGTTGGTCCATCCTGCAGTGATGTGTTTCCAGGCATTTCTGGCTACTAGTTCCTTCCACGTTGTCACTAGAAGCATCCTTGGCATTTTTATTGCAGTAGGCTCTCCAAAGCTGCTTTGCAGGTGCAACGACATTCTGAAAGAGTTTTCTTACGATGGAGGGATTGAAAATGTACTCCTAGATTTTTTTTAGTTTTACTGGGAATTGAGCATATTCTTTTGCATACCTGTTGCATCAGTCATACTTTTAACTTTCCAAAAAAGGAACAGCTGCTCTCCAGGTGAAGAGTCAAATCTATGGGCCTTGTTCCCTTTCCCACCCACTCAGTTACCTGCGACACTGGAAAGGTACTTACAATATTGTTAAGATTTAACTGTTTCTTTTTATTAAATTGTATGTGTGCTTAAACTTCTCAGCTTTGTAGGTCACAGGTGGCAATTTTGTTATATAAAACAGAGTAGTCAGTACTTATTAATGGACTTGGAATTTTTCCTGTTAGGTTTGGTATTCACCCTGTGGCTGGCCGTATGCCTGGTCAGCTGAACGTACTCCTAGCAGAAGCTGGTGTTCCCTATGATATTGTACTGGAAATGGATGAGATCAACGAAGACTTCCCAGGTTAGCATGTGAGCTATAAGTTTCTAGTAGATTGGATTTGATCTTGTCAATTTTTATTTGATTCTTCTGTTTTTACATCACACAAGGATTTTAAAAATAATAGAAAATCTTAGGCCATTCAGTTTCTCTTTGTGCCTGTTGTGATACCGCTGTAGAGGAGCAGAGATCTTTCTCTTGCAATCTGAGTGCTCTCCTAGCTGATGGCAAGTGAGCACAGAGGAACACAAGAAATGGCCTGACTCAAAAGCAGAAAACTGAGAAGCAGAGAGTACAGGCAGGTTAAAGCAAAGGGAAATATTGGATGCAGGAGTACGGAAAAGAGTAGGTATTGAAGGGAGAGGGATAAATAGGCCTGTGAAACTTGTTTCTTTCAGAACCAAGAGAACTTTTTTTAATTGCTTGTAGCTGTGAAATAAATGACAAATGCTGTGTCTTTTTTTTATCACTGTTACTGCTCCATACAGGAAAATATTGTTATTTCTTTAGGTCAGGTGCTGTGGATGATTTGACCCTGTTATATTTTGCAAAGCAGTATAGCAATGTACAGACAACGTCTTGTTTTCCTACATCTTTATTTAAAAATAAGAAAGTTTCTAGTAAAAGGTTTTTCTAAAGAATATTCAAAAAGGAAAAGCTAGGCACGGAGACATTTGAAAGTGCTGATACTATGTGTGTATGAAACCACATTTAAATATCAAATGATCTAACTTTGTGTGGCAGAGTGGCCTAATGAGCCCCTTGAAATGGGGTTCTAGATGCTTGCAGTTTGCTGGGGGTAGTTGGTAGCACACTTGGACTCTCACGTATAACTTGCCTTGATAAATTTGTAAAATATTTGTGAATGAAGTCCCCATAAATGTTTGTAGAGTGCTTACCATAAAGGATTCTTCTGCCTCTAAAGATCAGATTTAACATACAAACGTACATCAGCCTCAGTGTTCAGGTTTTGGATAATTTTTCATCAGTTTTATTTTCTTGCTGCAGAAACTGACTTGGTCCTTGTAATTGGTGCAAATGATACAGTTAATTCAGCAGCTCAGGAAGATCCGAATTCTATCATAGCTGGAATGCCAGTTCTTGAGGTCTGGAAGTCCAAACAGGTGAGATTAGCAGGGTTGTGTTAGCACCTACCTATAGATAGCATGCTTTTAAAAACATGGTTTATAGGAGAAGCTAACAAGATTATCTTACTCTTCTGGTTTCCATGAGAAGCTTTTCTGCAAGGTGTCCAACAAAACGGTCAGTGCTCTGCAAGTGTGATGTAGTGATTCATGATTTTATAATCATCAGCAAGTGCTTTAGTGAGACTAATGGTGACTGCAGTCAAAAAGACCAATGAAAGTACTTCTGCTCAAAAAATGTGATTAGAACAAATTATGTTCTGCTCACATCAAGTTTCCTTGATATGAAATCTTTGATCTCTTGTTCTGAACCCAATCTTAGCCTCACTTCTTCTACGGGTTAACTATTCCTTTGCACCCTTTGTGCATTTTTTTAGGAGTTCAGTGTTGTTATACTGAATCATTCAAGTATCAGTGTTTTGTCCATAGCTATGTGTTGCAATTTGAGAAATAAACATTTACATGTTTAAAGTTGGTACAACTTCATAGTTTCTCTCCTGAAGATGTAGTGGTTAACTAATTTGAAATTTAATGGCTAAAATGGACTGAAATTTATTTTAGGATTTTTTTTTTTTTTAAAATCCCATGTATGAAGTAATACAATATATGAATAGATGTAGTGTCCACAGTCACTTTATCTGACATGTAATATTGTGTTTAACAATAACGTTTCTGAAACTGGTCCAGATTTCAATTTATCTGGTATATTAAAATTTGAAATACAGTTTTGTAGCAGTGAGCACCCTATTTTGGCCAGGGATTTCTCTTCCTCTCCCTTTGTTTGTAGAGGTTGGTTTTGTGTCATCTTCATTTGAGGGGGAACGATGGTTGGTTTTCGCTGTGTCAAACATGAACTCTTTATGTGCAGGTCATTGTAATGAAGAGATCTTTGGGAGTTGGTTATGCAGCTGTGGACAATCCAATCTTCTACAAACCAAATACTGCCATGTTGTTGGGAGATGCTAAGAAGACTTGTGACGCCCTACAGGCCAAAGTCAGGGAATCGTATCAAAGCTAAATACTGATTTATATTCCACTCATGGTTGCGACTACAGTTTTGTCACAGAGGTAATGGAAAACAGGAGTTAGAAGAATCTCTTACTGTTGTAATGCATCCGGCATTTGGAGAAGACTGCATTGACTCCTAGGAGATGTAGTTCAGTCAGGGATGTAGGCTTTTATGAAAGGATTGGCACATTAGCCCTTCAAACTAAATCTCCCATGAGGCAATGCATTAAAGAATGAAAAATGTGCTTTCTAAGGTTAACGTTGAGCTGTTAGAAGCAGGAAGTAATTACTGTTTGTTATCTTTAAGTAGTTATTGGCTTCCTCCTCCTAACTGTGTACTTCTGTCATGGAAATTCACTAAAAATTACTGTGCCAAAATTGTATTCTGTTTTATCATCAAAGCTGTTCTTTGGCCAGTATGGACAAAAATAGCTATTTATTTCATCAAAATTTAAAGCAGAATTACAAACAGATGCTTACATGATTTGAGATCCTAAACATAATATTCTGTTAAATCTCTATTAAAAAAAAATTGAACTGTTTCTTTTGTGGATTGTATGGATGCTGTGAATCAGGAACACTTTAGGAAAGTTATTTTTCTTTAAAATACAGTTCTACTTTTTTGTAGTGCCCACTTACATTGTGTAAAACAAAACACAGGATTTCAGGGACCTACCAAGTCATCTTCAAGCCTGACAAGGAAATGTACACTTATTTGCACTGCTTAACTGTTTTCAGCAGCTGCTAAATTCTCCATCTTTTCCAGTCGTTGCCTTTTTAACTGTCTGAGGAAAAATATGGTCCAGTTCTGCACAGGCAGAACATCATGCATACCTGATCTGTTCACAGAATTTGGACCATAGTGTTTCAGTTTTTGTTCACTTAGACTTTTAACTGTATTTGCTACTTTAAAATTTAGTGATGCTTTCTGAATTAACATTTTTGTGATGCTGGAAAAGGTACTTTTGAACATATTTAAGATGCTGGAGTTTATTAGAATTTTTCTAAATAAATAAGCTATTGTTTGGACAGCACAGAAACATACCAAACTTAAAATCCAGTGATTTGATTATTTGACTTCTCCCTAATCTAATTAAAAGCACTGTTAAATTCCCATAAGTTCAGTAAAGAATTAAATTAAATTATGATATAGATTGCTGTTTTGTTTTTATGTTAGGTGTACTTGAGTGGAATTCAAATATTTGTCTGATAAAATGAATTTATCATGTTTCCATAATGATGTAGCAACTGTCCATGGTGACAAAGGCTAAATAAATAGCTGTACTTGTGTTAGAAAGCATTCATATCTGGGCAAGACAAACTACTATGAAGTAAGTCTTGAAATTAATCCATCTTGATTGATAGAACAAACTTTTTTTTTTATTACACCATGTATTGAGACCTCATATAAAATATAGTATTTCCACTTAGCTACCTCTGTTTTTATGTGAAGATCACTTAAAACCCAGGCTTTGAGCAGGTAATATATTAAGAAATGTAACAGTGTACGAAAGAAGCTACCCTTATTGCAAATCTCTTTTATATAATTTGAAATAAAAATTATCACATAAGCATTAACATGTTGTACACTGCAGGAAAATACTTGTGATTAAATTTTAAATTAAAACATCATGGAAGCTATGTTTGAATGTAGCATGTGTGGCCTCTTGATTTCATTGTATTCAACTTTTCTTTTAGGTCTGCAAAAAAAATAGGAGGGAAATGGGAGAAGGGGAAAGACTAGGAAATGATTCTCTCTCTCTCTCCGTCACAACTAAGCAAAAAAGGGATTTGAAAGGATTTAACATCCTAAAACGTTAATTTTTGTCTTGTCAAACTTGAAGTATCTAACTGCAGTATGCAACATGTCTCTGCTTATAAGTAGCTAATATAAGACTTAGTTTTTCTTTAAAAAAAAAGGGGGGGGGATTTTTTTTCCTTTGTATTTGGAAAAAATCATACAGTTATGTTGGATCAGAGGTACCAGTGTTATCTTTAAAATTGTGCTTTACCATGGAACACCAGGTGATTGTTGAAGTGCTAATAAAATGTTGATTATTTTTCTTTATCGATCACTGTCTCTTTTCTCTCCTGTTGTATTTCCTGAGTAGATAAGTAGTCTGACTTTCTGGGAATTAGAAGATCAAAATGCCACCAAAGGATGTTGGGATTAAAGAACATAGTGAAAAGAAATCATAGTGAAATATGCATTTTTAAAATTTTTTTTTTAATTTGAATGGTTCTTTAAAATATTAATTCTAGGTACGACTGATATCACCTGACCTTAGCAACTTTTATATGAGCTCTTCTAGTAAATGAAGAGGGTTAGACAACTGCTGAGAGCAGTTGATCCCAATATGTTTCCTTTTTGGCGTAGTTCTTAAGGCTTTCTTTTTTAACTTGTCCAAATGCTTCATTTTCCATTGGCTGAGGTGTGAGATGAATCCTATCCCATTGAACCTGTTACAATATAAGTTTGCTTCAGTTCTTAGTTATTTAGTTCTATAAGGTGGTCAAGTTGATTGTTATGACGATTTCAGTATCTGCCTTCAAAGTGAATGATAAATGAATAATGTTAGCTATCTGATAGTCTGTTCGATTGTATAGTTGCACAAGTCTGACATGCAACTCATGTTTTCTTCAAGCTTTGGTCAAGCTGAAACTTGAAGCTTCTCTTAGAGGCTGCAGCCTGGTGTTGATTCATGAGGTAACCTCTCTTTCCTCTTGATTGAGTAGCCCACCTGGGGAGCATATACCCACAGTATATGGATTTGTAGTCTGACAAATGCTAAAGCTATAGCCTTTTGTGGATCTGACTGCTAGTTTGAAGATTTTACTCTCTCTCCTGTCTCCAGCTGCTTATTATCACCCAAGAGGTAATTACTCTAGCCTGCCTCAAGCAGGCTATGAAAATCTGTTCTGATCAGATAATGGCAAAGCAGTGCAGCAAGAACAAAAGGAGAGAAGATGGAAGATGCTAATTTCTGTTCACCTGGTGGAACTCTTCCAGTTAGCAGTGTGTGTCCATGGCCTCGAGACACCTTGAATCTTTGTTTTTAATAGAAGTTGTTGCATTATTAAAGTTATAGAGGAATTTAGGTTGGAAGGGTCCTCTAGAGATAATTTGGTCCAACCCCCTGCTCAAAACAGATCCAGTTAGATCAGATTGCTCTAGGCTTTGATTTGATTTGAATGTCTCCTGGTTGGAGATTCCACAGCCTCTCTGTTCCCCTGTTCCAGTGTTTGATTCTTCCCATTGTGAACAAAATTTTTTTGATATCTAATTGGAATTTCCTTTGCTGCAGCTTGTGTGTATTACCTAGCCTAACAGGATTACTGTTACTGTTACTGTGCCCCTCAGAAAAGAGTGTTTTCTCCACTGTCTCGTGGAAAGCAACAAGAAGATTCTCCCCTTATCCTTCTAAGACTGACAAACCTAGTTCTTTCCATTTCTCCTTGTATGTAATGTGTGAACGATGGTTCCCAGTTTGGCTCACTTCAGTATGTCAATGTTTTCTTGTACTGAACAAGCAGTCTCACAAGTACAAAGTGCAGGGGAATCATCACTTCCCTTACCTGCTGGCTGTATGCTTACTGATGCAGCCCAATACGCAGTTGGCCTTTGCTGCAAGGTTGTGCTGCTGATTCATGTTCAACTTGTCCAGTGGGACCATCTTGACCTTTTCTGCAGAGCTGTTTTCTAGCTAGTTAGTCCCCACTCTGTACTGTTGTATGGGGTTATTCCGTCCTGAATAATGTACTTTGCATTTGCCTTTGAACTTAATGAGATTCCTGTCAACCTGTTTCTTTAGTCTGCTGAGGTCCCTCTGACAGTCATGCCCTCCAGTATATCATTTGTTCCTCCAATTTGCTAAAATCTGTGAACTTGTTGAGAGTGCTTTCCTTCCCATTGTCCAGGTCAGTAATAAAGACATTGAAGTGTTGACTTCAGTACTGATCCCCTCATGAATGCTGCTGGTACCTCACCATTAGCTGGACTTTATACTGCAGTCACAACCATTTGAGTCTGGTGGACCAGCTAGTTTTCCATCTAGTCAATATTCCACCTGTGCAAACTATATGTCACTGATGTGCCTGGAAACTGTGGGAAACCTTGTCAAAGGCCTCGCTAAAATCAGGGTATGCAACATCTGTTGCTCTTCCTGTGTCCACAGGGTCAGCCATCTCACTGTAGAAGGCAGTCAGGTTGGTCAGGCATGATTTACCCATGTAAAATTGTGCTGCCTGTTCCTAGTCACCTTGTCTTTCATGAAGTTCCCAGGAGAGTTGGCTATGTAACTTTCCCAGGGTCAAGGTTAGGCTGTGTGATCTATTGTTTCCCTGTCCTCCCCCTTGCCCTTCTTGAGCCAGTGACTTATTACTCAGATCAGAAATTAAATTCTAACTTTGTAAAAGCTGCTGTTTCTAGCAAATACACTGTTTACTTTCTGTCCTGAAAAGTATGAAGTTTTGTTTTGTGCTGGTACATTGGCTTTGTAACTTCTTATAAGTAAGGGAATTTAACTGATTACAAAATGATCAGTTTGCAGTTATGTGATCTGTTAATCTGTCAATCAGTTTCTCAAACTCTTGCTTTAGTCTGGAGTTTTAGAAACCATATCATAATCTAGTGAGTCATACATATCCTGCTATATCAGTCCCTTGTAGCAAGCATGTGATTCTGGTCCATTCATGTAAGGGAAATTGGGGACTGAACCTACTTTTGCATTTTAGTTTGAATAAAAAGTTGGCTTTTGGAGTGAATCAGAGAGGCGGGTTTTTTTGGGTGGGGTGGCTGTTGTTGTTCCCCCCCCCGACTTGCTATGTTTTGGTTTCTATTGCGGAGCAGTCTTGGAGCACACAAACTTGGATTCTTTTGAAACTAAGCTAGAAGATGCGTTAGAGCTGTGAATGAACATTCAGTCTGCAGGACCAGGTTAGAGGTAGTCCACAGTAAACACCCTCAAACATATAGGGGTGGATTTCATATCAGCACAGAGTGCCTTGTTTGCCAGGTTTTTCTCTATTGTGCCAAAATAACTGCTAAGGTAGACTGCCAGATGTCCGGAGCATGAGAGAGAGATTAGATGGTGTAATTCACTTTCTTCCATTCTAGGGCTTAATTATTTGTAATAAGTTAACTTAAAATTTAAATTTACAAAAAATACAAAAAAACCCCACCAAAAACCAAAAAAACTTTTTGCTCCACTGACACATGTATGCTTTTGTGTAGGCTTTCAAATTCTGCAGGAAAACTTTACAGGAAGGAATTTGAATACTGGGAGATCTGGTCACTCTCTTCTGTACCTAAGCAGTGCAGTTCAAATAATACTCATTTAATGAGACTTGCAATGAGTATTGTTTTAACAATATCACTAGTGTGGGGTGGTTTAAAAAAAAAATTAAAAAATGGTAATGACTTGTATAATCCAACTGCTCTCTAGCTTTCCAGAGGATATATTATAGTAACTGTGTTAGTCTAATGTGATACATGGTTCTTTCTGAGAGGAAGATATGTATTTGCACATTTTCATAAATGAGCTTAGTAATATTCGAAGCTCCAAATTTCCAAAAGGGTGATGTTTTGAAGTAGCAAAACCAGTCCTAAAACATTAAAGTATTACTTGTGAAATTAAGAGACTAATTTATAGCCCTTATTCCAGGGTAATCATCATAATGACTTCTAAGGTAAGAACTTTTTCTCCAGTTGTAAAGATAATGAGAAATGTTAGCTAATGAGAAGAGAGTGAAGGAAAAAAATGTTAGAGGAAACATGACAACTGTTCTGCTTTCTCTATTTCACTTTTACCTGGAGACAGATTCCCCTGAAAATGAGGGGGATCGTACTCTTCAACTGAACATATGCATAGGTAGTTTGCATGCTTCCCTTAATGACAGTTGATCAGTTTTATTTTTCTCCATATACTCCAAGACTGCATGTAGCCCTGTACATCACTCTGAAACCTGGCACTCTGTAGTCCAATTTTCTGCACAGCGCACACAAATTAATACAGTTTTACTTGTTTGTTAGAGAAATGGTGCTCTCAATTCTACATTGATAATTTTTAAATTCATACCTCTTGACACTTTTTTCAGCTCTGTAGATTGTACTTCTGCAAAGCAGTTCTAGTTAGACAAGGATATAGAAAATAACTATTAAACCTTATTTACCAACTAGAGCTGTCTTGGACATTATGTGAACAAGAGGTATAAAATATGTCTGTTACACATTTTGAAAATAGGATCGAAGTGGGTCAGACAAGATGTGGAAGAAATTGTATGTCAGAAGTACAGTAGTCATGCTGCAAAGATCAGAACTTTAATTCACATGTAAATATAGCTTTGAAAATAAGATTATACATGATGCACTTCTGTTATATGTGCTGAATATAACATTTACTAACAGTGTGATGTTTCACAATTAGGCATGAGACCAGGAAAAGGCCCTATGTGTATCTTGAACTTCTTTTCCTGTCCCTTGTTGACAAAACCCATAAAACTGGTTATTATCCAACCCTTTCCCTATTAAAGGAAGGAAGCAACAAAAGAACTGGAGGACAAAAGGGCTGAGGAGGCTTCACACTCAGTAAGGAGTGTCTTCTGAAAGAAGGTTATGGTTGAACTGTAGCACAGCATGAAATTAAGTTATTCTATTACATGGTCAGTCTAACCCATAACTTAAAAAATCCCTAGCAGGATGAAAACTAACAGCTAGTGAACATAAAAAGCTCAAGCAGATGTTAAAGCTGTCTCATGCAGTCATAACTAGCAGTTGCCCATTCTCCCTATTAAAATATTACAGATGTGGATAGAAAAAAACATTTGGTTTTCTGATTTTACATTCTCAGAAGCTCATTGTTGTCATAGGTCATGGTACAATGAACTTAAGTTTTCAAGTGTTTTATGGTGGATTTGTTAATGTGCAGACACAACACAGGAAGTTGGGTCTTCTCTAATTTATAGGCACATCAACAGTCCTTATTTTTCATCAGCATTCTGTTCCCAAATGTATCCACTGAATATTAATTTAGTGAAGCATAAGATATGATGGGCAGGAGGCCAACTACCTCCTCCCGGAAAAAAAAAATAAAAAGTTGCAGAAATGACGAGCATCAACTCGGAGATGGAGAAAATCAGTAATGAAGTGAGGAGGAGGAGATGGAACTGGATCGGTCATGTCCTGAGGAAAAAACCAACAGAAGACTGCGCTGTGGCCCTTGGGACTCCAGAGCACGCAGCCGCAGACCGATCGAAGTGGAAGAACGATGTTCGCGCCTTGTGTGCCTCCTGGCACTGAGAGAATTCAGATTCAGATAAGATATGATGTGATCTAATTATACTTGAATTTTAAAACCAGAGAAGTGTAATCAACATAGTGCAATGTGCTAAGTATTGCTATAATTTTCATGTTATATTCCTGATGTAATATTGACGTCTTTTCTTAAACTTTCAGAGATATCATAAACCACTCTTTCTACCTGGTCAATTAGATTTGTGAACAGTGTTAAAGTTATCCATAAAGCTGCTGAATTTTGTCTGTAGACCTCAGAACCATTTTTTTTCTGCAGGGCAATGGAGCAAGAGTAGGTATCTGTTGCCTTTTTACCTACTCATTCCTTTTTTGGTTTGTGTGAAATTGTTATGGCATTTGGTATTTAAATGCAAACTCTTGCTGAGGGATCTAATTTCTGTTGTCCTCTGAAGGAGGTGGTCACCTTTGCATTTTTTTGTGGAGTTGATCTTACAGGAAACCATACAGTAGCTCCACCTTATTGTCCTGTATCTATAACTCTGTTATCAAGCTAGAAAAGAGAGGCATCTTCCCATCTCTGCTGTAGACTGATCATTGTGGTTGGTCCTAAAATGTTACTCTACTGCCCTTTCTAACATTTCTTTTCAAACATAAACCTGCTCATTTGCTCTTTTAAGGTAGCTGTAAATTCCTTATGTTCATTAAAAATCTGAGTAGAGTGAATATGGCCTGAATGGGAGATGATATGAATGAGAAACTTCAGTTTTAGTTTGGAAACATACCCTAGTGTATTACCTTGAGATTACCATAGTCCTCATGTTAGACACATGTTGCAATTCCTCAGATTAAACCGGAATTATTAAAATGGATTTTAATAAAAGGTTGAGCAAAACAATGCTGGGATAAAGCTGAGGTGACAGCGAAGACCAAAATACAGTTCAGAGTTCAGTTTAACAAATGGTGTAACATTGGAGGTAAAAAGACTTGCATTGGTTGTCCTGCAGATTGGTCTCCCTGATGAATTGCAGTGTACCCCTCCGGACAAGAAGGAGGCATCTGAAGCTTTATGTCCTCTGTTGATGACATGAGCAATGAGGAAATTTTCAAGAGTGGGTGAGTTTGACTTCTGTAACAATTGATTCTGTTTCACTCTATTCAGGGATCAGTTCTGTGGCTTTGGGCTGAACAGTTAAATCTCGGTGTTTGAACGGATGTGATATCTTTCCATCTCAGAAAATGTACAATGGCTTACAAACAGCAACCATTTAAAAAAAAAAAAAAAAAGTAGTAGCCTTAGCAACACATTGTTTCTGTGCATGCACTCTTCTCAAAATAATTGCCTTTAAAATTGTCAGCTCTTAAAAAGAAAAAGAAGAAAGCTGGATCTTTTACCAACCAGAACTTGGAACACACATAGTCTCCAGACTTCTACCATGTTGGTTTTGTGTTTTGTTAGGCTGTATTCTACCATTAGTTGTCAATAACCCCATACCAAATCCTTCCACGAATAAGATAACTTCTCACTGCAAATAGCTGTAAAAGCATTTTAGCTTATTTGTCTATTTAATTCAGAAATAAGTTCTAGTATTTGGAAGATATGTCTTTGAGATGTTTTGTTAGAATTGTTCCCACAGGCAATGCTTTTTTGCCTCCTCAAAAAAAGCATGTTGGTGAGGTGCAAAAGTCAGTATTTGAGCCTTAGTTTTCAACCAGTATCTTTTTTTAATCTTCAAAATATACTGATTTGACTCTCAGCTAGACTTCCCTGTCTTAACCTAATATATTCTTAGGTAAGTAGCTCAGGTTGTGATCAGTTTGACATTGTTTATCATACCTGAAGACTTATGTTCTTTGCAGGGAATACTGAAGCATTTTGCCAGATTTTAAATTCATTAATATTTTTCCATTTCCAAGCAGAAGTAATATCAACTCCCTTTTGTCTATTTAGCTCCAAAAATTGCTTCCCACATGGCTCTTTTAAGAATAGTTGTAATTAGTTTGGGGATTACTCTGATGAACTTGCAGTATAACTTTTATTGGGTTCATTTTGTGGGTGAAAATTACTTTCGGTTATTTTCTTAATTGTCTGCATTTTATGTTGGAGGGGGTGGCCATGATGTCGTGGTTTAATCCCAGCCAGCAACTAAGCACCACACAGTCGCTCGCTCCCCCTCCCCCTCCCAGTGGGATGGGGAGAGAATCAGAAGGGCAAAAGTGAGAAAACTCGTGGGTTAAGATAAGAACAGTTTAATAATTGAAATATAATAATAATAATAATAAATTGTAGTGAAAAGGAAAACAATAAAAAAGAGAGGAATAAAACCCAGGAAAAACAAGTGATGCAACCGCTCACCACCCGCTGACCGACACCAAGCCAGTCCCCAAGCAGTGATCACTGCCCCCCGGCCAACTCCCCCCAGTTTATATGCTGAGCATGACGTCATATGGTATGGAATAGCCCTTTGGCCAGTCTGGGTCAGCTGTCCTGGCTGTGCCCCCTCCCAGCTTCTTGTGCACCTGGCAGAGCATGGGAAGCTGAAAAGTCCTTGCCTAGTGTAAGCACTACTTAGCAACCACTAAAACATCAGTGTGTTATCAACATTATTCTCATCCTAAATCCAAAACACAGCACTATACCAGCTACTAGGAAGAAAATTAACTCTATCCCAGCTGAAACCAGGACACATGATTAATAGGAATGGAAACACGAAAAAAAATTACCGTGGTTTGCAAGTATTAAATTGTGTTGAATACAAAGATAATAGGAATGGAACAGAGACAAATAGGAGCTGGGCATCTAAAGCAGCTTTTTTTTTTTGTGTGTGTGTGAAAATTTTGGGGTTTGTATATTAAAGTTTCATCAAAATGAAAATACAAGAAGATATACTTTTATCTAGCTTGCATCTGACGCTGTATCCACAAATTTGAGTGCTCCTAATAGGAATTATTTGTAATTTATGTCAGTATTCACAAGCTGTCAAAATAGAGGAATATAAGAAATGTAAATGTTGATATTTTTATCTATGAAATATGAAATTCATGTTTTCTGATTAAAGTACAGATAAAACAAACCATTATCCCCTTACTGGATTGTATTTCTTGTGTAGAAAAGATTTTTTTTGAGTCCAAAATAAGGGATGATTTAAAAGGAAGCCCCTTTAAAGAACAGTATGATTCAGACCTTTGTGTCCCAGGGAAGGTTTGATACTCTGTTTGCCCCTGTACTCGGCATTGGTGAGGCCGCACCTTGAGTACTGTGTTCAGTTTTGGGCCCCTCACTACAAGAAGGACATTGAGGTGCTGGAGTGTGTCCAGAGGAGGGCAACGAAGTTGGTGAAGGGTCTAGAGCACAAGTCTTATGAGGAGAGGCTGAGGGAACTGGGGTTATTTAGTCTGGAGAAGAGGAGGCTGAGGGGAGACCTTATTGCTCTCTACAACTACCTGAAAGGAGGCTGTAGTGAGGTGGGGGTCAGTCTCTTCTCCCTAGTAACAAGTGATAGGATGAGAGGAAACGGCCTCAAGCTGCGCCAGGGGAGGTTTAGGTTAGATATTAGGAAAAACTTCTTCATCGAGAGGGTAGTCAGGCATTGGAACAGGCTGCCCAGGGAAGTGGTTGAGTCTCCATCCCTGGAGGTATTTAAAGAACGGATAGATGTGGTGCTCGAGGACATGGTATAGATGGACTTGGCAGTGATAGGTTAACGGTTGGACTTGATGATCTTAAGGGTCTTTTCCAACGTTGACGATTCTATGATTCTATGATACTCTGAGGAGGAGAGTTCTGGTTTGCCTCATGACTGCCCTGTGAAGGTAATACCTCTGCTTTACAAGAGGAGTTGGGATCTTTGTAACCCCAAGCGCTATGTAAAGGTTCAGGATGTGGAATATGAGTTGCTACAAAATAAGCTGTGGTGGGTTGACCCTGGCTGGATGCCAGATGCCCACCAAAGCTGCTCTATATTTCCTCTCCCCTGTCCAGCTGAGGAGGGGGAGTGATAATGAAAGGCTTGTGGGTCGAGATAAGGACAGTTTAATGAAAGCAGAAGCAAAGGCCATGCACAGAAAAGCAAAAGGAAAGCAAAACCATTTTATTCTCTACTTCCCATCAGCAGCGATGTCCAGCCACCCCCCGGGAAGCAGGGCCCCAGGACGTGCAGTGGTTTCTCCAGAGGACAAACACCATAAAACAATGAATGCCCCCCTGCTTCCTCCTCCTTTCTACTAGCTTTTATTACTGAGCAGAGGTCACATGGTATGGAATATCTCTTAGGTCAGTCTGGATCAGTTGTCCTGGCTATGTCCTCTCCCAAGAGACAGCCTTGATGCTGCTCGAGCACCACTCAGCAGCAGCCAAAACACTGGTGTGTTATCAACACCCTTCCAGCTATCAATACAAAGTCCAGCACTATGAGGGCTGCTATGGGGAAAATTAACTCTATCTCAGCCAGACCCAATACAACCTTCACCCCTTATTCCATATCATTTGCGTCATGCTCAGGTCCCACATAATTTAATACATGTATATATATCTCTTCTAACCATCCCATTATATTTAATTCTCATTACTGAAATCCCTTCTTACCAACACTTACAACTTAAACTACATACTTAAACCATCTTTATACCCAACATAAAGATTTATAAATTCTCATTAAATACTGTCCCCTGTCCTTTAACAGATAGATATTACTCTCCCGTTCCATGGGCTTCCTCCACTCCTCCAGGTGTTCACAAACAGGCTATGATTTGGGCCCCATCTGTCCAGATGGGTATTCAGGACAGGAGAAGCAGCATGTTTGATTGTTGGGTGCCAACACCGGCTTGGTTTGAGTCATCATTGCACTTGCCCGGTTCCTTGCAAAGCTCAGTCTTCGTCGGTTCAGGTCATTCCTGCTACATTACTTCCTACAACATACAGCTCACATCACAGATTATTTTTCCCCCAAGGTTAAATCTCCTTGAGGCACACACCGGTTCTCCCCATCCTTCTGCATTACCCACCAAGTACACCCAGGTCCTTGAGCAAAGACAATACCATGAATGGGTTTGCCTTTTCCCATGGGAGGAGCAATCCACACCACCCTCCCCAGCCACTTCCCTATGTGCACTATGGGGACCTTATCTCCTCCCACAGTATGTAGGGGTTCTGTTTGGGCAGGACCAGGACGGTTAGCAGATCCTCTGGTGTTAACCAGCCAAGTGGCTTCTGCTAAATTTATATCCCAGTGCTTCCATGCCCCATTACCCAATGCTCTCAACATAGTCTTTAACAGTCCATTATATCTCTCAATTGTTCCAGAGGCTTGTGGGTGATAGGGGATGTGATACACCCACTCAATGCCATATTTCTTTGCCCAGGAGTTTATGAGGTTACTTCAGAAATAAGTCCCATTGTCTGATTCAATTCTTTCTGAGGTACCATGTTGCCACAGAATTTGCCTTTCAAGGCCTAAGATGGTGTTTCAGGCAGTGGCATGGTTTACAGGGTATGTTTCTAGCCAACCGGTAGTTGCTTCCACCATGGTGAGTATGTAGCGCTTGCCTTGGCATGTTTGTGGCAGTGGTCCAATATAATCAATTTGCCAGGCCTCGCCATATCAAAAACCCAGCCACTGCCCTCTGTTCCAGGGAGACTTTAGTTGTGTGGCTCACTGGATTGCGGCACGTTTCACATTCATGGGTGACCTGCGTAATGGCCTCCATGGTCAGGTCCACCCCTCAATCACGAGCCCATCTGTATGTTGCATCTCTCCCTAAATGTCCTGATGTTTCATGGGCCCATTGAGCTACAAGTAGCTCACCCTTACACTCCTAGTCCAGGTCCACCTGAGCTATTTCAATTTTAGCAGCCTTGTCTACTTGTTCATTGTTTCTATGTTCTTCAGTGGTGTGGCTTTTGGGCATGTGAACATCTACGTGACGTACCTTTAGAGTGATGTTTTCTACCTGTTTTCTACCAGTGATGTCCTGCCACAATGCAGCAGCCCAGATGGGTTTACCCCTGCGCTGCCAATTGGTCTTCTTCCACTGCTGTAGCCACCCCCATAGGGCATTAGCAACCATCCAGGAGTCAGTATAGAGATAAAGTACTGGCCACTTTTCTCGTTCAGCAATCTCTAGGGCTAGTTGGATGGCTTTCACTTCTGCAAACTGACTTGACTCACCTTCTCCTTCACTGGCCTCAACGACTTGTGTGGGACTCCACACAGCAGCTTTCCACTTTTGACGATTTCCTACCACATGACAGGATCCATCAGTAAACAAAACATAACACCTTTCATCTTCTGATAACTCATTATATGGTGGTGCCTCTTGGGCACGAGCCACCTCCTCAGGCAATGCTCCAAGATCTCTGCCTTCTGGCCATGATCTCTTCCAGGATTCCTGGGCGGTTGGGTTTTCCCAGTCAAGCTCGTTGCATGATCAACGCTACTCACTTACTCCACGTAGCGCTGGTTGCGTGATGTGTAGAGGGAATGTTTCTTTTGAACATCCAGTGTAGCATGGGCAATCGCGGTGCCAAGAGGAGATATGCTTCTGTACCAACAACTTCTGAAGCAGCTCGAACCCCCTCATATGCTGCTAGTATCTCTTTTTTCAGTCAGGGTATAGTGGGCTTCTGATCCTCGATACCCCCGGCTCCAAAACCCTAATGGTTGACCTTGGGTTTCTCCTGATGTTTTCTGCCAGAGTCTCCAGGTAAGACCATGCTCTCCAGCTGCAGTGTAGAGTACATTTTGCACAGCTGGTTCTGTCCAGACAGGCCCAAGAGCTACTGCACGAGCTATTTCCTGTTTGATATGCTCAAAGGCTTGTTGTTGCTCAGGGTCCCACTCAAAATAGTTCTTCTCTCAGGTTACTCGACAGAGAGGGCTCACAAGCTGACTATAACCTGGAATATGCATTCTCCAGAACCCCACAAGGCCTAGGAAAGCTTGTGTTTCCTTCTTGTTAGCTGGTGGAGACATAGTTGCTATCTTGTTGATCGCATCCATAGGCACATGACGGTGTCCATCCTGCCATTTTATTCCCAAGAGCTGAATATCCTGTGCAGGTCCCTTAACCTTGCTTTTCTTTACGGCAAAACCAGCTTTCAGAAGAATCTGAATCATTCTTTTTCCCTTCTCAAACACTTCTTCTGCCTTGTTGCCCCACATGATGATGTCATTGATGTATTGTAGATGTTCAGGGGCATCACCCTTTTCCAGTGCAGTCCGGATTAGTCCATGACAAATGGTGGAGCTGTGTTTCCACCCCTGGGGCAGTCGATTCCAGGTGTATTGGGCACCCCTCCACGTGAAAGCAAACTGTGGCCTGCATTCTGCTGCTAAAGGAATTGAGAAAAATGCATTGGCAATGTCAGTTGGAGCATACCACTTGGCTGCCTTTGACTCCAGTTCATACTGGAGCTCTAGCATGTCTAGTACAGCAGCACTCAGTGGTGATGTGACTTTGTTCAGGCCACGATAGTCTACTGTTAACCTCCACTCTCTGTTAGACTTTTGCACTGGCCATATGGGACTATTAAAAGGTGAGTGAGTCTTGCTGATCGCTCCTTGGCTCTCCAGTTGATCAGCTCACGGATGGGAGCCAGGGAGTCTCAGTTTGTGTGATATTGCTGCCGGTGCACCGTCTTGGTAGCAATTGGCACCTGCCATTCTTCAACTCTCAGCAGTCCCATAATGAAGGGATCTTCTGAGAGGCCAGGCAGGGTAGATGATAACAGTTTGATCTTCTCTGTGTTCACAGTGGCTACACCAAAAGCCCATCAGTACCCCTTTGGGTCCTTGAAGTACCCTCTCCTGAGGCAGTGTATGCCAAGGATACAAGGGGCCTCTGGGCCAGTCACAATGGGGTGCTTTTCCCACTTGTCCCCTGTTAAGCTCACTTCAGCCTCCAGTACAGACAATTCTTGGCATTCTCCTGTCACTCCAGAGATCCAGATGGGTTCCGTGCCTCTATACCCTGATGGCACCAGTGTACACTGTGCACTGGTGTCTACCAAAGCCTTATACTTCTGTGGGTCTGATGTGCCAGGTCATCAAGTCCACACAGTCCAGTATACCTAGTCATCCCTTTCCTCCTCCTGGCTGAAGGCAGGGACCCTCTATTCCTGTTGCTGGTCAGAGTATTCACAGTCTGACCCTTTCAGTGCCAGACCAGAAGTCCCCTCACCAGGATCAGGAGAGGTGATCTCAGTTCTTCTTCTGTGCCTGGGAGATCGCTGATTGCCTTCTTGTGTCTCTACAGCAACTAAGCTGACAACCTTCTTGGGTGGCCCCTTCTTAACAGCTGTCTTCCCTCTCAGTTTGCGTACCCAGGCTTCCAGCTTAAAGGTGGGTTCACCATCCCACTTCCTCATGTCCTCCCCCGGTCATGCAGGAAGAACCAGAGTGCACCACGCGGCATGCGCCCGGGGCTCCCTTTCCCTCTGACCGGGGCAGGAGGGGACTGACTTCCTGGGGTGCCCCTGACAGACGAGGTGCTGGCCTGTAGGGATGAGGACGGACAGAGATTTTTCTTCAAAGTTTTGGAGCCAAGAAGACACTTTCTCCACAGTTGGTGTGTCCATATCCAGGCAATACATCACCGCCAAGCGATGATTCTGGGGCACCTTGAATCACCTTCCTCCACATGGCCTGTGTGCATAGGACATCCTCTGGATCTTTGGGGACCTCATCATCGTCTAGATCACTGTAGATGACTTCCAGCACCGCTAATTCTCTCAGGTACTGGATGCCTTCATCTGTGGTAGTCCATTTTCCTGGGGAGTTCACAAGATCTTCCTTGAATGGATATCTTGCCCTCACACTTGAGAGGAGCCGTCTCCAGAGGCTGCAAATTTCTGCATCTTTTCCAATTCCTCTCTCAATTCCCTGGTTTCTAGCAAGGGATCCCAGCTGTTGGGCTTCCTTACTTTCCAGTTGTTGACCATCGGCCCCATTATCCCAGCATCGGAGCAGCCAGGCAGCAATCCGCTCACCTGGCTGGCGGCTGTAATCTTTCTGTATGTCTCAAAGTTCTGATGAGGTCAGGGACTGGGTAGTTTCCACTTCCTGCCTGAATTCTCTCACTCTTTCCTCCAATTTCTTTGTCGAAGGACCGGCTTCTTGATCAAACCTTTCCTCTTCTTCCTCCTCCCTTACTAATCGATGATATGGACCCGTTGTTCTCCTTGTCCAGTTTCTTTATCACTACTGGGGCAATTACTGTAGTTGTTGTTTGGGTCCTTGCTTCAACCACAGTCCTCTGAGAGTACTGAACTGTGGCTCGACAGGCACAGGACAGGCCCCAGTACAGTGCTAGAAGCTGTTGGTTTTCATTGGAGTAGGCAAGGCACCCTTCTATCAGGTAGCGCGTCAGTTTGCCAGGGTTGCTTGCCTGTTCAGGTGTAACGTCCCAATTTATGGGAAATTACATTTCAGTAAGGCCTCACCCAAAAGTTGTCTCCTCTTACACCAGGATGAGACCAGATTCCACAAAACCCATAATATGCCAACAGTATTAATTAGTAGTATTAAACAGCTCACATAAGGGTGAGCAAGGACCTCGGGACCCTGCATAATAAAACCATCCACATCAATCCTGGGTAGGGAGAGGGAGATGTATTCCCTCATCTCCACAAGATAGCTCCCTGAGCACAGCGAGGCCATTAATGCCAGGGCAAAGCACATATAGCCATTATTTGTATTAGCATGTTCCCAAGCTCAGCAAAATAAAGAGATAAGCGGTGCAGCCAACATCTGGTGTGGGTTTTTTGCATTTATTCTTATATGACTGCCTATTTTTCTTTGGCAGCAATGGTTGTTAACCTTCTCATTTTAAATCCTAAAATTTTGAAAATTCTTAGATAACACGTGCATTCTATTTTAAATTCTTACTATTAACACAGCAAAACCTGAAGCGTCTTGCTCTAAGTAAGCTACAGCAAATATAGGAAGTTGTGCATGCATGTTGAACAGGTATAGAGGATATTTCAAGGTAGAAAAAAAAGGCAAAGTTTTTAAAATACTGTATTGTTTTTTTCTAGCATTTGATGCCTTTGAGGCCAGGGTAATTGGTTTGAATATTTATCAAATATTTCTTTAAAATTAACTGAAATATTTCAATCTGTTACAGAATCACATAGTTTAGTGCATTCTCTTATTACTTAACTGGATTCCAGTCTGTCTTGTTCATTGGTAATGAAATAAAATAAATGCCTGCTATCCTAAAGCTGTTTGGTAATCATGGAATATATTAATTCTAGCAGCTTTTCCTATGACACAAATGGTCAGCGGCTACCTTTTGATGGGACCCTAGCTTCTTTTCTGTGCTGTGTTCTTTTTCAGTTAGTTCTGATATCAGTTGTAAGAACAACAGTAAGGTATGGTAAGTCCCAGATGCTGTGACTGGGCCTTATGCTTGAGACCCTTATAGCAGATCTCTCATTTTCCAGTGTGTCCAGGTTGGAGATCTGCCCAGCCCCATCTTCCGTGGTGTATAAATTCTGCCCATATGATGTTATTGTGAAAAGTGTTCAGTAAAAACAGATTAAGGAGATGATTTCCTAGGTCTTTATGTAACATTATCTATGCCAAGCCAGTCAGTATGGAAATGCATGATTTTTGAGCTCATAAAAATGAGGTTGAATGTAGTTTATAAGTACAAAAGTACCATTGGATATCAGATATTTGTAACAATATTACCCAGGAAAAATGTCTAACGCTGCTTCTGTGTTCCCTTTCCCAGTCCTAGCAGAGTCTTGCTGGGATTTTTCAGAAACAATTTCTAAATGCGCCTACTCAATTCAGCTGTTAATGTGTGCTTTTTGAGAGTATTCTGTGTAGCACTTTATTTGATGTATATCAATCGCAGATAGGTAGCAAATTTCGTTGGAGTACCTTTAGGAAATAAAGTTTTGTTTTGCTTTTTTGAGGATTAAAACAAACTTCAACATAAATGGCTTTGTGGTCAAATGCCACTACAAACCTGAACATCAAAATCCTCATTTAAATGTGATCTGGGCTTCCTGTCTACCTCCCTAATTCTTGTGTCAATTCTCCCTTGTGATTTTTTTCAGTGAGGGTCCTGAAGCAGTTCCCTTCAGATAGAAAAGCTGGTTGACTTGCTATGGGCACTTGGAGTAAGCAGGGAGCAGAAGGGAGGAAGAAAGATACAGATGCTGGAGCACCTGGCTTGAGAGTTGAATAGTAATTGACTCTACCAGCCACTGGATGTCACTTTTTTCACATAAATATATATAAGAAATTAGTCTGACATCAGAGAAAATAGTTTGTGTGTCTGTCTGTTGTGGATGTGGAAATGGTGCCTAGGTGAGCACAGGCAGCAGAATTTTTCTTTCTCTGCCTTGTGCTTTTTCATCTGAAAATTGAGAGGTTAATTTGAAGTGACATCTTGTTATCTCGGAGCGCAAGATGCTTATAGCTGACTTTTGCCTATGTTACCCTATAATGCTTCTTTAGTGGGGTTTAGATGTTGGCTTTTCTTATAATATGTAACCATGAGACAGCCATCAGGAAGGTCCTATTTCTGCCACTACCATGCTGATCTCCATCCCCTTTGTAGCATTAGCATTGACTTGCACCATGAGTTTGAGTCAACAGAGAAATGTGGTTTTCACAACAGTGCTTTTGATCTTCTGTACATTTGTAGGCTTGTCTTAAAGATGAAAATGTGGATGTAGAGAAAGATACATCAAAGGCAGAGAAAGGAAAGATGCAGCCAAAAAAAAAAAAAAAAAGAGAGAGAAAAGACAGAAAGGAACAAAACCCAAGAGGAAGTATTCTCTTCTTGAGTTGGTGACCAGTCACTACAGAATATCTAGCTAAGGAACAGCTTGAAAAAATGCATGGGCAACATCAACGCCAGTCAAATTCTAATTGTCCTTCTGTGGATTGACGTATGTAGTTACACTTGATCTGGTCATGTGTTGTGCAAACAGAATTATGCCTAGTGTACAGCCTCTCTGTCAGTCCCAACTACAGCATCTGACAACATTATAAAAAGGCTGGAATAAAAGGAAGACAAGTCTCCTCTTGACTAAGCCATAAAGAACTCTGGTAAGTCTTTTTCACTTATGAGTCAATGTATATGCAGGTAGCCCTCTATCAGAGCACACTGTACCATCAGTTTTCTGTTCCTGGCTAAATTTTCATCTTTCTAGTAAATATGTAAAATAATAAAATATAAACAATGTTCTTAGTATATTAATATACAATATAACAAAATATGTAAAATAAATATAAAATATATAAAATGCATAATATAAGCTATATATTAAAAATATATCAAATATCCCCTAATTCATTAGCTTAATATTCTTGTCATCTTTACAATATTAATAACACAGACCCTGTATTGTCAGAATGTTCTTTTCTGCTGAAATGCTTCCTGTCTAGTTGTCAGCTCTTAAAATTTTACTTGTATTTAGGATGTAGAATGACATCTTGGGCTTGGTGAAGTGAGGTCTACTTCTTCCAATGACTTCAGGTTGAGCAGGTTTTTCCCATGTGTATTGAGTTGTTCTGAAGTGCTATGGCATTCTTGAACACCCCCCCCCCCAACCAGAACTGCCCCCCCATCATGTGGGGAAAAAAATGTATAAAAATCATCCAGTAAAAAATCAGCTCTGATTTTCATTTGTAACCAAAACTTTTTGTTCTAAATGAAAATACATGTATCTTATAAAATTCTGTGCATTTGATCTTGAAGAATAGAAGTCAATCTAAGTGTTTTCATGTCTGGCTTTTTATCACATCTTTTATAAAAAAGTTTTGTCGTCTCAGTTCTGTTGTATCTTAAAACTCTACAGTGAAGTTTTCAGTCCCAGTTTTTCATTGCTGTTGGGAATTTAATACTATATAAAGTAAAGGTTGCCTCTGTCTGTTTATTATAAAACCATATTAGATACCAATGGAGACAACTGAGCTTGTTTACTCTTAATTACATACAATTCAAGCAGTGTATAATACGAACTTTTGCTAATCTTGTTTTAATAGTTAAACATATTGGTCAAATTTGGTAAATGATGCCCTAAAGGACTGTGCTACTGCTGCAGGTAGACAGTGACATGCATTATGGCCTCACATCCTGTTTCCCCATTTGCCTTCTGTCCTCTGAGCAGTGCAGATTCCACCACAAGCAAGCCATTCCAAGTAGTTCAATTTTGTGGTGCCACTTTCTACTTCCCATGATGAGGAATTCCAAGAGGAAGAGCAAAGAGAAGGTGTCAGGGTTAGTGGGTGAGTTTCCACCTCTCCCTTGCTTTGCCTGATAACTAAGTGAGGGAGACCTCGCTGGGTGTTTTTATTCATTTACTTGTCTAGGACTCCTATGGGTCTTTTTGTTTTGGGGGCTTATCTAGCTCTAAATTACAGATGACTAGACATGAGCAGATTAATCTTAGGTTTCTTGCTTAGCTCTAATTGTATCAACTTCTTCCAAAGGAGCTCTTCTACAAATTTCATGGAATGTCTCCTATGTCTGATATATAAGATTAAAAGCATACTTTAAGGAAACATTTGCTACCTTTAAATTCATGATATGTGAAGTCACAAAGAGTGGTATCCAACAGAAACTCATGTGTGCAATGGTACCAAAAGTATAGCAGATTCTTAGGGCAGTAGTATATTAATCATACAAGAGCCCAGTGCTGTAAATTTTACTGCAGTCAGGTTGCAGGCACTGTAAGTGATGAAATGAAACAGTACTTACTAGAGTTCCTCTTCATGCAAACATTTCAAACAAGCTGAGGCAGAATGAATAATGCATGCATTAGTGTTCTGCAGGGTGATATATTCATTAATTCTTTTAAAGTATATAGTGGACCTACTTGTGAATCATGAGAAAAGACTAAGTCGTTCCAATCTGCTGAGTGTCAAAATCCATTTAAAAATTGTAGAAAAACTCATTTACGTTTTGTTTTGTTCATTCTTTTGAAAGCTTATGTGCCTGTATACTTTAAGCTCCTGGTAGGCTATAAATACAAACCTTTTTTTCCTTTCTTATACAGCAAATAATGAAACAGTCCTGCCACTGACAACTCACAAAATAAGTAGAGAGAAAAAAATCCAGGTGAAATAGTGTAGATGATAGAAGTAATTTTGTCCAAAGAAAAATAAGCAAGAAGACGTCACTCTTTTTCACTGAGTTCTGGCAAGCAGCAAAATGACTCATGGTGTAACAGTGGGTACATTTTTGTTCCATGCTAAAACCCAGGAGAGCCCTGAGTTCCATGTCCTGATACACTCATCATTAAATTGGGAAAAAAAAAACCAACTCTGTATCTGGAATCTGAGCATCTGCTGTCTGAGTCCTAAAAGGATCCAGGTTGGTGAGATGACCATAGCTTAGCATAAGAGTATCTTCTTGCCTCAGCTGAGCAGAGCTCTCCTCTCCCCACCCTTCCAATAAGGCAGATTTTGGCATCAACTCTGTGAAGTTTGTGTTAATGATCCCTTTCCAGCAGAAAATCTTTATGAGACTGGGCTCAACAGAGCAGGTCCAGCTTGAGAGCTTCAGCCTGGCATTAATGTATGATGTTAACATGGCCAATGTGCTACTGCATACAGATAGAGTCCACAGCTGAACAGCATGTAATGCTAGATTAGCGTGCTGCATCTCCAAAAGCACAGGCCTCCTGTGGTTTGAGCTCAAGAGGAATTTCTGTCAGGATAGCTGCAATGGTTTGGAGATGTTTCATTCCTCCCTAGGTCAGCCAATAGGGAAGGATCCATTTGCACGCAATTTTGTGAAAGGAGGCATTCCATCTAGTGAAACTGCATAATAGACACTCAAATGAATACATTTCAATTGGCAAAGTCGTGTAGTGTTTTCTGTCATATTTATATGACTAATCTCTTAGGAAAATAGGGAAAAAATATCAGTTTTCCCACATTTCAATCTCTAGAATGTGACCTCAATAGGAGAGTTCCCTATGCCAACAGATTTCTTTTCATGAGCAATACTCTTTGGTTTGACATTTGAAAGTTGTGCCGAAACCACTGAGGTCAAAAGGTAGAACTAAAAATCTGCTTTTTTTTTTTTTTTTAAAAGGAACAGGTATGTGTCTCTGTACAGAAGGTAAAGAGATGGAGTCTTTTTGCCTTTCGAAAAGTTACTTATTCACTTCAAGTTTTAGAGAAGAAAAGGTTATTTACACACTGGGCAAATATGTTCTGTTTATCTGCCAAGACAATTCTTGCACCATAATAATTCCTTTTGAAGAAACAAATGTCCCCTTTCACATTACAGCTATGCACAGTTTACATGAATTTTTCCAGGACTCCACTTTAGAAAAACTGCAGTAACACTTACATGTTTTTCTTTTCCCTCATGTGTAAGCTGTGACCTTTTTATCATGGCCCCATGCTTATACAACCTGTAGGTGTTATAAAAAGTACTCTGCTAAACAGGAGCGCTGCAAGTTTTGTCAGAGAAAAGAAAGTTTTACCACATCAGTGTTAGAAGGGCAGACCAGAACAGGAATTAGGAGCTCAGGCTTGATGCTAATGTGGGACTGTCTGATCTGTGAAACACATCCAGCCTTTTGACTATGTTTCCCTTCTTTTGGGTCCCCATCTAACAATGTTGAGAAGCCTATTATGCTTAAAACAAGTCTCCTAACATTTGTTGTGCCAAGAATTCTGTTACTGCATACCAATGAATGCTTTAAATAAAATCTTCTTTAAAGCCTGCCTCCCCAGCTGAAACCCCCCCCCACCAGCTCCTTCTGAACAGAGATTATAATGCCTCTTCTGTAGATTCCTTTAGCTTGGTGGCATATCAAAGGATTACCAGGAAGATGTGGAGGTAGGGGTGGATTCAGAGTTACTGAGCATCCTTTGCCCTAACAGCTGAAGGTGTTGCTAAGTCTCTCTCAACACCTGGGCTGGACTCTTTCTTGTTGTCCCTTGTTTACAGATGTACAACTAGCAACAGGGAACCAAATTCAAAAGCAGTCCAAGCCAAATCCTAAGTAGCCCCATTTAGCTGCTGCCTAATACTAGAAGTGCCTAATTTCATGAGAGACTGCATTTTTGATATAAAAATCTGAGCCTATCTTCTTTTTATCAATATGAAAATCAATACCTATTTTTTTATGAGGGTCTTGAGCCTGGGCTGAGTGATGCCTGGTTCCCCTGGGATGCCAGTCCACTGGGAATTCTCCCAGGACTCTTAACCCTTGGGGCCCAATGAAAGCACTGAATTCCTCTGGAAATACAGTTACACAGATGCTTTATTTTAAAACAGGATCAGCACACACAGTGTCAGCAAACAGTCTGTATAAAATAGCCTACTCCTCAGAGCACAGGCTCTGGAAGTAAAAGCCGTAAGCTATGAGGAGTCATCTGCCTCCTCAGAGAACTAAGACATGTCTCCAAGGAATTCCCTAAACTGTGGACTTAAAAAACATCTTATACTTTTTTCTGTTTTTAATTAATCTCGACTCTTTAACAGTAGCAGGCACAGAGTTTTCTAAAAGTGGTGGACAAGTTTGAGTTGGGAGGAGGGAATTGGATCCTCTCCTCCTTTGGTGAGTGTAGGGCTGTAATCACATTTATTGCTTCTGCTGGCTGTGTCTGGAGATATCCCAAACTGATTCTGCACAAATAAGCATCTATAAGGCAAACCCTGAGAAAAGGGAAAGTTTCTCAAGGGACCTGGCTAGAGAAACACCAGTCTGGAAGTCAGACTGTAACTTTTTCAGTACTTTTAAGTAGCAATACAGGTGCCTGTAAGTATAAATCCATCCAGAGGTAGGCTGGATTTAGTGCCATAAAAATCTTCCTTGAAGATCTAAGCTGTAGCCATTTGCCCAAGGTAACTCAGTGTGTGGCGCAGCAGTGGAGAGGGCTTCCTTACACTATGATGTCCTCCATAGGTGCCTTGCACTAGGACCCTATAGCTCTGCAACCATTCTTCTTTAATACCTCACTTTGTAGAGCTCCAGGCAGGAGGTTTGTTTATCACTGCTGGTTGCCTAAAAGACCAACATTCATTTGCTGTCAGAGGAACAGAGCCCTCCTGCCAATTTGGATGGTTGCAGTGGGTGGCTGAAGGCAGTTTCTGAGGCTGCAGCACATGACCAAGGAAAGCACCTCGGGCCTCCCTTGTTACCCATCCTTTCAGGAGACAGACCTCTCTGGCCATGATGAGTGGTCACAATAAAGCTGCTATTGCTGAACTAGCATCCTACAGCTGCATCGCTTCCACCAAGAATTCTCAATAAAACCCAAGAAGCATTTTAAAAAAAAACACCTCATAACTGCTCAGATATTCCCAATTGCAAATCTTTAAAATACTTTGCATATCACTAGGATTAAGCATTATTTGCTTTGAGTCACCTATGCCTTGGCGGTTATCAGTTACAGATTTGCTTTTACTCTTGATAGTATCTTATTTTATTGAAAAACTATTTTTTCTTGCTAGCAAGTTCTTCTTCTATTGGAACTGATGTATTATGTCATTCACAAAAGACTTGTGACATTATTTGTGACATATGAGACTTCATTCACAGAAGACCTTTATAGGTGTTAGCTGTGGAGAGAGTAATATAATCTTGATAAGCTGCATTTTCTAAACACCTCATGGAATTTGTAACTTTCTTATGCTGTCCTATGTCTTAAAAGCAAGCTAAAAATAGACAGAAATTAAACGTGCAACACAGGTGTGCTGGTTTTGGCTGGGACAGAGTTAATTTTCTTCATTGTAGCTAGTATGGGGCTATGTCTTGGGTTTGTGCTGGAAACAGTGTTGATAATACAGAGATGTTTTCGTTATTGCTGAGCAGTGCTTACACAGAGTCAAGGCCTCTTCTGCTTCTCACCCCACCCCAACAGTGAGTAGGCTGGGGGTGCACAAGAAGTTGGGAGGGGACACAGCTGGGACAGCTGACCCCAACTGACCAAAGGGATATTCCATACCATATGATGTCATGCTCAGCAATAAAACTAGGGGGGAGGTTGGTGGGGGGGCTGCTTCTCTGGGCATCGGTCAGTTGGTGGTGAGCAATTATTTTCATTTGCATCACTTTCTTGGTTTTTATTTCTCTCTCTTTGTTATTTTCCTTTTCATTACAAATTATTATTATTATTATTATATTATTTTATTTCAATTATTAAACTGTTCTTATCTCAACCCATGAGTTTTCTCACTTTTACCCTTCCGATTCTCTCTCTCTATCCCTCTAGGGGGAGTGAGCGAGCAGCTGTGTGTTTAAACCACGACAACAGGTTTTATACAAGAAGCTCAAATGGAAATGTTTCCTGTAACAAAAATATGTGCCGTTTTATAAACGTTTCCTTTTTTACTGGAGAAGAATTTGGTCAGTACTTCCCACATTTTAATGTATTGATGTATTTGTTATGATTGGTCATAGGAAAAGTAGATAGACCTTTGGCTAGTGGAAATGGAAGATATATTATTGTTTTCATTGCCAATTGCAGCTTAAGTGTTAGAACAAAGGTGTATATTTTCCTTTAAAGGGATATTGGTTACCAGGTTGTAAGTGCTGTAATAAAACTAATATCTGTGTGGTGTATATAAAGCATTAAAAATTGAAATTCCAATAATACTTTAGGGGTTTTTTCCTTGCATTTTTCTCTGCTTAGGCAGTGAGAGCAAGCTAGTGTGTTGGACCTTTTTTTAAATCTATTCAGTTTCACTTATAGACACTTTTACTAGCTTTTATAGAGTGAGACATTTCTTAGAAATGTAGCAACATTAGGGGCCTCTTAAAATATGAACTGCTCTTTTTGCTGAGACAGTTTAAAATAATCTTAAATTTTGTATTAACTTTATGTTTTTGTTTAAAAAGTTTTTATTAAATCCAGAATTTAGGCATAAGTTATCCTGACACCATTCCTTTAAGAAAATGTCAGCATATAGGAAGCACTCTGGATACGCTTTAAATTTTATTGTTGTAGAGGGGGTTTTGGGGGGAAGGGGAAGCAGGGGGATGTTGGACAATTCAGAACAAAGGGGTAGAAAACCTAACACATTTTTGGGTACTGCCCAATTCCTGAGCTAAGCCATGAGCTCTGTATTTGGCTTGAAATAAGGAATATTCTCCTCAACAGCTGTCCCTGGAGTCAATATAAACTGTTCTAAAATATTTAGTTACCAGCAGAGAGATATTACAGGAGACACTAAAACAAACCATTGTGAAGCATTGACCATTGTAAGGGAGCCCCGATTCATAGACTGTACTGTATATTGCATAATGATGCAGCCATTCCCCTACATGTTTTCAGTGTTATGGCATGTTACATAATAAAAGGGCTTCCAACGCACGTAAGTAGTGCTTTTGGAAGGAATGACACAGAGATCAATAAAGCTGTTTTTGAGGAAGGAATGCATATCCAGGCATGATGACAGAGGCTGAATTAACTTTCCTTTATTCCTTAGAAGACTTTTTAAAAGAATATGGTGTTCACCTCTTTGCCCATCTTTGTACTTTTTAAAGACTCACTGCTCTAATAAATGATGGTTTTTGGAAACAATACTTTCTGACAATGGAAGAAAGCCAAAACCCCCTTAAAACCTAACTGGAGCATTAGAAATAAAAGTACCCTTTGAGTAAAATTTTACCATTTTGAATGAACTATGTACTCAATCAAAGTCTCAAAACACTACTTAAAATGAAGCCTTCAGACAGACATTACTTCTTTCATTTATGAATCATCATAAAAGCAGGATAAAAAGTCCTTTATAAAATGCTGCTTGACGACTCAGTTGCTGAACTGAAATCCTATGCTAATCCAGTGTATGCAACTGAATAATGAACTGAGACTGAGATTACCTACTCTAGGTTTTTATTTATACTACTACAAAAGCAGCAACCTTACTGTATATTTAAACAATGTATAAAAGAGCATGCATGCAAATAACGAATGTCAGGTAGATATAAGCTAGAACTGGCTAGAGTAAGGAGGCTGTGGAGCTGTATCTTCTCTTATGGAACATTTTGCAGTCTGCTAAGAACCCTGTGTTTTTTATCATCATCATGGATGATAACTGTTGTTGAAATTTGAAGTACTGACATAGAAGGTTTGGATGTAACTTCTGCAAAGGAAGTACTACCAGAATGCATCACAGGACAGAATGGTATTTCTGAGATTTTTCCCTTCAAGGGCAGTTCAAAAGAATGCAATAAAATGGGTTTATTTTGTACTGAAATGCAACAATTGGCAAGAGTCATCTTGCAACTAAAGCAAAAGATTAAACTTGTACTGAGGTTGAATGTGGTACAACATCAAGAGGTTGAAACTAAAATCTTTAGCTCACAGGTATTAAATTAAGATTGCTGGCAGTGAACTCATTCATGTTTTTGGAAATTGGCTATTTCTCATTCAATTAAAGTAAAACTGGGAGGCTGTTTATACTGTTAGTAGAAGGAGCACAGCACAAAAAAAAAGCTTAGCACTTAGCTGAGGAGAACATAGAAGGTATGGAAACAGAGAATAAGAAGAGGATGGTAAAGGATGTTGAAGGGAAAAAAGACAAAAATTATAAACATGTAAACACATGCAATATGTAAGAATGCAAATAATTGTGGGTTCTGAAAAGATGAGGATTTTTCTTGTATTGTCCATAGTATTTGGACACTGAGCAGTTCACAATGATGACTAAACCGTATATTTTCTAAACTGAGGCAAGAGCTGGTGTTAGATTTCTGTACAAAATTGGTGTATTCCTCAGTAGAACCATTGCCGTGAATGAAGGACAGTATAATCTTAAATTTATACCTAGACATAGAAACCAGTTGTTTACATTAATTTGGTCATATGGCTTGAGCTGTAATAACTTTTTAATTAAAAAAAACCATTTTCTAGGGACAGTCTTCAAGAATAGTTTTCTCTAAAGCTGTGGCACTGGTCAAGATAGCTAGCACGTGCAGTCCGGATACTCATCTCTTTCCAGTAGCCAACTGGACTATTCCTCCAGCAGGCTAGAGGAGAACCCACACTAAAGTTAAGAGTATTTAACTGAATCTCTTTTGAACACCATTTAATTTATTCTTCAGGTAGAGTGTCAGAGGTTGGAGGGCCAAAGACAGTTTTTCTACAAAAGGCAGGGGTGAAAGGCATCAGCGTGCAAGTGGCCAAACAAGCTGCTGGAAGCAAAGGTAAGTAAACACAATGATCCCATTTGTACTTTTACCTATAGATTGCCTTAGCTGTCCTAGGCTGATGAGCCATCCAGGTTTAGGATGGATGTAGAACTGAAACATGTGCTCATGCTGCCAATGAAAAGCCTGCTAAAAATAAGAAAACCCAAGTTAGAAAGCTTTAAATTCATACCATTTCCTCTCTGTGGTTATAACCCCTAAATGAAGTCTGTTCTCTGGAAATAAATCAACTTTTTGTGTGTATATTCTTTCAGTAAAGCACTGATATTTGCTGCATCTGCTTGGATGATCTGGTTCCCTGTAAGAATCTATGTAGCATGAGAATATCCAACATTTTGACTGAAGTCTCCTCAGGGAGTGGATTATCTTCAAGTTTTATTTTGCATAATGCAAAATGGGTTGTTGACACTTGACAAATAATAACAAATACTAATTTAAATAGTCTGATAACTTCGTATAAAAATGAGTAATGGAGGTATGTTCTGAGAAGTTCTGAAGTCAGTGTCTTAAGTATATTACTCTATGTATCATTTAACTTTTCTGCACAAAGTTTAAAATTAATAATGTGTGGTTTTGAAGTTTCAGACAATTGTTGATTAGTTTCTTTATGGAACCTCTGCAATGAAAACAGTTGTTTAAAGCTGTCAATCTCATTCTACAGTAAATTTTTACTTCAATTATGAAACTGTTCTTATCTCAACCCACGAGTTTTCCCCTTTTACCCTTCCATTTCTCTCCCCTATCCCACCGGTGGGGGAGTGAGCAAACGGCTGTGTGGTGCTTAGTTGCTGGCTGGGGTTAACCCACGACAACCAGCTACTAGGAAGAAAATTAACTCTATCCCAGCTGAAACCAGGACAAACTCTCAAATGTTGATAATTCATATCTGCTGAAATAACTGGTTTTATAAAAGTATTCATTGGAATGTATACTTGGCGCTTGGGCACAATCCACACTCAATATGAAAACAGGTTTATATGTTTTAATGTCATAAAATTTATGATGCCCATAATATTTCACTTCTGTGAATATAGAAACTTGAGTTTTAAAGATGTGTATTTCTCTTGCTGTTAGAAACAAAATAATCTGGAAGGAATTTTGCTTCAGATTCAGAAAAAGGTTTTAAAGGCAGTCCATTCCTGTGGTCCTACCTTATAGGCTGGTTAGGGGGATTTTTTTTATCTTACTCTAAGGGGGGCAGTACTGTTCTCATAAGCATCAAGGTCTTAAGTAGATTATTCTCTGTATATACAACTTCTAAAGTGTTGAGGCACCAGCCAGATATTACTTGCATCACTGTCCAGTTTTGGCATAATGACAGGAATCCTATCTTTACATGGATGAAGTGATCCTGAAACACTTCTGCATTGGGTTAGGTAGGTGCTAGCTCTTTCAGTATTTATTACAAGAATATTATCTAGCCAGTTGTAATAAAGATAGATGCTGACTTTATGAACTATAGAAAAACTAATTTCCATCCTGAAATTCTTCAGTAACTTTAATGCAATAGTTGTCTTTTTCATAGTACTATAATTAACTTCATACTACTATAATTAACTTTATACTACTTTAAGTAAACACCACCCCCACTCCGAATTTAAATGCTTTCTGTGCCGAAAGTGCTGTCCTAGATATGCCGTGTATGTTGGGAGTTTTAGATCTTTAGTCTAAATTTAAAAGAAAATGTTGTACTCTCTGTATTATAAGAAAAGGTTCAAAATACGAACTAATTTTTCAGTGTGCTGTGTTGTTTTCCTAAATCTAAAAACTATCTGAAAGAGGCTGATTAAAAAGGCTGAATATTCTTGCCTGGTACTCATGCTGTTTAGGTATGAAGTCTGTTACTAGCAAGGAGGTGTATGCTCACTTCAGTATATCTGACAGTTGGAGGTGATAAGCAAGCCCCATGTTATACAGTCAGGGTCGAGAGAGAAAATTCCTGGTGAATTCTGTGTTTCAGTGAACTACCAGAATAAAGTTTCAAGTCAGACACAGCATGATTGTGAATCTTGTTTTGGGTAAAGTATATGTAGACTGAAAACTTCATGTCATGTAAACAGAAAGTCAAAAAGACTGTGAGATTTCTGCTTGATTTAAAAACAAACCAACCAACATAAGGGAGGAGTTCTTGCATAACTGATACTAAAAGCATATCAAAGAAACATAGCAATTTTTCACTTTAAAACATTTTTACCATAAAACATGCTTCTTAGTCATTTATGTTTTGAATTTTTACATATGAATGAGGTTCATATTTTGAACATCTAGGAGAGCATATGTGACAAAATGTTTCTGCTGTAATGCACATAGCTTTGAAGAACTGCTGCTGTTGAGAGTCAGGAGCAAGATACACAGCTTTCGTTAGACATGCTGTGAGCTGAGCCATCAAGGATTTTAGCTATCTTTCTTCCATGCTTACCTGAATTCTGCTTTCAATTGGACAGGCTAATATCACTTTAGATATATGTAGGTCTTATCTTGTGAAATAACAAAAGCCTTAGGAGCATATTTTCTTATGATTATTTTTGACACACTTGCACATCCAGTTTCAAGAGGTACTGGCAGACTACTGTGATATTTGGTTAACAGGCTCTCAGAAGCAGACTTCTGGGAGTCACTTCAAGATTTGTCCAAAAGGCTTTTGTATGAGCAGCTTTCTCAAACTTTGTGAATACGCAGTATGTGGTTTCAAGCAGAGTCTGTCAGAAGTCTCTACTGATGGTTCATGCTATAACTCTTCCTGAATTAAGATCGCTTGTCCCTTTCTTTTCTTTACTTTCTTTGCATCTTGCCAGGAATGGTGAAGTCAAAGGTGAAATTCATTCTCTTGGCAGCTTAAATTTTGGTTTTCCAGCCCTGGAAATAAGATTGTATATAGTATTTAATAGAAACCTCATGAGTATTTTGTTTTGTGTATTGCCAAAGCAGCTTTGGTCAAAGATGCTCAAATAAAATTATTAGAAACAAAAGAGAACTTTGGAAAATCTATTTGCGCTGCCAGAGGAGTGATGGGCTTTCTCAAGTGTACTTCAGAATAAGAGTTGTCCTTCTGTACTGTAAGTGATTGAATTTGGTACACTTTAGGACTAGCTGCAGTGCTACACACTGCTTATATTACTGAGTGGTGCAAAACATAAGCTGTTAATATTTTGTCCTGTATATTTGCTCTCCTTTTTCTGATTCTAGGTATTACTCTGCAACAGGATGCCAAATGTTTGCTAACTGAATACAATCTATTCCCTTTGTGTTTTTTTTTTTTAAAAAGCATTCCTTTTAAAGCTAGCTTTTATACTGCTGTTTGATGTAGAGCTTAAAATTGTAGTATACCTAGCATTATGTGGATTAATCATATGTCCTTAATTTTGTTTCTGGAGTTCCAATTGTCTAATATTTGCATTGTCTTAATGTTGTCTTGCTGATGGAGCACTCAGTTGACCTTTTAAGGATGTATTTGTACAGTGTTAAATTCATAGAAACAGAATGGTTTGGGTTGGAAGGCACCTTTAAAGGTCATCTAGTCAAACCCCCCTGCAGTGAGCAGGGACATCTTCATCTTCTCTTTCAGTAAAGCACTGATATTTGCTGCATCTGCTTGGATGATCTGGTTCCCTGTAAGAATCTATGTAGCATGAGAATATCCAACATTTTGACTGAAGTCTCCTCAGGGAGTGGATTGTCTTCAAGTTTTATTTTGCATAATGCAAAATGGGTTGTTGACACTTGACAAATAATAACAAATATTAATTTAAATAGTCTGATAACTTCATATAAAAATGAGTAATGGAGGTATGTTGAGATAAAGACAGTTGAATAGGTAAAGCAAAAGCCGTGCACGCAAGCAGAGCAAAGCAAGGAATGCATTCACTACTTCCCATCAGCAGGCAGGCACCCAGCCATCCCCAGCAAAGCAGGGCTCCATCACGTGCAACAGCCACCTGGGAAGACAAACACCATCACTCCGAACGTCCCCCCCTCTTCCTTCTTCTTTCCCCAGCTTACATACTGAGCACGATGCCATACAGTATGGAATAGCCCTTTGGCCAGTCTGGGTCAGCCCCCCTGGCTGTGCACCCTCCCAGCCCCCCGTGCACCCGGCAGAGCATGGGAAGCTGAGAAGTCCTTGACCAGTGTGAGCACTACTCGGCAACAACCAAAACACCAGTGTGTTATCAACATTATTCTCATCCTAAATCCAAAACACAGCACTATACCAGTGTCCTGGTTTCAGCTGGGATAGAGTTAAATTTCTTCTTGGTTTTAGGTTTAGGATGAGAACAATGTCGATGATAGACTGATACTTTGGTAGTTGCTAAGTAGTGCTCACACTGGTCAAGGACTTTTCAGCTTCCCATGCTCTGCCAGGTGCACAAGAAGCTGGGAGGGGGCACAGCCAGGACAGCTGACCCAGACTGGCCAAAGGGCTATTCCATACCACATGATGTCATGCTCAGTATATAAACTGTGGGAGTTGGCCGGGGGGCAGCGATTGCTGCTTGGGGACGTGCTGGGCATGGGTTGGCGGGTGGTGAGCAATTGTGTCGTGTATCACTTGCTTTGTATTACTATTGTATTATTATTATTTGTTTTTATTATTGTTATTATTACTCTTACTACTGTTCTATTTTTATTTTACTTCAATTATGAAACTGTTCTTATCTCAACCCACGAGTTTTCCCCTTTTACCCTTCCATTTCTCTCCCCTATCCCACCGGTGGGGGAGTGAGCAAACGGCTGTGTGGTGCTTAGTTGCTGGCTGGGGTTAACCCACGACAACCAGCTACTAGGAAGAAAATTAACTCTATCCCAGCTGAAACCAGGACAAACTCTCAAATGTTGATAATTCATATCTGCTGAAATAACTGGTTTTATAAAAGTATTCATTGGAATGTATACTTGGCGCTTGGGCACAATCCACACTCAATATGAAAACAGGTTTATATGTTTTAATGTCATAAAATTTATGATGCCCATAATATTTCACTTCTGTGAATATAGAAACTTGAGTTTTAAAGATGTGTATTTCTCTTGCTGTTAGAAACAAAATAATCTGGAAGGAATTTTGCTTCAGATTCAGAAAAAGGTTTTAAAGGCAGTCCATTCCTGTGGTCCTACCTTATAGGCTGGTTAGGGGGATTTTTTTTATCTTACTCTAAGGGGGGCAGTACTGTTCTCATAAGCATCAAGGTCTTAAGTAGATCTGGTTTGCATTCGTTTTATCCAAGTTTGCTCTAAGTGGCTATAGCTATGTTAGTAAGATATATAGCTATATTAGTAAAACTGCTCGTGTAGTTCCTGGCTGTGGCCCAAACCAACTGGTACTTTCACTGACAAGACCTGGCCCTGACTCAGATCATCCAGGGGCCATTCCCAGGAGTTGGTTTGGATGCTGCTACCTTGGTTTCATGGGTGGACAGGGAAGGGGACGCAAGCAGTGTGCTCTGTGCGTGGCCAGTTGGCCTCAGGGCCAGCAAACAGTCCTGGGCCTGTTGTGAATATAACCAAAGCATCTAGAAAGGCTGAACTGAGGACTCTCCCTAATCAGAGAAATCTTCTGTGGGCAAGAACAATTTATCAGTACCATCTAGAAAAACACCAAATGGGAAGTTTCGTTATGCCCCAGAAAACAATGTGCACAATGCTTTAGCAGAGAAGTGTGTCCAATGGAGATCTGTTCCTTAGTGGCCTCTCTTCTCCCTCCTCTGCCCAAATCATCCTCTCCGAGAAACTACAATGTATCTTTTCCTTGCTCTTCTGGGCCTTATTTCACCACTGATGTGAGCTGGAGCTGTTTCTTTGCAGATGGTGGAGACTTAACGTACCCCAGCATATTACCCTGCAGAGTTTCCCCATAAATGTAGGTGGACAGACAGCTCCATTTATCTTTCCAGCTGACGTACTGTCTCTTCAGTAGCTCGTCCTAGTGGAAAATATGCTTTCTCACTCACTTTTCATTCCTTTCAGAAGAAAGAGGGCACAAAACGTTCCTCAAATCCTATGATAGCAGTACTGTAGCCAGAAAAATAACATATAACCATGAATTTAGTCCATAAAATATTTAAGGTGAATTCTAATATTCTTTCCCCTGGGCTTGATTTCATATTAATGCGTGCCCAAATCAGGTTCTACAGCACATTCTATTGACGAATTCAGTCTCCCAGAGAGTGGGTCCCCAGGGCACTGATTATTTGAGTTAATATATTTGGCATCCAGTACATCCATCTGAAATTCATAATCTCCAGGACTAAGAGGTCAAAAAAACACTTGGAAACCACTGACAAAGGCATTTTCTTGTTGTTATTGTTTCTGGGATTAACATGGAGACATTTGTCTTCTTGCAAACATTAGTTTGAAGTCTTCTGCGATTACGTCTCTAGTCCAAATCTTCTTGTGAAGAAACTAATATCACTTGATTAGACCTTAAAATGACTATGGACATACCACCTTCTTTTGGGATCTTGCCAAATCTCACAAGCTAAGTGGGATAGGGCATGTTGGGAAACTTCTGAGGCGAGGTTATAGTCAAACCAACTGGCAATCTGCAAGCCAATTTTTGTCATAGCTTTCCTGGCCTTGTGCTCAGTTTTTCATGCGACTTCTTGTTTCTCAGTATGACTGAGGGAGTGTTTGGCCACGTGCCTGAGTTCAGCTGCCAGCCTTTTGGGAGACACAGTGGTGTGGCAGGATGCTTTGGGTCCACGCTACCCTTGTCCTTACCACAACATCATACGGTAAACGTTGTGTAAGCTGGTTGTGAGACTTTTATTGAGTGAATCCCAAAATTACGGGGCCTGGGACTATCCTGAGCTGTTGCCTGATGGTGTGGTTGTGTGTCTCTGAGCTACATATGTTCTGCTTCCAGGAACATGCACATGGAGCTCAATCAGGGAGCACAAGTGTATTTATCACCCTCTTGCTTGCACTACTATGGGCTGCAAATATAACTTTATGGGACTTCAGGGACCCCCTCTGGCGTATAAGCTAAGAGCGATCATGTATCTCCACTGGGTCTACAAAGTTCGGTGTCTTTCCAAATCTGTTGCTTTCTGTCTCAGTTTCCCACTGATTGAAAATTATATGTCCTTGTATCAGAGAGAAGCTTTGAGAACAAACGTATGAGTGTGACATTCTAGGGTACCATTACAATAGAGGTCAGTGTATTTTCTTTTATTATGTGGCAAGTGTAAGATTTCAAATGTCCTTTATTCATTTCATGGCTTTTAAGTGTTTCACTTTGTAAATGATAAGTAAGTACACTGTCATTTAGCAATATTCACTGTTTTTACATAAAAATCACTTTCCCTGTTAATAAAAACATCAATTTGGACCTAGTAAGATACTATGGAAGGCCTAGTTCTTATAATTGTTGTATACTACCCAACAAATGATAGAATCATAGAATCATAGAATGGTTTGGGTTGGAAGGGACCTTTAAAGGTCATCTAGTCCAACCCCCCTGCAATGAGCAGGGACATCTTCCACTAGATCAGGTTGCTCAGAGCCCCGTCCAACCTGACCTTGAATGTTTCCAGGGATGGGGCATCTACCACCTCTCTGGGCAACCTGTTCCAGTGTTTCACCACCCCCATCATAAAAAAATTTCTTCCTTATATCGAGTCTGAATCTACCCTCTTTTAGTTTAAAACCATTACCCCTTGTCCTATCACTACAGGCCCTACTAAAAAGTCTGTCCCCATCTTTCTTATAAGCCCCCTTTAAGTATTGGAAGGCCGCAATAAGGTCTCCCTGGAGCCTTCTCTGCTCCAGGCTGAACAACCCCAGCTCTCTCAGCCTGTCCTCATAGGAGAGGTGTTCCATCCCTCTGATCATTTTTGTGGCCCTCCTCTGGACCTGCTCCAACAGGTCCGTGTCTTTCTTGTACTGAGGACTCCAGAGCTGGATGCGGTACTCCAGGTGGGGTCTCAGGAGAGCAGAGTAGAGGGGCAGAATCACCTCCCTTGACCTGCTGGCCACGCTTCTTTTGATGCAGCCCAGGATACGGTTGGCTTTCTGGGCTGCGAGCGCACGTTGCCAGCTCGCGTCCAGTTTTTCATTTGCCGGTACCCCCGAGTCCTTCTCTGTAGGGCTGCTCTCAATGCCTTCATCCCCTAGCCTGTATTGATACCAGGGGTTGCCCTGACCCAGGTGCAGGACCTTGCACTTGGCCTTGTTGGACCTCATGAGGTTCACACGGGCCCGCTTCTCGAGCTTGTCCAGGTCCCTCTGGATGGCATCCCGTCCCTCAGGCGTGTCAACCACACCGCTCAGCTTGGTGTCATCTGCAAACTTGCTGAGGGTGCACTCGATCCCACTATGTCATTGATGAGGATATTAAACAGTACTGGCACCAGTACGGACCCCTGAGGGCCCCCACTCGTCACTGATCTCCATCCAGACATTGAGCTGTTGACCACTACCCTCTGGATCCAGCCAATTCCTTATCCACCGAACAGTCCACCCATCAAATCCATATCTCTCCAATTTAGAGAGAAGGATGTTGTGGGGGACCGTGTCAAAGGCCTTACAGAAGTCCAGGTAGATGACATCCGTAGCTCTTCCCTCGTCCACTGATGCAGTCACTCCGTCACAGAAGGCCACTAGGTTGGTCAGGCAGGACTTGCCCTTGGTGAAGCCGTGCTGGCTGTCTTGAATTACCTCCCTGTCTTACCTCCCATAGACTTATGTACGTTCAGGTTCCTCACCTCAGGTGGTCTCGAACCTGATCTTCTCTTACAGCGGGAGGGACTTTGCTCCCCCAGTCCCTGTCTTGTGGTCCATCCACTCGAGAGGTGTGGGAAGAGAGGTTACCAGTTAAGACCGAGGCAAAAAAGTTGTTGAGTACCTCAGCCGCCTTCTCGTCCGTTGTTACCAGTTTGCCAGTTGTGTTCATCGGGGGGGTACACTTTCTTTGACCTTCCTTTTCTGGCTGACATACCTATAGAAGCCCTTCTTATTATCCTTTGCCTCCCTTGCCAAGTTCAGCTCCAGGTGCGCCTTGGCCTTCCTGACCTCATCCCTACACAACCGGGCAATGTCCCTGTTCTCTTCCCAGGATACCTGTCCCTGCTTCCTCTGCCTGTGCATTTCCTTCTTGCTCTTTAGTTTGAGCAGCAGGTCTTGACTCATCCATGCCAGTCTCTTGCCATCCTTTCCTGATTTCTTACACCTGGGGATCAAGAGCTGTTGCACTCTATGGAAAGTGTCCTTAAAGATCTGCCAGCTCTGTTCTGCTCCCTTGTCCCTGAGGGAAGTTTCCCAGGGGGTCCTATTGACTAACTCCTTGAACAGCTGGAAGTTTGCTTTCCCAAAATTCAGGGTCCTGACTTTACTCTTTGCCTGTCCCATATCCCTCAGGACTGCAAACTCCACCAGTGCGTGATCACTGCATCCCAGGCTGCCTCCAGTCTTGACGTCACCGATTAGCTCACTTGCGTTGGTGACCATCAGGTCCAGTATCGCATCCCCTCTGGTAGGTCTGTCTATTACGTGGCTTAAGAAGTTATCCTCCATGCACTCCAGGAGTCTCCTGGATTGCCTACAGCTCGCCGTGCTACTTTTCCAGCAGATGTCGGGGTGGTTGAAGTCCCCCAGCAGGATGAGAGCCTGCGAGCGCGATGCTTCCTGTAGCTGGAGTAAGAAGGCTTTGTCAATAGGCTCCCCTTGATCAGGCAGCCTGTAGTAAACACCAACCACAAGGTTCCCTTTGTTGCCTCGGTCTCTAATTCTTACCCATAAGCTTTCAACCTGCTCGTGGCTATTCTTCAGAGACAGCTCTTCACAGTCTATCCATTTCTTGACATAGAGGGCAACCCCTCCGCCCCTCCTTCCTCGCCTGTCCCTTCTGAACAGCCTGTAGCCATCAATAGCCGCACTCCAGTCACGGGATTCGTCCCACCAAATTTCAGTAATGGCAACTAGGTGGTAGCTTTCTAGCAGCACGGTGGCTTCCAACTCCTCCTGTTTGTTGCCCATGCTGCGTGCATTGGTGTAGAGGCACTTCAGCTGGGCTGTCAGCCATGTCACCTTTTTAGAGGAACACCCCTTAATTCCTTTGAGGTATTTCACCGGTGTTTCCCTGTTGGCTCCTATTACCTCAGGAGCCCCTGGCTCATCTCTGTAAGACTTCAAGTGTGCTCCAGTGTACCCAGCAAGTCTCAGAGCAACAGGCTGAGGGCCCTTGCTAGCACCCTGTCCCTCTAACCTTGGCGTGTTGTCCCTTGGCTTGCCACGGGCGAGTCTGATATTGTCCCCCTCCCCCTTCAAGTCTAGTTTAAAGCTCTGTCAACGAGCCCTGCTAGCTTGTGAGCAAAGACCTTCTTCCCCCTTTGAGAAAGGTGAATCCCATCTGATGCCAACAGGCCTGGTGCCATGTAGACCATCCTGTTATTGAAAATCCCCAAATTCTTCTGGCGGTGACACCAGCCATGGAGCCATGTATTAGTAGACTGGGTCTTATCTGTTTCTTCCAATGTCACTGAAAAAATTACCTGTGCTCCAGATTCCCTTACCAACTGTCCCAAGGCCCTGAAGTCTCTAGCCCTTGGACTATGCATTGTGGCTTCATCACCACCCACATGGAAGAGCAATAATGGGTAATAGTCCGAGGGCCGTACCAGGCTAGGAAGTTTCCTAGTGATGTCCTTAACCTGGGCCCCAGGGAGGCAGCAGACTTCCCTAAGAGGACGGTCTGTCTGGCATATTGGACCCTCTGTTCCCCTCAGAAGGGAGTCACCTACAACTATAACCTGTCTTTTCTTCCTTGTGGAGGTGGTCGTGATATTGGGGGGGGGGGGGGGGGGTAGGCCTTTCTGACCTTGGCAACACCTCTGCTGTAGATGGACCGTCACCCACATCAGCCATTGACTGGCCTTCCACATCCAGAGCCTCGTACCTGTTGTACAGAGGCACCTGGGAAGGCAAGGTAGGCAAGGAAGGGGTTTGCCTGCTGCCCCGAGTGTGGACTTGCTTCCAGTCACTCCTTTCCTTTAAGCTACTGCCTTCTGCCTGGTGGGGAGAGGATACAGGATCCCCTTGATCTTGTGTTTTTTCTGGTGGCTGTTCCTGTTTCTGTCTCAGGGAGGGCAGAGCATGGTTCCACTGGTCTATCTCTTTCTCAGACTCCCTGATGCTCCTTAACCTTTCTACTTCCTCTCGTAGCTCTGCCACCAAGATGAGCAGATCATCTACTTGGTCACACCTCACACAGCTGTTCTCACTACTGCCATCCGTTACCAGTGAAAGGCTCTGGCATGCCCTGCAGCCTGAGACCTGGATGGCTGCATGTTTTTGTGGGAGCTCTGTCTGGGTAGCCACATCCGTTCTGGTGAGTACAAAGGACACAGCTTTCTGCCGAGTGGATACCATAGCTAAGCTCCTTCTGAGAGGATGATGACCACCAATTGAACTCACCTCTTGAGCTGGTAGGGTGACGACGCCCTTCCTGCACAAACCGACACGCCATGCCCTGGCTATCATGCCACGCTCTGTTTGCCCACTCTGTTTGCAGCGCTCCCTAGGTTGTTTTTTTATAGGTGTGGGGGTGGCCGCGGTTGCTCTGGCAACGCCCAGGCCTCCTCAGCAGCTCTCCCGAGAGCTGCCGGCTCCTGGCGGGTCTCTCCTTCTGCTCTGGCGTTTCCCTGCATCGGGAAACACCCCTGTACGCCAAGATCTTCTGCTCCGCTGCCGATCGGGCCGTCTCCGGAGCAGCTCACCTCGGCGACTGACCAAGTGATTAACAAGTGATCTGTATTGATTGGACTGTGACTTGTGGATAACACATCACTGATGGTCCGCTTCCATCGCAGTGGAGTTGAAAATAAAAATATGTGACAATTCCTCTGTCATGGCAAGTTGATTTATCAGTCTTTCCCTCCTTTCTGAAGAAGTCTGTCTGAAGTCCTTTTATTGCATTCCTGACTCACTTGGGTTTCTGCTTAGAAATTTCTGTTCAGAAATCCAAGTATTTAGTTTTCTCTTGGGTATTTTCTGTCTATTGCAAAATACACGTAGAATTCCTTATTAAACATTTAGATTCAGCCCTATACAACAGTCATCTGAGGCATTTCTGGTGTGCTTGTGTCAGCATTACACTTGGTGATAGTGTTGTCCCAAAACAGGGTTCTTCACCTGGTGTGTAAAGAGCTGAATAACACACAGAGTCAAGATATTTGTTTATTCCATGTCTGCGCAGAGATGGGTGCTAGGTGGTAACTCTACAAAGCTAGCACACCTTGGCTAACACACGGTTAACATTTATACATTCCGAGCAACAGTTAGGCTTTAGTCACCCTTGTTCCCATTGGTTCTTCCGATGCCTCGTTTTCATTTAAAGTTATAGTATCCTCCCTTTTTATTGCGCATGCTTCCTGAGGAAGGGGTTTTGTTGGTAGGGGGTTTCCTTGCCTGAGGGCCGGTTTTTACTATGTTAATTACGATAGTTCACTCGTAGTTCAAGTTATTCTTCTTGGTCAAAACCAAAACAAAACAAAGGGTTTTGTTCCCTTTGCGCTTCTCTAGTATTTTTTAGTCTGCCTGTTCTATGGTGCCATCCTGTTCCTTCTCCCAGGGCCGTGTCTTATTAACTATCTTCAGAGGCTGAGTAATATCCTTTGTTTTGTTTCTCGCATGTCTCCAACAATAGCTCCAGAGCTGGAAAGACAGAAAATGCACAGGAGAGCAAGCATGATGTGCCTGTTTTATTTAGGGCCAGTAGATGAGCAGAAGAGTACTGTCTGCCCACAAGAAATAGATTTGCTTCTCACCAAAATACGTCTTTGGGAGTTGCAGCTAAACCAATTTAACATCTCTGTTCTGAATTTTGTCAGGTTTTCACTCTTACAGACCTGCACTCATGCCTTAACACCCCCCTGCTGACACCCTGTGTGTCTGTGAATTTTTAGTAACTCATAAGCAGTGTATTTTCTGTAAGTTGGTTTTGAGCTGTTCTGAAAACGTTTGTTAAGTTGTTATGCTTAAACTGGTATAGCTTCTTAGCTCTCTACCTTCTCACTCCCCCGCATTTTTTTTTCTCTTCCTAAGATCAATCATGAGAAGAAAGTGGCATGTTAACCTAATTCAGCAAAGCATTGTCTTGTGCTTGAAGTAGAGTACCTGCTAATTTTTCTGTTCGATTGGAGTGTTAGGCTGTGATAACCATGCATATTCTAGAGATATCTGAGTCAATAAGGTCATTTGCCAAGTGCATTTCTAGGTCTAGGAGTGCTTTTGCTTCAGGAAGGCTGCACACTTTTGGCCTTTTCAGGAAGAGTGTTCTGTTGTAGCCAGTTTACTTACTCTGTGGTGCTTTCACTTTTCAGTGAAAAGGGACCTGCAAAGCATATTAACGTGGGTGATACTTTTGCAGCAAATGGGCTTATTCATAAAGAAACAAAGATATCTGTCACAAGGTTTTAAATATGGTACTGCTTGGAAGGTGGACGTGAACGCTTGCTGTGCGTGATATGGATGGGGCTGATGATTGTAGCCAGACAAAATGGTAAAATAGTCCTATTACTTTAAAAAGTCATTGAAGAAAACCCACTGAGCTTGTTGGTATAAGCTTTGCTGGGGGGAAAATTTACTCTGTTGGTCCATCCTGCAGTGATGTGTTTCCAGGCATTTCTGGCTACTAGTTCCTTCCACGTTGTCACTAGAAGCATCCTTGGCATTTTTATTGCAGTAGGCTCTCCAAAGCTGCTTTGCAGGTGCAACGACATTCTGAAAGAGTTTTCTTACGATGGAGGGATTGAAAATGTACTCCTAGATTTTTTTTAGTTTTACTGGGAATTGAGCATATTCTTTTGCATACCTGTTGCATCAGTCATACTTTTAACTTTCCAAAAAAGGAACAGCTGCTCTCCAGGTGAAGAGTCAAATCTATGGGCCTTGTTCCCTTTCCCACCCACTCAGTTACCTGCGACACTGGAAAGGTACTTACAATATTGTTAAGATTTAACTGTTTCTTTTTATTAAATTGTATGTGTGCTTAAACTTCTCAGCTTTGTAGGTCACAGGTGGCAATTTTGTTATATAAAACAGAGTAGTCAGTACTTATTAATGGACTTGGAATTTTTCCTGTTAGGTTTGGTATTCACCCTGTGGCTGGCCGTATGCCTGGTCAGCTGAACGTACTCCTAGCAGAAGCTGGTGTTCCCTATGATATTGTACTGGAAATGGATGAGATCAACGAAGACTTCCCAGGTTAGCATGTGAGCTATAAGTTTCTAGTAGATTGGATTTGATCTTGTCAATTTTTATTTGATTCTTCTGTTTTTACATCACACAAGGATTTTAAAAATAATAGAAAATCTTAGGCCATTCAGTTTCTCTTTGTGCCTGTTGTGATACCGCTGTAGAGGAGCAGAGATCTTTCTCTTGCAATCTGAGTGCTCTCCTAGCTGATGGCAAGTGAGCACAGAGGAACACAAGAAATGGCCTGACTCAAAAGCAGAAAACTGAGAAGCAGAGAGTACAGGCAGGTTAAAGCAAAGGGAAATATTGGATGCAGGAGTACGGAAAAGAGTAGGTATTGAAGGGAGAGGGATAAATAGGCCTGTGAAACTTGTTTCTTTCAGAACCAAGAGAACTTTTTTTAATTGCTTGTAGCTGTGAAATAAATGACAAATGCTGTGTCTTTTTTTTATCACTGTTACTGCTCCATACAGGAAAATATTGTTATTTCTTTAGGTCAGGTGCTGTGGATGATTTGACCCTGTTATATTTTGCAAAGCAGTATAGCAATGTACAGACAACGTCTTGTTTTCCTACATCTTTATTTAAAAATAAGAAAGTTTCTAGTAAAAGGTTTTTCTAAAGAATATTCAAAAAGGAAAAGCTAGGCACGGAGACATTTGAAAGTGCTGATACTATGTGTGTATGAAACCACATTTAAATATCAAATGATCTAACTTTGTGTGGCAGAGTGGCCTAATGAGCCCCTTGAAATGGGGTTCTAGATGCTTGCAGTTTGCTGGGGGTAGTTGGTAGCACACTTGGACTCTCACGTATAACTTGCCTTGATAAGTTTGTAAAATTGAATTTTATTAAATAAAAGTTATTTTTTTAAATAAAAGTTTTGCGTCTGTGTTTGTATTATCACAGGCTCTTAATGCCTGAGGAAATAATTTATAGGGCTGTAATTTTGTGGGTTACTGTGTTATGACCACTTATAAATGGCTCCTTAAGGCACTAAAAGGGCCAAGAACATGTAAACACAAACCCAAACCAGAAATAAATACCTGCAACATGAAGAAAATTACAAGGAGAGAGACCATGTGGCCTAACAATTCAACTCCACTTAATGGCTCCATTCAGCTTCTATTCAAGTAAAAGCATGTTTTACTACTGACTGTAGTGAAAGAAAAGTTGAACGTTAAAATCTCTCCTGTAACATGACAATCACCTAACTCTGTGTTTAATATTGATACTCATTTATTTTTTTTTTTTAATATTGGGCTGCAGTTCTTTACTACCAAATATAACTCCTATTCCCTCTTTGCTCCAAATTTAATAATGAATATTTTTAAATACTCCTGTAGATTTAGGCTTGGGCCTATTAATAAGCTCTTTATGACATTTTATGTTGCAGTAGTTAAAGGGAACTGTTGGCTGGGACACCTGATGGGAGCCAGGCACTGTGGGTCCTGATCAGTTTTTACTGGAGACAGATATGTGCTCCCATGGGGAGGAATCAGAGCTTTGCTGGGCTGAGCTGCCCTGTGGAAGTGCACACCTTATTGGCAAGAGCATCCGAGCATCTGTCATGGGCAAAACTTCTCAGGGAATTTTTACTTATGTCCAGTTAATATCAACTTCTGATCATTGCTTTGGGTATGGAGAAAAAAGAACATCAACAATCCAAAAAGCATTTGAGCCAAGCACTTTCCCTTCTCCTTTCCCTTCTCCTTTCCCAGGCTTGACTTCTCTTGTGTTTGCTGTGGGTTAAACTCAGTCTGTCCCAGTTATTCCAGTCAGGCAACGGGTAACATCATAGGAGGTTTGGGGCTGCATGCATAAGTGTTTTTTCTGCTGCTCTCTTTGCTTATTTATTTTGTTCTGCTGTACTTTGCTTCTTACTGCTTTTCCTCTGCTGCTGGTTGCTTCTCATTAATTTTCTCTGCTGTTCTTTGCTGCTTCAGGTTTTCTTGCTGTGCTGTTTCTTAGTGCCTTTCCTCTGATGTGGGTTGCCCATGGGCTACAGTCACTCAGGGGTGTCCCTGTCCTGGTGTGGGTCATCCGGGGGCAGCAGTCCCCTGGGGATGTCCTTGCTGCAGCACGGGTCCCCTGTGGGCTGCAGTCCTGCAGAGGTGTCCCTGCTGCAGCATGGGTCACCCATGGGCAACAGTCCCTCAGAGGACTGTAAGATATTTACGATACGTATGTGAGCCTCTCGCTCTTAATCACACCTGTGAGGGTTATTTCTCTCTGCTGTGAATTAAAAATTTCTGGTGTGCTTCTAAATCCTCTGGAATTAGGTTCCTGAATATACCTGAAAAGGTATTCCTTTGCTCTTCAGTTTTCCACTGTTAAAAATGAGTACACCATGTACACATACAGTGTACGTACATACTCTATAGACTGTGAGGTACTCTGAGAGCGTGGCCATATGGACAAATATCTCATTTGAAAAGAAGATGTCTTTTCCTTTATCGTGTGATAGATTTTGTGAATAACTACCTGCAAAGGCATTATGGGCCAAATAATGGGCAGTAATCCTGCACAGGACTAGCTTACTGGCTTCATAGAGACAAACGTTGCACAAGTGTCGTGGTTTAACTCCAGCCAGCAACTAAGCACCACACAGCCACTCACTCACTCCCCCCTGCCCCAGTGGGATGGGGGAGAGAATTGGAAGGGTAAAAGGGAGAAAACTCGTGGGCTGAGAGAAGAACAGTTTAATAATTGAAGTAAAATAAAATAGAATAGTAGTAGTAGTAGTAGTAGTAGTAATAATAATAATAATAATAATAAAATAATACAATAATAATATACAAAGCAAGTGATACACTGTACAATTGCTCACCATCCACCGACCGATGCCCAGCACGTCCCCGAGCAGCAATCGCTGCCCCCCGGCCAACTCCCCCCAGTTTATATACTGAGCATGACGCCATGTGGTATGGAACAGCCCTTTGGCCAGTCTGGGTCAGCTGTCCTGGCTGTGCCCCCTCCCAGCTTCTTGTGCACTGGGCAGAGCATGGGAAGCTGAAAAGTCCTTGCCTAGTGTAAGCCCTACTTAGCAATAACTAAAACATCAGTGTGTTATCAACATTATTCTCATCCTAAATCCAAAACACAGCACTATATCAGCTACTAGGAAGAAAATTAAGTCTATCCCAGCTGAAACCAGGACAACAAGCTAAGCTCTGTGATTTAATGATTTAGGACAGTGTTTTTCTATGAGGAGTCTGTGAAAGACAGCTAATGAAATCAAGGCTTTGCTTATGTTTGCTATACACGCCTCCCACCTTCCCTGCAGAAATGTTAAAGATCCAGAAAGAGAACAAGCCAAAAATCTCTGTTTTCGCTATTCTTGGTCACGTTAAATCTGAGTTTTGCCAGTAAATCTATTTGAACTGGGACAGGAGGCTGTGTGAGAATATGTAATGTGGCTGAGACAAACAATCCTACCTTTTTCCCACCAGAGAAAACTTTTACTAAATGGTAAGAAAATGAAAAGGAGTGATGTAATGAGGAAGCTTTTTTAGCCACAGTGATGGTTTGCAGAAGGGTGGGTGCCATACGAACAATGCTGCATGAGCCTCGAAACCTCCTGGCAGAGAGGTTCTGAATTCAGTTCTGAATGAAAAATCCTTGCCAAATTCACCCTGTCATGTTTTCCATCAGTAGAGCTGGATATTTGTGTATAATTTCTGTGGGACTGGAGGATGGTAATGTATACACACAGAAAAAGTTCAATTTCAAGTAGCTGCTAGCATCCAGTAAACAATATGTTCCAAATTCCTTTCAAGGCTCCTAAAACTGAATTTTTTTCTAAACACTGCCATTCTCTGTGATGTTCAAGACTATTGGTGAGAAGCCTTCATAACTATAAAAAGAAAAGAATTGGACACAAAATATTTTGTATTGAAGCTGCAACAGATAGCGTGCCTTCTTCCTAGCCAGAGTCCTCTATTTTCACTGTGGTCATCACCACGGCATTTCGGCAAAAAAGGATTCCAGGCTGCTTCAAAGCTGTGTGCCTCCATGCAGTTTCCCTGTTTGATAATATCAGATGGCCTTGCTACAGTTCATTTTTTATCATCATAAAATGGGGAGATTCTAGACCCTTATACTATGGGACTTTATGACCAAGGCAGGCAGAACACACAAAGCTGTTGTTGGTACTGAAAAGGCACCTCTGAGTTCACTGACTTTTTAAAAAGGAAATAAAATCCCCGCTCAGGGTTTTTTCAAAGCATCACATGCATGTATTTGTGTTTATGCACATTCATAATGAGCAGAACCATGGCAGCATTGCAATCCCTATCCTCAACAGTGAGGTTACAAAAGAAAATTTCTGTGTTTAACCCACAGTTTGTTTTTGTTCACATAGCACAGGCTGTAAACATCAGCCACTACAGCTCATCCAAACACAATGAATTCCCTTTCAGCTCAAAGGCCTGAAGAGTGCATGGATGCATGCATACAGTCCTCGCTATTCTCAAAGGCCTCTCAGACAGCCTCTTGCATGCTTGCTATTAATGCTGTCAAGAGAATGAAGCTGCTTGGGCTTCATTTAAAGAGGAATAGACATGATGGGCCATACTTGAGAGCCAGAATATTTATCCAAGAGCTTATGCAGTGCTTCCGGATATTCAATAAACAGACTTCAAAAAACATGAGGATAACTTCAAAATCATGACTCGGCACATCATAAAATGTACCATGCTTTGCCTTTTGACTTTGAACTTTTAGTCATGAGGGATGTGCATCTTTAAACCTCAGCACGAGAAACTTCGTTTGGTACCCAGACCACCTAACCTGTGGCTTCATTTTAACCACATCAGGACACTACTCTAGGATCCCTTTCTCATCAAGGGAGAGAAAGAAGTGTCTTTGGAGGCCTGTAGAGGGAGATCCTGTCTGCTTAAGTTTTGCAGGCAGGATAGATTCTTTGGGTGCTTTAGGGTTTCCATACAAGCTGAGTGCTTAAAGTAAGCACCAGATGCTCCTGCTTAAAAACAGAAAACTGAGGTTCTTCATGAACTGGGATTTTAAGAAAAATATAATGTACTGGAATATTCTTGATAAAATCCTTTGAGCTGACAACACTATGAGTGAGCAGATAACAACAATATAGTTTTGTTTGGATTACTTAGGGCCATTAAATGCCTACAACTGCAGATCTCAGAGTTTCCTTACCTTCTCCTTACCTTCTTCCTTAATCACAAATGACGATTAAAAGCTTTGTTATGTTATGATGAAATACTACTAATTGTCAAGCCACAAACTGTACTCCAGAAGTAGTTGAATACATGGCTATCCTGTATCCTGTATCCTATAAGCTGATTTTCCAATAAATTCTCAAAGTGCAAATGATGAACTGATTTGGACTGCATATATCACAGTGGATGGACACACTGGATTGTGCCCATTCATGTGTGTCTGGATGATCTTGCTATCGTGAGTCTTATGGAGAGCTTGCTAAGAATTTGCAATGCAGTTGTTTCCAGTCCTCACAAGCTTATCACACCCTTACACAAATAAAACAGGAACTCAGAATCTTCTGACTCCTGCTGGCTAACATCACTAGGTACTTCTACCCCCTGCCTGGAGGCTAAAATGGCATTTTCAATCATCATTTGTGATTACAAGGTGAATGTGTGTGACGGATGTTGAGTTTAGTTAACAATAGAGAGTAAAGGTAAGAAAGGAAGTTTTCCCATCAGTTATAACAGAAATGGATCAGCCTTGAGGTCTGTGAGTGTAGATCAATACTTATGTATTTTTTGCTTCTTTGCTAGGATTATTCATAGGTTGAAAATTAATCATTTGTATTGTGTTACTGCTTTCAGTCACTGACTATGTGGGCAATGCTGAAGTCAAGGGCCTTCAGTTAGTCTCTATCTTTCAAATAGGAAATAATATCACTAGAGGATATAATTTACCTTGCAAAAGCTGTCATCATAATGTTAGCTACTGTATCACTGCTAACATCATATACTATCCCATGAACAGCTAAATCCCATAACATTTTTCCTACATGTCACACCTCCAATGACTTCATCCTTTGACTTTGTGCAGGACCAAACACAGAAGTAAAAAGCAGGATCCAAACAGGGTGACATTCCACTAAGCTGGAGAAGAATGTATTTTGAGCTTTAGTAGTAAAAACAGAATTTCTGTTCTAATTGGTAAAAGGCATTGCCATGTCCTAAATAAGCTGTGAACTGAGAGAAAGAAAAATTTGCATGTTTTAAAATATGGAATCAATCATTATGACCCATGAGCAGGAAGGTTCATCACACTGGTAGTTTTATTTTTTGTGCAAGCAGCCTAGCTTCTATTGACAAGATAACAAAAGTGCATAAAAATATTTCCAACACTACTGGTTAGATATAGCCATAAATGGCAATTTATGAGGCAGCTTTAATAGGTGTGATAATACTTTGCATTTTGAACAGGGCCTGTTATCTAAGCTAGAAGACTTATAAATATTGAGCTTCAGAAAATTCTTGTGAGTAAATATAGCAATATTAAGTTTAGAAGAAAGATTATCTCAAATGTTAAGCAACTTGCTGAAAGTCATATAGTAACCCAGCGCCTGACCTGGGAATACAGCTCTCTAGTTAATGCTCTAAACTGTTAGGCTGCACTAGATTACAGTTCACTGGAATTGTAAATGAACTCAGAGCAGTCCTAATACATACGGAAATGATGCCTTAATGTCTTTTGTCAGCAAATTAAAAGACAGCAAGTCAGCCACACTGGAATTTACCAGAAAATTTGATGCTGGAACAGTTGGATTTAATAATGCAACTAATTATACTCGATGTGGCATTATATGAGAGGGTTCTACAGCACAGACAGAAATGACATGTTTGTTTTGAGAGTATGAAAATCCCATCTTGGGAAAGTCAGCTGAGTATTCAGGCTTGACTTTGAAGCCTTCGATGAGAAAAGCATGTCTGATCTAATCTCCGAGTGACAGGTTCATAAACGCACACACTACAGTTGATACACTAATGGCCATATTATGCTCTGCTGATTTTCTTTGCCTTGCTCATTCAATTTCTCTAGAGACATCCAGAGATGAAAGAGAAAAATGCACAGTATGTTGTAAAGACCAAAAAGAGTTTTTGTTTGCAAACTCTTGTTATCAAGCAAAGCATTAGAAATGTACAGCAGCTCATGTAACTTAAAGAGGCCATGTAGTATGAAAGAATACCCGTCTTTTAGATGAAAACCTGTCAGTGTCCATAGGAGGTAAATGTAGATTAGTGAAGATAGATACAATGTCATTGAGAACTGCAGGCTTCTGTCTTTGCTCACATTGCTGGTCACATCTATGGAAACAATTTGCTATCAATTATGACTCTCTCCTGCTTTATGTCATGATGTGACTTATAAGCAGAAGAACAACTGGCTTCGCTTCTTACTAGGGAATTCTTCCAGAGTAGGATGAAGCAAGTCTTCAGCAAGTGCGAACTGATAGTGAAAACAAGGGTTGCTATGATGCTGTATCTCTTATTGGTAGCTGCCACAGCTGCACTGAAGCTCTAGGCAGCTGGGACAAAAATCAGCGTAGTCTATGAGCTGTGTGAATGTAAAGCAATTGAGTGAAGGCCACTGATTTTCTGTGCATCCAACAGGGTAGAAAACTCTGTCTCTATAGCCCTTAGCAACAGCTGGTATAGAACATTACCAAGTCCATCATACAAAAATCTTTGGAATCTTTGTTTATTCTGCTTCAAAATCAAGTCATTTCATAAAGATAGTTTAATTTGATACCCCACTGGAAAATTATCTCTCTTTAAGATCTCAGAGTTTAATTCTTGGTATATGCTTTTCTCTTAACAAAAGATAAAGTGAAAATGCTAGTTTTGCATTCATAGGCAAGATGTTCTTGCCAGTTTTATAGACATAAAGCCATTAATCTTGCCATTAACTGTTTAAAAAAAAAAGTCCATTAGAGCGTGAGTTGCAAGAAAATTATCTAGCTCTTGTAGCTATATTTTCTCATTTTCAAATGTCCTCTCTTGTGTCAAAAGCTTAACTACATTAATTCAGGGATATGTCATGGTGTGGAAAAGGGCACTGAGCTGGAATGCTGGGGTTTATCCCCAGCAGTGCCACTCTCCTGTTCGGTGGCCTATGGTGAGTGACCTTCCAGTGTAGCATGTCTAAATACTCCCTGCCCTTTGCCCACTCAGAGCCTATGCATTGTCTGACCCACACTAGAAAAAATAGGATTCTATCTTGATTAGGCATTAAGGGGCATTCAAATGATGTGTAAGGTACTCCATTCATCAATGCAGACTGTCCTTATATGCACTCTATATGTCTTGATGATCTGCCTTCAGATCTATCATCTTACTAGCAAAACATTTGGTCCATTTCTTCGTGCTCTTAGGAAGTCAGCTGGGTAACAAACAGCTTGTGTTGCTTGATGCTCCTGTCCCCTCAGTGAACTTGATGCCTCAGCCAAGTGACATTTCATTTCCAGTCAGTGTGGAATGATGAGAGCTGGACACAGGACACTGCACAGTTTTGTTCTCTTCTTTAGCCTTTCTCTGGTCCCTAGGTCAATAGATACTGGGATTGCAGTGAGACTGGTGTATGTCATTTGCAGGGCCTCAGAGACCTTCCTGGCAACCTAAGGAATGGATCATCCTAATGGACTTTGAAGATCCTTTTAATCATTGGTAGGCAGCGTGTGATGACTGTTAAAAGCTGTTTTGTGGATGGGGTATAAGAAAACAGAATAACTTTCTCAGAGCTCTGATTAGCCCAAGCAATTGATCTTTGAGCTGTTATAACAGAAAGTGTTTAGTAATTTGGCCTAATTTCCATAATACTCATAAATTAACATAGTAAGTTATAAAAAAAATTAAGACACTGTTTCTGCCCCAAACTACTTTTTCCAGGCAGATACTTTATTAGTGCAACTCAGTTCATAAACTAAAATAATGCAACGCCTTCCTCCCATGCTGTAATTTACAAAAATTGCATCAATAGCAAAGAAAGAAAAAAAGAGCATTCAGGCACAGACAGATGGGCAGCTTTACAGATGAAAAGTAACAGAGATGGATGGAACCCTGAAAGAAAGAGAGCAAGAAATAGCATTCAAAAGGAAAATATCTTTCAGTAGTATATACTTGCTTTATAGGAGACTGGGCTAGAAAACAGAAAGACAGAAATCCTAAATCCTGCAGCATAGTTGTCTCTAAATTTGTGCATTTCAAAGCCCTAATTACAAGGCTTATGGTGGTCTTAATACATTATGTTATCAGAGAATGTGTACTAACAACTTAGAAAATAAGGAAATAGAGAGGTTTCAGAGGGTTATTTCTTTCATACAAGGCAAGGTAATGGGTTTGCTTACAAAACAGGTGATGTACAATTTGATTCAATTGATCAGTCTCACTTTTGTGATTTGGTTTTCTAACTGAAGTGAGAAGCATGTCTAATACTGTCAAGTAGAACCATTTAAAGAGAGGGTATGAGAGTGCTTTGTTTTTAGAACTTAATTAGACTTATAATTAAGCCATCAGTGAGACAAAAAATAAGACAAATAAAAGTATTACATTGTTCCAGAGGAAAGTTTAGTAGCATGAAAGAAAAGTTGAAAAGATGGAATAAAATGTTTGAAGGGATAAACAGAAGATGTAGAATGAAGGAATAATTAGTATCAAGAGGATTTGCATAACCATCAATACATGCTGTCCCTCATACTCTGAACAGAATGCTAGAGCTTGTCATTGATATTAATGGAAATGGAGGGTCAGTCCTTCAAAGGAGCTGACTCTGCAAAAACTAACAAACTAGAAGGCCCTGTGAAACAGAGAACCAGGAAACGTAATGCAGAGCAAAGAGGGGATACAGCCATGGAATCAAACATTAAATGCAGAGGAGGAACGGAACAATTACATAGTGAAGTTGAGAGTGTAAAAGATAAGAAAAGCAATACTGGCAAATGAAATTAATACTCTGAGATTAAGATAATAGAATTTCCAGGAGAGCGGATAGTGCATGAGAGACAAGAAGTCAGTAAAGGAAGGAGAAGGGCCTCTAAGAGCAGCCTGAATGAATTTACTGCCAGAAAAGTTAGAAATTGGTAAAATCTCTTTTAAAGCTGTGTCCCTGCAAAAAGGAATTCAGCACAAATGAAGAATCTGGCAAACTATGGATCACTTGAAATATCATGTAAAAATGTTCCTGAATCTCAAATACAATTACATAAATGTTAGCCTGTAGGTTCAGTGAGAAAGGGGAGTTGACTCCCTTTGAATGAAGGCTTAACTGGGAAGCAGAATGCTATGGCAAAGCCCTTTTCTCCCTGTGACAGTGGACCTTCGATGACCAAATCAGTTTGATTGAATGTCTAGGTTTTGGGTACTGGGCAGTCTAGCTCTGTGCCTCAGGAATCTGAGGCAATACTACAACTCTTGCGCAGTCAGCTCCATCTGTACGGAGAGGTTGGGTCTTCCAGAGACTTAGCTGAAAATAGGCATTCCCAGCACCATGCTGCTTGGATGTATTTCCAGAGAGCCTACCTGGTGGTGGAGCTCTTGTTTCTAGTCTTTAGGGATAAAGTATCAGGCAGGCGAGGAGCTTGAATTTAGCCAAGCCACAATCACTTTTACTCTGGAAAACACTAGACAGTTACAAAACAACATCCTGTACGTACCCTCCTCCCCCACTTAGTGTGATCTCATCTCTCCTGGGAGTCCTGATTTGGACAACATCTTTCCTGCCTTTTCATGAAACATGTGGTAGTGGTTTGGCCTTTTTACTCATACGATCAACTTTTATCATGGTCTCTGTCCTTTTGTTCACATACTTCAACTGGGAGCAGCCTCCTCACCCTCCCCTGGCTTCTTTACACAATCTGTCAAAGCAATGACCTTACTGGTAGAAACCCCCTTTTTCCAGTAAAGAGAGATTATCAAACACCAATGGATCTTGACTGCTCTTTCATTGTTAATCCCATCTGAGATCTCCATATGTCAGCATGAGTATTGTCAGTATTCAGAAGAGACTGAGCTTGAGGCTCAGTTGGTCAGTGGAGACATTGCAAAGCAAGGATTTGAGGAAAAGTTATGTCAAAATGGCATTTCCGAAAGGAGGAGTCATTCCTGGGATAATGTAAACATCCCAGTGCAGAAGTCCAGTTCTCATCTCTAAGTTAAAAGAGGAGGAACTAGGTCATTTCAGTGCAAGTATCGCACATTGGTACAGCATAAAGTTTTGCTCTCACAACCCACCATACCATAAAATTAGTACTCATACATTGTCAACTTCCCGATGTATTTACAAACTGTGCAAGTCAGTTCAGGTGCTTTCCAAGTCACTGGAGAGGCTGATGAGCTCTCATGTTCTCCAGAGCCCATGCTTTTGCTTGCAATTCTTTCCTCTATTGACCTTTTTCATTTCAGTTCGGCTTCTTTTCTTTCAAAATATTCATTTTGTAGCTGACTGAAAAATCTCTTAGATTGTCTTGATCCAGATCATCATGAAGATGAATTTGCATCACAGAAAAACACTGCTACTATGTTTGGCTTTAGCTGAGATCCTTGCTGGCTGTTTGAGCAGAGGCCAAGGATTTAATTTATCAAGGGACTGAATTTTTTTGTTACCTCTCCCATGATTTGGTCTCTACTCAATGGGGGACTCTATCCAATGCTGTCTGGCATTGTTTTCAAGCAGCATAACACTTGTATCAAAGAAGAAAGGGGGGGAAAAGGCACTTAAAATGTTCTTTCAGTTTTTACTTGTAAACACCCCCATGGGAGTAATTTACTGTGATGATTCAAGCATGCTGTTTTGCAGTAGTGTTTTAGAACTCTACTGCAGAATTGGTAAATAGAGAATTAAACTTTCCTAAGTTGAGATGAATGGACCAAGGCTGGAAATCTAGAATGGGTCAGTGCAGATGAATGTGATGGAGAGGGTGACAGGTGAACATATTTCTCCCATAGTGTTAGTTTACTTGTTACCTACTGCTGTGCTTTCATAGAGGAACATTTGGTAAAAGTATGTGATTCCAGTGGGGAAAAAAAATCCAAATAGTGTTTTACCATCTTTTATTTTTTGGCTTTTTGGGGAGTGCTGTCAGTTAGAAGGAACATAGGAGTTGTTTGAGCACTGTGCTGTCTCAGTACACAGAAAACACTGCCTTTTTTCTTCTCAGTTAATAAAAAGGCTCCAGTAATGTTGGTCATGTCTGGTTGAAAAAAATAAGTACTTATTTCATATTTGGGGAGCTATTCATATTTTTGTATTCTAATACTTGAGAATTTTTTTCTCCCTGTCTTTCCAAACAAGCTGTGGAGGCTTCTTTTAGCTGCATGCCACATTATAGATATTTGAGATTAAAGTGACTGCAGTGGAAAGAACAGCTGATACTGGGGAAAGAGCATTATAAATCATTCCTGTCTCTAAATCAGTTTTGTCTCAGACATATTTTTGTCTCTATTAAATTGATTCTACTGTCATTCATGACTAGCCCCTGAGTGAGTTTGTTAATTTTCCATGGTGAAAGCTAAGATGGATATATTTTTAATAGCTGTAAGAAAACAAAAATGATTCCATTGCACACATCTGGATGAACTGAAATCCAGATTTCCAGGCAATCCATTCTCTCTACTGCTATTCTGAGAAATAATTGTGCTGTCTTATTTAGGATTATTTTAAATACTCTGGGCTTATTTGCACAAAGTATTATTTCCTGATTTATAACTCTTGCAGCCCTATTGACTTATATGGAGAACTAGACAGTGTCAGACTCATTGCCATTCTCAAAGGTATGTACATAGCAGCTGTCAGTACAAAACAAGACTGCAAAGGACCTTCCTTTGGAGGCCATGCATGAAGTCTGGCTGTTTACTTACTGTTGGAAGGAAAGTGGCTAATGTGTTCCCTGCAGGCACTGATCCAAAGCTGGTCTGTCATGACAAGGCATCTCTTTGTCAGAGCATTTGGGGGGATGTTTGGAGTGCATTTTGATATTTTTACAGAGTATAAACTCATACCTGGAGTAACCCCACTGAAGGCAGTAGAGCTATCCTGGGAAGCTGAGTTCTTTTTGCCATATGTACAATCTGTGTTGTGTGGGGTATGTAGATAGTAGTGAGTTGGAAACTGGAGGATCACAGGCTGCTTGTGTGATAATTGTAAAAGATATAATTCTGTGATATACAGTATTGGACCCAATTTCCGACTAGAAAGCACAACTGGATTACTTCATTAGAAAACATAGCCAGCTGGCTCAGCATTTGATCTTATAGAACCTCTTGTAAGATTATTGTTTCAGTCTGAGCTGAATTGCATACTTCTAATTAACCAGATAGGAGATGGGAGCATTGCGTAAGTGATAGTATCAAACCATGGCAGCGCTGTGTAGGGGAGAGGAGATGATAATGTTGTCTTACCCAGGAAGGCATCTGTGAAACAGATCCTGTGGAGTCAGAAAGCATGGAAGATGCTTGAGAAGGCAGTGAAAGCTGGCTTTTATTCACAGCTCCTTTGGAAGGAGCAGTGCTCTGAGGGAAAGCAGAGAATTAAAGGTTTTCTTTTATTTTTTTAAAGCAAACTCCTCACTGACAAAAAAAGTATGTTAGAAATTGACTGGATATTCAGAGGAGAGATGAAACAAGGGAAAGAGAAAAGCTTATTTATTTAAATAGCAAATTATTTTAGTTACCTATTTGATGTGCACAGTTGTCAACAAATCACCATAAATATAGTGGTAGCTCTCTGTTCACAACAGTTTGTGTGTTTGTACTTGTATAATGCATAGTACTCGTAGGAGACATGCTTATATCTTGGTCCCAGCTATATGTAGAGCTGGTTGCAGCCACATACTGATAGAGGGAAAGAGGTGGAGTATGACATAGTGTTGCAAAAGGTGATAGTCCAACTCCTGCATAGACAAGAATCACTGTTGCGAGGAGAGCAGTTGCTCTTGCAAAGTAATCTACAAGCCTGCATGTGAGACTTTAAAGTTACAGTGCTTTGTCTCTTCTTTTTCATATGTTGCCAGAATTTGCTTTCCTGTTCCAAAGCACTCTGCTTGGCAAGCCTTCTGTTTTGATTTTAGCAGGGCATTTCTTCCTAAGGGCTTCTACCAATACCAGTGCATACAGTTTGCTACTATTCCTACTGTTGTCCATAGAAGTTCCAGCTAGATTAAAGGCAAAATGTAAAGGAAGAGACAAACCATGTGTACAGTTTTTACCTAAAGGGCAGTTGTACCACAAGCTAGGTACAAGCTTATACTCAGATGCAGACAGCTGTGCCAATATGCTTCTGACAGGGCAAAGGTTTGCTAGAAATTAGCAAAATTAGAAATTGCTCCTCTACATCTCTGCTATTGCTAGTCCAGAAAATGCTCTGCAACATTAGAGAATCAACAAGGTGTCAAGTAAAGATGTGAAATAGAAAATGTAGATTTTGCTGAATTCTTCCATTTTGGAATCTCTCTCAAAAGAAATTGCTCTGAACCTCGTATGTTTATTTTCTGCCATTTGCAAGTCCCTGTCACTGTTGTTACCAACTTAACTTATCTGTAGGTGTAAGAGAGCCAGTGTTTTCCCCCTTCTTTCTAGTTCCGTTGTTGTAAACACTCCTTCTAGGGGCTGTTTGTTCTTCTTCATTGTATGTGTTTCATTCTTTTACTTCATTATTTGCTGGGTGCACTGTTCTCCAGAATATGCAGAGGTACATATTGTATAGTTTCCTCTTTCTTTTAGAATTTGAGAATCTAAATAGCCTTAATATCTGATCTCTCCACACCTGTAAATTTCCATAGTTTCTTTTGCTTTATTGATTTTATTGCTTTCCTTTTTCTTGCATAAAATGATCTCTATGTTGTACATTCTATGTATAAAATGATTAACAAAAGTCTCCACAGACCATTCTCTTCCACATCCCCAAGCAACTTCTTCTCAAACAATTTTAGTGTGCTTTAGATGACAGCATTCTTAAGAAGGAAACACTATGTAAGAAATGAAAGAAAAAAAGATGTGGGCACCAGTGTGGAGGAGGAAAACAATTGGAAAATAAAGAGGTCATAAAGAAATTAATTTGGAAAAAGAAGTAAATTAAAATACTTTTTTAAAGTAGACTGGAAGCTGAGGACAGAGCTTTGTTAGGAGATAAGGATTTAGGCAGAGAAAGACTGGCAAAACCTTACAACATTATTCTGAATTAGATTTAGGGATTAAAACCAAAACATTCACATAGAGTCACGATCTGCAGAGTACATATCTTGCTCTACGTAGCTTTCCTTTCAAACTGTTGCGTGAGTTATTCTTACCAAAATAAACTCTCCTGTTGGCTTCAGCTGGGCTTTCAAGATCAGACCCATGTCAATGGAACTGGAAGAAATGTTTCCTCATTAAACTTCTATCAAGGAGTTTTGCAACCTGTTGTGGAGTTAAATGAGGCCTGAGGCTGCTTTTCAGTCTTCAGTGTAGACTTAGGAACAGGATCAGGCTATAGTGATGGGGTAGGGCTACAGCTCTAAATATCTTTTAGATAATCTTTGCAGTAGCTTTGCTAAGTTTTAGGTTTCTGTTCTTATCCTTTCTGATGTATATTGCTTTTAGGTAAGAATTCTTAGAGCTGCTACTGCTCCTGACTTCTGTAGAAGCAATGGGGTAATGACAATTTGTAATGATTCTTAGCTAAAGGCAGGCTGTTCCTAGACATATGCAGAGCTCCTAGAGGAAGCAGTGAGGGAGGAAGTTGAACAACATTCATAGAGAGGGAGTTGAAGGAAAGGAAAAATAAATGGTTCCTGCAATAATTACTAGGTGCTCAGTTAAAATTCAGCCTGGGTTGTTGGAATCTAAAATTGTTGCTATGAATGTGAAAGATAATTTAGTGAGGTCACATGGGAGTCCCACCTGGCACTCTCCATTTAGAGGTCAAATTAGGGAATAGACCTTGTGTCTATTAATAATGCATTTGTGATAATGTTGTTCTGTACCTGCTCCATGGCTAAAGAAGAGATTCATGGCTGTCAAGCCAGGCATTTAACGAATATTAGATATCTACATTGCAAAGTAGCTTTAGATCATGAAGAGAGTCTTGTCAGCTTTACCATTCACTGACTTGTAAGAAGAAAGTGAGGTGTGAGCTCTCTTTATTTTTGTGTGAAATAGTGTTATCACAAATATACACCATAGCTGCAATGTAAGCATCTCTCAATGGGATTTGAAAGTATGGCACAGAGTTCAATAAACTGTTGCAGGGTAACTGGAAGGAATGAGTTTACCTGATCCAAAATGTAATTAGAAAGCAGAGATAACACCAGCAATGGTGACCCTGTCATTATAAAAAAATATATTGATATAGGTGATGACTTTGGTTTTACTATCTCTCTTTAGTGATAGTGCCAACAGAGCACAGTGTCACTAAATTAAAGCTTGCTCTTAAATGAATAGTCCAGAGCCAAGCACCTTTGGAATTCATCAGTAATGCTGGGGCCAGTTTGGACTTTTCTATATTAGGTCCTTATAATGTGTCAAAAAAAATTCCAGGTTATACTTAATTTTGGGATCAGGTCAGGACCTGCACTCAGATTTTTTGCATCACCCATGTTTAATTAAACTTAGTATAGATTATAAATGAATGCTCTCATCATGACCTGCCTGCCCTGGTTTACCTTATGAAATCTGAACATATCAAACACAAGGTAGTCAAGACATAAGTGTAATCCTTCCACGGTAATCTTCCATTTTCCATTCCATTTATTAACAGAAGTTCACTCCTAAAAGAAGCAAGCAACCAAGCTGCAATTTAGAATCATTACCTCAATGCCAATAAAAGTCCTGATGTGCTGCATGTGCAACTTGTAAATAACAGTCTACTAAGTGTTCTGTTACCCTCACAGAAAATAATCACTGTTGCAGCATTTAAATCAAAAACATGCTGAGAAATTTCTGTGCTCATTATCAGACAGAGCAGTTCAGCTCATCATACTATTTCAAAATAGGTCTTCATCATTTTCCATCTGGAAATATTACAAGCAAGTAACAAAACAGGTGTGTACACACTTGGGACATCTGAGAACATTTTTAAACCTCAACAGTATTTCTGCTTATGCTAGTTAGACTTTCTGTAGTATTTTATACAACCAGTAATGATGAACTGTTTGGTAATTGTGCCAGTGCCAGAAAGAAAAGCAGCAGCCTTTCTATGGATTGTACAGGGACTCAGTTCAGGCTTAGTCAACTCAGCCTCAGAACCACTCAGTTTACACTGAGTGCATTTAGTGGTTTAGTATAGGTATTAGCTTAGTCACTGCCATCCTAATATGATTTCATTCTCTCATTTGTATAGTGCTGCCAGTAACTGGATGTCTAACCTTACACTGGAGAGGACAGAAATTATTTCTTTAAACCCACTTCCAATTTTCCAGTAATTTTGATTTTTGACCAGTTTGAAATGTTAGGAATATGTAATTGGAAATGAATGGTTAAGATTATAAAATGTTTGTGCTTTCAGTGCTGCAGCATTTTTAGTGAATTAGCCTCAGGGTTTACAAGAGACTCGCAAAGTTAAACCTACAAAACTTTAAAGTGAATTGTACCCTTTTTGTATAATTCTCTGAAAAGGAAAATGTTTTTGCAAGGTTCTTGGCATGACTTTCTTTGAAACTGTTAGAGCCTTTTATTTACTCAGCAGTGTACATTGTTAAAAGTAAAACTTCCCCTGTACTCTAAATTTTGGCCCAGTTAATCTTTCAGGAGTACTGAAGACAGGGCTTCAATTAGCAGCTTTATCAGTTAACCCAGTCACTCATCGCAGTGCTTATCTGATACCATGTCCATGCAGGCACTTGGGGACATCAGAAAAAGGCCAACTTGTCAGTGGGACAGTTGAGAGGACCTCCGCGGCAGGGGAAAAAAAAGAGACCACAGAAATGGATGGCATTAAATGGAATTTGATACAAACCCAAAAGGAATTATCTGACCAAAGTAGCCTAGGATAGGAGCGGATTTCTCTTGTATTTCTCCCTGATCTTCTCTGGTATGTCACCCAAAGGAATACAGTGGAAGTCAATGGTCCCTTGCAGTGTGAAAGTAGGACCTGATGTGCTTGAAGTCCTTCGCTGGGGAGGTGCTGACTGAGCTGAGAATAAAACTGCACTGATGCTGTCATTGCAAGAACAGTTGGCTCAAGCCAGTGTGGGGCTCTCAGCCAAAGTGCTCATTAAGCTCTTTTGCTGTATTCAGCAACAAAGATTTAGTGAGCAATCTTCTCCCCCTACTTGCCTCTAATTTTTGTTTTCTGTTTAAGGGAAAGAGGGTGTGTGTATATATGAGTGTAGTTGAGGGGCTGATGTCGGTTTTAGGAAGAGTGGACAGAATATCATACATGCTTGTCTGTAAAGGGAACTGGGAAGAATAATGAATCATAAAATCATAGAATCATAGAATACCAGGTTGGAAGGGACCTCAAGGATCATCTGGTCCAACCTTTCTAGGCAAGGGCACAGTCTAGACAAGATGGCCCAGCACCCTGTCCAGCTGAGTCTTTGTCCTGGTTTCAGCTGGGATAGAGTTAATTTTCTTCCTAGTAGCTGGTATAGTGCTGTGTTTTGGATTTAGGATGAGAATAATGTTGATAACACACTGATGTTTTGGTTCTTGCTGAGCAGAGTTTACACTAGTCAAGGACTTTTCAGCTTCCCATGCTCTGCCAGGTGCATAAGAAGCTGGGAGGGAGCATAGCCAGGACAGCTGACCCAGACTGGCCAAAGGGCTATTCCATACCATATGACATCATGCTCAGTATATAAAGCGGGGGGAAGAAGAAGGAAGGGGGGGATGTTCGGAGTGATGGCATTTGTCTTCCCAAGTAACTGTTACGTGTGATGGAGCCCTGCTTTCCTGAGGATGACTGAACACCTGCCTGCCGATGGGAAGTAGTGAATGAATTCCTTGCTTTGCTTTGCTTGTGTGCGCGGCTTTTGCTTTACTTATTAAAATGTCTTTATCTCAACCCATGAGTTTTCTCACTTTTACTCTTCCGATTCTCCCCCCCATCCCTTTGTGGGGGGAGTGAGCGAGCGGCTGTGTAGTGCATAGTTGCTGGCTGGGGTTAAACCACGACAGTCTTAAACGTGTCCAGTGTAGCAGAGTCAACCACTTCCCTGGGGAGATTATTCCAATGATTGACTGTTCTCATTGTGAAAAATTTTCCTCTCGTGTCCAATCAGAATCTCCCTGGGAGTAACTTGTACACGTTACCCCTTGTCCTCACCATGTGACTCCTTGTAAAAAGGGAGTCTCCATTTTCTTTGTAGCTCCCCTTTAAGTACTGGTACATGGTGATGAGATCACCTCTAAGCCTCCTTTTCTCAAGGCTGAACAAGCCCAGCTCTCTCAGCCTATCCTCATACGGCAGGCTTCCCAGACCCTTGATCATCTTGGTGGCCCTTCTCTGGACCCCCTCCAGCCTGTCCACATCTTTTTTGTATAACGGGGACCAGAACTGTACACAGTATTCCAGGTGTGGCCTGACAAGCACTGAGTAGAGAGGGATAATGACTTCTTTATCTCTGCTGGTGATGCCCTTGTTGATGCAACCCAGCATCCTATTGGCCTTCTTGGCCACAGCAGCACACTGTTCACTCATATTGAGCTTCCTGTCCACCAGGACCCCCAGGTCCCTTTCCACAGAGCTGCTCTCCAGCCAGGTGGATCCCAGTCTGAGCTGCACTCCTGGATTATGTTTTCCCAGGTGCAAGACCTTACGCTTGTCCTTGTTAAACTTCATAAGGTTCCTGTTAGCCCACTCTTCCAGCCTATCCAGATCTTCCTGCAGGGTGGCTCTGCCTTCCAGAGTGTCTACTTCCCCACTCAATTTGGTGTCATCTGCAAACTTCATCAGGCTACACTTGATCCCGTTATCCAGATCACTTATGAAGATATTGAATAGTGTTGGGCCCAATATCGATCCCTGGGGGACCCCACTTGTGACAGGTTGCCAGTTTGAAAAAGAGCCATTTACCACCACCCTTTGGGTGCGGCCTGTCTGCCAACTCCTCACCCACTGCACAGACCACTTGTCTAGGCCGTAACGCATCAGTTTCTCCAGGAGGAGGCCGTGGGGAACCGTATCGAAAGCCTTGGAGAAGTCCAAGTAGACAACATCCACCACTCGCCCCATGTCAACCGAGCAGGTCACTTTATCATAGAAGGCCACCAGATTTGTCAGGCAGGATCTGCCCTTGGTGAAGCCGTGTTGGCTTTTCCCAATCACGTGCTTCATTTGACTTGTGATGGCCCCCAGGAGGATCCGTTCCATAACCTTCCTGGGGACTGAAGTAAGACTGATGGGCCTATAATTACCCAGATCCTCCCTTGAGCCCTTCTTGTAGATAGGGGTAACATTTGCCTTCCTCCAGTCCTCTGGGACATCCCCCGATCTCCATGACTTCTCGAAGATTATAGAGAGTGGCCCCGCAATGACATCAGCCAGCTCTCTCAACACCCTCGGGTGGATGGCATCAGGGCCCATCGATTTGTAGGGGTCAAGCTCCTGTAATAATTCATGTACGAACTCCTCCTTCACTGATGGTGGGTCTATGTTTGGATCAACCTGGATTTTCATTCCCAATGCCTGGGGCCCAACAGTGTTGGTAGAGACAGAGGCGAAGAAAGTGTTGAGAACCTCTGTGTCGTGGTTTAACCCCAGCCAGCAACTAAGCACCACGCAGCCGCTCGCTCACTCCCCACCAGTGGGATGGGGGAGAGAATCAGAAGGGTAAAAGGGAGAAAACTCGTGGGTTGAGATAAGAACAGTTTAATAATTGAAGTAAAATGAAATAGAGCAGTTAAATAGGCAAAGCAAAAACCGTGCACGCAAACAAAACAGAACAAGGAATTCATTCACTACTTCCCATCGGCAGGCAGGTGTTCAGCCATCTCCAGGAAAGCAGGGCTCCATCACGCGTAATGGTTACTTGGGAAGACAAACACCATCATACCCAATGTCCCCCTCCTTCCTTCTTCTTCCCCCAGCTTATATACTGAGCATGACGTCATATGGTATGGAATAGCCCTTTGGCCAGTCTGGGTCAGCTGTCCTGGCTGTGCCCCCTCCCAGCTTCTTGTGCCCCCGACAGAGCAGGGGAAGCTGAGAAGTCCTTGACCAGTGTGAGCGCCACTTAGCACCTATTTAGAGACAGCTTAGCACTACTTAGCAAGAACCAAAGCATCAGTGTATCATCGACATTGTTCTCATCCTAAACCCAAAACACAGCCCCATATCGGCTACCAAGATGAAAATTAACTCTATCCCAGCTGAAACCAGGACACTCTGCCTTTTCAGCATTGTTGGTGACTGATTCACCTCTACTGTTTAACAGTGGGCCTATGTTTTCCTTCTGTTTCCGCTTGCAACTTACATACCGGAAGAACCCTTTCTTGCTATTTTTGACGTCTCTGGCCAGTTCCAATTCAAGCTGAGCTTTTGCCTTTCTAACTGTATCTCTGCACACTCTGGCAATGCCCTCGTATTTCTCAGTGGACAATCTTCCCCTTCTCCATCTCTGGTACACATCTCTTTTGGTTTTAAGCAGACCCAGGAGCTCGCAGTTGAGCCAAGGGGGCCTCTTGCTCTGCTTCCTTCCCTTTCTTTTATAGGGGATAAACTGGTTTTGTGCTTCCAAGAGAGCATTCTTGAAGGACTCCCAGCACTCACTGGCTCCTTTATCCTCCATGGAAGCTTCCCACGGAATGCCTCCCAACTGAGCTCTGAGCGAGCTGAAGTTTGCTCTTCTAAAATCTAGAACCCTTGTCTTGGTGCTAACCTTCAGCATGCTCAGCCGGATCCCGAACTCCACAATATTGCGATCACTGCAGCCAAGGTTGTTACTGACCGAGACATTACAAAGCAGGTTTTCTTGGTTTGTGAATAGCAGGTCCAGCAGTGCCTCCTTCCTGGTTGGCCCATCTAACATTTGTAAGAGGAAACAGTCCTCTACGCATTCCAGGAACTTGATGGATGACATATGAGCTGCTGTATTGCTCTTCCAGCAAATGTTTGGGTAGTTGAAGTGGATGGATGAAGACTTTCTAGTGCATGGCCAGAGCAGAGGAAACCCATGCTGATTTGTCTTAGGGATGAAAAGGGAAGACACCTTGTTTCCATAGGGTGAGCCTGTCAACACAGGCCTCTTCTAGCAGAAAGTGGCTCAAGCTCTGGTTCATGCAGCACTCAATCATTAGCAGTAACTGTTATGCAGGTACTTCTGCCTGTGCCTGGTGGACTCTGTGACCAGTCAGGCAGGTCTTATCCTGTGGCTTTAGAGGCCCTGGATGGTCCTCTGAAACAATTAAATAACAATACCCAAGGACTTAGGGGGTAATTAAAAAATAAGCCAAACCAAAAGAACTTAGGTGATCTGCTTCAGGTACTCCTGCTTAGTAATAAACATGGAAAATAAAAAATAAAAAATAAAATCAGAAAACAAACATGGAAATTGCAAAGAATGAAGGCTATTAAAAAAAAAAGCCAAAAACATTTGGGGGAGAGCTGGACTTTCATTTTATTCTTCACTTTACTTCATTTGCATTTGCAAAGTGGTCTGTAACACTCTGTGTTCAGTTTAGTCTTTCACATGGCATCATTTGTGGTTCAGAATTCTTACTCACCTCATTTTTTTCCCTAAACAAACATGTACCATTCATGTAGTTCTAAAACTGTCTTAGCAAAAAAGCTGTAGCTCTCACCAATGCAAGGAAGTCTGATATTAAAAACATGCATCACTTTGCTATCTTAAGATGCACTCATTAGCATGTGGCTGAAGAGTAAGTTCAAGAGAGAAATCGCGTTAAGAGGATGGAGTGGCTACCTGGTGCCAAGAAGATATTTTATGCTTGCTCAAGCAGTTCTGATGAGTTGATAGCTGAAATGTTTATGCTTTTATTCACATAGATAGTATACTAAAGAAGTCTATTTTAAACAACAGATAATCCAAGTGGTGCATTTAGTTTGTGATGTAACTGTGGCTGGTGTTCTAGGGCTTGCAGGGTTTCTTCCTGCTCTTATTGACTTCTAGCTGGGCTCTGCAAAGCTAGGCCCTTCACTTCTTTCCAACCTGAAAACAAAGGCAAAAAACAAACAAAAAAGGAAGACGTACTGGCTGTAAATTTTGTGTTCTTGCTGATGCAGAATACAAATGCAAAGCATCATAATGATTTTCACTCCACTGCTAAAATGTGTAAAGTCATGAAGACTTCTGTTTATAAATAGAAAATTTGGGTCTCAGGAATGTCTTAGTGTTTAATACTGTAATATACAGGATTTAATGAAGCCCAGTTCCAAATGGCTGTTTGATTTGATACAAGAATTTAAATGTCATCAGCAACTTGACTCTGGGGGATCTTTCAGACCTCATTTCTTAATTTGTCTTATGTTCTGTCACCTCCTTCAAACTGCCACGCTCGCTACCTTTCATTGCTCATTTCCCCCAACAGCTCTTATCTTGTTTTTCTCATTCTTTCTCTGGGAAAAGGAATAGTGTTGTCGCTACATTATCCTTTAAAAAAGAAAACTACATTTTTTCCCTGCCTGGATCACTTAATATTCCCAGCATCAGATCTTGCCTGCCTATTGAGACCAGTGGTTTATGTGTCCAGTCTTACATTCTTAGTCTTTTTCTCCACTTTATTGTAATCCTAGAATGTGTAAGGGACTTTTTAACATAGAGCCTACATAAAAAGAGCCTAGATACTTCTTGCAGCCTCTGGGCATTTTCACCTGTCTATGGAGGGGTATTTATTTTGATATAGCTTCTCACACATTCAGAAGGTGCATTAAACTGGAGTAGTCAAAATAAAACAAGCAGAAAAGGAACAATAAAATATGTATTTGACATCTGTTTATCCTATACTTAACCACTTTCATCCTTTCTTACAAATCCTCTTCCCCGGTAATGGTAGGTTAGTAGGCCATTATAATAATTTCTAGATGTATGTTACTGTCCAGACTATTCCAAAACCACAAAAAGCTGGTTCAGTTTCTTGTATTTACTGCAGCTGAATTTATCCTTAGCTGGGGCAACCTTTTGTTGATGAGCTTCCCATGCAAACAAATTCCTAGTGTCTTTGTAGAAAAGCTGGTTGAAAAATTAAACTATGTAAACTTTTCAATCTTTTTCTCCAAAGGAATGACATTTTACCAAGTCACTTGGTAGTTTCTGTGATAGATTATGTAGCTAGTGTTATGACAGCTCCTCAGTTTGTATCACTTATGTCTGTTCATTGCTGTTAGTATTTGTCAAGGACTGCACAACAGTGACTACCATGTGCCTTCTCTGTTTGGGATTGCTCATGATATCCTAGGATTTTGGCTTCTTGGTGCCCTGGGTCTGGGTCTTGCTCTAGGTCTTTTCTTGTTTGATCTCTCCTGTGACACAGAGCTACAGCCATTTTTTATTCCATCCCGTTCAGAGACCTATTGCCAAAATTCTAAGGAAAGGATATGTGTTAACAGTGACAGCATACTCAGAACAGGGAAAGGGAAAGAAGTCATTCAGTCCATTCCCTGTTTATGTCATTCATGAAAGATATTTGTCTAAACTGTTCTTAAATGCTCCCATGATGCTAATACCACAACTTCCCCAGGCAAGTGATTGACAGTGGTTAGTACTAGAAGGGTTATCCTAATGCCTTCTCAAATATCCCTTGAGGCATTCCTTCTCCTATTGACCTTCTTAGCAACAGCCTAGATGCCAGATAATTCTTATTCTGTTTTCCACAAGTTTTCTCTTATCTAAGCTAAACAGTCCCAGGGCCTTTCAATCACTTCTTCCAAGTTTTTTAGATGTCTCTTAACCATTGTAGACTTCCTTTGGATTTTTCCTTCATCTGGTCCATGTGTCTCTGACAGTGATTGAACCAGTATTCCAGCTGAGGCCTTACCACAATGAAAAGACTACTTTGTGTCTTTTGCAGGCCAAACTGCTGTTTAAATGCCTCAAACTGGAATTGGTCTTTTCTTAGCGTGACATTTTTGACTCATGTGCAGCTTGTACCTGTTGCTCGCTATCTTGTATTTTTAAAGTGGATAATCCCTCCCTAAGAGCACTGTCACTCTGTTGTCCATTGTATTGTTTTTTATACTGTTTCTCGAAATTGCCAAGATCATATTGAGTTCTATCGCCTCCCTCAAGCTTGATGTTAACTATAAATTTGAAAAACAGTTTCTTTCATCCTCCAGGTCAATAATTATAATATCAGCCCCAGGACAGACTCCTTCATAAGGCTTGTTAATTGTTAGCTTTTTGGTATCAGCTGCCTGTGCACATTTTTCTTACTAGTTATGCTCCTGCATTTTAGTCACTTTTTTCAGACTAGGCCTGATCAAATGGTGATCTGTGACCAGGTCACATCTGTTAGGATTTATTTGATCAGGCATAGCATTTTGAAAACCAGTCTGTGTTGGTCCAATGGACTATATGGTTGGAAATGAAGGTGGCAGATGACTTCACACTGTTCCAGAACATCATTGGAAGCAGTGTCAACAGCCTTACTGAAGTTAAGACAGACAATTCCTCTGCTTTTTCCCCATCTAAACAACCTCTTATCCATCACAGAAGAAAATCAGATGAGATCCTGACTGGTTTGTCTTGGCTGTTCCTTATTTGTTCCAGGTGCTTGCAAACTGTTGCCTTCATGATGTATGCCAGTTGTTTTTGGTTTTTGTTTGTTTTTTTCCTGGAAAATGAAGTTAAGCTGACTAGTCTAACATTCTCTGATTCCCTTTTTTCCCTGTATTTTAAGGATAGACACCACGTTTCCCATTTCTGGAACCTCACTGATCCCTGCAGTTTTTAAAAGATTATTGGAAACTGTGACGAGTGCTCCAGACAGGTCTTCAAGTTTCCTAGAATTAGATTTAAAATCCAGATGATTTGAAACCATCTAATTTATCTAATGACTCTCTGGTATTAATTCTGATATTGTAAGCGTGACTGAGCCTTTTAGAAGAATCTGAAAAGAAAAAAAGCATTGCATGCTATGATTGATGGTATATTCAGTATCTTCTGTCTTTCTCATTAAGTAGCAAGCCAACATTTCTCCCGGTTATCCTCTGACTCTAATGGGTTTGTAGAACAAATGCGATGATAGTTTCTTTTCAGCCCACATTTGAGCTGTAGTTGTACTTCATTTTGTGTGTGTGCCATAGTGACTTGTCCATACATGTTTAGGTTCCTTTACATTCCTCCCAAATACTCTCAGTTTTCACTTTCTATGGGCTCCTTTTTGTGTGCAACTTTTTTTTTTTTTGTTTGAAGTCAATAAACATCATCTGCTTTAGTAACAATAATGTCTTTTTTTTTTTTTTTTGACAATTCCTTGAAATCTATTGCTATATTTTGCTATTTTCAAAGAATCAGAATCATGAAAATAATCTGGTACTGGTCAAAGGCAAGCTAACAGCCTGGGGTTCCCAGACTAAAAGCAAAACTCATTATTAAGAAATTATTAAAAATAACACATAGGCTTAAAGAACAGTTAGACCTCATGATGGTATTGCCACAGTCCTTCAGCTAAGTGTAGTATCTACACTGTTTATACTTTGCCCCATACACACACATGCACACCACTTTGAGCACAGAGGGGTGTGTAGGGGGGGGGTTGGTTTTCCCCGCGTGTGAAATATTATACATTTAATCTTTATATAATAAACTTTGTAATTGAATTTCTAAATTTCAGAAATTCTTTATACTTAAACTTTTTTATATTTAGAAAATATAAAATAGCACTAATCTCTTTTTAAGTAAAGCATATAAGATTAGGGTTGCATTATGAGTGAAACTAGAACAGAGAATTTATTACCCAATCTTATATTGTATTTTGAGTTCTGGCTAATCAAATTTTTAACCTCTTCTGACTCTGAAAAGGCCAGATCATGGCTCTATTGAGATGCGAAATAGTTTTCATCTTTATTTCATCAGGGCTAAGATTTTACCTAGAAGAGTGTTCTCACTACCTTTCCACACTGTGCTTACTAACTGAGAATGATCCCAGCTGTCGTGATTCTAGCAACTGATTGCTGCATTTTCACTTCAGCCAGAGAACACTTTTTCCACTGTTATGTTGCTAAATAATTCATGTTGCTCACCACTGAAGGCAATAGTTTATGAAAGCCACAAGGATAAAATAGCCACTTTCACTTTACCATCAAATATGTCACAGCTCTTCCATTTTCAGTGTAGCATAGACATCATGTGAAGAAATTTAAATATGTAGGAGTGATAAACTGAATGAGGATAAGTATATGAGAAAATACAGAGGGAGTAGAACAAGAGAGACAATAAAGCAGGGTAGAAAGATTTTGATTCCAGATTATTGCAGAAAATTGCCTATTCTGTCAGATAAACTCTCAAGGATAGCTCCTGCAAAGAGGAAATTTCTGTCTTAGAGATGGCAATACAGTCAGTAACCGAGTGGTCTCCAAGGAGTCCCACAAGCCAACAAGACTTAATTTTGGCAGACTGGAGCTCTTAAAACTTTGGGTGAATGTGGAATGTTGTGGTTTTATCTGCCTCTGATGCAACATTTACTTGTGTGTCTCTCCCAGACGTACAGCATTGCAAGTGGAATTATTTAGGGTTTCATCAGATGTGATTAATTCTTCTGGGCTTTCCTGCCTAACCACATGGTGGTTATTACCCATGTACCCTTTTTCAAAAACCATCTACATACAGTCTTTTTATGGAATAAGAACAAAAGAGAGCATAACTTCACAGTGCTTATTTTCTTTTCTTCTTAGAAATACAAGATATTTGATAATTTATTTCTAAGTACTTTGCATTTGCATGTACTGCTCCTTAGTGCCAAGTCCTGAGGGCTTGTGACCAGCTCTATTTGTAGACTGTGTTTCCACAGGATGCAGAGAAGCGAAGCGGCATGGCAGAAGATCTTTCATTCTAGTGCTTGAAGTAATCTGCTGTGGGATGGTACCTCTGAGAACAAAGAAAGAAAGGTCACTGATCATGATTCAACATCTTCAAATTCTTCCCAGTAAAAATTCTTGACTCTCTCCTTCTTACTTTTGTCCCATCCCTGTTTTAAACAAGTTCTTCCAGAAGAGACTAGGGAAAACATAACTGTAAAGATGCAGATGTAAAAGATAATAAACTATGTTTTTTTAACAATGTGGTGGGTTGACCCTGGCTGGATGCCAGGTGCCCATCAAAGCAGCTCTATCACTCCCCTCCTCAGCTGGACAGGGGAGAGAAAATATGAAAGGCTCGTGGGTCGGGATAAGGACAGGGAGAGATCATTCACCAATTACCATCATGGGCAAAACAGACTCGACTTGGGGAAATTAGTTTAATTTATTACCAATCAAATCAGAGTAAGGTAATGAGAAAATAAAAACTAAATCTTAAAAACACCTTCCCCCCACCCCTCCCTTCTTCCCAGGCTTAACTTTACTCCCGATTTCTCTACCTCCTCCCCCATAGCGGCACAGGGGAATGGGGAATGGGGGTTGCGGTCAGTTCATCACACGTTGTCTCTGCTGCTCCTTTCTCCTCAGTGGGAGGACTCCTCACACTCTTCCCCTGCTCCAGCGTGAGCCCCTTACACGGGGTGCAGTCCTTCAGGAACAGACTGCTCCAGCATGGGTTTAATTACCTTTCCAGAGGATATTTAGGATGTCCAAGAGATACTGGACTACTGTGCCTTGGCAGCTTCTTTCTCTTTTATAAATGTATAAATCCATAGTCTGCTGTGTAATTTAGAGTGCTCCCTTCCCATCCTGGCACAAGGTTACTATTCCTTCTCTTCCTGCACTGAACTACCTGAGACACTTTTATGAATCGTGTATCTTAACATTTAAAACAGGCTTTCAATTGATTGTGATTAAGAATCAGGTAATGTACAGATTTTTCTAGGCAGTTTATCTGAATCTGTATGCATTTGAATAAGGGATTTTACTGGGAAAACCGTTTAGAGGTATATGCAGAAAAATGCGTTAGAAATTCTTGAGTTCCTTTCCAAGCAGAGAACAGATTAGAGAACAAGACCAACATGTGTTTTGAATGGGTATGATCTGTGCTTTCAAGCACATCACATTCTTGGTCACTCATCCAACTGATCACAACTCAGTAGCTCAAATTTCAGATATGCAAAAACACTTGATGAACTAAGAAAGTATCTCAGTTCAGTGAATATCAAGTAAGTTCAGAGTAAATTGGAGAGACATGGATTCGATGGATGGTCCTCTTGGTGGATAATGAATTGACTCAACTCAAAGAGTTGCGGTCAACAGCTTGATGTCCAAGTGGAGATCAGTGACGAGTGGTGTCGGTATTGGGACCAGTACTGTTTAACATCTTTGTCGGGGACATGGACAGTGGGATTGAGTGCACCTTCAGCAAGTTTGCCGACAACACCAAGCTGTATGGTGCAGTCGACATGCTGGAGGGTAGGGATGCCATCCAGAGGGACCTTGACAGGCTAGAGAGGTGGGCCCGTGTGAACCCCATGAAGTTCAACAAGGCCAAGTGCAAGGTCCTGCACATGGGTCAGGGCAATCCCAAGCACAAATACAGGCTGGGTGGAGAATGGATTGGGAGCAGCCCTGAGGAGAAGGACTTGGGGGTGTTGGTTGATGAGAAACTCAACATGAGCCAGCAATGTGGTCTCGCAGCCCAGAAAGCTAACCATATCCTGGGCTGCATCAAAAGAAGCATGACCAGCAGGTCAAGGGAAGTGATTCTGCCCCTCTACTCTGCTCTCCTGAGACCCCACCTGGAGTACTGCATCCAGCTCTGGGGCCTCCAGCATAAGAAGGACATGGACCTACTGGAGTGAGTCCAGAGGAGGACCACGAAGATGATCAGAGGGCTGGCTCACCTCCCCTATGAGGACAGGCTGAGAGTTGGGGTTGTTCAGCCTGGAGAAGAGAAGGCTCTGGGGAGACCTTATAGCAGCCTTTCAGTACTTAAAAGGGGCCTACAAGAAAGCTGAAGATGAACTTTTTACAAGGGAGCATAGTGATAGGACAAGGGTTAATGGCTTTAAACTGAAAGAGGGTCGATTTAGATTGGATATAAGGAAGAAATTCTTTACTGTGAGGGTGGTGAGGCACTGGAACAGGTTGCCCAGAGAAGTTGTGGATGCCCCCTCCCTGGAAGTGTTCAAGGCCAGGCTGGATGGGGCTTTGAGCAACCTGGTCTAGTGGAAGATGTCCCTGCCCATGGCAGGGGGGTTGGAACCAGATGATCTTTAAGGTCCCTTCTAACCCAAACTATTCTATGATTCTATGATTCAGTGAAAATGATCTATTCACAGATTTGTGATAAGTAGAGAAGGAGCTTAAAACTCATGGAATTACTCATTCATAGCAAATTAATCACTCAGTATGAGATGTGGTCCACTTCCAACCAGAAAGAGCACTGTCTTTGGTAAAGACAAGATACCGAATTGCACATATTGCATTATTACATCTATCTCCTGCTTTCTAAGATATTTCCTGTAACATGCTGTAAAATTCTATAGCACTCCCCCAACCCCGAGATGTGTATTTCTCAAGTTCCTTTTCTCCTTTTATTTGTAAATATTTACAGAGAATTTCTAAATAAGTGTAAAGGATAGAATGGAGTTGATTCATTGATCATTCTGTTAGAACAAAATAAAATCCTCTCTGAACATATTAAAGCTTAGAAAAAAATCCCATATTTAATTTATGGGAAACCCATGTGTGTCAATTTAGGGCCTCTTTTAAGGTGCACTGAAGTTAAATAGAAAGACAAAGTTTGGACCAGACCCACATTCCCTAAATGGCCCCTCTACCTTTATGGCAATCCTTAAGATTAATCATAATGGCTGTGTTTACATTGATGGGCTGGAGCAGCCCAAAGGTTGAACTGGAGACTAAATTCACTGCCTGTCATAGTATTTGCCAGTAAGAGTAAGTCTAGGAAGTAGGATTTGTCTCTGAATGAATTCAGAAAGTCTATGGAAAAGTCTTATCAGGTGAATGAGAAGGTCAAACCCCTTAAAAATGAATACTATAGTTATCACATACACAAAATCATGTGTAGGTATTCAGATGATCATTTCAGGTCTGCTTCAGTCTCCACTGAAACAGCTTTTTTTCTGATTTCAGTATGCTTGTTAAGTCTACTGTTTTATCCAACTAGTATAGTTTCAAGTATGAAGCTGGGTTTCAAAGAAGTTAGCTGGTGTTTTCTACTTATCCAGCTGTGTCTGATGTTGATCATAACATGTTCCCAATACACAGGAGGACAATTTTCTCTTTCTGTGCACCTTTCGTGGATCAAAGGGATCCTCTTCAGTGTGTACTGGTGAGGCTTTCCAATTGTTTACGTTTCCCTCATGCACAATTTGGTTATTTTGAGTGGTAAATGCTATAAGCATGCAGCATAGATACTGCCTCTGACAGAACTCCCCCTACCCCCCCCAGGGGTATGGGGGGGATACCTTCCATCTGTAGGCAGTGGGATTGTGCTGGCTTCCTGGTTGCCAAACTGCAGAACAAAAGCTGCCTTACAGCTTCTGTGTGCCCACCACTTTGACTTGCACCTGCAAATGCCTCTTGGCTGTGAACATGACAAATCATATGTACTCCTGAATCCTTACTGATGTGAAACACGCTGTACGTATGGGTGCCCAGGCCACAAACACAGCTTCTGTGGCTCTGACAGGTTCTGGGGCAACAAGTGGAAGATCAGCATTTGAAAATATATTTCTCAGTGTTCTTACTTTAAATTTTAAACAGATCCTTGATATTATTAAACTGAAGAGTGAAACTGTGGTACTGGAGCTGAGGGACTAGGTTTTGTTAGGAAAAACTTGTGTTATGCTGTACTATTTCATGGGCAGCTAATAGAGACGCGTGTTGGTTCTTTTACATGTGACAAGCATCCTACTTGAGTGGCAAGTGGAATATGATTTGAAAAGGCAAGCAAGAGACTGCACTTGCACATCTGACCCTCCTTCACTGAAATCATAGTCCCGGCATATAGATGTGCCCATACTGTAATTAGTTTTCTTGCTCCGAGCCTCCTGTCTTACCTGCTTGGAGGCAGAAGGCACACAAACATGAGGAGAGCCCTGGCTCCCACTCTGGAGCTGTAAAACAGCTTATGTAGCTATTTCATGAGCAAGTCATATGGAACCTAATTCACAAATGTGAAAAAAGCATATAAGCTCAGAGAATGGAGAAAGCTTTTAGGAAGGGAAAGCAGCAAAGACAGATCGCATAACAGCCTAAATATGTGACATATCCTTATATAAAGCTGAAACTACAGCCAACAACTGCTGCTGGAGTCTGCAGGGAGTAGGTGCCATGACTAGTAGATATGCTTCCTCTGCTTGGTGTCTCAGTAGTGCTGACTGTTGAGACCAGAAGTACTCGAGAGGACCAAGAGAAATGGGTCAGTAAGGCCAAAGAAATCATATTTCATTGTTCAGAAGAGTGCTTATTGGTGCTTATTTTCCTTAAAAAAAAAGTTGTTAGAATCATGTTTTCAGCTCTGACTGCACCAGACTTCCATGTTAGCAAGTGTAAGTGATGATTGTTCCCGGTTCAGCAGAGCACTCAGGCACAGCTTAACTTCAGTTCTTAATGCAGTTGAATTTAATACCACCTAACTAAATTCAGTAAGTACTTTGTTGAAGTGTGTCTTTGTATGATGTGCAAAGTGCATCCCAAATTATGTTTTTTGTGGACTTCAGAAGTATAAATTTAGATGTTTAGAATTTAGATATTTAGACTTTAGAATATCCACAAAATATCAGTCACTGGTGCTGTTTAAATATTCAGCTGTTTACAGTAAGTGACCTAAATGCTAGTCATTGCTTGCTCTTGCAATTAGTTGTACCTAGGGCTTTGTTACTCTAAAAACTAAAAAAGAAATTGATTTTAAGGTAAACAAACTCCTGATGCCCTGGTTAGAATATAGAACTGTTAGTTAGAACTGTTAGAACTGTTAGTTTTCTTTATTTTTTTGTAAATTAAGATGTGATAAACTAGTAGGAAAATGTCTGGCTATTAAACAAATGTGATCTTGGTATTACATTTTAACAACTATATTTCAAAATGATTATCAATTTGGTTACATATGAAGACTACTTCATGTCCTAAGCTATTGGATAAGTAAAAACAATTACTGAGCTATGGTTACGGCTGCTAGCAAATTTTCAATCACTATTCTTTTATTATAAGCATTATAAAAATATTAAATAATTTTGAAAAAAGCTTGAAACTACACAATTAGTGTTATGCCACTCACTTTGTTGAATTGTAAATTTTATCCAACAATATATGCCTGTGGAACCTCATTGAAATTTTTTTTGTTATTGATAAGTAGTTGGAATATAGACCTTGGACATGGATGAAACCTTTTTCATCCAAGAATCTCCAAGCACCGTTAAATGAAATTACACCTCTGAATCAAATCTTTTTGATGCAAATGGTAACATTCCTATGCTACAGGTAGATAAGGTGATATATCTGTAGATATAAGTGGTCTGCTGAAAGTCACAAAGCAAGTGACTGGCAAGGAAACAGGAGTGTAGGTGTTGGGGCTTCGGTATATAAATATGCACCATATATTTCTATCTAAGATCCAGAGTACAAAACATCAGCCTCTTATTGTTATTGTTATTGTTATTGTTATTAATATTATTTGAAATACAGTGGGATTTCTTATAGATTTATTACTTACATCACAGCAGTGCTGAGATCCCTAATTCCATTTTGCTGGGCAATGCGTACCTAAAAAAAATGCAATCCCTGTGCTGAGAGAAGACATAATAAAGATATGCTGTATCTTTTGCTGTGCAGTTCAAGGACCTTACTCTGATATTTTTACTTTTTAAACCTTGAAAGCATACCATTTTGAACTGAATTATGATTATATGGGAAAAGTGTCACAACATGCATATGTTATATTTGCAAGGTGCCTTATATAGGAATAATCCTCTTTCTTACATTTTTCCTCCAGTGCCAGGCCACCATAACGCACAAGCAATGTATTATATCTTTTGACGGGCTCCCTTCATTCTTTTGTTTAACAAAGAGTGGTTTCCATCATTTGCAAGGTAAACGATAAAAACTCCCTACTAATGTTATCTGATGCAGTACTGAAAAGTGAACTGCAATATTTCAGCAGAGGGCTCTTGCTTTGTACATTTGTATCACAGAATCCCAAAGCACTAATGGGATCTTTACAAGGAGGAAAAAAAAGTAGTAGCTGACAAGTCAAAGACATACCTTATCTGAATAGTGTTATTGTGAAGAGAATAGACTTGTGAACAAAAGATGGAAATTACAGAAACAGGAATCAGATATCACAGGTCCAGAATAAGAATGGCAAATAGAATATGGGGCAAAAGACTCAAAGCCTGAGTGACAGCTCAAAGACAAGATGGGATTTCCATACATTTTCTAAACATTGCTTCTGTGCTTCCTTCAAAGAAATTTTGAAGAACAGTGAGTGTTCTATAGATGATAGGAAATATGCGTGTGTAAGTAGGAAGGGGATGGATCGTATTTACCCTTTTCTCACTATGATCAGTTCTATTTAAAAGTATGTGAATCTTTGGGGGTGTAAATTGTCGTGATTTAACCCCAGACAGCAACTAAGCACCACACAGCTGCTCGCTTACTCCTCTGCCCCAGTGGAATGGGGGAGAGAATTGGAAGGGTAAAAGGGAGAAAACTCGTGGGCTGAGAGAAGAACAGTTTAATAATTGAAGTAAAATAAAATAGAATAGTAGTAATAGTAGTAGTAGTAGTAGTAGTAATAATAATAACAACAATAACAATAATAATAATAATAAATAAAATAACAATACAATAATAATATACAAAGCAAGTGATACACTGTACAATTGCTCACCACCTGCCGACTGATGCCCAGCACGTCTCCAAGCAGCGATCCCTGCCCCCTGGCCAACTCCCCCAGTTTATATACTGAGCATGACGTCATGTGGTATGGAATAGCCCTTTGGCCAGTCTGGGTCAGCTGTCCTGGCTGTGCCCCCTCCCAGCTTCTTGTGCCCCTGGCAGAGCATGGGAAGCTGAAAAGTCCTTGACTAGTGTAAGCCCTACTCAGCAACAACCAAAACATCAGTGTGTTATCAACATTATTTTCATCCTAAATCCAAAACACAGTACTATACCAGCTACTAGGAAGAAAATTAACTCTATCCCAGCTGAAACCAGGACATAAATGTATATTAGCGTGAAACTGAATAGTTTCAAATTAAGCATAGCAGGTTTTTTGGGGGGGCAAGAGGGAGCAAGAGGAAGGAAAAAAAGCAAATGCTTAGTCCCTTGAAATGATACTCTCCTGGAGCAAAGACAGAAATGTTTTGGGGAGTTTGACATTGAGTTGCTATTAATTTGACAATGACTTCTAGGTCAGTCATCTCTGAAAGAGCAATATGTTTTGCACAGGATATTTTGGTTTTTAAATGTCTCAGTTGCTCTTTTAATTATTATTAATTTGGACTATTTATTCAGATTTATGCTATATCACAGTCAAGTGATGACTGGCAGGTTATGAAAGTTGAGGAAACAGGGAGATGAACAAGAACTATATGAGCAGAATATACAGGATTTGTACCCAATTAACTGGTATGTAATGATAATGGAAAAAAAGTAGCAGAATAAGGAGAGTGATGAAGGGAAAAAGTTGAGGAAGGCTGTCTCATTTAATTATATTGTTCCTCTATTTTCAGAGCTGCTCCGAAAATATTTTCCATAGGTTTTTTTTTTTTTTATTTCTCTCTCTTAGCTATTTGCAAAATTTGCAGTTGTTTTATTTATCTTGTAATGCATTTGGAGTGGTATTATATATGGAACATGTTATCTAAAAAAAGATATATTGCATATTTATAATTTCTTCTATGACATAGGACCAAATTCAGCCAGTATATAAACAGATTCAACTCAGTTTGAGGTCTACAGTATTCATACTCATTTATATCAAGACTGAATTTGGTCCAGAACATATCTGTAAAAATCTATGCCTCTTTCTTGTGGACCCAGTCCTCATGCATCACTAACCTAATACATTTCTGTTTTTTACAATGATTATACAAATTTCTGCTTCATTTTAGAAAAGCTTGAGAGTAGCAAAGAAACCATAAAGCCTAATAAAATCCAACTTTCAGGCAAACCCTCTTGTATATAAAATTGAACAGTACAAAGTGACAAGGGCTTGTATTAGTACCATCCATTTTGTTAGCATTTTTCCAATTTATCTTGTGTTATGAACCCTCAGAGTACTATGTCTATTGTAAATATTTAAGCATTACTGTTGACATAAAGATAATGCTGACAAATTGAGTTAACGTTTCTGCTGAGGATTACTGACCATGTGTAGTGCAGAACAAATTTAACACCCACACCAAGCCCTGTGCTCATGCCAAACTGTGTTTAGTCTACAATATGGCAGTGTCCCTCAAATGAATTTTTAGCTTTGATTTACACAAAACATGAAACAACCTTTCTTGGATCAATTAATTGTTTGACTTTCCTAATACATTTCCATTTTAACTAGATTATGTCTGTATCAAAGGACAAGTAATGGGTGCAAGATGATAGTGCTCTCATGTGGGTGGGTGTCTGTGTGCACATGTGCATGCTGCCATTGCTCTTACTCCAAGATAATATCTTCTGTGTTTTGAATATCAGCACACAGTGTAGATGGTTGCTCATATCTGCCTGCATTTGCAATAACACCTGGGTGTGCATAGTTAAAAACATGGAGAGGCTTTTTGATGTGTCTTCCAAGTATAAAGCTTCTGTGGAACCTTCTACCCTTCTGACAAAGCACATACATACAGAACAGAAGTAAAGAAACAAAGCAGAAGTTTGAAATCATTTACTTCAGCAGTGTGGTATTTACATACTGTAGTTTGCAATTTGCTTTTGGCACTTGCAACCAGAAGTCTCCCAAAATTGCAAGAAATTTTTGTTCTTGTCCTTGCATGTTATATTTGCCCTCACATAATTTGCATCCTGGACATCATCAACATATTTTTAATTGAAGAGGGTTATAAGGAATTCCTATATATCCTTGATTTACACAAAATTTGAAGCCCAAGCCATTTTCAGCTTTGCAATAGTCAAGGATGGTGCATGTTAAAATTTCTCTACTTGAGGAACTGGCTGGGAACATTATGAGCTGCATTATTTCTTACGTGTAGCTAGAATTCAAGCATGATTTAATACCAAGCCCTGTTTTCTTAATTCTGGACTGCAGAAACACTAAGAGAACTGATGTGAATCAGGATGCCACGTTGCAATTTGGTTACACAGCATCATTCTTACTTGCCTCAGTATCAAATTCCCCACATATTGCTTCATTATGTTGATGAGAAATTTTCACAGTGTTTTACTATGAGGCAACTAAAACAATCCTTTTCACGATACACTTTCTTCAACTGACAGACAATATTTTCCACACTTACAATGTCTCCAATTATTATGCCAATAGCAGTACTCCTAATAGCTAAAAGATATTTTACAGAGGGGGGTTAAAATCCTTTTCCTAGCTTTATATATGGGGAGACCCAGGCACAAAGTAAGGAATTGACCTGTTAGGCTGCCTGCCTATCTGGCTAGTGGCCTAACAAAGACACAGGTCTTCTCCAGCTCCTAGTCATAATCCTAAATCCAGGAGAAACCTGAGCCTGAAACTACTGTGCTTTCTTGAGCAATGAAAGCAAATTGAGATTCTGAAGAAATGGGTATTGGTAAACATGGTATCTGAGATACTTGTCCTAGGCAAAACAATGCTGCTCTTTTTGTTAAAACAAAGTTGAAAGAGTCAGCTAAACCTCTGTCACATTTGGTTGGATTCATACATGGGACTTCTTTTCATGCAAACTTGGAGGCAGCCTTAGAGCTTGAATCAGAAAGTTGTTGGACACTGATCTAGTGGGATGAGTGCTTGTGGGCCCGTAATACTAGTACTCAAGGCTTAACACAAGTTTAAAGGTGAAAATTCATGTGCCAGTCCAGAAATCAGAAGTAGCTCAGATGGAGTCAGTATATAAAGACCTACTATGGCAGTTACAGCTAGCTCATGTGATTTAAACAAGTTTCTATATACTGTATTCTCCAGTATCAGCAACAGATTTCACAACTTTTGACCTTAATTTGCCCAGCCACCTGATTCTCCTGGTACCTTCTGGAAATAATAGCCCTCGTTTCAAGAAAGGACTGTGGTGCTGGAGAGGCCTTAGCACAGAAATATGTGAACAAATGAAATTTGCTTTCAGGCCTGAAGCAAGTTGAATATCTTTGCAGTGTAGAAAGAAGCAGTCCTGATAAGGATAATTTTGCTCCAACAATATAAAGACAGTGCTATTAAGATACCAGATGTTTTGTCAGAGCTACAATTATAACTGAGTTGATTTGGAATTCAGTTTGCAAGAACAGTGTGTTTACGTCAAAGCAAAGCAATAGAGGAATATAGCCTAAGAGTAATAGAGCATCCTGCCTGTCAGAAGTAAATACTTAGAACTTAGGCATTTTACATCCTACCTAAATCTCTGCCCAGGGCACTATTATAGCACCTGAGCTCTTTACAACATTTACATGTGTCTGTTCTCAGTACAGTCCTGAAAAGCTAGCAAATAAAGAACTAAAAGAAGACACAGTAGAAGAAGTCGTATATCCTTAGTTATACAAAAGATCAATGATATGGTAAGATCTGACTGCCAGCTTTTAACATGAAGTATTAAAAAGTAACCCAAGTCTAAGAGATCAGTTTTATAGTTTCTTTACTTCAACTGTCTTTTGTTTCAGCTAATTGTCTTCTCTGCCACGTCATGTGTTCCTGTCCCTTCTGCTCTTACTTTTCTCCCCTTACTTTGCAGTTCCATTGTCTCCCCCCCTTAAAAACAGCAATTTACCCTTCCTTTTTTTCCTTGTCTGGGTGGAATAAGCTTCTAACCACTTACACATGACTCAGTTTCCAGACAAACCAAGATAAAATGATCATCAGTTGTGTATAAACCAGTCTGTAATTTCTTTATAAGATGCTCTTCTACTCTATCCTTTGCCCTTGTGATGCTAATGAAAGGCATATATATGAGCACTCAGCAAGTCATCTGACGTGATCTAAAGTGACATCAAGCAGAATGTCTCATTGGCTAATTCACCTGCTTAGAGGCAAAACTCAGACCAGGTTGTGAAAACCCATGTTTGGACAGGTGTAATACAGACACAGCTTCTTTGGTTTTGTACTAAATTCTTTCTTTGCGGTTGGCTATAGATTAGATTATAAGGAATACTTTATCTTTCTAGTTGAGTCTTTGCATAGCTCTCTCTTTAGAGATCTTCCCTTACAGTAGCCTCCTACTTAGCATGAACTGAGCTCTCGAGATCCATTTCTACTTTCTGAAATCACTGCATAAAACTGCAGGGATCTTTTTGTAGCTAGGAGTCCTAGGGATCTTTTCATAGCTAGTGAAAGCCTTTCAGAGATATTTGCATCATGAAGTCTTAAGATTATACAAAATGAAACATATTTTCAGATATGTCATCCTTTCCCATACACCATGGTTCTCTCGGAAAAGGGCTGGCTAGGAAAGCTTGCATCTCTGACAATGTCCTTCCTGTGGAGAGGCAAAAGCAAAGGTTATGGCTTCTGGGAAAATACTGTTAGTAAGAGGTGTCTTTAATGCTCTTTACTGGGATCAAGGATTATTGTGGGTCTAAATTTGTACTTTAATTGGTGACTGAAAAGAAGAAGTAATGAGCTTGGTATTAACATTTATGCATAATATTTAAGTGCCTCAGAGGAACTGAGCGCATAGTGAGACTATAGAACTACTGCAGCAGAAGTTAGAGAGATTGGAAAAAAAAATCCTTTAGTTACAAAAAAATGTAAACTGCTTAAAACTGTGTAAAGATAACCTGAAACAGTTATTCAGTTAGATGAAGGAGGCTAGAGTGGGTGTTGGTCCAGAGATAGCTAGTTGTGTAATGTAAATTAGACTTTTCGACTAGAAGTTTTGTCATGCCTTTTGCTGCCTAAATGACAAAACGCATATGAAGGAGCCACTGTGCTGAGTCTCAAATAACTGTTTACAGGCATGTAAGAGCTGGTTACCTACTGCCACTCTATTGAGGCTTACAACAGCATCTAACAAACAAACAAATGTCAGCAAACTCCTTTTCAGCATTCACAGATTGTCTTATTACTCAGTTTGTGGTTATCATACAAAAACCTATGCATCAAAACACGCTAGCGGAATAGGGCTGTGTACAGACTCATGTCAAAAAGGGGGGTGGTAACGGTCCCTTTGCCAGTAAGATGCTATGACTGCACCCGAAATATGATCTGGGCAATGCACTGCACCAAATGGTGCTGCCAGCATGGTACTGACAGGAGGGGGTATTCAGCATTAAGGAGGGCTGCTGTGGAAATGGAGCACATACATTTTTCTTGAAGAATTCAGCATTTTAAATACGACTAAATTCTTGAAGAAGGAGAAGCTGTGGCCACCTTATGCATGAGCATATGTACAGAAGGACACATTGGCAATACAGAGGAATTATTTAAAATGGCTTAGCAATAGGAGAGTTAGTTAGCTAAGAACAGTAGGAGAGAATTTAGAGAAGGAAACTTCCTGGCCATGAGAGCTATTAGCAGTGGAATAATCCCCCCGGGGAGGAGCAGAGACTTTGTCCCATGGAACATGAAAAACCAGACCAGATAAAATGCTGGTAGAAATACAAAAGGGGTTATGCTCCTGCACTGAAAGACGGTTAGAACAGAGGAACCTGTAGGTTATTATTTGCAGATCCTATGATCACTGAAAGGATTGATAGCTCTCCTCTGCCCCCACAAAATGGCACCCTGCTGCTCCTTTTGGACAGTGGGATAAAACTGACCCTTTCTGCACAGGAGGAAGGCTCAGATATGTGTATGCGGTTACTCCTCCTGGATTAATGCCCGACCATATTTTCATTGGTGGTGTTTTTTTTTTGTTTGTTTTTAAGCCTGAAGGCAGACTTCTGCTTCCATCTACCCCCACTTAACTAGCTGGGTTGTATATTTCAGAGGTTTACAGCCTGGGACTGCTATTCAGACTCTTGAAGCTTTTGACTAGATTTGTAATTTTTTCAGAGAAATGCTGGCTTTCAAGCAGCTTCCTCAACTAATTCAACAAATTCTGGATCTAATCATGCCATTCTGAGAACTGAGTGGTTATAAATCAGGGCAGAACTTGCCAGAATGCTTTGAGACTCAGCAGGGGGAAAAAAGATGTTACGATAAACGGAGCATCTCATTTGATTTGAAACACTGACAATTAACATTCTCCAGTTTTGCAAAACTTGCTAGCAAATGTATGGGCAATGTTAAAATTTGCTGACCCAAAGGAGAAATTCTATACAGACTTGTCTTTTCTGCATTTTATAATTCTCAATGCATTGCCATTCAGCATATCCTTTCTTCTTTAGAGGTGTAAGTCTATGAAAATGGAATTGAGGCTTCCTCATACTTGATTGATAAATGTATAAACCACCAGTTGCATGATTTTTTTTAATTAACCACATTTTGGATACTATAAGGGATCAGTGACTACCCCTATATAGAGGCTGGGAGTAAAGGAACACTCGCATCCTGGGAAATCTGCCCTTTCTGGGGCAGAAAGATTCTACCTGGAAGCTTTAAGTGGTACCTCACATGCATTCCCAGCAAGTAATCCACCTGTAGAAAGAGTAAGTTCTCTTCAGAGATTCACTTTTAATGTGATTCATGGATGAGAGAACACCTTTTTATCCTCAGGGTATTCAGGCCCCTGAGCTGGGAGATGGAGATAGGAAGCCCCAATAATCGAAGAGGTAACAGCCAGCGACCTGCTCCTCCACCTGGATGCCCACAAATCTATGGGGCCAGATGGGATCCACCCGAGGATACTGAGGGAGATGGCAGAGGAGCTCGCCAAGCCACTCTCCATCATTTACCAGCAGTCCTGGTCAACCAGGGAGGTCCCAGATGACTGGAAGTTAGCAAATGTGACGCCCCTCTACAAGAAGGGTCGGAAGGAGGATCCCAGAAACTACAGGCCTGTCAGCCTGACCTCGGTGCCGGGAAAGGTCATGGAGCAGGTCATTTTGAGTGCCATTATGCAGCAAGTGCAGGACAACCGGGGGATCAGGCCCAGCCAGCATGGGTTTATGAAAGGGAGATCCTGTTTCACTAACCTGGTCTCCTTCTATGACAAGGTGACCCGCTTAGTGGATGAGGGAAAAGCTGTGGATGTTGTCTACTTGGACTTTAGTAAGGCCTTTGACACTGTCTCCCACAGCATTCTCCTGGAGAAGCTGGCTGCTCACGGCTTGGATGGGCGCACTCTGCGCTGGGTTAAAAACTGGCTGGACGGCCGAGCCCAGAGAGTGGTGGTAAATGGAGTCAAATCCAGTTGGCGGCCGGTCACGAGTGGTGTTCCCCAGGGCTCAATGTTGGGGCTGGTCCTGTTCAATATCTTCATTGTTGATCTGGATGAGGGGATTGAGTGCACCCTCAGGAAGTTTGCAGATGACACCAAGTTGAGCAGGAGTGCTGATCTGCTGGAGGGTAGGAAGGCCCTACAGAGGGACCTGGACAGGCTGGATGGATGGGCCGGGGCCAACTGCATGAGATTCAACAAGGCTAAGTGCCGGGTCCTGCCCTTGGGTCACAACAACCCCATGCAACGCTACAGGCTGGGGGAGGAGTGGCTGGAGAGCTGCCTGGCAGAAAAGGACCTGGGGGTGTTGGTTGACAGCCGCCTGAATATGAGCCAGCAGTGTGCCCAGGTGGCCAAGAGGGCCAATAGCATCCTGGCCTGTATCAAGAATAGTGTGGCCAGCAGGACCAGGGATGTGATAGTGCCCCTGTACTCAGCATTGGTGAGGCCGCACCTCGAGTACTGTCCAAAGAAGGGCAACGAAGCTGGTGAAGGGTCTAGAGATCAAGTCTTCTGAGGAGTGGCTGAGGGATCTGGGGTTGTTTAGTCTGGAGAAGAGGAGGCTGAGGGGAGACCTTATTGCTCTCTACAACTACCTGACAGGAGGTTGTAGCGAGGTGGGGGTTGGTCTCTTCTTCCAAGTAACAATTGATAGGATGAGAGGAAACGGCCTCAAGTTGTGCCAGGGGAAGTTTAGGTTGGATATTAGGAAAAACAACTTCACTGAAAGGGTAGTCAGGCTGCCCAGGGAAGTGGTTGAGTCCCCATTCCTGGAGGTATTTAAAAGCCATGTAGACGTGGTGCTTAGGGACATGGTTTAGTGGTGGACTTGGCAGTGTTTGTTAGGTTAATGGTTGGACTTGATGATCTTAGGGGTCTTTTCCAACCTTAACGATTCTATGATTCTATGATTCTATGATTTATGATTCTTTAGGCTTGTTTCCACTGAAAAAGAGACATTCATGCATGCACAATATTTTTAGAGCATACAACAAGTATTTAAAATGCACTTGCATGCTGCAACAAATGGGAATCGCCAGGACCTCACCTTATTGTTATATACATCTTACAATGAATTAATATGGATCAAATCATCACTATAATTTCTCCATTGCACTTCCCCCCCTCCAATTATTGTAAAATTATGCTAGTAGGCAGAGTATGCTCTTTCCAGTTCAGGAATAACTGAAGAAAGAAGCTGTTAGGGTAAGGGGAAATACTTTATCATTTGAGAGAATAGAAGTCATTGCCCATTATCTTAAAAAAATCCATTAAAAAAAAGAAGGAAGATGAAACCATCCTTTCATCCTAGCGTAACTGAGACTTCCCTGCTCTTTCTGAGATGAATAGCATTTTAAGCCAATGCCAGAAACAAATGCAAAAATGCAAGGGCTAAGTTACAATCTTTGGATGCACAAAAGCCAGTTTAACCTGCTTTTCATAGTTGATATGAGCGATCTCCATGACTCAAATTTTCTTCCTTCTATTGCCTCGTGAAAATAAGCACTGGGGGAAAAAAGTTTTGGAGGCCTAGAGCCAAACATAATCAGTGGGATGCCAAGAGAATAAAATTAGCAAGAATGCCGCAGGCTAAAAGTCCCAGAATCCAAACCCAGAATGTGCCTGTCAGCACTGTGTGCTTTCACCCTTTTGTTTTCAGGGGTGTGAGAGTCACTGCCCAGAACAAGGCAAGCAGGGAAATACCTACAGCAAAAATTAAAAATGAGGAAGATGCTCAGTGTTGCAGGCTGTCAAACAGGTTGTTCCTTTTCCTTTTTGGACTGAATTGGGTGAGATGGAGTCTCCTTCCTGTTCTGGGCACAGATGTGCAGTTCCAGTTTGTAGGGCATGGAGGAGTCTCTGTCAGTCCTTTCCCTTCCCTGCTCCAGGGCCTGGGACATTATTGCATGTGACACACTAAAAATAAGCAATAGGAAGATATGTGGCTGTATAGGCTACTTCCAGGAATTGCTGAATCCCCCAGTGTCCTGAATTAAAGGCTCGTAAACATTTCGGAACAAAAGAAGCTGCTTTGACTAGCCAATTGCCTGAGATGTGACCCTTGGGAGTCTAGATGTCCTAGCTGCAATTTATTTGCTGTAATCTGTGTGCTTTGTGAATAAAAACAAATGCATGAAGTTCTATAAAAGCACTGTAAGCCCCAACAATTTCAAAAAAGACCCTCACATAATTAAGCTGCACACAGATGAGGGTCCTAAAGAGGGAGAGATACTGACTCTTCTGGAGATTTATGACCATCAGGAAGTGTTCAGGGAGGAAAGCAGAGAGTCACTTGTGGGAAGTCTGGGAACATGTGCCTTGTACATGTAAGGGCAGCTGAGGGCAGCAGTAGAGGGGGGGAGAGGAGCACATTTCCATGCAGCACATGTGGGCAGGAATCACATTGTGGCAGGGGCGAGCGAGTGGGCAGTGTCAGTCCTACTGACCCAGGTCCTGCCCGCTCTGTGCCCACAGAGCTGGAGAGCCCTACAGCGCCATGATGTGGCCCAGAGATTTTAGCAGCAATAGTTTTTTGAAGTTTTTTGGGATGGATATAAAATGGAGATGAGTTAAATGCTTCAGGGGTTATCAAGTCCAGTGTGAACATCATCTACCAGCCTAAGAGGCAGGTATGGGTCTTATCAAAATAAAAAGCTAATTAGAAAGAGTCAAAGTACCACCCAGGAAAAAGTGAAGGGAATCTAACACCTGGGAAGTAAAGAGAGACTGAGAAAGTCCACAAGAAAGATTTGAGGGAAAACAGATACCAAGGTGAAAAAATTAGACAAAATGGGGAAAGAAGAAATATTGAAAATAATTGATAATTGATAAAACAGCAAACATTCAGAAAAGTGTCTGTTTCTTAATAAATAAAAATCCCCATATGTGTATACTCTTACAAATATTTTTTGTTCTTTATTTCCTGTTTCCATAGCTACCAGAAATGAGGGATTCAGAACTTGCAAATATGGACCAGGAGCTTTGCAGGTCTTCTAAAGCAAAGAGCCGCCTTTTTGTCCTTAAAAGATTTTGTGGGCTCTGACTCTTTCTGAACAGAGGCTTGCAGATTTTAGGGAGGAGCCTAGAAAAATGCCTAAACAAAGGCCACATGAAAAATACTTATAAGCCAACAGAGGGGTTTTCGGTGCTGAATAGATTTTGTTTATCAAAATCATTACAGCAAAATCCTGTGTCCTATGCAGAGTTAATTTTCCTTCGTTCCTTCAGTCCTTTGTTCATTCGTTCCTTCCTTGACTATAAAATAAAATTGAAATGAAACCACTATAATTTATATTTAAAACAAGAACTTCATCCTGGGCTGTAGGGTTGTCTGGGATAGACTAGAATCTTATTTCTGCCTTAGAGTAGAGCCACTTATCCCAAAGAATCCTTAAAGCAAATACAAAGGGAAAATAATAGACAAACTTGGTGTCGTGGTTATGTATTCACTAGCAAATGAAGCCACCTTTTGTTTGGAAATGGACAGGAGTCAAAATTACAGACCTTTAAGTCATAGGCTGCAGAACTGCGAAATGTGTTTACTCATACACTTTTGTAAATTAACTCACTTCAGTAGCACTTTGCTAATCACTGTGGGTTATGTACTCATCTCTGTCCAGTCACAGAGGATGACGGTAAGTTCTTGGCTCAAACTAGTCAGTTATGTTTTTCAGTGTGGAGGCCACATTTGAGGACCAGGTGAAGACTTGTATGAAGGCCAGTCTGGCCTCCTGCATAACACTACTTCTTATATTATGCTTGACTGAGCCATTTTAGAATTCAGGAATTTGTAATAGTGTCTTTGATGCAATGGTCCTGCTGCCCATCCTGTTGTCCTTCCCTTTGTGATTGTATCTGGCTATGGTGGATGTCTGTCCTCAAAGAAAATATTTTTCTTGTTGAGTCAAATGATAAGAAAATATTGTTGCACTAATCTGTAGTAATCAGGAGAGCAAAATGCAGATCATATAGCTAGATTTAGATTATTTCCCTCTGTTAGTTATTTCTCTTAATAGCAAAAAGATTTTCCCCTTGCAAACATAATAGTCCACAAAGATAATACCAGAGGAAGAAGAAAAAAATAAGAGTGAAGTCTGTGCAGATATAGATTCTGAGTTCTTGTATATGCCCTCCATCTAAAAACATTAAATGTAGGTATTGAATAAAAGCAGAAAAGAAGCATAAGTGTAATTTTTGGTTTTAAAGTGTAATAGTCAGCATTTTCAAAAATATTTCCACTTCAAAAACTAAATTAATTTATACATTCCTTTTCAGTGAACATCATAACCACTCTGAAATGTACGCTTCACCTTCCACTCTCCTGTTTCTTCTACCCCCTTGTTGTAACTTCCATTTCCCAATATCTTTGTCTCTTTGGTGTTGTTTTTTTTTTGTTTTTTTTTTTTTCTCTGAGATCTAATAGTCTTTCTATTTAGGAACACAGCTGTTTAAGTATATATTGTCAACTGCAGTCAGGGGGTCAGTCAAAGTAATAGAACTGATTGATTAATCAAAGCTGGAAATTTTTTTAAAGAAATGAATTTTTGGATAAAACGAAATCTAGTGTTATGAGAATATTTCTTGGGGTTCTATCATCTTATTTATTGCTGATTATTAGCTTGATATATATAATTACTATAAAAATAGGTATAGGCGTGGCTTCTTTCTAGACTGCTTTCAGATCACATTTGCTCAGAATCAAAAGATTTTTTTTTCTACTGCCAATCCTTCACATTCAAACTGGAATCTAAAAGCCAGGCTGCCTCTTATACCATTGCCTGTCATAATTGTTCTGTGTGTGCAAATTAGGTTACAGTGCTGTTGCCAATGCACAAGGATGGCCTGAGTCCAGTTCCCCACTCCATGCTGTAATTGGCTTTGAAGTGCCAAGAGAAGTGGCAGAAAAAGCAGGAGCTACTTCTCAAAGACACACAAGGAGCAGACAGATTTTGTAGGAATGTGACATTTCTACAGAATTGGTTTTTTGGAGCATAACTCCCACATTAAAAGAAACCAAGGGAAAAGTTCAGAACAACTCTGCCCTAAAGGACACAGGGACTTAGCCCCTTTACCATTTCTGTTTTTTTTTTAAAAAAACCAACACAAACAAATTTAATTATTTCACTTGAGAGAGGTCTGTTGGAGTGTATTGCCTCTCCCTGAAGTGTAAGCTGCCTTTTATAGGAAACACAAAGGATTTCCTCCAAAATGGTTTACAGAACTATTTCTTCACATTTATAATTCAGCCTCCCCTCAACCGCATGGGGAGGGAGTAGGGACAGTGGCCTCAGGCAGGCTTGTGGTGCCACACCTGCAAGAAACCTCAGGAGCACCAGCTGGGAGAGGTGGGGGAAGGACTGAGGTTTTCACCTTCAGATTACTGACCAAAGTGGCCAATAGAAGCCTTGGTGGCTGTCTCACCTTGTTCACCGGCAGAGGAACTTATTCCCTCTGCCAGAGGATAGGAACACAGGAATCACATTATCTCAGCCTTCAGTATGCAGGTAGCCATTGTATTTCACTCTGTTCTTGCGGACAATACTTTGTGTGCAAGTAAAATGTTCTTTACATATTTAGAAGGTGTCTGGACTTGGACAGTCAACCACTGTCTTTAATATGATTAATAACCCTATTTGCTTTAGCACTATTTTTAATCTAAACTTCCAACATGAAGGTCTGGAGCCACAACTCCTTTCTTGGTAATTTCCTTCCATCCTATCTAATACCTTCCCATCAGCATTATGGCTTTAATACCCAGTATTCTCTCCTCATCATGATACTTAGACACCATAGTCAAGTCCCTGCTCCTTATTTAATAAGTTACATACAGAGCTCTGCAAGTGTCTTGTTGCAAGGTAACTAACTGCTCCTCTCCTCTCATGATAAATATTTCTGTCGCTCAGATCTATAACCTTTCACACATCCTTCTTTAAACATCACCACCAGATTTCATTCCATTCCCTACCAAATTATATACCAGGTCTTTCTTGATATTTCTTTGTTTAGACTTTATGAGAGGTGTCTTTAGTGCTGTGAACTCTTCCTCTGCTTTCTGCTCCTCAAAAAAAGGCTTTTCTTTGTGTTTGCCAGGGGAGCTTGTCCCCATAATCCAGCACCTGGACATGGTCAATCTGCAAGAAAGCCTTGATGGAGGATGGGGAGCATACCCCAGTCTCTAGGTTCCTCAGACATCGTGGGGTGCAATTGCACTGGGACTACCAACATGCACTATTTGCTTTGGACATGTTGCATAAGGAGAGTTGATGTATCCCCTTTACTTAGACATCCCTCTGAGACCAGATAAACCTGGGGCCAAAAATAATACAGGTTTTATTCTCGCAAAAGAAAAGGTAAAGCACTTGATTTACAAAACTGTACCAAGGTTTCAAAAAAAAATATTGTTTTATAATATAGACAGTAAAATGCAATTCTGAGTCACAGTTAATGGCAAGGCTCCTTCTCAGTTTTTCTGCTACTTTTCACTTTAAAGTATATCCAGGGTGTGAGATCCAAGGGACCACTTGTAGGTCAGTATCCTGATGCTTTCCTTCAATATTAGATCCTGGACTACTGTAGGTGACCAGTGGTCTTGTCTGTTTTCTTGGTCTCTGGGCAGCCCTCTCTGAACCCATGTTTCTCCATTCACTGACATGGATTATGAATAATCTTTTATCCACTTGTTTTAGTGCAATTCAGTATTTACATCAGATGTTTGTCTCAGGTAAGGTATTGATTTTGTTCAAAATAGTAGTATTTCTTATTCCAGTTAGCACATTTATTGAAAATGTTTGGTGCCATTTTTTAACCACAATGTCATACCCCATTAAGCCATAGAAGCTTTATGTTCATAGAATATTTGCCAAAATTTTTAATGTTTAACCTTATCAGTTTTAGATTTTTTGGTCTCCTGTAAGAAAGAAATTTGGTTTATTTTTCAAGGTCCATTTTCCTACAACAGTATTAACTGTGTAATATCTTCCTCTTTCAAGATTTTTTAAAACATTGACTTGTAAATTGAAATAACTTTGAACTGATGTTATTTTACTTGAGCTAGAAGTCATGCTAATTGGCCTAGTTTGATTATACTGCACATCCTTTCTAATGCTGACAGCATGTTAGCACTCTTTCTGGCTCCGAACATCTGAACCAGCACTCATAGGACACTCGGGCACAAATTATCCAGGCCTATGGATTTTAAGATACTTCTTATTTCTAACAGACATTGTGTTTAACACTTCCCCTTGTTACTGGTAGAAAGTCCACTGTCAGTCTGATGTGATATAAGTACATAAACCTGTTTCCTTCCAAATGCAGAACAGAAAGATTTATTGTCTGGATTTGCATTTGTTGATTCTTCTTTATCCTTGTTAATTACTTTACAATTTGCATCTACTAAAGGGCTAAACTATTATATTTTTGAACTGCGATGTTAAATAGCATCTCACCAATCCTCCTCATTATCCATATTACTCCAGACAGAAATGTTTATAATATTTCTCATGAGTCTCCAAGATCTACTATATACTGATGGCTAGCTTTTTATTCTTTTGTCTATTTCTCATGTATTCTTTTTACTATTTTCACCTTACTGTTATACTGAGATGTTTTTAGACAAACATGCCCTTTTCCTTGTGAAAAATGATCCTTCCTTCTTTATAGTAAGTTAGCCTTTCAAACATTGTGCTGTTTACTCATGTTTTCCTGTTAAAGTATCTTCTTCTTATCACTGTTTTTCAAAATTTTCCTAGTTTGGAAAATAAGCCTTTTGTGGCAGAGTATCTGTAACAGATATTAACTAAATTTTATTCCTCTCAAGACAATCTTTTGTTTATCATACTGAATGTAGTTGGGTCAATTATGTCTGGTTCCCCGATAATCAGGGGCTGTTTCCAATAGACAGGGTAGAAGAGGCCACCCTGTCTCAGGAGTAGGGAAAAATGGTTTACTGTTTGAACTCAAGATCTCATCCAAGGCCATAGAAAAGCCTTGGCTCATGTTTTTCCTGGTCTCTCCATAGGTTCCCATCTGTAAAAGGGGGATAATGCCATTTCTCTTCATTCGGTAGGCATGGGCCAGGCCCCAGCACGTTGCAGTGATCTGTGTCTCTCTGGAGTTGCCAGGGTGACAACATACATTTTCCAAATACTTTACTAGTTTTTCAGGATTCTGCACTTGTTCGGGGGTGAAGTTCCAAAACACTGGAGGTGCCCATTGTCCTAGGTACTTGCCCATACTCTCCCACACACCCTGCCACTCATAACTATCCAGCCTTCGAGGAGATCTCTGGATGATATTCTTAAGCTGCTTATTAACCTTAGATAAAACTGAAACAAAATTCCCAAGAACTATCAACGGATATATCTTAACTACCCAAGGATGCTCAAGATAATGAAAAGTTGTTGTAATGAAGGAGAGAATATCATAGAAGAAAGTAACAAAGGTGCCATCCTGTATTTCCTCCATAAAAAAACTCTCAGAAGAGGAGGTATAATTGCTAATTGTCTCCATGAGGTGGTACCCGAAGTACAGTAATGGCTTCACTACAGAACCCAAATACCAGACAGCACTCAAGGCCAGTGTTTTAATAACCAGTCTTCCAGGCAACACATCACTCATTATGGCAAAGCACAGCAAAAACAAGAGCATGGTGCAGATCAGGTAGACTAGTACCGAGAATGGATGAATCAATATTACAACCGATAACTGTTAACAGAATGAAATTCCTTAATACACTCTAGTTAATCTGTTATTATCTCAAACCCTTTGAGCCCCACGTTGGGCGCCAAAAAAGACTGTCGTGGTTTAACCCCAGCCAGCAACGAAGCACCACGCAGCCGCTCGCTCACTCCCCACCAGTGGGATGGGGGAGAGAATCAGAAGGGTAAAAGGGAGAAAACTCGTGGGTTGAGATAAGAACAGTTTAATAACTAAAGTAAAATAAAAATATAACAGTAGTAATAATAATAATAACAATAATAATAACAAGTAATAATAGTACAATAGTAATACAAAGCAAGCGATACACTCTACAATTGCTCAACACCCTCCGACCGATGACCAGCCCGTCCCCCAAGCAGCGATCGTTGCCCCTCCCCCGGCTAACTCCCCCAGTTTATATACTGAGCATGACGTCACATGGTATGGAATAGCCCTTTGGCCAGTCTGGGTCAGCTGTCCTGGCTGTGCCCCCTCCCAGCTTCTTGTGCACCCGGCAGAGCATGGGCAATTGAAAAGTCCTTTACCACTGTGAGCGCCACTTAGCAACTACTTAGCAAGAACAAAACGTCAGTGTATCCTCGACATTGTTCTCATCCTAAACCCAAAACACAGCCCCATACCAGCTACCAAGAAGAAAATTAACTCTATCCCAGCTGAAACCAGGACACCAGTGAAATGGATGATCATTTAGGAAACATTATTAGTCAGCCCTTGGAAAGTCCTGCAGAGACATCACAAGGCCTCTTAGCAGAGGTAACCCATCATGTCTCAATGTGGAACAATCATCTGGTGTTTTCTCTCACCCACTCTGTCTTGCTCTATTATTTTTTCTATACTTCCAAGACAACTGTAATTGCAGCTAATCTATTGTACAAAATGTGCTATTTGGGGACAGGATCGTTTCCATTTTGGGCACTGTGCATTGCTAACTCTTCATTTATTTGCAGTTAATCCTAAAATCCTCTCACCCCACCCATATTTTTATGAAGTAATGGCTGCTCAGATGTCCTCAGTGGGCAAAATAAGTCTGTGATGCATAAATTCAGAACAATGACTTTTGTTTGTGTTTACAGAAATGTCTGAAAGGACAATGGGAAGAAAGGACTGAAGTGCTACTGTTGAAGTGGAGGGTGTGAGAGGGAGGAAGGGAAGTTGTTATCATTTCTGCTGGATTCAAAGCTCTGTCCTTCTTTACTATCCTGCTGCTGGGCTGTAGTGCGATTGAGTGGGTCTCTCTTTCTACGAATGGGTAAGACCTCGTTCCTTGGCACTCTTGAGTGATTGAAGAAATAGGCTTCTTCAGTGCTTCTGTATATGAAGGAAGTTTTCTTCTGAAAAGTGTTGGACACTGCTTGAGTCTTCAGTGGGTATTTAAAAAAAGCAGGGAGCTTGCAACTGGAAGAGACAAGGTCTCTCTGCAATTTGAGACAAATATCTTGTCATTTGAAGCTTTTTATGCTTTTTAGTTTACCATGGGATGCTACAAGAAATTTCCTTCAGTGACTAGGAGCACATCCAACACACAGCCAGGCCTTAGCAGCTGTTTGCCACATGCTGTGATGGCTAGGATTAGTTGGGTAACAGTGAGCAAACATCTGTCTTGTATTATTCATACAGACTTTGTTTCAATTCATATCAATGTTCCTATCAGTATGTGATGGTTATCATAGAATCATAGAATGTCCTGAGTTGGAAGGGACCCACAAGGATCATCGAGTCCAACTCCTGTCCCTGCATAGGACAACCCCAAAAATCATACCATATGTCTGAGGGCGTTGTCCAATTGCTTCTTGAATGTTGTCAGGCTTGGCACCATGACTACCTCCCAGGGCAGCTTGTTCCAATGCTCCCCTTTTTCCCTGCACCCTTTGGGTGAAGAACCTTTTCCTAATGTCCAACCTAAACCTCCCCTGGCATATCTTCCTGACGTTCCCTCGGGTCCTATCATTGGTCGTCAGGGAGAAGAGATCAGTGCCTGCCCCTCCTCCTTTCCTCGTGAGGAAGCTGTAGACTGTGATGAGGTCTCCCCTCAGTCTCCTCTTCTCCAGGCTGAACAGACCAAGTGACTTCAGCCGCTCCTCGTACGGCTTCCCCTCTAAACCCTTCACCATCTTCGTGGCTCTCCTCTGGACACTCTCTAGTAGCTTCGTATGCTTTTTGTACTGTGGTGCCCAAAACTGCACACAGCACTCAAGAGGAGGCCGCACCAGTGCAGAGTGGAGCGGGACAATCACCTCCCTCGACCGGCTAGCAATACAGTGCTTGATGCACCCCAGGACACGGTTGGCCCTCCTGGCTGCCAGGGCACACTGTTGGCTCATGTTCAACTTGCCGTTGACCAGAACCCCCAGATCCCTCTCCACGGGGCTGCTCTCCAGCCTCTCGTTCCCCAGTCTGTATGTACATCCAGGGTCGCCATGTCCCAGGTGCAAAATCCGGCACTTGCCCTTGTTAAACTTCATACGGTTGGTGATTGCCCAGCTCTCTAATTTGTCCAGATCTCTCTGCAGGGCCTCTCTGCCCTCGAGAGTGTCAACGGCTCCTCCCAGTTTTGTGTCATCGGCAAACTTTGATAACAAACCATCCAGTCCTGAATCCAAGTTGTTTATGAAGATATTAAAGAGCACTGGCCCCAAGATGGATCCCTGCGGAACCCTGCTAGTGACTGGTCGCAGGCCCGATGTAACCCCATTTACTATAACCCTTTGAGCCCGACCCGTCAGCCAATTGCACGCCCATTGCATTCTGTGTTTATCCAGCTGTATGCTGGACATTTTTTCCAGGAGGATACTGTGAGAGACAGTATCGAAAGCTTTACTGAAGTCCAAAAAGATTATATCGACTGGCTTCCCTTGGTCAACTAGGTGGGTAACCTTGTCATAGAAGGAAATCAAGTTAGTCAAGCAGGACTTTCCCCTCGTGAATCCGTGCTGGCTGGGACCAATGACTGCGTTGTCTTTCAGGTGTTTTTCAATAACTTCCCGAATAATCTTCTCCATGATTTTGCCAGGCACAGAGGTGAGACTGACAGGCCTGTAGTTACCAGGGTCATCCCTGTTGCCCTTCTTGAAGATCGGGACAACTTTTGCCAGCTTCCAGTCGACTGGGACCTCCCCAGGTTCCCAAGAGCACTGAAAAATCATTGAGAGAGGTCTCGCTATGACATCAGCCAGCTCTTGAAGACCGAGGCAAAGAAAGCATTAAACGTCTCTGCTTTGTCTATGTCCCTGTTTGTGAGGTGACCGTGCTCGTCAAGTAATGGGCCAATGTTCTCGCCTGCCTTTTGCTATTTATATATTTAAAAAAGCCCTTTTTATTGTCCTTCACAGTACGGGCCAGCTTCAGCTCTACTTGAGCTTTGGCCACGCATATTTCCTCTCTACAGTGGCAAACAGCAACCCTGTTGTCCTCCCATGTCACCTGACCTTGCTTCCACTGGTCATACATTTTCTTTTTTTGTCTTAGTTCTAGCATAAGATCCCTACTCAGCCAAGCCGGCCTTCTACCTCGCCTGCTTGACTTCTGACATTTTGGAATTGCCTGCTCCTGCGCTCTTAGGAGGTGGTACTTAAAAAGTGACCAGCTTTTTCCCACGAGACCTTACTAAGTAGTTCCCTGAGCAGCCTGAAGTCAGCTCTCCTCATATTCAGAGTTGAGGTCCTGCTGGCAGTTTTCCTCCTGTTACCATAGATTTTAAACTTGACTGCTTCATGGTCGCTGTGGCCAAGGCAGCCACCAATCGCCACATCACCCACGAGACCCTCTCTGTTAGTAAGCAGCAAGTCGAGGAAGGCACCTTTCCTGGTCGGTTCTCTTAGTACTTGTACCAAGAAGGTATCGTCCAGATGCTTTGAGGATCTTCTGGACCTGTTTGTACTAGCTGTGTGGTATTCCCAGTTGACATCTGGCAAGTTGAAGTCCCCCATAAGGACAAGGGCAGATGACTTGGAAGCATCCCTTAGCTCCTTAAAGAATAACTCATCCGTGTCATCATCCTGGCTGGGTGGCCTATAGTAGACTCCCACAAGGACATCCGCTTTATTTGTCTGTCCCTTAATCCTTACCCAGAGGCTCTCAACTGTGCCATTGCCAACTGCTACCTCCATGCATTCCAGCCCCTCCACTACATACAATGCCACCCCGCCGCCTCGCCTGCCCTGCCTATCCCTCCTGAAGAGCCTGTAACCATCCATCATGGCACACCAGTCACAGGACTCATCCCACCAGGTTTCGCTTATGCCTATGACATCGTATCTCTGGGACTGGGCCAAGGCATCTAGCTCCTCTTGCTTGTTCCTCAGGCTGCGTGCATTTGTGTAAAAACACTTCAAGTGTGGTTCATTGTGCTTGTTGCCTCGTGGAGCAGCCTGAGGAATCTCACTAGCACTCAGCTCCTCGAACTTTGGCATGCCATCCCGTTGCTCATCGCTGACTAGCCAGGTATTGCCCCTTTCCCCCTTCCAATCTAGTTTAAAGCCCTATCAATCAGCCCTGCTAGCTCCTGGGCAAAAACCCTTTTCCCCTTCTGAGAGAGGTGCATCCCATCGGATGTCATTAGGCCTGGGGATGAATAGACCATCCCATGACCAAAGAACCCAAAGTTCTGCCGATGACACCAGCCTCGTAGCCACGTGTTGATCATCTGGGTCTGCCTGTTCCATTCATTGTTCTTCCCTGCTACCGGAAGGATCGAAGAGAACACCACCTGAACACCTGATCCTTCAACTAACTGCCCCAAGGCTCTGAAATCCCTTTTGATTGGCTTAGGATTTTTCTTTGTTATGTCATCACTGCCAATATGGAGAACTAATAGCGGGTAGTAGTCTGAGGACCTTATCAGACTGGGGAGTTTTCTAGTGATGTCTCTTATCCTTGCCCCAGGGAGGCAGCAGACTTCCCTGTGGGTTGGGTCCAGTCAGCATATGGGACCCTCCGTTCCCCTCAGAAGGGAGTCACCTATGACAACTACCCTTCTTTTTTTCTTGACATGGGTGGTTGTGATGCAGGGGGGAGGCTTCCTAGACAACCCCTCCATCCCAGAAGGACCTGCGTCCGCATCATCGCTTGCCTGCCCATCCGAGCCCAGGTCCTCATACCTGTTGTGTACGGGCACCTGGGAAGGTGAGGCAGGCTGAGAGCAGACTCGCCTGCCGCCCTGAGCAGTAACCTGCTTCCATTCTTGACCGTCACCTGGGTCTCCTCCTTCTGCCTGGTGGCAAGAGGGTAGGGGGTCCTTTGCCTCTTGTGCTGCAGCTGGCTGGTGCATCTGTCTCAGGGATGGTAGAGTACAATTCCACCAGTCAATCTCCTTCTCTGACTCCCTGATACTCCTCAGCCTGGACACCTCCTCTCGAAGCTCCATCACCAGGTTGAGCAGCTCCTTTACTTGGGCACATCTCCCGCAGGTGAGCTCACTGCTGCCGCCACCTACTGACCCGAAACTCGGGCACTCCCTGCAACCCGGGACCTGGACGGCCGCATGTTCCCTCGAAGGCTCTGTTTGGGTGGCTGCATCAGTTCTTGCAGCTGGAGGGGCTGTGAGGGACTCTGAGAGCACAGCTTTTTGCCGGGTGGATACCATGGCTCCTGCTGTTCTTAGCTCCTTATAAGTGGGTAACAGCCTCCATTTGAAGTGGCAGGGCCCTCCCTGCACGAACTGCCGCGCGAACTGCCGTGCCATGCCCTGGCTGACGTGCCACACCCTGTTTGCCCATCCTGGGCAAAAAAAGTGTACAAAGCCAGTCAGAAAAATTTGCTGTTATCAATCAAAACATTTCTGTAATTTTAGAGGATTTTGTTGCATTTTGGTTTTCCACCAAACCAGGGTGAGGAAGGCAACAAAATATTCTTTAAACAACTGGAGGAAGTCTCTATATCACAAACCTTGTTTACTGGGGGGAACTTTAACTTCCCTGACATCTTCTGGAAGGGCAACATGGCAGGATGCAACCAGTCGAGAAGACTTCTGGAGGGTGTAAGGGGTAACTTCTTGATAATGGATTGGCCAACCAAGGGTGAGGCACAGCTGGGTCTCCTATTCAGTAACAGAGAAGATGTGATTGGGAACATGATAATCAGTGTCAGCCTTGGCTGTAGCAACCATAAACTAGTGGAGGTCAAGATCCTGAAGGGAGTGAGGAAAGTGAGTAGCAGACTTTAGCTCATTCAGAACACCGGTAGGTGGGATCCCACGAGAGGCAGCTCTGAAGGGCAAAGGAGATAAAGAAAGCTTGTGAGTCTTTAAGAACAGCATCATCCAAGCTTTTTTTCTTTTACTCAGGAGAAAACAGGCATATCAGGAGAAAAATGCAAAGTTGTGCATTGCTAGTCGTACCTGGGAAGGCAGAGCCCCTACCCTTTGCAACAGTCCAGGCTGGCTACTGGCGGCCTGGACAGCAGCTCTGTGGATAAGTCCCCAGGGCTTTGGAAGACAGCACTGATTATCATGCACAGGAGCGAGTGTCCTGGTTTCAGCTAGGATAGAGTTGATTTTTTTCTTCCTAGTAGCTGGTATAGGGCTGGGTTTTGGATTTAGGATGAGAATAATGTTGATAACACACTGATGTTTTAGTTGTTGCTAAGTAGCGTTTACACTAGTCAAGGACTTTTCAGCTTCCCATGCTCTGCCAGGGGCACAAGAAGCTGGGAGGGGGCACAGCCAGGACAGCTGACCCAGACTGGCCAAAGGGCTATTCCATACCACATGACGTCATGCTCAGTATATAAACTAGGGGAGTTGGCCGGGGGGCAGCAATCACTGCTCGGGGATGTGCTGGGCATTGGTCGGTAGATGGTGAGCGACTGTATAGTGCATCACTTGCTTTGTATATTATTATTGTATTATTATTATTATTATTACTACTACTATTTTATTTTATTTTACTTCAATTATTAAACTGTTCTTATCTCAGCCCACGAGTTTTCTCACTTTCACCCTTCCAATTCTGTCCCCCATCCCACCGAGTGTGGGGGAGTGAGCGAGCGGCTGTGTGGTGCTTAGTTGCTGGCTGGGGTTAAACCACGACAGTCCTTTTTGGTGCCCAAAGTGGGGCACGAAGGGTTTGAGATAATAACAGATTAACCAGAGTGTATTAAGGAATTTGTATCTATTAACAGTTGCCGGTCACAATATTGATTCCTCCGTTCTCGATATTAGTTTACCTGATCTGTACCATGCTCTTGTTTTTGCAGTATGTGTTAAAAAGACTGGTGTTGGGTTTTGCAGTTTGCTGTGCTCTGCAGTGATTAGTGATGTTTTGCCTGGGAGATTTGTTATTAAAACACTGACCTTGAGCACTATCTGGTATTTGGGTTCTGTAGTGAAGCCATTACTGTACTTCAGGTACCACCTCATGGAGACAATTAGCAATTATACCTCTTCCTCTGAGAGGTTTTTTATGGAGGAAATACAGGATGGCACCTTTATTGCTTTCTTCTATGATGCTCCCTCCTTCATTACAACAACTTTTCATTATCTTGAACATCCTTGGGTAGTTAAGATATTTCTATTGGTAGTTCTTGGGAATATTGTTTCAGTTTTGTCTAAGGTTAATAAGCATTTTAAGAATATCATCCAGAGATCTGCCCCAAGGCTGGATAGTTATGAGTGGCAGGGTGTGTGGGATACCATGGGCAAATGCCTAGGACGGTGGGCACCTCCAATGTTTTGGAACTTCACCCCCAAACAAGTGCAGAATCCTGAAAAACTAGTAAAGTATTTGGAAAAAGTATGTTGTAACCCTGGCAACTCCAGAGAGACACAAATCACTGCAACGTGCTGGGGCCTGGCCCATGCCTACCGAGCCCTGTTCAACACTATTCAGAACCCCCAAGGGGAAGAGAAGGTCTCTGGATCTGACAACAAAATGACAGACACTGTGGCTGCGCCAGCCCCAGCAACAGGTGCTGCGGCTACACCAGCCCCGGTGACAGGTGTTGTGGCTACACCAGAGAACCGACCCGTTGCAGTATCAGTTGCCACTATACAGAAGAAAAAATACACAAGAAAATCAACTCGTTTAGTAAGGGTTGATGATGAACCAGGGCCATCACAAGAACAGGAGGAGGAAGAGGCAGAACCCATAAATGAGATGGTAACCACCTGATCTCTGTCCCTGAGTGAGCTGCGAGATATGCAAAAAGTTTTCGGTCGTCGTCCAGGCGAGCACATTGTCACCTGGCTGCTCCGATGCTGGGATAATGGGGCCAGTAGCCTGGAATTAGAGGGTAGGGAAGCCAAGCAGCTGGGATCCCTTTCTAGGGAAGGGGACATTGACAAAGCAATTGGAAAAGGGGCAAAAGTCCTCAGCCTCTGGAGGTGACTCCTGTCAGGCATGAAGGAAAGGTATCCTTTCAAGGAAGATGTTATATGTCACCCAGGCAAGTGGACCACCATGGAGAGAGGTATCCAGTACCTGAGGGAATTAGCTGTGCTGGAGGTGATTTATAATGACCTGGACAATGAGCAGTTACCCAAAGATCCAGATGAAGTCCAGTGCACACGACCCATGTGGAGGAAGTTTGTATGGAGAGCACCAGCATCGTATGCAAACTCATTGGCAATAATGACATGGAAAGATGAAGAGGGACCAATGGTGGATGAAATGGCTGACCAACTCTGACAATACAAAGAAAGTCTCTCTTCCTCCTACGGGCCTGTGTCTCGGCTGTGGAGAAACTGTCCCAGAAGGTCCAGCAACTCAAAGAGGATATGTCCTACTCCTCACCTGTATGGACCAGTATCTCAGCCATTAGGAGTAGGCGTCCCTCTGTTCAAGAGAGAAGATATAGTGGATACACACCATGGGCCACCCTGCGGTTTTGTCTGCGTGACCACGGAGAGGACATGAGGAAGTGGGATGGAAAAATCTACCTCGACCCTAGAGGCACGAATACGTGAGTTGCAAGGAAAAACAACTGCAAAAGGGGGTTCTCCCAGGAAAACTGCTGCTCCAGTTTCCAGTGAGCAGTTCCCCAGACAGAGTAGAAGGGCTGATTTTGCTTCCGATCTCAATAAAGGGACTTTTGATTCGCATTTACAAGAAGTGAGTAACGAATGCTATGACCAGGACTAGAGGGGCCCTGCCTCCAGCCAGGTGGAGGAAAGGGACAACCGGGTGTACTGGACTGTGTGGATTCAATGGCCTGGCACATCAGACCCACAGGAGTATAAGGCTCTAGTGGACACCGGTGCACAGGGTACCCTAACGCCATCAAGCTATAAAGGGGCAGAACCCATCTGCATTTCTGGAGTGACAGGGGGATCCCAACAGCTGACTGTATTGGAGGCTGAAGTGAGCTCAACCGGGAAGGAGTGGCAGAAGCAACCCATTGTGACTGGCCCAGAGGCCCCGTGCATCCTTGGCATAGACTACCTCAGGAGAGGGTATTTCAAAGACCCAAAAGGGTACTGGTGGGCTTTTGATATAGCTGCCTTGGAGAGGGAGGAAATTAAACAGCTGTCCACCTTGCCTGGTCTCTCAAAGGACCCTTCTATTGTGGGGTCACTGAGGGTCAAAGAACAACAGGTGCCAGTCACTACCACAACGGTGCAGCGGCAGCAATATCGCACCAACTGAGACTCCCTGATTCCCATCCATAAGCTGATTCGTCGACTGGAGAGCCAAGGAGTGATCAGCAAGACTCGCTCACCTTTTCACAGTCCCATATGGCCAGTTCAAAAGTCTAATGGAGAGTGGAGACTAACAGTAGGCTATCGAGGCCTGAACAAAGTCATGCTGCTGCTGAGTGCTGCTGTACTGGACATGCTAGAAATTCAATACGAACTGGAGTCACAGGCAGCCAAGTGGTATGCCACCATTGATATTGCTAATGCGTTTTTCTCTATCCCTTTGGCAGCAGAGTGCAGGCCACAGTTTGCTTTCACTTGGAGGGGCGTCCAGTACACCTGGAATTGACTGCCCCAGGGGTGGAAACACAGCCCCACCATTTGCCATGGACTGATCCAGGCTGCACTGGAACAGGGTGGGGCTCTGGAACACCCGCAATACATTGATGACATCATTGTGTGGGGCAACACAGCAGAAGAGGTTTTTTGATAAAGGGAAGAAAATAGTCCAAATCCTTCTGGAGGCCGGCTTTGCCATAAAACAAAATAAGGTCAAGGGACCTGCATAGGAGATCCAGTTCTTAGGAATAAAATGGCAGGATGGACGTCGTCAGATCCCAATGGATGCAATCAACAAAATAACAGCCATGTCTCCACCAACCAGCAAAAAGGAAACACAAGCTTTCTTGGGCATTGTGGGTTTTTGGAGAATGCATATTCCAAATTACAGTCTGATCGTAAGCCCTCTCTACCAGGTGACCCAGAAGAAGAACGATTTCAAATGGGGCCCTGAGCAACAACAAGCCTTTGAACCAATTAAACAGGACACAGTCCATGCAGTAGCCCTTGGGCCAGTCTGGGTAGGGCAAGATGTTAAAAATGTGCTCTACACTGCAGCCATGGAGAATGGCCCTACCTGGAGCCTCTGGCAGAAAGCACCAGGGGAGATTCGAGGTTGACCCCTAGGGTTTTGGAGTCAGGGATACAGAGGATCCGAGGCTGGCTATACTCCAACTGAAAAAGAGATATTGGCAGCATATGAAGGGGTTCGAGCTGCTTCGGAAGTGGTTGGTACTGAAGCACAGCTCCTCCTGGCAACCCAACTGCCAGTGCTGGGCTGGATGTTCAAAGGGAGGATCCCCTGTACGCATCATGCAACTGATGCTACATGGAGTAAGTGGGTCGCACTCATCACACAACGGGCTCGAATAGGAAACCCCAGTCGCCCAGGAATCTTGGAAGTGATCATGGACTGACCAGAAGGCAAAGATTTCAGAATATCGCCAGAGGAGGAGGTGACGCGTGCTGTGGAGGTCCCACTGTATAATAAACTACCAGAAAATGAGAAGCAATATGCCCTGTTCACTGATGGGTCCTGTCGTCTTGTGGGGAAGCATCGGAGGTGGAAAGCTGCTGTATGGAGTCCTGTACGACAAGTTGCAGAAACTGCTGAAGGCAGTTTGCAGAGGTGAAAGCCATCCAGCTGGCTTTAGATATTGCTGAATGAAAAAAGTGGCCAATGCTCTATCTCTATACTGACTCATGGAGGGTGGCAAATGCCCTGTGGGGGTGGTTACAGCAATGGAAGCAGAGCAACTGGCAGCTCAGAGGCAAACCCATCTGGGCTGCCGCATTATGGCAAGATATTGCTGCCTGGGTAGAGAACCTGGTTGTAAAAGTACATTACATAGATGCTCACGTACCCAAGAGTTGGGCCACTGAAGAACATCAAAACAACCAGCAGGTGGATCAGGCTGCTAAGATTGAAGTGGCTCAGGTGGGTCTGGACTGGCAACAGAAGGGTGAATTATTCCTAGCTCAGTGGGCCCATGACACCTCAGGCCATGAGGGAAGAGATGCAACCTATAGATGGGCTCGTGGGTGGACTTGACGATGGAAACTATTGCACAGGTTATCCATGAATGTGAAACATGTGCTGCAATCAAGCAAGCCAAGCAGTTCAAGCCTCTCTGGTATGGAGGACGATAGCTGAAATATCAATATGGGGAGGCCTGGCAGATTGATTAGATCACATTCCCACAAACCCGCCAAGGCAAGCGCCATGTGCTTACAATGGTGGAAGCAACCACCGGATGGCTGGAAACATATCCTCTGCCCCATGCCACTGCCCGGAACACTATCCTGGGCCTTGAAAAGCAAGTCCTATGGCAACATGGCACCCCAGAAAGAATTGAGTCAGATAACGGGACTCATTTCCGAAACAGCCTCATAGACACCTGGGCCAAAGAGCATGGCATTGAGTGGGTATATCACATCCCCTATCATGCACCAGCCTCCAGGAAAATCGAACAATAGAGTGGACTGTTAAAGACTACACTGAGAGCAATGGGTGCTGGGACATTCAAACATTGGGACACACATTCAGCAAAGGCCACCTGGTTAGTCAACACTAGGGGATCTGCCAATCGAGCTGGCCCTGCCCAATCAAGACTTTTACATACTGTAGAGGGGGATAAAGTCCCTGTAGTGCACATAAAAAAATATGACGGGGAAGACAGTCTGGGTTACTCCTGCCTCAGGCAGAGGTAAACCCATTCGTGGGATTGCTTTTGCTCAAGGACCTGGGTGCACTTGGTGGGTGATGTGGGAGGATGGGGAAGTCCAATGTGTACCTCAAGGGGATTTGATTTTGGGTGAAAATAGCCAATGAACTGAATTGTATGATGTTAGTTGCTATATAATACTGGATGCGATCACTTCTATGATTACTATGTGCCATATCAACAGTATACAGTAAGAATTGCCCAGATTAATGAAGAATGAACTTTGAGGAAACTGAGCAAAGTGCAGAGGTGATGGAACCAGAACTGGCTTCAGCATGCAACAATCCACCACCACACACCATCTCTCCTGCCCTGAAAGACTGTTATGACAGATGAAGCCCAAAGGCATGAACTAAATGAACTCAATGAACATTTTAGAGGGATAGCCCATAGACTAAGGAAATGATCCATATGTCCATATATATATGTATATATCTCAAAAGACTGGAAAAGTGGTGGTGATTAATTGGAATGTATTGGAAGGTGTAAGACCTGGGCATGACGTATATGGTATGGAATAAGGGGTGGATACTGTCCTGGTTTCATGTGGGATAGAGTTAATTTTCTTCCTAGTAGCTGGTATAGTGCTGTGTTTTGGATGTAGGATGAGAATAATGTTGATAATACACTGATGTTTTAGTTGTTGCTAAGTAGTGCTTACACTAAGTCAAGGACTTTTCAGCTTCTCATGCTCTACCGACTGAGAAGGTTGGAGATACACAAGAAGCTGTGATCCAAATATATTTGTCTCAAAAACACCACACAGTTTCTCTGATTACAAACATCTATTATAATTTCTGTTACTTTAATGCTTAGGAGCTCCAGCCATGGACCAAAGCCCCGTTTTGCTGGGAACTGTATGGGCCTTTAACAAGAAAGCAATCCCTGTCCCTGCAGTATGAGGCAAAGGGAGGAAAGGAAAGGAGAAAGTTAAAGACATACGGATGGCGAGATGCACAATAGCCTCAGTATATCAGCAGCCCAACCATCATCAAGAGGGCTATTGGCCCTGCTAAAAAGTCTGTCCCCATCTTTCTTATAAGCCCCCTTTAAGTATTGGAAGGCTGCAATAAGGTCTCCCTGGAGCCTTCTCTTCTCCAGGCTGAACAACCCCAGCAGAGTAGAGGGGCAGAATCACCTCCCTCAACCTGCTGGCCACGCTTCTTTTGATGCAGCCCAGGATACGGTTAGCTTTCTGGGCTGCAAGACCACATTGCTGGCTCATGTCCAGCTTTTTGTCTATCAGTACCCCCAAGTCCTTCTTGGCAGGGCTGCACACAATTCCTTCATCCCCCAGCCTGTACTGATTGCCCTGACCCAGGCGCAGGACCTTGCACTTGTCCTTGTTGAACCTCATGAGGTTCACACAGGCCCACCTCTCCAGCCTGTCCAGGAGATGGTAGCGAGTGTTTCTTCAGGCAGCAACAGCTGCCTGATGTCACCTTTTAGGGTCGTTAATTTTGTAAACAGGATCCCAGCTCTCTGGTGCTGGGTGCTATGAAAATTAAATTTCTTCTTCCATCAACAGGTGAGCTCTTGGGTGAAAGCCTCAGACAGAAATATATCAGATTTAATGTTTGCCATGAGCTTACAAGATCCTCCACATCCTTCTTTGTTTAAGTACAGATTAGGTATAGCTGATGCTCCTATAGGAACAGACTAAATGACCTCTCTTTCAGTCCTGTTATCTAGGATTTCCCTTTGCTGTTTAAAGAAATCATCCCAGGAAAGCTGGTGGGAGAGTATTCTTAAAGTGCTCTCTCATTATCTGCTTTCTCAAGTATCTGGTATGTTCTTGAGCCCACTGAAAACTGTTAAATTCCAGCACTTCAATGTTACCAATATTGCCTCATCTGTGTCTGGAATACAGGCATTCTTAGGTTTTTCTTCCTTATCCTGTTACATAATCACATTAAAGAATATAAAGATATAAATATGTTGACAGTAGTCTCAGAGCCCAAGATTTGCTGACCTTGGATGTCTTCCTAGTGTTATGGTTCTCAGATAAGTGGCATAGAGCCGAATGCAACAATATGGGCAGAAAGAAGTAAACATACGTATTCCTTGTACAGAGAAACCCACTGGGGATATACTTGAACTTAATTTTGTATAAACAGAAGTAGCTAAGAAGATAAAATAAGTGCAAAGAATATCACAAGCTCCCGAAGATATCATACACTCCTAAAAAGAGACTTGGAAGCAGCAGGCAGGCTACATTTAGGATTGCCTTGAAAGTATGTGTGTGGGAAATCTGGTGAATGGTCTGCAAAGGTGGAACTGCTGTGGGGACAGGAGTAGAGGCACACTAGGAACAGTGGAAGAAGGACAAGCTCCAACACCCTATAGTGAAACAGAGAGCGCCTGTTTAGATACTAAATATGATAATATAGAGATCATTACATATAGAGTTATATGAGGTCAGCAAGAGGAAAGTTAGATAACTCTGGCCATTGTGCTTGGATGTGTGGGCAGGTAACACTGCTCAAATTTGAAAAAATGATCAGGAGTTCATTTCTGGCTATGCTATTTTCATTAAATGCCACCAACTACCTCATAGCTTTAGATTTCCCTTTCAGTGATGCAAAACTAGATGGAAGCTGATGAAGCAAACATCTCAGAAGAACATGGCAGAGGAAACTACCCTCCTCCTGTTCACCTGGAAGGTGGCGTGCCTAGAAGTTAGGCATGGTGTGACTGGATGATCCTTCCTAATACCCACACTATGTTCTGCCCACTCTGTAGAGAAAATAGTGGCAGAGCTCACATCCATCAAGTCACTGTTCATACAAGTTATGGCCATTTAGGAACACAGAGAAGGACAGGCTTAGTTTTCACATGCTGCACTGTATACTGACCAAAAAGGAGGAAAGTTAGAACTGATGATCACTGAGACAAAAGAAAGACAGGCAACTTCTTGTCTTGTTCATATCTTTTTCATTTTCCTGAGGACAGAACTCTGCTCTAAGATCTGCTGATCCTATCTCCATTTTGACATTTTGCTCTCTGCGTATATATGGGAACATTACCGTAAATATGGAGGTCATGTACTGAAGAGTAATCTACAAGGCCAGCAAAGAGCAGAATGTTGCAATGGCTCAAGAAAGATCGTTTTGGGGGGTTACTACCAGGATATTTTTATATTTCACAGTCAATATGAAAGGAAAAAATGTTACAGCTTTGTTTAGGTATAAACAGTTCTTTTGTTGAAATAAATAAAATTATCTCATTTTCTGTAGGCCAGATAAATATTGTTTTCAAGCATCAAGCCTGAATAAACAGCAGACTCTTCTCATTCAGAGGTGAAATCATAAATTGTTTTCCCTCCTTAAATGTCCCCCAACTTTTTGAAATGACATCACCTGCGCATTCATCAAAGCTCTGTATTTGGCATAATTTTTTTCTGGTTTGACAAAAATTAAGCAATGACTTGAATATGGTCTAATTTGTAGAAAAAAAATTACTTAAAAAAATACATGTGTTTTAAATTTGTTTTGGAGGCTTAGTAGAATAAAAGTTTTTATGCCATTGTTTCCATACTTCTTTTCCCCCCCTTATTTTTTTTTTTTTAAATGGCTTGTGTAGGATCAGAAATGTTTTCTTATTGAGCAATCTGCAAATCAAGAGAATAAACTGCTCAGAAATGTCCGTGTTTTCCCAATAATCTTGTTTGGGGGAAAGGATGTTTGTTCGGGCCTCTGCCACAGTTTCTGCCCAGTGGGTGGGTCAGCTGTGCTGAGAGTATCTCTCTGAACAGCTCTTGAGCAGATCAGGGCTGAGAGGCCCATGCAAATGTCCCTACAGCTGGCAAGAGGTGTTTCCTAGATGCAGGATTGGGCCTGATTCACAGTGCTCAGCTTTACTCCTGAGTTTAAACCCACCTTTCCTTTGCAAAAGGGGATGGCTTGAGTCTCAGGGGCTGCTACTGGACTAAGGGGCCTTGTCTAAATCCTGCTGAGGGTGGGAAGGATCCATTGGCTCAGCAGGCATTAGACATACACCTTGGCATGGGTGGAGAGGCCAGCGTGTGTTTAAGTGGCTTGGGCGCAAGCATGCTGGGCATGTCTAGCCATTTGCCTGCTGGGGCAGCTGTCTGCTAGTGCGGATGAGTGGCTGTGTCCCTGCTGACCAAGTCATGCCTGTGCCCTGTTGTCATGCTAGCAGGAGGTTTTTCCTGGAGCAGCAGCAGGAGCTCACTGGGCATCCTTCTCTCCACCTGGAGGAATCTCCTCTAGCTGGCAGGGTCTGCAGATAGGAGGCACAGTGCCCTTCCGTCCTCTACCTTCTGGCACCAGTGAAGGGAAGTAACAAACAATTCACTAGCCTAAATAAATATCTAGATTAACTTTTGGGTGCCAATATAGCTTAACATGGGAAAAGTCCAAACTTCACCACTCAGTTTTTCTTGGTAATTAGATAATAAACATAAGCTTTTATTTTTGCTGATTACTTTTTAGTTTGTGTAACATTAGTGGACAATAGAAGACAGACTGTGAGCAAGTAACATTCCTGTACTAAATTAATTAAGGAGGCCAGGCTGGAATTATGTAATCTTCATTCCTCAAAACTGAGAGCTTGGTAAAATAATTCTTTTCATAGCAGCTTAAGATTGGACCCAGAAGGCCAGCTTATTGCTGGAGTTAATGAAAACAATATCACTGCTCTGTATTCCTGTTTAAAGTCAGAAGGCTAAAAGCTGTAGACTCACTGGACCAGATTTTTCCTCTTGCTTACACTTTATAACATAAGAACTGTTGCAGTGAATCAGAGCAAAAATCAAACTAGCTAAGCCTCATCTCCAATAGTGACCAATACTTGATGTTTAAAAAGGGCATAAGAAACAGAGCATGCTAAGAAAGGTCTTTCCTTCTGCATTTTTTTACTGCTCTTAGCTGAAGCTTGGGCCAAAGTTTGGACTTTGTCAAGGCTCCATCAAGCAGTAGAGTTCAATAGCCACCTGCAGAGCTGCCTTTAACATCTCAGTAACCCCATGAACTTCACTGGATTTACTCCTGCTTCTGGAGAGGGATGCCTTGGCTGCATGTAACTACATTTATAGCAGTTTACTGTCAGGATAGCTGAACCAGCTTTTCACTGTCCAGTTCCCTGACTCAGAGTGGCCTTCACTGTTACTTGTGTGCAAGAGCACGTGGGTACAATGCCGTTAAACGATTAAAGAGCCAAAACAGTATTTTTAAAAGAAGAATTTGGCACACGTGGCTAACTTCATATTTAGGTATCTACTTGTTCTTTCTTAGGCCCTTATATCCCTGGGCATTGAGATCTGCACATGATTTTGTGATAGTCTAGAAAACTCTTGCATCGGAGATGCCCAGGCTCATGTCCAGCAGTGAGTTAGCATTACTCCACCTTTGGCTGTTTGTACCTGTCTTTCTTCTGCTTCTCTTCATTTTTCTTTGGGTCAGGGAGGAGAAATCAACTTCAGACATTTGACTTACTAGAGATGAAGTTCCATATACAGTTAATGGAAACAGAAAAGATCACAGGAGGATGGGGAAGGACAGGGAGCAACACAAAACAGCTTAGAGACAGTAGCTGATGAGCGCCTTTTGAATTAGACTCTTTCTTTGTGGCCAGTATTCCTAGGGTGTTACGTTTGGGTGGGCAAATATCCAGGATGGATGATAGACCTCTGGTTGAATTATGTCTTTTGACAGGAGAGGGTATGTTAATTCATGGTGAGAGCTAAGGCTCTTTTTTAAAAAATAAAAACTGGTAGGTTTCATGGCTGAACTGGAGAAGGCAAAATGAAATTTTGCTTTTGAGGATGAAATTCATGTACCTATAATCTGGCTACATCTTTCACTCCTGTTTGCTGTTTTGATTAATTTTTATTTGTACATTGTAATCAGATTGACTTCTGCATAAATACTTTCTTTTAATTGTATTTGCACAAGATAAGGTTTCATTCCAGTGGGCTGTCGGACAGTGACATGTTGGACCATGTACACGGGCAATCTTTCTGCATGTTGAATAGGACAAACCAGGCACTTGCCATTTTCCATATAGGTAACCATACAAAAAATAAAGTTTGTTTTTCCTGTGGGAAGAGGACTAACACTGAGTTTATGTAGCAGAGACACTGCCAATAGTGGAGTTTGGGTTGATGGCATGTATAGCCAGAATGTACTGCTTTTTGTCTATCATTGCTCCACAAGGGTAGAGAGCTTCATAAGAAACTTTTATACTAAAATATGCAGAGGACTTGCTTATTGCAGTAAATGTCTCAAATAACTGGAAGAAATTACATATATACTTGTCCTGTGAATTTTTCTAAAATTCTAAATAAAAACTGACTCATTATTTTAGAGCTGGCATCAGCTTTTTTTTTGCCTTTTTTTTTTTTTTCCTTAAAGCATTATGTTCCTTATTTTAGAACTGGACAATAAGTGACATGGGCATTTGGAAAAGATTATTATCAAGAGGCAACTGGTCAATTTTGAACATACTAATCATGGTTACATTTTGTAAAAACAAACACTATTATTCTTGTTCTCAGCAAAAAACATGAAGAAAGTGCTAAGACATGTGGTGGTAGTGATTTCATAAACCCCAGATTAAATTTTAAAAAAATGAGAAGCACAAGGGGAACATGGAAAAAAGTAAGTGCTTAATGAGCAAAAAGACACAGAAGCAGTGCTAGCTGACACTGCAGCAACTGAGAAAAGTGGGCCAAGAAATAACTGAGAGGGAAAAAAAGGACATTTGTCAAATATGAATCCTGGTGGAGGAAAAGCAAGGACATGTGGCATGAAGCAGTTGTCAGAATCTAAAGTCAGATGAGTAGGAAGATATGTGACAGAACAGAAAAAGAGAAATTAAAGGGGTAAGTGGTGTGTCTCTGAAGGGAAGTCTCATGATGGAGGACTGAACTAGGAAGAAGAAAGTACTTAGGATACGGTATGGTCCTGATGTAACAGGAATAATTAGATTATGAATTAACAGTCCTCTTTGTCTTTATTCTTTTTAATGTGTTTTTAAACATGATTTATCCATTTAATAAAACAGTTTATATTTTTTAAATGAAACAGATGCTTTCTAAAGCAAAAATTTAGGAGTAATGTTGGACCATAGCAGTGTTTTGTAGTAGACCTTATATTTCATGTATTCATTTGTCCCTTCTTTGAGATGATGCATGCCAATGTTTGAGGGACAGTGTGCTAGCGAGGTCCTTCGGTCTGCCATGTCAGTGGAGGTAGGGGATGGAGAGCCATGCAGCAGCAAAGACGCAAGGGCTATGAATGTGTTAGAAACCATGGAAGCACCTGAGAATGGTCACATAGGAATTAGGGCTTGTCCCCCCAAAAAGGTGGCAGGATTAATAGACCAAATGAAGTGCATCTACGCCAATGCATGCAGCATGGGCAACAAACAGGAGGAGCTGGAAGACATTGTGCAGCAGGAAATCTATGACATAGTTGCCATTACGGAAACATGGTGGGATGACTCACACAACTGGAGTGCTGCAATGGATGGCTACAAGCTCTTCAGAAGGGATAAGCAAGGAAGGAGAGGCAGTAGGGTAGCCCTGTATGTTAGGGAATGTTTTGATTGTCTAGAGCTTGACGATGGTGACGATGGGGTTGAGTGTTTATGGGTAAGAATCCCAACAAGGCCAACAAGGCAGATATGATGGTGGGAGTCTGTTATAGACCACCCAACCAGGATGAAGAGGCGGACGAAATATTCTATAAGCAGCTGGGAGAAGTCTCACGATCGCTAGCCCTTGTTCTCGTGGGGGACTTCAACTTACCAGATGTCTGTTGGAAATACAATACAGAGGAGAGGAAACAGCCTAGGAGGTTCCTGGAGTGTGTGGAAGATAACTTCCTGACACAGCTGGTGAGGGAGCCAACTAGGGAAGGGGCTCTGCTGTACCTGTTGTTTGTGAACAGAGAAGGACATGTGGGTGATGTGATGGTTGGAAGCCGTCTTGGGCATAGCGATTGTGAAATAAGAGAGTTTTCAATTCTTGGAGAAGTAAGGAGGGGGGTCAGCAGAACTGCTACCTTGGACTTCTGGAGGGCAGACTTTGGCCTGTTTAGGGGCCTGGTTGACAGAGTCCCTTGGGAGGCAGTCCTGAAGGGCAAAGGAGTCCAGGAAGGCTGGACATTCTTCAAGAAGGAAATCTTAAAGACGCAGGAGCAGGCCATCCCCATGTGCCGAAAGATGAGCAGGCGGGGGAGAAGACTGGCCTGACTGAACAAAGAGCTTTGGCTGGAACTCAGGAATAAAAGGAGAGTTTATGACCTTTGGAAGAAGGGGTAGGAAACTCAGGAGGACAAGGATGTCGAGAGGTTATGCAGGGAGAAAATTAGAAGGGCCAAAGCCCTGCTACAACTTAATCTGGCTACTGCAACAAAACAACAGAAGACAGCAAAAAATGTTTCTACAAATACATTAACAACAAAAGGAGGGCTAAGGAGAATCTCCATCCTTTATTGGATGTGGGGGAAACATAGTGACAAAGGATGAGGAAAAGGCTGAGGTACTTAATGCCTTCTTTGCCTCAGTCTTTAATGGTAAGACCAGTTGTTCTTGGGGTACCCAGCCCCCTGAGCTGGAAGACAGGGATGGGGAGAAGAATGAAGCCCCCATAATCCAAGGGGAAATGGTTAGCGACCTGATACACCACTTACTTAGACAAACATAAGTCTATGGGGCCAGATGGGATCCACCCAAGGGTACTGCAGGAGCTGACAGAAGTGCTCACCAAGCCACTTTCCATCATTTACCAGCAGTCCTGGCTAACCGGGGAGGTCCCAGCTGACTGGAGGTTAGCAAATGTGATACCCATCTACAAGAAGGGTTGGAAGGAGGACCTGGGGACCTAGAGGCCTGTCAGCCTGACCTTGATGCCGGGGAAAGTTATGGAGCAGATCATCCTGAGTGCGATCACACAGTACGCACAGGACAACCCGAGGATCACGCCCAGTCAGCATGGGTTTATGAAAGGCAGGTCCTGCTTCACTAACCTGATCTCCTTCTATGACAAGGTGACCCGCTTAGTGGATGAGGGGAAGGCTGTGGATGTTGTCTACTTGGACTTTAGTAAGGCCTTTGACACTGTCTCCCACAGCATTCTCCTGGAGAAGCTGGCTGCTCACGGCTTGGATGGGCGCACTCTGCGCTGGGTAAAAAAATGGCTGGACAGCCGAGCCCAGAGAGTGGTGGTGAATGGAGTCAAATCCAGTTGGCGGCTGGCCACAAGTGGTGTTCCCCAAGGCTCAGTGTTGGGGCTGGTCCTGTTCAATATCTTCAGTGATGATCTGGATGAGGGGATTGAGTGCACCCTCAGGAAGTTTGCAGATGACACCAAGTTGGGTGGGAGTGTTGATCTGCTGGATGGTAGAAAGGCCCTACAGAGGGACCTGGACAGGCTGGATGGATGGGCCGGGGCCAACTGCATGAGATTCAACAAGGCTAAGTGCCGGGTCCTGCCCTTGGGTCACAACAACCCCATACAACGCTACAGGATTGGGAAAGAGTGGCTGGAGAGCTGCCTGGCAGAAAAGGACCTGGGGGTGCTGGTTGACAGCCGCCTGAACATGAGCCAGCGGGGTGCCCAGGTGGCCAAGAAGGCCAATGGCATCCTGGCTTGTATCAGGAATAGTGTGGCCAGCAGGACCAGGGCGGTGATAGTGCCCCTGTACTCGGCATTGGTGAGGCCGCACCTCGAGTACTGTGTTCAGTTTTGGGCCCCTCACTACAAGAAGGACATCGAGGTGCTGGAGGGTGTCCAGAGAAGGGCAATGAAGCTGGTGAAGGGTCTGGAGCACAAGTCTTATGAGGAGTGGCTGAGGGAGCTGGGGTTGTTTAGTCTGGAGAAAAGGAGGCTGAGGGGAGACCTTATCGCTCTCTACAACTACCTGACAGGAGGTTGTAGCGAGGTGGGGATCGGTTTCTTCTCCCAAATAAAAAGCGATAGGACAAGAGGAAATGGCCTCAAATTGCGCCAGGGGGGATTTAGATTGGATATTAGGAAGAATTTCTTCACTGAAAGGGTAGTCAGGCACTGGAACAGGCTGCCCAGAGAAGTGGTTGAGCCCCCATCCCTGGAGGTATTTAAAGGACGTGTAGACGTGGTGCTCAGGGACATGGTTTAGTGGTGGACTTGGCAGTGTTAGGTTAACGGTTGGACATGATGATCTTAAGGGTCTTTTCCAACGTAAACGATTCTATGATTCTATGTTCTTTCTTTGTTAATCTTTCATTTCCATCTTTCACCTTCTGCATTTGTGAGTTCCACTGGGAGAATCCAGAAAAGTTTGGAGAAACGGCTGACATGGGGTGAGCGGTGGACGTTGTCTACTTGTACTTCTCCAAGGCCTTCGATACGTTTCCCCACAGCCTCCTCCTGGAGAAACTGATGTGTTATGTCTTGGACAATTGGTCTGTGCAGTGGGTGAGGAATTGGCTGACGGGCCGCACCCAAAGGGTGGTGGTAAATGGCTGTTTTTCAAACTGGCAACCCGTCACAAGTGGGGTCCCCCAGGGATCGATATTGGGCCCAACATTATTCAATATCTTCATAAGTGATCTGGATAACGGGATCAAGTGTAGCCTGATGAAGTTTGCAGAAGACACCAAATTGAGTGGGGAAGTAGACACTCTGGAAGGCAGAGCCACCCTGCAGGAAGATCTGGATAGGCTGGAAGAGTGGGCTAACAGGAACCTTATGAAGTTTAACAAGGACAAGCGTAAGGTCTTGCACCTGGGAAAACATAATCCAGGAGTGCAGCTCAGACTGGGATCCACCTGGCTGGAGAGCAGCTCTGTGGAAAGGGACCTGGGGGTCCTGGTGGACAGGAAGCTCAATATGAGTGAACAGTGTGCTGCTGTGGCCAAGAAGGCCAATAGGATGCTGGGTTGCATCAACAAGGGCATCACCAGCAGAGATAAAGAAGTCATTATCCCTCTCTACTCAGTGCTTGTCAGGCCACACCTGGAATACTGTGTACAGTTCTGGTCCCCGTTATACAAAAAAGATGTGGACAGGCTGGAGGGGGTCCAGAGAAGGGCCACCAAGATGATCAAGGGTCTGGGAAGCCTGCCGTATGAGGATAGGCTGAGAGAGCTGGGCTTGTTCAGCCTTGAGAAAAGGAGGCTTAGAGGTGATCTCATCACCATGTACCAGTACTTAAAGGGGAGCTACAAAGAAAATGGAGACTCCCTTTTTACAAGGAGTCACATGGTGAGGACAAGGGGTAACGTGTACAAGTTACTCCCAGGGAGATTCTGATTGGACACGAGAGGAAAATTTTTCACAATGAGAACAGTCAATCATTGGAATAATCTCCCCAGGGAAGTGGTTGACTCCGCTACGCTGAACACGTTTACGACTCAGCTGGACATGGTGCTGGGCCATCTCGTCTAGATTGTGCTAGAAAGGTTGGACCAGATGATCCTTGAGGTCCTGTCGAGGACTGTTATGGAACCAGAATTGTCTCGACATTGCCGTTCTATCGCCATCTTCTGGTTTCGACATCCAGCCCCTGACGAAACCACCACAGGATGCCCATGCAGAGACCAGGACAGGAAAGGCGGGACCATGAACTGCACGCACGCCTGCGCAGAGACCAGGGCGCGAAAAGCAGAAGCGCAAACTGCATGTATGCAGACCCGTTCTGCGCATGTGCATGGCCACATAAAAGGACTGCATGTGCCTTTTGAGGTCTCTCTTCGCCCTCTGCTCCTCTCTTTTCTCTTCTCGTTCTTCCCCGCGCACCTCCTTGGAAGCTGCTCCTGCGGACACAGAGACTGGACCGACTGGACCTTTGATCGACGGGACAATGCCGGACTCGGAGTGGCGGTAGCTAGTTCCCCTACATGGCTTTTTTCTCACCCGCCTGAGCACGCTCTTTCTATTTTTCTCTCTTTTTCTCTCTCTCTCTTTTTTTTTTTTCTTCCCCCCCCCCCCCCCCCCCATCTCCCTACCCGGTCCTCACCCCTTCGTTCGCCAAAATAAAGTCAAAAGGTTGTACGGCATTTGACCTCGTTTGCGTCTTAATCTCGTCCTTGGGATCGTATCGAAACCTCTCCCAGCATTGGATCGGGACAGGTCCCTTCCAACCTGGTATTCTATGATTCTATGATTCTATGAAACACTTTAGATTTTTTCTCTTCCTCCCCAACTTACAGTCTAATGAAGCACAGATACAGTCTCTTTTATAAGATATAAGTTTTGAATGTGAAATCAAAGACTAAATGGGGAAAATATCTAGTAAGTGGGGAAACTATGTAATTGTGTGACCATCACTGTCAGAAAGTTCTGCTTTTGAAACGCATTCTTGTGTGCTTGCCTCCAATCTGTCCGTCTTTGTTCTCTTTTCTCTAAGTGCCTGCAAAGGAAGAATGGTTTGAGAATAACTTTGAGTTAGTAAGTAGTGAATTATGCCCTGTCATAATTTGGGTCCTAGAGAGGTGGCTTTCTCAAGCCATCTCTTTTCCTTGCTTCACCCTGACGTGGCCATTGACTGTTCAGCAGCATTGCTTCAGAGCATTCAAAAAACCAGCTTCTTAAATCCACATGAAAGCTCCAGTCTAGAGAGCTAAATATTCAGAAAGTTTTGGATTAAACAGGTTACAGAAGAAAGCTCTGTTTCTACAGTAACCAGAAACGGTTATAGTAGAACTCCTTTGACTTTAGAGAAGCCACAAGGAATTAGAGAGTGGTCGTTTCCTGAGGGAATTCCAAAAAAGGGTGTCTAACTCCTGTATGTACCTTTGAAACTCTTAAATACCATCTATCCCTCATAAAACTTATGTATTTCAGTTATATCCATCAACAGTGCACTGATGTCAGGTTGAATCCTGAAACTCCAAAATAAGGAAAACTTTGCAGTACCAAGCATCTGGCCAAGAAGAAATCCCAAGATTTGGACCACAGCAGTATCCTGCCAGTAGCTTAGCAAAGTGCAGCAGAAGCAGTAACTCTTCATGGTAAATTGAGAAGACACCAAAGCTGCCCAGTAGCTAGCAACCAAGGCAACATCATTAAATGTAGCCACAGTAACTAAAAGCTGAGATGATGCCAATTATGTAACCACAGTATCCACAGTAGCTAGTGAGCAAGGCAGCAGCAGTAACACAGACTGAGTTCCAGTCGTGCTGATGTCTTTTGATTGCCTGTTGACATGAACTACAAGAAAAACAGAGAGATTTGGTATTTCTTAAATAGCCTGTTACCTGTATTGACAGTATAGCTATGTAAACCCAGGTCCTTCCTCAGCCAATGAGGAATGGTGCCTACAACATATAAAGCCTGGGATAAAATATAGGACTGCATGTGTATAGGAATACAATGTGGGTTTTAGTGCTTAAAGTCCAATTTCATGTATTTATGAGAAAATGATTAGTTAAACTTTTTTCCCCCTCTTATATTTGAATGGCATAATTACTTCCATTACAAATAAACATAATGCATTCAATATATTCTATGATCAATAGCTAAAAAGAATAATTCACTCATTTAGTGACACATCCTCAGTATGGATACTACAGTAGAAACTGCATCTGGTATGATTTCAGATAGAATTGTATCAAGATCATATTTTGAGAGGTATAAAACCACACAGCTAGGTCAAATCCTGTCTCATCAATAAGTCCTCATTATTATGATTAGATTTTAAGATTCAGTATTGAGTAACCTAGTTAACAACTGAAAATAACACTTAAGCACAAACAGAACTAGAAACAAGTTTATTTATCTTTAGCCATCTTGGTGTTCCTGTTTCTTTTTCAGGCTGACATATACATTTACACACTTGCCTTATTTATATATATACACACGGGACAGTATGTGCCAAGCTGGTTGGTGCTCAACAAGTCCCAAGGCACCAGTAAATATCAGCCTAAAACTGTGGTGTCCAGTTGTCTGAGTTCTGTGAGTGATACATGAGTGAATGGAGTGTCTTTTCTATTGCTGAGTTAAAACCTCACCATCTTTTAAATACTAGATCAGGATATAGTAAGAGGTGATGATTTGAGATACCTTCCTCCTGCAAATACATTTGGAAAGATTGTGCTGGAGACAACAGGCTTTAATATGCTCTTAGAGAATTATGCATTCAGGGTTTCAGTCATATTTATTCATATTATATATAGGAAAAAATGTAATGTTGAAAAAAGTTTTTTTAAAGTGTATTGTATAGTTTAGTAGTTTTGTAGGCTTTGATGAGGTCTAGTTGATCAGTTCTAATATAAAAAACATTGCAGTAGAGTAAATAAAACAAGAATCAAAATAATTCCTTTTCTAGATTTTTTTTTAAGCTGCTTTTCAGTTTGACAGTTGCTGTAAATCCCAGAAGTGTTTTCAGTTCAGCAAAAAGAAGATTTCAGATAATGAATAGCATGTACTGTCTGTTGGAATATATGTTATTATACAAATTGAAGATAGTTACTGCTGTCACTACAACGGTAGCCCATGAGTTACATCTACACTAACTCATCTATCACACTCATTTATGATATTGCTGATATGCATTCAAATCCTCTCTCTGGCTTGGAAGACAGATTTTGGTCCTGGACCTTCCATATTTGAAGACGTGGTCTGTATCTCTGAATTGGCAAACGTTTAGACTCTCCTGGTGAAGATGTTTTACTTCTCTGAAGTTACATAAGAATTAGCTGGGCCAGAAGGAGTGTGGTGGTGACTTTGTTTACTGTGGTGATACAGACACCCAGCACTGAAATATCTTCCCAAGTGGAGCAGTGGTAGGGTTTGGAGTGGACTCTCCTGCATCTCAGGTGCCCTTGTATCTAAGTGGAGAACTACTTTTTACACTAAAGCCTGATCTGATTTAAACTGCCTAACACCAGGAAATAGTTAATTTCTGAGAACATGTAGCCAGGTTGTGAGGTTAAATGTGTGGCCTCTTGAGGAAGATAAAGCCTAGAAATGCATTTCTTTGCATTTCTTTGCATTTCTTAGCTCCATGTTCAGTGCAGGAATTTCAGTGTTGTGTTCAACTCTCACCATTCCTGCTTTAACTGGCTGATGCTGTGATGCAAATCCTATAGCCAACTTGACAACTGAATCTCACTGACAGCTTTTGAAATGTCTTTCATTTCATAGAAATTAAATTTTTGACAAGCTCCAGTGATAAGCACAACAGAGCTTTCAGCAGCATCTGCCCATTCATCCAGCTCTTCCCTTCATGTCACTTGTGACTGAAAACTTTCACAGGCAACGAGTACAGTGAAATGCCAATGGTTTTCATTTGGAACTGACAAACCTTACCTCAAGCTTCAGTGGGATTTCTGCACAGAATCATAGGATCATAGGATAATTCAAGCTGATAGTCTTAAAGTTAACTGCAACCTTAAATTCTTTGTTGACTGTAAGTCTCTAACATGTATATGTTGGGTTCTAGTCTTCTGCGGTACCAAGTGACTCACAAACACATATTAAAAATCTCAGCTTCCCACATGACCACCACGTTACACAGCAGGAAAGCAAGGTGTGGAGAATTTATGAGTGGTTCAGATAACTTGGGAAGCTATAACTAGAACGCAGCTTCTGACTTTTAATGATATTGACTCTTGACTCTGCTTTTGTCATGGTAATATCAACCATAGTGGGAATGAGAACATGGATTTACTGATCACCAAATACACCAAACACATTTTTTGATCATGTAGCACTGTTTGTTAAGAATATTTGTTTCTAGTTTGGGTTAAAGAATCACAAATAAAGGAATGTTTTAAGGGTCACTTGCTTTTAATGGGCCGGGGCCAACCGTATGAGATTCAACAAGGCTAAGTGCCGGGTCCTGCACTTGGGTCACAACAACCCCGTGCAATGCTACAGGATTGGGGAGGAGTGGCTGGAGAGCTGCCTGGCGGAAAAGGACCTGGGGGTGTTGGTTGACAGCCGCCTGAACGTGAGCCAGCAGTGTGCTCAGGTGGCCAAGAAGGCCAATGGCATCCTGGCTTGTATCAGGAATAGTGTGGCCAGCAGGACCAGGGCGGTGATAGTGCCCCCGTACTCGGCATTGGTGAGGCCGCACCTCGAGTACTGTGTTCAGTTTTGGGCCCCTCACTACAAGAAGGACATTGAGGTGCTGGAGGGTGTCCAGAGAAGGGCAACGAAGCTGGTGAAGGGTCTGGAGCACAAGTCTTATGAGGAGCGGCTGAGGGAGCTGGGGTTGTTTAGTCTGGAGAAGAGGAGGCTGAGGGGAGACCTTATTGCTCTCTACAACTACCTGACAGGAGGTTGTAGTGAGATGGGGGTTGGTCTCTTCTCCCTAGTAACAAGCGATAGGACTAGAGGAAATGGCCTCAAGTTGTGCCAGGGGAAGTTTAGGTTAGATATTAGGAAAAACTTCTTCACCGAGAGGGTGGTCAAGCATTGGAACAGGCTACCCAGAGAAGTGGTTGAGTCTCCATCCCTGGAGGTATTTAAAGGACTTGTAGACGTGGTGCTCGAGGACATGGTATAGTGATGGACTTGGCAGTGTTAGGTTAACGGTTGGACTCGATGATCTTAAGGGTCTTTTCCAACCTTAATGATTCTATGATTCTATGATTCTAATTTCTTGTGGGCACATGTGCTTTTTTAATTCATATACACATAATTTTAATCGAGCAAATCCAAATTGAATTCAAACAAATAAGAAGATTCTAACCTGTGGAAGTATGGGGAGATCTTTTGGCTAGGCAAAATGTGATTATTGACCAACACAGCAGGACTAATGTATGTTCTAAGTTAGAATGGTGGTGTGACATTTTTCATGACACAAATAAGCATTACGTATGCATTATATGACAGTTGAAATATGGTGCTTCCAGCAGTCCTTTATTTCTACTTCTGGCAATAGGTTGACATTAGCCAAGAGAGGAAAATGCATCTTCCTGTAACTCCCAGGCTCTCTTATCTAAATTTTAATTTGACCTGAGTCCATGACTTAGTTTATGACCTCTGATGAGCTCACACTACAAAATAGAAAAGACACAAATTTCATACACATATTCTTACCCATTTCCCTTCTATTATATTATTTCTCACTGTTTCTGTAACTTTCCATGCTTGTATTAACATTGCACAATTTATTGGCAATGTAGTTTAATTACTTGTTTTTATTAACAATTAATTGATATTGGAAACCCGTGCTCCGGGTACACTTATAAATGGAAATTTTAGTTGTAATAACTAGGAAAAAATAACAGTGTGTAAGTTGAACTCTTTTTATGTGGCATATTTTGTAGGAGGTTTTCCTTTCCCGTCTCATCAACTGCTAGTCAAAAGTATTTTATAGCATTAATAAAATGTAAGGCGAGAATATCTGATGACAGGAATATTATTGTCCTACGCCATAAGCTAAACTTAGTGTTTTAATATCATCACCTATGGTGGGTACATTAAGATACCTTATGCCTTTTTCATTTGTATGCCAAACTTTATTTTCTATATTCCCTCTTATTATTAAAATAAGATTCTGTTTTAATTTAAGCCAAAGCAGTATGTTTTTTAAATTACCTGAGAGCTATTAATCCACAGCAGTAGAATTTATCTGAGCTAGCTGAGAGAACTATTCTAAAACAGCATTTTTGAACACTGAGGTGGTGACTTCTCTGGGGAGAACTGAAGTCTTCTAATAGAGACTCAAGAAGGACCTAGTAAAATGAAAAAAAAAAACAAAGCATTTTTCTTTCTTATTAGGTCTTTTTCTTCCAGGACCTACTAAAGGCTGAACTATTTATTGAATATCCTGTAAGTGTTTTGGTTTCTGTGTCCTAAGTGCAAGAGAACAGCTAGCTAGCTGCTGTGCTCTTCCTGGGGTGAGTGAACAGCAGACTTGGTTGGTGGGGGAGTTGCTCTTTCAGTTCTCGACTGGGATGGCCATCTCCTCTACACTGCATGGTGGAGGGAGACCCGGAGGTGAGAGCAGGACTGTTCAAAGGCCTGGGGATGGGCAGGGGCTTCGGGGTTTTGGTAGTATGTTGAAGACATCAACCCTGTGCTGTGATCAGCCAGCCTGGATGTTCACGCAGCTGCCGTGGCACGAGTCTCATTCACCGCACTGGAGATGGGGATCATTTTCATTCTATGTTCTCTCCATATGCTGGCATAGATAACAACTGTAAAGATGGTTTAGAATATTAGCAGACACAACTTCAATACCTTCTCAGTTCCTGCCTTTCTCCTCTCTGTCATACAATCTAACATTTGGTAGGGTCTTTTGTCTGGCTGCTGTGGAAGCGGAAACTTCTTTGGACATGGCCAACCCATACCATTTCCCTGTCAATTTACCAATAACCTTAAGATCTGTTTGTATGTAAATTTATGTTATTTCTTCCAATGATGGTGCTGGGCAAATATCCCTTTGAATTTCATACATAATGTGCTACAAATATACTGGGCTTTGATAGGTCCTTCACAGGCTTCTGTAAATAAACAGAGCCTGGTTTTTGGTTGGAAACTTGGATGACTTGTAAGAAAGTTTTCTGACTTGTAAGGACCAGATTATCTCTGATCCATAGATACTGGGTTTGTATCTTTTCTGCAAGCCCCTCTGTATCTTCCACGTCACTGCCTATGGAACAAACAAACAAACAAAAATCTCTGTGTGCATATATTTCCCTGAAGGTTTGCTTAGATAAATTAATTCCCTAATTTATGCAGTAGGAGGAATTTTTATAGGCCCTTTATCAGTTGATACCACTACCACAAATTTAAAGAGGAGTGGTCTGCCCATAGTAGTGTCCAAGAAATAAATATATTTTATGCTGAAAATCTTTTTTTTTAATGACTTCTGGGTTATTCGATGGGTAAGGCCACCACCAGGATTCACAATGGAGGTCAGAGGCTATTTTAGTCTGTGGCCAAGCAATGAAAGTAAAGAGTTCTCGCCCTTGACATTCCCAAACTAGAGGCAAACAAAGACAGAAGTACTCATTTAAGCACTGGTAGCGGCATGCTTAACAATGGAAGGGGAAAAATGGATGCATCAATGTAATTAAAATAGATTAAACAGACATGGAATGTATTAGTCATGGAAAAATCACAGCTTCCAGCTCTTGAGGAGACAGTTTCTGGAAGGCTATTTTCGTGATATGATTAACTTTAAAATGGAATCCACAATGCTTTGAGAATTATCTGCAGGCAAGACCAGCAAATGCATTCAAACTATCATAGATCAGTGTTGGGAATACTGAAAATTTGTAAATAGCACTTCCAACGTTTTCTGAAATGCCCTACTACTTGGAAGCTACTGTGGTTGCCTTCCCTTCTGCAGGCTAAGAAAAAAGGCAGTGCCCCGCTTTCTTTTGCACTTGGCGTGGGAGCAACAGGGATGTGGAGAGAGGTTGGGTAAGGTATAGAAGAAGAAAATGGAATAGGCCTGATGAGACTAGAAAAGTAGCAAGAAATATAAAATTGCAAGTACAGCCAATCAAGACAAGCACAGATCTACCCTAATACCTACAAGGTGATGCGAGCTTGGTGACCGTGCAGCTTCCTCTCTCCCCCCCATATAGTCAGAGTTGCATCTGCTCCTATTCGAGATCATAAGTCAGGCTGCTCCCTCCAAGTCAGCTCTTCCATCTTTCATATCACCTGTTTACTTGGGATTTTGGGGACAGGTGGAAGATTTGATCCTAATGAATTAAGTAGAATTTTTCCACTGGGAAATGGTTTCCTCTCTTATGGCTGCAAGTGGATTCAAGTAGTAATAATAATGCTATGTGCATGAAGAGCTTGACTTTTCTCTGATTAGAGAGTCTCATGCTCATCAGAGCTTTGAGAAATTTTATAACTCGTTGTATGGTGGTGCTTTATAAACAGAGTTTATCTTCAGTGATTACATGATGCAAGGAAACGTGTTTTATAAACAGTTTTGACACTTTTGAAGGGAGCAAAATACTTTGAACAACACAATGAAAATATCAGCCAGTACAAGTCCAAGCCAATGCACTAAATTAACATCATATTGTTCTCTGTGTGAAAAATAAGAGGCCTAATTCTGAAGCAACTTATTTAAATATTTCACTAGTGTAACTCTCTTGACCTTAAGAGAAGACTGGAGGAGACAAAACTCTTTATGAAGCTGATACATTTTTCAGGCATCTTAGAACAAGCAGCAAAATTTAAAAGCAGAGATGTTTATTATAATGCTTCCAATCTTAAGTTGCAGAGTCCTACCAAAAGGCTTTGAAACTGTCAGCATGGCCCCTTATAAGTTTATTGCTTGCCTATGAACTGACATGTGTTTTAGATTTGTTAGAGGAAGTTTTCTAATGTACACTTTCAGTGTTTCTCTATTGTAAACAACTCTGAAATACAGAAAGTTGTACTGTGAGCCAAGATGGACTTTTACTGGTCACCAGAGTCAACTGCAGAACCAAGTCTGTCCTCCAATCTCTGACCCCAATTAGTCACAGAACTAATTTATTTTTCATTTTCCAAGCCATTTGTCTTCTTGGAAACCACAGTGACTTATATGATTCCAAGAGTTTCACTTGGAAAAAATTATTGCAGTGTGTTCATCTGTATTTAGTTTTAACAGGTGTTCATACCAGTGATTTATACATTACAAAAGGTGCTAGTTTATTTGAATTAGAAGACTTGGTGGCTCTGTTAGTGTTTGTGTCTGGAATATGTTCTTTTCAGGATGAATGTGGTTTGATTTTGATCTTTTTATGGTTTCCTAAGCATAGGTACATAGATAAACTGGAGCACATGTCAGGTTGTCATGTTTTAGCTATTTGGTCAAATTTTCTACTGCTCTATATTGTGAACAGCACTGCAGGAATTTTTTAAAAATGCAGTTTCTATGAATTTGCACTAAATTTAAATGTGACTGTTCAGTGAAAAAAAGTTTTCTTTGCACCTATTGGAGTTACAATAGCTGTATGATTTCCAGAATTTAGTGAATCATAGGCTGTGGTATACCAGCAGTATTTTTTCACCACTGAAGAAGAATTACATTTCCTTTGTGGTACAGTATTATTTGTACACATGATTACCATGAACAATAACTAGAATTATGCACATTGCTCATCATGAAGTAGGGTAAATAATAATCTCTAAATCTCTTTCTAGAGATTTAAAGTTTTTAGATTTTAGATTTTTTTTCTAGATTCTAGATAATATATGCATACACACATGAAAGGCAAAAATCAAAATTAGCAGTGGAAGTTTAGACAATGATAACTAGGAAGAATAAAATCTTCAGAAAGAGATAGTTGCTAGAGTATGCTCAGTAGCACTTCAAATTTCAAGATGTCCCAGGGACTGGCATCTTGCCTCCATACTGTTTCTTCTAGGTAGCTTGCACTCATCCGGAGGCCCAGGCAGGTGTCACAGGTCAGGGGGACCCACAGCAAGTCCCTGTAGTCTAGACATAGCATCACTCTTCTTCAGCTGAAACAGCTGTGCCACTACAGCCTGGTCTTAGGATAAGCTACTGGCTATCTTGTAGCAAGAAAGGACTAGGTTGGGAATCATGCCTCTCTCTGAAAACACTCTGTCCTTGTGTCCTTCTTACAGCTATGGTGTCGTGGACTTTTTGAAGGTTAAATTTGCAAGTGCACAATTTCTCCCTTCCTGATTGATTACAAATCCATTGCTCTGATGCAAAAGTACATGCACTAGCACACTCTGTTTTTAATAAATCTGTGAAAAAATATGATTTGAAAAAATATCTTCTTGAATGGTAGCAATTTATATATTAATTCTATTTGTGTAAAGCTATTTAATTTGATTTTTTTTTTGTTTGTTTTCTAGTGCTAATCTTGGAACACAATGTCCAGGGAGACAGACAAAGGAAGAATTTTGAGGCTGATTTCTAAAAGCATCCCAATTTCTCTGTTGGTAATGTCTGTGGGATTTTTTGGAAGCCGTATGGAATGCACTTTTTACAGTTTTCCAGTGAAACGTCCAGTATGGGCATTCTCAGAGCCCTTGCATTCTGTCTAGATCAGCAGCTAAACCTTCTCCCACTAGAGCTTCAGCTGGTAGATGACATATTGCATCATATCACTTTAAGTGACTTTAGCAATCATTGTATGAAAAACACACAGTACTGCTTATGTTTTCTTGAGAAAAAAAGTTATTTGTACACAGTAGCAAGTCAGTGGGAAGATGGGACCTTGGATTTTTTCAGATGAGCAATGGAAACAGGCTAATTATAAGCTGACAGTGGAAAAATGGCTTATATGATTTAATGCTTTAGATATTCTGCAGAAAGCGGAGGCTCAGAATCTCACTGATGATCTAGCTGCTTTAAAGGGGCCCTTGAGAGACATTTTCCATAGTGCAGGCACTGTGGTAGTCTGCTGTAAAGATATCTTTGGGGATCCTTCTGGAAGTCCTGTTGTGAGAGGCAAACTAGAATGGAGCTGAGACCAAGGAGCCTGCTGTGGTATGACTGCACTGTGCATCACTGGAGAGTTTGGGAGACTCTGAGGCTGATTGATAGGGAAATACTGATGCTTGATACACCTCTCCTGAGGTGCAAGTAAAAGGTAATGTCTGAGAGGTCTTGAGTCATCAGAGTAGGTTTGGAGGAGCTTGCTCATCTCACGTCCTGCCTCACAAGTTGTGCTATAGCCTGCCTGTGCAATGTGTATGCATATGACACATATCCATCTACACCCATTGAGAATACATCTCAGTTTACTAGACTTAAAAAAATAAACTAACAACCCTAAAGCTAATATGTAAAGTCTATTAGAAGTCTAAATAAGCAGGAAAATGTATAAGTGGATGCTATAGAAAACAAAACATAGAGCATTTTCAGAGATAATGATAAGGGAAAATAATGAGACATATTGTTAGTCTCTGACTCCAAGAGACAATTTGGGAAGAAAAAGCTCATGGATGGCTCAGGATATTTAAAATTCTAGATACGCTGTACTAGAAAATTGGTACTTTATGCAAAAATCAGTGTAAGAAAATAAAATGTCATATGGGTTTCCTTTTCAAAGTAGAGCCACACCTGAGCATTGCATGAAGGACTAAAGACTTCAGATGAAAGATTTGGAAAATTCTTTTTTTTCTGTAACACAGCAGAGAAATTTCTAGAAAACAACTTATGGATAATAAGAATAAGATCATTGTCAATGCTTTTTTCTAGGATATACTCCTAAAAATCTAATTAAAAGGTTTTGCTGTTTCCACCTTCGGATCTTCAATTGTGGAAGAGAGAATCAAAGCATCACATTCTTTATTTCTAATGCCTTTGACATATGTCCCTTCACTCCATAAATGCCTGTATCTGTAAGTTGAGCTTCAATGTGCAAGGTGTGAAGCCTGCTTTCTTTGCTTCAAGTTTCACCCAGAATTGTTTGCTTTTTCAATTCTTGCTATCATTATTAGCACACTTTGTGAGGTCAGTGCAGTGCAAGATATAGAGAGAAGAAATCTCTGGCTGATTCCTAAAGATGCTGACCACCTGTTTTACCGCAAATATAAAAGGAACTGTAGGGATTTGTCATGTTTCTGATAATAAGGACTCACTCATTTTATGCCATTTGCTAGATTGCTGAATATTTCCAGTCATTTCCAGTCATGGTCAATCAATCAATGTAAAAGAGGAGGAAAATAGTAAAGAGAAAAAAAGAATGAGCAATAAAAGGACCAAAAAGAAAAGTTCAAAACAAAGGAAAAAAAAAAAACAAATAAAAGGAGAAAATAAAAAAAAACAATCCAAAGAAGAAGAAGGAAAGAATCAGAAGCTCGGGGAGGGGGGAGGTTTTCAGAACAAGCAATGATGAGATCAAGTCACTAAGTTTAGAATGATATTTTAGCTCATCTGTTCCTCAGTTCTGGATCATTTATATCCAGGTTTTTAGTTTGTGTTCTGTCGTCTTTTGTCTGTCCATTGCCCCTGTGATTATTGATATTAAGTCTGAGGATTGGGCTGGGTTGGGTTTGGGTTGCATCCATACTAACTTCCATTGCTGGCAAATCTTTAATCATTTCTCTCCCAAAACAGATGGAAATATTTGTTTACTACAGTCTTATAACAGGAATCTTACAGAAAATAAATTAATTTTACTTTAGAGTGAAAGCATCACAAAAGCCTGTGCCAGTAGGAAGGAGTGTAGACATCAATAAATGAAAAACCTTCATGTTACTTCCAAATAATGGTCACATTAAAAATCCACAGGAGGGTGGACTGCTTGTAATAGTTTTTTTTTCCACATTGAAAAAAAACCCCTTTTTCCATAGTTTCCATTCACCACTTGTCATGGTTTAACCCCAGCTAGCAACTAAGCACCACACAGCCGCTCGCTCATTCCCCCCCACCGGTGGGATGTGGGAGAGAATCGGAAGGGTAAAAGTGAGAAAACTCGTGGGTTGAGATAAGAACAGTTTAATAATTGAAGTAAAATAAAACAGAATAGTAGTAGTAGTAATAATAATAAAATAACAATACAATAATCATATACAAAGCAAGTGATACACTATACAATTGCTCACCACCCACTGACCAATGCCCAGCACGTCCCTGAGCAGCGATCGCTGCCCCCCAGCCAACTCCCCCAGCTTATATACTGAGCATGACGTCATGTGGTATGGAATAGCCCTTTGGACAGTTTGGGTCTTGGGCTGGAAGGGATCTTAAAGATCATCTAACTCCAGCCCCCCTGCCATGGGCAGGGACGCCACCCACTAGACCAGGTTGCTCAGGGCCCCGTCCAACCTGGCCTTGAACACTGCCAGGGACGGGGTGTCCACAACCTCTCTGGGCAACCTGTTCCAGTGCCTCACCACCCTCTGAGTAAAGAATTTTTTCCTAACAAACATCTAATCTAAATCTCCCCTCTTTCAGTTTGAAACCATTCCCCCTTGTCCTATCGCTATCTGCCCTTATAAAGAGTCTCTCCCACTCTTTTATATAAGCCCCCTTTAAGTATTGGAAGGCCACAATAAGGTCTCCTTGGAGCCTTCTCTTCTCCAGGCTGAACAACCCCAACTCCCTCAGCCTGTCTTCATAGCAGAGGTGCTCCAGCCCTCTGATCATCTTCGTGGCCCTCCTCTGGATCCATTCTAAAAGGTCCACATCTTTCTTTGTTGAAGGCTCCAGAGCTGGATGCAGAACTCCAGGTGGGGTCTCATGAGGGCAGAGTAGAGGGGGAGAATCACCTCCCTCGACCTGCTGGCCACGCCTCTTCTGATGCAGCCCAGGATATGGTTGGCTTTCTGGGCTGCTAGTGCACATTACTGGCTCATATCCAGCTTTTCATCCACCAGGACCCCCAAGTCCTTCTCTGTGTGGCTGCTCTCAATGAGTTCTTCTCCCAGTCTGTACTCATGTCTGGGATTGCCTCGACCCAGGTGTAGGACCTTACACTTGGCCTTGTTGAACCTCATTCGCTTCATATGGGCCCACTTCTCCAGCTTGTCCAGGTGCCCCTGGATGGCATCCCATCCTTCAGGTGTGTCAACTGCACCACTCAGCTTCATGTCATCTGCAAACTTGCTGAGGGTGCACTCTATCCCACTGTCTATGTCATTGATAAAGATATTGAAGAGCAAGGTCTCTTATGGGCTAAAGGTCTAAGCCAGTAGACACCATCTTTCTCTGAAGAATTTTATGAAGCTTATGCGACCCTCTGCCAGCCTTTCCCAGCTGCTTATTTTAAGTTACTTTGTCTTACTGACACTTTTGCAGTGACATTAAAGTTACTACTGTGCATTCAATTGTGCAGATATAAAAGTGTTACAATTAATTTATACCCTTTAGGAAGGCAAATAAGCTTACTGAAATAAAAGGAACCCTATTAGCTGGCTATCAATACAGCTTTTGGTTAAAATAATCCCATTCATCTGAAAAGCTATCTCAGGACAAAAAGTATGTGTAGACCCAGCAAGGCCTTGGTTTCAAGTAGAAATTATGAGGTCACTTAATTGGATTCATAGACTTTTCACTCCTGCTGGGAATTTAATAGAAAGCACCCTTCTCTGGTTTAGCTTTCTGGCATTTTTATTAGGTTCCAGCTCTAGAATAATTAGCAACTCTCATATTACTTAATATGTTATCAGGATATGAAGCTACTGACAATTCTGACAATGTATATTAGTGAATCTAGCATTCAGGTATTTAAATTTGGTCTGTTAGATGTAATACATGGATAAAACAAAATATTGGGCAGGAAGAAATCAGTGGATTAATATGCCAGTGCCACATTTAATAATTAAGGCTATTTGGAAGGAATTTATTGTTAACATAAAGTAATCCAAAGAAGGCAAGAGTGATGCTCATTCCTGTGCAGAAAAGCAACCACTGTCTCACAAAATCACATAGGATCTGTCTTAGTCAGAAAAGTTGCATTAACTTTTGGAAGAGGTTTTTCATAGTATTTCAAGCCCTTTTCATAGCACTGTTTATAAACAGACTTTACTGGGCTTCTGATTTTCCTTGTGGATATAAATTTCTTCTATGAGATGACTATGTCTGTTCCAGCTGTAAGATTTGTGAAATTCAAAATCTGGGATTTCTGTAAATATTTCTTGGTCTAGCTAAAAAACAGCAGCACAGTAATATATTCTTGTAAGCACTCCCAGACTTCAGCAATAACCAGGAAGTCTACCAAAATGCCCATGCAGCTCTTTTCCAGAGAAAGTCAATGAGAAGAAGCACTCAGCAAGGTCTGGAAAAGTCCTGGACGTTTACATGAGGTTTGAGAGCTTCAGAGTTACACCTGCTAAAGCTGACACATTTTGAAAGAACTCAGTGTCATGTTTTGATGCTTAAACCATTGTCAAAGACTAGGATTCAAGATGAAAGCTAACATGACAGATGATTATCCAACACTTGCCTAGGCTGAAATTCTTACACTTTTCTCTAGTATTTATATCTGGTATTTACAACTATTACAGATAAGGTATTAACCTCTAAGTCTGAATGGACAAACAGCTTAACAGCAGATGTCGGGATTGCTTTGAGATGGTTTATAATGATTATGCTTTTCAAAAGTATTTCCCATGCTAGGAGGTGTGAATGTGCAGGTAGAGAAAAAAGTGTGTTACTTGTCTATTCTGTTGATTTTTGAGATTGGTCTAACACCCTTTATTATGGGTATTTATTATGGGTATTGGGTCTTTGTTTTTGACTGAGATAATGCCATAAAGAATAGTATTTGTCATGGAATCATGCCACAAAGCTTGGTTTTGATTATGAGGGGAAAATATATATTCTGCAAGTTAGTGGGGTTTCCTTTTGCTTTTTCTTCTTGGCGTAATTGTACAATTTTATGTATCTATGTGACTGAAATATATGTATCCTTGACTTTTTTATGAAAAGCAATTAGAAGTATTGAAAACAGTAAAACAAATATAGAAAAAACACCCAGCCACCCAAGTCACTAAATCATATTGAATTCCAAACTGGGACTTAAAATTGGAGTAATTTAAACATGCAATCATGCGTATGATAACACTGCTGGGATCACTCCAAGAGGAAAGGAACCCTACATTCTTGCTGATGTTTTTTATGTTTCTCTGACTAAAGAGACCATAGCGTGGGGCAGAAATACCATGTAGCTAGAGAGCTCCAGGTAATGGTGAAGCGGTACTAATGCTGTGGCTGGCTGGAAATCTTGGTGAATGGATAAAAGGCAGCAGGAGACAATGAGGTATTTTATTATTCTCTCAGCACCTTAGTTCTCTCCCTGTATTTCCAAGGGAACAATTAATGTGGAACAAACATGTGCAAAGAACACAAGATCCACATAAAAGGGCACCAAGCATCCTGTTTGTGAATAGTTGTCATGTAGTTGCAGCCAGCTGCCAGCATGTAATGATGATTTATGCTTTGGCTACCATTTGCTTGGCTTACTTGTGACTGGCTCTTAATCCTGCCTAGATGGAACAATTGGGCTGCTTTCAAAAGACATGGCACTTGAAATGGAGCAGTTGTTAATGCTTTTCCTAATCCGTCCATCAGCTGAAGAGCTCTAATCAATCTGGTTCTAACACTGATGAACAAAACTCACAGATACCATAGGTGGGCAGGAGGAGGCAGCTACAAGGTGCATATTTGGCCTCAGGGAGCAGCAGCCACACCAGGTAGTCATGCTGATTTCTCTGTTGTGCTTACAGCATCTTTGATTAAGACAGAATTTGAGAAAGATGATTTACCTAGCAAAGACTACAGAGAAGAAGGAAAATTCTGGTGAAGAGGATGTGTAATCTAGGCTGGGGAACAATGAAATTTTGACTGTTTGCATGAGGCCTCTGCTTAAATGGTCAAAAATAGTTACATGTAATTACCAAGTTTTCAGCTGAATAATTTGGCAGGGTTATGAAACGTGTAGAGGCTTTCTATCGCCTCATGTGGTCTTTGTGATTGTGAAGGGTGAGAAACGCTTAAACTGAAACAGTCTTGATGTATGGGTTCTCTGCTGGACCAGTATTTTTAACTTAGTTTCCAAAGGTCAATTACTTTTGAGTTGGGAAGTTTTGCTAATTAATTCCTAGACGACATGGCTTCTCAGCTTACAAAAGCAAGCAAATGAAACAGGGACAACAAAAAGCTTCCAAGGGGGTGTTACAAATTAAAAAAAAACAACCAAAAACCCAACCCTTTAAAATGTCTTATAAAGTTCAAGTGTTGTTTCTGTGAGTAAAAGGCCTTGGGTAAGACACATTCTATCCATGCAGCAGAGCAACAGATTATGTCTATTACTGAACTCTCTGTGACCCATACATAAAGTACCTAGAATACAGTACCAGGCAATCTGACCTAAAAATAACATCTACAGTATGTATAATACATTTTAACTGTGATCTGGAAATGTATGGAGAAAAAGGACCTATGCTCCTTTTTATTTTTAATTTTTTTTAGCATGGATAATATAAGAATTCCTCAGAGCTGAAAATTATGATTTCAAAGGCTTCAAGATGTCTCACTAGATTTTTCTTCCTGGACATAAGCCAAACAACATGAGTGGTTCTGGTTTTTAAGTGTATATAACCTCCATTTCCTTAGGCTTTTTGATTCCCCCCTTTGCCATCATTTTTAAGTAAGAAGTGCAAAATCTTCCTCTCCCTTCTGTCCCAAAAATAATTATAAAAAAGAATAGTTCCAAATATCCCAGCTCAGCTTCCTATTAAATTTAAATGGAAAGTTATAAAAAAAATCAAGAGCATCATTATTTTCAGACAAAATTCTAGGTTGAAAGTAGCAAATTTGTAGAATTTCATGCACATGTGTTTGTCTTTGGTGAACAATTTTAGTGGGTAGAAGTGTCTGCTTTATAAGTAATTTATATGTGCTTTGAATTCTCTTTCCATAAACCATTGACTGACCACATAATGGTGAACCTCGAAGTCACGATTTCTTGGGCAAGGTCTCATTCTGTGTTAAGCAAAACATGGAAAGAGCCAGTCCAGTTTGGAGTTTAGGAAGAAATTCCATTAAAAAATTGATTTACATAAATTTTTATGAATAGGAATTACTGTAAGACTATTTTAAGTAAGTTTCCTTTTTTCAATATGGGAAGACGACCCCAAGTAACAGGTCTAATTAAGCCCCCACAGAAAAACCGTTTACAATTTTCTCAGTTGAGAATATGCAAGAATTCTAATGATTTGAGGAGGATTTTTTTTCCAGTTGCAAACTATTTCTTTGAGGAACTGAGAAAACTTGTGTCATTTCCAGTGATTTTGAAGTCAGCTACCTTCACCAGCATCCACTTAACTACAGGGAATTTTAAAGAAAAAAGTAGAACAAAATATGCAAGCATTGCTGTACTTCTTTGGAAATGGCTTATATGAAGCAACCTAGATTTGTCATTCAATATTCTCTCCTGGGTGCCTTCTTGCAATGTGCAAGAATAGTGAAACATTGTGAGAAGTCAAGGTAGATACCACGTATAATATTTACTCACTAGACTAATTCAGTAGTCATAATTCTTTCATACTTCAGCAATAAACTGGATTAAGAATAAGATATCTGTGTTAAGCCTATGGTTAAATACATTAAAAATACTGCTTATAGGAAGGGTGAAATAAAAACAGCAAGCAACACTGAGTGAAAACTCAGTATTAAAAGCTAAGCAAAATTAGTGTATGTACAGGAGTGGCAAAATAGAATCAGACATAGATAAGTCTGATTTTTTTTCCCCAAAAAATTCATTAAAAACTTGGTCAAAAATATTTTTTGGTACTGTGCTCAATTGTTGCAGTTTTAAAGAAGGCCACTATGAAAATCTTAAAATGCTGAGTTAGAGCTCTCATCCCCTTTTTCAGCTGAAAAAGATAAGGAAAAACCGAACAATTATTTTTCCACTTTTTCTTTCCTTTTTAAAAAATTCTTTCTATTCCCAAAAGAATTATAAAAAAAAATATGAGAGGAAATATCATGGCTCAGTTTTGTATAAGTTTAATTAGAAAGTTATAGAATGATTTTAATATAGTATCATTGTTTTCTGATTAATTTCTAGACTGACAGTATAAGATAACACATGATTTGAAAATTTAAAACAGAGTCTCTTTTGTTGGAAATAACATGAAAAAATTCAGATAAAACAAATATGTATACTTTAAAAACATGTAAAATGTTGAGCAACACTATATAACCTCTTTATAATCTTCAACTTTGTTAAGATTTGGAAGTAAAGACAGGAGGAATAGAAGGTAATAGTTGGAGGAGAAAATATTCTATTGAAATAAGTGGCAGAACTCATGATGACTTCAATTGTACTGGAGCTAAAGTATAAATCATTGTTTGGGTTTTAGACAGCTGAAGAGAAAAAAAAATCATTTCAGATCATACAAAATAAATTACCCTTTTCAGCAAGCCAAAGATATATAGGTGTATTTTCAAGTTTTAAAAAAAATCAATCATCAGTGCATCATTAATTCAGATAATAGAATAAATGCATAAATTGAAATATGTCATCCATTTTAGATTTTTTTTTTTTAATGAGGAATGAAGGTTAACCAAAATACCCATGAAAATCAGCATATAGTCCATGGAAGTTTGATTTTTTCTTCTTTTTTATTTGATAACAGATATTTCAAGACTCTTCTTTCCTAGAACTCCATGTTCAAAAGCTTTTTTTTTTTTTTTCCCCTTGTGTTTTTATTGTTTTTTTGATTTCTGGACAAAGAGCTGTTTGAATTTCCTGGTGGCTTGGTGGTAGAATGTTCCAGGGTTTTATAAGGCTGGTTTGTTTTCTTGGGACACAACAAGCCCTTTCAGACTTGAAATCATGGACAGCTTGAATGGCCAAAAGGCAATTAATTACCTCAAGATGAGAAGATCTTTTTCACTAGCATTTGAAAATTTAGCAACTAGAGCTAATTAACTTTCATCTTGCTGTCAAACCAGTTGAACCTAGGCACTAATTTAGGCTCTTAAACTAAATAATTGTTCTTGTTGATTACTTCTGACTAGACATACAAGAGGAGTAAATTTGTCCTGGGAGTAATTACTCTTATGATCACTAGATTCAGAGTCATTCACTTGCATTCAGTAGGTAGTCTTGATGTAGTCCTGGGGAAATTAGGGTCTACTAAAGGCTGGCACTGCTGAAAGTGAGCAAGTGTGATTGATAGAATATGTGGCAGGATGACCTGGAAGTGTGAAGCTCATGTGACTTTATGTAAGTAAGTTCTCCAAGTGCATCTCCCTTGCTTTGGGTGAAACATCTATAATATACTGACACAGAGGAATAGTACCAAATACCTGTATGTGAGATACTTAATAGCAGATCTAAAAATAAGAGAAAGAATAGAAAGAACTGGCTTTTATAAAAGGGCATCTTTCATTTTAAGGATGGTTATGTCCTACCAATCCTTATTCACCTGAATTAGAGGGTGAAATTAATGGAAGATAAATAGATTTTAATATGAAAAAGTTGGTGCCAAAATGATCTAAGTTGAGAAATGAGACTGCTCAAAGCTGGTAATTTTTTAGACTAAAATAAATATTCATCATTACATTGCTGAGATCAGTGAGGTTCTTTTAACTTCATTTCCATGCGTTACACTTGCTGTAATATGCCTAAAATAAGGGCCTGATTCTGCAAGCTGGAGAAAATCCTACTGTGAAGTAGGTATTGCCATCTAGTATGTTACATTGTGTGGGGAACGAAGAGCCCTAGTTTTCCTACTGAGCTTTGCCTTTGATCTCTTCAACATCCTTGGGTAAAGTCCTCTAGCCCTTCAAGCCATTATTTTTTTTCCACACTTTGCCAATGTGTTCAGTTCCTTCTTAGGTGTTTAAACTGCTAATAGGGCAATGGGGTGTATGAGGCATGGGGATTCACCATGCCTTACATAGTTTAAGCACAAATATATGGAGCCTTGCAACAGTAGCAACAATATTAGTGAATGTAACAAGCACTATTTGTTACATTTGGTAGTATATATATAACAAACTGGACAATCCAGTCCTTCGAATAGTTCTGTTGAGTCTAGCGGGAATACTTATACATGTGATCTGGTCTGAATTCTCTCAGTGCCAGGAGGCACACAAGGCACGAACATCGTTCTTCCACTTCGATCGGTCCGCGGCTGCGTGCTCTGGAGTCAAGGGCCACAGCGCAGTCTTCCGTCGGTTTCCCCCTCAGGACACGACCGATCCAGCTCCATCTCCTCCTCCTCACTTAATCACCGATTTTCTCCATCTCCGCCATTTCTGATGCTCGCCATTTCTGCAACTTTTTATTTTTTTTTTTTTTTTCCCCGGGAGGAAGTAGTTGGCCTCCTGCCCAACCCCCATGACTTGGAGGGCCAGTGGTTTTTCTGTCAGGGTGGCCTTCCCTTAGGCTGCGTTGGTTCGCGGCACCTTCTTCAATTTTATCCGGTGCACCCTCCAGAGAGGGATCCCCTATCCACCACCCAGGGGACGCGCCTTCTAGCCGTGCAGCCCCAGCCGAAGGTTATACATGTGAGTTTGCAGGATTATAGTTCAAGTCTGTAGAGCCAGTAAATCTGATTGCAAAATATAAAACAAACATGCAGCCAGAATCCCCTATCCACATTGCCTATGCAGTAAGTTACTTAAAAGGTTTTCAACAATTATTTGTGTTAGAGATGGCTTTTAAAATGCATTGTTCTCCTTTTAATGTTTAAGTGCTTCAGATATCCCTTGGACAAGTGCAGATAATTAATTAAAGCAATGATTTCCCAGTCTCATGAAAGCACACTTGTCAGGCAATCTTTACTATTATTTTAATATCTCCATTGTTTCACAGATTGTTTATGTTAATCTTGTCCTGCCCTTTTTACTGTTCCAGGCAATTTTGTGGCAGAATTGAAAGTGGAGGATGCTGAGACAGACAGCATGAAGCATGACAGCCGCTTGAGCTCTCCTAGCCTGTCTATGTTTTTATGTGCTTCTAATTATCAATGTGTGGGAGTTTTGTCAAAAAAGCTGGGCGTGTGGTTCCTTTTGTTCTTCTGTGTCTGTTGTGGTTTATATTTTAAATGGGACACAAATGTGATTTATAGTGTGTGTCATGATGCAGTTAGGGAAAATTGGTCTTTTCCAGGCAACACAAACATGAGCAGGAAAAAGAGTGTACATGAACAGCATGTTCCTCTCAGTGGAGAAGAAACACTCCAGTAAAACTCACAGAGATGGAGGAGAGTAAACAACATGTGAGAAGTCCTCTTCAAAAAAAGGAGAAAAATGTCAATGGCTTACTTCCACTGCATCTAAAAATACATACCATTGCAAGGCAGAGCTGTGAGAGATCAAAGATAACAGTCTTTCAGCAGAATCACACTGAAGTGTGAGAAGCACCATGACAGCATGGAAAGTGCTGTATGCTCACCAGCAAAGCATGCACCATAACACCAGGGGTTGCCTTCTGGTGAGCCCAATGCTGGATAGCACAGCTCAAAGCAATCCTGCATGAAGATTCACATGGAGTCCTATCCTGCCTCCCAATGATGTGGAAAAACTGTTTCCAGGCTTGCAGTCACTTATCGGCCCATAAGAGAGGGGACACAGTACTGTGACAGGGATGAAAATCTCATGGATAAACTGTGTGACCTGGGAAAGGTAAAGTATAAGAGAAACATGCCTATTCCTTTTAGAAATAGCACTACATAAACAGACAGAAGATTCTTATAATTTATTCCTCATCACAATGGGCTACTAATGAAGTACACTTCACATTTAATTTAATGAAATTAAAGTATAAAATATATAAAGAATAAAATAAAATATATTTGAGGGCTTGTTCTTTATACAACTGCTCTTTCCTGATATATACTCTCAGAACGACTGAAAAAAATTATAAGGAAAACTAATAGAACACACTGCTTTTTCCTTCTCTAATTAAATGGGAGGTTATTTTGGACTAAGTCACAGCATCAGAAGTGCAAGCTTTTAGTGCAGAGGTGATCATCCCAAGAAAGGGTTTGGAAAGGGCCAGCCTTCTACTTCTGAGATGATTTGTGAAAAGAATGAATACACGCATATGCAATCCAAAGACAAAGATAGGAAGTAAAGATTTCATTAAAAGCAGGTATTCTGAACAAAGCGCTTTGTAGCAAATGCCTGAACTCTGCAAAGCTCAGTCAGTGGGTGGCAGGTTGTTCACAGAGGCATTTTTTCTCTGTTTAATGAAGTCTGATCTTGCAATGGGTTAAAAAAATCTTCAGGGTGTTTGGATTCTCACTGGACTACCTGTTTGGGAAGGACAAGACTGGATCTACGGATAACTCCTAGCCCTGAAACACTACAGCTCTCAGTTGCTAAATTCTTTGCCTCAGAGCTAGGGAAAAAGAGAATAAAGAAAAAAGTGGTTCCAAAAGAAAATGGATTTTCGAGTATGGCAGTAAAAAATAAACAAGCAATACTAGAGGTATACATTGTCTGCAGTCTGCATTATATTTGCATACAGGAAAAGGCAGGAGAATAGTTTGGTGGTTAGAAGAGAGAGGAAAGTGAAACCCTATGTGAGGGAAAGTAGAACATTTTCAAGGCACTTTGGCATATGGTTTGTGACCCTAAACAGAGACCTGCTCTTTAGCACCAGAATTATCTGCAAAGATCTTCTAGAATTTTGCTCAACTCCTTGTTTCGAGTGTCCCCTACCTCATTCCATGAACACACACATACACAACAAAATGCTGTGCTATGACAAGAAAACTAAAAACACTTCTGCCTCAGGGTATGCATGCTTTACTTTACTGGATTATATTGCTTCATTCTTGTTGTTTCATCCACTTAAATAATTCACAAAACATTTGATTTGTGTACATTAATGCAAAACACGCTCTACTGGAAGTTTCATGCATTCTTACTCTCCCCATTTCAGGTATTTACTGTTTACAGCTGTGGAAATTCCATATTTTGGCACCTTTCAATTTTGAGGCCTAATGATATTTAGATTTTAAACTGACTGATTTAAATGAACAGGCCTGCTATACATATGAATTTTTAGGGTAGCTTTGTCTTGAAAACTTACTGTCTTCTTTGTTTAAGGTGGCAGCCAATGTACATGGAATGCTCCTTCTAAGATGAACATTTAAAACCCTATAATGGCAGAAGGAATACTGTATTAATTTGCCTTTCCTTTTAGAAATCCACTAACTTTACTAAAACTCTTTAATCTGAATGGAAGTAGGAAGATCCTCTGCAAAATATGCAATGGCTTGTGCCATCTGTGGCTTTGTCTTGATCTTTGCAGAATTTGATTTTCAAATCAGCACAGGGATCTGCAGTTGTATATCTAATTCAGAATTTTTAAGTATGGTCAAGTCAGTTATTTTTGTGGGATAATAAATTCCCCCAACTCCACAGATGCTCTATTTACTTTCCTGAATTTTAAAAATGGGAATGGAGATAATTTGCCTTTGCAGAAATGCCACAGAATGCAGTAAATTGACCTGTAGTTGCACTGGGAGTGATCTTAGCCCATGTTTTTTTATGCCTTTTCTGAATGATGTAGGCGGGGTATTTAGAGTGAATCTAAGGGTAATATTCCCAGCAATCTGGTTTGTTGCAATAGTGGTATTGCCTTGTCCCCAGATAATTCCTCCTCTCTCCCCCACTGAAATCCCAGTCAAGCAGAGCTCTGAGGTAGCTCAAGTCACAGGTTTTCTCTTCTCAGCTGTGCGCTGGGCTACACACTGCTGCTGAAACCTGACCCTGTCCCCACAGCCTGGCTCCAGAGCTCCTGCATCCTGTTGTTCTTCACCTCCATTTCTGGCTTGTTCCACCTGCGAGGCAGCACCCTCACCTTGCATTTTGCTGCATTCCTGTGGAAACCATGACTGTCTGGCCCCTCTGTCTTTGGCTAAGCCTCTCTCCATCCTTGTAGCATTTGGAGCCACAGACTGAGCGAGTAAGACATCTCCAGCCTAGGGAGAGCCTCACAGAAACAGTGGTTGGGGCTGAGGCTCCCTGTACAGACAGTGCTGCATTTTGCTGCCCCAAGGATGCTGAATTCAGGTTTGCAGTGGCAGCCGCACAGCTCCCCAGGAAGGCTGGTTTCAGGGAGCTCTGAGAAAGGGCTGTCAATAGGATTTTGGGATCTCCCTTTGCCCTCACTGCTCCCCTGACCTCCCATATGCTCTGATTCCCCTGGGGTCTGTGGCCTGTCCTGGAAGGGAAGCCAGCTTCCAGGCACAGCATGGAGGGCAAGCAGGAGCTGTGTCCTGCTGCTGTGAGGAGCACCCGCCCTATTGTAATCTGGTGTAGGACACCCATCCCCAGAGCGGCTGATGAAGGAAGGTTAATGCTGCTTGTCCCTGGAGGGAAAAGAGACTTTCTGCCTTTATGGGAACCTGTGCAGCCTGGAAACTGAGCCTCGCTGCCTCCATCGTTCATGGAGCTGTTCATTTTGATGTTCAAGGTACCTTGCCAACAAGAGAGTGGAAGATCCTTGGAGTCTGCAAAGGTAATGAAAGTTTATTTTATTGAGTCACAATGATATAGACATTACATGAAACTTAGATCATTAACTCTGTATTATGGGGCTGAAATATCTTTCTCAAGCAGACGAAACAGCCGATCCAGATGAGGGTCTGCAGGAAAGTGTTTATAAGAGCTGACTCTAAGGGGTGAGTTGGGGCTCGCAGGCTCCAGGGTTTCAGGCTGAAAAGGAATGGCCCGTCTGCCTGACCTCTTGCACTTCATAACCCTTTCAAATTCACTTAGTTATGCCTGTATGGTGCCCAACAATTTGTGGCTGAGCTAAAGCATAACTTCTGCTTCATTTGCTTCACTGACGTGTATTAATAAGCATGGCACAAAAGTTTTAACTGAATCCAGTGCGTGAAACTGCTGTTTACTGTGTTGTGATAATTCAGATCACAGACTGAAGAGCTACTGCTGGTTTTACTGTTTTCCTTTGATGCCAATCTTTTTATCTTCTTTTTTTTTCTTCTTTTTTTTTCTTTTTTTCTTTTTTTTTCTTTTTTTTTCTTCTTTTTTGTTTGTTTTTTTTTTTAGCACATACCAGGAGCATTTGTTTTGTCCTCGGTTGGCCATCTGGTGCCTAGCCATTATCACCTTTTGGGAAAGTGCCTGATTTCCATCAGACCAGAGTCTGTTTAGTTTGAGCTCTCTGTAGGTTGAATTCCTGGAGCTTGAACTAGCTCAGGAGTTTTGATTGCGGGGAACTGAGGAGTTATTTTGAGACCAGCACTGCAACATGGAAGGCAATGTAATTACATAGAAATAGGAAAGATCGTGCACTTAAATCCATCTTTGAGACATTTAACCTCTGATGGATTAAATATATGGTGTTTTAAAATGAATATATAAAATACAGATGAAAACTAATATGCAAGGAAAAGAAAAATCAGCGAGGCAACAAGCTCAGGATGATTGCATAACAAATACAAAGCTAACATGCCTCTTTTTGGAAAAGGTCATCAAGCTCTGATCTACCATTATGTTTATCTTGAAAACATATTGTTTATGTAGCAGATTATGCTGTTGCCTTCTGAGGTCACTGTCATATGGTGAAAATTCCAGTTTGCTGTGAGTAGAAACATTAGGAAAAAACTTGTAGGTCAGCCAGTATAAAGTGGAGAGTCAAACTACTACACACTTTCCCTGGAATAAATGACTGGTTTCAGGTCAACACGTGCTTGAGGATTCCTGGCAGTTAGAGAAGGTCACCATCTGTTAAAGGAAAAAAAATCCAAAATTAAATTAAGTTAATCACCTTTTCTCAGGAGCCCAGTTTTCCCTCAGAGTATTAGTGATTAGATTTAAGATTGCAGAAGACTGCACAGTAGGGAGAATCTTGCACTTGCATGAAGTAAGCAAGTAGCATGAAACCCAGGTTTTAAGAGCCCTAGTTTAAATAAAATTAAGCATAAAACATATAAATAAGTATCTAAAGCTTTTAAGTATTAGTGAGATTTAGGAAATTGAATGATGGATTAATTTGTCCAATTTGGGTATCTAACAGATAGACATTCCATGGCTTCCTTCAGAATCAGTGGAGTACCATGATTTTTCCAGGGAAGGTGATTTTTAGACACCCTCTCTCAGGAGGATATGAATTGCACACAAGTAAGTGAGTGCAACTCAAGCTCACATCTGTGTTATGCATGGCATTATGGATACTTTATTACTCTTCATTGACCAGAGAAAGAGCCTAAATGTTGACTATCTATGACTTTAGAAGTTTAACAATTAAACATCTAAATTTAGGTGAGATGAATCTGACCCTTGGTAAAAGCCTGGAGATGTATTTGTCTACATATTATGTGTCTAGAAACCCTGGAAAAAAAGATCAGTAATTTTCAATGAGTATTGTTCTTTGTAAGACTATAAAAATTTTTACAGAGCTGAATTTTCCTTCTGTAAACCTTTATTGATTTCATCTGGCTTTCAATTGCAGCTGCTGGTTTCAGATAAAGGGACCCCCTTTAGTTCCTTTCCCCATAAATTAGAATCAATGTATGCTTTACAGAGATATGTATAGAGATATTATTTGTGATATGTATAATGAGTAACCATCACTGCACATTACTCTCTGTACTGTGGCTGCATCTGAGCAGGCAAAAATTATGAGTATGTTATTTCGTCTGAGTAGTTCAGCTGCACCTTTTAATAGTGGTTTCTGCTTTGTCAAGAGATTTATCTTAAATTTCTCATGGATAAATTCTCATGGGTAAATTTCTCATGGAAAACGATTGACAGGAATTTTCTTAAGACCTTTGAGGACAGTATTGACTGTCCAAACACAGTTATGTGATTTGAAGGTTGCTCTTCTCATAAATATAGACCAGTTAAGTAATCTTTTTGGAAAAATTAAGCAAAATTGAAAGAGGGTACCTGATGAGAACTCCACATTGTGTCTGTCTTACACTGGCATAACAAAAGCTACAAATCAGAACTTTATGGTTGCCTCTCTGAAAAATAAACACCTATTCAGGATAGAAACCACAGTATACAATTAATCTCCTCAGAATTCCCATATTTGTGAATTCTGTTCAGAATTTTGGATTCTTAGTTCAGTACTTTCCTGACCAAGTCACTTGTCCTGGTTGCTAATGTTGATGTTTTTTTCACAAGTGATGGAGGATGGCTTAGTGTGTGACCAGCCCCCAAAGCACTGCAAAAAGCCCTCTCGTCCTCATTGTTGCCTCTTCTGCTTTGGGGGGAAGGGGTTTGCAAGGCTGGGGAAGATTGTTCCTCAGCTCTGCCTGGCCACCACTAAGATTTTGGTAGCCAAACTTGGATGCTGCAGGAAGCTGCTCCACTGAAATGTTTCTGTAGGTGGGGGTAGAAGAGTGGAAAGATCAAAAAGACCCAGATGGCTTTTCCTGCATGCTGATGGGAATGGTGGTGAGGACATGAAGAACTGGAGTTGCCCACCTCAAGTAAAAGGGGCCAGACCCCTGTGCAGCATCTCACTAGGTACTTAGAAGAACTTGTAGGAGGAGCAGAGATGAGGATGGGAAGGGGACAAGTGAAGCCAGGATTAATGAGGTGGAGAAAGAGATACTACATTGAGCACTGAGTTGCAGGATTGGTATAGTATTTGAGAGACTGAATACACTGCAGAGCTAGAAAAAAGATGATGTTTATGTTAACCTTCTTTGGAGGGAAGTGGGAAGGAAAAAAATGCAGTATTCATTAAATTTGAGTGAATTGTCAAAATTAAATGTCTCACATCCAATGGGGTGAGGCAGGGAGCTAAAAAATGAAAAAAATAACCCGGACCAAATATATGAAATGTGTTGCTGCAGGGAGAAAGAAGTGGTTGGAGGGAGGAGACATAACTGTAGTTAAAGTATGAAATGTTAACCCCTCTGGCTCTGTCTGAAAGATACTTCAAGACAATGTCCATTAGTATGTTGCCTGAGGAACGGCAGAAACAGGTGAGATGAGTAAGAATCACCACCATGCTAGAACATGGCAGAGAAGAATATGTCACCACTAACAAAGCTGTCTATGAAAGTCAGTGATCATTGACCAGTGATCTGGCTGTCTATGGGTAATGTCCATGTTCTCTGCAAATGAGTGAAGTTTTGAGTGGAAGCTGCCAGTGTTCCTGTTCAGTTCATTGCTCAATATTAGTAATGAGGTGTTCCTTGCTTAATATTAGCAATGGGATATGTCATAGCTTTTGGTTTGAATCTCCCCTTGAACACACTTATGATGTTCTTTCACTCTTTTTTTCATTTTTAAATCTCTGGATAGAGCTGTTGTGTCATCTGGTGAATGGTACTGACTGTATTGTCTGAACTGTGTTATGCTCCTTTTTTCATTGGGAGGACTGAAAGACTTATTTGAAGGATCATTAATTAGTGTCCCCTTTTGGTGATTCATAATCACAGACTGTGTTTTCATTATCAGTTCTAGATCTGTTAATATGGTCTTCTTTAGGTATCTGTGACTTTGGCAAATCCCTATCTGCGTAACATCTGATTGTGGATTCTTTGGGTCAGCTCTTATGGGTACTAGAGTGACATACATACCCCATATGAATACTTGGGTATCATACTGTTGTCCAGGACATTCTTGTGAATGGTTGCATTTTTCTCCTAGTAGTATTTTTGCCTTCTTCCTTCTACCAGTGCCTCCCAGTGTTTATATCTTTTATTTTTTTGTGACTTAGAATTCCAGAACAATACAAAAAACTTTTATGGGAATTAGCATTTGTTCATGTTCAGCCTTCCATTCCACAGTTCTCTTTTAGTGCAAAAATTGGCGTAAAGGTCATGCCCACTTTAATTTGCCTTGCTTACTGTATGATTTTCTCAGCTAGCCTGCTGGACTACAAGCAATAAGGACTTTAGTTATGGGTATGAAACAGCAATCCTTTACAAACCTACAAAATCCCTCAGAGGTCAGTTGTATTATATTATCTCAAAATAGTGCTTTCCAACTAAAAGGTTGTGTGAAAAGAAACCCTGAAGCTGCAGTAGTCCCAACATCTATTTTCCTGTCCTGGTTTTAATGATGAGTATTATACATAACCCTGTGATTCACTGTCCAGCCCTCCACAAACTCTGGTCTATGCAGTCCTAATTTCTGTGTCCTGACATCTGTATCCTGGTGCCCATAACCCCCTGCTCCCATGAAATGGACATACATCACTTCCAGTGCTGTCAGGGAGATTTCACAGAGTCAGAAGCAAGATTTGTTCCAGTACAAGTATTATGAATATATGTTTGTTGAAACTCATTTTTTCTTTTACCTATGAATATGAACTAAGACCTGTTTTGAGCCATTGTAACTGCTGCTACCACTGGGAACATAATCAATATTCAAAGTAATAGAAGCAACTTGGGAATCCAGCTCCTTTGTGCTGTCTTTGGAATTTGAGCCACAACATCTGAATTCCTGCAGGGGAATAGATACATGTTTTCAGCTCCATGTAGAGAGAAGCCTAAGAATTAATAGAAAATTATACATCCTCATAAATCGTATCAATTACAAATTCTCAGTTATGACGCGCATTGCTGGAACATTTTGTTTAGGAGTCAGTTGCTATAATCCCAAGAAGCTAAACTGTGGAAATAGCACCCCCTGCCCCTGAATACCTTGTTCATATTAATGAAGTCCATTGTTTGGTGATTACAAGAACCATGCAATGGTTTTGAGGCACACCCTGTTCTTTAGGAACTGACAGATCCTCTGCAAACTTTGGCAGGATTTCAGGTAATTTTGTGTCTCCCCATCACTTCCTGCACTGCAAGACTGACATGTGGTCAAATATTTGTTTTTTTAATTTCCAGCCTCCAGTTCTTTCTCATAGTATTGGAGTCACTTTTATTAGAGTGAAGTTAGGTTCCACTCCAGGAAATGATAGCTATTTTGCCCACAAGAAACTTTCAGATGACATGTTTATTTAAAACAGTTTTGTCTATATTCCAAAATGCTTGATTCTCTTGAACAACTGAACTTAGTAAATGGGAACATATTTTTTTTCCCTCTTTTTATGTCTGTTTATTCAAATTACTTTGAGATTTTGCTCTTAAGAATATGGAAGTTGCAGTATTTCAGACCCTTTTCTAGCAGTCATTAGGCTGGTCTTCATCAGGAAGCTGTGCTGTAGAGTGGTTCAGCTGTGTGAATCAGGAGTAATTCCACTGGAGCCAATGATTTTACCTTGGTTCTGTTCATTTCTAGAGAAGAAGAAATAGATCAGGCTTAAATATTGACTAGAGATGTCATTTTAACAAACATGTAAGACATTCTCACAAGCAGATTTAAGTTAGTTAGACACAGCATCTTCTGTAAACAAGAGAAATGGCAATGCAGAATCCAGGTGCAGTTTCTGTCTTATGACTACTGGTTCTGCAATACCAGTAGTCTGATCCTGTTTTATATCCCTCTAACAAGAAAGAAATTGTCCAGGAGAAGTCACAGGAAGCCTCAGAAAAGATAACAGGAATTAGAGATGGTCCTCTGGTACAGGTGGCATGATACTATCCCTTCCCAATATAAAAGATGTCCTGTGTCTTCAGTAATTTCTATCATCATAAAATAAATTGTCTGTCATTTGGACCATACCAAGCCTTTTTCCACAGAGGAAGCTATGGCATCTGTTGCCAGAGGCTGGTTTTTGTCAGCCTAATGGATTCACACATAGTTACAGATTTAGTGCAATGTTTAGGAATCGCTCAGTTATAACACATATTATGGTTAATCATCTACTGGAAATTTTGCACATTGGTCAAGAATGTGTAATTGTTAGAAAAGAGGTTAGAGCTGCAGATCAAGGTGATTTTATTTCCTTGGCCACAGGTTGTGCCAATGTCATAAACTCAAGCCACAGAAAATAATCTAGCAGATCCAGTTCCTGGTTCTGATTCAGCTCTTATTTGCAGTCAGAGTTATATCTGCATGTGATGATGCAGTGCTCTGAAGAAATATCTAAGACTGCTTGATCAGAGAGTGCCTTCTTAATGTTGGGAATTAATATAAGCAGTAAACTTTGCCAGTATTCCTGACGGGCTATGTAAATGTAACTTGTAAATGTAACTAGGACTATACAGGCATCACTTTGCTGACTTAAATAGAAGGCATCTACTTGATGCATCTCCAGGTGAATGAAAGTTGGGTCTTCAGACCTTTAATGTGGAATTCATGTTGTAGATTGAGACACTTACATTTAGGTGGTTACATATAGGTGTCTGCATGTAAATTCTGTATCTACACTTGTGTAACAGCCAGCGGGGCTCTAGCTAACCTAGAGTATACCCTAGCTGACCCTCAGCAATTCAAGACACAGTATAGCTCATACTCTTCAAATATCTTAATAGATTCCTCAGTTCCTTTGCAATTTCAGTTCATGCTCCAAACATTTTCCTATGGCTCTCTCAAGCCATGAACCTGGATATAGTGTATATGCTATGGAAAGAAAGGAACATATATAGGGGGTTTTATTTATTAATGATTAGTAGTTTGCTTTCAAGGCTTGCTTTCTCATTTCTTGCTCTTTCAAACATTTTTTTGACAGAACGCTAGTTTAAATCATGTAATTTTTAAACAGCTAGATAAATAACTAAAACCACAACCATTTTGGAGTACATCGTATTTTTCACGTATACTATCCATAATATTTTATCAGAGGTTGAATTTTCTCTTACATAATGGAAAAGCTTTGCAGTACAACTGAGAATGATTAGGAGCAGCAGGTTAGTAAGCAGTTTGAGCTTTCACAGAAACTGCTGTAGTATCCCTTCTTACTTGATTAAATATAAAGTGAAATGTGCTTGACTGGAGCATATATGCTTTGACTATAGTGCTTGAACCACATCACAAAGGCAAAATTGAAATAATGCGTTAATGGAATGCGGGTATTGATGACAGGAAGGATGTTCTCATAAAAAAAGCATTGGAAGCCATATCTCCCTCCTCCTTCTGCTTGTTTCCATCTGCTGGCCAAGTACATCCCATGACTCAGTCTGTATTAGCTACTGGAAATAAGCCTAAAAGTACAGTGGACTGCAAGAAAGGTAACCGCTTAAGCACAGCAGCAGCAGTTGTGAAATCATTAGCACAAATGCGAATTTGAACAAAATGGGTCTCCTGTGTGTGAGTGTAACTCTCTATTGTCAAGGTAAAAAACTTCTTTGTGCCAATAGACATATTTTTCTGCTGTGACATTTAGATACTGGCAAAAAGCACACAATAAAACATTTAGTGTCAAGCAGTTAATCTGTCTTCATATAGGTGGAGGAATATCTGTATAATGTATATTTGATTGGTTCAAGAGAAGTATAATCTGGAACTAAGAAAACGGTTGCTGTGAGATGAACTCTGAGAAAACAGTTGTAGTCCTTATAGTGCAAACAGATGCTTTTGCAAAATGTACTTACCTCCTCATAATATACACAAATGAAATTGGCATCTATTTTGCTGCAACTGTGTCATTGCAAGCAATGGAATTGTTTTGCATCAAACCTCTTACTCATTAGAAAAGACTAGAGAGTCCTGGTAATAAATACATTAAACATTATATAAGAGTCTTCCATGGAAGATTTTCCATCTCTGTGGCCCATAACTGTCCCTTGGCTCTCCTGTAAAATTGACAGTACTTTAGAACCTTGTGGAAGAAGTCTTTTAAGGAGATTTAGCATAAAGTAATAATATGAAATATCACTTTTCATGTTAAAGCGGAGGCAATCAATACAATTTCCCCATAGTAGTTAGAGAAGCCTTATCTTCAATTTGTTGGTGGGTCTTGACCCTGGAGATACATAATTGTCAGGTAGTGATGTGAGTTAGTGTGCATCTCTTAGCTTCCTTATAGAACCTCTTGGAGTTAGTAAGTGTATTATCAGTGAATGAAGGGACTGTAGGGAAAAAAGATTGTTGTACAGCTTAAGCACTGGGATGTTGCCCTGGAAAACCATCCCTGCTTGTACCACAGAGTTCCTTTTTGTATAAGCAAGTGCTGTAGAATCTGAGCGTAAGTCAGACTTTCCACTCATGGATGATATGCTTGGATTCCTCAGTTTCTGGGTACCCAATGTAGCACCAATCAGTCTTGGCATTTCTATCTGCAGCTAAAGTCAAAGAGCAATATAAGGCTAACTATTCTAAAAAACAGGTGTGAGTCTTAGATTCAGTTGTTCCAACTCAGTAGACATGTTTGACCTTCACAGCTGGTGAATTCTATGTATTCACCTCTTGGGAATGGGATGTCATAAAAAAAAAAAAGTAGAGTACAAACACTTCTCCAAAAAGGTGATGATTAGGTATTAGTTATTTATAAAGAATGACTTCAAATATTTAAAGGACATATTTATAAAAATGTTCTGACTAATGCATAAGCAGTATGCCTTTCAGAATAGATTAACCAAATTTACCTGTGGGACATTTTTATTTGATTCTGCTTTTGTTTTAACTCAAGTGTATTCTGCTTTTCTCCAGGCAATTCTTAACAGAATTAAATTTTTTGGGGGTGTCAAAAAACAGATAGGTCCAGTGAGAATACTTGAGGAAAAAAAAAAATTGATAGATGAAGTCTTCCATGTTTAATGAGCAAAGATTTTTGTGCAAAAGACTGACATACTAGTCAGATATGGCAGGATGGAGGCATGTTTTAGGTAACTCTTTAGAGGGAAGAGAAAGTGTAACATTGCCAAGAAATGCAGTACAACAAGAGAAATAACATTGGCAATGAGCTGGAATTTGGCTAGAACTTTTCCAGATTCCTCCTTTGTATCATGTCCATTTTGCCTGCTTTCATATTCTGTCTGTTCTGCATTGAGTAATCTGAAGAAATGCCTAAAGGTAGAATTTTTATCCTCTTCTGTGAAAGTAAGCAAAAGTAAGCACTTGTGTTGACTCACAATCTCAACAGTTGCCTGGAAATATTGCCCAGGAATAGCTGTTGTATTAAGACAAAAAAGTCATTATATGTCCATCTTTCTGTGAACAAACATAACCACTCAGTGCTACCATGATGTCAAGCAAAAACTACATGAAATAACCCAAGCATTTCCTTCACTGAAAATAGCTGAGATTCCTGCCTGGATACTTTATGCAGAAGGGATCAGAGGATGTGTTGTTTGTGTCATCCCCTCCAGAAAAAGAAATAATCAGATACTGAAAAACCCATGCAACTCAGCAAATCGGTGGATTTTGCTTGCATGGGGGAACCTAAATTTACTTAGTTTGCAGAGCTGAACAGTAGATACTCCTCTAATGTCTTCAGTTCATCCTCAAAGCACAAACAAGATTTCAGCTGATTTGTAAACATGAATGAAGAGGATCCAGATGTGGGAGGAAATTGCTAATAAGGAATGCATGACAACTTGACTTACTGTTGACTTCTCCAGTGACCAGTTCAAATAGCCAGAGGATGTGTTAACTAAACCAACAACCAGATTCCAGTGGGTGGAGGTTATGACAACATTTGTCTTTCCAATCCCATGCCTGCTGACACAGACACAGGGCAGATTTCTGTTGTTTCTGAAGGCTCTGACACATGGAGCAGCCTTGAAGTTTGCATAGCTCATTTTATCTTTGGATTGTAAGAAGATACAGAGTAAGAGCAGGGGAGAGGAAGTGATCTATACAAGGGAATAGTAAATAGCTCTAAAACCATGCTGCTTTTACCTATTTCATTTTGATTTAGAATAGGTTGTACTTTTTGGCACTTGCCTAGCAGGTTAGAAAGACAAGTTGTGCTCTAACAAGACACTACTGGTTAGGGATTTTTTTTTATGGCTGAAGGCATAGGAATCACTTTATAGACTCCTATTTTAGTCACTTCTCTCTTGTTTTAGAAGACTAAACAAACAAAATGGCCTGTCATCATGACATGCCAACACTCTATTGATACATTGCCACTGTTTCAGCCCCTCACAAAAAAATGACCTTTGCATCCTTTCACCATAATGGCAAACAAGGTACATAGCCTTCAGTTTTGTAGTGTCAGAACATTTCACGTGAATGAATTTTATCCTCAGAAAGCTTCTATGAAATTTGGAGGTATTGCCTCATATTTTTGGTGAAAACTGAGGCAAAGAGTATTATGAGAGAATTGCCTTTGGTTATGTAGAAAGTCTAAATTAGAAATTGTGTTCAGGTCACCCAAGTGCCAGAATGCAAGGAAATTATCCTTCCTATTCTGTTATCCTTTGTCAGTTTTGTCATTTACTGAATGCACAGATTGTGTGTGATCATGAAAATTAAGGCCAAGTGTTTTTAAATTCCTTCTGAAGTAGGTTAATTTCTTTCTGTCTTCAATCACACAACTTTGAAACCTAGCATTTCACTTTTAAAATTATAAGGAAATTGCCTTTGGCTGGAACATAGATCTCCATTTTCTTGCTTATTCTGGTTATTGCTTTTCCAATGAAAAAGGCATTTGGAATACAGAACAGTTATATGGATGCCTGGAATTCTAGCACATCCCTGACTCTGAAGATGCATTTCAATATTGTAGCTTCAGCTTTGTTAGCAAGAGTTTGAGTCACTTTGGAGGGGCAAAAACATAGTTGCTTTTCCACTTGGATTTCTGTTTCATCACCCAAAACACAATTCATGCAGAAATCAGATATACAATATTCTTTCAGACACTCAAAACTCTATAATTCTGCCTCACTAAAATATATGACTGTTAAAAATCATAAGATATAATAAAATGCCTTCTGGGTTTTTATGTCTTCTGCTGCTTGAGTCTTCTGACTTTACATGTTCAAGGTTTTTCTGTGAAGGTACAAATGTGCTAAAATAAACTTGATTCTTAAAGAAAAAACAAGGTTTTAACCTCTTCCTTTGACTCCCCTAGCTGACTCCATGCCTGAGGAAGTGAGAACCAATACTGCAAAACTAACAATAAATTTGTGATTTGGATATAATATGCCAATTACGTAGTAGAAGCTTAATTTTTATTACAACTTTGAAACTGTATTTGCATATGTAAATAATAACTACACTGAACAGGTAGCAGTGATCAAATCCTTATAACTCTCTACTTTGTTCCATAGTTAATAGTATGGATTTAAAAGTGCCAGTGAATTTAATGCCAAGGCATTGGTACTTTTAAAAACAAATATTATCTTAGTGTTTTCCAGCACAAATCATCACAGCAGCATTTGCTGGTCCTGTTATCCATTGATGAAAGTTACAGGTTTTTCTTTTGGCAGGTTTCATGTAAACTTACACATTACTCATAAACTCTGTGTGTCTTTTCCCTAAAAATTGTTTGTGTATCAGAGCTGCCACTGTCTGCAAAGATCATTGGTGTTAGTTGATCGGTGAGCTAATTGACAGTCCATATTTTTTAGCACTAGAATCTAGACCACGTACACTTAAGTTTAATCCCTCCCTTTTTAATGCTTTTCCTCTTTAGTGTCATATCTTGCTTCTGAAATAAAGTAGACTGACAAACCCTGGAAAAGTGTTCAAACAATTATTTCTTTTTGCTACTTCATTGTGTAGTTTAAAATTGTAATTTTTTTAAGCTTTTACATATAGAGTTATGTGTGTTTCTGTTAGCTTGCTATGTGCCCAGCAGTGGATACCTAGGCTGAAGTGTTTTTAACTGGCTCATCAAAAAGGACCTTTCCTTACAAACTTGAATATAGTATATTTTCCTTAACAAAATGTCAAAATTTGACCAAGTCATATTCCATAACAACTTCATCGATTTTCCTCTATTGGAAGTCCAGATAATGGATGTACACCTGATCTGTTCTGGGGCAGTACAAAAGGAATCAGCTTCCTCTTCCACTGTCTTTATGCACAGCCACAGGGAGAAAATTATAAGTAATACTCTGAGGTGACTATTAATTGCCTCACTTCCAAAGGGGGAAAAGACAAAGCATTTAACTATAGGACTCTGCTGTATTTACTAAGAATCCATACTGTGGTTTTATCAATGACTGTAATTGTGCTTAGGAGAATAGAAATTACTGTAAAGTTCATTGATGGAATATAGCACTAATATAAAACTGAGTGGTTTGCATATAGAGTGCCTTTTACAAGCATTTAGAGTAGTCTTTGGCCAGTGTAAATCAGTGACGTTCTGACTTAGAGATATGCTGATTTATACTAGCTGAGGACTATGGCCGTTAACCTGTAAATCCCATAACTTTCTTTCTGAACCATTACTTTTTTAGTATCTATCTGATAAGTGAGCTACAAGTGGCATATCAACGGCAATGTTTGAGGTGGATGTGTACATTATATACAGAGACATGCACAGATATATATACATATATGTACATACTCTGTGAGAGTAGGTTGTTACAAGTATGATTATAGCACTGGGCTGGGAGTCAGGACATCTCAGAGTATTGGCCACACTTATGACAGAATGAGACCAAAAGCTAGAATATTGCAGGTAGTTATTGCAGGACTCTCTTGACAGAGAACAAAAGCACTATGTTCACTTGCATTTTACCTTACCTCTTATGAAGTGTATCCACTTCTCCCTACTTTTTTCCTGGTAACAGGCAAGAGACAAAAATCCCCTGTTTAGAATACCCAAGGGATATATTTAGTGTTAAAAGCACATGGGATACCATAGTGATTAGCAGAGAATAAATACCTACAATAACGAGAGGGCTTGTGCATTCTGAAATCTTTGTATTTTCTGATTTAAACTAAAACTGAACTGGAAAAAATATTAAAATCAGATATGCCAATAAAGAAGTTATTTTTGTCTGTCTCTCCAGAATCAGACATGCAAAACCTTTGGAGAACACCTGTCTTCTTGTGATTTTTACAATGAGACCTAAGAAGGAAATTAATTTTAGAAATACACAACAATAAAAAGTCAGATTAGCAAGCCTGTCACCCAAACCTTAAAGGTTTGAAAAAGTTCATATTTTTAGATGGCAGTTTGGATTTACTGCTGCTTTATCTGCTTTATTTTCCAGAGGAGCAAGTGCATCTATATATTTATACTGCATATTTATACTTTTTCTTTCTGCATATTTATTCTTTTTCTGTTTCTGTAATATTTTGCAGAGCTATGCAACAAGAATTGGAAAGGAACAAAGTTTTTTAGATGTGTAAACAGGACAATGAAAAATACCCTCTGTCTGCTTTTTTGGATGGAAGTCCAAAGTCACATATCACCCAAAGCAATGACTTTGTATTCCTTTTCTTTCATATTTTATCTCTGCTCTCTATTTTTCGTATTTGATGACTTTTGCTTTAATTTGCCTTATGGCCATCAAACAAAAGTGAACAGTCATCATCAATTCATATCTAATCCTGATGATGTGCTTATACCCAACTTTATGTATATCATGTGAGAAAGTCTGTAAAAATCAGTGAGGATTTTCTAATGTGTGGAATCAGGCATAGTAAAAAAATGGCTGTAGAAACCAATCTGGTTTTGGCAGAGGTATGGGGAAAAGGTAGAGCTCAAAGTGTTGTGTTCACCCCTTCCATATTGCCAAAGTCAGCTGCTGTACGTGGCAGGTTAATCACATCTCTGTTTTTCAGTAGTGGAATTTCCTTTGCTTCATTTACAGTTGAAAAACAAAGCTTTTTAAGAGAAGACAATGGTATTTTCTTCTCAGATGATGAGTGCACTGATGAGTGCTGAATTTCTTGAGCTTGATGTACTAAGTTCTCTCAAATATCTTGTTTCTAGTGATTGGTGAACTTATGGCAAGGGTATTTTGCAGACTGGTTCTTTTTCAAATTACAGTAGTGAAAATTAAAAAACACAAATAAAACTAAAAAAAAAAGGAAGTTACTGCTTTCAGATGTTCTTCTACACTTCTCTAACTCAAACATATTGCATTGTTTTTTGAAATGAAATTTTGCAAGCCCTCCCAGTCCACCCTGTAGTGGTTGCAGGCTGGTACTTTTGGCTACACAGGGAAATAAACATTTTAAAAGAACTAAATGCATCATTGTGGAAAAACTGCTCCTGCACATGTTTAGCCACAACTTAACCAAAAATGTCAGACAGTTTTAAAACTGGAACATGTGGAAGCTGCACCAAGACATATAATAATAAGCCACAACAAGGGTACGCATTAGCAGATTGCTGGTATACTTCTTGGATGTGATGTGAGCCTGGAGACCAAAGGCTGAGAGACTTCAGTATCTTCAGAAGTGGGTTAATAGCACACTGCTGTACAGCTTGACATGATTAATTGGTCTTAAATGCAGCTTGCTGCTAACATATTTCATTCAACTCTTTAGAGTTTCATATACTGTATGTTTTCACTATGAACAATAAAGACCAGTAAAAGAATAAGAGAAAAATTAGCTGTGATTTTCAATACACTCTCTCATTTTTAACCATTTTTCTTCTCAACTTTCTTGGTTTATTCAGTCCCTTTTTAATGAATTCTTTTTGCCCCTTGAAGCTGGCCTGTCCTCTCAGTAGTAGTTTAAGATGCAACAGCTATTATCAATAAAAATCAACAGCCAATTTGGGATATTGAAGAGATATACTTCAGCTTTTGCTTGTGTAAATTTAACTGTCTATTAATGCTTCCTCTTATTATGGGCTCACTGTTATATTTCAGTGTAATTTCCACATGTTAGAGATTTAAAATTACCTTTAAGGCTCTACTAATGCTTCAGGCAGATTTAACTTCCTGCAAATGCAGTCTATTGACCTGCCATTTGTCTCTTCATGGGCAGAACAGAACTCCTCTTGGCTGTCTGGTTCTTGAGAGTGTATGTAAGAAGTAGTAGGAGCAAGATTTTTGTTTTCAGAATAGATATATGCTTAGAAGTGACTTCCATAGGGGTATCCAAAGTGTAGACACATCAGAGGTATTTTGTAATCTCTCTTTCTCATGCTCTTTATGCTCAGTTAAAGAACTGTAAATTTTGTGGAGAAGTTGTGTATATTGTTTCTGCAAAATGCTTCCTACAGAATCCGTAGAGTGGTGAAATTATGCATCACTTGATTTTAATGGTTTTTTTTGTTCATGGCCACAGAAGTGGCCTGTGTCCAAAGAATGCCTGTCACTATACCTGAAAGTACACATTTCATTTCATGTTCTCAACTAAGGGTGAGATTTTTCTCATCTATTCTCTTAGTCTTAGTGACTCCCTCTGATGGTCAATGGAAGGAAGTTGTCACCTCTGGAGAGTGATTCATACCATACTAAAATGAAAATATTTATCTTTTTACACTGACTAAAGAGGGGTCCCAGTTGCTATTTAGATGGCTAAAGATAAATCAGACGAACCTCGGCAAATATCTATAAATGTATTTATATCATTTGAACTAGCAGGTTAAAAAATGTACTTCAAGAAAGAGTTTCCTATCTAGCACACTTTTTATTTAATTAACATGTAGGAAAAACAAATATATATCATCTCTGAAAAGGAAGTGGAAACTGCAAATATATCTACTTAATGAGATAGAACCATGTTAAAGGATCAAAGTAAAGTATAACTATTTACATCTTTGTGGTTTGACAGACTGTCCATTATAATTAAAGTAAGATAAAACCACAGCACTACAGTATCATTCCTACAAAGGAGGATACCATTCTTTCCGATGTCATAAGCAAATGCCAGACTAGCTAATATCAGTTCATATGGTAAGGGTCAATATTTGCATCCTGCTTTTCTAGTAGTGTGAAAGTACGCTAACTGGTTATATTGCAATAGTTCTTCTTAAATAGCTGAAGAAAAGTATATATGTTTTCTGAAACTGTAATTCACTTTTAGTAGAGTATAAACAAAATAAAGAATAATTTCTAATGATGTGCCATAATCTACTAAACTAATGTCTGGAAAACAAAGATTCATCTTCTGGGCTGCCAGCCTAACCACAAATTCTTTGTAAAATACCTCACTCAACATGTACTGTTTACTTACAGGGAATGCCCAGTGAAATTTTTTTTTTTTTATTATTTTATTTTTTAATAAGAAGGAGACTGAGAATGTAAGAGGGTGAGTTTTCCTTGAGCCATATTCTTCTGTGAGTGCAGGTACACACCGGGAGGTTCCTAGCAGGTTGAGACAGGGCAGAATTCCTTTCTTTTCCTCTAAGTTTTTAGTGCAAGCTTATCAAAAAGAACTTCTCATTACTTTTCTGGATGAAGAATCTAAATCTTTTAAAAGGTGTTTGGGTTACATAACTTTAAATCTGTTCTGTCTTTGTTTTCTGTGAATTGCATTTTCACCTTCAAAAGCACATTCTTGTGTGCAGACAACAGCCATTTTTCTTTGAGTGAGGCTGGAAGACAAAACACATACCGGTTTCTCACATGGTGATATCTTTTACATTACTCTCATTTTGCAGCTTTCATTGTGCAGGAGAGCTCAACACAGGTGCAGATTCTGGCTTGGAGTTAACACAGACATGCTGAACCAGATCCTAAGCAGGTATAAATCAGCATAGGTGCCCTGAAAGCAAGTGGCACAGTATCTCATGTCAGAGAAGGGTCTGGTCAAAGGTTTCTCTGTTGTTTCTTTTAGAACCGAAGCCAAATGTAAATTTACTAAAAAACATCCAAACACGAAACAAATCCCAACACTTTTTATTCTGCTACTCAGGATGGATTCATCAGGAGGGGCTAACAGGGCTGTAGACCCCATGAACATGGTCTTGTGTCATGCACACTGCACATCTCCAGATGGTGGGAGAATATGTGTTTCTGAATTGTCAACAGCAATTTTGTGGCTACGTACAGTCCTGGTAGTAATAAGAAAATTAAACAGAGAATGGCAGGAATGGCTGTTTTTCTGAAGTTTTTGCAATGAGACAAATGTCAGTATTTTTAAATCAAGCTGGCAAAACTAAAATGTTGTCAATAAAGTCAAACTATGGGTCTGGTAAGAAAAAATGTTGGCCCCTTCCTCCACATGTGATTCAGAAGTATTGAGTCTAATAATAACTCAGTAGCACATTTCTCCCAGAGTAGCAACAAAAATGGTTGTTTATTAAACACAGTGTTTGAGCTGTAAAGCTGTCTGTAGCATTCAGTGAAAGTAAAGGCACTATTTGTTAAGATACATTCATACTATTGAAAGTACAGCATTATCAAGTTTTGCAGGATCCATGTGGAATTATCATATTACAGATTTACTTTCCTAATAAAATTCAGTCATAAAACTAAGAAAATTGTCAGCCTTATGAAACAATCTACAAAAAAGTAAGTCAATTCCTTTAGATGATTTTTTTGTAAGTAAGTGGGAACATTTTTAATAAATGAGAATGAGGTATTTTACAGCTATCCCTTTTTAACATTTTCATCTTTAGCTGAAAATTTGTGATCAAAGATTTTCCGGAATTTTCTTTTTTCTCCAGGGACCTTTGAATCAGACCCTGGACTAGTCTTTTTCAGAAAATCAGGGAGTACACTGGCATGCTACAGTGTAGGTAGTAGTTACAATTTTTAGAAGGTGCTTACTGTCCCAAATCTTTTTCTTTATGTTGATATATAAAATGATTCTTGCACAATCTACTAAAGCAGCAGATTACTGTCAGCTGGTAAGTTTTTGCTCTTGTTGCATTTAGTTAGCAATATGACTGTGCTAAGCTAGTTTCATTTCTTGTTAGAACATTTTTTCAGGATGTGAAATAAATGCAATATGGTTTCTGCATACAAGTTTGGTCAATATTAGCTTGGTTGGGATAAAGCAGTGCACTGAGTGCACTGCTAAGTAGAAAATAGGAAGGTTTGACCATCAGATCATGTCTTCATTTCTTTTTCCGAAGAACTTTCAGCCCAGCATTTCCAGCAGTTTCACGTTAGGATGTAGTCTCAATGGGCCACAAACTTAAATGTCCTACTGTTGCTATCTCTCTACCCTGCCTTTCCTTTTATAGGGTTCTTTCCATCACTGATCCTATTTCTAGATCTAGGTATTGTGCAATGCAGCAGAAAATCCTCTAACTTTGGTGTTGTTTGAAACTTACAGACCCAGAGCCAACATGGTAAAAAATTGGAATTACATATGTCTGGAGTTATTTCTCAGATGTCACAAATGAAACCACTTTCCATACAATTATTAATTGGCAATTATTTTAAAGTAAACAAAGAATTCAAACAAGGAAAAATAATTGTATTAGCAAAATTAGAACATCTTGAAATTGTATTCTAAGATGCAAAGCCTGTACCACTGAAAAGTAGTTCCTAAAAGTAGCTACAGTAAAGAAGTGCTTTGTGCCTTTGTGTTCTTTGTGATACATTTTAAGAATCCAGGGGTAACATAATTAAGTGCCACTTGCCAATATTTTCCAGCAGTAAAGTTAACTGCACATATAAAACATATTGTCTCCTGCTGCTGACTTTTTATTGTCCTGTGTCTGTAATAAATGCTGGACTGGTATGCTTAAGGATATAATTTTGTGCAGGAAACCACAATAAGGTCTGGGAATAATTGCAACACAAGATCAAGATTAAAAGATAGAATTTTGCAAAAAAATAATTTGACATTTTTATCAAAAGGGTTTCTCTAAATACAGTAATTCTAATGATCAGTTCATGTATAAAGATAAATGTTAGCGAGCGTAACTGACATTTAATGTTGCCACACACCAAAACAGTTATATAAGGCTTGATCAAGGCATGACGTTACCTTGTCATCTGGTTCAACACTCAGCTTGAAAACCATTCTGTTATAATATTTCTTGAAAACCATTTTGTTATAATATTTTACAATCCTTCTAGCCATGAACAGTTTGGCTTTAAAGAGTATGTGTTAGATATGGAATTTGGCTCAGTCTTCCACTGATGCTGGTAAAGCTGTTCTTGAGGACAATTGCCAGCCCTGGAGATCTATACAAGACATAGTTTGTCTTCCATTTTAGGTTGTTCCAATGGAGATTTTCTTTCTGATATATGAGGTCAGGAGAAAAAAGTTGTTTTATTCAGGCAGCTTCCTCTTCTTTTTTTTATTCAGAAGGCTTCCTCTCCTTGATACAAAGTGGAAGGTTACCCTAGCCTCCCTGACCCTTGCCATTTTGCACAAAATTCCCTTTGAAATATTTTTTCTTTTCTTTGAGAGGGAGAAGAATTGATTTATGGTTCCAACGTTTCACAGACAATTCAAACCAAGACCACAGCAACAGAACAAGCAACACTGTAATCCATACAGCATGTGCCATCTGTAGAGGATGTAATTGCAATAGTGTTATAACCTCTTCTCTGTGGGCCAAACACGTGGAACATTCGCTAGATGTTATGTTCAGCTGAAAACGTTTAAGATTGTGGTATTTTGAATTGGGATGAACATCCAGTAACAATGTACTGTTTCTATACATTGAACAACTGTATCAAACACAGCATTTGAAGAGGGGCTTGTAAAACACAAGGGCTTATAAAATCCATACAGACCTCCTTGGGGTCAGAATGGAGGAGCTGCACCTTAGAGCTTCTGTACAAGATTCATGAATTATGCTTAATTGTGTTTAGTTAAACTAATCTCATCTTAATCTGAGGACTTAATTCATACCAGTGAGTCTAGTTGGACCAAAGAAATAAAAAATGAGCAGCTACTTTCTTTCTATAGTGGGCAAAGAGCAGAAAATGTCCATTAGTGCTTTTTGCTATTAAAATGCATTGCTTAAAATAACGGATAAACTTAGAGAAGTCATAATTTTTAATAACAACAACTTAATTGCTATTTGATGCCACAGAAGCTCCTATTAAGATTATGGATGTTTTGTGGAAGGATGTGGCACATAATAAAGACAGTACTTTTCCTGAAGAGCTTAAAGTCTTAAGATGGTCTGCCTTTAGCCTTATGAAAGTCAGCATCTAGTCCAAGCTGGATACCTAGGCTTCTTTTGTAGCCAAGGGGAGGACAGCTGACTTCTCAGGACACACATTTCAGGCTGAGAGAATTTTCTGCAGAGCTTAGTGTTAACCTGTATAGTGGTAACTCCTGGGAGTTTACTCTTGGGAGCCCTGAAAACATCCTTGCCACACATGATTCTGTCTATGGCAGGAGGAAAAGGCTGCAATATGGGAAGACAAGTTAATAGGAAAGACTTGCACTTAAACAGAGCTGTACCCAAGTCTGCAGTTTCAAGAGAAATCTTCACAATTCAGCATTTGGTTCTATAAGAAATGTCAAATTGTTTGATGTGCAGGACAATAAAACAGAACAGACCTGAATATAGATTTTCTACTTCCTTGGCAGATGATCTAACCTGTAGTTTAGTCTAACCAGTAAGTTAATCGCCAAATGGACCATAGATAGGTCTAAGGGCATCGTAGAATTTTTATACTAGCCAGGGGCAGCTAACTACTATGAAGTACCAGAAGCAAAAATTTACAACGAGTTGTTGCTCTTCTTTCCTAAGGAAACTGAGCTTTCGCCAGTTAAATTAAAAGTATTTAGTTGTTTCCTTAGTAATTGCAACTGCAACGTGATGGACAGCAAGAGGGGGCTTGTCCCACAAGGGTGGGACCCTGAAAAGGTCATACTTACCAAAGCTCTGAGAACACTCTTCTGAGGGATAGATAAGGAAAATGTTAGCTTTGCCAGTCACTGTGTTGTGGAAGACAGCAGCCATATTTTTTGTTGATTTGGTTTTGCTGATGTAAGATCATCTGCCTGAATCCTCAGCTCCCATGAGTACCCCACCCAGAAGAAAAACATGCTTAGGAGGGAGCTTGAAACTGAGATGGTGGATCACAATAAGAGGTACAACACATACAGTTTAGGGAATCTTGACCAAAAAGAGAAAAGTGCCTATGGAATTTAAGCAGCAGCCAAATGAAGGCTGTCAGATTACAAATTTGGATGCAGGCACCTATCATCTGCCACAGATGTACTTTCGAATCTTTATTTTAGGCATTTTTATTTATATCTGGCTCTGCATGGCTTGTCAAGGTCATATATAGCCACTCTGGCAGCTGAGATTTGAGGTCAGAATTCAGGTCCAGTGCCTTACCCACAAGATTATCTTTATGCTTAGACACTAGAGACATCTTTTGAAAAGTTTGGTCTGTGGTTAAGATTGCAAACAGATTTCCTGTCTTCTACAGTAAACATTTCAAAGAGAGATAGCTTTTGGTTTGAGGTGACATGAGGATCTAGCACTCAACAGTTGCCTTTCAGAAGTGGAGCATAAGGCTGTAATAACACATTTAATATGGGTTTTCTCCTGTTCTCCCCAGCTTAGGCTGGAAAGAGAATTTCATTCCGTCAGAGCTAAATAAAATAGAAGTTTCATATTATTTAACTTGCTTTCCTCATTTGAGGTTTCTTAGTGCTTCAGTGCTCATATGACTCTAAGAACATGCTGAAAAACAGTTGAAAAACACACTTGTTTGAGGCCCTAAGTTCATCATTAAGTAATTGCAAAACTAACTTTCATTTTGTAATTAAAGACACACAGTTAAATCACATCAGGACACCAGCCTCAGCATCTTAGTTTCAGCATCAAGTAGGTTTCAGTAAGGCATTGTTTATATTCAGAAACCTGCTTTTAGCATGCACCGTAATATCAGAGCCTCTGTACATTTCTAGTCTCAAAGATAAGCTAATCTTCATACTGCTCCTTTATCACCCAAACACAATCCAATGTGTTTTAAAGATCTATTTCACTTCCAGTCCCTCCTGCCCCTCTGTATCATGAGTATCTTAACCTTTTGCTTTACTGGAACAGTGGAAGAGAAAACATCCCAAACAATATGTAGTGGAAATGTTAGCAGGTATATTTACAATGTTTTCTAAAACATGTCTTGCAAAATTGGAGGCTGCCTTCTTTTTATCCATAAATTTTACAAAAAGTTAAAGAGCTTGCAGCTGATGACTTGCTGCTTTTATTCAATAGGCTAACTGAATCTCCCAAGTATCTTTCTGGAGTAAAAAAGAATAGTCTGTCACTAAACAACAGAAAATTAAAAAAACATTTTTGTCAGAAATAGCATTTCTTTTATTTGTTTCTGTGAATAATGTGAACAGATAATGATACTCTGACTCTGCATAGGGGGAATTGACACTGCAGGGGTGCAGGTGTAGAAGTGTATGGGGTCTGAGCTTAAAGAAAAGAAAGCTGAGTAATACATTACCTATAAGACCTACTTGGTGACTTACATAGTAACCAGTTCTGGAGAACAGGTAAACAAGTTGGTTTCTTGGCACTTGGCCTTGCAAGTAGAGTTCAAAACCTGAATGAAGGATACGAGTTCCCTAAAAATTAAGGGGAAGAATTTGGGATGCAGTGGGATTCTTGATGGTCTGCACATCAGTCTGGTGGAGCCTAAGGAAGAGGTGTCCCAGATCCCATTGGTCTTCTGGCCATACATACATATCCTCTGCTTTCAATGTGTGTGTGAGAGTAGGGTTCACAGGGCAGAACCAGTCCCTTATAGATAGAGTCAGAGTTTGGCCAAGTGCTCTATACCTCAAATACTATTGACTTTGCATCTACTTTTTCTTTTAAAACCCATCTAGGGAAGAAAATTGCCCCACCAGTCACCTTTTGTATAATAATCTGAGGACATTTACCATCCTCTGGCTCCTAAGAAAGCGCCCTAACCATCAGTTTAGAAGGTATGTAGGAGGTGGCAATTGTCCCACCTCTCACCATGAGGATTTCTACTCTAGAGCCAAGGGACCAAATTAGTGTGGCTAGAGAGGAAAGAAGCAAGTGGAAACTTGTATCCATTTCAAGGATGAGGATGTGTTCAGGAACAGAAAGAGTCCTAGGTTCTGCTCCTTGGTTCCAGGACATTCTTTGCATTAAAAAGCAGCTTGATGTAGACATAAATAGCAGCTATAAATTGGCCCAAGTTGGACATCTCTTCATAGGGAGAATGACAGAATGAAATTCAAACTTCTTGCCAACCTTCAAATCCCTTCTTCAAAGAATAGCGGTGCTAGAGTTGCTCAAAGTAAGCTGCTGTAATGTCTTTTTAAGACAGCATGTTTTTACTGAGGAATGTTGTCTGAACAATGTTCTTTTTCACTTCTGACATTTGGCTTCTTGTTTACTAAGTCTAATGAAAGTTAATTTGCATTTTGATTAAAAAAATTAGCAGAAAAAGATGTTCTCAAACAAAACTTTTGGATGGCATGCAGTGATGAAAACTCTTTTTAATGTTTTGCCTTTATGACAAATCTATGAATAAAGAGATTTAATTGATGCACAGTACCTGTGTGGTATGATGTACTTGTGCTTCCAAAAAGGACTTTTTTGGTCTGACCATGTACGGCTGTATCTTTGCTCTTCTGTTATTTTATTCCATTTTGAAATTTCTGTTTCTTTGGTGAGATCAATATAGAATTATTGCTGGAGTTTTGAGTCCTGTGATTTGTGTTTTCTTATTAAACATAATAACAACCATGGGCACACTCACGAGCTGTACAGGGTGCATTTCACAGATGTACTGCATCCTGATCACTGTCCTAAGGCAGAGAGGCAAAAACCTAAAGGGCTTTCTAGTGCTGACCTCAAGTAATTAGCTGTTCATAACTATGACAGAGGTTCCTATTTTTTCTGTATTATATAATGGGGGTAATGTTCAGAAAATGGCCTGTTACTACAGACAGGCTAACTAGTTATTTCCAGATATTTAAAACATGATACCTGGGATCTGTAGGATTGCTTTAGGTTATTATAGATGCAGTTAGCTGTCTGTTAAACACTCAGGCTTGATGAGTGTTAGAGTAAAGTAAACATGTTGCACGTTACATGTTAGAGTAAACTAACTAAAGTAAACACTTGCCTATATGGGGCCTATATATAAATGAAAACCCAGCCAATTTAGCTTGACTCTTACTTTCTGGATCTCAAGAAGCAAACCTGTTCACTAAACTGTTAGAGCAGGAATAGGAGTGGGTAGATATGAGTCTGTAGAGAGTACAGTTGGAGGGCAGAGAGAGGAGATTCTTAGTTTATATGAATTTTGGCTCTGGATAGGAATTATCAGAGTCTGGGTTAATATTTATCTGTGGTGGTTGGATGCTTTCCATGCAGTCCTCTGTTCCATGCTTGAGCAAACTAGGGATGTATGGTCTCAGTGAAACTAATATAAAGTGAGGTCATAGCTGGTCAAAATCCATCTTACCTATCATTCATTGACTACATGAATGCATATAGGGAATGGGCAAGGACTGGCTTAGCAAATGCAGGAAACAAGATGGGGACACAGATGCAAGTGAATGTTCATTTATAAAAGAGGCAAAAGTCATTCCAGAAAGTTATTAAAAGCATATCACTTGTTAGAATGAGGATATGTTTATTTCATGCTACCTGGTATTGGTGAGCACTTCTGGGGGAGGAGGACACATTTTATGAAAGACACAGAAATTGGAGATAACTTATCATAAATAATACGTATGATAAGCAGTTTAAAAAATATGACCTCCAAAGCAAGTAGGAAAAAATGTAGCTTGTTTAGTCTGGAAAAGAGAAGAATGAAGAAGGGATATGATAACAGGCTTCAAATACATAAAAAGTTATTACAAAGAAGATGGTGATCAAGTGTTTTCATCCCTGCAGAAGACAGAACGTGGATTAGTTAAATTAATTTGTAGCAAGGACAATTTATATTAGATATTAGGAAAAACTTTCACATCAAAAAGCCAGTTCAACACCCAAGCAGGCAATTTGAGGAAGCAGCAGAATTTCCATAAATAGATATGTTAAAACTGTTGGATGAACTTCTGTCAGGGATAGTCTAGATAATAGATTATACCTTAGACAAAAGGACTGCAATAGAAATTTCGTGATCAGTTTTATATCTCCAGTTCACTGATAAAAGTAATAAGTACTAGGCAAATAGAAAATTAACTGTAAATTTTCAGAGAGATTCAGTAATTCATTGCTTGGTTGTTTTACTGGATAAGCTGCAAAATTTTGTGACATTATTAATGATTCATAAACAACAAAACCAGCATGGATTTTCTTATTTGTTATGTTCCTACAGCAAGCCATTGTCTTAATGATTAGACAAATAATTTTCAGCCAATTTGCAGATTCAATGGAAATGGATATGTGAACTTATGTTCAGCAAATTAGGCATATTGATGATAAATTTGTTTATCTTAATCCTTTGGATTCTTTGTGAACTATCTACACAGAGTACATTCAAAATTATTGAATTAAATCAGAGTCCTTATATGTAGCATACAAAATTATAATTATCATCGGAAGGGCATGTGGGATGACTTAGGGGTATATAAGCCAGCCAGCATTATATAATTCCTGCTACAGGATTTGTGAACCAGAGAATGAAAGCATAGTAATAGCTAATAGGCCTCAAAGGAAATTTAGACCTTATGAAGTAAATTAGATTTTCTTTAATAAGATAACAAGTTTGATAGATAAAAGTAATTGTATAGATATACTACGTTTTATAAACTTTCCATTTAGCATCATATCATATTGCAGTTACAAAAATCAACATTATGAAATAGCAGTAAAACACATGTTAAATGATATACCAATTGGCAAAAAGTAGCAATCAGAGAAACTGAATAGAGGGTTTAGAAAGGAGTTCTAGAAGTAAGCATATTAGGCCTGATGCTATTCAGGATTTTAATCAATGACCTGGAAATAAACATACACTTTCTACATATCTGTACAAACTAAGTTAATAAAAAAGCATTCTGTGGCAAAAGATGGACTAGTCTCATCGTCAGACTTATAAGTAGGGGTGATAAAACTAGAAAATTTTGTTTTGCTTCTGCATAGTAGGATACTGTAGACACTATAGATGCTGCCACACAAAAAAGTGCCTTAAATATTATCAGAGGAAGAGTGATGTGCCTTATGCTCAGCAACTGAAAGAATTCTGTCTATTCAGAAATGTTGAGAGTGACTTGATTCTGGTCCTTCACAGAGAGTAAAACACTGGCTATAGCTGCCTTTTATCTCCAGTGGAAAAAAGATAGAATTGAAACAAAGATTCGCATTAAAGCCAGACAAACACAAATTTTAAATAAAGTACATAACTGGGACAAAACTGGACTCACTCTGTCTTCAGGTACTCCTGTCAAGACAAGATCTTTTATAAGAGGATACGTTTTAGTGAAACACAAATTAGGCCGTAGTCAGTTACAAATTGATTGAGCTAAATATAGCTATGACTAAGAAATTTGTGAAGATGAAGTGATATTCCCTTCTAGTTTCATGCTCTTTGGGTACATGAGATGAACAAAATAATTGTCTTGTTTGCAAGAGCAATTACTGAAAAATTATATATCTGAATACGTGTGTAAAACTATTGGTCAAATAATTACTCATGACTGAAGGCACAACAGTCATGGGAATGTGGAAGCCATGGCTCATTAAAGGGTGTCAAGTGTTTGTAGTGAATGATTAGATCGTTTCTTGTACTGATGGAGTTCTCTTGGTCACTGCAGACAGTATGCTAAAGTACAGAAAATTGCACCAACCCAGGTCTGCCAGCCCACTGTGAAGCCAGCTTCCTGCATTTTCTACTTCAGCCTTTTTCCTCTTGCGTCTTGACCTCATTTGTTTTTTCTGATCTTTTCTCTCCTCTTGCTTATATTGGTCTTTGTAGGAAGCAATATTTAGAGCAGAGTGGAGTCCTTACCTGAACATGTCACATAAAACACTGACTACATCAGCTCTATTTGCCCTTTTTCCACTGTGTAAGCTACTTCCATTCTTGCTTTATGTCGCCATTCTTCCAAAGAGTGGTCTGATGTGTTAGGTGAGAACAGCTGCCAAAGTGAAAAACTTCTTCCCTAATGGATTTTCTAAAGCATGTTCAATGATAGAGATCTGGTTTACCATGCATGCTCAACTGTCTTGGTGTTCCCTGTAGAAGCACCTGGGTTGGCAAGGGCTCCATATCATGTGCCTGAGGAGACACAGACTGCTGCACAGTCCCACAGTCAATGCTGTGGCTCCATACAGCACTGGCTATATGCATTTGCAGGGAAGAATGAGAGAGAGAGTGTATCTTGTTTAGTTCTTCCTAGGTGGCAAGAAATCTGTTGTGGATTTCATGCTCGATAAAAAAAAGACAGGAAACAACACAAGATTTCTATGTATTGCAATAGTACTGCCAGCTGTCCTCTGTTTAATTAGGGCCATCCTTGTTACATGGTGCTATTTTAAATGTGATCCAGCTCAAGTTAAGAAAATTCTCCATATTTACATAAAACACAATAATGTTACCAGTAAAATGCTTACAACACAGACTGAGACAAACAAAAAAAAATCACATTTAATTTAATAATTAGAACCAAATAGCAACTTGCTTCTAGGACTGGATTTGAAGAAAGTTTGAACTTCTCCCTCAGGCTCAGGCACTGGCCAAAACTTAAATTGAACCTTTTCTGTGAAGTTCTGCAAAGTCAATTTAACTCATTCTTCCCAATACTCCTTATTTCCAATTCTGTGCTTCCTGTTTTAGCCACATTTAAATTCTTCGGTTGCTTTTGTGATATGATGCCTATACTTGCCCAGGAGTTTCTTGCAGTGATCCTCTATGCAGAAAACTCCTTGTATCACCTTGCTGGACTTAGGGCATGCCTTCTAAGTAAAGATTAAGGGTCTAATTTTGCTCTACAATATTAATATGATCCCTTTTATTCTCATGTAATATAGCTCTGAGCTAGCTATTTGTTTAAAGAAGAGGTAACTAGAGGTAAAGCATTTTCAATAAAAGTTTCATGTGTGGCTCTAGATCTATCCACCCTCTCATTCCTGAAGATCTTAGTAAACACAGTTGATCATGACACTTGTGAACAACACTGAGCATTTACGTTGGTCATTATAGTGCATTGGCAAGGTTCATTTTATGCTCCTCTAAAATATATGTAGTATTTTCTTCCAAAGCACAACTGTATTTGCATGATTACTGTGTTTTTCTCAGTAACTTTGTTTTCTAAATTAAAATAATGAAGTCCTGTTTAGAGACTGTATTTCAAATAGGTTGCCGTGGTTTAACCCCAGCCAGCAACTAAGCACCACACAGCCGCTCACTCACTACCCCCACAATGGGATGGGGGAGAGAATCGGAAGAGTAAAAGTGAGAAAACCCATGGGTTGAGATAAAGACAGTTTACTAGGTAAAGCAAAAGCTATGCATGCAAGCAAAGCAAAGCAAAGCATTCATTCACTACTTCCCATCGGCAGGCAGGTGTTCAGCCATCTCTAGGAAAGCAGGGCTCCATCATGCATAACGGTTACTTGGGAAGACAAACGCCATCACTCCGAACGTCCCCCCTTCCTTCTTTATCCAGCTTTATATGCTGAGCATGATGTCATATGGTATGGAATATCCCTTTGGACAGTTGGGGTCAGCTGTCCCAGCTGTGTCCCCTCCCAACTTCTTGTGCACCCCTAGCGTACTTGCTGGTGGGGTGGTGTGGGAAGCAGAAAAGGCCTTGACTCTGTGTAAGCGCTGCTCAGCAATAACTAAAACATCCCTGTATTATCATCAACACTGCTTTCATCACAAATCCAAAACATAGCCCCATACTAGTTACTATAAAGAACATTAACTCTATCCCAGCCACAACCAGCACATAACCTTTAGTGAACTTTATAACCTGAAATGTCTTGAATGAAGTCTTATATAAAATTTAACTAGTTTCCCACCCAGCTCTCGCTAGCAGTCACATATTTATCCATGGAATCCCCATATGGCTTTGTGGGTGGTAATGTGTAGAGGGCAGCTTTCCCACCACAGCAGTTCTACCCAATACAGATTTATTTCTCTTTTGCTCTGCATAATTTTCAGTCTTAATCACTGTTAAACTTGGGCCTGTTGTTTGTATTAACTGTATGATGAAATAGCCTATATTGAACCTTACAGCTCCTTGGATACCCATTTGTTATTTCTTGTCTTTAAAATTGGATAATTATTTTGAACGTTTCCTCATCCTGACTAGAGGCAGAATAGAATTTACAAAATCCTGGCACCAAGACTTTCATTACAAACTCCAGCCTGGAGGCAAATTGGTGACTCTCTGAGGGTTGAAAACCTCAGCCATGCAGAAGGAGCGAAGAACTAACAAAAGCAGAGTCCTCTAGCTGACTCCTGTAGATGAGAGCACTGCAGTGCTCTGTGTATATAGCAGGGGGCAGACAGCAGTCAACTTTTGGCATCTTTGTCAGCTCTGAAGTAAGCACTCCTCAGAAATTCATGGCACAAAGGTATGAGAGCAACAGGGTCACCCTGAAATTGATAAGTACCAGTTTGAAAATGTCTTCCATTATATAAAGATTGGCCTGAACCAGACTGAGTGTCACATATCATGCCCTGTGAACTTGTGAGCAGAATCCAGGAATTTGAGATATGTACCTGTCTTTTGTTATTAATATGCTCCAAGGGGCTGAGAAGTTTTTTGGTCCCAGTCCAGTAGAGATAGATCTTAGCTCAGTTAGAAGATACCTCTCTGGCAAATATCGCTTATTCTCTTACTTTGATGAAATATTGTTCTTATATTGTGGGGGAAAAGGGAAAGAATAAGGCATGGTTCATATATCCTGTCGTCACTTGATGCCTAGGGTGTGAGAGGCATTTAATGCACACTGTGGCCTTCCATTGCAGCCTGGTCTAAAGGCAAACGTTGTGGCTGGAGATAGCAGGCACTCGCCTCTCCTCTTGTAAGGTGCATGGAATACCACTATCCCACTCCCATCATACTCATGGGGCGTAAGTAGACTGTAGGCATTACCAAGTTTTTCTTCACTTCATGGTGCTCATTGGAGGCTTCATCCCCATAGGCCAAAATTCTTTTTAAAACAGTAGTTTTTAACAATATTATATGATGATCTCATATGAAATGTAAAAGCTGTTAGAGGTGTGGGTGTCCATGCAAAAACCTCACAATGGCACACCAATGCATATCATCTGGTTCAAGTCTGGAGTTTTGTTTTTAATTTTAGGATTGCCTTCAAAGTATTTTTCTCCTTTAACTGCTTAAAAATACATGATCATATACCTTTTAGTTGTACCTAAATTTGCATCTCACCATGTTTTGTTACTTCATAAATGCTGCTGCCTAGCATAATGAAAGTACAAACAAAACAGGAGGAAAGATCGGTTGAGTCTAAACTCTATATGGAAGTGCTAAACACTGCCATTCAGATACTGCCATTCAACTTTCTCTGATGGATACTGTTTAAGCAAAAAAGCAAATAAATAGGACCAGTTACTAAAGTACACCAAAGCAAATCAATCAGTTGTAATTAATAATTACTTTTATTTAATAATGAATTTTATTAATTAATTAATTAATTCATAATTAAGTTAATAATTAATTTTATTTTGGTTCATGTCAATAAGTTATCCCTACATTCACAACCATTAGAAAACCAAAGTTGTGAATTAAAACTATGTGCAAGTGTGTGTGTAAGCAAGCACCTAGTGAATGCAACTTCCTTTTCCCTAATAAAACAGCCAGTAAAAGAATTTGATTTGCTGCTGCTGCAATCAAAAGAAAGATGCCCTAAATTGTGTATGTTGTTTGCAAGCTAGAGACATTAGATAGGTTCTCCTCTGTAGTAACGTTATCTTGATTTAGTCTTATCATAAAAAGAAGTACTGAATATTTTTGAAAGTACATCTAAAAGATGTGAGGCTGTTGTTTCATTGTTTCTAATTTTTTGGTGTTTTTTTTTTTTTATTTTCTTTGTATGAAGAAGTTAGATTCTGGGACCACAAGGGCCACTTTGCGAGGTGCTGTACTTAAGAAAGCATAGTCCCAGCACTGTGACATTGGGAAATCTTGAAAATATAAAGCAGTAGTAGTATATGGGAAGTATTCGATGAGATTGGTGAGTGGAGAGGTGGGAGGAAATTCGATAGTATAAAGAGCAAGACACTGTTATGGGCTAGTAACAAGAATATATATTATAGACAACTATTGATTAATCTGGAAGCAGGATTTCATCATACAGCTTCATCACAGAATAAGAATTTCTAATGTGATACAGCCATGGAAAATATAAGGCAAGACTCTAGTGTTCTGCATTAGAGATTTCCTGTAGAGGTGGAGTAATTGTGGGTCCATTCTACAAAGCACTGTTAAGAGCTTATCTGAAATAAAATGCACGATTCTAGTCAAGAAACAAATGGAAATGGGAGCTGAGGCAGACAAGAATCTGTGGATAGCTCTGCAATGGAGAGGCACAGTTTCACCAGGGAGTCTGAAAAAAACTGACTTGTTTAACCAAGCAAAAGAAAGGCTGAAAGAGGATGTAAGACTTCTCTGTTAATATATCTAAGCAAGAAGATAAATAGGAGTAACCCTACAGGTATGGAAAGAGATAAGATGACTGCTTACAATAAGAGAGTTTAATGATACAGAAGAAAATAGGTAAAAACTGATCCTTTAAAAATTTTGCTGGAATTTATATTTTTTAACTGTACAATACAGGAGATTTTTGAGCTGCACTTTCAGCAAAAATCTAAGCAGGAATTAAGGTTTATCAGTTTATGAACTGAATATGTGATGCAGTTGCTTCACATAACAAGTAACTTAACTCAGTTTTACTACCCCACTCTATATTATCATGATTTAAAGCATCCAACAGGAATATTTAATTTAAAAACAATCATTTTGCATTTGTTTGTTTTAGTCATTTTGTTGGTTTTCACTGCTTGGTACTGTTTAACCCTCTTCTTGCTAACCACAAAGTATCTGCAGATCTGTATATGTGTAGTTATAAGGCTTAATAAACAATTATTCGGATTCTTAGTTTTTCCTTTTTGGTTTTACTAGAAAATGGTGGAGGATAAGTTAGTTATTTACAAGATAATTATTTACATATGGCTTTTGTCAAGCCACATTTGGAAAGAAATTAGCATGTAACTAAAAAAATTAAAAGCCAACAATTTAACATTGTTTTGTTAGTTAAATTACATTAAATGACATTATATTGAAAACATAAAGAGTAATTTGTCAAAACATGCTTTGCATTTAGTATGAACTAATTTATTAAGCAAAAGAAGTGTATGCAGTTAGTGTACTAAACTGGCTGTTTCTGGTTACTGTTTCCTTTGGGTTTTTAGAAGTAGTAGAACTCATCTTCTGACACCTTATTTTTAATCATTTATTTCCTGATACAAATTTTACTTTCTTTCAAAATCCCAATCACTTCTTAACTTTGAATGGATGACTTACTGACATGAATAAGTTGAACAAATCATAATGAAGAAGTTATTTTCTCTGCTAAAACTTTGATGCAAAGTGTTTCATCCATGTCCTTTACTACTCAAGTGTTTGACACCTAACTTCATTAGCTACTTCATTTAATATCATGATTTTAGTGTTAGCCTTAATATGTTGTCATACAGCTGAACATTCTCATTAAATAATATTTATTAAATGAAAAATAAACTAGATAAGTAAATATCATGTTAAAAGTAAATATCATGTTATAAGTAAATAACATGTTAATATCGATTCTTTTTTAATTAAAACAAATCTAATGCTACAGATTTGCATTTTTCCAGTTATACAAAAGAGAGACATGGTGGACAGTTTAATAATGGGGAGTGCTGTAACATTGCCTATAATAATTACTTAAGCAACTTAAATGATTCAAAACTGTCATGGCTTAATCCTGGTAGGCAGCTAAGCACCACACAGCTGCTTGCTCAGAATCGGAGAGGGTAAAAGTGACAAAACTCATGGGCTGAGATAAAGAGAACTTAATAATTAAAAAAAAAAAACAAAAACCAAACAATAAAGAGAAACAAAACCAAGAAAAACAAGTGATGCAAAAAAAACCCAAAACCAATTGCTCACCACCAACCAACTGATGCCCAGCCAGTCCCCGAGCAACAGCAGCCCCGGCCAACCTCCCTCCTCCCCTGCCCAGTTTTATTGCTGAGCATGATGTCATATGGTATGGAATATCCCTTTGGTCAGTTGGGGTCAGCTGTCCCAGCTGTGTCCCCTCCCAACTTCTTGTGCACCCCTAGCGTACTTGCTGGTGGGGTGGTGTGGGAAGCAGAAAAGGCCTTGACTCTGTGTAAGCGCTGCTCAGCAATAACTAAAACATCCCTGTATTATCATCAACACTGCTTTCATCACAAATCCAAAACATAGCCCCATACTAGTTACTATGAAGAACATTAACTCTATCCCAGCCACAACCAGCACATAACCTTTAGTGAACTTTATAACCTGAAATGTCTTGAATGAAGTCTTATATAAAATTTAACTAGTTTTCCATATCTAAAGTTTACTTTAAAAATGTGAATTCATGTTTTTTTTCCTAAACCCCTTCATTCTTTCATCAAATGTGCTTGCTTTAAATTAATTGCTTTTTTCACTACATAAACTAGCTGGATCTGAATACTTACAGGAAGAATCTAAAGCATTTGGTTGTTATTAGTGTGGAGATAGCTGACTCACACATGAAAAAAATAAAGAAACTTACAAATGTTCAAGTGATTTTTTTATTTTTGTTTATTTGTTTTTGTTTTGTTTTGGGGCTATACAGCACCAAACCACATCATGTAGTACAACAGATCTTTTCCCTTTTTATTTTTATTGTGCAGTACTATTTCAGGTTAATAAAACAAACAAGGGACAATACTCTTATTCTCTATTCCCCACATATTATTATTTTTATTTAAATATAACATACTATACATTGTTGCTCAGTGATTTTTGTTTCCCTTTTCTTTTTTAAATCTCTCCCCCTGTTTTCCTTTTGCTCAGGAGTCTGTTATGTTGAGGGTGACAGAAAACAGAGTTTATGGTTGAGGATCTGTGACAATCTAGATAGCGTCTTCAGTTTGCTCCCACCGCAGTGGTATTACAGTATGCCAATCATGCAAGAATCATTGATTCCTTCAAGGATTTTTTGTTTTGCCGCTATTCATGTCACAAATGGCTTCTGACTCACTTTGGAAAAGTGATATTTTGGCTTCTGAGCAGCATGGTGTTTTGAGTACTATGATAATGTTTATGCATGATTTTTCCCCTGACCAACTCATCTAGGTAATTCTGTTGAAAGAGAATTTCATTTGTACCCTAAATGTTCTTTAAGTGGTCATCCAATACTGCATTTGTCCTATCTCACATTGAATGTTCACTGCGGGTGGTCCATTATGTCTTGTCAGTTTTAATTATCAATTACAAATGTTAAACAGCAGAAACTTGCTTTTATCATGGTAGTTAAGTTTTGCTGTGACCTCCAATTACATTTAAAATCTGAAACTCTTATTTCCCTTTCTAGAAAAATATCATTTGTGAAGAAGCAAGCTGGAGATAAAGTACCATGAAATATAATGTTAGCTATCAGCTAAAATGTTGTCTCTCAAATGACTTCCTGGTTTTAAAATGGTTGACTTTTTATTTAAGGACAGGAAATACAATCTGACCATTTTGTGTTTTATGGGAAAGCTATTATTATTATTATTATTTTTTAAAACAGCTAATATTTAAATAACAGATTAAGATTGAAGTGCTGGTTAAACATTGACTTAAATAAGTTATAGAAGATTCCAACACCACCAGCCTTTATAGAGGTTAAACATTCTCAAAAAGACACATTAAGCAAGGCTCTCCTTTGTACCAAAATACAGTTTCCAAACAATAAAAATAAAACTTTTTTCACAGCAAGAAATATTGAAGATAAAACTGCAGCATCAATATAATCTCATACTTAAAGTATTTAGAACAAAATATTATACTACTTTTGTTTCTTACTACAGACACTGCAAAGGATTATTTATTTATTTAGTGGAATACAATGTGAAGACAGTGGTACAAATTGTTTGATGTACTGTTTTCTATTTATCTGCTCTAACAAAATGAATTTCAATATGGTTACATTGGTGAGCTATCCAGAGCTCTCTAAAATTAAAGCAAAGTATAAAACAAACCTTATGTACCTTTAATTGAACAGACTTCATATTATGCTTAACTTCTATACTGCAGTTGCTCAAGTTAAGCCATGGGACTAGTAACACTTCATAAAAATGTGCTGGATATTATGTATTTTGAGCCTTTAGTTACTACGATGGATATGAAAGGCATGCTAAAGCTGGATACCAGCACAGCTTTTTGGTTGGCTCTCATATAAAATATACACGTGAGTAATAATCTCTGATAAATGCATGAGCATGATTTTGGATCTCCTATCCCTCAGTCCTTACTTAGGTATTGCTCCCACTATATGCCTGTGATTCTACAAGCTGGTAACAAGGGCAAATGTGCTGAATGGGCATATTTTGGAGTCAAATCCAGTTGGCGGCTGGTCACGAGTGGTGTTCCCCAGGGCTCAGTACTTGGGCCGGTCCTGTTCAATATCTTTATCAATGATCTGGATGAGGGGATCGAGTGCACCCTCAGGAAGTTTGCAGATGACACCAAGTTGGGTGGGAGTGCTGATCTGCTGGAGGGTAGGAAGGCCCTACAGAGGGACCTGGACAGGCTGGATCAATGGGCTGGGGCCAACTGCATGAGATTCAACAAGGCTAAGTGCCGGGTCCTGCATTTGGGTCACAACAACCCCATGCAACACTACAGGCTGGGGGAGGAGTGGCTGGAGAGCTGCCTGGCGGAAAAGGACCTGGGGGGTGTTGGTTGACAGCCGCCTGAACATGAGGCAGCAGGGTGCTCAGGTGGCCAAGAGGGCCAATGGCATCCTGGCTTGTATCAGGAATAGTGTGGCCAGCAGGACCAGGGAGGTGATAGTGCCCCTGTACTCGGCACTGGTGAGGCCGCACCTCGAGTACTGTGTTCAGTTTTGGGCCCCTCACTACAAGAAGGACATTGAGGTGCTGGAGTGTGTCCAGAGAAGGGCAACGAAGCTGGTGAAGGGTCTAGAGAACAAGTCTTATGAGGATCGGCTGAGGGAGCTGGGGTTGTTTAGCCTGGAGAAGAGGAGGCTGAGGGGAGACCTTATTGCTCTCTACAACTACCTGACAGGAGGTTGTAGCGAGGTGGGGGTCAGTCTCTTCTCCCTAGTAACAAGCGATAGGACAAGAGGAAACGGCCTCCAGCTGCGCCAGGGGAGGTTTAGGTTAGACATTAGGAAAAACTTCTTCAACGAAAGGGTGGTCAAGCACTGGAACAGGCTGCCCAGGGAAGTGGTTGAGTCTCCATCCCTGGAGGTATTTAAAAGACAGGTAGACGTGGTGCTTGAGGACATGGTATAGTGATGGACTTGGCAGTGATAGGTTAATGGTTGGACTCGATGATCTTAAGGGTCTTTTCCAACCTTGACGATTCTACGATTCTATGATTAACTGAATAAGGAGCGCAGAACTGTGTTGCCTTCTTACTTATCTTTTTGAGGCCAAATTTTACACTTGGGAATTACACACTATTTAATTTTAATGTTTGCAATCTCAGTGGCTGTCCACATCTAGGTTCCAGCCCAATGCTTGCTGCAGAATATCACACTGATTGCAATGCATTAGATCTTAGTTCCAAATTGAAATCAAAGTCAGATGAATATACACACAGATGCATTGACACCCAAGTACAGATGTGGCCCCTTCTCTCAGTTTCAAAACAGCAGAAAGACCCCTTGAACAAAGTATTTCTTGAAGTTTGTTCTTGAGTACTGATAAGTAAAAAAACATCTCCAACATAAAGACACCCAATACCATAAATCCAAGCACTGCAAGTTTGGTCTTTTTTTTTAAGTGCAAGACAGTTTAGGAAAAAAATTGATTATAAACGTTAAATTCTGCCTTTAAAGCCTTGTCTAATACCTGTTCTCAGAGTACTTATGAGGTTTTGGCATTTTAACCTATCAACTTGTGTGAAGTACTGAGAAAAAGGGAAAATAACAAAGAAGCAAATGAGGAAAACATTTCAAATCAAAAAGATATTTAACATCCTATTAAATAAATAACTTAGAAATAAAAAGGAATGAAGTTAGAACATACAAGCAAACCATACTATTCATTTTGTTAGAACAGTTTTACGCTACTTTGCTTATATTTCTTAATCCAATCCATTCTTCCACAAGGCTTCTCCAGAAATGTCATTATTTGTGCATGTGATCCAAGTGCTTCCAGCAAATGCTAGCATGTCTAACTGTTCATTGGATCATTAGGCTTGAATGATCAATTAAGGTCTTTGATATGAGTTAGTATTCTATAAATAACTTTCCCCATGAAGGTCATTCAACAGATTGTCTCAAGTTCCTTAAATTCTGTCACAGAGATTAAAAAAAATTGTTCATACTGGCAATAACTTCCATCCCATTTGATCCAGCTTGTATCTTGATTATAAGATATGATACCTGACTAAATAAAAGTATTTCATGTGCCAGCAATGACTACAAAACCTTCAAAGGCTTCCCCTGCTCTCTTTTCAAACAAGCAGATGTCTGCACTATTTCCTTGCATTTACACTTCAAGAGGATTACCAAATATTCTTGACATAGGAGCCTTTGGTTCAACTGCATCGATAAAATAGTTCCTTCATCTATGGCATTACTACCATTGGAAGAAAGTGAGCTGAAGTGTTTTTCCTTCTTGTTTTCTGTCCTCTCTTTATGGCTCCCCTTCCATTCAGGGCCACGAACATTTGCCTTCCATTGTGCTTCCAATTTAAGGATGCATATGTGTTATATCCATTTTCTTCTATTCTTTCCTTCAATTTGCAATCACTGTTAAACTCCTTCTGTTAAAAGAAGAAAATAAATGCACAAATTCAGAATAAACATAATCTTTCAGAGTTGCAGCATACTGAAGGTAAATAATTTCTAAAAATGTTTTGGAAGATTTGAGTGTTTTGTATGTGACGCCCTTTTAGGATTCTACAGTGTATTTTAAAGAAAAGTTTCACTGTGTCCATAGCATTTAAAGCAACATCAGTTAGACTGCAAAAAGTGAAACCAACAAAAGACATAATCAATTATTCAGTGTATAATTATAGCAGTAAAATGATATCATTCACTCACAGCCAAAATGAAATTTCCCTGTGTTGGAATACGGCAACAATATTAAATTAAATTCTCTAGTCATAAACTCAAAGTATGAGGTAGCAATCTTGGAATCATTCATCATATTTCAGTTCTAACAAATATAACCCTTAAATATTTTGAACCAGATTATTGATACCATATGTTAAACAAAAATGCATGGCATAGGCCTACTTCTTATTTAAAGTAAGATCCTTTACACCACACTGGCCATGAAAAAGGTTTTTTTTGGATGGGTGCAAATCACTGTTATGCTGCTGTTACAATGGATGTGAGGCCTGTTTACTTTGATGACTTGAAGAGGGCTTAGCCTAAAAAAGAATCATATATAATCCTGTATCTTATTGACTAAGTAAACTTGAAAGCAATTATTTCATGTAGGGTACCAGGGATGAAGGTTTTTTCTTTTAAAAGGAGAAACTGTTGTCAGTTTGTTAGAAAGGATAAAAAATACAAGCATGTGGAAGCACGTAGGGAAAGACTATTTTTTCTATAATGTTAAATGCACTTTTACACAGATCTTCTCTATAATGAAGCCAAGAATGCTTTGTTTTCGCAAACAAGTAATTCCTACATATAAAAAAACCAGTTTGATTAAGTTACTTATATTCCATTTAGAAAGCTTTTGAAAGTAGGACATTTACAACATAATTAAATAACAACCAAAAATTAGCATTTTGTTTTTTCTGCTTTTCAGAAAACAAGATGTTATTTTTGCAGCTCAGGCAGAAGCATGTCAGAATCTCAGAGTATGATATACTAACTACATGTGGTATTTTTAATGTGTCTATGAACAAGATGAGAAATATGTCTGAATAATAAAACAATTTTCATGGTACAGATAAGAATTTCGGGGATGTTTTATCTTTTATTATGATCAAAATCCTTAGATATTCAGCTAATAAAGATATAAAGTACCCACATTAACAAAATGGACATAAGAATATTTTAAAAAATATATTTTCCATTCCTATTAATTTAAATTAGAATGTTTAAACTAGTTAATGTTCAGTACTTTGATACAGTAAGAATTTTCAGGTCTATAATTAATGTTTTACTTAGTTGCTGCTAAGACTACAGAACACATGCTTGTGTTTTCCTAACAGAATTGCACATATTCAAACTCAATTTGGCTCCCAAAATGCACTTCAATTTTGGGATTAGTAGTTAGCTGAACAATGACTGTTGGGGAAGACACTATCAAGCAAAGACTCTCTGCAAAATGACCCTCGATACTGCCTGTATTCACAAAGCTACATACAGATCATTTTTTAACTTTTACTTGCTGTAATATGCCACCTCCTGCTTCAAGGTATTAAGAAGGCAGGTGACCATCAATCCCAGTTCTAAATTGCAGTAATTTCTCTTATCTGCCAGCACCTTATTTTGTTAAAGTAACCAAATAGTGAGTCTTCCTTTGCTCTCTCAATCTAACCAAAGTCAGTCAAATGGTAACCTATTTGATAAACATAGAAACAGGCTTACTTGACTTGTTTTCCCAAATGCAGAATTGTACTTAAATACAAACTTTTATCTCTATTCTTAGATAATACAGAGAGAACAGATGATGTGATGTGGTTAAGAAGCCTTATTGGCAGGGATCTGAGTGTTAGCCCAGGACTGCTTTGCTCATTTCAAACAAATTTCAGTATAACCCTGAACCAATGTCTATTGTGCACATGCACATCCACAGAGTGTTTTTACAATTTTTATTGGTTCTGTTTTTCATATCCATCTGCAAGCTGCCACAGTATAGTAATATGAATCTAACTGCAAGTCTTTGGAGGATGGGAAAAATAACAACAGAAGGATTCCTGAAATCTCTGAAGTATTACGGAATAGGTTTGGATAAGAAATTATATTGTGATTTTATGATGTGAATATTGAAAAATTATCTCAGCTGCAATTAAAAAAAAAAAGGCTTTCCACATTTGTATCCTCCTGTCAACACTATTTCTAATACACTGTGAATTACTGAATCTTATGGCAGCAGTTTCCACTTCATAGGATCATAGAATCGTTAAGGTTGGAAAAGACCCTTAAGATCATCGAGTCCAACCATTAACCTATCACTGCCAAGTCCACCACTAAACCATGTCCTCGAGCACCACGTCTACCCTTCTTTTAAATACCTCCAGGGATGGAGACTCAACCACTTCCCTGGGCAGCCTGTTCCAGTGCCTGACTACCCTTTCGGTGAAGAAGTTTTTCTAATATTCAACCTAAACCTCCCCTGGCACAGCTTGAGGCCGTTTCCTCTCGTCCTATTGCTTTTTCTTGGCAGAAGAGACCAACCCCCACCTCGCTACAACCTCCTTCCAGGTAGTTGTAGAGAGCAATAAGGTCTCCCCTCAGCCTCCTCTTCACCAGGCTAAACAACCCCAGCTCCCTCAGCCGCTCCTCAGAAGACTTGATCTCTAGACCCTTCACCAACTTCGTTGCCCTCCTCTGGACATGCTGTAGTACCTCAATGTCCTTCTTGTAGTGAAGGGCCCAAAACTGAACACAGTACTCGAGGTGCGGCCTCACCAGTGCCGAGTACAGGGGCACTATCACCTCCCTGGTCCTGCTGGCCACACTATTCCTGATACAAGCCAGGATGCCATTGGCCCTCTTGGCCACCTGAGCACCCTGCTGGCTCATGTTCAGGCAGCTGTCGACCAACACCCCCAGGTCCTTTTCTGCCAGGCAGCTCTCCAGCCACTCCTCCCCCAGCCTGTAGCGTTGCATGGGGTTGTTGTGACCCAAGGGCAGGACCCGGCACTTAGCCTTATTGAATCTCATGCAGTTGGCCTCGGCCCATCAATCCAGCCTGTCCAGGTCCCTCTGTAGGGCCTTCCTACCCTCCAGCAGATCGACACTCCCACCCAACTTGGTGTCATCTGCAAACTTCCTGAGGGTGCACTCAGTTAACAGGACCGGCCCCAGTACTGAGCCCTGGGGAACACCACTCGTGACCGGCCGCCAACTGGATTTGACTTCTTTAACCACCACTCTCTGGGCTCGGCCGTCCATCCAGTTTTTAACCCAGCGCAGAGTGCACTTATCCAAGCTGTGAGCAGCCAGCTTCTCCACGAGAATGCTGTGGGAGACAGTGTCAAAGGCCTTACTAAAGTCCAAGTAGACAACATCCACAGCCTTCCCCTCATCCACTAAGCGGGTCACCTTGTCATAGAAGGAGACCAGGTTAGTGAAACAGGATCTCCCTTTCATAAACCCATGCTGGCTGGGCCTGATCCCCCGGTTGTCCCGCACATGCTGCATAATGGCACTCAAGATGACCTGCTCCATGACCTTTCCCGGCACCGAGGTCAGGCTGACAGGCCTGTAGTTTCTGGGATCCTCCTTCCGACCCTTCTTGTAGAGGGGCGTCACATTAGCTAACTTCCAGTCATCCGGGACCTCCCTGGTTGACCAGGACTGCTGATAAATGATGGAGAGTGGCTTGGCAAGCTCCTCTGCCAGCTCCCTCAGTATCCTCGGGTGGATCCCATCTGGCCCCATGGACTTGTGGGCATCCAGGTGGAGGAGCAGGTCAGTGACTGCCACCTCTTCGACAACTGGGACTTCATTCTGCATCCTATCTCCATCTCCCAGCTCAGGGGCCTGAAAACCCCGAGGATGACCAGTCTGACTATTAAAGACTGAGGCAAAGAAGGCATTAAGTACCTCAGCCTTCTCCTCATCCTTTGTGGCAATGTTTCCCTCTGCATTGAACAAAGGATGGAGATTCTTCTTGGCCCTCCTTTTGTCGCTGATATATTTGTAAAAACATTTTTTGTTATCTTTAACTGCAGTGGCCAGTTTAAGTTCTAGCTGGGCCTTCGCCTTTCTAATCTTCTCCCTGCATAACCTCACAACATCCTTGTAGTCCTCCTGAGTTGACTCCAAAGGTGGTAAGCTCTCTTCTTCCAAAGGTCATAAACTCTCCTTTTATTCCTGAGTTCCAGCCAAAGCTCTTTGTTCAGTCAGGCCAGTCTTCTCCCCCGCCTGCTCATCTTACGGCACATGGGGACAGCCTGCTCCTGCACCTTTAAGACTTCCTTCTTGAATAACATCCAGCCTTCCTGGACTCCTTTGCCTTTCAGGACTGCCTCCCAAGGGACTCTGTTAACCAGACTCCTAAACAATCCAAAGTCTGCCCTTCTAAAGTTCAGGGTAGCAGTTTTGCTGACCCCCCTCCTTACTTCTCCAAGAATTGAAAACTCTATCATTTCATGGTCACTGAGCCCAAGACAGCCTCCGACCACCACATCGCCCACCAGGCCTTCTCTGTTCGTAAACAACAGGTCCAGTGGGGCACCTCCCCTGGTTGGCTCCCTCACCAGCTGTGTCAGGAAGTTATGTTCCACACACTCCAGGAACCTCTGAGACTGCTTTCTCTCTGCTGTGTTGTATTTCCAGCAGGTATCTGGTAAGTTGAAGTCTCCCACGAGAACAAGGGCTAGAGATTGTGAGACTTCAGCCAAATGCTTGTAGAATACTTCATCTGTTTCCTCATCCTGGTTGGGTGGTCTATAACAGACTCCCACCAGGATGTCTGCCTTGTTAGCCTTCCCCCTGATCTTAACCCATAAGCACTCAACCTAATCATTACCTTTGTTGAGCTCTAGACAGTCAAAACACTCTCTGACGTACAAGGCTACCCCACCACCTCTCCTTCCTTGCCTGTCCCTTCTAAAGAGCTTGTAGCCATCCATTGCAGCACTCCAGTTGTGTGAGACATCCCACCATGTTTCCGTGATGGTGACCACATCATAGTTTTCCTGCTGCGCAATGGCTTCCAGCTCCTCCTGCTTATTGCTCATGCTGTGTGCATTGGTGTAAATGCACTTCAGTTGGGCTATTGATCTCTTCTCCAACACAGGCATGCCACCCCTAGGCTCATCCCTAGCAAGCCTGGTTTTATCCCCTTCCCCCTTCGCATCTAGTTTAAAGCTCTCTCAATGAGGTCTGCTAACTCCTGAGCCAGAATCCTTTTCCCCCTTTGCGACAGGTGAACCCCATCTGTCTCCAGCAGGCCTGGTGCCATGTAAACTGCCCCATGGTCAAAAAAACCAAAATTCCGCTGCTGGCACCAGCCTCCGAGCCATGTGTTGATGAGGTGGGTCTTCCTGTTCCTTTCCATATGCCTCCTGGCTACTGAAGGGATGGAGAAAAACACCATCTGTGCTCCTGATCCTTCAAGTAATCGCCCCAGTTCTCTAAAATCCCTTTTGATCGGCTTTGTGCCTCTATCAGCTACCTCATCGCTGCCAACCTGAACAACCAATAGTGGATAATAATCAGATGATTTTACCAGCCTAGGGAGCTTCCTAGTAATGTCTCTGACCCGGGCCCCAGGGAGGCAGCAGACTTCCCTATGGGATGGGTCCAGTCAACATATCGGGCCCTCTGTTCCCCTCAGAAGGGAGTCACCTATGACAATTCATAAAATCATAGAATCATAGAATCATAGAATCATAGAATGCTTTGGGATGGAATGGACCTTTGAAGGTCATCTAGTCCATCCCCCCTGCAATTGGCAGGGACATCTTCCACTAGGTCAGGTTGCTCAGAGCCCCATCCAGCCTGTCCTTGAATGTTTCCAAGGATGGGGCATCTACCACCTCTCTGGGCAACCTGTTCCAGTGTTTCACCACCCTCATCGTAAAAAATGTCTTCCTTATATCTAGTCTGAATCTACCCTCTTTTAGTTTAAAACCATTACCCCTTGTCCTATCACTACTGGCCCTGCTAAAAAGTCTGTCCCCATCTTTCTTATAAGCCCCCTTTAAGTATTGGAAGGCCGCAATAAGGTCTCCCTGGAGCCTTCTCTGCTCCAGGCTGAACAACCCCAGCTCTTTCAGCCTGTCCTCATAGGAGAGGTGTTCCATCCCTCTGATCATTTTTGTGGCCCTTCTCTGGACCCGCTCCAACAGGTCTACGTCCTTCTTGTACTGAGGACCCCAGAGCTGGACGCAGTACTCCAGGTGGGGTCTCATCAAAGCAGAGTAGAGGGGCAGAATCACCTCCCTCGACCTGCTGGCCACACTTCTTTTGATGCAGCCCAAGATACGGTTGGCCTTCTGGGCTGCGAGTGCACATTGCTGGTTCATGTCCAGCTTTTCATCTATCAGTACCCCCAAGTCCTTTTCGGCAGGGCTGCACACAATCCCTTCATCCCCCAGCCCGTACTGATACTGGGGATTACCCTGACCCAGGTGCAGGACCTTGCACTTGTCCTTGTTGAACCTCATGAGGTTCACACAGGCCCACCTCTCCAGCCTGTCCAGGTCCCTCTGGATGGCATCCCGTCCCTCAGGCGTGTCGACTGCACCACTCAGCTTGGTGTCATCTGCAAACTTGCTGAGGGTGCACTCTATCCCACTGTCTATGTCATTGATGAAGATATTAAACAGCACTGGCACCAGAACGGACCCCGGAGGGACACCACTTGTCACTGTTCTTCATCTGGACACCGAGCCATTGACCATTACCCTCTGGATGTGACCATCCAGCCAATTCCTTATCCACCGAACAGTCTGCCCATCAAATCCGTATCCTTCCAGTTTAGAGAGGAGTATATTGTGGGGGACCTTGTCAAAGGCCTTATAGAATAGATGACAGATAGATGACATTCGTAGCTCTTCCCTCGTCCGCTGATGCAGTCCCTCCATCATAGAAGGCCACTAGGTTGGTCAGGCAGGACTTGCCCTTGGTGAAGCCGTGCTGGCTGTCCCAAATCACCTCCCTGTCCTCCATGTGCCTTAGCATAGATTCCAGGAGGTTCTGTTCCATGGTCTTCCCAGGCACAGAGGTGAGGCTGACAGTTCCCAGGGTCCTCCTTTTTACCCTTTTTAAAAATGGCTGCAATATTTCCCTTTTTCCAGTCCCCGGGGACTTCACCTGACTGCCTTGACTTTTCAAGTATCATGGCGAGTGGCTTAGCAGCTACATCAGCCAATTCCCTCAGGACTCTGGGATGCATCTCATCGGGACCCATAGACTTATGTATGTTCAGGTTCCTCAGGTGGTCACGAACTTGATCTTCTCTTACAGTGGGAGGACCTCTGCCCTCCCGATCCCCATCAAGTAGCCCATTGACTCGGGAGGTGTGAGGAGAGAGGTTGCCAGTGAAGACTGAGGCCAAGAAGTTGTTGAGTACCTCAGCCTTCTCCTCGTCTGTTGTTACTAGCTCGCCACTGCTGCTCATCAGAGGGGGTACGCTTTCCTTAACCTTCCTTTTCTGGTTAATGTACCTATAGAAGCCCTTCTTATTATTCTTTGCATCCCTCGCCAGGTTCAGCTCCAGCCGAGCCTTGGCCTTCCTGATCCCATCCTTATTACCCTTCTTTTTTTCTTACCAGTGGCCATTGTAATGTGTGGGGCTGACTGGTTCCCCCTAGTCAACCCCTTGGATGGATCACTGTCCGCATCTTCACCCTCCTGGCCCTCAAGTTCCAGAGCCTCATACCTATTGTGTAAGGGCACCTGGGAGGGCGAGGTAGGCCGGGAGAGGATTCTCCCGCTGTGCCGAGCAGGGATCTATTTCCATCCCCCTTTGTCTCTTAGGTCCCCTCCTTCTGCCTGGTGGCGAGAAGGTAGGGGAGCCTCTCCTCTTGATGCTTCCATCTGGCGTGCTCGTCTCAGGGATGGTAGGGAGTGGCTCCACCAGTCTATCTCCCTCTCGCACTCCCTGATACTCCTCAGTCTTGCTACTTCTTCTTTCAGCTCTGCCACCAAGCTGAGCAGATCCTCCACCTGGTTGCACCTCACGCAGGTGTTGTCTCGGCTGCCCTCCATCACCAGAGCAAGACTCTGGCACTCCCTGCAGCCAGAGACCTGGGTGGCTGCATGTTTTAGTGGGAGCTCCGTCTGCATCACCACATCCCTTCTGGCGATGGCTCTTGTCCGAGCGGAAACCATGGCTAGGTGTCTTCCGGGAGGGCGTAGACCACAAGGAGAGCTCGCCAGCTGCCTGCTCGCTCTGCCTGCACGAACTGCCGCACCACGCCCTTTCTGACGCGCCATGCCCTGTTTGCCCGTCCTGTTTGCCCGTCCTGTTTGCCCGTCCTGTTCGCCGTGCTCCTGGTCGCTTGCGCTCCCTAGGGGCCCGTTTAAATCTCCCGCAGTTGCCCCAGCAACACCCAAGCCCCATTTGCCTCACTCACGAGAGCAGCCAGTTTTGCTTTGGCGCCACCAGGCTCTTTATCGGGTTCCCCGGCACAGGAAACCCCCTTTTCCACCCCAACCTAGCGCCCAGTTGCAGGACTTACTTACCATTGCTGCCGCCGTGTGCCTCACCGACTGAGTGACTTATGATACATGAAAGCTGCTTTGCCTTCTTTTGTGTGTGTATAGGGTTGGAATGAACTCTCACCACACCAGCCATGGCTAACAACTTGGGTAGGAAAACTTATCTCAGGCTTTGGGATAGATCATCACAAACAACTAAGTTAAACACTGTTCACTGAGACATGTGAATTGACTATGGTGATTTATGCTAACACCTTCACGTGTCCAGAAGCACACCCACAATCAATGAATGGAGCTTAACTGACAAATGGTAACTTTGTCAGCAACTCAGTATACCCTTATACCTCTCAATGGTGCAGGACTGAGCACTGATCATCCTGTATTTCTGACCAGTGTAATTTTAGAAATTAAAATTCACATTTATGAGAGCTTAAGAAACATTTCTCTGTTCTGGTCTTTCCTTAATGTGATTCTTTGACACTGCCCAGGAGTTTAGAAGGTCAGAAGTAACCTTATGAACCAGGAGTGACTAGCCACAGTGCAGATGAGGGAAGACAGTTTATATAGTTTGTATGAACTAAACCCTTCGGCTGGGGCTGCACGGCTAGAAGGCGCGTCCCCTGGGTGGTGGATAGGGGATCCCTCTCTGGAGGGTGCACCGGATAAAATTGAAGAAGGTGCCGCGAACCAACGCAGCCTAAGGGAAGGCCACCCTGACAGAAAAACCACTGGCCCTCCAAGTCATGGGGGTTGGGCAGGAGGCCAACTACCTCCTCCCGGGGAAAAAAAAAAAAAAAAAAAAAGTTGCAGAAACGACGAGCATCAACTTTCAGAGATGGAGAAAATCAGTAATGAAGTGAGGAGGAGGAGATGGAACTGGATCGGTCATGTCTTGAGGAAAAAACCAACAGAAGACTGCGCTGTGGCCCTTGGGACTCCAGAGCACGCAGCCGCAGACCGATCGAAGTGGAAGAATGATGTTCGCGCCTTGTGTGCCTCCTGGCACTGGGAGAATTCAGATCAGGTATGAACTAAACCCACCTCGTAGAAATGCTTCCTTAAAAAAAAGAGGGCTAAATGACTTCAGCCCCCTCGAATCTCAGTTGATTCTGCTGGTAGTCTCAGACTGGCATTACTTCATCATTTTCAGCAGAGGTAGGCTTAGCTACATTGCTCGAGGATAAACCCAGCCCCAGTACCTATCTGTGAAGTGCTCTCTTTAAAGCCTATGGATGTACTGAATATTGAGCAATCTGAAGATTGGCTCATAACCTTTGCAGATGACTAGAATAAATTTACATTTATGTGGGCTCAAACTCACTGGAACTGGCAAAAAGCTGAAAAATTACAAACCAAACCAGATGTAATACCAGAACAATATTTGGATAGTTACTGGTTTTTGTTTGTTTGTTTGTTTGTTTACTGAAACTATCAGTAACCCCAAACTTACACAAATACAAATAGAGTATATATGGACAATTTTCACATGATATCCAAATTCTGCTCAGTCAAAGCTTATCTGTCTGCTGATATATAAGTCTCTGTCTCTCTGTACTGCCCATAATCTTGCGTATTAATTAATACGGTCATTTTAAAGCTGGCTACTCTAGAGATCTTCCTGGCAGTTGTAGTTTGATAATTTGGTGCGTCTCCTCCATCAGCTGAAGTTTACAAGATTTTAGATACAGTTTATCCCCCTGGAATTACTGATAAATGTGGCTGTACTGCAGAAAAAAAAGGGAAAAGCAGCCTTAAAGATTATATTTTCTAGGACCCTCTCCATTGGCCACTACTTAATAAGAATCCTGACTGAAGTGGTAAGCATGATAAATCCTCTAGCAGCTGCTTTGGTATGATATGAGCCTAACAAACACCAGGGAGCTTGTGGAGAGGGGGGGCTGCTGGTTTACCACAGGATGAAATTTTGATGAACAGCTCATTTCGGTTCTAATTAGTAGTAATACACAGTCAAGTGGGGTTTTCAGTAGGTAAGAGAGGGAACTGTGCTGACTACTGCAATCCATTTGGAAGATAAAAAAATACTTACAGAGCCGTAGACTTTTCCTTTCTTGTTCATGGCTAAATAATAGTTGCTCTTAATGGACTTAACTGCCACAACTCCGATTTCTACAGATGTTATCTCCAATATGCCTAAAAAATAAAAATTGAACTATTTAATCACTTCATTAGAGGATTTTCTCACTATAGAAAAGACCAATAAACCTGAAAAATAGTAAACTTCTAATATTCAGAACCAACTGCCCAACAAACTTTAGCAACATTCTCCAAATCATTGCAAGAATATACACAAACATCGTTTCAATTAACGTTTCCTTTGCTAACCCTGCATTTTAAACTCCATAAATACTGAAACAGCTCCATTCTTCTTAGCATAGATTTTACTAAAATTTTTCAGAAGAGCTATCTATCTGAACCACAGCATTAAATTAAATCTATAGCATATGTCAATAGAATGTTAGATTTACCCCAATCTTCAAAAATAGTGGTAAACTATTTATTCCTTGTAGGACAGTTAGATAAACTAAATCCCTTGGCTGCACTGAGCTGATAAAATTAATTTTTGGCATGTGTGTTGACATTTTGGGATATAGTAAGACTAACCCTAACAACCATATTATCTTTCTCTTTCAGATATTGGAAACATTTTGCTGTGTTTGTAATAACTATGATTAAGTTTTTTTCTTTGAAACAAACTCTTTCTGGGATATTTGATGGATCAAGGGGCCAGTAATGGGAGACAGAGCTTTTCATCTCTTTGTTTTCTGCCCAAGAGCATACTGATTTGGGAGTAGTAGAAGTTACTACAACTTACATAGTGACTTTAGAAATCCCTTTTCAGCTATTACTAGAGTAACTGGATGGCTACGTTGTTTGGGCATAGTGTCTTAATATAAGAGAAATATAGCTCCAACCAAATATCTTCTAAATGGTTTATCCAGGTAGTATGCCTGGCTCCAATCTTTCTTCTGATTTTTAAAGTAGTAGTAGTAGTCAGAACAATAGTCCATCTAACTCAGTGGTCACAACAGGTCTACCACTAGGGAAATTACAGGAAGGGCAAAAGTGTTGAGAAATTTTAGAGAAAAACATCCTAGACCAAGTAACAAATAATGTGATGAACAGATCAGCTGGAAAAACATTGATGAGTTGCCAACTGCTTAAAAAAAAAGGAATCTGCAATAATTTCCTCCTAAATCTGTTCTATGCTTTTTGTCTGATAAGAGAAGTACTGGAAAATCCATATGTTTTTTCATTTACTTAAAAATTCCTTATGGTAACCACACAGCAACTGAAGCCAACAGTGTAACTTGGTATTCAGTGCTTTTTCTGGAAGTGCTGATTTTCTGTCCCTGAAAACTGAATGCAGTCTGTTCAGACTGTGGAACCATGTGGACTTTAGTGTGCAGTGAGGTAAGGAGGAAGTTTTTTCACTGAACATTTTTTTGGAAATGGCTGCTTTATATACGATGCAAAAGCCATTCTGTATGGCCATTGTACTGGTCTATGCAACTCAGGATTAACAGAGGAGTTGAGGGTGTTACTTGTTCTGTGATTAGAAGTAGAGGCTTTGATGGTAGCTGGGCAGTGGCTGTGAATCAAGCATGACAAAGTAATAGCTGATTTTTATTGGGAAGCAAACTGATGACAGTTTATGTGCATGAAAAAGAGAGAGAACATCAAACTAAGCAATTTAACATGAAAGACCTTATTTTATTGTCAAGAAAGGAGAGGTGGCCTTTCCTGGATGCATTTTTTAATATACAAATATAGATTTTTTAAAATATATATAAATTACATATATTTTGATATGAAGATATATAAATTCTAGTGCAGTTACCAGAGGCTTTGTATTTACTTAGCAAGAAGCATTAGGTTGGCCACAGCTACAAGTTCTAGAGTCTTTGCATATGAGAAAGACTTCAGTGAGAACTGCAAGATAAACAATAGGTTTAGGATCTAGTGAAGCCCTTCAGAAAATGGGCCATATTAAACCAGAAGTAATAATAATAATAATAATAATAATAATAATAATAATAATAATAATAATAATAATAATAATAAAGTTTATTGTCCAAACCTATAAAGAGCTGAAAGAGGAGGATTATTTTGTTTTAATTTCCTTGTGAGTGCCTCACAATACAAATATTGATATCAAAATGCAAATATAAATGTAGATAGGCACAAATGATCATGTATTATTAAAAAAACAATTATAAAGCCTTCTGCTGTAAGGTTTTTATGGTAAGATTCTTAATTGCAGCATGAGAAATCAGCATTGCTAAGGATGGAGTTGCACATATAAACTTAAAAAACTTCACATGTGCTGTGACAGATCTGAATATCCACTGAGTTTCTTACAGCTATGTGAGAACAATTCTGCGCTAATTGCCACTCAGGCTTGAAACCCAATGGACTTGAACAAACAGAGTGAAGACACAGTTACATATGACTGCAAGTCTGCTACCTGTGAGGGGGTAAGAACAACAGTTCCCAAAATCAGCTCACTCCATCATCAGTGGTATCCAACTCAGTAGCAGCAAAGGCCCCTCTGATATCTGGAGTTACCTAACTACTGCCAAGCAGAAAAAGATATGGCCAGTTAGATAAATGAAAACTCTAACCATAACTTTCACTAGTTACTTATATGTAATGTTAGCTTGAGAATTAGCACAAGGTGCTTAGGCAGAAATAAGAGGAGCTATAACTTAGGGGAACTCTAATCTAGGAAGACCCAGAAAACATGAGGGAAGAGTCAGTTAAGACCTATGACCTACTTTTAAGGCTAACGTCTGCTGTTGCAAAGGAGCCATATATCATTTTCCATATGTAAGATGAAGAGAATTATACTCTCTAATCTCAAGAAAAGTTGTGAGGGCTCATTAATTAGGTCTTGATAGCTCATATATACCAGTGTCATGCCATTGATACAAGCAGATCAGTGAGTCCATACCAGCCAAGGCCTATTATGTTTGTATTACTCTTAAAATGTTGCTCATTTTCACAGTAAAGAAAAGCCAAAGTTGCTTTCTTGATTTTCTGCAAGAGCATTAATATAGAGCAGTGATCTTTAATATTTCTCTCCCATGGGTCATCCCCTAAAGTATTTGTGCTCAAAATCAAAGACAGTTGAGTGCCTTAAGTTATATGGGTGACAAGCTATTAGAGGGTAAGAATGTGGTGTGAACACTGCTACAATGCCCACTTCTTTTTACATGAGTGACATGGGTTTTTTGGGGATTTTCCATGCCAAAAAGTGATGAGAAGAATTTAGTTAATTCTTTCTACAGAAATCAATTGCTGTAACCAAACTGTGAAACCAGTAAAACTAGGCTGGGTCCATTTCTAACAGCAGCAGTAACAAAAAAAATAAAAAAGAAAAAGAAGATACTGGCATAACTTGTGCCATTATTAATTTTTTATGTTGAAATGGATCAAACTGAGTTATATTTTTTCATATTTCATAACACCATATTAGACCATTTCAATTGACTATTACACTTGTGAAATTTGTGAGAGCAACTGAAGGAGAACAGTGCTTAAATAAGAAATTTGCACTGAATTAACCCTTTTTAACTGTTTTTCACTTGAATGATGGAGATAGATAGATACACTGCTCTTCAGTACAATGCCCAAGTTAAAGCAACAGAAGTATTCATATAATTCATGAAAATATAGTAATTTTTTCTGATAAAGTTTGGTCATAGTCTCACACTGCATTATATCCCCAATGGGGCAGCTGAAAGGAGGTCATGAGGGGAAATGTTAGTACATTTACATTATATACCACAGTAACTAGCTAGATTATACCTAGTTATGCTGTTTAACTGGAGCCAAATGTAGCTGAATTCTTTGTAACTATTATCAGTTTGATCACCAGTGATCCTGGATTTATTCTCACTGAGTTTGTTTTGTGTATTTGGAAGAAGTTGAAAAATGTTATATAATTTTCAGTGATAATTTTGCATATTCTAACCTCTCCAGTATTTTGGGAGGAGAAGGGGGAATTTTAATAGCTGTTTTTCTTTCTAATAAATATAATACTCTTGATCTATTACCCCTTGGATAACAGGGATATAATTTGGTACTTATCTATCTATCTACTCTGCTGCTATCTGTACACCCCAGGGACTTCACTGGAGTTACATGCTAGTTACAAGCACAGAACTAGCTTTTGTCTAGATCGCAAATTATTCAGCATTATTTACAGATTTTCTTAGGACAAGATTCTCTCATGAGTTTGATAGGAATCATTTCATAGGTGTCAGTGATGTAGACACAAATTTCAGAGGTCAGCATGAGAGCACCAACTCATCTGACATGGATCTACAAGCAGAAGTCATAAGGACTTTCCAGAACTTTGAAATAGACTGGATTTAAATCTAATTACTTTGATGTAAGGGTGAAAATATGTATTTGATTATTCTTGAGTCATTATTAAATTCAGCAGGAATGTATAAGAAAAAGAAATTGAGATATACAGCATGAAGCTTAAAACTGTAGTGTTTTCACCATCTAATGAAACTGACTTGTTTGAGGGCAGACAAAATTTTGTATTTTCCTCAAGGTTTATATAGTAGAGTCATAGGCCGTGATTGGACTTCTATACTACTGCAATAAAAAACATAATTTCCATGAGCTTTCAAGATTAACTCTGTAAAGTTTCATATTCTTCAAGTGCTGCAGCCTTGGAGGTAAGAGCCTATGTGTAGTCATAGACAATATGGCTGAAAGGATGCCAGACCACTGAGGGTACTCCACTGGCCTTAGTTACGAAAACCATTCTTGACAGATGATTGTTCTCAGACACCTTCAAAAACTGAGATTCTACGATCTCCTGGGTAACCTATTCCACTATCTACATTAGAAAGTTTTTCTAGTATCTAATTTAAATGGTCTTGTTGCAATTTGGGCCCATTAATTCTTGTTTAAACTGTAAACTAACATGAAAAAGATGGTTTTTTCCTTTTTAAAAAGAGGTATTATATTTACTACTTCCTCAGTCATCTGGGGAGTCATTTTTCTCCTCAAGTTTTCAGAATGAATCTCTAGAGGCTTGGCTGACCTACTCAGTAGAGTGAGTAAATTTTATCAAGTAAAAAACAGGTAAATCACCCAACTCATTTTCATCTTGTTCTTTTTCTATTCCAACCTATGTTAGATTCTCTTTGGAGCTCATGTTTCTTTTCTGTGAAGACTGAAACAAAAAAGGCATTTCAAATACTACTTTGTATGTTTCTTGTATCTGATTTTATACCATTGCTTGGGCTTAGGAATTTCCATGGCTTAAAACTTTTCACTCCAAGAAAATGTGTAAAGTAAATAATTTCCATTGTATAATTTGACTTGTAATTAGGCTTGATAATAAGCACTACAAAAACTTAATATTCTTGGGGGGGGAAATTCTCATTAATAGATAATTGTTTCTGGTTCCATGCTCTTTAGGAACTTGGAAAGGAAAACATAATAATAAAGAAAACCCTCTAAACTGAGGGGGTTCCTTTGACTGGCATTGGCTTGGGTCAAAGTTGGTGATAAGGCATAACATTAAAGATTTGCCAGTTCAAAAAGCTGCTCTTAGTAGGTGGCTTGAACAAGGGTGGTTTGAGGCAGTAAGAAGATTGGTTGGATGTGGTTTTGAAAGAGAAGACTGAAGTGCCACTGACTCTATTTCCATTCTGTTTCACCATTTACACCTGTGCAAAGCAAGTTGAAAACATCCCCAAATCAAAAGTTATACTGTTATTCCTATCTTTTATTTGTTTTGCGTAAGAATTACTGACAACAGAAAGAGGAAGATGGTGGAGTAGAAGATGAAACAAACCTAGGAAACTGAAGATGGGCTAAGCAAGACTTGCCTTTGGAAGCTTTTTTCAATGAAGAAAAGTAGTTCCACTAAAATGTAATCTTACAGACTTTGTGGTTGTCTTTGGAAGGCAGCTTAAGATACAAATCTCACAACCCACGATGGCACAGTTCTAGGCAGAAATCTCAAATAAGCACCAACCTGAACCATAACCCGAGCTTTGACTTAAGGCTAAAAATATTATTTGAAGTTAAAATCAGTTTGGTGCTTTTTATTATTATTTAATATTTGGTGAGACCTCCACCCTTCCTGCTCTAAATCAGAAGTGAAAGTACTGAAAGACCACAAAGCAAGCTGCTAATGTGTCATATTTAGATCAACTATAGCTAAAATGTGAATGTCTCATAAACTTTCCAGTCCAATTCCCACATCTGATGCATTTGGATAAGCCTCAGATAAGTATCCAAACTTGTGGAAGGCTGTGGAAACAGGACCTCTGAGCCTTCCTGCATTAGTACAATATCAGCATAAGACGTGAAATCTCCATGGTGCATAAAGACCATATAAAAGACTAATAATTAGAGCCCTTTCTCAGACCCACAAGGGGATTAAAGGAAAATAAGCTGCTGCTTCTTTCCTTATCTACTGCTTTTATGACTTTAATTTCAGAGCAGAGCAAGGACCACTCAACCAACACTCCTCTGTAGACCAAATAAATGGAAGAGTGGCAGCAGTAGGGTACATGGGAAGAGAGAACCTCATTAGTGATGCAATAGCAAGAGCAAAGGAGGAGTATAAGTTTAAAGTCCTCCAAAGAAGGAGTTTAAGTTTAGCTACAAGAATGGCAGGAAGGAATCAATTTATGCTAGTATACATCTTGACATGTAACAGAAACAATTAATTTAGGAGCACAGTTAGTCTGCATTTTCCCCTCTAGTCAGTGAAGAGAGATAGGCAACTCCGAAGAACAGTTTTGAACGCCACCACTCCTCCATTAAATGTTCAAAGTTAGATGGGTTAAACTTAAGCAAAGGAAATGCAAGAAGTGACTTTGAGGACACATCTATACTGTCAGTTAAGACGAGTTCAGATCTGTCCTCACCTTGTCCATCCCTTTCATCACTTACTTACATGCAAGCATGTCATCAGATTTAGCCAAAGTGCTGGAACTATCTTGTGGGAGGGAAGATAAACATGTTTGCTTCCTTCACATGGATTTAATTAATGCTGTGGAGATGGGATGGCTACAGGTAGAGCCAACTGTACCTAGCTCTGTTAATCAGAGCTCAGATTTCTTGAGCTCCATGCTTTGAGCCAAGACAGGAAGAGGTACAGCCAGCTACGTGAATGTTGATGGAAAATATAAGGGTCTGAAGATCTCAGCGTGCTTGACCCCAACATTGCAAGATTTAATAACTTGTAGATTATACACAGACAGTGTCAGAATTCATTATCTGAACTGTTTCTGGGATGGAGGAGTTATAACTGATGACTGTCCTGGTTTCAGCTGGGATAGAGTTGATTTTTTCTTCCTAGTAGCTGGTATAGTGCTGTGTTTTGGATTTAGGATGAGAATAATGTTGATAACACACTGATGTTTTAGTTGTTGCTAAGTAGTGCTTACACTAGGCAAGGACTTTTCAGCTTCCCATGCTCTGCCAGGTGCACAAGAAGCTGGGAGGGGGCACAGCCAGGACAGCTGACCCAGACTGGCCAAAGGGCTATTCCATACCATATGACGTCATGCTCAGTATATAAACTGGGGGGAGTTGGCTGGGGGGCAGCGATCGCTGCTCAGGAACGGGCTGGGCATCGGTCAGCGGGTGGTGAGCAATTGTATAGTGCATCACTTGCTTTGTATATTATTATTATTATTATTATTATTACTACTACTACTACTACTACTACTACTACTACTACTACTATTACTACTATTCTATTTCATTTTACTTCAATTATTAAACTGTTCTTATCTCAACCCACGAGTTTTCTCCTGTTTACCCTTCCAATTCTCTCCCCCATCCCACTGGGGTGGGGGGAATGAGCGAGCGGCTGTGTGGTGCTTAGTTGCCGGCTGGGGTTAAACCACAACAATGACTCATACTGACCAAGGAATGGTAGCAATTCACGTGCCAAGAGAAAAAAAAAGGAAAAGAAAAAAAACCCACCCCCACCTAGTATATATGGTTAGATGCAGGGTTGTAGTTATCTATCTGATTTGTTAGCTCTCTTGACAAAGATGGCTCAAGGAGTTTCAGCCCTCCATTCCCCGATACTTTTTCCTGCCTCTGTGCTGAAGTTCACCAACCCTTCAAATATAACTGTTTGTGGAGCAGCACTATAAACAAAATCATTGGAATGATCTGGATTGGAAATAACTCTCAATAGAAAACAAATCAACCTAAACCCCTAAGGACTAAACAATCCAAGTTTTTGCAGTCATTCCTAGTAGTATATGTTTTCTAGACCTTTGCTCTCTTTCTGGTATCTTTCCAATTGGCTAAGTTTTTTCAAGTGAGGTGCCCAAGAATGGACCGGTATTCTAAGGCCTGATGGGTACTGAATTGAGCAGAAAGATTACTTCATGTGTTTATAAGGAAACTTGGATCCCAATCCAAATCCTAATCGAAACTTGGCAGTCCATATATGTTTCCATTTAGTAGACAGGACCAGGCACTCGGGATTTCTGCCAAATCTTAAATTTCTAGGTCTTCACAGAAATACATAGGACAGTCGAAAGCTTATAAGACTAGTATAGCTCAGTAAATTTTCTCAGGGGTGCGCGGAGCTGCCTATTTCAACCTGGGTGGAATCTTGAGTTATCTTTCACATTCATAATCATTATGGTCACCTTCTGCATTTTACTATTTGTATAAGTTTCAATGTGAATAACAGTGGAAGACACTGGATGGAGTTAAGGCTGTTCCATTTATTGCCCAGTCTAACACACAAGGAATAATATATAGGCAGTGGCATTGCAGAAGAAACAGTCAAACGCATGGTGACTGCCAGGAGAAGTAGTTGTCCATCACCTGCAATCTCGGGAAAGGCAGGTCTTCACCGCTCAGGCAGTCAGCTGCTGCTCAGTCAGAAGCTCCTAGCAGATACAGTACATATATTCACAAATAGGGCACAAATTATAATTAAATGGAGTCAGTCACTACTTAGTCACTGACAGGTATGAGCAGACAGAAGTGAGCCTGGGTGCTAAAGCAGTCAGAGTATGTACAAACAGATGAAAAAAGGTATCCCTATGAGATGTTGTATGAAAGTTGTGAGACTTATTGTACTGGGTTGCGTGGCAAGGTTTTTTTTTTGGGGGGGGCTACAGGAGTGGCTTCTGTGAGAAGATACCAGAAGCTTCCCCTATGTCTGATAGAGCCAATGCCAGCCGGCTCCAAGACGGACTCTCCGCTGGCCAAAGCTGAGCCAATCAGCAATGGTAGTAGCACCTCTGTGATAACATATTTAAGAATGGGGAAAAAACTGCTACAGAACAGCAGCCGGAAGAGAGGAGTGAGAATATGTGAGAGGAACAACTCTGCAGACACCAAGGTCAGAGAAAAAGGAGGGGGAGGAGGTGCTCCAGGTGCTGGAGCAGAGATTCCCCTGCAGCCCGTGGAGAAGACCATGGTGAGGCATGCTGTCCTCCTGCAGACCATGGAGGTTAATGGTGGAGCAGATATCCACCTGCAGCCTGTGGAGAACCCCACACCAGAGCAGGTGGATGTTCCTGAAGGAGGCTGTGACCCTGTGGGAAGCCCGCACTGGAGCAGGCTCCTGGCAGGACCTGTGGACCTGTGGAGAGAGGAGCCCACGCTGGAGCAGGTTTGCTGGCAGGACTTGTGACCCCACGGGGGACCCATGCTGGAGCAGTCTGTTCCTGAAGGACTGCACCCCGTGGAAAGGACACGTGGAAAGGACCCACGCTGGAGTAGTTCATGAAGAACTGCAGCCCGTGGGAAGGACCCCCATTGGAGAAGTTCATGGAGGACTGTCTCCCATGGGAGGGACCCCACGCTGGAGCAGGGGAAAAGTGTGAAGAGGAAGGAGTGGCAGAGACAATGTGTGATGAACTGAACACAACCCCCATTCCCCATTCCCCTGTGCCACTCGGGGGGAGGAGGTAGAGAAATTGGGAGTGAAGTCGAGCCTGGGAAGAAGGGAGGGGTGGGGGAAAGGTGTTTTAAGATGTGTTTTTTATTTCTCATTATCCTACTCTGATTTGATTGGCAATAAATTAAATTAATTTCCCCAAGTCAAGTCTGTTTTGCCCGTGACAGTAACTGATGAGTGATCTCTCCCTGTCCTTATCTTGACCCATGAGCCTTTTGTCATATTTTTCTCTCCCCTGTCCAGTTGAGGAGGGGGAGTGATAGAGCAGCTTGGTGGGCATCTGGCATCCAGCCAAGGTCAAGTCACCACATTTATGAAACTCAGTGTGCTGCAGATGGTCTCTGCTACTCGTCTCTCAACAATCTTTATCCAAATGACAGGTTTGTTGCCTCTTACTGAGACTGTCTGACACATACTGTAGCTGTTGTTCTAGCTAAGGCTGCTCAGCTGCACATCAAAATGTTATGTTTTGGTTTTTTTATTTTTAAACAGTTATGTTTAATTTTGGGCCTCGTTTGTTCTTATGATGGATCTCAATTTGTCTCCCTATTATGCAAGACAACAGGACTGGAAAAATATGGTCTCTCATTTGCTAGTCTCAAATACTTATCTTCTTGTGGAAGGTGGGAGACATAGGGGAAACTCACTGCATAACTGTACCACAAAGCTTGGGAATGTGCATTGCACTGCCTGTGGCAGGTAGGATCCTCTCCTAAATCTGTATGGGCACAATGACCTAGTTTTGGAGTAAAACAGGAAATCACAAAGTTCTGCAGGCTCTTCTTTAAGGGACCATGGCTAGGTACAGTTCCTAGCAGTATCCTGCTACTGCTACGTTTCTCTGGAAAAAAAAAAAAGGATGTTTTAGTGTTTTCTCTGCAAATCAGAAACTTGCCAAATACACTAATCCACCACATCAATTAGTTGTTGGTTCTAATGGTTTATGCCTGTCTTTCTTTGCCTCACACAGGAAAAAGGAATCCATGTGTAGATTAGGGCAGCTGCATGGTATGGGTGATCAGTATTAAGAAAATGACTGCAAACAGTATTTCAGTATATCTTAAAATTCCTAACTGTTATTTGTCCCTTGTAGCTTTTTTTTCTCCCCAAATTCTTTTCCTGACTGACCTGGATGTGGTCAAATAAAAGGCAGGTCTCTGATTCTAATGCTCTTATTTAAATAGTTTGGGTCAATGTTGTGTATGATTTAAGATGACCAGTCATGGATTATGAGTAGCTCATAACCCTGGTGGGTGCTTTGCAAACAAACTACTGTCTAAACTTTTTCAGACAAAATATTTATTGAGACAGACAATTAATATTGGCATTTTTTATTGGACAATCTTGGAGTAAATAAAGAGACAAAATGAATGGACTATGAAATTAATTGCAAGTTGTTACTGTATAAGATGTTAAAGTCAATAGTTTAGCAACTGAAAAGAACTAGATGGCCTCTGATCACCAGTTCATTGTTTTGCCCATTCGTTTTTTGTTTTCCCTGACATAGACAATTCTGTGTACCTAATTCATCCTAAATTACAACCAATCAAAAAGACACCATTCAATAACTGCATGTATTATTCTTGTTATAATGCTAGGTGATCAGCTTCTCATTTTTTAATGCTAGATTTGTACTTTGTCTTACATATTCTATATACTTCAACATCAAAGGTATGCTGAAACACTAAAGCAAGTAACAAGGTCTGTACTCTAGCACACAGATGTAAACTATTGCCCGCTATAGTCCAAGCACCTGATATATGTCTTTCACAGTGTTTTCATCTTTAATACTTGACTGTCTCCTAACCTGGCATCTTCAGTCTTCTAGTACAAACAGGATTTTTCAATCTCTGATGAGCAGTGATAAGTGCTGTCATCTTAAACATTCATTCAACACCTCATCAAAAAGCAGGATGACAAAATCATCAATCATCTTGCACAGAAACTTAAAAGGCTGATCTGCAGAGCACAATCACTTCACATCCTTCTGCTTTCATTATCTTCAGGTCTCCTTCTATATTGTTTCCCATATTGCCTGCTGACATCCTCAGATAGCAGCTAACAAGCATGTTTTGCACACCGGATTATGTGATCTAATTGCATGTGCTTGCACCTCATGTCTTGTCCTTTTATACAAACTCTGATTCCCTATCCTGAGTTGCTGAAGTCTTTTTGCTTTTCCCTTTCCTTGAAATTTGTAAGTCTTTTGAACAAATACTCACAAAACTATGCTTGGGACAGTTAATGGACAGTACGATTCAGAAGGTTTGATACATTCTTTCCACCTTTTCTACTCAACCTTCTGTATTTAAATTGGGGTTTCTGTTTACTGGAGTCGAACAGCACAAAATCCAAATCAACTTCAATCAATCACTCAACTGACAGTGACTCTGATTTCTGCTGTGATCCCAGCAGAATCCTTGTCAGGGGACATGTAGAGGGCAGGCAAAGAACCTCCCATCTTCTCTATGTTTTTATGTCAGGTTCAGAGATACCTTCGCTTACACTACTGTCTAACATTGCAAAGAGCATCTGGCCCCTAGGCCAGTTGGTGAAAACTGGCTAACAATCATATTCACACCTTCTAGAGTTGTCTGGTGCATCCATGAGAGTGCTTGGTTCAATTTTCCTCAGATGATTACCTCTAGAGACTTTACCCATAGCCCTCAGCTATATCTGTGGTTTTTCTGTTCTGAGTGTCTGACATATTGTGAAGATGGTGTGGCAGCCCACCAGTGTGCTTTTTGTATAGTCTGATGCCAAGGTTACATAGACATCCTCTTGCAGGGCCTGGCATGAGAGTGTATAAAACCAAAGGAACCAAGCCTGGCTTGGTCTTGTCCATATTCCCTCTCAGGAGTGGTGCCTGCAGTGAACTATGCTGAGAATTTTGTGGAGCTTCATCTCAGGAGGAAATAGTTTATGTCAAAAAAAAGCTAAGAGTGAACTAACATATGTGCAGCGTGAAGGGTCAAGAGTGCTGGATCCAAAAGCTACCTGGGTAGATAAGTTATTTGATGGTGTAGACCTAGCTTTAGACAGCTATGGAGATGAGCAGTTGAAGAACAGAGCTGCCATATTTTTGTCTGGGATTTTGCATGTGGAGACAGACACTTCTGAGAAATGTCAGAGCTATGGTGCGTGTGCTGCTTGTACAGCCTGTGCACAGACAATAAATATAAAACTTTCTATGATGTACAGTGTCTTATTGCTTGTGCATGAACCAACTCCACAATTATATTCCAGGAAGCATCATCTTTTCTGTACACATGCTGTGTAGCTGATGTATAGATAACAATAAATAAATAAGTAATGGATTAAAAATAGGGAATAAAAGAAATCAGTTTTCCCAGGAAAGTAATCAGCAAAGTCCTGGCATTGTCTGTGCTCAACATATTCATTAATGATCTGCAGTAATGGGTGAATACTGCCATGACAAACCCTGCTGATTATACTAAACTATTCAGAATAGTAAATCTGAAAGGGAACTTGGAGTAACTGCAGAAGAATCTCAGGATCCAAGCTGACAGGGCAATAAAATACCAGATAAAATTCAATGTAGATTAATGTTGTAAAAAGTGATGCATACAGGGAAGAGTAATGTTAGGTTCATAAACATGGAATGAGTTACAGAATGGCTTATGGCCCAGCTATCACTTCTCAGTCTTATAATAAATAACAAAACAAAAATTAGTAATGTACAGGAAAGGAGTAGGGAATGTTTAGGAAATGGAAAATATAGCAACAAAGTTTAAATCCATCTGTGCTTGCATTTTGAACACGCATGCTGCCCTAGTCTCTCATCTCATAAAAGATGGAGTAGAACTGGAAAAGCTACAGGAAAGGGCAACATGCATGATCAGAAATAAGGATTAACTATTGTTTGAGGAATGACTAAAACCTAGGGCTTTGCAGGGTGGAACAGAAATGGCTTGAGGAGGGGGAATCTATAAAATTGTAGGCAACCTTGAGAAAGTGAAGAAGGAACAACTGTGCACTGTCTCTCAAATGAAATTATTGGCCAGATGTTTAAAACAGAAGAAGGTATTTTTTCACACTTGTTAGATTACAGCAGTCATTGGTGGGATGTCAGTTTACATGAACTGAAAAGCAATCGGAACAATTAATTCCAAAAATATGTTCCTTCAACAAGTAAATAGGTACCATCATTAGTCTCTGAATTCCATACTGATGGACACTAGGAAAGTATAATAGGCAGTTATCACTATATGCTTGTTCTACTCCTCTTCAGGCTTCTGCTACTGCTACTGTCATAGACAGGAAACCAGACTGACCTTTAGTCTGAAGAGGTGGGGTTGCCCTTTATTTCTTACATATACATCCCCTCATATAGGGAAATGGAAGAAAGCAGAGAAACAGCCAACAAAAATTTATAAAGAGCAAATTCTGTCAAATCTAATTTCATTTTATGACAACATAACAGGTCATATCATGAAAAGAGCTATGTAGTTAGGCTTTTGACACTATCACATTACATTACTATTATACATTAAGTTCATATAAAACTTTATTTTAAGCGGGTTGAAAAACAGGCTAGAAAAGCATATTTAGAGACTCATTCTCAATGATTCACTGCCAAAATGAAATGAAGTATTGAGGAAACGCAAATACAGGATGGAGAAGAATGAGATATCCATTTTGCAGAAAAGCCTCTGGGTGGCTAGTGGTCCACAACCTGGGCTTGAGTGAATGACATGAAAAGCAAACATCTTCCTAACGTGTCTAAACATGAATATAGTGTGTGAAACACAAAATAAAATCTTTTCACTTCATCCAGCACTTGGAAGGCCTCATCTGGGCTCTATGCTCATTTTAAGATATGTCTAAAGAAGAGCAACTAGCATGGCCATAGGTCTAGAAATATGGTTTGCAATGGAAAACTAAATAAATTCATCCTGTTTATCTTAAGAAGAGGATATTTGGGAAGAGAAAGCACATCAGTAACTTTCAAATACTTAAAAAATATCTGGAAAGAGGAGGGGAATATTCCATGCAAGAGGCAACAGAAATGGACTCAACAGCACAGAAGAGTAAGAGAGGATATTAAGAAAAGATTTTAATAAGGGTGGTGAAAACTCTCTGTATTCATTAAAGATGCTTTGGAGTGTGTGCAGTCTTTAAGAGCAGGTGATAAAAGTGTCTGACAGAGTTGATAATAGGTATCATCATATGTACATTGTGGGACAAGGGGATGCACCACATGATCTCTTGAGATTTCTTCCAGCCTTATAAAGCTGTGTTTCCACATACAAGAAGTCAGTCAAATGTTTCTGAAAATGTTGGACTTCCTGTGCTACACAGCAGTATTCTGTACAGTATTTGCATAGGAAGTCCAACAATTCCAGAAATGTATGGACTTACAGTGTGTATGGTGTGCAGGTGAGAAATATGAAAGATTTTTGGTTACCCAGTCAGAACTGCTGCATGATATTTCTGATCAATGCATTAGAATTCCAAAAGAAATGCAAAGAATCATTAAAAGCCCCACACAGCCGAAGAGGTCAGTTCAGGTATGTGGTAGCTCTAGGCGAGAGTAGGAGTGTGATCATTTAGCTTTGTCTCACTAAAACTTCAAGACCATAAATCTTTGCACAGTGCATAGTCTTTACAGATGATGTATAAACTTTGGAGATCTTGCCTCTAAATTGTGAACTTTACACCCCTCATCCTCATGTTCTTCATTTGCAGGTTTGTGCTTATTAATTGATTCTAATTGATATATGATTAAATGCAATACTAACCATAATTCTTTTTTGTTTTATTAGAAACCACCCAAACACTGTAGTCAGTGGTGTTTAGAAATGAGACATCTATTTATTTCTGTAATGAAAAGCATAATTATGACAGCAGTACTAGGCCCGTTATACTGAAATTTGAAGGGACCTCTACTTAAAAAAAAATAAACACTGAGCTTGTATACCGGTAAATCCTACAGAACTTGGGATTCAGTATCTGAAAGCTGGACTCCCAACTGTAGTTCCTACAAGACTTAAAAAAAGACTTTCACAAATCAGGCTCATAGACAGCAAGTGTTCTACAAAGCAAGGCATGAAGATCACAGAAACACATCTGAAAATTTGATTCTCAGTGCCCATGTTCCTCTGCCCACCTCTGGTGAAACATTTATTTTCTATTCATCATTTTCGTGGTGCTTCTTTCTCCCCTCAAGCCTACACTGTAATCTCCTCCTCTCTCCTTGTGGTAGCCACTAACAAAACATCTTGATAGAAAAAGAGTAAGTTGAAACATATGACTAAGAATCACAGTGGCTGCCTTTAAACTGTCAGTCTATTTATTTACTTTATTTATTTTGCTGTTTTGAAATCTGTGTGTGCCAAGACCATGCTCTGGGAGCTCCTTGCTGTGTATAAACTAACACAATAATCAACAGTTACAAGACACTGCTAAATCTATTGTCATGCATTTGGACAATCATAATTCACTTCCATGCCACTACAAAGCAATTGGACTGCCTGACCCCACTCAGTCCCACCAGTTGCATTGTCAGCTGCCTATGAAAAAATGAAAGCCCTCGGAGAAAGCAGAAGATAACAAAACCAGTCTCTGGTAGAAAGATGAAAAGAAATGTTTGTATCAGGATAGAAATTATACCGCAAATATTTCCTTCTTTATGACAATAGAGTAACATCAATATATTACTGACACTGTTTCCGAGTGATTTATAATTTTCATGTCCCATATGTTTCATGTACATACTAAGCAACAGCTAGTGCTCTGTAAAATCTTTAATAAGACCAAGATGAAGAAATCCCAGTTGGAAAACTACCTTCTCAATTCTCTACTATCAAAGTGGAACAGTTCTGGTGCAAGGAGTTCTAGCAAGTTGCCTGAAGGATCTCAAAGCTCTCAGTGCCACTGCTGCAAATGTCAGCTGACCCAGCACCCACTGACCTCAGCAATCACACAGACCTTTCTAATTGATCTTAACTCTTTGAATATCAATCTCTGATTTCCAACGTAACAATTCCAGTGGTGTGGGACACATGAAAGGGAGATCCATGGCCACATTCCCAAATCGAGGCAGACTACCCACAGTCAGGAAGACTGGAAGTTTCCACAGCCTGACCTAAGTTTATGCCAGATATATCCTTCCTCCTTAAATCTTATTTTAACAAGAGATGTCAGATGAATCAATAAGTGACCAGACTGGCACAGTTCTCTGCTGGTTCACCATTATTTCTTTGAAAACATCTTAAGTCCAGTGCTCAGAAATAGAAAGATTTTAATAATCAGTATGCTCTAATTTATGAAGCCTTATCTCTTCTTCTTAGTTAATGTATGACGTGTAGAGCCAGTGATCAGTACTGTCCCAAAATATACTGTAATCATCAGCTGATACTTCAGAAATTCCTTATTGCTGTGCTGCTTCTGACAAAATATAAAAAGCTCTGAAAACTAACAAAAAATGTTCTTGCAGATCTGTGGCCTGTGGTTGATTAAATCTACCATTTTTCTTAGTGTAGAACTAATAATTTGTCTCTCCTCTGCTTGCTTGCCTATTATCTCATAAGTGCTATATCTTTGTTTACATGAAACCTCCAAGCTATTCATTAACAAACCTGAATGAAAATTTCCAGCAGATGCAAAAGTTATTAGGAGAAGACAACTAGCATAAATGCATAAACCTTACTTCTTCAAGAAATCTGGCTTACCTCTTAGTAACAAGTGGGCTAAAGCAAATCACTGATGAATTTGTTATAGGACCACTGTATAATGTCTTCCTACTCAGCCCTCATAAAATATTTATTATCATATACATTAAAAACAGGGTATTACCTGTTTACTGTTAACAGACATACCCCTAAATGCCATTTCCCCTTTACGTACATATTAGTATACATATTATAATACCCTGAAAGAGTGTGACCCTCATTCCAGGATCATTAGGTATCAGAGCCAGTAAGATCAGTTTGAGAAGCCAGTAAACCTCATTGGTTCAGGAGACTGACAGTTTTGCAGTAGTGACCTAGCAGAATAATAGCAAAGCTTGAAATAGGACTCAGGTATCTGAGTTCTATTTCAGTGTTTTATCCAGTGAGACTACAATGTTTAATAAGAGCAAAGTTTTCTAATTATCTTAACTGATTTGAATATCAATCTCTGATTTTCAGCTTAAAAATTCCAGCGTTGTGGGACATAGAAAAGATTTCCAGATGCCTTTTTGATTCATACAATAATTTAGGTTGGAAAAGGAGGTCAACTGTTTCAACCCCTCTGCTCAGAACAGGGCCAACTTCAAAGTTTCATTAAGTTGCTCTATTTCTTCTTTTTGGTATCTATGTTCTCTTTCACGTGGCCATCCTGGAAAAGAGTTAAGTGACTTCCATGACTGAGGATCCTTAGAATCCATCTCTATCAACAATCTCTTCCAAAATTGGATCTGCCATATGCAAACTGAAACCTCAGTGGAAGTCACTGTGGTAGAACTGGCATCAGATTCAGAATCTGGTCCTGATTCCACTGAAAATTAATTAGAAGCATTAAGCTTGGAGAAGATCACTGACTTCTGACAAGAAGGTGGCTAATGGGGTACTGTAAAACATATGCAAGAATACAGTGACAGCTGATTCTGCTTTCTCTTCCAACATGTGGATTATGTTACATCCACCCAAGTGCTAAGCTTTCATCTCAAACAGTTGTGAAGATGAAGGCTTCTGGGGGTCTCATTCTCTAATTATGCCTGACTTAGAATTCATTTAACTTAGACTAACACGCATAGGAAGTCAAGTTCTGTTACCTGTTCCACCTTTCACCTTACCACACATCTGGGAAATATTCAGATCAAGATCATCATAACCTTGTATTTTGGTATTAGCTACCTAAAAAAAAAAAAATTAAGATATCACCAACAATTTGCCTTTGACTGGGAAAATTAGAAGCATATTTGAGATGTAAACACTGTTGTGGCACTAATATTGCCGGTAATGATTAAAGGCTGCTACTTTAACTATAATGGAATAAACCAAACCTGACAGTCTTAGTCCATGCCCATTTTCAGTTAAAACAAGATAAGGAAATCCCAGTGGTATATCATATTCTGAAAGAGGAGGAAAGCTGGGAATATTTAGAGATGAATATTTTCAATGAGGTCTACAAATGAAAAGCAGTATGTGTAAAGTACTGTAACAAATTTGTGGTTACAAAGCAGAAGTAGGGATAGGACCCAGATTTTCCTGCTATAACAGGTCTCTATCGCTTGAACTTAGGAAGAATTGTCTTTAAGTGTAAACAGGCTAGACCTATGCATACCCTAGAGTCTATGCAGCAGAGGGCAGCATTCATTAGTCAATTTATTTCGTATTCATTAGCCAATTTATTAGATTATCATCACCGTCATTATTGTTTTACTTCAAGAAAAAATATTGGAAGTCAGATCCTGGTAGATATAGGAGTTCGAGAGGGAGAGCAGCTGGGGCTATCCACATGCAGGAACAGGGAGATCTAAACTCCCTTTCCCTTTCTGTTTCCAACTCAAATTTCAGAACTCAAGTCTAAAGTTGGTCCTATGTTAGGAAAGATTTGCTGTTACAGTCATACTGGCAAACTTTCCTCACTTCTAAGATTATTTCTGTGTTGAGGTTTCTGCTCATTTTTTTTAAAAAAACAATGACTGCCTAATGTAAAATACTCAGAGACTGAGCAGAGATCAATTTGTAGAAGTTTAAGCCAGGAAAATTCATTAAGAAAGAAAGCACAAAATTTTAATTAAAAAATTTGATCAGCCTTTGATACCAGCTATCAAAGAAAAATGAAGATTCTCCGTATGTTGATGTATCTAAACCAAGACTAATAATATTATACAAATATATAATCTAATAAATATTATAATAAAGATAATAAATATAAATATATAATAATATATAATAATGAATATAATATATAAAATATAATGTATAATTATATTATATAATATATAATTTATATATTATATAAATATATACTAACATATAATAATAAATATAAATATATAATAAATATATAATATAATGGGATATATGATTAGCCAAAGATTAGTTATGCTCAAAGTGCAAGTTACTATTCTCTTTGTGGGAAATGCAATAGGCTGGGATATATAAGCAGTCAGACTAGATGCTATGGATCTTTCCATACAATTAAGAACTCTAAAAATTGCTGTATATTAGCAATTTTTTATCTATTTATTTATTTGTTATTTTTCTTCAAAGTTGTATTTTCAGGTTAGAATTGTTGTAAAAAAAAGAGATTTCCCTCCAGAAACTCCAGAAACAAGTGTTTCCTACTGTATCAAATTTTCACATCAATAAGCAGCAAAACAGTAAGTCTCTCAAATCATGAAGCTGTATATGCTGCTAAAGATGGTGAAATGAGATACAGCACAGGTTAACAAAAGCATGTCTTGCATGTTTAGTTGCTTAAGCCTTTGATGTGTTTCAAATATCAGTAGAGCCTTTTCCTTATCTTCCCCACTACAGTGCAAGTTCAAAGAAAACATATTATATAAAGGCTGAATTGTAACAAAAGCTTCCTAGAAGTTTTGAACTGCCACATACAGTTTTAGCATAACTTTATTTATAAGAAATACTATAATATCTGAGCTAAGATCACTAAATATTTTTTGATAGTTGTTGACCATTTATCTACCACATGAAAAATAAATGAGGGTGGTGGAAATAAAGTATAGATGCTTGGACACATCAGGAGTATACAGGCTGTATACTGGCTATAAGATTTATTGTGAAAAATTCAGTTCTATAAATCAAATGTAACAAGCAAGTTTAGCCAGAAGAAAGCAGAAAACCCTAAGCATGCAAAAATTTCTTTCAAGATAAAAATAATTATTTTACCTACAACCAGATTTGAATATCATTGCTCTTTACAAAAGGGATATACATAACTCATGTATGAAGGAACTACTAAATGTAGGTAACACTCTGGGAAAGGTAGAAATAGATGCAAAAATTTGAAGCCACTATCAAATATCACCCCACAAAAGGAGGTGGAGGGGGAAGAGAGAACATAACTTGCAAAATCCAAGAGGCAAGGCATTTTCAGAGTCTCCTTCCCCAAGTGTACATATTTTTAAGTTAATTAAGTTAACCAATAACTTATTAGATTTATCTAGTCAGTATATGCTTTAATTTTAAAATCAAAATTTAGTATGTTTGCTCCTTTGAGATAAATAGAAAGTGTGCCTAATTCTACCATCTTTACCCCTTAAGATTATCCTCCATTCTCCCTGTGTTGCTTTGCCTGAAACCACAGGATGAATCAGTATTGTAAACAAAGCAGCACATCTACAATTACTTCTAGGTATATAGTGAATACTGACTTACACTTAAACTAAAGTAACTTTGGCATTTGTCCTGGTTTTGGCTGGGATAGAGTTAATTTTCTTCCTAGTAGCTGGTATAGGGCTGTGTCTTGGATTTAGGATGAGAATAATGTTGATAACACACTGATGTTTTAGTTGTTGCTAAGCAGGGCTTACACTAGGCAGGGACTTTTCAGCTTCCCATGCTCTGCCAGGTGCACAAGAAGCTGGGAGGGGGCACAGCCAGGACAGCTGACCCAGACTGGCCAAAGGGCTATTCCATACCATATGACGTCATGCTCAGTATATAAACTGGGGGGAGTTGGCTGGGGGGCAGCGATCGCTGCTCAGGAACGGGCTGGGCATCGGTCAGCGGGTGGTGAGCAATTGCATTCTGCATCACTTGTTTTGTATATTCTTTTATCATTATTATTATTATTTCCTCTTCCTCTGCTGTCCTCTTAAACTGTCTTTATCTCAACCCATGGGTTTTACTTTTTTTTCCCCCCGATTCTCTCCCCCATCCCACTGGGGGTGGGGGGAGGGTGAGTGAGCAGCTGTGTGGTGCTTAGTTGCCAACTGGGTTAAACCACAACAGCATTCATTTCCTTCAAACAAGCATTGGTTTCAAATACAGTTTTTTGAACATCTGTGACAATAAAACTCAAAGTAATATATATGTATGATGTGCAGAAACAACATGTAAAATCACATGTGTAGGTGCTGGAGGTAGGAGTTTGCATGCTAGAGAGGAAGGAAAATACCACAGTGTAAACTGAAAACAGCTCTTCTGAAATCCTTGGAATTTACTAGTGTTTGTGACTAGAGAAACTTGGGTAACGTCACTTACCAGAACAATTAAAACAACACTACGGAGGTTTTGCAACAGTTGAGGCAGTACGGACAGTTTTTAAAAAGGAAACGTGATTTGTCAACTTGTTAGACATCTCAGCATCTGAGAAAGCAGCCCTGCCTGTGTGACAAACTCCCATGCAGGCTAGGAGCCTGCACTGATTTATCTAAATAATTTGATGTGAATGTAACACCCTTAGAGGTGTTACACTGTATCTGATCAAAAATAAAAACCAGGCAAATAATATGTTTAATGCCATCACATGGTTCAGAAGAACTGTCTCCTATTTTGTATTTGAACTGTGGTTAGCATAACGGGATTAGCACCACAGATTTCTAGGTGCTCAGCACGCAATGTGTAAGCTCTGCAGAGGGGGACATTCGGAGTGATGGCATTTGTCTTCCCAAGTAACCATTACAGTCCTTTTTGGCGCCCATCGTGGGGCTGTGTTTCCACCCCTGGGGCAGTCAATTCCAAAAGGACTGTCGTGGTTTAACCCAAGCCGGCAACTAAGCACCACAGAGCTGCTCATTTACTACCCCCTGTTGGGATGGGGAGAGAATCGGAAGAGTAAAAGGGAGAAAACTCATGGGTTGAGATGATAAAGACAGTTTAATAGGTACAGCAAAAGCCGCACGCACAAGCAAAGCAAAGCAAAGCAAGGAATTCATTCACTACTTCCCATCGGCAGGCAGGTGTTCAGCCACCTCCAGGAAAGCAGGGCTCCATCACGCGTAACGGTTACTTGAGAAGACAAATGCCATCACGCCCAATGTCCCCCCCTTCCTCCTTCTTCCCCCAGCTTAATATGCTGAGCATGATGTCATATGGTATGGAATAGCCCTTGGGCCAGTCTGGGTCAGCTGTCCTGGCTGTGCCCCCTCCCAGCTTCTTGTGCACCTGGCAGAGCATGGGAAGCTGAAAAGTCCTTGCCTAGTGTAAGCACTACTTAGCAACAACTAAAACATCAGTGTGTTATCAACATTATTCTCATCCTAAATCCAAAACACAGCACTATAGAATCACAGAATGCGTTGGGATGGAAGGGACCTTTAAAGGTCATCTAGTCCAACCCCCCTGCAATTGGCAGGGACATCAACAACTAGATCAGGTTGCTCAGAGCCCCATCCAGCCTGTCCTTGAATGTTTCCAAGGATGGGGCATCTACCACCTCTCTGGGCAACCTGTTCCAGTGTTTTCACCACCCTCATCATGAAAATTTTTTTTCTTGTGCTTAGTCTAAAGCTACCCTCCTTTAGTTTAAAACCATTACCCCTTGTCCTGTCGCAGCAGGCCTTCCTAAAAAGTCTGTCCCCATCTTTCTTATAAGCCCCCTTTAAGTATTGGAAGGCTGCAATAAGGTCTCCCCGCAGCCTTCTCTTCTCCAGGCTGAACAACCCCAGCTCTCTCAGCCTTTCCTCATAGGAGAGGTGTTCCATCCCTCTGATCATTTTTGTGGCCCTCGTCTGGACCTGCTCCAACAGGTCCATGTCTGTCTTGTACTGAGGACTCCAGAGCTGGATGCAGTACTCAGGTGGGGTCTCAGGAGAGCAGAGTAGAGGGGCAGAATCACCTCCCTTGACCTGCTGGCCACGCTTCTTTTGATGCAGCCCAGGATACGGTTGGCCTTCTGGGCTGTGAGTGCACATTGCCGGCTCACATCCAGTTTTTCATTCACCGGTACTCCCAAGCCCTTCTCTGTAGGGCTGCTCTCAATGCCTTCATCCCCCAGCCTGTATTGATACCAGGGGTTGCCCCGACCCAGGTGCAGGACCTTGCACTTGTTGAACCTCATGAGGTTCACACAGGCCCATTTCTTGACCTTGTCCAGGTCCCTCTGGATGGCATCCCATCCCTCAGGTGTGTCAACCACACCGTTCAGCTTGGTGTCATCTGCAAACTTGCTGAGGGTGCACTCGATCCCGCTATGTCATTGATGAAGATAAACAGTACTGGCCCCAGTACGGACCCCTGAGGGACACCACTTGTCACTGGTCTCCATCCGGACATTGAGCTGTTGACAATTACCCTCTGGATGCGACCATCCAGCCAGTTAGCTATCCACCAAACAGTCCGCCCATCAAATCCATATCCTTCCAATTTAGAGAGGAGGATATTGTGGGGGACCGTGTCAAAGGCCTTACAGAATCCAGATAGATAACATCCAGTCCAGATAGATGACATTCAAGATATATAGCATAAGTATAGCTAAGTATACCAGCTACTAAGAAGAAAATTAACTCTATCCCAGCTGAAACCAGGACAGACTCATTCTGATTCTCTGTGCTTAGTCACTCTCCTGCATTAGATGCTATTTTTTTGTGGGCCATTGGTCCAGGTGACCAATGATCTTTCCACTTTTGTTCCTATGTTATCATGTCTTCAGATAGTATTTATAAACTGGCATCTGGTTGTAAAGACTAATTTGCCGTGAACAGTTTTACATGTCCCTTTACTTAAAAGACACCAGAAAAACAAATGACTTTTAGGTTTAGCAACAAAACTAAACTGATAGAGATCAAATCTTTATCTAACTTTGCAAGTATCTACATTTATCTTGTTCATAACATTAAAGTGTGTGTAGGAAAAAGTTTTTTTCACATGTATATACATGTATATTTTTCCATACGTACTAAACATATATCATTGTATATATACGTACCTCACTATGTCTGTGATGTAAAAATATAGATCAAACCATATGAATGTTAGCTACTGAAATACTGTTTATGAAGGCTTCTTATATATATTGAGCATTTCACATATAATTTAGAACTGTATTCCTGAACTCTGAAGTACATCTAACTGGATGCGAAATCCCTGGTATATTTCCCATCAGAAGCCAAATTGTTGCATAGCTATCAAATTGTTCATACCCTCAAATTATATTGAACATTTATAAAGCACACTAGCTAGTAATGAATATTCCTTATACGGAAAATAATGTAGAAAAATTACAGGATCATACATGCAGGCTAAATTATAATGACCTCTTGTAAATACTTCATGTAGTCCAAGGGCACAGGGTGAATTTGCTTCTCTTAAAATTTGATATATTTCAGCACAGGCATGAGACACCATTCATCTTCCCTTCTCATATTTCTACCTACAAGACAGATGTCAATGTTGTCTAATGGATAGATCTGGTTTAAGCTATTTCCCATCTGGAGGCAGGCAAAACAAAAGAAATAACAGCTAGAACCAGAGAAGAATGTCTTTCATAAAGTATTCAAAGCTTTTCACTAATTATGAGTATTTTTTCAGCTCAGCTGTGTTTAGCCAACTTTTAGCAAACATCTATGAAAAACATGATTTGTTTTTGGTGATGTCAGATAACACATATGTTTACATCCATATATCCCTAAAGATAATAATATCTACTACTAATAATATAATTGATTAATATTATGCTCGTTAATGCAGATGTGTGCATCACTCTCCATGCCACAGAAATTTTCTGCCACATATCCCAATGCATGGTTTTTCACTAATCCTATAAGTAAGCAGAAACACCGTCAAGTGACATAAAAGAGAATAAATAATGAAAACTGAAATTGATGACTACATTGCAGTGTGTGCTTCAGCATGGGGCTGAAATGTATTCATGCAGCATGCTCACAGACTGACTGCAGATACATCACCAGTGCATAATCAAAAAATTGGTCTGTACAGGGACACTTCATTAATAAAGAAGAGATTGCAATGAAACATTTGGCTGGCTTTGCTGAAAAGGAACTGTGAAATGTAATTATGAAATGCAGCATCTGAAAATGAGTGTACAAAATGGCTGGAGTTTATAGTTTTTCTTCCTGTGAGCCATGAGCAGGGCTGGCAAATACAGTGGTGACAGCAGTTTTAGTAGAGATGTGTCAGCTATAGTTAAATCTCAAGTTTGCTCTCTGACTTCTCCACATAAAATATTTTCACTTTACAGCCTGGAAGTCTTGCCAACACCGGAAACAATCTACTACTTGAAAAAAAGGCTCAGATCCCTGAAAACATGAATAATAAAAATCAGAGTTTAGTGAATATTGCAGAATTAGTAGATATTATAGTACACAAGAACATTTACAGTTCATCATACAACTTCCAAGGCAACATTATTTTGCCTTGTTTATTGCAGTAATATTTTATTTTTGCCAGTAGAGTGGGCAAATAAGATAAAGGCACAGTGACATTTAAGACTGGCCTAAATCTAAAAAGTTCAGTCTTGTGCTAAATCTGCTTCCATCAAAATCAATGTTAAATCTCTTTCAACCCTGCATCCCTCTATCCCTTTATAATAGCCTCATCAATATCTACTGATTGAGCGTTTAGCCTTGAAGGACTCACTGAGTGTATCAGGTGCAGAGTAACTTTTCAAGGGTGGTTTTTAGTTCACCTTGATCCTCTAGATTAGGGGCTAAGCATGCCATCAGTAAGAACAAGCAGATGCTGTTTTTCACTGATGTAAGACAGGGACTCCTAGCTCCAGCTCACCTTGCTGCCAGCATCTTGTCTCCATGCAAGCTCGGAATGCTGGGAGCTAATGATGGGAGCAGCTGCCTCTCAAATACAGCTTTATCAAGAGATTCAAATACCTGCAAGCTGCTTGGACATCCCTGCCATGCACTGTGGATCTCTTAGATAAATAAACAGATATTTCCTTGATTGCAGTGGGTTGTACAAAAATCTGAATACAATATTGTTTTTTGTACTGGTTTTGGCTGGGATAGAGTTAAATTTCTTCATAGTAGCTTGTATGGTGCTGTGTTTTGGATTTGTGATGAAAGCAGTGTTGATGATAATACAGGGATGTTTTAGTTATTGCTGAGCAGCGCTTACACAGAGTCAAGGCCTTTTCTGCTTCCCACACCACCCCACCAGCAAGTACGCTAGGGGTGCACAAGAAGTTGGGAGGGGACACAGCTGGGACAGCTGACCCCAACTGACCAAAGGGATATTCCATACCATATGACATCATGCTCAGCAATAAAACTGGGCAGGGGAGGAGGGAGGTTGGCCGGGGCTGCTGTTGCTCGGGGACTGGCTGGGCATCAGTTGGTTGGTGGTGAGCAATTGGTTTTGGGTTTTTTTTGCATCACTTGTTTTTCTTGGTTTTGTTTCTCTTTATTGTTTGGTTTTTGTTTTTTTTTTTTAATTATTAAGTTCTCTTTATCTCAGCCCATGAGTTTTGTCACTTTTACCCTCTCCGATTCTGAGCAAGCAGCTGTGTGGTGCTTAGCTGCCTACCAGGATTAAGCCATGACAGTTTTGAATCATTTAAGTTGCTTAAGTAATTATTATAGGCAATGTTACAGCACTCCCCATTATTAAACTGTCCACCATGTCTCTCTTTTGTATAACTGGAAAAATGCAAATCTGTAGCATTAGATTTGTTTTAATTAAAAAAGAATCGATATTAACATGTTATTTACTTATAACATGATATTTACTTTTAACATGATATTTACTTATCTAGTTTATTTTTCATTTAATAAATATTATTTAATGAGAATGTTCAGCTGTATGACAACATATTAAGGCTAACACTAAAATCATGATATTAAATGAAGTAGCTAATGAAGTTAGGTGTCAAACACTTGAGTAGTAAAGGACATGGATGAAACACTTTGCATCAAAGTTTTAGCAGAGAAAATAACTTCTTCATTATGATTTGTTCAACTTATTCATGTCAGTAAGTCATCCATTCAAAGTTAAGAAGTGATTGGGATTTTGAAAGAAAGTAAAATTTGTATCAGGAAATAAATGATTAAAAATAAGGTGTCAGAAGATGAGTTCTACTACTTCTAAAAACCCAAAGGAAACAGTAACCAGAAACAGCCAGTTTAGTACACTAACTGCATACACTTCTTTTGCTTAATAAATTAGTTCATACTAAATGCAAAGCATGTTTTGACAAATTACTCTTTATGTTTTCAATATAATGTCATTTAATGTAATTTAACTAACAAAACAATGTTAAATTGTTGGCTTTTAATTTTTTTAGTTACATGCTAATTTCTTTCCAAATGTGGCTTGACAAAAGCCATATGTAAATAATTATCTTGTAAATAACTAACTTATCCTCCACCATTTTCTAGTAAAACCAAAAAGGAAAAACTAAGAATCCGAATAATTGTTTATTAAGCCTTATAACTACACATATACAGATCTGCAGATACTTTGTGGTTAGCAAGAAGAGGGTTAAACAGTACCAAGCAGTGAAAACCAACAAAATGACTAAAACAAACAAATGCAAAATGATTGTTTTTAAATTAAATATTCCTGTTGGATGCTTTAAATCATGATAATATAGAGTGGGGTAGTAAAACTGAGTTAAGTTACTTGTTATGTGAAGCAACTGCATCACATATTCAGTTCATAAACTGATAAACCTTAATTCCTGCTTAGATTTTTGCTGAAAGTGCAGCTCAAAAATCTCCTGTATTGTACAGTTAAAAAATATAAATTCCAGCAAAATTTTTAAAGGATCAGTTTTTACCTATTTTCTTCTGTATCATTAAACTCTCTTATTGTAAGCAGTCATCTTATCTCTTTCCATACCTGTAGGGTTACTCCTATTTATCTTCTTGCTTAGATATATTAACAGAGAAGTCTTACATCCTCTTTCAGCCTTTCTTTTGCTTGGTTAAACAAGTCAGTTTTTTTCAGACTCCCTGGTGAAACTGTGCCTCTCCATTGCAGAGCTATCCACAGATTCTTGTCTGCCTCAGCTCCCATTTCCATTTGTTTCTTGACTAGAATCGTGCATTTTATTTCAGATAAGCTCTTAACAGTGCTTTGTAGAATGGACCCACAATTACTCCACCTCTACAGGAAATCTCTAATGCAGAACACTAGAGTCTTGCCTTATATTTTCCATGGCTGTATCACATTAGAAATTCTTATTCTGTGATGAAGCTGTATGATGAAATCCTGCTTCCAGATTAATCAATAGTTGTCTATAATATATATTCTTGTTACTAGCCCATAACAGTGTCTTGCTCTTTATACTATCGAATTTCCTCCCACCTCTCCACTCACCAATCTCATCGAATACTTCCCATATACTACTACTGCTTTATATTTTCAAGATTTCCCAATGTCACAGTGCTGGGACTATGCTTTCTTAAGTACAGCACCTCGCAAAGTGGCCCTTGTGGTCCCAGAATCTAACTTCTTCATACAAAGAAAATAAAAAAAAAAAAACACCAAAAAATTAGAAACAATGAAACAACAGCCTCACATCTTTTAGATGTACTTTCAAAAATATTCAGTACTTCTTTTTATGATAAGACTAAATCAAGATAACGTTACTACAGAGGAGAACCTATCTAATGTCTCTAGCTTGCAAACAACATACACAATTTAGGGCATCTTTCTTTTGATTGCAGCAGCAGCAAATCAAATTCTTTTACTGGCTGTTTTATTAGGGAAAAGGAAGTTGCATTCACTAGGTGCTTGCTTACACACACACTTGCACATAGTTTTAATTCACAACTTTGGTTTTCTAATGGTTGTGAATGTAGGGATAACTTATTGACATGAACCAAAATAAAATTAATTATTAACTTAATTATGAATTAATTAATTAATTAATAAAATTCATTATTAAATAAAAGTAATTATTAATTACAACTGATTGATTTGCTTTGGTGTACTTTAGTAACTGGTCCTATTTATTTGCTTTTTTGCTTAAACAGTATCCATCAGAGAAAGTTGAATGGCAGTATCTGAATGGCAGTGTTTAGCACTTCCATATAGAGTTTAGACTCAACCGATCTTTCCTCCTGTTTTGTTTGTACTTTCATTATGCTAGGCAGCAGCATTTATGAAGTAACAAAACATGGTGAGATGCAAATTTAGGTACAACTAAAAGGTATATGATCATGTATTTTTAAGCAGTTAAAGGAGAAAAATACTTTGAAGGCAATCCTAAAATTAAAAACAAAACTCCAGACTTGAACCAGATGATATGCATTGGTGTGCCATTGTGAGGTTTTTGCATGGACACCCACACCTCTAACAGCTTTTACATTTCATATGAGATCATCATATAATATTGTTAAAAACTACTGTTTTAAAAAGAATTTTGGCCTATGGGGATGAAGCCTCCAATGAGCACCATGAAGTGAAGAAAAACTTGGTAATGCCTACAGTCTACTTACGCCCCATGAGTATGATGGGAGTGGGATAGTGGTATTCCATGCACCTTACAAGAGGAGAGGCGAGTGCCTGCTATCTCCAGCCACAACGTTTGCCTTTAGACCAGGCTGCAATGGAAGGCCACAGTGTGCATTAAATGCCTCTCACACCCTAGGCATCAAGTGACGACAGGATATATGAACCATGCCTTATTCTTTCCCTTTTCCCCCACAATATAAGAACAATATTTCATCAAAGTAAGAGAATAAGCGATATTTGCCAGAGAGGCATCTTCTAACTGAGCTAAGATCTATCTCTACTGGACTGGGACCAAAAAACTTCTCAGCCCCTTGGAGCATATTAATAACAAAAGACAGGTACATATCTCAAATTCCTGGATTCTGCTCACAAGTTCACAGGGCATGATATGTGACACTCAGTCTGGTTCAGGCCAATCTTTATATAATGGAAGACATTTTCAAACTGGTACTTATCAATTTCAGGGTGACCCTGTTGCTCTCATACCTTTGTGCCATGAATTTCTGAGGAGTGCTTACTTCAGAGCTGACAAAGATGCCAAAAGTTGACTGCTGTCTGCCCCCTGCTATATACACAGAGCACTGCAGTGCTCTCATCTACAGGAGTCAGCTAGAGGACTCTGCTTTTGTTAGTTCTTCGCTCCTTCTGCATGGCTGAGGTTTTCAACCCTCAGAGAGTCACCAATTTGCCTCCAGGCTGGAGTTTGTAATGAAAGTCTTGGTGCCAGGATTTTGTAAATTCTATTCTGCCTCTAGTCAGGATGAGGAAACGTTCAAAATAATTATCCAATTTTAAAGACAAGAAATAACAAATGGGTATCCAAGGAGCTGTAAGGTTCAATATAGGCTATTTCATCATACAGTTAATACAAACAACAGGCCCAAGTTTAACAGTGATTAAGACTGAAAATTATGCAGAGCAAAAGAGAAATAAATCTGTATTGGGTAGAACTGCTGTGGTGGGAAAGCTGCCTTCTACACATTACCACCCACAAAGCCATATGGGGATTCCATGGATAAATATGTGACTGCTAGCGAGAGCTGGGTGGAAAACCAGCTCTCTAGCCCAGGAAACATTTCAAGATTTCAAAAGTGTTCCCACACTGCACCAAGGAGCCTGACCAAGCCACTGCTACCGCTGGAATCAGATGGGTGAGTATTTGTGTCCAAAATAAAATATGTTACAAAGCAAAACACATAGCGACAAGATATGTTTCAAAATCCACAGAGTTGGGGAAAAGAAATCACGCTTTCTTACCACTAGAGTCTGAGAGCAAAATGAGAATAGGAAAAACCTAATCAGAGTTCCAGTAGCCTGGCAAAAAAAATGTACAGGAGAATGGACAAAACCCAGAAGAGCTACAGCGCACTTCCCCTTTCTCTTTTCAAATGTAAGTTCTTTAGTGTGACAGCATCTGGTAATTGGATAGCTTAAGACTGGGGTGAGGAAATCCCAAATATCGTAGGGCACATCCAGACTACCATATTCAAGCTGGTGGCCTGCACCCTTCTACCTTCTTTCTCAGTGGCCCTGTGACAGGAGCCACAACAAAATATGACTGTACCCGACATACGCTCTTGATCAAATCATAAATGCAATTCCATTCCCAGGTCAAAGGGATGGTGATGTGAGGTCCTTCAGTGCCTCTCTACTTTTCACTCACTCTAACCAAAAGTTTTCATCATGGACTGACAACTACATTAGCAGACTGTCCATGAAGTATTTGATACCTACAAATACCCTTGATAGACAAATTCCATTTTGTACAACTTAAAAACAATTAAAATATTTCCCTAACATAAAGGCAACATTCAGACTGACATGACAAATAAAAATTTTCCATAAGATCTTCACAAGGCTACTTGGTGTGAGAGGCAAATTCCCTTGACATCTGGCATAATCCTATGATTTTTCATTGATAGCAGATAGCCTGAGGAAGTTTGGGAGCAGAACAGAACATAAAATGAGAACAATGCAAACAGCAATTATGATAACAGGTGAATTTTCTGCATTTTAAACAGATATTGATGGCAAAAGCATCAAGAAGAAGACTTCATAGAGAAAAATGATGGCTTCACTGTACCAGCAACACACAGTGGACACCGTAAAAAGAAACAACGAGTACTCGTAGTGGGTGACTCTCTATTGAAGGGTACTGAGGCACCCATCTGCCGACCTGACAGGGAGTTACGAGAGGTATGCTGCCTTCCAGGAGCTAAGGTTTGAGATGTGGCCGAGAGGGTGCCACAACTCATCAAGAAAATGGATTACTATCTGTTGTTACTATTTCATGTAGGCATGAACGACACTGAAAGCCAAAACCTGGGTAAAATCAAGGAAGACTTTCAAGCCCTGGGGGTGCAAGTGAAAAACATTGGTGCCCAGGTTATCTTTTCCTCCATCTTGCCAGTTCGAGGGAAGGGGGTAGCCAGAAATAGGCGCATAATGCATATCAGCTCCTGGCTACGTGGCTGGTGCCATCGTGAGGGTTTTGGCTTTTATGACAATGAGGCATTCTTCGATGACTATAACATGCTAGGGAGGGATGGAATCCATCTGCCTAGAAGGGGCAAGGGAATCTTCAGCAACAGGCTGGCTAACTTGGTGAGGCGGGCTTTAAACTGAAGGACTTGGGGGGTGGGGTCCAAAACAGAAATGCTCATGCCACCACATCCAACTGGGGAGTAAGTCAGGCCAACCAGAGCGGCGACAAATGTTCCTTAGCTGTCTCCCAAGATGTGTACCAGAGGAGCAACCACCTTGAGTGTATGTATACAAATGCACACAGTCTGGGAAACAAACAGGAGGAACTGGAGCTCCGTGCCCAGTCAGAAGGTTATGATATCATAGGAGTAACTGAGACATGGTGGGACAACTCGCATGACTGGGGAATCATGATGAACAGTTATAGGCTGTTTCGCAAAGACAGGCAGGGAAAAAGAGGTGGAGGAGTCGCACTCTATATTAAGGAAAACCTCGAATGTATCGAAGTCAACTACGGTGATTGTGAGTGCTCTAGTTGAATGCCTCTGGGTTAAAATCAGAGGGAGTCGTCTCCAAGCAGGACCTTACAGTGGGCATCTGCTACCGACCTCCAAACCATGACGATAAAGCCGATGAAGCAATATTTGGGACACTAAGGCAAGCTTCTGGTCAACAGAACCTGGTTCTCATGGGTGACTTCAACTACCCAGACATTTGCTGGAAGAACAATACAGCAGCTTGCATGTCATCCATCAAGTTCCTGGAATGCGTAGAGGACTGTTTCCTCTTACAAATGTTAGATGGGCCAACCAGGAAGGAGGCACTGCTGGACCTGCTATTCACAAACCAAGAAAACCTGCTTTGTAATGTCTCGGTCAGTAACAACCTTGGCTGCAGTGATCGCAATATTGTGGAGTTCGGGATCCGGCTGAGCATGCTGAAGGTTAGCACCAAGACAAGGGTTCTAGATTTTAGAAGAGCAAACTTCAGCTCGCTCAGAGCTCAGTTGGGAGGCATTCCGTGGGAAGCTTCCATGGAGGATAAAGGAGCCAGTGAGTGCTGGGAGTCCTTCAAGAATGCTCTCTTGGAAGCACAAAACCAGTTTATCCCCTATAAAAGAAAGGGAAGGAAGCAGAGCAAGAGGCCCCCTTGGCTCAACTGCGAGCTCCTGGGTCTGCTTAAAACCAAGAGAGACGCGTACCAGAGATGGAGAAGGGGAAGATTGTCCACTGAGAACTACAAGGACATTGCCAGAGTGTGCAGAGATGCAGTTAGAAAGGCAAAAGCTCAGCTTGAATTGGAACTGGCCAGAGACGTCAAAAATAACAAGAAAGGTTCTTCCGGTATGTAAGTTGCAAGCGGAAACAGAAGGAAAACATAGGCCCACTGTTAAACAGTAGAGGTGAATCAGTCACCAACAATGCTGAAAAGGCAGAGGTTCTCAACACTTTCTTCACCTCTGTCTCTACCAACACTGTTGGGCCCCAGGCATTGGGAATGAAAATCCAGGTTGATCCAAACATAGACCCACCATCAGTGAAGGAGGAGTTCGTACATGAATTATTACAGGAGCTTGACCCCTACAAATCGATGGGCCCTGACGCCATCCACCCGAGGGTGTTGAGAGAGCTGGCTGATGGCATTGCGGGGCCACTCTCTATAATCTTCGAGAAGTCATGGAGATCGGGGGATGTCCCAGAGGACTGGAGGAAGGCAAATGTTACCCCTATCTACAAGAAGGGCTCAAGGGAGGATCTGGGTAATTATAGGCCCATCAGTCTTACTTCAGTCCCTGGGAAAATTATGGAACGGATCCTCCTGGGGGCCATCACAAGTCAAATGAAGCACGTGATTGGGAAAAGCCAACACGGCTTCACCAAGGGCAGATCCTGCCTGACAAATCTGGTGGCCTTCTATGATAAAGTGACCTGCTCGGTTGACATGGGGCGAGCGGTCGACGTTGTCTACTTGGACTTCTCCAAGGCTTTCGATACAGTTCCCCACGGCCTCCTCCTGGAGAAACTGATGCGTTACGGCCTAGACAAGTGGTCTGTGCAGTGGGTGAGGAGTTGGCTGACAGGCCGCACCCAAAGGGTGGTGGTAAATGGCTCTTTTTCAAACTGGCAACCCGTCACAAGTGGGGTCCCCCAGGGATCGATATTGGGCCCAACACTATTCAATATCTTCATAAGTGATCTGGATAACGGGATCAAGTGTAGCCTGATGAAGTTTGCAGAAGACACCAAATTGAGTGGGGAAGTAGACACTCTGGAAGGCAGAGCCACCCTGCAGGAAGATCTGGATAGGCTGGAAGAGTGGGCTAACAGGAACCTTATGAAGTTTAACAAGGACAAGCGTAAGGTCTTGCACCTGGGAAAACATAATCCAGGAGTGCAGCTCAGACTGGGATCCACCTGGCTGGAGAGCAGCTCCGTGGAAAGGGACCTGGGGGTCCTGGTGGACAGGAAGCTCAATATGAGTGAACAGTGTGCTGCTGCGGCCAAGAAGGCCAATAGGATGCTGGGATGCATCAACAAGGGCATCACCAGCAGAGATAAAGAAGTCATTACCCCTCTCTACTCAGCGCTTGTCAGGCCACACCTGGAATACTGTGTACAGTTCTGGTCCCCGTTATACAAAAAAGATGTGGACAGGCTGGAGGGGGTCCAGAGAAGGGCCACCAAGATGATCAAGGGTCTGGGAAGCCTGTCGTATGAGGATAGGCTGAGAGAGCTGGGCTTGTTCAGCCTTGAGAAAAGGAGGCTTAGAGGTGATCTCATCACCATGTACCAGTACTTAAAGGGGAGCTACAAAGAAGATGGAGACTCCCTTTTTACAAGGAGTCACATGGTGAGGACAAGGGGTAACGTGTACAAGTTACTCCCAGGGAGATTCCGATTGGACACAAGAGGAAAATTTTTCACAATGAGAACAGTCAATCATTGGAATAATCTCCCCAGGGAAGTGGTTGACTCTGCTACGCTGAACACGTTTAAGACTCAGCTGGACATGGTGCTGGGCCATCTCGTCTAGATTGTGCTAGAAAGGTTGGACCAGATGATCCTTGAGGTCCCTTCCAACCTGGTATTCTATGATTCTATGACTATACTATTACTCCAGCTAATATTCAGGACTATTTCTTACGCAGACATGTAAGCTGATTATGTTATCCTGCTACATCACATTCAAAGCACTACAGGACTTTTATTGCTTCCTGTGCTTCCAAAACATTAACTAGCTTATGTCGCTATAGCTTTGAAAACTTGAAGTACAAACACTAAATATTATTCTGTTCAGCGGGTTGATTAGTATTACACTTAATTTCACATCTTTGATATTTCAGATAATATACATGTAAAATTCAGGATGAAGAGTTTTTTTTGGCTGGTGAAATGTACTTGCTCTGTATTTCTTTGGCACACCTTGTATAGAAAAAAACCCAATACCTTCTCCAAGGCCTCCTGATCTATAAAAAGGAAGAACAGACTGAATAACAGTCTTCTCTAAGGATAAAAGACACCTTGAAATGCTGTGTTTGAAGGCAACGCTGCAACATCATCTCAACTAAATGTTCCTCCTGTATATATAGGAAAGAAACCACCAAAGCACATTGATGAACTTGAGTGTCTGATGTATACGCAAATATTTTAGTAGCAGTGAAACATTGTCCAGCTGTCTCTTCTAAGCTTTCAGTCCAGTTTAGCAGGAAGCCAAATGGTCCTAGGCTGTTACATAAATTTGGTGGCATCTGAAAGAAGTGGTGCGCTCGGTCGGACAGACAGGTTTTGTATGGGAATATGTCATATTAGGAAAGTTATAAAGCAGCTGGAGATTTAATACAGAATCTGTGATGGATAAAATCTGGGGTTGTGCTACTGCCTGCCCTTAGTCACAGCATCTCTACTCAACCAACACATGCAACATATTAACAATGCAATAATTAGTACACATTCCTGTCTGCTACTTAAAACTTCACTCCCAGATGCTGCTTTGGTCTAATCTCCATTTTATTACCTTTGATGACTCCCTGCACTTCTTAATATCAGGCTCCATTGCTATTCATTAGACTCAAGAGTGGTTAGGCAGACGCTATCTGAAGCCAGGTTTCTAACAGGAATGCCCCATTAATTTCATGTGGCTAAATTCCATAAATTACTCTAAATCCTTCCTCCAAATCCCCTACAATGTATGTTCGTGCATGTGTGTATATAGGCAAAACAACTGTAGCCATGACAACAAAACCAGGCAGCTAGATAACAAGCCAAATGATTAATTAATAAAACAAAACAAAACAAAAAAGTTATTTTGCAGTAAACCACCTTGAGTAAGATAAGATCTGTTATTTAATCTATTCTTTGCAAATACACACACACACACATACTCACACATACACACCTGCTCTTTCTAATTCTCATGGTTTCACTACACCTGTAGCACTACAAGACACCTAAATACTCTCCTACAGCTGGGCAGTCAGACCTGGTCATCTTACATAAATATTTCTGCTAAGAAAATACTCATGAGATGCATGTCAACAATGTCATTTTTGTTTCTAATTTTAAATAACCAGATCTCTCATCTCTTATCTTATTATTCTGGGCCTTGTCTCGCCTTTCTTATCTACTTCTAACTATTTTGTTGCAGTATATGTGAGCAGAGTGAAATTATTTGGCATATCTTTCTGGACAGCAGCTATAAATGCTTGAATGTGCAAAACCTATGCACATTTGGACACTATCAGTGGACACCCAAAGGCTTAGCTTCCAGTATCAAAGATTTTAAAGTTCTTTTAATTTAAAAAAAATATGAAGGGAAAGATTTCATACAACTACAAGCTGTCAAGGTTTGGCTTGAATTGATCCAAAAAAAATAATACTTTAAAACATCTTTACCCGCCTCTTTGCTTATTGCTACAGCAAAATATGATAAGTAAAAGGGGAAAAAAACATTACCCAGTTTGCAATAACTGGAAATATTCACAGTAAAGCCAGAAATTGTGAAGCTTAGCAGACACTGACTTTAATGAACATTTTAGGATTGAGTTGTGGCAAGTGTTTATACAAATCATTCAAAAGGGAACAGGGCTGGTATTTTTGTCTACGTAGAAATCTTTCTAGAACTTGAATTTTGTTTTAACATTTTTATTCAGTGAAACCCAAACTAGAAAACTAATGCTCGGAAGAATGGGTAGTATATGTCTAGGCTGACAGAACAACAGTTGCATGAGCACTTTACAACTGCAGTTGTTGATTTTCAGACAGCTTTATTTGAAACTGCCTTAAATACACTGTATTTTCAAATTTTGTCCTACTTTCTTTTTTCCTAGAAGAGAGTTAAATTTCACCTTCAAACTTCAGAGATGTTCCTAGCTACAATTTCAATCCGTCCCTCTCTTTTTCTGATATGTAATTTAGAAGTGTGTTGTCTCTCATCGCACAATCAACATGAATTTAAGAACGGTGCAATGGTTTAACTTCTGTTACCCATAACGAGCAATTTTACAACATGGACATTTCACATCATGTTCTGTTTCAAGATACGTCTTACACTGCTCTACTTACTGATGGGATGAAATAAACAAACAAACCCAAAAAGCTACTCAAATTCCTCAGACCAGACAATGACTAATTAAGTGTTAGCATCCAGGAAGGGTGTCAAACCAAACAAGGGACGAATGGAGCTTGTTTGCCACACTCTTAATCAAAAAACTACTTATGAAACATATGACTGGTCATCTTGATAATGGAAAAATAAAAAAACATAACTCATAAAAGCTAGGCCATGCAGATTTTGTCCAACTGAAAGTTCCTGGGCAACTTGCAAGGAGACCAAAGCTGATCCTGCAAACTCCTCCATCCAAGTGATATTTATCCACAAGAAAATTATCCAGTGACTACAATAGGGTTTTGATATAAAGAATGAGATCTTTTAAATTGTACACGTACACGTGGGATTGAGTGCACCCTCAGCAAGTTTGCAGATGACACCAAGCTGAGCGGTGCAGTTGACACGCCTGAGGGACGGGATGCCATCCAGAGGGACCTGGACAAGCTTGAGAAGCAGGCCCATGTGAACCTCATGAGGTTCAACAAGGACAAGTGCAAGGTCCTGCACCTGGGTCGGGGCAACCCCTGGTATCAATACAGGCTGGGGGATGAAGGCATTGAGAGCAGCCCTACAGAGAAGGACTCGGGGGTACTGGTGGATGAAAAGCTGGACGCGAGCTGGCAATGTGCTCTCGCAGCCCAGAAAGCCAACCGTATCCTGGGCTGCATCAAAAGAAGTGTGGCCAGCAGGTCAAGGGAGGTGATTCTGCCCCTCTACTCTGCTCTCCTGAGACCCCACCTGGAGTACTGCATCCAGCTCTGGAGTCCTCAGTACAAGACAGACATGGACCTGTTGGAGCAGGTCCAGAGGAGGGCCACAAAAATGATCAGAGGGATGGAACACCTCTCCTATGAGGAAAGGCTGAGAGAGCTGGGGTTGTTCAGCCTGGAGAAGAGAAGGCTGCGGGGAGACCTTATTGCAGCCTTCCAATACTTAAAGGGGGCTTATAAGAAAGATGGGGACAGACTTTTTAGGAAGGCCTGCTGCAACAGGACAAGGGGTAATGGTTTTAAACTAAAGGAGGGTAGCTTTAGACTAAGCACAAGAAAAAAATTTTTCATGATGAGGGTGGTGAAAACACTGGAACAGGTTGCCCAGAGAGGTGGTAGATGCCCCATCCTTGGAAACATTCAAGGACAGGCTGGATGGGGCTCTGAGCAACCTGACCTAGTTGAAGATGTCCCTGCCAATTGCAGGGGGGTTGGACTAGATGACCTTTAAAGGTCCCTTCCATCCCAAAGCATTCTATGATTCTAATTTACAAAAAATGGAAAAGGCCACACTTGTTTTGAGAACCAAGATCTCATTTGATTGATAGAAGATAATAAGGTGTGCTAATTCCCATGGGCCAACTTCTACCAGAGAATATTTAACTTTCATTTTTTTACTTGCACTATGAGCTAAAAGACCCTTTTCCCAGTGTGTGGTTCTCCTGGGACCAGCAACATCTCACCTGTCCAAAAGGGAAGACGGCTACACAGAGTCTTGCTTACAGGGAATAAAAGCTCCACTTTAGGCTGTTCCGTTCTAAAGCAAACTCTTTCCAAGTTGTCTTCTTCAAAAAACCAACCATCGCATAGCAGTTAATTGCTATTTACAGGCATTATTATATCAACAACAGCTTAGTCTGTTTCAATTAATATGAAGTAGAATTCAACTCTCCTTCCACCCGGTCTCCTCCGAAACAATATTAAATATAAATTCAATTTAACTCCACTCTGCCAAAATTTAATAATTTCATTAACTGGACTACCTAAGACTTTTATTACACAACATACTAGATGATATAATCATAATTTTTGGCATATGTGTATTTTAATTCAAAACCCGAGTTGGACAGTACAGTGCAACATTTGGCAAATGACAATCTTATCTTGGCTTTTGTAGTCATAATATCTAAACAAAAGTAGACATTTACTGGCAACAGCAAACAGCAGAACTTATGTCTTTTCCTTTTCACAATTCACAGTATCATGTTGGCATTTGTTATACATTTCTAAGCACATTTTGACAGCTAAAAATGTCCCACATCATATCTCAATGTAATGGCTGTTTTACATTATATTTTTGTATCTAATCCACTTTAAAAAAATGATGATACAATTATTTTTGGTACAAAAGAATTCCTTAGAAATTCTGATAATTAAATCTAGCAACCTGGAGAATTCCTTGAGTGTCCTATGATTTTTTTTTTTTCTGTTATCTCATATAGGCAAATTCAAGACAGCTCCTATGCAAGCAATGTCCAAGTTGCTTCAAGCATATGAGCCATATCAAACAGATTTAAAAGATTATTGTGCTGCTGCTCTGCAGAAGCAGGAATGAGGTGAAACAGAAGTGAATTTCCACTCTTTAAGCTCACTGGATGACCTTCCAACCCCTCCTCAACTTGTTCCTGCACACTCCAAAGCATAAAGCTGCCTCTTCTCTTCAAAAAGAGTAAAGAAAATGGCATTGGAATGTAAGAAAACATCGTAACGAGATGGAGGGAAGCAGGTACTTGCACATTCACTTCTCTGTTTTGCATAGGAGATAACCAGTTTCACTGGAGTTTGAGTTGAAATAAAATAATCTTAAATGAGACATGATTGTCCTGAGGACTGCTGTTTGTTTGAAAACCTTATGCTTTTTGTTTTTAACCTAACAACTAGAAGGATTCTATTAAAAAGAGAGCAATAATTTATCAGTATGTTTACACTGCACTCTTGACAACACTTCTGTTTAATCAGTTTTACTATTTTCCCAATGAAAGTTAGCTTCCATGTCAATATGAAATTTTCACAGGACAACAGAGAAAAAATGGGTTTTAAGCTAGCAAAATGTGATCACAGAACCTCAAAAGTTCTTGACAAGTACAATATATGCAGGTGTTCTACAAAAATTACTTAAAGCTATTATTAAAAAAAGAAAGATTAGGTACTTTAAATTAAAAGAAAGCTCTTAGAAAGGTCTATTTATTTACAACTTCATGAATAAAAGTCCTGGTTCCTCAGCTTGCACTGTATCCAGAATAAATGGCAGTTGTCTTGCTACTCCTGAAAAAAGTCAGGGGAAGCAATGTTTTGCTTGGGGAGGAGAAAACAAGCATATTTCCTAATGTTTACCCTAAAACCATTGATAATACCGAGGAATGAAGCCAAGGAAGTAAATGTAGAGTGCTGCCTGTTCCCTTCGACATGTGGGACAGAGAGATAATGACCCATGGGCAGGTTTCTGCATGGAAAGCAACAGTTCTGTGCGCAGTGTTAAGCCATTACGGGTATGTCCCCTAATTCTCTGGTATTTCTAATTCAATAATTCAATAACTCTTAGGGACTGAAGCTACCTAAGGACTGGCCGGAACTGTCTATTCCTTCAGTTGTACAGACATCAGTGCCTTGAGCCTCAAGTATTAACAGACATTTTACAGACAGTGAAACTGCTTGCCTGGACCAAGGACTTGGACACAGGCCTGTGCAAAACAAAACATAGTTGTTCTCTGTGTTTAGCATCATGTCAGTGAAGAGCTTGATTATTTTGGCAAAGAATACTACAACTCTCCTCTGAGCATTTATTTGCTCACTCTCCAATTCCTTTCTTATTTTGAAATTAGTAAGCTATATATAGAACTTTTAAGACCAAACATTATTTCATTTGAAAAATATCACTAAATTTCATTTTCCTATAGAAATAATGGGTTTCAACCAAATTGTCAATTTTACTTTCTAAAAATTATAATAAAATTTATTTTTTATGCTTTTAAAAGAAAAATAGAAACATCTTGTTAAACTTAATATAGTAAAGAAATATTTCAATTTTGACAGTTTTCATTATATATTTCTAACTAATTCCCACAAAATGCCCTGCTTAATCTAAACTGACATTATTTTGAACTTTGCTTTTGTAGGAAAGTCTGTTTCAGTATTTCATATTCACTCTGGAAAATGCTTTGACATTTCAACATCTTTCAGAAAGTGGGAAAAATGAGTTCCTTCCCAAAAACACCCATAAACCAATACTCTCCTTTCAAATTTAAAGAAAAGCCTCATATGCAAATCAATGAGAGTAAAACATTATGTGATAAATTGTTTCAATTTACCTTTGTCTACATCAGCTATATTCTGACCATCACTCTTAGCAGAGTACTTCAACCTTTCCAACACTCTGCCCTGTCAAACACACTGTAAATCAGGCCCATTTCTATAGTCCACATTTCTTTTACTTACTGGGCAAAGGGTGGCCTTTGCCAAGTGGCACATGTAAGGTTTGTTTGGGGGATTTGTTAGTTTTGGCAATCTTAGAATTCTTCTTATTAGGCCTGGGACATGATGTGCAATTTTGGTTTAAGACCAGGCACCTAGAAGCAGTTCTAGAAAGGCAGGAGAATGAAAGCATTATCTTACAAGAAAAAGGCATGTCTACACAGAGCCAACCAGAAAGCTCACAAAAAATGCTTCAAATTAAACTGCACCCAAAAAGATATTAAAATTGAGTTTGGAAAGCAAGACAGCTATGTTTCCAGGGTGTCACACAGGAATTAATATGCTCCACCAAGATGCATAGCTTATTAGCCTATGTGAATGTAGCTACGTTGCTTCGTATCCAGAACCAGCAGGAAGATGGTGGGCTACATCTCCCCACACTGTTCTCTGTTTAGCAATGAACTTGGCATATTAAGTTTAGCAGAAGAAAAAAAAGGAAGAGAATATAACTGGTCCCCACATGTATGTTGTGGTGGTGAACTCTAAAGAAGAAAAGCTGTGGGGCAGTGAAGGACACTACTGGCAAAAGAGCAGGAAGAGTAGCCCTGACTATGAATGCATTTTGATTGAAAATAAGAATTATTTGTAGCCCTTAGAGGAGTGAGACTGTGGAACAGCCTTCAGCTAAGTAGTATGGTGAGCAGAACCTACCTGGTTTTAACTGAACTTGATAAACTTCTGAACAAATTTATATGACAAGCACTGGTGATAACAGGGGCTATATTAGGATTCCCAGAAGGTTTTCTTTGGTCCTGCTTTCCTGTGCCTTGACACATTTTTAATTAACGGACACACACCAACTAAGTGTAACAAATGCCCATGGTGAGGCTATGCACGCAGCACAGCTCCCCAGTCGTAAGCCACACAGCAATGCTGGTTGCTTCCTGATCCTGAGACACATGGCCTGCTCGACCACTTTGAAGTGATCCACCAAAAGCTGATGTTAAAAAAAGAAGCCAGAGAAAGATGAGTAAAGACTTTTTCTTTGGTACCGTAAGTTCACTGGTTACATATGACATGGCTTTGTAGGACTTCCCTGTTCTAGGCCAAGAGCCACAAACCACTCCCCGCCTACCTACAGCTCTCAAACTGCCACAGACTGGATGTCTGTAGGTGAGAGAGGCCATCTGGAAGTGCCCATCTTATGGAAGAGGGAGCATTCTGGAACTGTAGTAAAGATGCCGCTGATATTGTGCATAGACTGCTGTTCCACAGAAACTGTGCTGAAGCTATCCAGTAGGAATGGTTCCGATACTAGTGTTTTAGCTTTGAAGTTTATGCAGATAAAGAGAAGACAGAGTTTATAAGGTAGTTGCAGGGCACAAAAGATAAGGAACTTATCGTGTGAATTCAGAGTGCTCCTGCCTCCCCACTGCAGCTTGCAGTACAAAGAATTCTTTTTTAATTTCCTTTTCCTCTTTATCCCACAACTGACTTTCTCCTTCGGCTATTTCAGCCTTCTGTAAAGCTGACATCTGCAATTTTTTCCAGGATTAGCACAACCCATAAAATCAACTGGTATTTTCTCCTGGACTAGGTTCTAAGGTGGTATTATTACTTTTATAAGGTGCTGAAATGATACTCTTGATAGAAATTGAAATCACAGTGTGAATAAATTGGCTACTTTACATTGTCAGTTTGAGAGAAATACAAGGAATACATAACTGATATCCTGGACTGCTGCACTTAGGTATGGGGTCAAAACTCCATCCTCTCTGTTCAAAGTCTAAATGATTTTTGTGATTTTATATCAAATGTCACTCCTTTTAACACTCCCTTTACTTTTTTCCTTCTAAAACATCCTGGATCTCTGTTATGAATCATGACTAAAGGGGGGAAAAATAATCTATACCAGCCAGTCTTTACATGATTTCATGTCCTACCTCTCTCAATGGCAGTACCAGATATTTCAAAGGACTGGAAAATTCTGCTGTAAAATTCTTCCTGGCTACACCTTGAAGTCTGATCTCAGTGTCCCAGAAACTTTTAGATCGCAACTTCTGTGAAATCCAGATATTTAAATATCCCTGATTTCAGTAGGAATGAAGACGCTCTTTCCTGCACTGGCAGAAAAGCCTCTCCAGCTGCTCATCACTGTCCCCAGATGAAGCTTAGCTGCTCTCCAAATGCTCCAGTGTACACTTGCTTTAGATATCAACCAGGATGGCTAAAATCTTGTATTTAAGCTACTAAAGCTAATCATCTGGGTGATTTTGCCCAGGGGAAATTATGGAATGCTCACATGAGCTGGTGAGATTTAGTAACCTCCAGCAGAGGTACTGGTAGAGGCATCACTTCTGGTAGAGGCATCCACAGCCTTAGATTTCTCAGTGTCTTTGCAAATAACTAGTCGAACCCCTGAATCCCTGATTGCAATAGTCTTTTCAGTTTTTTTCAATGTCAGACCTCTTTCTCCTGCCTTTCTGTAGGCAATTTTCTTTTCTTCTTGAGTGAATATCTTTTCTTCAGTTAAAACTCTCCTAAACACCAACTCCTCCATAAAAGCTTAACAATGTGAGAAGGAAGCAATTAAAATTCAGAATCCATATGCAAAATCTGCTGGCTTTCAGACTGTGCACTCCCTAAAGGACAGACAGACAGAAGGCTGAGGTACTTAATGCTTTCTTTGCCTCAGTCTTTAATAGTCAGACTGGTCATCCTCAGGGTATTCAGACCCCTGAGCTGGGAGATGGAGATAGGATGCAGAGTGAAGCCCCGGTTGTCAAAGAGGTGGCAGTCACTGACCTGCTCCTCCACCTGGATGCCCACAAGTCCATGGGGCCAGATGGGATCCACCCGAGGATAATGAGGGAGCTGGCAGAGGAGCTTGCCAAGCCACTCTCCATCATTTATCAGCAGTCCTGGTCAACTGGGGAGGTCCCAGCTGACTGGAAGTTAGCAAATGTGATGCCCCTCTACAAGAAGGGTCGGAAGGAGGATCCCAGAAACTACAGGCCTGTCAGCCTGACCTCGGTGCCGGGAAAGGTCATGGAGCAGGTCATCTTGAGTGCCATTATGCAGCATGTGCGGGACAACCAGGGGATCAGGCTCAGCCAGCATGGGTTTCTGAAAGGGAGGACCTGCTTCGCTAACCTGATCTTCTATGACAAGGTGACCCACTTAGTGGATGAGGGAAAAGCTGTGGATGTTGTCTACTTGGACTTTAGTAAGGCCTTTGACACTGTCTCCCACAGCATTCTCCTGGAGAAGCTGGCTGCTCACGGCTTGGATAAATGCACTCTGCGCTGGGTTAAAAACTGGCTGGATGGCTGAGCCCAGAGAGTGGTGGTGAATGGAGTCAAATCCAGTTGGCGGCCGGTCACGAGTGGTGTTCCCCAGGGCTCAGTGTTGGGGCTGGTCCTGTTCAGTATCTTCATTGATGATCTGGATGAGGGGATTGAGTACTGTAGGAATAAGTGAGATTGTGTTTTACTTTGACGAGATGCAGCTGTGCCCTTGAGGCTTGTTACAGGTTCGCAGGAATGCAGCTGTGGCCTTGAGGCTTGTTACAAACAAGTTTGTGAAACTCAGAGGCAGAAAAATAAGGATGAGATTGGATACATCCCTGAAGGAGGAATTCGCGTGCACCAGCTTGAAGAACCAATAAGTAACACTGAAGAGACGCGTGGACGAAAGACAGTAGCCAATGAAATGGGTTTTGCTTGCTCGTGAACACTAGATCATATTATAAAAGGGATAGATTGTAAAAATAAAGGGTCTTCGCTTGTCTTCGCCTGAACTCATATGCGGAGTCCGTGTCTCATTCCCTTCAGAGTGCACCCTCAGGAAGTTTGCAGACGACACCAAGTTGGGTGGAAGTGTCGATCTGCTGGACGGTAGGAAGGCCCTGCAGAGGGACCTGGACAGGCTGGATCGATGGGCCGGGGCCAACTGCATGAGATTCAACAAGGCTAAGTGCCGGGTCCTGCACTTGGGTCACAACAACCCCATGCAACGCTACAGGATTGGGGAGGAGTGGCTGGAGAGCTGCCTGGCAGAAAAGGACCTGGGGGTGTTGGTTGACAGCCGCTTGAACATGAGCCAGCAGTGTGCCCAGGTGGCCAAGAAGGCCAATGGCATCCTGGCCTGTATCAGGAATAGTGTGGCCAGCAGGACCAGGGAGGTGATAGTGCCCCTGTACTCAGCACTGGTGAGGCCGCACCTCGAGTACTGTGTTCAGTTTTGGGCCCCTCACTACAAGAAGGACATTGAGGTGCTGGAGCGTGTCCAGAGAAGGGCAACAAAGCTGGTGAAGGGTCTAGAGAACAAGTCTTATGAGGAGCAGCTGAGGGAACTGGGGTTGTTTAGTCTGGAGAAGAGGAGGCTGAGGGGAGACCTTATTGCTCTCTACAACTACCTGAAAGGAGGTTGTAGTGAGGTGGGGGTCGGTCTCTTCTCCCTAGTAACAAGTGACAGGACGAGAGGAAATGGCCTCAAGTTGTGCCAGGGGAGGTTTAGGTTAGATATTAGGAAAAACTTCTTCACCGAGAGGGTGGTCAAGCATTGGAACAGGCTGCCCAGGGAAGTGGTTGAGTCTCCATCCCTGGAGGTATTTAAAAGACGGGTAGACGTGGTGCTCGAGGACATGGTTTAGCGGTGGACTTTGCAGTGATAGGTTAATGGTTGGACTCGATGATCTTAAGGGTCTTTTCCAACCTTAATGATTCTATGATTCTATGAGTCTCTCCAGCTGGTATCAGTGGCAAATACATTAACAGCACTTAAAACATTTATCTTTCATGATAAAACAAACTCAGTTCCCAAACTCTTCCAAGGGATAGCTTATGGGTTACCAGCAGCTCCTAGTTTTGCTCATTAAGAACAATTAATTTTCAAACATTGATAATTTTCTCAACTCCACTGGCTGAAGGGCATCTTACCAAGAGGAGCCACATTCCAGTACCTCTGTATTTAAATGGAATTGCATATTGTCTATTTTCAATCACTTCTGTAAACTTTTCTTCTACTTTTTGTATCTTTAACTAGTGTTAAATCATCATTTAATCTATCATACATATACATCTATGTTGGAGACATACTCTGCTATACAAAATAAACATAATTACCCTTTACCCTTCAATTTCCATTTCTATTATGAACATGAATGTCATCCTTTGTGTTGTGAACACAAAATAAGGAACAGAGTAGAATCATCAGTCCAGGGATTTATAGTGGAATAAGCTTGAATAAAGATAAAAGAGAGAAAATCCAGGTCTTTAAACTTTCTGCCTCAGTCCCTGTCTCTGAAAAAGGGGAAAATAACCCAGCCATATTTCAAGGTTTGGTTAGCTAATGTCTGTAGAGATGAAAAAGTCTAACACTGAACAGCAAAACCTAAGATCTGTAGCATGGTATTTCTAGATTTTCTTTAACAAGTGAGAATTTTGACTACTTGTTAGTTTCATTTTTGCTGCAACTCAACAAACTTTCTGCCACTACTTATCAAAAGTAAACATGGAGTTACTGCTCCAAGTATAGATGTATCACTACAGTAAAAGTGTCTGTTGGTCTAACACAGCACTCCGTAATACTGTCTTTTTATAAAGAGCTCTTATCCAGTTGAAAAGTTCACCTTACCATATCGGTTATTTCTTTTTAGAGGTATTTTAAATTTTTGTTCCTAATGAAAGCCAATTAGAAAAATGAGGGCAAGAGGTTAGACATACATTTGGTCTCCCTATTTAACATAGAGGTTTATCTTTTGCATGTTGCTGATGAGAATTTAGTTTAGAAGGGGGCCACAAAGGAAAAGAAAAATTTCCCTACCCTAACACTTTTTTCTGTTATGAAAACAGCATCCTCCATTTCTCATTTGACATATGAAATAGCTCTGCCATAAAAACCTGTATTTTTCAGCTTTGTGTTTAATTGTTGGAGCCAAGAAAAGGAGGTGAAGAAATAAGACAGATCTTACTTGAGCTGACACTGTTTAAAAAGTAGGCTATGGCAGGCATGGCTCTCATTATATTTAAGTGAATTAGTCTGTCTCCTTTAAAAAAGGAGGAGGGAAAAAAAGGAGAGATTAACAAGCCACCAAGGGCTTGCTGTAAGATTTTGACCCTTTTAGTGGCTTGTGACATATGACTTATGAATATCAGCTCTCCTTCAAAATCAGAATACAAATCTACCATTTGGATGAGGAATGCAAAAAAAAAAAAAAAGTAACAACAAAAAACTCTTCTACAAGGTCATGTTAACTAGAATTCATTAGCAAGGTATTTATTGGAACAGGAGAATGAGATAAGTACTTTAACTGACTAAACTCCGAGATTATTATTAGATATCTAGAAGTCTCTAACATTTTTCATCCTTTGCTGGATAAAGCATATGCTATGGTCCTCCTGAAAGCATTAATCTAATGTGTCCAAGTACTGCAATAATGACACAGATTTCTACTTATTCTCAAGATGTTTCACATCGTGAGAGGTTTTACATCATATACTTGATAGAGAGAGCTCTCAGAGGTGCTCACAGCAATAGCTATACAAGGATTACACCTGAAAATATGTGTGTTCTTCAGTTGTTAGGGCCCTTACAGATTCTTTGGAAACTTCATTTTATGTGGTACATTAGTTGCATCGTCATGCAATCTACTCTTGCATTATCAGTATGTCTGTAAGTGTGTAACAGGAGTTTTGCACTTAGAACTTCCATAGTTTGGCACACAAAACACATCTATAAATGAAGAGGTTATATATATTTATGAGTGACTACTGTGAAAAGCAGAAAGTGTGATCTGGCTGGTGGTCTTCCAATGAAATATTTCAGAAAATTATTAGATCTCATGCACTGGGAGAAAGAAAGATTCTGAAATTACTATTACAAAATATTTAGTTGAAAAGCCAACAATACGAATATTAGAAAATGCCAGACTGCAGTTTACTCAAACACCAAAAATATGTTCCCATCCCCATTATGGACTTAATGAGAAGTGTCTGGTAAGCTCAGCTATAACTTCTTGTATTAAGCACAAGGTAACAGAAAGTAGTTAGATATTTTTACATACTGGTTTTCCTGCTCATCATTACAGATATTTCCTGAGTCTGCATTGGTGTGTGAGCACAGATACTTGTACCCCTCACATCTGTGGCTCCCTTTTTAAGGATTTTAAACTGTGATTAAGGTTTGGAGGTCCCTGGATAAGATCACTGACTAACACTTCCTCCATCTGCACAGTGGCAATTTTTTTGTAGCATTATTGAATTTAATAGTTCAGACAGCACTAAAGATCTTCCTGAATACAAGCACTGTGGTTTACTTTTTTTATTTATTTTGGACACAGGAGTTACTATAATTCAGTCTGTACTGAAAAGCTAGATCAGGCTTTGTTATGTCCTGAGTACAGTTGAAAACAAAAAGGTTACATCTTGCTGACCTTTATGGTCTACTGTGTACATTTACAAAATCAGCAAAACCAAAAAGGGAAGAGTTCCACAGAAAAATTATTATAGATATTTTACAGTAGTGTTTGTCTCCAAATCCTCATCTTTGCAAAATGTTTCCTGTTTCATAAGCAGAATCAGCTGCAAGCAGAGTCCACAAATGGACAGTGGTGAAGGACACGAGCCTTTAGTTTCCCACAGTGCCAGGTCATTATTCCAGCTTTTATGCGTTTCAGTCTTGTTTTGATAAAAAATTCCATCATGGTTGTTAAGAACCTTTCTAAAGTTCAAAAAAACCCCAAACTCTTCTACAAAAAATGCTGGTGTTGGACGTCTTCTTTCCCAACCAATTTAGTTGCAGCCTTGAAGGAGTAGCTGTTCTGTAAGGTATACCATCCAGCTGAAATGCATTTCCTCATCCAAAGCCCTATAGCAAGGTATTTTACACACTGCATTTACTAATAGCAATCTTTCTGTGTCTTCCATACAGTGATCTTAAAATGTTTTTAGCAATGTCAGTGGGTTCAGTCTTGTAGCTCCTTAATACACAATTATCATCAGCTTCGAATCAATCAGCAGTCACTGTTCTTGACTGGTTTATGCCACATGAGAAAAAGAAATACCAAGGAATAAGTAAGTAATATATAGCTGTTAAATAGTCTAAATGCCATGGGATGTACAGATTGGGTTCCAATTACCACTCCTCAGACTATTCAGGCACGTGAAGCTGTGAGAAAAATGGTCCATTTCTCTACATAGTACTTGGAGCAGAGATTTTTGTTAGTATTGTCCCCCTTCCCCTGTCCTGCAGCATCTCCCACAGTATGTTGGCAATAGGAAACATCATCATTGCCAGGATGGATAGAATTGCCAGTCTGCATGATCTCAGCATCTCCCTCCATCCTTCTTGGCCTAGGACTAGGGCTGCCCACAAAGCAAAACCCAAGGGAAGTGGCAAAACTGCTTGAATTGAATCCATTTCTGAGGTTCAGAAAGGGCATAATTTGCACCTCCCACTGCTACCTTTAGTCAATTTTGTTTTGGCTGCTTAAGTGGTTTAAACTATGCATTGCCCAAAGAAGCTTGTGTGGGCTCACAGGTCTTTGGAAGCAGAGGTGATGCTGGTCTGTGAATAAAAGCTAACAGACATGACAGTAAATGCTACTGTTCGTAATAATCAACATACTTGCACAACATGTGCCTTCACCCACTATCTTCACCTGTAAGTAAAAAAGCTGAAACAATCACAATTTCCTTCCATTTCTTACATGCTACTCACGTTCCAAGCTATTTCTGTCAGAACCAGGTAAACTGATAATTTAAAGAGCTTGCAATAGTTTGGATGTCTGGTTGTACCATCTGGTGAAACTCAGCTTGTACTAACTTTCTGCTCCAGTTTACACGTGGTGGTGCCTTAGCACAGCCCTTTGGCCAAATTATCTACTGCTGACCCAGATATTTGGTAAGGGTATCACCAAAACCACACATGTATCTCTTATGGGAGGAGGTTATCTTCTCAGCATCTAAAGAGCTAGCTGAGCAACCAGGACTAGACCTTGAAGCAGACTAGCAAAGAGCAGCTCAGCTCACGCGGTTAGCTCTAGACTCTTTCTGCTGCTTCTTTTCATGTTACCATTTAATTTTGCAGCTACAGATCCTCAGTGAGCACACAATTTCTGTATTGCAGTTATTAACACTAGCGTTTTGACAGAGGAGAAGTGTCCTGTCATCAGAACGTGGGCCATGTGCGCTGCTCTGCTTCCCCTGAGGCAGGGGAGAAGGACACAGTGAAGTCAGCTAAGGTTAAAGTTCAGGGGAAGGTTTTTTGTTACCTTCCTTGCCTCCAAGGGACAGGTGCCACAGGTACTAAGATACTTCATGTGGTTGGGAGAGGTATTTCCAGATCAACATGGTTTACCCTTTTAATGTTTACCCCCAGGAAAACCATAGGGAAAAAATAAGTATCTGGGAAATACACAGAGAACAAACTTTGTTCTGTTGAAGTCAAAAGACTGTTTCAGTGAACATCAGGAGCTTTAGCATCTCCTAAAATGTCATAAAAATGTATGAAAAGGCAGCACCAAAATTGCAGTCTTATAAAATCCACTTCATATTAAATAGTCATCCTGTATCCTATTCTAGAGCATATATTCCCTTGCTCACTGTAGTAACAGTTACTGAATATGAGTTTGTAACTATGTAACTACTTCAAATCTTAAAGATAAGCTTACAAAATATGACATACTTGATAACACTAAACATATCAGTCATAAAAATACACTACTGCATCCCCAAAAGACTAAAACACTTAGAAGTCTAGGATATCTTGATGTCCTTCAGGTGTATGTTTCTCATAACGAATATAGTAGATAGTACTAGCATAGTGAAAAATTGAAGAAAAACCAAACAAACAAAACCCTCAACTTTTTTCTTCTTTAACACAGGTTTGCTTGTGGCTGCTTTAAATAGCTTATTACTTCCAAGGGCAAGTTTGCCCACCTTTCTGCTTGCAAGTAGTCTGTACTGAATTTGACATTAGGAATAAAGCAGGTTATTAACCCTCTTGAAGAGGATAATCTGAAGAAAAGAATCCCAGAACACCTACCAAATAGTATCTCTAGAATAGGGTCAGAGAAGATACAATGAATTTGGGGGTGGGAGTGGGAAGAGTTTATATCCCAACACCAATTACACACTTTTAGACAAATTCAACAGGCCCCTTAATGGCTTTATAAGTTCAGGCTGTGAGCAAACTGATGATGCAGTGAGATGAGACAGGACAATTCAATAACACCGACAATTGACTGCTGCCAAAATGGGTAGACCACACTCCCCCTCTCCCCGCTTCTCTCCCACTCATGACACATGCTGCCCCTATTTCTTTCTTATCATCCTTTCTAGTGTTGCTCTGGCACTCATCACACTTTCCACCCCCTTCCTTTAATGCGGGCACAATATCATTGATTTATACCCAGCCTCCACTTAGCACCATGCCTTAATTCCAATTAAACAACATCCTGAATGCTTCCAAAACGCTTCAGCGTTCCCTCCCCAACTCACACACACACTGACTACAGCTGCACAGATGTGCATCAGGAACCTGAAAGAAAACTTATATTATTTCCTTTATTTCTAGGTAATGTTTTGAACCTCTAATATCAGTGGCAGGAAAAGGAAGAGCAACTAGACTCCTCAGGCCCCCCATTTTAACCTCTGCTCCCCATGTAGGAGGAGGAGTCAGGAACTGCAAAAACCAGCTAAGTTTATTGTTATTGACATGTTTTTCCACCATGAAAGGAGTAGGCATCATATTGCTTTACTAAATCAAGGTTTATGAAAGACCGGATCTTTGTTTTTATATAAAATTAATGAGCATTCATGTTTCTAGAATCTGTAGCCTTTTCCTCTCTTGCACAACATTAGAAATTGTGAAAGAGGGGAGGGGGAAAAGGAATGAAACTTTTTGGTGTAGTTTCAACATTTCCTTTTTTTTTTTTAAGTCAGCTTCAACGCGTGTGAAAATTCCTCTTTAACTGTAGAAGATATACACTACTGACAGATTATTTAGAGATAAATGTGAAAGGGGACAGGCTAATAATTCTTTAGGCTAACTATAAAATAGGGGAATGCTTTACAGCTGACACTGTGAGTATATCAACCCAGTAATTGGATGCACGTGTTAGTAGCAGTAAAACGGCACTGTCCAGTTGTCCACTTTACATGGGAACCTACTTTGAATGTATTTGATTTGCTGTTGCAATTAGAACAGAATGTTCAAAGAAAGAACACGAGTGACCTAATTTAAAAGCAAAGAGTGTCTTTAAAGCCATTATTTAGCATGTGACCTGGCTCACTTGTAACCATTTCTTTCCCCTGCAACTTCCATTTGTTGCACTGTACTCATGAAGTAGCATAATCAGTTTTATTAATCCACTTGGCTAATGAATTCAGTTTTAATATCCATTCAGTGATTAAAGTGTAAGCCACTTCCTCCTCACTCCTTCCCTTGAATATTTTAATTTTCTTCATAAACACAGAGAGCTTTCCCAGGCTGACTTTTCAAAATTTCATGTAACAGCATGTCCTGGTTTCAGCTGGGATAGAGTTAATTTTCTTCTTAGTAGCTGGTAGAGTGCTCTGTTTTGGATTTAGGATGAGAATAATGTTGATAAGACACTGATGTTTTGGTTCTTGCTGAGTAGAGTTTACACTAGTCAAGGACTTTTTAGCTTCTTGTGCTCTGCCAGGTGCATAAGAAGCTGGGAGGGAGCATAGCCAGGACAGCTGACCCAGACTGGCCAAAGGGCTATTCCATACCATATGACATCATGCTCAGTATATAAACTGAGGAGAGCTGGCCGGAGAAAAAAGGGCGATTGCTGTTCAGGAACGGGCTGGGCATCGTCGGTGGGTGGTGAGAAATTGTGTCGTATATCACTTGCTTTACATTATTATTATTGTATTATATTATTATTATTACTACCATTCTATTTCATTTTACTTCAATTATTAAACTGTTATTATCTCAACCCACGAGTTTTTTCTGACTTTCACCCTACCAATTTTCTCCCCTACCCCACGGGGGGGGGGGGAGTGAGCGAGCGGCTGTGTGGTGCATAGTTGCTGGCTGGGGTTAAACCACGACACAGCATTTCCTGTCTCCTTTTTACTATGTTGTAACTAACAGGCATTTTACAACAAATTGGCACTAGCAACAAAAGCAATTAATACTGCTAGGAAAGGATCTTTCCAGTTAACAGAACTAATGGTTGCAAGTACCATTGACTACTTTTTTGTGTTCAAAGTATCCGAACAATGAAAGCCTGAAAGATATTAAAATATTGCATCAAAATAAGTTGTTGAAGCAAAAGAAGGAAAATTTGTTTGATAAGTATATACAGTTAGACTAGCGGTACTAGTATACCTACCAACGAAGAAACATACATGTGCTCACGTTAACTAAATGCATCCTCCATTTCTGATCTGATAATTTGGTTTTCATAGCCCAAAGCAAGCAAAGCTTACTTCTCCATGCAGTCTCATCAAGCTGACGTTGGTTGGTAATGCTGATAAACATTCAAACTATTTGTGCTGTTCAAAGTGTCAAAGAGGTCATTAGATGATAAACCCCAGAATATTATGATAAGATAGTTCAGTGTCTTATGGTGACTGCAAGCAATGGTAGCAAGTGTTCAAAATGTGCAAACTGAAATTTCAACTCAGTGCTATTTTGGGGAAGAAAGGACTGTAAGAGCTTGATTCAGAAAACTGAGAAAACAAACAAACAAAAACAGACCATGAAGGGAGCATTATAACAAATCCCAAGTTGACCAAATAATTTCTCTGCTTTGCTGACACTATTTCTATCATCCCAAATATTAAGCTTAAGAATAAAAATACAATATTGTTTACAAAGATTTTTTTCCCTATTTAGAACCTTCCTTCTGTGATTATATTACTCAGAGGAAAAGTCAGGAATCCTCCATGAGAGATGTTGTCCTATGAGATATGAGAGATGATGTCCTATGTTCATACAGGTACCTGCTATAACACACAGCTCAAAGACATCTGAAAGTCATCTTAAAACGCCTTATTTCAAAACAGAGGATCTTATCCCATGACTGAATGCATCCAAGATGTTTCAAAAGTGTAAGCACATTCTATAGTGCTCACTCAGCTAACGCCATCTTCAAGGGAAGCTTTGACTGAGCCACTACCCGAGAACCCTCCCATTAAAACAGCAGCACAGCATCTATAAGCCTGTATGCCCCTTAGTCTCATTCTTCTGAGGTTTTAAGACAGAACAAACTTCCAATTGCTCCTAACTCTTTCTTTTTTGCAAGTGGCTATAAGTTAGATTTATGAAGACTTCTTACAACTGTATATTTTGAAAAGATTTGTGACAGGGCTACAGTATCAGCATGGAGGGTCCACAAGGCAGGAATGCAGTAAGGGTAACAGGAGAGTGTCATGTAGACATTAAATAGTACAATTCTTTCCACATTCATAAATCCTAAGTGCCTAAGGTCATATACTGCTGGTTAAAAAGTATGTAACTGCATTCTGCAGGGGAAAGAAAAAAATTAAAGACTTAAAGTGAGAAATCATCTCCATAAGAACATATAAATTTCATATTAAAGAACCTAAGATTCAAATTACTTCACTAAGACAGTATTATTTCCTATTTTAAGTCTTTTTAATCAGTAAAAAAATAAACCAGATCTCTATGGAGAGTAAAACAACACAACACATATGCCCACTAATCAGTCTTTAGAAAAATGGAGAAAAGTTCTCACATTAATTTACAAACACTAGCTTGTGAGGAATCGATAACCCCAAACAGGTAGCTTAAAAAATGTTCAGTAGCAAAAGAACATATTTTACCAAGTATTCTAATCTGGTTTGAGCTGTACATCTGAGGTTAATGTACCTATCAAGCTTTATGATTTTATTACACCTGAGGTATAATCAAAAAACTGAGTATCAAACTGAGTATACTTAATCAAAACACTTTTAATGCTATTTTTATGTATATAACCCAATATATAGTATAAATCTGTATTTATATGTCATGTATATATGCACACACTTAAAACCCTCAGTAGTAACGTTCAGCATTTCTAGCATTTAGAGTGGTTGTTTACAATCTTTTGGGCTACAGAATGAGGCTCAAAACTTTCTTGCTATTAGTCGCTATGTTGTTAATCTGATCCCACACTAACTAAAGCAAAACCAAAGACTATCAGGGACTTCAGCAGATCCTACAGCTATGTATAAAAGATAATCACATACTCAGGGGAAAAGCCTAGAATAGGTTAGCTTGTGAGAAGTAGCTAATTATTTCATGCTAGCTCCCCCAGTAAACACTCTTATTCTGCAATTGCAGTGCCTTTGCACTGTTTGGATTAATCCACTGTGGATGCTCAGAAGGCCAATTAATAGCTGGTGTAAGCCCTTTTAGTTTTGCTTGAGCTAAATTAGCTCATACAGATGAGGATCCATCCCCTTCTTGTCCACCTACTTCGAGCAGAGGTGACACCAGACAGTGGCTGTGCCGCCATCTACCGTAGGTTTTGCATAGCACTGCTTGGTCCAAAGCCCGTAGGAATCGCTCCAGCAATTCTTCCCACTAATATCCAGGCTCAATGACACAGACTCCACTCCCTAAACACGTACCTAAATAATCCTGCAATCCAACACGTACCTAAATTGATCCTGCAATCCTTGCCCAGGCAGAACTCCCCCTACAGACTGCAGGTTAGCTGCTGCTAATTAAGCATTGCATATTGTGTTACCATTCTTCAGCTACTAAGATCTGTCCTGTAAATTTGAGGCGTGTGCTTCATAACACTTAACAATTGCCTTAAAAGTCAATTAAAAATAGCATAACACTCGAAAACATGTTCAAGTTTTCCTGAACCAGCTTATCATATATCATTTCTTCGTGGAGAGAGTGGTTAGGCATTGGAACAGATTGCCCAGGGAAGTGGTACAATCACAGTCCCTGGAAGTATTCAAAAAACGCGTGGATGTGGTGCTTAGGGACATGGTTTAGAGGTAGACCAGGCAGTTTGGCTAACAGATTGGACTCAGTGATCTCAGAGGTCCTTTCCAACCTTAATGATTCTATGATTCTATGTAGCCCAATGCATGCTGTTCATTAAACCCAGAGAGTTTCACTATCTTCAAGAAAGCTTTCTGTGTGCAAGTAAAGTCAGGATCTGCACACATGCAGTTTTCTCTCCATTTTTATATATGGCTTAAGCTCCTCTTGGTCAGCCCAGATCTCAAGTTATAGCAAAAGCTTTTGTAATTACTCTTTGGAGGTTTTTTGGTTTTGTTTTCCCCCCACAAGTACTGAAGTCACCAGAAAGCAGTACAGCTGTCCTTATTCATGCATACAAATGGCTCTATCAAGAACAGGGGCAAGGGACTTCACAGCTGTGGTGCTGAGGGATGTGCTAGTACTGAGTAGTTGCATTTTGAGGACAAAACTCCAGATGTAAAGAACAATAAAACAAAACCTAAAAAGTGTCCTACTTCTATCCAGTGACCCACACCCTCCATCTATGCCAAATGCTGCAAGTTCCCCCAGCCTCCTGACAGAGCAGTCAGAAGCCACCTCTGTTCCCATTACCCATAGGTAGAGAAAGGCTGATGGAATAGTTCCAAGCAATCAAGTTGGAAAACATCTGCCAAAGTAAACTTATTTAGTGCACTCTACACAATATTTATAGAGCAAATCTATGAATGCCACTTGAGCCATTTTAAAGGCTGGGGACTAAATTCTGTTTTCTGAATGTTTATTCTGACTTTCTCCAACTGTTCTTCTTACTTGACAGTGCTTAACTGGCAGCCAGCCATGAAAGCTGTTGTCTAATTACACAACATATCATGATCTTACAGCCCTACAGATAAGGCTTTACTGCAGTATAAATGCTAATAAACATTAGCATATGAGAAAAAGAAAATTATCCCCCAAATTAGAATATTCCAAACAAAGTCTTGTGTGTCAATAGTCACTATTATTTATTTAGGAAAGCGTGGTTTTGAAAGAGGAACTTATATTATCTTATTAAATAGCCTTTAATGTTAAACAGGCTACAATTTAGTGGGCTGGCTGGCTAACTCTTTATGCATGGCAGAAATTTGTTCGCATGTAATTACATATTTTAGACTACCTTAATGATACCACATATTTGCATGGAATCAGTCCAGCTGGGGATTACAGCAGCATTCTGATTGCACAGCTACATGTGAGGTTATGAAAACCATAGATTTTGTGAATCATTTGCAACATTTTGCTACACAGACACCCTTGAAATTAAGGCACAGTAAATATTTACTTAAATGGTCTCAGCCTATGTGCTTTTACAGAAAACACAATTTCCCACTGCAAATTATAATGACTGTTAAAGAAGAACATCCAACTGGTTGACCTATCTTCTGCTAGCAAGATCCTAATTGTTTTGTATTTAAAGATGTTGTACACTACGTCTGACTTCGTGATGTAAGTGTGGTTAGCAAGTTGCAAGTTTTAAGACAATGGGAGTCTTTTCTTCACTGGACATAAACCTGAGGGACAGGATACAACTATGTATAATAACAGCATTGGTTTGCATTTATATGAAAAAAATTACATTCTTCTCTCTTTCAGTAGATACTCTGCAGATATGACAATAACCATGACATCACCAAGAATGCCAATTCTTTTTCTGATGCACTGACTGGAAAACTAGGAAGGGGAGGAAGGAAGAAAAAGAAAAAACAAAACAAAACAAAACGCACCCTATAGTTACAGGAGGTTGTTGCACATAGACTGAAAGAGTAGAAAGATTTATATGTGCATTTCAGTGTATTCTAGCTCTTCTTGGCAAGATCTCAGACAAGTTCATGCATGTGTGCAACTTTACTCACTGAACAGTTCTGCTGGCTAAGTGGGACTGCTTAGATGAGTAGTTACTTCTCTGAATACACTGTTGTCAGATTGGGCCCCTTATAGCCTTTTTGGCAGTGATATTCTACGCAGAATGGCTTGGTGTTCTCAGAGATGCACACAAAGCTTTCAGAATCCCATTTTAGGGGAATGACGCTGTCCTCCACAAATAACAGTAATCTAAGAAATACAGTGCTAGGACCTAGTTCCACACAAATTCAAAGTGACGCCTTCATCATAGCTCTGTTTTTCAAGAATTTGGCTTTCTATGAAATACAGAAAGGGAGGTGGTAAGATTCAGCTGCTTTGACATCTAAAGTTTTTTACAAACATTAAGTGCATGATAAAGTATGAAGCTGCAAGATGGAGCAAGTGAAGTAGTGACAATATGATACAGCAGCCCTCTCCTCCCTGTTTGCAAGCCTATATTATGGGTATTTAATAAAAATACAGTGGAATTAACAGCAATGTCTATCATACAGCATGGGAACCTGCTGAAGTACTCCATACTTTACACATTAGCTAACAAGGAACCTACTTAAGTTACTTTAAGTTGTTTTAATTTAACAGAAGATTTATCCCCAGGTTTATCTGGATTTACGTAAGACAGTCCAAGAACCAAAACGTGGCTCTCCACCAGTGAAGCAAGCCGGAGAGTTTCCTCCAACGCTTGCATAACAGAGCTTACTTTTTCAGCATGCTCCTATAGTGGGATGCAGTCACTTAAGTTACAATTCAATATATTGTGATTTACTACAGTTACTTCAATTTGAGATTGCACAGGCAGGAAAATTGAAAAAAGGGTACATTTCTAGCACTGACAGCCAAAAATACATTACCAGAAGCATGCTATTACTAAAAGCCTAATTAGTACTACAGAAAAGCTTGAAACTCCAACCATGGAAACGGCCATATGACTTTTAATTTGAAATAATTTCTTAGGGAAAAAAAAAAAAAAAGAGAGAGAGAGAGACAATGAAATGCGTGTGAGGTCTGCGCGAATCCCGTCCCAGATGTTTACAATGGAGCGAGTAGTATAGCGGCGCCGCAACCCGAGAGCGGCGGGGCGCATCGCGCACGCCAGGGACGCAGGCACGAGGCATTGCCTTACCGCGGGAGGTTGCGCGGCCGCGCACTGGCTCCCAGCGCCCGCCGGGCACCCCCACGGCGGAGAGCAAACCCAGGCAAAGTCCCAGCCCGAAGGAAAAAAATCCTGTTTCGGGCTGGGGGAGGAGGGAGCGCGGAGCAGACAGCTCTTGCGCGGCTCGGGGAGAAGAGCGTGTGTGTGCGCGGGGGAAATCGATGCATTGTTTCAATATAGCGTTCTCGTCAAGGCACTTTAATGACAGGGGATAATGATTTTCAGATTCGGGAGACAATGCCCCCTTCCCCCCCCCCCCATCCTTACAAATCTTTCTAATTTGCTCTTATGCCAGGCAAAGAAACAAACTGTGCTCGGCAAAGCCATTTGCAAAACAAATGTAACCGGAGAGATTTGCAGATACGGGCTGGCGGGGAGCGGCATCCCGGAGGAGCCGAGCCCACCCCACCTCTCTTCTACCCCGCTCCCCCTCCATGCCGAGGCGTCACCTTCCCCTTCCCTCCCCAGCGAGAGGGCTCGGGCGCTCCGGGTCCGGGGCTGCCGCGGCCGGGGCGCTCGAGGGGGCCGGCAGCCGCTGCCCGGCAGAGCGGTACTTACTGAAGGGGCAGTTCTCCTTCTTGGTACCGCTGACCTTGCCGTTCTTCTCGATCTTGAGAAAGTACTTGTTGTAAGAGTAGAGCTTCCTCTTGCGCACGTCTCCTTGGAGGTGATTGTAGCTCCGCACGTGTCTCCCCGCACTGGAAGGAGAGGAGAAGGACGAGGGGAAGGAGGAGGATGATGAAGAAGAGTTGGTGGCCTCCAGGGACAGCATGTCCTGGCCAAGGTCATGGCAGGTGACAAGCACAGAAGACACCAAGAAGAGCAGCAGCAAGCAGCAACAAGACAGGTGGGAAAATGCTGAGGCACCATTTGTCAGTATCCATTTGCACATTGTACTGAAACTCTGGGCGCTGGAAAACGTCTTATCAAATGAAACATACTGGAAGGGTAAAACCTGGTAAAAGGCAAGTGGAGAGCCGGTGGTTGCTGCTTCTGGTTAGATCCCTCTGAGCTCTGATCTGGCCTGAAGTAAGTGCACCAACATCCATAACTCAGGGGACAAATCGTCTCAGAAGTTGCTGCCTTTTAATCCTTCGAGTCCTCCCTCAGAAAAAAAGAGCTGTTGGGTTTTTTTGGGGGGTTGCTGTGGTTAATCCTCTTTCCTTTTTCCCTCCCCCCCCCCCCCCCCCCCCGACACACACTCCCCAACCTGGTTTGAGACTTCCCAGTAGTTATTTTGTTCTCTTCCTCACTCCTTTCTTCACCATCTTAGATGCAGAAAGGTCTGAAAAACAGATGACAGCAAAGTGAACAACAACAAAAATAAATAATAACCAGCAGAAAAGGGTGCTGGAAGGGATTTTTCACACACACTCACACTTTGTGGTTTTGCACCTTCTTCTGATCCCTACCCCCTCGCTTTTTTGCAAATCCCAAAACAGTTGCACAACTTGTCCTTTCTCACTGACAACCCTAGAGGAGACAATTTCTTTGTTTTGCTTTGAATTCTCCAGAACAGTATTAAAAAAAATTGAGAGAAAAATAGAAATCCCAACTTGTCTCTCCCCCTTTGGTTGTAAACAGGTTGGAAGCTGTAGCCTAAATGTCAGCGATTACAAGTCAGAGGTGGGATGTGGCTCTGGTGGTCAACCCTTATTTGCAGGGGGTCAAGCAGGGGTGGGACATCTGAAATTCTTTTACAGTTGGAGTGAGCAGTGCCTGCTGCTGTGGAGGGAGTTTTGGGAGTTGTTCTCCCTCTCCTCCTCAGCAGCTGCAGCAGCCGGCTTGCTGCTAATTGCTCCTAAAGCGTTCTTCTCAGAGTGCTGGTCACCAGAATGGCTTGGAGACTCATGCTTTACTAATTTCTCTTTCTTCCAGGCTGAACTGATCCCCTCTAGGGAGGCTTCCCTCCCCCCATTCACCCCCTCCAAAAGAAACTTGTTTTCTAGCGGAGGATTTTATTTTATTTTTTTGGCAGTGAAGTGCTTGAGAAAGCCACCTGGAGCTTGTTGCCTGCTAGATCTCCCCCTCCCCCCCCGCTGGAGGAGGGGTTGGGTGGAGAGGTTGGAAAGAAGTATATACTACAGGCAGACCCTGGAAAAGCAGATTATATGCTGGTCAGAGAGAGTAAAAAGGGGAAGAGATGTAGTTAGCTCCTTTTCCTTCTTTGCCAGCTTCCATGGAGGTCTTTCTCCCTCCTTTAATGAATCACTGATTTCTTGCTTCCGTTGCTGAAATAAAAAGTTCATACTTTAGTCTGCTCTTCCTTTTAAGCCTCTCAAGATTTATTGTGTCTCTTTCCCCACCCTCACCCTCCTTGTCTCAAAAGAAATCAGGACCCTAAATGACCATTTTCTAATTGCTAACATGAGTCATTTACTGAATAACGTGTCTGGCTTCAAAGCAAAAGGGACTTTATTGGGATTGCAAAGGTTTCCCCATAAAATCTGACTGTTTTGCTTTTTTTTTTTAAACTAATGCAGTTTCCTTTGCCAGAAAAAAAACAATTTTTCCATTTTCAAGGCTATTTTTAAGCAATTTTTCAAGCTATTATTTTCCTGGAGGGGCATATGTTGGTTTTTCCTTTGATTCCATCTCTTGTAATGGATTTGTCATTTCACATACTGAATGTTATGACAGATTCATATTTCTAGCCCATCACTGAACTGTCAACTTTCCCAGTAATTAACAGGCATCTACCATATGATGTACTATCTTTTAACATGAGGATAAGGGATCAGGGACTGACAGGATATGGGCAGCATGCAAGACATCATTAACTTTTGGTTCAGTATTTAGTATTGTAAAATAACTGTTTTGGAATGCAAGTAGGTGGAACATTCGCTAAGAGAACGGAGTAGCGGAGAAGTGAAGCAGTACAGAAACACAGTGAATTCCTCAATACGTAAAACCAGAACTTTTTTGAAGTAGAGGCAGTTTAATAACACACATCAGTGGAATGCAATGGAAAACCGCCTATGCAATTACATTTGGCATTTGGAGTCAATCTTAATTTAAACAACAGAAAATGCAGAAAAGAAAAAATAGTTCTAAAATTAGACTGATCCATTAGATTAGGGTGTTAAATATATTGTTAACTTCACAAGAGAAATTAGAAATTACTTTCTCCAATTATGGTGTTTATTCTGGAGAGAGTTGGCTCCTAAATTTATGTGTTCAGCTTCTGAGGGGTGACATTTAAAAACAGCCTTAAATATGAAACCATTTAATGTTAGAATCAATATGTTTTATGATGTTGTTTATGGTACTTCAGATTATTTATTCTGCATGTATTTGCACTGTGTGCAAAGCATTTCAGAAAATTTTTGGGTGAATCTGATTTAGACTTTCCTTTTGTGGCAACTAATAAAAAAAGAAATAAAACCAAAATGAAAAGCAAAAGCCTGCTCTTTGATGAATGCCTGGCAGCTTACATATACGTCTACAAAGTTGATGTCAGTGTTCACTTGCTGTCTAGGTCAGGAAAGGTACAACATGTTATTTCTAAAATTGAAGTTCTTTTGATTCCAATGGCTTAAATCATAAATAATTACCATAATGTCTTAAAACTATACATTTGAAGAAGCCTTTCATTTTTTCTTTTTTTCCTGTCAAATGCTGGAAAATACAATGAATTGGCATTTTAGGATCTCAGGTGGCAGGAGAAAATAGCAGTGTGGGGGTCAAACAGATATATTTAACCCCTAATCCTTTAAAAAAATAGGTACCATCTTGAATTTACTCTTCTCAAGAAGAGTTCTGCTTAGACCTATTTCTAGCTAGTGATTGGCTGTATGTTGGTTGTAAGATCTTGTGATTAAGAACAAAACCCACATATCCAGAATTTCATATTAAATCTGCTTCTGGCAGGTGCAATATTCAGTGCAGTATTTAAAACTACTACAACGCATAGAGTCCTTTTCAATCCCGTGTGATGACAGGGAGGGCATTTACAAAACAGAGTCCAAATGAAAAGCTGACATAGCTTTTTAGATTATATCTTGTTCTTTTTTCTACTTTCTGTATAGCCTTTCTTTTATAGCACAGTTGAATCCCTAAATACCCCACTACTTTGTATTGTTGGGTCACCTCTTAGGTTAGCCTGAGAAAGCCTGAGAAAAGTTCCACAGGAAAGATGCACTATTTAATGGAATTCAATCTGTCCCAATAGATTTGGATCACTAACATAAATGTATGAATGTAGATTATATCTCTTGTAATGAGGCCTGAATCATTCTCAGTTACTTCAACGGACTGAAATTCAACCTTCCTTTTTAGCAGCAACAATCAGACCTTAATGGCTTCCTTTATTAATTGTTCCATTGCAAAGTTTTGACCTTCAGTACAGGGCCTAGATTAGAAATGGTACCTGCTGCTTCTAAAACAGTGTTTCTGTTTTGCCTCTTGCTGCTCTAAGATTTTGTGAAAAGTTTCCTGCACTGCAGTTTTATAAATGCTGAATTACATTGACTCATCCAGAATGAAATAAAGAAAACCCTTTCTAAAAAATGTACAAAAAGTAGAAAATATATTTTAAGGATTTTCTTTTTGGGCTGTTTTCTTTCCAAAGAATGTTCAGGGAAATGAATTGCACAGGTGGATTTTAATGAAAAATAGTCTAAATGTTTTTTTATACTTTTAGCAATCACTTATGTAATGTTTTTGTCTTTTGATCAGCAAGGAGGAATGTTTTCAAGTTGCTCCCCCCCCCCATGGTAAGCAGATGACTTGAATCAGAGAAGGAATATTTTAAGGTAGTTGGAATAGATTTTGCCTTGTATGATTTCCCTTAGGCAAGGCGTTATCTTTTCTGGTGTTGTAAATAAGTTCTGTCTATGCCTTTGAGTGTTAATATAACCAACTCACTCTCAGATGTTACCAGCCCCTCACTTTGGATCGCTAGATAGCAATCATGACCATTTGCTGTTTACAGTATGATGAGAGATGCACATGCATCTTCTGGTCATGGGACCAAATTCTGTTCTTATTCAAGGTGTTGGGAAATTTGCCAGTGATTTCATTGAGAGAGATTTGGGCCAGGAATGTCACTACCAGAGAGGCAGCTCTGCCAGAAATGAGGCAAGGAATGCCAAATGTCAGTGATGACTCAGATGCCTCTGCCTATATGTCAGTTCCGAACTGCAGAACTTGGCAGTGTTGTAAAACACTAATCTCAGTTATAAAGAAAAGGCAGTGGCAGATAATGTCCACAATCACCAACCAGCAATGAGACAAGCTGTTTGATTTGAGATGCAGTGCTACTTGCTGAAATCTTTACACTGTGGAGTTCATGCCCACCGACAACAGGGACTGAAGGCCATTGCATTTTATCTGAATTAAGCGTGAATTATAGAATCATAGAATGTCCTGAGTTGGAAGGGACCCCCAAGGATCATTGAGTCCAACTCCTGTCCCTGCATAGGACAACCCCAAAATTCACACCATATGTCTGAGGGCATTGTCCAAATGCTTCTTGAATGTTGTCAGGCTTGGTGCCATGACTACCTCCCGGGAGAGCCTGTTCCAATGCTCCACCACCCTCTGGGTGAAGAACCTTTTCCTAATGTCCAACCTAAACCTCCCCGGCATATCTTCCTGACGTTACCTCGGGTCCTATCATTGGTCGCCAGGGAGAAGAGATCAGTGCCTGCCCCTCCTCTTCCACTTGTGAGGAAGCTGTAGACCGTGATGAGGTCTCCCCTCAGTCTCCTCCAGGCTGAACAGACCAAGTGACTTCAGCCACTCCTCGTACGGCTTCCCCTCTAAACCCTTCACCATCTTCGTGGCTCTCCTCTGGACACTCTCTAGTAGCTTCGTATGCTTTTTGTACTGTGGCGCCCAAAACTGCACACAGTACACAAGATGAGGTGTGTCTTAAAGCTTGAAAAAAAAAAAATCATCATTACAGTTGTTTTCTTCTGAGAAATCTGCAAAATCACCATTGTTGTATTTGTCTTTATTTTTCACCTTTTCATGTACCTCCATGTCATTTAAAAAGTGTCCAAATACTAATATTATTCTAATTTTATGTATAGAATGAGGTATAAAATAAGCCCTTAAGTTGTCAAAGATCAAGACTGAAGGAGGTGTAACTCATCTGTGTGCCATATGTAGCTGGAATAAGACATATAAAGCCAGAATACTATTTTAGCTGCCTGTAGTGGGATTTGGTAGCATGTGGAACATATTCCTTGGCTCTTCTGTGCACACTCCTTTCCAACTAAGCATCCAAAACTGGAAAAGAACTCAAGCAGAGTTTAGCAGAGGTTAATAAAATGCTTGTTTCAGCATTTCTTTTTTATTTCAAACCCACTTGTGTTTCTAGGTCAGATATAACAACAGACACGTGCAAAATGAGTCCAAGATAACCAAAATTTAGTTCAGCCAGACCTGGTTCCATCCAGCCTACAGAATCGCTAGTGAGAATGGCCAAGTGCCTTGCCCAGGTGGAGGCTAGTCCTCAGGAAGAGTAAGATGGTCCTCACTCTCTGAGATCAGGTAGAAGAATGAAGGGTTGGCTAGGCTAGCACTGCCACTGGCAATAAGTAATGATTAGCTGAATGTCGTGGTTTAACCCCAGCCAGCAACTAAGCACCACACAGCCGCTCACTCACTCCCCCCCGGTGGGATGGGGGAGAGAATCGGAAGAGTAAAAGTGAGAAAACTCATGGGTTGAGATGAAGACAGTTTAATAGGTAAAGCAAAAGCCGCACGCACAAGCAAAGCAAAACAAGGAATTCATTCACTACTTCCCATCGGCAGGCAGGTGTTCAGCCATCCCCAGGAAAGCAGGGCTCCATCACGCGTAACGGTTACTTGGGAAGACAAATGCCATCACGCCCAATGTCCCCCCCTTCCTTCTTCTTCCCCCAGCTTATATACTGAGCATGATGTCATATGGTATGGAATAGCCCTTGGGCCAGTCTGGGTCAGCTGTCCTAGCTATGCTCCCTCCCAGCTTCTTATGCACCTGGCAGAGCACAAGAAGCTAAAAAGTCCTTGACTAGGGTAAACTCTGCTCAGCAAGAACCAAAACATTACTGTGTTATCAACATTATTCTCATCCTAAATCCAAAACACAGCACTATACCAGCTACTAAGAAGAAAATTAACTCTATCCCAGCTGAAACCAGGACACTGGAATATACCATGTTTTATGTTTTTCTTTTAAGAAACAGAATCAAAATATGGCAGCTCTTAGGACCACACAGGTCATCTTGTATACAGACATATAAATTGTGGAACCAGGCAGGATTTGGTCATTGGGATTTGCCCTGTTACTTAGATTAGTAGGATGTGTTTCTCTCTCATGGATATACTGGCAAAGCTGTCTGAATGCTGCGCTTCAAGCAGACAATTAAGAAAATTGTTTATTCTTCTTAAAATGCTAATTACAACTATTCTCTTAGAATATGTTTATGGTTATGCTATGTCTGACAAAGAAGTTACAGAGAGATTTGTGAATAATATATGTATGACAAATTTGAAAATATCTGTGTGATTTTTGCTTGATAAATACAGCTATTAAAAAAGAAGAAATAAGTAAAAAAATATGCATTCTACAGAGGTCAGCTAGAGGAGACTACAGACCCCCAGACATTGAGCTGCAGTGCCATAAATAGCTATGTGCGTGGGTTGGACACTGACCATGTTTAGTATATGGTCTGCTGGCAGCCAGTTTTGCATACTCTGCGGCACAAAAATAATTAAAAAGGCAATATTTTCAAGGAGTTACTTTAATATTAGAGGATTTGTTTTTCTTTCTTATTTCATACAGAACTACCATGAATGCAGACCACTTAAATATTCCTATAAATATGAACGACTGAGAACAAAACTGTCAGAAACTGCCAGGAAGAGTCAAATGTTAGTCAGGTCTATGTAGAATTCTTTCTTTTTTTCCCCCACTCAATCTCATCTAAGCTTACATTTTCCATGGGGAAAGCTACCAAGGCTCTGAGGAAATACTTTGTGCATTCTGATATATGCTCCCTCCACATAAACTAATACACCTGTGGGTTTTCCTTGTAATGGATAATACTGATGATAATGAATTCTCCCCCCCCCCCCTCCGTTATTATAACTGTTTCATAGAATCATAGAATCGTCAAGCTTGGAAAAGACCCTTAAGATCATCGAGTCCATCCATTAACCTATCACTGCCAAGTCCATCTATACCATGTCTTCGAGCAGCGTATCTATCCGTTCTTTAAATACCTCCAGGGATGGAGACTCAACCACTTCCCTGGGCAGCCTGTTCCAATGCTTGACCACCCTCTCGGTGAAGAAGTTTTTTCTAATATCCAACCTAAACTTCCCCTGGCGCAGCTTGAGGCCGTTTCTTCTCGTTCTATCACTCGTTACTAGGGAGAAGAGACCGACCCCCACCTCACTACAACCTCCTTTCAGGTAGTTGTAGAGAGCAATAAGGTCTCCCCTCAGCCTCCTCTTCTCCAGACTAAACAGCCCCAGCTCCCTCAGCCGATCCTCATAAGACTTGTTCTCTAGACCCTTCACCAGCTTTGTTGCCCTCCTCTGGACACGCTCCAGCACCTCGATGTCAAAACTGAACACAGTACTCGAGGTGCGGCCTCACCAGTGCCAAGTACAGGGGCACTATCACCTCCCTGGTCCTGCTGGCCACACTATTCCTGATACAAGCCAGGATGCCATTGGCCCTCTTGGCCACCTGAGCACCCCGCTGGCTCATGTTCAGGCGGCTGTCGACCAACACCCCCAGGTCCTTTTCCGCCAGACAGCTCTCCAGCCACTCCTCCCCCAGCCTGTAGCGTTGCATGGGGTTGTTGTGACCCAAGTGCAGGACCCGGCACTTAGCCTTGTTGAATCTCATGCAGTTGGCCCCGGCCCATCGATCCAGCCTGTCCAGGTCCCTCTGCAGGGCCTTCCTGCCCTCCAGCAGATCAGCACTTCCACCCAACTTGGTGTCATCCGCAAACTTCCTGAGGGTGCACTCAATCCCCTCATCCAGATCATCACTGAAGATATTGAACAGGACCGGCCCCAACACTGAGCCCTGGGGAACACCACTCGTGACCGGCCGCCAACTGGATTTGACTCCATTCACCACCACTCTCTGGGATTGGCCGTCCAGCCAGTTTTTAACCCAGCGCAGAGTGCACTTATCCAAGCCGTGAGCAGCCAGCTTCTCCAGGAGAATGCTGTGGGAGACAGTGTCAAAGGCCTTACTAAAGTCCAAGTAGACAACATCCACAGCCTTCCCCTCATCCACTAAGCGGGTCACCTTGTCATAGAAGGAGACCAGGTTAGTGAAACAGGATCTCCCTTTCAGAAACCCATGCTGGCTGGGCCTGATCCCCCGGTTGTCCCACACTTGCTGCATAATGGCACTCAAGATGACCTGCTCCATGACCTTCCCCGGCACCGAGGTCAGGCTGACAGGCCTGTAGTTCCCCGGATCCTCCTTCCGACCCTTCTTGTAGAGGGGCGTCACATTTGCTAACTTCCAGTCATCTGAGACCTCCCCGGTGGACCAGGACTGCTGATAAATAATGGAGAGAGGCTAGGCCAGCTTCTCTGCCAGCTCCCTCATTATCCTCGGGTGGATCCCGTATGTCCCCATGGACTTGTGCACATCCAGGTGGAGGAGCAGGTCAGTGATTGAGAAGTTTATACAACTTCTTCTCTTCTTCTGAAGATACACTATAAACATTTTCACTAATTATTCCCAGGATCCAAACCTTCTGCTGAAACAAGGTGTTGGCTTATTTGTGACATTGAAGCTCCTGTTCCCTGGAGGAAGATTTCCAGAAATAGAGATAATTTGGTACTTACATATGGAAGATCATCTTTGTATCTTTGAATTGTATCTATTCATTTACTGGAAAAGGTCTTTGTATGGGATGTAACTGAGACAAAACCAAAACAAGCTTTTTTATGAACAGGGGTGCGTACCCTGAAAGGAGCTAATTATTCAGTACTCTTTCTGGATCCAACCAAGATCCCTTTTACAAAGGCAACAAAGCCAAACCAAAACTCTGCATCTCTGCTAGGCTCCATCCTCCTTGAGTGCTACTGGAAGGGAGCAAAGAAGTCACTTCTAGGCATTGCTTGTGGAGCTATTTGAAACAGAGCTGACAGCTAGGAACATCAGCCCAACAGCTGAACATGCTTGCCTCACCACAGGCAACCAGGGTAGCCAGCTGGGCTCCCTCTGAGCTAGTTAATAGCTCACACATTGCCTCTTCTTTGTCAGTTAATTTGTAGCAGTCACTGGAATTACTTCTGTGAGTAAGCACCTCTCAGCGTGAGGAAGGGTGATGGAAGCAAGCCCTTTGCTAGCTGAGAAGTGTGGGGCAGGGCTGGGAAGCAAGGGACAGCTCCCTGTGCCTCCAGCTGAGTGGGCAGTGAGGGAGCTGCTGCAAGCCAGGCTGGGCACCTGTCAGCCTTCCTATGTATGGTATAATTCAGGAGATATGTAGCACAGCATCTCTTATAGGGTACATTCCACCTGTGTTTCCACAGAAGTGCTGTGCAGGGTTGGATACCACCTTTCTGAAGACTTTAACCATACCTTTTCACATATATGTGACAAATATGTCTCTTTGAAGATACTGTGAAGACAAAAAATAAATGTGAATGGAGTCAGCTGAAATATGTGGGATTTTTTCCTAAGCACTTCATAGCTTAGGGCATACTAGTACCCTTAATGTTATTAGTAAGAACACTGTGACTCATATAATTTCCCAGCTAGATACACCCCTTATTATTTAGTCCTGGATTTCAGAAAGAACAGCAAGGCTCTACTGCTGTGTTCTTTGATACTCTGTATCAAAGAACAAGTCCCTCAAAGTCAGCTTATTGCTGAATTGTGATCTTTTTAAAGATGATTTTCTTCTGTTAGAAGGTATTCTCCAGCTGCTGATTATGGTTTTGGAAATGCAGCTTAATTAGTTCTATATTTATTAGCAGATTGTTTAGTTTTTTATTAAGATCAAAACACAAAGGATAACAATATGGTCTCTTCTTTCTAGCATTATTTAAAATATTTACAGCATGTTAAAGATTTAAGCAGCTCTCTGAAGAGCAGTCATCCATTCTGCTAGGTTTAAAGAGATTATTTTTCTTTACAGCATGTGGGTAACAGCTGGCCACACAGGTCCAAATTATTGCAGATTTTAACCATGTTGCCACTTACTGATGATAATAATTAGCTCCTAAATACCAGATTCCCTAAACTTGACATCGTTTCATGTACCCTACATGCAGTTAAAAGCAAGGAACTTTGAAAATGACACACATAATTGTTTTTTGCATGCTAATAATTGGTAAAATACCTTCCTTGGATATTTCTAAATATTTAAAAAAACTGCTGCAGCTTTTTCAGTGCAGCTCAGGAATACGTAGCCCCTAAACTGGGCTGGAATCTGCCAAACCAAGAGACGTTACTGATCATAACAAGCAGTAGAAGCCTGTATATATGATATAAGCTCATTCTGAGCAGTTCTCAAAAGCATACAAGAGCATCTTGCACCCAAAGAATGGAGGGAGGAGGCAAAAAAAGGAGAGGCACCTCCATTTCATTCTGTCCTACTCTGCTTGTGATGCTGCCTTGCCTCTGTTATTCCTTCCAGCCCTGAATCACCAAGTTATCCTATTCATGTGATTATCAGGAAAAGAATATAATCTTGGAGCCTTTTTTGTGTATCTGAATGATAGAAATATAAACAGTAAAGAGCAAGTTACTTAGTTGTGGCAAATGTTGACTGTCGTCTGTGGAAAAGCACTACTTAATACAAAATGTCGTCTAAGCAGAGGAGAGCATATGGAAGGGATGAATAGATAGGCCAAACTACAATTTCCACAGATGATACAGGGATAAAAATATTTGCTTAATTTCTGAGGCATTCAACACTAGTGCCTTTAATGTTTTCTGAAGTTCTGTGAGTCTGTTGTACAAACGATTTAACAAAACAGTAGTGACCCTTGCTTCAGCCTGCCCCACGTCAGCTTGGCTTGTTGGTGCTTGTGTCAGGCATACATCAAAAGGCAGCAAAACTCTTCAATTAATTAACAATTTTATTATTTATTTAGTTAGTTAGTTTGTTTTTAAAGTGGCAAGAAAATGCTCCCTACAAAAAACTCTAGGCATGAGAGTCAGCTAGTTAGATTCATGGTAACTGAATGGCAATTACTCAGAAAAATTAAAAAAGCATTTACAAATAATATATTAACTCAGACCATACAATTTAATTACCAAACAAACAGTCTTTTTGTCCTGGTTCCTTATGGACATGGATTCAAATTTGTCAACAAATCACATCATCAGATAAGCCACCAGAAGTCAGCTCCCTTTTCTTTCACTGCTGAAAGGAAAAACATTAGGCTCTGAGCTGTGTGAGTGTGTGAGTGTGTGTGTGTGGGGAATAAAGCTCTTTTTTTCTCTACAGTTTGCAGTAAAAGGTGCTCCTCCAGAAATCTAAAACTGGGAGCTTATGCACAGCTCCATTGGACAAATTGCTCCCTGGTGGCTTTCAGAAGAAGTATCCTTCCATTCTCTTGCAATTGCTTAGTATCCTCAAATGGGAGCTAGGGAAAAGCCATACCTCCTCCAAAATGGAAACTTGTCCTTGAAGGTCTGTTCAGAAATGCACAGTTCTGTGGGCCCTGAAAACAACCTATCCTATTCCCGACATGGAGCATCTGCAGAGAAGTGATGGCTGGGATGTCCTCTCCTCAGTTTTTTGATTGATGGCTGACACGTGTAGATCTCCTTTCTGAACAGTGAACAGATTTGGGGGTAGGGAGTGGCCTGGCACCATGAATGACTATGTCCAGCCTGGATTTCTGACAAAAGCAAATCAATGAATATCAGCTAATATGTAAAAAGTATTGTCCTCTACAACAGGAGCAAATGTGCAAGTCATATCTATGAAGAGATAATTATTGAGGTTAATGTCAGGGAAATAAATGCAAGTCAACTCACCAAAACACAATGTGTTTTGCTAAGTAAAATGACATAGAAAACACTATCTATAAATAAGACCCTCTAATGTATTAGAAGTCTTCAAGAAAAACTGGGCTTGGCCCTACAAAGCATTGAGCCCTTTGCCAGTCAACCAGACAATTTCTTATGCATGTGTTTAAGCATCTGAATATTCCAATAAATTTCAATATGACTGTACATTTATTTAAAGCTACGTGTGTGTTTAAGTACTCTTAGGGCAGGATTATTCAGCTTCTCCTACTTAGACTTTCAGCTGGCTTATAAAAAGTTCCTCAGGTGTGGAAGTCCTCTTCGAGAAATCTGGGTATCAGGAGTGAGATTATAAAGATTTTTAAGGGATTAAAAGCTATGCAAAATGTGAGAAGAAAAACTATTTTTGCATGGCACTTTTTCAAGTCTGAAAGATACTAACGTTTTCATAACTAGAAAGAATATTACCAAAGTAGCTGTTATATATCCTCCCAGGAGATCATTATTACAGACACAATGTTTGGTGCTTTTGATGAGCATTACAAGGACCAGGTAGGTTGTATGATCTCTTTCATGGGAAGTTTCAAAAGAAAGTTCGAAAGACATTAGTTGGGTTGTTCTAGGTGGACCTGATCTGATGCAGGGATCAATTTAGATGATCACTGGTTTCTTTTTCTATAGTTATCATTATTTTGAAGAAACCAAATAAATCTCAATTAAAAGCTTAACAAAATGCTTGCATTACTAAGTGACATCTCTGTGAAACTACAGCATAAGCAGGAACAGAGCAAGCTCTCTCGTCCTTTCACAATAATTTATTTTCCATTTCTTTTTATGAGGATCCTTTCTCTCTAAAACTTGAATTCTGCAAAAATTAGAGAATAAACAGGACTCAAATTTCAGTTGATTCTGGGCAGCTGACTTCAGCAGATTCTATGTGGTTTTCCTGTGCTGACCAAATTGCAGAAAGTACATCAGAGCGTGGCAATTCTAGAAATTCCCTGGAAATGCCCAGTGCAGACTAAGGAAGACAGTAATTAATGCTCATTCAGTGCGTGCTGATTTTTTTCGTTCTGCCTATAGTTTTTCCAGTGTAGTATATTTGTGTCACGTGTGCACATCCACTAGGAGCTTGACTTAGCAGTTTGTTTTACACAGTGCACTGAATACCTGTCAGACGGTATGACTATTTGATCACAACTGACTGAAAAAATCAATAGCATAGCAGCAAAAGGCTTCTACTTTTATTACTAATCCTTGATATTTTTAGCTATGCTGTGCATTCATATAGAGGGTTTGTGCTCTGGTAAAAAAAAAAAAAAAAAAGAAAAAATAAAAGAATACTAACTCCATTAAATTCTGGGATACGAATTTCCCCTAGATTAAAAATGACATTTGCTTTAAGTACTGTATGGGGTTTTTTTCATAATAATTGCTGGGTGATTTTCATAGAATCATAGAATCATAGAATCGTTAAGGTTGGAAAAGACCCTTAAGATCATCGAGTCCAACCATTAACCTATCACTGCCAAGTCCACCACTAAACCATATCCTCGAGCACCACGTCCACCCGTCTTTTAAATACCTCCAGGGATGGAGACTCAACCACTTCCCTGGGTAGCCTATTCCAATGCTTGACCACCCTCTCGGTGAAGAAGTTTTTCCTAATATCTAACCTAAACCTCCCCTGGTGCAGCTTGAGGCCGTTTCCTCTCGTCCTGTCACTTGTTACTAGGGAGAAGAGACCGACCCCCACCTCGCTACAACCTCCTGTCAGGTAGTTGTAGAGAGCAATAAGGTCTCCCCTCAGCCTCCTCTGCTCCAGACTAAACAACCCCAGCTCCCTCAGCCACTCCTCATAAGACTTGATCTCTAGACCCTTCACCAGCTTCGTTGCCCTTCTCTGGACACCCTCCAGCACCTCAATGTCCTTCTTGGAGTGAGGAGCCCAAAACTGAACACAGTACTCGAGGTGCGGCCTCACCAATGCTGAGTACAGGGGCACTATCACCTCCCTGGTCCTGCTGGCCACACTATTCTTGATATAGGCCAGGATGCTATTGGCCTTCTTGGCCACCTGGGCACACTGCTGGCTCATGTTCAGGCGGCTGTCGACCAACACCCCCAGGTCCTTTTCTGCCAGACAGCACTCCAGCCACTCCTCCCCCAGCCTGTAGCGTTGCATGGGGTTGTTGTGACCCAAGTGCAGGACCCGGCACTTAGCCTTGTTGAATCTCATGCAGTTGGCCCCGGCCCATCGATCCAGCCTGTCCAGGTCCCTCTGCAGGGCCTTCCTGCCCTCCAGCAGATCAACACTTCCACCCAACTTGGTGTCATCCGCAAACTTCCTGAGGGTGCACTCAATCCCCTCATCCAGATCATCAATGAAGATATTGAACAGGACCAGCCCAAGTACTGAGCCCTGGGGAACACCACTTGTGACCGGCCGCCAACTGGATTTGACTCCATTCACCACCACTCTCTGGGATTGGCCGTCCAGCCAGTTTTTAACCCAGCGCAGAGTGCACCCATCCAAGCCGTGAGCAGCCAGCTTCTCCAGGAGAATGCTGTGGGAGACAGTGTCAAAGGCCTTACTAAAGTCCAAGTAGACAACATCCACAGCTTTTCCCTCATCCACTAAGCGGGTCACTTTGTCATAGAAGGAGATCAGGTTAGTGAAACAGGATCTCCCTTTCATAAACCCATGCTGGCTGAGCCTGATCCCCCGGTTGTCCCGCACATGCTGCATAATGGCACTCAAGATGATCTGTTCCATGACCTTTCCTGGCACCGAGGTCAGGCTGACAGGCCTGTAGTTTCTGGGATCCTCCTTCCGACCCTTCTTGTAGAGGGGCATCACATTTGCTAACTTCCAGTCAGCTGGGACCTCCCCAGTTGACCAGGACTGCTGATAAATGATGGAGAGTGGCTTGGCAAGCTCCTCTGCCAGCTCCCTCATTATCCTCGGGTGGATCCCATCTGGCCCCATGGACTTGTGGGCATCCAGGTGGAGGAGCAGGTCGGTGACTGCCACCTCTTTGACAACTGGGACTTCACTCTGCATCCTATCTCCATCTCCCAGCTCAGGGGTCTGAAAACCCCGAGGATGACCAGTCTGCCTATTAAAGACTGAGGCAAAGAAGGCATTAAGTACCTCTACCTTCTCCTCATCCTTCGTGGCAAGGTTACCTTCTGCATCCAGCAAAGGAGGGAGATTCTCCCTGGCCCTCCTTTTGTCACTGGCATATTTATAAAAACTTTTTTTGTTGTCTTTAACAGCGGTGGCCAGTTTAAGTTCCAGCTGCGCCTTCGCCTTTCTGATTCTGATTCTGATTTTGATTTAGAAAGACAAGTGAACAACATTTAAAGTCTTCAAGACTCACTATTGCATTACTGTAACATATGAATAACTTTACTTGTTAAGTGAACATTTGTAACCAATTAGTCTGAAGAATGCATCCTTTCAGATGAGAAAAAGAGGACCTCTTCAGCTCCCCTTATTCTGGTGTCTTGGACATTGGTCTGCTATGGCAGCGGTAAGTAGGAGCTACGTGTGCATGTGCTTGGCTTACCAAGGTATTTAGCTGGGGATGGTGGTAACAGAATAGGTAGACTAAGTTCCTCTTATTCCTCTGGTGCTGAGTTAGAGGAAGGGATCTTTTGCTGGTGATATTATCAATCTTTATAGAAAAGGGAGGAAAAAAAAAGTAAAAGGAGAGGCTCTGTGACTCAAAAGGGCTTCTTCTGTCATGATGCTGTTTGTCACTGAAGGCTAAGTTAACAATCCATGTCCTCTAAATGGTCCTAGACCGATTCTGCAGCCTGTGTACTCGTAGAGCTCCTGCTGACTTTAAATTGTGTCAAAAAGGTAAATACTCCATCAGTTTCAAGTGGTCTTGTCTTTATCTTTTATTGAGCCAGATTTTGTGGTATTTTCTGTATAGATAAAAGATGTGAAAACCAGGGAACTCTACCAGGAATCATAACCTCAGATAGCTGGCATTCAAGCAAATAATTCAATAATAAAAACTCAGGAAGTTTTAATTTAAACTGCCACAAATCCTGACTGAATCAACCTCTTCAGAAATGTATGTGCATACCCCCCCCCACCCCCCGCTTCACTGATGGCTTTTTGCAACTTTCTTGAAATTACCTGTAATAAATATGACAGCAGATTAAGGTACTAAGGACCTGAAATAGACATGGACAGTGTTTTACTCATGTCAGAATAGTTACTAATTATGCTTTTATGTGACTGTCAGAATGTCATTTCTTACTGGGAAGTGCAAGATGTCTAAAACATTCTTCCTACATATTTTTATGAGAAAACGTATGCGTTACAAAGTTAGAATCAGAACTGAATCACTGTCAGAACTGCCAGAAATTGCTGGGTGTCTGGAGATATCATCATGTCTACAAATGAGCTCCTGTTTCTGTGCAATATAACTACCATGAAAATCTGTTCATAATAAAGGATTTTGGCACTGTGATGTTCATCATCATGATCCCTACATATCAGATGCTTGGCTCCTCTAGAAGCAGCTACAGCCTGTTGCATCTAGATTGTTGTCTGTATATCTAAGAGAAAACATTCTGACCTGGTTATCACTCTGTTGGAGACATAAGTGGTGTTTCTGTACTAGAGAAAGATGCTTTCTTCTCCTTTGAATTTATAGACACTTAAGGTAAATCTTCTTCATTCAAATGAAGTAGGAATCACTACTGTGAAACAGAGGTGAAACACAAGTGGAGATCGCCTTTCATCCATAAGTTCTTACTAATGTGACAGGAGTTTTTGGTTCAAATCCCTCTGCCTGAAGAGGATTTAGGTCTACATCTCCAGTCCAACAAAGTGCTTGAGCCATGTTAGGTGAAATAATCTCTCTTTTTCTTCTTACTCAATTCTAATGTTGCTTTTCCACTTTGCATGGACTAGTGTCCAGAAAAACACCAACTGTAACGCAGTAGCTTAGGGTTAAAGCATTCCTCTTAAAATAAAGATGTGGGTTCCAGTCACTGCTCCATGGTCTATTTATGCATTTTATGACTGCCTAATACAAAATAAATAAGCAGCAGTTCAAACAGGCACTGAAATTCAAGTCTCTCTTCTCACAGGTATGACTGTTAACGCTCACTGGATTGAATCCCTCATGGAAATAAGCAGATTTAGTTTCAGGATTCCAGCAGGACATATGCTCACACCATGATATATGGAATGCACTGGTGTGCTGACTTGCTTGGTCCTGTCCAGTTTTAGGTGCTTAGGTACTTTTGTACACACTAGAAGTTGATCTGTAGGTGCCAATGCACCTTTGTTGAAGCCTGAGGCCCCTATGAGCTTTAAACAATCTCTGAGCAAATGTTTTCAAAAGCTCAGTTGATTAGATGCATGTCTGCCTTAAATCCCATTTTGGATACTGCACATAACCCTGGGTTAATATTATTTGCCCAAGGGTAGTGCTGTGGGATAAATTATATCCCACATGCCCAAACTACTTTTTGCCTTCAAAAAGGATAAGATCACAGTAAGGGCTCAATTTTAGGGCCAGTGCTCTTTAATGTTTTTATAAATGATCTGGATGCAGGAGTCGAATGTAGACTAAGTTTGCTGATGATACTAAATTAGGAGGAGCTGTGGACTCCCTCGAGGGCAGAGAGGCCTTACAGAGAGATCTGGACAGACTAGAGAGGTGGGCAATCACCAACCATATGAAATTTAACAAGAGAAGTGCCAGATTCTGCACCTGGGACAGGGTAATCCTGGTTATATGTACAAATTGGGGGACAAGAGGCTGGAGAGCAGCCCTGCGGAAAGAGATCTGGGGGTTTGGGTTGATGGCAAGTTGAATATGAGTCAACAGTGTGCCCTGGATGCCAAAAGGGCCAACTATGTCCTGGGGTGCATCGAGCACAGCATAGCTAGCTGGTCGAGGGAGGTGATTGTCCCACTCTACACTGCACTGGTGCAGCCCCACCTCGAGTACTGTGTGCAGTTTTGGGTGCCACAATATAAGAAGGCCATCAAACTATTAGAATGTGTCCAAAGGAGTGTGACCAAGATGGTGAAAGGCCTCAAGGGCAAGGCTTATGAGGAGCAGCTGAGGTCACTTGGCTTGTTCAGCTTGGAGAAGAGAAGGCTGAAGGGTGACCTCATTGCAGTCTACAACTTCCTCAAGGGGGGCAGTGCAGGGGGAGGTACTGATCTCCTCTCTCTGGTGACCAGTGATAGGACATGTGGAAATGGAATGAAGCCATGTCAGGGCAAGTTCAGATTGGACATTAGGAAAAGGTTCTTCGCTGAGCAGGTGGTCGGTCACTGGAACAGGCTCCCCAGGGAAGCGGTCATGGCACCAAGCCTGTCAGAATTCAAGGAGCATCTGGACGATGCTCTTTTAGTCATATGGTTTAGTTTTAGGTAGTCCTGCGAGGAGCAGGGAGTTGGACTGGATGATCCTTATGGGTCCCTTCCAACTTGAGATATTCTATGATTCTATGATTCTAAAATATGAAAACAATACGATTTAACTATGAGAGCATTACCAAGAGATCTTAGAATGCTTTACAGAGGAAATCCACATTACATACTAGGAAATAGAGGTACAAGCTATGCAAGTGGCTTGTTGAAGGCAACCCAGAAGGCCAGTAGAAGAGGTAAGAGCCAAATCTCCAGAACCCTAGTCTGCTACTCCATCTATGCAGCAAATTCTTTCTTCCCATGTAGTGTCCACTTACCTTGGACTGTAAAATAGCTGACAAAATAAGATTTTGTTCATCTGCTTATTTGTTCATTTGCTATTTTGCTCATCTGATGTAGTTTAAAATTTTAAGAAATAAACAATTGAATTTGCTTCTCTATTTCTCAATTACATCTTGCCTTTCTTTTTAAATTACTACCAGCTTTGTAGCTCTGTAGCTTTGTATGTAGTAGGCTTTCTTTAAAATATGGTATAAAATTTACATCCATTATTGATAAAGATTATTTTCTTTTCACAAACATTAGGGCCAGGAATAACTATTATGGCTATCAGATCCAACTTGCTTTCTAATATATGCTGCAGAAAGCTCCTCTTTCTCGTATCTATCTTCCACACAATTCCTGCAGCTAGTACAATAACTTGTGGTTAAAAGTAACTTTCCAGAGGCCTCCAACAGTGGATGCTAGTCAGCAGCATGAGGAGGAACAAGCCCCAAGTATGACATCCATTGGCTTAGGGACTAGAAATTCATGAATCTATACAATAGCCTTACCCCCCAAAAATCAAAACTGAAACAATGAAAAGATGTTCCAGTTATATAAAAATGAAGCAATTAATGTTTAAGTTCAGGACATTTATTTTTGGATGAAATATTGAAGAAACTGCCATATTTTATTTTCTGCTTTTACTGTATTTTTGAGATTTAAAACTTTTCCATCAGTTAAAAAGAACAAAAACTCAGCTTAATTTGTGCTCATAACCAACAGATGCATTCAGAAATAAATTTTCTCTCTCTTTCCTGTTTGTGCCATGGCAAATTAGCTTTTAGCTCTGATGAAAGAAAAAAGAGTTTTGTGAATCTTACAGAATGCTGAAGTTTTTCTTCATTAAACCTAAAGATAGCAGAACTGATTCTGTTGTAATTTTTGTCTTAGAGTATCAAAGCTCTGAAAATATTAATGTCATATAAAATGAGGGCTTACATTTCTACATCACTGGTCTTTGTGTTAGTCAGAATGGAATGGAAGAAGACAATGTTGCAGTGAATCAGGTCTTACAGTGCCAAATTTTTCATATGCCATTTCCTTTAGAAAAACATACTTGCTTAATTTTCGTGGGGAAAAAAAAGAAAGAAAAGAAATGGACATGTCTAGGCTTACGGGTTGTTCTAGAAATTTGAGATGTTAGATTTGTTTTTTATTTTCTTCCCATGATAAACTTAGAGAGGAAATTTCTGAACAGTGAAGACAAGACCAAATAGCCAGTTTGTCTTTAAATAAAGTTTCTTGTTGATGTAAGATTAAATGTCAGAAAACATTAGAAATGAAGAGAATATTTCAAGAAAAAAAAGCACCCTGTATTAATTCCTTGGTAAGGCTTTTGGCTGCCATATCCAAACATGTCCCAGGTAGGTGCTGCTGTCATAACCTTCATGATTTAAGTTCACACAGTGAAAGAAACCCTACTCACACAAACAAGGCTGTTCACAGTTCCTGAGCCAAAGGTCTGTGACATCAGCTGGAAAAAGGTCTCCGTTAATATCAGTCTTTTCTGGATCAGGCTAACAGTGTGTTAATTTGAGGTTGTATACAAGTCTTTGCAAGAGTAGCGACCAGATTGCGGTATCCCAGCCTGTTGTTAGTCATTGCAGTAATTTAACTCCGTTGGCGAGTTTTGACATCTTTCTGTGCCAATCTCAAGATTTCACAGTTTCCACTGTATGGCTGGCCTGCCATCCTGTTGGCCAAGGTCCCCTGTAGCTGCAAGAACAGTAGCCACAGAAAAGGCATTGACAGGGAATCTGAAAGATTTGGAAAGGAATTTGTTGTGAAGAATGGCTATTTTTACCCTCCTTCTCTCTTGCGGGTAGTTGATGACAGATCAACTACCAAGCAGTTTAGTAGAGGGGAAGAATCTCTTTCTTGCTTGAAGATTGTCCAAGACCTTACAATATGCTAAAAGTTGCATATCCATATAATAAATGATAGGTCTTGTCCCACAGAGGGACCTACATTTCCTGGGTGAATGACACAAGCAATCATTCTTTAAATACTATCTTCCACCTCCATTAAAAAAAAAACAAACAACAACTGACTGACTTAAACTGTTACAGTCAGATTTATCCTTGAACCAATATCATGGCCAAAGGGTCTACTGTGTATACATTCTATGGTTTAGGACTGTTTTAAACAAACCTGAGACCACACTAACAGGCGGTACTGTTAGGACAGCACCTATAAATCTTTGGAGAGATTCAAGATACCAGAGGCTGGGAACACCACAGCATATTCTATTTCTCTCACTATTGGTTCTGTGCTGACAGCCTGAGAAATATTTTTTTTATTGCTTATTTGAAATACTGCCCAACTTTCTTTGCCATGCTGGCACAGTTTGGGTCAGAAGAGCCATGCAAACTTGACTCCTTCATTCTAGGAAAGACGCAGAGGTAATTGTGCAACTTTGGCTGTGACATTGGTGTTACTGTTGTCCAGAAGCGTCCCTTAAAGCACTTGTTGTAATTGATGGCTTATATGTTTTCTTTTATACTTCTCTGTAGATAGCAAGCAGAATTGTTCTAGCCTCTGAAGCCTGTTACTGGTTTAAAGTATACTAAATCAATCTCTTTGCCAAGTTTGTTTATAACAATATACCTTAAGTCACAAAGTATTCAATAAAAGTGGATTCATCTAGAAAGGATTGGCTGTATCAGTTTTAAGAATACACCTTTAACTGAATGGCTGCTGCTCTCTGTACAGGCACAGATTTCTTTTCAAGTTTCTTTTCCTTTAAAATCCAACTTTAACATGAAGGGGCAATTTGCCTTGTTGTAGCAGACTAACCCAAGTGGGATTTCCTACTTAGAGAGACTGTTTTTTTTCTTTCCAAACAAATAACTAGACAGTACCAACACAAAAGCCAGTTAAAAAGCATCACATGCATAGAGCTTACTGAGTGACTGTAAGCCTTTTTTGATCTTTCAGCATGGACTTCTGAACCCAACAAAGTAAACAACCCAGATTATATCCTAATTGCTCCTCATGAGCAGAGCTGCAACACCTGGGTGTGTGGTTTCTCTTTATAAATTAAAAGGTCAAAGTAGCTCCTCCTCTTTTTAGGAAAACATTTTATGTTTATGTTCTCAGTGGCCTTAGGCAGCTAATCAGTTTTGTGCCAGTAGGTTAGTTGTGGGAGGGTGGGGTGTCTAGTTTGAATGTGTTTTTTTCCCTGCCTTTTGGTTGGGAATTTTATTCTCTGCTGCTGCTCTCCTTTGGAAGCATTCTTACTCTTTAAGCATTAAAAGGTTGATGCTTAACAAATGGGAGCGCTGCCATATCAAGCCCTGAGCTTCTGCAGGGATATGATGAGTCTTCTGAATAAACTGATGTGATCTGCATAAATAGCTATACTAGTGTACATAAGGTACCTTGCCTCCCTAGGTCTGTAAGCACAGATTTACCCAATGGGGTTGAATTCCCAATCACACCAGCTTGCCATAACAGAAGAAAAATTAGAAGGGAAAATAAAACTTTTTAATTAGAACACAGCAAAAAGGTAAGATACAAACTTGCATTTAAACAGCAAGTTGAAAAGAAAACATTCTCTCGGCTACCACCTTGTAGTGTTTCCTTTCTAGCAAGCTTGAAATAAGTAATTGAAAGGAGCTCTGTAAAACATCTGCCATATCTCCATTCCCACGTTTCCTTTAGACTTTTGAAGTGCATGTTGTTCCTTTCTGTTGGTAGGCCTAAAGTTAGTGTGATTGTACTGGAAAACACATGGCATGCTGCCACCATTTCTGTATTTGTTTGTTTGTTTTTTATAAGGGTGAAAATATTTTATTAGACTAAAGCATTGATACTTTGCTTTTCCAGTTCTCTATGTAAAACCTGCTGGTCTCTGAAAGTACTGCAGATATGTTATATTTTTAAAATAACTATTCTTACAGGGAAGTAGCATTTCACACTAGGGAAAAAAAGTGTTTTGGAGAAATACAGGATTAATTACTGTGTTAGCAACACACGGTTCAAGACCTGACATGGAAAATAAGAATATCATGGATATATACTTAATGTATCTAACTCAGCTGAATGCTGTGCCATAGTTGAAGCTCACAAAAACATATGTAATACCAGTTGTAATAAGTTGATAATAGTAAAGTGGAGCTTTTGATTGGTAAAAGGTACTTGTTCCCTGAAAGAGAATCACCTAAATAAATATATAGGTTCTTTTCTACTGAGGCTGCTAACAGAATGATGATTTTGAGATAGTTACAGGTGACTTTACAGTGGCTGCCAAACAGTTATATTGACATAAATTAGTGCTGTTTTTTGATTTTTTTTTTTTTCATGTAAGCCAGATGCAGAATGTTATATTAAACTGTGTCTTGATTGGTTTGTTTTGTGCATGTTTCTGTGGAAACAAACTTCACTGGTGGTGTGCCACAGCCTGGTCACATTGGTTATCTGAACTGGGTGACTGGATGCCTAGACTCAACGGGGTTAATTTTGCTCCAGAGGTATTTGTTTAAATCTTTGCACACTATTTCTGTTTCTATCCCAAGAAAACTTTCTTTGCTGGGGGGAAAAAAAATGCTTCAGGAATGGTATAATCTAGAGTATTGCAAGCTGTATCTTAAATTTACAGTTCTAATTGGTGAAACTTTTCTCAGGGAACATCCACACAAAAATGCACAGGAACAGGGGAAGACAGTGGAAGATGAAATCTGTTTGAAGGTCACCAAGGCATTCATAATTTTTCACAATGTAATGGTTCTTTGGGGGCTTTCAACTGAAAGATTCATAATCTAATTTCCATGCCTATGATATAATTAATTTTTCTCTGTTTTATGCAATATAGAAATGATTCTTAGCTATGGGGCAAAGGTGTGTGCCTATATCTATATCTATACACTATTGTGCCAAGGGGCTGCTGTGGCTGAGCTTGTAATAATAACTCATCTCACTCTCTCTGCAGCTCCTTATGCTACAGTGTCTTCCCATTCTTGTTTGCACTCAAGTTCTTCCTAAAGGCTCACTCCTAACAATGATAATTAATGACTGTGTTTCAAGGTTTCCCAGTATGTCCTGTCATTTCAGAGCCTGTCTTCTATACTGTAGGCTCTGAGAGGCAGTATTTGTTTTCATGTTTTGTCTTACGTAATGCCAAGCAATTCATTCTGTTCAACAAACAATAAAAGTGGGTGAAATTTCGTTCACTGTGATACTTTTGCAAATCTTAAGCCTTTTAACTCCATATAGAGAGGAGCAAATAAATATATTTCATATGCATTGTTACACATCAATATATACCTGTGCAAAGCAGAAGTCTATTAGATTTCAGAATGGGGAATTTGTTTATTAAGCTATGCAAAGCAGATGTTTCTCTTTACTGCCATAAGCAAATATTTTCTCTGTCATCTAAAGCATTCTACATATTCTATATTGCTTAAGGAAAAAAACCTCTTGCTGTTCCTTCTTCCAATCTTTATCACAGCTTTACACTATCCATGTATTATAACCCCACATTGCATGAGTAAATACAGCCCTCTTCTCCCCAGTCTCAGTTCAGCTCTTTCAAAGGCTGAAGAGTTTTGTCTGACACTTTTATTGTCAAGATGGTTTGTGATGTGTACAGATTTTATATTTAGTATATACACTGATTATCAAAACGTCTTGTTGTTCACTTGAGGGTTGTAACTTGATAGAATGATAGAATCATTTAGGTTGGAAAAGACCCTTAAGATCATCGAGTCCAACCATTAACCTAACACTGCCAAGTCCACCACTAAACCATGTCCCTAATCACCATGTCTACATGTCTTTTAAATACCTCCAGGGATGGAGACTCAACCACTTCCCTGGGCACCCTGTTCCAATGCCTGACTACCCTTTCGGTGAAAAAGTTTTTCCTAATATCCAACCTAAACTTCCCCTGGTGCAACTTGAGGCCATTTCCTCTCGTCCTATTGCTTGTTACTTGGGAGAAGAGACCGACCCCCACCTCGCTGCAACCTCCTGTCAGGTAGTTGTAGAGAGCAATAAGGTCTCCCCTCAGCCTCCTCTTCTCCAGACTAAACAACCCCAGCTCCCTCAGCCACTCCTCATAAGACTTAATCTCTAGACCCTTCACCAGCTTCGTTGCCCTTCTTTGGACACCCTCCAGCACCTCAATGTCCTTCTTGTAGTGAGGGGCCCAAAACTGAACACAGTACTCGAGGTGTGGCCTCACCAGTGCCGAGTACAGGGGCGCTATCACCTCCCTGGTCCTGCTGGCCACACTATTCCTGATACAAGCCAGGATGCCATTGGCCTTCTTGGCCACCTGGGCACACTGCTGGCTCATGTTCAGGCGGCTGTCGACCAACACCCCCAGGTCCTTTTCTGCCAGACAGCTCTCCAGCCACTCCTCCCCCAGCCTGTAGCGTTGCATGGGGTTGTTGTGACCCAAGTGCAGGACCCGGCACTTAGCCTTGTTGAACCTCATACAACTGCCCTTGGGCCATTGATCCAGCCTGTCCAGGTCCCTCTGCAGGGCCTTCCTACCCTCCAGCAGATCAACCACTACAACTCTTTGGGCCCAGTCATCCAACCAGTTTTTTACCCAGCAAAGAGTACGCCCGTCCAAGCCGTGAGCAACCAATTTCTCCAGGAGAATGCTATGGGAAATGGTGTCAAAGGCTTTGCTAAAGTCCAGGTAGACAACATCCACAGCCTTTCCCTCATCCACTAAGCGGGTCACCTTGTCATAGAAGGAGATCAGGTTGGTCAAGCAGAACCTGCCTTTCATAAACCCATGCTGACTGGGCGTGATCCCCTGGTTGTCCTGCGCGTGCTGTGCGATGGCACTCAAGATGATCTGCTCCATAACCTTCCCCGGCACCGAGGTCAGGCTGACAGGCCTCTAGGTCCCCAGGTCCTCCTTCCAACCCTTCTTGTAGATGGGTGTCACATTTGCTAACCTCCAGTCAGCTGGGACCTCCCCAGTTAGCCAGGACTGCTGGTAAATGATGGAAAGTGGCTTGGTGAGCACTTCTGTCAGCTCCCTCAGTACCCTTGGGTGGATCCCATCCGGCCCCATAGACTTGCGTGTGTCTACATGGTGTAGCAGGTCACTAACCATTTCCCCTTGGATTATGAGGGCTTCATTCTTCTCCCCATCCCCGTCTTCCAGCTCAGGGGGCTGGGTACCCCAAGAACAACTGGTCTGAGTATTGAAGACTGAGGCAAAGAAGGCATTAAGTACCTCAGCCTTTTCCTCATCCTTTGTCACTATGTTTCCCCCACATCCAATAAAGGATGGAGATTCTCCTTAGCCCTCCTTTTGTTGCTAATGTATTTGTAGAAACATTTTTTGTTGTCTTTTACTGCAGTAGCCAGATTATGTTCTAGTTGGGCTTTGGCCCTTCTAATTTTCTCCCTGCATAGCCTCACGACATCCTTGTAGTCATCCTGAGTTGCCTGCCCCTTCTTCCAAAGGTCATAAACTCTCCTTTTTTTCCTGCGTTCCAGCCAAAGCTCTCTGTTCAGCCAGGCTGGTTTTCTTCCTGGAATACACAGATTTTACTGTATAAAATTTAAGTTCAGAAGGAATGATTATCATTATCTAAATCAGTATATTGTCTGTGTGATTATTGTCTTCCGTCTACAGTACTTGCATTTCCAAACTGTGCATGACCTACAAGGAATTTTAGCAGTTGTCTAATTCAAAGTTGCTATCTGTGTTTGGCCTTGACTTTAATCATCTGAGCAGTGAGCCATTAACATTTGTTGTGTGACTGTATCATGCCATAGAGTTGGGATCTCATTTAGGTGCTGCATCGTTAACGTTGGTAAAAAAAGAATTGCTTTCAGAATGAAAGCAAAAGAATAAATAAGGATTTGAACATGCAGAAAGTTCAAATGTTGCAGATGGTTCCTATCAAAAGGATGATATCTGGATATAGCTTTATTGGAAAGCTAAATATTTATAAAATAATTTGGGCTTGTATTTAAAGGTCATCTAATTAAATAAGTAGCATTAAATCAGTCACAAATGTTCTTAAAATATTGGTTTGTGCCATTTACAATTAGCCAGTAGAAAGTTGACTCATACTTCTCACATCTGACAAATTGTTACTTTTAAAGCAATAAAAGGTTTTAAGCTGTATCAGGCTACTAACATTTAAATGGAAATTGAGAACTGGCTTTGAGTCTTATTTGGCATGGTCTCCTACTTTTCCTCCCAATGGTAAAAACTATTGCTGAATTTCCCATTAACTTTCACTGAAATGTTCTTTGGACACAACCATACAAATTCTACCCAGATTTACATTCTGGAATCCCAAGCAAAGCCAGTAGGGATGCAAACTATGGCCCAGCCGTTATCTGCCAAAAGGTGACATGCTGTGATGTGTCTGCCATCAGGATACTGCTGTGGTAAAAAATAATATTAAAGTTATCCCAAACACCTTTTCAAAGCCACTGCTCTTACTTTGAACATTTAAGGCAGTGTTTACTTCAGAGAAACACTAATCTTAGTGTATGGAAAGTTAATTTGATCCCTGCAATTTAGCACCTTTGTAGTACAGCATTTGTAAAGGAACAGATAGTGGTTTCAGAGGAAGGATTTTAATGAGACAGGGGATGGCTTTTTCTTTTTTTTAAAAAGGATGGCACCAGTTGTATCTAATCATTGTAGTACCCACTATTCTTTTGTTGGTGTTGACAATGGTTGTTTCAGCTTTATTTAATACCTTCTTGATTTTTGCTACAGAAAGGGTGATTACATATGGTCCTGCACTGAAATGTTTGCCCATTTGCCAAATGATGCAAAATTAATTAACAAATATATACCAACAAAAGTGCTCCCCTATAACAAGCCAACAAGCTATAAGAAGTTCTTAGCCCGATACAGCAACATTTTATAAAGCCCTAATAGCATGGCCCTGGCAGGATTATCCACATCAGTTTCAATTGCTGTAGAATTATTTTCACTTCAGAACACTTTATGCCCAGAGTACATTCAGTTTTAGTTTGCGGTGCTCAAATGTACTATCTACAACAGGGTTTGTTTTGATCTAAACTGGCTTCAGTTTGGAGGTCATTTTGTTAGCATAAAACAGAATCAATGAAATTTCAATTATACTTGATTCCTCTTCCATTCTGGACATAGCTCTGCTCCTGAAAAAAATTAAATGACAAGGAAATACAACATATGCCCAAATCTTTTTCTGTAGCATATGCCAGATAGTAATATATTCCAGTTCCTGCTTCAATGATAGTCTGCAGCAAAATTCCCATGGGTACAAAACCACATTGTATCGTATCTTCTTGACACAATATATAACAATATCCAGCTAGCTTAATACTCTACATAATATATTTCAACATCTGAACCACAATTATTTTTAGACATCTAATTCTCTAAGCCTCTCTGTGTTATTGTAAGGACACTTTGGTCATCACATTTGTTCCCCACCCAAAGTAAGCTGGAATAATATCTGTCAAGAGCTCAGAACTTGTTACAGAGCAGACTGAGAGATTGACATCAACCCTAACAGTCTACAGAGTTCCTCCCACTAGTGACACACAGAAAGAGGCTGAGATTTTCAGTTTGATGCAAACTTAATAGCCTTAAAATATTTGTAAAGGTGCATTTGAATGCCATTGTAATTCACCTATTTAATACAAATTTAAATCCATGTGAGACAGCAAAATATGCCTGCCTGTTAAGGTTGTTTCCTTCTTTCAAGGATTTCAGTCCTTCCCTGATTAAAGGAAATTGCAAAACTCCTGCCCATTTCACTGGGAGAAGAATCAGATCATTTCAGATCTTTACCAGGGGCTACACCCTGCTAGCCATATCATCCAAAAGTATTTTTGCAATGGGTCTTAATGTGAAAAGTGAGGCCCATAACAGAATCCAGAGTAGACAGTCAGTACTGTTTTCTCAACCCCTAGCATTTTGCTGTCTTATTCAGTCCCAACAGGCTAGTTACAATCCATTTCATAGGCTTCAGAATGTAGGAAAGATCCAACAGTATTTAGCTGAATAAAATAAGAAATGTGGAGCAGGGCCTCTCGCTTGCCTCATTAACAAGCCCTAAGCATACATGTGCTCAGCTGAGCGTCACGCTCAATCACACTGTAGGGCATCATAGTAACCAAAGCAGCTCTCATTGTAGTTGCTTTGTATCCTTATCAGACTGCACTGTCTCTTCATCCCAGTAAAAATAGTCAAATTCTCCACTTGGGCACACCTTACAAAACACTAAAGTCTTGGTATACAACCATTTCTAACACTTCCATAATTGGCTTGAGCTCTGACTTGGAGGGGGTTGGGGAAGGAGCAGGAGGAGAGAAAAAGCTGTGTGTTAAATATTGTAAGACTTCTGCCGTTTTATATGTAACATCAGAAAGAGAGAACTTCTGCATAAGGTCATTCTCATGGTTTTCATTATCACATATAGTTAATCAAAACCACTTCAACCCCAGGCAACCAACACACTGCAAAGAGAATATTAAGAGGGTATAAAAGCATCCTACTCACTTGGAAACTAATTAACTTGGTTAAAAATGAAACAGTTTTTAAAAAAGTACTGTGGTGTCAGGAAGGGCTTGTTCATACCTCAGATTTACTATGTGTGCACACAAATGAAAGCCAATTTTGCTTCTGTTGAAGGTAATGGCAAAAGTCCGACTCCAGTGCAGACAGATCAGGCCTGTAACGTTAGACTTAAATCTTGAAAGAAATAGGATAGCCTTTTATGTATTTATATTTCAGGTCAAACAAATTTGCTATACTCTATGGATCTTGAACCTCAAAATCCACTTGTAGGACATCTCAGTTTCAGAGCTATATAGCGGCTCAGGTTTTAAAAAAATAGGCTTTAGGTGCCTGATCCTAGTTTAAGAGCAATTTAGGCACTTAATTCCAAAAATAGCCCTGAAAATTCTTCTTCAAAAGCTTCCTAAACTTTGCGGGTGCTTCTATTATCATAAATATCTATTTCCAGTTCGGCACAAACTAAACAGCTTCTTTCTTAAGTGTTATAGTGCTCCCTACTTAACTTACCACTTACCCATGGCCAGATGTAGACCCAAAGCTCTGGGACCAAGACCCTTCCATTGAACTGCAGGGGTCTACAACTCACCTTCTCCCAAGATTTGCTCAGGACTATGGTATAGATGCCATTCACTTTATCATCAACAGGACAAGTACCTCAGACGTTGATAGAGTTAGGTAAGAAGAGCTCTGCATTTGGGGTCACTCTTCCTATTTCTCTTATCAAGCACTCATTCTCTGGGCACATCTACTGAACACCAGCTGAAACAGGATCTGCATAAAATGCAGTAGCAATTCCTTTCATTTAGAAGATGCCTGGAAGAACTGCATTCCCTTTTAAACCAGGAGATCAGAGCAGACGTGCAGATTATGAAATGTCCTGGTTTTGGCTGTGATAGAGTTAATTTTCTTCCTAGTAGCTGGTATAGTGCTGTGTTTTGGATTTAGGATGAGAATAATGTTGATGATAACACACTGATGTTTTGGTTTTTGCTAAGTAGTGCTCACACTGGTCAAGGACTTTTCAGCTTCCCGTGCTCTGCCAGGTGCACAAGAAGCTGGGAGGGAGCATAGCCAGGACAGATGACCCAGACTGGCCAAAGGGCTATTCCATACCATATGATGTCATGCTCAGTATATAAACTGGGGGAGTTGGCCGGGGGGCAGTAATCGCTGCTTGGGGACGTTCTGGGCATCGGTTGGCAGGTGGTGAGCAATTGTATCGTGCATCACTTGCTTTGTATATTATAATATTATTATTATTATCATTATTATTATTACTACTACTACTACTACTACTATTACTACTGTTTTACTTTATTTCAATTATTAAACTGTTCTTCTCTCAACCCACCAGTTTTCTCCCTTTTACCCTTCCAATTCTCTCCCCCATCCCACTGGGGTGGGGGGGAGTGAGCGAGCGGCTGTGTGGTGCTTAGTTGCTGGCTGGGGTTAAACCACGACATGAAAGAATCATTTTCTACCCAAGGACATTTGAGTTCATGTCCCCAGATGTGCCTAAGCCCTCCAGGAATTGGCTAGTCTGATGACTATGTCAGGTAAGGCATAGATGCTTTCAGACCCTTGTGATGAAGCTGATCTACTAAACAGCAACAACAAAATCAAAATTTATTGATGTGGAAGACGACAGCAAGAAGGAGCAAGTCTTTTTGCAGCATGGTGCGTGAAACCCCAGTCTCCTGGAACAGACTCCAGAAGCAAGTGAATGCATCCTTTCTTTTCTGAAGAAACCTACCTCTCAGCACGAGCCCACGTTCCCACCTCTCATGAGATGGCCATTCTTGAATGTCACTTGGCACCCTGCGAGGTTTCCAAATTGAGATCCTTCTCTGAAATCCTGAATAAAATATATAAAACATCCAAGAGCAGAACAAAACCCAACTTTGTTCACTGCATTTCACCCAGACTAGCTTGGGTGACTCTAATCAGCTGGTTTGGATTCCATCTTGAGGTTTTTCTCTGTATGGAATTGATATTAATTCTGGGTTATTTTCTAGGCACCAGTTTGATAAGAAGAATGCAGCTTCCTTAGGATGTGCTCAGCCTCTGCCAATTTCAGTCCTGACCTTGCACTGAAAGCTTCCTGGCTAGACCCTATATCTATATAGGAAGCCAATTAAATTCTCAGCAAGTGCTTTAATATGTTATGGGAGTTTCTGAAGAACAGAGGCCCTAATTTGAAATTCTTCCTTGCTGACATGGATTAAAATTAGAATAGGCAAAATGAATAAATAGTTTTATTTAAAAAATCACATCAAATCCTACATTAGGGTATCTTTAGACATAGCATCATAATGATTTAAACAGGGATCTCAAAACCTTAGTGTAGAATAGGTCAGAAGTCTTTAAAATTGTTACTGATGTCTATTGTGCACTGAGATATTTGTAAGAGTTATTCTGTTGCACTGATTAATAATAAATAGAGCACATTAGAGTGTTTTTATTTACTCAACTTTCTCTCACATTAAACTAATCCACACATACATTATTGATAAATAATGCACTCCTCTCCAGTTCACAGCATCTAAATTATGCAGAATTGGGAACAGCTGACAAACTAATACACATAACTGTTTATCCTAGTAGATATCACTGTATTTGTTGCCAGCATACTTGGTGAACTGCAGTTTTGAGTAAAACCTATATAGATGGACTTTTTTCCATAGATGCCACAACAGTGTTTGGCATTCAGATAAATACTACTCTTATTACTCTTTTGCTCAGATAAAACCTATTAGAATTAACTTAAATATATACAGAAGCATCATTTGAAAGCAATAATGCAGTTTAGTGCTTTTAGTCAGCCTTATAAAAATCAAGTGTTTTACAGTATTTTAGAGTATATTAATTTGCAGATGTTTCAATACTGCATTACACTATAGCTGCTCTATCAACAATAAATAATCTTCTACCAATGCTCACTCCTGTGAGTGTTTATTTTCATCTAGGAACTAAACTCAACATTGTCAAGCAACATCTCTCAACAGTCATGAAGTATTTAGCACAATATTCACCTCAGAGCATCATCTAGCACAGATATTCAAAGCAATAGTCTTAGGTTACATTTTCATTGGGTTTCCAAGATGAAGTATGAGTTTTCCTATGCAGATACACAAGGCCAAATTCACCTCATCACTTAATTCGTGTCTGGAATGAATTTGGGCTATTCTCTATTCAACTGTGTTGAATTAGACTTTGCATATTCAGTTTTATTTAGATGGAAGTAATTACCTGAGAAAAGCCCCACAGAATATTCATTGTTTAATATTATACTATTACAGATATGTAACACTGTATGTTCTGCCAGTTATGACTGGACAACTTAGGTGAACAATTCATAGGGCCAACTACATACATTGTGGGGTTTGGGGCTTTTTTGATCACTGGGGCAATACAAGTACGAGATGAAAGCTTAAAACCCTAAAAGCAAGCCATTCTTCAAATACTGAAATCTAAATCCCATTTTATTATGCTGTCAATGAATTGCCGAGATTCTCCTTTGCTTGTTAACAGATGAGAAAAAATAAAAAGTATTGGCCTGTGAAAGGCAAATCAAAAGGGGAGATTGAAGGGATTTCTCGAGTTACTCAGGTGAGTTTTTACGCCCCAGCCAGTGGTCAGAACAGCTCAGAACACTTAGACACGATATCCAACTGTCTGCCCAAAAGGCTGAGAATTTGCAGTTTCTTTTTAAGCTTACTGCACAATAAACAAAAGAAGGGAATTTGATACTAACTAAACAGAGAATGAATAGTCAATAACATTGTATAAGCTTTTTCAAGTCACAAATCTTTATGCAGCAGGAAACACTTTGCATGTTACTGGGATCTTTTACGGCAAAGATTGCTTTTTTTGTTCCCTCCACTCATTTTTTAGGTGTAAAATGTATTTTTCTAAAATGAAACCCTCACCTGTTGGCAGATAACAGCATCGAATCCCTAACTTCTATAAAAGAAAGGTAAGCCATAGATTAAACAGACGTTAAAGTAAATGAAGGAAACTGAGAGCACTGTTACAGAGATACTTAAACATTCTGCAGAACTGCAAAATAATTATTTTATGACTTTCAACATGGGTGGCATAATGTTTATGAAATAAAAGATTTCAGTAAACTAATGTATACTTTTTCCATTGCTGGATCTCCAATTCTTAAATTTAAAAAAGCACTTAAAACACCATGGCCAACATTACGAATAAATAAATAAAATATGTAACAAGTTCCATGCTATCATAACTCAACAACTATGAAATGAGGTGGCAAGAAGAAACACAGAGGACAAAATGCAAACACAACGATATTTGTACAACAATTTTAAGTGCAGTTAACTAGAGTTTATAGACTTAAACCTGAATTCTCTTACAGTGGAAACATTATTGTATGCATCATGGTATATATATCTCAGAATGCGTTAGCTGTCAAGTTTAAGTAATACCTTACATGCCCTTTTCATAATTTGCAGAATTAGCTTTATGAAACTGTTCAAAATAAAGACTGGACTAGCAGTGCCATATAGCATCTTTAAAAAAAAAACCCAACAACAACAACAAAATCCCTGTGCACTTACAGAACTGGTAGGTTAGCATTTATTAAGTCTATCAATGTTTGTAATAGATCTATGCATCTATGTGACTCCCATCTACAAGAAGGGACGAAAGGAGGATCTGGGGAACTACAAGCCTGTCAGCCTGACCTCGGTGCCGGGGAAGGTTATGGAGCAGATCATCCTGAGTGCCATCGCACAGCATGCGCAGGACAACCAGGGGATCACGCCCAGTCAGCATGGGTTTATGAAAGGCAGGTTCTGCTTGACCAACCTGGTCTCCTTCTATGACAAGGTGACCCGCTTAGTGGATGAGGGAAAGGCTGTGGATGTTGTCTACCTGGACTTTAGTGAAGCTTTTGACACCGTTTCCCACAGCATTCTCCTGGAGAAACTGGTTGCTCATGGTTTGGATGGGTGTACTCTTTGCTGGGTAAAAAACTGGTTGGATGACTGGGCCCAGAGAGTGGTGGTGAATGGAGTTAAATCCAGTTGGCGGACAGTCACAAATGGTGTTCCCCAAGGCTCAGTATTGGGGCCAGTTTTGTTCAATATCTTTCTTTATCAATAATCTGGATGAGGGGATTGAGTGCACCCTCAGGAAGTTTGCAGACGACACCAAGTTGGGTGGAAGTGTTGATCTGCTGGAGGGTAGGAAGGCCCTACAGAGGGACCTGGACAGGCTGGTTCGTTGGGCCGGGGCCAACTGCATGAGATTCAACAAGGCTAAGTGGCGGGTCCTGCCCTTGGGTCACAACAACCCCATACAACGCTACAGGCTGGGGGAGGAGTGGCTGGAGAGCTGCCTGGCAGAAAAGGACCTGGGGGTGTTGGTTGACAGCCGCCTGAATATGAGCCAGCAGTGTGCCCAGGTGGCCAAGAAGGCCAATAGCATCCTGGCTTGTATCAGGAATAGTGTGGCCAGCAGGACTAGGGAAGTGATAGTGCCCCTGTACTGGGCACTGGTGAGGCCGCACCTCGAGTACTGTGTTCAGTTTTGGGCCCCTCACTACAAGAAGGACATTGAGGTGCTGGAGTGTGTCCAGAGAAGGGCAACGAAGTTGGTGAAGGGTCTAGAGCACAAGTCTTATGAGGAGCGGCTGAGGGAGCTGGGGTTGTTTAGCCTGGAGAAAAGGAGGCTGAGGGGAGATGTTATCACTCTCTAAAATTACCTGAATGGAGGCTGTAGCAAGGTTCGCTCTCTTCTCCCTAGTAACAAGCAATAGGACAAGAGGAAACAGCCTCAAGTTGCACCCTGAGCACTTGAGTGCGGAGGGGGAACATTATAAAGGGCCTGAAAAGCTTTAACATACTCTGCAGGGCAGAGGATACAGAAGATCACACCTGTCTCTACCTCTTGGATTTGGATCTTATTAATGTCATCAAGCTGCGAATCCTCTGTAGCTGTAGGCTGGACTTTTCCTGCTGTTAACAGGCCTCCAAATGACTTGAAGTTCACCAAACTTTCTGCAGCTAAGTAAACTCAGCGTTACTCAAAAGTTTTCTCCAGAGCCTAAGATCACAACAAATGGGATAGTGTTAGTACAACAACCCCATGGAGCTGTTTGATGTCTGCAAATTGACTGGAGTGCCAAAGTGTATTTCTTGGGAGCTGCCCCTCCTCCTAGCCATAACCTGCCCCTCTAAAGGGAGGTGAAGTTTTGCAGGCTGCAGTGCTATGGAGGGGAGGCATGGCTCTGCTCTCGCACTAATTCTTCCTGCTGTCTTAACCATAGCAAGCTCTGCCTTTGCTACCTGGCCCATTCTCATTATCTTTCATGTGAGATGGACAAACTGGACACCAGGGAAGGGGAATGCAAAATGCCTTCCTGCAGGACAGAATATGTAAGAAAACAGCCAAACCAGAAAGAGAAAGGGGAGGTGGGAAAAGAACAAACCCAAACCCACTCTTCCCCGCTGGATTTTGAACTATTTCTTTGTTTCACTTGGCTGTTAATAAAAAGAGAGCGCCTTTCCATAAAAAGTGTTCATGATAAATCTGATTCCTTTATCTTGTAGTATATTATACTATTTATAAAAACAATCTAAACCTGGGAATGCAGCTTCAACAGATATCCTGTTATAATAAGCTGAACCTGAAATGCTTGGGAAAATGTATCTTTAATGTCTACAGAGTTCTATGGCTTTCCTGTCATGAAAACCAGTTGTCTGTTACTAGAGGATTTTTTCAATAATGTGCAATATTTAAGAACATTATTGTTAATTAGCCCAATCATATTGCTTGCCTAATGCCAAATGTTTTTGGAATGACATCAAATTGCCAGTAAGAATGGATGGCAAGAAATAAATGTAAAATAGCTTCTCTTTTATTAGAGGTCCCCAGCTTTGCTATTTTTAAAAATCTTGGACTATGGTAAGAAGTTGAGCTAAATATAAGAGATGATTGGTATCCCCAAGGGTATTCTGGGGAGATATAGGAATTACAAGTGACTGCAGATGGAAGCATCATCTGAAAGTGATACTACATTAAGCTACTGCAACATCAAGAGACAAAAGACATTTTGGAAGATCACGTGATAAGGAGGTGGGTTCCCCCCCCGTTGCTGCTTTACATTTCTTGGAAAGGAAATCTGCTTGCCTATATACACTCTGTCTATCTGTGAAATATGGAAGGGATAATAAGAGACACTTGGATGCCACAGTTCAGTTATGTCAAGACATATCATAAGCATGGATAAATATTGCCATAAAGTCTATTTTCTTCTAGGTGAAACTGAGGGACACAAATTAAAACTGTCACAGGATGTTAATGGTACATTTGGAAATGCAATCCAAGTTTCTGTCTTTCAGTCCCCTAAAGAAACAGGTGTCCTGTCTCAGTGAATTCTTGTTCATGGATCCTTGTACAGCAGTGATACCCACAAAGAAAGAGGAAGAAGGAAGGTTTGAAGGGTGCACTGCAAAGAAAGGCTCATCCATATATTCTTACAGCAGTCAGCAGATTAGGGAGTAGGACAGCATGAGTCTGAATTACTTAGAGCACAGGGCAAAGTGATTTTAAATTTTGTCATAATAAATAATTCTTCATATGGATCTGGAGCCTTTCTTCTAAAGGATCTCATAAGCTTTTACAAATGAATATGGTATTGAATGTTTTCAAAGGTTTCCTTAACTTTAATGGGACCCTACTTAGAAAGCAAAAGCATCTTTTAAGTATACATGAAGACCTATGTTCTCGCTGACAGCAGGAGTACATGAAGTTTGATGTATGAAGTGAACCAAAACAGGCTGGTTGAAATGGCTGGGGGTCTAAGGTAGCTCATACCCTGGCTTTGCCAAAAAATAGGTTAATGCCACTCTTTTGTCAAACAGTACAGTGGTATTTAGTGATAAAGAGTTAGATTTTATTCGAAAAAGAGTCTGTTCACAGCATAGTGCCACCTAGCACGATATTAGGACATCAATTTGTATGGCTGGAGGAAGGAATGTGACCACGAAATGACAGAGTTTTCGATTCTTGCAGTAAGAAGGGAGGTCAGCAGAACTGCTACCTTGGACTTCCGGAGGGCAGACTTTGGCCTGTTTAGGGGCCTGGTTGACAGAGTCCCTTGGGAGGCAGTCCTGAAGGGCAAAGGAGTCCAGGAAGCCTGGACATTCTTCAAGAAGGAAATCTTAAAGGCGCAGGAGCAGGCCGTCCCTATGTGCCAAAAGACGAGCCGGTAGGGAAGAAGACTGGCCTGGCTGAACAGAGAGCTTTGGCTGGAAAGCAGGAAAAAAAGGAGAGTTTATGACCTTTGGAAGAAGGGGCAGGCAACTCAGGATGACTACAAGGATGTCGTGAGGCTATGCAGGGAGAAAATTAGAAGGGCCAAAGCCCAACTAGAACATAATCTGGCTACTGCAGTAAAAGACAACAAAAAATGTTTCTACAAATACATTAGCAACAAAAGGAGGGCTAAGGAGAATCTCCATCCTTTATTGGATGTGGGGGAAACATAGTGACAAAGGATGAGGAAAAGGCTGAGGTACTTAATGCCTTCTTTGCCTCAGTCTTCAATACTCAGACCAGTTGTTCTTGGGGTACCCAGCCCCCTGAGCTGGAAGACGGGGATGGGGAGAAGAATGAAGCCCTCATAATCCAAGGGGAAATGGTTAGTGACCTGCTACACCATGTAGACACACGCAAGTCTATGGGGCCGGATGGGATCCACCCAAGGGTACTGAGGGAGCTGACAGAAGTGCTCACCAAGCCACTTTCCATCATTTACCAGCAGTCCTGGCTAACTGGGGAGGTCCCAGCTGACTGGAGGTTAGCAAATGTGACACCCATCTACAAGAAGGGTTGGAAGGAGGACCTGGGGACCTAGAGGCCTGTCAGCCTGACCTCGGTGCCGGGGAAGGTTATGGAGCAGATCATCTTGAGTGCCATCGCACAGCACGCGCAGGACAACCAGGGGATCACGCCCAGTCAGCATGGGTTTATGAAAGGCAGGTTCTGCTTGACCAACCTGATCTCCTTCTATGACAAGGTGAACCGCTTAGTGGATGAGGGAAAGGCTGTGGATGTTGTCTACCTGGACTTTAGCAAAGCCTTTGACACCATTTCCCATAGCATTCTCCTGGAGAAATTGGTTGCTCACGGCTTGGACGGGCGTACTCTTTGCTGGGTAAAAAACTGGTTGGATGACTGGGCCCAGAGAGTGGTGGTGAATGGAGTTAAATCCAGTTGGTGGCCGGTCACGAGTGGTGTTCCCCAGGGCTCAGTACTGGGGCCAGTTCTGTTCAACATCTTTATCAATGATCTGGATGAGGGGATCAAGTGCACCCTCAGGAAGTTTGCAGACGATACCAAGTTGGGTGGAAGTGTTGATCTGCTGGAGGGTAGGAAGGCCCTGCAGAGGGACCTGGACAGGCTGGATTGATGGGCCAAGGCCAATTGTATGAGGTTCAACAAGGCTAAGTGCTGGGTCCTGCACTTGGGTCACAACAACCCCATGCAACGCTACAGGCTGGGGGAGGAGTGGCTGGAGAGCTGCCTGGCAGAAAAGGACCTGGGGGTGTTGGTTGACAGCCAGCTGAATATGAGCCAGCAGTGTGCTCAGGTGGCCAAGAAGGCCAATAGCATCCTGGCTTGTATCAGGAATAGTGTGGCCAGCAGGACCAGGGAGGTGATAGTGCCCCTGTACTGGGCACTGGTGAGGCCGCACCTCGAGTACTGTGTTCAGTTTTGGGCCCCTCACTACAAGAAGGACATTGAGGTGCTGGAGGGTGTCCAGAGAAGGGCAACGAAGCTGGTGAAGGGTCTAGAGAACAAGTCTTATGAGGAGTGGCTGAGGGAACTGGGGTTGTTTAGTCTGGAGAAGAGGAGGCTGAGGGGAGACCTTATTGCTCTCTACAACTACCTGACAGGAGGTTGCAGCGAGGTGGGGGTCGGTCTCTTCTCCCAAGTAACAAGCAATAGGACGAGAGGAAATGGCCTCAAGTTGCACCAGGGGAAGTTTAGGTTGGATATTAGGAAAAACTTCTTCACCGAAAGGGTAGTCAGGCACTGGAACAGGCTGCCCAGGGAAGTGGTTGAGTCTCCATCCCTGGAGGTATTTAAAAGACATGTAGATGTGGCACTTAGGGACATGGTTTAGTGGTGGACTTGGCAGTGTTAGGTTAACGGTTGGACTCGATGATCTTAAGGGTCTTTTCCAGTCTTAAAGATTCTATGATTCTATCCACCAGCCTTATGTGCCACAGAATCCTGGGTTGGAAGTCTTCCACCCACGAGTTGGCTAGACTTAGCTCTAAGATCCTTATGAAATGTCAAAGTCAGTCTAAAATGGGAGTCATTTGTGAGTGTTTTTTAGTTGCTCCCAGAAAAGCTCTTTATTTGAAGTCTGATTTAGAAAAAAGATTCGCTCACTCCCCCCACCCCATTGGGATGGGGGAGAGAATTGGAAGGTTAAAAGTCAGAAAACTCATGGGTTGAGATAAGAACAGTTTAATAATTGAAGTAAAATGAAATAGAATAGTAGTAATAGTCATAGTCATAGTAGTAGTAGTAGTAATAATAATAATATATAATAATAATATACAAAGCAAGTGATATACTATACAATTGCTCACCACCCACCGACCGATGCCCAGCACATCCCTGAGCAGCGATCGCTGCCCCCTGGCCAGCTCTCCCCAGTTTATATATGAGCATGACGTCATATGGTATGGAATAGCCCTTTGGCCAGTTGGGGTCAGCCAGATGACCAAAGAGCTGCTTCTGCTCACTTCACATTTGTACCGCCTGCTTTGAGTTTACTTCAGTTTTTCATTTTGCTTTGTAGATTTGGTCTGCAGGTTGAGAACTCTGGAAGGAAGAATTAAACTGGTAGTAAAAACTGCTAAGAGAGTGGAGAAGAAGGTTGTGAGGAACAAATTATCTTTCACATTTTCTATGTGAGAAGAGAACAAGTACTACTGCAGATTATTTCTTCAGCTATTCTGTGGCCCTGGGGTGTTATCCTTGTGATTTCTTTCAGGCAAGTTTCTTTGGTGACAGTACAGTTTGGAAGAGTACAAATGAAATGAACAAAGAGCAGAACAAATGTTCTTATGAAATACCAGCAAAAACAGACGACTTGCATCTTCTTCCTCTATTTATTGAATATTGAACTTGTTAGATGCCAATCTCCCCCCAGTATTCAAAATGAGGAAATTTTCCCCAGACATGATATTTTTGTGTCTTTTTTTTTTTTTTTCTTTTTCTATGGAAAGCTTTCTGCTTTTTCTGATTACTCTCAAGATGGAAAAGGTAAATAGGAAAAGCAGCAGTCAGGGGACGGTGCTAAATTTACTTATCACCCTTATATAAAGCATTGAGAAGGCACAAGTTTAAGGTAGAATTTTGATCCCTTCTTGACCACATTCATATTATCTAGTTGCTGGATCTGATGATCCAGGCAGCCTTTTTGCAGGCTATACAGATTTGGGTTTTTTTTCAGTTGTTACCTGTCTTGTGCTTATTTGTGCTAATTAAAGATGTTGCCACTGACTTAAAGGCTTGGATTTATATCCTGAATGAGGTCCCTGGAGGCATAGGGTGAATATAGTTCTCAAGGAAGCTAATAAAATTTCCTTATGCTTAGTAATTCTGGAAGCCAAAGTCTAAATATGAAAAAAATGACTGGCTAACAAGTACATGTATTAAAAATACTGGTCCCATTTATCACTGTCTTCTATAAATTTGCCTTCAGAATGACCCTTGACATCTTTGAAGGTAAAACATTACACAGGCCAAGTGTTAATAGTCGCACTAAGACAAATTCAGCTTGTAGTTCTATCAGCATAAATACAAAGTTATAGAGTTGCCTTTCAGTAGACCCTGGGGAGGAACAATACACATCCACTGAGACTTCAAAATAATTCAAATTGCTGTTGTTCTTGAAACATTAAAGCAAATGATGAAAATGAGGAAATGAGTGCTGGCAAGAGGTTAGCAAGAGGCAAACATTGTGCAGCCGTGTCCATACAGCTATCCTGCTTTGCCTCCTTCGCTCATGACCTGCAACGCCCTGAACACTCTAGTCCTGGATCTTTGAGGAAAAGCAGTTACAAGCTGTGCCAAACTGTGTGATGTTTTTGTGCTCTGAATACATGTCCTCCAGGGGCTAGGATGAAACCACCACATTCATTTGCACTTGAGTAAAAACTACATTGTTTTTGCAGTCATTTGGCATCATGTTCAAAAAATACAAGGTCAAATTCAGCTCTAGTGTTGCAACTCAAATGATTTCAATGGCATTTTGCCCACCTACATCAGAGCTGGATTTGGACCATCATCTGGATCTATTTAGTGAATACTGTGCTAAATGTTCAATGCCTTGCACAGGGTTTTAGTTATGTGCTTACCATTGAATTAAATGGGAATTGTATTCTTAGGATCTTATCCAAATTATGAAACCGTAGGACTGTGAAGGAAACTGTATTTTTGTTGAAGTTTGTGCAGCATCAAGCACACTAGACCTTAAATTACAATTTTGGTGCTGGGTACACCTACAATACAGCTATTAAACATGATAAAATACCTTGTTAGTGCTTCAGTGAAGAGAACATAACAATAGCAAATAGTGAAGAGATTAAACTTTCTGACATGGGATTACTTTGCTTCTGTTTCTGAATAAGTGATAAATTCATACATTAAACAGAGTGAGTGTATAGTTTTCCTAAGTGTGACCCTTCTAATTACTTCAGAGAATATTTGAGGTTTTTCCTCTTGCAGGGTAATGCCCAGAAAAAAAGTCTTGCTTTCTTCATGCTTGAGAATTCAATATTGTCCTGTTTATATTTCTACATATTTTTAATTTTTTTTTAAAAAGAAATGTATTTTTAAATTTTGCCTAGTTTTATTAGTTAATGGATATCTATCTACAAAGTTTTGATGATCAAGGGAGCAACACAGTAAGTCAGAATCCTTCAGAAATAATTCACTACATGTTACCATGTGTCCAGCCAGAGGTGATCAAGTGGTTTTGGGTCGTATTTGTTTTTCATAGAAAATTAAGTTTTCAAATACAGGATGTTTTTGCAAAAGCATTTCATTTTCTAGGAAAAAATCTTGACTTCCTGTAAATCTGTTAGGACTTCGGAAATGCTTTCATTTCTGATGGTCAAAATGTCTTCCTTTGACAGAGAACGCTCACTGGCTCTAGCCTACCTAAACCAAGTGCTTGACACATACACCTCCAAGATCTTTTTGAAAACAGTACCCCAATGGAGTCTTGGAACAAGATTTTTCTTTCCATTTCTAAAAGAATCTGATTTCCCTGAGTATGAAAGCTTTCTAGAAGAGAAATTAGCAAAAAATTTTAATTTTAAGAAAGGAATCTAAATTTCTTCTTGTCCTCCCACTCTTGGCTGATATTGTTTCAGATTCGATTAAACCAAATAAAAGCAATGATGTGAAATTACCTAATTAAGGCACTTAGTTTTAGATTTATCTAGTGGTTGCTTTCATGTAGTTGCAATTTGTCTGTCCTGTCTAGTTCTAAATTAATCAATGGTGTCCACAAATCTTATCATTTGGGATATTGTTTCATCATGTTGTAGCCTTTTTGAAGCTCTAAGTATACGTGAAATACTTGTGTTCAGTGCTGACTTTTTTCTCCCCTGGCTGGCATCTCAGTAGCTTACAGGGGGTGTGAGGAGTAAAAGAAAACTTGGGGCAGTGGGGAAGGATGCGGTGATCGTGTCAGGGGTGAATTCTGCAGCAATTACACATACAGAATACTGCTTAATCATGGCAAAATGATTGATCCTCTAAGGACAGTGGGACAAAATATGGAAAAGGCAACATGAGAAGGTTTCTCAAACCAAAGTAAATGAAGTAGAAATGCAAATGCATAAAACTAGCATTGGATTGTGGCAGTGAATGCACTGGCATTTGAAATGAAAATCTTTTCTCTGTAGAAGAGAACTGTACTACCAAGTGACATATGGTTAAGAATACTGAGGCTGACCAAGTGTGCAATTTGATTCAGAACTGTTTGTCTGTCTGTGTGTGTGTGATTTGATTTAAACCCCATCTGTGTGTACAACCCTGCTCTAAGTTTCAGGTGACCCTTGCCATTCTCGAGTCTTTAACTAAATCGCTATTTTGATTGTAACAAATTCCATTGAATCGCTCTGTTAAATTGGATGATGCTTAAGTGCTGTTAAGAATTATACAACCTAATTTTGTGATCTATCTCAAAAATATTAACAAATCCTAAATTGCTGCTAAACCAAAGCCATGTAAAAAAACATATTCTTGACAGTGATATAAAGGATTGATTGCACATATATAATCCTTTAGACATAAAGTGTTGACCAAGTCTGGGACTAAGATTGGATTCAGCCGCACCTAGACTCCTCTTTGAGGAAGGAGTTTAGAAAGCAAGGGGGTCCTTTCTGAACCTCATGACTCAATGGGAGGGTCTCCCTGACAGTTTTGTCTAACCCTGTCCTCTATGCAGTAAATAATCAAGTGTACCTTGCCATCGAATCCTGTTAAACCACTGTCACATTTACCATTGAACCTTGTTATCTCACTGGTTTATATTACTAAAGTATATTTTTGCTTGTCTCTCACTCCATCCGCAACACCAAGAATCAGTTAGTCAGAAACCAGACCAAGGATACCAGGTTCACTGCAGCTTATGCTGCAATGTTAACTGCAGCGAACAAGAGCTGTGAAGCAGCCGTGAGTCAGAGATCTAGAGGATGCCTTGGAGGAGAGGAACCGAAAAAGCAAGCAGCAACAATTGTAACTACAGTTCTCAACATATGCTATTTTATTTTCCAAAATAACAGAAAACTTGGGAGATTTGATCTGGTGTATTACTAGGACAAGCTCAAACCAGACCATGTTATTGACAGAAAGTCACCATGTAGGATTTTTATGGTATATCACCTAAAGATAAAAGAAACAAAATAATGAGCTGATTAGACATCCTTTATGGTAATAATTTTAAAAGTATAACAGAAACTGGAGGACATGTGTTGACCCTGATCCCTAATGCACAGGTAGTTCAAGATAGTTAACAACTTTCTCCTGTAGCAGACAATGTAAAACATTGGGAGCAAAATATGTAATATATTTTCTTTCTGGCTATAATTAAAGTGAGGAAAAATTCACTGTGGAATGCTTTTTGCATTCACTGGTGAGCAGTAAGTGTTCTAACCCAAGTTTTTGGGAATAGAAGATGTTCTCAAGTACTTAGACTATTTCAATGTTTATATGGAATAGAGGAGAGCTATTTGATAGGAACTGGAAGGATTCTAAAACTATTGAAATGGGTGTTCCCAATTTAGAGTTCACACCTTAACACACAGGAATGAAATGCAAGTTTAAACTAATGTCATGTGTATCCATGCTCCTGCAGCTCCAGTTACAGAACTGACCATTAGAAAGGGCTAGGAAATTTCTTCAAGACTGGAAGAAATTCATTGGTTTGAAAGTACAGAAGACTTGTATACAATTTTGATGAGTGGCTAATGCCATTGTAGTACCAAATAATTGAGTGACTTTTGACAGAGGACCAGCAAAAAGGATTTGAATTGGTGAAGAAAGGATTTTTATGAACTAGATTGTATTTAAATTTCCAAATTGATCCTAGTCACTTGCGGCTTCTGTATGAGAAATTATTTTTATGCAATGCTAAAAGTTGCTGTGGGATTTGTGCTTGAATAAATTGAGCTTGATTGGTGCAGAGTTTGGAGGCTGCAAATTAAATGCTTAAAGTCTTGGTGAAGACTATAAATGCTAGAATATAAAAATAACATTTGTTGTCTTTGCTAGTGCTCTATTAACCATTTCTTTCCCAGAGCTTATTTTTGCACTTCTGCTTTCCTGTGCTTTAACAAAAAGGTACTGATAATTATCAGAGTCTTCTCTAGGTAGCTGTCATCATAGTGTTGTTATATCTCTGCCTTCAGCACAGTATTCCTGAATATAAGGCAGTTCTGAGCTGCAAGTAAAGACAGTAGAAGCCCCAAAGAAATGAAAAGAATTATGTAGCCATCCAGGGAGCAGAAAATGCTTGGCTCTTGATTAGATAAAGTAGCCAGAAAAAGAATTCCAAACTTAGTCCCTTTTGGAGAGAGCCTAGCCCAATAATTAAGAAACTAAGCAGTTTACTCTTGTTGATTCCAAAACCAAGAGCTCATTCCTTTGTTGAGGACCTGGTGCAGAGATTTAAGAAACATCCCAGAGGGATGAAGAGGGAATTTGGAACTATCCCAGCAAGTTTTATGCCTAATAGGAGATGGCACGTGGAGGAGAAATTGCTCAGGACTTGGGAGATCACCTTGCAGCTCATAGATCTGGCTAAAAATTGCTGATAATCTCAAAGAACAAGCAATGCTCTCTGGCAGAAATTTAGCAGCAAACTAATGTAAAACCTAGTTGGGAGACACACTATTTGGATTTCAAGAGTTTGGACAAAAATAAAACTTCTGTACATAATTCTCATTAAATGAAAGGGAAGGGTGGTAGAAAATGGGTTGTAATCAGAAGTCCAGGTATCAAAATCTAGCAGTCTTTGCACTGCCATCTTTCATAGTAAGTCTTTTTTCTGTTCAGATTGGGTAGAAGGAGATTAAAATCTGCTTGTGCTAGTGGGATGCTTATTTGTAATGTCCTAATGAATAATTTCATTTCAATAAGCAAGCACTATAGTATGGGGCTGTAATAGTAGAGCAGTTAGAGGTTTCAGGCTTGATTATCTAGATGTATTGATCATCAGGACTCATAAAGGTACTAGGAGATAACTTCTGAGGTCATATATACACACACACATATGTATATAAAAATATATATATATACACACTGCTAGAGCAGTATAATGCTCTAGCTCTGTCATCACTAATTTGCACTCTACAGCTGATTAAATTGAACACCAATACTGTTTTGAGCACTAGGCTAATAGAGGCCTATGTATAAATTTTTCAGATATGTTATTCATCTACAGAGCATGACTGACTGTTTTATATTGCCCCCAAAAAATTGCCTTTAAGAAGGATCCAAAGCACAATGAATAATACCAGTGATAACAATTGAAAGGGAGTATAACTCCACAGGAACTTTTCCACTAAGTAGATGGTAGACTCGTACACATTCGGGCCCATAGAGTTGCATTTTCAGAAATCACTTTAAACTTCTGGGCACAATTTCTTACTGAATTTTTAAGATTCTTAATTCGCTATACAAGTACCTGCACTGACATAGCCTGTAATGACAAACTTAGAATAAAAAATTATTTGAAAATTTTGTGGGAATAAGATTACAGGTTTTCTAGGGCTCTTACCTTTTGGTAGTTTACCCACTTGACCAGCACACTGTTACGAAATAACATTTTGCGTATATCCCCAAATTTGCCTTCTATTTTTTCTTTTACCGGATGGCTTTGTAAAAATCTGGTTGTTCCTGTTTTATGCATGTTGTGTGTGTGAACTGGAAGTCTAAAGTCTCCCTCCCCTTCTCACCACCTTTCTCCTGCAAACCCCTAAAGCCAGGACCCTACCACCACAAAGGTCCTGCCTTCTCATTGTGCATTCCCATTCAGACTTAGATGCCTTGCCAAGGCTACTGTACCCTTAAGCCTATATAGAGCATCTCAACTTCCTCCTCCAAGCAAGCTGCCTTGTCTTGGCCCTGCTACCATGTGCTGAGCCTGAAGCATGGGGAGAAGACGTTTTCACATCAGTGTTCCTTTTTCTTCTTTCTATTTTTCTGCTTAGGTGATCATGGAGGTTTCTCTGTGCTCCTGAAGCTTCATCCAAAGAGAACAGGATATGCCATTTTTTTGTCAGCATCCTGGACTAGATAGACTAAGGGATAATACAGTCCCATATTTCTTGTGTCTTGCAATAGGTACTCTTGTTAAAGAGGGACTTTCAAGTATTGAATGTGCTGCAGGGGGTGGTCAGAGACCTGCAGCCAAGGAGCGGTGCTATAAGGGTGGCCTTGGCCCTTCCACTGACCCTTCAAAATCTGCAGGACTGAGAGACGGACCCTGATGTCTGTTCATGAGAATAACCGCTTGCGTGCACCCCCCCCTCCCCCGAGTACCCCAGTGCTTCTCTCTGAAGAGCAGGTCAGGTTATATTAGTGAATATAACATGAAGAGAGGACAGCAGGTTATTTTGATAGCTCTTCTTCTAGTCTTTATTATTCTGTAAAGCAATTGCAATATGGAGAGTGTTATTCTGTTTTGGAGGCATTCTATATTGGTGTTTATTTGCACTCGTGTTTTGTATATTTAATATGATAAATTTTAATAAGGACTTAGTTTTGAATAATTACTTTGACTATTTGGTAAAGGATAAAGTAAAGAGAATAATTTCTTTTAAATGATCTTGCTGGACTCAGAGTTCATACTAATTTTTAATCTTAGAAATGGTTCTTCGTTGTACTAGCTGGAAAAGCCATAGTTATAGGGTTTATTTAAAATTGCGTGTTTTTATCTGGTGTTACAGAGGAAGAGAAAACTTGCAAAATGATACAGTTTGAAAAAAAAGGCCACAAGCTGCCATTAGTTAGAATTCTGTATAATATGAAACCTCCTTAAAGTTATGGGAATGGAACATAAAGTATCCTTAATTACTAAATTTCTTTTTTTTTAATTCCGTAGTTTAAGATCGAAGTCAGGATTCACATCTGAATCTTACAATGGCTTCCTCTCCACACTAGCCATGGGTGAAGACCTCACATTAAGTGAAGTTTAGACACAGTTAAACCCACTGGAGGCCTGATCCTCTCCTGGGTGTAACGGTACATGTAAGCTAGTGATAAGTTGTATCTTTTTCAGCCTTGACACTGCATGTAGCAGAGTGCAGAGCTGCAGTAAACCAGAAGGATTTTATGACAATGTGGTGCCGTTGCCTTTGGGACTGGTCTTTGCACAAACTTCTCTGCTTTGGAGGTGCTGCATCTCCTAGGATACTAGGATGAAGCTACCTTAGTTTCCTTATCCTACACTTCTGCTTGGGATGACTGATAGTCCTTTCCATTCAATTTTCACCATTCTTGGCCCCTGCTACTGCAAATCAGTCAGCATAAGAAGGCAGGCAGGTTCAGACGTGATTCTAAATAATTGCTGTTGGAAGGATAGCTTTCATGTCTGTCCCAAGAAGAAAGAGCATGGAATATGCAGATAGGAAATGTTTCTCTTCTCTGTAAGCCCTGCATAAACAAAATTACTCCTCTCTTGATTCACTGACTCCTGTGGGGCTACTCATTTGAGTTAGGAAAGTAGTTTTGCCCATATGAAATTTGAGTCTTAGTGATCTCCTTCTGATTAAAAATTATTACAGTCCGTCTGAGTGTATTTACAGTCCTAACTAATTCTTTACGGGTTCTTTAAACTACATTATGTAATGTGTGTGTGTACTTTTATTGCTCTTCCTGAAACTCTAATGTTCCTGTTAATGCTGTTCTGAAAATAAAACATCTATGTAACGAGATTATCATATTTTACATTTTTTGGGTCAGTTTCAAATGTAAAAAGCATGTCAAGATGAATTGCATAATGGAATTCCTCATTGTCCTTATGACGAAATAATAATCACGATCCCTAATCCAAAGCCAACTGAAGTGACCTTGGAAAGGGAAGGGGAAGCCTTTCCACTGGCTACAGATCCATTGTGTTCTATACTTGAATAGTTTGAAAGCTGATTGCTTTCATCAGCATCACTTTGCATTGCTTATTGAAATCCCGGGATCCTCTATGTTATAAATTAATGTGTGGGGATGTAAAGTTCCTTTTAGTATGCCACTAAAGTAATTTCTGAGAAAACAAATACTGATTTTGGAACAGTGTGCACTGGAGAAAGAGATTTGGAATCCTTGGAGATGCTTTGGGGGTTGATTGAGTGAATTTGAGCTAGGACCACAGGAAATGCATCAATAATGGCATGTAGTCAAACTCCAGAACCAATTGATTTTTACATAAGTTTATATGAACTGCCAAAATGAATCAAGGCAATGGCAACACAGTCTACTATATTTATCTTTGTTATTGTCTATTTCTTCATGGAAAAGAAAAAAAAAATTGATTTTTTTTTTTGTGCCTGGTTTTTAGGGGTCAGTGCTGAGGGTACCAAGGAAAAAGAAAATGAAAAGGAACAGGATAATCCAACAACAGCTTGCAGGCATACACACAAGCTTCTCCATGGTCAGGAGGACTTATGATTTCCTAGTTAATTTTTTGGCCACTGCAGGAAGATAGAACATGTTTTGATATTTGAAGAAATACACAGCTTCTATTAAAACCATTGCAATAATCAGAGAACATGAAAATGTCCAAGATAGATTGTCTTTTTTTGTTGACAAAATGATCACAGATTTTTTTTGAATTCCTGTTGTCAATGATAAATAAATGCTTAACACATTTTCTTGTCCAGATAGAGCTATTTCAACACAGACTTTATTCCAAACTTCCTGGTGAGTATTTTGTGTAGGTTTGTCCCTTTACTTATCCACAGAGGGTGAGTTGTTGCAACCCCTGACCACAAAATTTTGGCTTTCTGCATCAAACTGCTGCTGAGCCTGCGGCAGTCTGTAGTTCAGGATCTCAAGGTCATCTTGTTGGGGTTTTTTTTGTTTTGTTTTTTTTTTTTTTCTTACTTATTTTTTATTTAGAGAGTATAGCTGAACATAAGAGAGTATGATTAAATAATCTAGTTAAATTAATTATATGTAGAATTAAAACTATTATGTGACTGAATCTTTGCAAGTGCAAAGAAAATCTGTTTGACACCAAAATGTGACTTCTCAGGTTTCACTGGGTTGCTTCTCACAGTGTCAATCAAATCCAGAGTCCTCTGTAATCATTATACAGTGCCTCTGAGCTCAGTCTACTAGCTAGGTCCTACTGATTATTGAAGAGATAGGTTTCTACAGTCCTGGGAAGAATATTCTCTATCCAAAGTAGAACATGCATTCTTCTCTCAAAAATTAACCTTCTCTGCTGGGTCTTTTCAATATCCTCTTCCGTACTCTTCTCCCTTGCCCACCAATTTGGAGTGACAGGCCCAAAGGAATATCCATAGGAATCTAGATCCTAGGAATTAAATTCAAGGTCCCTTTGAATTCTCATTTCCAGGCCCAGCAGAGAAACTAATCGTTCTATTTTTCCAAAGTCTCTGTACCTGCTCACAGTTCCTCCTTTCTTTTTTTAGGCTTTTTCTTCCTGCATGTATTGTATTCTGGTTGTGTGTGTGTATGACAAAGGGAAGGTGAGATAATAGCATACACTTGACTCTAGTTTAATTTTAATTTTAATAATCCTAGCTGGACCCAGTGACAATGAAGCCACAGGCATGCAAAAACAAGGTATAGACTGTTGAGGGAATCTGAGTACATGCTTTGGTTAGCATATGCTAAAGTTTACACCATTGTTTTTGCTGTCTGAGTATACATAGAAGTCATATCCCAAAGTCTATTAAAACTCTTGAATCCATTTCACTTTTATCAGCATGAACATTTGAATAGCCCTTTTTATTGCTTACAGCAAAAATACTAATTGATTTAAAGCCAATTGAAATGTATAGCAATTCTTTTTTTAGTGAAGTGAAAACATACTGTAACACCACAGTAGCCAACTCCTGCCTTCCTGCTCTAGGTAAAAGACTTATCAACCTTAGCAGTGCTTTGTCTGAATAAAGGTTAAGCAAGGTTTGCTGGAAGCACTGCCAAGTAGATTATGTGCAATTTTTGTTTTCTGCTACATAGTATAGTTTGAGTATAGCTTTCTCTTCCATGCCTTTTTAAAAAAAAAAACAACAAACAAAACAAAACTAGGAAGAAACACATAGATCTCAATCTTTATTCAAAATAAAGGACTATGATCAAATCATTTCTCAGGAACATCCCAGACTGAAAATTTTCAAATTGCATTAAAAACTTCAAATATAAGATGGTCTTTATATAGTGAAGGAGTCACTATAGTAACACTACAGCAGGGAGTTTCTATTTATCCTCTGAATGCAGAGGTATGTGTCTGGATACACCTGCTTGAGAAGCCTGCACAAGACGACCACAAACAAGTGAATAAATTTGAGATGTCTCATGCAACACATGCTAGTGCTTTTTGTTGTAAAACTAAAGGAAATCTGAGTCATTGCAATCTTAGAATGTAATGCCAGACAAATGAGAACCAGACCACAAGCAATGAAGCCAAGTACATCGTTATAGGTTGAGTAATGTGAATGACTTAAACTGTGGCTGAAACTCAGAATTTAGCAAAAGGCCATCACCCTTAATTGCATCAAGGACTATTAAAAGTTCTTTAGTCTGCAAGTTGTCCATCCGGAATAAGAATCTCATCGGTCTAAGTTGTAATATTTAAGGAGGGCAATTTTTCATTTTGATTTAACTATTTCCCTTTATCTTACCTTTCTTCCTATGTTAAGAATTGCCTTTCATTTATCCACTCTCTTCCCAAAAATGGAGAAATAATTGCATATTTGTCTTCAGCTAGTCTCCATTTCCAGCAAGATTTTTCAGCCCAAGATCTTTCATGAAATCCTCTGTCTTTCTGAAGACCTTTTTTTGTTTTACTAACAACACTCTCTCATGATCTCAGTCTTAGGTTCCTCCTTTTCTGATCCATTGGTTCCACATAAGAATAATTCAGGTGATCCTAACACTCTCTTGAAAAAAAAAAGTGTTATTGGTAGCTGTAAGGTCCATAGGGTTTGTGATAACTTTGTTTCTACTCTTAATTTAAAAAAGATAAAAAACACTTATCAACCAACTCCTGTTGACGCTAGCTAACATCACCATTAGGCATTTGCTGTCTGCAACGGATGAAGTCATTCACTAAGAAGCACCATTTATAGGATGCACACCCACATGATGAAATAAACCACAGATTATCAAAGGCTTTAAGAGTTTTAGAAGACTCTGGATGAGACTGTGGAGAGAAGAGGCATCAAACTGAGAATGAAACTCAAGTCCTGCAAGACAGTGTTGTAACATCTCCAGTGTGTTGTCACACAGCCACATTAAGAAACACACTTCTCTTTAAGATGCCTCAAAGACCATGGACATTCTCTGGTGGCAGGAGGTAGCAGACACTGAAGTCCTACTGAGAACAAATGCATCAGGGAGTTCTCTAATGTGCATTTGAAGTGTTTGGCCATGTGATCTAAATGTGTGGAGGCAGACTATCCCATAAGACATTTTATGATGGAATGAAGTGTGGTAAGCACTCTTGTGGGCATCAGCTTAAGGGTTATAAAGATTTTCTAGAGATAATCCTAAAAATGTGAAAAGTCCACTGATTTATGAGCTCATGATGCTCCTAATAACAACAACAACAACAAATGGCAGAAGATGATTTACAGGGGTGTAAGTACATTTGAAACAACTAGTGTCCAGCTAGCCGAAGAAAAGAGCGCCAATTTTTTTTAAAGAAAGAGCTACACTAAATTAAATCTAACTACTGTGTGGTGAAAACATTTCTTGGAGTTCATAATCATTGGAGAACTCATAATCAGAATTAATGTAGAGAGGAATTTGCTGCCATGGCCATCATGGCCATCTTCATAATAAGCAGAACAGAACAAATAGTCTCTAATCAATAGCTAGTTCAACTTTTTACACCTCAAGTTTTCCAGTTACCATTTTAAATACCTTAAGAAGCAGCAAAAAATCTAATCTCACTTCTGAATTGTCTTCCTAACAGAGTTTCTCATAACAGGCAGCACAGCATTCAAGTGGGAGACAAGAGATAGGGATTTGTTGACATCTGCTGAAGAGGTATTTGGTGGAAGTGACATGTTTTTACAGACTTGTTGCAGCAGCTATTTTTCTCTACTATCTTTGACACTTGATTTCAGATATGAGAAGAGAGTTCAGAACCTGTCTTATTCTTTGATGTAAAGCAGAAGCTCTTACCTAGTTCAGGGAGACTGGAGTCCGACTGGAAGAAAAAGCTGAATGCTTCAAACCATTTTACTCTAATCGACAGACAGATTGATGATGAGCTTAGAAGCTAAAAGGGTATATATGTGTATGATAGCCACTGAGATATTTGTGAAGCCATCTTATCCAGTGGTAGCAATGCTTCTCGATATTATATCATTGGATGCATGTTAATATTAACTTGGCTGAAGAATGCTAGAATGAACAACTTGTGCTACTCACTCATAAGTATCTGTTGCCGAAGCATGTCTTGGTAAGTCCTGCTAGATTAAATAAGATGCCGAAAGCTACTGCTCCAATGAATTTTGACAAACTAGGCATTTGGTCTGCTTCTGCAGCTGGTTCATAATAACATCTGGTACAGTATGTCCTCTCTGGGTTCCCACAGAGAGATTTCATACCATTGATTCATCTCACTGGGTTCCAGACATAACACAAACTGAAATATTAGAAAGTAGAAAACTAAACATATCATTTTTTTTAAGTTAAAAGGTAGCAAAGCATTTTATTTTCTACAATGAGTGTTCCTCGAACTACTCGAGGAGCCAGATGTTCTTTTAAATCTGACAAAAAATAACTTTGAGTTTAAATTAAAATTCCAACAAGGATTTAATTATGTCAGTTGTGATTTCTCTCATTTTCAAAAAATTACAGACCTATAAAATTTTCTGTTTTAATTGCCAGTTCTAGGGATGGATAACTCTGAACTGCTTTTCCAATTCAACTATAAATGAAATGTCAGAAACTAATAAAAAACTAATAACTATGTCAACTTTGTGATCCAACGTCATGAATTTGTCTGGATATTCAATAACCTGCACCTTTCAAGTGTTCCTTGGCAGCGATGTGCTGCAAGGTGCTAATGAGAATCAAAACACCTATACCGGGGGACCTCTGTATACTGAATAGACACCAAAGGTTTCTGAATTAGATAAAATGAAAAAGTGAGGCTTGGCTGTACTATCTTAGAGTTGACAATCATATGTATCGAGATTTTTGCCCACAGTTTTGTTTTGTTTTTATATTGGCTTACATCACATCTTGTTCTGGTCATTGTGTATGTGTCTTTTTGGCCTTTACAGTCCAATTCCTAGAAATATAAATATAAATAGGTTCTAGATTGGGCACGGACACAGAATCTTGCTGTCAAATCAGCTAAAGCACAGAGCCAGAATGTATGCTGGCCTTGTGTTTTTATGCTAGTTGTAGAAAGAAAGAGTATTTGGCATAAAATCTATTGGTAACAACTTAATTAAGCAATATTTTTGGAATGCACCTGAAGTACTGGATGATTTTATATTGCAACAACATTTTGTGACTCATGGCTGCAGGATCTTTGATCTAGAACTAGGAGCCTTCAAATTAAATTTTATTGTACCATTCCACAGCAATCAAATGCCCATTGCCATGTAAATATTACATATTTGTAGATTTACAAGTGAATTCTGTGAGTACAACATCTGTCGTGGTTTAACCCCGGTCAGCAACTAAGCACCACACAGCCGCTCGCTCACCCTTCCCCTGCCAATGGTGGGATGGGGGAGAGAATTGGAAAAAAAAAAAAAGTAAAACCCATGGGTTGAGATAAAGACAGCTTAATAGGACAGCAGATGAAGAAAAAAATTATAAAATAATATAAAAAACAAGTGATGCACACAATGCAATTGCTCACCACCTGCTGACCGATGCCCAACCCGTCCCCGAGCAGTGATCGCTGCCCCCCGGCCAACTCCCCCCAGTTTCTATACTGAGCATGATGTCATATGGTATGGAATAGCCCTTTGGCCAGTCTGGGTCAGCTGTCCTGGCTGTGCCCCCTCCCAGCTTCTTGTGCACCGGGCAGAGCATGGGAAGCTGAAAAGTCCTTGACTAGTGTAAGCACTACTTAGCAACAACTAAAACATCAGTGTGTTATCAACATTATTCTCATCCTAAATCCAAAACACAGCACTATAGCAGCTACTAGGAAGAAAATTAACTCTATCCCAGCTGAAACCAGGACAAAATCTCATCTAATCTAAAGGTTTCACAGTGATTTCCAACATTAATTCCAACTTTCTAAAGTTTAACATAGTATAACAAAGTATAACATAGTATAACAAATTATAACATAGTATAACAAGGTTTAACATAGTCTAAAGTATAACATAGATGTCAAAATATGGTCACAACTACATAGACATTGTCAAGTGACAGCAAGGTGTGGAAAGTATTCAGGACTAGTTTTTTAACCCTTACCACCACTTATTTTTCAAAATATTTGCCACTCAGTAAATTCCACTAATTGTCCCAAAATGGGAACTAAATTCATTCCAAAGCCTCTTACTGACTGTGGAGGAGGAAATGAGGAACTGTGAATATCCTTTATCGCCAAGCCAAAATACCTCATAATTCAGTGATCAGGGAACCCCTTCTAATGAATTCATATAATCAACTTCAACTTGATAAATCAAAGTATCCCATATTTTGGGAAGAGCTTTAATGCCTGGAGGACTGGGAATATATATCAACTCAGCAGCTTTTTGAATCGTTTGTTTTATCTGAGTTCTAGAATTTTGTGAAGTGGATCACTCTATTCCCCTTAAATGAGATATTAAACTCAATTAATTTCTTGAATCTACCTTGGATGTGATCCTTTTCATTCTCATTCCTCCATTTTGGTCGTGCATTTTTTTCTGGTATTCATCATCAAAACTGTTACTGGAAACTGAGGGAATGTATCTGTTTAGTTTTGGAGCTATTAACATAGACTTTTATTACTTTGTTTTATTTTATTTTATTTTATTTTATTTTATTTTATTTTATTTTATTTTATTTATTTTCTATCTTGTGTCATAGCAGTTCTGCCCCTCTGTTTTTATTTCCTTTTCATTTATGTAGCTAGAGAACTTCCTATGATTTGTATTAGTCTTCTATGAAGCTGCTTATAGACTTTTGATATTTCTTGCCTTACCCCTACAATTTCTGAATTTTGAGCTTATTTTGGCCAGTCTTTCCCCCCCACCCCCCCACCCCCCCATCCTGGTTTCAGCTGGGATACTTAAGTTTCTTCTTGGTAGGCGGTATGGTGCTGTGTTTTGAATTTAGGATGAGAACAATGTCGATAACACGCTGATGCTTTGGTTCTTGCGAAGTAGTGCTGAGTAGTGCTAAGTTGTTGCTAAGTAGTTGCTGGACAACCGAGCCCAGAGAGTGGTGGTGAATGGAGTCAAATCCAGTTGGCGGCCGGTCACGAGTGGTGTTCCCCAGGGCTCAGTACTTGGGCCGGTCCTGTTCAATATCTTCACTGATGATCTGGATGAGGGGATTGAGTGCACCCTCAGGAAGTTTGCAGATGACACCAAGTTGGGTGGAAGTGTTGATCTGCTGGAGGGTAGAAAGGCCCTACAGAGGGACCTGGACAGGCTGGATCGATGGGCTGGGGCCAACTGCATGAGATTCAACAAGGCTAAGTGCCGGGTCCTGCACTTGGGTCTCAACAACCCCATGCAACGCTACAGGCTGGGGGAGGAGTGGCTGGAGAGCTGCCTGGCAGAAAAGGACCTGGGGGTGTTGGTTGACATCCGCCTGAACATGAGCCAGCAGTGTGCCCAGGTGGCCAAGAGGGCCAATGGCATCCTGGCCTGTATCAGGAATAGTGTGGCCAGCAGGACCAGGGATGTGATAGTGCCCCTGTACTCGGCATTGGTGAGGCCGCACCTCGAGTACTGTGTTCAGTTTTGGGCCCCTCACTACAAGAAGGACATTGAGATGCTGGAGGGTGTCCAGAGAAGGGCAACAAAGCTGGTGAAGGGTCTAGAGATCAAGTCTTATGAGGAGTGGCTGAGGGAACTGGGGTTGTTTAGTCTGGAGAAGAGGAGGCTGAGGGGAGACCTTATTGCTCTCTACAACTACCTGACAGGAGGTTGCAGCGAGGTGGGGGTCGGTCTCTTCTCCCTAGTAACAAGCGATAGGATGAAACGGCCTCCAGCTGTGCCAGGGGAAGTTTAGGTTGGATATTAGGAAAAACTTCTTCACCGAAAGGGTAGTCAGGCATTGGAACAGGCTGCCCAGGGAAGTGGTTGAGTCTCCATCCCTTGCGGTATTTAAAAGAAGGGTAGACGTGGTGCTCGAGGATATGGTTTAGTGGTGGACTTGGCAGTGATAGGTTAACGGTTGGACTCGATGATCTTAAGGGTCTTTTCCAACCTTAATGATTCTATGATTCTAAGTAGCGCTCACACTGGTCAAGGACTTTTCAGCTTCCCATGCTCTGCCAGGTGCACAAGAAGCTGGGAGGGGGCACAGCCAGGACAGCTGACCCAGACTGGCCAAAGGGCTATTCCATACCATATGATGTCATGCTCAGTATATAAACTGGGGGGAGTTGGCTGGGGGGCAGAGATCGCTGCTCAGGGACGTGCTGGGCATCGGTCAGCGGGTGGTGAGCAACTGTATAGTGCATCACTTGCTTTGTATATTATTATTGTATTATTATTATTTGTCTTTATTATTATTGTTATTATTACTCTTACTACTGTTCTATTTTTATTTTACTTCAATTATGAAACTGTTCTTCTCTCAACCCACAAGTTTTCCCCTTTTGCCCTTCCAATTCCCTCCCCCATCCCACCGGTGGGGGAATGAGCGAGTGGCTGTGTGGTGCTTACTTGCTGGCTGGGGTTAAACCACGACACACCCTCTTTTCCATAATCAGATATCCTTTTTCGGGTCTTTATTCACTGGATTACATCTGAACACCACTTCCTGTAAGTTTGTTGTTCTAACTGTTTGTGATGCAAATCATGAGTAATGCTTGGATTTTTGTTTTAAAAACATTTCAGGTCTCCTGTATAGTTCCTTATCTTTTTAGTCCATTTGACTTCATTAACTATCTCCCAGAATTTCTCAGTTCACCTATCTGAAATTGAGAGCCTTCATTGCAGATCTACTTTTGCTTATCCTTCCATTTAAAGTAAAGCAACTCACAATCACTTGTTTTCCATGGCCAACTGTTTTATGATGGCCTTGACTATTTGCCCAAACAAAGTTTAAAAGACCCTCACCTCTCACGGGTTCAGTTGACTGTCAGGTGAGAGCTACCCCATCCAGGACTAACTGTCCCTATGTTATTAATAGATTGGATATGTAATGTTATAGTCTCCCATAATGACGTAAATTTGCAATAGCATTTGTCTCAAATAACATTACCAAGATCTTTGTTTATATCCAAATCTAACCTAAAAGATTCACAGAGATTTCCAACATTAATCCCAATAAACTTGCACTGTCATTCTTCATGAGAGACTGATTTTTTGACTTGATTAGATTTTTTTTTATTTATATTAGTTCTTATTAACAGTGTTTATCACTAGTGTACAGTTTGGCACCCTCATCCTTATGTTTGTCTGTTCCTCTAAATCCTACACCTATGCTTGAGTTACAGTAGCTGTTTGTTACTTCTGCCATCTCTGGTTTCATATCCTGGAGTAGCAGCTCTTAATTAATTTTTCTCCCAGGTTCCTTGTGTTCATACAATAAAGGCTTCAGGTTTTTTTTTTTTTTTTATGAATCATGCATAAAATTTCCTGAGAGCAAGTACTCTTTTCTCAGTATCTAACTAAACTAACTGAATGTATCCCACACACAATTGTTGTACACAGACTTGGCTTCTAGTTTCATTTTAACAAAAAATAGATCTTTGTCCCTTTCTCCAAATGCCAGCAGGGCATATGCTTATATTTTTTGCTCGGCAAGCTTTATTTCATTCTAAGAGTATAGTCAGGCCTATGACTGAATGATTACAATAGGAATAAAATTCAAGTGTTACTCAACACTTTTATTGAAATAAGACAGGATTACTCCTTTCAGTGCTAATTAAAATTAAAGCTGGATTGAGAAACAGACAAGTTTTTGTCCCAAGTAAAAAAAGAAAAACTCCAAAATTATTATTATCTCTGAAACTAAAATTATTTTTTTTTTCTTTGCCAAAATTAAATATAAGTGCTGGTTTGTATTTGCTGTCTTAGTGCCCTACAGCAGAATCAGGAAGCCTGGAAATTTCAGCTCAGTGGCAGCAGGCAAGGCCGCTTCAGGAAGCTCTGCCATAAAGGAAGTGAACGTGGGACCTTGAGTGCCTTTCTCTGAGGCTGGCAGCCTCCAAGGCTCTCCAGACTCACAGTACTGGAAGCCTTTGTTTGCTGGCACCTTCCACATCCTCCCCCAAAAAAATTTGCAAAGTCAGAATTGACAGTTTTCATCTTGAGAACTGTGATTTTTTAAAATGAAAGTATAATTTTCTGCTTGAAAAAAACAAACAAATTCTTCTGAGAGAAAATTCCAAAACAGCCCTAATACAAATGCCCTTCAGAAATGTCCTTTCTCTATTGGAAGTCTTAAACCTACGTTATGTTTGGAAGCAGTTCAAACCCATCACTTTGAATCACAGCTTGGGAAACAAGGACTATTTAACTTGCAGCAGTTGAAGGTTTTCATTCAGATAAGGCCTAAAAGCATTTCCCCCTCCTAGAATGATTCTCTCTGAGCCATTAACTTCCAGAGGTGACTGCCTGCAGCTGGTGAAAATTTGGGTTGCTCAGCTCATCTACCCCAAATATCACAGTACAATTAGACTTTATTTACTCTAATGATTTCCACGCAGTAACATCTGAAATAGACTTCTAGATCCATGGGAAAAGGAACAGACCTGAATGTTCAACATGGGTCTCAGCACAGGAAAGAGTTAATTATGATTTTGTTGGTGGAATAACATATATGGAAGTCTGGCTCCAAACCGTGGTACCATGCTCAAAAGCAATAGTGCTACATCCTGAATCAGCATTATCTAGCTGTGCAAGAAATTATTAGATAGTTAACAAAGTGATTGTGAAATCCTGACCACTGGAAATAACTGTCTGAAAGATTTAAAGGTCACATAAATTGTTTAATAGATACAATTTCATAATTAAAATAATATCAATAATTAAAATATTCATTGTAATAAATACAATTACAGTTGTTTAAAATGTTGCCATGATATTTACCTAAAAAGAAAAGACACAATTAAAATATATCAGACAGCAGACCAGATGCAAAAGATTTGCCTACACCATTATATATTCATTTTCTATTCCTCAAATTCCTCAAAACCTGGATAGCCTAATATCAGTAAAGCTTGCCACTCCTAGCAGTCAGCAAATAAGAGCAGCCTTCTTATGAAAAGCACCATACTGCCACTTGAATTTGTCTTTGAGACCGGGCACATCATAGCTTCAGCAACTGCACTGATCACACCAAAACATGTGGATCGCAGATTTGGCAAGACAGATTAGAAAAGAAGGGCTGCAATTGCTCACTTGATGCTTGCTCATGGAAGAAATATGTAGAGTGACTCCTCTTCAGCAGAGTGACCACTGAATTTGATGACTGGCAATGATCTGTACCTCAGAAAGAAAGTTGAGGAGATGGCATTGATGTTCCTCTCCTCACTTCCTGAGGGGGACGGGGCACATCAAAGCCTTCTCTGAGGAACATCTTATGCTGCAAGTAAAGCTCATCCACCATGGGCTGCGTTCAGCCCCTGAGGAGCTGTAGCTCTCAAATTACAGGAAAGAGCCTTTCCAGAAATGAATGTGTGTTCCTGCAACCACATTTTAAATTAATTTGTTAAAATCTACTCTGAAAAAGCTAAATGATACCCTTCCTATTTGTTGTTGGTCCTGCTTCTGCTCTTTAGGGACTCCTGATCTAACTTCATATTGCTCATCTACCAAGGCCAGCCAATACAGCAATATGTGTCTTTGTCATTTAAGCCAAACATAATGTGAGAATATGGACTGAAAACTGCAACTTTATTAAGGGGTTGGACAAATGAGTGATTATTTTGCTGACAGCCACTCTGGGTCACCAGCCAGGAATGATGAACCCTGTGGTGAATCTGATATTGGTTTGGGCAGTTTTATTTGCCTTCACAGTCATAACAGGTTAGGACAAGTGTATTAAGCAGGAGTTAAAAAGGATTAATCTGTTCCTCGACAGGCATTCCTATGTGTTTAGTTAGATTCAGATTCAACATGCTTCAGAAATTTCCTGGACCTGTTTGTGTCCACTGTATGATATTCCCAGTTGATGTCTGGGAAGTTAAAATCACCCATAAGGACAAGGGCAGCTGATCTAGAGATATCCCTTAATTCCTTGTAGAATAATTCTTCGGTGTCATTGTCCTGGCTGGGTGGTTGATAGTAAACTCCCACAACAACATCCACTTTATTTGCTTTCCCCTTAATCCTTACCCAGAGGCTCTCAACCGTGTCATCGCCAACTGTAAGCGCCATACAATCCAACCCCTCCCTTACATACAGTGCCACCCCCCTGCCTCACCTGCCCTGCCTATCCCTCCTGAAGAGCCTGTAACCATCCATCATGGTACCCCAGTCACAGGACATCCCACCAGGTTTCGCTTATGCCAATGATGTTGTAGCTCTGGGACTGGGCCAAAGCTTCTAGCTCCTCTTGTTTATTCCTCATGCTTCACACATTATATAGAGATGTTTCAAATGTGCTCCAGTGTACTCAGCACATCATGGAGGAGACTGAAGGACCTTGCTAGCACACCGTCCCTCAAACATTGGCATGCCACCCCCCCAGGCTTATCTCTAGTAAGCCTGGTTTTATCCCTTCCCCCCTTCAAATCTAGTTTAAAGCTCTTTCAATGAGCCCTGCTAACTCCTGCGCAAAGATCCTTTTCCCCCTTTGAGAAAGGTGTACCCTGTGTGTTGCAAGCAGACCTGGTGTTGTGTAGACCAATCCATGATCAAAAACCCCAAAATTCTGCCGGTGACACCAGTCTCGGAGCTAGTTATTGATCTGCTGGGTCTTCCCGTTTTTCCCCTCATCATTCCCTGCAACTGGAAGGATAGAAGAAAACACTACTTGTGCTCCTGATCCCTTAACCAGTCATCCCAAGGCCCTGAAGTGTCTCTTGATTGCCCTTGGACTTCTTATTGCAACTTCGTCGCTGCCTACATGAAAAATCAATAATGGATAATAATCCGAAGGCTGTACCAGGGTAGGAAGTTTTCTTGTAACATCTTTAACCCAGGCCCCAGGGAGGCAGCAGACTTCCCTAAGAAGTGGGTCCAGTCTGCATATTGGGCCTTCTGTTCCCCTCAGAAGAGAGTCTCCTATGACAATGACCTGTCTTTTTTTCTTTATGGAAGTGGTTTTGGCGCAGGGCGTAGGCTGACTTAACCTTGGCGACACCTCCAAGCTAGATGAACCATTGTCCTCGTCATTGTTTGGTTCCACTTGTAGAGCCTCATACCTATTGGGGGTACTGATAGATGAAAAGCTGGATATGAGCCAGAAATGTGCTCTCGCAGCCCAGAAAGCCAACCGTATCCTGGGCTGCATCAAAAGAAGCGTGGCCAGCAGGTCAAGGGAGGTGATTCTGCCCCTCTACTCTGCTCTCCTGAGACCCCACCTGGAGTACTGCATCCAGCTCTGGAGTCCTCAGTACAAAAAAGACATGGACCTGTTGGAGCAGGTCCAGAGGAGGGCCACAAAAATGATCAGAGGGCTAGAACACCTCTCCTATGAGGAAAGGCTGAGAGAGTTGGGGTTGTTCAGCCTGGAGAAGAGAAGGCTCCAGGGAGACCTTATTGCGGCCTTCCAATACTTAAAGGGGGCTTATAAGAAAGATGGGGACAGACTTTTTAGCAGGGCCAATAGTGATAGGACAAGGGGTAATGGTTTTAAACTAAAAGAGGGTAGATTCAGACTAGATATAAGGAAGACGTTTTTCACGATGAGGGTGGTAAAACACTGGAACAGGTTGCCCAGAGAGGTGGTAGATGCCCCATCCTTGGAAACATTCAAGGACAAGCTGGATGGTGCTGTGAGCAACCTGATCTAGTTGAAGATGTCCCTGCCAATTGCAGGGGGGATGGACTAGATGACCTTTAAGGGTCCCTTCCATTCCAAAGCATTCTATGATTCTATGATTATGCAAGGACACCTGGGAAGGTGGGGTAGTCACGGAGGAGACGCGCCTGCTGCGCCAGGCAGGAACTTGTCACCATTCCCCCCCTATCCCTTAAGTCACCGCGTTCAGCTGGGTGAAGAGAGGATAGGGAATTCATATCATGCATCCTGTCTGACAGATCTGTCCCAGGGAAGGTAGGGTGCAGTTCCAGTAATCTGTCTCTCTCTCAGACTCCGTTTTGCAGGGATTTTTGCTTGTGGCAGCTGGACAAATGTGCATCAATGCTGAGCACTCTGCTGTGCATGAGTCCTGTTTTCAGCAGACCATGTCTTCGGAGAACATGTTGAGGTATAATAAGACATCTTGGTATTTGGGAACTTGTTTGTGGGCCTTTTGGCCTGGAGAGGCTGCGAGCACTTTGTGCTCCTTTCAGAAAGGCACCTCTGGGCATGTCCCACCCTTGTTCTAGACATATCCCTAGGTGCTTTGGGCTTTGATAGAATGAAAGTTGATAAAATATGTCAAAGAAATAGCTAATTTTACTGGAACATTTGCAAATGTCATTTCCAGAACCAATTAAAGCTCCAAGTAAACTTTAGGGTTAATATTTCATAGCTTTGTACAATCTCTGATGTTCATAGCTTCCTCAAACCAATTCTTTTTAGAAACTTAAATGGTCAGAACTTTAATTCAAGAATTTCAGAGGCAGAAACATTAACTTCTCCAAACTCCCAGTCCACCAGACAACTGGAACTGCCTAGTGCTATTCAGTTCTGGATCAGTAGGAGTAAAGCCTTTGTTTTTAAATGTGGGCCATGTATATATGAAAATGCCCTTGAGCCTTCAGGCAAAATGTTTGAGCAAAGATCTAAGTGACTGAATGTTAGAGCAAATGCCTCAAATTAAATACATAATCTTTATGAGAGTCCTCAGGCTGTCGTGAATCAAACCCCATGTTCTAATGGAAAAAGACCTGCAGGTGCTGTGGGATACCTCTCGTTCATGCAATGTCTTAGAGCAAAAATATCTAATAACTCTGGCAGCCAGAATGGCTGGTTCCCTACATGATGTACTGGACATTGTGGTATAAGTGAAGCTGGTGTAACTTTAAACAACCGCGAGGCCCCTGGAGGCCATCTGGAATCCAAGTGGGAAAGGACTGGGAAGCTGAAAGATACATTTCCTTCTAATCCTCTTCAGTCCCCCTCTCTGAGGAAAGTATGATGTGCCAAGGTGGGTGTGATAACATGACTGAGGCCATCACCATAACCATGCCTACTATGAGTGTCTCATTGGTCAAAACTGAGTCTGACCTTTTCTCAGGGATTCTGCAGCTGTTGAAGACTTTTAGCTGCATAGGATAGTTTACAGTGTACTTACAGTACACCAGATGCATCTTGATTTTTCTTATGTTATCATGGGTCTCAAAAATACACTTCAATTACTTATCTGTACTGTACTTATACTGTACTCTGCACCTATATTTCCCTTTCTTTAAATTTGACTGCAGACACTTTCAAAGTTACAGCTCTAAACGAAGTGAGAGGTGCACATTCCAGAGACTCCAGCCGAGCCCTAAAAAATATAATGTTATTTTATACAAATAAAGAGAGAACTGGAGTTTTCTGCTATGAATTTCACGAAGGCAGAGCAGATATTTTTGTCAAAAATGTAGGCTCTTGGAAAGTATATGATCTCTTATTTTAAATGTAATCAAAAGTCTTGTTTTAATGTCACTTGTGCTTGTGTAAATCAGGAACAATTCACTTGCAAATGATGTAGTAGTTCTGGTGTAATTTCATGCAAGACAGATCATTATCAGCTGCAATTTACTGCACACGCTCTTGTTTAAATGTGGGTATCTCAAGAAGCACAATTTCTCTGAGTACAGGATGCTTTTTCTTAACCTTCTCACTCCTTTTCCAGTGCATTGAAACTTTTTCAAATTAATTACTTTGGAGGTAAAATTTGTAATTGTTATTTTTCAATGCAAATATGCTAAATTTCCCCAAATTTGAAAAAAAAAAAAAAGCCCAAACCATCGGAGCTGAGTTATAAAAATATATCTTATGCTGTAGGATTCAAGTCACATAATTTGATCCAGATGTGGGTCTAAAACATCCTCAATCCAGACTCAGGAAACACTAAAATTTAAGACTGGTTCCACAGTGTTTACTTGGCCAAATTGTACACGTTATTTTCTATTCCTGGTTTCCTTATTAAATGGAAACCTTAATGTATCATTTTGTTATTTATGGTCTACCATAAAAACTACAGGTTATACAATGTGAAGAGTTAAAACTGAGGAAGTTAAAGCTTAGTATTTGGCTTTCCTGACTTTTGAGTGCATGCTGCTTTATTTGTGTTAGCTTGCGTGTATTTTCTTATGTAAATTTACTTGCTTTATGGAAATTGTAAGAGCTGCAAGGCCACTTTTGGCTCTCCTAAAGCTGTTACTCTGTTACCTCCTTGTTCTTCAGAAGTGATTTCATGTGTGTTTGTGGCACATCCCAGATTTGAATTCTGACCAAATGGTTAAATTAAAATAACAGTGATTATTCTAATTTACTAGTATGAAACCTGTTATCAGGACGAGGGGAAAGCTGTTATTCAGTTTAAGCCATTGCTTGGTTTAAATCTCAGTCTTGATGTTGTAATAGATGTGAAAGGACTTTTACATGCAATCCTGTTCTTGCTACATGTATTACTCCATCACTGAATTTACACAAGGATGTTTTAGTGCGAGGGCCCCAGCGAAGCAATGCTGTGCGCTCCCTCTGCTGGCAGCGACGCTCAGTTTGTGTTTCACCTGGTGAGCAGCCAGGTCAGGACTCCCCATGCTTCCTCCTGCTTTGCTCTTACTTTTCCTCTTGCACTAGCACTTGTTCTCATTCCAGCCCCTCCGAGGTCGTTCGGGCAGAAGAGAGAAAGGGAGAGCAAGAGGAAGGGGGGAGGAAGGAAAGAAGGAGAAGGAAAAGGAAGGGGAAGAGGATGAAAGGAAGGAAGGAAGAGAGGGGAGGGAAGAAGAGAGAGAAAGAGAGAGGAAGAAAGAGAGAGAGGGGAGAGAGAGAAAGAAAGGAAGGAAGGAAGAAAAAGGAAGCAAGGAAGGAAGAAAAAGGAAGCAAGAAAATATTTTTTCCATCTAGTGCAAAGGAGGTGGAGAGGTGGGAATAAATGGCTGGTGGGAGAAGAGAGGAAGCAAGATTGCTTCTTTTGACAGCAGTTTACAGTTAGATCAGTTTAGTTGTAACATCAAGCTACATCAAGTTGTGTGACCAAACTGCAAATGAAAGGTCTGCTTTAGATATTTAGTAATTTAATTCATTCATTCCTGTTTTTTTCTGCTACATGTATAACTCCAAAACAACAGGACATATTATTTATCAGAGAACATCTCCCGTTTTGTGATTCTATTGCATTCCTGTCTCTGAGCACTAACACAAGGTGAATGGAAACAGAAAACCAAAAGGCAAGGGGGATAGAAACTGCAAGAAAAATTGTCCCTGAAAAAAATATTCCTGCTTTTAAACTGGACTGGTTTTGGTAGGATTCCTGTTTGTGCTTCACTCTTGATTGATTCAATTTAACATTCTTGAACTATGGGTGCAGTTCTAACATGCAGACTTAACAAAATTACTGGTTTGCCCTCTCCATGACTCTATTCCTGTTTCTTTCCTCATCACTCCTTCGCTTGGGGAGAAACAAAAGAGATTGACCTTTCCTATCTGTATCCATTGGCATTTGTTCTTTTCTCTTCTGGCTCATCTTGTTGTTGCCATCCCTTAGCTCCTCTCTTATGCATCTAGCTGCCATTCCTCTCTCTGGGATTAATTGCTAAACTGATATTAAAATTAGTAAGGTGTTTCCACAGCAGAATGTGAACCATAGAGAAAAGAAAATGAAGGCTAGCAGGAATGAAATTAAGCGCTGTGAAAAACAGACATTAATTATAGTACCATTACAATGCTTCTTATGTTATACAGTGATTTATGTTGTTATTCTGGTTTTATGTTCTGTCCAATGTAATGCAAAACATATTGCTGACAGATACCCATTTTGTTGTTATTTTAAGCAGGCCTAAGATTTGTATCCTCTTACAGTTCACATAGTTACATTTTATGCCAGTGCTGCAGGAATGGAAAAGAGATCTTGTGGAGGACAGCTCTATAGTGAGCTTTCCTAGAAACTTTTCTTTTTTTCTGAGACTCTTCTAACCTACATACCTTACAGGTATGCCTGGAAATCAACATAGTGAACCTGAGTCATGTACTTGATTAGGTGGCCAAAAATGATTCTTAAGCTAGTCTATATAGAAAAAGAAAAGTTAGGAGGAATCAACCAGAGCTAATGCACAAAATACAAATGGATTTACCCATTAGTTAGTTGTGACCTCTTACAGACGTAAAGGAGCTTTAATTCTTTGTGAATAGGATTAGCTTAAAATGAAATAAAACCACCGGGCCCCTGAATGTGACAGTCTAAAGGGAACAGGAGTTTAATGCACTTGTGCATTAAATTCATAAATTTAATTGATTTACCCTATATTTCTTAAGAGTCCTTGTTTAGACAAGCCCTTTATGATGTTTAGTGCATACATAATACAAACCATCCTTAAGTTTTGTGTGGCTTCTGAATTATTAACTGAACTATAACTAGTGTTGCATTGGAATGTGATGTCTTGATTCCTTGTAGTGCCAGCTTGTGAAACTATGTGGGAAAAAGAGGAAAGCAGTCAAAATTTTATATCCTAAGAGTCTTCTGGCACTTGTCTTTTGCCAAGGCTGATTCACATCAAGTTGATGACTTTTTTTATTAGTATCCAACAGTTATCGCTCAGTTAACAGAGTTCATCTTCCCAAACAAACTTGCCTACAGGCCTGGGTTAGCAAGGCTATTCCTGTTTTTGAGATGCTGACCCTACTCAGGTTTATGTAGTAGCCATGGCAAGCAAAGGAATGTGTCCTACACTTAGAAGAGACTCTTCCTAACATCTTAAATCTAGTATATTGAGAGGGCTAAGTCCATGCCTGATCTGAAATATTTCTGTGGGTATGTACCAGGATTGGATTAGACCCAGGAAGTAATAATTTCCCTTAAGTCTGTATGAATACGTGTGCATGTGTATGTGTACACACACACATACACATAAAATATACATTTAATTGATATGGGATCTGTTAGCTAAATATTTGTTGATTGCTTTTGCCAAAGCTATATGAATGAGAATTGCATTTGACTTTGTATTAAAAATACTTCTGGTGGAGAAAAAGTCTGTGGAATCTCAGAAGAAGAAACCATTCTGTCCCTCAGAGACTCTACATTACTTATTGCAGAGTTAAAAGTAATGGGGAACCAGCAGAGAAGCTCTCTTCTCTGCTACCTAGCCTTTGTTCAACCAGGTTTCAACACTTGCCTATTTTAATTGTTTCCTATAGTCAAAGTTTACAACACATTAAGAGGTTACCTCCTCCCTGTAATCTAAACAATGAGCAATTGTGTACCATATGCTCTAACCCAAATAAATCAAAGGTTCTTAGAGATTACTTTTTAAGAAAATTTGTACTAGTTGTCTCAGCATTTCCTCTCTACTCTCAAATCTGTATAAATCCAAACCCCTGTGAATGGCTTGGCTTAAGAATGGCTTATTGCAGGTTTGTTTTTTTGTTTGTTTGTTTGTTCCAAATCAGTTTGGATTAAACTAAAAGAAAGAATGATCCACGTCTTTCTGCAGCAACATAATAACATTATGTCTTCAGCAATACAGAAAGTTTAATGAGAATCTAAGTTCCTTGACACTGGCTAGTACAAGATACAGAAATGATATGACCAAAGACCTTGTGTATAAATTTAATGATGAATTTACAGGTTTAAAGCGATAATTTAGGTGGTGTCTCTGAAGTATTTTGTGCTTCATTAAAGAATCTATTTATAGTGATTGGACACTTCTCCAAGCAAAAGCTGACTTTCTGTAAGAAGGTGCACTATGCAATCTTGTTTGCTGAAAGTTATAGCTACATCGGTTTATACCAGACATATGCATTACTCTGGAACCATATAGAGCTTTAAAGGAAGATAGGAGAGGAAACCAAGGTCCTAGGAGCCTCGATTTCACAAATGGAGCAATGAAAAATAAAATAAATTTAAACAGAAGGGTATTGAAATAATTTAAAAAGTGCATTCAACTACTCTCTTTAATGCTTGGTTTGGATGACAAGGAATTTGTCTTTCTCAAGAAATAATAGTTTGACTGTTGACCTACTCCACTTGATTCCATTTCACATTCCAGAAGGAAATGATAAATGTAATTGGAAAATAATTTGAGATTCTAGATTGGCCTTGTGGGATATCTGATCTGTTGCTTAATTTAACCAAAGTTACATTCAAATGTTTAAAATCTGAGTATCTTTTACTCTTTCACATGCTAAGGAGGTGATGCAGTATCTGTAAAAATGGTCAGCTGTCTAGAGATGGCAAAGGTAATTTCATATATGTTTGCAGCACTTATGGAAGGAAAGTTTTCAATTTCTGTTGGAAGATGTAAGAAACAGAGGCATAAGCAAACATGCATTAACTACTTTGTTCCATATTGGATTTAATGCAAACTACAGTCGCATTCTCTCCTGTTTCAAATATTAGCCCTCATATGGATGTGCAATTTTTCTAAGCTATAAAGATTGCCTTCTGAATGCATTTGGCTCAGGCATATACAAGGGAAAAGGAGGGGTCAGAATGACATCCCATGTAGGATGGTGCTAATGTGTAGGGAATCAAGCTGCACCAACCTCCCTGCCATAACCAGTTGATGACCCATCAAAATGCCAATATTCTACCTTTAACTAGACCCCAGCTATGATTCAGAAACATGGAGTAAGCCTTTATAGAGACAGGACTTATGTTATGCCACAAACTCTATGAAATACAGATATGGCTATGCTCAAAACTCACTCATGTCCGAGTGATGAATCCTTTCCTCAGCCAGCCTTCCTAGTACTCTGCCTAATATTGTCCAGACACTAGTATTTTGTGCCAAATTAGCAAACCATGAATGTAGCTGTCCACTCTACACCAATCTCATGACACCAGATAACATTTTAATTAATGAAACTACTGCTAAATATCACTGATATACCTTCTATGATACATAAGAATTTTTTTTGCAGGGTTTATTACATCAGATATGGCTCTATTATATAATTCTTACTACCGAGTAGACAGAGCACAGATTCATGCCGGCTTGGATAGAAGAAATTATGTTAGAAACAGTTGGCCAAGCATCATAAAAACTAGTTGTATCAACACAAGAAAAAATATCTGTTTTAGGTTGAATGATGAAAAATTTTTGTAGGACTCTCTTTTTTGCCTGCAGAAAGACTTTAAATATGAATTGTACTTCTGGAAACCATTTTAACCAGCAGTTCAACTGAATGTTATTGGGGCAGTCAACAAACCATGTAATTTCCCAGAATAATAGTTGGCTATTTTCTGAACTGTAGACATTCATGGCATGTTGGTGAATCCTTGAAAAATGGACATTTGCAGTGGCAGATGAAGTTTTGTCAAAATAACCATAGCATATGGTAGAGTTTCAGTATTTCTAGATGAATTTTCTTTTTATATTTGGTTTATGAGAAGAAACTATAGTTTGAACAGCTGTGCTAAAATTCTGAGAAATTATTTTTGAAGGTAAATTGACAGCAACTTTGCACTGGATATCAGTTGGGTCTAACATATGAATTAAATAAAAATAATAGCTGAACTGAAAATTACATTGGATCACAGTTCAGTTTGTCTTTGAAGCAATCCTATGTATTACTTCTTTGAATTCTACAAAATCTTTTATTTAGTCTAGTTATAGAATATGAATCTTGTATATGCCTCAGACAACATATTAGCTACTAGTTATGATTCTTGTCAGCATTCACAGAGAAATTGTTCTTCAGACACTGTGTCATGAAATTTCTCATTTCTTACCTTTGAAGTTACAAGCTTTCTGCATGAAATGTTCCTATTTCCTTCATTTCCTTTCAGCAGATTTAGCTGCTGGGCATTGCCTGCAGTCAGTGTTTTTTTTTTAATTCTGGGGTGTTCATTCATAGATCTATTACCCTAAAGCTTCTTGACTTGCATCCCCAGAGCAAGCTAGAAGTAGCCTTCCCATTTTTAGTGTATTGGTATCCAGTCACCACCGACATGATCAAGTGTAGTAGCACCAGATGCTGAGGACATCAACTGGTTGCCAACATGACATCAACAGGAGTTTCAGCAGTACCATAAACTTTTACAGTCAGTTTTCTTGTGTGAGGTTCTTAAAATCTTTCTGTTTGCAATTGTATTGTACTGCGTCAATGGAGGCTTTTCTATTTGATGAATAGGGTGTAAAAATGCTTTCCACATGAGGGTATGCACTGTTACAATAGGCAGTCAAAAGATGCCTTTCTTATGCCATTATTTCAACACTGAAATACTTAGCTAGACTCCACCCATGGTACATGGTACATGTCTTCATAGTCTCGCAGTAATTAATTCTGTGCAGACAATGCACTCTTCTGGTCATGGAGATGATTTTTAAGCCAAGAACATTTCCTATTAACAATATCTGGATAAGCTCATAAACTAAACCTGAGTAGCTTCTTGAGAAAGTAAATGTAACTGATTCAGCTGTACAAGTATTCGCTATAATACTGAACAATTATCTGAGCAAGCTGAACCATACATGGCTGTCTCCTGATCATGTCACAGAGGTCAATATTTAGAGGCCTGGATCTGAGGAGATTCTTTTTCCTGTTACTCCCTGCCTCCAATATAAGGTGTCCATGCAGTTTGGGATGAGATTGTGTTCACTACAATGTACTATGCAGTGACAGTTTTGTTGAACAATCATCTAAAGGTGTCAAGGAAGCAAGGTATGCAGAGGTAATGCTAAGTGGACTCATTACTGGAAAGTGAAGATGACCTTTTGGGCTCTCTGTTCGTTCATACATACATAATCTAGTGGTAGGTCAACTCTCTCCTGGGAGAGAAGGTAACATTTGCATCTTGAGTTCCAAGTCCTAATGTGTGGATGAGTACTATGAGATAGATTACATAGAGGAAAGACAAAGAGAAGTGTAGTTTCCCTTTCTGTGTACTGGAAGGACAAAATGGAACTTGAGTTATGGAATTTTTTTGTTTGTTTTACTATAGTTGATCGTTTCTTCAATGGGCATAGCTCTGCTTCAGTGAAATAGGTACTTATAGTATATAGTACTGGCTATGTCTGTGTCTTCAGCCCTGCATCACTCCTATACTCTGAAAGGTATGTTACACACCTTGCGTTGACAAGCAAATATCTCCATATATGGAAAATCTGAGTCCCAACCTTTAGCTCCAGCTCTGCAGGAATACTGCACTACCACTCAAGTTCAGAGTCCTTGCATTACTTGTTACATGGGAGGGGTATAAAAATCAACCTGAATTCAAGTTCTAAGCAAGAAAGTCTCACATACTAGTAACATGAAAAGCACTACTGGTAGCCAAGTTTTTATAAACACTTGTACTATGAGCATTTTTTTGCCTCGTCTTCCTCACAAACTATTAAAAGGACCCAAACTCCCAACTTTACTGTCAGAGAAAATGCTGACACCTTTAGGTCAGTTTTTTCTCTAGCTTTACATCTCTTAATGATTATTTTCTCCTCATCTTCCTAGCCAAAGAAGAACCTAAAGAATGCAAAGGTTATATCTACTTACAAAACCTTCTCTCTACATAGCCATAATATCTCTTATGGCAAGCAATATGTTATTACACTGGCCCAGAAATGCACTGAAGTAAGCATGGAAACTTTCCTGTTGAGGCACTTGAGACTCTGAGATCTCAAGTGACCTCCGAGACTACAGTTCAAAAATAATCTAATGCATGATGCAAGAACTAGGAGCAACAGAGTAATTTCATGAAAATTTAGTTAGAAAGTCTTCAGAAATAACTGCTTCTGAAAGCTATGGAATACTTTATGGAAGATTTTTTTCCTGTTGCTTTATGGAGACAACATTACCTAACTAAGCACATGAACTGAAGTTATTAACAGCATTATTATTGTTGTTAGTTGTGTGAATAGGCTTAGGGGATAATTAGCTACATGTTCAGGATGTAAATTAAAAGTGCTTGAAAACTGACTGTGAGCTCAAGAGCTGGATGTCATGTTCATGTAGACAAAACCTAAATGATATGGATATGCAAAGATGTAAAGGATAAAGAAGCATGGATCAAACAATAGACTTGACATGAATGATGTTTGGTGTGCCCTTTTCCTCCGTACTGCAGCAGTTCTTACATCTTGCTTTGCTTCCTATTGCGAGCTGACAAGAAACAGACATTCTCTGTCTTCAAATGGCAGATGGACCGAGGCACTAAATATCTGCTGCCTTGACTTTCCTCTGTTTGTTTGAAATGGGCCATCTCTTTATTTTCACTGTGTACTTTGTAGTGTCCTGCAGAATGTGAGATTTTCTATCAACAAAATAAAAATAAGCCTGATTTAGGGCTGAGTTTAAATAAACAACAAAAGTGATAGTTGTCTGTAGCATTGCACTTGCTTGCACAGGGGCTGATTTTTTTATTATATCAAGGCTTTGAAAAAGACAGGCAGTGCTTTAAGTTAAATGACCATAGGTAAGGAAATCTGAAATGTTGAAGTTATGTTCTATGTTTTTCTAGAAATAAAGCAAACAAATAAAGCAACCAAACCAAAGGTCACATCTCTGCCCTGAATTTTTATACTCACTCTAGTTACAACTAAGATTATGATGATGAAAAAAGTGAGCAAAAATCACCTCCTTTTTTCCTGTTTTTATTACTCTGTGTTGATGGCCTTTACTTAAATAAGATAGCTTTGATCGCATTGTGAGCTCACAAGGGAGATCTGAGTCAATGTCAGTCTATTTTCCCCTGTTCATACACTTCAGCGTCAGTCACATTTATTTTTTTTTAAAAACACTTTTAAACTCCAATAGAGAAGTAAGGAACTCTGAAGCCATATTAAAATAAATAAAGGTTCAGAACATACTATTTAATATGCATCCTGTCAGAAAATGTATTTTGTTTTAAATGCACCACTTTATGAAAATGACAATTGATCATGTGGCTTCATGTTTGGGTGGGATGAGTTGCCTCAATACATATCTCAAAGAGAACAGGAGGACTTCTCCACTTTATCTTGCTACAGAAGTAGAAGCAAGTGTATTCAAATCTCAGTCACTAGTGAGATCCTTGGACTGATGGTTGATCAGGAGAACAGATATTTAGAATATAATTTTAGCTGACAAAAAAGGACACAGTTACTGAAAGTCAGAAAGCAAACGGCATGTTAGAGGCAATAGAAGCAACTGAAGAATATAGTCATCAGTTCCACAGTTGCTTCTTTTGTTATTATTTCCCATTCACTGATATTTTTTTATTTTTTAAAAACAAATTTATTTTCTATTTAGCAATCATGTACATTTGTTATGAATAAAGAGCCAAAGAGGAACTGCTGCATTTAAAACCAGTCTCAAACTCCAGTTACTCCCAACTCATGCTCATGATTCATTTATGGATTCTTACACATGCATTTGTAACTGGTGGCTCATAAATCCCTTTTATTACCCTGCATGGTAGGGCTACCAATGGGAAGATGGATATTGCCTTAAGTGGAATCTGATGAAAAGTGGAATGACTTCTTACATTCATATCACCGCTTTTCAGTGTGAAAGTTATAGATGATCGTGAACTCAAGAGGATGATCAGGAAAGCATAGGTCAAAACCAAACCAATAGCACATTTCTGCATCTGCATAATAAAAGCCAACATTCACCCTGCTAGGCTGTATATAGAAAAAGGAGTGTTTCTATTGAAACATGAACCATATGTTTTTAGCCTACTATACATTCACCCTTCAGTTGTGAAGTAGCCAGAAAGAGCCACTTCACTAGGGACTAAATCATGCAGGGTACTGAGAAGGACTAAACAGAGGAGGTTCATTCAGTAAAACAACCAAGCAAAGCTTTAAAATGATGTATAATTTAATAAAATTTATACAATTTACTATCTTTGTTCCCCATCACAACAGTGCCTATCTTGTCTGTGATGATTCTTGTATAGCTGGCTCTTTAATGCAGAGTAAACCTGTGAAAGCCAGGGTATTATCTTGTTTTCTTGCTGTTAACTTGATCTGTTGGAAGTACCTTAACCTGAAAATGAACACGTTTGAATGCATACCAGGCATATGAATAAAATCTATAGGGACTGTAATGAAAGACAGGTCACACTGCTGCCAGATTTTCTTCAAGCTGCTCGGGAATGGAATTACTAAAATTCGTTATTTGGGAATATATGCTGTAATGGTTATGTTAGGGATCTCCTGGCTCCATGGGAAACATGGAGCCATCCCAAACAACTTTAAGGTTAACTTCTGCCAGTGGAAGCATTCTACATTTTATTTTCAACTTGCAAATGAAGAGCAAGATCCTGAAGGAGTAGAGAGTCAGCTACTGCTTTCGTACGGTGTACAATTTTGCATGGCTCTAGTCCTCTTGGAAGCCTCTGCATATTGCCATGTAAAGTTTTAAAAACAACGGGAATAATTTTATGTTCTGCTTATCACCTTGTCTTCATATATGTTTTCTTTCTAGCTGAATGCTTAAGACAGGTTTTCTTATCTTAATTTTTCACTTATATCTAACATTATATTACAAAACACACAAATTATGAATTATGTGCAAGGATGAATTAAATAAAAAGCATATATATCCAGCATTATCTTTAGCTTGTCTCAAGCATCAGAAACTAAGTGAAATTGAGGGGATGCCAACATAATTCAAACAGCCTCATGTTGAAATATGTTGAGTTGGGGTGTCCTTGGGATGTCATGCAGAAATATTATCTTGTATCCAGCAGTGTTATAGCTATATTATGTAGTGCTCCAACTGAGCTAATCGTCCCAGGAGGAATGCCATAATGATGTGACAAAAATATTTATGAATCTGGAGTTAGCTCAGGCATCTCTTCATTATGCTGTGTTGTAAGATGTAGACATAACCTTCATGGCTCATGATATGCAGGAAGTCAGATTAGATAGGTGACCTGGAGGTCAGCTTCGGCCCTCAGTTCTATTACTCTATCTACATATCAGAACAAACCATAAACATTTTAGAAGAAGCAGTAAAATAGCTCCATTAAACACCACATTAAGGGAACAAATTTCCACATGAGCCTAGACAAAAAAAAAAAGAAAAAAAAGCAAGGCATTCAAAGTTTTGTGTTTAGATAAGGTCAGAAAAAGAGAGGAAAAAGACCTCAAGATGCTAACAAATTATTTTTTTCTAAGGTTAATAAAGAGACTGAGATCATTAATCTGGTGAAAACATTGCTGCAAGGAAAGGGAAAAATACCCAGAAATCTTACAGCACAATTGCACTTTCCTATGTTTTGTTGCTGCCTGTGTTCTGTTCTCTTCTACTGTATTCCATATGGTATCGCCCTACTATTTGAACACCTTCCAGTAATGCATTAAGCAACATAAGTAATATCTGCCACAATGTTCATTCTCACATCTCCTCCCCAGTGGCAGATGCACAAGAAATGTTTTGTTTTGGGTTCTTTTCAGTGATAGATTAATGTTGCTGCATGGTAGAGGCAAAAAATAAATGCTGAGGAAATTACTTTAGAGCAGAAAATAGCAAGCTAGTTCTTCATCCCTGGGAAACGCATTGCTTAGTGTTGGATCAGCCCCTGAAAATGCCTTCCCTTACACAGACAATCATTAGGCTTTTCCTAGCAAGTGTCATTGCCTCAGGAGCAGGAAGTTATTAAAGGAAGCCTGGAGCTTTAGGTGATAATGCTAATATACTGGCTTTGGGTTATTGAACTCTTCCAAATTTGATGAGTTGATATCTTTACTGTACAGAATGAGATGCAGGTTTGAGTTGTTTACAGTAGCCAGTATTACTAAAAGGACAATCTGTAATGTTTTATACCAGTTGGTGTTCACTTCCTAGACACTTAATGCTTCATGTTCAACTAAAAGGTGATGAGAGTTTGAATAATTGAGGCTAAATCATCATCTGCCAGTATACGACAGAATTATTTGGACAGTGACACTCCAGAAAGCACAGACTGGGGATAATATATTGGGTAAGAGCTTTGTGTCAATAAGGAATACATGACCAGTCCCAAACTCTGGATTGAATTGATCAGTTTTGGGTACAAATACCTTCAACTAAATAAGACTGTAAATTTTATAAAGGCTTTTCTTTGCCAAAGCATTGCCCAAGACCAGCAGCCATTCATCTGGCAGCTGATCTAAGCCACTATGTTACTAAGGATTGGTCATGATAAGTATTCCTCTATCTATCTGGCTTATGTCCTTTTCTGATACTGAATATCACTAATTTTGCTTTCCTTTTAGAATTATTTTGAATCATAGAATCATAGAATGCTTTGGGATGGAAGTGACCTTTAAAGGTCATCTAGTCCAACCCCCCTGCAATTGGCAGGGACATCTTCAACTAGATCAGGTTACTCAGAGCCTCATCTAGCCTGTCTTTGAATGTTTCCAGGGATGGGGCATCTACCACCTCTCTGGGCAACCTGTTCCAGTGTTTTACCACCCTCATCGTGAAAAATGTCTTCCTTATATCTAGTCTGAATCTACCCTCTTTTAGTTTAAAACCATTACCCCTTGTCCTATCACTATTGGCCCTGCTAAAAACTGTCCTCATCTTTCTTCTAAGTCCCCTTTAAGTACTGGAAGGCTTCAATAAGGTCTCCCTGGAGCCTTCTCTTCTCCAGGCTGAACAACCCCAACTCTCTCAGCCTTTCCTCATAGGAGAGGTGTTCTAGCCCTCTGATCATTTTTGTGGCCCTCCTCTGGACCTGCTTTATGTAAGCAGGCAAGCATATGCATGCAGCTATAATATGTTTGTTTTCACAGCTTACTGCATTTTTGTCTGAACAAAATTTCACTTTTTGTGCAGACAGGCAGTCTTGTAAAAGCTGTCTGTATGAAACTGTGTGCTTCTCTAAAAATAATAAACAATTCCCAGCACTGCTTTTCTCTTGCCCTTCAAAAATAACTGGTTCTTTATTTAGCTGTGACTGTCTCTTTTTTTTTTTCAGCTCTGAGTCCTGTTTTTCTTCCTGATTTATGACAATAATACTTTTATGGTTTCCTTTTTCCTTCTGTCAAGGTGATCTGTTGAGATTTGAAAGAAACAAAGGTGCTTCTAGACTTTCCATGACTAGATCACAGGAAAAAAAGACCACTGAAGAACTTAAACTGTACCATCAATGGAAAAAAAAAACAACAAAACCAAACCCAAACAACTTAACATCTGTCGCTACAGCAAAGGGGATTGCATTAGGTAACACAGATCTGCACACTTAGAGCGGGATGAGAGATGGATGAAACACTCTTCTGCATAGCATGGGGGATACCTGGTTCTTACTGCAAGAAAGTCTCCCACAAGGAAATTCATCTAGTTGCCGTTTCTGGAATGCCAATATCTGTTCTCTGCCTTGCTTCCACTCATTATTGGAGAATGGTGCTTCCTCTTGCTTCTCGTGAATCTTTAGCCCCATTGTACAACAATCATTAAGGATGTTGAATCAAGCCATGCATAGCATATTGCATAACACTTAAACAAAAAAAAGTGCCTCAAGCAAAAAAAATGTATTGCATATATTGTATTGTTTCCCTAATTGTATGTTATGTTAAAACATAAATGTCCTATGATACATTCATGAAATACAAATGCATGTAGAAACAATTTGTTTTTTATAGAGTCCTCCACAGAATTGAAGGAAAACTATATTCACATCAGGGGTGCCATAGTGCAATGAGCTAAGTTCAATTAAACTTAAATTGAGCCCATTCTATCACTGTGCATGTAAACTCAGGAAACAAATCAAGTAGGGACTACTTTTGCTGGCTTTGAACAGTATACTCTTAGCATCCAAGATGAAGAACACTTAACTTCTGTTAAAACAGAAGCGATTCCCAGATGCTTACTGCTAACTGGCTGTTCAAAAAACTCAGTCTATCTGTAGCACAAGCCAACAGAGTAGAGAAGGCTGGATGGCCAGTTTTATCAATTTTTCCACAGTAAAATGATGGACCTTTAAATATCTTACTACATTTAGATCTGATGATCCTACCTCTTGGTATTCTGGAACAAATCAAACGTGAAAAATAACAGTATTGTTTTCCTTGATAACCAAAAATACTGAGATAAAGACTGACATCTTGGATTTATTTGGTATTGTATTTTTTTTGAATACTGCATTTGTCTTTCTTTTCTCTTTGTACTTCCTTTCTTCATAATGTTTTACTAATTGCAGAGCATTTATGTTCCTTTCCCAAGAACTAACGAACATGGGAATTTATCATTATGAGCTGAAGCCCAGGTGAAAACACTTAAGTAGGTGATCACACTTTCAAAAATGTCAGCTTTAATAGCAGATGCTGGGATCTCAGCCCTTTGTAAAATCAGGTCTAATATACAGCTGCTTTACTGTAGACTTAGAAGCCCAAATTTAGATACTCAGCTCTCAAAATCTTCACTAGTTTTCCTTTCATGTTTTTGTTTTTATAAGTTTATCGCAATATGTCTCTTGGTTTTCCAGTTCTTTTGAAAGTATTGGAAAAAATATGATATGAGTCCAATACTAATTGTTTTCATCTTGGAATATTACTCATCTTTTCAAAGAAAAGCATCATTTGTAGGCAACATTGTGTTCCTTATTTGCAAAAAGTTGTTTGTTGGCTGCATCTCACTCCCATATATACATGCCAAGGATGAGTAACTGTATGCATCCAAGTGTATTATTTGTTTATACCATGTGTGCAAATTGTACAGAATTAATGTACTGAATGAGTGCATTTCTTTTCTTCTCATCTTGTAATTTCCTCAAAACATCCATATTCCCTCCTCAGTGCTCTTCTAGCAAAGATTTTGAGAGTTCACAGATAAGTAGATGAGTAGAAAAATGTAATTAGGTACTTGATTTCCTGTCTATGAATTTCTGTAAGTGAGAACTCTTTTCTTATCTTCCCTCTTATCTTTTTCCTGGATAGGAGAGAGAAATTCAGATATTTCAAATAAAGTAAAATCTAAGTTTTATATGCCTCACATGAAAGCATAACTGCTTGATTTGGGATTTTGTCCTAGGTTTCCATGTGATTTTGTTAAATATAGAAAATACACATTGTTGCTTTCTTCTATATGGAACTGAATTATTTGCTAGGCATTTTATTTAGATCAGCCTTTTTAAAAAAAGAAAGATATCCAAGATCAGAATCAGAACATATTATGTCTGTGTACTCAATAAAGCTGTTGAATCTCCTTACTCCACTCTTCTGAGAAGTATCCATAGCTGGAAATGAAAAAGCAGAAGGAAAACAGAGGCCAAGAATAGCAGACCTCCCACTGGGATCACAGTCTTCGTCTCATTCTTTCCATTACAATGATTTGGAATGGCAACAGAGCCCATTATGTATCATTGCATGTGACTGGATAGTCCCTGGAAAGATGGTCAAATACACATTTACTATTAGAACTAATAATTTCTTTTGTATATTAAGTATATTTCTGAAGGATAGAGTGATACTAAAATGTTCTCAAGCTTTTAATAAATATTTCTAACTGAAAGATTTCTTCTTTATATAAATGCTACTGATGAAAAATGGAATTTCAATTTCAAAATAATATTACAGTGCCTTTTTGAAATTGGCTGTCCAGTGTACTATTTTTAAGGCAGCTCTAGTGGCCATATAATGACTAATAAAAATAACCCGCAACACAAAAATTGGCAACAAGAGTAATTTTTCTTACATGAATTGGAACCACTATCTAGTAGCAGCAACTGGAAATGATGCTTCTGTAGATATTGAGTATTCTGAGAAACGTTTGTGTGTGTACCAGTTCAAGTAACTAAAATACATACCCTCTGTTTTTAATGAAAACCAACCACTTACTTATTTTTTTATTGAGATGCTCTCATATATAACTTCGAAAATGGCTATTTTGCATACTGTGAATAACATTTGTTTATTTTCAAATAATATAATAAAAAAGCCAGTACATAAGAATGAAAAACAGTTTATAAAGTCTTTTTCAGAGTTACCATCTGAATAGGTAACATCTGACAGGTAATAGAACCTGTCATGTTAGCAGATGCTCTGGACTCTCCGAGAACATGTATTGCATCCTCCCATTAGTGATACCAGCTGCCAAAAGAAATTATGGGTGAGTTGAGTGAAGAAGAGTTTTTCTTTCCATTTCCCACCCTACTGGACAATTGAGCATTTGTGCAGTCCTCAAATTGGGGTGACCTGAAGTTATAAGGCTGTTGCTCAGCTGGATTCCTCTGGGGTAGGAAAATTTTGCTTCACCTTACAGGTGACAGTCTGCTCATCTCATGTTGTCCCTGTGATGTAACTAACTTCATCCTAAGGCATGCTGTTCAAATCTCATAACCTGTTTTTAAGCAATGCAGTCTGTAGTGAAATCCAAACTAGCATTTCTTTGCAAACAATCTTTAAAAAACAAACTTTACTGTTATGTTGTAAAGTCTGCTTAATTATACTCCACACCAAATGTTGCTTTATAGATAATTTATACATTTTATGATCTGGGAAGTGATTTTTCAAAAATTAGTTTTAATCGTATTCCTTGTCCATGTAATACCTCCTAGTGTGCTTTGTACCAACCAAGAGATTACTCATTCATCCTAAAGTCTAATTTTTCAACTTTCTCTGTGTCCCCTAATTTTGGCCTATAAGTATGAAGATGCATTATTATGTGCCTCTTTCTTTTGTGGCCTTCATCCCTTTGGATTTAAATACATGGAGTCTGGACTTAAACCTGAATTATAAAAATATTTAAACAAAGTAGATCCATTACATGGGAAAATGTTCTAATTAAGGGCATGCTGTCACTTTTTCTTATTTCATGGAAGTGAGGTCTGTAGGTGAGCAGGCTAATATTTCTAATGGAAAACGTAACTGCCAGATAGCAGTGTAGAGAGTAACACAGGACCTGGACCCAGTATCCACATGGACTTAGAAAGAGAATTAGTAGGACATTCAGTATGAATGTTTCCAACTATTTTTAGCCAAGTCCCACTGATGTTGCCTTTTCTTCGTCTGTGCCACTGGATAATTACCTCCTAGTTTCTGCTACTGACTTCTTTCTCCAGGTGCAGCACAGCTCACTAGTTTGGGCTCTTTTTTACACTGTGCTTCTCTGTCTGAGTGTCAGTGCCATAGATTATAAATTATTCAAGGTCATGACTGATACTTTTGTGTGTTTTCTATCAGGCAAACAAACGCGACCACCAAACATTGGTATTAGATCATATTAATTACTTTCATAAGTCTTTAATGAATTATTCATTACGGTGTGTGCATTTAATCTGGGTATATATTAAAATGAAAGTTTGAGTAATTACATCCTTTATTTGACAGGCACACTATATAAAGAAAGTATATTTTAAGTCTTGTACATACAGGAGTCAGAAAAGCATAAATGTCATTGATAACTCACTGCACAGCTTTTATGAAAGATGGAATCCAGAAACAGAAGCTGCTTTTGGAAATCAACAAAGTGACCCACCAAAAGGGATCAAACTGGTTCAGTCCCAGAGCAGGGGGCAGATCCTAGTAATTTTGCCCGATAATCAGACTTTCCACAGCAAATTTGACAAAATGCACTTAGTGTTAAATGCCAACGTGGAAACCCCAATTAGATGCAGCTAATGGGAAACATTTTACAAGACTTCCAGCAAGATCTGAGTAAAAGGTAGAGATGTTTCTATGCTGAAGTCAGTTTTGCTTTTTTTCTGTGACAAAACTCATCTTCCAGATGTAATAAAATTTCTCCTTTAAACTTTTATTAGGAGCTTTGGATTATTGTCAAAATCAGCCACTTCTCTATTTGTCTGATCTTATACATGCTATCAAAAGTGTCATCAAAATGCAAAGAAATCCTGTAGCAGAGAAACAAAAAGTTTTAAAGAAGTCAAGTGACTCTAACTTTAGTTTTAACTTCCTTTCACCTGTTTTGACCAGCAAAGCATCCTTTTGCTGTCTGCAAAATGTAAAGCAGCTGCAGATGCAATATACTCACAGCATCAGCAACAAAATAAGACAGATATGTTCTTCAAAATTGACATTGTCCTTATATTTTAAAGATTAATTAATATGAATGCTAGGGTGGGGTACAAAAAATTGCCTTTGACAGAGGATACTGGAACATTTCAAAAGCAAAGGAAAATATGCCTTGACAGATTAAAGAGCACAGTGCCATGCTTTGCCTTCCTCAAACTGCCCTTTATTGATGTGTTACAACCATTTGAGAAGACAGACCAGTCCATGTGACAGAAACAAAATATCTGAGTGAATCTGGTTTGACTTTAACAGAGAAGGAAAGGGAAATGTTTATTTCCCTTGTCAGTAGGCTGAAAGAATTAGACAACTATTGACATATGGCTTATCTTAAGTGAGCTTCATTAACACAAAAATCAAGTGGGAAAATTACAAAACAGATACCATAGCAGAACGGAGTTCAAGAGGGTGGCCTCTGTATCAGTTTAATCTGCCTCTCCCCCCCATCCCCCCAAGCAACCGTGATTTATATGATGATGTTCCTTTCCTAAAGCTTGCTGGTTAGAGTGAAGTTAGTCACTCTTTCCATTGGCCTTTTTCAGACTGAGCTATCTTTGCTGTTGCTGTTGTTGTTTGCATTGAAACATTGATCAGATTAAAAGTCATAAGGCTCAGAATGATCTGTCTAGAATTTTCCTGTGCCTGAAAAATTTTACAGCTAAATATCGGTACTTTTAGCCTACAGCCCTACTGATACACACAGGTGGTGCACAGGGGAAAGATTGCATTTTAATAATGGAGCTATCTCTTTCAGCCAGGGCCTTCATTAGTAACAGAAATGTCAATGAAGGCTACTGATAGATGACTTCTTGGTCTCTTTTTCTTTCTTGTCTAGCAAATAATAAGCTCACATCACAATAAATATCAAATACTATTTCAAAATCTATTAAAAGTCTAATGTACAGGTATCTCTGTCTTTCCTACTAATTAAAATTTATGGGTTTTTTTTCAAAAATTATTTATAATAAAGTCTATGTTTTAGAAAAACTATTTGTTTACTTTAAAATGAACTCTCCCTACGCATTGCCTGTAAATGTACAATCCAATATCAACGTGATTGTCAGCATTGTGTAGTAGATGAACAATTGCCATAGAAATCTTAGTTATGGAAAATCAAATTCAGGGCAGATGAAGTTCTTTCAGCACAAGATCATTTAGAACTGATAGCTTAAACTTGAAAACTTATCTACAATCTATTTACCACCTGATTATTGTGCAATACTTTTCGTCCATCCATTTGTTTTATCACAAATAAATATATCACATTTTGTGGAGTGAGACCAATCTAATTTGCTGGCTATCTCATGACTACCAAAGCTCTGATTTGTTCTAAAGGTAAAAAATATAGTATTTAATTAATTACAGATAAGGAAAACATACTGCTTACATAACAATGTTGGTGATATCAAGATAGTGACTTGACCTTACAGTGAAACAAAAGTAATAAAAAGATGGAAAATTTTATAAAATAAAGGAAGATATTTCACTCTGTTCTTTCCAAACATTACATTCTTGATGACTGTGGTGGGTTGACCATGTCTGGATGCCAGGTGCCCACCAAGCCACTCTGTCACTCCCTCTCCTCAGCTGGACAGGGGAGAGAAAATATAACAAAAGGCTCATAGGAGATCACTCAGCAATTACCCTCACGGGCGAAACAGACTCATCTTGGGGAAATTAATTTAATTTATTGACAATCAAATCAGAGTAGGATAATGAGAAATAAAAAACAAATCTGAAAACACCTTCCCCCCACCCCTCCCTTCTTCCCAGGCTCAACTTCACTCCTGATTTCTCTACCTCCTCCCCCTGAGTGGCACAGGGGGACAGGGAATGGGGGCTGTGGTCAGTTCATTACGTGTTGTCTCTGCCACTCCTTCCTCCTCACTCTCTTCCCCTGCTCCACTGTGGAGTCCCTCCCACGGGAGACAGTCCTCCATGAACTTTTCCATCATGGGTCCTTCCCACGGGGTGCAGTCCTTCAGGAACCCTATGGGGTCACAGGTCCTGCCAGAAAACCTGCTCCAGTGTGGGCTTTCCACAGGGTCACAGCCTCCTTCGGGGCACATCCACCTGCTCCACCATTAACCTTCATGGGCTGCAGGGGGACAGCCTGCCTCACCATGGTCTTCACCACGGGCTGCAGGGGAATCTCTGCTCCGGTGCCTGGAGCACCTCCTCCCCCTCCTTCTTCACTGACCTTGGTGTCTGCAGAGTTGTTTCTCTCACATATTCTCACTCCTCTCTCCCAGCTACTGTTGCACAGCAGTTTTTTCCCCTTCTTAAATATGTTATCACAGAGGCGCTACTACCATCGCTGATTGGCTCAGCCTTGGCCAGAAACAGGTCTGTCTTGGAACTGGCTGGAACTGGCTCTATCAGACATGGGGGAAGCTTCTGGTATCTTCTCACAGAAGCCACCCCTGTAGCCCCCTGCTACCAACACCTTGCCATGTATACCCAGTACAATGGCAATACATATTGTATTCGCTGATGTAGAAGTTTACATAGCTCTCCATCTATAAACAAGAAAGATGTATCTTTTTCTCCCAGCAGAAGAAATAGTTGTTTGTTTTCAGTTGGCCAGTGGACAGTGACTTGTGCAGGTGACGATGTCATGAACTCGCATTGAAACACATTTTAGCTCGCTGTCAATTTGCCATGGGATATACTTCATTCAAAGATAATCTTACTAAAGAAGCAATCAGGAAAGCTATTTTCCTAGATAAAAAAGGTGAGTTAAGGTCTAAATATCCTTTGTGCATTTGAAAAACATGGTTAGCTGAAATGTTCCCTTTGGTTTTGAACAGTTAAACATATGCAGCAAATCCTGTTCTGTAGGGCAGAGACCTATGTAAAGCATATCCAATGCAGAAGGGTACCTAATGTATGAGAGGGGATTTGAGTAAGCACAGAGTCTCCCTTTGCCTCCAGGATAGGAGAGTGAATTCCTATATAAAAATATTCCTATGAAGTCCCGAATTCCCAATACATATTTAAAAGTTCATACATATACATTCTCTTGGACCTACTTTGTTGAACTCACGGTACAAATAAAAAGTGGGCTCACATTGTCTTTATGTCAATAATGCCAGGGTTTGTTCCCTTTGCTTTTCCCTGAAAAGATGTTAATGGTGAGATCAGGGAGGGAACAGAGGTTGCTGCAAACAACATGGCCACTTAAAGAAAGAGACTAAGCCATCTTCCCCCCCCCCCCCCAAGCTAACCTATCAAAAACTACAAAAGGGTCAGGAGGATGAAAGGGTAACACAAACATCCTCTAACCCTCAAGTTCTGATCCTGTGATTCTGTTCTACACACTTCCAAATTGAAATACTTGATGTAATGAGGTTTATTAATAAACAAAGGTTAGGGTTTCAGTTTTTCTAGCCATTTCACAAAGGTATAGTAAAGAACATCTGCATCATAGGGCTTACTAGAAAGTTGGAAGAGAGAAGAAAGTGGTAGGAGGGAAGAAAAGACATACACAAGAACGGGGAAAAGATTTACCCAGGTTATACAGCTCCAAAGAGACCTCAGGCTTCTTTACTGTCAGTCTAGTGGTTTACTTGCTGATCGAGGTCAAATCTCATTTACAAAAACTTAACCTTCTTGTTAAACCCTACAAGATCTGCGAACCAAAATTTCTATGTAAATGTTATTTGTGGAAGTCTCCTTATGCAAGAAGTTTCATGCAAGAAGTGCTACTTTTTTCCACAAAAAAAAAAGCCTTAAAGAGTGTTGGTGGGACAGAAAAACAGTGGTGAGATTACAAGCCAAATGCAGATCGCTATTTCCAGCATAACTGAGGAGCACTATGAAAACAACTCTGAAAGCTCTCCTCCATTAGCGGGATATAGAGAAAAAGACTGGCTAGAGCATGAGGAAGAGTCAGCTTAGGGGATGTATTAAATGGAAGTCTTCTGTGACCTCTGATCTAATTAATTGTAAAGTTTACTGTAGAACACTTCAGATGCTTACTTTCTGGTATCAGGCTTGTACTTAGAGGCTGGGGAATAATATCACTAGCTGTTATTAAAGGAGTTACAGAGAGATTCTGGTTCAAACGCAGAATAAATCAGGAAAAACTGGCAACAGATTGACTGAAATAGTCAATAAATATTGTTCCATCTAACTCTTCATACTGCAACAAAGAAAGAGGCTTTCCCTAGAGAAATGTCACTGTAGGTTTCCTTCTCTCATAAAATAAGCTTTTTTTACTCATCTAATTTAAGCAACATTAAAAAATAAGTACAAATGTAATCCTTTTATATGCTAGGTGTATCACATAATTATGCACTGCTTCCATGATATTACATATGGAAACTGTCAATTCAAGAGAAAACTTTTCACTAAAAAATTTTAATTATCCCAATGTTTTAATGTTGCTTATATGCACATAATTCTAAACAAGATATCTTATTTTCAGGATAAAACTTGCCAGGTTATCTGAAGATATTTCACTCTGCCTTGTGAAGGAGTTTGTTTTTCATACGTATCATACCATATCAGAACTTGTGATATGACTTTTAATTTATTTTACTCTCCCCTTATATTTGATGCTAATGACCTCTGAATTTTGCTAAATGCACAGACTTTTTAACTGTCCCATTAAGTCATGAAGAGGTTTACAATAGCTAAGACATCTGGCCTGGATGTGGTATATATGAAAGATAGATACCTCACAAATCAGCAATCTGTGTTGCTTGAGAGAGATTAGTCAGGAGAGTTACTTTAAAGTCTTCTCCTTGGATAAAGAGATCAGGCACTCCTCCCAGATGTCAAATGGCTTTGTCTCTTCTGAAGAATATATTAAAAGATGACTATGAGAGAAGACTGGGTGGCTCAGGAAGTATGGTAGCAGACTGTGAAGCAATTCACCTTTAAGCCATTGGCTGGAATCCACTGATAGCCTGTAAGATATTCATAGAATCATAGAATTATTTAGGTTGGAAAAGACCCTTAAGATTGAGTTCAATCGTAAACATAACACTGCCAAGTCCACCACTAAACCACGTCCTCGAGCACCACATCTACCCATCTTTTAAATACCTCCAGGGATGGAGACTCAACCACTTCCCTGGGCAGCCTGTTCCAATGCCTGACCACCCTTTCGGTGAAGAAGTTTTTCCTAATATCCGATCCTGGCGCAACTTCAGGCCATTTCCTCTTTTCCTATCACTTGTTACTAGGGAGAAGAGACTGACCCCCACCTCACTACAACCTCCTGTCAGGTAGTTGTAGAGAGCAATAAGGTCTCCCCTCAGCCTCCTCTTCTCCAGACTAAACAGCCCCAGTTCCCTCAGCCGCTCCTCATAAGACTTGTGCTCTAGACCCTTCACCAGCTTCGTTGCCCTTCTCTGGACACACTCCAGCACCTCAATGTCCTTCTTGTAGTGAGGGGCCCAAAACTGAACACAGTACTCGAGGTGCAGCCTCACCAGTGCTGAGTACAGGGGCACTATCACCTCCCTGGTCCTGCTGGGCACACTATTCCTGATACAAGCCAGGATGCCATTGTCCTCTTGGCCACCTGGGCACACTGCTGGCTCATGTTCAGGCAGCTGTCAACCAACACCCCCCAGGTCCTTTTCTGCCAGGCAGCTCTCCAGCCACTCTTCCCCAAGCCTGTAGCGTTGCATGGGGTTGTTGTGACCCAAGTGCAGGACCCGGCACTTAGCCTTGTTGAACCTCATACAATTGGCCTTGGCCCATCGATCCAGCCTGTCCAGGTCCCTCTGTAGGGCCTTTCTACCCTCCAGCAGATCAGCACTCCCACCCAACTTGGTGTCATCTTCAAACTTCCTGAGGGTGCACTCAATCCCCTCATCCAGATGATCAATGAAGATATTAAACAGAACTGGCCCCAGTACTGAGCCCTGGGGAACACCACTCGTGACCGGCCGCTAACTGGATTTGACTCCATTTACCACCACTCTCTGGGCTCAGCCATCCAGCCAGTTTTTATGTACGAAGAGTATACTCGTCCAAACCATGAGCAGCCAGCTTCTCCAGGAGAATGCTGTGGGAGACAGTGTCAAAGGCCTTACTAAAGTCCAGGTAGACAACATCCACAGCCTTCCCCTCATCCACTAAGCAGGTCACCTTGTCATAGAAGGAGACCAGGTTAGTGAAGCAGAACCTGCCTTTCATAAACCCATGCTGACTGGGCCTGATCCCCTGGTTGTCCTGTGCATGCCATGTGATGGCACTCAAGATGATCTGCTCCATAACCTTCCCCGGCACCGAGGTCAGGCTGACAGGCCTGTAGTTCCCCAGATCCTCCTTTCGACCCTTGTAGATGGGTATCACATTTGCTAACCTCCAGATTGTAAGAAGTGGCTTGGTGAGCACTTCTGCTAGCTCCCTCAGTACCCTTGGATGGATACCATCCAGCCCCATAGACTTATGTGTGTCTAAGTGGTGTAGCAGGTCGCTAACCATTTCCCCTTAGATTATGGGGGCTTCATTCTGCTCCCCGTCTCTGTCTTCCAGCTCAGGGGGCTGGGTGCCCTGAGAACAATTGGTCTCACTGTTAAAGACTGAGGCAAATTTTATGCAAATCCAATGAAATAATTGTTAAATATAGCAGAATTTCTAGACTATTGAGTCCTGCTGCATTTGTGGAGATTTACCATAACTGTTAACCTTAGAAGTCAGGAATAAGGTACATTAGAAATGACAATGTGCAATGTACAGTACCTGTTATAAACTTTCAAGGTCAGATCCTGATGGCATTTTATACCCCTGCTTTCTCTGACAATTTGTATTAAAATTGAGCGCAATAAAAAGGGAGGAAGCTTCCATGTATGGCATTTCCTACATCATCCCCTCACTTAGTAGACCAGAGATTTGCTTCATGGAGCACAGTAGCAACAGTCATTTCTTGTTCAAAAATACAAGGAGAGACGCAGGTGTCCAGCTCTATGTACAGCATTTCTTCAGAAAGTGTGTGGGCTCACCTCAGCTTGGAGGGTTCAAATGGTTATTTTGTTAGAAGAGTGCATCAGTCATGGAGCCACAAACTAGTTTAGCTGAGGAGAGGCTACAAAAGCTACAAGAATGAGAAAGAGAGGAGACCTGTTTCTCTAACTTGGTGCTTTGGATCCTCTGTTGGAAGTGGGGGAGCTGCTGCTGGGTAGCTTATGTATTTCACACTAGACAGTCAAAACCAGGTTTAAATCAAAACCAAATCCCAGAACTAAGGATGGACCAGAATTTAGAACTGATCACTCCTTCTTGTCTCTTTCCTTTTCATGAAATGAACCTTGTATTTATGTATTTGGTTGTTGGAGCACAGCAGCTAGCCCACTTAAACAGCTGGAGATAGGGCTGTTCTCAGGTTGCCTTTGTAGCACTAAAGGCATTTTTCCAGGATGTGGGTTTGAATGTGCTCAAGCTAGTGTCAGGTAGACCCAGGCCTCCTATCTTCCAGATTAGTGTGCTGAACAGTATTTTAGATAATTATCTAAAGGTAATGACCACCATAACCCCTTTTAAAAAGAATTAAATCTGCTCATATAGGTACCTAGATTGGGCAGTAACTTGCCAATAATGGAGGCACTTAACATGCCACTACGTTTTATAGTTTAAGGCTTGAGAGGTGTGGGAGTTGCCTCCTACAGACATACTCCTATACTCAGTGTTTCTTGCCTGACTTTAAAGGACTTCCTACTCTGTGTGAGTTTTTGAGGAACATTTTTCAGAGGTACCTATGTCTAAATACTGTGTATATAAGGTGCCATCTATTTTCTTACCTTCTGCAAAGTGGGCTGGAGTCTTCTGAGAACATGTCTTTAGTTTTGGAAAAGCACTGAGCACTGTGTAGCTGGAACATTTGCTAGGAGATGTGGAATCTGTAGGGTCCTGTAGGGTAGAAACGCATCATCTTGATTTATTTTTAAAGAAGAATTGCTAAATAACACACAACTTCAAGAATGTGGAATTGTTCCAAATGTTAAGGCTATACTTGCACAGTTCTCAAAGCAGGTGATATTTATAGAGCTTTGCTTTTATTGGGCCTGTGCTATGAATAGTCTTATAAAACTGGGCCAGTCATTTTAGTGCATTTTATAAACAATTTTTTATACACATTTATTAAGACTTTATTGCCAGATTTAATTCACTTTTAAAAGGAATATATGACAAATGGGTTAGATATTCGATTGAATATCTGGAAAGAACCTAAGTACACTGGGAATAATGAAATAACTGTAAAGACTGGGGGGGGAAGGGATTGAGCCAGAAAAAATATGCCTTCTCCATAATTTTTCTCTTGTTTTGATGAAACTGAAACTGATGCATAGGGCAAATGTCACTCTAGCCATCTTGGATTGTTTTAGGCCTTATCTCTCCCTATAAAACTGGAGCCAGAGATCTTCAGGGAATGGAATTATCACACGCTTGGTGGTTTTGCATCAATCTCAAAGTATTTTGGAAATGAGCACATGTTTATATCTCAGAAATAACTGAAGAGCCTCTAGTAATACATCATAGTATTTATTAATTGGCTATTTTCTTCAATGGTCATTTGTCTTATGAAACCAAATGAACTGTTGCTGTTGGCAGCTCAGTATGGAATAATGCAGTTCTAAGACAAATGAAAAGACTTCTTCTGTGGATGATAAATGCGGTCAAAAAAAAGCAAAACAGAAGTCCGGAGACCCTTTCCATGGAAAAAATATCACATTAGTTTAAGGTCAGTTTGGGTAGCTGTATAACAATATCATTTCTTACGTCCCTTCTAATCCTACCAAGTTTTTGTAATGAGCCAATTGAGTAATTTTAATTGACTCTACATTTCTGCAAGTTGGGTGGTATGTTTATGCTTTATGCGCCATTGAACAAGGTTGGTTGAGACGGATGTGCTTAATGATATTCTGTTTTGGGGAATCAGTCTCTGGGCTGGCCTGGTTTGGTTTCATTTTTGTCAGACGATGATTGAGGCTAGTAGTGGGTAGCTTGACTCTACTGTGTAAAGGGAGGTGGCTGCTAGTACCATTGTATTTGAAGCTTGCCCAAAACAGATTCTGACTGATAAGGAAAGAAAAAGTAATCATGGAGGGCTTTATGTGAGGAAGTCAATTTTACTGATTCTAGCTTTGGAAGTTTTTACTTGACTTAATTGAACATAGTAATAAAGGATCAGCCAGCTCTTGGCTATTTCCACTTCTCAAGGATAATATGAGAAGTATAACCAACTATGGCTTCTGACTACACACCTTAGTTATTCAGAAGAACAGATATTAAAAAAAATACAGGGAATTCAGGGGAAAAAAATTACAAGAGAGATAGAAAAATGGAGAGAATACTGAAATTTTCCAGAGAGCAGAGAGAAGGACCTGGAATGAACAAGATTGTCCAGATGGTGTCTATTTTAAGAAATAATATTTTTCCTGTTTACTCCAAAATGTGCCTGGAATGATCCATTGCACTGTATGGTTTAGATGTCTTTGGAAAAAATCAGAATCAAGATGCCATGATTTTTCTGCTAATAATGACACTTTTTCTATCTATCTATCTGGCCCATTATTACTGTAGTCCTCTGCCAGGCTGCATTCTTTCAGGCTGCAGACACCTAGCTTATACGAGTTATACAAGTTGAGCTTATGCAAGCAGTGACGATTAAAGATTTTCCTTGGCCTAAAGGGTTGCTTAAAGGGTATGGTTAAATATTTGGCATTACAATATCAAGCCTGAGATCTTGTATACCAGTAATTTATGACAACACACCTGCGTGAATGAGGTGAGAGAAACTGAGCATGCTGAATTATTGCATGAGTTACTAAACTCAAGTAGCTTCACATGGCCACACAAGAAAGTTGAGAGGCTAAAAATATAATCATTTCTAGTCATCGTGATTCATGGAAAATAGGTCCTATTGGAAATCCTGCTGTGTGGTTTTGTTTTTGTTTTTAAACAAGATCACAAGTCTGTCTGATAAAGGATACTGTTTTGATATTCTTTTCCTAAATTTCTGCAAGTCAAATGACTGTATTTCACATGACATTTTGATTAAAATAGTTGTGTCAGATGAACATAATAGGGCACACATTCATACCCTTCTCTAGGAATGTGAGAACCATGCTATTGTTCACCCTCCCTCACTGTCCCTTTCCACTGCCTTACAATCAGGGAGCCACATGCCAGGCAAAACTCATTGAGCAAAACTGTAATGTACTGATTAGATGCTGCCAGGAACTCTGCTCTGGGCATGTGACGTGGAAAGTAGAGAAATCTGCCCCCCAGTCTTGAGATTTAAAGTGGATTCTTTAGAGAAGAGAGGGCTGAAGGGAAATGCGATATAGCAATCTTCAAATACATAAAAGGCTGCTGCAAAGAGTTGTGGAATAAACTGTCCTCTATGTCCACTGGAGATATGACAAGAAGTAAATGGGAGAGTTAATTTAGTCTTTGGGAAAAACTCTTTAATGATAAGAATAGTGAAGATGTGGTACTGTTTGCCAGAGAAAATGGGAACTTATACTCACTGGAGGTCTGTGAACAATGATCTCAGAGATGGCATAAGGATATCTGCTCATAGATGGTGGCAGGGCATAATCTCAATGACTCCTTCAAACCCTGTTTTTCAGAATCCTTTACTGAAACTCCTTGAAATACAATGGTCAGTTAAGAGAATTAATGTAGGTAGCTATTTCTGTGAACACTGTCATTTAATATTGTTTCTCAGTGTCTTAGGCAGTAACGTGTTCATCAAGTAAGTGGATGAGACAAAATTGGTAGGAAAAGAAATAACGAGGAGGGAAATTTAGTGTTGCCAAAAAAACCTAAGTTGTCTCATTAAATGGTTCAGAGCAGTCATTTGCAGCAGAGAATAATAGACCAGATCTCTATCACTCCAGGGTTGAAATTCTGTCTTGGGTCTGTGAAAATTTCTCATGAAAGTTTCAAAAAAGTGAGTATATTTTTTAGAAAAAAAAATTGTTTTTGGAAGAGAAATCAGTATTCTCAATGAGCTGTTTTATCCAGCTCTACTTCGAACAAGTTATTTCTGCCTCTGTTCTCTGGTATAGTGTTTTTAGAAAACACAACCTTAGGTTGCTGGCACAAAGAAATATTGTCAAAGAAATGCTAAGTTGTGAACTCACAGTTCTCATATTGAGCATGTTCATCATGTTGAGCTCTTCAGCCATTGGAACTGGGATTCAGTTTTCTTTTCCTCTGTAAATGAAAGCTTCCAAGCTTTAATTTGGCACATATTTTACGAGGGTTTAAATAAAATGTGATTCAGCTGTTTATAGCTTTCATACTTAATGGATAAGTGCCTGAGGCTTAGTGATGATGTCACGTGTTCTTTTCACCTTTTTTTGTAAGTAAGTTCTCTGTTTGTACAGTATCAAACTAGAAGAAAGAGAAGGATTAGCATAAGACATGGAAAGGCTGCAGTCCCCTGTTATCTGAATCAGAAACATCTATTGATGGCACTCTGCTCTACATCAGTCCTTTGGGATTTGAAATTCAAAGTTTGATGGAAACAAACGCACCTAGTAGAGTCATCTGCAAGACATTGCTGAGCAGCAGAATTATGCAGTTCTCTGTGCAATGTGAAGTAAATCTGATGCAAAGAAAGGAGAGATGCTGAATAATAGTTAAACAACTGTCTCATATTTTTAACCACCATTTTGGTTCAGGTAGTCATTTGCATAGAGCTTTCTGTATTAGTCATGGAGCCTAGTCATGGAGCTTATTTCTGTTTACCATTATGAATTATATCTGCCTGTAGAAGAAAAAAAAAAAGGGGAAAAAAAAAAAAAAAAGTTGTTACTTTCTGTTGGTACAGGAGATGATAATATTTTTTTACATAGAAGCACCCCAAATCAGAAGAGCAATGTTCGATGAATTGGCTCTAAAACCCAAATAGTGTAGTTAAATGTGTATGTATACAAAGCATATACATGCACACATAGGTATATTCATACAAACACACATTTCCACCTATGCTCCAAACAAAGTTTTAGTGATGTTTTATTGAAGACACCTCATGATTTGCTATGTTGGTCTATATTTGAAGAAGTTCTATGTGTGCAAACAATGCACTGTATTTTGAATGGATGTATGGAAGTACTTCCATTTGTATGGAAGTATGGATGAATGGAGATTATAGGAACTACTTCTGACTTTTCTGAATCTGAACATAGTAATTTGTCCTAATATCAGTGGAGCTGACCCAATAATATTGAAGGAAAACTAGATCTCTAGATGATGTAATGAACTGATCATTACATGGAAACATTCATTCTTTTGCTGTTAAACAGTGAAAGCCTTGGGAAGCAGAACAGCAATATGACTCCAGGAGTCAGCAGATCACCCTCTTTTGCCTATTCACCGAAAGCATTGGGACCTACTATCCTACATTACGAGATGTGATTAAGTGCAAGAATTTCTTCCTTAAAGGGTTGACGCTACTTTCTTATACTTGAAACAATACTGTTTCAGGGATTTGTTCCTAAAATTCATTCTGCTGTTGTTGACTTTGGAGGAGACTCAGACCTATGGAGTCTTTACTTTCATTTTCCTTCCCTGTGGCTATTGTTCAGTCTTTTGCAGTTCCCCACTGGAAGTCTAATTAATGAAGTCTCAAGTGATTCCATTGTTTTCTCGATTTCATATAATTTAAGACTAAATGTTGTCAATCATTCGATTTCAGCCACTTACTTCTTTATTGTGCCCAATAACTTTGGCAACATTGAAGACCCTCAGTGTCCAGGAGACTAAATTATTTTGTGTAGAGGAAGGCAAAAAGTCTCCAGTGTCCTTGACAATCTGACCTGACAATGAGTCCCTTCCCAGTTGCACTTCTGGAAATCTAAGCTTGAATATGTGAGCAAAAGATGTTGGCCAGGTGTCCTAGGAAAAGAATTCTTTGCATTACCTTAGACTAGTTGCCAACTAAGTGTTGAAGAAGATGAAAAAAACTTTACAGTCTATTGATCATGGCACTTATGAAAAACACTTGGGAAAATATATTTTCTCTAACCTTACCAGCCAATGAACTGAAACCTTAAAGGTTGAGACTTCATTAACTTACAGTTACCAGGAGGACCAGCTCCTCCATGAAAGAAGGGTTAAAGTGTGGGGTTTAGTGACTACAAGCTCAAATACAACTGCACAGACCAACTGCCTACGCTCATGAGCAGTCCCCATTAGTCATTGCTTGGCCCAGCTACAACTGTCATATTGAGGTTTTTGGAGTTTTTTTTTTTTAACTTGCAGTCAGTTTCTTTTGACTTTTGGGCATGAGACCAAAGGCAGGATGATCTCAGACACTAAAGCAGGGCAATAATTAGCCTGATATATGCTTCTTAATTAGGGTGATTGTAATTGGCAAGAAAACTTAGGTTCTTGTGACACAGGGGTTAATGATATATATAAATTATGGTGACACTATCCCATTAGTTGGACTCCCAAAGCCATCACTGTGGAGGGCATATGTAGCAGAGCTATAATTCTTCCTATGTTCTACATCTATGGAGGAGTTCTAGGATCTCACTAACCTGCAAGAGCCTGGGTGGCCAAAAATCACCATTTGGGTGGCCTGCTGAGTGGAATTTCTCTGTTCTGGGTAGTCATGGTGTTTTCAGACTGGCAATGTAAATGAACACAAAAGTCCATCACCCCCTAGGTGGGAGCAAGGCACAGAAGATTGGGATAGGATGCAACTGAAGGCACATTACTCCTCCAGGATTTCCAAATTTCCAGTTTAGTACATTGTCTACTTCGAATCCTGCATGCAGATGGCATCAGAAATAGTTGTGCTTAAATTAGAACCAAGACAGGATGTACAAGCTGAGTTAATGCTGCTGCAGTCATCCTCCATTCAGGGTTGCAGACAGAGAACTAAATGCATGTGGTTCTATTTCTGCCTCTTCCCCTTGCTAGTTGAAACCCACATTTGAATCAGTGTCCTTGAGATGTTCTTCTAATAATATATCATGGTTCACAGTGCCATTTATGCACGCACTTACTTCATTTCATAGAATCATAGAATCATAGAATCGTCAAGCTTGGAAAGAACCCTTAAGATCATCGAGTCCAACCGTTAACCTATCACTGCCAAGTCCATCTATACCATGTCTTCGAGCACTGTATCTATCTGTTCTTTAAATACCTCCAGGGATGGAGACTCAACCACTTCCCTGGGCAGCCTGTTCCAATGCTTGACCACCGTCTCAGTGAAGAAGTTTTTCCTAATATCTAACCTAAACCTCCCCTGCCACAACTTAAGGCCATTTCCTCTCGTTCTATCACTCATTACTAGGGAAAAGACACCAACCCCCACCTCGCTGCAACCTCCTGTCAGGTAGTTGTAGAGAGCAATAAGGTCTCCCCTCAGCCTCCTTTTCTCCAGGCTAAACAACCCCAATTCCCTCAGCCACTCCTCATAAGACTTGTGCTCTAGACCCTTCACCAGCTTCGTTGCCCTCCTCTGGACACGCTCCAGCACCTCGATGTCCTTCTTGTTGTGGGGGGCCCAAAACTGAACACAGTACTCGAGGGGCACTATCACCTCCCTGGTCCTGCTGGCCACACTATTCCTGATACAGGCCAGGATGCCATTGGCCCTCTTGGCCACCTGGGCACACTGCTGGCTCATGTTCAGGCGGCTGTCAACCAACACCCCCCAGGTCCTTTTCTGCCAGGCAGCTCTCCAGCCACTCCTCCCCCAGCCTGTAGTGTTGCATGGGGTTGTTGTGACCCAAGTGCAGGACCCGGCACTTAGCCTTGTTGAATCTCATACAGTTGGCCCCGGCCCATCAATCCAGCCTGTCCAGGTCCCTCTGCAGGGCCTTCCTACCCTCCAGCAGATCAACACTTCCACCCAACTTGGTGTCATCTGCAAACTTACTGAGGGTGCACTCAATCCCCTCATCCAGATCAACAATGAAGATATTGAACAGGACCAGCCCCAACACTGAGCACCACTCGTGACCGGCCGCCAACTGGATTTGACTCCATTCACCACATTTGACTCCATTCACCACAACTCTCTGGGCTCGGCCGTCCAGCCAGTTTTTAACCCAGCGGAGAGTGCACCCATCCAAGCCGTGAGCAGCCAGCTTCTCCAGGAGAATGCTGTGGGAGACAGTGTCAAAGGCCTTACTAAAGTCCAAGTAGACAACATCCACAGCCTTCCCCTCATCCACTAAGCAGGTCACCTTGTCATAGAAGGAGACCAGGTTGGTCAAGCAGGATCTTCCCTTCAGGAACCCATGCTGGCTGGGCCTGATCCCCTGGTTGTCTCGCACGTGCCACGTGATGGCACTCAAGATAATCTGCGCCATGACCTTCCCCAGCACCGACATGATCATACTGGGTGCTATTGAAAGGCATTTAAAGAACAGTGCAATCATCAGGCACAGTCAACATGGGTTCACAAAGGGAAATTCCTGTTTAACTAATTTGATATCCTTCTATGATAAGGTCACCTGCCTAGTGGAAGAAGGGAAGGCAGTGGATGTAGTTTTTCTGGATTTTAGGCTTTTGATACGGTCCCTCACAGCATCCTTCTGGACAAGTTGTCCAACTGTGAGATGAGCAGATACACGCGCTGGGTGAAGAACTGGCTGAATGGCTCAAAGGGTTGTAGTGAATCTGGCTGGTGACCAGTCACCGGTGGTGTTCCTCAGGGCTCAATTCTAGGGCCAGTTCTGTTCAATATTTTTATCAATGTTTTGGATGCAAGAGTTGAATGCACCATTAGCAAGTTTTCTGATGGTACTAAACTGGGAGGTGCTGTTGACTCTCTTGAGGGACAAGAGGCCTTGCAGAGGGATCTGGATAGATCGGAGCATTGGGAAATCATGAATGGCATGAAATCCCCTGGTTGTCTCGCACGTGCCACGTGATGGCACTCAAGATGACCTGCTCCATGACCTTCCCCAGCACCGAAGTGAGGCTGACAGGCCTGTAGTTCCCCGGATCCTCCTTCTGACCCTTCTTGTAGAGGGGCGTCACGTTTGCTAATTTCCAGTCATCCAGGACCTCCCCGGTGGACCAGTACTGCTGATAAATAATGGAGAGAGGCTAGGCCAGCTCCTCTGCCAGCTCCCTCATTATCCTCGGGTGGATCCCATCTGGGCCCATGGACTTGTGCACATCCAGGTGGATGTGCACATTTAAAGCTCTGTTCCTTTAGGGATTACGATAACAATGGGTTTTTTTGATAGTTTGTTTAAAAGTTGAGAGAAATAAGGTCCTTCTGAATGTGATCTGTTCACATATTTCCAGGTGGGTTGGCAAATATGGTAAGCGTTTTGATGGGAACTGAAGTCTGACACAAGGCTTCTGGAAGCCAAGCGGCTGATTCACAAGTTATCAGTGCAGTTTAAATCAGACCCTTAATGAGAGAGAAATGTGCTGTGGTGGTTCCTAATGGTACCAAAAGACATGGACATGCTCCTGGAAGGATCAAGCAATGAGGCATCAGAGCTAGTGTTTTGTACAGAATGGAAATAAGACAAGATATTATACAGATAGCAAGAATATAGTTTTCCTCAAATAAATGATATAAGCTGAATACATATGGAGATGTCTGACAACCTAATCTTGAAAGGCACAGAGCTTTCTGATGTTCTAAAAGGGTAAAATACCTCTGGCTTTTTTTTTTTTTTTTTAATTGCTGTTGAAAGTAGGTGTAAGTTGCTATAAATATGTTCAATTCCTTACTTCATCTCCCATATACTTTTGCATTTTCCAGGAAACGTGACTTCCCTTAATTTATAAAAGTCAAGGCTCCATAGAGAACTTCTTTGCTTGGAGAGAAGAGGACCATTTGGCTCTCTTGGTATAACACATATCTCCATAGGACAAAAATCAGTGAAAGATTTAAACTGACAAACATAATTTGTCTGTTAAGAACAACTTTTCCTTTGAGCTTACTCCAGAGCAAACCTAGCAGTATGCTAGATTTTTTTTTTTTGCTATTGTACTTTTTCTGAAAAGCTGTGAATTTTCAGAATAATTGCATGTGGTGCAGTTCTCATTGCAGCAAACCAAAAGATCTGTGAAGAAAAAAAAAAAGCCAACTTACTTAAAATTAGGTGCCTATGACTGTGTGGGTTCTTTCAAAATGTTTTTAAAATGGCAACAAGACTGTGTTTCTATGACTGTATATAGGCATTTTCTCCGATTCACACATCCTAAATTCCACCCAATTCTTTGTGCCTGGCGTTTTCTATTGGCACCTCCTGCGGCCTAGAGCCAGTCAACAGGAAATACTAGGGAGAAAGGCTTGGATGGATTTAAGATGTCTGAATCTGGAATCTACATTTAAAATTCTTGGCCCAGATAACCTGCCTTTCAGTCTCAGGTCTTAACCAGAAAACGATTAAATTCTGCCCCTCCCACCCCTGCCTCCTATCCCCTCTTCCTCTTTAAGTAGATGATTTTCTTGCTTTAGTGGAAAGGCAGCAAGCTGGAGGGCAGCGGTTAATATAACAGCACATATAAATGGTGGTCGAGAACATAACAATAGCTTTGCTGCTGCTGTCATGAGGCTGAGCCAATTAAATGCCATATTTTAGTATAAAACTTTGCCGGTATTATATTTGCTTTATTAAAGTTTCCAACAAGCCTTTAATGTTGTTGCAACAGGATATTACTTTTTCTTCAGATAAAATGTAAATGTTCTGCTAAAAAGGAGTAAAACATTCTGTAAGGTTAGATGTTAAACAATTTCTGCATACTTCCAAGCACTATAAGTTATTCTTATCTTAGCATAGTAGGAGCACAGGTTTGCTATGGAGCAGGATATGAAATGTTTATGTAAACCACAGTTAAAAGAATTTCTAGGCTCAGTTCAAGAGTTTACACTTTCAAAGTCATTCCACTAGTGCATTCATCATGATCCACACGATTGCTTTGTGCGAGTCCTTTAATTCTTCCACCCCTCTGAAACTGTGTACTTAAAAGAATTCCTGAAGAGACAAGGTCAACTAGGTGTTGTAATTGCATCTCTTCACTTAGAAAGCAATCTGTAATCAGCTGAGCCTTATCTCCAAAATGTTGTAAAGTACCGAGTCATATGATTATTAATGGGAAGAGACCTATTGAAGCTTTCTGTAATGGTATTATCACTGAAATAAATGGAGTTATCCCAGGAGTTATGTCTCGATCCAAACAGAAGTAACAAAGATGGCACCCTGATCCAAAGACATTTTAAGCCTGTGTGTGCTGGTTTTGGCTGGGATAGAGTTAATTTTCTTCATAGTAGCTACTATGGGGCTATGTTTTGGATTTGTGCTGGAAACAGTGTTGATAATACAGGGATGTTTTTGTTATTGCTGAGCAGTGCTTACACAGAGTCAAGGCCTTTTCTGCCTCTCACACCACCCCACCAGCGAGTAGGCTGGGGGTGCACAAGAAGTTGGGAGGAGACACAGCTGGGACAGCTGACCCCAACTGACCAAAGGGCTGTTCCATACCATATGACATCATGCTCAGTAAATAAAGCTGGGGGAAGAAGAAGGAAAGGGGGGACATTCGGAGTTATGGCGTTTTGTCTTCCCAAGAAATTGTAATGTGTGATGGAGCCCTGCTTTCGTGGAAATGGCTGAACACCTGCCTGCCAATGGGAAGTAGTGAATGAATTCCTTGCTTTGCTTTGCTTGCGTGTGCGGCTTTTACTTTGCTTATTAAACTGTCTTTATCTCAACCCATGAATTTTCTCACTTTTATTCTTCTGATTCTCTCCCCCATCCCTTTGTGGGGGGAGTGAGCGAGCGGCTGTGTGGTGCTTGGTTACAGGCTGGGGTTAAACCATGACACTGTCTTGGTAATAACCTCACACAGACTGTGCTCTTCCAACATCTAGCGTTAGCACTTAAGCTAATAAACATTGATGCTTTTATTGTGCCTAAATATGTTTTTTGCTAATGCATTAGAATTTAATTAGAAGTTTCCATACTTCAAAGAAAAATTGGTTATACTTACTTAATTGAAATGCTTTCTCATCATAAAAACTTTCTACTATCAGAAATAGACTTAGGATTGTGACTAAACAATGTCTGCAATTTGACTTGCATTCAAGAGCTGAGGGCATTTGGGCTGAAAATATGAACTCTCATGAATACACCACTGTAAAAGCATATGCATTTCTTTATTTGACAGAAACAAGAAGATGAAAGGATACTTTTCTTCTGTGCATCACTTTCAAATCTGTATTTAAACCATTTTTTTGCTTCTAAGCCCCCCAAAAAAATGGAAATACAAAGCCATTAAAATAATTGTCTTTTTATAAAAAGATTATTTTAGGAGAAATAATGAGGGTTTTTTTTCTCTTGGGCAAACATTAATGGGATCATTCAAGGTTTCTTTACTATGGTTACTTATCCTTATAGCAGCACAACACAAAATGGATTAATCAGAATTTATTTCTTATTGCTTTAGCAATCAGAAAATGAATGATCAGACAATTGCTTCACTTCCTGATCTGAAATGCAAATTATTTAACTTTTCCTTCCATACTTCTTTTTTTCCCAGCTTGTTCAGTTATCCCTGTTTGGTACCCCTGGCAAAATGAAAAATATATGGAATGGTTAAGAAATGGTTCCAAAAAAAGCTGTTATGATCTTCAGAATAGATGTTGGGCATTTTTAATTCTGCCTGATGATAATGAATTCATGGAAGAAGCAACCTCTGGTTTCAAAGCACCCAGAATGTCTTCTGCTGATTCAGTTCCACAAATCAGAATAAATTGGAGCACAAACCTATTGCTAGATGAGAGTTAGTATCTTTAGTGGTAAAAAACATATAGTGTACTTTATTCCCCCGAGAGACATATGCTTTTCCATTCAAATAAATTAACTGCCTGTACATATTCCTCTATCTCTCTCGATATATATGTAAATTGAATAAAAAATAGATAATAAATTCACATTTAATTTCTGGATGCAATTCCCAAACCATATATTTTTAATGATTGAAAAACAAAGGGCTGAGTATTCTGATGGGCATTCTGAACACATCTGCTTAGTCAGTCTATAAATCCCTTCTCGGGATCCGGGACCTGGGAATCTTGTGTTGCCAGAGATGGTTACTCTCATCAGGAGCTCTTTCACCTCTGTCCGTGCTGCCCTTCCAATCCATTTCTGTCTCCTCCTGTGTGCTGGGGCTGGGACCTCCACCTTTGCCCATCCCATGTATATAACACAGGTGTTATATGCACATCTCCACAGACTGCTCTCTTCCTTATTGTTTATAGAATAGAATAGAATAGAATAGAATAGAATAGAATAGAATAGAATAGAATAGTTCAGTTGGAAGGGACCTACAACAATCATCTAGTCCAACTGCCTGACCACTTCAGGGCTGACCAAAAGTTAAAGCATGTTATTAAGGGCATTGTCCAAATGCCTCTTAAACACTGACAGGCTTGGGGCAAGAGAGCAATGAGGTCACCCCTCAGCCTCCTTCTCTCCAAACTAGACAAGCCCAGAGTCCTCAGCTTCTCCTCATAGGACATGCCTTCCAGCCCTTTCACCAGCTTTGTTGCCCTCCCTTGGATGTATTCAAGGACCTTAACATCCTCCTTAAATTGTGGGGCCCAGAACTGCACACAGTACTCAAGGTGAGGGCGCACCAGTGCTAAATACAGCGGGATAATCACCTCTTTTGACCAGCTGATTATACTGTGTTTAATGCACCCCAGGATGCAGTTTTCCCTCTTGGCTGCCAGGGCACACTGCTGGCTCATATTGAGCCTGCTGTCAACCAGCACCCCCAGATCCCTTTCTGCAGGGCTGCTCTCCAGCCACTCCTCTCCTAATTTATACTTGTGTCCAACATTACTCAGTCCCAAGTGCAGAATCCAGCGCTTGGTCTTGTTAAATTTCATGCCATTCATGATTTCCCAATGCTCCGATCTATCCAGATCCCTCTGCAAGGCCTCTTGTCCCTCAAGAGAGTCAACAGCACCTCCCAGTTTAGTACCATCAGAAAACTTGCTAATGGTGCATTCAACTCTTGCATCCAAAACATTGATAAAAATATTGAACAGAACTGGCCCTAGAATTGAGCCCTGAGGAACACCACCGGTGACTGGTCACCAGCCAGATTCACTACAACCCTTTGAGCCATTCAGCCAGTTCTTCACCCAGCGCGTGTATCTGCTCATCTCACAGTTGGACAACTTGTCCAGAAGGATGCTGTGAGGGACCGTATCAAAAGCCTAAAATCCAGAAAAACTACATCCACTGCCTTCCCTTCTTCCACTAGGCAGGTGACCTTATCATAGAAGGATATCAAATTAGTTAAACAGGAATTTCCCTTTGTGAACCCATGTTGACTGTGCCTGATGATTGCACTGTTCTTTAAATGCCTTTCAATAGCACCCAGTATGATCATGTCGGTGCTGGGGAAGGTCATGGCGCAGATTATCTTGAGTGCCATCACGTGGCACGTGCGGGACAACCAGGGGATCAGGCCCAGCCAGCATGGGTTCCTGAAGGGAAGATCCTGCTTGACCAACCTGGTCTCCTTCTATGACAAGGTGACCTGCTTAGTGGATGAGGGGAAGGCTGTGGATGTTGTCTACTTGGACTTTAGTAAGGCCTTTGACACTGTCTCCCACAGCATTCTCCTGGAGAAGCTGGCTGCTCACGGCTTGGATGGGTGCACTCTCTGCTGGGTTAAAAACTGGCTGGACGGCCGAGCCCAGAGAGTGGTGGTGAATGGAGTCAAATCCAGTTGGCGGCCGGTCACGAGTGGTGTTCCCCAGGGCTCAGTATTGGGGCTGGTCCTGTTCAATATCTTCATTGATGATCTGGATGAGGGGATTGAGTGCACCCTCAGTAAGTTTGCAGATGACACCAAGTTGGGTGGGAGTGCTGATCTGCTGGAGGGTAGGAAGGCCCTGCAGAGGGACCTGGACAGGCTGGATCGATGGGCCAGGGCCAACTGTATGAGATTCAACAAGGCTAAGTGCCGGGTCCTGCACTTGGGTCACAACAACCCCATGCAACGCTACAGGCTGGGGGAGGAGTGGCTGGAGAGCTGCCTGGCAGAAAAGGACCTGGGGGGTGTTGGTTGACAGCCGCCTGAACATGAGCCAGCAGTGTGCCCAGGTGGCCAAGAGGGCCAATGGCATCCTGGCCTGTATCAGGAATAGTGTGGCCAGCAGGACCAGGGAGGTGATAGTGCCCCTGTACTCGGCACTGGTGAGGCCGCACCTCGAGTACTGTGTTCAGTTTTGGGCCCCTCACTACAAGAAGGACATCGAGGTGCTGGAGCGTGTCCAGAGGAGGGCAACGAAGTTGGTGAAGGGTCTAGAGCACAAGTCTTATGAGGATCGGCTGAGGGAGCTGGGGTTGTTTAGTCTGGAGAAGAGGAGGCTGAGGGGAGACCTTATTGCTCTCTACAACTACCTGGAAGGAGGTTGTAGCGAGGTGGGGGTTGGTGTCTTCTCCCTAGTAACGAGTTATAGGACAAGAGGAAACGGCCTCAAGCTATGCCAGGGGAGGTTTAGGTTAGATATTAGGAAAAACTTCTTCACTGAGACGGTGGTCAAGCATTGGAACAGGCTGCCCAGGGAAGTGGTTGAGTCTCCATCCCTGGAGGTATTTAAAGAACGGATAGATACGGTGCTTGAAGACATGGTATAGATGGACTTGGCAGTGATAGGTTAACGGTTGGACTCGATGATCTTAAGGGTTCTTTCCAAGCTTGACGATTCTATGATTCTATGATTCTATGAAATGAAGTAAGTGCGTGCATAAATGGCACTGTGAACCATGATATATTATTAGAAGAACATCTCAAGGACACTGATTCAAATGTGGGTTTCACGCAGCTCTCATTGCGGTCCACTGCTGGATGAAGCCATAGCAGAATCTATGGAAGCAGACATCCACGTAGGCCACGTTGTTGACATCTCCCAGGCAGATGGGGCATGGCTAGTCTTCTGATGCCTCTGACTGCCCAGCCTGCTGCAGCTGGCTCCTGCTGGCCTTCACGGCAGATCCACTCTCCTCCAGACCTTCCTCAGCACCCGACGCCAAGTCCTGCAAAGACATGCAAAGTGTCTGTCCTTTCCTCGTGCTAGGATGAGCAAAGCAAAGAAAAACCAAGAAAGAGGTGGTAGAGGGGAGGTAAGGGCCTCCCAAAGGGTTTCCCTGAGGGCTGAAAAGCAGCAGCAGAAGCCCTGTGGGGCAGCCAGCCCCATGGGCTGCCCTCCACACCTGCCCCCTCAGCTCCCCTCAGGCATGCTGCCCACCAGTCCCAGACCCCTGCCCTAGCTCCCAGACAACCAGCATGACTTGAGCTAACAGAGGGTACCTGAAGGAGGAGGTGGTCAGGGAAGATAGAGGAAGTCGCCAGGAGTCTTCAGTGCCAGGACCCCCAGCACCCTGCAGCCAGGCGGTGGGGAGAGGAGCGCTGGAAGAGGTGGCCTTAGCTCAGTGCCCAGAGCTGCTGCTCTCAAAGCTGAGACTCAAGCCCAAGCCCATGGTCCTGCTCAAGCGTGCATGCTGTGCATGTGCACCCACAGGAGCCCTGGGCAAAATGTGCCAGGACAGAGCCTGGGGCTGCTAAAGACCAGTGAGGTCATGTGCAATCACAGATGCTCCATGGTGACATCACAGGGGTCTCTGAGGCTGCCCCTCGACCGCCGCCCAGCAAGGATGGAAAACACCTCAAAGGGGGAAAGCCCCTGCTTCACAGGACATTGTCCATCTTCATGTGGTCTTGCAATGGAGGCTTTAACCTCAGGCTTGTCAGGTCCTGTGATGAGAGGCTGATGCCCCGGAGCACAAGGGCCTGGCAATGGGCAGCCCAGCAATGCAGGAGTGGAACTCTGGTGACCTCCTCAGAGCAAACAGAGTGCCCTGACTCGGCTCCTCCGAGGGCTGTCAGGGGAGAAGGACTCACCCTGTGTCACCAGTGGGAAAGCCCCAGAGATGACAGAATGGTTGAGGTTGGAAGGGACCTCTGGAGGTCTTCTGGTCCACCACCCTGCTCAAGCAGGGACACCTAGAGCTGGTTGCCCAGGACCGTGTCCAGATGGCTTTTGAATATCTCCAAGGAATGAGACTCCACAACCTCCCTGGGCAACCTGTTCCAGTGCTCAGTCACCCTCACAGTAAAAAAAGTGTTTCCTGATGTTCAGATGGAACCTCCTGTGTTTCACTGTGTGCCCATTGCCTCTTGCCCTGCCAGTGGAGACCACTGGAAAGAGCCTGGCTCTGTCATCTTTGCATCCTCCTTTCAGATGTTTGTACGCCTTGATGAGATCCCCCCTGAGCCTTCTCTTCTCCAGGCTCTTTCAGCCTTTCTTCATATGTGAGATGCTTCAGTCCCTTCATCATCTTAGTGGCCCTTTGCTGGACTTGATTTCCAGTAGCTCCATGTCTCTCTCGTACTGGGGAGCCTAGCACTGGGGACAGCACTCCAGAGGTGGCCTCACCAGTGCTGAGTAGAGGGGAAGGATCACCTCCCTTGACCTGCTGGCAATACTCCTCCTAATGCAGCCCAGGATACCACTGGCTACCTTTGCCACAAGGGCACATTGCTGGCTCACAGTGCCCACTTTCTAATTGAGTGCCCAAAGGACAGAAGTCATTGAAGACCTGAACCCATGAAGTGTCAAACTGCTTTAATCCCTGCACAAAATATTTGTTTTTCTTCAGCTCATCCCACTGTAAGAAGACATTGCTTTTAAGACTGCCTGAAATATCAGGGATTAGAGATTAACACACACAGAGGGATGATTTCAGTGTGCGTGCACTTTTTTCCCAGGTGCTGTTTGATTTGCATTATCTCTAGTAGCAGGAGATAAAAGCTCAATTAGAGCTGAAGCTGGCCAGTACTGTGAAGGACAATAAAAAGGGCTTCTTAAAATATGTTAATAGCAAAAGGCAGGCCAGAAATAACATTGGCCATGGTCACCTCACAAACAGGGACATAGATAAAGTAGATATGTTTAATGCTTTCTTTGCCTCAGTCTTCAACACCGACAATGGGCTCTGGGACCCCCAGAGCCCTTGGCTAGAGAACCATGACTGCGAGAACGACAAACTCCCAACCAACCCCAAACTTGTGCGGGATTTGCTGCTCCAGCTGGATCCCTATAAGGCAATGGGGCCCAATGGGATTCATCCGAGGGTACTGAAAGAGCTGACTGATGTCATAGCGAGACCTCTCTCAATGATTTTTCAGTGCTCTTGGGAACCTGGGGAGGTCCCAGTCGACTGGAAGCTGGCAAAAGTTGTCCCGATCTTCAAGAAGGGCAACAGGGATGACCCTGGTAACTACAGGCCTGTCAGTCTCACCTCTGTGCCTGGCAAAATCATGGAGAAGATTATTCGGGAAGTTATTGAAAAACACCTGAAAGACAACGCAGTCATTGGTCCCAGCCAGCACGGATTCACGAGGGGAAAGTCCTGCTTGACTAACTTGATTTCCTTCTATGACAAGGTTACCCACCTAGTTGACCAAGGGAAGCCAGTCGATATAATCTTTTTGGACTTCAGTAAAGCTTTCGATACTGTCTCTCACAGTATCCTCCTGGAAAAAATGTCCAGCATACAGCTGGATAAACACAGAATGCAATGGGCGTGCAATTGGCTGACGGGTCGGGCTCAAAGGGTTATAGTAAATGGGGTTACATCGGGCCTGCGACCAGTCACTAGCGGGGTTCCGCAGGGATCCATCTTGGGGCCAGTGCTCTTTAATATCTTCATAAACAACTTGGATTCAGGACTGGATGGTTTGTTATCAAAGTTTGCCGATGACACAAAACTGGGAGGAGCCGTTGACACTCTCGAGGGCAGAGAGGCCCCGCAGAGAGATCTGGACAAATTAGAGAGCTGGGCAATCACCAACCGTATGAAGTTTAACAAGGGCAAGTGCCGGATTTTGCACCTGGGTCAGGGCAACCCTGGATGTACATACAGACTGGGGAACAAGAGGCTGGAGAGCAGACCCATGGAGAGGGATCTGGGGGTTCTGGTCGAGGGCAAGCTGAACATGAGCCAACAGTGTGCCCTGGCAGCCAAGAGGGCCAACCATGTCCTGGGGTGGATCAAGCACTGTATTGCTAGCCCGTTGAGGGAGGTGATTGTCCTGCTCTACTCTGTACTGGTGCGGCCTCCTCTTGAGTGCTGTGTGCAGTTTTGGGCGCCACAGTACAAAAAGGATGTGAAACTACTAGAGAGTGTCCAGAGGAGAGCCACGAAGATGGTGAAGGGTTTAGAGGGGAAGCCATACGAGGAGCGGCTGAAGTCACTTGGTCTGTTCAGCCTGGAGAAGAGGAGACTGAGGGGAGACCTCATAGCAGTCTCTACAGCTTCCTCACAAGTGGAAGAGGAGGGGCAGGCACTGATCTCTTCTCCCTGGCGACCAATGATAGGACCCGAGGGAACAGCAGGAAGATATGCCAGGGGAGGTTTAGGTTGGACATTAGGAAAAGGTTCTTCACCCAGAGGGTGGTGGAGCACTGGAACAGGCTCCCTCGGGAGGTAGTCATGGCGCCAAGCCTGACAACATTCAAGAAGCATTTGGACAATGCCCTTAGACATATGGTGTGAATTTTGGGGTTGTCCTATGCAGGGACAGGAGTTGGACTCGATGATCCTTGTGGGTCCCTTCCAACTCAGGATGTTCTATGATTCTGTGATTCTATGATAATGCAAACAGATAAGAAACAGCAGATAAACAGATAAACCAGCAAGATATCATTCATAAAGTAGCTTTAAATCTTCTTAAATTAAATCAGAGCAGCAATATGTTTTGAATTTTTAGTCTTGTTTAGTCACAGTGTTCACAAATACAAACTCTTTTCCTGGCTGGTGCAAAATAAAAGCTTAGAGACCAAAAATATCTGAAGTGGTGCTTGACTGAAGGTTTACTAAAGTTAAAAATATGTGTAAATAATTTAGGAGTCTAAAACATAGTCTCAGAAGGGTTTGAGCTGCCAAGGACTGGATTTCTGAAGGTAGTTCTAGTTGGGGCCCAGAAGTATTGAGAAGCTAATAGTAGTCTTCAGCTACTAATTCTAACTAAAATCCATGCCTGCTGTAGCCCAAGTCTTCCTGGCTTTCAGCATGCCTTGCGCCTGCCGACAATCTCTACCAGGTGCACAAGGATATAGCTTTATCCTCATCAGCCATGCTCCTCTGCTCAAACTCGTCTCCTCTTGGTAGATAGGGGAAAAAGGTAGATTTATACAATTCATGTTCACTTAGCTTGACAGTTCAGGAGGGTTTTTTACAACTACATGTCTGTGAATTGTGGCAGTGGGACACAGGTAGACACTCACTTCTGACTGCTGCAGAGGGAGTAATCTGCAGTACAGTAATGTAGCAGAGAGGGTGGTGGTGGAGGTGGTACTACCTCAAATCCCAGCTGGCCTTTGTTTTAGTGCCCTCCAGTTCCTGAAACAGTTCAGGACAGCTACACTCATTAGTCAATAGATTTCAGTGGGAGTGAGGTATGTACACAGGAGCTGGTGATTAACACCTCTGAAAATCTCACTTTGGGGTAATCTGGCAGATTTTACCCATAAAGTTTTCTGCACCTCCTGGCATAGGTTCAGCTCCATCTCTGTCACCATTTTCCTCAGTGACAGCCATCTCTCTGGGAAAAAAGACCATATGAAGGTAGAAATGGAAGAAAATTAGAGTGGAAGGATTAAAATAACACTGAGCTGGTGATTCAGCAGGGTGGGTCTACCTGCACAGAGATGTTTGCAGGACTGGAGCCAAAGTGCTAAAAGTGCAAAACCAGCTTTTCCTTGCTTTTGAGTCTGAAGTTGATTATGGAAACAAAAATGGTACCCAGAAAGCTGGAGGCAAATCTTAAGAGCCATAATCAAAACCAAAAGATGAACTGAGAAATATTTTACTCTGCCAAAATTTGTATGCAGAGGTTCTGTGTTTCCTCTGCAAGATATGATAATATTTTCCTGCATAGCAAAGGATATTGAAAATATTGGTGTAAGTGCAATCAGAAGATTAAGCAAAAGGCAGGCTTGAACACAAGAGCCTGGTCAGTCAGGGAGTGAAGTAAGTGTTTTTAATATTTTATTTTTATAGGTAACTTCTCATAATTACAAAAAGCTTCTCTTTCAAAGTTTTTAGTTCACATTTGACCTACTGACTTGAACAGTTATTTTTTATTTTTCCTCCAAAATGCAAACTAATTTTTTCTCTTACTTGCATTTCTTTTGATTCATATAATTAAGCAAGAATGTAGTGACTTGCTATTAAAAGTTATTTAAAGACTGGCAGAGGAAGAAAGCTTTAAAAAAAAAAATCAGGTGAGCTTGCATTGGTTTAAGGGAGACAGAGTATCTAATTTTGAAAATCCTTCCAGGTGCATATTTATATTTATAGATAGAGGTTTTGACATATTGACCATAGACCCTTAATTTGCAAATTTACTTCCTGACCTCAGGTGAACAGAACCTATCTAGTCCAAATTCTAATGTTTTTTCCATTAAAGAAAAGCCCACCTGATACAGTTTATCCCTTTTTTACTACCTCCTTATGTTGAAACACCATGTAAACAGATTGTGGAATAACTGAAAATCTTGGTTTAATGTATTTTTTAAATTCTGGATAAAATCAAATCTTAAGATCGAGTTCTCTATATCCTAAGATTAAAATACCCAAGATACTATAGTAATAAAAGTTGCTTTTGTAAAAGTCACATTTGTTTTGAGCTGTCTGGTGTTCCACAATTTACTTCTTTAGTCATCCTAAATAATTTAATCTTTTCATTGCAATAGAAAGATACAGAAAATAGTAGGACTACTTTACGAAATTTCATTTCAATAAGCACTAGAACAATGTAACCAGAAAAGGGCTGAAAGCACCAATTCTTAGTTACCATAGCTTGTCAGATTTATTTTTAGTGATTTTAGACTTCAGTATATTAATTTAAAAGTATTTCATTTAGTTTTACAGCAAAATGTTGCTCTTCTGGGTGTTCTTTAAGTAATGAAAAGGATTTTAGTACGAGCTGTCGTGGTTTAACCCCAACCAGCAACTAAGCACCACACAGCCGCTTGCTCATTACCCCCACCCCACTGGGATGAGGGAGAGAATTGGAAGGGTGAAAGTCAGAAAATTCATGGCTTGAGAGAAGAACAGTTTAATAATTGAAGTAAAATGAAATAGAATAGTAGTAATAGTAATAATAATAATAATAGCATAATAATACAATAATAATATACAAAGCAAGTGATGCACTGTACAATTGCTCACCACGCACCGATCAATGCCCAGAACGTCCCCGAGCAGCAATCGCTGCCCCCCTAGCCAACTCCTCCCAGTTTATATACTAAGCATGACGACATATGGTATGGAATAGCCCTTTGGCCAGTCTGGGTCAGCTGTCCTGGCTGTGCCCCCTCCCAGCTTCTTGTGCACCTGGCAGAGCATGGGAAGCTGAAAAGTCCTTGCCTAGTGTAAGCCCTACTTAGCAACAACTAAAACATCAGTGTGTTATCATCAACATTATTCTCATCCTAAATCCAAAGCACAGCACTATACCAGCTACCAGGAAGAAAATTAACTCTATCCCACATGAAACCAGGACAGTATCCACCCCTTATTCCATACCATATACATCATGCCCAGGTCTTACACTTTCCAATACATTCCAATTAATCACCACCACTTTTCCAGTCTTTTGAGATAGATATAGATATAGATAGATACAGATATATATATAGACACACACAAAAAGATATAATTTCCTTAGTCTATAGGCTATCCCTCTAAAACATTAGTTGAGTTCATTTAGTTCATGACTTTGGGCTTCATCTGTCATAACAGTCTTTCAGGGCAGGAGAGATGGTGTGTGGTGTTGGATTGTTGCATGCTGAAGCCAGTTCTGGTTCCATCACCTCTGCACTTTGCTCAGTTTCCTCAGAGTTCATTCTTCATTAATCTGGGCAATTCTTACTGTATACTGTTGATATGGCACATAGTAATCATAGAAGTGATCGCATCCAGTATTATATAGCAACTAACATCATACAATTCAGTTCATTGGCTATTTTTACCCAAAATCAAATCCCCTTGAGGTACACATCAGACTTCCCCATCCTTCCGCATCACCCACCAAGTGCACCCAGGTCCTTGAGCAAAAGCAATCCCATGAATGGGTTTCCCTTTGCCTGAGGCAGGAGTAACCCAGAATGTCTTCCCTGTCATATTTTTTAGGTGGACTACAGGGACTTTATCCCCCTCTACAGTACGTAAAAGTTTTGATTGGGCAGGGCCAGCTCGATTGGCAGATCCCCTACTGTTGACTAACGAGGTGGCCTTTGCTAAATGTGTGTCCCAATGTTTGAATGTCCCACCACCCATTGCTCTCAGTGTAGTCTTTAACACTCCATTGTATCGTTCGATTTTCCTGGAGGCTGGTGCATGATAGGGGATGTGATATACCCACTCAATGCCATGCTCTTTGGCCCAGGTGTCTATGAGGCTGTTTCGGAAATGAGTCCCGTTATCTGACTCAATTCTTTCTGGGGTGCCATGTTGCCATAGGACTTGCTTTTCAAGGCCCAGGATAGTGTTCCAGGCGGTGGCATGGGGCAAGGGATATGTTTCCAGCCATCCGGTGGTTGCTTCCACCATTGTAAGCACATGGCGCTTGCCTTGGCGGGTTTGTGGGAGTGTGATCTAATCAATCTGCCAGGCCTCCCCATATTGATATTTCAGCCATCGTCCTCCATACCAGAGAGGCTTGAACTGCTTGGCTTGCTTGATTGCAGCGCATGTTTCGCATTCATGGATAACCTGTGCAATAGTTTCCATGGTCAAGTGCACCCCTCGATCATGAGCCCATCTATAGGTTGCATCTCTTCCTTGATGGCCTGAGGTGTCATGGGCCCACTGAGCTAGGAATAATTCACCCCTATGTTGCCAGTCCAGACCCACCTGAGCCACTTCAATCTTAGCAGCCTGATCCACCTGCTGGTTGTTTTGATGTTCTTCAGTGGCCCAGCTCTTGGGTACGTGAGCATCTACGTGACGTACTTTTACAGCCAGGTTCTCTAGCCGGGCAGCAATATCTTGCCACAATGCAACAGCCCAGATGGGTTTGCCTCTGTGCTGCCAGTTGCTCTGCTTCCATTGCTGTAACCACCCCCACAGGGCATTTGCCACCCTCCATGAGTCAGTATAGAGAGAGAGCATTGGCCACTTTTCTCATTCAGCAATATCTAAAGCCAGCTGGATGGCTTTCACCTCTGCAAACTGACTTGATTCACCTTCTCCTTCAGCAGTTTCTGCCACTTGTCGTACAGGACTCCGTACAGCAGCTTTCCACCTCCGATGCTTCCCCACAAGAAGACAGGACCCATCAGTGAACAGGGCATATTGCTTCTCATTTTCTGGTAGTTTATTATACAGTGGGGCCTCCTCAGCACGCATCACCTCCTCCTCTGGCGATATTCCGAAATCTTTGCCTTCTGGCCAGTCCATGATCACTTCCAAGATTCCTGGGCGACTGGGGTTTCCTATTCGAGCCCGTTGTGTGATGAGTGCGACCCACTTACTCCATGTAGCATCAGTTGCATGATGCGTACAGGGGACCCTCCCTTTGAACATCCAGCCCAGCACTGGCAGTCGGGGTGCCAGGAGGAGCTGTGCTTCAGTACTTCTGAAGTGGCTCGAACCCCTTCATATGCTGCCAATATCTCTTTTTCAGTTGGAGTATAGCCAGCCTCGGATCCTCTGTATCCCTGACTCCAAAACCCCAGGGGTCGACCTCGAGTCTTCCCTGGTGCTTTTCTGCCAGAGGCTCCAGGTAGGGCCATTCTCCACGGCTGCAGTGTAGAGCACATTTTTTGCATCTTGTCCTGCCCAGAGTGGCCCAAGGACTGTGTCCTGTTTAATTGGTTCAAAGGCTTTTTGTTTCTCAGGGTCCCATTTGAAATCGTTCTTCTTCTGGGTCACTTGATAGAGAGGGCTTACGATGAGACTGTATTTTGGAATATGCATTCTCCAAAAACCCACAACGCCCAAGAAAGCCTGTGTTTCCTTTTTGCTGGTTGGTGGAGACATGGCTGTTATTTTGTTGATCACATCCATTGGGATCTGACGACGTCCATCTTGCCATTTTATTCCTAAGAACTGGATCTCCTGTGCAGGTCCCTTGACCTTACTTTGTTTTATGGCAAAGCCAGCCTCCAGAAGGATTTGGACTATTTTCTTCCCTTTCTCAAAAACCTCTTCAGCTGTGTTGCCCCATTTGATGATGTCATCAATGTATTGCAGGTGTTCCAGAGCCCCACCCTGTTCCAGTGCAGTCTGGATCAGTCCATGGCAAATGGTGGGGCTGTGTTTCCACCCCTGGGGCAGTCGATTCCAGGTGTACTGGATGCCCCTCCAAGTGAAAGCAAACTGTGGCCTGCACTCTGCTGCCAAAGGGATTGAGAAAAACGCATTAGCGATGTCAATGGTGGCATACCACTTGGCTGCCTTTGACTCCAATTCATATTGAAGTTCTAGCATGTCCAGCACGGCAGCACTCAGTGGTGGCATGACTTTGTTCAGGCCCCAATAGTCTACTGTTAGTCTCCACCCTCCATTAGACTTTTGCACTGGCCATATGGGACTGTGAAAAGGTGAGCGAGTCTTGCTGATCACTCCTTGGCTCTCCAGTCAACGAATCAGCTTATGGATGGGAATCAGGGAGTCTCAGTTGATGCGATATTGCTGCCGGTGCACTGCTGTGGTAGTGACTGGCACCTGTTGTTCTTTGACCCTCAGCAACCCCACAATAGAAGGGTCCTTTGAGAGACCAGGCAAGGTGGACAGCTGTTTAATTTCCTCCCTCTCCAAGGCAGCTATACCAAAAGCCCACCAGTACCCTTTTGGGTCCTTGAAATACCCTCTCCTGAGGTTGTCTATGCCAAGGATGCATGGGGCCTCTGGGCCAGTCACAATGGGTTGCTTCTGCCACTCCTTCCTGGTTAAGCTCACTTCAGCCTCCAATACAGTCAGCTGTTGGGATCCCCCTGTCACTCCAGAGATACAGATGGGTTCTGCCCCTTCATAGCAGATAAAACCACAGGGTGGCCCATGGTGTGCATCCACTATATCGTCTCTCTTGAACAGACAGACGATCATTCCTAATGGATGAGATACTGGTCCGTACAGGTGAGGAGTAGGACATGTTGTTTTTGAATCGCTGGAACTCCCAGGATAATTTCTCAGCTAGCACGTCAGGCATTTTCTCCACAGCCGAGATGCAGGCCCATAGGGAGGAAGAGAGACTTTCTTCGTATTGTCGGAGTTGGCCAGCCATTTCATCCACTGTTGGTCCCTCTTCATCTTTCCAGGTCATTATTGCCAATGAGTTTGCATGTGATGATGATGCACTCCGTACAAACTTCTACCACATGGGTCATGTGCACTGGACTTCATCTGGATCTTTGGATAACTGCTCATTGTCCAGGTCATTATAAATCACCTCCAGCATGGCTAATTCCCCCAGGGACTGGATACCTCTCTCCATGGTGGTCCACTTGCCTGGCTGACATATAACATCTTCCTTGAAGGGATACCTTTCCTTCATGCCTGACAGGAGTCGCCTCCAGAGGCTGAGGGCTTTTGCCCCTTTTCCAATTGCTTTGTCAATGCCCCCTTCCCTAGAAAGGGATCCCAGCTGCTTGGCTTCCCTACCCTCTAATTCCAGGCTACTGGCCCCATTATCCCAGCATCGGAGCAGCCAGGTGACAATGTGCTCGCCGGGTCGACGACTGAAATCTTTTCGCATATCTCGCAGCTCACTCAGGGACAGAGATCGGGTGGTTACCATCTCATTTGTGGGTTCTGCCTCTTCCTCCTCCTGTTCTCGTGATGGCCCTAGTTCATCATCAGCCCTTACTAAACAAGTTTATTTTCTTGTGTATTTTTTCTTCTGTATAGGGGCAACTGATACTGGCATGGGTTGGTTCTCTGGTGTAGCCACAGCGACTGTCCCCGGGGCTGGCGCAGCTGCAGTGCCTGTTGTTTTGTCATCAGATCCGGAGACGACCTCTTCCCCTTGGGTGTTCTGAATAGTGTTGAACAGGGCTCTGTAGGCATGGGCCAGGCCCCAGCACGTTGCAGTGATTTGCATCTCTCTGAAGTTGCCAGGGTTACAACATACTTTTTCCAAATACTTTACTAGTTTTTCAGGATTCTGCACTTGTTTGGGGGTGAAGTTCCAAAACATTGGAGGTGCCCACCGTCCTAGGCATTTGCCCATGGTATCCCACACACCCTGCCACTCATAACTATCCAGCCTTGGGGCAGATCTCTGGATGATATTCTTAAAATGCTTATTAACCTTAGACAAAACTGAAACAATATTCCCAAGAACTACCAATAGAAATATCTTAACTACCCAAGGATGTTCAAGATAATGAAAAGTTGTTGTAATGAAGGAGGGAGCATCATAGAAGAAAGCAATAAAGGTGCCATCCTGTATTTCCTCCATAAAAAAACCTCTCAGAGGAAGAGGTATAATTGCTAATTGTCTCCATGAGGTGGTACCCGAAGTACAGTAATGGCTTCACTACAGAACCCAAATACCAGATAGTGCTCAAGGTCAGTGTTTTAATAACAAATCTCCCAGGCAAAACATCACTAATCACTGCAGAGCACAGCAAACTGCAAAACCCAACACCAGTCTTTTTAACACATACTGCAAAAACAAGAGCATGGTACAGATCAGGTAAACTAATATCGAGAACGGAGGAATTAATATTGTGACCGGCAACTGTTAACAGATACAAATTCCTTAATACACTCTGGTTAATCTGTTATTATCTCAAACCCTTCGTGCCCCACTTTGGGCACCAAAAAGGACTGTCGTGGTTTATCCCCAGCCAGCAACTAAGCACCACACAGCCGATCACTCGCTCCCCCCACCCCAGTGGGATGGGGGAGAGAATCGGAAGGGTGAAAGTGAGAAAACTCGTGGGTTGAGAGAAGAACAGTTTAATAATTGAAGTAAAATGAAATAGAATGGTAGTAGTAGTAGTAATAATAATAAAAATAATATAATAATACAATAATAATATACAAAGCAAGTGATGCACTATACAGTTGCTCACCACCCACCAACTGATGCCCAGAACGTCCCCGAGCAGTGATTGCTGCCCCCCGGCCAACTCCCCTAGTTTATATACTGAGCATGATGTCATGTTTTATGGAATAGCCCTTTGACCAGTCTGGGTCAGCTGTCCTGGCTGTGCCCCCTCCCAGCTTCTTGTGCACCGGGTAGAGCATGGGAAGCTGAAAAGTCCTTGCCTAGTGTAAGCCCTACTTAGCAACAACTAAAACATCAGTGTGTTATCAACATTATTCTCATGCTAAATCCAAAACACAGCACTATACCAGCTACTAGGAAGAAAAATCAACTCTATCCCAGCTGAAACCAGGACAGTATCCACCCCTTATTCCATACAAACTTCTGCCACATGGGACATATCAGACAATGATACATTATAGACCGGTTGCCTCATTCAGTGAGTACGACTGCTTTTTGTAGTACCATGACTTAGGGTTGCTTCATGAATAATACCTGGCAGAAATGTAATAAAATATTTCACAGTACATACACCATACACACACGATGAAGAAGAGTTATAAAGAAAAATGTTCAGGTGACAAGGAGTATAAAAATCCTTTATACATTCAGAGGGAGCCTGTGTATATTACTATGTGATAGGAGAGATGCCATCAAACATCTGACTCACTTCAGCCAGAATCCCACACTGGATTCCTCCAACACACAGACACCAGCTGCATGGATGAATGCTAACAGAAGTTCACAGATTGAAGGTAGTAATAAGTTTTTGAACTCATAGGCTATGTGTGTGTCTCAAACCACAAGGAGAAAGCAAGACCAGCTTTTCCAAGTAGCATATGTATTTCTTCACACTCCCAAATCAGACCCAACCCATAGAAGAGTACCAGGTAACCATACCTTCTCTTATATGTCAGCAAATCATCTTCTATGCAAGATCTTTATGTTAATGAAGCACTTTAAATTGTTGGGAGAAAAGACAGAATGAAGGTCCCATTTATGTCATATTACATTTGTATTACTGTGGTGGGTTGACCTTGGCTGGATGCCAGGTGTCCACCAAAGCTGCTCTGTCACTCCCCCACCTCAGCTGGACAGGGGAGAGAAAATATAAGGAAAGGATTGTGGGTTGAGATAAGGACAGGGAGAGATCATTCACCAATTACCGTCACAGGCAAAACAGACTTGACTCAGGGAAATTAATTTAATTTGTTGCCAATCAAAACAGAGTAGGATAATGAGAAATAAAACCAAATCTTGAAACACTTTACCCCCACCCCTCCTGTGCTCAACTTCACTCATGATGTTTTTCTCTACCTCCTCCCCCCTGTGGTGGTGCATCCCCCCCCCGAACTTTTTTGAAGTCTCAGTAACTCCCATCAAGACTTGGCCTTTGTGTAATGAGTTTGGCAGTTAAGCGTCCCTTGACCATATCAGAAACTCTTACATGGCTAAGGTGGGAGCAGCACTGTCTGTACCAGGGAGCCAGTCGCCCTCTGACAACCTTGGAATATATTTTACGTCTGTACCAGGAATAATCAGCCACCCCCGACAGCCTTGGGGCATACCTCATCTGGGTTGTAACTCAGAAGGATCTGTACCAGCATCACTGGAATTTCTGAGAACTTTAGTAATTTCCAACCCAGATTGTGACAATAGGATGGAAATTTACTGATGCCTAAAGTCAATCATCTCACGACCCTATAAACAGTGATGCCAAGTGAGACCCTTTGAGCTCTCCTGGACCACAGTGGGCTGCGCCAGCATCTCCCTCTGAGCGGGACGCCTCTCACAGCTGCGAACTCTTAAGTTTGCATACAGAGGCCTGACAACAGGACCTGGGCTGATCTCCAGCGCCTTTCACTCCTCGAGACTCAACCTTCGCCTGTTGAGTTAATCATTTGATGTGAGTATTTCACTGAACTAGAGGGGAATTTTTACTGGGTACCTTTGCATATAGAGGCCTGATGACAGGACCTGGGCTGATCTCTGGTGCCTTTCACTCCTTAAGACTCAACCTTCACCCGTTGAGTTAATTATTTGATGTGAATTTTTCACTGAATTCAAGAGGAATTTTTACTAGTTAGCTGTGGGATATCTGAAAAGCCAAGGACATGTAGTGAGCAACCCAGACTCAGACTATGTGGACTTAATCTGCATTTAACGCAAGAGGAATTCAAGGATGCTGTGAAGGTCGACTGTGGTTTGGAAGACATGAAACAAGCAGATTAAGAGGAAGAAACTATTGGCTTGCAATGTTGAAAACAAGATATGGGAGAAGCGGGCGGTGCGTGTGAACTATTGTTATGAACGAATCAGAATATCACTAGTAGCGCATGAACAGTATATTTCCAAACATAGTTAACCAATTAACGATAAGTTTATGCATGATTAGGAAGGCAAGAAACTATATTAACTAAGCTGTGTATGTAATAAACCGACATTTTGCTTGATCATATTGATCGTGTGCTGTGTCCGTGACTTCCGCGTCAGCAGGTGGCGCCCGAACAGGGACCCTCAGATCGGAGTTGGATTTTCTGACGAAACGAGAACGGAGGGGGCGGAAGCCGGCCGAAGGTGAGTGCTGCCCCGGCACTCGGGAAACGCTAGCGCGAAAGGTGGAATCTCACCCTGATCAGGTGAGCGGCCGGGGAGGAGATGGGGGCTACCATGACAAAAGAAGAGTCAGCGGTGGTTAAGCTCCTCCAACATATCCTCTCAACGAGAGGTATAAGTTATGACTCGTCTACTCTGAAAGCATTATTGCTCTGGGCAAAAGGAAAGGATTTGATCCCCACGGTTGGAGCCGCCTTTGATGCTATGACATGGGAGAAAATAGGGGCAGAACTGTGGGAAGAAATAAGTAAAGGATCCAAAGAGACGAGCAAATTCCCCACTGTGTGGAGACTGATTAATGAAACTTTAAAAAGCATGGGGGAGGAGCGGCAAGTCGCTGCATCGGCATTCGCGGCTTTGACTCCAGGGGGCGGGCCCACCTCTGCAACCAGTATGTTGTTTTCGGGTCCGACAATCCCTGCAGCGACCCCAGCCCGCGTTGCAGGAGGGGTCCGGATCCTAGCAGGGACTGCAACTGCAGCTCCCACCACCACCGAAGTGCAGTCACCAGAAAAAACCACTGCGGAGGCTACTCCACCATCGCCCGATGTACCACAGTCGGATCGCCCTCCGAGTTACGATGAGGCCAATCCACCAAATCGACCTCCCTCACCGGTGGCGACCACCTCACTTTACCCTCCTTTGCCACCAGGTGGCGAAGAGGAGGAGGAAAACAATGGTGTTCTAGAGGAGAAAGCTGAATTACAGGAATTGATAAAAAGACTAGAGACTTTAGAAGCGCGATTGGCGGCCCCGCCAGAAAACCCACCAACGTCACTGTCCGCATTATACCCAGGACGGTCAGCACCCAACGTTTTTGCTCCAACTAGGACACCGGTGGAAACTGGTGCTTTTCCGTCTTTGCCACCACAACAACCATCGGGGGGGGGTGTATTCGGGCAAGGGATGTTGGTGGGAGGAGTTGGGGATCCGTCAATGCGATGGAAAGGTGTTATCCGAGATGCCATGATAGAGGGACAGGTTTTACCCATGGCTTTTCCTGTTGTAGTTGATAATAACGGGAGAGGTGTATGGGAAGCACTGGACTGGAAAATATTGAAAGAAGCGAAAAGCGCTGTTACTCAATATGGTTTAAAATCACCATATACTCAATCTATATTACAGCACATTTTTTCAGCACAGTTATTAACTCCTTATGATTCTAGAATGATTGTCCAGATGCTATTACCACCATCGCAACAATTACAATTTTTCCAACATTGGCAAACTGCCTGTGATAGGGCAGCTTCAATACCTCAACAACAAGGCGATCCGTTATTCGGAATCCAGGCTCAAATGTTAATGGGCGCAGGGCCTTTTACGCGACCTGATTGGCAAGCGCAGTTTGCTACCGAGGCATTGCAGTTGAGTCAGGAGTTAGCTTATAAAGCTCTTATTAACGTGCATGATGAGAAAATTAGACCTGCTTTTACCACTGTAAGGCAGGGACCCACTGAATCGTACGGCAAGTTTATTGATCGTTTGCACGCTGCAATTATGGCTCATCCAGATATGGATGAGGGAATGAAAGTAAAGTTCTTAGATATGCTTGCTTTTGATAACGCTAATGAAAAAACAAAAAGAGCACTCAGTGTGTCGCCAAGAGGATCCAGCACAGGACAGTTGCTAGAGGCTGCTGAGCGAATGTTAGAACAAGAAAAGGCTACGGTTATGGCCGCAGCTGTAGGTGCAGCAGTGAAGCCGTCGGTATCAAAAAAGCAAGGGGGAAAAAAGGACAAGAAGTGCTTTAATTGTGGAAAACCAGGCCATTTTAAAAAAGAATGTAGGAGTCCAATTAATACTGAGGGTTGGAAAGAAAAATGGTGTACGAATTGTAAAAAAGATAATCACGACACCCAAGAGTGTCGAAAATCGGGAAACACGGCGCAGAGCGCGCCACACCCACGCGTGAAGACACAAGTGCAGGGTGCTTGGACCGCTGCGCAGCCGCCACAGCCGGTAGCGCCGGAGTGGACCTGGCAACAGCAGTAGACGTAACCTTAACAACGTCTGAGGTTAAATTAATTGATTCAGATCAACAAGGACCTCTAGGGCATGGGTTGAGTGCATTGCTCATAGGCCGTTCTTCAATATCACGAAAAGGTATATTTATAGTACCAGGACTCATCGATGCGGATTTCTGTGGAACCATAAAGATTATGGTATGTACCTTAACGCCACCACTTACAATACCAGCACAGTCTAAAATATCTCAATTAATACCATTTCATGCGTGTGTCCCTAAAGCGCATTCAATTGTACGTGGGCATGGAGGTTTTGGATCCACAGGAGTACCAAATGTGTTATTAGCACTAGATATTGCCAAGGGAAAGCCTGAAGAAAGGGTAACATTAAGACATCCTAATGGACAATCTTTAGTACTGTCAATGTTAATTGACACGGGGGCAGATGTAACTATTGTCCCTATCACAAAATGGCCTCGTCATTGGCCACTGGTACCTGCAGCTACCAGTGTTGTGGGAGTCGGGGGGGCACAATGCACGATGATTAGCAAATTACTGACAGCATTCAATTTTGAAGACGGTGCCACTGTTACCACAAGGCCATATGTAATGCACTTGCCTGTAGCTCTTATAGGTCGGGATATATTATCCCAAATGGGAGCCAAACTTGCAACCCAGCATTTTTAGGAGCGGCCATGGTTGAGCAGCCCATCTTAAAACTCACCTGGACTACGACAACGCCAGTGTGGGTAGACCAGTGGCCGCTGAAACAGGAGAGGCTGCATATTTTACAAAATTTAGTTAAAGAACAACTAGAAGCAGGTCACACTGTGCCTTCCACAAGCCCTTGGAACACACCCGTTTTTACCATCCCGAAAAAATCTGGAAAATGGCGATTGTTGCATGATTTACGAGCGGTGAATGCTGTAATGCAAAATATGGGGGCATTACAGCCAGGATTACCCTCCCCTGTGATGATCCCAGAAAATTGGGACTTACTCATCATTGATTTGAAGGATTGTTTTTTTACTATTCCTTTGCATCCTGAAGATGCAGAAAAATTTGCATTTACAGTACCATCAATCAATAAACAGGAACCGGCAAAAAGATACCATTGGGTGGTACTACCTCAAGGAATGAAAAACTCACCTACTCTGTGTCAAAATTTTGTAGCATGGGCCTTACAACCATTCCGAATGAAACATCCATTTTTACTAGTTTTTCACTACATGGATGATATCTTAATTGCTGGAGAAAAAATGGATGTGGAAGGAACTTTACAAAGGTTAATAGAAACCTTAGAACCGAAAGGTCTTAAAATTGCTCCAGAAAAGGTACAACGACAAAATCCATGGCAATATTTAGGATGGACAATTACTGGGAGCACAGTCAGACCACAGAAGATCATACTCAAAACAGACATTAAGACGCTCTCAGATGTTCAAAAACTAATGGGAGATTTACAGTGGGTAAGGTCAGTTAGTGGAATAACTAATGATGATCTAGCTCCCTTGATGCCTCTGTTGGGAACCTCAACCAGAGCCGATGAACGACGAAGCCTGACGAAGGAACAAGAGCAGGCATTGGATCACATTATAAAAAAGGTTTTGACAACAGTTGTACAAAGAAAAATTAGTGATTTGCCTTTGCAATTTTTAATTGTTAACTCATCACCCAACCGAAAACACTTAATAGGACTGATAATCCAAATAGATAGCCCACGCATCAACATTTTAGAGTGGGTATTTTTATCCTATCAGCCAAAAAATACCGTCTGTACACGGATTGAACTATTAGCTAATATGATCATCAAAGGTAGAAGAAGGATTTGTGATCTGACAGGACAAGAACCTGAAACCCTGTTTGTACCTATAGCACAGAATTATTTAGATTGGCTTTTAGCAACATCAGAAATGTTTCAAATCGCTTTAGCCGAATATCCAGGTACTGTAACCAATAACTATCCTTCCACGAAAATTTTGCCGCTTTTACAAAATCAGGACTTTGAAGACATCCCTTATAGATCAGAAGTACCAGTTGAAGGGCTTACAGTATTTACTGATGCTGGAAGAAAATCGAAACGAGCTGCTATTGCTTGGTATGACAATAATCAATGGAATCATCAACTTCTTACAGGTCATACCGCCGACTCTTTACAAACCCTCAAGCTGAGAGCGGTGTTATGGGCCTTTCAACGCTGGCCCGACAAACCTCTAAATGTAATTTCAGATTCGCTCTACGTAGTAGGAACGGTACAGCGCCTAGAACGCGCTATGATCAAATCACTGAAGAATAACACCTTATATATGTTATTAATGCAACTTTTATTTTTATTGAATCAACGCACTAAACACTATTTTGTGACACATATTCGTAGCCATCAATTTGATCAAGGCTTGTCGATTGGAAACAACATAGCCGACAAGTTGGTTGCTACCATCTGGAAAAATCAAAATATTAACCTGTTTGAGCAGGCCCGTTTATCTCATGAATTTTTACATCAATCTGCAAAAGTATTGGCGAAACAATTTGATTTAAAACTGTCAGATGCCCGAGGCATCGTCCAATCCTGTCCTGCCTGCCAAAAATCAGGATTCGGTTTAGGTCTTGGGGTCAACCCTCGAGGTCTGGGAGCCCTACAGTTATGGCAAATGGATGTCACCCACATCACAGAGTTTGGACGGCAAAAATATGTACACGTTAGCATTGATACTTATTCGCATGCAATCTGGGCCACTGCTCAAACAGGGGAAACAGCCAAACATGTTGTAAAACATATGTGTGCAGCCATCGCTGCTTTGGGGATTCCTCAAGAGATAAAAACAGATAATGGTCCTGCATATATCTCTAAAACATTCGAACATTTCTGCCGCTTGTGGGGCATTCGCAGAATCACAGGCATACCACACTCTCCTACAGGACAGGCGATCGTAGAACGCACACATGCTACGTTAAAATCGCTGTTGCAAAAACAAAAGGGGGGAGAAATAGCCCCTGCTGAACGTCTTGCAAAAGCGATTTACGTTTTAAATTATTTACGGTTAACAGGGGACCGTGAATCTCCTCCAATTGTTATACACCATATGTCTTTTCAATCGGGAATACCGAAGATCGATTCAGTATCGGTAAAAGTACGATATCGTGACTTAAAAACTGGAGAATGGAAGGGTCCTGCAGAAATTAAGATGACAGGTCGAGGATATGTTTGTGTTTTGACAGACGAAGGTCCGAGGTGGGTGCCTAGCCGCTGGGTGAAACCGTGGAGAGAAGAGTCGGGACCACAACAGGAGTTACCATGATATGTTTTTTCACGTCATTCCTCTCCATCATTGGTAGTGGTCACTCATGGATTTCAGTACAACCACGTACAAATGTTTGGGTAACTCTAGCTAATAAAACAGGGCAAGATTCAATCTGTTTAGCGGCAGCAAATGCAGGCAACCCATTTATGACATGTTTAGTGGGGACTCAGATTGGCGGTAAAGAGTGGGAGTATGTTTGTAACTCCTCCACCATCAGGCATGCATGCAGAGATATAGCTAACGACGTCAATGATTTTGAATATTAAAAAACAAACCCACAGATCTTGAAGAAGTATTGAAAAATATTCAAAGGATTGTAAGTCAGATTTAGATTTCTGGACAGCAGATAAAACAATTGTAGAAAGACTAGCTCTTTAGGTTTTAATTCATGGTTAGCTGGGTTAGGCATTTCAGGTTGGGGAAAAGATCTAATTATCCATGGGTTTATATTATTATTGGGATTATTATTATTAACTATACTTATATTAAGATGTGTTTTTAAATATTTCATGAAAGCCGTGGAGCGTATGATGAATGGAGTCTGGATTGCTCAAAAACAAAAAGGGGGATTTGTGGAATATCTGAAAAACCAAGGTCATGTAGTGAGCAACCCAGACTCAGACTATGTGGACTTAATCTGCATTTAACGCAAGAGGAATTCAAGGATGCTGCGAAGGTCGACTGCGGTTTGGAAGACATGAAACAAGCAGATTAAGAGGAAGAAACTATTGGCTTGCAATGTTGAAAACAAGATATGGGAGAAGCGGGCGGTGCGTGTGAACTATTGTTATGAACGAATCAGAATATTGCTAGTAGCGCATGAACAGCATATTGCCAAACATAGTTAACCAATTAACGATAAGTTTATGCATGATTAGGAAGGCAAGAAACTATATTAACTAAGCTGTGTATGTAATAAACCGACATTTTGCTTGATCATATTGATCGTGTGCTGTGTCCGTGACTTCCGCGTCAGCAGTTATCTTTATATGTGCTTATTGTGAGTATTTCACTAAAGTCACGACAAATTACTAGGCCTATTGTGTGTGTGTGTGTATCGATACAAATATTGTAGTAAACCCTATTTAATCACCTTGTAGATGCTAAATTAACCAATGATTAGTTATTGCTAAATTCCTGTGATTCTCTCTTAACTGTGAACAAACCTTAAACTGCTGCTAGACATATATAATCCTTTAGACATAAACCGTTGACCAAGTCTGAGACTAGGATTGGATCCAGCCGCACCTAGGCTCCTCTCTGAGAAGGAGTTCAGAAAGCAAAGGGGTCCATTCTGAACCTCGTGACTCAACGGGAGGGCCCCCTTTTGCTCCTTGTATTTTCTTCTAACTCAATTTCCTCTTTCTTTCTCTTTATATGCATATATTCCATTCATTTAATAAGTAATAGAGTGAACCTTGCCATTGAACTCTGTTGAATCACACTTTCATAGATTTCTATTAAAATCAGTATTTGCAAATATCTTTGATGGTGATTCTTTAAGCGACCTAACCACTCATCCGTGATACCCCTGAGTGGTGCAGGGGGACAGGGAATGGGGATTGCGGTCAGTTCATCACACCTTGTCTCTGCCACTCCTTCCTCCTCACACTCTTCCCCTGCTCTAGCGTAGGGTCCCTCCCATGGGAGACAGTCCTCCACAAGCTTCTCCAACATGAGTCCTTCCCACGGGCTGCAGTTCTTCACAAACCGCTCCAGCATGGGTCCTTTCCACAGGGTGCAGTCCTTCAGGAACAGACTGCTCCAGCGTGGGTCCCCCGCAGGGTCACAAGTCCTGCCAGGATCCTGCTCCAGGGCAGGCTTCCCATGGGGTCACAGCCTCCTTTGGGCATCCATCTGCTCTGTTGTGGGGTCCTCCACGGGCTGCAGGTGGATATCTGCTCCACTGTGGACCTCCATGGGCTGCAGGGGGACAGCCTGCCTCACCATGGTCTTCTCCATGGGCTGCAGGGGAATATCTGCTCTGGCGCCTGGAGCACCTCCTCCCCCTCCTTCTTCACTGACCTTGGTGTCTGCAGAGTTGTTTCTCTCACATATTCTCACTCCTCTCTTCCGGCTGCTGTTGCGCAGCAGTTCTTTCCCTTTCTTAAATATGTTATCCCAGAGGCACTACCGCTGTTGCTGATTGGCTCAGCCTTGGCCAGCAGCGGGTCTGTCTTGGAACTGGCTGGCATTGACTCTGTTGGACATGGGGGGAAGCTTCTAGCAGCTTCTCACAGAAGCCAGCCCTGTAGCCCCCCTGCTACCAAAACCTTGTCTCACAAACCCAATACAATTACATAGGTTTGGGGAATATGTTATGTTGTCCTTTTATGATGCATGATGATAGTCTTCATAACCAAGCTTTCCATGCATCAACTGTCTATAAATAGCAAGCAATTAATGCTCACTATTTGCCTATTCTATAGAATATATTTTTTCCTGATTATATACATACCATGATAGAAAAACTGAGAAGAAAATATTGTTTGTTTTCCTGGTTCTATCAATTCTGTGAATATTACATTTAATATTTCACAGCTTTTTAATGGTTATGTGTAAAATGTTCACAGTGAACATATGCTGTTGCAAGTAAACAGATTAAAATTCTAGAAAAAGTTTACTTGTATACATATCCAGATAAATAGGCTGTTTATTAAGTTTGACATATGTGATGCTTGACATTACAAGAAAAACATTTATAAATTTCCATAGCAAGTATAATAATTATCATAATTAATGCTAAAAATGTGGTGTGTACTATTCATTTATTATCATATATTTCCTCAGAATAGCTTTCAAAAATGTTTTGTCGATTTTGTCATTTGCCAGAAATTAAGATATTGTTTTTCAGGATTAGCAATACATTAGGTATTTTTTGTTTTAGGAAAAAATGAGTTTAAAAAACAGGGAGAGTTGGTGAGGCAACAGGTAAGTGTATACCATACCTACATGCATTCTATAACCAATGGTCCACACTGACCAAAGTTACTCGTTTATTGCTGTTGAAGACCAGGCATTAGATCCCAAGTTTAATAGCTTCAGGCAGTATATGTTTAATTGCAACATTAACAGGACATAAACCTCAGCTTATTTTCTATTCCCATAAGCTCAACTCTTCTAGAATTTTTTATAAGGATTTCTCTATCCTAAACCCAGGTAATTTTAGACAAAGAACTGTTTTTTTATCTTTCTTATGGTCAACTGGGACAGACAAACCAAATCAGGCAAGAAAACTATTTAGTCAGCTTCACTCTGCTGGCTTTTGACACATACCAATAGACTAGATCAGTGAGAAGAAAGCTTGCACTGATGTATTCATGCCCAACAGCTGTTTCAAATTTGAGATTTTATAAAAATGTGCATAATAACTACAGGCCACAAACCTGATTTCTGCTGACCTTTTCCTGCAGAACACACCACCATTCTCACATGACCCTCTCCTGCTCTCCCTGACCACTTCTGCAGAGCTTCTGTTCTTAATAAGCCTGTGGTAAATGTATACCATGAGGACCACCTATGAATGCCACTAAAAGGCAACGCACTGGCAAAACATAATATTCAACCCATGCATTTGACTCATCAACATCCCATCTATACAACCTCAGAACGTTTATTTCCAAAAAGTCATCATCTCTCCCTTTTGATACTACTTTGAAATTGATTGGGGAGAACCTCCACATCTTATTTTCAAAGTCTACAGTGTAGCATGAGGGGTTTTTCCCCTCCCTTTTCTTTCTTTTTTTTTTTAAAGGTAATCCAAAATTTAGAAAGTCTTGTTTATTTCAACTCTGTGTTTTTGTAATAAGATAGGCTTAAGTGATTGCACTTACACAATGTGAATTACACTGTGAATTACACTTACACTGTGTGAATACACACAGTTTTACAATCAAATCCTCTTTTGAGCATTTCTACATGCATGAAATACATTCATAAACGTTTCTGCCCTAACTAGAAGTTCTTCATATCTAGTTATGCCATACAAGCTTCATTTTTACATACAATGCAGAAAGATAGCTAGAACAGTTGGTCAACCTTAAGAGGTCCATGTCTGTGAGACAACAGTTTTATTCAGACTCAGTGTCCTGATGGTATTTTTTTTCTTGAATTCAAGAAAAAGGATCAATATTACTTCTCAACATTTTGGACTCAAAGTACGGACTCCAGAATAGCTTTCCTCTTCCTCTCCCCAGTTCTCAACAGAGAACAGTCTTGTATTTCCACTGCTTCCAATGATGAGTAAATAGCTTTTATTTTGATCTCTTTCTTTTTAGATTGTTAATTTTTTTATAAACTAATAACCCCAAGAGGGTTTGAGAGAGAAAACATCTAAAAATCTTTCAATTCGATACATAGCAACAGCATATACATCTGTTCCATAGCTCCCTCATATTCCCAGTAAATCTGAATTCCTTCCTCAGTGCCCTCCTGGGTCATTTTCCTTTGCAACCCACCAATCAGTTCAAACTGATCTCATCACCACCTTCCCACAGAAGCCATTTTCCTTTCTGCGGACTGTCCTGGTTTCAGCTGGGATAGAGTTAATTTTCTTCTTAGTAGCTGGTATAGTGCTGTGGTTTGGATTTAGTATGAGAATAATGTTGATAACACACTGATGTTGTGGTTGTTGCTGAGTAGTGCTCATACTAGTCAAGGACTTTTCAGCTTCCCATGCTCTGCCTGGTGCACAAGAAGCTGGGAGGGAGCACAGCCAGGACAGCTGACCCAGACTGGCCAAAGGGCTATTCCGTACCATATGATGTCATGCTCAGTATATAAGCTGGGGGAAGAAGAAGGAAGGGGGGGGACATTCGGAGTTATGGTATTTGTCTTCCCAAGTAACCGTTACGCGTGATGGAGCCCTGCTTTCCTTGGGATGGCTGAACACCTGCCTGCCGATGGGAAGTGGCAAATGAATTCCTTGCTTTGCTTTGCTTTACCTATTAAACACATCCCTTTGTGGGGGGAGTGAGTGAGTGGCTGTGTGGTGCTTAGTTGCTGGCTGGGGTTAAACCACGACATGGGTCCAATCCTGGATTTCTTATCATTATCCTATTGTCATCTAAAAACAATGCAATTTCTGAAGCTTTTATCTATTGGCTCTCTATCTGATAGCTGATCTATATTTTTGCCTTTACAAGCTGAATACAAGAGTCATCTCTGTTAGGGACAGCTGTATGCTTTCCTTTTTGCTCTGTACTTGCACAGGTGTGTTGCTACTGCTGTAGTTTATGTAACCTTCAATTCAGTTATATCCATATTAAAAAAAGTACTGTTTAATTAATGCTTATTATTCAACAAGCACTATTTCTAATCTTGATAACACCGCAGTCTGGGGTCAGTCTCTTTCACTTCTCTAAGTGATCACCTTAGGAGCAATTGCGTATTTTCAGAAAATTGAACGTGAACCTCGGTCCATCACGTGTCTTCCTCTGCCAGCTATAAAGCAAGCTTCAAATGTATGCAAGTCATCACCACATATCGAAGATTATATTTTTGGCAGTGGGAAAGAGAGCTTCATGCTCTGATCTGTGTTCTGTGCAGTTATTGCAATTTTATTCTTTTGTTTTTAGGAGGACTCCGCTTGCTCCTCTTTATTGGCACTGTAACTGTGGAAGTAGAGGTTAATCAATCTTCTCAAATAAGGTCATGTACAGGACCAGATTCTCAGTGCCTGTACTGTTGTCCTGAAATCTTGCCGATTTTGAAGAGAAAAAGACATTTTGTACAAATGCAAGGCCACATTTCAGGTCAGAAGTAGTTTATTATGAAACAGACAATATCCTCTGTCTCAAGAAGTTGGATTAGAAAGTCTTGAGGTGGCTCTTGTACTGTTCCTCATAGTGACAGAAAAGGTTCAGAGATATCATGAAAGCAAGAATAGAATATTTTCTCCCCCTCCTGTCTTTGAGGGTCATTTATTGATTTTCACTAACTTTCCTTGGCATAACAGTAATGACAGAAGTCCAGGCTGGACCTTTGAGGCAGATCTGCCTGCATCTTTTTTTTTTTAAAGCATACCAAGATTACCAAAGACTGCTAAAACCTTAAATTGGCTCTTGGTTGAAGATGGATGTATGGATGTTCTAGGCCTTTCCCAAATAATGTGAGCAGCTCAAAAGGACAAAAAAAAAAAAAGCTTTTACAATCAAAAGGCAGATTTTATCTGAGCAGATGTTACAAACAGAAGATTTCGAGTGAAGTAAAAAAGACCAAATAATTTTCTCCCTTCTACCCATTTTGGACTTGTAGGGTGGGTTGTTTCCTTCAGGCTTTTTCTCGCATAAATTATCTGGGGTTTTTCCTGATCCACAGAAAACTCTACGTTATCCCATCTTTCCCTCAGACCTGAAGGTCAGTGTCTGCTTCTGGTGCTCGTTAGCAGGCTCCCACTCTTTGCTATACTACAATCTTCCTTCTTCCTACATTTTTATTTTCCCCTTCTTATGTCTGTCTTATACTGTCCTCTGCAAAGTTTCCAGAGCATCCTTAATTGCTCTGAAGGAAGGTGGAGTTTCCCATTTTTTTCCCTACCATTTCCACATACACTTTGGCCAGACGAAGGCTCTGCATCCCAGACACATCTTTTCAGGATGCGGACAAGAAAATAAAACTGGTGTGCCCATGACAACTATAGAGCCAGGTTTTATTAGAGCTGAAACTAGGATAATGATGTTTTAAAACACTAATAAAGAGACAGAACATAAAAGTGACAATCAAATTTTGTGTTTGTGTTGGTAAGCAGAACCCTTCCCTCAGTCTTATTGCCAGTCCAGCAGCTGTATGGCAGAGTAGCAATAGCCCCTTTTGAAGCCCCAGCAAAGAGTCTCCCTTCTGCCTCTAGCAAGACCCTGGTGCCTGTGGCCCCAGCTCCCCTGCACAGTCCCTGCCTGTTCTGCCTGTTGCTTTTCTGCCCATCTTATCCTGTGCTCTCAAAAGCGCTCCTCAGTGACTGCACAGTTGCTCCCAGAGACTCCCCACTCCAGTAGTTACGTGACCCAGTAGGCAGATTCCAGTGACTAAAGATCCTAAACTGCCTTGGTTGGAGTAGTACTTTAGTAACTTGACACTAGTATACATTGTCTTTATGTAGCAGCACTGGTTTTTTTGGGATGGACTTGACACTTTTAATAGTTTTAGAGTTTTTTTTGGGGGGTGTGTGTGTGCATTTTTGATTCCTTTCATGCCTTCTCAAGGGCGATTCACAAAACTTTAACAAAATCTTTTCCCCTTCTCTGTTCCACCCACCTCAGTTTGCTCTTCCTTTATTACTGCATTGATATAGGATAATCTGTTCTTCTAACTCCATCAATGTACAGAATTCCTCATCTTTCAGCTCTTCCACATTGTATTTAAGTAGTTCATACATATTTGTTTAAAGCCCAAACATATTTTCCACACAGTACTTTTAATGCAATATATACATCCAGAGTCAGACATTTCCCTAACTGCTTGAAAAACTCTTACCACCCTATAAATGTACTTTTACCCTGTCTCTCACAGCCTGTTTTACAAACAAAGCTTCTCTGACATCTCCTGGAACAGTCTGGAGCAATGTTCAGAGAGATAATATGAAAATTGGGTCTTGGCTGACAGGCTAACCAAATGTTATTGTCCCAGAGCAGAAATAGTAATGTGTCGTGGTTTAACCCCAGCCAGCAACTAAGCACGACACAGCTACTTGCTCACTCCCCCCACTCGGCACTGGTGAGGCCGCACCTCGAGTACTATGTTCAGTTTTGGGCCCCTCACTACAAGAAGGACATTGAGGTGCTGGAGCGTGTCCAGAGAAGGGCAATGCAGCTGGTGAAGGGTCTAGAGACCAAGTCTTATGAGGAGGTTGTAGCGAGGTGGGTTTCAGTCTCTTCTCGCAAGTAAAAAGTGATAGGACGAGAGGAAATGGCCTTAAGTTGTGGCAGGGGAGGTTTAGATTGGATATTAGGAAAAAAGTTTTCACTAAAATTTTTGTCAAGCATTGGAACAGGCTGCCCAGGGAAGTGGTTGAGTCCCCATCCCTGGAGGTATTTAAAAGACATGTAGATGTGGTGCTTAAGGACATGGTTTTGTGGTGGACTTGGTAGTGTTAGGTTTATGGTTGGACTTGATGATCTTAAGGGTCTTTTCCAACCTTAATGATTCTGTGATTGTACTTTGCATCCAGATTTCCCATGTTTGAATGACCTGAGTCTTTCAGTTTGTAAGTTTGCTTCTTCTTGGCAGCATATAAGTATCGTCATATTCTAAACAATTCACAGTTTTTCTAGAGTTTTGGCTAAAGGTTTAGTGTCTATTACATCTATCACATAGTCCTGGCTAGGGTTGATTTAAAAAAAACAACTCTTTTATTATACTACAGTGTCTGTTACCTCATCTAGCATTAAATGTATTAACTTTAATCTAGTAATGGCTTTGTACTCCAGTTTACTACATTTAGTGGAAATCAGTTAATACAAATCAATGTCCAGTATCTCTTAGCACAGCTAAATTTGGTCAACTACATATACTTTGCATGTTATCTTCAGTAATACAGCCATCTGTAAATTAGGTACTTTTATTTCACATATCTCTTAGAATAGAATCATAGAATCATAGAATCGTCAAGGTTGGAAAAGACCCTTAAGATCATCGAGTCCAACCATTAACCTGTCACTGCCAAATCCATCTATACCATGTCTTCAAGCACCGTATCTATCCGTTCTTTAAATACCTCCAGGGATGGAGACTCAACCACTTCCCTGGGCAGCCTGTTCCAATGCCTGACCACCCTTTCGGTGAATAAGTTTTTCCTAATATCTAACCTAAACCTCCCCTGGCACAGCTTGATGCCGTTTCCTCTTGTCCTATAACTCGTTACTAGGGAGAAGACACCAACCCCCACCTCGCTACAACCTCCTTCCAGGTAGTTGTAGAGAGCAATAAGGTCGCCCCTCAGCCTCCTCTTCTCCAGACTAAACAACCCCAGCTCCCTCAGCTGCTCCTCATAAGACTTGTGCTCTAGACCTTTCACCAGCTTCGTTGCCCTCCTCTGGACACGCTCCAGCACCTCAATGTCCTTCTTGTAGTGAGGGGCCCAAAACCAAACACAGTACTCAAGGTGCAGCCTCACCAGTGCCGAGTACAGGGGCACTATCACCTCCCTGGTCCTGCTGGCCACACTATTCTTGATACAGGCCAGGATGCCATTGGCCCTCTTGGCCACCTGGGCACACTGCTGGCTCATATTCAGCCGGCTGTCAACCAACACCCCCAGGTCCTTTTCTGCCAGGCAGCTCTCCAGCCACTCCTCCCCCAGCCTGTAGCGTTGCATGGGGTTGTTGTGACCCAAGTGCAGGACCCGGCACTGAGCCTTGTTGAATCTCATGCAGTTGGCCCTGGCCCATCGATCCAGCCTGTCCAGGTCCCTCTGCAGGGCCTTCCTACCCTCCAGCAGATCAACACTCCCACCCAACTTGGTGTCATCTGCAAACTTACTGAGGGTGCACTCAATCCCTTCATCTAGATCATCAATGAAGATATTGAACAGGACCAGCCCCAATACTGAGCCCTGGGGAACACCACTTGTGACCGGCCGCCAACTGGATTTGACTCCATTCACCACCACTCTCTGGGCTCAGCCATCCAGCCTGTTTTTTACCCACGAAGAGTATACTCGTCCAAACCATGAGCAGCCAGCTTCTCCAGGAGAATGCTGTGGGAGACAGTGTCAAAGGCCTTACTAAAGTCCAAGTAGACAACATCCACAGCCTTCCCCTCATCCACTAAGCGGGTCACCTTGTCATAGAAGGAGACCAGGTTGGTCAAGCAGGATCTTCCCTTCAGGAACCCATGCTGGCTGGGCCTGATCCCCTGGTTGTCTCACACGTGCCACGTGATGGCACTCAAGATAATCTGCGCCATGACCTTCCCCAGCACCGACATGATCATACTGGGTGCTATTGAAAGGCATTTAAAGAACAGTGCAATCATCAGGCACAGTCAACATGGGTTCACAAAGGGAAATTCCTGTTTAACTAATTTGATATCCTTCTATGATAAGGTCACCTGCCTAGTGGAAGAAGGGAAGGCAGTGGATGTAGTTTTTCTGGATTTTAGGCTTTTGATACGGTCCCTCACAGCATCCTTCTGGACAAGTTGTCCAACTGTGAGATGAGCAGATACACGCGCTGGGTGAAGAACTGGCTGAATGGCTCAAAGGGTTGTAGTGAATCTGGCTGGTGACCAGTCACCGGTGGTGTTCCTCAGGGCTCAATTCTAGGGCCAGTTCTGTTCAATATTTTTATCAATGTTTTGGATGCAAGAGTTGAATGCACCATTAGCAAGTTTTCTGATGGTACTAAACTGGGAGGTGCTGTTGACTCTCTTGAGGGACAAGAGGCCTTGCAGAGGGATCTGGATAGATCGGAGCATTGGGAAATCATGAATGGCATGAAATTTAACAAGACCAAGCGCTGGATTCTGCACTTGGGACTGAGTAATGTTGGACACAAGTATAAATTAGGAGAGGAGTGGCTGGAGAGCAGCCCTGCAGAAAGGGATCTGGGGGTGCTGGTTGACAGCAGGCTCAATATGAGCCAGCAGTGTGCCCTGGCAGCCAAGAGGGAAAACTGCATCCTGGGGTGCATTAAACACAGTATAATCAGCTGGTCAAAAGAGGTGATTATCCCGCTGTATTTAGCACTGGTGCGCCCTCACCTTGAGTACTGTGTGCAGTTCTGGGCCCCACAATTTAAGGAGGATGTTAAGGTCCTTGAATACATCCAAGGGAGGGCAACAAAGCTGGTGAAAGGGCTGGAAGGCATGTCCTATGAGGAGAAGCTGAGGACTCTGGGCTTGTCTAGTTTGGAGAGAAGGAGGCTGAGGGGTGACCTCATTGCTCTCTTGCCCCAAGCCTGTCAGTGTTTAAGAGGCAAGCCTTGGAGCAGTATGTAGCTTTGTGCCTATGTGTAGCTAAGAGACCCAAAGCACAGGCCAGTTAGTATCCAATCAAATGTGTGGTTATCCTTGAAACACTTTCTTCATGGCCCGTGTTTCCACTTGTCACAGATGACTGTGGTGGATCCCTGACTCTTCTCCTATGTGCTGTATTCTTTCCATACACTTGCCAAAGGGGCACACTAGTTCTTCAGATTCCCGGTATTAACATGCGATCAGTATTCATGCAACCATCGATGTCTGAAGTAATGACCTCTCTTGCACTGTTGGCTGAGGAAGGAGGAGTATCCTACATTTGAGAGCATGGCTGATTCATAGTCTTGACAATCCTCAGTCTGATGGCAAGTCCAGTCTCCTGTACAAAGCATAAAGCTGCTTAGCTGATCTTGTGTGGGAGGGGCCCCAAGTGATAGTCACTTATACACTGGGGCCATTATGGAATTCCAAAAACTGCATTTTTTCACATGAGTTCTGCCAAGCAAAAGTGAAGCTTGAAGTCTGCTTTAGACTGCTGGTCACCTTAGGTAAAAAGGAGCACAAATGCATGGTGCTGGTGATGCAGCTGCAGTGCTGCTTGCTGCATCTTGCCTCTCCTCTGCCATGGGCTCCATTGCAGAGGGGTCTCAGGCTCATGCCTTACTGAGCCTATGGGCAAGAGGGCTCTAGTAAACTTCAGTCATCTCCAACCCTTTGCTGTTACTAAAGAACATATTTCAAAAGGCTACTTTTTCTCTTCTACACTCTGTCTCACCTTGGTGCTGTAGAAATACAAGGACATTGTTGCATGCTACCCTGGTTCTCTTGACCAAGCAGGCCTCTAAGGACACTTCGTCTTCCTTTCAGATTATGCAGTTTACTCCTTCCCAGCATCCCTGAGCAGCAGAATAGCCAAAAACATTTTCAGAGAGCAAATTTCAAAGATAGCTATAAGATACGACAGGGAGCAGAAATGCATGTCTAAATATCAGGTTGCATTCAGGTGCCAAATATGGAGACCTGTTGCTCAAAGTGTGGCATGCACATAATACCTATGTTTTCTAAATTTGACTTTCAATTAAACAGAAAATTGTCAGTCAAATTTTTTGAATACTGAAATGGTCAAATCTGCTTTTCATAAATAGTCAGAGCATTAGTTTTTATTCAGCAAGTACAGATAGGCACCAATGCATGAATAAGGACATCAACATTTGTCTAAATTCTTGTAAAATATTATTCTTAAGTATTCATTAAACTGTTTGTAGCAGTTTTATGTTTGACAGAAAACTAACAAAAAGCTATGTTTTCAAATGCAGAAAAGTAGAGCAATCAACTTCCATATATTTTCAATGTAACTGAGCACTTAACTGCCTGTTTGAGCTTTTTAAAATCCCCACCTGGTTGGGGGTAAAAGGAGAAAAATAGAAGTAAATTCTATTTGGCAATCTGTATAGCTGAATCCATGGCTTTCTATTTTCTGCAGCCAAAGCAACCTATGGGTATATGTTTTCCTCATCCGAAAAACGCCCATGAAGATAAGACTTCACATTGAATTTACAAACTCATCTTCCATTGTCTCTGATTCCTTGAAATGATCTTACTCTATCACAGAGAAACTTCAGCATCACAAATTATTACTCCTTCTGCAGGCCCACGTTAGTTTATCTGTCAGGAAGTTGAGTACATAGTGTAATTTGTATCATTAAAAGCCAAGTATTAAAAAGGAATCTTTGCTACAAAGCAAATGAAGTCCCATAGACACAACTCAGTTCCTCAAAATAAATGGTGAAAAATTTAAGTAGCAAACAGGGAAAGGGACAAGCCTAGTCTCTTCATTTGATCCTCATGAATTGTTTGACAAGGCTGCCTACAATAAAGTGCTTATAAATTGGCTTTGGAGCTTGTATTACTTACAGAGGTTATTCAGCCTTTAATTGATCTGGAACAAATGTGAGCATCTCCATACTCAATGACAAACCAAAAATAAATGAAGCAAGTTAATTTACAAAATGACTTAACTTCAGTAGACAGTTCAAGAGATTTATCTTTATTTGAGCTACTGTAACATTGTTAATGTTATTTTTAAATTAGCTTCAGTTGGATGAAAGAGTGCAGATGTCAGAGATGCCAGCATCAGCACTTCCTGCATATCTTGAAACGACAATCTACAAAAGTTAAAGAAAAGTGTATTAGTTTTGGCTGGGATAGAGTTAATTTTCTTCATAGTAGCTTGTATGGGGCTATGTTTTGGATTCGTACTGGAAACAGTGTTGATAACACAGGGATGTTTTAGTTACTGCTGAGCAGTGCTTACACAGTGTCAAGGCCAGGATTGGTTATGCAAATCTTGGCTACAGTCCACAGTCTTACACAGTTTTCAGTCCTTCATTGAAGTATATACTTGGAGTGTTTGTACTTAAAACTATAGGTGAACTTTTACCTACCACTGCTACTTGACTAGAGCAAAGCTTTTCTTGATTTGACAGCATAGGCAAGAAAGGATCAGAGCTGAGGCAAAAAGTATTGCTGGTAAAACTCCACTCAGCCTGAACGTGTTAAGACTTTTGGACAGAAAATAAAGTGCTTTATTCGGGCTTTCAATCCTTGATAAGAATAAGCACGCATCTCAGATTTCTTTTGAAGCAGAAACGTAGCATAATTATGATTTCTCCAATTGCATTAGTGGCATCTTACTTCATTTAAACTGCTGTAACAAAGTGTGTTCAAAGTCTCATTTGAGACTACAAGTCCAATAGGTTTTGTTGCCTTAGCTTCACAGGTGTAACTTGCTACTTATTCCAGATTCTGCAAAATGGAAAAGTTATACAAAATATTCCCGTATTTGTCAAATGGCGAGTTTCATAAAATAAAAGACAGTTTGTTTTAAACATTCCCCAAACAAAAGTATATTAACATGTTTGGAAGCTTTGCTGTACATGAGGTAAACATATTGATCCAAAGGTTGCTAGGAATATATTTTAGAGGCATTTAATTTCTAGCAATTATTAGGCTGATATAAAGCTTTTTGAAGTTGTATTCCTTTCATAGCTGTCCCTTTTATTACTTGGTTGTGAGAGGGAGCATGGCTGATGGCTATTTTCCTGTGGTAAGCCATTTCAGCAGCAGATGAAAAAAGGAAAAGGAGTCCTGTGAGCGAGCAGAGTCAGCGGTTCAGAGAAGGACATTGGAAGCTCTGAGACCAGCAGAGAAAGGAGGTGGTAAATGAGACTGGAGTGGAGAGGCATAACATGAAGAGAGCTAGTGAATGTGAACGCAGATTCAGTTCATATTGGCATTAAGTTGGGATTCACCTCCTGTACCTACAGGCACTCAATATGGCTTTGTATGCCTCCCCCCATTGTCATCTTCCTGAAAAACTTGTTCTGTCGAGGCCATAAGCAAACTCAGCTTGACAAAATTTCTTATGGGAGATGAGCATATTGCTCTGGATCAGTTTATAGGTACTCTACTAGAAAGACAATCTACTAGAGAGAATTTCTGTGATATCTTTTTTCCCCTCCTCCTTTTTTTGCATGCCAAAGCACTCTACACTATGCTGAATAATGATGACATACAAAAGTCATTCCTAACAAACCAAGTTAGCTGATGCTCCAAAGCAGAATCTCTTTGATGTTGCATCAAGTTCTAGTGCACTGGCTGAGGAAAAAACAAGTACAGTGCTTATGCCAATTATTAGTGACTATGAACTTGCATATGATAGTTCAAATTACTATAGAAATCAATGAATCCAAATATCTGCATAATTTTTAACATTTCCTGCTAATTGGTTTTTTCTGATTTAATTAGCTTAATAAAGATTGAAAAATGTTAGATGACAGCACCACTTGTAAAATTTTGCACCAGAAATTTCATAATATTTTACACCATTTGTACATTTTTAACCAAGTGAGACCAAAATGGATTTTCATTAATTTTCAATGACTTAATTTTCTTTAAAAAGTCTGTAACTGTATGTTTTCCAAGGCTTTTCTGCAGACCAAAGTAGTTCCAACCAGCAAAGTCACTCAAAATTGAGAGTCCAATCTGATGAAATGATGACTGTCTTGCAAGCCTGACTCAGTGGGAGTTATCTGGGAAGATCAGACAAATTCAGTACATCCAAAATAGGGGATAAGGACAGAATTAATTTCCAGTAAAGTAGTAGCTGTATGATACTTAGATCTCTAGTTGACTGTTTTTTATTTTCATTCCACATACTACATCAATGAATTGCCCTCTGGATGTTCCTCTCCCAGCCCATAGACTACAGAAGGAGTATAAATGCCTTTAAGGCTTAAATGTCATACTCAGTTTTTAGACAACCAAAATTAGGTGAGAAGAATGTCCTCCTGAATAGGGAGAGCATAAAATACACAAATCAGGAGAAATAAAATGGTATAGGAGAAGGAATCAAACATTTGTTCTATGACCCAATAATCAGAGCATCTAAAAACACAGAAATAGGAGTGGTGCTTGTTTATCTGCCTGTTTATCTAATTTATTCAGTGAATCTTCAATTTGCTTATATGGCACGTAAAATTATTAGGTTGATCATGAATATGAGGAAAGAAAGAAGTCTGTGAACTATTTGAGAGGTTAGTGGGTTTAGACTTTATCAAGATTTGTTAAAAAAGCTAGCTCCCAAAAGGCAGGATTTTAGATTCCAGAAAGATGAAGAACATTCAAAACTTTTTGAAGAACATTCAAAATTTTTTTCTGAGAGTCTGGATAAATAAGTAATGTCTGGCAGACATCTTTCCAGACTTTCCAGAACAATGTGCTATCAGCTCAAGGTAAATGATTATAATATTTTGTCCAATTTTTAGTAGTGGGAAAACCAAAGTATGCCCCATAATGAGAAACAAACCTGTTTTGTTTATGGTATCATTTTTTTAGCTGTGGTTTATCTTTAGGATTTCCTTTATTTTGTATTTAAGATTTATAAGCAGTTATTGAAATATGCTTACAAAATGATTATTGATGAAGTATTTCTATTGTGCATTAATTTCAAAATGATACTTATTTGAAAAGATCTTGTTTTTTCTCATCCCACTGTGAAATAAAACCAAATGTCAGAACCTTAAACTATTTCACTACGTTCATTTTTCTTCATTGTATTGCTTCAAATGTACTTCATGCAAAAATGTGGCATTACACCAACAGAATGCTTTAAGGCTCAGACCCAGAAAGTCCCTATGCTTCACATGATCTTAGTATCATGGTAGAGAGGTGCTCTCTGCCTGAGGAGGAGCCAGGGAGCAGAATATGCACTAATAGTTAATCTTGACTATAATTCCTTCATACTGAAATGTTTGCACCTTTTTGTAATTATTTATTAATAGTTGGGGTTTTTTTAACCGTAATGGACATCTACTTACAACATTATTTTTCAGAGTGAACTTTACTACTGTGGAAAATAAACACGGTCAGTTAGTTTTTCCCTTACTGTCCTGGTCATCCATTAAAATAATAAATATTTCCATGCAGTTAATTTTTTTTTTCTTCAGATGTGGTTCCTCAGCTTCGTGACCTTGTTTATAGAAGAAACTGTAGAAACAAAGTCTAATAAGAGGACAGATGGTAAACCTTCCATGAGGTTGTGCCAAGTGTGAGAGAACTCAGGGGCATGGTTTAAAGTAGAGTGGGTCAAACCTGCAAGGAATGCAAGAGGAATTTCTTTGGAGATTACAGAAAATAGATAGAACAGACTGCCAGAGTCAGCAATAAAAGCAATTACAACAGAGGAAGCTCAGAAACGTATAAGATATAGAGAAAATGTTGGACAAAAATTGTATGTTAAAACTGTGTTACTCTGCATGAGGGGCTGACCCATCTGCCACCTGCATGCTGTGGACCTGAGAGGGAGATGACTTCTGTATATTCTTTTGCCCATATACAAATTTTAAAAAAGAAAACAAAAACCAGGTGATCTTTCTGAATTAAGTCCTATTTAACCAATCATGTTTGTAAACTCCACAATGAATTTAACAAATTAAAAAAACCCAGAGGGTTTGGTTCAAAGCCCTGCAAAGCCTACAGGAATTTTTCAATGGACTTTGATAAGGTAAGTGCATGTGACAGTGGCAAACAATATACAGAAATGCCTGAACTCATGGGGCAAAATTGTCAGAAACAACCTAAGACATCTGTGAGGAAAATTTTCAACCTGTCTAGTAATGTCTAGTAAAAATATACCTGAAAACAATGTCAATATAGTTTCTAGCTACTGTGACTCCAATATAAATATGTTTTTTCTGGAATGCAGATTACCTTCTTGTTATATATTTTCTCTAGCAAAATAGTGATAAGATGCTAAACATATTAAAACCATAGTTCCTATTTACCAGTGACCAACCACTGTCATTTGTACCAGATCACAATTTTTTTCTCTCTCTCATTTCTGGGGTATGTGGTAAATCTAAGCACATTTATTTATGTGGAATATTTATGAGTATCTTTGTTCATTTATATCAGCTCACATGCAGTCCTAAATATTATTTATTATTTCTAAGTCATCTACAACATGCAAAGTGCTTTGCAGTGTAAAAAGTATCCCCTTTCAGGGAGACTGTACAAGGAGACTGTAATGTAGGAAGACAACATGAATAAAGTGTGGGACGAAGAAAAGAAGTATGACAAAGCACAGCAGAGAGGCACACATCTTTATATAGGGGAAAATGTCTGCAAATTTGATCAGAGGAGTGCAGGTAAGGGAAGTCTGCTCCTTGGTAACTTCTCTTGGGTATTTAGTCCATTTTTTAGAATCCTTTTTTCAAAGTTAAAGTGACTATTAAAACAGTCTCTCTGACTTGTAACTCACTGCACAGTTCATGCATTATCAAAAAAAGATTGTCCTTTCCATGAAGCTTATAATAGAAACTGAACCTTATAAAACTTGGAAAAATCATGCCATTGAAGTTAACTGGATAGAGAGGATAGTGAGGGGGTAGAAGGAATGTTGTTGCTAAGTTCCTGAAATGGAAATTAATAGTCCTAATAAGAGCACTGCTTTGTGCTCATTGCATGAGTATGTTCTGGCAGAGAAGAATAAATTTGGATTCAGAGACAATGGCAAGAGAAGAGAAGAGGAAAGGAATAGTGTGGGATGAATCAAAAACCAGCTCATTTAAGTGTCTGACTCTCCAAACTCTGCCAGTGACTTGCTTACAGAAAGGAACAGCCTTAACTTGATTTACAATGCCAAAAAGATAGATGCAGAAATTTATGGGGAAAAAAACCCAATGGGTCCCTTCCTCCAGCTTCAGACCTTATAAATTAGAAAGCTGGAGGGATTCACACCATCCCACTTGAGGCACATAATTTATTCAGCTACATTAAGCAGTCTCCCTGAGCTCCCTCGCAAGTCATAGGAGACAGGTAGTTTTCTGCGAAGGCAAGGCAAAGTATGTAAGTTAGGTGCCCCAGTTAACAGGAGTCTCAGGAACTAGCTGTCTAACTTGGCCACAACTGCTGGGGGTAATATTCCTCCTCTAAATTGAAATGCAACAGATTCTATATTACCTGACATACCACCAGTCATTTTTGAAGCTGAAATCAGATCTTCGCTACTAGGGTTAGAGTCAAACTTGCAAGCTGGATATTTCAGCAAACTCATCTACTACACAGCTGTGGCATCAAAAGGGTAATTTTTAGGCATAATGACAAAACAACAATACCTTAGGAGCTAGCAAAAAGCAAAGGGTTTAGAGCTCTAAGGTACTCTAAGCTATAGAAACTATTAATCATGCTAAGAAATACGTAGGAAGACTGAATTGGATGCACGGATGTGAGGCACAATCATACACTAAAAATGCATTAATACCACTACAATTATGCCACTAGAGCTTTCCCTGAGAGAGGTAAGCTTTAGAAATGACCCCAGGACCAGAAAGCCAGGAGATGTGTGATCTGACAAATCAAGGTCTAGTAGCAGCTACCTGCAGAATTATAAAAATGCAGACTAGACTCCTAATGCATGAGGACCATGAATTCTGTTTTATAATAGATGCCTGCCTTTAACTTGAGGGAGTTAAATGAGCTAAAGCCCTAACTTCCAACCTTAGCCCACTTCCCAGTGAACTAAATTCATCTCAACCTGCAACTTTGTTTTGAAGGGATAGATTTGGCCTTCAATTTGTGCAATGCTTGCAAAATCCTTAATAGAATATAATAAAACAGGCCCAGCAGAAGCTCAGAACTGATGCTTTAAAAAGTGTAGGGTCTGAATTCTAGTTTTGCTTTTTAATAGAGCTTTCATGGAGTGAAACCTGTGCCAGCAAAATGAAATGATTCCAATGCATGTGCATAATTACTTGTAATCTACTTTGAAAGAAGAGCAGATGATACATTTCCATTCTGTTTTCAAGTGATCAAAACCTTGTGGCTTTGTCTTTGATCCATTGTAGATCTGTATGTCCTGCAACTGCACAGGAGACAGCATGTATCTCCCCAGTAATAACATGATAATGAATATACTCCCAAGAAAAACACTGAGCTGAAAAGTAGTACGAATAAGCCTTTACATTTTATGATTTGATTCACAAAGAAATATTTTATAACTATGGACACAGTTGTTTCATGTAAGGACAAGATAATTTCTTGCACCATATACCTGCAGACGGTGAAAGAGGAGCACAAATTGTTGCCACCTCCCTTGCATGGAGTAATCACAGTGTGCATTGCTGTAAGCAGGAACACAGGTAGGGGAGACCTTGTTCTTTTCTTCCCTAGCATGGACCCCTGCGTGAGGGGACCTGTCCCAGGGAGTATAGGATTCAAGAATACCTATGTAGAATCTGCACTAGAAGCCTGCATATGCCCAGTGGCAGGCTCAAAGACCAGTTAGAGCAGTGCACATTATCTACTTGCATTTGAGCAATATATTAAATATATTTAATCTCCCATTAATATGCTAACTTTGCTGATATCACAGTTCTTTTTTTTTTTTTGCTAGCAGTTCTTATTTTTCCAGTTACATTTTTAACCCATGAATGTGATCTTTACAGCTGCCTTTTCTTTGCACTGCTCACAATGCTAAATTGGTACATCTTAAGCATTCGTGACAGATGCTTGTCTGCCCTGTTTTTAAGGACTGGCAGAAACTCCACAACCTCCCCAGGCAATCTATTCCTGCATTGCTCAAAAAGATGTTAATGCCTTGTGGTTAGAAACTGTGCACAGTACTGTAACCCTGATGAATCCTGAAGGGTTATGTGAGATGTCTTACAAGCTATACCTCTGTTTATTTAACAGTATGGTATTTGCATTTCTCATAACAGTCTGATACTGTTGACTGATCCTCTGTTAATCCCTCTCTCTTCCAATCCTTTTTTGCAGAACTGTTTCCTAGTCTGTTGTTACCTATCCTCTATTCAGGTAATGGATTATTTCAGTTTACATGCAGAGTTTCAGACTTGTCTCTATTGAATAGCAGCCTTTTTCTTCATACCACAGCTTTAATTTGTTCACATCTATTTGAATTCAGAGCCTGTCCTCTAATGTACTTACAGGTCCTCCCATCCTTATGTCAGGAATAGATTTAAAAAGCATATATCATCATCTAAGTCACTGGTGATTCTAAATAGACTAAGGTCAAGTCCAGGTGTATGACATGTACTTTCTTTTGCCTGACCCCAGGTTTTTAACTCATGATAAATCCATATAGGTTGTTAGTCTTTTATCTGTTTCCTTGTAGATGACCATGAATATTTTGGTTATTTGTGCCAATACTTTTCTGGGAACTGAATTTGATCAGAAAACCTGTAATTCTACACTTTCTGTTTCCTCATTTTGAAGACTGGCACCATGTTTCCCCTCTATTCTTCCACTCACTTTGAGTTATTTAGAGGTAACCGCTAATGAGCTGTAAGTTGTATTTGGTGGCTTTTTGAGAATGACAAATGAAATTTAGTAGTTCCTGGGAATAGTTCCTGGTAATTTGAAAATATTTAAGATTATCTATTCCCATTTAAAGCTGAGAATTTTTCTCTGTTGATGTCATTAATTGTGATAGCATCTTTTGTTAGCGAAAACTAGTGCAAAAGGTATTAAATGTTTTGGTCATCTTTGTCAAACTCTCCCTGATAATTCTGGCCCTTTGCTGAACAGCAGAACAGGTCATCCTCCTGTATCAATGCCCTTATGGTTTCTTGTTTTACCTGATGGAATTTGCTTATTGCATATTAATTTCTTTCTTTACTTTTTCCTACATGCTTGAATTACTTATTACTCTGTCCTCATAATCTGCAGAGGGAGTCACCAGATATCATGACTTCTGTTTACTCCTGCAAGTGGCAGCTGTGAATCTTACAGCCTCTGAGCTGCATGGATATTTTTGTCTGTCACTGAGGCTAGATCTAGATGTGTCACCATCGCAGCATATTAAACTTGATCTTAACAGCTTTCCTTCAATCCTAATTTTAATATATGCCTTTTCTGTCAATCTCTAACCTTTGGCTATGCTGTTGTTACCATGCTGTGGAATGGAAACACTTAAACTTTATTCTGGTTTTAGAGATATCACCAGTTTTATACTTTAGACCACTGGAAGTATAGGAAATACCACTAGAATCTTCAGCATATCTAGGATGAGTTCATAGAATCATAGAATCGTAATCATAGAATGCGTTGGGATGGAAGGGACCTTTAAAGGTCATCTAGTCCAACCCCCCTGCAATTGGCAGGGACATCTTCAACTAGATCAGGTTGCTCAGAGCCCCATCTAGCCTGTCCTTGAATGTTTCCAAGGATGGGGCATCTACCACCTCTCTGGGCAACCTGTTCCAGTGTTTCACCACCCCCATCGTGAAAAATTTTTTCCTTGTGTTTGGTCTAAATCTACCCTCCTTTAGTTTAAAACCATTACCCCTTGTCCTGTCACAGCAGGCCTTGCTAAAAAGACTATCCCCATCTTTCTTGTAGGTCCCCTTTAAGTATTGAAAGGCTGCAGAGTAGAGGGGCAGAATCACCTCCCTTGACCTGCTGGCCACGCTTCTTTTGATGCAGCCCAGGATACGGTTGGCTTTCTGGGCTGTGAGAGCACATTATCGGCTCATGTCCAGCTTTTCATCTATCTGTACCCCCAAGTCCTTCTCCTCAGGGCTGCTCTCAATGCCTTTATCCCCCAGCCTGTATTGATACCGGGGATTTGCCCCGACCCAGGTGCAGGACCTTGCACTTGGCCTTGTTGAACCTCATGAGGTTCACACAGGCCCGCTTCTCCAGCTTGTCCAGGTCCCTCTGGATGGCATCCCATCCCTCAGGCGTGTCAACTGCACCGCTCAGCTTGGTGTCATCTGCAAACTTGCTGAGGGTGCACTCGATCACGCATCTTCACAGATTGTCACTCTTCACTTGTCTCTCCCTTATTCCTGCTGTCCTGTATGGCCTTCCCTTACCCCTCCAAGCTGAAAAGTCTCTCGTCCACCTTTCTTTCCCTCAATGCCTTATGGGTATTTCTGCTCAGGAGATAAATGTGTTTAGAGCTCAATCTCAAGGGAAACTAGGTCTTATCTAGCAGAGATTTGAGGTCTGTGGCCACACAGCTGTGGCAAGCCTAGACTTATGTGAAAATAGGTGCTTGGATCCAGATGGAGTCCAGCTGTGTTAGTGAGGTGAGGCATCCAATGTAGTAAGCCCTTGGCCAAGCGCATTAGTTCAGGCGCAGTGTTGGACTGACGCTGCCAGACTGCATTTGGACACGGGTTGGCTTATGTTAGCCTGTGTGGATGTCTCCAGCACTTCCATCTTTGGGGTCAACGAGAGAAGGTTTGTCCACGTTTGTCATAATAGTGGTACTCTAGCATGTGAATGAGGCAGAACTGGGTCATGTAAGCCCAAAACTGTGATCCTTAACCCATCCATTCAGATGGTAGCTCGACTTTGTTGGTGCCTCAGTTTGTGAAGTTTTCTGGTCAGCCTCTGATCATGTCCATAGCTCTCTTGAAGCTCTCATATCACAGAGCAGCATGGCACATAAGTCTAGCCTACTGCCATATAAGAATCCAAAAACTAGGAAGTCTGACAATTTTCCTAGGGGCTCAATTGATTAGTTGTTATTAGAATGTACAAGGAAAATCAAAATGAAACACTAAAAGGCTTTTTCCCATAAAAGTTGAGAAGAACTAGAATAAACAGGGGAAAGGAAAAAAGAGGCTGTTATCGGCAAACTGTGAAAGTTCATGTTTGGGTTTGGGGGGGGGCTGGCAGCAGCAAAGAGACTTATGGCATGGCAGCACTGATGTGGTTGTGTGCATCTCTGAGGTAGATAAAAGGAAAACCAAACTAATCAAAAAAGGAAAATATCCTGGAGCAAGGGAAGAGATTAAGGAGAAAGAACTGTGAAAGCCTGTGATTTTCTCATTATTCTTGTTATTCTTATTTCTTTTTTTATTGTCCTTCAGTTCTTCAAGCCTTCTGCAAGTCTTCAGTGAAATGTAAGTTTTAAATAGTTGCAAATAAATGAAACTCTGTTCCCATTCTCCCTGCAAAACAACTCAAAACCTACAAGACCATATAAACACAATCCCAATTTAGAGTTTTTTGAATTGCCATGAATTTTAAACTAATTTTATTACAGGGAGGGAGATGGTGGGCTGGCACGTGAACACTGACTCCTTTATTCATAAAAAATAGTGCCACGCAAATAGCAGCGCTCATGATAACGAAAACACACACGCAAACACACATGCATGTACATGCATAGCTGGAAGGTGCTGAGAATGTGAAGCAGGGATAACGAAAGGGGCTGAGAAGAGATGAAATGGAGGATTTTCTTTTAACAGGTTTTTACAGAAAGCTTATTTAATGTCATGCTTGCTTCTAAATTAGAGGTGATTTGGCTGCCTCAAGCAATGCAACCTCCAAAAATGTTTCCAGAATGTAGATGGCAAAGGCAAAACACACTTATGGGTACCACCCCTCAGCATCTCTCTCTGTGTTTAGGGCCAGCTATTTTCTTTTGAGAAATTTGTCAGGTAGTTTGTAACCATAAGTGTGTGTTATCTTAGAAGGTGTCTTTGTTTCACATTTTGTTTTAGTAGTTAAAAACACTGTAGCACTTTTTTAAGAGTCTCTGTAAATTTACTTTTAGGAACATATTCTTATTAATCAAAATCATCTGCTGGGTTTACAGACTGCTTTCTTTGCAGAACTGTTTTTGGAAGCTTAACCAGTGTAATTCCAGGGATGATTTTGGCCCCAGTGCTTTAGAATCTGGGCCTGCAGAGGGACTCCTCCTCTTTGGGAGGAAGAACTTATACTGCCAATACATAGTCCTCTGCCAGAATTAGACCCTGATTCTGCAAACTACCTTTATTATTTAAGCTTCTGCTTAACTTTAAGCATGTGCACACTGACACGAATGTTAAATACTTGTTTTCTTTATGCATTAAGGTCCCCAGAACACTGTATTATTTGCTCAGGACACAAAAGGCCAGAAAGGCTCTGAATATATGGACCAAGTATGGCAGGCGATGACGTGGGAATAGATTGCTGCTTGGAGAGCATACCCGGTATACCATGCAGCCCTGCCTCGTACAGCTTCCTCTGTCCCCAGGTGGAGAGGAGGCAATGAAAAGAGGCAAGAGAGAAAAGGAGGGAGTCAGCTGGATGGACAGAAGAGTCTTAAGATGTTGTGGTATACAAGGAATGGGATAATGTTGGTTGCAAAGGTGGGTAGCAGTTAATTTTCAGGGAGGAGGAAGTAAATACAAAGCCTTTGATGTTACAAATTTTAGTGTATATGTTCTACCATTCCTCTGCCTTCCCTGCTGTAAGAAGTGAGTACAGGTACTGGTGACTGCTGGTGTTTTAACACTATCTATTGACTTTGTGCTGAGAAGTGTTTAATACTGTTAAGATATCTCTGTCCAAGGATAAGTCCAGACCTGCTCATAGTAGTGAGGAAGAGCAGGCTTACAGCCCACCCTTAGTACAGCTATACCTGCTCTCTTCCCTCTGCTTGAATGGTAAAATGATGAGCTTAGACACTTGGAAAGGAAAGTTGAGCTTTTCAAAATCATTTTTGGGACTGAATTTTTTAAGTTTTTCTGAAATCTCAAAAGCTACATCTTAGAGAAGAGAGTTTAAGTTTTGTTAGGGAATAGAAAACAAAACTAGAGTAGATCTAAAGTAATCACAAAAAAATTTATATATATTTGTAGGTTAAAGTCCTAAACCAAACTGTTAATTTGAAATGGGGATATTTTAGTGTGGAAGAGCAAATAAAAGAGCAATAAATGCTATAAATATTTTACCCTGTACACCATGCTGTCAAATAAAACCAGAAAAATGAAGGACATTTTCTGGTTCCAACTGCTGACTCCACTTCTTTTGGAATCAAACAAAAATATAATTTGTTGATATATAACAGGCCATGTGTGATAGTAGCAGGATTTTAAAATCAACTTATTTTTTTCTGAAAGAAAAGTGGGAGTAAAAAAAAGCAAATCAGGCTCAGTGTTAAATATTTTTAAAGATTTAACATTTGAGAAGAAGAAAATTAGAAAATTGAAGCAGGGAAAGTGCAAATTGCTAGACACAAAGAAAAGTACAGTGTAGGCAAAAGGAGATAAATCAGAGATCACAACATTTCAGATGTTGTTCTAGCAAAGGCACTAAAATAAGGAGAGAAAAAAAGGCACATTGTCCAATGGGAAATTCTGATATGTTGAAACTTATTCCCATTCTGGACTGGCATGAAAAGATGATTATTTTTTTTTTTGTGGGAAAAAAAAAGTTTTTTATAGGAAGTTTCTGTCCCATATAGTTATAGAGAACTCTGAAAACAACGTGTTATGAGTGACTCCAGTGTCTCAAAATCCAGACAGAAATCAAAGGATTTTTTTAGATTCTCTCTTCAGTTTTGGTAGCTGAAACCTGTTTTATCTGAATACTTGCTATTAGTTAATAACTGAAAAACGAAACCAGCCTTTTCAGGTACCTGAACGATGCATAAATCTAATTCAGAGTCTTCTGAATGAAAATGCAGACTTTTCACTGCTTCCAGTAGGTTTTGGCTGTGCCTCAGCACTATATAGGCAATTGCCCAGAGCAGCACACTTGCAGGAACTGCACAATGACTCCTCTTCTTGCTTTGCATAAATCACAACCTCAAGGCAAGCCAGCTGCTGCTGGGGCAACTGTGAGAGGGGCAGGGGCATGCAGAGGAGGTTACTGCAGGGAGCCAGGGCATTCCTTCCAGAAAGCAATAGCTGCCTCATCCCCTTGTCAGGAAGAATAGCAAGTGCCTCATTCATGTCACAGTAAAGTTCGTTTGCCTACACTGCTAAAACACTTTTAGCTGCTTTTGTCCAACCCTAATGTGTTAGCTGAAGAAAAGGTACTATCTGCATAAGTGATTTGGGATGGATTCAGCTTTGGTGTCTACCAGGTGTGTGTCTACTGTAGTGGCTGGATGCATAATTTCCAATTACAGAGAATAGCCAGAGAGCTTACTCAGCTGACTAAATGTAGGTGTCTACTCTAAGGAGAGAGAAATTGCCTTCTAGACTCCACTGACTGGGTTGACTAGATATCCACTGACTATAAGGGAAGCCTGGACAACTTACCTAACCTAAACCACCTGCTCAGTAGATACTAATAATTTGATGAGATGAATTTTACTCAGGATGTCCTTCAAATGACTACATAAAACGCACCATATGTAAACTTTAAAACTGCATAAAGTAAAAATAGTAAATGTTTCTTTGGTTAGTCTTAGGGCTGCCCATTGAACATTTTTGACTATGGTTTTAAAAGCTCATTTAAAAGGTTATGATCTCTTGACAAAACTCATGAAATGTCAATTCATATACTTCATCCTCATCTAAAACCTCATACATGTGTGTTCATGAACTGATCTCATCTGGAGACAGTAAGAAGGAACTTAAGAGTGGACTTCTGAATCTGAGCAGAATATAATGACAGTTTGCTAATATTGTATTTATACTTGAACCTTGCCCTAGTCACCGTCTTTTTGTTTTTCTTTACAACATTCTGAATATACAGTTACCTGTTCATGATATGTCGCTGTGCAAAAAGGCTTAAGAAAGGATGTTCCTCTGTGTTCTAATCTACAACAGATATAAATATATTTATGCTTTCTTTTTTTATAGAATTATATGTATTTTGGAGAAACAAGATTGCTCACTTTTGCTTCTTTAGCAGTGAATTTTCTATCCATGCTATAACATATTCCCTGCATGGTTGTCATGTTAAAATAATGCTAAGAGTGGAAGAGCTGAGGTATCTATAGAGCTTTTGGTGGAAGTGCAATTGCAATTTTCGATTGTCTCATTTAATGAACAAGTAGCAACATCTTGTCACCCAGATTCAGATCTCCTATGAGCAACATCTGGTCTTCTTTAGCAGTCTATTGCAAAGGCCATTATTCAATCCTTTATATGTTAATGACTTTGAATGCCTTCATTTTTCTGAAACCTCAAAGCTATACATTTTTGCCTGATGACACTGCCATTTGCAGTATTGCTACTAATCCTGCCATGGCTACTAGAATAATATGATATAACAGTGTTGAAATGAATTATCAGAATCCAAGTTTGTGTAAAACCAACCATACAGAAATCGCCTTCTTCCCAATCCAACTTTAGCATAGCAGCTTTCTCTGAGGGAAGCTCCAGACCATTTGCTTTTTAACAAATGGCTCTGAAATAGGAGCTGAAAGCCATTTAAATCTGTGTTGTGCACTACATATTACAATGTTGCATAAAGAATAAAAGCTTATTGTTGTGACATAATGACTATCTCATTTAAAATTGGTGGGGTACTGAGTATCTGACAGCTTTCACTGGACAGAACAGGTCAGATTCATTCAGGGAGTAATCCTGTGGTTGACCAATGTCTGTCAAACACTTTGTCACAGATGACTATGGAGTTCCTGTATTTTGAAAGTATCCCTGGTGGTGTGATTTTATGAATATATTTCAAATCTAGTATTGGAATATAAGAAATTTTTCCTTTGGTTATTTCAAAATGTGTAACACTAGAACTATGCATTTGCAGAAAAATTATGCATGATGGGCTGGGAGTTTATTTACATAGTGCCTATTTTAAACTAAAGTCTATGAGATCTTATGTGGATTTATTGCTGTTTCTTCTGCAGTCCATGTGTTGTTTTCCATCCTGTGCGTCATTCCAAACTGAGCAACCTCCAGGAGACAGCGTGGACTACAACTTTGTGTTGTCACCTAGTGTGCTGACAGGATTAAGAAAAATGTTTGGCACAGCTTTTCATTGGTAACATATACTGATAGACATGAGTGTGTCTCAGTCAAACTGTTCAACATTTAAATGTGTAATTAAATATAATCACTATCCATATTAGGGCTGACAGTTGTGATGTAAATGTGTTCTTTTTTTAGGAAGTATTTAGTAACCCTTGTACTTTTCCTCATCAGTCACTTTTTGTTCTAGTAATTCATGCTGCAGTGGTAATGGGACAGGTCAGATGGCTCAAAAAATCCTGTTCTTCAGATCCAAAATACAGTATTCTCATCAGCACATGAAAGGAGCCTTTCATGTTTGAGGTCTTACCTGCTCATGCCTGATAATATGGGATCTTAACTCAAGGTGATGATCACTGCAGGAGTGAGGGGGGACTGTCAGTGGGAAAATGAGTGCTCCATATTGAGCATGTTTGATTGGGTCTGTGTTTGGAGTATACATACTTGATTTGACCTTAGCTATGGTCTTTTCTATTGTGGGTTTTGTGCAGTTATTTTTGTGTGAACAAAAACACCTAATGGAATAAGATGGGAGAAAATTCAAATACAGGGAAGGCTGCATTTCTCACCATTGTCTTATTAATCATGAGAATAGATATTTCCCCTTAAGTTCCAAATTATCAGATCTATCAGTGAGAAAAGAAAGATCCTACCAATTAGATGGTTTTTTATAATGTTCCACTTAATCATATTTCTATGAAAGACAGTGATGAAAAAAACAAGTAGGAAACCCCATCCTGGATCAGAGCAGATAAAGATGACTGGCCTATCCAGGAGATGAACTGAATTCAGCTCCTATTTGTATCTGTCCTGGTTTCAGCTGGGATAGAGTTAATTTTCTTCTTGGTAGCTGGTATAGTGCTGTGGTTTGGATTTAGGAGGAGAACAATGTCGATGATACACTGATGTTTTGGTTCTTGCTAAGTAGTGCTAAGTAGTTGCTAAGTGGCACTCACACTGGTCAAGGACTTTTTCAGCTTCCCATGCTCTGCCTAGTGCACAAGAAGCTGGGAGGGGGCACAGCCTAAGGAAGCCTAAGGGCTCTAAGGAAGTTTCAGTGAGTAATGAGTAAGGGCGTAATGAGTATGGCTAGAACAGGGGGTGGATATCTCCCTCCAGCATTTTTCTCAGCTGGACCCATATAGCTATTTTTTCTGACCCTTTGTGCAATACTTGTCACTGAAGTAGGATAAAGATAATCTAACAAACACATAATTGGGCATAGTAAACAGAAAACAGAAAAGCTAAGGTGAAATGGCTTGCCAAAGTCATATAGTAGATCAGTAACAGAGATGGGAATAGGATCTTGACTTCATACTCTCCACCAATCCACTGTCGTCTGGACTGTGCTACAGCAGCAGGATCAGATGAACTTAACCAACAATGTTTCCTTTTAGATTCGTGAACCCCAAATTCAGTTCTCACCTGAGAATTAGCCTTTTAAAACTATTTAAACACAATGCCACCAGAAAGAAATGATACCACGTAGCTTTTGATCGGATTACAAACTGGCAAACCATGACCTAAGGCTTCAGCTAGGTGTGTTGTTGGGGGAACCAGTGGTACTTGTAAATCATACTCAGGAAAAGCTAGCTGGTTACTGATGAATTTTCGGTGGAAGGATGGTGACATCTAGTGGTATTGCTCTTTGCACAGTCCACATTATGTCTCAAAGCATATTGGCAATAGTTCAGCGACATTTTATTTAATTCTCTTTTTGAAAGCTTTAATATGCAGCATCAGCTTTTCACCAAACACACTGGCTTCTGAATTTTTAAAATGTAATTGCTCCATTTGTCGTTGTATTCAAAAACATAAGTTGTCATAAAGGAGTGATTCAGTAGTCTGCAAATAATGCTGTATCATAAAACACTTTGTAAATATTGTGATAACAGCTTAGACTTTTCTCTCTAAATTAATGACTGAAGTTAATGAGTTACTTGCATCAGAATGACATGCTGGATTCTGTTTCAGTAGGGACGTAGCTCCAGGGAATAATTTATCCCTCATAAAAAAAGTGTTAAGAAAGAATGGAACAAATCACCCTTAAGGTGCTTTTTTCTCTCTGGTTTGGTAATTAGTATAGTCTAGATGCCTAACTTTGCAACAATTAAACTTAGGTAAGATGAGTCATACCTAAAGTGACTTTGGTACTTCTCTCTCATTCAAAGTCAATAAAGTCTAGTCTGTTAAGTCATTGAAAGAACTGCTAGAAATGTGGCTTAAAGAGAAGTTTGGACAATGAAAGATAAAAGATAGGGGTGTGAAGAGAAACCAAAGTAATATCTATAACAGAAAATTAACCAGTGCCAGGGCTTGTTTTTATTGCTGGAGCTCAAATATATGAATTACTAACCTGCTGGACAAGCCCATAATCTGGGCCAGCTGGACCCTCCCAGATGGTTGTTGAGCATGGGCAGGGGACATTCCCAACAAGCTGTGTGTACAGGCCCCCCTGGTTTGGGAGCAAAGACAGGTTCATAGTATGGAGGTATGCTGTTCTGTGCCAGTTGTTTCACTAGTACAGTTGTAGCCTAAGTGTTAGTTGGCTAATGTGAGAGGTATCAGTGAGATGCTCTCCAACCACAGTACTGGTAAGTTCGTATAATGTTTTTGATGCAGCTTGAAAATGTAACAATGAAGTAGAATTCCTAAAAAATTTTCAGCATACACTGACTCCCTCTTCCTTTGTCTTCACCTTTAGCTAGCCCAATACTAGGTTCCCAAGTGGCTTTGGTATCATATGTGATATATAGTATAGGCCATTTTGTTGTCCATACAATTTTATGGTTATGACTGTACTGAGGCTATTGCAATCTAGAGGGGTTGGAGATATGGGCTGTCAGGAACTTCCTGAAGCTGAACAAAGACAAATACAAAGACCTGGGACAGAATAACCCCACTCATCTGTACAGGTGGGGGGTTGACTAGCTGGAGAGCAGCTTTGCAGAAAATAACCTGAGGGTCTTGGTCAACAATAAATTCAGCATGAGCCAGTAGTGTGCCCTAGCCATCAGTAGAAGGCCTCCAGCATCCTAGGCTATACGAAAAGGAGGGAAGCCAGCAGGCTGAGAGAAGTGATTCTTCCCCCTTTGTTCGGCACTTGTGAGAATGAATCTGGAGTACTGTGTCCAGTTTTGGACTCCCCAGTAAAAGAAGGAAATTTGAAAAATAAAGTGAATTTAGTGGAGGACCACCAAGACATTCAGTGACTAGAGCACTTTCCCTGTGAGGAGAGGCTGAGGATGAGGACTTGTTCAGAAGGGAAGGCTCAGGCAAGATCTGATTATTGTCTTCAGCTACCTAATGGGAGGGCTTAGGGAAGACAGAGACAGACTTTTTTTTGAGGAGCACAGTAAAAGGCTGAGAGGCAAAAGGCACAAGACGGAACTTGGGAAATTCTGACTTGATACAAAAAAAAAAAAAAGTTTTTACCGTGAGGATAGTCAAACACTGGAACAGGGACCCACAGGAGCACTGGAATCTACATCCTTGGAGGTATTCAAACCTTGGTTGGACACAGTGCTGAGCAACCTGACCTAACTGGCCCTGCTTTGAGTAGGAGGCTGGATTGGTGGCTTCTGGAGGTCCCTTCCAGTCTGCATGCTTCTATGATGCTAAAAGGAAGCCATGCCAGAAGTCAGTAAATCAGCACTTAAAGGATGTGTAGAAAGAAAAAAAAGAAAATCTGTAACTATATGTACTTATTTTTCTTTTCAGAAATACAGCCTCAGCAATCATTTGACTGTGAGTCAGTTGTAGAGTCATTAGCCAGGTCACGTATTTATCTTACAGTCATCCTCTAAACGTAATCACCAAGGAGAAATATCAGCAGACCTTGATATATACCAAAAGTTTAGCACAGTTAGGGAAGACAGTCTAAGTACTTTTGGTGGTTAGCACTTGAGAATCTAAGCAATGAAGGGTCCTCTGCTGTTCAGAACAAGATGCAATTATTTAGACTGGTCATCCTCAGGGTTTTCAGCCCCTGAGCTGGCAGATGGAGATGGATGCAGAGTGAAGCCCAGGTTGTCAAAGAGGTGGCAGTCACCGACCTGCTCCTCCACCTGGATGCCCACAAGTCCATGGGGCCAGATGGGATCCTCCCGAGGATACTGAGGGAGCTGGCAGAGGAGCTTGCCAAGCCACTCTCCATCATTTATCAGCAGTCCTGGTCAACCAGGGAGGTCCCAGATGACTGGAAGTTAGCAAATGTGATGCCCCTCTACAAGAAGGGTCAGAAGGAGGATCCGGGGAACTACAGGCGTGTCAGCCTGACCTCGGTGCCGGGAAAGGTCATGGAACAGATCATCTTGAGTGCCATTATGCAGCATGTGCGGGACAACCAGGGGATCAGGCTCAGCCAGCATGGGTTTATGAAAGGGAGATCCTGCTTCACTAACCTGGTCTCCTTCTATGACAAGGTGACCCGCTTAGTGGATGAGGGGAAGGCTGTGGATGTTGTCTACTAGGACTTTAGTAAGGCCTTTGACACTGTCTCCCACAGCATTCTCCTGGAGAAGCTGGCTGCTCACGGCTTGGATAAGTGCACTCTGCGCTGGGTTAGAAACTGGCTGGATGGCTGAGCCCAGAGAGTGGTGGTGAATGGAGTTAAATCCAGTTGGCGGCCGGTCACAAGTGGTGTTCCCCAGGGCTCAGTGTTGGGGCCAGTCCTGTTCAATATCTTCATTGATCATCTGGATGAGGGGATCGAGTGCACCCTCAGGAAGTTTGCAGATGACACCAAGTTGGGTGGGAGTGTTGATCTGCTGGAGGGTAGGAAGGCCCTACAGAGGGACCTGGACAGGCTGGATCGATGGGCCGGGGCCAACTGTATGAGATTCAACAAGGCTAAGTGCTGGGTCCTGCACTTGGGTCACAACAACCCCATGCAACGCTACAGGCTGGGGGAGGAGTGGCTGGAGAGCTGTCTGGCGGAAAAGGACCTGGGGGTGTTGGTTGACAGCCGCCTGAATATGAGCCAGCAGTGTGCCCAGGTGGCCAAGAGGGCCAATGGCATCCTGGCTTGTATCAGGAATAGTGTGGCCAGCAGGACCAGGGAGGTGATAGTGCCCCTGTACTCGGCACTGGTGAGGCCGCACCTCGAGTACTGTGTTCAGTTTTGGGCCCCTCACTACAAGAAGGACATCGAGGTGCTGGAGCGTGTCCAGAGGAGGGCAACGAAGCTGGTGAAGGGTCTAGAGCACAAGTCTTATGAGGAGCAGCTGAGGGAGCTGGGGTTGTTTAGCCTGGAGAAGAGGAGGCTGAGGGGAGACCTTATTGCTCTCTACAACTACCTGACAGGAGGTTGTAGTGAGGTGGGGGTCAGTCTCTTCTCCCTAGTAACAAGCGATAGGACGAGAGTAAACAGCCTCAAGCTGTGCCAGGGGAAGTTTAGGTTGAATATTAGGAAAAACTTCTTCACCAAAAGGGTAGTCAGGCATTGGAACAGGCTGCCCAGGGAAGTGGTTGAGTCTCCATCCCTGGAGGTATTTAAAGAACGGATAGATACAGTGCTTGAAGACATGGTATAGATGGACTTGGCAGTGATAGGTTAACGGTTGGACTCGATGATCTTAAGGGTCTTTTCCAACCTTGACGATTCTATGATTCTATGATTCTTTGAGGAGCTGTGCTTCAGTACCAACCACTTCCGTAAGCGGCTCAAAGTATCTCCTAGTGCTTTCTGCCAGAGGCTCCAGGTAGGGCCATTCTCCCCGGCTGTGGTGTAGAGCACATTTTTTACATCTTGTCCTGCCCGGAGTGGCCCAAGGGCTTCTGCATGGACTATCTCCTGTTTAATTGGTTCAAAGGCTTGTCGTTGCTCAGGGTCCCATTTGAAATTGTTCTTCTTCCGGGTCACTTGATAGAGAGAGCTTACGATGAGACTGTAATTTGGAATATGCATTCTCCAAAAAACCACAATGCCTAAGAAAGCCTGTATTTCCTTTTTGCTGGTTGGTGGAGACATGGCTGTTATTTTGTTGATCACATCCATTGGAATTTGATGATGTCCATCTTGCCATTTTATTCTTAAGAACTGGATCTCCTGTGCAGGTCCCTTGACCTTCCTTTGTTTTATGGCAAAGCCGGCCTCCAGAAGGATTTGGACTATTTTCTTCCCTTTCTCAAAAACTTCTGCTGCTGTGTTGCCCCATATGATGATGTCATCAATGTATTGCAGGTGTACTGGAGCCCCACTCTGTTCCAGTGCAGTCTGGATCAGTCCATGGCAAATGGTGGGGCTGTGTTTCCACCCCTGGGGCAGTCCATTCCAGGTGTACTGGATGCCCCTCCAAGTGAAAGCAAACTGTGGCCTGCACTCTGCCGCCAAAGGGATTGAGAAAAACGCATTAGCGATGTCAATGGTGGCATACCACTTGGCTGCCTTTGACTCCAATTCATATTGAAGTTCTAGCATGTCCAGCACGGCAGCGCTCAGTGGTGGCGTGACTTTGTTCAGGCCCCGATAGTCTACTGTTAGTCTCCACTCTCCGTTAGACTTTTGCACTGGCCATATGGGACTGTGAAAAGGTGAGCGAGTCTTGCTGATCACTCTTTGGCTCTCCAGTTGACAAATTAGCTTATGGATGGGAATCAGGGAGTCTCAGTTGATGCGATATTGCTGCCGGTGCACTGCTGTGGTAGTGACTGGCACCTGTTGTTCTTTGACCCTCAGCAACCCCACAATAGAAGGGTCCTTTGAGAGTCCAGGCAAGGTGGACAGCTGTTTAATTTCCTCCCTCTCCAAGGCAGCTATACCAAAAGCCCACCGGTACCCTTTTGGGTCCTTGAAATACCCTCTCCTGAGGCTGTCTATGCCAAGGATGCATGGGGCCTCTGGGCCAGTCACAATGGGGTGCTTCTGCCACTCCTTCCTGGTTAGGCTCACTTCAGCCTCCAATACAGTCAGCTGTTGGGATCCCCCTGTCACTCCAGAGATACAGATGGGTTCTGCCCCTTTATAGCTTGATGGCATTAAGGTACACTGTGCACCGGTGTCCACTAGAGCCTGGGACGCCTGTCAATGTAATCTTTTTGGACTTCAGTAAAGCTTTCGATACTGTCTCTCACAGTATCCTCCTGGAAAAAATGTCCAGCATACAGCTGGATAAACACAGAATGCAATGTGCGTGCAATTGGCTGACGGGTCGGGCTCAAAGGGTTATAGTAAATGGGGTTACATCGGGCTGGCAACCAGTCATTAGCAGGGTTCCGCAGGGATCCGTCTTAGGGCCAACGCTCTTTAATGTCTTCATAAATTACTTGGATGCAGGACTTGAAGGTTTGCTATCTAAGTTTGCCGATGACACAAAATTGGGAGTAGCTGTTGACAGTCTCAAGGGCAGAGAGGCCCTGCAGAGAGATCTGGACAAATTAGAGAGCTGGGCAATCACCAGCCGTATGAAGTTTAACAAGGGCAAGTGCCGGATTTTGCACCTGGGTCAGGGCAACCCTGGATGTACATACAGACTGGGGAACAAGAGGCTGGAGAGCAGACCCATGGAGAGGGATCTGGGGGTTCTGGTCGAGGGCAAGCTGAACATGAGCCAACAGTGTGCCCTGGCAGCCAGGAGGGCCAACCATGTCCTGGGGTGCATCAAGCACTGTATTGCTAGCCCGTTGAGGGAGGTGATTGTCCTGCTCTACTCTGTACTGGTGCGGCCTCCTCTTGAGTGCTGTGTGCAGTTTTGGGCGCCACAGTACAAAAAGGATGTGAAACTACTAGAGAGTGTCCAGAGGAGAGCCACGAAGATGGTGAAGGGTTTAGAGGGGAAGCCGTACGAGGAGCGGCTGAAGTCACTTGGTCTGTTCAGCCTGGAGAAGAGGAGACTGAGGGGAGACCTCATCACAGTCTACAGCTTCCTCACAAGTGGAAGAGGAGGGGCAGGCACTGATCTCTTCTCCCTGGCGACCAATGATAGAACCCGAGGTAACGTCAGGAAGATATGCCGGGGAGATTTAGGTTGGACATTAGGAAAAGGTTCTTCACCCAGAGGGTGGTGGAGCACTGGAACAGGCTCCCCCGGGAGGTAGTCATGGCACCAAGCCTGACAACATTTAAGAAGCATTTGGACAACGCCCTCAGACATATGGTGTGAATTTTGGGGTTGTCCTATGCAGGGACAGGAGTTGGACTCAATGATCCTTGTGGGTCCCTTCCAACTCAGGACATTCTATGATTCTATAATTCTATGATTCTATGATTCTATGATTAGGATGAAGATGGACTAGTTAAGAAGGGCATGAATTTTATCAGCATGTGAGGGAAAGAGGGATTCAACTGCCCAAGGGGGAGGAGGGAACCTGATTAGCTCCTTCCCACAAAGGTGAGTGATATGATTCTATGATTCTAATTGTCTCCATGAGGTGGTACCTGAAGTACAGTAATGGCATCACTACAGAACCCAAATACCAGATAACGCTCAAGGACAGTGTTTTTTGCACTCAAGGCAAAACATCACTAATCACTGCAGAGCACAGCAAACTGCAAAAACCAATACCAGTCTTTAACATGTACTGCAAAAACAAGAGCACAGAATCATAGAATCGTTAAGGTTGGAAAGGACCTCTGAGATCATCGAGTTTAACCTGTTAGCCTAACTGCCTGGTCCACCTCTAAACCATGTCCCTAAGCACCACATTTACACGTTTTTTGAATACTTCCAGGGACTGTGATTGTACCACTTCCCTAGGCAGTCTTTTCCAATGCCTAACCACTCTCTCCGTGAAGAAATTTTTCCTAATATCTAATCTAAATCTCCCCTGGCACAACTTGAGCCCATTTCCTCTTGTCCTATAACTTGTTACTTGGGAGAAGAGACCAACCCCCACCTCGCTCCAATCAGGTAGACAAATATCGAGAACAGATGAATCAATATTATGACTGGCAACTGTTAACAGATACAAATTCCTTAATACACTCTGGTTAATCTGTTATTATCTCAAACCCTTCGTGCCCCACGTTGGGCGCCAAAAAGGACTGTCGTGGTTTAACCCCAGCCAGCAACTAAGCACCTCAGCCACTCACTCACTCCCCCCTGCCCCAGTGGGATGGAGGAGAGAACTGGAAAGGTAAAAGTGAGAAAACTCGTGGGTTGAGAGAAGAACAGTTTAATAATTGAAGTGAAACAAAATAGAATATTAGTAATAGTAGTAGTAATAATAATAATAATAGAATAATAATACAATAATCATATACAAAGCAAGTGATACACTGTACAGTTGCTCACCACCCACCGATCAATGCCCAGCCCATCCCCAAGCAGCGATCGCTGCCCCCCAGCCAATTCCCCCAGTTTATATACTGAGCATGATGTCATATGGTATGGAATCACCCTTTGGCCAGTCTGGGTCAGCTGTCCTGGCTGTGCCCCCTCCCAGCTTCTTGTGCACCGGGCAGAGCATGGGAAGCTGAAAAGTCCTTGCCTAGTGTAAGCCCTACTTAGCAACAATTAAAACATCAGTGTGTTATCAACATTATTCTCATGCTAAATCCAAAACACAGCCCTATACCAGCTACTAGGAAGAAAATTAACTCTATCCCAGCTGAAACCAGGACAAGAACTTTGAGTTTTGAAACGGTAACTCCTTGCTGAAAAGTACTTATTTTCTCCTGTCTGAAAAGAAATTGAATACCAAGTCCAGAATAGACTGCATTTGGGGAGGAATCCGTAATTTTGGTACGATGTTAATTTAGCTGCAGAATGAAATATTCATGGCTTTCTGTAATGTATAAACAACAACAACAAAAATCACTAACATTTTTATGCATACACAAAAAGAGAGGAAAAGAGGCATGACTAAATCAACCCCCAAAGTACTTTCCCTTCCCTCTTTGCTTCTTTTTTGTGATATTTAAAGTAGAAATTAGACATCTTTTTTCCATGTGCAACTGGTAGACTCAAGCAATCACAGTATGGCTGTTGTCCCTCCATCTTAGCCTTCCTTTTGCAAATATGTTTGGCTTGAGAATGAGTATGACAGAGTCAAACCCTAATATTTTTATTCAGAAAAAATTGTCCATTGACTTCAGTAGCGTTTCTGATACACAGGTTTGAAATGATCAAAACCTGAGAGTTTAGCCAGTATACAGTTACATAATTCTATTTTATAAGTTCTACATGTATGTTTAATGTATCTCTTGGTACATTGCATAAGAGGACTCCATGACTGTAAAAGGAAACCAGCTCTCACTAAGAGATATTGTTGCCTGAGTGGCTGCAACTGAGTGAGTTCCTGTAAATATCTGAGCGTGTATTATACTTCTGTCCCAGCCTGAGATTTTTTTCTCTGAATTATATAGCAAATTTTACATACTTCAGTGTGAATATAAATATGTTCCCTAGCTGTCTGCAGTCACTGCCAAAAGTTTAATGTATTTCAGAGTAATTTTCTCCATCAGCTTCTACTTTCTTTTTTTTTCTTTTTTTTAAATGGTCCTTATGCTGCAGTTAATTTTGCACAAGTTTCTTTACAGTCACATTCAGGAATCCATGAAACTTGTGTACTGAGGTTGTATTGGGTTTGCATGGCAAGGTTTTGGTAGCAGGGGGCTACAGGGGTGGCTTCTCTGAGAAGCTGCTAGAAGCTTCCCCTATATAGAGCCAATGCAAGCCGGCTCCAAGACAGACCTGCTGCTGGCCAAGGCCGAGCCAATCATTGACGGTGGTAGCGCCTCTGTGATAACATATTTAAGAAGGGGGGTAAAAAAACGGTGGAGCAGATATCCACTTGGAGCCCATGGAGGACCCCAGCACCAGAGAAAGTGGATGTGCCCGAAGGAGGCTGTGACCCACTGGGAAGACCGCGCTGGAGCAGGCTCCTCGCAGGACCTGTGGACCCATGAAGAAAGGAGCCCATGCTGGAGCAGGTTTGCTGGCAGGACTTGTGACCCTGTGGGGGACCCATGCTGGAGCAGTCTGTTCCTGAAGGACTGCACCCCATGGAAGGACCCATGCTGGAGCAGTTTGTGGAGAACTGTCTCCCATGGGAGGGACCCCACACTGGAGCAGAGGAAGAGTGTGAGGAGTCCTCCCTCTGAGGAGGAAGGAGCAGCAGCGACAATGTGTGATGAACTGACCGCAACCCCCATTCCCCATCCCCCTGCACTGCTCGGGGGGGAGGAGATAGAGAATTTGGGATTAAAGTTAAGCCTGGGAAGAAGGGTGTGGGGAAGGTGTTTTAAGATTTAGTTTTTATTTTCTCATTATCCTACTCTGATTTTGATTGATAATAAATTAAACTAATGTCCCCAAGATGAGTCTGTTTTGCCCACGATGGTAATTGGTGAGTGATCTCTCCCTGTCCTTATCTTGACCCATGAGCCTTTTGATATATTTTCTCTCCCCTGTCCAGCTGAGGAGGGGGAATGACAGAGCAGCTTTGGTGGGCACCTGGCATCCAGCCAGCGTCAGCCCACCACAGAGGTACGATCATTTACAAAGGAAAGAACAGCAGCATCCTCAGAATGTCAGTGTTGAAAATGATGTTTGGTTTCCTATTACTGGGCTATGAATCATGTGCAATCTTTCAGATTTTATTTCTCTCTGATAGGAGCAGGATGAGGGTAGGTGGGCAGTTTTGAAAAGAAAATGTATAAGTAAGTGCCTCATTTGATACAATTTAAGGTCTGTGGTTTGAAGCACTTTGGGAAGAAGAATTTGAAATTATTATGTGTCCATGATTTGCTCCTATGTTCTATAACAATTTTGATACAAAAAGCAATTAGATTGTCTCAGCCACTGTGAAAAATTCTAAATGAAGCTACACCAGCTGCATTCTCTCAGGGCTGATTATTTTATTTGGATAAAGGGCATGTCGTGCAGTTGCTTGGATATGACTTGTCATTCATATATGCCACATGCCCCTCACAAACGATTACAAAGAATTGTATCTTCTGTAGAACTGTAATACACTAGGGCCTAGGGAAATAAGAGATTTCATTTCTTGAAGTTTGTGATGAATATGTGAGAGCTGTGAAGAGTGCCTTATTGCTCCAGGGAAATGAGACTATTTTCTGTTATATCTCTTCCTGCTCTGGAATAGCATTTGAGCAAAGAAAAGATAAAATGGGGATTATTTTGGACAAATCAAATTATTCTAAGTTTACTCCAAGACCTGAAGAACACTGTGTTCCATTCCAAACCAATTGTCCTCAAAAATGGGACTTTAAATAGCCCGTTGGCTAGTGTTAGTGCCTGCAATACACATAGGTCTACCTTGCTCTAATAAGGCATATGTAGTGGTGAAGAATCTTTGTGTTGCTGTTTTCTTCCTTTAGCTGCTGCTGATCACCATATGTGGTCATCCATCCTCATATTCTCAAAGGTAACCATGAGAAAACATTGGGTGTGAATGCATTGCTTTTTCAAGATTAGCTGCTGCTTGCAAACTCTTTGAATCCTTTCATAAAAGAGATTTCTATTGATCTAATATAAATGTTAGATCAGCTCCTTTGCTGCTACAAAATGGTACTACATTGTCTTCCACACAATAATACTCATACACAGTATTTTTCCATTTAAACTCCCACCATGAACTGACTTTCATACCATCCTCCTGAGTTGCAACCAGGCACCTCTCACATCATTAACCTGCATGTATACATTTCTCCCACATTCCTAAATTTATTGTGGTAGCCCAGTGATCTCCAAGCAATGTTATTTGTAGTTTTCATTGGAAAGTATCAGAATTACCTGGGATTCAGTAGATTTGCCTGTTGCTATCAGCCTTGCCATGGGCCAGCTGTATGTCTGTTGCCCAGCTTACTCTGTCACAAATTCCCCATATTCCCCACATTCCCCATTCCAATAGAGGTAATACATCTCATTTGTAAAGGGTGCTCAGATCCACTGACTCAGAAGTGCTACAGGATGAAATGATTATTGTTATTTTCTCCTTCAGTGACTTCAGAGATTCCATGAATATCAATATTTAGTGAAATGTAGATTTCAAGTAATATAGGAAAGTCATGCAGATAAATAGTTGGATGTGCAAAGGTAAATGGAGACGAATGATATCTGTGAGGATATACTAGAAGAGTATAAGTAGGTTGACTTAGTAAGGTAGAAGATTGGTTAGCTTCTGTGACTGAATGATATAAGAAGCTTGAATAGATAAATTTTGGCAGACACTACAAGTTTTATGTAGTGATATTGGCAATTTTGAGACTTTCCTATGAACAAAAGTACTATACCCACAAAAACATGGGAAGGAGTCATGGATGCCTGTAGGTTTTCTATTAACTCTGAGATGAGAACATGTTGTGACCAACCTCCACTAATTTATTTTAAGAAAGAACATTTATGAGTTGGAGTTAGGAGAGCTCTTTATTAAGATGAAATGACTGTGATATACTGTATTAAAATTTACTTTCTGGTCCTACATCTAGGGTTAGTATTTAATTGAGAAGAGAAATGTATTGCTTAAAGATTTCAGTATACAAAATGATTGAGAAGTCATTGGTGCTGACAATGTTTAAATGACGAGAATACTTAATTTACTGGGAGTTATACCTTATCAGGGAGCTGAATATGTGCTTCCAGTCAACTTCAAAAAGAAGCTGTTCTTAGAATGACAGCTATATGACACTAGTATGCCTATTTAGTCATATCATCGAATAATCTTGACCCAAATAAATTCCGCAAGCATTTTATCACTCAGTTACAGGCAGTATTTTAAAGGAAGTAGATTATTTCTGACAGTGAGAGTTGTAACTTATAAGTAAGTTGTAGCTTATAAGCAAGCTGCCAAACCTATTTCAAAACAATTTTAGTCAATGACATAATTTCTTTTCTTTGTTTTAATTTTCAAATCAAAGGCAGGAAAACACCATTTAGAAGCTGAGATGAATATGCAGCATCATGCTGTAATTCTGGGTGGTTGAAAGCACTGGAACTTCTGACAGTGACATTATGCCTTGAAAAACGTGTTTCTGACTGGTCCTCATTTAGCAGCTTTTCTAACAAACACACCTGTACATTCTTCATTAGAGGTTATATCTATGGCCTGGATAACGTTTGTGGGGATACGTAGTATCTTATCACATGAAAATGATAGAGTTGGGGGGAAGAAGTCAAAGTCATCTTTCAGTCATGTAATCCTTTCTTCTGGTCTGAAACAGAAGTGACGCTATGATGGGTCTGAGTTTACTTTGACATTACTAAGGTAATTTCAGAGGAAAGTGGTTTTGACACTGATGGAATAAATACTCCCTGGGTTTGTAGGCAAGGAGAGTTCAGTTTGCCTTTGACTATAAATATTAATATCTACAGAAAATCAGTAGCTGGCAGTTTTCCTTGGATATTGTATCAGTGTTATTTTGAATAATGCCATATATTAATTTATGTTTGGCCAGGGCTGATGTTACTCCATTCATTCAGCAATCCTGGGGAAGACAGATGGTCTGACTAATAGTTCACAGCCAAAGGAACAGAGAGATAAACAAAATTATGATTTTTGATTATGTTTATCCATAGTTTATGATCATCTCCTAGTCTTTGAAAATAAGACTCTTCGGTAGGACTCTTAGATAAAAAATAATTTGTTGATTTAAAAAGATGCTTTTATTTTTCCTCCAAGAAGTTCAGGATAGGATTCCCACATTGCAGGTTGTTCTATCAGTCATGGAAGGTGTTTTCCAATAGACATCCTGACTGGCTGGAAATATTTTAATATTAGTCTCTTGGCTTTGATCCAACCAAGATGATATAAAAGCAGATAGAAGAGAGATGCAAAGAGAGAAGGAAACCATTTGACTTCATTTCAGGCTATTAAATATTTGGCTTCATGCCAAGTAGCTTCTTAATTTCAGATGGGCTAATATACTTCATCTCCACTAAAAGAGTGAAAGGAAGAAAGGGAAAATGAGGGTAAGATTATCTCTTTTTGTTTCCTTTTTCAACAGAACTAAAGTGGGTTTTTTCCCCCTTGTCTAATAAAAGGACATTGGTTGGCAAGTTGCCAGAGAAGTCTCGGGTATTCTGATTCCCCAGCTAACATGGTCTGGCAAGCAATGAACTCTGTGATGTTCAGAGCCAAATGTTAGCCTCCATGGTTTCTATTTCTGCCTCCTACTTTTTGCTGTGCAGAACAGAAAGCACAAGCTGCACAGTGTATATCAAACAGTAAACAGATCGATTTTTCTTTGGGGCTCTCATGCAAATTCTTCCATTATGTTTGTGAGGGAGTGTGGGTTTGCATTGCAAAACTATAACCTTTAAGATATAAGTTTGGGGCTTGAATACATTCAAATTCTTTAAGCATAACTTTTTCATAACTTCGAAGTTTCACTTTGCACCCAAACCATGTAGAACTGTGAGTTTTGCTTGATTAGGATGCAGCAATAGGAACTATGAATAATTTGCTCTAGTTTTATGAGTCTTTGAAGATTATAGCTGTGAGGCTTTAGTTGTCTATGATGTGCTTTATATAGTTTCCAGGTCTGTTGCAAACCATCCATGTGATTGAAGTACCCATGAAAAGGCACGGTTTGAGATCAGTCTAACTTTTCTTAAAGACAAAGACCTACATTAGTTCTAGTTAACTTTAAGCATGCAGTGTGATACCTACAGAAGGAATCTAGTCAGATCTATGAAGAAGATCACATTCAAGGGCACAAATTCTCCTTGGAAGCACTTGACTCTTTCCACTGACCAGGACCAGGTGCCTAAATGCCATAGGATAGGTGGGATGCTGCACACAGTTGCAAGTTATTTTCAGTCAGCTCATTAGCAGGAAGTGTCAGTTGACAATAACCATTAAATGCAGAAAATTGCTGCTGAACTATTACTGTCTTATGGAGAATCTCACACTATGGATCAGGGAAGTACTTGTGCACAGGCTGTGACCTGCTTTTGGTATAGGAAGACTCTGATTTGTTTATCATGATTTGTGAATCTTTGTTGAAGATATTCCTATTAACTTACAGTATTACAGACCTCCGAAAGCTAAATAGAAACCAGTGTTTCTGTTTGCATGGTAGCTTATCTTTTCTAAGAATAAAAGAAGGCATCTTGAGATAAATAGGGGAAACCTTTTGGAAGATATCAGTGATTAAAACTATGCAAAATAATATTAATTGGAAGAGCTTTAAATTGAAATTAAATCTGCATTTGATGTTTGAACAGGAAGCACAGCGAAAAGTGGGACCCTACTCAGTGTTTTCTTCCCCAATTAACTATGTGGACACAAGCAATTTTTCTATTTTCAGTTCCAAAATTACACGATCTCATAGGTTTCGACAACTCTACCACAGATTAGTAAATGTTTCTTGCTGCTGAAAATATATTCAGTAACAAGTGAAGAGTTCATTTCAGAAATGAATTCCAGAAAGAGACTATGAAGTTTATGATATTAAGTATTTTTTATGATTGCTGGAAATATACTTTGAAAACCTTATCAGCTTTAACCATTTGATTTTGACTTTATCTGCAAAACCAGATGGCCTATTTGAGCAGTCAAACAGAGCAATTGTTTGAGAATTGTCATTTTGCAAACTTGTAAAATGTGAGAATATTTTTTTCAGGGCTGGCTGCAGCTGCAGTAAGAAATTGCAGAATTGTATGCTAGTTGTGATGGGGTGCTGATGGGAGGCTGAATTCTTGCAGCTTCCCAGTTCCCACTCAGAGCAATTTGCAATATTTCCTTACCTTTCACTTACAACACTGTCACTATCATGTGGTTTATTTTCAGTTAGAAACTGAAGATCTGATTTAGGGTCCACTGCCATTAAGGAAGAGACTTCCATTATCTTGGTGTGGGAAGTCTTAGTTCAGGTCATTGAGGACCATCATACTCTAAGTCAACAGAATTTGTTCTGTATAGTCCAAATAGAGGAGGATCATACTCTAGGGATGAAATTCTATTTGGTGAACCAGCACAAAGCATGTGCAAGATAACAGTATGTAGTGAAGCACCGAGCTACCGTGGTTATGAACTCAGTATAAGAACTCCTATAGACTAGGGTAGGATAGAAAAATATAAGGACTGTCAGATGTGCTGTGTTATGGTTTGCATAGGAATCGAAACTTAATAGAACTAAGAAATAAATGCATTCAGTATATGACTATTACTGCATTTATTTCTAGCTGTATTTTAGCATACTGCTAAAACCCTGTATAATGTGTATATTAGAGGAGAGATGCTTTTAGGAAGAGGATAAAGGTAATATTATATATTTTCAGTGCTTCTGAGTACTCTGTTCATTGTAGAGTTGGAAGACACACAAAGTGTTCATTCTGCTATGATCAAGGCTGTCATGTTGTGTCTCTCTCTCTCTCTTTTTTTTTTCTTTTTCTTTTTTTCCTGTAGTTACCTCAAGGGCAGTAAAGACAGTAGTAGACAGTTGGCGACCATCAAAGAAATAATGAAGCATTTCATTTGGAGGCTGTAGAGCTGTTCAGAATATCACTTCAAGACTAAGAATAGCACAGAGAATTTAAATGACAGTGCAATGTTGAATTTTTGTGCTACTTCTACAGTGTGAAGCCTTTTTTTCCCTAGCTTAGGAAGATCCCATGATTATTTTGATTATATAGGCAGCTGGAAAGCAGTTACATGTGAACTCAAGATGTTATTTTTAGACAGGGAAGAATAAAGGCCTCAGGAATCAGAAAGACGATGTTTCTCTGTCATTATTTTGGGTCATTGAAGGTTACACCTGAAAAGGATATCTCAGATAGGTATTTCTAGGCTCACATATGGAGAAGTAGGACAAGAGATTATTTAACAGATCAACATGAAATTTTTCAGTTAGGATATCTGGTGCCAAACACTGAGTTTACTTGGCAATAAATTGCTTTCTATGTAGCTTAATCTCTTTGCTAAAAACTATTGTAACTAATCCATACTTAAAAAAGTAAATGCTCCTTTTTGGATTAAGGCATGAAAATGGATTAAAAATAGCATCTCTTCACATAATCTGGAGCACAGAGAGCAGGTAACCAGAGGAGAGTGCTACCTGCCAAATGCCAGTGCTTTTTCCAATGTCAGAAAGTTCCTTAGGACCTTTTAAGGCACTGTTGTTTCAGTAAGATGGAGATTCAGCTAACTAATATGCCAGTTCATTTCAACAATAGTCCCATTCCTGTAGGCAAAACAGCAGTGTTAAAAAAGGTATCTGGGCAGAAACAGATTCTTAGAGTTAAGATGTAATATGTCATTGGTTCTATGAGAGGCATTTTAAGAAAAGTCATTTCTCATCCAAAATGGCATTGATGTTCCCCCAGAAATGTTTTGCACTGGGATTGTAGTTAGAATAATTCCTAGGTTTGTGCCAAGATACTGTAAAAGTCAACAGCCTCAGAAATCTGCCTTTGAAATTTGGCATAATAGGCTCATGTGGTTTTTGTATGTCTTATATTCAAAATTCCTGTAGAGTTACTCAAAATACTGTAGAACTCAGTGATCACATAACAGCAATTATATCCTCATTTATATTTTGACATCTACATAGATAGTTAAAAGATGTAATGCTGTGTAAACCAGACTAAAATGGAATAAAGAAATATTCAGCAAATTTAACAAATAATGTTCTATAGGTGTTCTGCTGTTTTATTTACTTAATGTGATGTGTTCAAGACTTTTTTTCCTTGAAACCAGTAACCAGATCTGTCCCAAATGTGCCTGAAAAAAAAGTGTAAGTTCCTCCCCTGCTGTGAACAAGAAATCTTAATTTTTGCCATATAATCTTCTTGAAATGGTGGAAATTGGTGTGGAATAAAAAGCCAAAACGTTATTTAAAGTGAAGAGCTCAGTAGGCTCATAAACATACTCACTTCCAGCAGCTTCTTAACGGAAAAGAATTTCAGTAGGATATTTCTGTCATTAGTGCTTTTATCCTGGTGAACAAAGTAAATTGCTTAGTGGCTCACTGTGCAGATTGATAACACCTGAATGAGACGTGAGGTCATGTTCTGCCACCTTTAAAGTCAATACCTACCCTTGTAGGCATTTATTTGCCCTCTGAAGGAGATTAGGATCTGCACTACAACACCAACATGGCTGGTTTTAAAACAGCAAATTAAATTATTATTTTATTATGTATGTGTAAATAATCATAGAATCATAGAATAGTTTGGGTTGGAAGGGACCTTTAAAGGTCATCTAGTCCAACCCCCCTGCAATGAGCAGGGACATCTTCCACTAGATCAGGTTGCTCAGAGCCCCGTCCAACCTGACCTTGAATGTTTCCAGGGATGGGGCATCTACCACCTCTCTGGGCAACCTGTTCCAGTGTTTCACCACCCTCACTGTAAAAAATGTCTTCCTTATATCTAGTCTGAATCTACCCTCTTTTAGTTTAAAACCATTACCCCTTGTCCTATCACTACCGGCCCTACTAAAAAGTCTGTCCCCATCTTTCTTATAAGCCCCCTTTAAGTACTGAAAGGCCACTATAAGGTCTCCCCGCAGCCTTCTCCAGGCTGAACAACCCCAACTCTCTCAGCCTTTCCTCATAGGAGAGGTGTTCCATCCCTCTGATCATTTTTGTGGCCCTCCTCTGGACCCTCTCCAACAGGTCTATGTCCTTCTTGTACTGAGGACTCCAGAGCTGGATGCAGTACTCCAGGTGGCGTCTCAGGAGAGCAGAGTAGAGGGGCAGAATCACCTCCCTCGACCTGCTGGCCACGCTTCTTTTGATGCAGCCCAGGATATGGTTGGCTTTCTGGGCTGTGAGTGCACATTGCCGGCTCATGTCCAGTTTTTCATTCACCGGTACTCCCAAGCCCTTCTCTGTAGGGCTGCTCTCAATGCCTTCATCCCCCAGCCTGTATTGATACCGGGGATTTGCCCCGACCCAGGCGCAGGACCTTGCACTTGGCCTTGTTGGACCTCATGAGGATCACATGGGCCTGCTTCTCAAGCTTGTCCAGGTCCCTCTGGATGGCATCCCGTCCCTCAGGCGTGTCAACCACACCGCTCAGCTTGGTGTCATCTGCAAATTTGCTGAGGGTGCACTCGATCCCGCTGTGTCATTGATGAGGATATTAAACAGCACTGGTCCCAATACGGACCCCTGAGGGACCCCACTCATCACTGTTCTCCATCTGGACATTGAGCCATTGACCACTACCCTCTGGATGTGACCATCCAACCAATTCCTCATCCACCAAACAGTCCACCCATCAAATCCATATCCTTCCAATTTAGAGAGAAGGATGTTGTGGGGGACTGTATCAAAGGCCTTACAGAAGTCCAGATAGATGACATTCGTAGCTCTTCCCTTGTCTGCTGATGCAGTCACTCCATCATAGAAGGCCACTAGGTTGGTCAGGCAGGATTTGCCCTTGGTGAAGCCATGCTGGCTGTCGCGAATCACCTCCCTGTCCTCCATGTGCCTTAGCATAGCTTCTAGGAGGATCTGTTCCATGATCTTCCCAGGCACAGAGGTGAGGCTGACAGGTCGGTAGTTCCCAGGGTCCTCCTTTCTACCCTTTTTAAAAATGGGTGCAATGTTTCCCTTTTTCCAGTCCCCGGGGACTTCACCTGACTGCCGTGACTTTTCAAATATCATGGAGAGTGGCTTGGCAACTACATCAGCCAATTCCTTCAGGACTCTGGGATGCATCTCATCAGGTCCCATAGACTTATGTACGTTCAGGTTCCTCAGGTGGCCACTCGCTGCACAATCTGTCCAAGAAGGCAGCACTTCAGGCATCTCGGATGTTTCAAATAAAGGTAGATGATATGTGGGAATTCCTACCTCTGTAGTTCAAAAAGCCTGTTTTTGAAGCAGTTTTAATAGTGTCATAGTTGTATGGAAGTTTCGGAGAAAAGTTTTATAATTTGCAAGTTTTAAATGCCTGGAAAATGTATCTTAAACTTACAGGCATCTCCATGATGAATACTCAAGCTGAAAGGAGATTTTCATCTCCCTATGGCATGAACAAATAGAACTGTGATTCTCAGTGAATATTTGTTGTGCTTCTTTCATTTTATCTGGAAGGGTGTGGATGGGTAGCAAAACAATGTTCCAAAATTAAACTCAGAAGACCTTAAAGTGACCTCTTAAGTCCAAATAATAACTAAGGAACATTGAAGGCCTGCCCTCACAAACTCAGAAAATGCAATGCCAAAAAATCTTGTACAGTATAGTGAAGCAAAAATATTGAACCTTATTTTAGCTCTGCTCTGACAGATGCACCAAAGCCTTAGGCTCAGGAGCAGTATGTGCTTTTCTGCTCATGAGCAACATTCAGCTCAAGCTTGTAAAAAAAAAAAAAAAAACCCACATGTCCACAAGTGGAACTCCCCTTGCTGCAGGGCTGCTGGATGCTGAGGACATAGGGAAGTGCAGACTCTTGTACAACTGGGGTAGGAGGCACACAGTGCGTTGCTCTTTGGGATTTCTCTTTCCTCGCTTGGGAAAGGATGGCAGGAATTATATACAATGGAGTAGTGATGGAGTAGAAGTGGTAGTCCAAGGAAGACCTGTGCTTTGCAGGTGAAGGCTGACAAGAGAGCCATGCCCCTCTTCTGGCATTTGTTGTCTACAGCAACTGCAGCAAGCCTGGGTGGGGTCCCATCACTTAAAGTGACTGGGTCTACATCAGCTGTGAATCTTGGTAAAAGCTTATATGCAGTGAAGTAGAAAATAGGTGCCTACGTTAGACCTAAGGACAAAGATCTGTGAGGATTTAATTTCAGTTCCCTTAAGTTGAAGGTACTTCTTAACCCAGCCCTGGGGCTGGGTATCATGGTACAGAGCTATGAGGTTTAATGCTACTCTCAGCACAACTGTGACAGCTAGGAAGTCCTCTCTGGGAGCGAGATACTCTGGTAGATGGCTGTGTCCATTTTCTGAACTGTGGGGTATGTCCTGAGGAATGGCTCTGATATTGATTACCTAATTCCACTCTCATCTCTCTCAGATGAAGAGATGACTGAAATAATACTGCTGGACCAGGTTTACCTGCAGAGAACTCCATTTGCCTGCCATCTCTTCACTGTTTTCCTTTGAGGATAGTTGACTTGCGATTAGTCCTTATAGGAAAGTGTTAACTGCAAAAATGTGTTTATACTGACATAAATGTGTCTATTTAGGCTTGTAATGAGGGAAATATTCCTACTCAAAAAAGCTCTTTTGTTAGGAAGTTTGTATTCTCAGAAGGTACTGCCTGTATGAGGAAAAAAGTACAATGGAAATGCTTGGCTGCTACTCTGTAATTTATGCAGCATGCATACTCCTTTTATTGTAAAGTATTATCTTTCTTCCTATAATAAAATGGAAAAAAACAGTTAAGTCGGCAGATAAAATAGAAGTGCTGCAAATGAACTGTTTAGTCTTTTGCCTTGTCAGTCCAAGTAGAATTTTCTGCCATAACTCCAAACGTCCCCCCTTCCTTCTTCACCCAGCTTTATATGCTGAGCATGATGTCATATGGTATGGAATATCCCTTTGGTCAGTTGGGGTCAGCTGTCTCGGCTGTGTCCCCTCCCAACGTCTTGTGTACTCCCAGCCTACTCGCTGGTGGGGTGGTGTGAGAAGCAGAAAAGGCCTTGACTCTGTGTAAGCGCTGCTCAGCAATAACTGAAACATCCCTGTTATCAACACTGTTTCCAGCACAAATCCAAAACATAGCCCCATAGTAGCTACTATGAAGAAAATTAACTCTATCCCAGCCAAAACCAGCACATCTACACTTTATAATTGGGTTGCTATTTATTTAGTTGCAGGTTTTTTTCAGTTTAGAGTGAAGAAGAACAATAATGTTTTAATCTTAGTTTGAAACGGAGAAAAGAACATAAATAGTCTGAACCTTCTAAGTAATGAAATGGGAATTCTTAAGTAAAAAAATGCATACATGTTTAGAAATCAGATGTCAGAAATTAGTTTAAGGTTTCATATTGCAATTAAAAATTGTCACAATGACAGATGACAAATATAGTATGGAGGGCTCCAGTATATCTTTGATGTGATTAAATTGAAATGCTGCAATTTTTCAGGATACTTTGGTACTGGAAATTTATGAAGAAGCCTGTGGGAGGGAGCAAGAGGAAGGTCTGCATTCCTTTCAGAGTGATGATAGATGCTAATGTCTGGTGGGATTTTTATCCAGAGATGCCTGCAGTCATCAGCTTGTCAGGATTTTTTTTTATCTGACTAGTAGGAACTGTGACAAACAATATGTACAGTTACTAATAACATTGTCATGGAAGAACTAGGTGCTGTCAGTATTATTTCTTACAGTACAGATATTTCTTAAGAAGCTGTGGGTGCAGTGGGTGATGTGTGATCTATGAAGGATGAGAAGAACTGGAAGGGATGTGGGATTTTTTTCAACTGAGGCAGAGAGACATCTCCTCCCAGACCTTCCATGCCATCTCTGTGACTGTTTTCCCTAACTTTTTTGCACAGCCTTGTCCAGGCAGCAGAACCATTTGCACCATGAACTGAAAGGGCTTGGCATTATCATAGTGTTTTATGGATACAAAAATCACTGCCACTTTGTCTGAGTACAGCTCAGAGCCTGTCAAAGGTGGACCCAGATACACTGAGAGAGACATTCAGAGGCCACAGGGAAGCTGGAAGAGCTTGGCATGGCCTCACAGCAGAGGTGAGGGAGTGAACCAATGAAAAGCTGAGAGCTCAGCTGTTCCCATCCCCTTTTGAAATTCCAGGAATGTTATATTAGGATTACAAGCTTCAGATTCTGCTGCGTCTTGCTTGAGGGCAACAGCTATAGGGAACATTGCAGAATTTGATAAGTATATGAAAGAATACATTGAGTACAGATGGCGTATGGCTTTATCTTTTCATGTTCTTGTGAAAGGATAACTTGCAATGCTGGGAGATTTCAGGCCTAGGGTATTACATAAAATAGTTGACAAGGAATGATAATACTTGTCTTTTCTGCTCTGGTCAGTTGTCTTAAAGTAAATCCTGCAGATTCCATCTGGCCATCCTTATGTGACATTGAAAAAGGCAGCACTACTTCTCCTACTATAAACTTCATCTGACTGTTAATTTATTATGTTGGGGTTTTTTTCCTGTCCAGGCAGACAGAATAGCAAGAAACTTCTCTTTGCTGCCAAGAAACAAGAAAGATGATGATATCAAGTTCAGGTGCTTTCCTCTACTCCGCTTATTCTGCATTGCAATGGTGTTATGGAGGGAAGGGTAAACGTGTACTTTCTCTACTGAATTTTCCCTGCATGTGGAAGAATGAGGGCAAATATAAAAAAAGGTGGGGTTTTTTTGTCAGGAGGGATATATTAACAGGACTGTCATGTGTAAGATGTGAAGGTATTTGTTCTGTTCTTCCTGTTGCTTGTGAGCATTCAGATGGACAAATATGTTAGAGAGAGATTTCAGCATGCTTGTTCCTTCCTTCTTGTAGGAAGGTGGGTTAAGTGATCAGTTTGACATTCCCTCCAGTTCTGCCCTTTCTATGATTTTTTGCTTGCATTTAGGTATCTGTACCTAATCTAAGTGGGAGGGCACTTGATTTATGATAGGATAATCCTTGGTTGCTTATGATTTTTTGAGGTGGCAATGCAGATATCTGCTATAATGTATATTGCTGCATATCCCTGACAAAGCAGCCATCATGTTTCCATTTACAAGCTCAAGAGCTGACTGTTAGTTGCAAAGATGAAAGCCATGCACTGAAGAAGCCTGTGCAGGACATACAAGGAGCTAAACACAAATGCTGGTAGATGGATGCTGGCCACACATGGAAATGCTGGTAAGACTTCAAGAATTTTGGATTTCGTATAAAGCCTCGGCTTTGCTATCATAAAGTTAAGGCAAAAATAATTTAAAATTTTTGAGAAAGAACAATCTTTATAACATATTATAGTGAATTAGGTACTTCAAAATTCAGATGTGTCCATACATATCAACTCTCAGCTGTGTTCTGTGGCTCTTTATGGGACTGTTATACCTGGAAAACCAACATAACCAGCTTCCTAGCTATGCCCTTTGCATCCCAAAAAAGAATGGAGTAGTGGTGGAAAAGATAAGTCATCAGAAACTACATATGTTCAGGAAATCATAGTAGCTGCTACTGTTTCTTGAGAGCCAGTATAGTCAATTGCAGCTCAGAGGAGCCTTGACTTATATCAAAAACATCTCCAGAAAGTGCGTTTCTAAACAGCTAGGTTTAATATAAACCAAAATATTGGTGATTTGACTTGACTAATGAGAGCTGTTTGGTTTGTTAAAGACTGGTGTTGGTTTTTGCAGTTTGCTGTGCTCTGCAGTGATTAGTGATGTTTTGCCTTGAGTGCAAAAAACACTGTCCTTGAGCGTTATCTGGTATTTGGGTTCTGTAGTGATGCCATTACTGTACTTCAGGTACCACCTCATGGAGACAATTAGAATCATAGAATCATAGAATCATTAAGGTTGGAAAAGACCCTTAAGATCATCGAGTCCAACCATTAACCTAGCACTGCAAAGTCCACTACTAAACCATGTCCTCAAGCACCACGTCTACCCGTCTTTTAAATACCTCCAGGGATGGGGACTCAACCACTTCCCTGGGCAGCCTGTTCCAATGCCTGACTATTCATTCGGTGAAGAAGTTCTTCCTAATGTCTAACCTAAACCTCCCCTGGCACAGCTTGAGGCCGTTTCCTCTAGTCCTATTGCTTGTTACTAGGGAGAAGAGACCAACCCCCACCTCACTACAGCCTCCTTTCAGGTAGTTGTAGAGAGCAATAAGGTCTCCCCTCAGCCTCCTCTTCTCCAGACTAAACAACCCCAGCTCCCTCAGCCGCTCCTCATAAGACTTGTGCTCCAGACCCTTCACCAGCTTCGTTGCCCTCCTCTGGACACGCTCCAGCACCTCAATGTCCTTCTTGGAGTGAGGGGCCCAAAACTGAACACAGTACTCGAGGTGCGGCCTCACCAGTGCCGAGTACGGGGGCACTATCACCTCCCTGGTCCTGCTGGCCACACTATTCACTAGATCATGTTAGTGAAGCAGGTCCTCCCTTTCATAAACCCATGCTGGCTGAGCCTGATCCCCCGATTGTCCCGCACGTGCCACGTGATGGCACTCAAGATGATCTGTTCCATGACCTTCCCCAGCACCGAGGTCAGGCTGACAGGCCTGTAGTTCCCCAGATTATATTATGCTATATTCAATCTACCATTGTCTTTTCAATTAAACTCTGTAATTAAAAAAATGCCCTCGTTGTCTGGTAGATGACTTAACAAACCTCTTCATTTTCTTTTTTTAAGGAAACGGTTTCTCAACATTTTTTCAGTCCATTTGGAGTAGAACCATATAATTTTTTAAAGGTATCCTGCTGACCTTTGGTATGATTTTTAGTAATCATTCCTAGCAGAACTATATTGTAATTGACCTCTCTATTTATCAGAAGGTTGGCAAGACTATAAGAAATGTGGGCAAATATGTATGAGTAAAATGTAAAATGTCCTGAAAACCAACATTCATTCAGATGTATGTGAATAGATTTGGAAAAGCCCAGAATGCTCTGGTGTTCTTAAGCATTCATATCCCAGTTCTTCAAGGCTTTTAGAAGATGTTTCCGGAACCTTCCAGTGATGGAAATTCCACACCTTTTCTTGGCATTATATTTCATGTCTATATTAGAAAGTTTGTGTAATACCTGACTCAGTCGTCTTTGAAACCTGTCCTTAGTAAACTTGGAGACTAACAAACACATCTGCATTTTTGCAATGTCTTCTTTCAAACGCCTCATCCCTACACTGAAAACAATTCTTCTAGTATTTTCTCATATGTCTTGTTTTCTTGACAACATCAGAATTTTCTCTGTATCTTTCTTGAAATATGTGGCCTAGAGCTGGACACTAAACTCATGCCTTATCGCTGTTGGAAGGGTTACTTTATCCATCCTGCATATAACACTCCTGTTTATACATTCAGTATGCTTTTTTTTTGCAAAAGGATGACAACACTAATTCACATTTAGCTTTGATCTATTCCAACCTTTTTTTCCCCAGAACTGCTGTCTCTTCATTCACTTTCAGTCTTCTGTTAGTGATGGTTACTTCTACTGAATTGCCATATCCGGCATTTGACGTACCAAATTGCATCCTTTTTCTTTTCCTGCCTATTTCTACAGTTTGTCAGGATCTTTTAAAATTCTTAAAATTCTAGTCTCCAAACCATTTGAAATCTTTCCCTGCTTGTTATCATCTGACAGTTTAATAAAGATATTCTCTGAGTCATCATCAGTGTCTTTGATGAAAATATTTATCAAGGTCCAAGAAAGCCCATAACAGAACATAAACTTTCACAACAAATTATTTGTAGCTCATCTCTGAGGACACTTTTTAGCTAGGTTTACCAAAAGCTTACATTAATTTCATTTATACTGTGCTCCTATGGTTTACTTATAAGAATATCAGGTCATACAGCGTCAAAGTCCTGGCTAAAGTCAGAAGATCTATTTCCACACTATAAAAAAGAATATTAGAGCGGGTTAACATGAGTTGCTTAGCTGTTACTGCCATTTTGTAAGGACCTAGAAAATAATATAAATACTTTGTTGCATGATCTTTTCCTGTATTTTTTCCTGGGAACTCAGTTACAGATCACTGAATCTAAAATTCTTTTTTTCTTGCTAAAATATAAGAATTATTTTTGTCCCTTTTTTTGCCTCCTGATTCTACTAGATTTGGTTGTTTAATGCAGTTATTATCTGGAATTTCCCAGCTTTCCTTATGCAGGCATTCAGGAGATGACTGTAATGGTCCTGTCTGGCCTTGAAATATAAATATCTGGCATATATGTTCTTGAGGTCATCCCTGTTCACTCCAGACTGAAGCGTGTTTTGGCTCCAGATAAGATTAAGTATGCCTAGACTGTCTCCAGTGGTTGTTTGTCTTATAAAGCCCTGAAAGCAGTCAGTGAAGATACTACTGTATTACTCATTGACCAGTCCCAGTACTTAACTATAATTCTGGATGAATATTTTTCCTAATGTATTATCCAGATCTCTCTTATTTGAAATTAAAGTGGTTGCTCCTTGCCTGATCTTTAGTTGGCATGGGGGAAAATTGAACTCTTCTTCGTTATTTCACTTTCCTTCATGTTTGAACTCTATTGTTATGTTCCACCTCAGTCTTTTCTAAACTAGGGAAACCTGAATCCCTCTTTTCATGTCCTGTATTTCAAGCCTCTTAGTTGTTGCTGATCTTTGCGTTCTCTTTGGCTTGTTTAATAGATGGTGCCTGAAACTGGATGGAGCACTTGTCACGGATGAGTGGTTAGGCTGCTCAAAGAATCACTGCCAAAGATATTTGCAAATAGTGATTTTAATAGAAATCTATAAAAGTGTGATTCAACAGAGTTCAATGGCAAGGTTCACTCTATTATTAAATTAATGGAATATATATATAAAGGAGAAAAGAAAAAGAAAAAAAAAGAAAATAGCTAGCAGCAGTTTAAGGTTTGTTTGCAGCAAGGAGAAAATCACAAGAATTTAGCAATAACTAATCATAAATTAATCTAGCATCTACAAAGTGATTAAATGAGGTTTACTACAATATTTGTATCGATTCACACACACACAATAGGCCTAGTAATTTGTCACGACTTTAGTGAAATACTCACAATATGCATATATAAAGGTACCTAGTAAAAATTCCCCTTGAGTTCAGTGAAATACTCACGTCAAATGATTGTCTCAACGGGCGAAGGTCGAGGCTCAAGGAGTGAAAAGCGCCGGAGATCAGCCCAGGTCCTGTTGTCAGACCTCTGTATGCAAACTTAAAGTTTGCAGCTATGAGAGGCATCCCACTCAGAGGGAGATTCTGGTGCAGCCTGCTGCGGTCCAGGAGAGGTCAAAGGGTCTCCCTTCATACAGCTGTTTATAGGGTCATGAGATGACTGACTTTAGGCATCAGTAAATTTCCCTTCTACTTTCACAGCCTGTGTTGGAAATTACTGAAGTTCTCAAAAATTCCAGTGATGCTGGTACAGATCCTCCCAAGTTACAGCCCAGATATAAGATAGGCCCCAAGGCTATCAGGAGGTGATTGATACAGACGTAAAATATGTCCCAAGGTTGTCAGGGCTGCCTCCCTGGCACAGACAGTGCTGCTCCCACCTTAGCCACATAAGAGTTTCTGATACGGTCAAGGGATGCTTAACCATCAAACTCAAAGGCCAAGTTTTGATGGGAGTTACTGAGACTGTAAAGCAGCTTCGCTTCCCATGCTCTGCCAGGTGCACAAGAAGAAAAGGGGAGGGGGGGAATGCACCACCACAGCACTCAATCTGAAATTATCCATCGCTGTTTGTAAGTATTATTCTGTATTATGCACCATAGTCCTTTTATTACATTATAGGCTAACACTTAGTTCTTTGGAACAGGACTGTGGACTTGCATACACTTAAAAAATGCATTACAAAGTATTCCCTCAGCCCTGTTTTATTCGTCTATGTTAATAGTTCATTTCAGTGACAAAGAGTAATTCCACAAAAAAGTGTGTGACTCCAAGGAAGACAAAGCTCTTTATCAAATGTGCTCATTTTAAAATAATGAAAAAAGAAAAAGCAAGCAATAACAAAAACAGAACACATTATAAGCTCTGCAAAGACAACTTGGCTAAATTGAATTTGTTCTTCCCTGGTGTATTCACACAAGGGCCAGCTGGCTCGTGGCTCTTTGGAATTTAATTTGCTGCACCTAACATGAAGGGAAATTCTCTTTGTGGGCAATTTGACTTCCCCAACACTACAAGCAGAACCTTATTTCCCTACTAGAATTAAGCACAACTGCTTTCCAGTTCCAGGTCTGGATTACAAGCTGTCCCTCCCCTCTGGATGACAAGTTTCACCATGGTTCCACAGATAGCAGATAGAGCTGAGACAGAGCTAAGCTTTCCAAAGTTGGATAAAAAGGATGAGTGCATAAGGTGGAGGCAAACACAAAGCAGTGTTGGATACACAGGCAGCAGAGGTTAGCTGCTGATTCCAGGACTGTTCCTACAGCCAACTTTAGTGTGCTCTTATAGGCAATCACCTACTCTGTCCATGCCTAAAGCTAGCCCTGTTTCAAATGAAGTCAATGGGAATTCTGCCTAGTGCTTCCCTATAAGCTCTATGCCAAAGCTTAGACATTTGTGTGATGCTCTAAACCTATTGATCCTGGTCTGAGCAATGACTCCATCTTGTTAACTCCTCTGACAGAAGTGCAATTTGCAGGACTCTAGCTACAGGAAAAAAAGATACAAGTTTAAACTTAATTTTTTAATCAGTAGTTGGAAGTCTTCTAGCCCATGATTTGTGGTCCTTTCCTCCTTCTCACTCTCTTTATGTGAAGATGAGAGATTTGACAGTCCATGATAAGGTGTCTGGCACATAAGTTGCCCAAAGGTAATTAGTAACACTGTTTCTGATTTAACACGTGAAGCTAGCACTGAGACAGTGGGGCAATGCTGAAGTTCAGCTAACATCCTCAGCAGCTCCAGACAGCTGTGCCAGCTGTGAAGTGTGAGGTCCCCCAAGTGAGAGAACTTAATTTCTATCTTCAGCAGCACTAACAAATAAGAAACACGAGATGCAGGCTTGTAGGGGGAATTTAGTCACTTTGACCCCTGGGCCTCATTAAGCACAGATTTCAGGAAAGAGAGATGCTGTCCTTGGGGACCATGTTTCACAGATATGGTTGGGAATATGTGGCAAGGGAGTTGGGGAAGTCATGGTGCAACAGCCTGGGTACCCATCCTACCCAGGTTTTAACAAGAGGTCTTCAACAAATTCAAGCTGCAAATAATGAGGTTTGTTTATAGAGAGTTTATGCAGGAAGCAGAAAGCTGTACCGTGGGCACCCTAGTCACGTTGAAGGGTGGTCTGCTAGCAGCGGACCCTGCTTAGCAAGCATCTGCGAACATGAGAGACTGCAGTCCCTTCTCTTTCTGCTGTGTTGTACGGAGCTATTCTCTAGCATGGTCACCTTTCTTCCACCACCACCACTGATGCATATGAGAGTCTCTGGATCTTGTGCCCTGTGACAGGATTTGGTTTGCCTCTGCAGGACTCTGATAAATGATGTCTGAAAACCATCTGGGGCCAGTATCAGACCCTTATAATGTTTTGAGCATAGCAGAGTTCAGCATCCTCCTGCAAAAATTCACACCTGCTCTTTGCCCTCAGAGACAACTGCCAGAGCTCTTGTAAAATGGACTGTAGGTAGCCAATATTAAGTTGTTGGTTTTGCTCAATGCAACACACAAGTAATCAAATATTTCTGATGGCTATAGTTTCACTGGATGTAGGAATGAACACAGTTTTGTGAATAGGTACCTTTTCCTTTTATGACTAGTTGGTATTATTATGCATATGTGAAATATAGGGAAACTAATCAGTAATTTTTTTTTTAACTGATAGTGCAATACCAGAACAGAATGGTGGTCTACTTAGCCTAGTATCCTCGCTCTTGAAGTGGTCAGTAGCAGATGGTTAGGGAAAACTTTAAGAAACTGGACAAGTTGTAAATTATTCTTCCTCTTGTGATTCTCTCAGGCTCCAGCAATCAGTATTTTAAAACTTCCTGGAGGTTGCATCTGTTTTGCTGTGTTTATATACTCATTAACTCCTGAAGTCAATTCACATATTCCTCTAATCTAGAATTTGTCTGCTCCTTAATCATCAGTGACATCTCATGGCAATGAATTCCACAATTTAATTAAGCGCTACTTGAAAATTCTTCCAAAATCTCCTTTTGTTTTAAACTCACTACCTCATAATTTCATAGTGGGAAATTGCTTTTCACAGTTAACTGTCAGCGACATTTGCAGTTTGACAGCTACACCATAACAACTCAGTCATCTTTTTTGCTATGAAGAGCTCTTGCCTACTTAGCCTTTGTATGGAAGTTACTCATAAGCTGTCCTATACACATCACTTGTTACCCACTCAAAGCCTTGCTTTTCTGCTAAAAAAAAATGCACTTTTGGCCTCAGGGAAAGTCATGAGTATGATCTAACTAGAGATAAAAACACTATGAACACTGGGAAATTGGCATTTTAAGAAGCTCACTGGGTTGAAAGCCTGCTAGGCTTATAGTGCTGACCTTGGCAAGTTTACCTTGCTGTCAGGGTACCTATTGTTCCAAGGTAAAAGCAATAAAAAAATTATAGTGGTTAACTAGAAAGGAGAAAATACATGCACCCTCATCAGTCAGCATCAGAAGCCTTCAGACATAAGCACAAGCAGCATCTGAGCTGAATTTAGAAGATTTCGTGTCCTCACAGGTGACTAGTGTTTAAGTGTAATAATGAGAGAACCTTTAGCCACTCACCATGCAAATTTGACTGACCAGGGGCAATATGGGAGGATGTGGGTAGAAAGGAATCAGGAGGCCTGTCATTGTCATACTGAATGAGTCTGAAATCTCCTGATTCTAATTAGTTTAAATGTTAGAATCCTTATCTAAGCAAACTTCAAAGAGTGAGTGTATACTGTTTTTTAAAACAAACATTAGAAGCATTATGATGTAGGAGGTTAATGACCCAGCTTTCGGTTGGGTTGAAATAACTTTTTTAAAAAGAGGGGATGGCCAGTTTTCCTGACTGACCTTTAGAGCCTTAAACCAGAATCTTTTTCTGGCTGGGAGCATCATGACTTTCAACATGGAAGAAGAGAGCGAAGGAGGTGGAGAGCTTCAGGAGTAGCAGGACAAGATAACAGCTCCATCACTGCATTGCACGTAAGTCACGTAACAATATTGGCCTGAGCAGTTTTGCTACTTTTACTTCATTTGATAGCTGGAGATTTGGACTACCTAACAGCTCTTTCTCTGGTACAACTTCACTGGGACACTTGGCTAAAGTGACACAGGTTGACCATATATGTTTAGGGGACAGCTGCTTATAGATAAGCTATTATCAGAGAGCTGAGTGCACCTACATCACAGAGTTGAAATCGATTAGTACTGCAAAAGGAATAATCTAAATAACCTTTATGTAGCAGTACAATGGTCAGGGCACTTGTGCAGGCTAAGTTCAATGCCAGCTTCATTCAACAGTGATCAAACCCATGGTTTTCAAAAACACATATCTGCTCTATTGAAATGTCAGATATAGAATCATATAGAATCATGGAATGGTTTGGGTTGGAAGGGACCTTAAAGGTAATCTAGTTCCAACCCCCCTGCCATGGGCAGGGATACCTTCCACTAGATCAGGTTGCTCAAAGCCCCATCCAGCCTGGCCCTGAACACTTCCAGGGAGGGGGCATCCACAACTTCTCTGGGCAACCTGTTCCAGTGCCTCACAGTAAAGAATTTCTTCCTAATATCTAATCTAAATCGACCCTCTTTCAGTTTAAAACCATTATCTTTCATCCTATCACTACACTCCCTGATAAAGAGTTCCTCCCCATCTTTCCTGTATGCCCCCTTTAAGTATTGGAAGGCTGCTTTAAGGCCTCCCCAGAGCCTTCTCTTCTCCAGGCTGAACAACCCCAATTCTCTCAGCCTGTCCTCATAGGAGAGGTGTTCCAGCCCCCTGATCATCTTTGTGGCCCTCCTCTGGACCTGCTCCAACAGGTCCGTGTCTGTCTTATATTGGGGGCCCCAGAGCTGAATGCAGTACTCCAGGTGGCGTCTCAGGAGAGCAGAGTAGAGGGGCAGAATCACCTCCCTTGACCTGCTGGCCACGCTTCTTTTGATGCAGCCCAGGATATGGTTGGCTTTCTGGGCTGCGAGCGCACGTTGCCAGCTCGCGTCCAGTTTTTCATTTGCTGGTACCCCCGAGTCCTTCTCTGCAGGGCTGCTCTCAATTCACTCATCGCCCAGCCTGTATCCATGTTTGGGATTGCCCCAACCCAGGTGCAGGACCTTGCACTTGGCCTTGTTGAACTTCATGGGGTTCACACAGGCCCACCTCTCTAGCCTGTCAAGGTCCCTCTGGATGGCATCCCTTCCCTCTAGGGTATCAACTGCACCGCTCAGCTTGGTGTCATCTGCAAACTTGCTGAGGGTGCACTCAATCCCACTGTCCATGTCCCCGACAAAGATGTTAAATAATACTGGTCCCAATACAGACCCCTGAGGGCCCCCACTCATCACTGGTCTCCACCTGGACATCGAGCTGTTGACCACAACTCTTTGAGTGCAACCATCCAGCCAATTCCTTATCCACCGAGTGGTCCACCTGTCAAATCCATGTCTCTCCATTCTGAAGACAAGGATGTTGTGCAGGACAGTATCAAATACTTTGCACAAGTCCAGGTAGATGACGTCAGTCACTCTTCCCTTGTCCACCAATGCTGTAACCCCATTGTAGAAGGCGACCAAATTTGTCAGGCGCAATTTGCCCTTAGTGAAGCCATGTTGGCTGTCACCAATCACCTCTCTGTTCTCCATGAGCCTTAGCATAGTTTCCAGGAGAATCTGCTCCATGATCTTGCCGGGCAGAGAGGTGAGACTTGTAGTTCTCCAGGTCTTCCATTTTTCCCTTTTTAAAAATGGGGGTTATGTTTCCCCTTTTCCAGTCACTGGGAACTTCACCAGTCTGCCACGACTTTTCAAATATGATGGAGAGTGGCTGTTGTGGTTTAACCCGGCAGGCACCTAAACACCACACAGCTGTTCGTTCACTCCACCTCCCCCAGTGGGATGGGGGAGAGAATCAGGAAAAAAAAGTAAAACTCGCAGGTTGAGATAAAGGCAGTTTAAGAAGACAGAAAAGGAAGGGAAAATAATAATAATAATGATAAAAGAATATACAAAACAAATGATGCAAAATACAATTTCTCACCATCCGCCGACTGATGCCCAGCCAGTTCCTGAGCAGCGGTTGCCACCCCCCTGGCCTGTTTAATTTGTTCAAAAGCTTGTTGTTGCTCAGGGCCCCATTTGAAATTGTTCTTCTTTTGGGTCACTTGATAGAGAGGGCTTACAATCAGACTGTAATTTGGAATATGCATTCTCCAAAAACCCACAGCGCCCAAGAAAGCTTGTGTTTCCTTTTTGCTGGTTGGTGGAGACATGGCTGTTATTTTGTTGATCACATCCATTGGGATCTGACGACGTCCATCCTGCCATTTTATTCTTAAGAACTGGATCTCCTGTGCAGGTCCCTTGACCTTCCTTTGTTTTATGGCAAAGCCGGCCTCCAGAAGGATTTGGACTATTTTCTTCCCTTTCTCAAAAACTTCTGCTGCTGTGTTGCCCCATATGATGATGTCATCAATGTATTGCAGGTGTACTGGAGCCCCACTCTGTTCCAGTGCAGTCTGGATCAGTCCATGGCAAATGGTGGGGCTGTGTTTCCACCCCTGGGGCAGTCCATTCCAGGTGTACTGGATGCCCCTCCAAGTGAAAGCAAACTGTGGCCTGCACTCTGCCGCCAAAGGGATTGAGAAAAACGCATTAGCGATGTCAATGGTGGCATACCACTTGGCTGCCTGTGACTCCAATTCATATTGAAGTTCTAGCATGTCCAGTACAGCAGCACTCAGTGGTGGTGTGACTTTGTTCAGGCCCCGATAGTCTACTGTTAGTCTCCACCCTCCATTAGACTTTTGCACTGGCCATATGGGACTGTGAAAAGGTGAGCGAGTCTTGCTGATCACTCCTTGGCTCTCCAGTTGACAAATTAGCTTATGGATGGGAATCAGGGAGACTCTGTTGGTGCAATATTGCTGCCAGTGCACCGTTGTGGTAGCGATTGGCACCTGTTCTTTGACCCTCAGCAACCCCACAATAGAAGGGTCCTTTGAGAGACCAGGCAAGGTGGACAGCTGTTTAATTTCCTCCCTCTCCAAGGCAGCTATACCAAAAGCCCACCAGTACCCTTTTGGGTCCTTGAAATACCCTCTCCTGAGGTTGTCTATGCCAAGGATGCATGGGGCCTCTGGGCCAGTCACAATGGGGTGCTTCTGCCACTCCTTCCTGGTTAAGCTCACTTCAGCCTCCAATACAGTCAGCTGTTGGGATTCCCCTGTCACTCCAGAAATACAGATGGGTTCTGCCCCTTTATAGCTTGATGGCATTAGGGTACCCTGTGCACCGGTGTCCACTAGAGCCTTATACTCCTGTGGGTCTGATGTGCCAGGCCATCGAATCCACACAGTCCAGTATACCCGGTTGTCCCTTTCCTCCACCTGGCTGGAGGCAGGGCCCCTCTAGTCCTGGTCATAGCATTCGTTACTCCCTTCTTGTAAATGCGAATCAAAAGTCCCTTTATTAGGATTGGAAACAAAATCAGCCCTTCTACTCTGTCTGGGGAACTGCTTACTGGAAACTGGAGCAGCAATTTTCCTGGGAGAACCCCCTTTTGTAGTTGTTTTTCCTTGCAGCTCACGTACCCATGCCTCTAGGGTCGAGGTAGATTTTCCATCCCATTTCCTCATGTCCTCTTCATGGTCACGCAGATAAAACCACAGGGTGGCCCGTGGTGTGTATCCACTATATCGTCTCTCTTGAGCAGACGGACACTTACTCCTAAGGGCTGAGGTACTGGTCCATACAGGTGGGGAGTAGGACACATCCTCTTTGAATCACTGGAACTCCCGGGACAGTTTTTCAGACAGTTTCTCCACAGCTGAGACGCAGGCCCATAGGGAGGAAGAGAGACTTTCTTCGTATTACCGGAATTGGCCAGCCATTTCATCCACCGTTGGTCCCTCTTCATCTTTCCAGGTCATTATTGCCAATGAGTTTGCATGTGATGATGGTGCGCTCCGTACAAACTTCCGCCACATGGGTCATTTGCACTGGACTTCATCTGGATTTTTGGATAACTGCTCATTGTCCAGGTCATTATAAATCACCTCCAGCATGGCTAATTCCCTCAGGTACTGGATACCTCTCTCCATGGTGGTCCACTTGCCTGGGTGACATATCACATCTTCCTTGAAGGGACACTTTTCCTTCACGCCTGACAGGAGTCGCCTCCAGAGGCTGAGGGCTTGTGCCCCTTTTCCAATCGCTTTGTCAATGTCCCCTTCCCTAGAAAGGGATCCCAGCTGCTTGGCTTCCCTACCCTCTAATTCCAGGCTACTGGCCCCATTATCCCAGCATCGGAGCAGCCAGGTGACAATGTGCTCGCCTGGACAATGACTGAAATCTTTTCACATATCTTGCAGCTCATTCAAGGACAGGGATCAGGTGGTTACCATCTCATTTGTGGGTTCTGCCTCTTCCTCCTCCTGTTCTCGTGATGGCCCTGGTTCATCATCATCCCTTCCTAAATGAGCTGATTTTCTTGTGTATTTCTTCTTGTGTATAGGGGCGACTGATACTGGCATGGGTTGTTTCTCTGGTTCAGCTGCAGTGCCTGTCGCCAGGGTTTGAGTAGCCACAGTGCATGTCGCGGGGGTAGATCTCTGGATGGTGTTCTTAAATAGTTGTTTAACCCTAAACAAGACCTGAACCACATTCAGGAGACATAGCAATAGGAACATGGTGGTTTGAACATCCCAAGGATATTAAAAATTCTCAAGAGTTGTTGTAACTAGCCTGAAGGAGAAAGGGAAGGTGGAGAAGCAGGGGAAAATGTCGTGTCCCCCCTCCCCCGTCTCGCCCATAGATTGGTTCTCCGAGGAAAAAAGGTAAAGGTGTAATTATTAATAGTTTCCGAGAGGTTGCTCCCAAGGTACAGAAATGGCGGCAATGCTGAGTACAAATACCAGGTTAGTCTCACGACCAATAATTTTATCATATCATAAACCAGTGTTACACAGTGCAGCAAAATGATGACCTTTATCCAGCTCCCAGAGGTGATAAACAGCACAACAGGGAACATATACTGCAAGTAAGGTATTACATAACACAATTTTGAGAGCAAGAACAACAACTTTGTGAGCAAATAAATCGATATTGTGACCAGCGACTATTAAACCAATATAATAAATGCTTATAACAAATTTGCCTTAGCACGCTCTGGTCAGATCTGTTGTTATCTCAACCCTTTGTGCCCCATGTTGGGCGCCAAAAGGACTGTTGTGGTTTAACTGGGCAGGCAGCTAAACACCACACGGCCATTTGCTCACTCCCCTTCCCACCCACCCCACCCCACCCCCCCGCAGTGGGGTGGGGGAGAGAATCAGTAAAAACAAAGTAAAACTCATGGGTTGAGATAAAGACAGTTTAATAGGACAGAAAAGGAAGGGAAAATAATAATAATAATGATAAAAGAATATACAAAATAAGTGACGCACAATGCAATTGCTCACCACACGCTGACTGATGCCCAGCCAGTTCCCGAGCAGTGGTCGCTGCCCCCCAGCTGACTCCCCCCAGTTTATATACTGAGCATGATGTCATATGGTATGGAATAGCCCTTTGGCCAGTCTGGGTCAGCTGTCCTGGCTGTGCCCCCTCCCAGCTTCTTGTGCACCCGGCAGAGCAGGGGAAGCTGAAAAGTCCTTGACTGGTGTAAGCACTGCTTAACAATAACTAAAACATCAGTGTGTTATCAACATTATTCTCATCCTAAATCCAAAACACAGCACTATACCAGCTACCAGAAAGAAAAATCAACTCTATCCCAGCCGTTAACCAGGACAGTTGCTTAGCAACTTCATCTGTCAGTTCCCTCAGGACCCTTGGATGCATCTCATCAAGTCCCATGGACTTGTGCACATTCAAGTTACTTAGATGGTCTTGAACCTGATCTTCTGCTATGGTGGACGGTACTTCATTCTCCCAGTCCCTGCCTTTGGATTCTCTGAATTGGGCGGTGTGGCTAGAGCACTTGCCAGTGAAGACTGAGGTAAAAAAGTTGTTGAGTACCTCAGCCTTCTCCATGTCAGTTTTAGCAAGGTCTCCCGTTTTGCTCATCAGGGAGGGTACAGTTTCTTTCATCTTCCTTTGTTGTCCTATGTACCTGAAGAAAACCTTCTTGTTATTTTTTACATCCCTAGCCAAGTTCAGCTCCAGCTGTGCCTTTCCTGATCCCCAACCTGCACTCCCAGGCCATATGCCTATAATCTCCCCAGGATGTCTATCTCTGCCTCCACTGCCTACACATTTTGGTTTTGTGTTTTAGTTTGGCTAAAAGGTCTTGACTTAGCCAAGCTGGCCTCCTGCCTCCTCTGCCTGACTTCTTGCACATGGGGACTGAGAGCTCTTGTGCCCTAAGAAAATTGTCTTTAAATATTTCCCAGCTCTCATTTCCTCCTTTGCCTCTGAGGGCAGTTTCCCAAGGGATCCCATGCACTAACGCCCTAAACAGCCAAAAGTTTGCCTTTCTGAGATTTAGGGTCCTGAATGACCATATGAATGCAGTTATTTTATCTCTTTCTGTCTGAATGCACAACTAGCTGAAGAATAGTAACACGTCTGTTAAATATCAGACATTTTTCTTAAAGAACAAATTTCTTTAATACTATATAGATCTCATATGCTCACATACCTATAAAATATTTATTATAATTGAGCTTTTGCATGTGTAGCTGCAAGTGTATTTACATTTTCTAAATAGATTGATGCACCTTCCATGCAACAGGAAAGAGTATTTTCTAAGGGATAGGACACTATTTAGTGAACACATTATTTTCAGGTAGAATTTGCATCTGGAGCTCAGCAGCTGGAAACTGCAGATCATAATAATGGCTTTCTGATGATGATGCATAATTCCATAATTCTTTTTTGTAGCATCTTGACATTGTTCTAATTTTAGTAAAAAAAAAAATGTTTCCACTGTTTATGGGAATCTAAAGTTCAGTTAGCTATTGAATTCCTCATTATCATATTTTGCAAATTGCTGTTGTCAGTTATTTGAATTATAAATTGTTCAGGATATACAACTACTTTCCATTATGAAAAGGTCCATTTCTGACATCTAATTCCAGTTTATCAGCCAAGTCAGTGAACTGATCACCCTGGTCAGCACAGTAGGATGATGAAACCCAGCTTTGAAGTATATAATCCTCTTATTAATTATATAAGATGAGCTAGCAGGAAATTTCCCAAATGAAATCTTAAACTGTGTTGTTCTCCAGTCATTCAAAACCATCCTAGAATGACATTTCAGGCCTACTGTTGGGTGGAATGGAATTATTATAATTTTTGGCAACTTGTATTAATCAGAAATAATCTCATCCTTTCTGCCCCCTCTCATTTCTCAGTCAATACTATTTTTTTTATTTGCTGCCAATTCTATCAATAACCACTTTTCAATAATTCTTTTCAAACATATTGGGGCCCTAAAGAGTTAGTTTCTTTTCTTCTCCTGAACAGTCTTTTCAGTGGGAAGAGCAGCTGAGTAAGCATTAAGAATACACCCACCAGCAGCTCTGTTCCTTCCTTAATTTTTTGAACTTACTTCAAAGCGAGTAGCTCTACGGCAGTGTACTGAGTGTCCTCTTGGTTTACAAAGAATTGTTGGATTGAGGGGATAGTGAGCTCTGTTCCCTCATTTAATGTTCTAAATCTGCAACATTTTTTAATTCACAGAACTGTCATGCTGATTTAGCTGATAATGATTTCTATTAATTCCACATGCTGTACCAATTAAAATTTGGGCATGCAAATTAAAATGCTAATTGTGGATGAATGAAAGACAGGGGAGATTATAAGCCTAAAATGCTTCTTTCAAGTGTGTTTCTGTTTGAACAAAAAAGAGCTTCTAAACATTATACTCTGGGTTTCCGTGTGTATTATGTCTCAATCAACCCTTATCAATCCTTATCAGGCCTGTCAGCCTGACCTCGGTGCCAGGAAAGGTCATGGAACAGATCATCTTGAGTGCCATTATGCAGCATGTGCGGGACAACCAGGGGATCAGGCTCAGCCAGCATGGGTTTATGAAAGGGAGATCCTGTTTCACTAACCTGGTCTCCTTCTATGACAAGGTGACCCGCTTAGTGGATGAGGGGAAGGCTGTGGATGTTGTCTACTTGGACTTTAGTAAGGCCTTTGACACTGTCTCCCACAGCATTCTCCTGGAGAAGCTGGCTGCTCACAGCTTGGATGGGTGCACTCTACGCTGGGTTAGAAACTGGCTGGATGGCCGAGCCCAGAGAGTGGTGGTAAATGGAGTCAAATCCAGTTGGCAGCTGGTCACGAGTGGTGTTCCCCAGGGCTCAGTGTTGGGGCCAGTCCTGTTCAATATCTTTATCAATGATCTGGATGAGGGGATCGAGTGCACCCTCAGGAAGTTTGCAGATGACACCAAGTTGGGTGGGAGTGTCGATCTGCTGGAGGGTAGGAAGGCCCTACAGAGGGACCTGGACAGGCTGGATCGTTGGGCCGAGGCCAACTGCATGAGATTCAACAAGGCTAAGTGCCGGGTCCTGCACTTGGGTCACAACAACCCCATGCAACGCTACAGGCTGGGGGAGGAGTGGCTGGAGAGCTGCCTGGCAGAAAAGGACCTGGGGGTGTTGGTTGACAGCTGGCTGAATATGAGCCAGCAGTGTGCCCAGGTGGCCAAGAGGGCCAATGGCATCCTGGCTTGTATCAGGAATAGTGTGGCCAGCAGGACCAGGGAGGTGATAGTGCCCCTGTACTCGGCACTGGTGAGGCCGCACCTCGAGTACTGTGTTCAGTTTTGGGCCCCTCACTCCAAGAAGGACATTGAGGTGCTGGAGCGTGTCCAGAGGAGGGCAACGAAGCTGGTGAAGGGTCTGGAGCACAAGTCTTATGAGGATCGGCTGAGGGAGCTGGGGTTGTTTAGTCTGGAGAAGAGGAGGCTGAGGGGAGACCTTATTGCTCTCTACAACTACCTGAAAGGAGATTGTAGAGAGGTGGGGGTTGGTCTCTTCTCCCTAGTAACAAGCAATAGGACTAGAGGAAATGGCCTCGAGCTGCACCAGGGGAAGTTTAGGTTGGATATTAGGAAAAACTTCTTCACCAAAAGGGTAGTCAGGCATTGGAACAGGCTGCCCAGGGAAGTGGTTGAGTCCCCATCCCTGGAGGTATTTAAAAGAAGGGTAGACGTGGTGTTTGAGGACATGGTTTATTCGTGGACTTGGCAGTGCTAGGTTAACAGTTGGACTTGATGATCTTAAGGGTCTTTTCCAACCTTAACGATTCTATGATTCTATGATTCTATGATTCTATGATTCTATGAAATGTTCCCAGGTTACAATAAACAAGGTTTTTATTTCCTTAGCTGCCAACCCTGACAAGCTGATGCAGTCTGTCAGAATCAGACTGGGATCTTTCCATCACACATTACGTGACCAGTAGGAAAGATTCTGCTGGCCAAAATCTGTCCTCAGCTGCACCCCTGCAATCCTGTTACCTCCACAGCGTGTCCTCAGTGACACCAGAGCAAATCCCTCCTGTGCAAGGGAGCTCTTCAGCTGTGGGGGAAAGGAGGGAAGGGTATTCGAGGTAGCAAAGAGATCAGAGGAGGGGACTGGTGCGTTTTCCCCTTGCAAAGCTTTTTGTTCATCTGTTTGGTTTGTAAAATATGCATTTTTATTGAAAAAGATAAAATCAGCTGACCCAGACTGGCCAAAGGGCTATTCCATACCATATAACGTCATGCTCAGTATATAAGCTGGGGGAAGAAGAAGGAAGGGGGGACGTTCGGAGTTATGGCGTTTGTCTTCCCAAGTAACCATTACACATGATGGAGCCCTGCTTTCCTGGGGATGGCTGAACACCTGCCTGCCGATGGGAAGTAGTGAATGAATTCCTTGTTTTGCTTTGCTTGCGCACGCAGCTTTTGCTTTACCTATTAAACTGTCTTTATCTCAACCCATGAGTTTTCTGGCTTTTACTCTTCCAGTTCTCTTCCCCCATCCCACCAGGGGGGAGTGAGCGAGCGGCTGTGTGGTGCTTAGTTGCTGGCTGGGGTTAAACCACGACAAGCTGTAATCAATGCAAAGTTCAACAATATTTGAAAACATAGGACTTTGAGATGATGGAATATTTTTTGGAAGTTGCCAAACAGTTGCCAACAAGCTTTAGAGACAGTAAAGCAAAACTCATTAAAATGATTATCAGATAAGAATACTGTCAATATATTATGAATGCAGAGATTTGACAATGCCTTACTTGAGCCATATAACACATTAACATAGATATAGTGATACAAATCAAGTAATTTTTGACATACAAAGAACTAATGACATGACTTTAAAATGTCACCAGTTGAGTGCAAATGCTGGCTAGTATTTTTATGACACCCTGTCCATGAAGAGTAGAAAACTGTGTATGTCTGCTGGATCTGCTGATGTTTTGTGACCCCAGAGAATCTCTAATTAGATTTTCTTTAAAACAATCTTCCCTTCTGTTTCCATGATTTAAAAGAACAGTTAATTTACTTCAAGAAAAATTCCCTCTTCTTCCCCTTTGAAAAGTAAATTCTACTAACCTGCCCATCACCAAGGACCATGCCTGGCTGTTAAGTTAAACATACGTTTAGCTTTTTCACAATGCAGTATATCTAAAGGCATCTCTCAAAATAAATGGAACTACATATTTTTCCTTAAACACTGATAGCTACCTGTGCAATGTATTTCCAATACCGTTCCTTTGCTGAAGATGACCTAACAGTTCTTTTTTTTTTTCTTCTCCCCCCCCAAAATTATGACATAAACCCCTTGCTTTTAAAAGTATGATGGCACTGCAATATTATAATCTGGTCATAAGCTGAAACATATCAAACACAGTGATTTGATTCAGGAGTGTTCAAATCCATAATGCAATTTTACCAGGAAGGGTTAGATGCTACGTATGACCTGCACCTTTGTTAAAATAAAAATCCTAACCTAGATTTTAATGTAGCATCACTTTGAGAAAATAAATTTCTAGTTCTTAAAGCCTGAACAATAAACCTGCTTATTTATGTGATTTAAAATGCATTTCATTTATTCTATTAAGCATCAGCACTGTGAAACTCAAAGCAATTCTCTTGACTCGGTCAATCATTTACTTCATATTCATAATCACAGTTATTTCAGCTACTAAAAAAAATTATTTCAAATGTTTTTCAAATAAAATTGTTCAGTTGGTTTGCCTTGCTATGCAAGCTCATCACAGTTTATGTTCCTGTATATTTGGACTACTGGTAGTTGTGAAAAATGTTCCTGCAGTGTTAAAGTTTCGGCAGTATCAGAAGGGGTACTGGTACTACATCTTTTGCCACCAACTCTCCCATTTAATAAGCTTGTCAGGACACAAGTTACGGTATACGGAGCTGATCGCACATGAAGTTCCAGATGTAGCCTAGTACTAAACAGAATAACTATCCAATGCAAATCACAAACAGCATTCATAATCTGCTACTTCTATCAATGTTTTCACTCCAAATATTCTATAGGTGTTTAAAAATAAGCAATATATCCATTTATACATGGATAAAAAGGGACTAAATGAATGTGCTAAGTAACCAGCACCTGTCAAAAAATACAGGACACAAAGCTGTTAATATAAATGTTATTTCTTTATATAGAAGAAACTCATTGGGAAATGTATATTGCTTTCCAGAAAGTAACTGGAACACCTGATATTTCAATTCTGAAATGTTTCAGTGCAAATCTGACCTTAAAATACTGTCACAGAAAGAGTGATGCACTTCACTCATAAAAGACAACTAGCAATATGTTTCCTGATATAAAACGGCGATTTAACAAAGTTTGAAAGTGTCGTGGTTTAACCCCAGCCAGCAACTAAGCACCACGCAGCCGCTCACTCACCCCCCCCTCATCACCGGTGGGATGGGGGAGAGAATTGGAAGGGTAAAAGTGAGAAAAATCGTGGGCTGAGATAAGAACAGTTTAATAATTGAAATAAAATAAAGTAAAATAGTAGTAGTAGTAGTAATAATAATAGTAATAAAATATACAAAGCAAGTGATGCATGATACAATTGCTCACCACCTGCTGACCGATGCCCAGCCCATCCCCAAGCAGCGATCACTGACCCCCGGCTGACTCCCCCCAAGTTTATATACTAAGCATGATGTCATATGGTATGGAATCACCCTTTGGCCAGTCTGGGTCAGCTGTCCTGGCTGTGCCCCCTCCCAGCTTCTTGTGCACCGGGTAGAGCATGGGAAGCTGAAAAGTCCTTGACTAGTGTAAGCCCTACTTAGCAACAACTAAAACATCAGTGTGTTATCAACATTATTCTCATGCTAAATCCAAAACACAGCACTATACCAGCTACTAGGAAGAAAAATCAACTCTATCCCAGCTGAAACCAGGACAGTATCCACCCCTTATTCCATACCATTTACACCATGCTCAGGTCCGACATTATCCAATACATCCTCATTACCCACCACCCCCCTTCCCATCCTTTGATACAATACACAGGTATCATTCCCTTAGTCTATGGACCACCCCTGTGAAATGTCTGTAAAATGTCCATAAACGTCCACAAATGTCCACAAAATGTCCACTGAGTTCATTTAGTCCATGACTTAGGGTTCCATCTATGATGGTGGTCAGTCAGGACAGGAGAGGTGGTGTGTTGCATGGAGTTATTGGGCACCAAAGCCAGCTCAGGTCAGGTCACTGCTGCACTTGCACTACTTCTTGTAAGGCTTCTCCTCCATTGGTTCAGGTGGTTCCTGCTATGGTAATTCCCATAACATGCAACTCCTCAGATCATGGGTTACAACAATTTAAAGGTATTTCCATTACAATCTCCACCCCTGGACCCTTTGGGCCAGGTTATAGGGTTTAACATTGCAATGAACTCCTCCCCTTGCTCTTAGCCTGGCTAGCAACAAGGGGTTCCTGCTACAGTAATTCCCATAACATGCAACTCAAATCCCAGGTCACAGCAATTTAAAGGTATTATTTCCATTACAATCTCCACCCCTGACCCCTTTGGACCAGACCATTGGGTTTAACACTGCAATGGACTCCTCCCCTTGCCCCTGCTCTGGCTTGGACTTATCCACAGACTGCAGTCCCTTAGAGGTTTACCTGCTCCAAGTGGAGTCTTATCTATGAGCCACAGTCTCTCCAGGGGTATACCTGCTGCGGCATAGACTTATCCACAGCCACAGTCACTTAGAGTTGCACCTGTTCCAGCGTGGCCTTCTCCATGGGCCACAATGCCTTCAGAGATACACGTGCTCCAACATGGCCTTACCCATGGCTGCAATCCCTCCAAGGGCGTACCTGCTCTATCGTGGGCTTACCCATGGCCACACACTTTGAGGTGCTCCAGCATGACCTCATGCACAGCCCCTGATGCTTCAAGGTATACCTGCTGCAGCATGGACTTATCCACAGCCACAGGTGCTTCGAGGTGTACCTTCTCCAGTGTGGCCTTCCCCTTGGGCCACAATCCCTTCAGAGGTATACCTGCTGCGGCACATACATAGAATCATAGAATCATAGAATCGTCAAGGTTGGAAAAGACCCTTAAGATCATCGAGTCCAACCGTTAACCTGTCACTGCCAAATCCATCTATACCATGTCTACGAGCACCGTATCTATCCGTTCTTTAAATACCTCCAGGGATGGGGACTCAACCACTTCCCTGGGCAGCCTGTTCCAATGCCTGACTACCCTCTCGGTGAAGAAGTTTTTCCTAATATCTAACCTAAACTTCCCCTGGCGCAGCTTGAGGCCATTTCCTCTCATTCTATCACTCGTTACTAGGGAGAAGAGACTGACCCCCACCTCGCTACAACCTCCTTTCAGGTAGTTGTAGAGAGCAATAAGGTGTCCCCTCAGCCTCCTCTTCTCCAGACTAAACAACCCCAGCTCCCTCAGCTGCTCCTCATAAGACTTGGTCTCTAGACCCTTCACCAGCTTCGTTGCCCTCCTCTGGACACGCTCCAGCACCTTGATGTCCTTCTTGGAGTGAGGGGCCCAAAACTGAACACAGTACTCGAGGTGCAGCCTCACCAGTGCCGAGTACAGGGGCACTATCACCTCCCTGGTCCTGCTGGCCACACTATTCCTGATACAGGCCAGGATGCCATTGACCCTCTTGGCCACCTGGGCACACTGCTGGCTCATATTCAGCCGGCTGTCAACCAACACCCCCCAGGTCCTTTTCTGCCAGGCAGCTCTCCAGCCACTCCTCCCCCAGCCTGTAGTGTTGCATGGGGTTGTTGTGACCCAAGTGCAGGACCTGGCACTTAGCCTTGTTGAATCTCATGCAGTTGGCCTCGGCCCAACGATCCAGCCTGTCCAGGTCCCTCTGTAGGGCCTTCCTACCCTCCAGCAGATCAGCACTCCCACCCAACTTGGTGTCATCTGCAAACTTCCTGAGGGTGCACTCGATCCCCTCATCCAGATCATTGATAAAGATATTGAACAGGACTGGCCCCAACACTGAGCCCTGGGGAACACCACTCGTGACCAGCCGCCAACTGGATTTGACTCCATTTACCACCACTCTCTGGGCTCGGCCGTCCAGCCAGTTTCTAACCCAGCGTAGAGTGCACCCATCCAAGCTGTGAGCAGCCAGCTTCTCCAGGAGAATGCTGTGGGAGACAGTGTCAAAGGCCTTACTAAAGTCCAAGTAGACAACATCCACAGCCTTCCCCTCATCCACTAAGCGGGTCACCTTGTCATAGAAGGAGACCAGGTTAGTGAAACAGGATCTCCCTTTCATAAACCCATGCTGGCTGAGCCTGATCCCCCGGTTGTCCCGCACTTGCTGCATAATGGCACTCAAGATGACCTGCTCCATGACCTTCCCCGGCACCGAGGTCAGGCTGACAGGCCTGTAGTTCCCTGGATCCTCCTTCCGACCCTTCTTGTAGAGGGGCATCACATTTGCTAACTTCCAGTCATCCGGGACCTCCCCGGTTGACCAGGACTGCTGATAAATAATGGAGAGAGGCTAGGCCAGCTCCTCTGCCAGCTCCCTCATTATCCTCGGGTGGATCCCATCTGGGCCCATGGACTTGTGCACATCCAGGTGGAGGAGCAGGTCAGTGACTGCCACCTCTTCAACAACTGGGACTTCACTCTGCATCCTATCTCCATCTCCCAGCTCAGGGGCCTGAAAAACCCGAGGATGACTAGCTTCACTATTAAAGACTGAGGCAAAGAAGGCATTAAGTACCTCTGCCTTCTCCTCATCCTTTGACATAACCATGGCCACAGACGCTTCGAGACATCAGAAGAGTAAAAGTGAAAAAACTCGTGGGTTGAGATAAAGGCAGTTTAATAGGTAAAGCAAAAGCCGCATGCGCAAGCAAAGCAAAACAAGGAATTCATTCACTGCTTCCCATCGGCAGGCAGGTGTTCAGCCATCCCCAGGAAAGCACGGCTCCGTCACACATAACGGTTACTTAGGAAGACAAATGCCATCACTCCAAATGTCCCCCCTTCCTTCTTCTTCCCCCAGCTTTATTTACTGAGCATGATGTCATATGGTATGGAATCACCCTTTGGCCAGTCTGGGTCAGCTGTCCTGGCTGTGCCCCCTCCCAGCTTCTTGTGCACCTGGGAGAGCAGGGGAAGCTGAAAAGTCCTTGCCTAGTGTAAGCATTACTTAGCAACAACCAAAACATCAGTGTGTTATCAACATTATTCTCATCCTAAATCCAAAACACAGCACTATACCAGCTACTAAGAAGAAAATTAACTCTATCCCAGCTGAAACCAGGACACAGCTATACAGAACAAAGCCTTTGAGCACTAGAAGTCTGGCAGTTTGGCAAAATCTTAAGAAAATGCTTGGCTTTGAAAAATATTTTTGTATTATTAAAGACAGAAATCCTGTGGAATTGTTACAAAATTAAATAATGAGGATCTTATGACTCTGGAATTTGAATTTTATTCAGTTATTCTTTTTCCATATAGACCCACAATACTCTCAGACTTTGTAAATCAAGATTAAAAATTTTGAATCTAAAAAATTAATTCAGCTGTAGGAAATGATGATTAGTACAAGCACCCTAAGTAGGTAAAGTGATAACATTAGGTTGCAACAAAAGAAGGACCATTTTGCTAGGACAAAAGGGGACTGGTAAAGTTCCTCAATGATTTGTTCCAGGATTGACTGAATTTAGTGTCTTCATTGTTGTACAAGTTGGCATATGCTACTAAAGTTTATAGATGATACATTGTTGGCAGGCATTGTCAGTTCATGGAAGGATTTGAATAGCATGTGCTCTTGAGAAGAAATTAAGAGATATTGTGCATTTAAATACTAATCAAAACTTTTTCTGTTAAGAGTGGAGATCATGGGTTGAAAATGGTAGAGGAAGGAACATCAAGGTTAGTATTGATCCTATTATGGTCATCAGGATAATATAGATATGTAGAAGACACCTGTGATTCCAGGAAACAAAAATCAGCCAAGAGGTTTCCAGGAGAGATCAGAAGATATTTGTGTGTTTCTTTCTACAAGGCACTGGTGAAATATCACATATGATCCAACATGCAGTTCTGATCACCAGGGTATAAGGAAGATGAATTCAAAATGCCGTATGTGCAGAGAAGAGCTGTCAGGACAATTAGGAGGAGGAAGAGCTTATCTTCACTTAGCCAAATGAAGAAGCAAACTGAAAGAGGCTAGGACTGTTATCAACAAACTTAGCAGGAGTGTAAACAATGGGAAGGGAATGGAATTTGAAAGAAAATGCTGAAATGACAAATAGACATTAATTGGTCATGAATAAACTTGGAAATTCAAAGATTTATAATTGCTAAGGTGTGGAATGTCTTCCAGTGGATTGACAGACTGAACTTGAAATCTTTGTGAATGGAAAAATGTTATATAGTCACCTGAAAACAGAAGAGGGAACTAAGTGAACCAGAAGTCCTTTCAGTCAAACATCCTTACAGTGTTGTTGACCTCTATATATATAAGATGGGTGAAACTATTCAAACTTCAAACACTGCATAACTTGGAAGGGTGGGGATCTAGGTCTGTATTTACCATTGAAACTTCCTCCTCTTCCACTGCTAGCTCTTGCAGTCCCCTACGTGTCCTGGTAGACACTTCTTGGAGTTTACTGGACTGCAGTAAGAGTGAATAAAATTGGTCAAAAGATTGCTGTCACTCCCATTTAAGTTTAAGAAAGTTTCCTACAAAAAGCTGACTTTTCCTACAATTTTATTTGGTGAATATTAATGCTCTAATCCATTATGAACCTAATGAGTGCAAGTCCACCATGTTCATGATGCCAGCCAGTACCTATTTCAGCATAGATACAGAATATATGTAGATTCAACCTGAACAGTCCTGTTACTGAATGTAAACATCAAACAAGGTTAAGACATGCAGTCTACACTTTTGTCCAGTGATTCCTATTCATCCTCTACTATCCCTTCAGAGCATAAGGGTTGCTTCTGGTTTCTTGCTATCATTCCAGTGGTTGCACTTCAATAACCTAGTGATAATCTTGGATTCTGAAGGCCTGTGTGAGAATGGAGAAATTAATAGGAGGGTTTTGTTGCTCATAGGTTTTAGTTGTGGTTTTTTTTGTTCTCTTATCTGTCCGTGTTCTACTTCCACTGTTTAATGTCTGTCTAGAGGGAGACTAAGTGAGTTAAATGGCTTTGGATTCAGTAGTATGCTCACATAACAGCATTCAAACATAAAATTAATGTACAAAATCATAAAGCATACTTAAAGTTTCATTGTCTTTTAGTTCCAGAAAAGTAGTACATGTCTGCTCCTCTGTTGAGGAGTTAGTCTGGATCTGCATGACTGAGAATAACTGAAGTTATTTCCATCAAGTTTATTTGGCACAAATTCATTTAAAGCAAATGAGCTGTCTTACATTTTGCCTTTGGGCTGGAGGCAGTGTCCATTGCTTGTGCTACCTTGCATTTTCAAATAGTTTAACCTGCATTAAGAAACACGGCCTGGTCTCAGCCAGCAGAAAATACTCTGGAAAACAAAACAACACCTCCCCATCTGAGAGAAATCCAAAGAAACCACCCTTTTATCTGTCTTTGTATTTGCTCATAATCGCATCTACGTGCCACTTTATAGTATTCAAAATACTAAATGCATCTGTCCACTTTAAAACCCAAGGCTTTGAACAGCAACAGCTGGATTTGCAGCACATCTTCCTTGCCTCCCCTTATTATCTGTGATTCGGAAGTATAAACAGATTTTTCTTTGACAAAGTCAGGACATCTGGAAATCATAAAGATTCATGAAATTACTGTTGGTGACAGGTCTTCCTCCTGGCAGAAACTGTGTGAAAGAGAGAAAGAATTTCATATTGATGATAGTCAACAGTATTCAACATTTTTCTGGAAAGAAGTTTTAAAAGATTTCTCCTTTCTTTTCTTTTATGTAGACTATTAATAAAGGTAAAAAACCATTGCTGTCATGGTCTTATTTATATATATTGCCATAAAAAATAGTCTTCTAACACTTGGAGCAAGGGTGCTGATCATTTTATGTAATGAGATTTCTGCCAGTTGTGGAATATAGGTGCTAAAGAGGGAAGGGGAATTACAAAAGAGCATAAGTATATGCTAATTCTTCCCCCCCCCCTCCCCCCCCATTTAGAAGCTTAGCAGGATAACTCTGATTAAACACTTGAAAGAGAAGAAAAACAGGTGTGTCTGGATGCAAACTAGCCATATGTTTGCCATGCATCACTTTAAAGGCCTTTTAAGTTGGGAACTCTTTTTTTTTTTGTTCCCCCTCTTTCCTCGCATGCATATAAACACATCAGGCTGAAAGCTAGGTGCTCAGAGGCCTTACTATAGCTGGCTGACTTACACTAAAAACAACAACAAAAACTATCAACAAACCCCAAAAGGACACACGCATCTTGGAAGAACAATTGAAATAAATACATTATTTGTGCTTGCGATTACTAGAGATGCTGTGTAATAGTGAAAGAATAGCAACATCCAGTATTTTCAAAAGTAGGAAGAGCATTCAGGAATAAAGATACACTCCTTTTTTTCCTGTTTCAGGATTAAGTGCTCACCGCTGCATTTATATCCAGGGGATGCTTACAATTTAATTTACCAACAATCTCATCTTGCTTGATACAGTTGTGAGGTATAGGCTCATTCACCGACAGACTTCTCTGGCACACTGTGATTTCTCCTCCAGTCTGTGTGTATGAATGCAGGAGGAGCTGGCTCGGCTGGTTGGCTGCTTGGGGGACCCAAGACTTACCTGGCTCACCTGGCACCTGCAGCTTGTGACTTCATCTCTCCACCATCTGTCACAAATACCAGTCCCCTGACTTGCTTTTCCTGGCTGCTAATTCAGGGCAGGATTAGAAGAGAGTTTTGTCATGTGGACTCCACACAGCTTCCAGTGACCTCCTAAAGTGTGCTCACCAGAAGTGAATAGAAGTGGAGCTAAATCCAGTAACTTATATAAAAGTATACCTTGGGCTTGGGCTTTCTTCTTTATTAAATGGAAAAAAAGTTTTAATTATGTAAGCAGAATGAAACTTTTCTGCTGTGTTTGCAAGTTGCTTCTTCAGGAGTCCTAGCAGACCTCTGGTGTGAAATGCATCCTCACAGTCTGCTAGAGCATGCCAGGGCCTGCGAACCTGTCCTGCCTCCGCTAAGAGGAGTTGTTGCATCACAGTCATAGCTGCTCTGTTGCATGTTACCTAATGCTGCTCCATATCAACAACTGTAAATGCTAAGTAATTTTTTCCATAGATTTTTCCAGTCTAACTGTTTTCTGTCAACAGTGATGTGTGATTATCTTTCAGCTGATTCAGAATCCAGACAAAATTTAAATTATCATTATTTTAAGAGCTTCAGTGCTGATATGCAGCTATTCCCCTTATTCCCTATGCATTTGTACTGAACTCCTAGTATATTTTCCAAAGTCTTTCCTCCTTTGTTCCTTTCTCCAGCTGTCATCCTACAATATAAATGACTTTTCTGTAATAGCCACTTTCCTCTGGTGCTGTAATAACATGACCTAGTGTCTCAGACTAAAAGTGGTAAAGAACTAAACACTCAGTTGGATTAGGCTCTTGAATCAGAGCTGTTAATAATTAAAAAGGAAGAAAAAAAAACAACAGGGCGCTTAGTATAGGTGGAAACATCACTTAGAGGCAACTGTAGAAAAATCAGGTACAATATCTGTGGAAGAGCATCACAATCTGTCAAGTAGCTGATTTAAAATTAAAAAAAAATGTAAACAACTGAAAAATCCTCACCTTTTTCTTTCCCTGTTGTTGACATATCTAATAATTCCTTTTCTGTTTAGAAGGATGAATTTTTTTTAAATACTGATTGTTGCTTATTATTTTAATGTGCTCATAATTTTATTAAGCAGTTTTGAGAAAATATCTTTGAGAAAATGTCTCTGCCCTGATTGTTATGTCTGCTTCAGATACATTTATCACAGTAATATGACAAGAGCATGGGACTGCTTTCCTTCTCCTTTCACCTCTCCGTGTTCTTGGCCTTGTAAAGGACCTGGCCACCTCCACTTGAACCTGGTGTAGTTTTACTTGGCTGCCTAACTCCCTGCATTGGACATTTCTGCAATGCAATAAGACTCTGTCCCTTCCTCTTTGCATGGTCACTTCCCTTGCAGAGAATAGCACCGGCCAGGCCAGTTTCACCACAAAGTTGCTGAACTTTTACAGAGTGAAATAAGATCAACATCTGGAGCTCAATTTACTGTGTGATGATTCCCCTGCACTGAAATTACTGTTCTTCAGCGTTAACATAATTAGTGTTTGGCATTAAATTATTGCACATTGACCCAAACCGTGTGTCTTAATGTCTAAATTTTGTCAGTTATCCAAATGCAATCTATTGCAAATGCTACTGACTCCCATGGTACAGTAAAGTGTATGTAAATAACAACACTCTTGAGGTTTTATTAAATTAAAATAATTTACTAATGCTGTGTAGGAGGGGAAGAGGAGGAAAGAAAAGTGGGAATTAGTGTGTTGGTGTGGCACTAGAAAGATTTTAAATGGCAGTTATCAGATTCAGCTGTTGCAATGTATGGATACCGTGTTATCTGAATGTAATAGACAAGAACAAGAAATTGCAGATATGTACTCCTGCAGTTTTTGAAAATACCACTCTTTTGGATCCTTCTTACATCATTTAGGGGACGTGATTTCTGGCTGCAGTTACAGAGTTTCAGTGCTTTAGCAGAGATTGCTTGTGCTTGTGACAATCCCCTGTTGCTGTCATTATTATACGAGAAATTCTACCCTCTGCCAAAGCTGATATTCTTTAATGACCTGTCACAAACTAACACTAAGCATTGAAATTGCACTTGTTGATTTAGATTGTTCTGGGTTTTTTTATGTTGTATAAGTGCATATGCATTATCCTTTAATGATTCAGGTTATTTAAATTTCAGATCAGATGACTGGGGATGTAGCGCGTGTAATGGTTCTATATTCCTCTACCATCTGTCACTGAGGAGCTCCTTAAAGCTGCAGCCTCAGTTAGAAGAACAGCTTGGTCCTATAATTCTGTCACTGTTTCTAAGCAAAGACTAGAGACAGGCTTCTCATCTACTGCAAACAATTTCTTGAATGAAACTTTCATAGCAACAGTGGCAGACACTAAGGCCATGTGAAATATTCAAAGACTATTGTGTTGGTATTACAAATGTTATGTATATCTAAGTGTTTCAGACAAAGGATGTTTCCTGCAGGAGCTCATGTCACAAGGTAGTAATTTAATGCAAATCCCTGGTGCTGAAGCAAGGCAGGTGACTCGTCTTAAGTTGCACTCCCACAGGGAAGGGAGGCATTGTCTAATCTTACTGTTTTTCTTCCTTTTGGTGCCCTTCAGTCAGATCAGGCAACCCTAGCTGAAGGAGAGGAGTCGCTCACTCATTTCAGAAGTGAAACGAGACTGAACAAAACAGAGAGACTACAAAGATGGTCTGAGATACTTCAGCCTTAGAGTCTCCTTGCAGAATTTGGGTGACAGCCTGGGAAGAGCTAGTGATTATTTTCTGAGCAGTTTTCCCTGTGATGCTTTTGTTCTGAATAAATGGTACTTTATCAGAGCTGGCTGGTTTTGATTCAGGCTGTCCTTAGTCTCAGGAGACAGTCTGTTTGCAGGCACTGAGTTAAGTCAGTCTTGCTCAGGTGGATCGTAGTGGATTGCAGGCATCAGTTGGGAGAAAGAGCGGGGACAGGTTGGAGGCCTGCAACCAAAGAGGAATGTCCTTAGGGAGCCCCTGATGGCACCAGAAGCAGCAAGCCTGGATGCTGACAGCAAACAAGAGTGCTTATTCCATTGCTGGAAGAGCAAATGTCTTTGACAGAAAGGAAAAGGAATCGGTCTGCAAAGATTAGTTCCCCTATCTTTTTTTTTTTTATCTTTTTTTTTTATCTTTTTTTTTTCCATTTTTTTCCCTTTTCCTATTATATGGAGTAATATTAAAGAGGCTGGAATAAAAACATAATGTTTTGATTTTGGTGAAGAAATAGTTTTCTCAAACTTTGTGGAATAATTTTTATTCCAGACAGGTTTACATGAAAACAGTCTCAAAAATGTGTCATTTTCTCTGAAATAGAAATTCCGAAGTTCAAACAGTTCTATAGCTCTACTCAATTTTCTGAGTAAAAAATTTGTCCTGAAGTAAAGTAATCATACATGTAGGCTTGCTAGAAAGTGTCCTCTTTTGGAAAGTTAGCCTAGACAGGCTTTTTATTATTTATCCAATATCTTTGATTGGAAATTCCAGACTGATGACAGCTTGACGTGGTCAGATGAACTGTACTACATGTGTAGTGAGGCTAACTTATCCGTCTTGCATGCATCTTCATGAGCATGCATCTTCAACAGAAATATGGTGACCCTCTTCTGTTCATTTGGTGAAAATGAAAGTGAAAAAGGCAATGAGCGCAAATAAGGAAGTGAAGGAAAAAGGGGGTAATAGGCAAGGCTGGTAGAAAGCAGAATATTTTCATACGTTAAAGTGTTGATTTCATCATCCTGTTCAGGTAGGTTTTGAGTTAGAGATTTTATATGTAAGCTCAATCAGTTTGTTCTTGAGGAGCTCTTTAAAGAGGTACAATTTATGGCTATATTCACATTGTATGTCATCACCATGGTAGTATGTGGGGTTAAAACCCTAACCTAGCCTGACACTTGGGCACAGACCCTGCTGCTCCCCAGCAGCAGTCCTCTGTCAGCCTGGCAGCACAGCCTTGCCCATTGCTCTGTGCACAGGAGCTCTGAGGCTCCTCTCTGTCATGTGTCCTGCTATGCAGTTATTTTGCTCCGCTTTCTTGCTTTTCCCTGTCATTGTGTATTCCTCCTTGTATTGGGTTTGCGTGGCAAGGTTTTGGTAGCAGGGGGGCTACAGGGCTGGCTTCTGTGAGAAGCTGCTAGAAGCTTCCCCTGTGTCCGATAGAGCCAATGCCAGCTGGCTCCAGGACAGACCCCACTGCTGGCCAAGGTCGAGCCAATCAGCGACAGTGGTAGCGCCTCTGTGATAACATATTTAAGAAGGGGGAAAAAAAAACCTGCGCAACTGCAGCCGGAGAGAGGAGTGAGAATATGTGAGAGAAACAACTCTGCAGACACCAAGGTCAGTGAAGACAGAGGGGGAGGAGGTGCTCCAGGCGCCAGAGCAGAGATTCCCCTGCAGCCCGTTGCGAAGACCATGGTGAAGCAGGTTGTCCCTCTGCAGCCCATGGAGGTCCATGGTGGAGCAGATATTCACTTGGAGCCCGTGGAGGACCCCACGCTGGAGCAGGTGGATGCCCGAAGGAGGCTGTGACCCAGTGGGAAGCCCGCACTGGAGCAGGCTCCTGGCAGGACCTGTGGACTCGAGGAGAGAGAGGAGCCCACGCTGGAGCAGGTTTGCTGGCAGGACTTGTGACCCCACAGGGGACCCATGCTGGAACAGTCTGTTCCTGAAGGACTGCACCCCGTGGAAGGGACCCACACTGGACCAGTTCATGAAGAACTGCAGCCTGTGGGAAGGCCTCATGTTGGAGAAGTTCATGGAGGACTGTCTCCTGTGGGAGGTACCCCACACTGGAACAGGGGAAGAGTGTGAGGAGTCCTCCCCCTGAGGTGGAAGGAGCGGCAGAGACAATGTGTGATGAACTGACCACAACCCCCATTCCCTGTCCCCCTGTGCTGGTTGGGGGGAGGAGGTAGAGAACCTGGTAGTAAAGTTAAGCCCAGGAAGAAGGGAGGGGTGGGGGGAAGGTGTTTTAAGATTTAGTTTTTATTTTCTCATTACCCTACTCTGATTTGATCAGTAATAAATTAAACTAATTTCCCCAAGTTGAGTCTGTTTCAGTAATTGGTGAATGATCTCTCCCTGTCCTTATCTCGAGCTTTTCATTATATTTTCTCTCCCCTGTCCAGTTGAGGAAGGGGAGTGATAGAGCATCTTTGGTGGGCACCTGGCATCCAGACAGGGTTAACCCACCACACTCCTCTCTCTTTCCATCTTCAAGTAACATTTAGTTCTCACTGCCGGTGTCTATTTATTCATTTATTTATTTTGCCACACTACAAGTTTTTAAATGTCTAATTAAAAATAGGCAAATAAGATCTAGAAAGAATTTTTAATTAGGTGTTAACAGTTCCTTGAAAATTAATGGTAAGGTGGCTGCCCATACCTATACAGGGGACGATAAGAATTAGCTCTTACGTTAGGGGCATCTCCCTTCCTTTCTCTCCCCACATCCCCTCTGTGGCTGGGCACTGTTTGTTGAGGTCTCTCAGCCATATGCTTTTTCATTATGCAGTTGAGGACCAGTGGCTATCGCGTACCTTTTGTAACTGTATTGTCATTTCACAACGCTTCTCTGGCTTCAGTGATGAAGCTGGCTTTGAGGATGCTCTTATATTTGCCCAAGTCCTTTCCCTCTTTTCCATCCTACTTCTTTTCCCTTAGTTGTGGTGTTACGGTTATTTGTGGGGTTGCACAGCACACAGTATCAGTGCAGTGAAGCAGTTCGAGGGAAAAAAAAAAAAAAATCCTTATTTGTATCATTTTGGGGGGGAAAAACAGGGGACAGGAAACTAAAACTGGACTGAACGCCAAAGGGAGGTTGTCTTATAAGTACATTCTGTATTACCTAAGCTGACTCTATGTGCTTCGATCTGGATCACAGATTCATTATAAATATTACCCTCTGCAATGGAGTTGTATGTGGGCGTGATTCCCGGCTCAGCTTTGCCAATAATCAGCTTGCCTTCCTCGGAGGGTGAATGGAGACTCCTCTCATGAAAATGTGCGGTCCTGCTGGAGGTGGGTGGGAAAAGGTTAAGCCTATGGTTCCCTCCTATGCACCAGCTGCTCCTGGAGATTCACAAACCTTTTCTGAGCTTCTCCTCCTCTGATAAAGCCAATTCATGCTGTCCTCAAGAAAAGATGTCAGCTTAGTCAGGCTGTAGTTTTCAAAGAAGTCTACGTGATTTAGGCACCCAGTTTATTTGAAGTTAAAAGTACATGTCCAAATTTAGATGGCTTTGAAAAGTCCCAGCTGGAGTCTGCTTAGTGGTAGAAAAGGAACAGACCAACCTTGGCCACAACACTGAAAAATGACTCAGTGCTATAATTCAGCTTACAGCCTCCATTATATTTAACACTATTCATTACTTATCCTAAAATAGGGGGGGGGGTTTCTTCCTTACACTTCCTTATCAGGGACAGATTTGTTTCAGATCTAGTGGAGAGAACATTTCTTTCAAGGAGATTCTGGAGGAGTTGTTTGTACAAGTGTCGTGGTTTAACCCCAGCCAGCAACTAAGCACCACGCAGCCGCTCGCTCACTCCCCCCACAAAGGGATGGGGGAGAGAATCGGAAGAGTAAAAGGGAGAAAACTCATGGGTTGAGATAAAGACAGTTTAATAATTGAAGTAAAATAAAAAAAGAACAGTTAAATAGGCAAAGCAAAAACCGTGTACACAAACAAAGCAAAACAAGGAATTCATTCACTACTTCCCATCGGCAGGCAGGTGTTCAGCCATCCCCAGGAAAGCAGGGCTCCATCACGCGTAACGGTTACTTGGGAAGACAAACGCCATCATACCCGATGTTCAACCCTTCCTTCTTCTTCCCCCTAGCTTATATGCTGAGCATGACGTCATATGGTATGGAATAGCCCTTTGGCCAGTCTGGGTCAGCTGTCCTGGCTGTGCCCCCTCTCAGCTTCTTGTGCACCCGGCAGAGCAGGGGAAGCTGAAAAGTCCTTGAGCAGTGTGAGTGCCACTTAGCACCTATTTAGCAACAGCTTAGCACTACTTAGCAAGAACCAAAGCATCAGTGTATCATCGACATTGTTCTCATCCTAAACCCAAAACACAGCCCCATACTGGCTACCAAGACGAAAATTAACTCTATCCCAGCTGAAACCAGGACAACAAGGCTGATCAAAAATTGCAAAACTGAATAAAAAAGACAAAATTATCTACTGAAATATGGAAAATAATAATGGCATACTTTTCGCAAGTAACAAACTAAACAGCAAATAAGACATGCAACCATTTACTCAAATAATAATTTCTTTAATGCACGGGGTGCTTTTCAACACTGGGAACTAACCTATTCTGAATCACAAGAATTGAGAAGCAGCAGTCTTTGCCATGAGTGAAAAAGGTGATATTATACGTTTTAGATAGCTAATTCATATGACTGTCTGGTATGTCCTCAGTGTACAATGCTGTGCAGTATGGAAACAGCTGAGCTAGTCTCAAATGCACTAGTCTTGCTGTCAGAAGTGGGGTAGCTGGAGAGCCATGCAGGTGCATTTGTTCTAGTTTTCACTTTTCAATCATCTGCAATGCAGACAGGCTTTATGAATCATAGAACAAAATGTTCTACCTCCTCATTTCCAGCTTATGTTATCAAACAGAGAAAAACTTTACAAACATTCTGTGAACTGTGGTCATGCCATTTGTTATCAAATTTCTGGCACTTTACTCCAGTGAACAACTTTGTTGCAAAACAAAACCCTAAAAGATGAGTTTTTCAAAAATAAAGCAATTCCAGTCTCTATATGTATTGGATCTGGCTGGGATGGAGTTAATTTTCCCCATAGCAGCCCTCATAGTGCTGTGCCTTGTATTTGTAGCTAGAAAGGTGTTGATAACACACCAGTGTTTTGGCTACTGCTGAGTAGTGCTTGCACAGCAGCAAGGCTGTCTCTCCAACCCCTCCCCCCCACTCCCATAGTTCAGTAGGCTGGGGGTGGGCAAGAGGTTGGGAGGGGACACAGCCAGAACAGCTGACCCCAACTGACCAAAGAGATATTCCATACCATATGACGTTGTGCTCAGCAATAAAAGCTAAGGGGGGGGGGGGGGGGGGAATTCATTAAGGTGTTTCTCTTCTGAAGCAACTGCTATGTGTACTGAGGCCCTACTTCCCAGGAAGTGGGTGGACATTGCCTGCTGATGGGAAGTAGAGAATAATTTTTGTTTTGCTTTTCTTTGCTTCCGCATGCAACCTTTGCTTTATTAAACTGCCTTTATCTTGACCCATGAGTTTTTAATCTTATTTTCTCCTCTCTGTCCAGCTGGGGGGGGGGGGGGGGAAGTGATAAAGCGGCTTGGTAGGCACCTGACAGCCAGCCAAGATCAACCCACTACAGTCCTTTGTGGTGCCCAATGTGTGGCATGAAGAGTTTGAGATAAGCGTAGTAATTGTAGAGGTAATAGGCAAAACATGGAATGAACACTGCTAGAGAGAGGAATAACTGTGGGGAATTTCTGTTGTAATTGTGGTGAAGGGATGAGGGGTGGAGTGTGTGTAAATTGTCCACCTTTGTTGGTATTGTGATAATGTTATTTTGATTTTGGTGTGGGGAATTATTTTTGTTGATGTAAGTGCAGTTTGTGAAGATTATAAATTGTGTGATGAATGTGTATTTTAATGATAAGTCTTATATATGTGATTCACAGAGGTGAGGGGTGGAATGTATTGGGTTTACGTGGCAAGGTTTTGGTAGTGGATGTCTGCAGGCATGGTTTCTGTGAGAAGATGCCAGAAGCTGCCCCCATGTCCGACAGAGCTAGTGCCAGCTGGCTCCAAGACAGACCTGCCCCTGGCCAAAGCTGAGCCAATCAACAACAGTGGTAGTGCCTCTGTGATAACATATTTAGGAAAGGGAAAGAACTGCTGCGCAACAGCAACCGGAAGAGAGAGGAGTGAGAATATGTGAGAGAAACAACTCTGCAGACACCAAGGTCAGTGAAGAAGGAGGGGGAGGAGGTGCTCCAGGCGCCAGAGCGGAGATTCCCCTGCAGACTGTGGTGAAGACTGTGGTGAAGCAGTTTCTCCCCCTGCAGTCCATGGAGGTCCATGGTGGAGCAGATATCCACTTGGAGCCCATGGAAGACCCTATGCCAGAGCAGGTGGATGTGCCCTAAAGGAAGCTGTGACCTCATGGAGAGCCCATGCTGCAGCAGGCTTCTGGCAGGAACTGCAGCCCTGTGGAGAGGAGCCCACGCTGGAGCAGGTTTTCTGGCAGGCCCTGTGGCCCCACATGCTGGAGCAGTGTGTTCCTGAAGGACTGCACCCCATGGAAAGGACCCATGCTGGAGCAGATCATGAAGAACTGCAGCCTGTGGGAAGGACTCACAATGGAGAAGTTCGTAGAGGACTGTCTCCTGTGGGAGGGACCCCATGCTGGAGCAGGGGAAGAGTGTGAGGAGAAAGGAGCGACAAACATAATGTGTGATGAACTGACTGCAACCCCCATTCCCCATCCCCCTGTGCTGCTCAGGAGGGAGGATGTAGAGAAGCCGGGAGTGAAGTTGAGCCCAGGAAGAAGGGAGGGGTGGGGGGAAGGTGTTTGAAGATTTGTTCTTATTTCTCATTATCCTACTTTGATTTTGATTGGTAATAAATTAAACTAATTTCCCCAAGTCAAGTCTGTTTTGCCCATGATGGTAGGTGGTAAGTGATCTCCCTGTCCTTATCTTGACCCATAAGCATTTCATATTTTTTCTCCCTGTCCAGTTGAGGAGGGGGAGTGATAGAGCAGCTTGGTGGGCACCTGGCAGCCAGCCAAGGTCAACCCACCACAGTATGCTAGATAAATATTGCATTATACTCTGCATGCCAATGAAAGCCATAATCTAGGTCTTCTCATCCTCTAGTCCAATTTTTGTTTTTTTTTCTTAAGACTATCTTACAATTTTAAATGCATCTGAGTAACTACTTCACAAAAAAACATTAAACAGCATATCATTGTTCAGCTTAAAATTTTCTTTTAGGCTGCACATATTTCTTAGACTCAGTTGTGTAGGAGGCTGTAAATTTCATATGGGTGCATTTGATTTAATTAAGTGCCTTGATGTATGTACTTGTGTCTGTTTTGAATGTCAGGACAGAGCATCAGCTGGTGTAAAACAGTAGTCTTCTATTACATCCAAAGGAAGTATTTGAATTTGCATCCTCTGAGGAAAAGGAGCTCTGTCTGCATTATCAATATCTATATAGAAATCCAAAACCAAAATTCAAATGATTGGTGAAAACTCGAGTACGAAAAGAAATCATGGTTTGTACTCCACAGTTTGAGTGTCTTCACTTGATCATGTAGTTGGTGACTTCATGCTTCTTGTAATCTACCCCAGGCTAAAAAGGAAAGTCATTTTATGGCAGCTATAAACCCAACTGTCAGCCCTTTAAAATCTGTTTTCTTCATTTCTTTTTGCTTTTTTATGATTTCCTGAGGCTTCCTGAAAACTTCTTTTGCTGTACCCATGGTCTTGTTTTTCATTTTCCATGGTGCTCGTAAAAACTGGCTGAATAATTCATATACAAATTTAAAGTACAGAGTGAGACTTTTTAAAAGTAATTACATCCTCTCTTGTTTATACTAGAAGAAAAATTATAAGAATTTCCCTAGGTATCTAGTAAATAATGTTATTTTAAAAATTTGGCTCTCTTCGAACCTACCTTATGATAGGTGTTTGGGTATGCATTGCCATGGTATCCAACAGAACTTCACCTACAGCATGCTTAACCGTAATATGGAAGTACTGAACACAGCATTGCACTTACTGTGTATTAGATTATTGAACATGCACAGATTGACTTTACAGCATGCATAAAATTAATCAAACAAGTCAGGGATATGTTGGATTTACTCCACACACTGCACAGCAAACTGAAAAACATAGTCTGTTTCACAGACTCAGATCAGCACACAGGCAAGCCACACCTGCTCTGCTCTGCCTGGGTGCTCTGGGGTGCAGTTTTGGGTTCTGGTTTTGCAATGACGAGAACCTGTCATGGGTTGCGTTGAGCTTATCTCCAAGATCCTTGATCTAAAGACTAAAGAAAAGACATTTCTTAATTCTTAAATTTATTTCCCCTTTACTGTAACAGTAGCCTAATTTGTTCTGCTTAGGGTACATGAGAAGCTCAGTTGAGGCCGACTCTGATTGGGGCAGGGACTAGTAAATTTCAGAGCTATTATCTGGGTGAATTTTTACGAAGTTACTGTGTCAAAGAAATGCATGTAAACCTTTGATAGGACCATTTAGAGAATATGATGTGATACACAGCTATATTGTTTTCCTTCATTAGCCAAACTATTAACACTTCTATCTCTTAATAAAAGGGAAAAAAAAGTTACAGTCTAGAAATAGTATGAACCAAATTCATATGGACGTTTAAAAATAATCTCTGCAATAAATGAATGCCTTTTCATTGGCTTTGCAGTTATTCATGTCCCAGTTAGTTAGAAAATTAATACTCCTAAGTGCTACTTCTGCCATGGGACATTTCATTTCGGTATTTCTTTTGACTTCACACCTTCTCATCTTGAACTAATGCTACCTACTCTTTGCTGTAGCTGTCAGTATATCAGCAATTGTCCTAACAGCAGTTTATGATAAGGAATTTCTTGATGATTATCTACAAAAAGGACAATTGTGCATTCTCACTATTCAGACTTCTGCATCATTAGAGATCAGCAAGTTCAACAATGTTGAAATGATGTTATGCAAAGCTGCAGAGCTGAGGGTGATTTACAAGCCTAATAGTGGTATTAAACAAGATGGATATTTTACTGTAGTCAGTAAGCAAATTGCTGTTCCTTGCATGTCTGCTGCACTTGGTGTTTACATTATTTACATTTACAATATTTACATTAATATTTAGTATACGCTTCTGATTGACATGAAGATCATGAAGATGTAAATTTTATGTTGTGGTTTAACCCCAGCCAGCAACTAAGCACCACACAGCCACTCGCTCACTCCACCTCACCCTGTAGGATGGGGGAGAGAACTGGAAAGGTAAAAGTGAGAAAACTCATGGGTTGAGATAAGAACAGTTTAATAACTGAAGTAAAATAAAATAGAATAGTAGTAATAGTAATAATAATAATATAATAATACAATAATAATATACAAAGCAAGTGATACACTATACAATTGCTCACTACCCACTGACTGATGCCCAGCTCATCCCCAAGCAGCAATCCCTGCCCCCCGGCCAACTCCCCCAGTTTATATACTGAGCATGATGTCATATGGTATGGAATAGCCCTTTGGACGGTTTGGGTCAGCTGTCCTGGCTGTGCCCCCTCCCAGCTTCTTGTGCACCGGGCAGAGCATGGGAAGCTGAAAAGTCCCTGCCTAGTGTAAGCACTGCTTAGCAACAAACAAAACATCAGTGTGTTATCAACTTTATTCTCATCCTAAATCCAAAACACAGCACTATACCAGCTACTAAGAAGAAAATTAACTATCCCACATGAAACCAGGACAGTTTCCATCTGTTATTCTATACCATGTGTCATGTCCAGGTCTTACTCTTTCCAACACATTCCAATTCATCACCACCACTCTTCTAGTCTTTTGATATATATATACACATAGATATTATTTCCTTAGTCTATGGGTTATCCCACTAATTCTTCAGTAATCTGGGTGATTCTTACTGTATACTGTTGATATGGCATATAGCCACCATAGAAATGATGACATACAAGTATTATATAGCAATTAACATCATACAATTCAGTTCATTGGCTATTTTCACCCAAAATCAAATCCCCTTGAGGTACACATTGGACTTCCCCATCCTCCCGCATCACCCACCAAGTGCACCCAGGTCCTTGAGCAAAAGCAATCTCACGAATGGTTTTTCCTTTGCCTGAGGTGGGAGTAACCCAGAATGTCTTCCCCAGTATATTTTTTATGTGCACTACAGGGACTTTATCCCCCTCTACAGTATGTAAAAGTCTTGATTGGGCAGGGCCAGCTCAATTGGCAGATCCCCTAGTGTTGACTAACCAAGTGGCCTTTGCTAAATGTGTATCCCGATGTTTGAATGTCCCAGCAGCCATTGCTCTCAGTGTAGTCTTTAACAGTCCGTTGTATTGTTCGATTTTCCTGGAGGCTGGTGCATGATAGGGGACGTGATATACCCACTCAATGCCATGCTCTTTAGCCCAGGTGTCTATGAGGCTGTTTCGGAAATGAGTCCCATTGTCTGACCCAATTCTTTCTGGGGTGCTATGTTGCCATAGGACTTGCTTTTCAAGGCCCAGGATAGTGTTCCAGGCGGTGGCATGGGGCAAGGGATATGTTTCCAGCCATCCGGTGATTGCTTCCACCATTGTAAACACATGGCGCTTGCCTTGGCGGGTTTGTGGGAGTGTGATCTAATCAATCTGCCAGGCCTCCCCATATTGATATTTCAGCCATCGTCCTCCATACCAGAAAGGCTTGAACCGCTTGGCTTGCTTGATTGCAGCGCATGTTTCGCATTCATGGATAACCTGTGCAATAGTGTCCATGGTCAAGTCCACCCCTCGATCACGAGCCCATCTGTAGGTTGCATCTCTTCCTTGATGGCCTGAGGTGTCATGGGCCCACTGAGCTAGGAATAATTCACCCTTATGTTGCCACTCCAGACCCACCTGAGCCACTTCAATCTTAGCAGCCTGATCCACCTGCTGGTTGTCTTGATGTTCTTCAGTGGCCTGACTCTTGGGTACGTGAGCATCTATGTAATGTACTTTTACAACCAGGTTCTCTAGCCGGGCAGCAATATCTTGCCACAATGCAACAGCCCAGATGGGTTTGCCTTTGTGCTGCCAGTTGCTCTGCTTCCATTGCTGTAACCAGCCCCACAGGGCATTTGCCACCATCCATGAGTCAGTATAGAGATAGAGCATTGGCTATTTTTCTCATTCAGCAATATCTAAAGCCAGCTGGATGGCTTTCACCTCTGCAAACTGACTCGATTCACCTTCTCCTTCAGCAGTTTCTGCCACTTGTCATACAGGACTCCGTACAGCAGCTTTCCACCTCCAATGCTTCCCCACAAGACGACAGGACCCATCCGTGAACAGGGCATATTGCTTCTCATTTTCTGGCAGTTTATTATACAGTGGGGCCTCCTCAGCATGCGTCATCTCCTCCTCTGGTGATATTCCGAAATCTTTGCCTTCTGGCCAGTCCATGATCACTTCCAAGATTCCTGGGCATCTGGGGTTTCCTATTCGAGCCCGTTGTGTGATCAGTGCGACCCACTTACTCCACGTAGCATCAGTTGCATGATGTGTAGAGGGGACCCTCCCTTTGAACATCCAGCCCAGCACCAGCAGTCAGGGTGCCAGGAGGAGCTGTGCTTCAGTACCAACTGAAGGGAATGAGACACGGACTCCGCATATGAGTTCAGGCGAAGACAAGCGAAGACCCTTTATTTTTACAATCTATCCCTTTTATAATATGATCTAGTGTTCACGAGCAAGCAAAACCCATTTCATTGGCTACTGTCTTTTGTCCACGCGTCTCTTCAGCGTTACTTATTGGTTCCTCAAGCTGGTGCACGCGAATTCCTCTTTCAGGGATGTATCCAATCTCATCCTTATTTTTCTGCCTCTGAGTTTCACAAACTTGTTTGTAACAAGCCTCAAGGCCACAGCTGCATTCCTGCGAACCTGTAACAAGCCTCAAGGGCACAGCTGCATCTCGTCAAAGTAAAACACAATCTCATTTATTCCCACAATTCCCCCTTTTTGTTTTTCTACTACAAAAGCTTGTTTAATCATATTCTATAGCATTTTCTATACCCAAGACACTAGACAAGAAACTATCATTATTATAGTGCAAAATTTTAGTAACAAGAAAAAACCTATTTTGATTAGAGACATTACCCACCCGCCAATTCCCCAACTTGTTAGTAAGTGATTCAGCCAACCAAATCCATCACTGACTTGTAATTTGCTAACTTCAAATCTTTGATTGCTTTATGGATTAATTCGGAGTTATCTGACAAGTCATTCCCCATCAGTCTTCTCGGAGTTCAGTGTCTTCTGCTGTTCGTTCTTGTTATCCGATGCAAGAGCCGGTCTTATGCACCTTGCAGGTACCCACTTAGGTCCTACATCTGTTGAGACACAAGCATACCCTCGACCCCAAGTTAGTAGCCGATATGGCCCTTCCCAACACCCAGTATTTAATTTTTTCATCATTACCATCGCCTTCTCCTGTGATATATGTGCCATTCCCGACTCCATAGCTTTAAAATGTTTGACTATGGGTGTGACATCTTCATGTTGAAAAGGCAGCGATAAATGGTTTAGTACATATATAGCTTTTCCTAATCTGGTTTGGGGAGATTCCTGAGCTTGCCCCTCTTTTTGTTTTTGCAATAGAGTTTTTAAGGTTCTGTTTGCACGTTCTATAATAGCTTGCCCTGTGGGGGAATGGGGTATCCCTGTCTTATGAGTGATACCCCATGTGTGGAAAAATTTTTGTGTCGCATGGCTGACATATGCAGGGCCATTATCTGTTTTTATTTCTTTTGGAATACCAAGCGCCGCAAAGGCAGCTCGGAAATGTCTTTGTACGTGCCGGCTAGTTTCACCTGTCATTGCAGTGGCCCAGATTGCATGGGAGTAGGTATCTATGGAAACGTGAACATATCTCTGCCGACCAAAGTCGGGTACATGAGTCACGTCAGTTTGCCAGAGCTGAAGGGAGGAGAGTCCCCTAGGGTTTGTCGCAAACAATGGGCGGGATGGTTGTTGTTGACAGTCTGGACATGTTTGCACAACGAGTTTTGCATCCCCCATAGAGACTGCAAATTGTTTCACAAGAGCTTTGGCAGATTGGTGGAAAAATTGATACGATAATTGAGCTTGAGAAAGTGTGTTTGGTACTGGGGTATGTAATGCAATGTTCGTTAGGTAGTCGGCTCGTGCATTTCCTTCTGTAAAGAACCCGGGTAAGTTTGTATGGCTTCTAATGTGGATTACACAATAGGGATGTTTTCGTTGTTCTATTAAGAATAATAGCTCCTTAAACTTCAAAAACAAGGCTTCTTTCAGTATATGTTTTAGTTGTGCCCTTTCAACACGTTGCACAACTCCTACAGCATATAGTGAGTCTGATACAATATTTAGTGGAGTTAGAGGCCATTCTCTAAAAGCCATGGTAATGGCGTGCAACTCGACTAATTGAGGTGAACCCTCAATTTGTTCTATTTTGTGTTGCCGTTGACCTTCTTTTCGCCATGTGATGACTGCTTTTCCTGTTTTCCCTGAGCCATCGGTGAACACTGTTTGACCCTTAACCGGTTGCCACTGGTATAGTGGCGCCTCTTCAATTTTCACATTATTGTAAAAGGTGAACATTTTGGGGGAGGGGGGGTGATGAGTATCAATTTTTCCACTAAACCCTGCCAAGGCCATTTGAAGTTCTAGACTATTTTGTAAGCACCAATCTAAGTAGTCCTTTACGACAGGAAGGACAATGAGATGAGGCTCTTCTCCAGCCATTTCTACAATTCATTCTCTGCCCTTTTTTATCAAGGCGGCGAACATTTCAATACGAGTAGCCAGGGTTTTCGCAGGTTGATGTGGCAAAAACACCCATTCCAACATTATGAGAGGGTCTATTCCTTTGTTCTCCCATTGTCCGATGATTGCTAGAGGCTGTTGGTTTTGGTTGCAGATATATAATTGTATGGGTAAATTTTCAAGTTGTCGGTGACATTGTTGCAGTGAGAGTTTTTCATTTATGATTCTCAGTGTGTTTTTTGCTTCGGTCGTCCATTGGCGTGGTGCGTTAATATCGGTATCTCCTTTAAGTAGCTCAAATAGGGGTGTTAATGTGTAGTTATCGATACCACACTGCGCTCTAATCCAATTTATGTTTCCCAATAGTTTTTGTACATCATTCAAGGTTTTTATGTCTGCTGAAATGATCACATTTTGAGGTTGGATACTTTGTTGTAAGATTTTCCACCCAAGATATTTCCATGGTGCTTCCATTTGAATTTTTTCTGGTGCGATTTGCAGTCCTTTGCTTTGCAATGCATATTTTAAAACAGGTAGTGCTTCACGCACCATGGTGTTCGTGGGGCCTGCTAGTAAAATGTCGTCCATATAGTGATAGATATACATTTCCGGGAATTTTAGTCGTACAGGACGTATGGCTTTAGCCACATATGTTTGACAGATCGTTGGAGAATTCTTCATTCCTTGAGGCAGGACGGTCCAGGGGTATCTATCCATTGGCTCGCCTCGGTTAATTTTTGGTACCGAAAACGCAAAACGCGATGCATCCGTAGGATGTAGGGGGATAGTAAAGAAGCAGTCTTTTAAGTCTACTATGATTATGTCCCAATTTCGGGGTATCATTGTTGGCGAGGGCAAGCTGGGTTGGAGCGCTCCCATTTCTTCCATAGCTTCGTTTATTTGTCTCAAGTCATGTAGCAGTCGCCATTTTCCACTCTTCTTTTTTATAACAAATACAGGAGAATTCCAGGGGCTGGTTGTAGGAGTGATACGTCCTTGTTGAAGTTGTTCTTTGACCAGTTCTTGAAGGGCAGCAACCTTCTCTTTGGGGAGCGGCCATTGATCTATCCAAATGGGTGTTTCTTTTTTCCAAATAAGTTTCATTGTCGGTCGCTCATCAATGGCCGCTACTGAAAATTTTCAGGGCAATTTAAGGTGAAGCCGCATTGGGACATTACATCTCGCCCCAACAGGCTCATGGGCAAATTTGTCACATATGGCCGTACAGTAAATGTAGACCCTTCTTGGGTATTGATATTGAGCAGGTGGGTACTTTGAAAGGTTTGAGAAAGGCCGCCGACTCCAATCAAGCCCTTTGTGGGGGTGGCTATTAAATCTTTTGATTGAAGAGACAGAAAATGAGAGATAATAACAGGAATATTATTTTCAGACATATTCAGGTAGTTTAACACATACACAGCTTTACTTAGTCTGCCTGCTGGAGTGGCTCCTGGCATTCCCCCTTTTTGTTTTTGCAGGTTCAGTTGTTTGTTGCAAGAATTTCCAGCCCAGATATTTCCAAGGCTCAGTTTTTTGCACTTTTTCAGGGTCTATTTGAAGTCCATATCTGTTTAGAGCTCGTCGTATCTCTTTTTCTTAGTTGTGGGCAATCTCTTTTAAAATGTCCAGTTTTACCACAGGAGAAACATGATTGCTGTACTTTCATTGCGGTGGCAAAAGCTGTAGCTAATGTTTCCATATAATGGGACATTGACTCCACCTTTTGGGTAGCTTCTATCATATCCATTAAGGAGGGATTTTTTAGAGGCAAAAGCACTTTTTTTACAGTCCGTATTCGCATTTTCAAAGGCTAATTTTAAGAGTAAGACCTCTGTTGCTTTTGCATTTTCAACTTGTTTTTCCAAAGCCTCTTTAAGACGATCTAAGAATGAGATATATCCCTCTCCTGTCCCTTGCTTTATTAATGTAAATGATTTTGTCGCTCTTCCGACATCCGGCACTTTTAGTAATGCCTGTAAAGCAAGGTCTCTGCCTTGTGCTAATCTCTCTGGTTGTAACCGTGCCTGTAACTTTGGGTGATTTAGCGACGGATCCCCCATAAGCTGTGGCAGTCCTGCCCCTTGTAAAGGGTCACCTTGTTGTCACTGCATATTGATAATTGTGGCGTTTTGGCAGGCGGTACACCAGGTGCTTTCAAAGATCACCTTTTGCGTTGGGGTCAATATAAGATTAGTAAGCGTGCATATATCAAATGGTACTATTTCATTTGTAAATATTCCCCGTAGCAGGGATTGTGTAAAAGGAGAACCCAGTCCATGCGCGGCAACTGTTTGTCGTAGATCTTTTAAAACATTATAGCCAAAAGGTTCATGCTCATCGGGGACATTTGCGTTGCTGCGTATGACAGGACACGCTATCGCTGAACAAAAAGCTGTATCTCCCGCTTGCAATGCTTGGTGTCTAATCTTTTGCCACCTTGTAGCAGCGGCTGACACCCCCCATTCCTCGGGTGGCAATTGATTATGGGTTTGTGGAGTATCGGTATCAGGAGCGGTAGAGAAAGGCAGTAAGAGTGCCGACGCAGCAGGGGCCGGGGGCGGGCGGGTGGGGAAGTGGAGGGGTACTGATTGCAGGGATCGAAAGGTTTAGCAGAGGTGTTGAAAGCATAGGAGCAGGTGAAGGAGAAAACGGCGCGGAGGGTAGCAGCGGCGCGGCGGGGGGTGGTCTATTATCTTGTACCTGCACTGGAAACGCGAACCCCGTGGTTTCTCCACCTTTCAGCGCTTCCCTACGGAGCTGCTCCCACCGATCCCGGGGGTCGAAGGTTCGCTCAGGCTGTGGTACAGCCTACGGCGCGGGCGGCTGCATCGGACACGAGGGACAGGACGGAGTGGATTTCATTGGAATGGAACTTGGGGGAGGCGGTCTGAGTCCTGTTCCCTTGTTTGTTTCACCCAAGTTCTCATTCTTTTCATTTTCCCCCGAGTCTATAAGAGCTTCCTTATCTTGGGGCTTACTTTCACTCAGTTCATCATTCCTTATCTGCGCCGCTTGAGCGACTGCGTTTTGTACCTTTTTTTTTCTTTTTCTTTTTTCTTTTTTTTTCTTTTTTTTTCTTTTTTTTTCTTTTTTTTTTCTTTTTTTTTGTTTTTTTCAGCTTGCCATTAGCACAAGGTCTCAGTCACTATTCGCCAAGTGGTCATGACTTCAGTGGCGGTGGTGTCCCCTCTGGACGCCGCCACCCAAATCATCTCCCCTGCCTGTTCCCAAGTTTTCGCATCAAATACTGCAGAGACTGTAGAGGGAGCCCCTTGCTTTTGCAAGAACTTCAGTAATAATTTTATTTTATATGCATCATACTTCACTCCTCGTTTCATAATAGCTGCATTAAAAGTTTAACTGTAGCTGCTTCTTCAGCTGATATGTTAGCTCCCATGATTACTGCCCAGCTGCTCACCTGTTTCTTAAGGTGATGTCCTGGGATTAAAGCCGCGGTCCTGCCGTCAGCTTGAGTCGTTCAGCTGGGGTTCCCTCCGGACGCTACTTGCAGCGCTGCCTCCTCTGGATCACGTCGGGGTCACCATTTGAAGGGAATGAGACACGGACTCCGCATATGAGTTCAGGCGAAGACCCTTTATTTTTACAATCTATCCCTTTTATAATATGATCTAGTGTTCACGAGCAAGCAAAACTTATTTCATTGGCTACTGTCTTTTGTCCACGCGTCTCTTCAGCGTTACTTATTGGTTCCTCAAGCTGGTGCACGCGAATTCCTCTTTCAGGGATGTATCCAATCTCATCCTTATTTTTCTGCCTCTGAGTTTCACAAACTTGTTTGTAACAAGCCTCAAGGGCACAGCTGCATTCCTGCGAACCTGTAACAAGCCTCAAGGGCACAGCTGCATCTTGTCAAAGTAAAACACAATCTCACTTATTCCTACAACCAACCACTTCCGAAGTGGCTTGAACCCCTTCATATGCTGCCAATATCTTTTTTTCAGTTGGAGTATAGCCAGCCTCAGATCCTCTGTATCCCCAACTCCAAAACCCTAGGGGTCGACCTCGAGTCTCCCCTGGTGCTTTCTGCCAGAGGCTCCAGGTAGGGCCATTCTCCCCGGCTGCAGTGTAGAGCATATTTTTTACATCTTGTCCTGCCCAGACTGGCCCACGGGCTACTGCATGAACTATCTCCTGTTTAATTTGTTCAAAGGCTTGTCATTGCTCAGGGCCCCATTTGAAATCGTTCTTCTTCTGGGTCACTTGATAGAGTGTGATGGATTGGGGTGGGATGGGGGAGAGAATTAGAAGGGTAAAAGTGAGAAAACTCATGGGTTGAGATAAGAACAGTTTAATAACTGAAGTAAAATAAAATAAATAGTAGTAATAGTAGTAGTAGTAGTAATAATAATAACAATAACAACAACAATAATAATAATATAATACAATAATAATATACAAAGCAAGTGATACACTCTACAATTGCTCACCACCCACTGACCAATGCCCAGCTCGTCCCTGAGCAGTGATCACTGCCCCCCGGCCAACTCCCCCAGTTTATATACTGAGCATGACGTCATATGGTATGGAATAGCCCTTTGGCCAGTCTGGGTCAGCTGTCCTGGCTGTGCCCCCTCCCAGCTTCTTGTGCACCTGGCAGAGCATGGGAAGGTGAAAAGTCCTTGCCTAGTGTAAGCCCTACTTAGCAACAATTAAAATATCAGTGTGTTATCAACATTATTCTCATCCTAAATCCAAAACACAGCACTATACCAGCTATTGGGAAGAAAATTAACTGTATCCCAGATGAAACCAGGACAGTAGTTATGTGTTGCTAATGCATTTTGGCTATAGCAAGCTATTGGTTTTCTTAGATGTAATTGAGGCTGAGTTTGTAGGGTCTGCAGCCAGCAGTGGTAGTGGTCAATGGTTTTTAACACACGAGCACAGAACAGAATTTTCTCACTCGTCTGTGTATATGTGCAAATATGTATTATAATACATGGAAGTACCTATTTATTCCTTGTTTAGTCAGGTTGTTTGTCCTAATATTAGACCTGAAGGTTACTTTTAAGTAAACACTCAATGTGTCCTGGAAGCAGCACAAGAACTTTCTCTCTTGATCTACGTGGTATTCTTTTCTGTGTGAGACTTCCTGCCATTTCTCAGCATGCTGTCACAGATAGTGTTTTTTCGGTATTTTTCTCAGAAGATGAATCATTGAGATTATTCAGAAATGTCAACCTGGTTGTCACTGCAAAATGACACATTATATTCTCCAGGGTTCACTCTGGCTACTACTGGAGTGTGAAGCTCCATTTGGCATGGCAGAGGCTTCCCTAAATGCTTACAGGTGCTGTGCAAAGCCATCCTCACTGAAGCCTGTCAAAATTGAGCTATTCACAGCTGACACATTCTTCCTGGGCCTGTGGCTGAATTTTTCTGGGCTTGTTTTTTTTTTTTTGTGTGTGTGTTTTTCTCTCACTTATAGCCCATATTTGCATGCATTTTTCCTAGATAAGACCTCAAAGAAGAAAAAGGTAGCTACTTTCAGATGGAACCTGATCTGTTCATGAATGTTATTTATATCATGTGAAAGAACAAGAAGCAGAGCAATTCTTCTCTAAGCGTATATCCTACAGCATGTCAGTGTAGCGTATTTTTCTGTTTATCTGGATTACGAAAAATTACATTTCATACAAATGTTGAAATGTTCCCGGGGGCACAAATGATTACACCATTTGCTATGCAGAACCTTTAAACTTCTGATTCACTACATGAGTAAACTTAATATTTTAGCGGAACTGTTTTGCTTGTTTATTATTTCTTTTACAGTCAATAACTAAGTTCTCATTTTGGAATGACTGAATGATAAAGTGGCAGTTGAAATTCTGTGTAGATAAATGTAAAGTAATGCATTTAAGGAAAACATCTTAATTTTACATTAAAAATGACAGGAACTGAGTGAATATTAATATTCAGGAATAATATTTTGGGATTACAGGAGTTCTGTAGGAGCATGAACTCATTACCCAGTAAGACTTAACTCCCCTGAACTCCCAAAATATGTTAGGAATGAGAGGGAAAAGAACAGAACATAAACCAGAAAATATAATTTTACGTGTATAAATCCATGGTATGTCTGAATTTTGAACACTGTGCAATTCTGATTTTGCCAACTCAGAAAGGTGTGGTAGAATGGGAAAAGATTTAGAGAGGAGCAATAAGAATGAACAAGTTATGGAGTGGTGCGCATATGTGGCAAGCAGACAAGGGCATTTTTGGAATGGTGAAAAATAGAGGTCTATAGGCTCATAAGCGGCCAGGAGAAGGTGATTAGGGAATAACTGGAAATTGGTTACTGGCCCAAGGTTACCTATGGTTTGAACTAATACAACTGTTCTTCTGGAAGAACAGGAGGCCTTAGTAATGATACTTAAAAGACATAGAGTTTGCTTAGAATTTTCTGTTTAAATACACCAGTGACCTGAGCTACATTCAGACTAATGCAGTTTGGAAATTTGGATGAAATTTAATTTTAATGAAGGCTCTTCAAACTGCTGCAAAATTCTTCACAGACAGCAAATTCTTTTTTTGGGGCATCAAGAGAAACATTGCTTTTAGTTTCTTTACCTTGTTTGTGGGTAAAGTATTGACCTCTCAGTTAATGAAATTTTGCCATACACTTCGATACTGCCTGGATTTTTCCCTTGGGTACTTTCAGACTGTGATATGAGGAGCTTCAGCTATGAAGCTGGAGTTGAATGTTGAACTAGATGTTGAACTTGCCTTCTCCCACCTTGTTCTGGGTGATAATTAATTAATCAGCACAATCTGATGCCTCCAATTCTGTCTCTGATACGCTAAGTACTGAGAAGGGAGGGGAAGGGGTAGGGGCTGGAGGCTAGGGAGAAACTATTCTTCATTTACCTGCTATAATCAATTAAAAAGTAGGTGAGTGACTGTCTAATTCCAAACATTAGCAGTCAAAGGGTGATCTGTCCATCTAAGAACATAAGGATAGGCATTTTTAAATTCTGATTAAAGCTTTGAATCATGTTTACTCAGTCAGGTCTTGAAGATAGGGATCTTGTCTTTAAAATAGCTTGCTACAGAAGATGCCAATTATGAAGTGGGTTCTATTTCAAAATCATTCTTCAAAAGACATTTTGAGTTACAATAGGATTTCACAGAAATAATCAAATCAACTTGTTTTCACAAGTAATGGGCTTTTTTTTTTTTAATCACAAATAAATTAGAGCTACTGGCTTTGCTGCCTATTGCTAAATCAGCCTGGAAGGACAGGAGTAAGTGATCAGGCTTCACCACTGTACATATTCTAGTACTCCACTGGTTGAAATTGATTGCAACCAGAGTAGCAAATCACAAGCTCAAACATGGTTTAATAGTTAATAATGAATAAACAGGACCTTTTTTTTGTGAGGCCCCAGTTGACCACCAGAACCACCTTAGACATCAACATATTTTCTCACCCATCTTATCTTTGGCATCTTACCCATGGGGATGCTTAATTCTCTTCTCCTGCTTTCTGCTCTATTTTTGTAGTTGTTTAATCAACCACATTCCCCCAAGATGTCCTTTCCCCATGCCACAAATATGCAGTTTCTCAGGGCTAAATTAGCCACAGGAGAGAGACTCCTGTCCATAGTAGAAATAATAAAGTAATAAAAATGAGATAATTAAAATTTAAATAAGAGTAACATAGTTCAGGGAATTTGCAGAACTTTTTTTCATGATGTTTACTATTTGCATGATACATTTGCATTTAATTTCATATGTATTTAATTTTCTGCCCCACAAAAAGAAAACAATGAAGAAGAACTAAGGATAGATTCCACATTTTTACTCAACTTTTTAAAAAGTATTATTATATTTTTCTGTGTGCATCACTGAAGTAAATAATTCCATGGAACACAAAAAAAAAAAGTAATATTCAGTCATCATAAGGAATCTTTCTACAAACCAATTGCACTCAACTAATTTACATAAAGATAAAAGAGCACTACTTCTGAATTAAGGAGAGGGAAATAATCTTTCCTTTGAGACTCTAATTAAATCAGAAGATACCTCAATTTTCATCTACATTGCTTGATATATCAAATATTTCTAAAAAGTAATAAAGCTCCACAAAAGTTCTGGAATGTAACAATCCTCCCTGTAAATATTTTGATACAAATATAGAGGAGAAAGCTACAACAGTGAAGAAGAACCAGTACTGAAGTACTGAACACAGCCACTCCTAGGAGTAATAAAGTGTGCAAGCGAAGGGAGAAGTTTGTGCACAGGCATTTCTGCCTTTGGGCATAGAAAAGGACAGATGACTGTTCAGCACCTTTCCAGACTTGATTTTTCTAAACCTGTGAGTGCACGTCCCAGCCTGGCAGGATGATAACACGGCAGTTACATCCCACACTTCTGTAGCCATAGTGTGCAGTCTTTCTGTCCTGATTTCATGTGGGATAGAGTTAATTTTCTTCTTAGTAGCTGGTATAGTGCTGTGTTTTGGGTTTAGGATGAGAACAATGTTGATTACACACTGATGTTTTGGTTGTTGCTGAGTAGTGCTCACACTAGGCAAGGACTTTTCGGCTTCCCATGCTCTCCCAGGTGCACAAGAAGCTGGGAGGGGGCACAGCCAGGACAGCTGACCCAGACTGGCCAAAGGGCTATTCCATACCATATGATGTCATGCTCAGTATATAAGCTGGGGGAAGAAGAAGGAAGGGGGGGACATTCGGAGTCATGGCGTTTGTCTTCCCAAGTAACCGTTACGCGTGATGGAGCCCTGCTTTCCTGGGGATGGCTGAACACCTGCCTGCCGATGGGAAGTAGTGAATGAATTCCTTGTTTTGCTTTGCTTGCGCATGCGGCTTTTGCTGTACCTATTAAACTGTCTTTATCTCAACCCATGAGTTTTCTCCCTTTTACTCTTCCGATTCTCTCCCCCATCCCTTTGTGGGGGGAGTGAGCGAGCGGCTGTGTGGTGCTTAGTTGCTAGCTGGGGTTAAACCACGATACTTTCCCATTGGTGAATTCTTGAACATTTTGCGGTGGAAACATAGCCCACTTTTGGTTAGGTTTAAGTCTCTTACTGATAGGCTTGTGTTTTTATCCTTCCTTGATGTAGTTCTGCCTCAATATAGTTAGCAAGACAGACTGGATGGTATACAGCCAGATTCTGGCTGCATATAGCTAATTTCCTGTAGTCAGGAGGCATCCCTCATCCTATACCTTCGTGTAATTCCTGTGCCAGGCACTTGCTAGAACCCAGTGTGCTCTAAGGATGGAGATATTCCCTACAAATGCTGGCTAGCAACTGATTCAAACTCTCCATGGCCCCAGAATTTTTGTTTGGATATTGGCAGCAAGGCAAAGCCAATCTCTAGGAAGTAGATTTTCTTCTATACAGCAGAACTTCGTTTGGACTTCGTATGAAGCAGGGATGCTATTTTTTTTCCAGCTTTTAATTAAAAACATGCTATTGTAAGTGAAAGGGTTGAATGAAGACATCAACAGAAAACATTTTTGTTCAAATACTCATTTTCATATAAAACTCATAGAAATTTACCTGTATTTATTATAAGAAAAAGGGAAAAGTTCCAGAATGAAACTGCAAGGATTATTTTATTCAGTTTTGAAGAAAAATACTGACTGGTTTTGTATAATGAATGTTGGTCAGTTTTTAAGAGCCATCTCTTAAGAGTGGAGGGACAGGCAATTCCAAAGTGTCGGAAGTCAAGCAAGTGGGGCAGAAGGACTGCTTGACTGAGCAGGGATCTTCTTCTAGAACTTAGGTGGAAAAAGAAAGTGTATGGGCATTGGAAGCAAGGACAGGTGACACGGGAGGACTACAGAGATGCTGTTTGCCACTGTAGGGAGAAAATTTGTGCAGCCAAAGCTCGATTAGAGTTCAAGCTGTCCAGTACTGTGAAGGACAACAAAAAGGGCTTTTTTAAATATGTGAACAGCAAAAGGAAGATCAGAGATAACATTGGTCCATTGCTTGATGAGGTCGGTCACCTCACGAATAGGGACGTAGACAAAGCAGAGACGTGTAATGCCTTCTTCACCTCTGTCTTCAACACTGATGATGGGTACTGGGACCCCCGGAGCCCTGTGTTGGAAGACCGTGACTGGGGGAATGATAAACTCCCAGCCGACTCTGAACTTGTTTGAGACTTGCTGCTCCAGCTGGATGCACATAAATCTATGGGGCCCGATGGGATTCATCCCAGGGTACTGAAAGAGCTGGCTGATGTCATTGCGGGACCTCTCTCCATTATTTTTCCATGGTCTTGGGAGTCTGGAGAGGTCCCAGTCAACTGGAAGCTGGCAAATGTTGTCCCAATTTTCAAGAAGGGTAAGAAGGAAGACTCTGGCAATTACAGGCCTGTCAGTCTCACTTCAGCATCTGGTAAAATTATGGAGAAGGTTATTCTGGGAGTTACTGAAAAACACTTGAGAGACAACGCAGCCATTGGTCATAGCCAGCATGGGTTCATGAGGGGAAAGTCCCGCTTAACCAACTTAATTTCCTTTTATGACAAGGTCACCCATCTAGTTGACCAAGGGAAGCCAGTAGATGTGGGTGTGTTGGATTTTAGCAAAGCTTTTGATACTGTCTCTCACAGTATCCTTCTGGATAAAATGTCCAGCACGCAGCTAGACAAGTCCATAATACGATGGGTGAACAATTGGCTGATGGGTCAAGCTCAAAGAGTTATAGAAAATGGGGTTACATCAGGCTGGTGGCCAGTCACCAGTGGGGTTCCCCAGGGCTCAATTTTAGGGCCAGTGCTCTTTAATGTTTTTATAAATGATCTGGATGCAGGAGTCGAATGTAACATTAAATAAGTTTGCTGACGATACTAAACTAGGAATAGCTGTGGACTCCCTCGAGGGCAGAGAGGCCTTACAGAGAGATCTGGATAGACTAGAGAGGTGGGCAATCACCAACCATATGAAATTTAACAAGAGAAGTGCCAGATTCTGCACCTGGGACAGGGTAATCCTGGTTATACGTACATATTGGGGGACAAGAGGCTGGAGAGCAGCCCCGCAGAAAGAGATCTGGGGGTTTGGGTTGATGGCAAGTTGAATACGAGTCAACAGCGTGCCCTGGATGCCAAAAGGGCCAACCATGTCCTGGGGTGCATCAAAACAGCATAGCTAGCTGGTCGAGGGAGGTGATTGTCCCACTCTACACTGCACTGGTGCAGCCCCACCTCGAGTACTGTGTGCGGTTTTGGGTGCCACAATATAAGAAGGCCATCAAACTATTAGAATGTGTCCAAAGGAGTGTGACCAAGATGGTGAAAGGCCTCAAGGGCAAGGCTTATGAGGAGTGGCTGAGGTCACTTGGCTTGTTCAGCTTGGAGAAGAGAAGGCTGAAGGGTGACCTCATTGCAGTCTACAACTTCCTCAAGGGGGGCAGTGCAGGGGGAGGTGCTGATCTCCTCTCTCTGGTGACCAGTGATAGGACATGTGGAAATGGAATGAAGCCATGTCAGGGGAAGTTCAGATTGGACATTAGGAAAAGGTTCTTCACTGAGAGGGTGGTCAGTCACTGGAACAGGCTCCCCAGGGAGGTGGTCATGGCACCAAGACTGTCAGAGTTCAAGGAGTGTCTGGACAATGCTCTTAGTCATATGGTTTAGTTTTAGGTAGTCCTGCGAGGAGCAGGGAGTTGGACTGGATGATCCTTATGGGTCCCTTCCAACTTGAGATATTCTGTGATTCTGTGATGATACTTCCTCATTCTAATGTTGATTGTTACAGATAAGTGGATAAGTAGAGAAACAGTTCTCTGAAATGTGTGTTAGAAGTGACTGTCATTTCAAAGACATTCTCTCTATATATTGCTAGCCATGTATTCTAAAAATAAACTTTAATCTGTATCTCTGATTTTCCTATAGACTGCTAAGCAGCCAATATGTTGTCAAAGCTTCGAAACCTGCAGATAGTCTTCTGTTTTTGTGGCATGTCAGTAAAGAAGAAAGTAAATCTCTGAATACTGATCTGACACTTCCATCAAATCCTTGTTTATGATAATGTTCAGATAAACAATTTCCTTTAATAATTCATCATCTTTCACCTTCAGACTACTATGGAGCTCATTATATACAAGTTCTGTTGAACTGCATTGCTGAGAAATAAATTCTAGGGCATTTTTTTAATGTGAACTCCCAGTTACCTTGTTCCTAGTGCCATCAGCTTGTCTAGTACTGGAAAAAAAATCCATCTATCAGATCAAATTATATTATTCTTTGTAACAAAAGTGATTGGATTTGCTGTTGTTGTTTTATAAACCATGCAGAGTGTAAGGAGTTTCATGGGCCTTTTATTTTGGGGAAAGGAAGAGTGGGCATTTTGGGTACTTCAGTTAGTTGGTTTTGCAATCATTCTTCAGTGAGCTGTTGCTAGCAGCTTCACTCTGATGTGGTTTTTAACACTGTTTGTACAGTTACAGATGATAAAGCAGAAGAAAGACCATGGAAAATAAGAGAAAACTTGATTTATCAAGCTTTGACTGATACATGATATTTGTGAGATCTAGATGTGAGAAACGCATTTAATTTTTGTAGCCAATGATGTTCATAACTTGTTAGATTTCTAATGACCTGAATGTGAATAAGATTTAGGGAATAACAGAAGAAAATAATTTTTTAAAATCTGTTTTCTTCTCCCATGTCTGACTTTCATCTTTCTCCATTTCCGATATCAGTGTATTTTTATTAGTTTCAATGGCATGTAATTGTAATTGAAATTAGTTTCAATGGCATGACACACTTAAAATAGGTTATATAGTTATTTGTTGTAGAGTTCATGAAATTGCATATGAAATATCCAATTTGTTACTGAATATTTATCTCAGCCTCAGCTGCAGCATTTATTGGTCAGTCTCTCATTCTTCAACTTGAACTGTGACACGCAGGCTTTTACTAAATATATATATTAAGTTTCTGAGTGTTCAGTAGTGTTGACAAACCCATTTGGATGGCAAGAAATCCATTACAGCATGACAAACAGAAATGCCTGGATGCCAAAAAATGAATAAGAGGAACATATAGGATGAGAAAAAACCTCAGTGTTTCTCAGACTGTGCCCTATTTTATGCTAGTAATATTGAGAGACATAAAATGAGAGTAGGACTAGAGCTTATTTTGTGCAAAAAAATGCAACAGTGCTGTGTGGGCCATCTGCTAAATTTTGTTGGTTTAGAACAACAATAAAAAATCTAGTCTTTTTAATGTGCAGATTTTGATTCACTCTCTCTCCCTTCTAAATTTATATGTGCATTTTAGAGATGGAGTAAATACTTAAGTATTGCTTATAGACCTCTGAATTTCAGCCTTGAAAGCACTTTATCCCCCTCACTGAAAATACACAGTTGCAGTGAAACACCTGATAAGCAGCTGTGAGTGTGCCTGTCCTCTTATAAACTTGTTCAGCTCATCCACCTGTTAGTGCTGTCCAAGTCTGAGACTCCTTTACTGAAAACACTTAATTTCTAATTACAGGTACAGTGTTGGTTTTCTGGTCTTTCAACTCACTGTAAGCTTAATGTATTTATAATTAGTTGGTGGATAAAGTCCTGAATGACAAGCTCTTCTTATATCAGCTGCCAGGAAGGCCCACAACCACCAAATAATAATCATGTGCTTAGAACTAGAAGATTATAATTTAGATAGATAGAAAAATCAGATTCCCCAAAGTAAAGAAATGCCATATTTACTAGTGTCCATCCAAACTTACCACTCTTTAGTGACCATCTGGTTCAGCCCTTGTGCAAAAGCAGGCAGAGTCCAGCTTGCACAGGGAAACAAGGAACTTCAGTTGCCACTATTTTAACATAATTTGCTCAGATTTGTGTGGTTTTCTAAGAAAAAAGGTAATGACACATTTTAATGTTAAGCACTGTTAAGCATAAATGCCTTGTAGATCTAGAGCTCGCTGCGACTCCTGAAACCTTAATACGCACCCACTTAGCACTTGAACTACGGGATGGACCTCATAGCCATGTAGACTTACTCTGGTCTCCCTGCTCCCACAGCGGTTTCTGCAGCTATTGTAAGTGCAAAGTCTCAGCCATTTTGAGTGGGTGTTTCAAGTGGCCTTACCTTGGCAAAATCTTCCAAGCACAAGCAACAGAAGGAAAACACCATTTCCCCCTCCCCTTAAATCATCCTGCAAAATTTGAGTGAAATTGCATAGAATAAATTTAAAGACAAGTTGCCACCTGACAATTTCTATCTGCTGATTTTTAAAGGCTGGCAAAAGCATTGGCCTTCAGTACAATTCTCAAAGTAAAGCTTCCTGCAGAATCCTCTGCAGTGGAAAGTATCAGGTAATCAAAACATTCTACCAAATCTACCCTACAATAAAAGGAAATGATTAATACTTATGACTGAATTGAGAAAACTGTATCCAAATTAAGAGTATTCAATAGAAATTCTGTAAAATGAGGGCTGGCAGTGTCGACCAGATAATATTTAAGTTCTTTGAAGATTAAAAATAGTTCTTTGTATGCTTGTGGTCTTATTCCTAGCATTAAGTTGTAATGGTGGTACAGAAGATTAAAGGATAGACTTGAACCAGAACCCTGCTTTTGATCCACCTTCCAGCCTCTGCATCCACCCACGTAAAATCTAGGAAATGTCACTGTCCTTTGTTTGATTGCATGTGTGGACCTTTTTATGGACCAGGACTCCATTGTGCTAAGTCGTGTAAACACACACAGCACCAAAAAGTGGCTGTTCTGTAGAGACTTTCTGCTTTTACTGTATGTTGTGTTTGTCTCTGCAATAATTCAGTGCCTTCCAGTAGTGCACTGAGCAATGTGACTACCATCTGGCATATGTTTGTTCGCTCACTCTCTCCCCAGGGGGAGAAATGCATGCAGTTGAGTGTTATGTTTCAGAATTTTTATACATAGATACTGACACATGCTGCTATATGTGCTTATGCTAGAAATGACAAGGACAAAAAATATTCCTTGCACTCGGAGTGAAAAATGGTGATGTTAAGGATGTTCCTTAGTTAATTCTACTTGTGCAGGGTCTTGAGAAAGATCTCCCTGTTGCATAAGAAGATGTTGCATTTTGAATTTAACACAGCATTTTCCCATCTTTCCTAGGCTCTAGTCACCTTCTGTCTTCAGTAAGGAGTTTCCAGGGGCTTCCATCCCTTTCTCCAGATGGTGTTGGGAGCTGAAGGGAAGAAAAGGGAAGAGGAAAAGTTAAATTTAAAAGAAGTGTACATGCTCACAGAAATGAAATCTGTTCTTCCTGAGACTAGGAAAAGTCATGATACAACAAATTCTCCACTCATTCACATCCTGTGCAATCCCATCTAAGACAAGATGTTCCATGTGTAAATATATGAAGTATTTGGTCTTTTTTTTTCATTACAAATGCATTAGTGCTTCCAAAACTTGGAATCAAATATAAATGTACATCTTTGGTATTTGCTGAAACAAAACAAACCAGAAAAAATATTCATCATCATTCTTCACAAATGAGCCCGGAAGGGAGATAATAATTATTGAAAAATGAGTTGTTCAAAGTATGATCTTTTTTAATGTCCCAGAGTCTTACATATAAAGACAGTCTGTTACACTATTGCATTAGCCTAGCTGAGATGCTAGAGAAGAGTGTTTCTGACAAGACAGGCATCTATGTTTCTTTAGCTATTTCATAACATAGACAGGTGTCATGTGGAATATGTGTACTTATGCTTCAAAAGGGAAAGAAACCTACTGCTTAAAGATTTTTTTCCAAAGGGAATTTCCAGAAGACTTCTGAAGAAGTCAACATAAGTTCACTTGTAATCTTTCAGAAGCCTCAGGATGTGCTGTAATCAAGTGATCTCTTCGTGTATTCTAAGTGGATGGGATCTCTATCAGTTCCTTAACTCTTTTCCTTTGTAGCTACTTTTTATTGCTTCACAGCCTTTCCGTGGAAGCTGTATATTTATAGAATCATTAAGGTTGGAAAGGACCTCTGAGATCATCGAGTCCAACCTGTTAACCTAACTTCCTGGTCTACCTCTAAACCATGTCCCTAAGCACTACATCCACACGTTTTTTGAATACTTCCATATGCTTTTTCAAAAATCTCCTATTACAACATTTTTCCCCCCTGTGGATTGATTGTTTATGAGTTTAGCAGCAGAAATTGGTGATTAACCCATTATTAACAATTTGATAGGAGTGGAGTGATTCTGATAAAAGTATGATATATGGGGCAAAGCAGGTCACCAGGAGACAGCACTTTGAAATTACATACTGAATTCTGCCAGTAAATCCCTATGTGGTTTTAAACACATTACTTAGCTTCGCTGTAGCTGAGTTTACCCATCTGTACATAAAACACATAACCATATCTAACAGACATGCTACTTGCGCATTTTGGTTTCTGTAAATGAAGGTTTTCTCTTAAATCTTTGCTAGGCTTTTAGAGAGCAAAATAATTTGGAACAATTTTTATGATACTTTTGTTGCTCAGGATATAAGCTAGGAGCTCCTTCTTTCAAAGGTCATAAAAAGTTAGGTGCCTTCAGTTTACTGTCAATTTAAAATTGTGATTTTTCAAAATCTCACATAAAAGCTTTTATTTTTCAAGAGTGATGCTGCGGATTTTCATCAGCTCTTGTAGTTAGTGGTGAGATAAACTACAAAAAACATTAAGAGCTTTCCCTAGGGCACAGAATATAGAGTTTCATGTAAACTTTGTTATGAATTACACAATCTGATCCTTAATCCCAATTTAATCCCATAAAATTAGCTTTAGTTTTATTATTAAACATGGAAGCACTATTGTAGGTGGATGGCTTCTTACTTCTGCTATGGAAATCAAGTTCTTTATAATTATGCATGGAAGACTGTATTTTATAACACTGTTTATAAGTATTGTTATCTTCTCTGTGTCCTCTAATTTAGGGGGTTATGCCAAAGCAGTTGAGCATCCTTCTACATTTTTTTGTTCTGTTTTATTTGCCTGCTATGGATTTTTTGCAAATATAGTTTTGTCGTGTATTTTGCCTCATGCTCTTGTCATTATATTTGTCACAGGACTAATAGATTCTGCTCCTTACCCTCTGATTCACTCGGATGCATTAAGAAATGACAATCTAGGGTTTAACTAGATTAATGCCCCTTTCACATGGTAAACCACAAAGAGATGCCTTTATATGCACTGGTGGAATCAGCACTTTGCCCGTAACTTCTGTTTCAGTGTTTGAAACTGTTTATTCCTCTTCCAGTAAGGGTAAAATATAGGGAACAATGTCCTCTGTGTGCTGAAGTTTTGTAATAAGAAGCTACATACTTTTGAAACTATCTTTCAAATCTCTAAGCCCCAGATACAAGCCTGTATACCAATTGTGAAAGTCTGCAAAATAGGGATCTGCACTGAGGCCCCATCATCTGTTCTTTCTTTCTGGGTCCTGATCCATCATCTCCTGCGTACATGTATTGCACAGATATTGGGAGCTTTAATTTCCTCAGCCTTTGGCTACCAGCCATACTCTTTGTCTCTTTTATGCTAGCAACATTGTTTGTTTCTTGGGTATACAAAGATCTGGCACAAGAGGGTATTTACTTAATTAACACATGCTGTAGCCTCATGGGTGCTTCTTTAGGATGTGGGACTTGAAAGATTAAATAAGGCCTATCTAGAAACAGGGCTTCTCACTTCCTGGCCAAGCACTCTCTTTATTACATGTATTGAACGAGAAATGGGCACTACTTTTGAGTCCAGCTATGTTGTAACACGAGTGCATATGAATACATGTATTCATATCGCTCTTTGAGCACATCTAGAAAACCAGGCCTTCAGTAGGGTGAAGGCACGGGGAAAGTTAGAGCGAGCGTTATCGCATTTGGAAGTAGACATCTAAAATAGCCTGGTAAGTCATGGCCTAGAATTGCCCATTTCTCTTCAGTGGCTCTGAAAAGAGCCAAGTGAACTAGTTGAGGGGTCTTCATTATGGGTGAGGAGAACCTCAACTTCTGTTTCTGGGTTTGAAAAGGCCATAGGTGTGAGAGATACTCATGCACCTGCTTTGTCCACTCAGCTCAGGAAGGATTCATAGTCGTGGCACATCTATGTTAGGAAAGTTTGGCAGTCCCTCTGACACTCAAGCAATTAGATGTGGGGAGGGAATTGGTTTCTACTCCTGAAATCAATAGGTCCGTCAAGAGATGTACTTAAACCCTGTTCCAGAGAAAGCTGGGTAATCCAGTGACAACCATGGTAGGTCTGGTTTTAAATTGGTGTGCAACAGAACTGATATGGAGGAGGATAGTGACTTAAAGACACCCATTTCAACCAGAGTAAAAAGTGAATATTATAAGGCAATTTCATTCTAAGTGGGGTAATCTGAAATCTATGGAAAGTGGCAGAAGGTGCTGGAGAGAGATGACAAAATGCTGAACTGCTTACCTTGGTTCAGTGTTTCATGATCCACACCAACGATGCCGTGACTCTCATTTCCCAGCACACTCCAGCACCTTCCAGGAAGAGCGTTCCTAAGAAGTTGCTCATTATTTTGAAAACAAATGAATTATCTTTTTAAAGTTATACATAATTCTATGTATTTATAATTTTAAATTCTATGTATTTATTATTTTATATATACATTTCTAAAATGCTACAGATAAATTTTCAGCTGGTTCTTTAGATGCATCATATCTGGGCATTGTTAATTCACAACAGAGATGGGTCATCTTTATTCAAATAAAAGCGTTATCAAAATCATGGAATGATGCTGCCAGATATGCCATTTCCAGCATAAAACATGGTTTTCTGTTGAAATGAATGAAAACCTTCTCTAATATGATTACAATTGTGGGAGCATTTGTCAGACAGTACGCAAGCCAATTAGAGAATTCTTTATGATGATCCACTACAGTTCATTCTAAATCAGCTATAAATATTACCAAGCAGTTCCATTTAAATTGTTATTTGCTACTGTCAGTCTAGGTCTTTCACAGATTAATTTTGTCAGAATAAAGAGCTGACAGCACTTTTTTAAACTGAACTACAGAAGTTGAGGTTATAGTCCGTAATTTCCAGTGTCCTTCCATACCCTTAATATCTGCTGGGTGAAAACTGTTAATTAATTTTGCACTTTTATCCACTTTCGCCCTTGAAGGTTGTAAATGGGGCTTGAGTTCTTTTAAGCCAAACAAGATAAAACTGAACATCTAGCCTGGGAAAGCTTGACAAAATGTATGTGAGCTTTACTTAAAAAAAAATTTAAAAGTTCCCAATTTGTTAAAAATATCTGAGTGTCTTATATGTGAAAGAAGGATGTGACTAGGGAAGTAACTGAAGTAAGAGCTCTGTTGTGTTCAATACTTATAATAATGGCTAGATACACTATCACTCTTTTCCACTTTTTGAGGAATGCCTGGTAACTCAGGAGGGAAATGATCAGCCACTGATGGCCTTTAAATGAACTCCAAAGTACTATTAAACCTTATATGCTCTACAGAATGCAATCATTCCTAATAGTGACTGTCCTCGGCTTTTACAACTGAATTGAGTGAGTTAACTATCATTTTTTTCTTTTCTGTCTTTCTGCTGAACTCTACTAAAGACCAGTGTGCTGTAAGGTAGCTGTGCTTGCATCCCCCTGAGAGGCCTGATGCTGTGAGTATTCTTGAGGAAGACTACTAAATATTGGCAGGATCAGGACCGTCACTAATTTTAACTCTGGTCTTTTTCTTTTGGGAAAGGTATGTGCTGCAGTCTGCCTATTATAAAACTCCCCTATTCAATTCCTTTAGCAGGAAGTGGGAAGCCTCTTCAATTTCTTCATAGATGTATCTTTTGCTTTGTCCAGAAGTACCCTGCCCGCCATGCTGTCAGCTTTTCTGATTGGAAATCACTCTCCATTTCCTTTTTTGAAGCCAAGGCAATGTAAAGCAAGGAATGAAAGAGTGCTTTGAAGTAGGGCCAAGTGTTAAAGCAAGAGAGTCAGCAGAGACTACTGTTCCTCCCTCTTCTGCTACTTCTAGCCCTTTCCCCCTACATCCCTCATTTCTCAACTAAACAATGCATGGGCATGAGCCCTAACCACCAGGTGGGAGGTGAGTTGGTCTGTCTCCAGAAAATGGGATGGCCAAGTTTGTAGTCATAATTGATTTTTAGCATTTGCCAAATTTGCCTGAATTGTTGCCAGCATGAAGAGAAGAGAAGAGAAGAGAAGAGAAGAGAAGAGAAGAGAAGAGAAGAGAAGAGAAGAGAAGAGAAGAGAAGAGAAGAGAAGAGAAGAGAAGAGAAGAGAAAGCCTGGATAGTAACTAGTCATTCATCAGAGACCAGTGTTTTCTCTCATACTGTTTATGTGTTTTAGTCATTGGATTAAAATAACTGGACATAACTTTTGGGGCTGTCTGAGCCCTTGTACCTTGTGTACTGCTTTGTGCTCACTCTACTTCCATAAAGGTTACATTTGTTGCTGTTCAGTGGCCCAAACTAAATAAGAGTCTTGAAGTTTGTAGTTAAGGATTCATTTTAGGAGATGTGGATTTGTTAGGCTGAGGAGGGAACTGAACTTGCCTTTCTTTGCTTTAAAAAGAACATCATATAAACAGTACATACTGTCATGCTTGTTTAGAAGTCCAGAGTGACGTCTATGGGGTTTTTTTTGAAAAAATAGACTGAAATGTTATGCAGGAGTGAATGGGGCATGCCCACTTAAAAGGCGAAAACCCACTGGATCCCACTAATAGGTCTGGGAGAAGGTCTCTGAAGAAGGTCAGCAGACCACTGTGAAGGCTTGATGGCATGTCTTCTTCTTTCATACAAAGGGAAAGAGCCTGCAGTCATGTGGAGGTGATTCTGTACTCCCATGCTAGAAGCCTGTGTGCCCATCTTCCTCATCTCTTCCCCATATGGGGAGTCCATGTCCTCGAGGATGGTATCAATGCACAGAAGCTGAAATATCACACTTCCTATCAGAACAGACTGGATACAAAAAGCTAGTGATTGTGCAGTTAACAGTCAGGGACAGGGAAGGCAGATAGCGAGCAGATACTTGTGACTTCTCAAAAGAAGCAAGAAAGATCTGGAATAACATCTCCTCAATTATACTTTTGTTTTCATAATAACTTGAAACTCTCTATTTAGTGTTGCCAACCTCTCCAACTAATTAAAGTGTCAATTCTTATTTTTCTTTTTCATAGGACTGGTTATGCTAATTTTCAGCTACCTGATAACAATAAATAATTTACAGTTCTACAGAGACGTGTCTTTTACTGCTTGAGTAGTGGCTTGACAACTTGTTAAGTGGGAGCTGAGTAATTGGAAGCTGAGAAAATCCTATGGTGGCAGCAGGAAATTTTATGATTTAAAAGAAGCTTGTGATAAGCCAAGAAAAAAACATTAGGTTTAATACCCTTTAAGCACAGTTTCAAGGAATAATTCTGCTCACTGTGTTGGTCCAAGGGGCTCAGAGTAGAGTTCTAGCAGTGTGAGAGGGAAGTGGTCACTTCAAATATAGCCTATTGATCCAGGTTAGCAAAAATGAAAATAGCCATAAATAAAAAAGAGAATGACTTAAGCTAGAGAAATAGCCTCTGTTTTACATTTTACTGCATTTAAGTATGACTCAGTCTTCAGATCTCTGAAATTGGTGATTTATTTCTACTGAGTGTTAGTAGTCTCCATTACTAAAACATTAAAAGAAACTATTTTAAAGTGTGTATAAATGTACGTATAAATGCATATAAAGGAATAAATTTAAACTTCAGTTTCTAGAAAGTCATTCTGTACTTGTGGAGTAAGAGCTACCAGTTGGCAGAACACATAATATAGTATTTCTGGAAAGCAGCATGTAATCCTACTTTAGGTGTAAGTCTCCATACAGTCAGTCTTGATTGCAAGTAGTATAATATGAAACTACTGGATACTAGAAGCTCATTTTTCATAAAAAAAATATTGGGAAAGCAACCAAAATTATTTCCTCATGGTCTCAGCCAAGTCCTTCTACACTGAATAAAGATTCACTTTCTTCTGGGGATAAGAGTCAATTAGATTCCCAGAGCTGTTTCTTGTTGGAGCAGTTATTTCCAGAGCCTGCCATCAACGTCTTAGTACCTGGAATGGTTTCACAGAGATAACTGCTCTTTTTATGTGCTAATTCATGTTTGACTAGCACAGCATTTGCAGCTGACTATCTTTTTGTGATGATAGCTGAATCCACTGAACTATCCACCAGTTTGTTCTCCAAATGATTACTGTATAACTAGCAGAATGTATTTACATACTTCTGGGCAATAATTATAACATATGAGTTGATCCCTCTTTATACAGTTTTAATACAGCCAAATACACTAGCTGCAAAATAAAACATATGTATATCTATGATAGGGAGATCTGTGTGTTCTATGACAGGCATTTGCTATTTACAACCAATTTGTTAATGCAAGAATCAATATTTAATCAGAACCTCCAATAGTCTATCTACAAGTTTCATAAATCATGATCCAGTTTCAGAAAATGCAATTTGAGGCCCTCTGACACTTCAGAAAGTAGGAAATACTGTACACAACCTAGGTTGTCAAATGTGAAAACCAGAAAGTCTGATTAGTTATTTGTACTGTTGGAACGCTGACTTGAATAATACAACCAGCTGCTTTTTCCCCTTTCTAAGGAAATGGGAGAAATATCTAATCTGACTAGATCTGATTTTTAGGTCTCAAGCATCTGTGTGCTGGATCAGCATCCCACAGTCTATCTCCAGAAAAAAATGCAGCATTTGGCTGCCTGGGGAAACTGTCCCAGAAACAGGGGAACCCCAAATTAACTCCCAGCTTGGTCACTGGCTTCTCCTCTCCATATCGCTCACTCCCCTCCCTGTGCTAATTCTCCCATGCCACTTAGGGTCGCCGCACATCTGACAATGTAGGCATGGGGTGTAGATGTCTTTCACTCCTCACATCTGTAAAACTGTGTGTAATAATTCCCTGCAGGCTGTTTTTCTTTGCTGGGTAGCTCAAGCAGTGCTGGTTCCTATGCCCTGTTGTTCCCCTGTGCAGGAAAGGGAGAGCCTTATGTCTCCAGTGCTGCTGAAAACCTTCCTATTGAAAGGAGCGATTGCAGGGCAGCAATTGAAATTCCTCAGCTGTTGTGCTGGGTATGCGCTGAAGGCTGAGCTGTGTTGATTTCATCAAGAACTGCTTCACACTCATAAGCATTCATCGATGTTTTCCGCTATGTGGGACATGTCAGGGATTTGTGCTTTGATTGGATTAGTGTCTGCTTGGTGGTTACAGCATATGGGCAGCCCTAATTCTTTCAAAATCTTTTGAAGTGTCTTCTGAAAAAAACATTGTTAGGAATTGGACCAAATGAGACACAGATCTTAAAATGCTGGGTGAGAGAACGGTCAGAGTAGTTTGAAACTTGAATGATTAGTATTTAACATCCAGCTGTGATCTGTAATGTCATGCAACTTGTCAGTAAGGAAGTTTGGTTTGAGAGATCTATGCATTACAGAGGATGTATTTACTCATATGCAGCAGATGATAGAAATGGGTACTGATTGTTGGGATTTTTTCCTTTTTTTTTTTAAGTGGATTTACAAAATTTAGGGGGAATGATTCTTTTGCTGTGCTCCTGTGCAAGTGTGAGGAACTGTACCTGCCTGTTGCACTGGCTGCACCCATGCCAGGGTGGAGGGAGGTGAGAGTGGGTGGTAGCAGTGGAGGATGAAAGAGGGACATGGCAAGGGGAACAAGAAGGAATGTTGGAGCTGAGATGCTGAAGGAGAGAGGCAAGGAAATGAAAGGACAGGCAGACCAGGATGAGAGGGATGAACACAGGTAACCAGGCCAGACAGTCAGAAGAGAAGAGGGTGATTTCCAACATGTGATTTTCAAAAAAATTTCAAAGTCAAGTTACCATGCCAAGATATGGAAAGCCAATCTAACAGGTCACTGTCACTTTGAGCAGCTGGTTATATCTTCTTGTCTCAAGGGGAAAGGGCTGGAAAGCATGTCCTATGAGGAGCAGCTAAGGACTCTGGGCTTGTCCAGTTTGGAGAAAAGGAGGCTGAGGGGTGACCTCATTGCTCTCTACAGCTTCCTGAGGAGGGGAAGTGGAGAGGGAGGTGCTGATCTCTTCTCCCTGGTATCCAGTGATAGGACGTGCAGGAATGGTTCAAAGCTGCATCAGGGGAGATTCAGACTTGACATTAGGAAGCACTTCTTTACCGAGAGTCTGGTCAAACACTGGAACAGGCTTCCTAGAGAGGTGGTTGATGCCCCAAGCCTGTCCATGTTTAAGAGGCATTTGGACAATGCCGTTAACAACATGCTTTAACTTTTGGTCAGCCCTGAAGTGGTCAGGCAGTTGGACTAGATGATTGTTGTAGGTCCCTTCCAATTGAAATAGTCTAGTCTAGTCTAGTCCATTCCCCATCCATCTCTGCCATGTGGTCCTGCCACTCATGACTGCTGTGGTGCTCACTGGTCCCCTCTGTGGCTGCTCTACTTCACAAATACAGCAGAAAAATAATCTAGAAAAAAACCCAGGGTAGTCTTCTGCTGAGACAGTGAGTTGAATCAGCCTGCAGAAGGGTTCAGTCAGTGCCTGAGCTGGCTCAAGGGAGGAAATAATCTGGAATGGGGATGAGGAGTGGGAGTGTGAAGAACAGGAAGGGATGGGATGGGATGGGATGGGATGGGAGGGAAGCAACACTTCTCCCCTTTTGGTGACAGCGAGCCACGTGATAGACTCAGCCACTTGTAGAGATGCATCCTGAGTCTAATTAATGCTCTAAAATAATTTGTGGGAAAGCTGGGTCCCACACTTTTCTATTCAAGAATAAACATGAAAGCAATCTGGAAACATATCAGCAGAAATCACAGACCTTGACACTATTGCAGTATTTGCAAATGCAGAGTCTGTTGTGGGGAAAAGGTGCTTTCTTGTGAGATGGTATTGATAGCTGTTCAGCAGAATTAAAAAATGCAAGGCATTGATGATATGAAATGAGTACCTGTCTATTTTTCTCTTCATTTTCCTCCCTGCAATTCCTGCCATCAGTAACCTCAGTGAATGCTTTTGCGCTTGTTCAGATGAAACCTCTAAATCATTTCCAGTGTGCTTTCCCCTAGCAATTATAAGTATATGGGTCTGTACAAGAGCTTTGCCAGACAACCATTCTGTTTTGCTGAGCTTGGAGCAAACCATTTTTTGTATGTGTGCGTGATTTATAAGTTTGAATGTATTGGGTTTGCATGGCAAGGGTGGGGGGGGGCTACAGGGGTAGTTTCTGTGAGAAGATGCCAGAAGCTGCCCCCATGTCTGATAGAGCCAATGCCAGCCGGCTCCAAGACAGACCCACTGCTGGCCAAAGCTGAGCTAATCAGCAATGGTGGTAATGCCTCTGTGATAACATATTTAAGAAGGGGGAAAAACTACTGTGCGACAGTAGCTGGGAGAGAGGAATGAGAATATGTGAGAGAAACAACTCTGCAGACACCAAGGACAGTGGAGAAGGACGGGGAGGAGGTGCTCCAGGCGCCAGAGCAGAGATTCCCCTGCAGCCCGTGGTGAAGACCATGGTGAGGCAGGCTGTCCCCCTGCAGCCCGTGGAGGTCCATGGTGGAGAAGATATCCACTTGGAGCCCATGGAGGACCCCACGCTGGAGCAGGTAGATGCACCTGAAGGAGGCTGTGACCCTGTGGAGAGGAGCCCACGTTGGAGCAGTTTTCTGGCAGGACCTGTGATCCTGTGGGTGACCCATGCTGTAGCAGTCTGTTCCTGAAGAACTGCACCCCATGGAAAGGACCCACATATTGGAGAAATTCATGAAGGACTGTCTCCTGTGGGAGAGACCCCATGCTGGAGCAGGGGAAGAGTGTGAGGAGGAAGGAGCAGTAAAGACAACGTGTGATGAACTGACTGCAACCCCCATTCCCTGTCCCCCTGTGCTGCGTGGGGGGAGGAGGTAGAGAAAATCGGGAGTGAAGTTGAGCCCAGGAAGAAGGCAGGGGTGGGGGGAAGGTGTTTTTAAGATTTGTTCTTATTTCTCATTACCCTACTGTGACTTTTGACTGGTAATAAATTAAATTAATTTCACCGAGTCGAGTGTTTCACCCGTGACAGTAATTGGTGAGTGATCTCTCCCTGTCCTTATCTTGACCCACGAGCCTTTTGTTGTATTTTCTCTCCCCCTGTCCAGTTGAGGAGGGGGAGTGATAGAGCAGCTTGGTGGGCACCTGTCTTCCAGCCAAGGTTAACCCACCACATTTAATTACTTGAGTAACTTAGGATTTAGGTTCAAAGCTTTCCTGGTTTCAATCATGGACATTAAATTGGCTCCTGCTCATTCAAACCCCAAAGTAAATCTCTCAAATGTGTTTTTAGTTCTTAGTGTGCTAGGGCATATCTCACTGTATCATCGTCATGTCTGTTTGTTAGACTCTGGGCCAGATTCTGCTCTGAACAGAACTAGTGCAAATCTGAAATAATGTCAGTGAAATTAAACAGCTTGTGAGGTTTTAACGGAAGTGCAAATGTTTTCAAGATTTGCACCTGATACAACCAAATCTTCGTAAGGTTGGAGGCCTTGTATCTTTGATATGCTAGGAAACAAACAGAGCTCTGAGAGACATTGTGAGATTTATCCTCCTGATAGCAAAGCTTTGGGATATACCTTTGTGTAGGTGAGGTTATTTGTGTACGGAATAACATTTTCTGGCTTATAAATCTCTACACTTGTGTCAAAGAAAAGTAGGTTAGAATAAGACATGAAAACCTAGGATAAATGCCTTTCATGCAATTGCTCTTTTAGCTGAGTTACTTTCACGAATGCAGTATTAAGGAACAAACCCAAATTTTTCCTCAGTGTCCTAAGAGCAGTCTTTAACAGTAGACTTGGGTAATTTTGTGTTACAGAAACTAAAGAGAAGCCTGAATCCAGTGTCTGCATAGGAGGGAGATACTATGCTGCTTTGTCCTGATTTTGTAAGGCATACGAGTCTTTTGAGGTAATGTCTAAGAATTCAAGCCCATTCTGCCACTGGAGGAGAATTCCTACAGCTTTCCACCACTTTCATCTTCTACTTTCACAGTAAGCTACTCTAGAATTAAGTAGAGGGTCTAAAAACCTGTAAAACATCTACCAGTTTTTGTTTAATTTTTAGAATTCTTGGAGTGATATTCAGAGAAACAGGGTGGGATATCTTTTTAAATACTGTATGCCATGGCATGGGGTTTTCTACAGCAACATGAGGGTTATGTTTTGCCCTTTTCCTTAGTCCCTCATCTTGGCTCACAGAGTAGGAACCAGACCTTCCCTCACTTATCACTGCAGGAGATGAGGGCACATGAAGTAAATGTCTCTTCCTTTAATTGTTTGTTTTCTCCTTGTCTGCACTTGTAACAAGAAGGAAGCAAGGAAAGAATAAGGGTTCCAAATGACACAACTTTTTCACTGACATACTCTTGGGGAATTGCATCATCTTAGGGTGGAGTTGTCATGTCACACTCCTTACTCCTCTTATGCTTTTGTTAAATTCCTATGTAAATGGGATAGGTAACTCACAGTAGCAACTCATCTCGAGTTAAAGGTCAGCCACCCGTTATTGCCAGCAGACTGGTAAGTAGGAGGTTTCCATCAGAGATTTTGCTTCAAATTAGACAGAATGGAGAATCAAATCCAAGCCTTGAACATCTTGGGAATGATTGCCTGTGGATTCTGCTCTGCATCCCAACATTTTTAAAAGTTAATTATAGTTGGTTTTAATTTTAAAAAGTCCCTTATTCTAAGAACACTAAAGGAGGTAGCTGTCATTTTGTATATGCGTTTCTGATAGTTTTTCAAATGGTTTGTTTTTATCAATCACTGCAGTATATTTGCTGCAGCAGAATTCATTACTGTATTGAAAAAAATCAAACATTTATCCAAAGTTATCAAAGGGAAAAACATGCAAAAACCCTGAAATGTGTATTTTTCACCCACTGCCCAAAGGCAGCCAACATAGTTTAAGGATGAGGGTGGCTAAATGGCCTGGATATGATCAACCTCTGACCTATTTTCTCCAGAGTAATTTTTGCTGTAAACTAATCTTTACAATGTCAGTTGCTCAACATTATCAGTGTCATTAATGCATCCTTCCCAGCAGCAGCATGGTCAAAGATTTTGCTGATGTTGCTGCTTCTCAGGGCTCCAGTGACTCATTGTCTGAAATGTTCTGATAACTGAACACACCATACCAGAAAACCCTCCCTGTAAGAAAATTCAGCCCAATTCCAGCACAGGACCTTGACACATGGTGTGTGGTGAACATACAATTGTATATTTAGTTAGGCCAGAGGTTATAGTAGACTAGGCAGAGGTATATCAAATTTTGCCATTTTTTCTTCATTGCTGGGTTTAAGTCTGATGAAACCATGGGGTTGGAAAACATGGCCTCTTTGCATCTAGTTCCTCTCTACCATACTCTGTATTTAAGAAATGTGTCTTATCATTCAAAAATCTATCTTCAAAACAGGATTTCTTCACTTACCACTTATTTTGAACCTATTTGCATCTAACATTCATCCTCAGTTTTCCCATGAACAGTATAAACCCATCTCTCTTGAGTCAGTCTTTTAATCTGAAAGACTTTTTTTTTTCCTCTGCATTTTATTCCTTTTTTTTTTTTTTTCCAGTCAGTTTACAAGCAAGTATCTGTAAACCAATTAGTTTGAGCGACTTGAGTGAACCAAGGGGCCATGGTAGCCTTCATCTATAAAAATATGGCACACATACCTATGTTGCTAAATTAATCTCAGAAAGACTATTTCTGCAATAAGACTTTAGCTAGTAGAAAGAGTAGCAGCATGTGACTTGAAAGAGATTGCATATCTTGCACTATAAAATACACTTTAGATAAAGTATCCTAGCTGGTGGCACTTTGATGTGGAAATCTGTACTGTTACATCCTTACTGACTACTACACTCACTTCTGAGATTATTAGTTTTGAATGAAAACTGTGAGAGAAAAAACTAATGAGGTTAAGTTTTACAGCTCAGCTTCCTAGCAAATGAAAGATTATTTTTGGACTTCTGTCTACTTTATTTAGAATTTAACCATTGAGGTTTCCAGATAACACTGAAACTTTTTAATTCAGCACAAATTCTGGGATTTACCTAGGCTTTAAAGGCCAAGAATAACAAACAAAACCTTCAGTCTTTGTTAAAGAGAAACAAATAAAAAATATTGCAAGGAACTTACTTAATTGCAGCACGAGTCATTGTGACTGTTGACATAAAGTATGAAGGGCAGAGCTTTAACTGGTTTAGTGTGAAGTCATTGGAACTCTATTTTAGACTATCTAATAACTGTTCCAGAATATTCCTATTTGGTTTTATAAGTAAAAAGATCTATTGGGCTAAGAAGAAAGGTTGCTGTTATTAAGGTTGAGGGGGACTGGGAAAGAATATCAAAGTACTGGCTGAGATTATTTTAACACCTTTTTTTGTAATTGGAAAGTACAAATTAATCAAAATCTAATCTGCTTGTGAGAAAAGACTGATTTCAGTTTGTTTCATCTTTCCTAAATGTACTGGGGGAAAAAGTTTCAAAATTGGTGATGCTTCCTTTTTTAATATTTTGAAGACAAAACCAGTTTGAAATAATTGTGTTAGTAAACTGTAGTAAATAACATGTAAAAGTTCAAAATTAGAGCAAAACCCTGTGATAACCCAAACTGATCATTAGGCATGGTTTTCTGTTGCTGTTGAAATTTTAAGTGTTCCCCAATTCAAACAGAGAAAATGTGCAAAATCTCAATTCATCCTCTTGAGGAAAAAACTAATCTCTAAAGTATATGTTATATATCTATATATATTTTATTTGAATGAAGAAACTATTAAAAACATTATCATTCATTTTACAATAACATTGAGGCTGTATGTCAGTTAGTTTGTTATCTTCTAGTAACAAACCGTATTGATTAGGAAAACAAACCAAGATTAGAGGTAAACAGATTAATAAGAGGACATTCTTTTAATAGTACAGCAGCAATAATTTTAGAAATAAGATTATCATAGAATCATAGAATGGCTTGGGCTGGAAGGGACCTTAAAGATCATCTAACTCCAGCCCCCCTGCCATGGGCAGGGACGCCACCCACTAGACCAGGTTGCTCAGGGCCCCGTCCAACCTGGCCTTGAACACTGCCAGGGACGGGGTGTCCACAACCTCTCTGGGCAACCTGTTCCAGTGCCTCGCCACCCTCTGAGTAAAGAATTTTTTCCTAACAAACATCTAATCTAAATCTCCCCTCTTTCAGTTTGAAACCATTCCCCCTTGTCCTATCGCTATCTGCCCTTATAAAGAGTCTCTCCCCCTCTTTTATATAAGCCCCCTTTAAGTATTGGAAGGCCACAATAAGGTCTCCCTGGAGCCTTCTCTTCTCCAGGCTGAACAACCCCAACTCCCTCAGCCTGTCTTCATAGCAGAGGTGCTCCAGCCCTCTGATCATCTTCGTGGCCCTCCTCTGGATCCATTCTAAAAGGTCCACATCTTTCTTTGTTGAAGGCTCCAGAGCTGGATGCAGAACTCCAGGTGGGGTCTCATGAGGGCAGAGTAGAGGGGGAGAATCACCTCCCTCGACCTGCTGGCCACGCCTCTTCTGATGCAGCCCAGGATATGGTTGGCTTTCTGGGCTGCTAGTGCACATTACTGGCTCATATCCAGCTTTTCATCCACCAGGACCCCCAAGTCCTTCTCTGTGCGGCTGCTCTCAATGAGTTCTTCTCCCAGTCTGTACTCATGTCTGGGATTGCCTCGACCCAGGTGTAGGACCTTACACTTGGCCTTGTTGAACCTCATTCGCTTCATATGGGCCCACTTCTCCAGCTTGTCCAGGTGCCCCTGGATGGCATCCCGTCCTTCAGGTGTGTCAACTGCACCACTCAGCTTCATGTCATCCGCAAACTTGCTGAGGGTGCACTCTATCCCACTGTCTATGGCATTGATAAAGATATTGAAAAGCACCGGTCCTAAGACAGAGCCCTGAGGGACACCACTCGTCACCGGTCTCCACCTGGACAAAGAGCCATTGACCGCAACTCTCTGGATGTGTCCACCCATCCAATTTTTTATCCATTGAATAGTCTACCCTTCAAATCCATCTCTCTCTAATTTAGAAATAAGGATGTCGTGTGGGACTGTGTCAAAAGCTTTCCAGAAGTCTAGGTAGATGACATCAATCAGTCTTCCCTTGTCGACTCTTGCAGTGACTCCATCATAGAAGGCCACCAGATTGGTCAGGCACGATTTGCCCTTAGTGAATCCGTGCTGGCTTACTCGGATTATCCTTAGATTTTTTAAAATTATACTGATATTCAAGACCTGTTAAGACAGCATCTTTTGCTAAAACATTCCATTTTTCTCCTCTTAATGCATCACTGTATTTTCAGTTCTCATCCTTTGTATGCACATGGTGGTATGAATTTTTTTTTCCTGAGGCATCAAAATGCCATTAAAGACGAAAAAAGTAGGAAGCATCTAATTTCCATGAAGAGAGTCATGAATGTAGATATTGCCTCTGTATTTGCTAGAGTATATTCTTTGTTTGCACTCTCTATTTAGTGTTGAACCAAACAGAATTCCCTGTTGCCTGAGCAAAATGCTGGGAACATGATGAGTTCTGTTCAACAGGCTCATGTTAATACTTATCTTAATTTTCCTTGTAATTTTCATTAACAACTAACAAAATTCTAAAGCAAAATATGTATGTACACTTCTAGTATAATTTAGTACATAATACCCCATACTTATTTACTAGCACTGTATAATTTAAACTGGATAAAATTATGTCCCAGAACATTGTTTGAATCAAAAAAGTAAAACCAGCAACTTTTTGTGTGCAAAAAAAACCGTGGATGGAATAGGATATAGAATATAATGTGCACATAAGTATAGTATAGAATATGGGACTTAAAAGGCAACTGGATATTGCAATGATGTATATGGTATGTGTATCTTTGGATTTGGGATAATAATCATCCTAAAAAGAAGATGAAATGTAGAGGGAATAGTACTAAGTAGTTAATTTCACAAACACTGGAAACAGCTTGAAAGTCTATTTGAATCAGAAGCCACTACTGAATTTAAATCTGGGTTGTTAGTCTTTGCATACATATCTAAATATGTGTGTGCATATACGTGTGTATATACATTTATGTAGATGTGCACACACATAGAGCTCATCAAAAGCTGATGCAACTACTGATCATTGCTGACATTTTCTGTTGTTGAGGTGATTTTTCATGACATATGCATTTGAGCATAGGTTTTACTGGAAAAACAGTAATGAAAAAGAAGAAAATTGTGGCTCTTTAAAGAAACTAGAGGCCAGACATGATTTTGCAATATTCATCAAAGATTAAAATAGTTCGAAATGGACAGTCCAAAACTTCTGATCATTTGGAGGCACTGAACATTCATAAACAATAGCTAAAATTTGAAAAAGATTACATGAATTGCCCTGCAGGCTGTCTCTTTGCCACATTAATGCATTTTACCAATTTTCTGTCATTTTTAATATTGATTTACAGGCGATACTTTTACACTTATGCTCCTAATTTTCAGAGCCTCTCAGCAATCACCATATACTGAATATTGAGCTAGTTCAGTTATTATCACTCCTCAAGTGAGAATTAAGCACACCATGTCCTATTATTTATCTTTGCTTATCTTCCCATTGCCACTGAGCATATACTTACTGTGTTTTCCTTCTTCACTCATTTATGTGCCAGCATTTACACACATTGTGTTATTTTATAAAGTATGAAATGTGTTTTTGCACACATTCAAGACTCTGCCTTGTAGCAAATTTAAAAAATATTCATGTATGGGAATATTTAGGAGACTGCATAAATTTAACTTGATTCTACAGCTAAACTAGACAGCTACAAATTAACTGATGAACATTTAGTCTAGCACTATCTGGGGCCAAATGTATATTATATTTCTTGACTAGAAGTGATATATGGTATCATAGTACCATTCACTCCACAGAAATTATTCTGACACTAGCTGAGAATCACTATGTGTAGGTTAATTACTAATTTACAAAATTTATATAATGCAAGATCTTAGTTATGATAAAATTTGGATGACTAGTTTATAGTTGTAATCTCTAGCTTCACAGTTGGATCAGTTTTACACCTCTGATGTCTCTTTGTCCAATATTTAAGAGAAATTTCAGAGTCACAAAAAGCTGGAAGGGGCTTTAAATGAAGTGGAGATTTGATGGTTATCACTGATGGTGGTGGGAATGTCTGATAGGACAGTATCAGGTGACTGGAAGAAAAAAAAATATTTTTTTCTGCTAAGATGGTACATACCTTTCTTTTAAACACTAAAACACTCTTGAATATGGTCCTAAAATGAGAGAAAAACAGCTCCCATAAGTTCCAACTTCCATGGGTATCAACAGAGCTAATTGCCACCTACTTGTAAAGACTTGCTCTGTTGTGTCTAGCCTAAATCCTATTAAAACCAAAAGGAACCATTTGAGCTTGTCCTAGCTGAGTAACTAATGTTACTATTTCATCAGTTTAATGTAACCATGAACATGTCTGTTCTTTAGCACAAGTTATGTTTTATATAATCTTCACGCTGAACTTTTTGGCTGTTGAAGATTCACTGGATAATATTTTAGTTTCTGAAATATACACAGTCTCTCAAAAGACAAGCAGATTCTGTTTAAAGCCATTTTCTGTATAAATTGTTATTGCCAGAAAATGAAGAGTGCATAGGATTTGTAAAAGCACAAGAATAGATCATGGCCATCACAGAATCACAGGATGGATGTAGCTGGAAGGCAGTTCTGGAGATAATCTGGTCCAACCTCCTACTTAAATCAGGGTCACCTAGAGCAGGTTGCTCAGGGGCCCCTCCAGTTGGGTTTTGAATATCTCCAATGATGGAGACTTCACAGCCTCTCTGGGCAACCCATTCCATGTTTCACTCCTCTCACAGTAAAAAAGTTTCTGTTTAAATAGAATTTCCTGTAATTCAGTTCGTGCCCATTGCCATTTGTCCTGTCACTGGGCATCACTGAGAGTAGTCTGGCTCCATCATCAGTGAAATGAACTCAGTCTAGACTGTTGAAAGCTTGCCCAGCAACTTCTGTTAGCTAGCAGCATCCATCTTCATTAAACAAGAGAACACTATAAATTCATAGGTACTACATCTGCAAACAAACATCTTACACAGGTGTGGCATTTTCACTGACTAAACAAATTGGATATGAGCCTCTAGACAGCTGTTTTGTTCAGTAATACAGAAACATCTGTACAAATATATATTGGGATATCATCACTGTGATAGCTGAGCTCCGTAAAGTGAAACTGCCTAGGTTGTCTATACAGTGCCAAAAACTGGACTCCCCACCTGGACACCTCCACCCCTCCCCAGCTAAAAAGCTGAGTTGGGAATTACTTCTTATTTTCCTGCTGCCTCAGTGAGGAAGTTCAGACCCTTCTCCCCTCAGTAAATCCCTTCTCCAGCTTCTCAATCCTCTTGCTATCACTATTTGGATACCTGTTGTGGCAATACCAGCAGGGAGTGAGAGATGGGACCTAGTGGAACTTTCCCAGCTTGTAAGAGGTTGACTCATTTCTACATTATTTATGCAATTCTTGTACCTTTCTTACATTGCTCAGAAATGAATGCAGAGGAAAGACTGAAAGAATAACTCAAGCTTATATAATACCAGACAGGTAAACCTACTAGATCTGTGCCTGGCATCTGTTTGATCTTCTCTGTACTTTTGTTTACTGTTTCTTGTAACAATTAAAGGATTGTATGAATCACCAACTATGAGATGTGAACCTGAAATTACATTATGAAGTTCAGCCAGTGCCAAATAGATGCTGATGAAGCCTATGGAAGGTGCTAGACATTTTAATGTCAGATACTCAGACTGATTCTGCATTGCTGGAAGGACTTCACTGCCAAATCAGAATGGGCAGCACAAATCTCATGTGTGCACACATCTGAGGACAATGCTATTAAGAAAACTTGAAATCAATATGAACTACAGATTTTATTTGATTTTGTCTAACAGAGAAATCCCATGGTCTGAAGCTCATTCTTTCTATCTGCTAAATTACTTTGAGACCACCTTAGGTTTTAGGGGTTATTTGGAAGGGGGAGGCCACTTTTAGATCGTGGTAAGTTGGCCATCTTGAGGCAATTGGATAGCAAAAGTAAATCAGGTTTTGGACATTCGTTTTTCTCCCCTCTTCTTCACAAAGCACCAATATTTTTGGATGAAATATTAATTTTTACATTTTGATTAATCAAAAACTCCTGTCATCACTTGTGGAGTAAGACATTTACCTTTCTAATTGGAAGAAGCCAAATATATTTGCAAAAGCTTTGGCCACTGCTGCCAAAACACTTTACTGTTTTATATTGGCCATTGATGGGATTGAGTCTCTGCAGCTAAAAATGCTGCTTTACTGCAAAAATCAGTAGGTAATCAAGGAGAAAGAATGAGAAGAGGCAAACTCGCTGAAGAAATGGGATGGATTATCATTATACATACATGTCTCACTGGCTGGGGAATGGGACTTTCCTGTTCCCTGGGTGTAAGCAGAGGGCACAGGACATGTATGCTTAAATATAGGATACATACTACAGACCCTATGTTCCCTTCTGTCTCTTGTTCCTTTCATTTGATGCGTGAAAGAGATACTGATTTGGTTATTGTATAAATGCAGGCATGCACCGTTGAGGAACTGAAGACACCAAATGTTTTATCATATTCTTTATCGGTAGCAAATGAGAGCTGGAGCTACTGCTATAAGAATTAAGGAATTAATGATGCCTTTTATTAGTCATGCCTCTTCTGTTGGCCCTCTTCTTTGATTTTTCATGTCTTTGGTACTATTTCCTTATATTTCAGAGGGAATTCCAGAGCTGTTTTGTCCTCTTGAAAGAAATTAATCTGGTGACTGTTGAGAAATGTAAATGTAATAAGTGTTTCTGCAAAGAAATGGCCAATGCTGTTGTTACTCTATATTTATCTCTACATCCACAATAGGCAGCCCTTATAATACCAGTTAGAAAACCTTTCAGAGCTGCTAAAATTTTGAAAAGTCAGTGATAAAATACTGTGTTGGGTTTGGCTGGGATACAGTTAATTTTCTGCATAATAGCTAGTATGGGGCTATGTTTTGGATTTGTGCTGGAAACAGTGTTGATAATACAGGGATGTTTTTGGTATTGCTGAGCAGTGCTTACACAGAGTCAAGGCCTTTTCTGCTTCCCACACCACCCCACCAGCTAGTAGGCTGGGGGTGCACAAGAAGTTGGGAGGGGATACAGCTGGGACAGCTGACTCCAACTGACCAAAGGGATATTCCACACCATATGACATCATGCTCAGCATATAAAGCTGGGGGAAGAAGAAGTAAGGGGGGGACGTTCAGAGTTATGGCGTTTGTCTTCCCAAGTAACCGTTATGCATGATGGAGCCCTGCTTCCCTGAGGATGGCTGAACACCTGCCTGCCGATGGGAAGTAGTGAATGAATTCCTTGCTTTGCTTTGCTTGCATGCACGGCTTTTGCTTTGCCTATTAAACTGTCTTTATCTCAACCCATGAGTTTTCTCACTTTTACTCTTCCGATTCTCTCCCCCATCCCTTTGTGGGGGGAGTGAGCGAGCAGCTCTGTGGTGCTTAGTTGCTGGCTGGGGTTAAACCATGACAAATACTAATAAAAATGTCCGTGGATTAAACAACAATCATCAAACATTAAAAATATCCTTTCATATATTACAGTATAGTAAAACATAAGCCAGAGTTACCTGTAGTGTGTGCAATTTTTACTTCTGCTCATCATTTGTGGTTCCACATCACCAAGCAAGATTCATAAAACTTTGAATAGACATTGTGTTTTATGTGGGCGTAATAGATGCTTTCCATGAGCACATCTCTTCTCTTCACGGGAGGGATTGCAGACACATGCCTGTTCTCCTTTCCAGCCTACAGAGTAATTGTGGTGGGTTGACCCTGGCTGGATGCCAGGTGCCCACCAAAGCTGCTCTATCACTCCTCTTCCTCAGCTGGACAGGGGAGAGAAAATATAACGAAAGGCTCGTGGGTCGAGATAAGGACAGGGAGAGACAGAGGCGCAGGGGGACAGGGTATGGGGGTTGCGGTCAGTTCATCACATGTTGTCTCTGCCGCTCCTTCCTCCTCAGGGGGAGGACTCCTCACACTCTTCCCCTGCTCCAGTGTGGGGTCTCTCCCATGGGAGACAATCCTCCATGAACTTCTCCAAAGTGGGTCCTTCCCACAGGCTGCAGTTCTCCACAAACTGCTCCAGCGTGGGTCCTTTCCATGGGGTGCAGTCCTTCAGGAACAGACTGCTCCAGCATGAGTCCCCCGTGGGGTCACAAGTACCGCCAGCAAACCTGCTCCAGTGTGGGTTCCTCTCTCCACAGGTCCTGCCAGGAGCCTGCTCCAGCACAGACTTCCCATGGGGTCACAGCCTCCTTCAGGCATCCACCTGCTCCGGTGTGGGGTCCTCCATGGGCTGCAGGTGGATATCTGCTCCCCTGTTAACCTCCACGGGCTGCAGGGGGACAGCCTGCCTCACCATGGTCTTCACCGTGGACTGCAGGGGAATCTCTGCTCTAGTGCCTGGAGCACCTCCTCCCCCTCCTTCTTCACTGACCTTAGTGTCTGCAGGGTTGTTTCTCTCACATATTCTCACTTCTCTCTCTGGTTGCAGTTGCGCAGGTTTTTTCCCCCTGTTCTTAAATATGTTATCCCAGAGGTACTACCACCATCACTGATTGGCTCAGCCTTGGCCAGTGGCGGGTCCGTCTTTTCTTTTTTGTGTCACAGCAGTAGTGATCCTATTGCTGATGAAATTTCAGATTGGCGTTAACTTAATACAACAACAATTCATAGTGAACATCTGGCCTCTTTTTTTTTTTTGTCTGTCACAGTCCATTCTGAGCCAAGAGCATTGCCCTGGTGGGTGGTAAACACATACAAATAAAGCATACCATTTGCCTTCTTTTCTGTTTGCTCATAATGTCTTTTTTCATGTTATTTATTCACTAAGCAGGGTCAAGAGCTTCAGTGCGGTCAAAAATATACAGCGAGATAGATTTGACTTATGGCATAGCTTCCATAAACATATTTCTATAAACTGTGGAGTAGCCTTAACACACTGGGCAGCATGGTCTAGATGAAAACACTATATCATGGCTTTCAGTCTGGTTGGGAACCTACTTGGAGAGTTATTCTGAATAACTCTCTGCCATTATGAAAATGGAAGGTATATCCAATGGGATTCTGTAAGGGTTGCTCTGACCCTGCTACCATTCAGTGTTTTTGTTAATGGCCAGATGCTAACACAGTGTACAAAGAGCCAAGAAGGGTCTACCGGTGTGTTAGCTGAAAGGTTTTGAAATTACATGATGTGGAAAAATTGGAGAAATAGTCTGAAAAAGATAAATTAGCATTTGACATGGACAAATGTTGAGTCCTGGCCTTGGCAGGGATAAACAGCTATGCAGCTGCAGGAAGTAGTTCAGAGGAGTTCAGAGGGCTCTGGATTGTAAACTGAACATGAGGCAGCACTGACATCTTACAAAGCAAACATCATCCTGGAAAACAGGAGGAGGAATAATTTGAAATAAGCAATATATCCTTGTTATATGCAAAGTGAGTAAAGCATTAGTCTAGAGTCAGTTACCTTGCTCTGAGGAACACTTGGACCAACTGAAAACATTTCAGTAGGACACAACTCCTAGGTATCCAGAAAATATTTCCTACAGAAGACTTAAAGATTCAAGATTTTTTAGACTAAAGAAGAAATGGTGGAGGAGTTGTACGTGAAAGGAATCTCAACTTTGTAACAGAAATAGTAGAATTTTGTTGCAGCAATGAAGATTCAGACCAGGTGTTAGGAAAAACTTTGTAACTAGAAAGAGGGCCAACCTCTGTATAGATTCTCTGGGGAGATTAATGAGGCCTTATCATAGCTTCACAGCTATGGTAGACAAGTAAATGTCAGGAGATATATTGGTATGGCTGATCTTACCTTGCCTGTATGAGTGAACCAAATAACATCTTCTAGGGATCCTTCTAGCTTAACATTGCTGGATCTTGACAGCAAATTAGCTTCCACACATAATTCATGAATGGTTCCTTTATTAAACAAACATAGTTAAAGTTAGAGTAAATACAAAGGCACAGAGAGCTGTATTAACCTTTTTGTTTCTTTGCTTTCACTCCAACTGTTTTACTCTTAATCTACTAATTTACTAAAAAATAATTTTACTATTACTAAACTGTTCTGCATCAAATTGTAAATGTCTTACAATCCTGGCACTTGGCCACCAGCATATTATATTTATGTTCATCATGACCTGTAAGACAATTATTCTTCCTAGAAAAATAAGGCTGAGAAGATCATGGTTTAAACTAACACACAGAAGAGTCAGGATAGTCTTGGTAGTAAATTTTAGGCTCTTGAAAATTATAGAAGAGAATCGGTGACCCTTTTGTGAACTCAAAAAAAGCTAATACAAGCCTTTAAGGCATACATTGCTTCAGTGAATATTTTCCAAGAATAGAATAATAACCATAATAAAGCAATGCAAATGTATAATCTAGTTATCAATTAAACATATATTTATATATGAAGATGAATCAGCTACACTTAGTTATTTAGTGTTAATTGAAAATACACAGCATTATTTTATTCTACCTAAGAATTTTGAAAACTTCTAGATTCCAGGAATGTGGCAATTTGTTTAGATGTGTCCTCTTTCTGGTATGAGGGCAGTGACTTTGCAGCTTTTGCTCAAATGCACCCTGATGCACACATGAATAACTCCCTTGCAGGAAGTGAGCTATGAGTTTTGTGACTCATAGAAGAGATTATATCTATTCAATTATGCAGTTGAAATACCTCCTCAATAGCTTGGGAAGGCACACTAGCCCAGGAACAGCTAACTTGATTAAATCAGTCTTTATGTATTTGTGTGGGTGGGTCAAATAATGCTCTGGTGTACAGTGATGTAGAATGTAAATGGTACAATAAACTAGAGAATTTCTAGGCTATTTAAATTCTTCAAAATAGATGTTTCACTTGGAAAGCTCTTTAAGTTATGGAATAATTCTGATGCATGTCAAAAATTATAACAGAGTTTGGGATTTTTTTTAATTATTACTTTTTTTGCCTGCAGCTACATTTACTGTTTGAAGTGAGCTATTTCAGTAAATATATAATTTTTTTATTTTTCCTTAAACTGACTTGATTTTTAATAGAACTGAAAGTTGCATTTCTTTGCAAGGCTGCAGCAAAAATCTGAGTCAGAAGATGCAGATAGGAATACTGAGGTAGTTAAATAAATGTCGTGGTTTAACCCCAGCCAGCAACTAAGCACCACGCAGCCGCTCACTCACTCCCCCCCAGTGGGATGGGGGAGAGAATCAGAAGGGTAAAAGGGAGAAAACTCGTGAGCTGAGATAAGAACAGTTTAATAATTGAAGTAAAATAAAAAAGAACAGTTAAATAGGCAAAGCAAAAACCGTGTACACAAACAAAGCAAAACAAGGAATTCATTCACTACTTCCCATCGGCAGGCAGGTGTTCAGCCATCCCCAGGAAAGCAGGGCTCCATCACGCGTAACGGTTACTTGGGAAGACAAACACCATCATGCCCAATGTCTTCCCCCTTCCTTCTTCTTCCCCCTAGCTTATATACTGAGCATGATGTCATATGGTATGGAATAGCCCTTTGGCCAGTCTGGGTCAGCTGTCCTGGCTGTGCCCCCTCTCAGCTTCTTGTGCACCCGGCAGAGCAGGGGAAGCTGAAAAGTCCTTGAGCAGTGTGAGCGCCACTTAGCACCTATTTAGCAACAGCTTAGCACTACTTAGCAAGAACCAAAGCATCAGTGTATCATCGACATTGTTCTCATCCTAAACCCAGAACACAGCCCCATACTGGCTACCAAGACAAAAATTAACTCTATCCCAGCTGAAACCAGGACAATAAAGTGCTTTTAATACTCCTTTTCATCCCTCAGTTATTATGGTCCTATTCAGTTTTTCTCTAAAAAGATAAATGATTCAATTTAGTTTGGCTTAATATTATAGCAAAAGAATCTGATCTGAATTCTCTCAGTGCCAGGAGGCACACAAGGCACGAACATCGTTCTTCCACTTCGATCAGTCTGCGGCTGCGTGCTCTGGAGTCCCAAGGGCCACAGCGCAGTCTTCTGTTGGTTTTTTCCTCAAGACATGACCGATCCAGTTCCATCTCCTCCTCCTCACTTCATTACTGATTTTCTCCATCTCTGAAAGTTGATGCTCGTCGTTTCTGCAACTTTTTTTTTTTTTTTTTTTTTCCGGGAGGAGGTAGTTGGCCTCCTGCCCAACCCCCATGACTTGGAGGGCCAGTGGTTTTTCTGTCAGGGTGGCCTTCCCTTAGGCTGCGTTGGTTCGCGGCACCTTCTTCAATTTTATCCGGTGCACCCTCCAGAGAGGGATCCCCTATCCACCACCCAGGGGACGCGCCTTCTAGCCGTGCAGCCCCAGCCGAAGGTTTGTTGTTTTTTTTGTTTTTTTTTTTTTTAAATGCACAGATAAGTAAAGATATGCATTACACAGCCCCAGAAATTTGAGGGGGAAGAGGGCTGATGAGATGCTTGAGTTTTTTTTTTGTTTGTGTTTTTTTTTTACATATTAAGATGGAGTTGAAAGGGATCTTCCTTACCCATCAGATCTGTTTCCTGCTGGATCCCTTTAGTAGTTAGAGGATTTTACCCTTAACTCATTCTATTGAAAGAACATTGTAGAGCATCACATATGTGATGATAAAAAAACCAAACAAACAAACAAAAAAACCTCAATCTAACCTTCATCCCACAGTTCTTTCTAGACAGTTTGTATTTTGTAAATGTCCTCTCTGTCTACTATGAAGAAATTTAACTCTATTCTAGCCAAAACCAGTACAGCCTTACAGATAACATTTAATATTTTCCTAGCTAGTTAACATAACTAACAAAGATATTAATGATCTCTAACCAGTTCTCAGAATAATCTGGGAGACAAGGAAACATCATTATCCTCAGTTTACAGATGGGGAACAGAGTAACAGGACTAAAAATTATTGCCAGTCAGGAGTCAAACCATATCTTTGCTTTTAAGAGAGCCCCAAGTTCATGCTGCCTCAGATAGTTCATGTGGCTTTTACTGTAAGTCTTTCTAACCCTTATCATGCACCTCACCTGAACTCAGGCTGTTGTCCAAAACAAAGTCCAAGTGGTGTAAATCCTGAAGATTAAGGGCTGGAAGGCATGTCCTATGAGGAGTGGCTAAGGACTCTGGGGTTGTCTAGTTTGGAGAAAAGGAGGCTGAGGGGTGACCTCATTGCTCTCTACAGCTTCCTGAGGAGGGGAAGTGGAGAGGGAAGTGCTGATCTCTTCTCCCTGGTATCTAGTGACAGGATACCTGGGAATGGTTCAAAGCTAGGTCAGAGGAGGTTTAGACTTGACATTAGGAAGCATTTCTTTACCGAGAGTCTGGTCAAACACTGGAACAGGCTTCCTAGAGAGGTGGTTGATGCCCCATGCCTGTCAGTGTTTAAGAGGCATTTGGACAACACCCTTAACAACATGCTTTAACTTTTGGTCAGCCCTGAACTGGTCAGGCAGTTGGGCTAGATGATCGTTGTAGGTCCCTTCCAACTGAAATAGTATATTCTATTCTATTGTTCTACCTATTATGATGGTGATATATAAAACCCCAGAGATGCAAAATAAGAATAAAGTTGAAGTCTCAATTAATTAATTTGAGGAGCAAAGAAACGGCTTTGTGAGCCACTTGAATTTTACGTCACCAGGCTCCAATATAACTTAGTACAAGGAAGAATAACTCAGTGAATGTGTGTACATTATGAACAGCAATAAAGAAATAAATTTCCAGTGCCTGTTAAGAGCACATCTGCTTAAATGCAACCAGAATTATCTTCATGGATGTGGCTGTATGACCCTAATCAAACTGAGGTTCATGTAACTAGACCATTTATGTTAGAAAATTCAGTCTGATGTCAGTTGGGTACAACACGTGCCCTGTATTTCATGGAGTAATGCTAAATGGAAGGAATAGCTTGTAATGTTTCTCCTAAAATACATGTGCCTGCTTGAAACAGTAAAACAAACTCCTTGGGCCCAGGTGCCCCTCAGGATTTAGATACTGGACTCCAGTAAAAATCAGTTCAAGAGGCAAAAGGCGAAGAAAAGTGTTGGGAATGGGTGAAGGGTGATTTATAATGCTTAAGGAATCACCAACAAAGGTATCAGCAAAAGTGGTTTTAACATGATGTTGTGAAAGTGCGACTTAACGAAGTTTGATGGCAAGGTTCACTCTATTAATTACTGCATGGAAAAATCATACAAAGGGAAATTGAGTTACACTCGAGTTAGAATGATTCACAGAGAGATTGGAGATGCAAAGAGTAAGGAAGACCCTCCCGTTGAGTCACGAGGTTCAGAAAGGACCCCCTTGCTTTCTAAACGTCTTCCTCAGAGGGGAGTCTAGGTGCGGCTGGATCCAATCCTAGTCCCAGACTTAGTCAAGGGTTTATATCTAAAGGATTATATATGCAAAGCTTATATGTTTCATTAGCATCAATTCAGCATGCAATCAAAGTTACCAAGAAAAAAAAGTTATGTGCGATATCGGTCGCTTACCAAAGATCTGTTGTCAGAAAAAGATCTCTCTGCCTTGAGGAGCAGCCTTGAGAGGTGTCCTAGGGGAGGGGGGGTATGATCACTGCCATGCAGCCTCACTGCCTAGCAGGGAGAGCTCCAAAAAAAACCGCTCACTTAGGCTGTCATATTTATAGGATAAAGTGGTTGACTTGTGGCCAAAATACAAGCGATAGAAAAGGTATGCAAAAGACTCCTTGTATCCACAACTTTGTTGTTTCCTTGATAAAGGAGTCGCTCTGTTCCTTTGTGGGTTTTCAATGAGGTAAATTGGATCTTTATTACCACTGGATAAATGTCGAGGACTGTTATGGAACCAGAATTGTCTCGACATTGCCGTTCTACTGCCATCTTCTGGTTTCGACATCCAGCCCCCGACGAAACCACCACAGGACGCCCGTACAGAGACCAGGACACGAAAGGCGGGACCATGAACTGCACGCACGCCTGCGCAGAGACCAGGGTGCGAAAGGCAGAGGCCGGGACGTGAAAGGCGGGGCCATGAACTGCACACATGCCTGCGCAGACACCAGGGCGCGAAAAGCAGAAGCGCAGACTGCATGTACGCAGACCCGTTCTGCGCATGTGCATGGCCCTATAAAAGGACCGCGTGTGCCTCTTGAGGTCCTCTCTCTTCTCGTCCTACCCCGCGCACCTCCTTGGAAGCTGCTCCTGCGGACACAGAGACTGGACCGACTGGACCTTTGATCGACAGGACAATGCCGGACTCGGAGTGGTGGTACCTAGTTCCCCTACGTGGCTCTCTTCTCACCCGCCTGAGCACGCTCTTTCTCTTTTTCTCTCTCTTTCTTCCCCCCCCCCCCATCTCCCTACCCGGTCCTCACCCCTTCGTTCGCCAAAATAAAGTCAAAAGGTTGTACGGCATTTGACCTCGTTTGCGTCTTAATCTCGTCCTTGGGATCGTATCGAAACCTCTCCCGACATTGGATCGGGACATTTAATTGGCGTCATGGACAGGATCCCCTGAGACGAGAGTGCCATACTACCTTGTTGCGGTGTGCTGTGTGATTGTGGGTGAACGAGACGTACGAGCAAGTACGAAGCAAGTGCGGAGTTCTGATCTGCGGCTCTGCTCTCCCGCGAGGGAAGCAGCTGGAGACGAACGAAGCGTGAGGAGGGAGTGAATGTTGGTTCTTTGTGCATAACTTGCATACTAATGTACGGTTTGGTCTCCTGGGAGCGCATAGGGGAAACTTGGATACTGAAGTGTGACCCTCTCAGGACGATATCCCCTTTGTAAGTGATGGCCGCCCGCAAGGCAGTCGGTGTTTGTGACCATGTGCTTTCGCTGGATGAAGGGACAAAGAAATTGTATGGCCTCCTGGAGGCACACCGGTCTCGCCCCTCGCCCCAGAGACAAGACTGGGCAAGGGAGCACTGGTTTCAGTTACAGAGTGTGGTGGATAGAATAAGTATATTGCAGAAGGAGGCTAAGGTTAAGAGGGGCAAAGGAAAGGCTATAATTTGTGCGGTGTTGGGAGCGAGTTTGGCCGCCGCGGTGGAGGAGAAAAAGCAGAGGTCCTGTCGGACAGATATGTTGGTGAACTCCCTGCAGACAGTAATAAAAACCCTGCAGGAACAATTGGAGGAGGAGAGGCGCCAAAATGCGATACTAAAAATGAGTTGAAAAATCAACTTTTAATGGAGGCGGATACACTGCTGGGGGCAGAAACAACGCCCGCGGAGAAGGGGATACGGCAGATTTACCCCCAGGGCGATTTGCAAAAAGCCAAAGAGGCCGTGGAGAGCCCCCCCCACATGTAGCCGCTGGTCAAAACGGAGTATGTGTATGAGGACGAGGGTGATAATCGTCCCCAAGTTATTACTAAAGAGGTCCCGTTTACAGCAACTGAATTGGCAAAGCTGAGAAAGGACTTTGCGAGGAATACAAAGGAATCGGAGACTGAATACGTGTGGAGAGTGTCTTTGTCGGGGGGGGGGATGGGATCTTGCTGTCAGAAAAGGAGGCGGAAGGGTATTGGGGTCCGGGTGTGTTTTTAACTATGGGCGATCTCCGAGCCCCATGGTCGTTGACCCAGAGAGCCGCATACTGGGCAGGGGGGTTGAGCCCCCTGGAAAGGGGAGACCCCTTAGCTATAACGGGCACGGTAGATCAATTAGTAGAGAGTGTGCAAAAGGCGGCGTGCCTTCAGATGATGCATGACCGGGAGCTCAAGCCCCACCTGGGCTCGCCGATGTTAATGCCTGTAGACCCGGAGAGAATGACTCCCCTGATACGGGGACTGCCCGACTCCCTGAAACCCTTTGGGATCCAATTGCAAGGGCGGATTTATAACACCCCCGGGGAGAAGGGATTGCAGCCGCTCGGGAGGGGATAACGACCCCTGACTACCGGCGGCTAGGGAAGAAAGTATGGACGTGGGGGGAGGTGGCTCAGGAGTTAATTGATTTTGGGAGGAAATACGGCCCTGTTGGTGGACCACCCCACAGAACCGAGACCAGGGCTGTGCGGGTGGTAGAACGAGTTAGTGGGCGGCAGTCACCCCTCGGGAGCGGCCGGGACCCGGCTGCGAAAGGAAAGCCCCTGAACCGACAGGGACTGTGGCAGTTGGGGCTCCAGAAAGGCGTTCCCCGAGATTTAATGGACGGGCTCCCAACCAAGAAATTGGAGCAGCTCGTGCGGAGATGGTCAGAGCAAGGGGCTACTTCGAGGCCAACTCCTAGCACCCCACCCCTGATAAACTTTGGGGAGAAACCAGCCGGGGGGAGAAAAGACGGCGGAGAACTAAAACCTCCGCCCCCTGAAGGTGAGGGGGAGGGCGGAGGGTGGATGTTCATAAGACAGCTCACCTGCAATGCAAAGGGAGACATGCTGCTCACGGTAGCGGTGGGACCAAAGACAAGACCGGTGACCTCTTTAATCGACACGGGGGCACAAATCACTACACTGAGTCGAACAGACGCGGAACAATGTGGGAACTCGGTACCCTCTAGAAACCTTATTGTTTTAAACGCTCTGGGAAAAACACAATCGGTACCTATGACCCCAGTGTCCCTATGGTTACCAGGGGAGGACGGCCCTGTTAATACTAGGGTGGCCATAGGATCCTTTCAAATGAATCTCTTGGGCATAGACGTTTTAAAGGGCAGACAGTGGCGCGACGCCCAGGGAAACTCGTGGTCTTTCGGCGTCCCCCGGATCAGGCGGTTGGCTGAAGCCCCCGGCGTGGGGGTGCGCCTGTTGCAAGCGGCGCCTGCCCTCCCCCCTTCCAAACTGACAAACGTGAAACCCTACCCGCTACCGATAGGAGCAAGAGATGGAATCGCGCCAGTGCTGGAAGACTTAAAGGGGCAGGGGATTATAGTTCCCACCCACTCCCCCTTTAACTCCCTGGTATGGCCGGTCCGAAAACTAAACGGCAAATGGAGGTTAACAGTAGATTACCGGAGGCTCAATGCCAACACCGGCCCATTAACAGCCGCTGTGCAGAACATTGCCGAGCTCATAGCCGCCATTCAAGAGCAATCAAACCCTATTATGGCGACTATTGATGTTAAAGACATGTTCTTTATGGTCCCCCTGCAGCTGCAGGATCCAGACCACTTTGCCTTTACCTGGGGGCGGCAACAGTACACCTTTACACGGCTCCCTCAGGGATACAAGCAATTCCCATAAGGGCGGGGGCGAAGATTTACCAATGCATAGCAAAATTCACGCTAAATGGACTGTTCCTTCCTTCTGACCAGAGAAGCCAGTTTGCTTCTACTTTTGTTTTTCAGGAGGGAGCAGCTGATCCGGATGCACACCACCGGAAGATCAAGATGCGCATGTTATTTGTGGTTATACTAGTTTGGGAATGTACCTATAAAAGCGGCAGAGGACTAATTCCTTCACCTTCCCCCGACCCATTTGATCCCTTTAAGGACAATGAATCGGTGTTATTAGCCAAAGCTGTAAGCCAAGCTTTTAATTTAAGTCATTGCTGGGTTTGTGGGGGACCTCTGGGGCTGTCAAGTTGGCCGTGGACGTCCACACCCCTCACCCCAGCCCGAATTGTGAGTAATTATAGTGAGACCACGAATGACACTTGGGGTCATAGTGGAATGTGGCCAATTCAATTTCCTGCTGTGGGGCAATATTGTTTAAATCGTACTCAAAAGGGAGGGGTCTGTGTGGGAGAAAGCAAATGCCAATGGACTCTTATGAACAAGTTGGTAAATGCAAATAGGGGTATCTCTGTATGGGTGTGGCTTGATAATGCTGGATGCAGTCGAGGGTTCAAAGGGTACTGGGTAAATAAAAACAAAATGTTAATTCTCCAACAATCTAGGGACCATGTCTACAAGGAAACCTGCAAATGGAAAAACAACTCCAGGGCCTGGTATTGTACCGGCCGGATGAATAATAACCCAACTGTCTTTTAGCCCCATGGACAATGATAAAACAATGTATTTCCAGTTCCCCGAGGATGCAGCGGGACCATTTGCCAATGGGGCCACAGCTAAAAGGGGCCATTATTGGATTTGTGGACATACTGCCTATAAACGACTGCCAGCGCATTGGTCAGGGGTCTGTTATGTGGGAATTATCCGGCCTTTATTCTTCCTTCTTCCACAAACGGGTGGCTCTCAGTTGGGGATAAGATTGTACGATAATCTGGAAGATGGAAGGATTGCCCGCCGCAAGCGAGCTGTTGAGGTGAACATAGGCAGAACACAAAAATGGGGGGAAAATGAGTGGCCTCCTGAAAGAATAATCCAACATTACGGGCCTGCCACCTGGAACCCCAATGAACCGATATCGGGGGCGAGGGAAGCAATCTATAATTTGAGCCGTATAATCCGATTACAAGCGGTTTTAGAAACGGTTACCAATAAAACTACCAATGCTATAGATCTTTTTAACTCGACAGTCTCAACAAATGCGCACAGCAATCCTTCAACACTGTATGGTTTTAGATTATTTACTGGCTGAAGAAGGAGGGCTATGTGGGAAATTAAATGTCTCTAACTGTTGTTTAGAAATAGATGATGTAGGCGAAGTAGTCCTTCAATTAACCAAAGACATTAGGAAAATAGCCCATGTCCCTGTCCAGGCCTGGAATGGTTGGAATGGTAATTTATGGTCCTGGCTGCCGGGGGCGCCCTGGGTGAAACAGTTGCTGTTATATTTGCTATGCGCGTTTGCCACTTTAATGTTCTTACCCTGTATAATACCCTGTTTTGTTCAGCTAATACGACATGTGGTATCTAATATGCAGTTTGTACCTACCACCTCACCTGATAGCATAAAACAAATCCGTGCTGTTCACCGGGTAGAACCCACCACAATAACCATTGTTTAGACCTTAAAAAAAAAAAAAAAAAAAAAATTGCATATTCCTACCCATGTCATACTCACCGGTTGTTCTGTACTTGTTATAATGGTGAACTACCTCACCCAATGGATTTCTCAGGGTTGTTCTATAAAGTTGAACATTGTTAAACTTAGAAAGGTTAAGGAAAAAGAGTGTTTACATTGGACAATGTTCCTATTTGTTTGTTTGCAATTGAGCACTCTCTTACCGTGTCCCATGTCACCTTTCTCCTCCATACCTCCCCTTTTTCTCTGCTGCTCTCCTCCTCTGCTCTCTCCCCCTCCTACCACTGTGAAGACTGCAATGTTGAGCCACGGGGTGCTGTCGAGGACTGTTATGGAACCAGAATTGTCTCGACATTGCCGTTCTACTGCCATCTTCTGGTTTCGACATCCAGCCCCCGACGAAACCACCACAGGACGCCCGTACAGAGACCAGGACACGAAAGGCGGGACCATGAACTGCACGCACGCCTGCGCAGAGACCAGGGTGCGAAAGGCAGAGGCCGGGACGTGAAAGGCGGGACCATGAACTGCACACATGCCTGCGCAGACACCAGGGCGCAAAAAGCAGAAGCGCAAACTGCATGTACGCAGACCCGTTCTGCGCATGTGCATGGCCCTATAAAAGGACCGCGTGTGCCTCTTGAGGTCCTCTCTCTTCTCGTCCTACCCCGCGCACCTCCTTGGAAGCTGCTCCTGCGGACACAGAGACTGGACCGACTGGACCTTTGATCGACAGGACAATGCCGGACTCGGAGTGGCGGTACCTAGTTCCCCTACGTGGCTCTCTTCTCACCCGCCTGAGCACGCTCTTTCTCTTTTTCTCTCTCTTTCTTCTTCCCCCCCCCCATCTCCCTACCCGGTCCTCACCCCTTCGTTCGCCAAAATAAAGTCAAAAGGTTGTACGGCATTTGACCTCGTTTGCGTCTTAATCTCGTCCTTGGGATCGTATTGAAACCTCTCCCGACATTGAATTGGACAATAAATAATAGGGGATTTTAATAGAAACCTAGTTTACAGAGTTTTTATATATGTATTGTACACATTATCAAACAATGAAAGTTTGTAAACCATGACTTATTATTTTGACACTATTTCCTCGATTTTTTTTCAAGAAAAATCAATAACTTACAGGGCAGTATTGAATATTTATTGATAGCTGTGTTCCAGGTTATTCATGCAAGGTAGCCCAGGCCTCCAAATGCTGTACTCTGTCTTAATAGATGGGTCTCATCAAGTGTTGACTGAACTGATGAGGCTAACTCTCAATTCAGTGAATGCTGAACTGAGTCTACAAAAAGTGAGATGTGTTTCTTTACAATATGGAAGCAAAAAGGATTTACATGACCTGCTTTTTATGAGCTTTGGGAAAAGACCAAAATTATGCATTTGCACATATACACACATATATGTACACATATATATACATGTGGCCACTCCTTACCTATTTCTCTAGACCATTATAACTCTGGTCCCTCTAAGAAACTACTACTTTATTCTGAGAGAAGTGAGGTAAAGATGTTAAGGACAAACAGATTTATTCCCTCAGAGGGAATGTAATGTGTAAATGCCTGATGATGAGAGGGAGTAAAGATGATGAAGCCACACCCTTCTCAGTGGTGCCCAGTGACAGGATGAGAAGCAATGAGCACAAATTGAAATTCCACTTGAACATATGAAGGATTTTTTTTTTTTTTTTTTTTGCTGTGATGGTGATCGAACATTGGATCAGGTTGCCCAGAGAGGGGTGTGGTCTTTCCATCCTTGGGGATATTCTGAGCAACCTGCTGTAGGTGACCCTGCTCTGAGCAGGGGGGGTTGGACTAGGTGATCTCCAGAGGTGCTATCCAAATTCAGCTATTCTGCAAGTCTGCAGTCTTGGCATAGAAAAAGTACTTCAGACTTCCTCTTCTGGTTCTGGAGTGGAGATGCCATCTTCTTATGCTCAAGGGTGCTGATACTTTAATGACTATTTCATCATGAGCAGACATATAAAATCTATCTTCACTTTCAGGTGCAGTTCTAGTATTGCAGCCATGGGAAAAAATATATTCCAAAATTGGCCCCGGTAACAGCTATTTTCTGGCTCAGAGCATCACTTTTTAGTTACAAGCTGTGGGAACCTCTTTTGCTCTGGGTTACATCTCTGTATACAATTTACATTCTCCTTGTGATCTGTTGAGACTCTCAAATTTGCAGTGTCAGCAGCTCTGTGCTAACTTAATCTCACCCTTTGGTGAAGTCAAAGGAATGCCCTCCTCCATGAAAAATGGGAGACTATCTCTCACCATAGGGTAGGAGTGTACCCAAAGACATCACTGAGACAGTGTCAGTTCATATCTGGTGCCCACTCATGACAACATGTTTGAGTGCTTGTTTCCCACATTGCTGTTTGCGCTGCGGAGGCACACAGCCCAGAGTGTCCTGCTTGTTTCCCTCACCTGATCCATTTGTATGTGGGCATGCTGTACCAGTTTAACCAAAGCAGCACTTTCTAATATTTTAGTTACATACAGCTTCACATGAAAATGCTCTGTGCTAGCTTAAACCAGGTCTTTGCCACTAGCATGCCTCAGTAACGTATGGAGTCCCAGGAAAGTGTATAAAAAGGAATTGGGGGTAGGCATATCAGTGTCTCTGCTTCTGTAATTAATATCTAAATGCATATATGGTGTTGCTATAAAATAATTAATATCGAGGCAAATTTAATCATTATTACGGACTGTCATATTAATAAGTAGTTATGGAACTGTTACCCATTGCACACTTAGCACCATTTTCTAAAAAGCTCAGCGTAATGAGCTCTGAATTAGTGAAAAAAATGTAGTCAAGTACATCAAAAGCAGAGGTGGCTGCTTTAAAAAAAAAAATTAAAAAAAGGTCTTTCTTGGGTATTGCAGTAAATTTCTTTAAAAATCTAGCCAGGAACACTCTAAAAATCTGACTCTTACTTTAAAGAGGGCTGCATGATCTTATTCTAGTATGGTGAATTTATGTATTTAAGTTAGAACAATAAAGGATATTTGTCTACACTAGGATCCTAAGTGAGACTCTGGTGACTTTGACACATCATTAGTTTATAAAATATATTACTCAGGTCTACATTTTTTAAAATAAAGGTTCATTTTTCACTGTAGTAACAATGGCTGTTTGATATCACTGTTTTTCAACATAGATGTGCTTTATGAGAAAAGAAATATATGCTGGTGGGAGCAGTATTGATTTAATGGAGGAAAGTTGATTAAAGGACAAGCAATGATTCAAAGTGCTGGCAGTAGGTAGACCTGTGGGATCCAGTGGGGAGTTTTATGGGCAAAAATGAATTGCTGAAGAATATTTTGAAATATAATGTGGCTGCTTTAGAGTTGGTGAAATCATAAATAAACTGACAAAATAGAATGGCCTTCTTTAATACTAAGACTGCAAAACTGTAGCAGGCAACATGCAGGAGATGATTGCTTTTAGGCCAGTACTGGAGGGAGGCAGTTGGAAGGTAGTAAGTTATCAGCATCCCTGGTGGCTAAGATGCTGCTTCCCTTGGGCTTGGTCCACAGTCAAAGGGAAATTTCCACTGACTTCAATAGACTGCACATCTGGTCCACTTTTAACAAGCTATTGGGTTTTTAATTCACCATATAGCTCTTAATAACCAGATATCTACTAATAAAGCTCAGAAATTAATTATATTAGGAATTCAACCATGAAATTAGATGCAACCAGCTAAGTCAGAAGTAGAACAACAATTAACAAAATATTGGTAAATGTAAATCACAGAGAATCTTGTAATACCTTTATACACTGCCAAGAGCACAGGATCTTCATTTCTTTTTATTAAATGCCTCTTGTGGTAAACAATTAAACAGCACCAGAAATTCCTTTACTCCAGCTGTCATTCTGATGATATGAATGCTTGGGCAACTGACATCTAATTTCAGTGCCATCCAACTGTAAATAAATTGTGAAGCCTTTGTGCCTGTGCAGTAATATATAGTCATCTCTATGCAGGCACATATGCAGACTGTGAGTCTTGCCCCTTTAAAACTAATATGGTTTCAGCCAGACAAAGAAGAGTGTGGGGAAAAAATAGCTTGCGAGAAATTTGAAATGATTTTTCAGTGTTTCTTTTGGGGGCAGTAATAACAGCTTAGAGTTCTGAGTGAGAATAATAAAGCTGATTCCCAGCATTCAGGCTTTTTGTTTTGCTGCCTTTTTTTTTTTTTCCCCCATTTCACTCAGCTTGAACAAGGAAAACAGATTGGGCAGCTTTGTCATGTACAAATGTGACACTACAGGTACAAGTAAAACTTTTCTTTATTAATTTCTAATGTCCATTCAAGGTTGCAGATTAATTTTGCGTGAAGAATTGTTGAAACTTTCATTGCCTTTGTTCCTTACTCAGCCTTTAATATTCTGTATGTTAGAATTACAGGTTTTGAAACAAATGTTTGATTTCTATCACACATGATTGTTACACAGCTACAACTTTGTAGTCTCTTCTGGTCTCCAATTTTCAAATAGTTGCCTACTTCAGAGATTCTGGTATTTTTGGAATTACCTTCTCCCAGCAGTCTAAAAGTCATATTTAAAAATGCAAATAAATAAAAGTCTAAGTAATGAAAGTCTATTTACATGAGGTGAATTGGTCAAATTCGGATTCTGTGTCCCTATTAGAAATATTTCATGTGCATTTTTTAATATCTGTTATCCTTATATACACTTGGAAACCATGCCTTGGATAGGCTGAGAAAGTGTGATATTCATTGGCATTCATTTCATTAGCAATGTAAATCACTTTAGATGACATATTTTGGCAGGGTCTCTTGAAAAATGCTTCTGATTAACTGAGAAAGAAGCAAGAACTGTAGACTCACTGTAGACTACCAGATTTTTAGGCTGTCATTCACAGAATTCACCTTGACGGGGCTCCCTGGTACAATACATGTGACGAGTTAGGTGCCTACGAATAGGCTTGTGACTGAGCAGGGGGAGGCCTGACCCAGAAAAAAAAATTCAAGGAAAAAAGCTAAAGCTTTCCTCGGAGGAAGCAATGCTGAGCCACATACTACTTTCTAGGCCAAAGAAAAGCATTTTCCTCCAACAGGATTCAGAGCTGAGAACTCCCATCTGGTGCCTAAACAAAGCCAGACCTTCATTTTTGGCTGAAAGATAGGGATTTTTGCCAGATAAGTAAGTAAAGAGTCATCTGGGATATAAAGGACTGCAGCTCAAATACCCACTCTCTAACTGGGCAGTGATATGACAGAGATGTCCTGAGCACCTCCATCACCAGGGTATTGCATGGGGAGATTTTCTTAACACTTCCAATTGAAACTGATCCAGTGTGTTTATCTCACAGCCTGCTGGATAAGGCATTTTCCAAGGAGGTGCAGAGTCTGGATTAAAATTCCTGTTCAAAGCAAGCACAGAGCCTTGACTCCCCCACATCTCAGGTCAGTGGCTGTGCTCAGTGTGTAGGTGAATATGTGTGCAGGGAGCATAGGCCTCCCTTCCTTGTGGGAGGAATAGGTGTGGTGGTCACCCACTTTTTTGGACAGGGCCTTACAACCACGTTGCAGACTTCTCAGGGCTTTAGTGTGAATTAGATGCACAACCCAGCTGTTCGGTCATGGTTCATGTTAGGTGTTGGCTTTCCCATCACCAGGAATTCATTCATGAGGGAAGTACATAGGTGAAGCATAAGAGTCTAGAAACAGTAGGCACCTGTTTAATAGCTAATAGGCTAATGGTTTAATAGCTGATGGGCTAATGGTTTAATAGCAGGGCTGCTGGGAATACTGTCAACTTCTGTGTGTAGGACTTGGGCACCTATATTCCCCTGGGGGATCCAACTGCATCATCTTCAGATACAGCTCAGGTGTCAGAATGAATTTTAACCCATTGCTTTCCTTCTGCATAAATCACTATCAGTTCATTACATTTTATCCCTGTACTTTGTATGGTCTCTGATCAGCCATTGCCCATCTATATGTGCAGCAATATCTCTTAGTGGATGTCATGCTCTTCAATACTGCTTCTTTTTTAGTTTTCCATTTTGTGTGTCCCATTTTCTGTGGCAAAAATGCATTTTAATGTGCTGATGCTGCAAAATACTTGATCCAAAGTGCCTTTTGTCAAAAAACAGGCAACTTTTCTGATTTGAAGGCTTCAATTAAGTGCATTATAGGTAAATTATTACTTCATTAGGCATTCAAAGATGTTGCCCTCCTTGGCTATGTAACATAATATGCTTGAACAGGACCTGCACTCTACATTTTTATTGTCACATAGCTGAGCCAACCGTTGCTGGTTGCTTTTGATTTGGGACAATTTACAGATATTAGTGATGGAAAAGCTATATCCTTACTGTTTCTTTTTTTTTTTTTTCTATTTTTTTACTAGTCCATTATAATTTCCTGCTGATTTATGATTTGCTAGATTTTTACATTGCCCCTTTTTTTATTTATTTATTTTTTGTCCGGTTTTGTGTGTTCTGCATGAACAGGCTTCACATAGAAAGTTTTCCAGGTTTTAATAGCTCTAAATATCCAGTGTTAATGATTGTTTACATTGTGTTATCACATTGTTTACAGTTGATACTCCTGAAATAAAAGCCAACATCTTCTTTAATATGTATGTATTTCAAATTCATATACAGAAAAATAACTTGTCTTCCTTTAGTTGTTATTTTGCTGAATGCTGCTCGGTGAAAGTGTTTCTTTCAATTACACTCATTTAACTAGTGCTCAAAATAAGGCAAAATGCAGGAGAGAAGAGCGAGCATACCTTTCATTTCTTTCCTTGACTGGTTTGGTGGGTTCTTTTCACCATAGTCAAACCTACTTAAAGCACATGTTTCAATCTTATGGCCGCTAATAAGCCATTTAAATTGAAAAAGTTGAATCGGTGAAATGTTTCTTTATAATAGGGAATGCTGCTGTTTGTTACAGTAAAAGCATACCTACAGAGCAGTGCTTCCCGCAAGACATTTCACACAGCAAGATTTCTAGCTGAAACATAGGCAATGCCTATTACTGAATCAGATTTGGAGACTTGCTGCAGATGAGCATCTAAGAGTATGGTGCGTAATGCCTTCATCAGTCTGAAGCATCAGTTCCCAAGCAGTGAGACACACTTCACTAATAATGTGTCCCAAAATAAGGTACAGTTCAGTTAGGCTTATTAGCTTGGGCTTTATAACAATGCTGAAGCAGCTGAAGTTGGAGCGAGGGTGGCCTTGCTTGCTTGAGGCAGCTTTGGGAGTGTGAGGACATGACTGCAATGCTACAGAAGACTGTCCAGCACCCAGAAGCCCTGAATGAATGACCTTCATGTAGGCTGGCATAAACAGCCCTGTGCAGGGAGGCAGAAGCATGCATGCTGCCTTGGCACCCCAGGCTGGCCAGGACCCAGAGTGTGGTGGACGAATGTCAGCTGTACTGACAGGGTGCATGGGCTTGGGCTGGGAAATCTGTGTGTTAGCCAGTAGTGGTCATTTGCATAGTGCAATTAGCAAGTGTATGGCCCTCATGAGTTTGCAGTGCTCAGTTTATCAGCCTCCACTTCCCAGAGTTTCTGGGGACCATAGCCCACAGGCTGGGCTAAGTGTCAGTAACAAGACCCCAAATTCTTTAGGGACAAGCTCTGTTGAAGAAAAAATAGTGATCTAACGCTCTCTGTATTTCTTGCTCCCTTATGCATCCAAGCAGTATCTACATATCTTTCAGGGACATTTTCTAAGTTTAGAGGAAAACTTAGCACTTCTACAATGCTGTCGTGGTTTAAACCCAGCCAGCAACTAAGCACCACGCAGCCGCTCGCTCACTCCCCCCACAATGGGATGGGGAAGAGAATGAGAAGAGTAAAAGGGAGAAAACTCATGGGTTGAGATAAGAACAGTTTAATAGGTAAAGCAAAAGCCACGCACTCAAAAAAAAGCAAGGAATTAATTCACTACTTCCCATGGGCAGGCAGGTGTTCAGCCATCTCCAGGAAAGCAGGGCTCCATCATGCGTAATGGTTACTTGGGAAGACAAACGCCATCACTCCGAATGTCCCCCCTTCCTTCTTCCCCCAGCTTTATTTACTGAGCATGATATCATATAGTATGGAATCACCCTTTGGCCAGTCTGGGTCAGCTGTCCTGGCTATGCCCCCTCCCAGCTTCTTGTGCACCCGGCAGAGCATGGGAAGCTGAAAAGTCCTTGACTAGTGTAAGCCCTACTTAGCAACAACTAAAACATCAGTGTGTTATCAACATTATTCTCATGCTAAATCCAAAACACAGCACTATACCAGCTACTAGGAAGAAAAATCAACTCTATCCCAGCTGAAACCAGGACAGTATCCACCCCTTATTCCATACCATTTACACCATGCTCAGGTCCGACATTATCCAATACATCCTCATTACCCACCACCCCCCTTCCCATCCTTTGATACAATACACAGGTATCATTCCCTTAGTCTATGGACCACCCCTGTGAAATGTCTGTAAAATGTCCATAAACGTCCACAAGTGTCCACAAAATGTCCACTGAGTTCATTTAGTCCATGACTTTGGGCCCCATTTGTGATGGTGGTCAGTCAGGACAGGAGAGGTGGTGTGTTGCATGGAGTTATTGGGCACCAAAGCCAGCTCAGGTCAAGTCGGGTCACTGCTGCATTTGCACTGCTTCTTGTAAGGCTTCTCCTCCATTGGTTCAGGTGGTTCCTGCTATGGTAATTCCCATAACATGCAACTCCTCAGATCATGGGTTACAACAATTTAAAGGTATTTCCATTACAATCTCCACCCCTGGCCCCTTTGGGCCAGGTTATAGGGTTTAACTTTGCAATGAACTCCTCCCCTTGCTCTTAGCCTGGCTAGCAACAAGGGGTTCCTGCTACAGTAATTCCCATAACATGCAACTCAAATCCCAGGTCACAGCAATTTAAAGGTATTATTTCCATTACAATCTCCACCCCGACCCCTTTGGACCAGACCATTGGGTTTAACACTGCAATGGACTCCTCCCCTTGCCCCTGCTCTGGCTTGGACTTATCCACAGACTGCAGTCCCTTAGAGGTTTACCTGCTCCAAGTGGAGTCTTACCTATAAGCCACAGTCTCTCTAGGGGTATACCTGCTGCGGCATAGACTTATCCACAGCCACAGTCACTTAGAGTTGCACCTGTTCCAGCGTGGCCTTCTCCATGGGCCACAATGCCTTCAGAGATATACTTGCTCCAGCATGGCCTTACCCACAGCCACAGTCTCTTCAGAAGTAAACTTGCTCCAACATGGCCTTGCCCATGGCCACATGCTTTGAGCTGCTCCAGCATGACCTCATGCACAGCCTGATGCTTCGAGGTGTACCTTCTCCAGTGTGGCCATCTCCTTGGGTCACAGTCCCTTCAGAGGTATACCTGCTGCGGCACAGACATAACCATGGCCACAGATGCTTCGAGACATACCTGCTTTGGCATGGGCTTATCCACAGCCACAGACGCTTTGGGGTGTCCTGCTCCCGCGTGGACTCATCCACAGGTCACAGTCCCTTTGACTCAAGTTCACACTGGAGTTCCAGCCTGTCCAGTACAGCAGCACAGAAACAGCAGTGATGCCCTGGCCATCTGCCAGCCCAGGCTCATGGCCATTGCTGTTATCAAAATGTTCCCAGGCACAGCAGAGTAAGATGATAAGCGGTACAGCAAGCAGCAAAAGCAAAAAGCAGCCTCTAATGAGCACTAGACTCTAATACACAGTAAAGCAAGCAAGCCCCATGGCAAGCACAGAAGCCTGCCGATTAATAGCTAAACGGCAATAGCAGCTATAAATTCAATATCTAGCACATTCTGATCAAATCTGTTGTTATCTCGAACCCTTCGAGCCCCACATTGGGTGCCAAAAAGGACTGTCGTGGTTTAATCCCAGCCAGCAACTAAGCACCACACAGCCGCTCGCTCACTTCCCCCACAATGGGATGGGGAAGAGAATCGGAAGGGTAAAAGGGAGAAAACTCATGGGTTGAGATAAAGACAGTTTAATGGGTAAAGCAAAAGCCGCGTGCAAGCAAAGCAAAGCAAGGAATTCATTCACTACTTCCCATCGGCAGGCAGGTGTTCAGCCATCCCCAGGAAAGCAGGGCTCAATCTTGCACAACGGTTACTTGGGAAGACAAATGCCATCACTCCAAACATCCCATCCTTCCTTCTTCCCCCACCTTATATACTGAGCATGATGTCATATGGTATGGAATAGCCCTTTGGCCAGTCTGGGTCAGCTGTCCTGGCTGTGCTCCCTCCCAGCTTCTTGTGCACCGGGCAGAGTATGGGAAGCTGAAAAGTCCTTGCCTAGTATGAACACTACTCAGCAACAACCAAAACATCAGTGTGTTATCAACATTATTCTCATCCTAAATCCAAACCACAGCACTATACCAGCTACTAAGAAGAAAATTAACTCTGTCCCAGCTTAAACCAGGAGAAACGCTTAATGGTGTTGATTCTTAAAAACATGTTCTAATTCACATCTATTTTCTACAGCCCTGATTTTGTCTTACATATTTTTCATCCTTCTGGCATAAATGTATATCAACTTTTCAGTCTCGGATATCTGAAGCTATTTTTCTTAAGTTTTTTTTCCACCATTTTGATAGAAGAATTTGTTCAGTAAGAGAAAGAACATATTGTCATATATATACACAAGTCATTTGAATAAAATGACACATTCTTACTGATAGCATTTATGACTCATTTTATCCAGTTCTTCCTGATGTTTTATAAAATGGTCTTCTATTCATTACATGTCCACAGAAAATGGGCATGTACTCTTTCTAATGTGTATACATAAAGCTTTGCAGGATTTTCTTGCAATGTCTATTTTCTCATCTTATAAAATCTTCCATTGTTATATCAGAGAAAAAACAAACCAGATTTAGATGGCAAGTATTTACTAGAAAATAAAAGTAGCCAAAAAAGTGACTTTTTTTTTTTTAGATAAAATTTCCTTTTAATTTCCTTGATCTTTCCTTGATTCATTTTCCAGAATTTTTCCTGATTTTCTGCCAGTGGAACTGATGTGGCCAAGGGTAGCTTACATAACTTTAGCTCTCTAACTGTTGGTGTCTGTTCTAAGTCCTTGAAGAACTTAATGAACAGACCGCTGTAGGTCCTAACACAATTTTTAAGTTGACTGAAGAAGTGATGACCACATGAAAAATCAAGGAGCTACACTTATGCATTTACTTTCCTCAGATATAATCTTAGAAATATAACTCCTTTGTTTACACAATTTTGAATTGAGAATTGTGTCTACCTGAAGCAGGACAGATTCCAAATACTTCTAATTGAGGGAGTTGTCATGGGAATATACAAAAAAAATCGTAATCCTTATTTTCTTATGCAGGAACACTCATGTCATTAAACTGTTCACAATTAATGACAACATGATTAATTGGAATGGTGAAAGGCAGAAAAGCAAATGTCACTCCTACCTTCAAACAGGGCAAGAAGGCGGATCCAGGGAACTACTCGCCCCTCAGCTTCACCTCAATTCCTGGGAAGGTAGTGGAGCAACTAATCCTGGAAACCATTTCCAGGCACATGAAGGACAATAAAGGTATCGGGAGTAATCAACATGGATTCATAAAGGGGAAGTCATGCTTGACCAACCTGAATATCTTCTATAATGACTTTGTAGATATGGGGAGAGCAGTGGATATTGTCTACCTGGACTCCCAGAGTGCCATCACAGGATGAACACATACATTTTCACAGTGTTTTATAACATCAAACTTTTAACAGTAGTTTCAACTACATTTATAAAACCAAGTTACAGTTCATTAGATTCAGATGAAAAGTAAGAATAGAATTTGGTTGTCTTTTCAATAGGAAAAAGACCCTTAGCTTTTAAATTACATTGCTGAACACGTGATGGTTCATATACAGTCCTAAAGAAACAAAGGGATTAGTAGTTTTCAGAAAAGTTCCAAGTCAAGAAAATACCACAAATTATTTTTGAACTTTATTTCAGTATATTCACTAGGATTTTAATTATCCACTATTGGTTATGATGTCAGTAAAAATTGTATCTCTGTCCTAGCCAACAAGAGGCCCAAGATAAAATTGCACCTTAAGTAGGATCTAAGTGAAGTTAAAACATAATTTTAGCATAAAAAGTGAAAGGACTGAGAATGATCTGAAAAGTTCCTCTTTCCTTACCTGGATTAATGAAGAATTATGGTAGAGACAATGTGCGGTATTAGATGTAGTCAACTCCTTCTTCTAAGAAAAATGAGGAAAGGCCAGGAAATGGGGAAACTATGCCTCCGCTCAAGCTTTTGTGAGTCTTTGCCATTAATAGGTTTGGTTTTTTTTTCCTCAGGAGTGTTCTTTACTAAACATGAACTATGTGTTTCACAGGTTCTGCGTTTTTTGTGTATTATTTGTATATAACATATTTAGGCTACTGCAATCTATCATACACTGACAGAAATGGCATAAGATGATAGGTTTTCTTCAATGTGCTAAGTAGTTTTTCTTTTGTTCATGAACAAATTCCTTGTCTGTCAACCAAGCTACAGTAAAATCATATGCAAAGTAGTTAACAGAATAGAAAGGTTTTATTTTTTCTGCAGGAGTCTTCTCCCTGTTGAAATGTCTGCTCCTGTTTAGGAATATACATAATAAAGAGAAAGCTCTTGTCTTAGTAAAATCTGAAAATAGAATTTGGTTTTAGTGATTAAATGGTTTTAATGATATAAATAATATTTTACCTATGTCTGTTTACCTAGTGTTGAATCCAGTTAACAGATTCCAAAACTTATAAGCATTGAAAAAACATATTTTTATACTTTAATTATGCAATATTTCATTTCCTATATGTGTCCCAATATTTCTAAATATTTCCAAGTTCTCTGTTTCCAAAGATACATCTTTTGATCTTGACATTCTTGACTTCCAGTTGCATCTTCAATTCTTTGAGTGTAATTTACCCCTGTACCTGTTCAGGCAAGGTAAGTTTTAGCATTTGTGCATATCCCTTGATTTAATAGCACAGAACTGGACAAACTGCTCATTGCAGTAGAATCTGTATTTTCTATATTGTTTAGTGTGCTGTCGCTGCAGAGCACAGACATCTTGTTGTGCAGGGCAATGCAGACTGAAACCGATGTCTACAGCACTGCACAGTGGGTGTGGTATGCCAGTGCCCAGGACCTGCTGTCTCCAGGCACGCACAAATCTTGAAGAAAACACAATACAGGGCAACTCCTGAGCACATTGGTACAGGAGGGATTTTACATGGAGGCATGACCGATGTATGCACACAAATCTTGCTCACTAGGTAAATCAACATGGGGCAGGCTAATGGGATCGTGAGTTTTTCCCTGTTTGTCTACTGTTTACTAGATTTGTGTGTTTCCCCCTATTTGCTCTATTAGTCTGCTTCTTACTGTGAAGCTAATCTTTACCTCCAGACATGCCGTGGGGAGAGGTGAGCAGCCTGACGAACCCCTGCTCAGGAATGTGTTTACAACTGTTCAGCAGTGGTGGAAGCCATTTGGTGACACTGTTATTCTAAGTCCTAATGACCTCCTCTCCCCTCTGCTGTTTTTATTACATCTCTCCCTTCCAACGGCTTCAAGAAGCTTTAAGAATTTAGCATATAAGAGAATCAGGATGAACCCGAGCCAAGCGTGTGTGTGGGGGAGAGGAGAGGCGGGGAATGGAAAGTTACTCCAAGGGCTGCTATAACCAGTAAAGATTCCTTCAATTTGTTCTCATTCTTACAAAGACAAGTTTTTTTAATGACCAGGGAGTTTGTAGGAGAATGATGCCTAAAAGGCTACATCAAAAATCTGTTCTTTGTCTTTTCGGTTCAGCGTTGCTAAATACATTTTAAATAGACAGACTTAAAAACTGTCTATGGTGAAAGACAGAAACAGCTCAGCTGATCTTCAGCTTCACTGAATAGATTCCTGTGACAATTGATTTAGCCACATTCAAGTTTTTCTGCTTAAAATAGGACACAAATGTAATAAGTTAATAACTAGATGTCCTTATCCAGGAAGCACTCAGAAATATGAACAATTTCAGTGCAAGTACTTAAAAAGATTGGGGCTAAAGCCACAATTTTTACATAGCAGATGATCTGGCTCAAGAAAGATGAGCTAAAATAGTAACAGTATTGAGGACTAGGTCTGGCTTAGTAATTATTTCTGTCTTTCTACAAGAATTTACAAGGCATGTATCCTCCCCCATCCCCTACAGTGATGGGAATTAATAAAAAAGCTCCAGAGACCATGTGGCAGCTTTCACAATACAATCCAACCCTCAAATCAGCCACCCAAATAGTCTTTTCCTGAGCATCTGTTTCATCCATAAGATTAGCAAAATAGTTAAATATGTTTGAACAAATGATTCCATGGAATTTTATTAAAACAACTCCAATTATATATATCTTAAAGAGATTTTGAGCCTTTGCATTTTTCAGCCCTGCAGCCTGGGAAGTATTGAAAATGTTTGTATACTTAAAAAAGAAATTACTGATGATAAAAAAAGTTATAGGGTAGTTAACAATTTTTTATCCAACTTTTGCATGCACCTGCCTTTGATATTGTACTAGGAGTCAGCAGAAAAAAACCTGCAATGCTGCAAATATATTTTAGCATGTAGAATGACACATCTGGGACAGTGCACATCAGTGTAAAGTATCAAATGCTGTGAGACTCCCAAACAGCAGTACTTGCAAAACTAGAAATAGACATAGGCTACGATCATCAAACAGCAAAATTCTCCTAAAATAGTTACACAGGTAGGGAAACATTATTTTTTTGCTCACTGGGCATTTATTAATTAGTTTATTATGCTTTTTAAAGTACATCCATTAACCTTTCACTAGCATTTCCAGGAATGAGTTGTGGTTTTTGTCTCTAAACTAAAGATTGTACTTATTAGGAAAAAAAAATAATCAAAATATGGGGTTTTTCTTTTGCAATTTGTAAGTCTAAATCATTCCTCTTAAATCTTACTGAGTGCTTTGGCCTTGTATGTATGACCCTGTGCTGGTCACACATACATCCTAGAGGGAATACTCAGTTATTAGATGGTGCAACATGGCACTGAAAAACAGCAAGCCTTCTTACTAGAAGGCTATGTATTTAATCCATGCATAATCCATCTAGCATTAGCACTATTTCTAATTAATTGAAATTAAATGCACAGATGTAAGAAAAGATTCATGATGCTTAAACACATGGTAACACAAATACGTTCATAGACTGAGAAAAGCATACAGATTAATGAATGCCTTCAGTTTTAGAAGGTTGTGGTAGACTGTGCCCTCCTCCTCTGTGAATGTCCAAACTAGCAAGGAGGCAGAATGGGTGTGTTTTCACTTCCCTGAATTTGAAGTGCCATGCAGGGAATACGAGTCCCTTGGCTGGTGCAGCATTCTGCTTTGAAGTAAATCCCCATTAAACACAGAGACAAGAGATGACCAGCTGTACAATCCCTTTTCTTGGAGAGTGCTCATTGTAACCATTGGGACTACAGCAGCAGTAACAGCAGCAAGTTTGTTCATCCTGCAGTCATTTCAGAGGACTAAAAGAAGAATCATATATTTGTGCCTCCCCTTATTTTCTGGTAGCTACACTGGGACCATTTTGCCCTCCGAGTGGAGAACCTGCATGCTTGACCCTCATCCAATTTCCAGAACTCTTTTCAGTAGGCTGTTAATACCATATCATCATATACAAGCAAAGACACCCAGCACTCAAAACTCATAAATCATAAAAAATGCCTGGCTTGAAATAAGAGACGGTATAATTATGAGGTTTACAATAGTAAATAACTCCTCTGCCCAGAATCCACGAGCAGTTCTGCAAATTCTCATGAAGGATTAGTTGTGCTGCAATGTGCTTGAGGTTGCTGGTATTTCAACAGTGTCCTGTTCCACCTGGTCTGAGACTTACTAGCCTACCTGCTTGTGGAAGATATTTCCTTGAGCTGCACTAGATGATGGATTAATCAGTTCGCTTGGTTAACCTCCCCAATGAAAATTTTACAAAAGCATATAAGCGCCACAAGAAATCCCTTGTAGAGAAGTTCAGCTAATACCTCGTCCTTGCAAAGGGGCATAAGCATTGAAGTGGACAGGTTGAATTGAATGAACTATGTTACTCTTGCTGACTTGGACTACCAACATGTAGTACATGTAATGGCTCATCCCCAGGTTATGTCTAGACCAGGAAACAGATTATCCATTAAAGTAGGCTAGCTCACACACTTCAAGGATTTTATACTGAGTGTGTTTAAGACAACTTATGTAGCTTTTATAATAAGCTACATTCAGAGAGATTCCTCTCTTGTTGAATACTATCTGCCTTGCCTGTAGTGCCTTGTTCCCAATTTCATTCTCTCTTACTCGGCTAGAACTTAATTGGTACAGTTGCACTATGGTCCTGCATTGAGGCAAACCTACCAGCAAGCTTATAAAGTGATAAATGGTTATAAGCAATTAGGTTATGCTACTGGCATTCTTCCAAATACATTTGTAGTTACTGTAGGCAGAAAAGCCAAATTTATTACATTTCGTTTGAACAGAAGTCATCATTGCAACATTGGTCTTATGTATTTGGGAAGTCTTTTAAGCTCTTTAAATGCTAAATGGAGTTTCAGTGAGCTGGAACTACATGCTAAATCTTATTACAATTTAGTATTGCTTCTAGCTTTTACATATCTAGCAGGATCAAAAGTACATACTGAAAGTGAACACAACTGTTTCTTTAAATTATTTTCCAAATGAAACTTTCATTTCCATTTTACACACCTAAAGCAGAAATATTCTTGCAAACAGTCCACACCATTTGTACTGAGCATGGATATTATGTACTGTAGCATGAATGCTGCACTTCATGCAAAGTTCTCCTCAGTACGTGAGTTGCAGCTCCAGGGTAGTACAGAGAACACAGACTGCAGATTTCTAACTGGCCAAAGAGGGTGACCAGTTGTCAAAGAGAGTGTGAAATAAATTGCTTCTTCCCCTGGAATCAATGAGTCTTCAAGCCACTCTTCATTTTTTGGTCTGCTGAGGACACTGAATTACAAAAACACTGACTGTAGTGATATTGTCTGCTTCTGAAGATATCTGCTCATACTTCCATGCTAGTGCCTTTGTAAGAACTTTCAGTAGGATAATGTCTCTTTGATTTTGCTTCTGGAGAGAGTAGCACAAAGTCTTTTTTGAGCAATTGTACTGAAATTTGTAATGCTGTGGATTCAAGATCTATGTTAAATTTTGCCTTTGTCATTTTAATTATTTCATTTTTTGATTTATTTGGAGATATTTAGCCACAATTGATCTTTGAGTTAAATAGAGAAGCTGAGCTTCAGATGCAGCTTATTTCACCGCATCTTATTAATGAATTTATTTAATTTACCAGTTCCTTCTCCCTTTTGCTAACATCTCTAAAACATACCTGAGCAAAGGTGGCATCTGTTTTCTACTGAGTGCTCATTCTTTCCAGGGGAACTAGAGATGAAAAATATACATGAGAGAAACATTTTAATTGGGTTTATATAAAGAAAAAGATCACTCCGTTTAGTTTCTAGCATTTTCTCCAGTTTCTTAGTGCACAGTAGTAGTCAAAAAAGTGTGTGCAAAATGCTGCCATCGTGTGGCTTTGTCTAGTAAGTTTCATGCATCTTTTCTCTCCCTCTCTCTCCCACCTCAAACTCATTTTTTGGAGCAGTAGGTCCCAACGTGAGTGAGCATTGTTACGAGTTAGGTCAGTAATCTCATCACCTTCTTGAAAGATGTGACAGTCATTGCACACTAAATAAGGAAATAAATTGCCCTATATCTAGCCACTGAAGAAACTATGAATATGCAGACTTCAAAAACTAGACTATGCAAACACGGGCAGTGCCTAAGCCTTCCTTCTAAGCTCAAGAGCTCTGATTAAAAAAAAATTAATGCAAAGAGTAAGGGATTGATTTGCTCACAGCTCTAGGTCTGGTTGCCCAGAGGGAAAAGTGGCAAATCACCACAGAAAAAGAAAGAATTACAAAAGGCAACCAAGAAAATGCAAAGCAAAGGATTAAAAACATGGCTCTGAGAGAAAGAATAGAGGTAGAGCTTTTGTCTGAGTGCTAGCTGGAAGGCCTTTTGGATCATTTGGCAAAGCAGTGGCTTCCCACTGCATAATCCCTGCCATTTTCTAAGATCCATAGGGCTGGGAAAACAGCATGGGACAAAGCTACAGGTGTCTTGGTCCGGTCCCCTACTCCAAGTCAAGATCAGCTATTCCTAAAGCAATCCTCGCAGAGGTTTATTTTAACTGGGCCTTAAAAAACATCCAGAGATAGTGTTTCCCCAGCCTCTCTCTGCCAAGCAGTCGGTTTCCAGTGCTACAGTACCTAAATCTCCCTGCTCTTTTGTAATTTCCAACCTAAACTTCCCGTGGTATAATTTAAAACTACTGCCTCTTGTCCTGTTCTCAAGGGATATAGAATATTTATTCCCTTAGTTTCATTCTCACCTTTGTTTGATCATTTCTTCTCTTCCAAAACTACTCCAGCATCTTTAGTCTTTTCTTGTAGGTCATGTTGTTTAAACTCTTTCACTCTCCTTTTGCAGAATTATGGTCCTTTTGCAGGCAGGGCATTGAGTATAGTCAGTGTAAATAGACAGTTTTGTGTTAATATCTGATGTCCACATCAATATTTACTCCTAACATACCTGCGAGACCAAATATTGCTACTCTATTTTCCCTTAGCCAACATTTTCTAGAAGGTATAGTTTGTGGCAAATTTAGTATCCTTCACAACAGATGCGGAAATGTAGATACAAAAGACTGAGTACACATTCATGGCTCAAAGGACCTTCTAATCTCCAATGAAAGTCAATGTGCAGATCAGATTATAGTTTTTCACTCTGTCCTGGTTTCAGCTGGGATAGAGTTAATTTTCGTCTTGGTAGCCGGTATGGGGCTGTGTTTTGGGTTTAGGATGAGAACAATGTCGATGATACACTGATGCTTTGGTTCTTGCTAAGTAGTGCTAAGCTGTCTCTAAATAGGTGCTAAGTGGCGCTCACACTGGTCAAGGACTTTTCAGCTTCCCCTGCTCTGCCGGGTGCACAAGAAGCTGGGAGGGGGCACAGCCAGGGGGAGTGCTGACCCAGACTGGCCCAAGGGCTATTCCATACCATATGACGTCATGCTCAGTATATAAACTGGGGGAAGAAGAAGGAAGGGGGGACATTGGGCATGATGGCGTTTGTCTTCCCAAGTAACCGTTACGCGTGATGGAGCCCTGCTTTCCTGGGGATGGCTGAACACCTGCCTGCTGATGGGAAGTAGTGAATGAATTCCTTGTTCTGTTTTGTTTGCGTGCACGGTTTTTGCTTTGCCTATTTAACTGTTCTAATTTATTTTACTTCAATTATTAAACTGTTCTTATCTCAATCCACGAGTTTTCTCCCTTTTACCCTTCTGATTCTCTCCCCCATCCCACTGGGGGGGAGTGAGCGAGCGGCTGCGTGGTGCTTAGTTGCTGGCTGGGGTTAAACCACGACAGTCCTTTTTGGCGCCCAACGTGGGGCTCGAAGGGTTCGAGATAACAACAGATTTAATTGGAATGCGCTAGATCGAATTTATAGCTGTTAGTGTTGTTTAGCTGTTAATCGGCAGGCTTCTGTGCTTGCCATGGGGCTTGCTTGCCTTACTGTATGTTAGAGTCATCTTACTGTGTTGTGCCTGGGAACATTTTGATAACAGCAATGGCCACGTACCCGGGCTGGCAGATGGCCAGGGCATCGCTGTTTTTCTGTGCTGCTGTACTGGACAGGCTGGAACTCCAGTGTGAACTCGAGTCGAAGGGACTGTGACCTGTGGACGAGTTCCTGCGGGAGCACGACACCCCAAAGCGTCTGTGGACGTGGATAATCCCATGTCAGAGCAGCCCATGGAACTTAAGAGTGGAGCAGAGATCCACCTGCAGCCCATGGAGGACCCCATGCTGGAGCAGGTGGATGCCCGAAGGAGGCTGTGACCCCATGGGAAGCCTGTGCTGGAGCAGGCTCCTGGAAGGACCTGTGGACCCGTGGAGAGAAGAGCCCACGCTGGAGCAGGTTTGCTGGCAGGACTTGTGACCCCACGGGGGACCCACGCTGGAGCAGTTCATGAAGAACTGCAGCCCGTGGGAAGGACTCACATTAGAGAAGTTCATGGACTGTGCTGTCGGAGGGACCCCACGCCGGAGCAGGGGCAAGGGGAGGACTCCATTGCAGTGTTAAACCCTATGACCTGGCCCAAAGGGGCCAGGGGTGGAGATTGTAATGGAAATACCTTTAAATTGTTGTGACCCGGGATTTGAGTTGCATGTTATGGGAATTACTATAGCAGGAACCCCTTGTTGCTAGCCAGGCTAGGAGTAAGGGGAGGAGTTCATTGCAATGTTAAACCTGGCCCAAAGGAGCCAGGGGTGGAGATTGTGATGTAAATACCTTTAAATTGTTGTAACCCATGATCTGAGTTGCATGTTATAGGAATTGCCATAGCAGGAACCACCTGAACCAATGGAGGAGAAGCCTTACAAGAAGCAGTGCAAGTGCAGCAGTGACCTGACCTGAGCTGGCTTTGGTGCCCAATAACTCCACGCAACACACCACCTCACCACCTCCCCTGTCCTGAGTGACCACTACCACAGATGGAGCCCAAAGTCATGGACTAAAGGCGCTCAATGGACATTTTGGGGACAACAGGGGTGGTGGTTAAAGAGGATGTCTTGGATAATGTGGGACCTGAGCATGATGTAAATGGTATGGAATAAGGGGTGGATACTGTCCTGGTTTCAGCTGGGATAGAGTTAATTTTCGTCTTGGTAGCCGGTATGGGGCTGTGTTTTGGGTTTAGGATGAGAACAATGTCGATGATACACTGATGCTTTGGTTCCTGCTAAGTAGTGCTAAGCTGTCTCTAAATAGGTGCTAAGTGGCGCTCACACTGGTCAAGGACTTTTCAGCTTCCCCTGCTCTGCCGGGTGCACAAGAAGCTGGGAGGGGGCACAGCCAGGGGGAGGGCTGACCCAGACTGGCCAAAGGGCTATTCCATACCATATGACATCATGCTCAGTATATAAGCTGGGGGAAGAAGAAGGAAGGGGGGGACATTGGGCATGATGGTGTTTGTCTTCCCAAGTAACCGTTACGCGTGATGGAGCCCTGCTTTCCTGGGGATGGCTGAACACCTGCCTGCCGATGGGAAGTAGTGAATGAATTCCTTGTTCTGTTTTGTTTGCGTGCACGGTTTTTGCTTTGCCTATTTAACTGTTCTAATTTATTTTACTTCAATTATTAAACTGTTCTTATCTCAACCCACGAGTTTTCTCCCTTTTACCCTTCTGATTCTCTCCCCCATCCCACTGGGGGGGAGTGAGCGAGCGGCTGCGTGGTGCTTAGTTGCTGGCTGGGGTTAAACCACGACACACTCATACTGGGAGAGCTGGAGGAACTGAAAAATAGCAATAATGTATTGAATTTTCAGTCCAGTTATACAATAGATAACCTATTATATAGTTCAGAGAAATTTTTATATCACTTAATCCTTTAGCTGTTTTTTAATTTTTATAAAAGCTCAACCTTTGTTTTTTTCATCTGACTCAGTGTAAGACTCCCTTGTGATTGTCAGTGGGTTGATACTGGGGAAACCTTGATTAGAAAAAGAAAGAAAAAAAAATAAGGTCCTCTTCTATATTTTCCTCAAAATCTTAAGCATAATCAAGAATGTGTTGCTTTATCTTATCCATTTCATAGGTATATATGCATGAAAATATTACTATAAAGTAAGATGTGGTGTGAGTTTTTAATCAGCTATTCCACATTACTGGGCTATGTCCAGTTTCTTCCCTCTGTCAAATGTGAGATCTCCTCCTACTCGATAGATGAGAACTAGGGTACTTAGTGAAGCTGCATGTGCATGTATGCTTACCAGGTGCTGCATGGATTTAATGCTGTACCTTTGCCAGTAATTTATAATTCTGTATTGAATTTGCATTCAGCACTTCGTTCATCATCCTTTCGAGTAAATGTATGTACCCCATTGGGTATTGGTCTTGACCTTGAGTGCACTGCAGTTATACATCTTTTTTCTCGTGACTCTCTCAAACCAGCCTGGATGATAGCCAAACAGTTTTAAAACTATATACATGTTTTCCTTTAGAGCCTTACATGTAATCTCTGATTAAACTTTTCAGTTTTCTATTTAGATTCTTTATTTTTCAATATGAACTCTTCTTCTTAAAGTAAACTAAAATGCCATTGTTCATTTGTTTGTTTTTTTCCATATGGGTAATTCAGAGTGTCAGGATATTTTGTTCCAGAAGTTTTCAACTAAAAACTTAATCTGGGATTTTTTTTGGCACAGACAACCTTTTCCAAGGCAGTTTCAAGCCCTCAGGTAATATGGGCAGAGCCAGTTTCCACATATTATTCCTTTGCAAATACTGCAAAAAAAGGAGGCCATTTCCTTTGCTTCTACATTACCCTGCTGGATGTCTTATACATTACAAAAGTGGAAATAAAATTAGAAGAAAAAAGCAATTAAAGCAAACTGAACTCTAGCTCAGCAAAGGCTTAATACCAAAGTAGAAAGTACATGCAAATAACCTAAAGTAAAAATTACTGCTGCCTTAAATGCACCAAAGAGAGTTTATTTTTATGCCTGCAAACTTGAGTTGCTGTGTGCATACCAGCTTTAGGGTTATCTGAGATCAAAGTAGCACGTGATTTAAGGAGACTTCACTGTCTTTGCCTCAAACCTAGGTTTTCATAAAATAACACATAGAACAAGGAAGAAGACTACCCCTTGGTAAGGATTTCAGGACTGGAAAATGTGCATTAAGTATTTGACTGGGATATTATGAAGGACCTTTTAAATTAAGAACAGGCTATTGCTTGTTTTATTCATACGATGACAATATTCAGGAAGATTCAGTTGGTTTCTTCCCAGATAACACACAAATGCTCTGATCAGTCCAACTGATATCTTAAAAATATCTTGAGCTACCATTTATAAAATAGTTCTTATATAAGGACCAGGCACCTTTCTACTTTTTTTTTTTGCATCTTGTTACTACAAACAAGTTAAGTTTATGTCACTATAACTGAGGATTTTAGGAAAAGTTTTGTTCTTTGTGATGAGTCCCTAATTTAGACAGAGCACTGAAGTAGATTTGCCTACAATTTTACCTTTAACTGAGCACATTGAAACCACCAATTGCTCTCAGTCTCTTGAAGTCAGACTTTCCTAGTATATATAGTTATACTAGAAAAAAGGTCACTTTTTAAAATGGAGAAAGCTGAGTCTTCCTGGTGAAAAGCTTTATATCAAAAGTTTCAAAACAAATCTCCTCTGCCTGCTGTCTGTTCTTTTTCCCTTGATCTCACCCCAGTACCTTTCCCTGGTTTCCTTGATTGCCTGAAACTCTTCACAGTTCCCTTTGGATCACTAAGGAAAGGTGGTTTTTGGGGTGGTTTTGGTTTTTCTCTTCCCTTCCTCTCCTGAGCTTGCAGGCATACCTGTTCCTGCAGCTCAGGCAGGCTCAAGGTGGACTCAGCTCTTCCCAGCACCAAACTCCTTCCCACTGGTTCCTGCCCAGCATGCAGCCCTTGGGAGCAGCTGAATAGGCAGCTTTGTGCCCCCCTAATAACTAATAAAACAGATGTGATACATTATGTTGGTTTTATTTTATTTTTTTTCCAGGCAGTTTCACTTCTATTCCCATTTATGTGGCTTCTCATACTACAGAACAAAAGGTGAGAAAGAAGCTTCTCCTTAAAGGAGAATCAATAAGTATTTGCAGTGTCCACTTTGCGATTCAACACCCTTCTAGTTTAAAGAGAAACATAAATTAAAATCGGAAAAGTCTTTTTAAAGGGTCATTTGCTTGTCATAGGAAATGATAAAGTGTAGGAAATGTTTCAGGTTTCATATAAAAGAGCACATCAAATATCAAGTATGGAATTAGAAATCAGAAGACAATCTCAACACTGGAAATTTTTATGTCCTATTCTTACCAGATCAAGTAATCATTCATTCCAGTGTAATTCAAAGAAATATATTTAATAATCTGCCAGAATTTCATACCAGTTTATCTTACTTGATGTAGTTTACTTCATGCCAATTAAAAATGGAATTCCTGATGACCTTGATAATCTTTAATTTAACAGAACTAAGAAATCTCTCTTAATCAAGAAAAATAAGCATCTCTAGAGACTCACTAAAATAAGTGCCTAAAATAGATAGGATGAATCACTGCTTGGACGTAACTTTTTCTCTGTTGATGAGGAAAGGAGCTTAAACCAATTGCATGGGTTTAGACATCTTCAGACATTTCACATTAGTTGAGATGAATCCTATCCTATATGTTCCCATCAAACAAAGATACACTTTTGGGTTTGATTTTTCTGTGTGGAATGTTAATGTCCTTCTTTGTTACCGGAAAGCGGCAAAATAATTCACTCTCTAAAACTTAATTTTGGAGTTTTAGAAAGCAGGCATTCTTTATTGTGGCGCCAGGCAGCACTGGGGATAATTCCACCATAAGTGTTCCAAAGGCTTGATAGACTTTCAGTAATTATATACTGTGAAAATATACATATTCATAGGATTTCCGAGAATTCGTCTACATAAACATGAAATTTCCTGGAACTTATTAACATATGTAAATGTCCGATCCACATGCGCAGTCATCTTCTGTGGTGGTCTTCAGGTGGTCCTTGGGAGTCTTTAGATGAAGGCTCGTAGTCTTCTTCACTGTGTTCGCTGACTGACCTTTACTTCTGTGCAAACTCAGTTCTGGGATCACGTAGACGTTGTCCTTCAAGGTCGGTTTGTTCTGGTCTAATGGTCATCTTGCAACTTTCTTATCCTCATGGTTCCACATATTTGCTCTCCCAAGGCCTAGCTGTCTAAAGAGGAGTATTCAGGAGCTTCTTATCTTACAAGTGTCTTAACTATTCACAAAGATTTGCTTTTGTTTGGTAAAGGGGAGTATTCAGGAGCTTCTATCTATATTCGCAGGTATCATCTTAATATAAGGATGTCTGAGGTGGAGAGCTGAAAGTCCACACCAGAGCTGACGTTAATACAGTGTAAACACAAAGCAAATTTATTTTTTGTTTGCAGAACCATGTTTTTCAGACTGAAACAAAACAGTGTGAAAGTGTGAAACAAAGGAGAGAAAGCACAAGCAGACATACTACATTAATGCATTTCCTCTCCAGCTTGCCATGATTCATTTTATGTATGATGTCTTCTGTGAGTTGAAGGAGACATCCGAAAAAGCCAAATAAACAAATAAAAACACCTTTGAACAAAATACGAGAGAATCCCAGAGACAACAATATGGTGCCACAGGACACAGTACAAGAGACTTGAAGTTTGTGGCTTCAAGTTTTGAGCAGGAAAATATTCTGGGATTCCGGGATCAAATCTTATCCTGTCTATTTTGGTTGCTGGGATTTTTTTTATCAAGTATTCAGAGTTCAGCCCAGTGTGCTTGCTATTGATCTTAGAAAAATCTGGCCAATTAGACAGAATCTTTGTGGAAGCATATTTTAATACATTTTCAACATTAGCATCCATGCCCCTCATCAGGAAGGCAGATATAAGAATCACCAGCAGCAAGGGTAGATCAAGGTCAGCATTTATAACTTCTGTAATGAATTCTGGACCTTGTACCCAGAAATCTTTAACCAACAGGCAATCATAAATTAAGGGAGTTAAAACTTGAGCATAACTTATGTCTGACAAAAAGACTCTTTATAACTTGATTCATCTTTAGGGAACAGTTACATAACAGCAGACTAAGATGTTAAAAGGAAGTTTTCCCAGACCAATTTTTCTATAGTCCAGCAATCTGATAGCTGTGATTCCAATCATCAGTCTAACATTTGTCCTGGTTTCAGCTGGGATAGAGTTAATTTTCTTCTTAGTAGCTGGTATAGTGCTGTGTTTTGGATTTAGCATGAGAATAATGTCTATAACACACTGATGTTTCCGTTCTTGCTAAGTTGTTGCTAAGTAGTTGCTAAGTAGTGCTTACACTGGTCAAGGACTTTCCAGCTTCCCATGCTCTGCCGGGTGCACAGGGGGGCTGGGAGGGAGCACAGCCAGGGGGGGCTGACCCAAACTGGCCAAAGGGCTATTCCATACCATATCACGTCATGCTCAGTAAATAAAGCTGGGGGAAGAAGAAGGAAGGGGGGGACATTGGGCATGATGGCGTTTGTCTTCCCAAGTAACCGTTACGCGTGATGGAGCCCTGCTTTCCTGGGGATGGCTGAACACCTGCCTGCCGATGGGAAGTAGTGAATGAATTCCTTGCTTTGCTTTGTTTCCGTGCGCAGCTTTTGCTTTACCTATTAAACTGTGAAAGGGTTAAAGCCAAGATAGACAAAGCCACTGCATCAAAATGCCTCCTGAAAGAATTAAAGCCTAGGGGCAAGGAGGACATTTTAAATATCTTAGTCACTTAACTAAACAAAAGAAAGGCCTTTGTGATTTAGAGAGCAGTTAGAATGGTTGTAAGATAAGGGGGCTCCGGGATAATCCCATCTCAGACAACTGGGCCTTGGGAGAACAAATGCATGGAAGATAGGAAGTCACAACAGAATGACCACAGCCTTGAAGGACACCGTTTACGTGATCCTAGGACTGAGTTTGTGCAGAAGCAAAGGTCAATCAGCGAACACAGTGAAGAAGACTAGGAGCCTTCATCTGAAGACCCCCAAAGACCACTTGAAGACCACCACGGGAGACGACTGCGCATGTGGATCGGACATTTGCATATGTTAATAAGTTCTAGGGAATCTCATGTTTATGTAAATGAATTCCCAGAAATCCTGTGAATATGTAGGACTTTATAGTATATAATCTCTGAAAGTCTACCAAATCGGTGGAGCACTTATGGTGGAGAATCCCCAGTGCTGCCCAGCGCTGCAATAAAGAGTACCTGCTTAATAGTCACTTCGTTGCTATTGAGTTTCATTTCAGGGACTCTCTGAATGCTCCGTTTCTCCCTTGGGGAGATTCGGACTGTGAGGAGAAGCATCCGTGAATTTTTGTATCAGTTTTGGCACCCCAGATGGGACCCTCTCTGTTCGGCTGCAGGACCCGTTGAGAACGGGATTCCCTAGGGTACCCCCGGAAAATTTCTGGAGGGACTCCTTGCCTCAATCGGATCGCTGCGGGAGCAGACAAGGACCATCTTCGGAAAAAGGTATTCTTTCTTAAGTTTGTTTTGGGACTAGTCATTTGTCGGAAACCCCTGTAAGCCGTGAGTGGTTCATGCTGGGTGGAGTATACCGGGCTGCTAGCGCCTTAAAGTTATACACTTGGGAGCACTTTGGTGCTCATTTGGTGGTTATTTGGAACTCTTGCATTTAGATATATTGGATCTTGGCTTTGCAACTCGGTTATTTGATTTTGGGATTGTGTTTGGCATGTTATAAGGACCAGTAGTTGCTCTGTGTTTGCTTTTAGGATTTTTGTTCATTGTATTGGTATGTGAGCGTTTTTGTTGTCAAAAGTGTCTGTACTGTCCTGTGCGTGTGTGAATGAGACGTACTCTTAGTACGAAGTGAGTGCGGAGTCCTGATCCGCGGTTTCGTTGTCCCGCGAGGGAAACGGCCGGAGACGGACGAAGCGAAAGAAAAAGGTCGTATGGATGTAAAACAGTAATTCTGTAACCCTCTAAGTGGTAAAGTGTGGACCGTGGAACTAACTGTTAAGATACTGTGGGAATACAGGAGAGAACTGGGACCAATAAAATGGGAGGGCCACAACAAAGTAAAGAGATACCAAAGAAAACTCCATTAGGTTGCATTTTATATCACTGGAAGGACACATGGGGTCCTCCTGGAGGAAATGTGAATGAGAAAACTCTAATTAAGTATTGTAATCAGTGATGGCCATTGTATAAATTAGATGATGAAGAAAAGTGGCCTTTGAATGGGACTCTGAAGTATAATGCCTTGTTGCAACTCCTGTTATTTTTAAGGAGGGCGGGAAAATGGGACGAAGCTATGTATGCAGATATGTTTTCCCCCCTCCGAAATCACCCTGAGTGGCAGAAAGACTGTGGTTTTAATTTTGCTCCCCAAGATCCCATGGTGTTGGCTTTGGAAAAAGAAAATCAGAAAGAGTCAGGGAAGTTGAAGCGATGTTGTTCAGCATGTAGTATTGGACAGAGGTGTTTGAAGGTGAGAGAGAAACCCAGAAAGGCGGAGGAAAGGATAGAGGACTATGTGGCACCCCCGGGTCCGGGACCAGCTTCAGCTTCAACCTCTCCAACGGTCCCAGACAGTGAGGAGGAGGTTTCAGAAGGAGACACGGGACCCTCTATTTCCCCAAGACATACCCCAATTATGACCAGGACCCGCAGTAAAATGAGACCTATTATAGAGGCGCCTTTAAGGCAGGCAATGGGCCCTGGGGGACCCACGGTAATAAGGGTGCCTTTCCAGATGGATGATATGGATAAGTGGAAGGATGCAGTTAAGGGGTACAGGGAGGACCCAAGTGGGGTTGCGAAACGGTTTGAGTGGATTACTAAGAATTTGGACCCGGATTGGAAAGATGTGGATCTTATGCTAGATGCTATGACTGAAACTGAGAAGCAGCTTGTATTAAAGGCAGCCCGAGCTCATGTAGAAACACAGATTGGGGGACGAGTTTTACAGGGCACAGCCGAAGATCATGTGCCCTCCAGGGACCCGGGTTGGGACCCTAATGATCCAGCTCAGTACCGTTTGTTGCAACGATACTGAACCTGGATCAAATTTGGAATAGAACATGCGATCCCAAAGGCAGTTAACTGGTCTGCTCTGTATGCTATCAAGCAGGGGCAGACTGAAACGCCCACGGAGTTTTTAGATCACTTACGGGCTGCTGTGAGAAGATTTACTACTATGGAACCGGAGTCAGAAGCTGCCACACAGCAGTTGGTATCTCTGGTTTTGGGACAATCCACTTGAAGGACACCGTTTACGTGATCCTAGGACTGAGTTTGCGCAGAAGCAAAGGTCAATCAGCCAACACAGTGAAGAAGACTACGAGCCTTCATCTGAAGACCCCCAAAGACCACCTGAAGACCACCACGGGAGACGACTGCGCATGCGGATCAGACAATTGCATATGTTAATAAGTTCTAGAAAATCTCATGTTTATGTAAATGAATTCTCGGAAATCTTGTGAATATGTAGGACTTTATAGTATATAATCTCTGAAAGTCTACCAAATCGGTGGAGCACTTATGGTGGAGAATCCCCAGTGCTGCCCAGCGCTGCAATAAAGGATACCTGCTTAATAGTCACTTCGTTGCTATTGAGTTTCATTTCAGGGACTCTGAATACTCCGTTTCTCCCTTGGGGAGATTCGGACTGTGAGGAGAAGCATCCGTGAATTTTTGTATCAACTGTTCTTTTTTATTTTACTTAAATTATTAAGCTGTCTTTATCTCAACCCATGAGTTTTCTCCCTTTTACCCTTCCGATTCTCTTCCCCATCCCATTGTGGGGGGAGTGAGCGAGCGGCTGTGTGGTGCTTAGTTGCTGGCTGGGGTTAAACCACGACAGTCCTTTTTGGCACCCAATGTGGGGCTCGAAGGGTTCGAGATAACGGCAGATTTGATTGGAATGTGCTAGATATTGAATTTATAGCTGCTATTGCCGTTTAGCTATTAATCGGCAGGCTTCTGTGCTTGCCATGGGGCTTGCTTGCTTTACTGTGTATTAGAGTCTAGTGCTCATTAGAGGCTGCTTTTTGCTTTTGCTGCTTGCTGTACCGCTTATCATCTTACTCTGCTGTGCCTGGGAACATTTTGATAACAGCAATGGCCATGAGCCTGGGCTGGCAGATGGCCAGGGCATCACTGCTGTTTCTGTGCTGCTGTACTGGACAGGCTGGAACTCCAGTGTGAACTTGAGTCAAAGGGACTGTGACCTGTGGATGAGTCCACGCAGGAGCAGGGCACCCCGAAGTGTCTGTGGCCGTGGATAATCCCATGCCAGAGCAGCCCATGGAAGTTAAGGGTGGAGCAGAGATCCACCTGCAGCCCGTGGAGGACCCCATGCTGGAGCAGGTGGATGCCCGAAGGAGGCTGTGACCCTGTGGGAAGCCTGTGCTGGAGCAGGCTCCTGGAAGGACCTGTGGACCCGTGGAGAGAGAAGCCCACACTGGAGCAGATTTGCTGGCAGGACTTGTGACCCCACGGGGGACCCACGCTGGAGCAGTTCATGAAGAACTGCAGCCTGTGGGAAGGAGTCACGCTGGAGAGGTTCATGGAGGACTGTCTGCTGTGGGAGGGACCCTAAGCTGGAGCAAGGGCAAGGGGAGGAGTCCATTGCAGTGTTAAACCCAATGGTCTGGTCCAAAGGGTCCAGGGGTGGAGATTGTAATGGAAATACCTTTAAATTGTTATGACCCGTGATCTGAGTTGCATGTTATGGGAATTACCATAGCAGGAACCACCTGAACCAATGGAGGAGAAGCCTTACAAGAAGCAGTGCAAATGCAGCAGTGACCCGACTTGACCTGAGCTGGCTTTGGTGCCCAATAACTCCATGCAACACACCACCTCTCCTGTCCTGACTGACCACCATCACAAATGGGGCCCAAAGTCATGGACTAAATGAACTCAGTGGACATTTTGTGGACACTTGTGGACGTTTATGGACATTTTACAGACATTTCACAGGGGTGGTCCATAGACTAAGGGAATGATACCTGTGTATTGTATCAAAGGATGGGAAGGGGGGTGGTGGGTAATGAGGATGTATTGGATAATGTCGGACCTGAGCATGGTGTAAATGGTATGGAATAAGGGGTGGATACTGTCCTGGTTTCAGCTGGGATAGAGTTGATTTTTCTTCCTAGTAGCTGGTATAGTGCTGTGTTTTGGATTTAGGATGAGAATAATGTCGATAACACACTGATGTTTTGTTTCTTGCTAAGTAGTGTTAAGTAGTTGCTAAGTAATGTTTACACTGGTCAAGGACTTCCCAGCTTCCCATGCTCTGCCAGGTGCACGGGGGTGGGGGGGTGGGCGGGCTGGGAGGGAGCACAGCCGGGGTGGCTGACCCAGACTGGCCAAAGGGTGATTCCATACTATATGATATCATGCTCAGTAAATAAAGCTGGGGGAAGAAGAAGAAAGGATGGGATGTTTGGGGTGATGGCATTTGTCTTCCCTAGTAACTGTTATGTATGATGGAGCTCTGCTTTCCTGGAGATGGCTGAACACCTGCCTGCCCATGGGAAGTAGTGAATTAATTCCTTGCTTTTTTTGAGTGCGTGGCTTTTGCTTTACCTATTAAACTGTTCTTATCTCAACCCATGAGCTTTCTCACTTTTACTCTTCTCATTCTCTTCCCCATCCCACTGGGGGGGAGTGAGCGAGCAGCTCTTTAGTGCTTAGTTGCTAGCTGGGCTTAAACCAGGACACACTCCACTTATAAACTGGTATAATTTATAGGCCTTTGAGGATTTATGTGAATACAGAACTTGGGCAAAATTATATGAATGAAGTGTTGCATTTCCTTTTTACTCTGGGCAAAAAAAACCCAATCATTTTAGAGGTATGCTTATTGAGAGAGTAGAACAAGTATGTAAAAATTGAGGAGAATTTCTGACCGAGGGAACACATTATTCCAGCATTTTTTGAGGCAGAACATTCAGAAAGATCCAGAATTTGCCTTTGACAAAGTAATTAAATCTGGCAAGCAAGTGAATTTGCTTCATCCAGCCTGATATTTATAGGGACAGATAATGGTTTCGCAGTTTGGACATGAGAGAGAATATAAAATGAGAAAGTAAAGAGACCTGGAGGGGGAAGTTGTGTACTGTTCAAACTCGGAGTTGACAAAACCAGTACAAGTTGTTCATTCTGTTGTATAAAATGCAAGATAAAATGATGCCCAGAAGCACTACTGTACAATGGTTTATCTACCACAGTTCTTGTTAAAACAGTTACAATATATTCAAATGGAGAACTAGGCTTTTGTCTTTGGGCACTGGCATAAATAATTTTCATGTCTTTGCATATAGGAGGTCAATATTAGCTAAATAAGAAACACTTATCCCTGTAGCTAAGAGAGGCTTAACCAAGAAAGAAAACCCTCCAAGGAATTTAATGCTTGTTTGTTTTCAGATGCAATTATATGATTTGCAGGTTGGGTACAAACCTGGGAAAGATTTGTTTGATCCTGATGCACTTTCTGGAGCAGCTGACAAAAAGTGAGACAAAGCCAATAGTTTGCATGTGTGGTGGGGAAGTGGGCCACCTTCCCTGGTGAGGTTATCTACCTTGTGTCTACTATCCTCATGGGTGCTGCGTGCCTATGCAAGGCTGCACAGCCACAAGATCACTCCTAAACATCTGATATACCATTCCAAAGAGGTCTGTAGCTCTCCAAACGATGTTGGTACTGTCTGCTGCCTGGTTCCAAAACTTTCCACCCAGGATTTTTCTTCCCACAGATCCCCAGCACCTAATGAATTTAGACTCATCCTGCTGTCTTTTATCCACATGTATTGACCCCATAAATCTCGCTGTCTTGCCAGATTTATGCGATCGTATTTATTACTGTAATGAGTCAATGATGACCACTCTTAGATTGCATATATTAACTGCCAGATAAAACATTTAAGCAATTTTCTTAATGAGACTCTTGCTTTGAGGCCATGGATTGGAAGTGCAAGCTTTGCTAAAACATGCTCTAAAGCTACGTTATTACACAATGGTGACTGATAAAGCATTTATGGAATGATTTTAAATGATGATGAACATTTTGTTCAATACTTTGATACTTTGTTCAATGCATTTATTAGAATTACTATTCAACCATTAACTACCTAGGTCTCTTGGACAGAAAGATAAAGATTCATTTAAATATTAAAATGTTGGAATGAGGCCATAATGACTGAGGAGGAAGCAAAATCCTATACCTGCTCAAATTGTGGTGATGAGAAATATCTGAACCCACAGGATTATGAAGACATCGAATAGGTGATTGTTCTTCAGCTGTGCTTTCATTTATTGCATATCAATGAGGAAGCTTAATATTTATCTTTATTCATGAAATTCAGGGTCAATCATCTGGAAATAGTAATTTTTTCCTTGGAATGTTTACCAAATTTTAAGTAATTAGAATCTAATGCAGGCTTATCTGTTTCCTCTAATTTCCATCTACTAGGTAGCGGAGGATATAATTTATTACTAGAGAGTGCTTGAATGACTTTTGGTAATTGGAATTTCAGTAAACCTTGCCAGGTCATCTAGCAATATTAGGGAGACATCTAAGTCATCGCTCTCTTGACAATCAGCTGACTTTTTTCAGATGGCGAAGTCACTAGATGAGTTCAAATGTTTTTTCATGCAGTGGTAAGGATATCTTATTTGAAATGCTTGAGGTGCCCCCTTCTGGGGACCATGGGTACATATTCCTATGCCCAGTCTGGCTTTAGAACCATGCTGCAATTTTCTTGTACTGGGATTATTATCTCATCTACCAAGATTAAAATTAGCACCGTTATTTTAACCAGTTTAAATGTCATAGTCTCACCTTCATTTTGTGGCCTACAAATGGGGAAAGAAAAAGTATTTGCAGTTCATTCATAGCTAAAGCTCATTCAAATAACTATTTCCAGTAATTTTGATTCCCTTCTAGCTTTATCAAAAGTGTAATGGCAATTAAAAAAGACAATATCTTTGAAAAGGAAAATCTTTCAACACTTAATCTCCACATTGCGCTGCTATGGTCTGAGAGTGCATTTCTATACTTTTTGTTCCCAGTCACTTAGGTCAACCTTCTTGTGGATGGGAGCTAAGAAAACCCACACTGGTAAATATTTCAGCAATACTGGAGCCACATGAATCCTAAAGAAACCTCAATATTAATTATTCATTTTCTGATCATGTTATTTGTATGCTGTGTTCTTGCATGTATCCTATTATGCAGTATATATGTCAAAATATATCAAAGATAATAATTGAGTGTTGACACAAATATATAACACTTAGAAAACACATAGAAACATGGTGTATATATAGGATATTTGTAACAAATGCAGTAAGGATGGATAATTTAATTTTTAATGTTTCCTGTCAATAAAAGCATTGTGCTAAACTTCCTACGATCTGAAAATGATTACAGATGGTGTAGCTGTTTTATTTTTTTCAATTAAGCCAATTATGTTTAAAGGTAACTGACTAATTGCACCTAAAATCTATTTTAATGTTATTCCATGACTTATTTCAGCTGGTTAAGATAACGAGAGTATCTTGGTCAACATAATATATAGACCTATTACAGCTTACAAACAAAAACGGTTTGCCTTTAGAAGCCTGTTTTTCTTATTTGTGTTGCATACATGCTGAGTGGTCACTTAGAACTTAGCATTTGGCAACATCAGGGAGAAGAAGATCTTAGGATCTGATCTCTGTCTTCTAAGAGATTTGCTTTCCTCTTCTCCCCTGGTCAGTAGTTTGCTCTCCTAGGACGGAAAGTATGGCATTGGTAGTAGAGAGCAAACTATAATAAATAGAATTTAGAGTGAAGCGATTTTTGCTTAGAAAATTACCCTGTGTATTTCAGCACTTGCCTGAAGTGTCTGGCCTGTACTGGGTGCGGCTAACTAAGTGACAGTAAGGCAGCTCCCAGTTCCCTGATCCTAAACCTCTACATTTTCCTCAGTAGAAATTACAGCAACCTAGAGCTGCTCTGAATTAATGTTTAACTTGGCTCTGGTCCCATAGAAGCCATCTGGGTAGACCTAAAGCATAATGGCTCCTGGCTGGCAGGAGCCTGTGAGGGAAAACACATGGGAGAGAGCTGTGTAAGTAAGAAGTGGACAGTGACCTTCCAGGATTTGGAGGATTCCCTAACAGGGCATTTCTGGTTGACCAGTGCTGCATGGAGACTATGGTGGTATGAAAGGAACACTAATGTTAGGTTACTTGCTTCATTTAAAAATCTGACTACTCTCTGTTGTGATATTACTAATTTTTCAGTGCTCTAGTCATGTAACTTCTCTTTTGGCTTTAGCAGGTGACCGATGTCTCAGCATTATTTGGCTTTTTCTTTGTGGGGAGGATGGGCAAAGGGATTTTTATTCTTCATTGCAAAGTGTATGTATTCCTTACTTTGAAGAACAACAGGAGCAGTGAGGCCTGGCTGAGATACAAATATACCATGGAGGAAAAAACTCATTTATTGTGGAAATAGATAATTGCATAGGGAAGTTCCATAAAAATTATTATTTTTAAGCCTTTGGGCTGTTTTAGACCAAGATGTTGGATAAAGAAAGCAATTTAAAAGTTAAATGTCATTTTCACAATGTTTGAAAAAATATTTGAAAAATTAGCATTATATATAAATGAAATAAAAATATTTGCTGCAGAGGTGCCAGTAGCATATTAGAAAAAAAAGAGATGCACTCTTAAGGAAAAAAAAAAATCTTCTTTGTGCTTTAGATATGTATCATAACCTAGTCCTAGAAAAACAGTTGAGTTGTCCTGAAAAGCTGTGGTCTTTTTTCTAGGTAGTTTTAATCGTTTGTTTTTACTCTGTTGGTAATGTCTACTTTTCTAATTCCCCTGGGTAACACTTAAGGCATTTCAGGAAGCTGAACAGCAATCTTAGTATTTAAGTTTGCTATTAATTATATGTGGTAATGCTTGAAGCTTTCATGACATTGATGTCAGAAAAATCACAATAATGCTAAACTTTTCTGACAAGAAATCCCCTGCCTGCTCCCCCAGCTTCCAACCAACATGAGCTTGCTGAGGGTACAGCATCTTTCCCAGGGTATCTTCACTAGCTCTTCCCTCTGCTACAGTTTTGCTCCAAATAATGATGTGAGGCAAGTTCAGGGCCCCTTGTTTAAAGAGGTATAGTGAGATATGAGCACTTTCCATCCTCCAGAAACCCTGCTTTGGGGTGGTTACTGGCAGAACCTTCCAAGATGCTATATTTAGATATAGGAGACATGCTGTGAGAAGGCAACTGTTCCTGATGCAGTGGGAATGTGACTGATTGATGGTCTGAAGATGCCCCAAAAGCTTGCAGGGTGGTTGAGGACAGCCACCTTCGATGTTGTGCTCTTTGTGAGCCATCTAACAGCACAAGAGCAGTCTCACAGGGTGACTTACTTGGAAAATAGAAACTGTCTGCTTAGGTCCACCAACTTGCCCATCCTCGTTACAAAGACACTAATGAAAGGCAGATTGTGCTCTTATTCACCACAAACATTTAAGTCTTTATGTCCCTGGAACCACAAGTCCTTATGTCCTTGGATCAAGTCTTTCATCTAAAGCCAGATGCTGCAAATGCGTGAAAATATAGGTGTTGGGTCCCAGTAAATATGATGAGATATTCTCAGAAGGATAAATACTGCTTATTGTTTCCTGAACTATTTTTGAACTAAGGCTTAGCCCTTAAATTTCCTACCCCATGTAATATGCTCAACTGGAAATGAATCAGGACCCTCAAAAGCACTGGGTAAGAGTTGGGACTCCCCATTCATTCAGAAGCTTAAGTTATCAAAAAATCAAATCCAGAGGAAAAAGTAAAGGGAATAGGTGCCTCTGAGCCAGGAAGTTACTCCTGCTGCGTGAACTTTGTCAGGGTGGTGGATATTTGGGCAGGCAAAGGATGCACGTGTATTTTTTTCTCTTGCTGGAATTTATGTCTGTAACATAACATGTTTTGATCAGATCCTCCTGATTTCTGACTTATGCAAGAGAACTATTTTTGAATGTGGTTCAGTATTTAATAACAGTACTGCTTAAGCTAAATGATGAATGTTCATGGTTACTTTTCATCTGGATCAGCTCCCCAGTCCAGTTCACCCCATAACTCTGCAAGCATCACACAGAGATGGAAAAGAGGTCAGAGAAGCAGAGGGAAGGTGCACCAATTAAAACCCGTAAAGCTACCAGGGTGTTGTTTGAGAAATTTGCTTTGGGGTTTTGACAAGAGCCACTTTTTATCTGTACTTGCACTGCATTTTCCAGTGCTCACTGATAGAAATATAGGTTGTAACTATACTCTATACAGGAATCCAACCTGACAGGTTGGGTGTCAGAGGCATTTAGTTTCCAAAATCACATTCATAGCTCAGGTGGTCTGAATTCAAACAGAAGATTAAGGCAAAATTAATGTAAATGCCTAGCCATATCCCCAGATACCTGATATTTGTCACTGCATTACTCTTCTCGTATCAGCAAAATGTTAATTCTCATTATTTTTTTAATCACTATGAGTAGTCACCTCATTGCCAGTTTTCATTTGACTATTTATATTTAAATTAAATCCTGATGTATTGAGTTATGTTGGGAGGGGTAATACCTGCTGTTGAATCAGTGGTACAGTCGCAACAACAGACAAGCTTTCTAGTCTTTAAACCTTCTTTATGTCAGAAATATAGTAAGATACAACCTAAGGTTAGAATGAGAACAATTTTGCTTAGAATTTAATTTAATTATATTCATTCACCTCGAGTACTGTGTTCAGTTTTGGGCCCCTCACTCCAAGAAGGACATTGAGGTGCTGGAGCGTGTCCAGAGGAGGGCAACGAAGCTGGTGAAGGGTCTGGAGCACAAGTCTTATGAGGAGCGGCTGAGGGAACTGGGGTTGTTTAGCCTGGAGAAGAGGAGGCTGAGGGGAGACCTTATTGCTCTCTACAACTACCTGAGAGGAGGTTGTAGCAAGGTGGGGGTCGGTCTCTTCTCCCTAGTAACGAGTGATAGGACGAGAGGAAATGGCCTCAAGCTGCACCAGGGGAGGTTTAGGTTGGATATTAGGAAAAACTTTTTCACCGAGAGGGTAGTCAGGCATTGGAACAGGCTGCCCAGGGAAGTGGTTGAGTCTCCATCCCTGGAGGTATTTAAAGAACGGATAGATACAGTGCTCGAAGACATGGTATAGATGGACTTGGCAGTGATAGGTTAACGGTTGGACTCGATGATCTTAAGGGTCTTTTCCAACCTTGACGATTCTATGGTTCTATGATTCTGATTCATTTACTCTTTTAGAATTTAAGCAGAACTTTGCTTGTAAACCTGCAGGTGAGTTCAGGCAAACTTGAGAATGAGAGGATGGCCTTGTGGCCATGGACGATGAATAACTGTGCCTATCAGGGATGCGAGGAGGGTTTGCACAGCAGAAGCTATCTGTGGTGCCCTTAAAAACTACAGTATTTGACTATACAGCTATACATTGTCCCACATATGAAGACATGGAGCAAGAGCATTTAAAACATTTCAGAAAAATACTTCATGAACATCTCATAAAGCATTTCATATTATAAATGCCTTTTTTCGAACTTTCTATCTCAAGAAAACTATCTGAATTTGAATGTGGCTGATGATAACTTCTTTGTGAGTAATTAAGCAAGAATGCTTAATGTCTTTACCAGGTACCTGCAAAAATAGCTTTCCATGAGCTTCATTGGTCATGATGGAAAAACTGTATCAGCTAAATATTCATCTTATCAGACACATGCACAATGAAGCACTGAGATCTTTAACTTATCTTTTTATTAGATGATATGTCTATAAAGTATGGTGCTTTCAATTCCAGAAGCCAAGCTGTTTTAGTATACTGCAGTAGATGTACTTATTAGCAGCCATCACACAGTGAACAAGCACAGTTTTTTCAGACTAGTTAGCAGGCAAAGTCCATTTTAGATTGCTTTTGTTCCCCATCCTGGCTCAGGCACTACCCCTCCCTCCCTGGCCCTACTCTGTGAATACAGACAAAGCAGATGAGCATAAACACTCAAGAGTACATTGTGTCCCAAAGAAATAGGAACCTAAATCTTCATAGTTATCACTTTTTTAGCACCAAATGTGCCATGTTCAGTCAGCCTTCCTGGAAGAGAAATGGGACACATTATGTGATTGGTCTGTGAAATATAAAATGGGATCTTTTATGCATAATTCTGAACTTTCCAACATATGTTAGTAAACTGAAAGTGCTCTGGTGGGCACTCATTAAGTGTAGGGTAAATATATGGAATTTGGGGGGAAAAAATAAGCTGCAGCCTATAAATCTGCTTTTTTGTTTCCTCTCCTCAGCAGCTTCTAAGAGAATAACCAGCAAGCTTTCAGAAAGTGCTGACAGCTTTTGAAAGGAAAGATCCTTCTGGATGTGGCATGATGAATTGCACAAAAGCATATGACAGGAATAAAGGATCCTTGGTTTCAGTGTGAGTGGAAAGGTTCTGGGATTTAAAAGTCAGATCCTTAGCTGGTGCATGTCAGCCAAAGTCCAGTGGCTTCAACACAGCTATAGTAATTAATGCCAGCCTCTTATCAGCAATTAATGTTAATCTTATTTGACAAATACAAACCACAAAAGATTAAAAAATAAAAACAAAACAACCCCCCACATGCCTCAGATTCTAATATGGGTCTAAGATTATGTTTTTCAATGGCCTAGCAGTAACTTTTTGCATTTAAAAACTGCACAGTTCTGACTCAGACCAGTTTTCACTATCCTACAGAACTCTAGCACCTTTTTCCACAGTGTTCAGTAGTTTTGTTTTTCATAGGACTGAAGGAACCAGTAGCAGAGATGCAGGTCTGTTACTTTGAGTGCAATTAATTAAATCAGTATTAATATATAAGGAATTTCTTGACTTGATTAGAAAATGCAGTTACCTTCAAGAGGATAAAATAACCTCTTCAGTCTCATATAACTGCAGGTCTCAGGTAAGCTAAACTGAGTCCAAGCAAAGTCAAAAAGAAAATAAGACATACACTTTTAAAGAGAGCAGGTGATCAGTCATTAGAGCAACCAGTGAAAAAAAGGATAATTTTTCAACCAAAAATAACTTATACTTTACATGAATATACAAGTTACTGGACTCAATACAAAAGTGTGTTAAATATTAATTACCTGTGATTTACAGAAAGCCAGGCTAATGGTTTTAATGATCCTTTAGGCTTCAGACTCCATAATACTAGTCATATATTTTCTGTCTATATCCAGAAGCAACCTTTTTTTTTTAAAAAAGTTGTTTAACTGAAAGAGGTAAAAACTTGTGCAAATTATTTTATTTTACATCTTTTTTCCATCAATCTGGAAGTTAAGATCTTGGAAGACATGGAAGACTTCTTTTTATTCATTTCCAAAATGGGGAAAGAGGAGACATCTCATTTTGCAGACTCAAGGTCACACAGTGCAGAAAAAAAGGACAATATAATGCAATCAGTTTTATTCAGTGGCAAGAGGACCTACATAATGGTCATTCTCTTACTCACAAAACTCAAATATTTACAATGTTTTCTAACCTCAGTTCAACTTTGCTGTTGATTGCACTTCATATAATTTGTGAGTATCTCTTTGTTTCCAGAAAAATTCAAAAGGTCTAACAACAAAAAGGAAAAAAAAAATCACATTAATTGGAACAGCTGCTCTTTAGTTCTAGAAAAAGAATACATGAATAAAGCTACTACAAAGTGTATTTTACTCTTAGATGCTCTGATCTTCTATGATCAGTTGCTGTATACTCCCCTATGATAATGAACACCTCCTGTACCTTTGCTGCTCATAGAAATTACAAGGAAGTGTCAAGAAAGTTGAGAAATGTGGAAAAACATATGCATCCCTAGTCTGACTTTTCTTATAGAGAGCTTCATAGTGACAGTTTGTGTCTGTAATAATATTTATGTTGGTGTGGAGCAATCCAGGATCAAAGCCCCTGAAGAGCTTATGCATGTAACTACTGAAAAATCATTACAATCCTTTGTAAAAATATTTCCTCAAAGCTTGCCAAGAAAAGCTACATGCATATATTAGAACTTTTTCCAACACTCTTTCCCTTACTTCCATCTTTTCATTACCATTATTAATATATAAATTGTATAACAGTAGCAGAATTTATGTCCTCTATTAAGACAAGTATTTATATGCACATAGTCAGTATATTTTAATTCAGTATAGTTTGCTGAAATATTTTGTTGGAAAAATCCCGACATTAAAATTGACAGTGATGAGATGAACAACATATAGACAGGTCTGAAAAAATGTTGTCAAGCAATATTGTCTTCAACCCAGCATTATGGAGCATGTTAGATTCATTTAATGCACACTTAATAAAGATGGTGCTAGGATCAACACTGGTTCGGTTCTTCTACAGCTCCCTGAAGCCATCACACAAGAAGCAGAAACCTAGTAGTTAGTTATAGTCTTAGGTAGTGCAATTTTTGCTATGGGAACCTCCTTTCTTTATCTAGGAATCACAGAACAAACCATTCACTAAGAGTTTGGCATTATTTATTTTTCAAAATAATGAAATAACGATAGCCTGTTCTCATTTGTCTATGACTTTTGGACAGTTAGGCAAAGCATTTGGGAAAGTTGTTTTTGATATTTTAGGAATTTCCATTTTCTTTGTTATTGTATGCATGCCTTTCATTTACTATGGGTGTTGATCTTTTTTCATTAAATAGAGATACTAGTAGCAGGAAATAAAAAATGGTCAGACTAGGGGTTCTTCGTAGTGGAATTCATTTCTTCTTCTCTGCATGTGGTATTTGTAGACTAGAAGGGCTCCAGAGCATCATTTTTTCAGTTGGCCGAATACAGAAAGCTGAAAAATTAATATAATTTCTTTGAGTTGCAACCCACTTAGATCACTGTGAGCCACAAATACAAAATGTTCTGTTTTATGGTCACCCCCCACAAGCAGCATATTTTAACTGGCCTGGCACAAGTTAGTCGTAAGTAGTGAACAACTTAGAAAACAGATGACCTTTATCAGGTTCCATATGGTAAAGCTGATCCCTGTCTTCCTAGTGCCTACATCTCTTACCCTGAAATTTCTCATTTTTAGCTATTGAAAATATATATGCCTAAGGAAGAAAAGAAAGCATGCTAGCCTGAGCTGCAGTCTTCCACTGTTGACTTAGGAGCCCCTGGATTGCCTCTCTTACACCCACTCACCATTTGTATTTTATGGGCTATCATCCACCAGAAGGAGAGAAGGGTACTCACAGAGCACTCATGGAGAAATCAAAGCAGAGAGAGCAGAATATTATGTCCAGCAGCAAGTACAGGACTAATTTTGATCAGACCTGAGCATTCAGCTAAGATGAACACAATCTGTATAAATCATTTCTGTGAAAAGCCTTTATTTGTCCCTCTCTAGATAGAAGTGCAGCTGTTTTACTAAAATATACTTTCTGTTCTTGGCAATCTGTGATGGATTGCAATGTCCTTTTCTCCAGACATACACTGATGAACAGTGAATAATGTTCTTCCTTTATAAAAGAGATCTTAAAAAAATACTTCTTAAACTATCGGTATATTAGTTGTCATTTGAGCCTGAAGCATCTGATAAATTCATTTCTAGGTATTTTCTCCAAGGACTCCTGTTATGTATTCTATAAAGGGTACAAGATTGTAATTGATTGATCATATGAGAAATTTAGGACTGAAGTCCTCACTGTGACTGAAGTTTAGGAAAAAAGCAACAATGATGTTTTGGAAACTAATAAAAATTAAGAAAATGTGAAAGAATTATTAAAATGAAATTTATTATAAATATCTACTAAAATCTCAGTGCCTTTTGCCTCAATGACTTTTTGTCATTGCCCTCAGGATCAGGCTGTGAGTTGGAACTGGAAAGAGAAATGCTACTTACAACTGCTTAGGAATGGTGAAAATTTTGTGACTAACATAATGTTAAACAAACAACACAAAACTTGTCCGAGAGTATGAGCTAAGTAATCCAGTTTTTAATTAAGTTTGCAACTAATGTACTCATCATAATGAACATAAATAAAAAGTTTTCCACCTCCATTACCACTACTGCTCCACCACCATGCTCATCACACAGAGGTTTTGGCACATGCGCTGTTACTCCAAGCACTTCTACAGGTAACATATTACTGCCATAACTTAAAGAGAGATTTCAAAAATAAAGCCTCCTTTTTAGTTTCTTCATTACTTCACCCTTAGGATGTTTTGTCATTTCGGGGCCTGGGAAAGTTAGGCACTTCAGAAAAGGAGCTATTGAGCAGGAAAGGATCCCGTGCCGACAAACAAGGAAAGGGTGTGTTTTGAAATCCCATGTCTCGGTGGAGCTTGGATGCTTGATCCAGAACTATTGGGAGGTGCCTCTATCTGTTTGGGACTCCCAGCCTACAACTGTGTGCTAAAGCAGTAATCTTGAACCATTCTTTTGAAGAACTGAGCAAATCTGCTTTCTTTTAAAATCGTAATAAAGGAGGCTGCCTACCTTTTAACACTACAAGCAAATGGATAGAGGAATTACCTGGAGAGGAAAAGACCTGTGTCAGCTAGAGGGAGGCTAAACCCACAGCTCTGATCTTGTGGAAGAGTGCCCTACAACTGACTGGCTGCTCTGGACAGGACACTTGTCCTCTTAAAATTGTGCCATCCTGAAAAAAAAGATAATTCAAAATTCACAGGAACAGAGAGAGGGAGAGCAAAAGAAACCATGCTGTTTCTACAGCCTGATGGTTAGTGCATTCACCTAGAAGACAATTGTTGAGTTTCTATAGGGTATTAAAATATATAGCAGCAAGGTCACAAAGCGTATTCCTAAAAAAAAAAAAAAAAGAAAAATATGTTTCAAAAGTAGCAGTTTTATTTTTACAATGCTAAAAATTCTGTATGTCATTTTTGGTCTTAAAACTACACATTTTGGGGTGAGGAGGGGTTGTGTTACATTATCATTCAGAAAGAAAATAATGTGATACAATAGTTGAGGTGATACAATGAGAATGCAAAGAAACAGCCTAGACAGTTATAGGTTTAAGTTCAAATCTTCCCTTAAATTAGCATCAGCTGAACCTATTATATATGTATCAGCTATCAGTAGAGATTAAATCAAGTATCTGGAGAAAGGAAGCTATAAATCTTATCAGCTTGATTGAAAGTCACTGCTTGTACATCTGGTAGTTTTAGTAAGCTACATTTTCTGTGCATCGGACAAACCATAGGAAATCCATTGTTCATTGGTTTACATCAGTAAACTGCTGAGCAGTCAATGTATTTTCTTGCTACAAGCAGGTGTGATTCAATAGCAGAAAGGAAATTTAAAGTGAAAACATGGAGGGGGGAGGAGGGAGAAGAAATCTGTTACTCCTGAAATCTAAAACTTAGCAGTGTTTTATTTTTGGCACCTAGCTTTGGACCCAGGCAAGCTGGCTTGTGGTAGAAGGCTATGAACTTATGAGCTCAGGTGTTTTTTTTGTTGTATCTTGTAGAAGAGGCAAAGTCCTAGTCCTACCTCTACTGATGTTGATGTCGCAACTTGTCTGGTGCAGAAGGTGCAAGACTTGATCAGAAAGGCAGAGAAGTGATGAGTATCTTCAACTGATATTGAGATTTAAATTCTGGAAAAGCTTAAAATACAGCTCAGGGAACCTTCATTTTGTTTTAAAGGGGTTCATAGCGTGGGCTTCAGAATAGTAATTATCCATGTCTCATGTATGATATATTAGTTGCATGTGTTTTCTTCACATTAAAAAACATAATCCTAAAGGCTAGTTACTTTTGCATCTAGCCTGTCATCATCCTGAGAGGTGTACTCCTCCAGATGTAGGAGACTTTCTTCTGTAAACATGTAGCATCACCCATTGTTCCTGTGGGAGGATGAGAAGGTTTGTTAGTAAAACTCTGTGCAGGATTTTGAAAGTGTAAATATATGATTAAATGTCCAATGCTTCAGTTGTTTAAAACAGTTATAGTCTCCTTTTCAACTGAACTGTTGCTCCTGTTCTTCATAACTGATCAGTATTGTTTTGCTGCAAATGCATCAAGATGGATAAGATGCAATAAACATGTAGGAAAACTTGATGTAGATTTATGTCTAGATCCAATAGGTCACTATTTGGATCTATTTATGTTTTTAATCGGGTGCATGACTTTGTCAGGTAAGGATGCCCCTTGCTATTATTTAATTTAGCCTTAAGTATTTTATCTGAATGAAAAATGTTCATTACAAATGGATTTCAGAGGACTCATGGGATTTGCATGTAAAAAAAGAAAGCTTTTTTTCTCTTGCTAACAAGCATGACTAGACATTGTAGAATGAGATTAATTAACATGTGTCTTTGAATTACCTGGTAATGCTTAACAGAAACAAATCTAATCTTTATCTTTAAAACTGTGAAAACACAAACTTCATAAAAATGACACAAAAACCCCTACAAACTAAATTTTAAAAACCTACAAAAAACTACTCCTTTGCACTTAATATGGGTACTTCATCAGATGTCTATTAATATTAAGATATAACCTTGCTACCATCTAAAATAAAACTTGTTTTAAATGCCTACTTCTGATACCAGTAAAAATAGATTAAATATTGAACTTAAAAGACAGGTAAGTCACTTAAAAATACTTGAAAATATATTCATAAGATTCAATTATGTAGTAATGCTGATATTCTCCCATTAAGCTTGCTACTATCCTAGCCCTGATCATACAGATCAGATTTTTCTTTAATGTTATGCAGAATGGAAAAAATACATATTCTTTCAGCATTGCAAAACAAAAGCAGAAAATAATATGAGAATGGTGCTTTCTGTATCTTAATGCAAACTCTTTTCTGTTTTCCTAGAAATTACTCTTTTTCATAGTTTTTTGTACAGGTCAGTTTTAAAAAGGATATTTTTGAAAGATTAGTAAGGATTAATTAGTAAAGAATATCTTAGTCATTTGGTGATATTCTCCTCATCTTCATAGCTTTTGAAAGTTGCATTTCTTCATCCAGCCATGCTGTAGACACATCATTAGTTTCCTGTAACCCATGTTTAACATCTCTAGGCAACCATAGATTGTACAGATTGTACACCATAAATTGTACACCATATTGAGAAATTTCTGCTCAGTGATGCTCTGACTCTCACTTACATATCCACCTTTTTAGTTTTTGGTACCAAGAGGGGTAGTTCACAGAGTTTAAACCATTAAAAACTGCCCTTTAAATTTGGATCAATAACTTTATGGGAAAGAAATTGCTCCTCCATCTCAATTAACTTCCAATATAAGAGAATTTTACTCAAATAATTCATGACAGCTCTGACAGTAAGATTCCCAGCTATCATCTCCATTGTAGGAACAATAGAAAGACATTTCTATCCTCTCACTTTTGTTCTATTGTTCTTCTGTCACTTAGATCTATTTAATCTATTTTATTTGCAGCTGACAGGTCAACAGAAAAGAAAGAAAGAAAGAAAAAGAAAGAAAAAAAAGCTTGAATAACTTGAAGTTTCTAAGAGACAGAGAAAAGGAGAGTGAAATAAAACTACTGTGTCAGTGGTCCAATGGTTACAGCTCTCATTCAGAATATATGTGAGGCAAAATCAAATCTCTCAGTATTTTAAAGGAACAAGTGGTAAGGTCAGATGTTTAATGAGTGAGGTAATTGGAAGCAGTACAGGTGGTGAGAGACACTAGGGGAACTATTAAACACTAAGGTGATGTAGTCATGAAACAGGTTACTATGGTTCTACAACATTTTAGAAAAGATGCTCTGCTCTGCAATTTTCTCTTTTTGAATCCAGGAATGAAAGCCTAAGAAGGGATGTAACTATAAATACATCAGCACTATTATTACTGGGGAGGATAAAGAGCTATTAAAGTTAAAAGGCAATACTGGCACAATTACAAATGATTATAAACCTGAGATGAATATATCTAGTTTGAGAATTAGAACAGTTTTTCTAACCATCAGTGTAGTGGAAACACTTCTTAGTGCAAGCATGGAAACACAAGCCCTAGCTAGTTTTTACAAGGAACTCTAATAAATGTATTGCAACTGCCTACCATGAAAGAGGATTGGACTTGATGATTTAAGGAGCACCCTTTGCATCCTCGAGTCTTAATTCCAAGGCAAATAATGCAGACACTCGCTGTCATCAAGTGAGAAGTACAGAACTCTATAGGCAAATTCTATCTTCTGTTTTACTCTGTTCTTTTTCAGCTAAATTCTGCAAAATGGTAAAGCCATGCCATTGTTATTAATTTTTCAGGTCAATTCTTAAAATTCAAGCCCTCTGGAGTCCTGTAATCCTTTCTGAGTGCTAGGATATCATCTCCAGTGCCTGTTCTTCCATGAGTCAGCAGTGTGCCCTTGTGATGACAGAGGCTATCCACATAGGGAGCTGCATTTACAAAAATGACATCATCAGGTGAAGCACAAAGAGATGCAGGGGGAGTTGGAGGGGGAACCTCACTGCAGCCTTCCATGACCTGGTGAGAAATTATGGAGAAGATAGAGGCAGACTCGTCTCAGGGGTGCAGAGCAAAAGGGCAAGCAGCAGGCAGAGGTCACAAGCTGCAGCAAAGAGAACTCAGCTGCAAGGAAAGAAAGAATTTCAGAATGGGTTTGGTTAAGCACTGCGACAGGTTTCCCAGGGAGATTATGGAATCTCCATTCTTTGAGATTTTCAAAACTAAGATGAACAAGGCCACAAGCAACCTCTAATTTTGGAATTATCTCCACTTTGAGTAGGAGTTAGAGTAGAGGTTCCTTTCAGTCTACATTTTTCTGATTCTCACTGAGAATTGTTTCCAAATTAATTTCTACTATGATTTTTACAAGTAAAGGTGTGCATCAGTTTTCAGATGCCCAACTGAAAACACTTAAAGGTATTTCCAGATACACATTTAAAATGCCAGTTTTGCAAAGCTTGCCTTCTGCCCATTAGGTCTAGTAATTTTCTGTTTGCTGAGTAAACATCTTCTTACAGATAATTCAGCTGAGAGGCATGCATTAGTTGAACTTTGTGGCTGAGTTTGATAAGATTACACAAAATAAGCTTCTTGGTGATTTGAAGATTTATCTTCTTAGATGGTGTTCAGAGTGCTTTTAAAAGTTACAAAAAATGCTCAGTTTCCACATTACTAGTTGGATGTAAGGCAGCTGATGAAATACTTCAAAAACTAATAACCTATTACAGGTCTCTCTTAATTCATTTCAGTGTTAGATATTGTAGTATGTAAAAAACCTCAAGAATCTTAATTTTTAACAAAGGAACCTAGCTGGTTCCTTTTCCATGAACAGAGGTTATGTCACTAACAACCATTTTTCTAGGAGTACCTCATTAAAAAACTTCCATAAAACTTAAGAAAGAATGAGCATTGTTCCTTTGCCTACATTCCTCTCACATTATGGCAAAACCATTCTTATGAATTACTCTTGTGTCTCATAATGATACTTCTGAAAATACATTGTTTTGGTTTTGAGGTTTAAGATTGCACAAAATGCTAGATATTAATAATGAAGTGTGAAAAAGGAGTATGTCCAGATTCTCCAAAATGTTGTTACTATCTGCCATTACTGAGTTATTTGTACTGTAGGTACTATCAATGTGTCACAATAACTTTTTTTTTCTCAAGAAAAATCTACAGCCTATTGAAGTCAATCATCCACTAGCTTTTGTGGAAGTCAAAATCAGATTTGGCTGTGGTGAGTACCATATTCTAGTGATTTAACATTATTTCATTTGCATAACCTTGAACATACACAAGTTAATGTCGGAATTGCCTCAAAATGTTTTATCAGTTGCTTTTCTCTTTCTAATTATTCAAAACAGTCCAGACCTAGCAAATGGGCACATCATGAGATTTCTTTTCTCTGCTACTTAACTCGCAAAATCAAATGTCCTGTGTCAAAGTAAAATCACACTCTGCTTTATTCACTGTCAAAGCATGCAGTGCACTAGGCCCATCACCTTTTCAAACCTATCATCTTCTTCTCAATTTCAATGAAGTTTCTAAAATGACAAACTTAATATGTAACCAGCATCTCTCCAAAGCTAGCAAAAATCCAAGAAAAATATATGTACTTTTCCCTCCATCAAAAGGGAAATCTCTTCTCTCCTTACATAAAGTGAATCTTAATCAGCAGAAATTGTTGCAAGCAAGTTTCCTTGCCACATACTCAGACTTAAAATCCATGCCATTTAGCCTGACATTGTCCAAAGTTTGACACTGTTGTTACTTTGTAAGTATGAAATTTTGGATATGTTTAAATAAATTAAATTAAGGATGACGTTATTAAATCATACCAAATGTTACTGAGAGTATCTCAATGAGATCAAAGAAAACTGAAAGTAGATTTGATCTCCACTCTCTGTATGACAGGACTGGTAATGGAAGCTAAAGGAGTAAATGGATTAAGATACTGGAAATGGGATGATATTTTCTGAACTCAGTAGCCTGGCTCCACTTGCACTATCCAGGTGAATGTCTGATGAGCCTTCATTCAGTTCACTTTGGAGTGTTCAGGATACAAATCTCACCTCACTCTCCTACAGCTGGCTTGGATGTTTAAATTAACTTTAATGCAAAAAGGCATTTCAGACAATTTGCAAAATGGCAAAAATAAAGCCCCTGACAATCATAACAATGGAACAAATTCTGCTAAGTTAATTTGAAGCCAAATGATCTAAACATGCACAAAACTGCATTTTATGTTTTGTTTCAATTTTGTTTTTCCAGGCTCAAAAATAGATAAAAAACTAATAGCATGGTGCTTGTATATTAACAACTATAAAGTGCTTTGAGTAATGTCAATATGATAGCTCTCAGCTAAGCTTTATTGTATGAATTCTGATACAGATACTGTGGGGAATTAAATGTCTCTCTGATTTCTTTTGATCACACTGATAGAAATTCATCTTATTGTTAACTAAAATGTATAACTGAAAAGTGACAGCACACATACCCTAACTGTATGTTGATCTTTTCTAATGTTGGTTCCAACCACCTTAGCTACAAGGTACCCTGGTAGGGCCTCTCATAGTCTGATCCATACAAACTGACTAATGGTTACCTACACATAAAAGTTGCCTAGACTAACTAGACATTCATTGCAGCAAAGATTTAACAATGTCTGCCAACTCTCAGAGAAGTGTGTTGTCTCGAGGATATATCCTTAGTCCCACTCCTTGGTCGAATTGATTTTTAATTACTTGTGAGCGTTTATTTATGCACACGTGGTGTTTCACTGATGAAAGAGCTGAGAGACTTAAGCCCCTAAGAGTTGTGTAATAGCTGAAAAATAGTGAATAGCTGAAAAATAGTGAAAAAATTAGTGGTGCCTAAATGGCAGACTTTGATCCCTAATGTGGCAGTGATTTGTGAAAGTCCTCTTTGTCAGTCTAATCTTTGGTACCAAGGCACCTTTGAAAAATCTCATTACCTAATTGCTTCTTAGGTACTTAAATGCCTTAATAAATCTGGCCCTCAGGCTCACATCACAAGCAAAAATCCATCAGCAGGTGGGCACATAATTGCTACTGTTGCTTAGCCTCGGTTTTTGTTATAAGAATCCTTCTTAAATGTCTAAAATAGATAATAAATTTGAATTTCATGGATATCCTATGAAATTTGGATAAATCTGCTCTTCTTAGCCATCTGACTCTTGGTTGTTCATAGTCACATACTTCAGATGCTGCTACTGTGCTTGATGGACATGAATTTGAAGTTTCAGCAAGATCTTATTTCATACATGAATAAAAAGAATAGATTCACTTAAGACTCACTGTCTCTCACTAGTAGAGTTACTAATAGATTACTGTGTGATAAGGAGTGAGTTCAATGTTGAATATTTTAACAGTTTAATAACACTGAATAAAGCACTTATTACTATATGCAAAAGAGTGAAATGGAAACTAGTCTAAAATAAAAGGAAGTGAATCATGAAATTAAAGGAACTAAATGGATAAGCAGTTGAAGGAACATAGTAATAATACATTTTTAATCAATAAATGAAAGTGAAAAATAAGTGCTACATTCTTATTGAGTGAAAACTTCACTCAGAAATTCACTTTTCTCAGTAAATTCCCAAAGTACTGGAAAATTTTTGTACAAGGTTACATTTAGCAATTAGCTGCAAAAGAAATACTGTGACTGAACATAAAGCAAATTTAAAAAAAAATAATCAGGAAAACAGCATTGGTACAAAAACTGCATGCTGTTCTCTGAATAATCTTGTAAAATTAGTCCATCAATTTGAGGCGGTTCCCAAGCATGTTAAAACACCTTCTGTCTGTACAAGCCAGGACTAGTTTGACCAATTCCAAGTCACTACCTCTGTCTACTCCTGACCCTTCCTGTGCAAGGACTCTCTGCTCTGAGCAACATGAGCTCTCATCCAGGCTATTATCATGCCCACATGCCCATTACATAGCCACACCATGTGTGTACAAGACTCTCATTCTGCTTTGAATTACTAATAAGACTTTATATCTTAACAACTGTGGTGGTGCCTCCAGGTTGTCCAAACCCTCCATCTGTGCATCAAATTTATGTTCCCAGCATCAAGGAATTCCTGTCTCCCCCATGCCCCAACATATTAAATTTATGATGCCATTACTTGGAAGGCACCCAATTTCCATTGCAGATATTCATTGATCTTTGTGTTACAGTCTTCTCCTTTTCCATAATTAACTTCTCTGACTTTAGATCCTAAATTCCCAAATTAGGAAGCCTATTATCCCATATGGTAAATATCTTGACTAAAACATCAGACTGTGATTTTACAAAGCTGTCATGGTTTTCATGTCACTCAAACAACAGCTTAGTATTTTACAGCACTCAAGATTCATCCACCATGAAAATCAAATCTGCTAACATACACTCAAGTTTTAACTCAAGACCAAACCAAGAATGAACTCCTGCTTTGCAAAGATCAGATCTGTGTCCCTGGTGGCCAATCACAATTCGATATGCTTAGGATACATCCTAATTTTCCATTTGGTTACTTCAGAAAATCCAAGTTAACCTGCTCAGATTTTGGCAGCTCAGTGTGCAATGTCACATCAAATCATGTATAAATTCTTCTAGCCTATTTTATAAGTTGTATTGTGGGATTATTAAGGGCAAACAGGAAACACATCTGATAATAGGTAAAGCCAGGAATTTATTGCTAGTATAAATGAAACCTTAACAATGTAATCAACAAGCTATTATTTGATCCAATTTTTTAATGCAAGATCCAATTTTTAATGCAAAAATAAAAAGAAAATAAACACCACTACAGAAAATAAGTTTCAAAATAATACAATTAAAATGACTATACACAATATACATAACTACTTCCTGGTGTCTATGCCTTTCTTTCATGTTATGCATGCCCTTTCATTGCCTCTTGTGGTCCTAATGTTGATAGTGTCCATTTGGTGGTGGTGGTGGAGCATACAACCGGTCATCAGTATCCCATGTCCTTTGCCAGGAGATGTGTGCTGTTGATATTGACAGTTTCCTCTTCCTGAGTCTATGATCTACCTGGGGTAATTCTTATCTTTGTTAACATGCTTTTAACAACTTGCTCTTTCTTCATTGGTCCGTGAGTCCATGTTACTTCCAATTTATTATATATGGTGGTTTTTATGTATGTTAGCTGCTCATACTCAGTCTCTGTTTCTCCTAACCCTATTCTGCCTAGGGCTGCATTTCTTTAACTGAATGTGACAGCCAAGAGGTCTCCAGTGCCAGCCTGTGCCCCATGCCTGTATGTTGCGTCCTCTGCCCCCACTTCTCAAGGCCTCAGCTACCATACCATACCATACCATACCATACCATACCATACCATACCATACCATACCATACCATACCAGTGCTTCTCCACAGCATATCATTATACCAGATTCATAAATATCTTATTTATGCAGAATATATTGTTTTCTACTATCTGTATAAAAACATGGCTACACCATATGAAGAAAAGTAAAATAAATTAGACATAGCCATTAGACAAATTTCTATTACAGCTAAATCAAGTATAAACAAAGCTCCAAGCAGGTGAAGACAAGTTCAGATGAAGCAAGCATGACAAGTCTCAGTGTTGAGGCCTTGCAGACTCAATACAAAGCTTGTGGTCTGTTACCAGCAGTGCCACTACTGCAGTTACTGTGCTATAAACCTTAGCACTGTACATATATATATATATATAAAATGCTACTATCTCTGTTTCAGAACCTTGTAGAGTATGGGATTATATTTGCTCTATTTTCTACATGACTAAAGTCTTTGCTATAAACCCAAATCCAGCACCTTGATACCTACAGCCAGCTTTACTCTAACTTTTGGTCTTTGTACAATGCCAATAAAGCTATAAAAGATATCATGCTGCAGTTTATGAGCTGGGAAAGTAATATCCTGCTACAGCATAGGATCACATCTTGCTTACCTGACTAGGATGCCATTTGTGAAATACTTATTAGAGGAGGCCATGTAGAGTAAAACTGAAACAATATTTGATGAGTCCCAGCAGGATATCACAGCCAGTATCAAAGCTAGTTCATATTTAGTAGGGACAATTACACATCCAACACTTGGCAATAGGTCATTCCTTTAAGTCTGTTTATGCATGGTCACTCAGGAAAATTGTATAGATGATTGGTTCAACATCACTAAATTTCTGTCTGGTCACTTCCTCACAGTGAGAGGGGCCTCAGACTGGTTCCACTTGATTTATTCTGGAAATAAACTAAAGCTGCTTCATATATGGATGAGAATGTTACACAGGTAATTAAGTAATGTCGCTTTATCTTTCTTTCCACATCTTTCGTAAATTGTAACTGGCTTTCTCACATATTTCAGTGTTGACAACCTATAGGTCAGGTGACTTAAAACTTCAAATTTGACAGAATGTCACCAAAACATTACAGCATTCCTGACTTCTATTGAACTGGGAAGCTGTTATAAATATGCTAGTGACTCAGCAAGAACTTCATTATTTTCACCTTCATGGGTCATCACAAGTTGTTTACACATGAAGTACAAAAATAATGGAATGTACAGCTAATCCCAATTTTCCCAGCATAAATGTTAATAACCCATTGTCTAATAGTAACCCACATTTTGTCAAGATATTGTTTCTGCTGACTTATTCAGCAATCAAACATTAGGTATTTAATTGTATTTAATTGTCATAAGTAAAACATAGCTTTACAGAGCTAACGGGTGGTAATTTGGGGCTGTGGATTCCAGATGTTTTTTTAGGACTGAGGGCCTAATAACATATTGCCATTCATTTTTTGGCACATAAAAATACCTTTTTCTCCCTTTTTTTTCCCCTGACTGTATGCCCATTGCAGTAATAAATGACACAATAATTTCTTGATGGAAACTGTATATATGCAAGTGTGAATCAAGTACTATGTAGCTAATCTCTTTTACATTTGCACCTGAATTTATTTAGATGGGCTGGCTATTCTGAATGAATACGAACCCTTTTATCAGAGTACTTATGCCATTAGCTACATTTATAAGGATAGCAACAAACAGTAAAAGTAGACAATTAAGACATTCGAACCAGAGTCAGTGACTAAATAGATCCGAAATAGCCATAAGTGCTCAGTTTGAAAAAGAATCTGAGTTAAATACTATACTGCCATAAATAGCAGCTCTTAAACAGAGTCCTGAGTCACAGGTGTATGGGTAAGATGTTAGTATAAGCACTCTGAAACCCTCTCTGAACAAGATTTCTTCTTCCTGGGGAGCTTAATAAGAGCAGCCTCCCTCCTTTAATGCCAAAAGATAGTCAGGGTGAATTCCCACAGTATTGCACAGTATATTTAGGATCTCTACACTCTTCATTTTAGTTCTGCAGTGTCTCTCCTTTCCTTTTTCATATGGAATCTCACATCTATGAAGAAATGAAATTTTCCATAGTGTGTCCAGCATTGCAAAGCTTTGCAGAGTAGTCAGTTAACTTTTTTCAGGTAATTCCTTATTTTGGTTACCCATCCTCCTATAGTGCAGAAGTCCAGGATCTCTGGACCAGAAAAGATCTCATTTCACCAAGCTGGGGTTATCAACAATGTGATAGCAATAGATGTAAAACACCTTGCATTAGTCTGACAAAGTGATATTAGCCAGATCAAATAAGCGTAAGCAAATCTGCCTCTATAAGGTCTTATGAGAACACTTTATACCATAAAATATCAGCAGAGACTGCACTCATGGTGAGCTGTAATCATGCAGGCCTGAGCCTAATTTTATCATTTTCCTCCTGCTGGCCATACAAAAATATGTTCTGAAAGAGAAAGAAGTTCGAAACAGCTGCCTCAACTGTGCAGACTGCAGACAGCTTGTTAGGAATACCATGAGATAATGCTCACACATGGTCTATTAAATGCTCTCTCTGTTCTAGCCCATCTGTTATCTTCCTTGAAATTCATGCACTAATCCCTATCTTTTCCGTTTTAAATAATGATTGTCACCTCAAATGCTTTATTGAAATCCAGATAGATTACATCTACTTCATTTCCCTTGTCTAACATGGTCTTATTTTATCAAAGAAAGTTATCAGATGTGTCTAGTGTTATCTCTCTCTGATAAATACAACATGGAGTACACAGACTGATCCAGACATACTCTGCTCATATGCACTATCAATTTATATTTCTTTCCCAACTGGACCCCACCACTATAAGATCATTTCACCCCTACAAAATTCACATGTTCTTACAGCAATCCACGTGCTTGAGATTTCTTTTAGGGAGACAGAATTCTAAGTGAATTATAATTTTATTCTTAGGTTCTTGTGATCCAAAGCACTTTGAAGACCCCATGTAAAGCCAAAGATGGGACTAATCCCTACAACAGAAATATCAGTGATATATTCTCTGGGGAAACTGACTTAAAAGGAGCTATACTTATGATCATCATGCCAGACATATTTTACTCATAATAGTTATTTTGGTAGAGGCATCTTTCTGCTAAATGATCTTTCCCCTTCTGTACAAATATTAGCTTTTACAGTTCCTGCAGGGAAAACTGATGTGCAATTATTCCGGTGACGTCTTCTCTAGTCCCGCTCTTATACAACTCATTCAGCACCAGTAGCAAAAGAGAAATGCTCCAAGAAAAAGATAAATGAAATGTCACCTTTGAAGGGATATAGGATTTTTCATACCAAATCACTATATTCATTCTCTTCAGTAAATGCAGGATCCTATTTTCAGGTAACAGAGTATTCCTGATGCTTCAGAGTAGGGACAAAGATAAAAATAGTAAAACAGCTAATATACCTGACAGCTTAGGAAAATTCTTTCCTGACGTTCACAGTGAGCATCGTGAAGCACTTATGAAATATGCTTACATCAAGTTCAATGGAACTGGTGCCTAAGCGCATGCAGGATTAAAGTCACACTAAATATAGCTGTACTAAGAACATTGTCTCTGGGAAACAACACATTCATATTGGAGAAGATAAAATCAGCCAGATTCGTGGCTCAGAGATGAGAGAAAGGGATTAAAACCACTTTTCAAATTTTCATCAGTTCATACGCCCAAGATCAGAGACTTGGTCATTGTCCCACGAGTGTCCACTGTGAAAAATTACAAAGATTTTTAAAAAGCTGCAGCTTCATTGAACTCTCCATCCTCCTCTAGCTCTCCTCTCTCTATTCTCTTTCTCTTTATGGTTTTCTTCTCTCTTATGTCACACCTGCTTCACTAATCACAGGGAATGTTTTTTGCATCCATCTGTCAGAGTAGTCCATTTGGGTCTGGATGATGCCTTTCCTTTTCCATGACCAGATTGGGAAAGTAGTTTGGAACTGAAAATAGAGATGAGAAAGAAAATGAGTTAGGAAAAAATTATGACTTCAGTGCAGTCATCATGCATATTATGACATTAAAGCGACCCCTGTGATGACGATGGAGATGATGATCGTGATGATGATACTTTAAGATTCTGATATTGTATTAAATTGTTTCTTTTCGCTTTTAGCTGGGTAAAAAAATTTCTTTTATTCATTTAGCTGAGAGAAGGGGAGTATTACTAGCAAGGAATAAGTAGGTAATCATGTCATAGAAACTTGAAGTGACTTGTTGAAATTTACACAAAAAATGTGAAAAGTAAATCAAGAAGACCATCACACCCCAGGTGTCTTAAGTAACACCTAAGTCTCTTAATGATATGAACTTATCAGAAGTTGTGACTATGTATGCATTTCAGAAGGGCAGAATTTGTCCCATCATGTCTGGAGAAAAGTATGAAACCCTGCAATGTGCTTTAATTTATTCTTCTGTGTGCAAATTCATTCTGTATGCAGAAACAGACACTGTGGTGATTAGATTTAATAGGATTAGGACTCCCTGATGCCTTGCTTGTACAGTCATTGTTCAAATTCTTATAGAGGCACATTTTAATTTCATTTCATTGTAAAACTCAAACTTCATTACCTCGTCAGGTCATTTATAATTTAATTCATTACATGTTATTTATTTTCTCTTCTAATAATTACACCTCTACTTCACCTTCCTAACATGTGATCTCTCTTACTGTACAGTATTCTCTGTAACAGACTTGGTACTATTTGTGGGTTGCTGATTTTCTGGTTCCAATTCTCTCTTTAGTCCTAGTCACTATGTGACCCATGTTCCTTGTAACAGAAATGCATCTGTATATACAGATAGTTGCTTTTCTTAAGCCATTCCCTGCAGTGCAAAATTCAATCTCCCCTTTTGTTCAAGCATAACTTTACTAGAGAGAATAAATAGACTAAAGGGAACAACTGTCAGATAGCAAAGACCCATTTTCTTCTAGGTATCCTTGCTGCTCAGTTTTTGGCCAAGAAACTATTCCCTTTTCTTTTCTTTTCTTTTCTTTTCTTTTCTTTTCTTTTCTTATTCTATTCTATACATGAGGTGATGATTTAACTGCTCCAATGACCAAATAGAGCAAAGTCAATATCCTGAGCCCCTTCTTCCCCCTAATAATTGTCCACATAGCTCCTATATATGTAGTTTGTAAGCAAAGCAAGGCAAAAGCTAGTTCGTCCATTCTAAAAAGAATACACTCAGCTCAGAGTGCTCTAATAAGAAATCAAAGCTAGAGTGATTTTAAACACAATCCAGCCACTCTAGAATGGATTGTAAGAAAGATCTAAATTAAGTCACATTCAGATAACAATCTATTCTGCATATGGGCCAGGGAGTTAAATACAGTGTGCTGATGAGTAAACTAATATAGTCACAGTGGTCTTCTTAAATATGCCCTATGAAGTAAAAAAAAAGAAGAAAAAAAAGACAGATGTGTTCTTTTACACCTTCTCAATGCTAAAGCAATGGCTAAAAAGTTTAATTTGTTGAGTTAACATGATCTTTTGGGTTGGGTGCAACTCCAGCCTATCACCCAAAGCACTAAAAGCCATTATTTTCTCCCCTAAAGATCAAGGCAAAGATTAACAGTCAGGGGGTCACAGTTGTCACTGCAGTTTCATCTTACCCAACATTAAAGACAAGTTGATAATGATAGGTAAAAGATAAGAAATACTGCCACTCTGCCTGGCTTGTAATACCTGATTTTTCACATGGTGAAGGTAATACATTTTCACTATGTCATTTACACACTCTACAGAGTCAGTCAGGCAGTTATTGAAATCTTCAAAGCAACTGTAAGAATGAGAAATGTACGTTGTACATTACCAAGGAACTATGTGGCCACGTCTGTGTGAATCATTTTACAGAATGTGTCAATTTTAGTAATATTTTAGTAATAAAACAGTGTTCCAGTTGGAGTGGGATATTGGTGCAGGTGCATTTTTTTATGTTGCATACAGCATGGACTGTAAATGATCAGCTACAGTGTAGAAACACATTTCTCCTGTTTCTTAAGCCTCACAGGTGACTAAGCAATGCAGTTGAGTATAAGTCATTTGGAATTACTTACTTTAGTATAAATAACTCTTTTTGTAACTCTAGTTTAATGATTCATTATGTATGTTACAGTAATGTTCAAGTAACTATGTAAAAGTAAGAGCTTCTATATTGGTATAATTATCAGTAGTAAAATGACAAAAATGCCTCTAATTGAAGGAAATGAGAAGTGTGTAAAAATACAATACTATGAGATGCTTCCATGAAGGCAGGGGAAGTGGCAAAATATATCTTGGACAGCAGATTCATGGACAGCAGCAAATATTAGTCATTGAAGGAGTAGAAAAATCACCACATACTAACTGAAATCACTTCATGGACTTTCTAATCATACTATAAAAGTTGTTACATTGCTTTGCAGAGCATCTCAGTCTTAATTTTTCACATACTTGAAACTATCTCTAATCACTTTAGTTACAGCTTTCTAAAGGGCTGAAATCATATGAAGTATGCTTATCACCTGTTTAATATCTCAGACTAAGTATTGCTGCTGCATTTCCTGCTCAGAATTATGTAAATTAAAAATCTTATTAAACTATTATAGGAATTATATAGGGCTAATTTTTATAAACTGTACCTTAGTTCTTTGAAGATTACTATTCTATTAAAGATTAAAGTGTTTGAGGATACATTATAATGCTGGAGTGATAAGTAGATATGAGTTATTTGTGATTTCCTCTAGGCGAATATTCTGATTACAACTTTGAATCACTAGCTGCTATGGCATTAGAAGCCCTTGATGGATAATATATCTATTCCTTCATATTTTTCATGCATTTTAAAATGCTGTTTAGTTCACAGAGTTAAACTTAGCACTTGTGTTAAGTAGAAGTTTGATAACTAATATTTTCTTTCTTGGGTTCTTTCGTCTGAATCCAGAGGATGCAATAAAGAATACTTTGACTTATACCTACAGCTTTGAACTTTGGAGGGAACCTAATTTGGGAATAACCAAATCTGTGTTTTATTCCTGGTATTACAGTCAGTGACAATCTGGGTACCCTTTTGACTAGTCACTGTTTCAGTGAATTAGCTTTTGGTCTAAGATTATATAATTAATCCTTCGGCTGGGGCTGCACGGCTAGAAGGCGCGTCCCCTGGGTGGTGGATAGGGGATCCCTCTCTGGAGGGTGCACCGGATAAAATTGAAGAAGGTGCCGCGAACCAACGCAGCCTAAGGGAAGGCCACCCTGACAGAAAAACCACTGGCCCTCCAAGTCATGGGGGTTGGGCAGGAGGCCAACTACCTCCTCCCGGAAAAAAAAAAATAAAAAGTTACAGAAACGACGAGCATCAACTTTCAAAAAAAACCGAAATGGCGGAGATGGAGAAAATCAGTAATGAAGTGAGGAGGAGGAGATGGAACTGGATCAGTCATGTCTTGAGGAAAAAACCAACAGAAGACTGCGCTGTGGCCCTTGGGACTCCAGAGCACGCAGCCGCAGACTGATCGAAGTGGAAGAACAATGTTCGTGCCTTGTGTGCCTCCTGGCACTGAGAGAATTCAGATCAGATATATAATTAATAGCAAATGACATTAGAGTTTAATTAATAGCAAATGACAGAGTTACAAATCTTTTAAGCTCAATTAAGATAAAAGCACTGTGGGAGAGGAAGAGTCAGTGGGCCCATGGTAACACAAGATACTAAATAGGGAAAAGTGATTTTTAAGTCATAGAGGTCATTTGGAAAGCCATTTGCACCATCCAGTAAAGTAAATTGTTAGTTCTTTGCTTTGTTAATTCACCTCACCTTCTCTTACTTAGACATCTTCACCTTTCAATGCTAGTATTTTGGTCAACCAAAAAATATGGATTAAAGATACATGTTTCTCCATGTTTTTTTGGAGAAGACTGGTGCAAATAAATGAGTTAGAATAGAACAGTTTATTTGAAAACAGAAAAGACTAAACCCATTTATATAGTCTGTCCTTCTTCACAGAATCAGCAAAGGACATCGTGCTGTAATTTCTTTGTGAAATCTGTAACTTCCATGTGAGTAATTGCATACGTAAAATAAAAATTAGCCAATCTTGATTTAAAGACCTTGAATGACTGAAAATTCAGCATTCCTAGAGAGGCTATTTTAATTATTCATTATCCTCATTGTTAAAAAAAATGCACCTTATTTCTATTATGAATTAATCTAACTTCAGTTTCCATTAAGCCTTTTCTTTTGAAAAGAAATTCTTTTCCACATAGGAATGATAAGATCACCCGATTAGTTTCCTTTTGATGACTAGACTAAGTTTCTTTAGTGTTACTGAAAGACTAGTTTTAACACCTTAGATGATAATTTTTGTTGCTGTTCCTGAAATGTTTACAGCTTGTGAGTATCCTTTTTTGCAGTTTGACAATGACAATTAGCACCAAACCAAACACAAACTTAACTTCATATCCATAGCTGATATTGCCTTGATCTTTCCACACTGATATATTCTAGGAGTGTCTTTAAACTTTTATTCAGTGTCAAAAAGAGAAGTCTCATTTATTTTTTATTAGATTGAACAAGATAGGAGTGTACAGATCCTCAAAGCTCAGCTGCTGCCTGAGTGATATGCACTCACTTTTTCATAGGGACCCCCAGCTCTTTTTCAGAATAGCTGCAAAATTAATCTTAGTCTAAAAGTAATTTTAGTTTTATGACTGTTCAGCAGTTAGGACCTAGCTCACCTCTACACACTGTAGGAATGCAGAAACTAGCCATATGTTCACTTTTCTTTCCTGCAGAACATATTTGGTAGTCTTGAAGCACAACTGGCTGAACTCAGCCAAATAAAGAGGAACGTTAATTAAGCTATCCTTATACAAACATATAGCATTTAAGAATACTTAAATTTATTTTTCCACACAAAGACATACCTTACCTACTATGAGAAAGAGAAAGGCTCCTTCTTATTTCCAGACTCTCTGTTTCTGTGGCATTTATTTATTCCACATTGTGGTGGGTTGACCCTGGTTGGATGCCAGGTGCCCGCCAAGCCGTTCTATCACTCCCCCTCCTCAACTGCACAGGGGGAGAAAAATACGACAAAAGACTTGTGAGTTGAGATAAGGACAGGGAGATCACTCACCAATTACCATCACAGGCAAACCAGACTCGACTGGGGAAATTAATTTAATTTATTGCCAATCAAAAGTCAGAGTGGAATAATGAGAAATAAAAACCAAATCTTAAAGCACCTTCCCCCCACCCCTCCCTTCTTCCCAGGCTCAACTTCACTCCTGATTTCTCTACCTCTTCCCCCCGAGTGGTACAGGGGGACGGGGAATGGGGGTTGTGGTCAGTTCATTACTGCTACTCCTTCCTCCTCGCTCTCTTCCCCTGCTCCAGCATGGGTCCTCTCCACAGGGTGCAGTCCTTCAGGAACAGACTGCTCCAGTGTGGGTCCCCCACGGGGTCACAAGTCCTGCCAGAAAACCTGCTCCTGCGTGGGCTTCCCACAGGGTCATAGCCTCCTTCAGGATGCATCCACCTGCCCCAGTGTGGGGTCCTCCATGGGCTGCAGGTGGATATCTGCTCTACCGTGGACCTCCATGGGCTGCAGAGGGACAACCTGTGTGTCACCATGGTCTTCACCATGGGCTGCCAGGGAATCTCTGCTCCGGCACCTGGAGCACCTCCTCTCCCTCCTTCTTCACTGACCTTGGTGTCTGCAGAGTTGTTTCTCTCACATATTCTCACTCCTCTCTTCCAGCTGCTGTTCCACAGTAGGTTTTTTTCCCCTTCTTAAATATGTTATCACAGTGGTGCTACCACCATCGCTGATTGGCTCAGCTTTGGCCAGCAGCGGGTCCGTCTTGGAGCCGGCTGGCATTGGCTCTGTCCGACATAGGGGAAGCTTCTAGCAGCTTCTCACAGAAGTCACCCCTGTAGTCCCTCCCCCACTACCAAAACCTTGCCACGCAAATCCAATATACACATAAAATAGAACGGCTTCAACAGGCATGTTTGAAACTAAGCAGCTTCTACAGTTTGTCTTCTCTCACCACCCTGCCTCCCTTCCCTCCAGCACTGTATAACTATGTATAACTCCAACACTATATTTTGTAAATGGTGGTACTCTTGTAAGACATTCCTTTCAATGGAGGACAGAACTGAACCTGAGCCTGCCATGTGATACAGTGATTTCTTTAGTAATGGTGCTTCTTTTTCCATTTGTATTTCGTAGATGAATAAATACGTCTTTAAATTCCAAAAAGAAGACAGGGAACAAGGGCCCAGAGAAGTTGTGGAATTTCCATCCTTGGACAAATTAAAAATTCAGCTGGAAAAGGCCCTAAGCAACCTCATCTAATCTCAAAGTTGGATACATCTTCAAAATTGGCCCTGCTTTGAAGAGAAGGGAGAACCAGATGGTCTCCAGAAGTCCATTCCAACCTGAATAATCTTACGATTCTACAACTGTCACTTCTACAAAGCACGCCTAAATCTTGGGACAGGTTTACTTACAATCTACCTGTGTCCTCACAATTTTATATTGGTTAGGGAGCCTATAGAATTTAGCGCTAGCATGAAACTCTTCATATACATTGCCCCTAAATGCCCAGGGAATCTAGGAATCTCAGTCAGGCCATTAAGTAATTCCATTATACTGCTGGGAGCCTAAGAGCTAGGAGCTAAACCACTTTGCACTAACATAGACTTTTCCTGTGGATCTGTTTGTTTATTAACTAAAATTGAAAAGGCTTTTTCAGCTGTACAGCTTTTGGACTAAGCTCCCATCCCTGTAAGTGGAGCTTATGTTTTCATATTCTAAAGGTATGACATTATTTTTGTTTGCTATTGAAATATAGTTTGTTACTCTACTATGGTTGTATTCTCCTTAACTGCTTTTCTTTCTACTTTGTATCCTTTCAAAAAAAATGTGAAAATTAAAAAAAAGATCTTCTTCCCTGGTATGGAGCAAAATGAATATGTGAGCCCTTACCAAAAATTTGAAAAAATAAAAACACCATCTTTTTTATTCACTATCATGATTGTACAGATTTGGGGTATGTGACTGTTTTGGTTGAAGGAATACAATAAATTTTATCACTTGCCAGTTGAACAATGTCACTAAAATTGGCAAGGATCACTCATTCTCCCAGGAAACGCAGCACATTTGTGAAACATGAGTACCTCAGATGAATCTGTCATTTCACAAACTTGAGACCAACATAATTGTTGCCTAATGTGTGATTCTGCTTCAGTTTACATTACCCTAAAAAACAAGGAAACAAGTGTTAGAGCCTACTATTATTTACTCAGATTTTATTTTTAGTCAGGTCTTTTTGGTGTTTTTATTTTTTGTTAAAACTGGATACATTTAAAACACTTATGCAGAATTTTAACTGTACCACATTCAAAAGAGTCCCTTCCCACTTCTGTGAAAACTGATACCTTCCTGTTTAAATAAAAGTGAATTTTCATGTGTACTGAAGAGCTGGCAAATCCACATTGTAGCCTTACTGCATACTGCGAAACACCCTAATGTATTAATTTGGTATTTTCTGTTAAATTCTGTATCAAATTGAACACCAGTTTGGAATTCTCCATAATGCCAAATCCCTAGTTTATGTGAACTAGTACCTCAGAACCACCAGACCATACTGGTTTATGCCAGTGGAAGATCTCATCCATCAAACAGCAAACTGGAAAGTCCATTGCAGGAGGACAATTTACCTAAGCATCCTAACTTTTCACCCGTTTTCATCAAATGCAGAATTTACAGCTATGAAAAATTAGTTTAAAATCCTGCTGTAATAGTTTGCACAGATTATATGTAGTTTCTGGTCCTGGGGTGGGCCCAACAAATGTGGACATACATAACATTGGGTGCAGGAATCGGGAAGATTGACTTGCATTTTCTTTATAAATTCTTGGTGAGGCTTGGCGTAGTTTGAAGAATAAGTTCCTCCTTGTTTAGACAGAGTTTTCAGGGAACTTTTAGTTTGGACCAAGGCAATGTGCAACCACTTTTCATTGTCAAATCAACTCCACAGAGGTATATCTGAAATTGCTTTACACGTTCTCAAATCGTACTGTAGCTGTCAATGCTATATAATGTTCTTAGCACTACATAAAGTCCTTGTATTATTAGATATTATATAACCAATGCTGCTTTACCACCTTTCAGTATTGTTATTTCTAAAAAATCTGCAATCGGGTGCTTTAGATTAATAGACTTCATAGACTTCACATGTACTGAATTTTAATGTGACAATTTGGCAGAGAAAAGAACCTTAGCAGGTTGTCTGAAAGGCTGACTCTCCCATTATAACTTGTTAGAGAAAGCAAGGGCTTGTAGTTTTCAGAATCTGTAATAGTACACTGCTTTCTTTTAAAATTATATTTTTAGAGAATATTTGATTTTCCTCTGAGAATAAACTTTTTGGAGTAAAAAATGACCTTTTTTTGGTTTTGACCATAATTTTTTTTTTTTATTTATTTTATTTGTGGTCATGTAGTCCACTGTCAGGATAATTTCTATGGATTCTTTTCATTCATGTAGAGATAACTGGGCAAAATGTAAGAATGTAAAATATAGTATCATTGTGCTGCTAGGTCAGTTCATTATTAATCCCATTATTCAGAGGATTACAATTCAGGTACAAAAAATCACTTCAGGCTGGATCTTGGTATGGATATTGTTTGATTCTAAGCATATTATATATAAATCTTTTAGTTTTTCTCCCACCAGACTGATGTATCTTTAGGCTTTCTACAGTAGCATCAGTATTGTATTAGGCTCCCTCAAATATTTCCAGCTTAAATAAAAATTGTACCCCTGCAATCTATCAGATCAATTGTTTATGTTAAATCATCAATGAAATAGCTACACTTACTTATAAGAATAAATCCTTTGCAAATTGTTCTCACATTAGTTTGGACTGAAGAAAAATCCTTTCCCATCTCTTTTTCTTTCTCCTATGGCTGAGTGGCTTTAGACTCTGCTACCAGCCCGGGTTTCTTTGGCATGTACTATCATGCCACATTAGTGTGCAGGTACTGAAATAGTCTTAATATGTTACTTTTACCAGCTTACTGAGGGAACATCAGAAAATTTTTGGACAGTACTGGCCTAGATTCAAACCAGGCTCACAAAGAGATTCAAAAAATCAGAGCTGGTCCTATGCCACCCTCATTCATGAATCTGTTGCTTTGAAAAATTTCAGTGAAAACCTGAAAAAGAGCCTGGAGAAGGCCAAGGGAGGGATCTAGCAGCTGCTTTCAGCTACCTAAGACTCTTCTCAGAGATGCACAGTCAAGGACCACAGGCCACAGGCACAGGTTGCAGCAAGAGAAGCTCACTGTTCAGAGAGGCTGCTGAGTCTCCATCCTTGGACATGTTCAAAACACAACTGAGCAAGTTCCTGATTAACCTAATGCAACTTCAAAGCTGGCCCTGCTTCAGTGAGGAGGCTGGACTGGGCAACCTTTGTTGCTTGAATGTTAAAAGCAATTTCTTATATGTTACCCCAGTAAATACCCAAAACAAGACCCTTTCCAAAACAAGACCCTTTTAATATTTTACAAGGAAAAATATAGCTCAAATATACTGGTAAATTATCTGCCGATATTAGATTCCTCTTAATTCTGATATTTAACACAGTAACCTCAATCAAATAGAAAAAATATGTTTCTGTTGTAAAAAAGGTTCAGGTTTTCACAGAAATAATTCCTGTGAAGACAATATCTCAGAACCATAAACCATAACATAATCATAACATAAACCATAATGTAAACCATATATCCAGAAATAATATCCGATCAATCAAAATAAATATTTTTTTTGCTATCTCATTTTTTCAATACTTCTGTTCTGTAGCTAGCAGAAATATCTATAATCCAATTATGTAAAAAAGCTTATTATTGGGCTTTAGCTTCATTTTGAAGAAGGCAGCAAGAACATTCTGACATTTTCAAAACATTTCCTAATGTACAAAAAGGCTAAAAAGAAATTTATCAGAACTGGTGACCTCCTAGAAAATATTTTTGTTTTGACTAGTCTCTTTTTCTGATGAAAAAAATTTCCAATTGTGAAATAGTTTCCAATCAGCTCTTCTGAGAACCCTATAAAAATTGAACTGTTACTGCTTGACAATAAAGACAGATTTATAAAAGCCTGTTGCATCAGAAATTCCTGTTCGGCCTTTTATATGTATCTGATTAGAACTATCTAGACTATATGAAAGTTACCTCTCTCTCCCCTTCACTTTCCCACTCCTTCTTTGTCCTTCGATGTGCAGTCACTCACATATTGAATTGTGGAATTAAGATTCTATACAAATTATTTAAGCTTGGAGAATTGCTTTCACCTCAGTTAAAGCTGCTTGCACAATCTTTTTGTCCTCATTTTGCCTCAGTATTCTGTTTGCAATACATATGAATGTTTGCAGTGCTATAATTGCCAGCAGCCCTAGGCAGGATCATCTCTGCCTTGTGCTGTAAAGGCACCACAAGAAAGCATGCCTGCTCATGGAAAGCTTCTTAAAAAGGAGCTCGTGGAGTCATGGCCTGATTCTTCAATAACCAGAAACTTTTCTCTATGACAGAGTTATTCACATACATAAATGCTTGCAGAAACCAAGCAGCAACAACAAAGCATCAAGACTAGAAGTGGAGATACATCAAAAATACCAGCAGAATGGTTTTGCTGAGCACTTTACAGCCAGATGCATATCCAAACTAGAGCCTCTGAGATTTGCAACACAAATAGGAAGACAGGATCTCTCCTAAAATGTAATACATTTAGTTTTATACAGGTAAAGCAGGTGAGCAGTGCTAGTATGTATGTTGTATGTATGTATGTTGTAGTCCTGGCTGGATCAAGAAAAAGCACAGCAACAGAGAGAAAGGGGGAAGGAGAGAAGTAGATTTGTATATGTCATGGTCTGCATCATTGGCTTGCTGCACTCTCCAATGGTAGTAGAGCTGTTCCACGGCTACTGGAATAGTGGAATCTACTTGGGACCTCTTTATGGTACAGGTTGCTCAAATATTTTATTATAACTGCTGACATCTGTTGCTGATGTGCATATAATATGTGAAATGCTTTGGGATAGATAAGGTGAACTGAGCTGTATAAAGTCAAGTTTCAGATATTTTTTTTCTGCTTCTTTTATTCTAAGCAGATCATATTCCTAACCTATAAACATAAACACAGGAGGGATAAAAAGGTACTTTAAAATGTTAAAGACATTTTCATTTTCTTTTATTATTTAAGTCATTTATTACAAATTCATTACAAGCTTTAAGACTTAGAAGTAATTTAAGATTTAAAGCAGTGTTTAGAAGAAATGGTTACTTGAGTTTGATCTTATCTTACTCTGTCAAGTTATTGGAGTTTGTCATGAAGTGGGTGATGCAGAAGACAGGCTATTTCAATGCAATGCAGTTTTCTTTCTCTCCTGTTAAATTGTGAAGATAAATTTAACATGTGCACACAAAACCTGAGAGTTTCTATCTGAACTCCTGCTATCGTGAGTTGTAGCAACTTAAAAGGACCTGTCAGTGGAATTAATGGAAAAAGTATTTGACAGGATAGACTCCGGTCAGTGAAAATGAAGAAATAATAGAACTACTTTAGTGAACTTCACATAAAATAGTAGAAAAATCATCACCCAAGTATGGAAAACACCACCTCCATACAAGTATTGGGGTCCTTTGGATGTAAGTCTGATGAAAAAAAAATGTACAGAATATGGTTTTGATTATAGATGAATTTCTGTGTATGTTGATACACATGTTGGGAGGCTGCAAAAAATCAGAGAGCAGAAGCCAACATACAGCTATTAATGTCCTTGTAGCATGATCCTAAGAAAACAAAAGAAAGTGAGACAGAACTTGCTTGACAGGCAGGATTTTAAGGATAAACTGGTATTTAGAGGGAGACCTTGTACAATGCTCAAACAACTCTCTCCTGCTGAGTGAGGTCTACTGTGCTTGGAGAAATTGGAATGTATATATTTCCATTTCATCATTAATCCCTCTTCCTAAAGAAACAACCCAAAAGACTACATTTTAGCTCATTGTTCAGGCTAGTAAAAAAAAAGAAAAGAGAAAAACCAGAAAAGTATCGTTGTAACTAAATATTTGAAGAATCCCTTTGTGTCACATAGGATGGAAACACACACCTTGTACAAACTGCAGAAGAGAGATTTGTGAAAGGATTACACAATTCAAAAGCTGAATCTCACTGTGCAATTCTTATTTACAACCATGCTAGTTTTCAGGAAAAAAATTATTTGTGCTCTTTTCAAACAGACCAGAATTCAGTGATAGATATGTGTGAAGATAGAATTGCAGACCTGAGCTATCATGCAAGAGTTAAACTTAGCTTGAAAACAACTTTCTGCCAGGGTTTTAACATAATTCAGATAAGTCCACATATCATTAAGCACCATTACCTGTCCTCCCACTTTGCAGTATCCCAAGATGCGGGAATGTGAACAGGGTAATATAAAGTTTTCAACTCAAATATGCCTCCTGAATTTTTCACGTGTTTCAAGATCCATGGAAATGTCCAAGAGGCATCAAAACATACTAATTGCAATAAAACCTTTCAAGCCAGGATACCTGCTTTTTCTGCTATGTCTATCACTACCTCAGTGTGTAACTCCTGATTAGTTACAGGTTTCTGTCAGAAAATCAAGTATTCACCAGCTGTGTGCCTCACCATTTTATTTTCATGAGAGATGAAGTATCCATTTTGAAGTACCACAGGCAAAATATTTTAAAGAGATTTAAGTTTCTAGTTTTTACTAATATCAATGGGCATGGAGCACCTAAATATATCTTAAAATCTGACCACTTGTACTGGCTTTTTTTTTTCCTGGCAAATTATCTTTGAGCTTTCTGAAAAAAAAAAAAATAGAATAATTAAAGAAAGTAGAGATTTCTCTTGAAATTTTCTGTTAGCTGAAAACTCACTTTCAATTGCAAAACAGTTTGAAATAATCCTTTGACCGTTCCCCTACACAATAATTTTTCCTAAAAGCCATATCAGATGGGCAGCAGAAAATGATACATATACTTTCAGGACCATTATTAAGTCTGAAAAATCCTGAATGGAGTACTGCGGTCTTCTTTGACAGGTCATCCACAAAACACACCAGGTCTTTCCAATCTTTCTGCTTTTGCACACAGTTTGTAGCATGATGATACTGTCTTTCATATTAAGATAGCCTTCATTTTTATATAACTGTCAACAAATTTGTAAATGAGCTGAGAAAATTTTGCTGAATTTCAGGGTGACTGCTAAAAATTTTCCTTTTTTTTATTATCCCAAAATAAATGTCTCAATTTTATTAAGAAAATAACATTATCTTTTTTTCTTTCTGCTGGTAAAATGACAGCAACATTTGGTTGACAATAGTGCACTGGAACATATTTTATACACTGAAGGAAGTAAGAAGCTTAACAAAATGATTTTTTGTTGACAGAAGGAAAACAGACTATTGAGGAAATGAATCTGTCATTGCAATAAAGTAGACTTTTAAAAAAATCCTTCTATCTAGCACAAAGCAACTTATCTGCAAAAAAGAATTTTGCTCTCAGAATTTATCATCTATCCAACTTCCCTACCACTTCATCTGCAGATTTTCTCAGATGGTTTAAATTTCACCCTGTATACCCTTCTAAGTCAATAAAAAGATAGGCTGTTATTTACATAAAGGAGTATAGTGAATAGGACATCCTGGACATATTAAATCTGGCAAGTGAATTTTCTTTGATCGTTCATGGTTTTTTTGTGATGATTTCCAACCAATATCCAAGTGAACAAAAACTGAATTGTCTATTCATACATTCCCCTAGTCACATATACCGCATATGTTATATCGAGGATATTGTTATATGAGATCAAACACTGTTCTACATCATATAAGGACACAGTTTCTGAGAAATCTCCAAAGCTCTGATATTGAAACATTGTTATCCAGCCATACAGTAATTCACTGCACTGTTAACTTCTCTGTATGCATATGCAATTGCATGTCCAAAGAAGGACAACAAAGCTGGTGAAGGGTCTAGAGAACAAGTCTTATGAGGAGCGGCTGAGGGAGCTGGGGTTGTTTAGTCTGGAGAAGAGGAGGCTGAGGGGACACCTTATTGCTCTCTACAACTACCCGAAAGGAGGTTGTAGCGAGGTGGGGGTCGGTCTCTTTTCCCAAGTAACAAGGGATAGGATGAGAGGAAACGGCCTCAAGTTGTACCAGGGGATGTTTAGGTTGGATATTAGGAAAAATTTCTTCACCGAAAGGGTTGTCAAGCATTGGAACAGGCTGCCCAGGGAAGTGGTTGAGTCCCCATCCCTGGAGGTATTTAAAAGAAGGGTAGACGTGGTGCTTAAGGATATGGTTTAGTGGTGGACTTGGCAGTGCTAGGTTAATGGTTGGGCTTGATGATCTTAAAAATCTTTTCCAGTCTAAACGATTCTATGATTCTATGACAAAATAAAATTAAACATCAATGTTTTGCAGGTAAATTGCCCTTTTCTTGGAATGATATCATCTCAGAAGAAAGGAACAAGAATAAATTTCTCTTTATTCCCATCTTCTCCTGTTCTATTAGTTCTCCATAAATTGTTACTGTTTCTCAGGAATGGCAAGCCAAGGAGGATTTTTCAAGGCATCTTCTGTACTATTAATTGCTTATTATTCAGTCTTAAATAAAGATCACTTTGTGTCCTTCATGTGAACACCACCTCTAAAAAAATCAAGCCTTCTGTCTCCAGTACTAGACACCTGATGGAACCAACAGGAATTTAGGGCTTTTGAATATTACCCTAAATTTTTATTCACTGAAAACTCTTGCTCAGTTTTAATTTTTCCAATTATATAATGTTGTACTTCAGCTTCTGCTGGCATGTGCTTAGTTAACATCAGCAATGTAGAACTGATGAAAAGTGAAAGGAAGTGTCCTGGTTTCAGCTGGGATAGAGTTAATTTTCTTCCTAGTAGCTGGCATAGTGCTGTGTTTTGGATTTAGGATGAGAATAATGTTGATAACACACTGATGTTTTAGTCGTTGCTAAGTAGGGCTCACACCAGGCAAGGACTTTTCAGCTTCCCATGCTCTGCCAGGTGCACAAGAAGCTGGGAGGGGGCACAGCCAGGACAGCTGACCCAGACTGGCCAAAGGGCTATTCCGTACCATATGACATCATGCTCAGTATATGAACTGGGGGAGTTGGCCGGGGGGCAGCGATCGCTGCTCGGCGATGGGCTGGGCATCGGTTGGCGGGTGGTGAGCAATTGCACAATGTATCACTTGCTTTGTATATGATTATTGTATTATTATAATATTATTATTACTACTACTACTATTACTACTATTCTATTTTATTTTACTTCAATTATTAAACTGTTCTTATCTCAGCCCACGGGTTTTCTCACTTTCACCCTTCCAATTCTCTCCCCCATCCCACTAGGATCAGGGCAGTGAGCGAGCGGCTGCGTGTTGCTTAGTTGCTGGCTGGGGTTAAACCACGACAGTCCTTTTTGGCGCCCAAAGTGGGGCTCGAAGGGTTTGAGATAATAACAGATTAACCAGAGTGTATTAAGGAATTTGTATCTGTTAACAGTTGCCAGTCATAATATTGATTCATCTGTTTTCGGTATTAGTCTATGTTAAGTCCTGGTCTGATTGTCAGGCTCGGGGAAGGTTTGTAATGATACCAAGAGCGAAATTAAGACACAAACGAGGTCATATGCCACCAATCACATGTTTTATTGGGTAAATATAAAAGAGTAAAGCGATAGGAAAGGCAGGAAATATTAGGAGGAAATTAAGCAAGCATTCAGAGAGATAAGCAAAGGATAGTCACCACCATGGATCCAGCGGCATCCCGTTGGTCCTCAGTCTTCAGTTTTTTGGTGGTGGATGGCCACACTCAGGTTTCGTTGTGATGTCTTTTATCCGGTGTTGGAGAGGGAGTTTTGCCCTCTCATTTCGGTTTGGTTACCCAGGGCAACATCACGTACCCAACACATGCACATCTAATCATACAATATATATTGTTGGTAGGCAAGCGGCCTGACCCGGATACCAGTTGGTGTCCTATTCTTGGTGGTGCCTGATAAGCCAAAGAATGGCCTGCTGCTTCACCAAGTTTGCACAAGTTTCCTTGCAAGCTAGTGGTACTTGATAAGCCAAAGAATGGCCTGCCCTCGGGTCTTATCAGATAAACACACAGAAGCAAGCTTTGAGACAATTGTTCTTAACACTTCAGTCTCTTAAAGTCTACCTGATCTGTACCATGCTCTTGTTTTTGCTATTCTTGTTAAAGATTGGTGTTGGGTTTTGCAGTTTGCTGTGCTCTGCAGTGATTAGTGATGTTTTGCCTGGGAGATTTGTTATTAAAACACTGACCTTGAGCCTTATCTGGTATTTGGGTTCTGTAGTGAAGCCATTACTGTACTTTGGGTACCACCTCATGGAGACAATTAGCAATTATACCTCTTCCTCTGAGAGGTTTTTTTATGGAGGAAATACAGAATGTCACCTTTGTTGCTTTCTTCTATGATGTTTCCTCCTTCATTACAACAACTTTTCAGTATCTTGAACATCCTTGGGTAGTTAAGAAATATCTATTGATAGTTCTTGGGAATATTGTTTCAGTTTTGTCTAACGTCAATAAGCATTTTAAGAATATCATCCAGAGATCCGCCCCAAGGCTGGATAGTTATGAGTGGCAGGGTGTGTGGGAGAGCATGGGCAAATGCCTAGGATGGTGGGCCCCTCCAGTATTTTGGAACTTCACCCCTGAACAAGTGCAGAATCCTGAAAATTAGTAGAACATTTGGAAAAAGTATGTTGTCACCCTGGCAATTCTAGGGACGCACAAATCACCGCAATGTGCTGGGGCCTGGCCCATGCCTACTGAGTCCAATTAAACACTACTCAGAACCTTCAAGGAGAAGAGAAGGCCTCTGGATCTGGCGACAAAATGACAGGCACTGTGGCTACGCCAGCCCCGGTGACAGGCGCTGCGGCTACGCCAGACCCTGCAACATGCACTGTGGCTGCGCCAGACCCTGCAAGAGGCGCTGTGGCTATGCCAGAGAACCAACCCATGCCAGCATCAGTCGCCCCTATACAGAAGAAAAAATACACGAGAAAATCAACTTGTTTAGTAACGGCTGATGATGAACCAGAGCCATGACAATAACAGGAGGAGGAAGAGGCAGAACCCACAAATGAGAAGGTAACCACCCGATCTCTGTCCCTGAGTGAGCTGCGAGATATGCAAAAAGATTTCAGTCCTTGTCCAGGTGAGCACATCGTCACCTGGCTGCTCCAATGCTGGGATAATGGGGCCAGTAGCCTGGAATTAGAGGGCAGGGAAACCAAGCAGCTGGGATCCCTTTCTAGGGAAGGGGACATTGACAAAGCAATTGGAAAAGGGGCACAAGCCCTCAGCCTCTGGAGGCGACTCCTGTCAGGTGTGAAGGAAAGGTGCCCCTTCAAGGAAGATGTTATATGTCACCCAGGCAAGTGGACCACCATGGAGAGAGGTATCCAGTCCCTGGGGGAATTAGCTGTGCTGGAGGTGATTTATGGTGACCTGGACAATGAGCAGTTACCCAAAGATCCAGCTGAAGTCCAGTGCACATGACGCATGTGGCGGAAGTTTGTACGGAGCACACCATCATCGTATGCAAACTCACTGGCAATAATGACCTGGAAAGATGAAGAGGGACAGACGGTGGATGAAATGGCTGGCCAACTCCGACAATACAAAGAAAGTCTCTCTTCCTCCCTATGGGCCTGCATCTCGGCTGTGGAGAAAATGCCTGACATGCTAGCTGAGAAATTATCCTGGGAGTTCCAGCGATTAAAGAGGATATGTCCTACTCCTCACCTGTATGGACCAGTATCTCAGCCATTAGGAGTAAGTGTCCCTCTGCTCAAGAGAGAAGATATAGTGGATACACACCACCACCATGGGCCACCCTGTGGTTTTATCTGCGTGACCATGGAGAGGACATGAGGAAGTGGGATGGAAAAATCTACCTCGACCCTAGAGGCATGGGTACGTGAGTTGCAAGGAAAAACAACTACAAAAGGGGGTTCTCCCAGGAAAACTGCTGCTCCAGTTTCCAGTGAGCAGTTCCCCAGACAGAGCAGAAGGGCTGATTTTGATTCCCATCTTAATAAAGGGACTTTTGATTGGCATTTACAAGAAGGGAGTAACGAGTGCTATGACCAGGACTAGAGGGGCCCTGCCTCCAGCCAGGTGGAGGAAAGGGACAATCGGGTGTACTGGACTGTGTGGATTCGATGGCCTGGCACATCAGACCCACAGGAGTATAAGGCTCTAGTGGACACCGGTGCACAGGGTACCCTAATGCCATCAAGCTATGAAGGGGCAGAACCCATCTGTATTTCTGGAGTGACAGGGGGATCCCAACAGCTGACTGTATTGGAGGCTGAAGTGAGCCTAACCGGGAAGGAGTGGCAGAAGCACCCCATTGTGACTGGCCCAGAAGCCTGGTGCATCCTTGGCATAGCCTACCTCAGGAGAGGGTATTTCAAGGACCCAAAAGGGTACTGGTGGGCTTTTGGTATAGCTGCCTTGGAGACGGAAGAAATTAAACAGCTGTCCACCTTGCTTGGTCTCTCAAAGGACCCTTCTATTGTGGGGCTGCTGAGGGTCAAAGAACAACAGGTGCCAATCACTACCACAACGGTGCACTGGCAGCAATATCGCACCAACAGAGTCTCCCTGATTCCCATCCATAAGCTGATTCATCGACTGGAGAGCCAAGGAGTGATCAGCAGGAGTTGCTGTCCCTTTAACATTCCCATATGGCCAGTGCAAAAGTCTAATGGAGAGTGGAGACTAACAGTAGACTATTGGGGCCTGAACAAAGTCACGCCACCACTGAGCGCTGCTGTACTGGACATGCTAGAAATTCAATATGAATTGGAGTCAAAGGCAGCCAAATGGTATGCCACAACTGATATCGCTAATGCATTTTTCTCAATCCCTTTGGCGGCAGAGTGCAGGCCACAGTTTGCTTTCACTTGGAGGGGGGTCCAGTACACCCGGAATCGACTGCCCCAGGGGTGGAAACACAGCCCCACCATTTGCCATGGACTGATCCAGACTGCACTGGAACAGGGAGGGGCTCCAGTACACCTGCAATACAATGATGACATCATCATATGGGGCAATACAGCAGAAGAGGTTTTTGAGAAAGGGAAGAAAATAGTCCAAATCCTTCTGGAGGCCGGCTTTGCCATAAAACAAAGTAAGGTCAAGGGACCTGCACGGGAGATCCAGTTTTTAGGAATAAAATGGCAAGATGGACGTCGTCAGATCCCAATGGATGTAATCAACAAAATAACAGCCATGTCTCCACCAGCCAGCAAAAAGGAAACACAAGCTTTCTTGGGTGTTGTGGGTTTTTGGAGAATGCATATTCCAAATTACAGTCTCATCGTAAGCCCTCTCTATCAAGTGACCCAGAAGAACAATTTCAGAAGGGACTGTCATGGTTTAACCCCAGCCAGCAACTAAGCACCACACAGCCGCTCACTCACTCCCCCCTGCCCCAGTGGGATGGGGGAGAGAATCGGAAGAGCAAAAGTGAGAAAACTCATGGGTTGAGATAAAGACAGTTTAATAGGTAAAGCAAAAGCCGTGCGCGCAAGCAAAGCAAAACAAGGAATTCATTCACTACTTCCCATCGGCAGGCAGGTGTTCAGCCATCCTCAGGGAAGCAGGGCTCCATCACGCATAACGGTTACTTGGGAAGACAAACGCCATCACGCCGAACGTCTCCCCTTTCCTTCTTCTTCCCCCACCTTATATACTGAGCATGATGTCATGTGGTATGGAATAGCCCTTTGGCCAGTCTGGGTCAGCTGTCCTGGCTGTGCTCCCTCCCAGCTTCTTATGCACCTGGCAGAGCATGGGAAGCTGAAAAGTCCTTGACTAGTATAAACACTACTCAGCAAGAACCAAAACATCAGTGTGTTATCAACATTATTCTCATCCTAAATCCAAACCACAGCACTATACCAGCTACTAAGAAGAAAACTATCCCAGCTGAAACCAGGACAGGGCCCTGAGCAACGACAAGCTTTTGAACCAATTAAACAGGAGATAGTTCATGCAGTAGCCCTTGGGCCAGTCCGGGCAGGACAAGACGTAAAACATGTGCTCTGCATCGCAGCTGTGGAGAATGGCCCTACCTGGAGCCTCTGGCAGAAAGCACCAGGGGAGACTCGAGGTCGACCCCTAGGATTTTGGAGTCAGGGATACAGAGGATCCAATGCCTGCTATACTCCAACTGAAAAAGAGATATTGGCAGCATATGAAGGGGTTCGAGCCGCTTCAGAAGTGGTTGGTACTGAAGCACAGCTCCTCCTGGCATCTCGACTGCTGGTGCTGGGCTGGATGTTCAAAGGGAGGGTCCCCTCTACACATCATGCAACTGATGCTACGTGGAGTAAGTGGGTAGCACTGATCACACAACGGGCTCGAATAGGAAACCCCAGATGCCCAGGAATCTTGGAAGTGATCATGGACTGGCCAGAAGGCAAAGATTTCGGAATATCGCCAGAGGAGGAGGTGACGCATGCTGAGAAGGCCCCACTGTATAATAAACTGCCAGAAAATGAGAACCATTGTGCCCTGTTCACTGATGGGTCCTGTCGTCCTGTGGGGAAACATCGGAGGTGGAAAGCTGCTGTAACGGAGTCCTGTATGACAAGTGGCAGAAACTGCTGAAGGAGAAGGTGAATCAAGTCAGTTTGCAGAGGTGAAAGCCATCCAGCTGGCTTTAGATATTGCTGAATGAGAAAAGTGGCCAATGCTCTATCTCTGTACTGACTCATGGAGGGTGGCAAATGCCCTGTGGGGGTGGTTACAGCAATGGAAGCAGAGCAACTGGCAGCGCAGAGGCAAACCCATCTGGGCTGCCACATTGTGGCAAGATATTGCCGGCCGGGTAAAGAACCTGGTTGTAAAAGTACATTACATAGATGCTCATGTACCCAAGAGTCAGGCCACTGAAGAACATCAAGACAACCAGCAGGTGGATCAGGCTGCTAAGATTGAAGTGGCTCAGGTGGGGGTCTGGACTGGCAACAGAATTCCTTGCTTTGCTTTGCTTGTGCGCGCGGCTTTTGCTTTCCCTATTAAACTGTCTTTATCTCAACCCATGAGTTTTCTCACTTTTACTCTTCCAGTTCTCTCCCCCATCCCACTGGGGCAGGGGGGAGTGAGCGAGTGGCTGTGTGGTGCTTAGTTGCTGGCTGTGGTTAAAGTATGACAGGAAGCAACTCTGATAAGTACAGACAGAGTTGATGTTAGAACAACTTGACCATTCAAGCTCGAAGGCAGAGATGGTTCTGAGGCTGACATTATGTGCAAGTATGCCCCAAGATCTTTCATTTATATGAGAGTACCATTTATGTAAACAATCTCAGTTTACATATAAAACACCCCAAAATAAAATATCCCTTTACTTGATGCCAGGGTTTTGTCTCAGTTCCCATCATGCTGTACAGCTCACTGAATCACTGTGAGTTCTGTTTTTTTTTCCTCGTGTTGCCTCACACCAAGGTTTGTGTTTGAGCTTTAACAGTTCCATGAGTTTCGTTATGAGTCAATCATCTTAAAATCCCTGTGAACACATCTAATTCAAATAAGCTTTCCATTTCAGTTCTAGCACAGTTAGAAAAAAAAACCGGTTACTGGGTACTCTGCCATTGGTGCCAAAAAAATTAACTTTATTTATTTCCTTTATTTTAATAGAGCTCCCAACTCTACACTACGTATATAACAGCTAGTAAGAAGGATGCATTATACTGATCTTTATTAGATATGTAATATGAATTTTCCTGGAATATATATGAAGGACAATTTATGAGAAAAATCCAGGCATATTATAGGGGTTTTGTACAGGGAATTCATGTAATCCTAGCCAGTTTCTTGTAAGATTATTTTTTAATCTGATAAAGTTACTTAAGAGCATTAGCAAGTGCCAAAGGTCTGATATAGTACAGTAAATCAGGTTATACTTCACAAGATCATTAAAACAAAGGCACTACAGTGGGAATCACATCCACTAAATGTTGAACAGCCAAATACAAATATCGTTCATTATACTATGCCAGATGAAAAAACTCACTATCCTAAGGAAAAAGAAACACTCTACAACACGTTCTAATATCATAGAATCATAGAATTGTTAAGGCTGGAAAAGACCCTTAAGATCATCGAGTCCAACCGTTAACCTATCACTGCCAAGTTGTCCTGGTTTCAGCTGGAATAGTTATTTTTCGTCTTGGTAGACGGTATGGGGCTGTGTTCTGGGTTTAGGATGAGAACAATGTCGATGATACACTGATGCTTTGGTTCTTGCTAAGTAGTACTAAGCTGTTGCTAAATAGGTGCTAAGTGGCGCTCACACTGCTCAAGGACTTTTCAGCTTCCCCTGCTCTGCCGGGTGCACAAGAAGCTGGGAGGGGGCACAGCCGGGGCGGGGCGGGGTGTGCTGACCCAGACTGGCCAAAGGGCTATTCCATACCATATGACGTCATGCTCAGTATATAAACTGGGGGAAGAAGAAGGAAGGGTTGAACACTGGGTGTGATGGCGTTTCTCTTCCTGAGTAGCCGTTATGCGTGTTGGAGCCCTGCTTTCTTGGGGATGGCTGAACACCTGCCTGCCGATGGGAAGTAGTGAATGAATTCCTTGTTTTGCTTTGTTTGCGTGCAGGGTTTTTTGCTTTGCCTATTTAACTGTTCTAATTTATTTTACTTCAATTATTAAACTGTTCTTATCTCAACCCATGAGTTTTCTCCCTTTTACCCTTCTGATTCTCTCCCCTATCGCACCGGTGGGGGAGTGAGCGAGCGGCTGCGTGGTGTTTAGTTGCTGGCTGGGGTTAAACTATAATACAAGTCCACCACTAATCCATGTCCTTGAGCACCACATCTACCCTTCTTTTAAATACCTCCAGGGATGGGGACTCAACCACTTCCTTGGACAGCCTGTTGCAATGCCTGACTACCCTTTCGGTGAAGAAGTTTTTCCTAATATCTAACCTAAACTTCCCCTGGCGCAGCTTGAGGCCGTTTCCTCTAGTCCTATCACTCATTACTAGGGAGAAGAGACCGACCCCCCACTTCCCTACAACCTCCTTCCAGGGAGTTGTAGAGAGCAATAAGGTCGCCCCTCAGCCTCCTCTTCTCCAGACTAAACAGCCCCAGCTCCCTCAGCTGCTCCTCATAAGACTTGTGCTCCAGACCCCTCACCAACCTCGTTGCCCTCCTCTGGACACGCTCCAGCACCTCGATGTCCTTCTTGGAGTGAGGGGCCCAAAACTGAACACAGTACTCGAGGTGCGGCCTCACCAGTGCCAAGTACAGGGGCACTATCACCTCCCTGGTCCTGCTGGCCACACTATTCCTGATACAAGCCAGGATGCCATTGGCCTTCTTGGCCACCTGGGCACCCTGCTGCCTCATGTTCAGGCAGCTGTCAACCAACACCCCCAGGTCCTTTTCTGCCAGGCAGCTCTCCAGCCACTCCTCCCCCAGCCTGTTGCATTGCATGGGGTTGTTGTGACCCAAGTGCAGGACCCGGCACTTAGCCTTGTTGAACCTCATGCAGTTGGCCCCGGCCCATCGATCCAGCCTGTCCAGGTCCCTCTGTAGGGCCTTTCTACCTTCAAGCAGATCGACACTTCCACCCAACTTGGTGTCATCTGCAAACTTCCTGAGGGTGCACTCAATCCCCTCATCCAGATCATCAATGAAGATGTTGAACAGGACCGGCCCCAACACTGAGCCCTGGGGAACACCACTTTTGACTGGCGCGTCCCCTGGGTGGTGGATAGGGGATCCCTCTCTGGAGGGTGCACCGGATAAAATTGAAGAAGGTGCCGCGAACCAACGCAGCCTAAGGGAAGGCCACCCTGACAGAAAAACCACTGGCCCTCCAAGTCATGGGGGTTGGGCAGGAGGCCAACTACCTCCTCCCGGAAAAAAAAAAAAAAAAGTTGCAGAAACGACGAGCATCAACTCGCAGATGGAGAAAATCAGTAATGAAGTGAGGAGGAGGAGATGGAGCTGGATCAGTCATGTCTTGAGGAAAAAACCAACAGAAGACTGCGCTGTGGCCCTTGGGACTCCAGAGCACGCAGCCGCGGACCGATCGAAGTGGAAGAACGATGTTCGCGCCTTGTGTGCCTCCTGGCACTGAGAGAATTCAGATTCAGATTCAGATCAGCATTTAAAAAAAAACACAACAAAAAAAATAATTCAAGACAGCTGACTATATATCCCTGAAAAGAACCCTGATTAATTTTAAGCTAATTAGCTAATAAAACATTTTCTAAACATAAAGAAATGTCTTATAGAAGCTGCAGCGCGTGCTTTTGGCACCACTGTAAGCTCCCCAAAGCAGCAGTTACATATGTTGTGAAAAAGGAGTGAATCTAATATGAATATAAGAAAATTTGTACCACTTCCTGGAATTTTCTTGGGTGAGACAAACTGGAAATTATATCAGAAGATATGTGTTTTAGTCATACAGAGTTCTTAATCAACTTCATTCTTCTGTTACTATTTTACAGAGAAAAAAGAATTTACTAAGAACTGAAAAAAAATTAAAAAGTATCTATCTCATTTCAACTCAGCTCTTTTCAGTTTTAGAAACCCCAAATCTAAATACTGTCTGTCATATCACTAAAACCAGTGCCCATACTTGCTCCCACAATGAGACTTTAATGATATTACAAAAAACTTTGAAGATATGATCCATCTACAGTTTACAGAGAGGGCAATTAAGAGAAAGGAAAGCAATCTATTCTGAGCTAATCACACCCAACTTCTCAGTTTCCATTACACTAACAGGTCTTCACTGATGCCACCTTTTCAACAGTGAACTATTCTGTCACCGATGTGAACTGTGCCTGACGTAATTAATTCACTGCTTGACTTCTATTTCACCTACAATGAACACAACCACTATCACAAACACCGTTTGTTTTATATCACAATTTTCCTTTCTTCACAAAGCTGTATACGATTCTTACAACAAAGATTTCCAGGCCAGATAAAAATAAAGTTTGACTCTTTTTTGGAAACAGACTATACACATCTTCAGAGCACAGATTAGCTCAGGAAATATTTTCTGCTAGGAAGTTTGTTTAAACGGTTGACTCTGCAAATTCAAATGCAGTCACTAAAGTTGCATATACCATTTGTTTCCTGAGCTTGCAGTACAGGATTCTGTTGACGCAGCTGCAACAGGGATACATGGAGTCCCTAAGCTGCAGGATCCCTCCTGGACAAAAAATTTGATCAGCAAAACTCTACTGTTAGCAAAGTTGTTAATTTCATTCATAGGATGAATGCTCCACAGACTGTATAGACTGAAATGGTATCTTTCCCACTTAGAGCATTTATCTGGGAAACCACATTTACATTTCACTACGCACATAGACAGCATGCACTCATATTTGTGTTAGAAAAAAAAGTGGCATTAGTCATACATTTCCTATTGCCTCTTTCAGTTTTAGGAACTGATGGTGATCTCATAGTCTTACCATAGGAAAACCAAAAAGTCTGTGTCCTTCTATCAGTACCAGTGTAATCCATAGGACCTTCCTTCAGCACATTACATATGATAGAATCTAAAGAAGCAAAAGTTGCAAAGTATGTCACACAGCACAAATTGCTTCCTGCACATCATGAGTTAATGCAATTGTCTTTTCTTGAACTTGGATGTAGACTCTGATTGCCTGCACATAGACTAATAGGGCTATTAAGATGTCTCTATTTCAGCATCAGGGCTCTGGCAATGTATTTAAGGCTAAGTAGAATCAGTAAACGTGATGGCAATGAACAAAATTGCCAGATTGACCTGAGACTTTAATTAATTACAAGGGCTTGCAAATTATCTTTACAGATGTAAGGCTAGCCTTAAATAAAGTAAATCATTCATTAGCTGTTAAGAAAAAGAGAACTGAATAACCAATAGCACAAGTTTATGACAAAATAAAGCAATTAAAGGCAATAAAAGGGGGCATTATTACTAACACAATGGAGAAAGAAATTAATGCAAGAATGACAGGCTAGTTTAAATAAGGCTTAAATAAGGGAGTAGCAGACACATATGTTAGTATTTTAATTTTCAGATTATCTTGATTTTTTTATTTCTCACAATAAAGCAAGCTGACCACTATGGGTTCTATGAAATGAAGAGTTCCTACCGGGGGCCAGAGAGTGTAATGCAGCATATTAGCTCTCCTTCTTACCTTTAATTTTTCAGTATTATTGGGCCACAAACAACTGTTGCACACACACAAAATCAATTTGATTTGTAGATAAACAAAATAGTTAATTCCTTTCAATACAGAGTGAACATGCAGGGCCACATTCTGCTTGTGTGCAAACAGTGACAGTGCATACAAAATAAGTGTACTCTGGTTTCTGTATTACAGATGAGGATGCTGGGCTATAATCCACACAGAAGCATAAGAAAGATGCTTATATCAGCTTTAATTTTGCCTGTTGCACTGCTGCCACCAATGAAGACTGAGTTTCAGCTATATAACCACAAGTTTGCTGACAGTTTTTGTACTGGTTCATAGCAGGAGACAGAAGGGAGTGTAGCCTAGCCTGCTGGCACCATAGTGTTATGTGTGAGAGAGAGTAAAGATACTTGACAGTAGAGTGAATGGAAGAGGCTCGCGTGCATGCAGAAATAACACTGCCTGAGGAAAGAATTGGCAGTTTTACTCAAGCATTTTCCAGCATGAAGGACACTGTATTACCTGAGACATTTTATTGCCTTTTCCTTTTCTCCACTCCTTTGCATCCTTCTCTTTATCCCTTTCTTTTATCTGGAGGAGCGATTTCATGAAACTTCACTTCTCCTAAAGTTCCTTGTACAAGGGCTGCTCTACAACCTCCATGCCAGGATAAGGCTCTGTATTAACAACAAAGAAGCAGTGGCTGCAAGTTGTGCCATAGGCCATTGGATCCAAGCTTGTTATCCTGGTTTTGGCTGGGATAGAGTTAATTTTCTTCATAGTAGCTGTGTTTTGGATTTAGGATGAGAATAATGTTGATAACACACTGATGTTTTAGTTGCTGCTAAGTAGGGCTTACACTAGGCAAGGACTTTTCAGCTTCCCATGCTCTGCCAGGTGCACAAGAAGCTGGGAGGGGTCACAGCCAGGACAGCTGACCCAGACTGGCCAAAGGGCTATTCCATACCATATGACGTCATGCTCAGTATATTAACTGAGGGGAGTTGGCTGGGGGTCAGTGATCGCTGCTCGGGGATGGGCTGGGCATCAATCGGCAGGTGGTGAGCAATTGCATTGTGCATCACTTGTTTTGTGTATTCTTTTATCATTATTATTATTATTAATATTTTCTCTTCCTCTGCTGTTCTATTGAACTGTCTTTATCTCAACCTGCAGGTTTTACTTTTTTTTTTCCAATTCTCTCCCCCATCCCGCTGCGGGGGGGGGGGAGGTGAGCGAGTGGCTGTGTGGTGCTTAGTTGCCAACTGGGGTTAAACCACGACACTTGTTCAGACAAAGTGGCTGCTGCTGGGCCAGGAGGAGCGGTGGGCTAACATGGCGACATTGCAATCATACAGTCATAGAGTAATTTAGGTTGGAAGTGACCTCGGAGGCCCATGCATTAATGCACCCTGCTCAAAACAGGTCTGATTAGGTCAGGTTGCTCAGGGCCATGCCCAGCTGAGTCTTGAACACCTTCAAGGATGGAGATCCTACAGCCTCACTGAGCTCCTGTTCCAGTGTTTGTCTACCCTATTAGTAAAAAACATTTTTCCTTTATATCTAATTGGAATTTTGTATGTTCCAACTTATGTTCATCACTTCTCGACCTATTGCTGTGCACCAGCAAGAAGAGTCTGACTCCACCTCATCTGTATCCTCCGATCAGGTATTCATAGACAGAAATAAGGTCTCCCCAAGCCCCCCCACACTCCAACTTAAGGCTAAACAAGCCCAACTCTCTCAGCCTCTCCTTGTACCACGCTTGCTCCAGCCCCCTGGATATCTTGCTGATCCTTTGCTGGACTCACTCCAGTTGATCAATGTCTTCCTTGTATTGGGGGGCCTAAAACTGGATACAATACTCCTGGTTCAGTCCCACAAGTGCTGAATTGAGGGGAAGGATCACTTCCCTCAGCCCTCTGGCTGCTGCCTTGCTAATACAGCCCGGCATGCTGTTTGCCACCTTTACTGCTAGGGCACAACCCTGGCTCATGTTCACCTTGTAGTTCACAGGACCCCCAGGTCCCCCAGCTTTTCTGCAAAGCTGTTTCCTACACAGCCATCCCCCAGCCTGTAACGCTGAATAGGGTTATTACATGCCAGATCCAAGACTTTGCACTTGCTTTTGTTGACTTTCATAAGGTCAATGTCAGCCCATTTCTCCAGCCTGTTGAGGGCTCATTGAAGACACTTGTCCTCCAGCGTATTGATTGCTCCCACTCCCCCCCCGCCCCCCGTCAATTGGGACTGTTGAAAAACTTGCACTCTGTCCCACCATCACCATTGTTAATGAGACATTAAACAGTATCGGCCTGAGTAGTGATCCCAGAGGGACGCTGCTAGTTACTGACTGCTAGCTGGACTTTGCACCAGTCCCACAACTCATGCAATGAGTGTATGCACCATTTAAACAGCCTTAAAAGGCAGGTAATCACTGTAAATGGCCTGTGTTTGTCGTGGAGAGGAGAGTGAAAATTCAAGCTGGACTCAAGACTAGAAAAAAGGCTAGTGGATAAACTACCAAATGAATAATCCTGTGCAGAACAGATGCACCAAAGCTAAGGGCTGGTACTGCAGTGAGACTGTGGGAGCAAAGCTGAAGAATTTTTATTCATAGTTCCTGGCAGAGTGTGAGATTTCTTTAATCCAGCCCTTAAAGAAAGCTCTCTGTTCAGTTCTATTGGGTCAGGGGGTTTTGTTGCATTTAAAGACTATTCTCTAGTGCCAACAGGAAATATAAGAAATAAAGGTAATAATCAAAACTTACCCATACTGATAGAATTTTAATCTTAGTATATGGTATAACTGAGGGTTCTAGATACTACTTGCTGAAAAAATATAAAATACAATGTCTAAAGTATTATATTTAACATTTTAATACCTGCTAACAGCTTAAGATTAGCAAATATTTTTGGCTAAAACATTTCCCTGCACCTAAAGTTTGGAAGCAATAGTTTTGATTCCCAACATTCTTCTGCTGGCTGAAAAACTGTCTTGTCAGCCACTGAGAATGGTATTGCATCCACTTAGCAATGGCTGGAGATCACAGATGGTTGTAAGAAAGTTAACTTCCAATGTATATTCTTTGCATTCAAGGTGTAGAAGGCTGGGCTGCACTGCTGTCTGCATAAAAGCCCACGCAGGAGATTTAGATATATGTAGATAACTGAATATGTTTCAGTTTTACTATATTCATTATGTTTTAGTTTAATTTTTTTCTTTATACATTACTGAATAGCTTTCCATCATTTTGCTGTACAGGCATAGCTTCAAAGTGCTAGTACCAATAAACTTTTAACAAATTTACATGATGTTTATTGGGATAAGATGTTCTATCACAAAATGCAATTTGTATGAGTGTTCTTAGATATTAATGGTTAAATGAGTTACACCTCTTTTCCTCCCAATACTCATTTGTTCTAGAGTGGTAAGCATAGTCACTAGATATTATATTTATTTATCCTAGACTTGCTGTTACTATCTATAATGAACTCATCTTCCCCCAACTGTAGTGTTAAAACAAAACTTAATGTACAAATAGATAGAATTCAATCATATTATGGATATTTTCTTCTAGATGGATTTCAAAATAATGCATGCCTCTGTTTACCCCTAATGTTTGCAGGACATACTATGAAGCAAACAAGTAACCTTTTCTGATTTCTGAGTCTGTGGCTGCCAAAGACAGGTTTATCATATTTTTGTGGGGTACTGTCATGATTTGTTGCTTTTCGCCACCAGTACAGTGATGTTCTGGCTTTGCTCCCAGAAGCAAAAAAAGAAATGGGAGATAAGCTGGCCACAGCAAATAAGAAAGATAGGGAATGTGTGGGAGGGTAAGATTTCATAAAATCATAGAATTGTTAAGGTTGGAAAAGACCCTTAGGATCATCGAGTCCAACCGTTAACCTATCACTGCCAAGTCCACCACTAAACCACGTCCTTAAACACCACGTCTACCCTTCTTTTAAATACCTCCAGGGATGGGGACTCAACCACTTCCCTGGGCAGCCTGTTCCAATGCCTGACCACCCTTTCGGTGAAGAAGTTTCTCCTAATATCCAACCTAAACTTCCCCTGGCACAGCTTGAGGCTGTTTCCTCTCGTCCTATCTCTTGTTACCTGGGAAAAGAGACCGACCCCCACTTCCCTACAACCTCCTTCCAGGTAGTTGTAGAGAGCAATAAGGTCGCCCCTGAGCCTCCTCTTCTCCAGACTAAACAGCCCCAGTTCCCTCAGCCGCTCCTCATAAGACTTGTGCTCTAGACCCCTCACCAACTTCGTTGCCCTCCTCTGGACACGCTGTAGTACCTCGATGTCCTTCTTGTAGTGAGGGGCCCAAAACTGAACACAGTACTCGAGGTGCGGCCTCACCAGTGCCGAGTACAGGGGCACTATCACCTCCCTGGTCCTGCTGGCCACACTATTCCTGATACAAGCCAGGATGCCATTGGCCTTCTTGGCCACCTGGGCACACTGCTGGCTCATATTCAGCCGGCTGTCAACCAACACCCCCAGGTCCTTTTCCGCCAGACAGCTCTCCAGCCACTCCTCCCCCAGCCTGTTGCATTGCATGGGGTTGTTGTGACCCAAGTGCAGGACCCGGCACTTAGCCTTGTTGAATCTCATGCAGTTGGCCCCGGCCCATCAATCCAGCCTGTCCAGGTCCCTCTGCAGGGCCTTCCTACCCTCCAGCAGATCGACACTCCCACCCAACTTGGTGTCATCTGCAAACTTCCTGAGGGTGCACTCAATCCCCTCATCCAGATCATTGATAAAGATATTGAACAGGACCGGCCCCAACACTGAGCCCTGGGGAACACCACTCGTGACCGGCCGCCAACTGGATTTGACTCCATTCACCACCACTCTCTGGGCTTGGCTGTCCAGCCAGTTTTTAACCCAGTGCAGAGTGCACTTATCCAAGCCGTGAGCAGCCAGCTTCTCCAGGAGAATGCTGTGGGAGACAGTGTCAAAGGCCTTACTAAAGTCCAGGTCTAAGTTAGAACAAATCTTTGGAAGAAACATCTTTGGAAATCTTACATTCTGGTTATGCTGTGTTGCAGCCTCCACCAAGTCCTGATCAGCTGTATTTTTTGTGGTTTCCATCTAAGGTATTTGGGCCCACTCACAGTCAGCTCACTTCAGCCTACCATGAAGTTTAATTAACTCTGTTGACCAAGTTTGTACATATTTTCCGAGGTCATAAAAGTAATTGTTATACACAGAATGCAATGCTATTATAACATGACAAAAAATTTACTACAGCATTTTTCAATATACAAGTGCTAAAAGGGTGCATGGGATCAGGGACAAAAAGTTCCCAGAATACCCACCAGTGTTGTGATTTTCCAGATGTTCTCTCTTACACCCTTCTAGCAGGCCCAGCTCTGCTTCTTCTTCAACAGAAGCAACCAGCAATGTAGGTCTATCTGCTTTCAGTTCTCAAAAGAAATGAAATAAATTACCTAAAAGAAGTCATGTATTTGTGATGGAAACACAAGAGAGATTGATTTCTCCTGCTTCTCCTACTTTATCGCTACCCTCATGACAAAGCTGCTTGGCAGCCTTAAATAGGACATGACATGTTGTCATCTTTCCTCCTCTCTCTCTTTCATGTCCTTCAGGGAATCTCAATGCAAATGCCTTATTTCAAGGAAATAAATTTTTTCTGCCTCTGGCACTTCTCTCTGCCTTTCTTCTACTCATTGTTATTGTCGCTTTTGCTCTTTTCATTGCTCTTTGGCAATGACATCAGTATGTCCCATTACTACTGAGAAGTCCCCCCCGAACATCTGAGAAAAAAAGTAAAAAAAGAGAACAATCATTCAACATAGCACAATGTATTTTATCACCTATCACAGCTGAAATTATGAAAAAGCTGTTCTAGAAGACAGAAGAATTTCTGTATGTTCCAGATATCCAGGATCTCTGTCTTGCACAGGACTAAGGACAGGATAAGAGAGCAAGAAGTGAGCCAAAAGAGTGCAGCAATAAACAATACGTGACCTCATTGACAACCATGGACCTGAAATAGCCAGCGTAACTGGGACCATATGTATGGTGCTCTGTGCTCAGTGCTATCTTCTGTAATAACACTACCTACACTATAGAAGTTCACCCCAGATACATCATTTTTTGCCAGCTATTAACAATGCCAACTCTCCTTTTCTTAGCAAGCTGTCCAAAAAATGGCAAAAGACAAATTAAAAACATCTCCTCTTTCACAGAACACTTGACCATCATAGACCCGAGCAAGAAAATAAAGGCTATGAAGTATTCATCTTCTCAAACTCCAAATCTGAAAGATGTCTTATGTGAGACATTTTCATTCAGATTAATTCAGCTCTCATAGAAACCAGAAACACAATTGTAATGCTTATTTATAGAGGATCAAAACCTAAGGGATTCATAAAGTCACAGATCCTTCTTTTTGTATTTGGATTTGTTATTCTGAGAGATTTAAATGTATACAAATAAAACAGGAGATTAAAAGCCCAAAGACACAGTTTCTCACTTTCTGGCTCAGAGGTTATCTTTGATCTAACCCACACAGTAGATTACATAGTGTTTAGGGGCACATACCATCTTCAGTCATGTATACGGTGGTGACAAATGATTTCTTTTCCACTCTCTAAAAGCTTGCTTTCTGATGTTATGTGCCAGATGACATAAGATTATCATATGCTCTAGAAAGGAAGTTTATTTCTCTATGTGCTAATCATTAGTTCAGTCAAGAGTTTGACTAAGAGTTCTGAACTGTATCCACATCTTTTTGTCTTGCAAAGCAGACACAAACAAAAGCAAAAGCCTTGAGCTGTCCCATCTAGAATGTGATTTGTCTGATGGATCTGATGAACAACCTCTTGCTACTGGAGAAAAGAAAGGAGATGTCCAAACCATTCTCTTGGATTTTTCCACAGCATTCACCATTTCTGCCCAGGGCACCATTATCTGTGAGATAATACCAAAGGTCCAAGTGAATAATTAAAATTACTCGAGCCCTTCCTGGAGGAAGGCATTAGCATTATACCAGTTGGTAAAATGCACACAATACACTTCCTTTTTAGGGTTTAAAAAAATATTTCTTAATTTTTTTTGAATATCAACATACAGGTATCTGCTAAACTGAAATACAGTTGAGATACAGCACTGCCTCCAAATATCAGTACACATTTCTGTTGCCAAGATGATTTAGCACAGGATGAAGACAAATCATAGGCAGAAAGGGTATCAACTGGCTGATTAAAAAAAAGAAAAATTTGCAATTACAATATAATCTACTTTCATAAAGGATTCAGGTGTGAATTGAACAGTCCAAGTCATATTTAGGAATACTTACAGTTCTTTGTAAGACCACCTCTAATATTGCTGTCCATCTTCTTACCTAGAAGATTGCCTGTTGCAGTGGATGATGACCTGGCATCAGTTATTGCTCACACTGCCTCTTGGCTGGACTAGAGGAACCAATATAATTGGATGCAAATCCTCCAGCATGTAGAAAAAGCTAATTAATATAAAACTCTGCAGGCATCTCCTCAACAATGCAGACTACATCTTGGTGTAACAAGCACAGCAAACCCATTGTTTATGTTGACTTTGCAGACAAATAAAAAATCCAATTCAAACAGAGCCTGGTCCAGAACCCCAAAATGCCTAACGGTCCACAACAAAGACTGAAATCTGCAGTTATTGCCCTTTGATACACAGGAGCTTTTCTTACTTCAAAACCGGGTGTCTCCATTTAAAACCCCTACACTGCAGTGACAAAACAGGACACAGACTGCACACATTTTGCTCCCTAAAGAAAAGGTGAAAGTAAATCCATGAGCAATGGTCACGCTCAGTGTACCACCCAGAGAACGTCTCAGATTTTTTGATGTCAAGTGCAATACAGAACCTATAAAGAGTATAGTCATTAAATAGAAGACAGATAAGATGCTTTGCTAATACTATAATAACTATTGCCTGTGTCTATGTAAACTTTTCAGTAACTGTGGAGTTCAGAAGTAGCTGACATTGGAGATGCATTTTTGGATTGGACCCTGGGTTTGTTGAGACCCATGGTTCAGTATCAGAATCCCTGCAGGTGTCTGCAGACTTTCCAGAGAAACGGATCAAGTACCTGCTTCCCTTTCATGCACAGGCTAATTTGGACTGGTTGTAGACTTGGCATTTGGCATCTACCCTTTTCTTTTGGTCTGCAGTTCTACTCGATCCAAATTTGCCACTGACCTTTCAGCAAGAACTAACTCAGTGCTGCAGATTGTCTTCAAAGCAGAGTGTAGGGGGAACCATACTACAAATCTGACATGTAAAACTGGAGAATAGTAAGAAATATGGTATCTTCTGCAAGCAGGTGAAATAACATCACATATCTGGAACAGTTTCAAGGATGGGGCAAAATTTACTTTCAGTTCAAATGTGTGCTTGAGTCTTTCAATTCATAGGCCAAGGATCACCTTAGCCATGGTGTACACCTTAAATCATCTAATGTAGCTGGTAAATATACACAGGTAGATTTAAAATCAATTAATTTAGCTGGATACTCTGCTTTACTATCACTGTGTTTCTCTTTCTAAATGTTCCCATATCTTGACCTGAAAAATTCAGTGCTGCCATAAGTTCTTAAGATATTGCATGTTAAGATATTGCATGTGTTCACAGAGGTGAGGGAAATTTAATCATGGACCAGAAATTATGCTATCTGGCTGTATGACCCATCACACCAATCAAGTAGGTGATTCAAATTGCTAAAAGTATGCAAAGGAGCACTGGGATATGGTCTAGGGCAATTTTAATGCTCTTACTCTTCCCTGCTCAAAAAAAAGATGGGAGGAGAAAGGCCAAATCTGCTAAAGAATAAATTGTGCACACCCAATTCTTATAACGTGTTCTAGAATGTACCAGCTAATGCTTTTAGCTCAGACCCATGATTTCTAAACAAACACTTTCTGTTCCTATCATCTTGTAACATTTCTTGTGTGAACAGAGGACTTTGGAACAGCAGAAATTACTAATGTCACTGCATATTCCCAGAGCAGTTGAATTGCGGGTTTGTATAAAAATTCAACATCTTATTTTTAAAACAAAACATTTTTCTTCACTGGACAATGTCACCTATAAAGCAGAAAGGAACTCACATGGATAGGCATACTAAAGTCAGTGTGAGAACTCACATGAGTAATTTTCGAAAATAGAAATATTAAGCTTAAATCTTAATGACATGCATCAAGACATGAAAGTTTGCTGTTTAAAATAAAATTTACTTTGATTCCAGTTCTGCTGCTGCTTTTTAAATTAAAATTAAGGTAAGATAGAAATTAAACTGAGGTAGAAATCAATATTAGAAATGGACAGACTTTTAAAAATATATACATTGGTGTACATATAGATATATATAGTGATATGAAATATCACTTAAAAACAACCCTTTGTTTCTTTTGGTTCTGTACACAAATATGTATGAAATAATAAGACTGGACCAAAACAGCAAAGTATACCCTGTGCAATGGTCAAATGTAGACAGGAGGACAGAATTTTGCTGCTAGACAAGAAGGTTCAAATACAATGCTGGTCCTTTTGGAAATCATTTCATTGACTACAATTGGACTGGAGTTATATCTTAGTAATGCAAAATAAAAAATTAATTAAATGCCACTTAAAAGAAATCACAATACACTTTAGGATGCAATTTGAAAATACAACTACTCCTGTTTGCTTAAAATCACAGTTTATCAGTCTAGGATTATATATCCTACTGAAGTTAATGAAAAAAAATCTACTATTGGTTTGAATGGACTACGCTTTTTCATTTACAGTGACCTAAAATATAATTAATGAACACTACTTCCACACCAATGTTCCCTTGAAATCTCAACTATTATACACAAACTCAGAAGTACATCATCTGGGATTGGCACACATAGTAAGATAAAGTGAACATATGATAGAATATAGTTTTCTTAAGTTACACTAACAACTACTTGGGATTCTTCCACAGGATATCTAAAATTTTATATATAAGTAAACTTCAGTTTGAAATATTTGTACTCAAGAAATATTACAGGTTAGTGGTAATGGCTTAAATGAGAGTTTTGTGGGGAAAATGTTTTTTAGCGCAATGAATTCCTCTAATCTACAGGGGAAATATTGCTTAGGAATTGCTTGAGTAAATCAGGTAGTATCCTTGAATTTCTACGCCCTCTTTTTCCTACTGTGCACATAATTACTCAGGCATTTTTTCCCCACCTCTCCATACTTAGTGCATATCATTTCTGGGGCTCAGAACAAAGAAAAGAGAAAAGCAAACAGTTCTTCTTTCATAGTAAAGCAAAACTTGCTCACTTATAAAGATACTGGAACCAAAAAATATTAATGGGTTTATTTTTTATATATTTTCTTCAATTTATTAATAATATTTTGTATATATTTATTTATGGCTTTGAGCAAAGGCAAAAGGAAAAAATCTAACTCATCCCTGGTCATACAGTCATTGTAAGAATCAGATCTATAGTCTTCCCAGCATCAGTAAGATCCAACCTTTTTCATTAATACATTCATCCTGTACAGGTGTGAGATTTCATACTTATGGGCTTACTTATGTACAGAGAAAATAGGTCACTTCTGAAAATAGCAATGGACCTTTATATTACAGGAATGTGAGTAATTTGTTTCTTAATCTAAGTATATATACATTCATACATACATATATATACACGTATATAATTTTATACCCTGTACTATTTTTTTTAATTAACATACAAATCCTAGATATTGTCCACGCTATTACAAAGTCATTAAAAATTATTTATGGTTTCACTGAATTAATATTTCTTCATAATGCTTAAAATAAAATAAAAATACGTATAAAAATATTTCACTACTAACCCCATTTCTCCTAGCAAATGTAAACCTTAAACAGTTTGAAAGATCAGTATATGATCTTAACTGACAGAATTTGTTAGTATTAAAATAATATAAGGGGTATTGTACTGATAAATAAATGGTCTTGCAGCATATCCATAATGTTCCAAACACTTTTAAACAATTGCTTCTTCATATACTACTCTGGGCCACTTGGATTAATGGCAGCAGCATGTTAATGGGTTAATTACATTGATTTTTACTGGTGAGTGGGAGTCAGCAAAAACTGGAAGGTTTTTTTTTAATTTTTATTTGATGTACCACTTTAGTAAAAGGTGTAATAGGCAGCATGGGTTCAAGCTCTGTTAGCTTTAGAATATTTACTTGGCTCTCAAGTACATCTGGATTCACTGCATTACGTAGTTTGTGATGTTATTTAATTTTTTCATGTATTGTTAAACTCAGCATTAATGGGAAAAGAACTCCTTTGCATTCACTTCCTTCACATGAGTCAGCTGGGTTTTAAGGAACAGAATATATGCTTGTATCATACCCATAATGCTGATTTTTCAATGAGTTAAATTATGACACATTTAGTTTCAATCTATTTAATGTGACAAATCAGGCACAAATGATTACGAAGGAACTTTTTTTGTGGATAACATAATGTGAAGGTTTGAGAAAACAAAACAAAATGTTCACAGAACAGTATGCTTTAACCCTCCTTTCTGTCGCCACTTCCTTTCTGTTTTGAAAACATCATAAAAAAAAAAAAAAAAACCTCGTACCTATGGGCTATGCTTGGCACTACATGCCTTAGGATATACTAGCCATTTAATTACAATATACACAGAGCAAATCGTGCATTTCCAGACAGACTTGATGCTATATTATATTTATTTTTTTTAAATTAACACCACAGTCAACTACAAAACTATAGTGAAGACACAGAAAGCACCTGAATGCCTAAATCAAGCTGTGGTTTGCAAATAATCCTTTAAATAAAAAAACCTCACTTCTAGACTTAAACCAGAGATTCAAAGTCAGCATTATAGGAATTTTAAGGTAGACACAATTAATGAATCGTTATTACTTTCTAAGATACCATAAAGTCTTTTCCTAAAATGGCTGACTGAACCTATTTTTATCGTCTTTTTTTTTTTTCCAAAGCATGCATGGAATATTTTCAGATGCTATTGAGGGCAAGGAGAAGAAAAGTGATGGTATTGGTGAAATACAAGCAGTTTTGCAGAATCAAGCATACAATTTTGCATAAAACATTGCATGTAAAAGTAACATTGTAGGTTTTAAGCCATTGCATTACAATTCAACAGTTGTTGCACTTAGCTTTAACAAAATTTAAAACTGTAAATTTTGAAGTGAAGAGCTGAACCTAAATTGCTAAACAAAGACCTTGCAATGGTACACCACACAGCAGCTATTTTTGTTTGGGTCTAAAAAGTTATTTACAATATCAATATTTATAGTCTTTGTAAAAGTCTTTAGCAGTGTGAAGATTGAAGTCCACCCAGTTTTCTGAAACAACAGAATGGTTGACATCTCGTGAGGTTACAAACTATCCAGAGGAGTGCTAGTGGCAGCCTTTTGACTGCAGGTGTTTGCAATTTATTTGTTTTCCAATCTAATTCTGAATGGAAAGTGCTAAAATATGAAATGCAATAGGAAATAACTGAAGTCTTCACGATAAATTAATGTGTATGTAATAAATGAAATAATGAAGGTTTCAGGCTATCAGTCAGTCAGTGCTATGTTTTTGTTACATTGATTTTTAGTTTTTTTAATATACTTGTTTGAAGTTTGTTATTGTGTTGACAATTTTCCTATGAAAATAGCAAACCTCATAAACAGACAAATCTGTCAGACCAATTTTAAAGTCGACACATTAAAAATAATGATGTCACAGCTAAATTTAGACTTCTTTAATGGTTGCAAGAAAGGAAGACATGAATTCAAACAAGTTTTTTTTTAATTCCTTTTATATATATATATATATTTTTTACATTTGTTGTGTAGGGCAAAGCTGTCTAAAGTATTTTTCTCATAGTAGACTGCTGGGGTACATTAGGAAATAGGCTAAAACAGTTCCGGGGATGGTTCTCAGTTCGTTACAAGTCCGTTGCTCACAGTTACCAGGGCTCATAAATTTGATGCGAATCGCAGTTTGTCTCCCTCGGGCTCTGTGCTTAAGACTGTGGAAGAATCCCTTTGCAGAGGGGCTGTGGGTGGCGTGGCCCCCCGGTTTGGGGGGATGGCTCCTGAGGACATCTGTCGGAAGAGTGAGACACGCTGGGGGATGGTGGCCCAGCTGGCCGGGGGCATGCTGGGGCTGGGAGTGGGCTGCGGGAGGGAGGCGAGGGACTCCCCCATGGTGGGGTGAGGCCTGGTGATCAGGGTGGAGATCTCGTGGGGCAGGGAAGGCTGAGAGGCGGAGAGGGGCCGCACCTCCCGGGTCAGGTTGGTGTTGTGGATCTCGTTCTTCTGCGCAGCACTAGGCGGCTGCTGGGGTGCCTGTGGCTGCTGCTGCATGAGGGAGAGCTGTGAGGCGGTCGGCGAGACGTACTGGAAAGTTCGGCTGGCCAGAGGGCTCTGTACAGGTGGGCTGCAGATGGCGGTGGTGTAGGAGCAGGGTGAGAGGATGATGGCTTGCTGGGGTGTCTGTGTGCTGGGTGAGGTGGAGTGCAGGTTTCCATGAGAAAGGCTGCTCACAGTGTATATGGGAGGGGATTGCGTCCTGATGTGTGACAATGAGGTGGCAGTGGAGGTGCCGGAGTTCAGCGTGGGCATCTGCTGCAAGCTCACTGGGGCGATGGTCTGCACCATCTCTCTGTCGTGCTTCACAATCTGCTTCAAGATCTCGTTCTCCTGGTTATTGAAAACCCCGGTGTTGAGGTTCTTCTGGAACTTCTGCAGGAGGATCGAGTTCTTCTTCCCTTTACAGAGAGGCAGAAGAGTTAGCAAGCCTGACACGCAGGGGCAGATCCCCACTCTGACTTTGCATTTCAACCCCCATCACTGAGGGCTATATTGGCATTGTAAAAGCCTGAGCAAACACCAGGCTGAGCACTGGCCACAGCTCGGCAGTGAGCCCACCATGATAGGCTGCACCACACTGATCTCCCCAGGAGCCAGGGACTGAAGAGCTCGTCCCTTGTGGCAGAGTGGTGCTGAGCCTCTCCAGGCACCGTCGCAGCAACTCACGCTGGCATGCAGCTCCTGACAGCTGGTCTCCACGCACACCCAGTTCCTCCTCTCTCTGCACCAGCACGGCAGGTTTTCATTACACCACTGTGCTCAAAGATACCTGAACTTTCTGTGCCTCTTCACTTGTAGTTCATTGCTATTACTACAATTATTCTGAAAATGTAACCATGGTAATTTACTGAAAAACAGGCTGGAAAAAGTCACCAGGCTCTGCGTGTATAATGTCTTTCTCTCTCACTGCAAAACAGTTCTAATTTCCACTAAACTGTTACATAAGTTATAAATATATCTGCCATTTAGCACATTCCCTGGAACTGATTATTAGACATTAGTAACCAGTGACCACTAGCTTGCAAGAAATCATCTTTTTAAATATTTGTGAATTAATATGAACTCATGGCTAATGTGACACCTGCTTACACAATAAAGACTGCTGTACACTGTGTCCTGATGTTTGCTTGATGGCTCTCAGTGTCTGCAAGATGTAGACAGTATTCTGTGTCATCAGATACACAGGAACACAATTGCACTCAATTGTTTCTTTTTTTCAATAAAACAGTTCATATTTTATCTTTTGTCCTGTGTAGATTTCATATTGTAAACACAGCACTTCAGATGGGATTACTACTCCAAGAGCAGACTGGACTTTACTACTACTATTAAAGCACATATTACTTTGAGTTGGACTACATTTCCAGAGAGTCTTGAGAAACAAATTATAAGAGTTTGAAAAGTCTTGAAAACATAAATTAATGCACTGAGTGTTCACGATCTGCAAAATACTAAAACAGGTCTATTAAATATTTGAAACCTGTAAACATGTATTTAATTTCTTTACTCTTGCTATATTAAAGAAAACAAGTTTTCTTCCAAATCAGGATAAACAATTTTTTATGCATAGCTGCATTTTAAAACCAGTGTCAATAATGATTATCAGAGTGTACTTGTCCCGACCAAAGACCATATATTTTATCTAGTATGTCCTATTAGAGAGGTCCAGAATGTCTGGATGCACAACAGCAGACTTCACACACCCTGTTTTGATAATCTGCCATATCATTCTGCTTTTCACTTGGATATCATTGGTCTGCTTTTCTGATTGCAAGCAGATATCAGTAATGCCAGTGTGCAGCCATCAATGCTAGCAGTGCCCATGTTGTGAGAAAAATGAGAGCACTGCTGCAAAGGATTAATTCACTTCAACAAACATGGGTTTTGTGAGTGCTGAGACAACTTCTCTTCTCTTCCCAGCATTATAGATGTCATCTGTAAACTATTTATGTAGGAAAATGTCATCCACTGCTCGTGAAACTGCAATAAACCCTATGAGTGCTGAGCACAGCAAAAGAAATATACGGGATTAATAAATAATACCAATGATAATTAAAGTATACAAAATAATCCTCAGAGGACTATGAGCTTTCTAAAATTCAAAGGCTTTTATTATTTAAAAGTGAGCTTGCAGAATTTCTTGTCTGGACACATCTTATTCATAGATCAACAGAACATTTACTGCAGTGTAACAGAAATGAAACTTTTAAGAAGGATTTAATCTGAGCATTTTATCCTTCAACTCAAGGAAAAGAAATGGTAGAAAGATTTTAAGAATTCCAAATATGGAAAAAAATAATACCTATCCTGTCAAGTCTATCAATTGCCACCGTTTCAAAGGCCCTTCTCATCATGGGGTACTCTTCCAGAACCTCATTGAAGTTGTCCACCGAGAGGGAATACAGGCGACAGTACGTGTCTGCTCGTACACTGGCAGTTCGACGGCCCTTGGTCAAAAGGCAAATCTCTGGGGAGAGAAAAATTCAACACACACAGGAAACAAAGAAGTTAGTGAATCATGTGAAACTTAAAAGCTAGGAAGTGACTTAGTGCTAACAGTAGTCAGCAGCTATTTTTCTATTGCTGTTTACACAAGGTTGCAGGGGCAATTCTGAAGGTGTTTGATTCTATTTTTGCTACTCTGAAAAAATAAATAATCTCCTTTAAGAGCCCTGCTTATAGGTTTTCTCAGTCTAGACTCTGATTTTATCAGGCCTTTTTAAAAAAAAATCTTCTTTGAGTTGTAAGAAATAATCCATCCACTGTCAAACACAGCTTGCTGACTCAATTAACCCAAGTGATTCTATTGATGTTTTTGGAAATATTCAGCTGACATAATCATTCACCAGATTTACTAAACTAATTTAATACATGATATAATGATATTTGAATATAAGAACTGCTCTAAGAAAAAATGCTTCAAGTATGAAAATGCCTTCTGTTTCCTTGGGTTTTATGTCCTAGGTATTTTGGGAGAGTAAACTTATGAATTTAGACTTTTTTTCCTCATTGGGCTAAACAACAGAACCCTTTTAACATCTGCTTACTCCATTTGATTAGTCTAGTAGACTTTCTCTGCAAGTGCCTCCAACAGGAATTCATCATTCTGGAACAGAGGAGACCAAAGCCATACGCAGAGTCCCAAGAAACAGCCCCAATCTTGCAACTGCTGATTCCTGAACTCACAGGAAGAGGGTTACTGGATAAAGGCCGAAGTCAATGCCTGAGGCTTATAACAGCAAAACATATGGGGTAGAATAAAAGAGACGCATAAATCCATCTTACGGAAGTTTCCCAATAGAAGTCTTCAATATTCAGACATGTTATATAAGTCCTCATATGTTTATAAAGTTGCCAAGCTCAAAATATTGCTTATATGCCAGTTTTTAAATGCATATATGATAATTCTTTTCTGCATCTTCACCCCTCTTTTCAATGAAGATTTATATTAGAAAAGTTTAAGTGAGGCTTAGTATTACTTAAGTTAAAAGAATATTTAACACAGTATTACATAAAGTAGAGTCAGTTAGAATTATTTTTCATTATATATTCCACTTAGCTAAAAGTGAAGCTCTTTGCAGGAGACTTCAAAATTAAAAACAATTTGGAAGCTTCTTTCAAATTATCTATCTATCCTTACCTATCTATCCATATTCCCTAAAAGGTAAAAATAAAATATGTTTTCTTTTAGATCACACTTAATGTGTGATCAACTCTTAATGCAAGTTTTACTTTAATTATTTAATCCCTTTGGACAACTGTTCCCTAGAACAAATGTCAATCACTGCACTAATGAAAAATGACTGTTTGAAAGCACTAAACAATGCTAAAAACATTAATTTGTTCTTACAGTCCATATTTAATACAAATGCAATTAATTTATCTGTGAAAATCACAATTTGTCTTCTGCTAGCATAAGATCTTTCCCACAGAACAATGCAGCTCTCAAAAGAACATTGAAAAAGGCTCAAATACCATGTACCTTTTGCTGTCAAGACATTGAACTAAAACCCACAATAATAAGTTTGAAGCCAAGCCTGTTCTGAAGGTTATAATTATAATAATCAAAACTGATCAACAATATATCAGTTGCACACATACATGGCAGTATTTCAGTAGGAGCATCAGGTTCAGGTTTTGGAACACCATGAATTTCTAAAGAAGTTTGCCTATATCTGTATCTTGTAAAACAGGGGACATATAGATCGTATTTTATTATTGCATTAGTGTGACAAAACACTCTGGATAGGAAATTCTACATACCTGAAAGACAGCACTAAGGAAGACTGATTTCAGGAAAACCTGAATGAGTGAAGGTGTATGACACAACCCACAGGATGACTCTTAAAGAATTAGGATTAGTAGGCTTTTTGTAAGGGCCACGGTTTTGGTACCAACTGAGATCACTGGACTATATCAATATGCCACTGTAGGTGCTAATTTTCCCCCTCCCCTGTTGCTATGTGATTCCTAAACATTTTTTTCTTTAAGAAAATAACTGGGGATGTGGGAGCAGTTCACCTCTAGCACCATTTGTGATGTTGCATTGCTTTCTTAGTTTTTGCTGGATTGGTACATGGACTGGCTACCCTAGCAATAATTTCCTGTTTCCAATTTATATAGACCTATGAAAAACCTTTTTTTTCCTCTGGGAAGCAGTACAGCTTAGCTGACAGTGTGGCACCTATCCATTAACTGTCAGTACATTTTCCATATAAATTATACTCCAGATGTAATTACTCAACTTTCTATGATACGTTAACATTTGACTAGAGATTGAGAAACTTCAAAAATCAAAATAACAATATAAAGTTGCCATGAAGACAAAATGTGTCTGCAAACAGATAAACTGTGCTGATAAAGGAAACAGTTATGAGTCAGTTAGCTGGTTTATTAAAGGCTATCAAACTGGTCCTGTCTCCATGGACCATATTTCTTAGCTTAGGATGGTATATAGTAATATGTAGAAAATTAATACAATGAATTATTATCATATGCACAGCTTTGTTTTGCAAGAACACAAAGACCAGAATGAAAGCAAAATTTCGCTGTACTAGGTGCAGGAATTAATTTTTTGTAGTAATGAATTAGTTAAGTAGTATTTTAGCCATGTAGTGCTCTCCATATTAAAATCAAGTAACAACAACTAGCAATTTCTATGCATTTGTGAACTACAGCAGTTTATTAAGTGCTCTGTCCCCTTCCAAAGCTATAACAGGTTTCCTATCATCTGTCAGATTCAACATTACAGGATCTAATGAAGTGTCCTTCTAGCTGAGGATAGCTGACTGTTGCTTTAGTTCCTCAGCAGGAAACTTGTTTCATCATGTAGCAGGTGTATACATTGCTGTGCAAATGGTCAAGCAGCTATTCAGACCATCTGGTTACTTTCGGCAGCAGCAGAAAGATGGAAAATCAAAGCAATTCAAAGGCTTGGGTCAGTTGGTCTAACATATTTGGGAATGTTTTATGAGAATGGGACAGCAGATTAGAATATTGTTTATTTTATAGAGAGCAATGAGTTACTAAACTATTATAGACAGAACTTAGATGCATGACAGCTCTTTGCATCCCCCCCATGCTTTCGTGCCTTTTTATAGCAAGTCCTGTAAGTCTTCAGAGCATGTTTCCCAAAATGACCGGATTTAGGTAATTCTCCCTAACTCTTCATAACAGCAACTCTTTGGCATGGTGCTAAGATCAATAGGTCTTGATTTCCTTCAAGCTACTGAAGTTGTCCACTGACCAGAAACTAGCTAACAGGCACCTTCTTGGTGTGCCAGTCAAAGGGAAGGGACAGTAACCTTCAACCTCGGGCACTCTGCTCCCAGCTTTACAACAGGTAATGAGAGTGATATTTTTTCTTTAGCAAATGACTATATAAACTTCAAGCAATTAAAAAAAAATCAATAAGCTTCTTGAGAAATGGAGAATCCTTCAGAAATGGAGTGATTTCCCAGTTCTGTGTTGTCTTAACCATCTCCATCTCTAATACAGAAAACAGAGAGAAGCTGTTTCATATGATAAAATTGTGATTGCTTTAACATATACTTTTGTATGTCTGTCTCCTTTTTCTTTATTAAACTCTGGAAAGCATCAAATACATCTATCTAACTATTTTTTCTAACTTTTTAACACATTCTTTTTATCTTTCAATATATTATAATTAATGTACAAAATAGAAGACCCAGGGATATGCTGCTTTTTGTTATAGACACTAAAATGACTAACACCAAGTCTTATGATTAGTCAGAATGTAACTTACACAAATTAAATTAGTTTCAGTAGTTTATTGTCTCCACAATAATAATTAAATGCTATGCCAGATAGCTATGTGGATTTTGTTTAGCAAAACGGTATTTACATTCACAATAGTCAAGACTGTGGAAAGGAAAAAAAAGAAAAGCAACTCATCCCCCAAATCCATATCTATGGAGTGGATGGAAATAAAAAGGCTCAGGTAACACTTAGCTCTGAATTCAGTCCTATAGTTACAAAACTTTAAAATATAGTCACTGCTCAACAAGAACATTACTGCAGCAAAGGAGTGAATTTAAGGAGGAAGGAAAATGGAGACAATTACTGCCTTTTACAGCCAGGTTTGTAATCTGGACTGTCCAAAAGAAAGGTATGCAAAACCTACATCTTTTCCCACCTTATTTACACTAAATATAGAATTGCAGACAAGACAGTTTGAGTGAGTTTGTCAGAGTGAGCAATAGCAGACAGTGCCTGCATGACCTCTTCATTTAAAACCTGCCAACAACAATTGTCTATAAAGTTGCTTTCAGATATCCGGGCTCATCAACTGGAGAGAGGATTCATGAAGGAGGCCTGGATACACTGCTGAGTAGTTACTATTTTGAAGAGGGACTGAAAATGGCCAATTACAATTAAGGGTCTAAAACAACTTCCTTAAAGCCTCAGTTTCAGTCTCCTGACACTTTTTGAACTCTTTACCTAAACCTAATTTAAATGTAACTGTTTGTGATAGCTGTTGCCCTTATATAGTCATCCTATTTAAAAAAAAAGAGACCAGGTCAGTTTCTTTCACATTTTTATTGCCTATTTCCAGTCATTTGATATTTCTGGCTCTGAAGACCCTGACACATGAGCTCTCAGCATGTTCATTGTTTATTTTAAAACAAAATTTATTTAATTTAACAGGGCAAATAAAAGAAATAGAAAATGTGCCCTAACCAGCAAGGTTGAAATTGTCAACTTTTTAAACAGAAAAAGATTAGAAAAAGGTGAATTACATCCCTATTAATATAGCAATTAAAAATGCAAAAGTTTATCTCATTCAGTAAGCTAGAGACTCATGCTTACTGACTTGTGTCATTGCAAGTTAGGAGCACAATTCTTGTTTGCAAATACCTGTCCCTCCTTGCCAGCACCCTTACTGACTGAGATAATTTCTCCATCATGAAGATATGTCATATATCTGAAGATAGGAAGAGAATGAAATGGGAACTGAAGAGAACATTTGCTTCTATGTTTGAGGATGACATAATGATATGGTGCAATAGCCAATAAGTAATAATAGGGTTTTTAGTCTTCTTGAGGTAGGAAATGGTCAGTAGGACAAAGAAGTAGATATCAGCACCCCCCACAAACAGTATTATACCGCTCCCTTTCATCCAGAATATTATCCTTTGGACACAATCACCACATTTGGAAAAATGAGGTTTTTGTCTCCAAAGCCTCTCTGAAACAAGAAGGAACTTTCAAAACAGATGAGTTGGAAGCAGCTGGAGACAGGAATCCATGATGGGTATTTCATAACCATTTTCCTGATCTAAAATACAGGTGAAAGCTGATTAGGTCTTTTGCTATATTTCTTTCCATTACTCTTTTCCCTAAAGGCCTCCCTCCAAAGCCCTCATTTGCTTAACCTTTGTGCATATATGTCAATTGTTTGGTAGAGTAAGTGGTCTAATTAGACAGGTTCTATTCTTATTTTTTTCTAATAGCATTTCTAATTGGCAGAGAGGTACATTTATTTCATTGGAGATAGCACAAATTTCCTGAGGGAAAAATTATTCTTCCAAAAAGAACTGCCTAACTTTCATTGACCCAAACTTTGATAGGATTTATAGAGGAATACTTTATTTTTAAAATCAAAGTCTGCTAACGGGTGATCAACTTTTCATATTTATTTAGGGTTTGTCAACAAGCCTAAAAGTATGTGCCTTTCTTTACTTTGACCCAAATTTTGTCTTTTATGCCACCTACCTATAAGAAGCTTGTTTCTTGAAACAACTCGTGTTCTTATCAGTCCATTTCCTTGAATAAGGCTTAATACACTACTTGATAGCAGCACTGAGAAAAGCAGTGTGATAATATGCTACTAATTTGGATGTTTTGAGACTTACTCAGAACAAGCCTCATTATTTCCATGTGAAATTCATTAAAACAACTTGGCAGAGCCTTTAAAATATTATCTACTGTGATATAAGTAAATGATGTACATACAGACTGGGGAACAAGAGGCTGGAGAGCAGACCCATGGAGAGGGATCTGGGGGTTCTGGTCGAGGGCAAGCTGAACATGAGCCAACAGTGTGCCCTGGCAGCCAGGAGGGCCAACCATGCCCTGGGGTGCATCAAGCACTGTACTGCTAGCCGGTCGAGGGAGGTGATTGTCCCGCTCCACTCTGCACTGGTGCGGCCTCATCTTGAGTACTGTGTGCAGTTTTGGGCGCCACTGTACAAAAAGGATGTGAAACTACTAGAGAGTGTCCAGAGGAGAGCCACAAAGATGGTGAAGGGTTTAGAGGGGAAGCCGTACGAGGAGCGGCTGAAGTCACTTGGTCTGTTCAGCCTGGAGAAGAGGAGACTGAGGGGAGACCTCATCACAGTCTACAGCTTCCTCACAAGGGGAAGAGGAGGGGCAGGCACTGATCTCTTCTCCCTGGCGACCAATGATAGGACCCGAGGGAACAGCAGGAAGATATGCCAGGGGAGGTTTAGGTTGGACATTAGGAAAAGGTTCTTCACCCAGAGGGTGGTGGAGCACTGGAACAGGCTCCCCCGGGAGGTAGTCATGGCGCCAAGCCTGACAACATTCAAGAAGCATTTGGACAACGCCCTCAGACATATGGTGTGAATTTTGGGGTTGTCCTATGCAGGGACAGGAGTTGGACTCGATAATCTTTGTGGGTCCCTTCCAACTCAGGATATTCTATGATTCTATGATTCTATGATGATATAGAAAAAGACATTTCAGGCATATATTAATTTTCAAGGCGCATTTGGATGCAATAAGCCAATACATTTTAGCCATTCTCTAATGACTTGTAATTTTTTGAAAGACTGATATATAATGATTTTTTAAGCCCTCATATTTCCTGTAAAGTTAATACTGATACACTATTAAGCATATTTCAATGTAATATGCTTTATATATATTGACAGTATAATTTAATTCTTTTCAGAAAGGTTGTTAGTCATAATTACTTTTACATCAAGAAAGACAACCAAATATACATGGTTAGAATACAATTGCCTTTATAAAAAGTGGCATGTTATCTGCCCAAAGACATTTTATGTTCCATCCTGACCTGTCTTTTCTTTTTTCTATCTGAAGGTACTGCAAATAGCTGTGGCCAAGTTTTCATGACTAGAGCAAACAGAGGCAGCTTACATCCTGACTATTTTCTCTTGTTAACTCAAATTCTCCTGAGAAAGCTCTGATAGAAGAGAACAGATAGAAGAGAAGCTTAGAATCATTATATAAAATAGAAATGCAAGTCCTTATTTTATCTTCAATGCTATTTATAACAGAGCAGCCATATATTTTTATTCTACTTTAATGAAGCGTTCTTTCTACCAAGAGAGACTAAGATAGTCTATTTATTATCTTTTAAAAACTCATAATTTGGATGATATTAATTTAATATTCATATTAAAAAATAAGCTTAGATTCTAAGATATTGTGCCTAAGTACAGATTCAGCTTTTATACTGGCTGGGTCAAAGTCCAAAAGTTACTTTGTTCCATTCATTTATGCCTACTTTTGTAGTGATTCTGATATCATTTACTGCAGCAAAAATCAGAATTGCCTCATATCAGTGGTATTACACCAGTTTATACCAATGTATATTAGTATAATGTAAATTAGATTAGTATTAAGTTCATTAGATACATTATTATTTCTGCTTTGTAAAGCCTCAGCAAATGATAATTATGCTTCTTTATAAGCAAAAGACTCATATTCTTGTGCTTCATCTGTAAAGACTTCAAAATCTTTGCTTTTTACCAATTTTATGTGTCTAGTGAGGAAGAAATATGCAATCTGTTCAGTAATTCCTCCTATCACAAGAAGCCTTTGAGTAATTTCTAATACAATCAACTGGTACTCAGAGGAAAAGGTTCAGTAGGACTGAAACCTTGCAATTTCCTCCCTACCATTTACTACTGGGATTATAGCATAAATAAGTTTGAAATACCAAGGTATTAAAGAAGAGAAACACAAATATATACTGAGACAGACAAAAAAATTGGGGAGGTCTCATTCTCCACTGCTGTGTACTTAACAAAGACTTTACATTTTCAGTATTGTAAACTGAAAATACTCAAAACCATGGACCAGATGCCACAAAAAAGAAAAAATTAGCCATCACAACATCCTCAAAATACAATTGCTTACATTTTTCACCTGCCTCCTGATTCTTCTCTGTCCCAGGAAGGCTGAATTAAAGTGTGTTCATATCAAGCTTACAATTCAACTTAGCTGCAAACACACATGCAGTCAGGTTTCCCTACTTACTGTTCAAAAGGGATAGGTGTAAGCACCTTCCCGCTCCCTTTCCAGCTTCTGAAGGTTGCTTTCGGCTTGTTCACACATTCTCTTGCTCCTTGCATTTTCTTCCCTTTCCCATCAATCTCATGCCTGCGATGCTCCCCTGTACTCACAGTTCCTCTGTCTCATATTTCTTTGCACCACTCACAACCTGACTCCTATCCATACAGTCCTCTTTCTGTTGACCTCCATCTCACTCTCCACACTCTTCTGACCTCCCCTATGGTTTTGTCCTATGTGTTAACATAGTCTACCTTCTCCTGACCGTCTGCTCTCTCCTGACATTCTTCATTCACATTTTACTCTCCCTGCCCATCCTACAGAAGCAGCTAGAAGGCGAAGGTTATAATTTTCATTGAGGGCAACCTTGTTTCCCCTTGTATGAAAACTGTGTCAGTCTCAGTGGGAGAAGTTCTCTTTTATTTGTAAAGAGAAAAGACATATTTACTGCTTTGCTGAAAGTAGCAGCAATCCCATTCCTAATAATGGGGAAGCGGAAGATATTTTAGAAAATGGGGTAAAGTGAAGGAAGACATCAAAAATCCATAGATGCTTAGGAAAAATGAGTATTGCGGTATTTCCTCAAAAATAACAGGATATGGTCCTGAAGAATCCTATGAAAGCAGCTACAGAGTATTAAAATCCTGGAATTCTCCACTGGTAACTGTGGCTTACATCATCTCACTGATGTAGAAATGAATATATAACTGAGCAATATAGTGAAAATTAGCATCATGTATTCTTCATTGCCTAATTCCTTTCCCTTCTATAAAAACTCACACAAGCACATCATGTAAGGACAGGGATTCTAAGTTAAGGCAATAAAAAGTTACCGTTTTCTTTCAATGTCATTAAAAAAAAGGAAAATGGATTGTCCTGAATCTTTATGAAACAATCCTTCCACTGATCCATGTCTGTTCAAGACATAATTTATGGCGCTCTTTAAAACATTTCCTCTGTGGTCATTACTGAAAGGTTTGAAAGAACATAGTCAACCTCAAATCATACTTTTTTTCTGAACATATTTATATATCTATTTTGTTATTCCAATAATTGGGGGACATTGTTTTTTGGTATGTTGACTGCAGATCTGAGGGAGTGTAGACTGGTCAGTATTTTTCACTTGCTCCCTTACATGTTTTGTGCATTCTGTCGAAGGGGAAGTGGGGGTGAGGGTAGGGGGGTTACATAGCCTATGGAAAAGGATAGCACCAGAAATTACTTTCAAATTCATACTAGTACTTGGAGTAGATATGTAGGATGATAATATCCTTCAATTAGGATACTGAAGGACAAAAACCTTGTTGGGATCAAAATTAGCTTCCTACACACTGCTGGGCTAAGTAATGCTCCTGCACACAAAGTTCAAGAAAATGAGATTTATGAACACACATGAAGGTTAAGGGATATGATGCTCTTCCCACAGGAATACCAACAAACAAACCACAGTATCTCTATGGCTACTGCCTTGTACTTACTCCTTCCCTCCAGAAAGGAGAAACCAGTGAGCACAGATGAGGAAAGAGGCAGACAGTAATCAAGCCCAGATCTATGGAGGGCTCTCTAGAGTCACCACTCTGCACCTCCCTCAAAAATCAACGTAAAGCAGAGGTGAAATGTAGCCTGATTAATCAATTCCATTGACGGTTATCCAGGCACATTCTTTTTTAGAATTTCTAAGCAATTGTAAGATTTATCTAGTTTCATGTGCAACTTATAACACCCAGATCCATAGGGAAGCCTGTTTTTTAATTAAGAACAAAGATCAGGCAAGAGAATTTAAATGTTCAGCAGCATCTCAGTCTTCAAACCTCCAGCTATTTCCTCTCTTTATTACTGCAACTTTTGGTTTTCCAGGCTCTCACTCTCCCAACAGTCTCCATTCAAGCCTCTCCCAAATACTGGTGACACTGCTTTGGCTCTTGTTAAATCATGACTTTCACACTAACCTCCAGTTCTCCAACAACTCCAGGGTGTCAGAAGTTTTCTATTAATACAATGTTGTCAATGCCCAAACATTTTAAATATTGTAAGTCTGATAAACGTTTTCCAAATCCAAGGTGGGAGTGAAACCCTCCATGAGTTCTCAAGGCAAGCCTGCATCTCCAGGGACTCCTCCTGAATCTTCCCAGAGCCAGGGCCCCTGGGAAACCCAAACTCTGGGACATACCTGACATCCAACAGTTAGTATCTCTGAGCTGGGACTGTGAACTTCCAATTCATAAGACATTTAAAAATTGAAAAAAGATCCATTTAGGTATGGCACACCCTTCCCACCTGTGTGTCCTTTCCTTGCTTGTGAGAGCACAAGTGTTGATATCGATTTATTGGGTCACAACTAGGAGCTATACAGTTGAAGTTGAAGTTATAAGCTGCAGCTTCTTAAACGGTATCTCAGCCTCAGATTTTGCATGTCTCCATTAGGCAAAAAAAGGGGTTATTGGTCTTGATTTGAACACAGGCTTATTCTTCCAGCTTGTTATTATTCCACTGTACAGCATTTCTTGTGTCTGCTTTGGTCAGGAAGCTTTACTGATATACATTTCAGGGAAAGAACATCTTCTCCAGAGAGAAGAGAATATTAGAATTTGGTTTTTTCTGCTTTGACAAACCAAACCTTTTCAATTTGCAGTTATCATCTAATGTGCAGCTTGTTTCCTCTCTTTTCAGCTGCAGTCAAATAGGTATTTCTTCTCCAGGGTCTGAAACCCACTTCCAGGAATTCACAATGCTATATGATATTCTGTTAAAACAGATCTGAATCACAACACTTTGGATCTCGGGGCACTTCCTTTCTCAGGTTCTTTCTCCCTGTGTCCTCTCCTCTCCTTGTTACATCAAGCAGCAGCTATTATCTCCATTTGCCCCAGCAGCTCTTAGGGTTTGGATGCATTTGCCCCCATTTTTGCACCCCTTGTCTCATCCCAGCTGCAATTTGGATGAATAAAACTGCATTGGTATGCAGTGTAATAAGTTCTTGTGGTGTCTGGATATTGCAAATAGCTTATTTTTTGTCTGCATTCCTGCTAAGAAGGGTAGCAGATGAACAGGATGAGCTAAGTAGTTGTTTGCACTGCAACAACAGGCTGACAGTTATGTAAAATACTTTCATGCGCAATCTCCTCTGATCCTCTGCTGGTTCAGAGGAGTATTATGGCCAGATTCAGCACACAGGCTCTTGCAAACTCATTTTCATAAACTAGGGCACTGCTAAGCATAGAGAAGACCAGGACCGAGGTTGCTCTGTTTCTTCATCCTCAGCATTTACCTTTTCTTTCTCCTTAATCTCCTGTCTTCAGCACCTACAGTTTAAGCTCGTGGGATAAGCACAAGACTTCTTTACTGAAGTGCTTCTACAAATACTGGTACAAATCACCTTGCAGAGGCTACTGCAGAGTGACAAGGCTGCTGGCCAGATCAGTAGAAGTTGCTTTAGTGTATTATTCTAAAATGGGATTAGTTAAGTAACTCCATAGCCCAATTCAATCACTGAGCCCAGTTCAGTTTTCTAAGCTTCCCACTTCTGTATACCAGCTAAATACCACTGATTAGGCTTTCAATTGAACATTTTCTGAAAGGCTTTTGACTCAGTTCTGGAATAATTCATGGGATTCAACAGAAAATTAATACCAACAAACTGTAACTGTCATGGGCAGCAGTGGTACATGCAAATGTTCGATCAGCTTCTGGAAACCAGCCTTGCTACTACTCACAGAAGCAGACACCTATTCTATTGCACAAAGACAATTTACAGTCATAAAGAACAACATTTTCATACTGGTCAATTATTATATCTAAAAAAAGACGATTGTTTTAATCCAAATATAAAAATTGAGATGCTTTCATCTAAATAAAACCCAATTTTTCATTAGGATTACCAGATGAATTTATTTTGGATTAAAATTCATGTCTGGTTTTTATTAATATACATCTGTTAGAGAACTATCTAGTCAAATAGGGAGTCCAGTTTCTCATAGTATATACTGGAAGGATAAACATTGCTGTGTGCTAAAATTCAGTAAAAAAGCACTAATAACAGCCTGACATATTCATGAAGAACACCAAAATATCCCATATAAATAATGGTCTTCTATTCACTGTCTAATTTTGTAATTCTTACAGTGATTTTTGCCTTTTAGAAGTACTTTACATTTATGACTCAAAATTTGTATCCCTTTTTAAAGAAGATGAATCCTGCTTATTTTACCTTTAAATAGCTATAAAATTACTATGCAAATTATTATATTTTTATTGAAATATTGTCTGTTAAATAACAGTGCTCAATTCAAAATAACTTGAAAATTCAGGAAGGTCATTCTGTATCTTCAATAGTTATCCTTGCAACAGTACGTAGAATCTGACTGTCTTATTCAGAAATATTTTGTGCACTCTTCACTGCAATTGGAATTGTCTAGGCAAAAGACACTCAGTAGACTTATTCTGATGTCTCTATATGTCTGATATCTGAACATGTTTTATTCTAGTGCATTCTCTCCAATGTTATAATTAATTTTTTCCTACTCACCCCCAAAGTAAGAGCCATCTGTCAGCTTCAGCTCCTTGTTGGATTTGGTGATGACACCAGCAACACCATGCTGAATGAAATACATCTTTTTACCCACAGCTCCTTCTCGGATAATATAATCGCCCGGTTGGAACACCTCAAATCGCAGTTTGCTTAGCATGGCAGTCACAAAATTTGGGTCTGCATTAGCAAAAAGAGGCATTGTAGCAACCAGCTTCCGACAATTGAAGTTGACAATCTCCTAAATGGGAAGGAAACATAATGATAATAATGATCAGCAAATATATACATTATGATGGGCATTGAGAAAAGACTTTCTGCTTTCTTCACAAATAAGTTCTTTATGCTCTTATTGTACTTTTCCATGTTTCTTTCTGTGCCTAATTTTTTTAATCTTTTCATTACATTTTCATCTGTTTCTACTGAAGTACTGATTGAAACAAGAGTGCAATACTGATTTGTATTACTGAGGTCAAAGGTTGTCTTCTTCAGGTGATTTTCACATTATTTATTATTTCCCTTGGCTTTTAAGGGAAAAAATATAACAGAAAGATAAAAATTAAATAGGAATTACACTGGCTGACAACAAGATTAGCTGCTGCAATAACTGTATTAAGTGATAAAAGTTATGCAAGCAGCAAGTTTAGCCCTGTGTTTTCAAATATTACACCAGTAACATCTTTCTGATTGGAACAACTGCAGTGGTGATATAAATGCACATTATAGTTAGCTGCAGGGCTAGCTGAAATCAACAGGAAAATTTCCATCCCAGAATTTAATTCATCTTATAGACACTGCCCTTCAAAGAAATGCATATACAGTAGACCCTTATATGCAGAAAGCACTAGTATTTTCCTAAGACTGCTACAGGCCTTAAGGGCGTCTCCCACCAAGAATATTTCTATTTACAGAGCCAACTATGAGCACATCTACATGAAAGTATTAGTACCAAAAAGCTATCAATGTCCTACTTGCTTTAAATAAAAAAAGAACCATTCCTGAAAGAATTTCAAGAATTTAAAATTGTTTCAAGCTAATTCTTGCAGACCTTGCTTTGTCTTAGGAAAATGAACATGATCAGTTGTCATACAGATTTAACAGTGTATTGAAGAACTGGGACTAATCAGTATTAGACATGAATAGGGGCTCAGGCAGGCAACATCTACTGAGTTAGCAACCCAAACATGACAGGAAGAGCATATATGATCATCTGTGCACAGAGAAGAAATAAAAGAAAAATACAACCAGCAGTCACCTAACTGCTTTGGAAAGCTAAATATTATTTTAGTGTCAGAGGAGCATCCCTAGCATTTCTTATACCAAGACAACCCTTCATGATTGATATAAAGGAGACATCCCACCTACCAGTGCTCTCACCTCCTTGACTGAGGCCCCTTGCACTCCTGCTGGATGTTACTCTTTCAACCTTCCATGCATCTGCTGTCTCATACTTACATATCTCATATATCCCACGCAGCCTGCTCTCTGGGCAGCAAGTTCAGACATGCTTGTCTCTTATTCCTTCCTTCTCTTCCCACCCCCACCATCTGATATCCTTCTTGCAGATATGATGGGAAAGTTCAGCTAATTCCACAGTATAAGCATCAAAACCATAATGGGTTCTTCAAATCAGTCCCCTTGCATCTGGGAAGGAGGTGGGAATCTCTCTTTGAAGGGAAGCCGTTGGCTACTGAGGCAATTAAGAGGCATGGGCATGATCTAAGAGTGAAGAAACAACTGCCTTTCCCAGAGAAATTACATCCTTTTTCAAAATAAATCCAGTGGAACTTGGAAAAATAATGTGAAGCAAAATGTCTCATCAGGTGCCTGGGAAGCAGAACGCTGTTATCTCCAGCAATGTCTTATTTTCCATTAAAAAAAAAAAAAAAAAACCAGGGCAAAATTACTTCCTTGTGCTACTCCTAGGATAAACTTATGATATCTTCTGACAATCCCACAAGAAAGTGTCATTATATAATGGCAAGGTGGAAACAGAAGTGTCTGTAAGCAGAAATGAACGTTGACTCTTAACAAAGAGCAGTACAGTGATTCTCTTTAACCTTGGTCTCAATAGCATCACATCTCTATACTTAGATAAGTATAATAACTTTTTTCCTCTGGAATGAGCCAAGGAGATACAAAAATTATATAATTTTATATAAGTATAATTTAATGCAGATTTAATTTCAGAATTATTGGGTTAAAGATAGAGTGAATGAAGAGTAAGATGCTACATCTTTGAAGTCAATCACTAAACTCCAATTGAATTCAGTGGGGATATGATTCCACCAAGAACATTTTATCTGAGAATTATTTATAAGCGATGGAAATAGAACACTCCCCTTCCATCACTTTTCACTGTGCTTCTACACTCTCTTGATTGCCATACTTCCCCTTCTTATGAGTGTTTTAGCATGCCTGAAACACTGCACCATGTATGGACTCTGTGGTTAAGCATAAATGGGCTGGATTAAGACAGGAGAAGACTGATCTGAGATCAAGAGCACTTCTTCATGGTTGCATGAAACTTGAAATGTACAGGAATACATGGCAGGAATAGAAACCAGAAAAGATGAGAGGAAAAGAGCACTGAGATTTGTAATGACTGGGAGACTCCTACTTATAGAAAGGAGGAGCGATCTGGCTATGACTCCCACCCAGTGCAGGCAAAGACATGGGTGCTACTGGTGCAATACTATGGGACAATACTATCTCCTCACATGACATCAGAATCAGAGCTTAACCCCCCCACACAAACTAGTCTTGCTTGTAAAAACACATGGAAAATTTGATGCAAGACGTGGTGCTGTTTGCCTGAATCCAAAAATTATCTCAAGCAACAGCACTGCAAGGTATGAACTACCAGATGTGTGTCATTGGCATTCAAGATCAGCAAATTCTGCTGAGTCATTAAGTCAAGAGGAGTAATCCCAGGCTACCCTGGTACATTCTATATGAGAGAATAAATGTTAAAAAAGAGATTCCAGCTGACTGTCTTTCTAAAGGATGAGGAAAAGCCCATTTTCCTTCTCGTCTAAATAGGTAACAAGGAACTTGCTTAATTTCTCAGTAAAGCTTCAGCCACTGCTTCTCATCCAAGGGAAGGTTATTCTCTGCTCCCACTGCTTGCAGTACGTTGTATCACACGAGGAGTCCCAGACTACATTCTCAGCTCCGTATGAAACTGCGTTACTGCAGTCTCAGCTGATGCTGGAAAGCTAGCAACAACTATTACTTGTCTTGCTTTGCTAAAGGAGTTTTCAGTAGACTTTCTGCTTGTTTTCTGTTTCTGAAAGTGAATAACTCTGTCTTGCATGTCTAGGACACTGATGGGGAAGCACAGAAAAGGCTGGGAGAGTGAAAAGTTCAACTCCAGTCACGATCAGGAAGAAAGAGAAAAATAGACCTAGGTGGAGTATTAAGAATGGGAGGAAAACAAAAAGAAGAAACACAAAGGAACTAGAAGAAAGGGAAAAAAGGAGGCAGAAAGGCTGACTTTCAAAAACAGATTGAGAAACTGAAATTCTTGAAAAAGTGAGAGCACGGGAGCATAGAACCTGGATAAAAGGTGTCTGGAGTGAAAGCTGAGAAATGAGGCAGATGAAGTAAACAAAAAGGAAATTGGAAAAAAAAGACAAGTGATCAGTAACGTATCTTAATAGATTCATAGGCGAGCATGATATAGACCGAGGGGAGAATTCAGGCCTGCATGACTCCTCTGCACAGAGGCAGCCCAGCCCAACTGGAAAGGAATTCATCTCGTATTGGGAAACCCAACAAATCACACCCTTGTTGCAGGATTTTCACCCTTCGAACCTCATGTCCTCTTATGGCTCCATCTTCTGCCTGCCTTTCTCTCTCAATATATAATCTATATCTCGATATACCCATGTATACACACACCTTACCTGCTCAGCCTGAGTTGCCTAATGACGTAGCTACAAAACCATCCTGCTGTGGTGTGGTGGGTTGACCTTGACTGGACGCCAGGTGCCCACCAAAGCCACGCTATCACTCCCCCTCCTCAGCTGGACAGGGGAGAGTAAATATAACAAAAGGCTCATGGGTCAAGATAAGGACAGGGAGATTACTCAGCAATTACCGTCATGTGCAAGACAGACTCGACTTGGGGAAATTAGTTTAATTTATTGCCAATTAACACCAGAGTAGGATAACAAGAAATAAAACCAAATCTTAAAACACCTTTCCCCCACCCCTCCCTTCTTCCCAGGCTCAACTTCACCCATGATTTCTCTACCTCCTCCCCCCACGCGGCGCAGGGGGATGGGGAATGGGGGTTGCGGTCAGTTCATTATGTGCTGTCTCTGCCACTCCTTCCTCCTCACACTCTTCCCCTGCTCCAGCATGGGGTACCTCCCATGGGAGACAGTTCTCCATGAACTTCTCCAACGTGAGTCCTTCCCACGGGCTGCAGTTCTTCATGAACTGCTCCAGCACAAGTCCTTTCCACAGGGTGCAGTCCTTCAGGAACAGACTGCTCCAGCATGGGTCCCCCGCGGGGTCACAAGTCCTGCCAGCAAACCTGCTCCAGCGTGGGCTCCTCTCTACACAGGTCCTGCCAGGAGCCTGCTCCAGCACGGGCTCTCCATGGGGTCACAGCCTCCTTCAGGTGCACCCACCTGCTCCGGCGTGGGGTTCTCCATGGGCTGCAAGTGGATATCTGCTCCACCATGGACCTCCGTGGGCTGCAGGGGGACAGCCTGCCTCACCATGGTCTTCACCACAGGCTGCAGGGGAATCTCTGCTCCAGCGCCTGGAGCACCTCCTCCCCCTCTTTCTTCACTGTCCTTGGTGTCTGCAGAGTTGTTTCTCTCTCATATTCTCACTCCTCTCTTCCAGCTGCTGTTCTGCAGCAGTTTTTTCCCCCTTCTTAAATATGTTATCACAGAGGTGCTACCACTGTTGCTGATTGGCTCAGCCTTGGTCAGCAGTGGGTCTGTCTTGGAGCCAGCTTGGCACTGGCTCTGTTGGACATAGGGGGAGCTTCTAGCAGCTTCTCACAGAAGCCACCCCTGTAGCCCCTCTGCTACCAAAACCTTGCCACGCAAACCCAATACATGTGATAATTTCAGCTGTTATATCCTAGTAATGCACTCATTTTGTTGATTAGTTTTCTGTGAAAGTTTATGCTAAAGTACAAACTTTCCTTAGTTAAGATGTTAGAAGGTGGAAAATTACTGAAAGAAATGTGCTTTGTTTTTCTTTAGTGTTCTTTTATTTAAATATGAGCTCATTTAGAGCAATAAAATACATTTCCCTGCGTCTTAATCACAGGCAGCACTGCAATTTCAGATTCTTGTGTATTACTTTAAATATCATCTTGTGGAGAAAGAAACAGTAAAGATTATGAACGTGTTTCCTGTTGTTTTATGTAACTCATAAAGTACTAGGAGAAATAGTTCTGTATTTTAAAACAAAGGTAACAAAAGAACAAACTGACAAAATAAAAGTTGTCATTTCACGCAAAGAAAAATCTTTCACTCATATTTTCTTTGAGTTAATTCTTTGGAGCCAGACTGGAACCAGATTATGATGCCTAACATGATATCTTAATTAGAAGAAATAATAATGATTTTGTGTTACCTCTACACTAAGAAAATACCAAGTGAAGCCTTAGGAAAGGATTAGGAGTGTATTATATAGCTAAAGTGGTTAAAGGGCATGAGTGATTCAGACCTACACGGAGCAAGTGTTGATCTAGTTCAAGTGTTGATCTCTGTTACACAATAACTCAGTTGGAGGTGCAACGGTCTGCTTTATATAAGAGATCGGTTAGGTAATTACACTGGTTCCTGCTCCGCTCCTTTTTATTGTACCAGTTTTATCACTCATCTTGTCCTTCCTGGTTATTTTTTCAAACTGATATTAAATCATCAGGTATTATAATTTTGCACGGATTCAGTATTTTTGGATGACTGCTCTGATGCATCTCAAGATGCACACGTTTACAGAGGCAGCTGCAAGGCTGTCCTAGCTGTGACAGGGGCACAATGGTGACCCACAGTGTGCTACTTCTATGATGTCATCTATAAGAGTTTTTAGGACCTTTTCCCCAGGAGAAGATTTTTAGATAAAGGTGGTGCTTTTAGTTAGACTGACTGGAAAAAGCCGTTGCTAGAAAAAAGCAGACAAAGTTCTTGAAAGATCTGTTTTTGCTTTTTCCCACTAATACAATTGAGCTAATAAAAGGTACTACTTCCATCTACAAATTGTGTCCTTCTTATGTGTAGGCCACCAAAATCTGTTTATGGCTACATCAAAGAATTGCTTAGTTTCATTAGGTCATTTCTACATACTATTGTAAAAATCTAGTGCATAACTTCAACAATGCAATTTTTTTTTTTCTGAGTGTCCCTCCTTTACACTCTGCTTTCAAAGGATGAGAAACTAAATCAGTCTTAATTTCCTGGCCATTGAAAGGAAGAAATCACCTTATGTCCTGGTTTCAGCTGGGATAGAGTTAATTTTCTTCTTGGTAGCCGGTATGGGGCTGTGTTTTGGGTTTAGGATGAGAACAATGTCGATGATGAGACACTGATGCTTTGGTTCTTGCTAAGTAGTGCTAAGCTGTCTCTAAATAGGTGCTAAGTGGCGCTCACACTGGTCAAGGACTTTTCAGCTTCCCCTGCTCTGCTGGGTGCACAAGAAGCTGGGAGGGGGCACAGCCAGGGGGAGTGCTGGCCCAGACTGGCCAAAGGGCTATTCCATACCATATGACATCATGCTCAGTATATAAGCTGGGGGAAGAAGAAGGAAGGGGGGGACATTGGGCATGATGGTGTTTGTCTTCCCAAGTAACCCTTACGCGTGATGGAGCCCTGCTTTCCTGGGGATGGCTGAACACCTGCCTGCCGATGGGAAGTAGCGAATGAATTCCTTGTTCTGTTTTGTTTGCGTGCACGGTTTTTGCTTTGCCTATTTAACTGTTCTAATTTATTTTGCTTCAATTATTAAACTGTTCTTATCTCAACCCACGAGTTTTCTCCCTTTTACCCTTCTGATTCTCTCCCCCATCCCACTGGGGGGGAGTGAGCGAGCGGCTGCGTGGTGCTTAGTTGCTGGCTGGGGTTAAACCATGACACCTTATTAAGAAAGCTATTTTTTCTCTTAGAAATAACTCACAAAAGGAAAATTATTGAGCAGGTGATTAAGAGAGAACTACAGGAAAAAGCATGATATTTAGGGATTTGGGGTTATATGAGCAGGTTAAATATATTTAAGCTGGGTTTTAAGGAGTCATATTCTGTATGTGTTCATGATATCCTGTAATTTTTTAACCCATTGGTCAATTATAGTCAACTTTGGCAGAAAGGAGGCATCTCACAGATATTAAGTTCTCTCAGGTTTTATGACAGCAGGCAATCTGGAGGACTAGGATTAGTACTCCACTGAGGGAATGACTACATCATTTGCTCACAATTTGTATAATGCCAGAAAATCTACACATGGCAATGGGATGCAATACTCTTTATTTCTGGTGCACCTGAAATTGTTCAAATTGCTTTGACACATTGTGTTTAATCATCTGTACAGAGTGTATCACTTAAAAATAAATTTTGCTCAGAGGCTTTCATATAAGTAAGAATGACTATGTACATTTTCTCTTTGAATGGGATTTTCATGATTTTTCCATTTTTCAATTACATTGATCACTTTTAACACAGATACCCTGCTTAAATTTTACTTACAAATAGGGTAACTCTTAGATACCATCATTTATGTCTAGAGCTACACTGGGAAACACAATTCTCTTTTCATCAGAACTTCGATATTTTGTCATTCTGTTAACATAGCTGGATATTGCAGGTGTGTTAGCTTTAGAAAACCTTGCTCTCTAGCCCCTATGGCTATATATTATAAAGTCCAAGAATGCTGAGGCAACCTACGTGTTTGACTTACAGACAAAGCACAAAACCTGAAAAAACTCTGATCTCTAGGGCGAAAACAGTCCACATGATCTTAGTTGCCTTGAAAACCAATGGACAGCCTGTGTATTTACACTTTCAAAGCCCTCAGGTCCCCAAGACCTCCAGCGTACCTGCATAGAGGTTGCCCAGATGCAGAAAATTTTCCAGCCAGATGTGAGATGAGACAGGCAAAAGGAGGTAGGCAAGAGGAAGGGAGGAATAAATATGCCAAATGTTGAATGAAATCCCCTGCTTGGATTCTGCCAGGACTGAGTGGAAGCAGGTTCTTTTTTTTTCCTGTCTTGCTCTGTTCACCTTATTTTAAGACAAGTCAGTCTTAAAGAGTGCATATGCTAGCTAGTATTGCTGCCTCCTAAGAGAAAGCAATCTTTTTTATGCATTTGCAAGCAGAAGGGATATAGATTTGATCAATTATGTTTTCTTGGCTTCGTTGATTAAATGTTGGCCTTCTGCATACTTTTCTATCATTCCCTAGTTGGTTAGAATTTTCTATTCAACTCCTTATATGCATTTTTTAGGCTTCAGAATTATTATTGCATTAAATTCAAATGCAGACAGGATAATCCTTTTAAGAATATATGATTCAACCAAACCTCCAATAAAGTCAGTCTGATGAAGGATATCCATATTCTCCCAGCTTGTTAATTGATTTAATTGAACTTAAAGGAGAGCAGTTCTGTCCCTCTCATGCTTCTCTTCTCTGGATCCTCCATATATTTAGAAGATTAAACAAGAGCAAAAGAAAGAAGGAAAGAAAGAAAATAGACACTATCTATTCACCCTTTCATTCACCCAACTATCAATCCATGCCTAAAGTGGGCTAGTTTTTTAAGGGAATTTAGCTTTAATCTTCTTTAATGTTCTGAAATGTTCTATGCCTCTTAATTTTGGTTTTCAGCTGGGAAAGGGATGAGAAGCATCAAAATGAGAACAGAGATACAGGCAATGTTTTAAGGCAGTCTGTAATTGTGAGATAGCCAGTCTAATTGCAAAAGCCTGAGAAGTCCCGATAACTCAGATAAGTATTTAAAGTTTGGGCCAGTTGACCAACCTCTATTTCTTGTAGGTTTTCCCTTCTGAACTGTACTGCTGAAGAAATTTCTTGAATGCTCGTAGAGAAAACACACTCACAGTTTATTACAGAAGGTAATATGGAATTAGTGCTCTACAACACAGCAGTTGTTATAGAGACTGTTCCCTTTTATTAACTGAAAGAATAAACTGCAATTTGCAAATGCATTTAACAATCACTATTTCAGTTTTCTGTCCCCGAGTAACCAAATATCTTTATTCCCATTTGTGTGTGTGTTATACTCATTAATACTAGCGTATTATAGAGGGTAGATTTAGATTAGATATTGGGAAGAAATTATTTAACGTGAGGGTGGTGAGACACTGGAAAGGGTTGCCCAGAGAAGTTGTGGATGCCCCCTCCCTGGAAGTGTTCAAGGTCAGGTTGGATGGGGCTTTGAGCAACCCGATCTAGTGGAAGTATCCCTGCTTGTGGCAGGGGGGGTTGGAACTAGATGATCTTTAAGGTCCCTTCCAACCTAAACCATTCTATGATTCTATGATTCTATTTACTAAATACTATCTTGGGCAGATGGCACTTAAGACTGAAGTCTTGGTTTAGTAAGGCATTTTAAATATTGAAGTTGTCCCATTATGACAATGAGACTACAGATTTAAACACATGTATTGTCAAATTGTGGCAGAAAGGTGAATCCTAAGAGATGTGAACTTTACAAAATCCTACTGGTATCTTGTGGGATATCTGAAAAACCAAGGACATGTAGTGAGCAACCCAGACTATGTGGACTTAATCTGCATTTAACGCAAGAGGAATTCAAGGATGCTGCGAAGGTCGACTGCGGTTTGGAAGACATGAAACAAGCAGATTAAGAGGAAGAAACTATTGGCTTGCAATGTTGAAAACAAGATATGGGAGAAGCGGGCGGTGCATGTGAACTATTGTTATGAACGAATCAGAATATCGCTAGTAGCGCATGAACAGCATATTGCCAAACATAGTTAACCAATTAATGATAAGTTTATGCATGATCAGGAAGGCAAGAAACTATATTAACTAAGCTGTGTATGTAATAAACTGACATTTTGCTTGATCATATTGATCGTGTGCTGTGTCCGTGACTTCCGCGTCAGCAGGTGGCGCCCGAACAGGGACCCTCAGATCGGGGTTGGATTTTCTGACGAAACCGAGAACGGAGGGGGTGGAAGCCGGCCGAAGGTGAGTGCTGCCCCGGCACTCGGGAAACGCTAGCGCGAAAGGTGGAATCTCACCCTGATCAGGTGAGCGGCCGGGGAGGAGATGGGGGCTACCATGACAAAAGAAGAGTCAGCGGTGGTTAAGCTCCTCCAACATATCCTCTCAACGAGAGGTATAAGTTATGACTCGTCTACTCTGAAAGCATTATTGCTCTGGGCAAAAGGAAAGGATTTGATCCCCACGGTTGGAGTTGCCTTTGATGCTATGACATGGGAGAAAATAGGGGCAGAACTGTGGGAAGAAATAAGTAAAGGATCCAAAGAGGCGAGCAAATTCCCCACTGTGTGGAGATTGATTAATGAAACTTTAAAAAGCATGGGGGAGGAGCGGCAAGTCGCTGCATCGGCATTCGCGGCTTTGACTCCAGGGGGCGGGCCCACCTCTGCAACCAGTATGTTGTTTTCGGGTCCGACAATCCCTGCAGCGACCCCAGCCCGCATTGCAGGAGGGGTCCGGATCCTAGCAGGGACTGCAACTGCAGCTCCCACCACCACCGAAGTGCAGTCACCAGAAAAAACCACTGCGGAGGCTACTCCACCATCACCCGATGTACCACAGTCGGATCGCCCTCCGAGTTACGATGAGGCCAATCCACCAAATCGACCTCCCTCACCGGTGGCGACCACCTCACTTTACCCTCCTTTGCCACCAGGTGGCGAAGAGGAGGAGGAAAACAATGGTGTTCTAGAGGAGAAAGCTGAATTACAGGAATTGATAAAAAGACTAGAGACTTTAGAAGCGCGATTGGCGGCCCCGCCAGAAAACCCACCAACGTCACTGTCCGCATTATACCCAGGACGGTCAGCACCCAACGTTTTTGCTCCAACTAGGACACCGGTGGAAACTAGTGCTTTTCCGTCTTTGCCACCACAACAACCATCGGGGGGGGGGGTGTATTGGTGTATTCGGGCAAGGGATGTTGGTGGGAGGAGTTGGGGATCCGTCAATGCGATGGAAAGGTGTTATCCGAGATGCCATGATAGAGGGACAGGTTTTACCCATGGCTTTTCCTGTTGTAGTTGATAATAACAGGAGAGGTGTATGGGAAGCACTGGACTGGAAAATATTGAAAGAAGCGAAAAGCGCTGTTACTCAATATGGTTTAAAATCACCATATACTCAATCTATATTACAGCACATTTTTTCAGCACAGTTATTAACTCCTTATGATTCTAGAATGATTGTCCAGATGCTATTACCACCATCGCAACAACTACAATTTTTCCAACATTGGCAAACTGCCTGTGATAGGGCAGCTTCAATACCTCGACAACAAGGCGATCCGTTATTTGGAATCCAGGCTCAAATGTTAATGGGCGCAGGGCCTTTTACGCGACCTGATTGGCAAGCGCAGTTTGCTACCGAGGTATTGCAATTGAGTCAGGAGTTAGCTTATAAAGCTCTTATTAACGTACATGATGAGAAAATTAGACCTGCTTTTACCACTGTAAGGCAGGGACCCACTGAATTGTACGGCAAGTTTATTGATCGTTTGCACGCTGCAATTATGGCTCATCCAGATATGGATGAGGAAATGAAAGTAAAGTTCTTAGGTATGTGTCCTGGTTTCAGCTGGGATAGAGTTAATTTTCTTCTTGGTAGCTGGTATGGGGCTGTGTTTTGGGTTTAGGATGAGAACAATGTCGAGGATACACTGACGTTTTGTTCTTGCTAAGTAGTTGCTAAGTGGCGCTCACAGTGGTAAAGGACTTTTCAACTGCCCATGCTCTGCTGGGTGCACAAAAAGCTGGGAGGGAGCACAGCAAGGACAGCTGACCCAGACTGGCCAAGGGGCTATTCCATACCATGTGACGTCATGCTCAGTATATATAAACTGGGGGAGTTAGCCGGGGGGGGGGGGGGGGGGGGGCAACGATCTCTGCTTGGGAGACGGGCTGGCCATCGGTCGGAGGGTGGTGAGCAATTGTAGAGTGTATCGCTTGCTTTGTATTACTATTGTACTATTATTACTTGTTATTATTATTATTGTTATTATTATTATTACTACTGTTCTATTTTTATTTTACTTTAGTTATTAAACTGTTCTTATCTCAACCCACGACTTTTCTCCCTTTTACCCTTCTGATTCTCTCCCCCATCCCACTGGTGGGGAGTGAGCGAGCGGCTGCGTGGTGCTTAGTTGCTGGCTGGGGTTAAACCACGACAGTCCTTTTTGGCGCCCAACGTGGGGCTCAAAGGGTTTGAGATAATAACCGATTAACTAGAGTGTATTAAGGAATTTCATTCTGTTAACAGTTATCGGTTGTAATATTGATTCATCCGTTCTCGGTACTAGTCTACCTGATCTGCACCATGCTCTTGTTTTTGCTGTGCTTTGCCATAATGAGTGATGTGTTGCCTGGAAGACTGGTTATTAAAACACTGGCCTTGAGTGCTATCTGGTATTTGGGTTCTGTAGTGAAGCCATTACTGTACTTCGGGTACCACCTCATGGAGACAATTAGCAATTATACCTCTTCCTCTGAGAGGTTTTTTATGGAGGAAATACAGGATGGCACCTTTGTTACTTTCTTCTATGATGTTTTCTCCTTCATTACAACAATTTTTCATTATCTTGAGCATCCTTGGGTAGTTAAGATATATCCGTTGATAGTTCTTGGGAATTTTGTTTCAGTTTTATCTAAGGTTAATAAGCAGCTTAAGAATATCATCCAGAGATCTCCTCAAAGGCTGGATAGTTATGAGTGGCAGGGTGTGTGGGAGAGTATGGGCAAGTACCTAGGACAATGGGCACCTCCAGTGTTTTGGAACTTCACCCCCGAACAAGTGCAGAATCCTGAAAAACTAGTAAAGTATTTGGAAAATGTATGTTGTCACCCTGGCAACTCCAGAGAGACACAGATCACTGCAACGTGCTGGGGCCTGGCCCATGCCTACCGAGCCCTATTCAACACTATTCAGTACCCTCAAGGGAAAGAGAAGGTCTCTGGATCGGACGACAAAATGACGGCCCCCATGGCTGTGCCGGCCCCTGCCACAGGCACTGCGGCTGTGCCAGCCCCTGCGCCGGCCCCCGTGGCTGTGCCAGCCCCCACGATAGGCACTGCGGCTGGACCAGAGAACCAATCCGTGCCAGTATCACTTGCCCCTATACAGAAGAAAAAATACACAAGGAAATCAGCTCGTTTAGTAAGGGCTGATGATGAGCCAGGGCCATCAAGAGAACAGGAGGAGGAAGAGGCGGAACCCATAAATGAGATGGTAACCACCCGATCCCTGTCCCTGAGTGAGCTGCGAGATATGCGAAAAGATTTCGGTCGTCGTCCAGGTGAGCACATCATCACCTGGCTGCTCCGATGCTGGGATAATGGGGCCAGTAGCCTGGAATTAGAGGGTAGGGAAGCCAAGCAGCTGGGATCCCTTTCTAGGGAAGGGGGCATTGACAAAGCAATTGGAAAAGGGGCAAAAGCCCTCAGCCTCTGGAGGCGACTCCTGTCAGGTGTGAAGGAAAGGTGTCCCTTCAAGGAAGATGTTATATGTCACCCAGGCAAGTGGACCACCATGGAGAGAGGCATCCAGTACCTGAGGGAATTAGCTGTGCTGGAAGTGATTTATAATGACCTGGACAATGAGCAGTTATCCAAAGATCCAGATGAAGTCCAGTGCACACGACCCATGTGGCGGAAGTTTGTATGGAGCGCACCATCATCACATGCAAACTCATTGGCAATAATGACCTGGAAAGATGAAGAGGGACCAATGGTGGATGAAATGGCTGGCCAGCTCCGACAATATGAAGAAAGTCTCTCTTCCTCCCTACAGGCCTACGTTTCGGCTGTGGAGAAACTGTCCCAGAAGGTCCAGCAACTCGAAGAGGATATGTCCTACTCCTCACCTGTACGGAGCAGTATCTCAGCCATTAGGAGTAAGCATCCCTCTGTTCAAGAGAGAAGATACAGTGGATACACACCACGGGGCACCCTGTGGTTTTATCTGCGTGACCATAGAGAGGACATGAGGAAGTGGGATGGAGAATCTACCTCGACCCTAGAGGCACGGGTACGTGAGTTGTAAGGAAAAACAACTACAAAAGGTGGTTCTCCCAGGAAAGTTGCTGCTCCAGTTTCCAGCGAGCAGTTCCTCAGACAGGGTAGAAGTGCTGATTCTGTTTCCGATCCTAATAAAGGGATTTTTGACTCGCATTTACAAGAAGGGAGTAACGAATGCTATGACCAGGACTAGAGGGGCCCTGCCTCCAGCCAGGTGGAGGAGAGGGACAATCGGGTGTACTGGACTGTGTGGATTCAATGGCCTGGCACATCAGACCCACAGGAGTATAAGGCTCTAGTGGACACCGGTGCACAGTGTACCCTAATGCCATCAAGCTATGAAGGGGCAGAACCCATCTGTATTTCTGGAGTGACAGGGGGATCCCAACAGCTGACTGTATTGGAGGCTGAAGTGAGCCTAACAGGGAAGGAGTGGCAGAAGCACCCCATTGTGACTGGCCCAGAGGCTCCGTGCATCCTTGGTATAGACTACCTCAGCAGAGGGTATTTCAAGGACCCAAAAGGGTACCGGTGGGCTTTTGGCATAGCCGCATTGGAGACAGAGGAAATTAAACAGCTGTCTACCCTGCCCGGTCTTTCGGAGGACCCTTCTATGGTGGGGTTTCTGAGGATCAAAGAACAACAGGTACCAACTGCTACCACAACAGTGCACCGGCGGCAATATCGCACCAACAGAGTCTCCCTGATTCCCATCCATAAGCTGATTCGTCAGCTGGAGAGCCAAGGAGTGATTAGCAAGACTCACTCGCCTTTTAACAGTCCCATATGGCCAGTGCGAAAGTCTAATGGAGAGTGGAGACTAACAGTAGACTATCGGGGCCTGAATGAAGTCACGCCACCACTGAGCGCTGCTGTGCCAGACATGTTAGAACTTCAATATGAATTGGAGTCAAAGGCAGCCAAGTGGTATGCCACAACTGACATCACTAATGCGTTTTTCTCAATCCCTTTGGCAGCAGAGTGCAGGCCACAGTTTGCTTTCACTTGGAGGGGGGTCCAGTACACCTGGAATCGACTGCCCCAGGGGTGGAAACACAGCCCCACCATTTGCCATGGACTGATCCAGACTGCACTGGAACAGGGTGGGGCTCTGGAACACCTGCAGTACATTGATGACATCATTGTGTGGGGCAACACAGCAGCAGCAGTTTTTGAGAAAGGGAAGAAAATAGTCCAAATTCTTCTGGAAGCTGGCTTTGCTATAAAACAAAGTAAGGTCAAGGGACCTGCACAGGAGATCCAGTTCTTAAGAATAAAATGGCAAGATGGACGTCATCAGATCCCAATGGATGTAATCAACAAAATCACAGACATGTCTCCACCAACCAGCAAAAAGGAAACACAAGCTTTCTTAGGCATTGTGGGTTTTTGGAGAATGCATATTCCACATTACAGTCTCATAGTAAGCCCTCTCTATCAAGTGACCCGCAAGAAGAACGATTTCAAATGGGGCCCTGAGCAACAACAAGCCTTTGAACAAATTAAACGGGAGATAGTTCATGCAGTAGCCCTTGGGCCAGTCCGGGCAGGACAAGATATTAAAAATGTGCTCTACACTGCAGCCAGGAAGAACAGCCCTACCTGGAGCCTCTGGCAGAAAGCACCAGGGGAGTCTCGAGGTCGACCCCTAGGGTTTTGGAGTCAGGGATACAGAGGATCCGAGGCCTGCTATACTCCAACTGAAAAAGAGATATTGGCAGCATATGAAGGGGTTCGAGCTGCTTCGGAAGTGGTTGGTACTGAAGCACAGCTCCTCCTGGCACCCCGACTGCCGGTGCTGGGCTGGATGTTCAAAGGGAGGGTCCCTTCTACCCATCATGCAACTGATGCTACGTGGAGTAAGTGGGTTGCACTCATTACACAACGGGCTCGAATAGGAAACCCCAGATGCCCAGGAATCTTGGAAGTGATCATGGACTGGCCAGAAGGCAAAGATTTCGGAATATCGCCAGAGGAGGAGGTGATGCATGCTGAGGAGGCCCCACCGTACAATAAACTACCAGAAAATGAGAAGCAATATGCCCTGTTCACTGATGGGTCCTGTAGTCTTGTGGGGAAGCATTGGAGGTGGAAAGCTGCTGTACGGAGTCCTGTACGACAAGTGGCAGAAACTGCTGAAGGAGAAGGTGAATCGAGTCAGTTTGCAGAGGTGAAAGCCATCCAGCTGGCTTTAGATATTGCTGAATGAGAAAAGTGGCCAATGCTCTATCTCTATACTGACTCATGGAGGGTGGCAAATGCTCTGTGGGGGTGGCTGCGGCAATGGAAGCAGAGCAACTGGCAGCGCAGAGGCAAACCCATCTGGGCTGCCACATTGTGGCAAGATATTGCCGGCCGGGTAAAGAATCTGGTTGTAAAAGTACGTCACGTAGATGCTCATGTACCCAAGAGTCGGGCCACTGAAAAACATCAAAATAATCAGCAGGTGGATCAGGCTGCTAAGATTGAAGTGGCTCAGGTGGATCTGGACTGGCAACAGAAGGGTGAATTATTCCTAGCTTGGTGGGCCTATGACACCTCAGGCCATCAAGGAAGAGATGCAACCTATAGATGGGCTCGCGATCGAGGGGTGGACTTAACCATGGACACTATTGCACAGGTTATCCATGAATGCGAAACATGCGCTGCAATCAAGCGAGCCAAGCGGTTCAAGCCCCTCTGGCATGGAGGACGATGGCTGAAATATAAATATGGGGAGGCCTGGCAGATTGATTATATCACACTCCCACAAACCCGCCAAGGCAAGCGCCATGTGCTTACAATGGTGGAAGCAACCACCGGATGGCTGGAAACATATCCTGTACCCCATGCCGCTGCCTGGAACACTATCCTGGGCCTTGAAAAGCAAGTCCTATGGCGACATGGCACCCCAGAAAGAATTGAGTCAGATAACGGAACTCATTTCCGAAACAGCCTCATAGACACCTGGGCCAAAGAGCATGGCATTGAGTGGGTATATCACATCCCCTATCACGCACCAGCCTCTGGGAAAATAGAACGATACAATGGACTGTTAAAGACTACACTGAGAGCAATGGGAGGTGGGACGTTTAGACATTAGGATACACATTTAGCAAAGGCCACCTGGTTAGTCAACACCAGGGGATCTGCCAATCGAGCTGGCCCTGCCCAGTCAAGACTTTTACGTACTGTGGAAGGGGATAAAGTCCCTGTAGTGCACATAAAAAATATGATGGGGAAGAGAGTCTGGGTTAATCCCACCTTAGGCAAAGGTAAACGCATTCGTGGGATTGCTTTTGCTCAAGGACCTGGGTGCACTTGGTGGGTGATGCGGGAAGATGGGGAGGTCCGATGTGTACCTCAAGGAGATTTGATTTTGGGTGAAAATAGCCAATGAACTGAATTATATAATGTTTGTTGTTGTATAATACTGTATGTCATCACTTCTGTGATTACTATATGACATATCAACAGTATATAGCAAGAATCGCCCAAATTAATGAAGAATGAGCTCTGAGGAAACCAAGCAAAGCGCAGAGATGGTAGAACTAGACCTGGCTTCAGCATGCTACAGTCCAACACCACGCGCTACCTCTCCTGCCCAGAAAGACTGTTATGACAGATGAATCCCAAAGTCATGAACTAAATGAACTCAACAAATGTTCTAGAGGGAATGATACTCGTGTATTGTATCAAAGGAAAGGAAGGGGGTGGTGGTTAATGAGGATATGTTGGATAATGTGGGACCTGGGCATGGTGTAAATGGTATGGAATAAGGGGTGGATACTGTCCTGGTTTCAGCTGGGATAGAGTTAATTTTCTTCTTGGTAGCTGGTATGGGGCTGTTGTTTGGGTTTAGGATGAGAACAATGTCGAGGATACACTGACGTTTTGTTCTTGCTAAGTAGTTGCTAAGTGGCGCTCACAGTGGTAAAGGACTTTTCAGCTGCCCATGCTCTGCTGGGTGCACAAGAAGCGGGGGGGGGGGCACAGCCAGGACAGCTGACCCAGACTGGCCAAGGGGCTATTCCATACCATGTGACGTCATGCTCAGTATATATAAACTGGGGGAGTTAGCCGGGGGGGGGCAACGATTGCTGCTTGGGGGACGGGCTGGCCATCGGTCGGAGGGTGGTGAGCAATTGTAGAGTGTATCGCTTGCTTTGTATTACTATTGTACTATTATTACTTGTTATTATTATTGTTATTATTATTATTATTACTACTGTTCTATTTTTATTTTACTTTAGTTATTAAACTGTTCTTATCTCAACCCACGAGTTTTCTCCCTTTTACCCTTCTGATTCTCTCCCCCATCCCACTGGTGGGGAGTGAGCGAGCGGCTGCGTGGTGCTTAGTTGCTGGCTGGGGTTAAAGCACGACAATATGCTTGCTTTTGATAACACTAATGAAAAAACAAAAAGAGCACTCAGTGTGTTGCCAAGAGGATCCAGCACAGGACAGTTGCTAGAGGCTGCTGAGCGAATGTTAGAACAAGAAAAGGCTACGGTTATGGCCGCAGCTGTAGGTGCAGCAGTGAAGCCGTCAGTATCAAAAAAGCAAGGGGGAAAAAAGGACAAGAAGTGCTTTAATTGTGGAAAACTAGGCCATTTTTAAAAAGAATGTAGGAGTCCAATTAATACTGAGGGTTGGAAAGAAAAATGGTGTACGAATTGTAAAAAAGATAATCACGACACCCAAGAGTGTCGAAAATCGGGAAACATGGCGCGGAGCGCGCCACACCCACGCGTGAAGACACAAGTGCAGGGTGCTTGGACCGCTGCGCAGCCGCCACAGCCGGTAGCGCCGGAGTGGACCTGGCAACAGCAGTAGACGTAACCTTAACAACGTCTGAGGTTAAATTAATTGATTCAGATCAACAAGGACCTCTAGGGCATGGGTTGAGTGCATTGCTCATAGGCCGTTCTTCAATATCACGAAAAGGTATATTTATAGTACCAGGACTCATCGATGCGGATTTCTGTGGAACCATAAAGATTATGGTATGTACCTTAACGCCACCACTTACAATACCAGCACAGTCTAAAATATCTCAATTAATACCATTTCATGCGTGTGTCCCTAAAGCGCATTCAATTGTACGTGGGCATGGAGGTTTTGGATCCACAGGAGTACCAAATGTGTTATTAGCACTAGATATTGCCAAGGGAAAGCCTGAAGAAAGGGTAACATTAAGACATCCTAATGGACAATCTTTAGTACTGTCAATGTTAATTGACACGGGGGCAGATGTAACTATTGTCCCTATCACAAAATGGCCTCGTCATTGGCCACTGGTACCTGCAGCTACCAGTGTTGTGGGAGTCGGGGGGGCACAATGCACGATGATTAGCAAATTACTGATAGCATTCAATTTTGAAGACGGTGCCACTGTTACCGCAAGGCCATATGTAATGCACTTGCCTGTAGCTCTTATAGGTCGGGATATATTATCCCAAATGGGAGCCAAACTTGCAACCCAGCATTTTTAGGAGCGGCCATGGTTGAGCAGCCCATCTTAAAACTCACCTGGACTACGACAACGCCAGTGTGGGTAGACCAGTGGCCGCTGAAACAGGAGAGGCTGCATATTTTACAAAATTTAGTTAAAGAACAACTAGAAGCAGGTTACACTGTGCCTTCCACAAGCCCTTGGAACACACCCGTTTTTACCATCCCGAAAAAATCTGGAAAATGGCGATTGTTGCATGATTTACGAGCGGTGAATGCTGTAATGCAAAATATGGGGGCATTACAGCCAGGATTACCCTCCCCTGTGATGATCCCAGAAAATTGGGACTTACTCATCATTGATTTGAAGGATTGTTTTTTTACTATTCCTTTGCATCCTGAAGATGCAGAAAAATTTGCATTTACAGTACCATCAATCAATAAACAAGAACCGGCAAAAAGATACCATTGGGTGGTACTACCTCAAGGAATGAAAAACTCACCTACTCTGTGTCAAAATTTTGTAGCATGGGCCTTACAACCATTCCGAATGAAACATCCATTTTTACTAGTTTTTCACTACATGGATGATATCTTAATTGCTGGAGAAAAAATGGATGTGGAAGGAACTTTACAAAGGTTAATAGAAACCTTAGAACCGAAAGGTCTTAAAATTGCTCCAGAAAAGGTACAACGACAAAATCCATGGCAATATTTAGGATGGACAATTACTGGGAGCACAGTCAGACCACAGAAGATCATACTCAAAACAGACATTAAGACGCTCTCAGATGTTCAAAAACTAATGGGAGATTTACAGTGGGTAAGGTCAGTTAGTGGAATAACTAATGATGATCTAGCTCCCTTGATGCCTCTGTTGGGAACCTCAACCAGAGCCGATGAACGACGAAGCCTGACGAAGGAACAAGAGCAGGCATTGGATCACATTATAAAAAAGGTTTTGACAACAGTTGTACAAAGAAAAATTAGTGATTTGCCTTTGCAATTTTTAATTGTTAACTCATCACCCAACCGAAAACACTTAATAGGACTGATAATCCAAATAGATAGCCCACGCATCAACATTTTAGAGTGGGTATTTTTATCCTATCAGCCAAAAAATACCGTCTGTACACGGATTGAACTATTAGCTAATATGATCATCAAAGGTAGAAGAAGGATTTGTGATCTGACAGGACAAGAACCTGAAACCCTGTTTGTACCTATAGCACAGAATTATTTAGATTGGCTTTTAGCAACATCAGAAATGTTTCAAATCGCTTTAGCCGAATATCCAGGTACTGTAACCAATAACTATCCTTCCACGAAAATTTTGCCGCTTTTACAAAATCAGGACTTTGAAGACATCCCTTATAGATCAGAAGTACCAGTTGAAGGGCTTACAGTATTTACTGATGCTGGAAGAAAATCGAAACGAGCTGCTATTGCTTGGTATGACAATAATCAATGGAATCATCAACTTCTTACAGGTCATACCGCCGACTCTTTACAAACCCTCAAGCTGAGAGCGGTGTTATGGGCCTTTCAACGCTGGCCCGACAAACCTCTAAATGTAATTTCAGATTCGCTCTACGTAGTAGGAACGGTACAGCGCCTAGAACGCGCTATGATCAAATCACTGAAGAATAACACCTTATATATGTTATTAATGCAACTTTTATTTTTATTGAATCAACGCACTAAACACTATTTTGTGACACATATTCGTAGCCATCAATTTGATCAAGGCTTGTCGATTGGAAACAACATAGCCGACAAGTTGGTTGCTACCATCTGGAAAAATCAAAATATTAACCTGTTTGAGCAGGCCCGTTTATCTCATGAATTTTTACATCAATCTGCAAAAGTATTGGCGAAACAATTTGATTTAAAACTGTCAGATGCCCGAGGCATCGTCCAATCCTGTCCTGCCTGCCAAAAATCAGGATTCGGTTTAGGTCTTGGGGTCAACCCTCGAGGTCTGGGAGCCCTACAGTTATGGCAAATGGATGTCACCCACATCACAGAGTTTGGACGGCAAAAATATGTACACGTTAGCATTGATACTTATTCGCATGCAATCTGGGCCACTGCTCAAACAGGGGAAACAGCCAAACATGTTGTAAAACATATGTGTGCAGCCATCGCTGCTTTGGGGATTCCTCAAGAGATAAAAACAGATAATGGTCCTGCATATATCTCTAAAACATTCGAACATTTCTGCCGCTTGTGGGGCATTCGCAGAATCACAGGCATACCACACTCTCCTACAGGACAGGCGATCGTAGAACGCACACATGCTACGTTAAAATCGCTGTTGCAAAAACAAAAGGGGGGAGAAATAGCCCCTGCTGAACGTATTGCAAAAGCGATTTACGTTTTAAATTATTTACGGTTAACAGGGGACCGTGAATCTCCTCCAATTGTTATACACCATATGTCTTTTCAATCGGGAATACCGAAGATCGATTCAGTATCGGTAAAAGTACGATATCGTGACTTAAAAACTGGAGAATGGAAGGGTCCTGCAGAAATTAAGATGACAGGTCGAGGATATGTTTGTGTTTTGACAGACGAAGGTCCGAGGTGGGTGCCTAGCCGCTGGGTGAAACCGTGGAGAGAAGAGTCGGGACCACAACAGGAGTTACCATGATATGTTTTCTCACGTCATTCCTCTCCATCATTGGTAGTGGTCACTCATGGATTTCAGTACAACCACGTACAAATGTTTGGGTAACTCTAGCTAATAAAACAGGGCAAGATTCAATCTGTTTAGCGGCAGCAAATGCAGGCAACCCATTTATGACATGTTTAGTGGGGACTCCGATTGGCAGTAAAGAGTGGGAGTATGTTTGTAACTCCTCCACCATCAGGCATGCATGCAGCGATATAGCTAACGACGTCAATGATTTTGAATATTAAAAAACAAACCCACAGATCTTGAAGAAGTATTGAAAAATATTCAAAGGATTGTAAGTCAGATTTAGATTTCTGGACAGCAGATAAAACAACTGTAGAAAGACTAGCTCTTTAGGTTTCAATTCATGGTTAGCTGGGTTAGGCATTTCAGGTTGGGGAAAAGATCTAATTATCCATGGGTTTATATTATTATTGGGATTATTATTATTAACTATACTTATATTAAGATGTGTTTTTAAATATTGCATGAAAGCCGTGGAGCGTATGATGAATGGAGTCTGGATTGCTCAAAAACAAAAAGGGGGATTTGTGGGATATCTGAAAAGCCAAGGACATGTAGTGAGCAACCCAGACTCAGACTATGTGGACTTAATCTGCATTTAACGCAAGAGGAATTCAAGGATGCTGCGAAGGTCGACTGCAGTTTGGAAGACATGAAACAAGCAGATTAAGAGGAAGAAACTATTGGCTTGCAATGTTGAAAACAAGATATGGGAGAAGCGGGCGGTGCATGTGAACTATTGTTATGAACGAATCAGAATATTGCTAGTAGCGTATGAACAGCATATTGCCAAACATAGTTAACCAATTAGCGATAAGTTTATGCATGATTAGGAAGGCAAGAAACTATATTAACTAAGCTGTGTATGTAATAAACCGACATTTTGCTTGATCATATTGATCGTGTGCTGTGTCCGTGACTTCCGTGTCAGCAGTATCTATATCAGAAACTTGCGTTAGTACATGGAAGAGTGGCGTGAGTTAGTCATCATGTTGTACAGATGAATGAAGCACAACTCATGTTTTTCTAAAACAGTGATTAAGAAACAGGAGAAAGTTGGTTTTGCTAATAATTACAAAACTCTGTCTAGTCTGCTTGCTCACAGGTTAATATCTACTGTAGCATTGCTTTTCCACTGTCTTTGGAGCTTCCAGTCACTTCCCCTATCTGGTAATCTGATGATTCTGGAAACTATATTCATTCTTGTGCATTTGTACTGAAACTCCAGTGATACCACTTGCTAACACCAATCAATCTGTGGTTGACCTTGTATGTGATCTGTGTGGCAGCTACTATTTTTTTCTACTATATCCTTAAAAAAAAAAAAAAGCTCAAATGCTATTTATAGTTCTTCTCAATGAAGAGTACTTCTTATATTCATCAAAGTCAGTGAGATTTCACCTGATTGCCAGAAAAAAATGGTTTTCTTTTAGATTAGTGCAGGAAAGAGTGCTGCTGTTCTCAAGACAGTGCTTGATTCACCTGATTGCAAGGAAGAGTATGAGAGAAAGCAAGCCACAAAGAAAAAGAGGAAGAGTGGAGTTTCACAAAGACAGCCTGAGTTACTGTGACCTATTAGGTAAAATATATCGATTTGGGTGCTTTGTTGTGTAAAATATGTCAGTCAGAATGCAGAACAGCATGTGATGCCTGAACAGTACAGTTTGTCTCACTGAAAAAAGGGAAGGCTATAACTTGTGGGTGAAGGTAGGGAGGAAAAAATCTGTGTTTGAAGCTAGCAGGGGACTGACTGGGGGCTAAAACAAAGTACTGAAGCAAAGAACTAGGTGGCAGGAAAAAATCAACATGCCTTATGAGAAATAGAAAGCTATGGCTTGGATATAAATTTTTGTGTTGACTTATTTCTGATTTGTACTTGTTTGATCAAGAGCAGAACTTGAAGCTAGGAATACTTCCAAGGAGAGTTTATTATGAGCTCTGCAACAGGCAAGAAATTCCTTCTGCCATCTTATCCCTCCCTCTTTGTCTCCTCCTCCCTTCTCCAGTCCCCTGTGTAATGCAACCCAAATGGCCAAAACAACTGAGTCAGCAAGGAGGTAGTTCTCAAGAGAATGTGCTTTATATACATCCTATGTATATGATTTAGCTGACACAGTAACAACAATAACCAGGAAAACAGTTATTTAAAAATCAGTGGTGATTTGCTCACTGAGTTATTTTAAAGCTCTCCAAGAGCTCTGGATAAGAAATACTGTTATCATGTTAATTGCTAGGTTAACACTTCTTAATATGAATTAAAAGCCCATTGGCTCAAAGCGTCTCTATAAAATTATTAAGTGACTTAAATTAAATCTTACTGATTATACTGGATAAATCCCAGTTAGCTGAGCTTGAAATATCCACACTGAATTAATGTTTAGTTTTTAATTACATTTCTGTTTGCATCTAATTTGATTTGTAACTATTCAATGAAGGCCTACTCTATATTATGATATAGGATAAACAGCGAACTCCTAACTTAATCTAACACACAAAATCTAAACATTGCTGCATTATGTATATTCAGCATCTTAAAGTGGGGAAAAAGAGCATTTATAAACAATGAAAAGATTTATTTAGATTTCTTAGACAAATGTGTGACAGAACCCTGAATGCCTCTGTGTGTGTATTAGAATATTTACAATGTCAGCTACATACATACACATCTATATATAACAGAAGGATATAAAAAGGAAGATAAGGAGGATGCGCAATCCCTTTCTAATTCTGAATCAGTCTTCGTCACTGCTTTACTATATTTGACTGGGACAAGCTAATTATGAGACCATTTGAATTTGCCTTCTAAATGAAACTACTGAAAAGGGTGCTGGAGTAGGATCAGGTGCAAGGGCTCAGTGATGTTATGTTGTGAGTAGCAACTTGCAACACGAGTGTAAGGAACTCATGTCCCATGTTCAGGCTGCTGTGCTGGAGCGCAAGCATGTAGACGTAGAAAAATACTGAAAGTGCAGATTCTGAAGCCCAGTTTTACAGTGAAACAAGAGGATGTTGCTCAGTTATAAATGAAAGGGTGAGACATGGAGAGCTGGCTCCAGAAGATATATCATCAGATGGTAAAAATGAAGTCTCTGGAAATAACTTAGTAGAGTGACAGACAGACAGCCCCAAAGATAGAAATTGCTTGAGAGTGCCACTTTGACTAATATTGGTAGCTGCAGGGGAAAGAGATGCATAAATGGCACGGGAGGTGTAAAGAGTGTAAGAAATTCTGAGGAGTGCAAGTAGGCATGGTGACACCAAGAATACCCTCGATAGCAGATCATGTGGAGGAAAGAGAAGGCAAACTGGCAGGAGTAGACTAAGCCTATGTGGATTAGTAATAACAGCTAGAGTAAAAGTAATGCATCAGACTCTTTAAACATCAAGTAGGCAGACACGCTTCATAATGGCAGATCTTGGGAAGGCCAATTGGCCCTGAAAAAAAGATATTTAATTTGGGGATATCATCAGCTGTAGAACAGGTACCATAGTGAAATACCCTAAATCAGAAGTTAAAAAAATAAGGCTTTTAGGAAATACAACTTGAAGGAATTTTAGGCCAGTATTTGACCCATTAGTATATAATGTAAACAAGATAAAGGGGAGTGCATGGTATCAGAGTAACAAAGAAAGAGTCACATTACAACTAGGAGCCAAATCATAGTCAACACTTGACAGATCAAGGACACATGGGACATCCTCAGCATTTGTAGATCCTGAAAAGTTTTGTTCTAGGGAGCATGGAAAGGAAGTGGCTATGTAAATAATACATCCAAGAGGCCAGGGGAGATACCTGTAGCTTTCTGTCATCTAGATTTAGTAATTATAGAATCATAGAATCATAGAATTGTTTAGGTTGGAAAAGACCCTTAAAATCATCAAGTCCAACCGTTAACCTAACACTGCCAAGTCCACCACTAAACCATGTCCTCAAGCACCACGTCTACCTGTCTTTTAAATACCTCCAGGGATGGGGACTCAACCACTTCCCTGGGCAGCCTGTTCCAATGCCTGACTACCCTTTCGGTGAAGAAGTTTTTCCTAATATCCAGCCTAAACCTTCCCTGGTGCAACTTGAGGCCGTTTCCTCTAGTCCTATCGCTTGTTACTAGGGAGAAGAGACCGACCCCCACCTTGCTACAGCCTCCTTTCAGGTAGTTGTAGAGAGCAATAAGGTCTCCCCTCAGCCTCCTTTTCTCCAGACTAAACAACCCCAGCTCCCTCAGCCGCTCCTCATAAGACTTGTTGTCTAGACCCTTCACCAGCTTCGTTGCCCTTCTTTGGACACGCTCCAGCATCTCAGTGTTGTCTCAATTATGCTGTGCTTGCTCTCTGCATGCATTCACTAAGGCCTTAAATATTTGTGCCCGTGCTTTCTTTCCAGGACTAGACGTGCTAAAAGCAAGGGGTCTGATGACAGCAGGGCTCTCAGAACTGCCGTTAGCATCTGTGTATGAGACTTGGCAGCCACGGGATGCAGGTGCATATGCAGTGCCACATTCTTTACATCGGTTAAATATTCTTTTTCAAAACAATTTCAGTTCATCTGCTTGCCCAAAGTTTTACATTTATTTAACCATTAATAGCATTTAAGTATAAGTACATTGCTCACTTTATGAATTAAAGATAGGCTGGGGATTATTTCCATAAGAAATATGTTCCTATAATTTATTCAGAAAGATTTTCAAATGATCTTAAGACTATATTAACCTCTACTTTTATGAATAAATTTATCTATATTGATTTTATATCATAGGACAGCCCTTAAAACCCTTGTCATTACAGTACATTGTAAGGTAATATATTATAAACATAGACTGGTGGCATAGGAAATATGTGTTGAGATATACTGTAACAGTGAGAAACATAAAGACCATCTTGGAGTACATAATGCAATATATGTACTTACACAGTACTCTGCAAAGGTATCAACAGAGTATTATATAGTATTTTTCTCACACACACATCTTGGACACATGTGTTTGCATGTACGTGCCTGAAAGTCTGTTTAAATGTGTATATATATGCATATATATGCAGTCCCACACATATATTTATATGTGTACAGACATACCTATGTGTACAAATGTACATATTTGTACATTTAATGTAAAAAAAAAGTTTAACTAACTAATGTGTCCCATTATAACTATATTTCAAATTAATTTCAGTTAAATATTTAGATGTTAATATAACTCGTGTAAGAGTGTGTGCTTGTATAACTGAAGTTATAATCTACAAGCAAAAAGGTGAGAGGAAAGAAGATTCTGCTCCCAGTCCCAATTATGTTCTTTGGAAATGAAATGTCCTGATGTTCTATATTCTGCAAGGACACATGATTTGTATCTATTTTCAGTGAACATCTTCTCACATGGCGGCCTAAAAATAGGCCAGCCATGAACTTTAAATAATGGCTCAGGAAGGGTATTAATCTCTTTCTCACATTCTAAGTTTGTCACATTGCTGTAAGTAAGTATCAATATTATGAAGAACGTCTCTGGTGTGACAATGGCAAAGCAAGCTACATACACCTCCAGTTCTGCTCAACAGGTCTACAGATGTCATTGCCTCTTAATTCCTTTCAAGGTCTGTTATATATTAAGCCATCCACACATAATATTGACCGCATTTCTCTACCTCTCTGTAGTGAATCTATTTTGTGCCAGATGCTAAAAAGCATGAACTATTTTATTTCCAACCCCTACTGATGGGAGACTTTCTACTCTTGATGAAATGTGGATGATTATGAAAACTGGTGTTTTCATAAATACACAAGTGTTAATACAACATCTAGCAATGAGTGATACAATGAGATGCTAGATTTTTGTTTCGAGGACTGTGGATGCCTGTACTAGCCACTGTATTTCCCAAATAATCTGTTGTCCAACTCCCATAGCATAATGCTCTCATCAGGTATATATTTTTCAAATTATTCTAAGTAGTTCTACTCTTTTCTTACTTTTTAAATACACACAGACCCATCTTTGCTTCCTGATTTTCAATTTAGTACAAGAAAAATTTCCTCACTATGAAATAAACTTATTTTTAATACATGTAAGTGACATCCACAAGATCACAGAAATAAATATTAAATAGTTTTCAGTTGCGCAGTTAGCTAATGACTGACTGAAACAATCCAGGCTAAAATGAAAACTGTTAATGACAAAGAAAGAATGTGGTTTTTCTTTACAATATATATAATCACACAAGTATTTATTTTATCTACAAAATAGTTTAGCCTTCTAGCAAGGCACCATCCATTGCTTCAAATGTACTACAGTGATCAGAGTGCACAAACATGCAACGATCAGCTCATAAAACTTGCAACTGTATGTGCTTTAGGCACCTTATTTGTATCCTGTCTACCAACCACAGAGTTTTTCACTTTTCACAAAGGAGGGAAAAGAAAAATGTATTTATTCACAAGAAAATTAACATAGACTCTGCAGAACAAGCTGGGAGATGAGAATCTTCTTAGGGAAATTCCCTGTCAGTCAGTGCTCTACTCCCACCGAGGCTGGCTGAGGATCCAGTCCTACTGCTGAGCAGGACTGTGAAGGTATCACGAAAGAGACAGAGACAACAGATAAAAAACATTACCTTGAACTCAGCCCAGGAGCTACTGGGAAGTCTGTACCTGTACTCACAGTGTCATACTCCACATTTTGCACTAGCTTTTAACTCCACTCATCTCTAACAATCTTTATCAATCTGTAACAATTCATTATCTCTCCATTTATAAGTCATTTCAAGCACTAATATAGGACACAGACAAGCCCATTGAAAAGCAAAGATGCAATATTAGAAGAACAGCTTATGAATAAACAAATTTTTTTTTTTTTTTTCAATTCCCATTTCCATTTAATCTCTTACATAAAGACTCTTCATCAAGAGAGGACTTTATATGGACATTACATTTTCAAAAGATTATTTTGCAATTGAGGAGGAGACCCCCAATTTTTCAGGTAGTAAGACATCAGAAAAAAAATCAGTATTCCACCTTTGGCTTGCCTGCAAGACAATTTTTGGAGAAAACATTATAAGTATTTGCTTACTGCATTTGCTAGATAACAGCAACAGTCCAAAACTAGTTTAGACAGATTTTTGTGCTGCTTTCAAAAAAAAGTACTTTTTTTTTTGTTCAAGTGGCACTAGGAAAAAAGCAAAACAATGATCTAGCATTGCCATGATGTGCAGAGTTTAACTTGGGTATCTCCCACAGCTTTAACAAGATTTACCTTCTTAAATCACCAGTGTACCAACTGGAAATTAAGTCCATAACTGTGCATTCAGAACACATTTTATGCTTTGTTGTTTTTTGTTCTCCTTGTCTTGCCTTTAGGATCACATGCTTTTAAAAGGCAACTCCAAATTTATGCATGGGAAATACTGTATACCCTTCTGTATGCTGTTACTACTATTCCTAGTGTGCAACTGAGTGCATAAAAATAGGCACATGCATTTGCTTCTGCATCAGACAGTTCACGACATATTTATCTCCTCTTGCTGGTGGTGAGCCACAACACTATTTATTTGTGGTGACTTTCATGGACACTGGCACGTTTAAAGGGTGCCCACTCAACACAGAAACTTTTGTATTACATGACCCCAAAGCACTTTTACCAATTCCAAACAAATATGCTTCAAAAGACTTTATCCTGCTTCTGGATCCAGAATTTAAATTCCACAGTGAAAACTGAAGGAAAAGTAGTTCCTTCTCACCACCTCCAAGGATGTGATTTACAGGAAAAGGACATGGGCACATCCATACCATGCATCCCTGTCTTGTCTGCACTGGCGTTTCTACTGGGATCAGGACTGCATCCTGCCCTCTGCTTCCCCTCTTCCCCTTCCCATGCTCCCCTTCTGCAAGTGCCATGACTTTTTACTGCAGAAGCCCACGAGTGGAAAATGGAGAACCCTGACAGGTACCAGAGTGCTTTCCTGTAGCCAGATCCTGCATCTCCTAATCTTGAATTAAAAAAGACCATGTAGTTTCCAACCCTGCCTTAAGAATTTTCATTTCTTTATTTTTCATTTATCTTCAGTTATTCTCTTAAGGGTTCAGAGGAACACGTGTTAACTTTTGCTGTTTTAAAGTAAAGGACTCGTAATTCAGGGATAAGGTCAAAAAATCATTTGGTTTTAGCCAAGTAAACCAAAACTTTCCAAATCCTACTAGAGATAACACTAGCCAAACCAAAATGCACACAGTGTTAAATGAATGTGTTTACATAAGGAAAACTAACTCAGAAGTCATCTGCAGTAATTTGTTATTATTTTTAACCTCCTAAAAATCAGCAGCTCCATTTATAATTGCAATAGCATTTTCAGACCTAATAGAAATGAACATGCTGTGGTAAGCATTGTCTAATATGTAGTAACTTTTCCTGGCTTTCAGCAGAAGCTACATGAAAAAAAAAAAAAAGCCTTCCTCTTTCTATCCACTGCCCCTAACACTACCTGAGTATCAGCTAGCTGAACAATCCTTCACTCCATTAAAAACTGAGACATGACAGACACTTGGAAGCATGGTCTGAATGGACTGAATGAGGCAATGGTGCAAAATTCTCCTCTGCGGAACAGCACTCCTGTTGTATTAGCTGCTGTTCTCTCAATGCACCGGACCTGGTGCCCAAGAAAACCTTTCTGATTCTGCTCTTCAGATGCTTGAATAGCAGTTCAGACAGGAGCAGGCACAGACTGGACTTACTCTTCTATAATGGGCTTTGACATCTCTCACAGCATTTAGTTTGCACCTAAATAGTTCGGTACTTTTCTCAAACAACTTACCATTTTATGAAAAAAACCTACTGCACTAAGATTTGGGGATTTTATTTGGATTAGTATACTTGAAGAGCTCATGAAAGAACTGTCATGTCTGAAATATTTATTAAACAATTATGACAAAGGAATCTTATAGGTGCAAGACTGTTCAAAATCATTATTACTAAGAACTGCTGGTGTATTATTATCTGTATTATTGGAAGCAGTTAGATCTTGGACTTGCCAAAGCATGTCTCAGCTCAGGATGGATGTGCTAACAAAGCATGTCAAACACAGAAGGGACTGTGATAAAATTTTCTGGAATATGTGCAACAGTGATGAAAGTGGTCGGCAATTCAAAAGCTGTGTCTCAAAAACTGAGGAGCAAACACACTCCCCATAGTTCAGGAAATTAAACTACATTTTCTTAGGTCCCTGTGAAACAGATTTGAATGTACACAGTTTGTTACCATGTCACACAGCCGGTGGGGTTGAGCATCTTAAAACACAATAATCCAATCACCTGGTGATTGTCTGCCCATTTCCAACATTAAAATGTCCCATTTATTGCTATTTTTAATTTAAAAAACTTAATTATAGTCCTTTCTAAGAGGTTTTCAGGGCTTTGCTTAGGATTGTATACTTAGACTATTATTTGGACATACCTTACACAGATCTTTGAAAAATAGCAATACTTTTTTTTTTTAGCATTTGTCAAATAAATAATGCTGTGGTATATCAGCATTTATTCTGCAAGACTGACATGCTGCATAATTCATTCATGACTTCAGTACTCCAGAGTATGAACTAAAGTTATGTTTTATCATCTGTGTCTGTGTAAAAAAACCCTTTAATGCACTAGATAAAGTCCTAGATACTAGATACTAGATACTCTGTCCATATAGCTATATAAAGAGATACTTAAACGAGTTCCTGTATGACTACATCTATAATTCTGATGCATTTTCCCTAGTTACGCTCTTTAAGCTTCATACTAAGGTTCACTGCATATAAAAATGCACAGTGAATTATAATGAAACAATTACCTCTCAGTCTTTTATGATCTTAAATTTATGGACATAAGTTGTTATGGAAGCAAAATATTTGGAATCTCCAATAATTTAATATTGACTCTGATACTTTATTGTTTTTTAATAAACTCATTTGATTTTCTACTATAATTTTAATGCTTGATGGCTTGTATCCAAAAATCGTAATGATTACACTATTAAAAAGGATTGAAGCTTACTATGCTCTAATCACACCACATTTTGGCCTCATACTATTAACTCTGGAGATGTTTCATCCTTTGCTCATAGGATTATAGCATAGTTTAAAAGAGAATCTAATGTTTTGTGATTTCTAAAGATAAATATGAAATAGAAGGAAAATTATTAAGAAAGGAAGTAAGTTTTAATGAGGAAAAGGAGAAAGTTAACAACTGGGAAGAATAGTGAAGTTACCAAATTGATAATTTTTAAAATTGATTTTGAAAGGACCAAATACTTTCTCTAAAAATATACTCAATTTGTCTACATGTACCAAACTGATCTGGTTTTAGTCCTTAGATACAATTACTATTATCAAATTATAAATCCAGTAACAGAAGCTTTCCATTACTTTGTTTGAGAGTAACTCCCTTACAAGAACCATCAGAAAATGCAACTCTTGATGCAACACTAAGCACCATGCAGGATCTTTTTCAGAATCTTACACCTGACTCATTAGGCTGTAATAGGTATGGGAACAACAAAGGCCAAGAACTTCACACAGTTCTGCTCAATTTCAGAAATGGCACTGTGTAAAGATGAAGCAGCTTGTTAAAAAGAAACTAAAAGGAATTTCTTATGGGCTGGTTGGAAATTACTGATGGAAAGTAATGTTAAGTGATACACAGGCAAATACAAATAATTTATTTTATCTATTACTTCTTAGGAGTTAGCTCTTACAATTATAAAAAAAATAAGTAAGCTCAGTGGTTGGCAGTGATTAAAAAAGAAAATTAATGTTAGGAATTATTAGGAAGGGAATTATTCATATTATTATAACATCAGTATGCTGGGTGCAGATCTGGTGCTCTCATCTCTAAAAGGCTATAGTAGAGTCAGGAAAAAATTTTGAGAATGGCAAGAAGGATGATCATGAGGGTGAGCTGGCTTCCATGCAAGAAAATTAATTAGAATAGGTCTCTCTACCCTCAAAAAATACAATTTAAGAATGTTATCATAGAAGTCTATAAAATCATAACCAGCATGCAAAGGGTGGGTAGGAATTGACTGTACTATCACTTTTGCTACAAGAATTAATGGCCATCAAAACCAAAAAACAGTGGGAGCCAGGTTCAGGCCCAAGACAAGGAGGTGGTTTCTCATGCAGCAGGGTACAGGTCTGTGCTCCTTGCCAAAGGATGTTGTGGTTGCAGAGAGATTACGAGGATTCAAGAGCAGTGTAAATAAATAATTGGAAGAGATATGTATTAAGGATTACTCAATAGACAAATCACATCAGTCTCAGAGAATCCCTTGAACTGAAAGTAGTTGGAGTCTAGGAGAGTCATCAATGGAAATACCATACTTGCCCTGTTCTCGTTCTTCTCTGAGTGTCCACCTACACTGCTGCGGCAGCTAGTGGCTTAGATGAACAGCAGAGCTGAGCCAGTTGACATTTCTTACACTCCGTTCTTAGATGAAACTGCTTACGTATATGTCTTTTAACGTTTGTAATTTGGGTGTCCTTTTAGAAGATATTTCTCTTAGCCGTGTTCATTGTTTTTGTTTTTTTCTTGTTGTCTGTACCATCTTCTTTTTGTGTCATGACAGTTACAAAGACCACTTTTGGGACTAGGGCCTTCTGATGCCAGATGATGTTCAAGCATGTAGGTGGCAAGAATTTCAAACTAAAAAATGTTAACTCTAGAAAACTTCACAAGTATGTCTGTCTGCTGAAGAACCAGAGACGATATTTATGTAAGGAAAACACGCTGATTGATATCAATTGCTAATTACTACCTCAAGAAATGAGGGAGAGAGATAGTTAATTGCAAATGTTATTAAAGGCAGAATTTAACTCCATGTCAACTGCTGTTTGAAGATGTAGCCTTTTTTCTAAGCTAGTCAGCTAGGTTTTCTTTACAGTGAGAGAGTGGGGGGGGTGTGCTGGTTTTGGCTGAGATAGAGTTGATTTTCTTCATAGTAGCTAGTATGGGGCTATGTTTTAGATTTGTGCTGGAAACCGTGTTGATAATACAAGGATGTTTTAGTTACTGCTGAGCAGCCAGGGACCATTGTCCCACCTAGAGCCTCTGGCAGAAAGTGCCTGGAGAGACTCGAGGTTGACCTCTAGGGATTTGGAGCCGGGCATATAGAGGATCTGAAGCCCATTACACTCCAACTGAAAAAGATATATTGGCAGCATATGAAGGAGTTCAAGCTGCTTCAGAAGTAGTTGGTACTGAAGCACAGCTCCTTTTGGCACTTTGATTGCCTATGCTGGGCTGGATGTTCAAAGGGAGGGTCCCCTGTACACATCATGCAACTGATGCTACGTGGAGTAAGTGGGTCGCACTGATCACACAACGGGCTTGAATAGGAAACCCCAGTCGCCCAGGAATCTTGGAAGTGATCATGGACTGGCCAGAGGGCCAAAACTTCAGAGTGTCACCAGAGGAGGTGACTCATGCTGAAGAGGCCCCACTGTATAATAAATTACCAGAGAGGCCCCACTGCTCTGCCAGAAAATGAGAAGCAATATGCCCTGTTCACTGATGGGTCCTGTCTTCTTGTGGGAAAGCATCGGAGGTGGAAGGCTGCTGTATGGAGTCCTGTACAAGTGGCAGAAACTGCTGAAGGAGAAGGTGAAGCGAGTCAGTTTGCAGAGGTGAAAGCCATCCAGCTGGCTTTGGATATTGCTGAACGAGAAAAGTGGCCAATGCTCTGTCTCTGTACTGACTCATGGAGGGTGGCAAATGCCCTGTGGGGGTGGTTACGGCAATGGAAGCAGAGCAACTGGCAGCTCAGAGGCAAACCCATCTGGGCTGCCGCATTGTGGCAAGATATTGCTGCCCGGGTAGAGAACCTGGCTGTAAAAGTACGTCACATAGATGCTCATGTACCCAAGAGTCGGGCCACTGAAGAAGATCAAAACAACGAGCAGGTGGACCAGGCTGCTAGAATTGAAGTGGCTCAGGTGGATCTGGACTGACAACATAAGGGTGAGCTATTTATAACTCCATGGGCCCATGACACATCAGGAAGGGATGCAACATATAGATGGGCTCGTGATCGAGGTGTGGACTTGACCATTGATGCCATTGCACAGGTTATCCATGAATGTAAAACGTGCACCATAATCAAACAAGCCAAGCGGCTAAAGCCTTTTTGGTATAGAGGGCAATGGCTGAAATACAAATATGGGGAAGCCTGGCAGATTGATTATATCACATTACCACGAACACGCCATGGCAAGCGCCATGGATGGTTGGAAACATACCCTGTGACAACGGGACTCATTTCCAAAACAACCTCACAGCCACCTGGGCCAAAAAGCATGGCATTGAGTGGGTATATCACATCCCCTATCATGCACCAGCCTCTGGGAAAATCGAACGATACAATGGACTGTTAAAGACTACACTGAGAGCAATGGGACTGAGAGCTGGGACATTCAAACATCGGGATACACATTTAGCAAAGGCCACTTGGCTAGTTAACACTAGAGGATCTGCCAGCTGACCTGGCCCTGCTCAATTAAAACCCCTGCGCACTGTGGAAGGAGATAAAGTTCCCGTAACACATATAAGGTACTGGCTAGGAAAAACAGCCTGGGCTATTCCTTCTTCAGGAAAGGGCAAACCCATTTGTGGGATTGTTTTTGCTCTGGGACCTGGGTGCACTCGGTGGGTAATGCAGAAGGATGGGGAAGTCCAATGTGTACCTCAAGGTGATTTAATCCTAGGTGAAAATAATCCATGATTTGAGTTGTATGATGGAGTGTCACATGATGCTGTATGTCACTACTGCTGTGGCTGCCATTATATCAAAGGTATTATAGCAGAAACCTCTTGCTGCTAGCCAAGCTAGAGGCAAGAGGAGGAATTCATTGCAATGTTAAAACTTATGGCCTAGTCCAAAGGGACCAGGGGTGGAGAATGTAATGGATATACCTTCAAATTGTTGTAACCCATGATTTGAGTTGCATGTTATAGGAACCACCCAAACCAATGGAGGACAAGCCTTACATGAAGCATTGCAAGTGCAGCAGTGACCCAATCTGAGCTGGCTTTGGTGCTCAATAACTCCACGCAACACACCACCTCTCCTGTCCTGAGTGACTGCCATAAGAGATGGAGCCCAAAGTCATGGACTAAATGAACTCAATGGACATTTTATGGATATTTATGGACATTTCACAAGCATTTTACGGGGGAAGGGGTGGTTAATGAGGATGTATTGGGTAGTGTGGGACCTGACCTGGTATGGAATAAGGGGTGGAGCATGTGCTGGTTTTGGCTGGGATAGAGTTAATTTTCTTCATAGTAGCTAGTATGGGGCTATGTTTTGGATTTGTGCTGAAAACAGTGTTGATAATACAGGGATGTTTTCGTTATTGCTGAGCAGTGCTTACACAGAGTCAAGGCCTTTTCTGCTTCTCACACCACCCCACCAGCAAGCAGGCTGGGGGTGCATAAGAAGCTGGGATGGGACACAGCTGGGACAGCTGACCCCAACTGACCAAAGGGATATTCCATACCATATGATACCATGCTCAGCAATAAAACTAGGAGGGAGGTTTACAGGGGGGGTGGTGCTCAGGGACTGGCTGGGCATCGGTCATTTGGTGGTGAGAAATTGTTTTCATTTGTATCACTTGTCTTTCTTAGGTTTTATTTTTCTCTCTGTTATTTTTTTCCCCTCTTTTCCTTACAATTTTTTTTTTAATTATGAAACTGTTTTTATTTCAACCCACGAGTTTTCTCACTTTTACCCTTCCAATTCTTTCCCCCATCCCACTGGGCAGGAGGGGAGTGAGTGAGTAGCTGTGTGGTGCTTAGTTGCCGGCTGGGGTTAAACCATGACAGGGGTGTGTGCAGAGGGAGCCTGATGATTAGCTCAGATTTGATGCAGAACTTGTATAGAGCTACAGATAGGTTAGATGAATCCAATCCTGCATGTCCTGGCAGAAGCAATTTAAAATCTTCCATCTCTACAGAAAATGTAACTGACAGGAGTCTCCTGACTATCTGATTCTCAGGAAGGCTGTACAGTTATTATCAGATAAGCCTATCTGTGAAAAAGGGGATATGCTTTTCAGTAAGAGTGAAATTTCTGAATTTAATTAAAAGAAACGTTTAATTCCTAACTTTCATCAGAGAGGACATTTCCTTGCGAGCAGGTAGTAGCGCACCACATATGGTACCACGCGGTTAATTCAGTTTGAGTGTGTAGAGCTGAGGATACCCAATTAACTACATTACCATGGGACTAATATATCCAAATTGTGCAACTAACTTAACCAGGGAGAAGATGAGGTTTTTAAGTCCCATTTTCTAATAAGTGTCTACCTTAGTTCCCAGTCATTGAAGGGAGTCTCTTTATCCTTAAGCTTATCCTTAAATGATACAGGTCAGCTACCACTTGGTTTACCAGTTGCTTTACTCAGCTATGAAGCACCTAGAGAGCCTTATAAAATTTAGAAATGTTCAGCATCCTTTTTTTCCTTTTTAGTATGAAGCCCTAGTTAGTTCCCCACAAAGAACATGACTATTTTCTGTTACCCAATAAAGTTAGCCACTCACACATATGCATCAAAACTTTTCTTATCTTTTCATTATTTTCCTCATCCAATCTGCTATGAATATTCCATATAAAATTTTCAGAAGCTAAGTTAAATAAACATCCATCCTCTTTTACCAAAAATGTCTTACCTCTACTAAAAGCATATACAACTTTATTAGTATTTATCATGTAAGAATTAATTTTACACCAGATTTCTACTCCTAATACTATGCCCTTTAGCTTCTTTTAATGGATGAAGGTCATATTTATATCATGCATAATTACTTTTCTGCTAAAAATATGTGAACCAAATTTTTAAAACATGGACCAAAAAAAGGTCATCACTCCTAAAGAGAGCCTAGCTGTGGAAAATTTCAGCCCATACAGTAAACTCGAATGGCTGAGAACAAGGAGAACTGAAAACACTGCAATATTTTTAATAGCATTTGATGATATTCGTGCTATAATTATGCAGTAGTTTGTGTGGTTTCTTTTGTTCTGCTTACTGTAAGTGAGGAAATAATGGTTTCAGTTGAATGTCTTCATCAGAAGCTACTTTCATCAAGCTAAGTATGCCCTGTGGAGGCTCTGAATGTTTAATTCTTACCCTACACTAAACTCAAAATATAATAAAATGCAGGATTCATTAAAAAGAAATGCAATAAATATTTATTCTTGAATGATGCAGATAGGGTATCTGTGCTATCACCTGGACGTTACAGCCTTGTGCAGTTACTGGTACATCCCGTCCAATATAAGAACAATTGTGTTCTGCCTTTAAAATGGTCTAATTTACTATCCATTAGTAACACCAAACAGCCACTACCTGCACTAACAAACTGCGCATACTAAAGAAGTAGCTAAAATATAGAATTTGAAACTGCTAAACTAAGCAAACATCCAAGTTGTGTTTTTAGGGCACAGTGTGTGAGCTGCAGCCAGAATTTGGACAGATTCATTGGGAAACCTGTTCTGGCATTGCCACTGTCGAGTTCTTACTTTTTTTTTTTTTAATCTTTTTCTGGAACAACTACTATGCTGTCATCAGGGCACTGTGCAAGCTGATTGGAGCTCCTGAGGAATGCACTCTACTGAGTAAATACATTTTTTTTATATAACACAGAGAACAAAGAAAACATGCTAAAGTACAGCATGATCATAGCAAAACCAGAAGCCGCTCCTTCACTGAAATTCTGTTCTTACTCCATGTTTTTAGTGGCTCATTAATTTTTTAAATTTTCCATGCTTTATCTCTCCCCGGAAGTGTTTTTTTTGTTTTTATGCTTGACCAAATTTGCCTTGCTGCTCTTAAGCAATGAGAAAAAAGGAAGGGGAGAGGAGGGAGGAAGGAAATAAGGAGGGAGGAGGGAGGAAAAGACAGATAATTTTGGTTTTTTTGCAGTGGAAGGGTATTAGGCTTCATTTACGGTGAAATGCTTTCCTTAAAAGCAGAAATAGATGAAACTGTTTCTGATGTCTGTGCCTGATGACTCTCTACATGCATCTGTTTTTTTAACAAAACAAAAGCTCCATACTGGCCAAGATTCATGTTTTGACTGTCGCTGTACTCTAGGGATAATTTCCACACTTTTCCTGTCCTATATGATAGATTTTCATAATGCATTCTCCTCTTGACATTTCAAAAGATACCAAGAGGAGCCGCAGGAGAATTGGCAGAGCAGTGCAGAAGCCAGAGCCCTCCACCTGCCCTCCAAAACACTTACAAATCCACAATATAATGAAAGGACTCAGGCTACATCTATGTTAGGGTATTAAATGGGTCCAGGCACTGGAATTCAGTCATTTGTACTGTTAAATTGTTAGAACAATCATGGTTTGGCCTGATTTTGACTTGAACCATTGTCCTGGTATCAGCTGGGATAGAGTTGATTTTCTTCCTAGTAGCTGGTATAGTGTTGTGTTTTGGATTTAGGATGAGAATAATGTTGATAACACACTGATGTTTTACTTGTTGCTAAGTAGGGCTTACACTAGGCAAGGACTTTTCAGCTTCCCATGCTCTGCCTGGTGCACAAGAAACTGGGAGGGGGCACAGCCAGGACAGCTGACCCAGACTGGCCAAAGGGCTATTCCATACCATGTGACGTCATGCTCAGTATATAAACTGGGGGAGCTGGCCAGGGGGCAGCGATCACTGCTCGGGGAAGTGCTGGGAATCAGTTAGCGGGTGGTGAGCAATTGTACAGTGTATCACTTGCTTTGCATTTTATTATTGTATTATTATATTATTATTATTATTATTACTACTGTTACTCCTATTTTACTTGATTTTACTTCAATTACTAAACTGTTCTTATCTCAACCCACGAGTTTTCTCCCTTTTACCCTACCGAGGTAAAGCCCTCAAGCCCTCAGCCTCTGGAGGCGACTCCTGTCAGGCATGAAGGAAAGGTGCCCCTTCAAGGAAGATGTTATATGTCACCCAGGCAAGTGGACCACCATGGAGAGAGGCATCCAGTACCTGAGGGAATTAGCTGTGCTGGAGGTGATTTATAATGACCTGGACAATGAGCAGTTACCCAAAGATCCAGATGAAGTCCAGTGCACACGACCCATGTGGTGGAAGTTTGTATGGAGCGCACCATCATCGTATGCAAACTCATTGGCAATAATGACCTGGAAACATGAAGAGGGACCAATGGTGGATGAAATGGCTGGCCAACTCCGGCAATATGAAGAAAGTCTGTCTTCCTCCCTACGGGCCTGCATCTCAGCTGTGGAGAAACTGTCCCAGAAGGTACTACTCCTCACCTGTACGGACCAGTATCTCAGCCATTAGGAGTAAGCGTCCCTCTGCTCAAGAGAAGCTATAGTGGATATACACCATGGGCCACCCTGTGGTTTTACCTGCGTGACCACGGAGAGGACATGAGGAAGTGGGATGGAAAGTCTACCTCGACCCTAGAGGCACGGGTACGTGAGTTGCAAGGAAAAACAACTACAAAAGGGAGTTCTCCCAGGAAAGTTGCTGCTCCAGTTTCCAGTGAGCAGTTCCCCAGACAGAGCAGAAGGGCTGATTTTGCTTCCCATATTAATAAAGGGACTTTTGATTCGCATTTACAAGAAATGAGTAACGAATGCTATGACCAGGACTAGAGGGGCCCTGCCTCCAGCCAGGTGGAGGAAAGGGACAACCGGGTATACTGGACTGTGTGGATTCGATGCCCTGGCACATCAGACCCACAGGAGTATAAGGCTCTAGTGGACACCGGTGCACAGGGTACCCTAATGCCATCAAGCTATGAAGGGGCAGAACCCATCTGTATTTCTGGAGTGACAGGGGGATCCCAACAGCTGACTGTATTGGAGGCTGAAGTGAGCCTAACAGGGAAGGAGTGGCAGAAGCACCCCATTGTGACTGGCCCAGAGGCCCCATGCATCCTTGGCATAGACTACCTCAGCAGAGGGTATTTCGAGGACCCAAAAGGGTACTGGTGGGCTTTTGGTATAGCTGCCTTGGAGAGGGAGGAAATTAAACAGCTGTCCACCTTGCCTGGTCTCTCAAAGGACCCTTCTATTGTGGGGTTGCTGAGGTTCAAAGAACAACAGGTGCCAATCACTACCACAACGGTGCATCGGCAGCAATATCGCACCAACAGAGACTCCCTGATTGCCATCCATAAGCTGATTCGTCGACTGGAGAGCCAAGGAGTGATCAGCAAGACTCGCTCACCTTTTAACAGTCCCATATGGCCAGTTCAAAAGTCTAATGGAGAGTGGAGACTAACAGTAGACTATTGGGGCCTGAACAAAGTCATGCCATCACTGAGCGCTGCCGTGCCGGACGTCCTAGAAATTCAATATGAATTGGAGTCAAAGGCAGGCAAGTGGTATGCCATCATTGACATCGCTAATGCATTTTTCTCAATCCCTTTGGCAGCAGAGTGCAGGCCACAATTTGCTTTCACTTGGAGGGGGGTCCAGTACACCTGGAATCGACTGCCCCAGGGGTGGAAACACAGCCCTACCATTTGCCATGGACTGATCCAGACTGCACTGGAACAGGGAGGGGCTCCAGAACACCTGCAATACATTGATGACATCATCAAATGGGGCAACACAGCTGAAGAGGTTTTTGAGAAAGGGAAGAAAATAGTCCAAATCCTTCTGGAGGCCGGCTTTGCCATAAAACAAAGGAAGGTCAAGGGACCTGCACAGGAGATCCAGTTCTTAAGAATAAAATGGCAAGATGGACGTCGTCAGATCCCAATGGATGCAATCAACAAAATAACAGCCATGTCTCCACCAACCAGCAAAAAGGAAACACAAGCTTTCTTAGGCATTGTGGGTTTTTGGAGAATGCATATTCCAAATTACAGTCTGATTGTAAGCCCTCTCTATCAAGTGACCCGGAAGAAGAACGATTTCAAATGGGGCCCTGAGCAACAACAAGCCTTTGAACCAATTAAACAGGACACAGTCCATGCAGTAGCCCTTGGGCCAGTCCGGGCAGGACAACATGTAAAAAATGTGCTCTACACTGCAGCCATGGAGAATGGCCCTACCTGGAGCCTCTGGCAGAAAAGCACCAGGGGAGATTCGAGGTCGACCCCTAGGGTTTTGGAGTCAGGGATACAGAGGATCCAATGCCTGCTATACTCCAACTGAAAAAGAGATATTGTCAGCATATGAAGGGGTTCGAGCTGCTTCGGAAGTGGTTGGTACTGAAGCACAGCTCCTCCTGGCACCCTGACTGCTGGTGCTGGGCTGGATGTTCAAAGGGAGGGTCCCCTGTACACATCATGCAACTGATGCTACATGGAGTAAGTGGGTTGCACTCATTACACAACGGGCTCGAATAGGAAACCCCAGATGCCCAGGAATCTTGGAAGTGATCATGGACTGGCCAGAAGGCAAAGATTTCGGAATATCGCCAGAGGAGGAGGTGAGGCATGCTGAGGAAGCCCCACTGTATAATAAACTACCAGAAAATGAGAAGCAATATGCCCTGTTCACTGATGGGTCCTGTGGGGAAGCATCGGAGATGGAAAGCTCCTGTATGGAGTCCTGTACAACAAGTGGCAGAAACTGCTGAAGGAGAAGGTGAATCGAGTCAGTTTGCAGAGGTGAAAGCCATCCAGCTGGCTTTGGATATTGCTGAATGAGAAAAGTGGCCAATGCTCGCTCTCTATACTGACTCATGGAGGGTGGCAAATGCCCTGTGGGGGTGGCTATAGCAATGGAAGCAGAGCAACTGGCAGCGCAGAGGCAAACCCATCTGGGCTGCTGCATTGTGGCAAGATATTGCTGCCCGGATAGAGAACCTGGCTGTAAAAGTACGTCACATAGATGCTCATGTACCCAAGAGTCGGGCCACTGAAGAACATCAAAACAACCAGCAGGTGGACCAGGCTGCTAAGATTGAAGTGGCTCAGGTGGACCTGGACTGGCAACAGAAGGGTGAATTATTCCTAGCTTGGTGGGCCCATGACACCTCAGGCCATCAAGGAAGAGATGCAACCTATAGATGGACTCGCGTTCGAGGGGTGGACTTAACCACGGACACTATTGCACAGATTATCCATGAATGCGAAACATGCGCTGCAATCAAGCAAGCCAAGCAGTTCAAGCCTTTCTGGTATGGAGGACGATGGCTGAAATATCAATATGGGGAGGCCTGGCAGATTGATTAGACCACACTCCCACAAACCCACCAAGGCAAGCGCCTTGTGCTTACGATGGTGGAAGCAATCACCGGAGGGCTGGAAACATATCCTGTGCCCCATGCCACAGCCCAGAACTCCATCCTGGGCCTTGAAAAGCAAGTCCTATGGCGACATGGCACCCCAGAAAGAATTGAGTCAGACAATGGGACTCATTTCTGTAACCTCATAGACACCTGGGCCAAAGAGCATGGCATTGAGTGGGTATATCACATCCCCTATCATGCACCAACCTCCGGGAAAATCGAACGATACAACGGACTGTTAAAGACTACACTGAGAGCAATGGGTGCTGGGACATTCAAACATCGGGATACACATTTAGCAAAGGCCACCTGGTTAGTCAACACTAGGGGATCTGCCAATTGAGCTGGCCGTGTCCTGTCAAAACTTTTACATACTGTAGAGGGGGATAAAGTCCCTGTAGTGCACATAAAAAATATGACGGGGAAGACAGTCTGGGTTACTCCTGCCTCAGGCAAAGGGAAACCCATTCGTGGGATTGCTTTTGCTCAAGGACCTGGGTGCACTTGGTGGGTGATGTGGGAGGATGGGGAAGTCTGATGTGTACCTCAAGGGGATTTGATTTTGGGTGAAAATAGTCAATGAACTGAATTATATGATGTTAGTTGCTATATAATTCTGTATGCCATCACTTCTATGGTTGCTATATGCCATATCAACAGCATACAGTAAGAATCACCCAAATTAATGAAGAATGAACTTTGAGGAAACTGAGCAAAGTGCAGCCGTGATAGAACCAGAAATGGCTTCAGCATGCAGCAATCCAACACCACACACCATCTCTCCTGCCCTGAAAGACTGTTATGATGGATGAAGCCCAAAGTCATAAACTAAATGAACTCAACAAATGTTTTAGAGGGATATCCCGTAGACTAAGGTAATGATATATATGTGTGTGTGTATATATCTATATCTATATCTATATCAAAAGACAGGGAAAGTGGTGGTGATTAATTGGAATGTGTTGGAAGGTGTAAGACCTGGGCATGACATACATGGTATAGAATAAGGGGTGGATACTGTCCTGGTTTCAGCTGGGAGAGAGTTAATTTTCTTCCCAGTAGCTGGCATAGTGCTGTGTTTTGGATTTAGGATGAGAATAATGTTGATAACACACTGATGTTTTACTTGTTGCTAAGTAGGGCTTACACTAGGCAAGGACTTCTCAGCTTCCTATGCTCTTCCCGGTGCACAAGAAGCTGGGAGGGGGCACAGCCAGGACAGCTGACCCAGACTGGCCAAAGGGCTATTCCATACCACATGACGTCATGCTCAGTATATAAACTGGGGGAGTTGGCCGGGGGGCAGCGATCACTGCTCGGGGAAATGCTGGGCATTGGTTGGTGGGTGGTGAGAAATTGTATAGTGTATCACTTGCTTTGTATATTATTATTGTGTTATTATATCATATTATTATTATTATTATTATTACTACTACTACTACTACTACTACTATTACTACTACTACTATTACTACTATTTTTCTTTATTTTACTTCAATTATTAAACTGTTCTTATCTCAGCTGATGAGTTCTCTCCCTTTTAGCCTTCCAATTCTCTCCCCCATCCCACCGGGGGATGGGGGGGGAGTGAGCAAGCAGCTGTGTGGTGTTTAGTTGCTGGCTGGGGTTAAACCATGACAGGCATCTAGCAATGACCAAGCGATTTTGGACACCATTCACCATTCCCAGTTGGCATTTTGTAAGGAGGGAGGCCACTTTCAGACTTTAATAACACAGACATGGCCTCAGAGCCTGTGAACGGGCATGGCATTGTTTCTTATAACTTGAATATGCCAACTATTTTAAATATGGACCTTGATTGATTTTGGAAATTGATTGTTTGATGTTTTCTTTTCACAAGAAAGAGCTGGATTCAATGATACAGACAACCCATTACAGACCTATGTTCTTCTTATGCCACAAAACTTTTTTAAAAAAATAAGCCCTCATATATCTTTCCAAAAGTATAGATGTCATCCTGTGCTCTGTTGGGAGTTATATATATATGTATTCAGCACCACTCCTCCCATAGCAGAGGACACTAAAAGACATTACTTGGTATCACTGAAAATTACACAGGTTTCATCACACATCAGACCACTCCTCCTTTATTCTCCTCTTTTCTTGTTTCTTTTCTCTTTTCCCTGTTTATGCTTTCTTCTCTCTGAATTTTTCAACTTCCTTGTTCTCCTCTGTTTTTTTTCTTCTCCTTTCTGTAGAAGATACCAGCCAACTGATAACAAAAACATCCTTGAGTAGATCAAGCATGAGCATTACCCAACAGAAGATAGTCAGATTTATATTCTGATTTAGCAGCTACCTCTGTTACAGCAAGCTGAATGCTGCCTTCCTCCCACACAAGCACCTTGCCAAAGAAAATTCCAACTGCTTCCACACAAAACATAACATTAAAAAAAAAAAATCCTTGAATACAGACTAGAGGTTTAACAAAAGAGATTTTTTTCATGGCTTGTATGTGATATTCCAGCTTCCTCACCTCAAGTAAAGGCCATCTTTACCAAGGATGCTACTTCACAGAATGAAATAGAGGAGCTCTCCCTTCACTGGTGGCTTTCAGTGGTTTCAACTGCACAGATACCTGGTTAGCAAGTAGGGAGAGCAGAAAAAAACTTTCATCCAGGACCATTCTAGTCTAACCACTCTATTTTAAAGAATGGCAGAAGACCGTGAGTTTCTCTCAACACTTAAGGACAGAATTTTACTCTGACATCCTTGTGTGGTAGTGACTCTGACAGACTGGTTCAGAATAGTATAAACTTGCTTATTTCTTTGTATTGATCTAATACAAAATTCATTTTCCTAGTCATTCATTGACTAGGTAGATGGTCAAATGAGATTAAATGTTACAGAACAGAATCAGAAAGAGCATTTCAACACAGAAAGAGCAAAGACGTTAAAGCTTTCCATACCATGAAGAAACACTTGAACACTTACCTCCCTAAGGGGATCATTGAGCTCATTGAGAATGTTTTCTTCATCAAAGATCTTGCCTTGGTAGCGATGCTCATAGTAATCATGGATCTTCTGGCGCATTTCAGCAGGTAACTTGTGGAATGACATGTACTGTTCCACTTGTTTATACTGTCAGGAGAATAAAAAGGAGAATCAGAAAAAAAACACCCACTTTTTTACTATCCAAAGGCACCTACAAAATGAAAATTTATCCACTTAAGCTTTATATATTTTATAAAGATAACATTTTATACATATGTCAGAGGACCTTCACACAAATATTAGTTAATTTCGTTATTACTGTTGCTCACGTGACAGCACAACAGCTGAAAATTATGGAAACTGCCTTTAGTGGTAATGCTAATATCCACATTAATTTATAAGTTTTAGAAGCCAAACCCTCACACTTGTCATGTGTTCCCTAAATTCCTAGATATATAGAAGTTGTGAAACTACACAAACACCATTTTTAGCTCATTCCATGCAGCAGACAGGGAAACTGTACACAGTGTATATCTATTTCTCTAGTGCTGCGTTCAGAGAGAGTTTAAGGTGTGAAATTTCAGAAACTGGATATGCTGCATTAATATGCAACATATTAATGTTGTGTATGCTTATAAGGTGACTGAAGAACAAAGTTAAAATCTGTGGAGATAATGAAGCAGAAAGCATTCCTCTGGAGGAATGAAGAGAGAAGTGAACTGGAAAAATAGGCATGGCATCAGGAAACAGATAGATGCCAGGACCCAGGAGACTCAGAGGACCTCACTCAATTTACCTTGTGCATTTGGTTTCCTTGTTTCTACTAGTCCTCTGCCCTGTCTTCCGCTTTGTTTGCTTCCCTTCTTCAGAAGCTGTTTTGGATAGCATAATTTTCAGAAAAGAACATCCCGAACTAACATACTCAGAGTTGTACTGTACTAAACTGTATGATACATCTGAGACCCACAAAATGGAGAAGTTGCCGAAACCACAAATGAACAAGTACCATCTGACCAAGACTTTTGCCTCTCCAACCCCCATCTGTGTCTCAGTTGAAGAGGATAAGGCACTGAGACAAAGAAGGAGAAAACCCCTCCCAGGCTTATAGGTGAGTTAAAACTTGGCTGAAACTTGGTTTCCTTATGTAAAGAGTCTTCATTTAATTTTTTCTTCTTTTTTTTTCATGCTGAATTAGGCAATTTTAACTGTTTTCAGTGAAAAAAGCCAATGAAGTCTTAATTAGGATCAGCATCTCTGTAGAGCAATTAAATGAATTTATAATGTACATGGACTCCTTATGAACTGTAATACGTATCCTTTAACTTGTATAATTGAAGGCTGCTCCATCCTCTGGAACTGAAATTAGTTTTTGCTTTGCAAAGTGGCAAAAGATTAGATGAGGCCACATGTACAACATGCATTCCCTAAATAAGAAGTAATTTTGCATGGGACTATTTAACAATGTATGATGAATATGTAAGTCTGATTTAACCTCTATACAGCTATTTTGCACCTCTGAAGCAAGAATTCTTCACCTCCATCCTTTAGAAGTGAGATTTAAATTTGCATGCTCATCATTGGTTTCTGCTCGGATAAAAAGAAATTTATCCATATATTCCGGGTATGAATCAGAGTTCTGGGTCACTAGAAGACAGACATGCTCTAGCATAAACAAGGTATTGCTTCTAAAATTACCCTACTAATCAATTGCAGCTAATCTAGACATGGATTTACTTGGAGGGAAGGGATATGAGATTGCCCAGTGCTCTATATATCTCACCAAGGTGGTCACACAGTCCCAGCTGCTTTGCAGTGCTCCAGCTTTTCTGCAACAAAGCCAGAGAAAAGGTGCTGCACTATGCAATGTCCCCTTTGTGTTTGTGTCCAGCCCTCCATTGCTGTGGTCTCATGTAAGAAGAACATGTAACGTGTCATGTGTCGTAGCACACATGGACAGGGAAAGGACTTCACTATGCTCCCTAGCACAGGGGCTGCACCCCTCTACCCAATCTTATTTGCATACAAATGTTATTGAGCAACACTAATAAAGAATAATCCTTGCTAATCAAAAATATATATTCATTTGAGATATGTAGGGCATAATGCAAGAGAGTTGCAAAGGACTTTTATACCAGAATAACCTTGAAGAAGAGAACATTTATTTTAAAAGCAATTTGTTTTGCCAGCAATTTACACTGCTCCCTTTCATTAATTATTAATTATTAATTATTAATTATTAATTATTAATTAATTAATAATTAATAATTAATAATTAATTATTTGAATAGGTGCTTTCTCCCACACAAGCTAGTTCTCTTCTCTACCAGGTATTATGCTTACACATTAGAATTTTAGAGAAACAGAAAAATAAAACTAGTAGGAATCTAGTGCTTAGTACTGGTGTATCTCAAAATGTTTCAAAATTAACAACACAGAATAATAGGGACAGCTGCATATTAGCAACATTTTTTTTAAATCAACAACTAGGAAATTAAAGTCTCCCGCAATTCCCAGAAATATTTAACCGTCTTAAATACTGTCAAGGTCTCTTCATATCGAAATATCTGACCCTGTGAGTGTACAGTATACTATCACTATCACTCCGTAATAAATCTTTTCCTAATCTTTCTCAGTGTGATTTTGACTTATATTCCATGTTATTCATACTACTACTCCCTTCTTGACATTCTGTCATAACATTCATGTGAAATGTCCCCTCAAAACTTTTAACTTATTTTCTTCAGCAACTGATATCTTTCACTAACTGTGCAAATCACAGTGCAAATCACTTAAAGAGAACTGAATTACTTTCTGGGAAAAAAATTACATGTCAAAAAGGTTTAAAGATTCTCATTAGCACTGTGAATCCCTTGAATAAATATGAAAATTCAGTAGCTTCTTCCCCTGATTTTTCTAAGTGTGATTTTACATCTGAAGTTGATAAAAATGTCAGTGAAGTTAAATTTTGTCAAAACTTTGAATTGTATTTAGAAGAGCTGTAACTGATCCTGAGTCATCCATCAGACTTGACATTTGAACCTGCATCTTCATATGTGAGTGGAATAATTTGTCTCTCATCACACTGTATCTTTTTCCTTCTAGATTTAAAATTTTGGTTTACTTGGGGTTTTTTTTTGCTTGTTTGTTTTGGTTTATTCAGAAAAGAGATGTCTTAATTCCACATTCACAAAAGTACTTCAGGTGCTTTTATTACATCTGTATGAAATAAATTTCCGAGCCACCACAAGTTCCCTCAAAACTGACTTTAATTATTTTTTTTTCCTTTGGCTTTTCTTATGTCACGTGAGAAGCACCAGACTACATTCAAAATATAAATGACTGTGTTAAAACTCTCTTTTTAAATCTCAAATTGCCTTTCCATCCTTGCTCCTGCCTGACACCAAGGAGCACTAGATTTTCCAGGGAGGACTATTTAGTAAGGGACTCCATGTGTGCCATGTTAGAGGCCTCAAAAGACAGCAGCAAACTACCTGGGATTCCAGGGTACTGAGGAGAGAAAGAAGAGGCATCCAAGCTCTTCAGCAGAGAGCAAAATTCTGTGTAAAGACCAGATTATGAAAATACATTACTTCCATTTAAAGACACTATTTTGAATGGAAACATTGTATATTTTAAAGCACCCACTTTGCTAAAACACTTCATAAACTGTTTCAGTTAAATTCTATATGTTCTATTATGCATTGCTATTAAGATGGTATGTACAAATTGCATGCCCCCCCAATGTGTAATTTGATATGGCACATTTCCCCCTTTTTATAATAGCTATCTCCTTATCATAGGAAATAATAAATTAATTTGCTTTTTTCACTCAGTCATTTGAGAAATTAGATAACAGATTGTTTACAAGCTTTTAAAATAATCTCTTAACCCAGTATTCAATAGTTCCAACTCACTAGCTGAGCTGCATGGTTGTGTGTCTAAACATCACATGATATTGTTTCTGTTTGCTGATTGAATAATCTAATCTGTAGAAATAAAAATAATGTCTGGAAAAATCCCTGAGGCTTGATTCTCCTAGGAAAAATCTGAATAACATGAAATAATCATAGACAGCAGGCTACACTTTTTTTCCTTTTGCAAGAACACTTATGAAGTCTTCATAAGTGGGTTCTATGTTAAAATAATAAAAGACATTAAGTTACAGATTAATGGGAAAGGAATGAGAAGAACTGTATAGCTTATATTTATTAATGGCTATTTAACAGATTTTCAATTCAATTTTCTTGTCACATTTATTCAGAGAACCTGGTATTCTTCTCTCCTTTAACACCTTAACGTGTCACCAACTGCAAGCATTATTCCTGACATACAGTGGTGTAAATAAGGTAAAAACAGTATTCCTGCTTACAAAAGATGGGGAACCCCTATTTTTGATTGTGGGAGTTTGGGCAGGGCATATAGATACTGCAGAATACTGTTACATGCATCTTTTCCATCTCAGACTGCAAACAGTGCTATTTAATGAACCTGTCAGATTGGTGATATAAGGTCTCCAAAGTTGTTATCTCCTCACTGCAATTGTTGTCAGTCATGCAATCCATTCATCAACTATTTGTATGCCTGTCCTGGTTTCAGCTGGGATAGAGTTGATTTTTTTTCCTAGTAGCTGGCATAGTGCTGTGTTTTGGATTTAGGATGAGAATAATGTTGATAACACACTGATGTTTTAGTTGTTGCTGAGTAGGGCTTACACTGGTCAAGGACTTCTCAGCTTCCCATGCTCTGCCAGGTGCACAAGAAGCTGGGAGGGGGCACAGTCAGGACAGCTGACCCAGACTGGCCAAAGGGCTATTCCATACCATATGACATCATGCTCAGTAAATAAAGCTGGGGGAAGAAGAAGTAAGGGGGGGGGGGGGGGGATGTTTGGAGTGATGGTGTTTGTCTTTCCAAGTAACCGTTACGCGTGATGGAGCCCTGCTTCCCTGAGGATGGCTGAACACCTGCCTGCCAATGGGAAGCAGTGAATGAATTCCTTGCTTTGCTTTGCTTGCATGCACAGCTTTTGCTTTCCCTATTAAACTGTCTTTATCTCAACTCATGAGTTTTCTCACTTTTACTCTTCTGATTCTCTCCCCTATCCCTTTGTGGGGGGAGTGAGTGAGCAGCTGTGTGGTGCTTAGTTGCTGGCTGGGGTTAAACCACGACAATACCTAAATTCACAGTTACAGAATCAAACAATAATATACTGGGTGTGCTGCACTGTATTAGCTGTGCTGATGCTTTTAGCCTGGAGCTTCAACTATCGGCAGATAGAATAAAGCAGAGAACATGATCACCAATCAGCTCTTTTCTACAGTAAGGGAATCCTACCTTGCTAACTTACTGCAAGGCCCTCATGTCATGCAAACACAACATAGGTGTAAGCATTTACCTTCTGCCCTTGGTTGAGCACCTGAATGGTTTTTAGATTACTGGAGGACAGAAAAGAGAGAAACGCAAAAACATCTTCCCAAGCTATAAAGAATTTTGGATAAAAATTCCTAAAGTGTTTAAGCTCAACTTCTATTCAGTCTCACCCAACATTTAAAAGCATTATCTTCAGTAGCTGCTACTACATATTTGCTATTTGCAATGCTCATTCTCTTCCATATGACAACAGTTTTTTCATCTGTATAGGAGTGGACTCACTGATTCTGTCCTAATGTTAAAAATAATCTCTTTAGGCTCCTGCTTCATATTCACTTGATGGCTGCAGCCAGTTTCCATGCGCTTGGCCAAAGGGGACTCTCATCCTCCACTGGAAATTCAACCAGGAATCAAGAAACATTGCCGTGCCCCTTGCAAGGGTTACTGTATGTCTGGTATTTGTACAGTTCATCCTTTTAAAATCCTTTTCATCCTAGCCTTGACTGGGATTATTAGGAAAAGAAAGAAAAGTTTTGAATGTTGAAATACCTCCGTGTTTCAAATGGGGACAAGACTCAAATCCCTGTCCCTCTCTTGTATGACTTCCCCCAACTGCATTTGAAAAAGGAACGACTTCCATTTTATGAACACCTCTCATTTATGCGTAGTCCTCTGGACTATGATAGCAGGTTATTTCATGAGCTAGCTGAAGTTTAGATCTGGCTGTCAAGGCACCGAAGGACAGTCTCTAACTGAATACTTGGTCAAACTTGAAGTTAGCACTAACCTTAGCATTTACTCATAGGATGATTACCTGTGATGATAACTGTACATACCAAAAATGAGTAAGCACAAATGGTTATCAAATGACCAGAGATCTGGTTGCGTTCAGAAAAGGTAACAGATAGTAAACCTGCCAATCATACATTTGGTTATCTTCTTCTGGTATTAGCAAAGTAATAAGCTCACCTGTCCATCCCACAGTCACTGAATGGCTGAATTCACTATGAATTGAGAGATTTCTACAATCTGCTTTTTTCACTGCTACTCTGCTTAGCTTACAGATATTTTCACAGAAAAAAAAAAAACAACAGTTTATAGTCAACCACAGATCAAAATAAAAAGTTTCCTGCTGAATGGTGTGATAGGTTCACTTTTATAGTTCTTTATCAGTGATAAATTTTAGCCTAAGTGGTTTGTTTAGCCTAAAAGCTATCATTTGTTTACTATCTATTTTTCACTAATTACCCCCCAAAGAGTACTGTTGCTTGCAAGAATGCTTTAAGCTGTCATTTTACTTACACACAGTAATTAAACATTTCCTTTCAATTGCCACAAAATACACAATCTCTTATTATTGTTCTTTTCAAATAGTGTAATTGAGAAATTGTTATATGGAATTTTCTGAATAGGATTTGTTTTCTTAGTCTGTTCTTTATGTTGCACAAATTTGCTTTTTACTGTTTTAAAAAGGGGAGGGAAGGAGCATGAAAAGCAAGCTCAGTTCCTCTCTTCACAGAGGCAATGACTAATTTAATGAAACAACTATCAAAGCCTCAAGGAATGAAAAGCATCTCTTCTCCATGCCACTATAGGTAAAACTGTATCAAGTCTAAAGCAGGATGATTTTCTTTTTTAATGAGAAATACTGTACAGATGACAGCTTATTTAAAAATATCAGATATGCTGTAATGGTCTCCTTAAAATTGCCAGTTTCAAAGTGAAATTTAATACCTATCCAGTCATCTTGTACAATTTTCCGTACCTTTTGAATGTTTTGGATTTTTTCTTTTCAATTTGCCTGTGACAGTAAAAAAAGAATATACATTTTAAAAAAGTGCCTCGAGTGAAGGGAGAGGAGGCAAAAGGAGTTCTCCCCCCATGCACACTCTGGGAGAAGTGCGGGGATGAGGAAGCTCGTCTCTGCTCAGTCACTCCTTCAGTTCAGTTCTAGGCACAAGGAGCAGTTTGTGCCAGCTGAAGGACCTGTGATGGGGACATCTGTCTCTAGGTACTGAACGCACACTGCAGCTACCTTTGATGCTGACGCTGAACACAGGGTGACAAGTGCCAATCGCCTATTTTCATTTGAATGAATTTTTTTTTTAGAAATGCATGTTGGGTCTGCCTATCAGGAGCAGTGGTTTCCTGTGGCATTGGCTTCACCTCATCCCATTGATCCTGCAATACAGAAACATTGCATAATGCTAAATTCAGCACGTGCTACAATGCCTTTAGCTAAATGGGCATGCTTAATTGTTAGCATCTCACCCACAGAAAATCCAGTTATTTCAAGAAGCAATTTGAAGTAGTAATTTAGAAAAGGAATATAGAAAAAGGAACAATTAGGTTGAAATTATGTAACTTTATGTCTATTGCTTAATAGTTGTAATGAAAAGAAAAAAAAAGTTTTATTAGTACCATAATTGTTACATCTGCTTGGTGTTGTGCTGACATCTATGCTACTAGCAGCACCAGCATGAGTAAGATAGAAACACTGGTATGATACAGCTACTGATCCTGGAAATTCTGGCTCTGCTAAGACCTAATTATGACTTGCCCCCTTTTTTTTTTATTAATTAGTGGAAAATGCCAATTCACTAAAAAGAACTTGCTTTTTAAATTGATCCATTTCAAAGAAACTTGCATGGCAGTAAGTTTATCATGCATGGGAAGGTCTGTTCAAAGCCAAAGGGAGAGACAAAGATTCTTCAGTAAACAAATATGGTCTAGTTGCTCAGTTATTGTATGTATTGCTTTTCTTGACTTCTGATCAGAGACCTGAAACTGGCCTTCCCACATTTCACAGCAGTGTCCAAATGATGAGGAAATGGTTGTTCTAGGCTGGGCATCTCTCAGTGTCTTTTGTACTTTGCATAAGCATGTATCAAGCTAGAGAGAGAGAAAAAAGTTCTCTTGTTCTTCATAGGGATAGTGTGACAGATGTGCTCGACCCCTTGACCAGACTGGCGGTGGTTTGGTGCAGGCTGTGGAAGAGGTAAAGGCCTGAGCTGTAGCCAGGCCATGAACTCCTCTACTTTCAATCTGTTCTCTGAAAACCCACAAAGGAGTAGAGTGACACAGTGAGCATCGATGCATATGAGCTTGGAACACCAATCGTGATTGACACATGAATAGCGGGTGGTTTTTCCAAGACTCATTTATCAAGGAACAAAGTAAGTTGTGGGCACAAGTAGTCTCATGCATACCTTTTCTATGGCATGTAATTTGACTACAAGCCAACCACTTTATCCTATAAATATGACAGCCTAAGTGAGTCTTCTTTGAGCTCTCCCTGCTAGGCAGCGTGGCTGCATGGCAGTGATCTCCCCTTGAGCTGGGACACTTCTCAAGGTTGCTCCTCAAGGCAGAGAGACCTTTTACCAATGGCAGATCTTTGGTAAGCGACTGATATCGCGCATAACCTTGTAGTATGTTAACTTTGATTTTGGCTTGGTAACTTTGATTGCATGCTGAATTGATGCTAATGAAACATTATATAAACTTTGCATGTACAATCCCTCAAACATAAACCGTTGTCCAAGTCTGGGACTAGGATTGGATCCAGCTGCACCTAGACTCCTCTATGAGGAAGGAGTTCAGAAAGCAAGGGGGTCTACTCTGAACCTCGTGACTCAACGGGAGGGTCTTCCTTACTCTTTGCATCTCCGGTCTCTCTGTGAATCATTCTAACTCGAGTGTAACTCAATTTTCCTTTGTATGATTTTTCCATGCAGTAATTAATAGAGTGAACCTTGCCATCAAACTTCGTTAAGTCGCACTTTCACAACATCATATTAAAACCACTTTTGCTGATACCTTTGTTGGTGATTCCTTAAGTGTTCTAAATCACCCATTTGCGACATAGAAATAGTGATGTAGATGATCACATTTCACCTTGTTTTTCCAATAAAGTATAATCACACAGAATCAAGGTGGTGGGAAACACTGACAAAGACTCATCCCATGCAGATGCTACTCGTGGGAAAGAAGGGTCTGCACAGGGCCATTGGCTGCAATTAATCCACCTCATCACAGGCATCTAACATGTAAACACCTGAGTCAGTATCAGACAGCTGCAGGACTAAGATTTTTTTTTTTTTTTTTTTTTTTTTTTTTAAGAACTGCAGGAGCTTAGAGATCAGAAAACCTCTGCTCTGAGCAGGTAACTTCATTAATACTAACTATTATTACTTTATGATCTACTGCCTAACATATATAGTCTGAAACCTTGCATATGTTATTTGAGCATATAGCTTGTCACTGCATGATGCAAAGAGCCCTTTCACTTATAAAGGTGACTTGGAGATTATAATTAATTTTTTAAAATCATCTAAAAATCATTTATCAGACTCTGTTCAAGTCTCCAGCCTCACCTGAATCACTGAGGTTAACACACAATATCACCTGGCATTCACGATTCTGAGCCTTCTGCACCAACAACTGTAACAGCCTCCAAGAGTCTAACAAACTGCTCCTCTTCTTCATGTTCCCAGGCATTTTGTTTCATTCATTCTTACAAACTATCTATAATCTTCCTATCTTCTTTTTCTCCTTACCTTGTCTTTATCTAGTCTTGAAGTATAAGCACTTCAGGGACATCCTTAGGGAAATGAATTGATGGCACCTGGAGGCCTCTCTGATAAACTACAGCCCTAGAGTCATAGCAGTAAAGTAATACTCCAAGCAACCTTTTGTACTCCAATGAAAAGCAGTCATTATAGACCTGACGGTTCAAGAGGAATGCCTGTGAGCGACAGGATGTTTTCCCCTGTATTCCAGAATTATGGAACTTATTCACTAGGTACACAAAAAAATTAATAAGTTTTAATAAGACTTAAAGATAATTCTTTAATTAGAATAAAAATGAGAATTAGGAGAGCTAGAGAGCCTATCAGAGATAGAAAAGCCAATGGGGTGCATTCTGCAAAGAACATATTTTAAGGCAATTTATAGCTTTCTTCAAACAAACAAACTAATGATCCTTGTTTTATTTCTGGTTGTGAAGAAATAGTTCAATGCATCAACCAGAGTAAATCTTATTTTCAAGTCTCCAAAAAAACAGAGAAAAAGTTCTTAGTAATAGTGGATTACTTCCCACATCTTTATGGAGATTTAATCCTCAAACAAACAATGACACTATGTTTGTGTGCTGATCATTTTAGCAGAAACACTCAGGGAAAGTGTTTTATTCAATATAGCTGGGTTTATCCAAAGGTAAAGTCACAAATCTGTAACTGCTAAAGAGAAATAATGGAACTTCGGTCAAATAATATCTTTGTTTTCTTTTTTTTCCTTCTTCCATAACACAAAGGACAAATATAGACAACTTTGGAGAGGTGGACAAAACATCTGTAAGAGGCTATGAAAAAATGTGAAAGTAATGAAAGCCTAGCAAAGGGTTCTTAAAAAATTCTATAAACAATTCTAAATTAAAAAGACCTAAGGATTATTTACATTTTCTTTGACTTTACAGAAATCAGATTTATAAAATACATATCTCTTTCTTCCTATCTTATGTATTTTTAGAACTCTGTTCAGCATCTGAAATTTTAGCAAAATTTACCTTAGTTTTAGAGTAGAATAAAGGAGCCTTTGTTTCCATGGCAAGAGAAGCAATTTGCACTATAGTACTATTTGCACTAAGTATGATAGCGTCCAATGGCTGTTGTTTCACGTGTGCAATTGATAATCTAAAAGTCCACTTCTATTTTGAACTAGTACTCTAAACACCATTACCAGCAATGACAATAGCATACTATCGAAAGGCTCCAGTGCGGGAACCCTGGTGAAGCCAACATGGCACCCGCACAGCCCTGCTGAGGAGGGTCCTTCCAGGTAGGCAATGCAAAGTAGTTGTTTTTGTTGAAAATAACTTTTTTCTTATTGTTTTGAAGGGGGCTTGATTTTAAGGATGCAATAGATAAATAATAGATCACTAGGCCATTTTTCAGTCTTCAAGAGATATGTGGTCTAGACACAGCAAATCATTTCTGAATTTCTTCCAGATGAGGTCATGTACTGCCCAATCAGAGGCTCTTCTCAGCAGATGAATTCAAGGGCCATCAACAAATCCTCCATTATAAGCTCCTATGTCTATCACAGTTCTATTTAAAAGAAGCCAGTGCAGTCCTGGTTCTTTCCCCTTTTCATCCCTCCCTACCTCCCACTTCACATATCCTTTGGCTCCTGCTACTTCCAGCTGCTTTTTTCCTCACAGGCATACCATAGGAAAAAGTCACAGGTGCCTTCCTCTGTTACACTGATCAATCATCCATTTGGGCTCTCTGCCTCAATTTTCCTTTGTGTTAGCCTTTTGGGCTGCCTCTGGTGTCAGTGGTACTCCTGGCTGAGGTAAGGCCTATGTCCATCTTCTGATGCTGCCCTGACACTGCCCAAATGAGGGCTGAAAAACTCATGATGCTGTGCAGGAGTGAAACAGCAACAAAGAGAGCTAGACTCTTCTGCCAGGTGATCACCCTCTCCTCTTACTTGCTTAAATTCTTTACAAAGTCAGGAGAAAAGAAAGACCTGTGCCAGAAAAAATAATGTTGAAAAAGGATAGGGAGGTATCTTAATTAGGGGAATTAACTCCATTAAACTCAGGTTACCAGCTCCTATCAAATATATAATAAGAAACACCCAAAGACTTGCCTTCACTTTTCATTTTAGAATTGCTCAACATTTTCTTCAAAACTTCATAAAATTTTTACATTTACATCAAATTCTGCAGTAAAGAAATATGTTCAGCCAGCTCTGCCTGAATATATATAGGCATTCAGCGCCACCCATAATAAAAAGCAGCTGATGAACAAATATTTTTTCTAGAACATGATTGTATAGATGCTTATATGAAAATGACATTTTCCTAACCCCAAACTGTACAATGCTAACTCATTGCATTGTGCATTTTTATGAAAAGATCTGCTTTCATTATGCTTTTAGTAAATATTTAGTGTTTAGAAAAATGTTTAGAAAAATGTGTTCTAAAGAATTTTTTGTTTGTTTGTTTGTTTGTTTTGCACAGTTTGGCACAGGTGAATAGGTGCAGCCAGGTGGATAGCACTTGGCTTGCACAGTACCTGCTACTGGGAGGAACCAATCGCCTTTTTAGAGATACCAGGCAAAAATAACCAGCCAAATTACCCCAGCAAGATTGACTGTAATGAGAAGCTGAAATACAATAATGAAGTACCAGGACAAAACAGGAGAGCAGTCTAGTGAGAACATTCTGAGTGATTTATATTCCTTTCCTAAAGTCTTACCCTCAAACTGAGCATATATACTGGGTCTGGCTGCAATGGAGTTAACTTTCCCCATAGCAGCCCTCATAGTGAAAGGGTTAAAAACCACAAGAGCAAGAAAGATGTTGTAAATACCTTAGTCACTTAATTAGATCAGAAGACACCCTGGTGTGATTTAAGGATGTTGTGAATACCTTACGGTTTGATGTGATTTAGGGAGTAGCTAGAAGAACAGCTATAAGATAAGGGGGGCTCCGGGATAATCTCGTTACAGACAACTCGGCCTTGGGAGAACAGATGCACGGAACCATGAAGACAGGAAGACACAGAAGAATGGCAACAATAGCCTTGAAGGACAACATCTACGTGATCCTAGGACTGAGTTTGCGCAGAAGCAAGGGTCAATCAGCGAGCACAGTGAAGAAGACTACGAGCCTTCATCCGAAGACCCCCAAAGACCACTTGAAGACCACCATGAGAGATGACTGCGCATACGAATTGGATATTTACATATGCTAATAAGTTCCTGGAAATCTCATGTTTATGTAAACGAATTCCCAGAAATCCTGTGAATATGTAGGACTTTATAGTATATATTCTCTAAAAATTCATTAACTCATTGGAGCACTTATGGTGGAGAATCCCCAGTGCTGCCCAGCGCTGCAATAAAGAGTACCTGCTTAATAGTCACTTCGTTGCTATTGAGTTTCATTTCAGGGACTCTCTGAATGCTCCGTTTCTCCCTTGGGGAGATTCGGACTGAGGAGAAGCATCCGTGAATTTTTGTATCAATAGTGCTGTGCTTTGTATTGGTAGCTAGAAAGGTGTTGATAACACACCAGCGTTTTGGCTACCACTGAGCAGCACAGCATCAAGACATAGCCAGGGCAGATGACCTAAACTGACCAAAGAGATATTCCATACCATACGACCTCATGCTCAGCAATAAAAGCTAAGAGAAAGGAGGAGGGGAGGGGGGCATTTGTTATTAAGGCGTTTGTCTTCCAGAGCAACCACTACGCGTACTGAGGCCCTACTTCCCAGGAAGTGGCTGGACATTGCCTGCTGATGGTGATGTCGGTAAAGATTAACCTTGCTCATTTTTACCCTAACAATACTATGGCATCATGAAACAGGATATATGTCTTATAACAAAGAACCCTAAAGTGAATGATAGTTTGCTTCGCTAACGGTCCGTAAAGGACTGCTTAGTGTTGCCAAAGTTAAGTGAACTTAGGGGAAAGGTAATTCCAGCAGGGGGAGATCACGACCACCGATTCAAGGACCACCCACTCAAGAAACGCACCGACCCAAAAGATTAAGGAAGTAAAGGTCTCAAGAATCGTAGTGAGCACGCGTAGTAATTTACATGGATTTTAACCAATCATTTAACAAAGTGACAACGAATATGTATTAGATGATTGTATAAATAACTGTTAGTTTACATCAACGGTGTGCTGGTTTGTACCATGCACCCGTATTTGCGCATTTATGTAATAAAAGAAAATACCTCGACTCTGTGTGAATTGGGCAACGCACACCGGGTAACGGACCCAAGTTTTTGGGACAACAATGGGAAGTACAGAATAATATTTTTTTTTCCTTTGCTTCCACACGTGGCCTTTGCTTTTCTTTATTAAACTGCCTTTATTTCAACCCACAAGTTTTTCATCTTATTTTCTCCCCCTGTCCTGCTGAGGAGAGGAAGTGATAGAGCAGCTTGGTGGGCACCTGGCAGCTAGCCAAGGTCAACCCACCACAGTGTACTATTCAGTTTCACTTGAAAAGAAACCCATTTATTTTGTTATCACTGTATTGTTAAATGTGAGTAACTTCTGATTTTTGTTTAGGGAGTGTGGTGGTATGCTCCCCCTGTACCCTCCTGCCCCCCTCCCCACACCTGACCTTTTCCCATAACCCTGCTCAAGTGATAATCACTGGTGGCAGTTGTGATGGATGCATCCAGCTCAAAGTGGATTCGGGGGAGACAGATGATAACAACACAACAGCCAAGGGCTAATTTATGGCAATGTGTCCACCTAACCACAGTGCTGGTCAGTGCCCAAGTCAAGCTAGATTTGGAAGAAACTAACATACGCAGTCGGTATGTAAATATGACTATGAGTCAATCATCTTACCCCCATAAACAGTGAGCAGCCCAAGAGCCCTTTGAGCTCTCCTGCATGGCAGCGGGCTGCATGCCTTGAGTAGGGATGCCTCTCAAGGTTACTCCTCGAGGTTGAGAGATTCCTTGCTGCAACAGATCCTCGGTAAGTGACTAATAGCATGCTAAACTTTGAAATCTTAGCTAAGTGATATAAAGGATTGATTGTGCTTATATAATCCTTTAGACATAAACTGTTGACCAAGTCTGGGACTAGGATTGGATCCAGCTGCACCTAGACTCCTCTATGAGGAAGGAGTTTAGAAAGCAAGGGGATCCTCTCTGAACCTCATGACTCAACGGGAGGGTCTCCCTGACAGTCTTGTATGACCCTGTCCCCTATGCAGTAAATAATCAAGTGTATCTTGCCATCGAATCTTGTTAAAACACTGTCGCATTTATTATCAGACTTTGGTATCAATAAACGTATTGCTCTTACAAGTGCACTCTCACTCCATCCGCAACAAATTGATGTAGTCGGCAGGTTGGCAAGTAGTATCACTGATTATTTACGGAGGCATGGAGTGAATCCAAGTCCGAAATTCTCAGAATGGGCTCATGACAATTGGCATAATTGGGAAGCCATTGAAGAGCACCTAAAAGTAACTAGGGGCCACGCAAAGGATGGAAAAAAGGAGTTATCTGCAAAAAGCTAGGTACCTGTTTAGAAGCTGCATATCAAGAAAAAGAGAACGGAGAGAGAAAGGTGCAGGACCCAGAGAAAGAAATAGAAGGTAAAAAGGCAACTAAGCTGTTACTGTCCTTAAAAATTGAACAACTGCAGAAACAATTGCAGGAGGAAAAGAAGAAAAGACAAAAGTTGGAAGAAAAAGTCGAGATGATGCTTATACAGTCTCCCTGCCCCCCTGACGTCATACAGATCAGGAAACTAATACTGATAGTTCACTGATAGTGAACCAGAAGAAGACCCATTGTTCCCCACAGATCCTCCTGAATATGAAGCCAGACCCATTGTTAAAACAGAAAGAACTGTGGGACATTGGGGTTCGTTGTCCACAACATACTACACGAACCATCCCCTGGGATCCATTGCAATTGATAAATTTGCAAGAGAGATATAGCAGAAAACCAGGTGAAACAGAGACTGAATACTTGTGGCAAGTATGCTTAAGTGGCGGCGACCGAATAATGTTGAGCGAGGATGAAGCAAACGGCTATTGGGGTCTGGGAGTTTTCTTAAATTTAGGACCCGACCTGAAAAATACACCCCATTCTAGCTTATTGGGCTGGAGGAATAGATACCATGGAGCGAGGTGAACCCTCCATAATCCCCATTAAATCTCTAAGCGAGCTTTCTACAGCCGTCACAAAAGCCGCTTGCATACAAGCTATGCATGAACAAGGACTCCATCATGTCCCACTACCTGCTACAGCAGATTTCGCAATGTTAAAACCACTGATTAGAGGAGCCCCTGCAATTTTTAAACCCTATCTAGTTGGAAAACGGGGTGAGATTAAAAGAGATGCTGAATATAATAATAGACAGGGCAATAATGCTCCTAAGCAACTCCCTACATGGGCGGAATTAATGCACAGCATTGTTAACTACAGCCGTGAAATGGGCTGGGACGATGCACCAGCTGACAAACAAAACCTGAAGCCCTGGGGAGGAGATCACAAAGTAAGACCGGTTAAACAGGGAACAGAAACCAGATTTAAGGGAAACAAATTTAAAAACTCACAAAAAGAATCTCAAGAACGAAGGAATGAATTATGGAGGAACGCATTAGCCCTAGGCATTCCCAGAGCCGTGATTCAAGGTCAGCCTACTGGCACTATCTTGAGTCTGATTGAAGCATTCCAGAAATGAGATAATGGTGAAAGAAAGGAGTGTATTTCAACTCCTCCGGCACCAGTCCCTGGGAAGGGAGACAACCCCTTCCTCTCCCTCATGAAGGAATTGCAGGACATGAAGTCAAAAAACGAGTAGTGTCTGGAAGGCAATTGGGCCTGCCTGTCCGGAAAGTGGAGGCTTATCAGTGAATAAGTGATGATGGCCCATACATTTTAATTCCAGTCGGTCCTCGACAACAATTGGTGAAGTTTTTAATAGATACGGGAGCACAAATTTCAATACTAACACAAGAAGTTGCCGAGAAGCTGGGCGTGCGATCCAGACGGCAAAGAGTTAAGATTACCGGTGTGAACGGAGGGAGTGTTGAGTGTCAAACTGCCAAGGTCAATTTATGGCTCCCGGGTGAAAAATGCATGGCGAGTACTCGCTTTGTAGTTAAAGATCATAATGAAAATATTTTGGGTTTCGATGTTTTAAACGGACGAACCTGGCGTCTGCCGAATGGCAGCGTGTGGTCTTTCGGCTCAAATATTAATCCCAACCCCGGCAGAATTCGGCGGGGCACTTCGCGCAGCCCCTGCACTCCCTGAATCAAAAATCACGAACGTGCCCCAATATCCGATTTCTGCTGCGGCACGAAATGGAATTTCTGAAGTCATAGCCTATTTGGAGAAATGACAAATTATCTCCAGAACCCACTCCCCATATAACTCACCTATTCGGCCTGTTCGGAAACCAGACAGGAGGTGGCGTTTAACAGTAGATTATCGGCGCCTGAATGCCAATACAGCCCCACTAACAGCTGCTGTACCAAACACTGCAAACTTAACAGCTACTTTGCAAGCAGCTGCACACCCATGGATGGCAGCACTAGATGCAAAAGATATGTTCTTTATGGTTCCCTTGAAGGAGGAGGATAAAGAGAAGTTTGCTTTCACTTGGGAGAGAATACAATATACCTTTAACAGGCTCCCACAAGGGTATAAACATTCACCCACAATTGCTCATGCTGCACTTGCTGAACTTTTACAGTCTCACTCCCACAAGAAGTGAAACTGTACCAATATATAGATGATATCCTGACTGGAGGAACTTCCCCCAAGAAGGTGGGGGAAGCGGCAGCAGCAGCATGGCAAGCACTAAATAAAGCAGAAATTGAGATTCCACCCAGAAAATGTCAGGGACCAAGTAAAGAAGTAAAATTTTTAGGTACTTAGTGGATACCAGGCAGTGCAGTGATTCCTCCAGATACCTTAAGAAAAATCGAAGAGCTGCAAATGCCCCAATCAAGGAAGGAGTTAGAACAACTACTGGGAAATTTAGGATATTGGAGGTAGCATGTACCTGGATTTTCTATCATTTCCCATCCATTATACTCACTCTTATGGAAAGGCAAATCCTGGGGATGGAAGTTAGAACATAAAGAGGCGGCCAAAACTCTAACTGAAGAATTAAAAACATATCAGTCACTGGGACCAGTACACCCCTGTGACCCTATTATAGCCGAATGAGGTTTTGCTGAATGTGCTACTTACTGTAATCTGTTCCAAACTGGCCCTGATGGGCCAGTAAGACCTCTATTGTTTAGCTCAACTGCATTTAAAGAAACAGAACAACGATATTCTGAATGGGAAAAGGGACTTTTATCTTTAGTCCGAGCAATTAAACAAGTTGAGAAAATACATCAGGGACAACCTGTGCAAACTAGAGGACTATTTAATTTACTAAAAGCAATCCTAAAAGGGACTGCTCCCCCAGAAGGAGTTGCACAAAAACCCACTATCAGAAAATGGTATGCTTACTTAACAGGAGTTGCAGAAAATATTCAATTAACTGAGGGACACACTAAGGTTTCCAAATTACAGATGCCCATAAACACAGACCCTTTAGCGTTACAACAACCTTTTAAACCTTCACCCATTCTGGATGCACCACCCCTCACTGAGGGTACACCAACCGAAAATATTTGGTTTACAGATACTTCAGCAAAAAGGGTAAATGGTAAATAGCAATATAAGGCTGTTGCATTAGATATTACCACTGATAAACAAGTAATAGAGGAAGGTGAAGGCAGTGCACAAGTAGGAGAAATAAGAGCAGTTGTTTTGGCAGCACAGAATGGAGCAAAAATCATATATGTAGATTCTTACGCTGTGTGGGCTGGTGCCATACAGTGGCTCTGTCAGTGGGAAACCTTGAATTGTGAAGTAAATAGATCACCAGTTTGGAGAAACAAAGATTGGCAATTATTATTAGCTATAGCCAGGAAAACACCCTTCAAAATGGGATGGGTAAAAGCTCATGCTAAGGATAATCAACCAGCCACAAAGTGGAATCAAAAGGTAGATGAGCTAACTAAAATTAGGAAAATCACCTTAAATCCTGAGTGGTATCGATTGGGAGAATGGTTACATCAAAACCTAGGCCACACAGGTAAAGAATCACTTTACTTTGCTGCACAGAGTAAAGGCTGGCCTATAAACAGAAAAACTTGTGAAACTATTCTAACAGAATGTCCCCAGTGTAGGTTGAAATTACAAGCAGATCATCCTGCTAAAGCACCACCTTTACATATCAATGAAGGGAAAACTTTATGGTCTACATGGCAAATTGATTATATCGGACCATTCAAATCCTCTGCGGGATATCGATACATCCTCACAGGAGTGGAAGTAGTCTCTGGCTTGCTTATGGCAACTAAATGTCGGAAAGCCGATGGGTGAAATACTGTGTGAGGGCTATCATTTTGGTTCGCAAATCTACCTACTCCTGATGTTATCCAAAGTGATTATGGCTCACACTTTTCATGTAAGGAAGTGCAGGACTGGGCAAAACAAGACAGAATTAAATGGGTCTTCCACACCCCATATTACCTTCAATCAAATGGGATGGTAGAAAGAGCTAATGGCTTATTGAAAAGGAATCTCAAACCACACGAGGCTCAATGGGATACGAGACTTCCTAAAGTACTCCACCATTTAAATAATCGATATGGGCCTACTGGAAGCCCTGTAAGCCGAGCAGTCTTTGTAAAAACTGAGCTTAGCGCTCTGCCTTCTGGGAAAGGAGAATATCCTGTAACATTACAGCCAGGACAGCCTGTGATGGTCAATCTACCATCCATCGGTATTGTGCCGATGACTTTAACTAAACCTCGTGGCCCACTTGCCTGGGAAACTACCGATAGCAGTGGTGCAAAACATAGAATTTGTGCATGATGGATTTTTCCTTCTTTTTAATGAGATAACCTGTTCGGACTCTCCCCACCGAAACAAATGTCTATTTTTCTCTTACAGCACCCAGCAGGATGGCAAACGAAAATGCTGTGTTCATGTTACTATTCCAAACCCTAACAATGCTGCTCCTCTTAGCCTGTGGTCAAGGAACACTAGAGTGGCCATGGTCTCAAGCTCGTGTTAAGTATGCTGGGAGTATGGGAATACACTCTGGTAAGGGAGATTTACATCTTTCCACTGTGGTCATGCACGGAACTGAGGTATACTCGGAAAATGAATGGAGCCGGGATGAAGTTAATAAAGTTCCCCGACTTCGGGGAACGGCAGGAAAAAAAATTAAAATAGGATGCCGGATGATCAACGGGTCTACACATGAGAAGGTATCTAAGAATTCTGTGTACAATATTACATCAAACCCAATAGTAAAAGATACGAAACTTTGCACCTCTGAAAAATTGGACTGTTGGTACAATTTTACTTTAGTACAACCTGCTTTCATAGTCTGCCTCTGGGCTCACCGTAGTCTGGGACTATCCTTTAAATTTAAAATAGACATTATTGAGCCTAGTACTGTAGAGAACTGCTAGTATAAAACAACGAGATGTCTCAAACAGCCTGGGTGCTAAAACCACAATGCAGAGCAGCGGTCGCTAGCACCCAGGACCGGACAGTACCTGGAGTGAGGGTGAGGGAGGGAGCCCTGTGGAGACAGGGCGGCCTTGCCTCGGCCCCATCCCCTGCGGTCTGTGAAGCGTCTTATTCCCCCCCCACACCTACTGCCTGGGGGACAGTCCTGGTATCACTCCTCTTGGTTTGACTGGTCGCTGATGTAATTTTCCAATTAGCAAAACTACTAACCACTTGTGCCTTGGGAAAGGAATTTGGGAGGGAGCTAAAAGATAACAAACTGTGGAAAACTAACGGCTCTAACCTTGAAGAAGAGCTAACAAGCCGATAAAAGTGAACATCTTGGCACCAAAGACTGGACGGTGGCCTGAGAAGATAAAACTGCAGAAAGTAGGTGAAAGGTAAATGCAGCGAGGGGAGATCATGACCATCGACTCAAGTCAGGACCAAAAAGACTTGCCCCCACACACTTGAAAGGAGCATGCATGCTAATTTACATAGCAAGCGAGGCTAATTTAAATACAGTAAACCAATAGCGTATGAAATGTTAATCACTAACCAATAAGTGTAAATTTAGACGGGTTTATACTAATCATGTAGCCTGATAAATGTGCTATAGTTTGTGTGCTCGTGTGTGCTGGTACTCGTGTTTATGTTCATGCTCGTGTTCGTGCGTGTGTGATTTGTGGAATTATTATCACCAAGCACCCTGCGCAGAATCAACATCTCTATAAGAACCTTCACTTCTCCTCACTCTTCTTCTTTCCTCACTGAATACCCTTGTTGGCAGGACCAACGCTGGATCCAGGACTGGTGATTCTCTTTTCCTTCTCTCTCTCTCTTTCACTTTTCCTAAGGTGATTAAGTTGTTAGAGTTGTTAAATTGAAGTCAAGTACTGCATGGCCTACCTTGACTTTCCGTAAAACCGCATAGCTGGGGTGGATATAACCGTGTGAGGGTTGGCAGGTATCGAATATTTGTACTCAATATTTGTCTCTATAGAAGCTTTCTATTAAAGCTGGTGTTTGTGTACAGACCTTGAGTATTGGCCCACCTCAATCCACACCGAGAGGATTTGCGAATCTTTGTCACTCCTCCCCCCTCCTCCCCAGGTGGGACGTGACAAGTACAACAACATCTGCCCCAATTGTAAAGGATAAGAAAAGCCTATCCCCACAAATTTCTGAAATTGGACCGTATGTGATCAAAAATACAGGCCAACAATGAGTGTTATTTAATCCATCATGGTCTCTTAAATGAGTAGAACTATTGATGCAAATTAATATCTCTACAATCAAACCAGCCTGTTCACCATTCCTAGGTACGTCCTATGTAGGATGGTTAGCATGGTTACATGGGCGAACCCTCACCTCTCCAAGACGAACAAGGAGAGATGTGACTGGTGTCCTAGGAACAGGATTGGGAGTCTTAAATAGTATAGATGCTGAAGTACTTGTAAATAAACTGAGTACCACAACAAGTGATTTAAACAAATTAGAACACCCATTGCGGTCTTCTCTGTTAGCATTGGGAACTAACCAATGGCTCTTATCTGATATATTACCTCAGTGGGAAAAAATTAATAAAAGGGACCACCAATTGATTGTGGATGCACTTGGTATAGCCCAAAATAATGTTTCGCTAGCTCTTAGTGGTATCCAAGCTCAACTGTGGATGCAATCTATGGTAGCAGCAATTATGAGAGAAGGTGAAGAGGGCACCTTACCCACTGAAATTCGAAAGGTAATTTGGGATAATGCAACTAAATTTGAGAAAGAATTCAAATCCTGGTGGTATTTAGTCAATTTCACTTATGACCCCATCAACAATAAGGCCACAGCTTTTGTCTTAACAATACACAATGCTTCAGTATACACCATATACCAAATCATTGCATTAGGATTAAATCACAATGGAACCGTACTCTATCCATTAGAACATAGAGTGTGGGCCCAACAAAATGGAAATAAATGGCAAACTGTTGATGTTAATGCATGCGTTGTACAGGAACAACAAGGATTTATTTGTGAGAGTAACACCATCAAAGCCCAAGACATTTGTCTTGACACTGAAAAAAATGTTTATCATTTTGAAATACATCCCGATGAATCCCCTGAAACTATACTTGTATATATTGGAAAAGGATGTGTTTGTATAAGAACCCTGTGTGATTTTATATTCGTAGATACCATTACTGTAGATACAAGTAATCACTCAAATATTTGTGTGTTTACTAAAATTATGGGATGTGACTTTAATTATTCAGCTCCTGTTACGTCTTATCAATTGTTACAATCTAATTATACATTGATTCAAGATTTATTGCCTACTCCCATCAGAATGAATCTTATGTTGCTGAAGAAACTACTACAACATGACGACCTGAGTCAACTGCTAGAACGCATCCGAAACAATGGACACAAAACTCTAAGCACTGTTCATCATGATACAGAAGAGATACACCATGTCTTGGAAAGAGTGAAGAAGGATGGAGAACACCATTGGTGGGAAACTCTTCTTGAATGGTCACCGACAGCAACGGGAGTGTTTAATCTTATGCTTCACCCAGTTGTGATTTTACTAACTCTAACTTTAATATGCCTATTGCTTATAATTATGTTGTATATAAAGGTTTGGTACATGATAAAACAAATAACCCAACTTCAACCACCCAAAACATACAAATTAACATATAACAAATAGCAGTGCTTCACTGTCGACTTACCATGGATCTATCAGTGCACAAACTATCAATATACTATTTATGGCACAGAGGCAAGAGGTGACCGTACCACCACTCTGTGAAGGTAAGATGAATTGACTATAGTCACGGGGTGGAGTGTGGCGGTATGCTCCCCCTGTACCCTCCTGCCCCCCTCCCCACCTGACCTTTTCCCATAACCCTGCTCAAGTGATAATCACTGGTGGCAGTTGTGATGGATGCATCCAGCTCAAAGTGGATTCGGGGGAGACAGATGATAACAACACAACAGCCAAGGGCTAATTTATGGCAATGTGTCCACCTAACCACAGTGCTGGTCAGTGCCCAAGTCAAGCTAGATTTGGAAGAAACTAACATACGCAGTCGGTATGTAAATATGACTATGAGTCAATCATCTTACCCCCATAAACAGTGAGCAGCCCAAGAGCCCTTTGAGCTCTCCTGCACAGCAGCAGGCTGCATGCCTTGAGTAGGGATGCCTCTCAAGGTTACTCCTCGAGGTTGAGAGATTCCTTGCTGCAACAGATCCTCGGTAAGTGACTAATAGCATGCTAAACTTTGAAATCTTAGCTAAGTGATATAAAGGATTGATTGTGCTTATAGAATCCTTTAGACATAAACTGTTGACCAAGTCTGGGACTAGGATTGGATCCAGCCGCACCTAGACTCCTAGAATCTCGTTAAACCACTGTCACATTTATTATCAAACTTTGGTATCAATAAACATTGCTCTTACAAGTGCACTCTCACTCCATCCGTGACAGGGGGAGAGGGGGAATAGGTTTTGTCCTTACTTGTTGCAATAATATCTATTGTTCTTTCCCATTTCAAAACCTGGGAAGATCAAGGTCAAATTAAATATCACAACTACGTGCAGCAAAAATTCAGGTAATTATAATAAATGAAAATTGATAAGATGAGCTGACAGAAAGAGAAAGCAAGTGATGCTAGTAAAGGCCCTATCCTGACACAACAAACATTTTCACATTCAATGAATAAGTCTCTGTGCAGTCCACACAGGCTCTAGTGGCTGTACCGTCATATTCAGTTATATGTCAGAGGGTTGAGTTCACAATGGTCTTTATTATGCATCAAAATATTTAAAGAATATTTAAGAATAAAGAAAAGAATTAGCATATCTACAAGTGCAAGCATGTTCTTTTAAATAACAGTATGCATCCTTTGAAACAGAATATCTGAAAAGTTTTTTCTGAGCTGCAGCTATGTGTTTTTTCCCTTTCAGAATGTTTTGTAATTCAGCTATAACAAATATCTTTTAATTACTTGCTTTATTCTAAGAAATCTCAGCGCTTTCTACAAGGATCAATAAGGCTCACAGAAGACAGGAATACTACATCTATCCAATTAGCAGCCTGTCATCTGATGGTTGCCAAAACAGCATAAGATGATATAATGATTCAGAAACAATCCAAAAGTCAAGACTTGCAGACCCTTTCTAACTAGAAGACCCCATGTACTTCCAAATAAAATCACAAACCCAAGAATTATAACTACCAGAAACAATCCATAGATACTGGCTCAGGCATTGACTCTCAGTTATTCCTAAATATTTAGGGAATAATGAATTTTCTACTTCTCAATGCTATGATGACTATAATGCTTTTGGCACAGTCAATACTTGGTCCCAAAGGTCTGAGACTGTATGAAAATTTAGCAACTCTTGTACCTGATCACTCATAACACACTTCAAAAATTGTTTACTATTTAAAATACTGTGCTGTGGCAAAGCTAAATAGGATATAAATCTGTGCAAGCTGATGGGATTTTTTATAAAAACTTGCAAAACTACAAGCTGATATTCAGTGATCAGATTTTGCTTTATTTCCCTTTTTTTTTTCTTGCAAGTAAATATAACCAAAAGATAAAGTAAACCATCCCTCATTCTCCAAAATAAGTAATTCCTTTGGGGTGGCATGTATACTGTAGCACAACTGCACAGAAAAGAGAAGATTTATCTGCAAAATGGCTCACCTGCTCCATCAATCTGAACATGACATGACCTATTGTTAAAATTATGCTGTATAAGTGAAAATGGGCTATTGTTAAGTAAAGAGAAGGAGTTGAGACCAATCACAGAACATTTTTGTGTTACACTATTCTCAGGCTTTCTAAAAACCACTAGAAGCATCAGAAAAGCAGGAGCTCCATTAAAAAAAAAAAAAAGTGAACACTATGAAAAGCCACTGAAGTTGCAAATCAGTATTTCATGAGAAACTTTGCTGATCAGATCAGATCAGATCCAGGAATTACATGCTAAAACTCCATGTTGCAAGTTCAGCTGGGTGTGTAAAATTCAAGTTCTGCTCTTTGTATTCTGTACATCTGTCCAGTTTAAGCAAAAAAAAAAAAAAAGTCAGAACAACTAGAAATGCAAAGATTTTATGAATAGTATATAATATGTAGGCATCAGAAACTCTGCTTTATCTGTTTCACTCTGTCTCATCTGACTGGTCTCCAGCAAGGGCAAGCTGACCAAAAATTATATTTACATTTACATATATATGTATATTTATATTTAGTTTAATAAAAAATATACCAAAAGCTGGTACAAGCCTAGTTAAACAGCGATGTGGTCCTGAGTTTGCTGTAGCTCTTCCTTTTCTATGCATTTGCAGCATGACCAGAATTACCATTTCCTAGACTCCTGCGGAAATCTGCAAGTCCCTGATACTTACAGATGAGATACAGATGTCTAAGATTTTCTAGAAAAGTCTGTTAGGCACCAAAGCTCTACTAATGAGCATATTGAGAAACGGGTATCTGATCTGCCTTGTTCCACCTTGAGTTTAACCACAAAGTGCTTAAAACTTAGGAAAACATGGAAGAGCTGCCTTCTATTGCTCATTAAAAAAATGCAGAGGCATCACTGGCTGAATGAGTGGTTACCAAGTCTTGATTTACTCTATGGCAGAGCCTCTCCACTGCACCCTAAAATAGCTGCTCAGAGAAAGAAGCATGACTTTCCACCCCAGCATTTAAGACACTCATCTGAAAAAAGGTTTTGTCCCTGCCGCCAGTACTTCTTGCGAGTTTTCTGGGAACCAGTTATAAATGCCCCTGGGGAGAGGTGGGGGAGCAGAGTGTGTTGTCCCCCAGGGAGTCATGGTCATTTGCCTTAACCCTCTCAGGCACAGCGCATTTTCCATTCCTCTCAGCAATGTGGTTTGAGCTGCTGAGGTGAGGAGTCTCCTTTCCACTTTCCTTTCCATCTGCTTCATCTTGCACCAGCACAAGGAGCCTAGAGTGAGCAGCAAGGACATACTCCTGCTTCAGGCGCAGGTTGGCTCCAAACCTGCCTCTGCCATTTCCAGGACTGTCCTCTGCCCCAGGTGTGTTTTGGGCAGGGGAGGCATTGCCACCTGCTCTTCTGGCCACCTCCAAATAGAAAAGTGGTCCCTCTTCCCTGTTTTCAAAGGAAGGAGCTCAGATGTCTCACTGCACAAGGTGCTCAAGTATGTGCCACAGCTTCATGGAGGGGAAGGGAAATGTAAACACGCTTCAGCCACTGCTGCCCCAAAGCACCCTGAGAGCTTGCTGCCTCTTGCGAGTGCATGTTGAGTGTCTCCCCATGCACTACACAGACAATTTAGATATCCAAACTGGAGCTGTGAGAGGCAGACTTGAAAAGCCAGTGCAGTTCTTGCCCTAACCCCGTTATTCATTTGTAAACATTTCTTTGGATGCTTAAAAAGAAAATGAAAAATGAGCAATCTGTGCTTCAAATCACAATGCTGTCTATGTAAAAATACCCAACACCAATTAGTAAGTTTCTTTTAAATAATCTTCAAATGCAATTATCTGTAGAAAAGTACTTTTAGATCCTTTTCTCCCTTTGAACTAGACTGATTTAACTGAAAATGTGCTAAAAGACCATAAATTAAGAGATAAAAGTAGAGCATAGGGCTAGGAGGAGATGTCCTTTGGGACGTTTGAAGTTGATGTCAAGCCCAGAATTCTTTCATATCTCTAATAATGATTTAACATATCTTCCCAAGACTAGGACAGCATCCACTATATGGAGATAGTTGTAATTTTTTCCATTTCCTATGATATGTATATGGTTGAATTAAATATATTTTATGCCTCTCTAATACTTGCAACTGGTAAAATTGCTTTGTCTGTTTTTTCTATTTTTGAAACCTTGCGCGGTTGTTTGAGTTGCTTACCAATAGAGAAAAATCAAAATATACAAAATGATAGCATAATGAAAATGGATCTAATAGCTGTCATTTTATCAAATCAATTTTAAAATCTTTATGAACGTGAGACAATCTGTATGCTATCACAAATCTTGCCTCTATTAGCTTGTTGTGATTTTGTTCCTGGATGTTTTATGCCCACAACAGACTGGAACAGAGAAAATATTAACCAGTCTTCAATCAAGATTATTTAATGATATCCAGAGCATTAGGTGAACATCTTCCTATTAAAAACTGCCAACATATAAAGGAAGAAATATTTTACTAATGATCTTTAGCTCCTTGTCAAGTGACTGTTCATTTGGCTGCTTTGTTTCACACTAGTTTGTTAACAAATTCTGCATGCGTATTTCTGGTTGTTTCAAATAAATGTTGCTTTAGCAAAGGCAAATATCTTTGAGATATGGTGACTTCCTAGATATTAGAAAATTTCAAAGGAGTTATCACTTAAAATATGACTTCTATTTACTGATGCATTCATCTTGGACTTATACCAAAGACTGGGGAAGGGGAGTGCTAAGATGCCATTGATTCATTGACGACTTCTGTCCTTTTATAAGGTAGAATGGTCTGTCAGACTTCCTTATTGAAAAGGGAATATGGATTGAGCATACCTGGCTTGGACACATCTTTCTCTTCTATCAGGCATTGGCACTTCACTCATTGTAACCAAGTTCTGATGTATGTATTCACTCTGAGAGGTATTTTTTCTCTGAGAACAGTTCCATTCACTTCAGCAGAAAAATCTCTGAAGTGTTCCTTAAAGTGACCAGAATGTACCAGTGTCCTTTTTTGTAGCAATTCTTGGTATGTGATTTTTTTGTCCACCTTCTACATTTGGCAGCTAATAACCACTGTTAATTTCCTCTGATAAATTATGTCTTTGGCCCATAACAGTAAACTCGTGGAACAATATTTTCTTTCTTACCATACTTTGATTTCTCTCAGCATGCAATGCTTGGCACAGGTCAAGTTCTTAGATGGTGTTTGACATATTTGGCTTAATGAAAACTCTCTCTTGTCTTCCTGTGTTTATTTCTTCCATTTTGGATTATGCCTGTTCTAGTTTTGTATACCCTGAGCTTTGGAAGGATCTGAATGAGGAAGATATGGTGATTTCAGCAAATATGTCACTTCTAGCTGCTTTCAGTGTGAGAAGGACCAGAACTCTCCTTCCATTAGTTGCATTCCACAGATACATTTAGGAAATATCATTTTAGTTACAGCAGAAAAATCAATCAGAAAACAAGGAGGATAAGATTTTGGCATGATGTCACTCAGAGAAGAACCTAAAACCAACATCTTTCTTCATCTCCACTATCATTCTATGTTGCCTAGCAATTCATGTTAATCCCATTATAAAGAAAACAATGGAGCCAAGAACTACACAATCCTATATATGTAAGACTAAAAAAAAGAAGTTGATCCTAGCATTTAAGCCCCAAAAATATAAACAAGTCACAGTTTCCTGATTTTTCCAATTTTTTAATTCCAGGAGAAAAAAAAAAAAGCAATGGACTAGGCAAAAATAGATATTGCAGTATATATATTAAAACTCTGAAACCTATGGCTGAAGATTTGATTTACTTTTTTCTCAATTTGATTTTCTTTTTTCTCAAGTCTCAGTTAAGTGAAATATAAGCTATTTTTATCTGTCAATAATTTAGAAAATATGCTGACAAAATGGATAGCACAAACTGGTCTTTGAAATAGCCATTTATCTAGTTTGCAGAGTAAAGAAAAATATACGATATTCATTATCAGTATATAGTAATGGTTTATAATTCTGAGGCTATAATCAAAGATTTATTTCAAAAAATATGATTAAACTATGATAAAGCAATGGACAAGAATATACAAACATGTCAGTATAGTTATAGCTGATACATATGATTTCAGGGTCTCAGAAAGCAGTAGAAAAAATTCTTTAATTAAGACATCCTTTAGCTCTAGCCCATAATAACTGGCATACAAATGGCTGCCAGAAAGACAGAGAAACATGCAATTTCTGGCTCATTTCTTTCATTCCTGATTGTCAATGCCATGTTATGCTTTTGCCTCTGATGTCAGGAAACAAATAGGAAGTAAAAACAAAAAGAAGAATGAAAATGTTCAGAACTGCAGGAAGTTAAAAATGCCAGACATTTCTATACTAATGTTTAATAAAGTGTGTGCATAGAAAACAGGGAAAAAAACAAGAAAAGCTTTGCTGTTATATGAAAACATGAGAAATGCAATGCCACTTGACTGCTGCCAGGTTTTAATTTACACCAAAAATGCAAATGAAACTGGCTTTACTTAACACAGTTCAAAATATATGAATATTTTTACACATGCACTATATTTCTGATGCTCAAAACATTGTGATATCATGCTGCATCCAGGAAGGTCTGAGGATAATGATTAAGATGAGATTTCAGGTGGATGGTGAATTTCTGCTGAATGCTTATACATCTGTATGTGTGTGTATATATGTTGACCCTAACCTCTAATGAAACTGCCGTTATACTAGGTTTAGGGTTTCCTTCTCTATGCCTTCCTTTATGTCTATGGTTAAGATGTTTTTGCCCCACAGCTCCCTACAAGTGTCCCATTTTGATTAACCTAATTCCCTTTCACCTGGCAGAACAGACCCAATAAGCCAGTTAGTTTGGGTTAAATCACCTACCAGGATTAGCCCCATGACTTTATACTGAGATGGATTAGGTGGTTTCACATGGTCACTGATAGAAGTCAAATTTTCAGAGGTTTTAATGCTCACTCATCCTCATCCTTAAACAGCTGCGAGATTAATGTGTCAGCCACTGGCTAATTTTTCTGTTACTGGACTTACAGCTCATCCCTTACCTCTCTCTGTCCCTTATATATTGACTCCATGGTCTTGTTGCAACTTGAGCTTAACAAAACTGAATGTAAACTCTTTTTCTCCCACACACTCTTGTCTTCCTCTCTCTTTGCCTGCCTGCAAAGAAAATGCTCCAACCCATCCTACTCAGATCTTTTTGTTTTCACTTTTCCCTTTTTCTTGCCCAGCAAACTCAGGCCATTCCTTTTCATCTTCAGCACATGCCAGGGTCACCCTCTCCTCTACTTACTCTCTGCCACATTTCTCCCCCAGGCTTGTGTTCCATCACACCAGGATTTCTGCCCAATTTGCCTTTATGGACTTTCTTATGGACATATGCCAAATACTATTGCTCAGGCTGTGTTTTTTATTTGCTGATTTGAACTCTCTGATTTCACTACCTTGCTCAGCCAACCTCTCTCCTGGCATGGCCTCTCCAGTTCCCCATTTACTATAATAACCAATTTTGGCTTCTTTTAAGCACCTCAATAACTCTGCATATCCTTATTGTCCCTTGCTGAGGTTCATTCTGATCCTTTCTTCCTTACACCACCATTTCTTGCCTCATCACCTGGTTTCATAGCTTCACCCATACTTGCCTCTGCCTTTTATTACACAACTGACAGTGGTAATTAGTGCATCTTTGTGCTCATTTCAGAAAGTTCCCATCCTGTACCTATTATTTATGCCTTTTTAATTCCAACCATACCTACAAGGAATCTAATACGGAATCAAACAAACTTTTTCTTCCTGTTTCATAAAGAACTCTCTTTCTTCCACTAAAATCTCTCTACATTTCTATCCTTTGGCCACTGTTACTTTTGTCTTTGGAGAGGACCTAAAAGGTCATGGAGGATAGTGTAAACAATACCATTATAAAGCAAAGACCTCTTCTGAGCACTTCTCTGAGGTAGTTCCAAACAAAACTAATTGTGTCTGGTCCTCATTTAAAGGCCATTCTTTTAACATGTTCAAGTTTTTCCCTATTTAGGGATCCAAAGGAATAACAGAAAATTGTATAGACATACCCAAGGTACTGAGCTCAAGGCCCTCATTCAAGCTACCTAGATAAAGTACCTACAGAGTATAGCACAGGGGTATAAAGCACAGTCTGAACCAGGGGATGGAGTTTTCACAGAAGATTTTACAGAGTTTAAAGCAAGTTTCACATCCAAGATTTCATTCAATGCATGTGATATACACAGAACCGTGTGCACCCTAAGGAATGTGGGTTCATAGAGGAATATATTTACCTCATGGCATGTTCTGAATTCAATGAATTTGCTGCAGGATTCAGATGCTACTAGATTATTTCATGTAAATTTGTAAGGCCTTTTCCACATTTAAAACATCTCATTAATCTATTTCAAAACTTAAGAAATTACATTAAAATGAGTTACCTTTTCTTGATATTGTCGCCGTGAGGAATCCAGAGACTGAATGAGGGCAGTGGCGTGACCAACAAACATGGCATAACAAGTAGCCCCCACAATCATACTCAACATGGTTATCCAGAGGTCGGACATGCTGACAGGGGCGCGGGCTCCGTAACCAATGCAGAGCATATGGCTCATGGCTTTGAAGAGTGCGTATGAGTACTGCTTTCCCCAGGAATCATTCTGCAAGAAAAGAGAAAAGTGACTGAGCCAGCAAGCAGCTGAAGGGAAAAATATGTTTGTACCTGTATAGTGGGATCATAGATTACTGGCTGTGAAAGAGCAGTCTGGTAATGTATCCTCTGTGCATGAGAAGAGATATTCCTTCTAAATTAACTGTTAGATAAAGCATCAGAGATTCTGCCAGATAGTACTTAGCACAGTGAGATGAAATAAAATTGACTATTTTAATACATGATTGTGTTCTTAAACGTGGGTGTTAACCTAATTACAAGGAAAATAAAAGTCAATTTTATTTTACAGTCCATGGCAGACGGATTAGAAAGAGATGAGCACTCAGATTTATCAAGCTGTCCTGGTTTCAGCTGGGATAGCGTTGATTTTTCTTCCTAGTAGCTGGTATAGGGCTGTGTTTTGGATTTAGCATGAGAATACTGTTGATAACACACTGATGTTTTACTTGTTGCTAAGTAGGGCTTACACTAGGCAAGGACTTTTCAGCTTCCCATGCTCTGCCAGGTGCACAAGAAGCTGGGAGGGGGCACAGCCAGGACAGCTGACCCAGACTGGCCAAAGGGCTATTCCGTACCATAAGACGTCATGCTCAGTATATAAACTGGGGGAAGTTGGCTGGGGGGCAGCGATCGCTGCTCAGGGACATGCTGGGCATCAGTTGGTGGGTGGTGAGCAACTGTATAGTGTATCATCACTTGCTTTGTATATTATTATTGTATTATTATATTATTATTATTACTACTACTACTACTATTTTATTTTATTTTACTTCAATTATTAAACTGTTCTTATCTCAGCCCACAAGTTTTCTGAATTTACCCTTCCGATTCTCTTCCCCATTCAACCGGTGGGGGGGAGTAAGCGAGCAGCTGCGTGTTGCTTAGTTGCTGGCTGGGGTTAAACCACGACAGTCCTTTTTGGCACCCAATGTGGGACACGAAGAGTTTGAGATAATAACAGATTAACCAGAGTGTATTAAGGAATTTGTATCTGTTAACAGTTGCTGCTCATAATATTGATTCCTCCATTCTCGGTATTAGTCTACCTGATCTGCACCATGCTCTTGTTTTTGCAGTATGTGTTAAAAAGATTGGTATTGGGTTTTGCAGTTTGCTGTGCTCGGCAGTGATTAGTGATGTTTTGCCTGGGAGATTTGTTATTAAAACACTGGCCTTGAGCACTATCTGGTATTTGGGTTCTGTAGTGAAGCCATTACTGTACTTCGGGTACCACCTCATGGAGACAATTAGCAATTATACCTCTTCCTCTGAGAGGTTTTTTTATGGAGGAAATACGGAATGGCACCTTTGTTGCTTTCTTCTATGATGTTTCCTCCTTCATTGCAACAACTTTTCAGTATCTGGAATATCCTTGGGTAGTTAAGATATATCTATTGGTAGTTCTTGGGAACATTGTTTCGGTTTTGTCTAAGGTTAATAAGCAGTTTAAGAATATCATCCAGAGATCTGCCCCAAGGCTGGATAGTTATGAGTGGCAGGGTGTGTGGGAGAGCATGGGCAAATGCCTAGGACAGTGGGCACCTCCAATGTCTTGGCACTTCACCCCCAAACAAGTGCAGAATCCTGAAAAACTAGTAAAGTATTTGGAAAAAGTATGTTGTCACCCTGGCAACTCCAGAGAGACACAAATCACCGCAATGTGCTGGGGCCTGGCCCATGCCTACCGAGCCCTGTTCAAAGCTACTCAGAACCCTCAAGGGGAAGAGAAGGTCTCTGGACCTGATGACAAAATGACAGATGCTGCGGCTGCACCAGCCCCCGCGCCAGCCCTTGCAGCTGCGCCAGCCCCTGCACCAGCCGCCACGGCTGGGCCAGCCCCTGCCACAGGCACTGCGGATGTGCCAGCCCCTGCGCCAGCCCCTGTGCTAGCCCCTGCGCCAGCCGCCACGGCTGCGCCAGCCCCTGCCACAGGCACTGCGGCTGCGCCAGCCCCTGCGACAGGCGCTGTGGCTGTGCCAGGCCCCGCAACAGGCACTGCGGCTGAACCAGAGAACCAACCCGTTGCAGTATCAGTTGCCCCTATACAGAAGAAAAAATACACAAGAAAATCAACTCGTTTAGGAAGGGCTGATGATGAACCAGGGCCATCACGAGAACAGGAGGAGGAAGAGGCAGAACCCATAAATGAGATGGTAACCACACAATCCCTATCCCTGAGTGAGCTGCGAGATATGCAAAAAGATTTCATCTGTCGTCCAGGCGAGCACGTTGTCACCTGGCTGCTCCGATGCTGGGATAACGGGGCCAGTAGCCTGGAATTAGAGGGTAGGGAAGCCAAGCAGCTGAGATCCCTTTCTAGGGAAGGGGACATTGACAAAGCAATTGGAAAAGGGGCACAAGCCCTCAGCCTCTGGAGGCGACTCCTGTCAGGTGTGAAGGAAAGGTGCCCCTTCAAGGAAGATGTTATATGTCACCCAGGCAAGTGGACCACCATGGAGAGAGGCATCCAGTACCTGAGGGAATTAGCCATGCTGGAGGTGATTTATAATGACCTGGACAATGAGCAGTTATCCAAAGATCCAGATGAAGTCCAGTGCACGTGACCCATGTGGCGGAAGTTTGTACGGAGCGCACCATCATCACATGCAAACTCATTGGCAATAATGACCTGGAAACATGAAGAGGGACCAACGGTGGATGAAATGGCTGGCCAACTCCGGCAATATGAAGAAAGTCTCTCTTCCTCCCTATGGGCCTACGTTTCGGCTGTGGAGAAACTGTCCCAGAAGGTCCAGCAACTCGAAGAGGATATGTCCTACTCCTCACCTGTACGGAGCAGTATCTCAGCCATTAGGAGTAAGCGTCCCTCTGCTCAAGAGAGAGGATATAGAGGGTACACAGCATGGGCCACCCTGTGGTTTTACCTGCGTGACCATGAAGAGGACATGAGGAAGTGGGATGGAAAATCTACCTCGACCCTAGAGGCACGGGTACGTGAGTTGCAAGGAAAAACAACTACAAAAGGGAGTTCTCCCAGGAAAGTTGCTGCTCCAGTTTCCAGTGAGCAGTTCCCCAGACAGAGCAGAAAGGCTGATTTTGCTTCCCATATTAATAAAGGGACTTTTGATTCGCATTTACAAAAAGGGAGTAACGAATGCTATGACCAGGACTAGAGGGGCCCTGCCTCCAGCCAGGTGGAGGAAAGGGACAACCGGGTGTACTGGACTGTGTGGATTCGATGCCCTGGCACATCAGACCCACAGGAGTATAAGGCTCTAGTGGACACCGGTGCACAGGGTACCCTAATGCCATCAAGCTATGAAGGGGCAGAACCCATCTGTATTTCTGGAGTGACAGGGGGATCCCAACAGCTGACTGTGAGCTCAACCGGGAACGAGTGGCAGAAGCACCCCATTGTGACTGGCCCAGAGGCCCCATGCATACTTGGCATAGACTACCTCAGGAGAGGGTATTTCAAGGACCCAAAAGGGTACTGGTGGGCTTTTGGTATAGCTGCCTTGGAGAGGGAGGAAATTAAACAGCTGTCCACCTCGCCCAGTCTCTCAAAGGACCCTTCTATTGTGGGGTTGCTGAGGTTCAAAGAACAACAGGTGCCAATCGCCACCACAACGGTGCATCGGCAGCAATATCGCACCAACTGAGACTCCCTGATTCCCATCCATAAGCTGATTCGTCAGCTGGAGAGCCAAGGAGTGATCAGCAAGACTCGCTCACCTTTTAACAGTCCCATATGGCCAGTTCAAAAGTCTAATGGAGAGTGGAGACTAACAGTAGACTATTGGGGCCTGAACAAAGTCATGCCATCACTGAGTGCTGCCGTGCCGGACGTCCTAGAAATTCAATATAAATTGGAGTCAAAGGCAGGCAAGTGGTATGCCACCATTGACATCGCTAATGCGTTTTTCTCTATCCCTTTGGCGGCAGAGTGCAGGCCACAGTTTGCTTTCACTTGGAGGGGGGTCCAGTACACCTGGAATCGACTGCCCCAGGGGTGGAAACACAGCCCTACCATTTGCCATGGACTGATCCAGACTGCACTGGAACAGGGTGGGGCTCTGGAACACCTGCAATACAATGATGACATCATCAAATGGGGCAACACAGCTGAAGAGGTTTTTGAGAAAGGGAAGAAAATAGTCCAAATCCCCCTGGAGGCCAGCTTTGCCATAAAGCAAAGTAAGATCAAGTGACCTGCACAGGAGATCCAGTTCTTAGGAATAAAATGGCAAGATGGACGTCGTCAGATCCCAATGGATGCAATCAACAAAATAACAGCCATGTCTCCACTAACCAGCAAAAAGGAAACACAAGCTTTCTTAGGCATTGTGGTTTTTTGGAGAATGCATATTCCAAATTACAGTCTCATCGTAAGCCCTCTCTATCAAGTGACCTGGAAGAAGAACGATTTCAAATGGGGCCCTGAGCAACAAAAAGCCTTTGAACAAATTAAACAGGAGATAGTCCATGCAGAAGCCCTTGGGCCAGTTCAGGCATGACAAGATGTAAAAAATGTGCTCTACACTGCAGCCATGGAGAATGGCCCTACCTGGAGCCTCTGGTAGAAAGCACCAGGGGAGACTCGAGGTCGACCCCTAGGGTTTTGGAGTCAGGGATACAGAGGATCCAATGCCTGCTATACTCCAACTGAAAAAGAGATATTGGCAGCATATGAAGGGGTTCGAGCTGCTTCGGAAGTGGTTGGTACTGAAGCACAGCTTCTCCTGGCACCCCGACTGCTGGTGCTGGGCTGGATGTTCAAAGGGAGGGTCCCCTGTACACATCATGCAACTGATGCTACGTGGAGTAAGTGGGTCGCACTGATCACACAACGGGCTCGAATAGGAAACCCCAGATGCCCAGGAATCTTGGAAGTGATCATGGACTGGCCAGAAGGCAAAGATTTCGGAATATCGCCAGAGGAGGAGGTGAGGCATGCTGAGGAAGCCCCACTGTATAATAAACTACCAGAAAATGAGAACCATTATGCCCTGTTCACGGATGGGTCCTGTCATCTTGTGGGGAAGCATCGGAGGTGGAAAGCTGCTGTACGGAGTCCTGTACGACAAGTGGCAGAAACTGCTGAAGGAGAAGGTGAAGCGAGTCAGTTTGCAGAGGTGAAGGCCATCCAGCTGGCTTTAGATATTGCTGAATGAGAAAAATAGCCAATGCTTTATCTCTATACTGACTCATGGATGGTGGCAAATGCCCTGTGGGGGTGGCTATAGCAATGGAAGCAGAGCAACTGGCAGCGCAGAGGCAAACCCATCTGGGCTGCTGCATTGTGGCAAGATATTGCTGCCCGGGTAGAGAACCTGGCTGTAAAAGTACGTCACATAGATGCTCATGTACCCAAGAGTCGGGCCACTGAAGAACATCAAAACAACCAGCAGGTGGATCAGGCTGCTAAGATTGAAGTGGCTCAGGTGGATCTGGACTGGCAACAGAAGGGTTGGCAACAGATGGGCTCGTGATCGAGGGGTGGACTTGACCATGGACACTATTGCACAGGTTATCCATGAATGCGAAACATGAGCTGCAATCAAGCAAGCCAAGCAGTTCAAGCCTTTCTGGTATGGAGGACGATGGCTGAAATATCAATATGGGGAGGCCTGGCAGATTGATTAGATCACACTCCCACAAACCCACCAAGGCAAGCACCATGTGCTTACAATGGTGGAAGCAACCACCGGATGGCTGGAAACATATCCCATGCCCCATGCCACTGCCTGGAACACTATCCTGGGCCTTGAGAAGCAAGTCCTATGGCAACATGGCACCCCAGAAAGAATTGAGTCTGAAACAACCTCATAGACACCTGGGCCAAAGAGCATGGCATTGAGTGGGTATATCACATCCCCTATCATGCACCAACCTCCGGGAAAATCGAACGATACAATGGACTGTTAAAGACTACACTGAGAGCAATGGCTGCTGGGACATTCAAACATCGGGATACACATTTAGCAAAGGCCACCTGGTTAGTCAACACCAGGGGATCTGCCAATTGAGCTGGCCCTGCCCAATCAAGATTTTTACGTACTGTAGAGGGGGATAAAGTCCCTGTAGTGCACATAAAAAAATATGACGGGGAAGACAGTCTGGGTTACTCCTGCCTCAGGCAGAGGTAAACCCATTCGTGGGATTTCTTTTGCTCAAGGACCTGGGTGCACTTGGTGGGTGACGCAGGAGGATGGGGAAATCCAATGTTTACCTCAAGGGGATTTGATTTTGGGTGAAAATAGCCAATGAACTGAATTGTATAATGTTAATTGCTATATAATACTGTATATCATCACTTATATGGTGGCTATATGCCATATCAATGGTATTATAGTAAGAATCACCCAAATTCATGAAGAATGAACTTTGAGGAAACCAAGCAAAGTGCAGCAGTGATGGAACCAGAACTGGCTTCAGCATGCAACAATCCAACACCACACACCATCTCTCCTACCCCGAAAGACTGTTATGATGGATGAAGCCCAAAGTCATAAACTAAATGAACTCAACAAACGTTTTAGAGGGATAGCCTATAGACTAAGGAAATTATATCTATGTGTGTGTATATATATATCTATATATATGTCTATATCTATCTATATCTATCTCAAAAGACTGGAAAAGTGGTAGTGATTAATTGAAATTTATTGGAAAGTGTAAGACCTGGGCATGATGTATATGGTATGGAATAAGGGGTGCATACTGTCCTGGTTTCAGCTGGGATAGCGTTTATTTTTCTTCCTAGTAGCTGGTATAGTGCTGTGTTTTGGATTAATATGAGAAGAATGTTGATAACACACTGATGTTTTACTTGTTGCTAAGTAGGGCTTACACTAGGCAAGGACTTTTCAGCTTCCCATGCTCTGCCAGGTGCACAAGAAGCTGGGAGGGGGCACAGCCAGGACAGCTGACCCAGACTGGCCAAAGGGCTATTCCGTACCACATGACATCATGCTCAGTATATAAACTGGGGGAGTTGGCTGGGGGACAGCAATCGTTGCTTGGGGACGTGCTGTCATCGGTCGGCAAGTGGTGAGCAATTGTATAGTGTATCACTTGCTTTGTATATTATTTTTGTATTATTATAATATTATTATTACCAGTACTATTCTATTTCATTTTACTTCGATTATTAAACTGTTCTTATCTCAACCCACGAGTTTTTCTGACTTTCACCCTTCCAGTTCTCTCCCCCATCCCACTGGGGTGGGAGGAGTGAGCGAGTGGCTGTGTGGTGCTTAGTTGCTGGCTGGGGTTAAACCACGACACAAGTGCAAGAAGGTAGTGTTTTGTTTTAATATGCATAAACATACTCCTATGGCCCCATTTCTTTCTTTTCAGAGTTGTCCATTTTAACACACAACCACATTTCATCTTATCAGCTGTTTCACTTCCCAAGGAGAAAGTGTTATTTGTTGTAATGTATGCTTATCCTGTTTGTCGTGTAATATTTTTTATATCAGAATCATCTCAGTTGAAAAGAAATCTGTTTATTCTGCAGTTATAGCAAACCCATGTTCATAGTCACAATCTGTGAAACACAGCTCAAAATAAAAGGTGAATACCTGGGTCCTGCATTTACGATATGTAGCTACCAGTTCCCATTCTCTCTGGGAGCTTAGAAGGACCCAACAGCTCACTCACAAGCTTTTAAAATTGCAAAGGTGTTGTCAGCATCCTCCCTTTAGCTTTACATAGAGACAAAGGGGTTGTTCCCAGAGAAAAGCAGACACTTTAACACATTCCAAAAAGCCCTGGGAGTCCTTGTCAGATTTTTCTATTTTCCTTGTCAAAGGAATAAAATGAGAACAGTTTTATAGCTGTTGATCATCCAGTGCCCAGGAAAACAAATTGTGCTTGGAGGCACGCAGCGTACATGAGAAAACACAGTATTTACCACAAGGAACTGAGAATAATTTCAGAAATGAAGAAGTGAAGAAGGAAGAACTGGGATTACTTTAGTAAAATTAAGCAGTTATCCAGTATAGTGTGTAATATACAGGACCAAAAATAATAATCCTGTTAACATAAACAAATCTCCAAATCAGCAGTAGCATTTATATATAAAATTTACATATGAAATATCAATATTTGTGTCTCTCTTCCACCCGTACAAGCTTTACTCAAATGCTCTTTTTTCTTAAAGAGCTTCAGGCTTGCTCTCTTGCCGTTTAAATACCGGTTACAAACTACTCTTGCGCTTTTCAGCTATTCAAACGCTTTTTATAGATCCTATCAGCTAAAATAACTGGTAACAGAAAATAAGCTAACAATTCTTGGATTGCAGATGACAAAGTTAATATTTATTCACTAATATAATAATTTACAAATTAATGGTTCCTCTGTATTTACACTTGTTTCACTTTCTAAATTAAAGCTTTTCAGATTTGTGAGCTGTTTATATCTTTAAAAATGAAACTTTTATGTTGTAGATAGTGCTAAGGAATAGGTTTTCAATGTCTGTACTAAAAAAAAGGAATTATCTTAGATTAAACTTACACTGCTGGTAATCAGGTGGGTTTCACTGAGTAACAAGGAAATAAGCTTCCTTTTGTTTTGGGGCTTTAAAAAAATACTTAGAAAATGGAAGAAATGAAGAAGCTTCCCTCAAAAATCTCTAGTTCAGGATTCAAATACCCAGCTGGAGCACAGAAACTCCTTGCCATCTGGATCAGTGCAGGTATTTTAATCCAAGTTCCCTGTCTTTCAGGAAAGCAACTTATATCAGTCAAGGTTTGGTGTATTTTTGAAGGACTTTCCTTCCAGCTGGTATCAATCTCCTTTGGGTAGAAATAATTAATAAGGGAATTGTTAGAGAACCATACCAAATTCTTTGGCAGTTGCAGCTTTATATAGACTACATTGGGGAAAACAATAAATTACTTGCTGCAAAAAAAAATCTGAACTTTAAGGCTACAAGTAGCATTACTAAAGTCATAGTATTCAAGAGGTTGTAAGATTAAAACCTCAGTTCTTGCGGGACTCCATACAGTGGATCTTGCTCCTAAATTGTACTTTTTAGCATAACTATTATAAATATTAAATAAAAGCTGATCTTGATCTTGTCTATGAATCTTTTCTATCATATCCTTGGTGTGATAAATCTAAATTAAAATTCTTTCAATAAAATGATATTTTTACATCAAATTCTTTGAGTTAATCCAAAAGCTGGTTGATTTTATTTCTCGACTGAGATCCTTTCCAAGTCTGTGAATTACAATTTTAAGTAAAATAATATTATTGTCTTCAAGAAAGAATAATAAATGGGAAGTGAGAAGAAGCAAGAAGAAACAAAATGCAAGGAGGGCTTTCTACTAAATATGTTACAGGGTGAGTGAAAACTAAATTAAATACTACTTGAGAAGTAGTACCATGAGGGAATAAGTGAGCTGTAATGACAGAAGAGAAATAACTAAAAATGTATAAAATAAACAAATATATATTTAACCATATATCTTCCTATATATATGCCAAAGTAGGATCCAACACCTCAAACAGTCATGATTACATCTGAATCCAGACTGGAAGTCAAGGCCATCTCAAATGGCCATTTTGTTATATAAGCGGCATTAGATATTACTATTTAGCTTGTCATAGACCTTGTTATAGGCTAGGCACATTTCAGACATTTGTGAATGGATGGTCCTGAGGAGCTGGTATTCAGATGGGTAGAAAGGGTTTAGCAGAAGGAGAAAAAGACCTGGTGAAAAGGCCTGACAAAACATTTAAGTTCAACTTGGATTTGTCTGAGGATTTTGTTGCTGAAACTACTTGCCAATGCTTTTTTATTTGGGATTTTTTTTTTCCTTAATAATCAGTCAGTTCTTGTAGAATCAGTTGCAAGCATTGGTCTTTTTAGTTTCTATGGGGATTTTTTTTTTTAAGATGGTGCTGAACAAATACCATTGTCGAGGGTACAAATTTCAGTACAGTTACTGATTTATCCCAAATATAGAAACCACTTAAAAAGACCATTAGTCAATGTCAAATTCTATAAATCATGTATGCTACTACCAACATTACTATATGAAATAATAATTATTATTTAATTATTTTTCTACTTGTGTTGTATAACCTAAGGGTTTGGCAGGAGCAACCCTAACTTTGTTTCAACGTGAGAGGTTGGAATTTTCCACAACCCGATTCCAATGTGCTGCTTTTTGCTGTACAAAAGTGAGGAGCGGCCATTCCTCTGCTACTAGCCTACAGAGATATTTTTTTTTTATTAAGAAGCATTTTTGCACTTTCATCATAAGGCAATTTTTACATAACACATTCATAGATGATATTCCTGAGTTAATAAAAGCCCATCCTATGAAATAGTCCTGTGTTTACATATTCAACTTTTCTTTAATATAATAGTTAAATATTAATTTTTCTATAAATACATGTTAAATGTTTCCCTAAATGGTCATATTCTATTTTTAATGTATAAATTTAAAAAAACTCCAAACCTCTACAAGCTGAAAAAATCTCCTACCAATCAGTAAAAAATGGTATTTAATTTCTTAGTTGACAATGGGTTGATCACTGGTTCTAGATTATCAGTAATCAGTTTAAAATGTTTTAAATGAAATGACATTAATTTGGAAAAACTATTAAAGACTGTAATTGTGAGAAATGCCAAAGCTGTTTATCTAAGGACTTGATTACATAATCTAGCTTGATGACATTAGGAAATGCTCACATTTGTGAAAGCAATGATCACTGATCATTTGCAATTAGTTTTGTAAGTATATACATTAACTTAGCAGTTATCCTAAAGAATACATTCATCACAGGGCACTTGTGATTTTTAAAGGTCTGTTTCCAAGCCTCTTCCTTTGCTATCCTTTGTCTCATAATTTCACACAAAACTGCTAAAAATATCTTTTTGTAACATTAACTTTTCAGTTCATAAAAAATCACAGAAAGGTCACATGGCACCTTCTAAGGGACAACAATAGAAGGCAAATTATTTTTCTCAGTGGATTAAGAAAGGGTTTCTATTTTACTGGAATCTGTGGAGGTTTTCACCAGGAGATTTTTGTTGTCATCAGACAAATCAATTCCACTCCCATATTGTAGTCATTCCCTCAGGCATAGTTTATCTTCTCTCAGCCATACCCTTGCACTGAAATATAAATTGATTTAGAAATCGTGTAACAAGCAGACTATTGCACAGACAGTAGTGGTTTCCAAATTTTTTACTCAGTCCCTTTTTCCTTTCACATCACGGTTGCTGCATGTGTCACAGAAATGGTCCTCTCAGTTTGCAAGGGCATGCTTTATAATCATGGAAAAAAGATTGACTTAGGAATTAAGTGAAATGGTTTCTACAAGGATCTTGAACTCACACTCCTGATTCTCCCTTTCAAAACTGCAGTAGGAGTGGGGGAGTAGCCTGCCCCTACCCCAAAGAGCTTGCCTTGTAATCAGTCACACGCATCCATTCATGCCCACCATAGACTTTGGATTCTCCTGAAAGGAAGTGATATCTGAAGGAGGGAAGATGTATACGAATCTTGACAGGATATAGATGGTCCATGTCTATAGTAGTAAATTAAAAAGTATCGGAAAGCATTTCCAAGCTCTGGAACTTGGTTCACGTGGGTATACTGTTAGAAACGCCCCTGGTGTGGCACTGGCCACGTAGCACTTTCCCAGCAATACCAGTTCTACTTGGGAGCTGGTGTGGGTGAGAAACCATTCCTTCTAGGCTGCCAGCATGATCCTGTCCTGTGCTGAAACCCAAACAAGATTAATACTATGGATATACTAGGTAGCTCATATCCCAGTCCTTCCCCAGTGCCCATTAAAAGTGGACACTTTTAATTTATGAGCATGGAGGCAGCTAGACTGTCCATAAGCCCTCTGGTTTTAGCATTGTCACAGAAAGTTATTGCACAAAACAAATGTAAAGTTCAGGGTGGGGGTTCAAAAGTGGAAGAAAGCACAAAGCATCCTTGCTAGCTTGGTAGCACATAGTGTAATGCATTAGTGGCTCCAAGGAAACATCCGCCTAAAATCTGGAGGACATGAGCCACTGTTGGTCAAAGTTACTGTAAAAATTACAGTCTTTTCCAAGGGGAATTTGATTAAACTATATTTGTGTCTTATATAGCCATAATATGAGTTATTTGTATATATTTATCTGCAAGCCATATTTAAAATATAATTTAACTAATCAAAAAGGCATGCTAATAAAAGACTATATTACATGTTTATGACACTTCTAATAGTTATGTCAAACAGAACTAGAAAAAAGGACACGTTTCTTACCAAATCCTGCGTCATCTAAGTTCAATAGCCAAATCTTCCCAACTGTTACACTTAAATTTCCATAAAAGTCTTATTGACATCAAAAGTTTCTCATGCTCTAGATTTGGCATCTACATGTCTTCAAATTCTGGCTCTGCTTTCATATTTCAGAACACAAGTTATATCCATTAGCAGTAATTTCCCTGTGTCAACTAAGTTATATGCATATAACACTGACATCAGACTAGAATTGAGCCCCTATGAGAAATCTATCATTTCAACAGTAATCCATATATACATTTTGATATGGATATACAGCTTACATACTTGTCCATCAGTCAGTTGCATAATTTACTTCCTCTGGCTTCATAGAGTTCCTTAGAATGACATATTAGTTAAAATCTCAGACAGCAAATTACAGCAAAATACTATCTCAGCACTTCAGCTTTCAAAAATGTTGCTTGAATACCACAGTGAATAACCAAGTTGGCCGATGGGAAAGTTGTGCAATGTTTATCGGTTCAAAACTCATGCAACAGTGAATGTACTATCATGCAAAACCTCTACTTTTTATCACAGCTATTATTGCTAAGAATTTCTTGTTGTTTTCTAAAACTAATAAACAAAGGCAAGGTGGGATCAGACTTGGAAGACTAAAAATCCTGCTGTTATTCAAAAAATCTTAAGAAGCGCAAGGAAGAAGACTATATTTTAGGAAGTGTGTAAGTGCATATGATTTAAGGAAAAAAACCTGAATTGGTAAGCTCAGTGGAATAAGCAGATATCTTCAGAATCTTCTCAAGATTTCTCTCTGCTGATATGTGCACAGATAACAGATGGTGCAAATGATTCAGCATATACTTTCGAGACCAATATGGGCAGAAAAATTTTAGAAAGTGTTTGGCATTGCATTTCACAGGAAAGGAGGTTTGACTGGAGGGGCAATGACTAAATATTATATATTTACTTTGTTCAGAGTCATGCGGTGACTTTGCTGTCATTACAGTTTATTCATGTTTTGGTGCTATGTCTTTGGTACTAGCCATCAAAACCACAGTAGTGTAACAGATCTTTCTTTTGATTATTTTTCCTGATGCAGAGGAAATTGAATATTCCCCTACTAAAAACAAGCAGCAAGAATATCTCCCTGTGATCACCTTTTTGTGGCAAGGATAAATAATTTTCTTTATGGAATCAGTGTGGCAATTCATAAACAGCAATAGAAGTGCAAATATTTGGCTTATGTACACAGCCTGGTCTTTCACATATATTTGAGTTATCATGTTCACATGAATAGGCCCATTGCATTCAAAAGGATGGTTCACATAAGAAGATACTCTCAGAATCGCATAGGGGAGGCTTCCCTGTACACTGCTCAGTACTGCCCTTTGTTCTGTGTATCTGTACCTAATCAGAGATACAATCATAAATTCCTACCGTTGTATATACAAAGTCACAAAATAATAAATTAAAGCTTATGGGAAAAATACTTTTTCTATTCTTTTGCCTATGAATCAGCCCACTCTGACTTATCCTTTTATCTGGTCACTGTGCTCCCTTAAATGAACCCAGAAGACTGAAGTTTGTAATGCATGAATCCCATTTAAAGTAATATTCCATTCCAAATTCTTTAATAAGAATTTTTAAGGAATTACAGCTTACAAAGCTGTTAAAAAGCTTTTATAAAGTTTAGAATAAAATTTTAAAAGCACGGACTATGTCTATTTTCCCCATGTGAAAATTTAACAGTGCTAGGAAACATTCTCCCACTGTGGAATTTGATTGTACTTGTAATTTTTCAGAAAGCAGTGGTTTTGGCTAGGGCCAATTAATACTCTCCAAAACAACTCCTGAACACAGCATCAGAGTTAGCACAGGTCATGGATGACTCCTGTCTAGCAGTTCACTTGAGGCCACCTTGCCTTGGTAACTAAGAAGTCCAGTTGTATGGAAGCAGGCTGTGGAGGCAATTGACTTCCAGGAGAGAAAACAGACCTGGGCATGTTTAATCTACCACTATTAATACAGCCCCCATGTCAAGTGACAAACTAAGGGACAAATACTGGTAAAGGAATTTTCCAAAATGTACCTGTTGTTACTTCATCTCATGCCAGTCCACAGGAAAAGTGAGATCAGAATGCAGTGAAGCAGTCTGGCATTTTGAAAAGGTTTGTGTTTTAGTTCCTTTAAGCACTCTTGCAGGATGCAAACTGCTTCTGCAAGGGGGACATCTGGGGGCTCTAGGCTTTGCTTATCAGTTGTGACTATTTTTGTATACATCTGTTTTCAAACTTATTAGGTGGCATCATCTTTAGTAACAATTACTACCACTGGATGGCATTCCTTCTCCCCTCCTTTGAAATTAATTTCATTATCACAAAATATATACAAAAAATAAAGTTTTTACAAATTCTTATCATTGAAACGGTAGATGTTACCATGGCATTCTATGCTGATCTTTGTTCTCTGAAATCCCTTTTTTTGAAATTTATCAAATAATCTAATAATCTGATGAAGACATTTGGCTTTTGTTCTCCTCTCTCACAGCACACTCCAAGTTTGATGAAATTGAAATCCCACTGGTTTTTGATCCTGAAATAAACTTCAGTGCCATTGTTTAAAGGGACTGACTGGAACAGATATACATTGTCCACCAAGGGGAAAATATGTTGTAATCACAATAAGTACACAATAAGTATTGTGTGGTCACAATAAGTGATTACAACAAATAAGTACATCTACAGGTTTTTATTAAAGATAATTTCGCTGGTGTCCTGGTTTTAGCTGGGATAGAGTTAATTTTCTTCCTAGTAGCTGGCACAGTGCTGTATTTTGGATTTAGGATGAGAATAATGTTGATAACACACTGATGTTTTAGTTGTTGCTAAGTAGGGCTTACACTAGTCAAGGACTTTTCAGCTTCCCATGCTCTGCCAGGTGCACAAGAAGCTGGGAGGGGGCACAGCCAGGACAGCTGACCCAGACTGGCCAAAGGGCTATTCCATACCATATGACATCATGCTCAGTATATAAGCTGGGGGAGTTGGCTGGGGGGCAGCGATCACTGCTTGGGGATGGGCTGGGCATCAGTCAGCGGGTGATGAGCAATTGCATTGTGCATCACTTGTTTTGTATATTCTTTTATCATTATTTTTTTTTTTTTTCTTCCTCTGCTGTCCTATTAAACTGTCTATCTCAACTGTGGGTTTGATTCTCTCCCCCATCCCACTGGGGGCAGAGGAGGGTGAGCAAGCAGCTGTGTGGTGCTTAGTTGCCTACTGGGGTTAAACCACAACAGCTGGGCAAACAATGCATCCCAGAGATAAACACTTTCTTATGAGAAAAGAAAAAAAAGAGTCAAAACAATGGCATGTCTAATGAGAGAATACATAAATCCTGCAAGAAATCTTTTTCGATGAGAAACTGAAGTTCATGAAATAACACTATTTAGGAGAGCTAAAAACTCAGAGTGCATTAAAGACACCATATCTTTTTTTCTGATCTTTTCAGTTTGTGAAAGGAGCTGGATATGATGTAAAACACTGTTTACTTAACAAGCCTCAAGCATTGAATCAAACCATTTATGAAATGGTTTTATAATGCAACCACTGAGAAAAGCTTTGGATTTTCAACAGTAGTTATCTGATAGTCAAGAACAGGCAGATGATAATGTGTACTTAATATAGTACAGTTCTGGGAGACGGCTGAAGGAGTGAAGTGATATAAACCTGACTCATGACTCCACAGTGTACTGCTTTACTGAAAACTGTTAGGTAGAATCTCCATTGTCATAGAAAATATTTGCAAGCAATTTAGAAAAGGGAGCTCGGCAAAAGGAACTGCATCTCTGTATTCTCAGACTAGACTCAGACTAGACAGCAAATTATGTGAAGCATCTGACCCCAAATAAAATGACAAATGAAAAAGAAATGTTTTTGGCAGTGGACATTTAGCTTTCTGAGTGCTATCACCATTCTCTTTGAATCAAAGTGACTTCACATGGCCACTCTGTCAGTCCTGTGTTCCCATGTGAATGAACTCTCAACAGCTGAATCATTAATTTGAATGCAGCCATACAAGTATATCTACATTGCATTCAGGGCTCAATTTAGCATATCTGCAAAGTGCTGTGCTGCATGAACTCCACAGCAAACATGCCATAAATTTCCACCAGGATTTTGGTATCTCTTGAGAGAGAGATGAGTTCATCTCAAGTTTGAGTACACTTCCTTAGTCCTGGGGTGCAAAGGAAAAAGGGGATTTATTTTGTCTTCTGCTTATTCTTCTCTTTTCTCTGCCCACCTTCCTACCTCTTCCCCCAAACCTCTTGTACTCTTCACCTGAAAGTGAGGTGCACTAAAACCATTGATGCATATTTATAATTTCATGTTCAGTCTTTGGTATAGCCTGTTTTATTGCATTATTTTTACCTGATTAGTGAACATGTGGGTTATAACTTCCTTTACTATCATGTATAGTTTTCAAAAAAATAGATTCTTTGTTGCTGATCAGAGAAACAACAGTTCAAAAACATTCATTCCTTGTTCTAAACTATCTACCTCCACTAAGATTTTTATAATCTAAAGAAGAGGGAAAAAATGTACTTTGAATAAGTCAAATTTGGAAAGAGCTATGACCAAATCATAAATAGGCTTCATCGTTCTATACTTTGTTTCCACAGAGTAGTGAATACAGAAAAGGACTAAATCATAAATTACCAACTTTTCATGGGTCTAACTTTTCTTTAGCCAACTTGCCTTCTCACAGCTTTATAGTAAGTATTCACGAGACTGCTGTTCCATTCACATAGCAATGGTAATGCCATTTAACTGTACAGAAATGCTTGGAAAGCATATGGGATACCTTGTAGCTATAACATAAAAAGTAAGAAAACCTCTATCTGCACTTAAGAATTAAACTGTACACTTTGATTACAGGAAGATCCACAAAATTATTCTGCAGAGCAACTATAACATCCACCTGCTGAGTAGAATCATAGAATACTTTGGGTTGGAAGGGACTTTTAAAGGTCATCTAGTCCAAACCCCGTGCAATGAGCAGGGACATCTACAACTAGATCAGGTTACACAGAGCCCCATCCAGCCTGTCCTTGAATGTTTCCAAGGATAGGGCATCTATCACCTCTCTAGGCAACCCGTTACAGTGTTACAAAACCCCTATAGTAAAAAAAAAATTCTTCCTTATATCGAGTCTGAATCTGCCCTCTTTTAGTTTAAAACCATTACCCCTTGTCCTATCATTACAGGTCCTATTAAAAAGTCTGTCCCCATCTTTCTTCTAAGCCCCCTTTAAGTATTGAAAAGCCACTATAAGGTCTCCCTGGAGCCTTCTCTTCTCCAGGCTGAACAACCCCAACTCTCTCAGCCTTTCCTCATAGGAGAGGTGTTCCATCCCTCTGATCATCTTCGTGCCCTCCTTCGTGCCCTGCTCTGTACAGGAGCACAGGTGGTGTTTTCCTCCATCCCATCAGTAGCCGGGAGGCATATGGAAAGGAACAGGAAGACCCACCTCATCAACACGTGGCTTGGGGGCTGGTGCCAGCAGCGGAATTTTGGATTTTTCGACCATGGGGCAGTTTACATGGCACCAGGCCTGCTGGAGACAGATGGGGTTCACCTGTCACAAAGGGGGAAAAGGATCCTGGCCCAGGAGTTAGCTGGCCTAGTTGAGAGGGCTTTAAACTAGATGCAAAGGGGGAAGGGGATAAAACCAGTCTTGCTTGGGATGAGCCTAGGGGTAGCATGCCTGTGTTGGAGAAGAGATCAATAGCCCAACTGAAGTGCATTTACACCAATGCACGCAGCATGGGCAATAAACAGGAGGAGCTGGAAGCCATTGCGTGGCAGGAAAACTATGATGTGGTCGCCATCACGGAAACATGGTGGGATGACTCACACAACTGGAGTGCTGCAATGGATGGCTACAAGCTCTTTAGAAGGGACAGGCTAGGAAGGAGAGGGGGAGGGGTAGCCCTGTATGTTCTGATCTGAATTCTCTCAGTGCCAGGAGGCACACAAGGCGCGAACATCGTTCTTCCACTTCGATCGGTCCGCGGCTGCGTGCTCTGGAGTCAAGGGCCACAGCGCAGTCTTCCGTCGGTTTCCCCCTCAGGACACGACCGATCCAGCTCCATCTCCTCCTCCTCACTTAATCACCGATTTTCTCCATCCCCGCCATTTCTGATGCTCGTCATTTCTGCAACTTTTTATTTTTTTTCCGGGAGGAGGTAGTTGGCCTCCTGCCCAACCCCCATGACTTGGAGGGCCAGTGGTTTTTCTGTCAGGGTGGCCTTCCCTTAGGCTGCGTTGGTTCGCGGCACCTTCTTCGATTTTATCCGGTGGACCCTCCAGAGAGGGATCCCCTATCCACCACCCAGGGGACGCGCCTTCTAGCCGTGCAGCCCCAGCCGAAGGAGCCCTGTATGTTAGGGAGTGTTTTGACTGTCTAGAGCTCAACAACAGTAATGATAAGGTTGAGTGCTTATGGGTAAAGATCAGGGGGAAGGCTAACAAGACAGTTATCGTGGTGGAAGTCTGTTATAGACCACCCAACCAGGATGAGGAAACAGATGAAGTATTCTACAAGCAGTTGGCTGAAGTCTCACAATCCCTAGCCCTTGTTCTTGTGGGAGACTTCAACTTACCAGATATCTGCTGGAAATACAACACAGCAGAGAGGAAGCAGTCTCGGAGGTGCCTGGAGTGTGTGGAAGATAACTTCCTGACGCAGCTGGTAAGCAAGCCAACCAGGGGAGGTGCCCCACTGGACCTGTTGTTTACGAACAGAGAGGGCCTGGTGGGCGATGTGGTGGTCGGAGGCTGTCTTGGGCTCAGTGACCATGAAATGATGGCATTTTCAATTCTAGGAGAGGTAAGGAAGGGAGTCAGCAAGACCGCTACCCTGAACTTTAGAAGGGCGGACTTTGGGCTGTTCGGGAGTCTGGTTAACAGAGTCCCTTGGGAGGCAGTCCTGAAGGGCAAAGGAGTCCAGGAAGGCTGGATGTTATTCAAGGAGGAATAAAGGTGCAGGAGCAGGCTGTCCCCATGTGCCGCAAGTCGAGCAGGCGGGGGAGAAGACCGGCCTGGCTGGACAGAGAGCTTTGGCTAGAACTCAGGAAAAAAAGGAGAGCCTACCGCCTTTGGAAGAAGGGGCAGGTGACTCAGGGGGACTACAAGGATGTTGTGAGGATATGCAGGGAGAAGATCAGAAAGGCGAAGGCGCAGCTGGAACTTAAACTGGCCACCGCTGTTAAAGACAACAAAAAAAGTTTTTATAAATAAGTTAGTGACAAAAGGAGGGCCAGGGAGAATCTCCCTCCTTTGTTGGATGCAGAAGGTAACCTTGCCACGAAGGATGAGGAGAAGGCAGAGGTACTTAATGCCTTCTTTGCCTCAGTCTTTAATAGTCAAGCTAGTCATCCTCGGGTTTTTCAGGCCCCTGAACTGGGAGATGGAGATAGGATGCAGAGTGAAGTCCCAGTTGTTGAAGAGGTGGCAGTCACTGACCTGCTCCTCCACCTGGATGCCCACAAGTCCATGGGGCCAGATGGGATCCACCCGAGGATAATGAGGGAGCTTGCCAAGCCACTCTCCATTATTTATCAGCAGTCCTGGTCAACTGGGGAGGTCCCAGATGACTGGAAGTTAGCAAATGTGATGCCCCTCTACAAGAAGGGTCGGAAGGAGGATCCCAGAAACTACAGGCCTGTCAGCCTGACCTCGGTGCCAGGGAAGGTCATGGAGCAGGTCATCTTGAGTGCCATTATGCAGCAAGTGTGGGACAACCAGGGGATCAGGCCCAGCCAGCATGGGTTTATGAAAAGGAGATCCTGTTTCACTAACCTGGTCTCCTTCTATGACAAGGTGACCTGCTTAGTGGATGAGGGAAAGGCTGTGGATGTTGTCTACTTGGACTTTAGTAAGGCCTTTGACACTGTCTCCCACAGCATTCTCCTGGAGAAGCTGGCTGCTCACGGCTTGGATGGGTGCACTCTGCGCTGGGTTAGAAACTGGCTGGATGGCCGAGCCCAGAGAGTGGTGGTGAATGGAGTCAAATCCAGTTGGCAGCTGGTCACGAGTGGTGTTCCCCAGGGCTCAGTATTGGGGCTGGTCCTGTTCAATATCTTCATTGATGATCTGGATGAGGGGATTGAGTGCACCCTCAGGAAGTTTGCAGATGACACCAAGTTGGGTGGAAGTGTTGATCTGCTGGAGGGTAGGAAGGCCCTACAGAGGGACCTGGACAGGCTGGATCGATGGGCTGGGGCCAACTGTATGAGATTCAACAAGGCTAAGTGCCAGGTCCTGCACTTGGGTCACAACAACCCCATGCAATGCTACAGGCTGGGGGAGGAGTGGCTGGAGAGCTGCCTGACAGAAAAAGACCTGGGGGTGTTGGTTGACAGCCGCCTGAACATGAGCCAGCAGTGTGCCCAGGTGGCCAAGAGGGCCAATGGCATCCTGGCCTGTATCAGGAATAGTGTGGCCAGCAGGACCAGGGAGGTGATAGTGCCCCTGTACTCGGCACTGGTGAGGGCGCACCTCGAGTACTGTGTTCAGTTTTGGGCCCCTCACTACAAGAAGGACATTGAGGTGCTGGAGTGTGTCCAAAGAAGGGCAATGAAGCTGGTGAAGGGTCTAGAGCACGTCTTATGAGGAGTGCCTGAGGGAGCTGGGGTTGTTTAGTCTGGAGAAGAGGAGGCTGAGGGGAGACCTTATCGCTCTCTACAACTACCTGGAAGGAGGTTGTAGGGAGGTGGGGGTCGGTCTCTTCTCCCAAGTAACAAGCGATAGGACAAGAGGAAATGGCCTCAAGCTGTGCCAGGGGAGGTTTAGGTTAGATATTAGGAAATACTTCTTCACCGAGAGGGTAGTCAGGCACTGGAACAGGCTGCCCAGGGAAGTGGTTGAGTCTCCATCCCTGGAGGTATTTAAATAACAGATAGATACAGTGCTTGAAGTCATGGTATAGATGGACTTGGCAGTGATAGGTTGACGGTTGGACTCAATGATCTTAAGGGTCTTTTCCAACCTTGACGATTCTATGATTCAAGGATCATCTGGTCCAACCTTTCTAGCACAATCTAGATGAGATGGCCCAGCACCATGTCCAGCTGAGTCGTAAACGTGTTCAGCGTAGCAGAGTCAACCACTTCCCTGGGGAGATTATTCCAATGATTGACTGTTCTCATTGTGAAAAATTTTCCTCTCGTATCCAATCGGAATCTCCCTGGGAGTAACTTGTACCCGTTACCCCTTGTTCTCACCATGTGACTCCTTGTAAAAAGGGAGTCTCCATTTTCTTTGTAGCTGCCCTTTAAGTACTGGTACATGGTGATGAGATCACCTCTAAGCCTCCTTTTCTCGAGGCTGAACAAGCCCAGCTCTCTCAGCCTATCCTCATACGGCAGGCTTCCCAGACCCTTGATCATCTTGGTGGCCCTTCTCTGGACCCCCTCCAGCCTGTCCACATCTTTTTTGTATAGCGGGGACCAGAACTGTACACAGTATTCCAGGTGTGGCCTGACAAGCACCGAGTAGAGAGGGATAGTGACTTCTTTATCTATGCTGGTGATGCCCTTGTTGATGCAACCCAGCATCCTATTGGCCTTCTTGGCCACAGCAGCACACTGTTCACTCATATTGAGCTTCCTGTCCACCAGGACCCCCAGGTCCCTTTCCACAGAGCTGCTCTCCAGCCAGGTGGATCCCAGTCTGTGCTGCACTCCTGGATTATGTTTTCCCAGGTGCAAGACCTTACACTTGTCCTTGTTAAACTTCATAAGGTTCCTGTTAGCCCACTCTTCCAGCCTATCCAGATCTTCCTGCAGGGTGGCTCTGCCTTCCAGAGTGTCTACTTCCCCACTCAATTTGGTGTCATCTGCAAACTTCATCAGGCTACACTTGATCCCGTTATCCAGATCACTTATGAAGATATTGAATAGCGTTGGGCCCAATATCGATCCCTGGGGGACCCCACTTGTGATGGGTTGCCAGTTTGAAAAACAGCCATTTACCACCACCCTTTGGGTGCAGCCTGTCAGCCGATTCCTCACCCACTGCACAGACCACTTGTCTAGGCCATAACACATCAATTTCTCCAGGAGGAGGCTGTGGGGAACTGTATCGAAGGCCTTGGAGAAGTCCAGGTAGACAACATCGACCGCTCGCACCATGTCAACCGAGCAGGTCACTTTATCGTAGAAGGCCACCAGATTTGTCAGGCAGGATCTGCCTTTTGTGAAGCCGTGTAGGCTTTTCCCAGTCACATGCTTCATTTGACTCGTGATGGCCCCCAGGAGGATCCATTCCATAACTTCCCCGGGGATTGAAGTAAGGCTGATGGGCCTATAATTACCCAGATCCTCCCTTGAGCCCTTCTTGTAGATAGGGGTAACATTTGCCTTCCTCCAGTCCTCTGGGACATCCCCCGATCTCCATGACTTCTCGAAGATTATGGAGAGTGGCCCCGCAATGCCATCAGCCAGCTCTCTCAACACCCTCGGGTGGATGGCGTCAGGGCCCATCGATTTGTAGGGGTCAAGCTCCTGTAATAATTCATGTACGAACTCCTCCTTCACTGATGGTGGGTCTATGTTTGGATCCTCCTGGATTTTTGTTCCCAGTGCCTGGGATCCAACAGTGTTGGTAGAGACAGAGGCGAAGAAAGTGTTGAGAACCTCTGCCTTTTCAGCATTGTTGGTGACTGATTCACCTCTACTGTTTAACAGTGGGCCTATGTTTTCCTTCTGTTTCCACTTGCAACTTACATACTGGAAGAACCCTTTCTTTCTATTTTTGACGTCTCTGGCCAGTTCCAATTCAAGCTGAGCTTTTGCCTTTCTAACTGCATCTAAATATATGAGTATAAACTACATTAGAGTAGTAGTATACCTTATGAGATCCTCAGTGCCTCTAGTAATCAGATCATTCCCATATGTTCCATATTTTCTAAACACCCAATTTAAGATTGTGGGATTTGATTTACATAAGCATTTATTGCTTGGCATTGCAAACAAAGTCAGAGGAATCTATGCTTTTAACATGACTCTACAATATCTTGCTATATAATAAAAAGGTACTCAAAAACATTTGTGAAGTACTAAATGATGATTGTCACATAATCAAATGCAGAAAAATCTCATGAAAAAATTAGCTGCCCTAATGGCCAACTATAGGGAAGAAGGTGCTAAGCTGATGCATTATCAAAAAGGAGAAAATCCAATGCTGAATAACACATCAAATTACTATAATGCGTTCCTTGATCTCCACTAAGTAAAGCAGAGATCTACACGTGGTTCTGTATTTGAAAATGGTGTTCATTACTAAGAAATGTTGAGAATTAAAGTTGTGTGTTATTGCTAAATAGTTTTTGAGCATATTATATATATGTTAGCATAATTCTTAAAGCATTATAAATCCTCACCATCTCCTGCATTTCTGAATTTCCCTATCAAGTATTCAAGCCTTTCATTTTATAATGGGAACGACTTTCAGACTCTACAGCAGAAATTCCAAATTCTTTTCAATGGTGATACTTTCAGAGATGAGGATCTGAAGTCTAACATCTGATTTCCTTTGCCACTGAGCACATGATGTGACACAAAGGGGAGTTAATATAATGCAAAAATCCCCCTTCACCAAATCCAAAACCTAAAAACCCCCAGGAGCTGGAAACAATCCAACTACAAGGACAGTAAGGAAAAGCCAAAACAAAGAAAACAGAGTACCTGAAGGGTTCTTGCTGAGCAAACATCGGCTGACTGCCATGAGAAATGCCAGCAAAGCACCCCTTCCAAAAGCTTTACAATTCCTTTTGGCTTTTAAAAACCTCAGCATTCAAGTTAAATTCTATACTTCTCTGCTAGATTTTTATCTCCCTAAGGGAACATTGTACATGAAAAATGTGGAAAATTCAGGTAAATACCTTGATTAAAGGACCATTTCCTAACCATCTAACTAATTATTGCATACATAGACAGGAAAATAGAGATTGGGGCTCTTTAGATACTGTTACTTCAAGGACTAACATGCCTTTGAGACTTTGCCATAGGTGATATGAAAAGCAAGAGCAAACTTTGAATACAACAAAAAATAATCTACTGCAAGGGATGCTTTATTGCAAGCAGTCATGCTTAGATGGCCAGATGACATCAGTGGCAAAAATGTCATCTCTCATCTCTACTTGCCTAGAAACTCTATCCCATATAAGACCTGGCTATAACTGTTCATCAGTTGGGACTTACACACTGTGTTTTTGTAATTCACTGCAGCTGAAACCGAATGCAAAATGCAGAATCTTGGTTTGCACAGACTGACTATAGGAGAGGATCAATGTGTTTTTCTGTTCTTGTGCCTCCCCTGGTTTCAGCTGAAAGTTTTACTCCTGATTTTCTAAAGAACTATTGGCTCAAACTCTGAGGTATGATAAAGATGTTTGGTGTATGAGTCATTATGGAAATACACTACTCTGAAGCAATGCAGATCAGATAGCTGAGGATAAATCATACAAAGAGCTGTGGATAATAGGCTTTCTGAGCGAAGGAGAAATTAGGCAGTATCATTAGGAAAGTCTGTGAAACTTCTTCATAAAAGACCTTTTTTAGGAATGAAACTCACAATTCTAGTGTTAAAAAAACCTAGGAACAGCATCAGAGAGCCATATACCCTCACAGAAGTAATTGACTTATTTTGTCTGTACTGGATTGGTTGGAACATGACTTAGAGTGAGCAGAAAAAAAACCAGCTGCTGCTTACTTTTATATTGTATTTACTGGTTTTCTTATTTTGAATAAGTGCATTGATATTCTAGAAGAGCACAAGATCCTGCTTGTCAATAGTAACTCAGCATTAATAAAGTCAGTGCAATCAAATGGCAGTAAAGATATAAAAGTGGGCAAGTGGGATCACATTTAGAAAAATTAAAGGAAGATACCAGCTCTGGCTTTCATTTCATAGCAACATGAAGGCCAATGTTAGGAACTAGCCAAGAAGGCCAATCTGAGAGTACAAATACAATCTGGGTTTAATATTAATATCAATATTATTAATATCTCAGTGTGATCTGAACATTTTTGTTGAACTTCTTAGGCTGTAGGTTGGTGCAGTATTAGCCAATGGTGATCTTATTCCCTTTTACACAGGAGGCTTTCCATTTCATTTCATAGTCTACTTCATGATCCACTGTGACATTTTTATCATCCTTTCAAAGACAAAAATCCAATCAATTTGTTTTGCTTTAATTACATTCAGTCTCATTGTTCAGAGAGGCAGTAAGCAAACTGCAGCTTGGTTTCATTATCTTATTGCTTTGTGACATTAAATTTAACCTATGTTATTTTTCTTATCCATGAGCATGCCTGTGGAATTTGAGTACTTTCACATATCAGATTGTACAGAAGAAACAGCTTTCAGAAGACTTTTAGAAGAAGTTCTTGCACTCTGCAGCCTGAAGCAACTAATGTGCAAGACAGAAGACAACTATGAGCTGGAAGAGTATGCTGGGCTGTGTCAATTGAGGAGACAGCATGTCATCCTCATGGCATCCTTACTTCCTTTAGCATCAAGTTATCTGCAGATGCTCTGGCTTGCAACTGACCACTGGCTGTGCTGCATATTGGAAAACTAACTTTTTCTGGCTGAGCATACATTGTCTTGAATAAATCTTCAAGGCAATGATCAACATGAATAAGTGTTAAAATTATACTTCAAAGCAAAGTTGGTGTATTAGCCTGAGGTTAGCCCTTGTAACAATGTCATTTTGAGGAATGTACATTGGAGCCACAGTGTGAATCTCAGGAAATGCTCACACAAACCCTCCCCTACTCAAAAAAAGATTGAAATTCAAAGAGGGGAAATTTTGCCTTTCTTTGAGCAGTTGTATTTCAGAATTCTTTGACTCAGAAATTTGAATAAAACTCCAAATGTATGCAGGTGCAAGGAGTTATCTTTACCTACTAATCTACTAAAATCTCTGACTAAAATCTGAGTAGAAGGAAATACTTTGACAGAAAGGTGCATTAGCTGGGGCTAGGGAAAGACCTCCTCTTCCTGACAATATTGGCCTTTCTCCATGGCCGTCGCTACCAGTTCACAGATAAAGAACTTAAGGCCAGAAGAAATAATAAGATTCTTATCTGACTTTCTGTCTCAACAGCATTTGATTCTAAACCCCAGTATTAGGTGCAGTCATTTCAGTAACAAAAGTGTTTAAATTCAGATCAGATTAAATTGTTACATGCTACAGTATACCAGGGGGAGTAAGGTACCCCTCTTTCCAAAGCTCTTGTAGTATCAGGAACCTGATGCCTTTCCAAATTCCAAAGATAGCAGTTGGTTAGACTCTGAATACACCAACAAAGCATATAACCATCATCATCATCATCCTTCTATTCCCTCTGTCACTTCAGAGGACTGATATTCCGTGACGGGTTCTCTGTCTGTATTCAGTGCTAAAGAATTCACTTCCAGAGCTTGGAAAGCAATCAGGAAATGTCTCATAACATCATGACGGGGTCAGAAGAAAGGTCTAGTTGTTTCCCCCAACAGTGGCCTTAGATATGCTCCTGATTCCAGGCTGTCAGTCAACAACTCTTTCTCTTGCTATAGGACTAAAAGACTGCCTGTGCTGTGAACATAATCTTGCTCAATTTTCAAATTTCTCCACAATGTTCATTAATAGCAACAGATTCAGTTGCCAGAGAAAAAAAAGTGCAACTTTCAAAAAGGATCTTTCCAATAGTATATGGCCTGTAAGGACAGAGTATTGTTTCCATAAAAAAACTGAGTGTGGGTAGGCAGAAAGAAGGGTCTCCCTGAGCATGTGCACAGCCTTCTTAGATTAAATGTAGCTCTTATGGAAGAGAGAGAATTTAATAGTTCAGTGTTCTTTAAAAGTTAAATACTTTTACACTAAAAGTGTAATCCAAGGCTTCCTTTCACTCTCTAGAATGGTTGTCATCCAGATCTTTAACAAGCTGGTAGAAAATGTACCCTTTCTAAATGTGAATGAAAGATGTTACAAAGCAGAACTCAGAATGCAGCAGAATGCAAAGACGTGCCAGTCAGCATCCTGGTGACCTACTTTTATTGTAGCAATCTCATTTTTGAAGATATGTCACCATTTTTTTTTTAGGAAAGCTGCACAATGAGGTCTCAGCAAACATGCTGCTTATCATTAAATATGTTGCTTGATGACCGCAAATACTTGTCTGTATGACTGACAAATCTTAGTCAACGAGCTCCCACAGTAATGTGCAGTATCACATTCCTAAAGGAACAAATACTGTTATGTTTCTACAACAGAAATATGTGGGAGTAAGCAAGTTGCCTGTCTACAGTAAAGGTGTCATTTTATAGATTCTAAAATGGTAAAAACTGGAGAGACACACGTTTTCAGATGGCCAATGAGATAGTCGCTTGGGGCTTTTTTTTTTTGGCATAAGTACATTTCAATAACTTTTTCAGTGTATTTCCTATGAAAATGTTCTATGTATTACCTCATTATCTGACTTCATAATAACTATTTAATTCTTCACAGCCATTGATTTTAAGGCACAGGTCAAGCAAGCAGAACATCATTACCCTTCCTTATAAATAAGGCACAGCCAAATTCCGCCCTTGAACCGTCCGTTCACACACACAAAAGTATCACAGAAGTAAATCTGTATTATTTCCCATATTTTACTTAGAAAAAACTCACATTGACAGTTTAGTTGGGAGCAACTTGGTAAAGGGCTTCATGAGATGACCCAGAAGTTATTTACAAAACAAAATGAGGACAACATTAGGTGAAACCAACACAAATAATATACCTTCAGGAGCATTCTGAAACTAGAGTCTACATTGAAAGCACTGGTGAACTGAGTGTTTCCAAATTTCTTTTGGTGGCTTTTTTGAGGGAACAAAGATTAATAAATTAAAAAGACCTTAAAACTGAAAATATTTTCTGGCTCATTTACTGACAACGAGTCAATATAATGTTATCAGTGACGAAGGCTACAAAACAAACTTTTGTTCATTAGCAAGCCAACCAAAAAACCCCAAAAGTAACCTTGAATAAATTGCAGGGCAGTGTATTACAAGGCATGTATTTTTACACTTAGGTCTGAAGCTAACTGTTTAGAAAAATAATGTTTAGAAAGCACAATGAAAAATGAACAATACTTACAACCATACCGTTTAGGGACACCCAGCAATCTGGTGGGAAATCCTGGAGTAATGGTACTAAAAACTGCAGACAACCATCCCAGTGGCACAGCAGCAGCATCATTCCGATCAAATTAAAGATTCTCACTACAGCACTGGCCAGATCGTACGTCATGTGGAAAATCTGTAGGCAAAAATTACACATGATGTATGTGATGCAAATCAGAAATGCAAATAATTTACTTCTCATCAGGCAGGTTAAAGACAAAGAAGTATCATCCTGAACTTCTAAGAAAGCTGAGAGTTCTCAGCAAGGCCCATTAATTTGGGCAGAGAGCTGTGCTGACACACCTGACTCTTGGCTGCACCCCAGTGTTATATAAGCTGCTGAAAAAGGTTATTTTGGATCTGAAGTCACCAACTGAAGTATTTTAAATCCTACAACTTCTTTCAATTGAAGCAAGTCTCACAAATTAAAAAAAAAAAAGTTGGGAAGCTTGGTAAAGGTGTTGAGACCATTACTTGTCCATGAACTTGGTGTCTAAATACTCACAAAGTTGTGGGAGATACAAATTCAATGACCCGTTCTGAAAAGATTCACTTGCACATTTCTTACCTTCTTAAAATCACCAAAATATGAGTGAAGAAACAATATAGATAATTTTACATATTTTTGGACTTCTGTTTCTACACTGTGTATTTATTAATCCAATTCCCACATACCAGTCCACCAAGAAAAATGACACTGAAGTATTTCATTGCTCTTAATCATTGGCAGTTTTCCTAAAATACTGAGAATCCTGAAACACCTGTAGTAGCTAAGTTTATGTCAAACTAATATAATCATTTGGATTTCAATATATTGCTCCATTCTTAGACAAAAAATGTTTGCATTTGAAAAGTCTTACATATATATACTCTTAAAAACAACATAGACATTTTCAAGTTTGTCATGGGCAAGATTGTTGGACAGAATTAGCATGAACAGCAGCAGTCAGTTGCCAAATAGTATGGAGAAAAACGTTATATTTAGCACTTTTCTTCTATATTGTTTTTAAAGCACTTCCAAGCTACAAATACAGCCATATTCTTTACTTATTACACAATTCAGTCAACTCAGGGTAAATATGCTGTATTGTAATACACATAATTATCACTATCCAGGAGTTCAGTTTAGAAGATTAAGAACGTCCAGTTGATATTTCATGGAATTTTAAGTAGAAAATATTATTTAATTGTACAGATAGACATAGAAATCAGAGGCTTTAGTGCTGAAAACATTAGATTGCTAGAGGTATACAGTCATATTGGCACATGCCATTTTGCATCTGTAAATAAAAGAATTCACACATAAAGGAGGAAATGTTTGTATCCTGACTTTAACATATCTAAACTGAAAGTGGAGATTAAGTACCCACACTGTAAATGAGTGCAAGTGCAAATATGGAGAGCGTATTAAGATGCCTTTCAACATCATTTTCTGTTAATGGGAGTTTGTCCTTGTTTGAAAATGATGGAGTATGTTTTGAGTCCCAAAATGCAAAACCTACATAGTAGAAACATACCTCAGACATTAACTTTGTGTGCAAATCATTTTTTCAAGCTAGGGCATTTTAAGAGAATATATTCCAAATCCCAGTTTGATAAACATAGGAAATAGATGCTTGTAACATTATTCAAAACGTCATGTCTTATCCAAATACCATCTAGCTCAGGAGATGACACTGATATTTAGGAAATACTGTAAATGGGAATAAACAGAAAAGTATCACCATTACACATTTGTGTTGTTCAGAAATGTATTTACGTTATAGCTATTTCAATAGCTACAGTTTCAGTAGCATGATATGAATCAAGAGAAAAGATATGTGAAACTGAAATGATTTTCTTTTAAAGAACTGAAAAAAAATAGGAAGGATTACTACTGTTTTGGAACATTAGCACTCATTCAGGTTACACCTTATCCACATGGTTATTTTATTACACCCACAAAGTGCAGATGAATTCCTGATCACATGAAAAGTTGCAGAAGTTTTTTCAAAGAAAGCAGGATTTCCCCTAGAATATTTGTCTGAAAAAGTGCAGAAGGTCAGATAGAAATAATACATATTTTACAAAGAGATCACAACTTCCCAGGGAATTTTCTATTGCTCCAGAAAAGCAAGTTATCACATCTCTACACTAGGGCTGGACAAAAAATCCAAGTTCCCACCCATGCTGTTTTCATACTGCCTCAAGCTTCCCATTAGGCTTCACTGTAAGAGACCAGATTTTCAGAAAAATTCACTGTATTGGATACTGAGTGTTTTTAAAAAAACAGGTCACAAATATGACAATCAGAGCCAAACTGAACACAAAAATCTTCATGAGTACTGCATTCAGCTCTGGGGCCCCCAACATAAGAAGGACATGGACCTGTTGGAGTGAGTCCAGAGGAGGGCCACGAACATGATCGGTGGGCTGGAGCACCTCTCCTATTAGGACAGGCTGAGAGAGCTGGGGTTGTTCAGCTTGGAGAAGAGAAGGCTCCCAGGAGACCTTAAAGCAGCCTTCCAGTACCTGAAGGGGGCCTACAGGAAAGATGATGGACAAGGACTTTTTACAAGGGAGTATAGTGATAGGACAAGGGGTAATGGCTTTAAACTGAAAGAGGGTAGATTTAGATTGGATATAAGGAAGAAATTCTTTACTGTGAGGGTGGTGAGGCACTGGAACAGATTGCCCAGAGAAGTTGTGGATGCCCCCTCTCTGGAAGTGTTCAAGGCCAGGCTGGATGGGGCTTTGACCAACCTGGTCTAGTGGAAGATGTCCCTGCCCATGGCAGGGGGGTTGGAACCAGATGATCTTTAAGGTCCTTTCCAACCCAAACCATTCTATGATTCTATGATTTCTGTACTAACTTAGAAAAAGAACTTTTCTTAAAACGTGCACCTAGGTGTATGTGATAAGCAGGGGAAGATCTGGTTCTCCAAAGATCTCCAAAGTCCACAAAACACAACTTGCATAGACCCAAGGCTCCTGAAACCTTATCCTGCCTCTGTAACTACGGGCCTAGGCACCATAACAGATTTTGCACGTATCCAGTGATCAGAGCTGCATAAAAATGATCATTCTGAGGCTCTTTCACTTGGATGGAGCCCATTTTTGGGCATCAATTCTGGCGACTTTATTTATACTCCTAATTCCATATCTAAATATTCAGCTTAACCACCAAGAGGTGCAAATTTTGGACAACACATTTAAAAAAAATTACTAGAGTGACGTGAGACTACTGCAACTGAGAAAAAAATAAAATTCCTTTGAAAACTAACTCTTTCCACATTTTTATTTCACATAATAGGAAAGATTTAATAGATATCTCTCCTTTTTGCTTAATACTCAGTTTCATTTCAATTATGCATGATATTTTTTATTATTATTAACATGTTTGTTTGGAGGGGTGTCCTGGTTTCGGCTGGGATAGAGTTGATTTTCTTCCTAGTAGCTGGTATAGGGCTGTGTTTTGGATTTAGGATGAGAATAATGTTGATAACACACTGATGTTTTAGTTGTTGCTAAGTAGTGCTTACACTAGGCAAGGACTTTTCAGCTTCCCATGCTCTGCCAAGTGCACGAGAAGCTGGGAGGGGGCACAGCCAGGACAGCTGACCCAGACTGGCCAAAGGGCTATTCCATACCATATGGCATCATGCTCAGTATATAAACTGGGGGAGTTGGCCTGGGGTCAGCGATTGCTGCTCGGGGATGGGCTGGGCATCAGTCAGCGGGTGGTGAGCAATTGCATTGTGCATCACTTGTTTTGTATATTCTTTTATCATCATTATTATTTTTTTTCTTCCTCTGCTGTCCTATTAAACTGTCTTTTTCTCAACCCGCGGGTTTTACTTTTTTTTCCCGATTCTCTCCCCCATCCCACGGGGGGGGCGGGGGGCGGGCAGGGGAGGGTGAGTGAGCGGCTGTGTGGTGCTTAGCTGCTGATTGGGGTTAAACCACGACAGTCCTTTTTGGCGCCCAACGTGGGGCTCAGAGGGCTGAGATAACGACAGATCTGACCAGAGCATGTTAAAACAAATTTGCTATATTTGTTATATTTGTTATTCATTATATTAGTTCAGTAATCTCCGGTCACAATGTTGATTTACTTGCTTTCAGAGTTGTGGTATTTGCTCTCAGAGTTCTGTTATGTAACATGTTACTTACTGTTAATATATACTGTTTGTCAGTATTTGTGTGCTGTTTATCACCTCTGGGAGATGGATTAAGGTTGTTGCTTTGCTGTACTGTGTAACATATGATTATGGTATGATAAAGTTATTGCTCATGAGATCAATCTTGCATTTCTACTCAGCATTGCCGTCTCCTCTGTATTTTGTCAGCCATCTATCGTAAATTATTAATAATTACACTTTTTACTTTTTCTCCTCGGAGAGCCAGCCTACAGGGGAGACACCTTCCTCCATCTTCCCCTTCTTCTCCAGGCTAATAACAATGGCTCTTGAGAATTCTGAATATCCTTGGGATGTTCAAACCAGCGGGGTCGGGGCAATCCCCAGTATCAGTACAGGCTGGGGGATGAAGAGATTAAGAGCAGCCCTACAGAGAAGGACTTGGGGTACTGATAGATGAAAAGCTGGACATGAGCCAGCAATGTGTGCTTGTAGCCCAGAAAACCAACTGTATTCTGGGCTGCATCAAAAGAAGCATGGCCAGCAGGTCGAGGGAGGTGATTCTCCCCCTCTACTCTGCTCTGGTGAGACCCCACCTGGAGTACTGCATCCAGCTCTGGGGTCCTCAGCACAGGAAGGACATGGACCTGTTGGAGCAGGTCCAGAGGAGGGCCACAAAAATGATCAGAGGGATCACCTCTCCTATGAGGACAGGCTGAGAGAGTTGGGGTTGTTCAGCCTGGAGAAGAGAAGGCTCCAGGGAGACCTTATTGCAGCCTTTCAATACTTAAAGGGGGTTTAGAAGAAAGATGGAGACAGACTTTTTAGCAGGGCCTGTTGCGTTAGGACAAGGGGTAATGGCTTTAAACTAAAAGAGGGCAGATTCAGACTAGATATAAGGAACAAATTTTTTACAGTCAGGGTGCTGAAACACTGGAACGGGTTGCCCAGAGAGGTGGTAGATGCCCCATCCTTGGAAACATTCAAGGCAGGCTGGATGGGGCTCTGAGTAACCTGATCTAGTTGAAGATGTCCCTGCCAAATGCAGGGGGGATGGACTAGATGACCTTTAAAGGTCCCTTCCATCCCAAAGCATTCTATGATTTTATGATTCTATGGTCCTATTACTATGTCTCCTGAATGTATGTCAGGTCTTACTTAGGGTTAAACAACTATTTAACAACACTGCAGCTACTCCAACCCCCGCAACAAGCACTGCGGCTACTCAAAACCCAGCGACAGGAACTGCAGCTACTCAAACCTCGGCAGGAGGCACTGTGGCTACTCAAACCCTGGTGACAGGCACTGCAGCTGAACCAGAGAACCAACCTGTGCTGGTATCAGTCGTCCCTATACACAAGAAGAAATCCTGGAATCCCTTTCTAGGGAAGGGGGCATTGACAAAGCGATTAGAAAAGGGGCAAAAGCCCTCAGCCTCTGGAGGCGACTCCCGTCAAGCATGAAGGAGAGGTATCCCTTCAAGGAAGATGTTATATGTCACCCAGGCAAGTGGACCACCATGGAGAGAGGTATCCAGTACCTGAGGGAATTAGCTGTGCTGGAGGTGATTTATGGTGACCTGGACAATGAGCAGTTACCCAAAGATCCAGATGAAGTCAGGTGCACATGACCCATGTGGTGGAAATCTGTACGGAGCGCACCATCGTCGCATGCAAACTCATTGGCAATAATGACATGGAAAGACGGAGATGGACAGATGGTGGATGAACTGACTGGCCAACTCCAGCAATATGAAGGAAGTCTCTCATCCTCCCTTGTCTCGGCTGTGGAGAATGTCCCGGGAGTTCCAGCAACTCAAAGAGTATATGTCCTACTCTCCACCTGTATGGACCAGTATCTCAGCCATTAGGAGGAAGCGTCCCTCTGCTCAAGAGAGAGGATATAGAGGGTACACAATATGGGCCACACTGTGGTTTTACCAGTGTGACCACGGAGAGGACATGAGGAAGTGGGATGGAAAATCTACCTCGACCCTAGAGGCACGGGTACGTGAGTTGCAAGGAAAAACAACTACAAAAGGGGGTTCTCCCAGGAACACTGCTGCTCCAGTTTCCAGTGAGCAGTTCCCCAGACAGAGTAGAAGGGCTGATCTTACTCCTGATTGTAATGAAGGAACTCCTGACTCATATTTACAAGAAGTGAGTAACGAATGCTATGACCAGGACTAGAGGGGCCCTGCCTCCAGCCAGGTGAAGGAAAGGGACAACCGGGTGTACTGGACTGTGTGGATTCGATGGCCTGGCACATCAGACCCACAGGAGTATAAGGCTCTAGTGGACACCGGTGCACAGGGTACCCTAATGCCATCAAGCTATGAAGGGGCAGAACCCATCTGTATTTCCGGAGTGACAGGGGGATCCCAACAGCTGACTGTATTGGAGGCTGAAGTGAGCCTAACAGGGAAGGAGTGGCAGAAGCACCCCATTGTGACTGGCCCAGAGGCCCCATGCATCCTTGGCATAGACTACCTCAGGAGAGGGTATTTCAAGGATCCAAAAGGGTACTGGTGGGCTTTTGGTATAGCTGCCTTGGAGAGGGAGGAAATTAAACAGCTGTCTACCCTGCCTGGTCTCTCGAAGGACCCTTCTCTTGTGGGGTTGCTGAGGGTCAAAGAACAACAGGTGCCAATCACTACCACAACGGTGCATCAGCAGCAATATCGCACCAACAGAGACTCCCTGATTGGCATCCATAAGCTGATTCATCTACTGGAGAGCCAAGGAGTGATCAGCAAGACTCGCTCACCCTTTAGCAGTTCCATATGGCCAATGCAAAAGTCTAATGGAGAGTGGAGACTAACAGTAGACTATCAGGGCCTGAATGAAGTCACACCACCACTGAGTGCTGCCGTGCCAGACATGCTAGAACTTCAATACGAACTGTAGTCAAAGGCAGCCAAGTGGTATGCCACAATTTATATCACTAATGTGTTTTTCTCAATCCCTTTGGCGGCAGAGTGCAGGCCACAGTTTGCTTTCACTTGGAGGGGGGTCCAGTACACCTGGAATGGTCTGCCCCAGGGGTGGAAACACAGCCCCACCATTTGCCATGGACTGATCCAGACTGCACTGGAACAGGGTGGGGCTCCAGAACACCTGCAAGACATTGATGACATCATCAAATGGGGCAACACAGCTGAAGAGGTTTTTGAGAAAGGGAAGAAAATAGTCCAAATCCTTCTGGAGGCCAGCTTTGCCATAAAACAAAGTAAGGTCAAGGGACCTGCACAGGAGATCCAGTTCTTAGGGATAAAATGGCAAGATGGACATTGTCAGATCCCAATGGATGTGATCAACAAAATAACAGCCATGTCCCCACCAACTAGCAGAAAGGAAACACAAGTTTTCTTGGGTGTTGTGGGTTTTTGGAGAATGCATATTCCAAATTACAGTCTCATCGTAAGCCCTCTCTATCAAGTGACCCGGAAGAAGAGCGATTTCAAATGGGGCCCTGAGCAATGACAAGTCTTTGAACAAATTAAACAGGACACAGTCCATGCAGTAGCCCTTGGGCCAGTCCGGACAGGGCAAGATGCAAAAAATGTGCTCTACCCTGCAGCCAGGAAGAACAGCCCCACCTGGAGCCTCTGGTAGAAAGCACCAGGGGAGACTCGAGGTCGACCCCTAGGGTTTTGGAGTCAGGGATACAGAGGATCCAATGCCTGCTATACTCCAACTGAAAAAGAGATATTGGCAGCATATGAAGGGGTTCGAGCTGCTTCGGAAGTGGTTAGTACTGAAGCACAGCTCCTCCTGGCACCCGACTGTGCTGGGCTGGATGTTCAAAGGGAGGATCCACTGTACACATCATGCAACTGATGCTACGTGGAGTAAGTGGGTAGCACTGATCACACAACGGGCTCGAATAGGAAACCCCAGATGCCCAGGAATCTTGGAAGTGATCATGGACTGGCCAGAAGGCAAAGATTTCGGAATATCGCCAGAGGAGGAGGTGAGGCATGCTGAGGAAGCCCCACTGTATAATAAACTACCAGAAAATGAGAAGCAATATGCCCTGTTCACTGATGGGTCCTGTCTTCTTGTGGGGAAGCATCGGAGGTGGAAAGCTCCTGTATGGAGTCCTGTATGACAAGTGGCAGAAACTGCTGAAGGAGAAGGTGAATCAAGTCAGTTTGCAGAGGTGAAAGCCATCCAGCTGGCTTTAGATATTGCTGAATGAGAAAAGTGGCCAATGCTCTGTCTCTGTACTGACTCATGGAGGGTGGCAAATGCCCTGTGGGGGTGGTTACGGCAATGGAAGCAGAGCAACTTGGCAGCGCAGAGGCAAACCCATCTGGGCTGTTGCATTGTGGCAAGATATTGCTGCCCGGCTAGAGAACCTGGCTGTAAAAGTACGTCACGTAGATGCTCATGTACCCAAGAGTCAGGCCACTGAAGAACATCAAAACAACCAGCAGGTGGACCAGGCTGCTAAGATTGAAGTGGCTCAGGTGGACCTGGACTGGCAACAGAAGGGTGAATTATTCCTAGCTTGGCGGGCCCATGAAACCTCAGGCCATCAAGGAAGAGATGCAACCTATAGATGGACTCGCGATCGAGGGGTGGACTTAACCATGGACACTATTGCACAGGTTATCCATGAATGCGAAACATGAGCTGCAATCAAGCAAGCCAAGCAGTTCAAGCCTTTCTGGTATGGAGGACGATGGCTGAAATATAAAAATGGGGAGGCCTGGCAGATTGATTAGATCACACTCCCACAAACCCACCAAGGCAAGCGCCATGTGCTTACAATGGTGGAAGCAACCACTGGATGGATGGAAACATATCCCATGCCCCATGCCTCTGCCTGGAACACTATCCTGGGCCTTGAGAAGCAAGTCCTATGGCAACATGGCACCCCAGAAAGAATTGAGTCAGACAACGGGACTCATTTCCGAAACAGCCTCATAGACACCTGGGCCAAAGAGCATGGCATTGAGTGGGTATATCACATCCCCTATCATGCACCAGCCTCCGGGAAAATCGAACGATACAATGGACTGTTAAAGACTACACTGAGAGCAATGGGTGCTGGGACATTCAAACATCAGGATACACATTTAGCAAAGGCCACTTGGTTAGTCAACACTAGGGGATCTGCCAATTGAGCTGTCCCTGCCCAATCAAAACTTTTACATACTGTAGAGGGGGATAAAGTCCCTGTAGTGCACATAAAAAATATGACGGGGAAGACAGTCTGGGTTACTCCCGCCTTGGGCAAAGGAAAACCCATTCATGGGATTGCTTTTGCTCAAGGACCTGGGTGCACTTGGTGGGTGATGTGGGAGGATGGGGAAGTCCAATGTGTACCTCAAGGGGACTTGATTTTGGGTGAAAATAGCCAATGAACTGAATTGTATAATGTTAATTGCTATATAATACTGTATATTGTCACTCCTAAGGTGGCTATATGCCATATCAATGGTATTACAGTAAGAATCGCCCAGATTAATGAAGAATGAACTCTGAGGAAACCAAGCAAAGTGCAGTGGTGATGGAACCAGAACTGGCTTCAGCATGCACCAATCCAACACCACACACCATCTCTCCTGCCCTGAAAGACTGCTGTGACAGATGGAACCCAAAGTCATGGACTGAATGAACTCAACGAATGTTTTAGAGGGATGGCCCATAGACTAAGGGAATGATAACTTTGTGTATATATCAAAAGACAGGAAAAATGGTGGTGATTAATTGGAATGTGTTGGAAAGGGTAGGAACTGGACGTGACGTAGATGGTATAGAATAAGGGGTGGATACTGTCCTGGTTTCAGCTGGGATAGAGTTAATTTTTCTTCCTAGTAGCTGGTATAGGGCTGGGTTTTGGATTTAGGATGAGAATAATGTTGATAACACACTGATGTTTTAGTTGCTGCTAAGTAGTGCTTACACTAGGCAAGGACTTTTCAGCTTCCCATGCTCTTCCCGGTGCACAAGAAGCTGGGAGAAGACACAGCCAGGACAGCTGACCCAGACTGGCCAAAGGGCTATTCCATACCATATGACATCATGCTCAGTATATAAACTGGGGGAGTTGGCCTGGGGTCAGCGATTGCTGCTCGGGGATGGGCTGGGCATCGGTCAGCGGGTGGTGAGCAATTGCATTGTGCATCACTTGTTTTGTATATTCTTTTATCATTATCTTTATTATTATTTTTTTTTCTTCCTCTACTGTCTTATTAAACTGTCTTTATCTCAAAAAGAGCGGAGAATGGCCCTATTTTGTGCGACCTTTAAAAATTGTTATTTTCTAGATGGAGTCAATCTGACTTTAGGTTTTATAATAGAAGTCCCATTTATTCTACTTCAAGGCATGTACAAATGGAAGCTAGCTTCTCTGGAGCAAAAAGAACAGCACAACAACATATAAATGTGACAGTGCGCTACGTCCAGGTTAAACCTGAAATCATTAATAAAACTACTTTGCTGAAGGAAGAATTAGGCAAGCCTTGGAAAGCTCACATATAACCAGGAAGCAAAATTTATTTACTATATATAACTTCTGAAATATATATTTTCTACTGCAAATTTGCCAATGCCATACTAATATATTACCTCTCACACAGAGGGTGTGACTTCACTGCCAAAATGTGTGTTTTTATTATCCTGTTGTGTTTAATGTGTGTGACCTGTCTTGATGTCAAAATAGAGAGGAGCAGTCACTTTAGTTCTACAATGAAGAAAAGCCAAGACTGACAAAACTCAGGATCCTGAAATAAAAAATACAGTGCTAATTTTCACTGTGTTTTTACAGAGCTGGAGGTCTCATTCATCACTTATTTTGATGACAGAATATACCTTATTAGACTAAGCCTTTACCTTCATTAATTGAAGCAAAGTAAAAACAAACAAAAAAAACCCCAGTTCATAGCTGTCAAAGACACAAACATGCAATACTAACAGCCTGTCTTTGTGACAAAATTTAGCTGAAGCTATTCTCCTTAAGTTATAGTACCAAACTGAGAGTGACCATATGGCAAATAATACTTGAACTGTACATGAGCACAGAGATTGAGAGTTTTGTCAGCTTGAAGTATAGCTTAGTTTCCATTTCAGCATTATTTCAAGCATCAACATCGCCTGAAGCTCAAGCTTCTTGGTGGGCCAAGTATCTCAAGTGACAGCATCACTGAACTCAAGCTGGAGACCTCTGTGGGTGGAGCTGAGCTAGAAGGAACATTTCATTTATTATCTTTTATAATCATTTGTATCTTACAAAGAAGGCAGCTTGAAGATACAGCCAGTCTCTAAATGGCCCAAAATATTATCTTACTAGCTGAGCGAGAGGAACTGTTTCTCATATTAATGTGCGGATGCACTCTGGAAGCAACAAGAGAAAAGATATGTTATTCACCATCACTCATCTGCCCACAGAAAGGCCAAGGCAGGGACTCCCACAGCGCTGAAAAGGGCAGCAGAGCGAGCAATGTGAATCCTAAGAAATATCACTGCCTACAACATTTCAAATATAAGGGCATAAAGTCAGATACCTGATTGCATTTTTAGGAATTAATATGAGCTTCTGAAGCCTAAGTTCCCCAGTTTTAATATACTTACACAAGCTGTTTTCATCCTTATTAAATGTGAAATAAAACAATAAATATCAGACATATATTTATAAAGAAATCTACCACAAAATGTGTCAAAACCAGTGAGACAATTTAGGGATACCCTTAGGAAGTACCAAAGTCTTCACAAAAAGTGCCATATCTGATAATTGTTTTACACCATTTTTGATCACTCAAATCTCACAATCCTTGAACCCTTTTGATTTCCATTTTTAAAACATAACTTTGGATATTATAACACTCCTTTGAGACACGTATTTAAAAGAGAGGAACGGAGCAGTGCCTTGGCTGCACCTGCCATCGAAACAGGCGGGACATAATCTGGACTCCTGGATTCACAGATCCAACAGTAAAACAGATCACAAACAGCGTTTCCTGTGATCCCTTTCAGACTTCTTAGTTCTGTTTGTTGTGTCTATGAGTGATGGTTGCCTTGAATATTAAATGCATCTCAGGATGTTTCAAAGTATGGACTCAGGTACATAAAGCATCTAAAGAATCAAATGTTTTTAGGTTTAACTGGGACAACCATAACTGAAAAAAAAGAAAGACTTCTACCCAAATTCAATAAAACTGAAGAAACACTGCAGGAAGTATTTATAAATGCATACAAAGTAACAGCATATCCCAGAACAATATATTTTTGCAGTCAGTATGGTACAAATGGGACACGTAACCAACTTCTTTTAACCTCAGTATTTTCCTAAACTTCATTAGTTTGGGGCTTTTTTAGGGTAGTCATGTTTTAACTTCCAAACTCTGTAAATATGAAATTAAATCAGATAGATAGATACTTTCTGAAAGTAGGAGAAGCATCAAAAGATTGGATGTACACAGAAACTTGAAAGTTTGCATGCTTATAAAAATTGTATCTGAAACTATTGTTTCTGTAAAACAATTCTCTCGGTGTTTTTTCTTTTCACTAGGTCTCCTGTATGTCATGACAGGCTGCAAATACTTCAAGGAGCTTCTCTTGTCTCAGCCAGAACCAGGCTTGGGAAGCAAAAGAAAGTGTGTGAAAAAAAGGAAAATAAAATTTTCTTTTACATCATCCTAAACCCCTAAAAGAATCAGTTTGAGATTTAAGGGGATGGTTCATTAACGTTCTTAAATTACCAGTTCTTTTTACATGACGCCCACCCCCAAAGTCATACTGCTGCATATCTGACCTTCAAACTAACTGTCCTAATTATAATACAGCAACATAATGATCTAATAGCAAACAACTGAAATAATGAGGAATATTTCTCCTGGGGAATTAAGTTGCTGTCTTACTGAAGCTGTTGAGGTTAATCTTCCAAACATGGAAATAATGGGCAAGGAATTGAAAATAAAAGTCATTATCTGAAATTTCCCGTGGAATAAAAGTTCTGAAACCAAATTGATTCAGAATGCTTTCTTTTAATAGCATGTGATACCTTCATTTTAAAAAGCCCCAAAATGTTGTTTTATGAGGCACAATTGTTACATTTTAATGTTTATATATTTGGGTTCTTAAGATTAAATATAAGCCATGAATAAAATATGTAAAATTCCATACTGTATTAGAATCTAAATTTTGCTTTTTATAGTAATCTAAAAGAAGAGTTCATAGGTCAATCCTTATAAAAAAAATAAGATTTTAGTTATATCAAGGACTGTCAGTACAAGTCAAGGCAGAAGATTAGTGCACGATGCTGTGTTAAAGACAGAACTCTTCATCAGTTGGATTCTTAAAGCCCAAAACACAGAAAATTAATTTATTCCTATGAAAATCTTGGTAATCTTGGTAATAGCAAACATGATAAAGCCACATAATCACACACACACACTTAAAAAATCAAAGGAATAGCATCTGAAAGTATATATATATGAATAAATTATTATGCTAATTACATATCAATGATTTGAGGTCTAAGTCACTGTTTCACAATATTGATAAATTATTTTTAAAATTATATGGCTAATTGAACTGCATTACAAAAAACTTTTTTCCGGAAAGTGCAAATTAAGTCTACAGTTAAAATCTTACTGTCAGTCAAAAACACATAAAGGACTTCTTTTGGGATTTTAAAAGTTAAATACAAAAAAAGAACTGATGCCTGAGCAGGTAGAAAGAACACACCAGCATAGTAGTCTTAATAATCACTTCAAAGTTTGCCAGCAGAAATTAAGAATTCAGTTGCCTGCTAAAAACTCCATGTAGTCAGAAAAATATTACCAGTTCAAAGTAATTACTTTGGAGATTTGCATACAATGCCCTCTCTTGTAAAATATTATGTTTGCTTGGTTTAGTACATAAAACTACCTTGAGCAGAAGTTTCAGATGCTAAATTATTCTATTTTTGTAACTGTGTTCAACATTTGGTAAATACATGACTATCATTATTATGAAAAGTGAGTGTATCCTTGCATGTCCACAAACATAATTTGCACACAGTTCTGAAAACTCAAAAGTCTCTACAGATCTCTATGGATAGTCTATGAAAAAGTGAGAGATGATTGAAAAAAAAAAAGACAAAAAAGGCATACAGGTAATATCAGAAAAGAGGAACTACAGTAATAAGAAAGAAGTGTTCTTCTATGCTCCTGTTTGGGTTCTTTTTTTTTGCCTATTTCCAAAATATTATTTAACATAATACTTGCTTCTGATAGGTAAAATTTTTCAGGATTCAATACACAATTGTTTTGGACTTTGTGTTTTAATGCTATCAGTCATAACAATGAAGAGCTGATGAGGGGACATTGTGCCTGGACTGAGTTTTTCACATTATTTTTTGAACAAATAAATTAATATTAATTAATTATATTTTAACATGGTTATTTTACTGTGGTAAGGTATTTTTAAAAAGAAAATTGTTAGTGCACAGGAAGCCTAATGTGTAAAGCCATGGTATCTCTCACAGTACTTACTATTATATAGTCTCTCCAAGAAGAGTTTACATTTAGTAATACATATTTTTTTAACTAGTACCTCATTAAACACAATGCCTAGCTATAGTTTGCCATATGAATAATGGAACAAGACAGATGATTGCTTTATAAATGGCACATGTCAGCCTATGAATTTGAAACATACACTAAATGTGAGTAATATAACTGGAATAATTATTTACTAAAACTCATCAACAGCAAATCATAAACTACACAAAGATGTGGTAAGCCTGGCAAGCTTTCCAACTGCACTGAAAAATAACAATACCATGTCATTTTGTGCTAAATGAATATTCCTACATCACCACCACCACTACCCCCAATGTTTTTTTTTCTTTTGTATCATTCTTGTACTTTTTCTAGCACACCAGTAAGAGAAGTGCAGGATGTACACCAAGCCTCTGGCCAGCCCAATACAACACCCTTCCTCTTGCCTCACACTCTCCCGCACATTAATTTTGTCAGCGCTTTCTATGCCACTCAATCACTGAGCACGGAGGTGCTCCTGCATGCTCTTTGTCCCGATCCATTTGTGCAGCGAGCTGCCTACCTAACCAGCCTTGTCCAGCATCTCTGTTGGGCCACAGCACGCTGTCACTCCTAGGAAGGTTGCCCCCAGCCTAGCAATCACGACGTTAGGTTTATTCCTGCTGAGGGTGTACCATGATGACCCAGCATTTCCAGATACGAATCTGTACTTGTCTCTTTGCTTTTACTTTCTTGGCTGTCTTAGCACTGGCTTTCTATTATTTTCTAGATGATCTGATGAAGATGTCTTGTTCTCAAATTGCCCTTTGGCTATAAATCACTTATACTTTGCTGCAGAATATTTTGCCCCATTTTCTAAGTACAGAATATCCACCAGGTTGCACTTTGCAGAGGGTGGCTTCAGTTCCCTACTGCAGCTCTTGCTGAAATTGGAGTCATCACAGTTGATCATCTATTGTCTATCCTCAGAAGTTTGATCTGAATATTTTATCATTGCATTCAGATTTTATGAGGTTGATGGGTCTTGAGTGATCTGTTGTTGAACACTATACAAGTAAACACCTTTTGCACAATTACTGCTGTTTCTGTGTATGCCTTCAATGGCCATTCATGTTGTGGTAGACAATATACCTCCTTATTTGTCCCAGGAATACCTCTGTCCTCTCATGTATTTTGATTTAGTGTATCAACATTTCTGCTACCTAACGCTATTGACAGATCTCCTTCAGAATAGTATTGCATTCCATCCTGCACTTGGTACCAGGAACAACCTTCTGTGAACTCATTCCTTGCAATCGTTCAGTGATTTACTGCCAGGGGTTTGTCTGTTGGATTGTCTGCAGCCTTTTGCTATAGATGCAAATGTATGTCAAAAAACTCGACTGCATGTTGCTCCACAGAGCTAATCCATACTGTGTTTTGTAAAGGGCCTTACTTACAGGTTTGGCGACAATCAGTGAGCTTTTTTGGGTGATATCCTACTCTCGGACCACTTCGCTGAAGGCTCAGTAATACAGGTTGCAGTCACATAGATTAATTCATTAGTCACCTTCTTATTATGCTTTCTTATGGCTTATTATTCACAAAAGCAAAAGTGACAGAATTTTGTCTGTTCTCAAGAGCATTTAATGCTACCTTTTACTGTCTGACTCCCATCTCCAGACTGTACCTGTTACAACCATACCAGCAATTAAAACACTCCCACAGCACGGTAGTCAGTGCAGGCTGGTGCTAGCATTACCTCTTCCTTGACATCACAGACTACGATTCAGTGCCGTGGTCAGTAGCTTGGTTTTCTCTTTTCTCCTGTATAATGATAACCCTTGCTCTTTCCAAGATGTATAACAGTGCCTCTTCTTTTCAAGCCTAAAAATGTCTTCTTTTTAGTTTCATAAGGTTATTGTGACTCAAGGACTGCACATGGGGATTTCATTTTGTCTTCCGCTTTCTCTTTGCAGGTCTGTCTCTATGAAATACTGTCCTTTTAATCTGCAAGACGCCTGGCCCCACAGGAACTGCTCCACTGAGGGTGGTCAGCGTTGCATGGAGATCATGGGTACAGCCTGTTCCTCCCACCTGTGCAACACTGAGCAATATTCATGTTTGTCAACTGTGCAAAGCAAAAACATCTTTCATTTCACATTTTCTTACGAACAGGCCGCATTCATCTGTTGGCTTCTAAGTGGATTTAGTATACGCTTGCCCCCACACAGCCTTTTTCCAGTCTCCTGTTTCTGCTTTCTCTGTCTGCTGACACTGAAGCTGACTCCACAATCCAGCTGGAATCAAACTGGCTATTGAGGAAAAGCATAACTCATATATGACAGCCAAATAATTGGCACCCACTGAAGAGGACACATAGTGAAGCAAAACTTGAGTCTAAGAACTTGAAGCAAACATACTCTTCTTCATTGAAAGCCTCAATTATCCCATGTACCCCTGCTTTTTTTTATTCTTCCTTGAACAGAAGGAAAACTTTGGGACATCTCCTTTGGGACATTTAATAGTTTTATCTTCCATTCGCTTTACATTGCTGTTAAAAGATAGAGGTTTTTCTTGTCCTTTGAACATGTTCCTCTACAATACAGGTTGCACTCTACTGCTTGCTTTCTCTGTCAGTCTGTTTCTGTCTAGCCCTTATTTTGTACATCTCTAACCTCCTGACGTTTTCCTTTTCTGCTTCCTATGTATAGCTCACATTTAAAACAAAAGACAGACTGCTAAAGCAGAATCATGTGGGGTTTTTGAGAAGAAAAACGTATCCTTACTTTCTCTTTGTGGATTATAAGTAATTCCAAATTGGTGTTGAGATTTTGACTCACTTGCGTTTTTAAAGGCAGACTCTTTTGTTACTAAATATCTGGAGGAAAATTATTTACTTTCAGTAAGTAGACCAGAATTTCCCTCTGGTTTCTGTGTTTTCTCTTACTCTTGTTCCCCAGAGTATCCCTGCAGTACATTTTCAGTCCATCCATTCCAAATGTTCTAATTTTTCTATACTCTGTCCCTGTGCCTTATCCTCTTTTATTTTTCTTTTTTTTTTCATACAGTCCCACAGAGAACATGAACATTACATCCAAAAAACATCCAGAAAATTTAGAGAAAGTAACTGTCCATCCTTTTTTAGAGTGATTGTATCCAATGGCTGCCATTAAAAGGTTAGTATTTCAACTACCACATTGTGGCAATATTGCCAACTCCAAGCAAATGTAATTGTGATTTAGGCGACCCCATAAAACTTGAGATTCATTTAAAAATAGGCTTTGGGTTGTTCATATTTGCATGCCTATCAAACTTCCCTCAGAAATTGGTGGGAGGCTAAAAATAGCTGTAAGAAAAGGAAATAGTAATAAATCTGAGATGTTTACAAAGTCACACAACTTCAGGAACTGGGACTTAGAGAGAAAAGCAATACTGTAAGGCCTACAATAAAATTGGAAGAGTTTGCAAATTTGCAACGATATTTCAATCATCTTACTTTTACTAACTTAGTCCTAAATTACAGAAATCCTTTGTTTGCAGAAGGCCAAATCCTGGAAATGTTTATCCTGTGTGCTCTTAGTGCTGCAGTTAGCATCTCTGGGACAGTGCTGTGATGGAGACTGAATAGGAAGAACAGCATTTATGTAATTGCAGAGTGACAGTGAAGTGGAGAGTTATTTTTATAATTGAGTTTGGCAAAACCAGCTAAGCACTAGGTGCTTCGAATGTTTCAAAAGGCCTAGTTTGCACATGGTAGAGCTAATAACCCAGGAAGAGAACGATAAAAAACGCAGAGGTGGTAGGAGAGAAGAGAGCAATTATAACCAGTATATGCAAAAAACAAATCAGCATGCGCAGAAATTAGCTCAGCAAGACTGCACGCCATTTGGGTAGTGCCATCATGAGATAACTGAGTGACGGCATCTCACACGTAGTCAATAAGGATGGAAAAACCAGCAATGCTGAAGCACGTCCCCAAGCAAAAAGGCGGTGAGTGCTGGGAGGAGCACCGACCTACCACAATCAGAGCTGCAAGCTGCCCATTCCCAATCCGCCTCTTCTGACGTCGTCTAATATGTTAATAATGCCAGGACATTTGTTATTTGCCATTTTTTTCCAGCTGACTAGGTTTGCCCACGTGCCATGATTGGGCATGTAAGCTGAGTCCTTTACACAGAGAGTGTCGCGGCGTCTTGAAGCATCTGTGTGGGGACAGTAGCAGACCTCCTTGTTTACCAGCCCCTCTTACTCCTAATGAGGCAGTGAAAATAAAATATGAGGAACTCCTGAGCAACCCCATCCCTCAAGCCAGATACAGCTTTATCTCCAAATACTTTTCCAGATACATAACTATTGTGTGCCTACGGGGTGTGCACATGTGTGGCATCACTTGAGGAAGGGAAAAGGGTAGGAGAGAAGGAAGGAGAAGCCGTAGTTTTACAGAGCTGTGAAAACTATTTGCTTACCCAGTCCTTGTCCTGCAGAGATAGGCCATAAGCAATGAAAACAGGCTGCAGGGAGTTTTCTGAAAGACTGCTGAATGTGGAGTAGCACTTACTCAGTTCTCTACCAGGCAGTATTCCCTGAAGCACAATTTTGAAATTACTCTGGACAATTTATCACCTGCCCAAATGACCCTGTCACTTGGCTAGTCCATCTGCCTGGAACTTGCTCTAATATTTCCAGCCCCAGAAGCAGCAATAAACAACTGCCATTTTTTATAAATCAACCTGCCAAATACAGTTTTTTCTTCCCTGTCTGATGCCTAGAACAAATAATAGTCATTCCTGGGTCACCCACATGTTTTCTAGACATTAAAATGTCATAGTTTTCACTACTAAATAGAAGAAGAAGAAGATAAAAAACCCAACCCATAATCATGATCATTCTGGGAAGTCCTTTATGGTCTGACCTGCTACTATCTGACTTCTATTTCTGGAATAAACACATTAAAAATAAAGAGGTTGTCTTACTTTTTTTAATGTGCCTCATGTTAAATGTTCAGACTGTGCTCTGCACAAGACCTCCACTTATTCTGCTCACTCGTGCTTCTTTACAATACTAAATTGCAGAACTGCTTATTGTTGAAAAGCAGGAGACACGGACACCACAGCTCGTCCCTGGCTCCCTACCGGCTGTCTGGACGAAGAGTGGCTGCACAGCAGACAGAGGACCCCTCTGGGGGTTGCTACACCCTTTCCTGCGCACCTAGCACAAGGAGGTGGTATATTTCTTGCATTTAATGCTCATCCCCTTTACTCCCCTGAGATTATGGAGTGTGAGCTCTTGGTGTCATTACAGTTATCATGCGGAGAACTGAAAGAATCATAGAATCATAGAATGCTTTGGGATGGAAGGGACCTTTAAAGGTCATCTAGTCCAACCCCCCTGCAATTGGCAGGGACATCTTCAACTATCAGTCACGTTGCTCAGAGCCCCATCTAGCCTGTCCTTGAATGTTTCCAAGGATGGGGCATCTACCACCTCTCTGGGCAACCTGTTCCAGTGTCTCACCACCCTCATTGTGAAAAATTTTTTCCTTGTGTTCAGTCTAAATCTACCCTCCTTTAGTTTAAAACCATTACCCCTTGTCCTATCATTACAGGTCCTATTAAAAAGTCTGTCCCCATCTTTCTTGTAGGCCCCCTTTAAGTATTGAAAGGCTGCAATAAGGTCTCCCTGGAGCCTTCTCTTCTCCAGGCTGAACAACCCCAACTCTCTCAGCCTTTCCTCATAGGAGAGGTGTTCCATCCCTCTGATCATTTTTGTGGCCCTCCTCTGGACCTGCTCCAACAAGTCCTTTCTGTACTGAGGACCCCAGAGCTGGATGCAGTACTCCAGGTGGGATCTCAGGAGAGCAGAGTAGAGGGGCAGAATCACCTCCCTCGACCTGCTGGCCATGCTTCTTTTGATGCAGCCCAGGATACGGTTGGCTTTCTGGGCTGCGAGAGCACATTGCTGGCTCATGTCCAGCTTTTCATCTATCAGTACCTCCAAGTCCTTCTCAGGGCTGCTCTTAATCTCTTCATCCCCCAGCCTGTATTGATACCGGGGTTTGCCCCAACCCAGGTGCAGGACCTTGCACTTGGCCTTTTTGAACCTCATGAGGTTCACACAGGCCCACTTCTCAAGCTTGTCCAGGTCCCTCTGGATGGCATCCCATCCCTCAGGTGTGTCAACTGCACTACTCAGCTTGGTGTCATCTGTAAACTTGCTGAGGGTGCACAAGAGGCCTTAAGAAACAGTGATAAATATTATTTATATAAAAGAGCATAAATAATTAAGTACGCTATTTTTTTCCAAGAACTAAGGAGTTCATTGCATCAGGGTAACAGTAAAGTGAACGTTAGCTCTGAAAGTAAAAATAAAATAACTAACCAGCTAAGTGCATCATTATTTTCAAAAGGTTTTGTAATCACAGACTAAATCCTCTTTAAATCATAATCAGGTCTCTCCAACATCTTCCTTTCAAACTTTTTAGTTTTCCTCTCAATTGATTTGTCTTCCCTTTACATTTCATTGATTATTGATTCTTCCCTTCTGAAGAAGCACAATTATAAAACAATTATCTGTTCTCTCAGTATTTCCCTGTCAGCTACAAGCAGAATGTTATTCCATTAGTGTACTGTTAGATCTTTTCTCTTCATTCAAGTACAACTGTTAAAATGGGAAAACAGTGTACAATTTGTTTTCTGATGCTGGATATAATGTATTAACATATATGTGGTATCATCTGTATGTCTATATATATATGCATACATAAATATATACAGATGACATATGACAGTGATGTGTGCAGACCTACTAGAAGTAACATTGGGCTTTTGATACATGCCTTAAGCTCTTAAGCCATCAAAACCCCATCTTCTACCTTAACCACACTCTCCTCAACAGTTTCACCCCCAAATGCTGTGTAGAAATGCAGCACCAACTGATTCCACACTCAACATACAATTCTTTCCCCCCGCCCCGTTTTTCTTCACTTTCCAAAAGCCCTGTACTTAAGAATGTACAGAGCTCCTTCAGAGGATGTATATATCTTCAGGTATCCTAGGGAAATCCTTGTCTCCCAGAAGTCAGTAGGAGTTTGGTATTGCCTTCAAAGGATCCAGGATTTCACTTAATTTTCCCTGTCGTCTTGTGGCTGATTTAAATTAAATGGCAGTTAGTATGTCCCGACCGTTAAAGAAAGGATTTGGAAGGGATAAATCCAACAGACAGAAAAGAGGGAGAGACAACTGTGTGGTAAAGATAGCAGAAACATAAGAGGTGTGGTTCATATGGACTTTAGTTCATTTCAAGTATTATTCCCTGTTTTATCAAATTTTGTACGTTTTGGTTTTATGCCTGAAATAGCAAAAGGATCCATTAACATTTCTTCATATATCTTCTACATCAAAATAAATGTAAGTAAGTTCAAGTTTTATTTGCATGTCTCTACTCCTGGCACTGAGAACATGCACATCTCTGTTATCACCAGACAGCAACAGTACATCAGTCTGTATTACATGTTCTTCTTTCTTTTATTTTATCTGTAGCAGTAAAATTGGCCATGCTGCTGAACATGCTCTTTTCTGAAAAGCAAACTAGGGACAAATTATTAGATTTTATATCTTTTGCAGTTTACATAGGATTAATGTGGAGACTCAATCTTATCTAACCAATTGAAGACTACTGTCATGTGGGTATTTACTACTCTTGTATCTTTCTTTACCTGATGACCTAAGAGAAAATACACTGATACTGTTTTATATGTGCTGTGGACTTAAACACTATTTAGCAGGAAAATGTGAGAGGAAAGGGACATTACTGCTGTTAAATTTGTGTACAGAAATCTAGAGTTAAATTACAGCCTAAAACATCAAGTACTGAAAAACAGCACAGAGAACATGCACAGCTCCATTACAAACTTTCCTTGTATTATTATTATTGCTAATTTTACACCAACTTTGAAAAAAGTACAAAAACTGCCCTGCTAAGCGACTTGCAACATCACCTAGACCTGGCTAATTAAGGATTCAGAAAAAATACCATGCAGCTTAATGCACAAAATGAACACCCAGGATGTCTGAACATTTTGTTCTCCTCCAACACATAGCCTATTTCATTTTAATCCAGTAGGCTTTTGGATGCTTCCCCCCCCCCCCCCCCCATCACTTCAGCTTTCAGACTTATTTTTCCATTACTGCATTTGTGTGACAAAGGTCCCACATACGCTATTTTGAAACACTGCATTAGTTGTAAAAGTGCTTTGTGACTTGTGACTAATATTAACCATATTAGGACACAGTTAAAGTTTTTTTTTGTGTTTTTCAGCTTTGGTTACTTCAATTCTACACCAGATATCACAGAAACAATTATCCCAAAGCCAACAGGACTGAAGCCACCTTCTCCAGTGCTACTTTGGCAATGGCCCAGGTGTCACCACTACTAATGAGCACTAAGAAATGCTACCACAGAGATTCCTCTTTGGTTTCACTAGCAGCTCAGCTGTCATGCTTTACCTTTTGAAGCTTATTAATATAGTTGATATTTGTGATCACACTGTAAAGCCTACATGTAAATATATAGAGACCTATACCTTTATATATCATTTACCAATTAGAGTGCAGTGATAATGACTATTCATATGGAGGACACCTCTGTACAAAAAGCCAAGAGAAAGAACCAGAGAAGACTTCTCTCATCTGTATCTCCTGTTGTATCGCAAACGCAGACCAACCCTAAGCTTCCTGCCTTTCTCATTAAATGAGCCAGCTGGGCACTCACAATAGAAAAATCCTCTCGTGTTGCTAGAGCAGGAAACCTGCATGATGGAAACTGCCCTCTGGAAGAGTCTCTCTGTCCCACTGAATTTAAAAGACACCTAGGAAGACTCACATTCTAGTCTCAGCACCTAAATATCCTTACAGAGGTTTTTCTAGGTTATTTTACTGCAGTAGTTGGGTTTGTTGCTCTCCACTCTCCAAGCGCCAGCAGGATCTTTGTTCCCCACAGTAAGAGACCTGAAGGAGTGCCACTCGGGCTGCACCAAGCTGCAAGGGGATTTCTCCCTGGTTGCAGGGGATGGAGAGGGTAGGAAATAACAGATGTAGCTCCTCTGCTCCCTAGACAGACTCTTTTGACACCTAGACCCTATGCCACAAAGATGTGAGTAATGAGCCAGTCTGGATACTCACGAAGTGATGCCCCGGTGCTGCATTGCTCTGTGTTTGCACTGTGTGCAAAGCTGACGCAGGCTCGCAGGGGTCATCTATCTCTACACAAACCCACGGGGCAGTCTTGCCCAGATTTTATATTTTAGGATATTTCCTTATTAAAACTAGTCAACAGATGAAAAAGAACATAGTAATTAACATACTGCAACCCTGGCCGGTCACCAACAGTGACAGAAAGGATTAATCCACTCACGATGTGCTAAAAAAGCCTAAATATGGATGTGAAGAAATACATAAGCAAATAAAAACAAAATTGGGATAATTTATTCTAGATTAACAGTTTAACAGCTTGCTTATTTCCTATCGATTTTAATATAGCATGACTAACCTTGTCTTGCATAACTCCTGTTATCTACCTTTAAAAAGTCTACATTTCTTCAAATCCTGCTGAATGTGTTAACTCATGAGTATCTTGAGACACATGACTGTCACCTGATGTAGAAAAACCACCATTTCTTTATAATGTTTTCAGTTCATTATATCTGAATTTTATTGTAAGAAAGAACCTATATTCTTATCAAACAGGTCAACCATTCAGACCCAGTCCACTCCTGTTTGTTTCTTCTCTCACCGTTGGCATGGCTTTACCAGGGAAGTTTTAAAACATGTTAAAATCTAAATAAAAAAATACAAACATATTTTAGTGAAATGTTTATACTTTTTTAAAGAAAAATCTGTACTCAAGTCCTTGTACATATTTTTCACAACAAAATTTTAAATAAACTCTAGTATAATATCAGGCAATCCTCACACAAGAATGGTTTTATTCCATGAGTTATAAAAAAAATTGTTAGTCACCTTCATTAGAGAAAATATGGAATCTATTATACAATTGACATTTTAGAAATCATCATGTGTATTACGCTGTTAAGATTTTGCTTTTATTTACATATAAAGTATTTGATTTACTTTTGAACAAAAAAAGCATGTAGTACTACCTAGGGGTATTCATAAGCTTATGAATTTGAATTTTTGACAGCTCAAATATTCTGAATTAGGTTTATTTTCCCTAACTGCATTCCTAGAAATAAAAATATGTATTAAAGAAGGTTAATGCAATTCAGTTTTGCCAGCCTGACAGTAGGGCATATGCTAATTCCAGAAACACCATGAAATTAAGTTCTTTCTCTGTTTCAGCCAGTAACTCTAAAGTAACTGGCTCTCCCAGATAATTACAAAATAAGAAGTAATGCGTATATTAGAAGGAAATAAATAATTGGGGGAAAATTATTTGAGGCTCCTCCTGCCTCAAAACTCCTACCTTACCAAAACAGTGGAAAACTAAGAATCACATTAATTGCCTGTATCAGATGTGTCAAACTCCATTTCACGCGCTTCAGTTTGCATTTCATTTCCTCCAGTCCAACAAAAGATGGGCCAGGTGGAAGGATTCCTCGGCAGCAGCGTGAAGCCGAAGGGGAAGTCAACCACAGCATTTACTTACTCATTTCAGTTTTTAATTCTTGGGTTGCTTTGTGTTCTTTTGTTATGTTTTCCTCCTTGCTTGTTAGTTTTTGTCAATGAGGGTTATATTGGTGTTATTCTGGAAAGACTGTGGATAGAAAAGTGTATTAATCTATTTAGGGCTACTTTCAGACACAGTTAATTGATCAAAAGTGCACTGCTACCAAAAGGAGCCTTGAATGTACCATACATCACTGATTACATATAAGGATTGCTTCATTTTTCAGGCAGATTTTGTATAGAAAATTCTACAGCAAATATAATATATGCACAAGAAAAATTCTTGCTGTTGTTTTTCACTGCAAACTCAGAATGACCAAACTGACCACACTCACAAAAACATTTTGATCAGGCTGCCTTAGCAATGGAAATGCCTCATCACTTTCTGTGAACATGGTATGGACCCACCCCACAACAGTACCCCAGCACCTCACCAAGCCAGAAATTAATATATTAACTTGTTCAGTAACAAAATACACATTTGCAGGTGAAGTGGCATGATGTTTTTCTGCCTAATCCAGGAAAGCACTTAGCAAGTACCTTATTTTTAAGCACATGAGCAGTTGCTTTGACTCAGTGCAAAAAAAACCAACCAACCAACCAAACAGGGGCCTTTCCATCATTTTAACTTTGTATAGTTAGTTTGGCATCACTAGGAAATGTGCAGTTATTGGTCTCTCTCTCAACCCTGCCTCCTTTGTCAGACACCAACAGGGCAGTGCCACTCTGTCCAACCTGCCACCACCTCTATGAAATATCGTGATAACACTTTCACAAATACCACAGGAGCAAGAAAGGCTGTTTTTAAGATTCTGAATGATTTTATCATAGATTAGATTACCTATCATAGTCTACCTGATTTTATCATAGCCTACCTGATTTTTCAGTCATATTGGATCATAATGTCATAGTAATCATTCAGTTATACTGGATACAATCTTAAAAAAACCCCAGCCATCTAAGTGCAAAAGTGGCAGAGTCTATTCAGTGCAAACTACAAGAAAACCAGACAAGTCATTTAACATGTTCCACATAGCAGGATTTTTTTCTCAGCTTCCTACTCTCTATTGAGCACACACACTCATCTCCACGCTCAAGTAATTCAAAGATGTTACCAGAATGTCTGTAAGGTTTGAAGAATCTGTGAAATATTGTATGGATTATTTAGAAAGCACTGTTCAGAAACAGTGTATTGGATTTTTCCAAAGAAGTTCAACATTTCCCTTAGAAATCTGTAGGAACTAGAAACATAAGCATGAGAGAGAAGATTTAAGTCTTTAAAGTACTAATGTCAATGCAAATGTGGACTGTGGAATCTTCACATTATATTATTAAGCATTTAGATGATACAACAACATTAATGCAATAAAATCCTATTAATCACGATACTGCTAAAAAAAAAAAGAAAAAAAAAAAGGCTAGTAAACTGATAGTCCCTAGACATACTGGATTTTTCACAGACTATATGGGAGATCAGTCCTGCAAAATGCTGGGTGGGTTCCCTGGTCCTAATCCAGGAAAGCACTTGGCATGTACCTTATTTTAAGCATATTAGCAGTTGTCTTGACTCAGTGGGGAAAAAAAACAACCAACCAAACAAGGGTCTGTCCATCATTTTAACTTTGTATAGTTAGGTTGGCATCACTGGAAAGTTATCTTGTCACCTGTCAAAACGTAGATCCATCCTGGTTTTAGCTCACTCTGTTATATTTCAGTGGAGGACTCTCTGCTTTACATCATCTACCAGTCCAGAGAGCCTCCTCAATTACATTATTTCTCTTCTCTGAAGTTAGTACTTCTGCACCTAGATCCTGCAAATCCTATTACGCCCTTGTATGAGGGTCCCCGCATACAATTCACCAAAGTAATAGCATTTCCATAGCTGTATTTCATTCCAATCTAATTTGATTTTCTAGTGGAATGATTTAATCATCTACTTGGAAATAACCCCTCTCTGCTGTATTCTCTTAGGTTACTTTTCCCCTGCATGGAAAGAGAACAGTTAAGGACAATTAAAATTACTCTGACAGAGGGAAAACTACATTTGAAATTATGTTCAATAACAAAGAGTTTGTTGAGCTGACCTCATTGAGTTACAGAAGGGCCTAAAAATACAAAACAAATGAGTACCTCTCCTTGATATTTTGCTTATTAACTTTCTCTTTCTTACAAAAAAACTGTTTAGAGGTTGTTGTTTTTTTCCCTTAAGAATTACTGCCTTCATTTACACAAAGTGATTTTTTTTATGAATCAGGGACAATCTAGGCCAGCCTATCTCCACCACATTCCCAACCTGTTATATTTTTCAGTCTGCCCAGAAAGTTATACAGTGGTTCCAGTTAAATCCCATGTAGATCTGCTTAGTATGCTGTTTGTCCCTTCTGCTCTGTAAAGGCTACATAGCACAGTAATCACAGAGTAATGGTTTCTGAAGCAGTGCTCTTAGCCACCTCCCCTTCCCTTTTGAATATTTAAAACATTTTATGCATTTTGTTTAGTTCTTCAGTGCCTATACTCTGAGATCCCATGGCACTGATCACACCAGAAATTCAAAATGGAATTTCTCCTTCTGCATAAAAACAGAAAAAAACCTGTTATAAGTTTTGTGGGCTTTCTTATATATAAACTCTTCCTTATCACTCTTGAGGGGATCCACACTCAGACCAAACTGAGAACCAACCGAAGGCAATGCAACAGTTAGTTAGCATGTGAATCTTGCAAATTGGCATGTACTAAACAACGAATGCCTATAACAACCGTGGAGTGCCTACTAAAAACATTGGTACAGTAAGACAGGATGGGGTAAAATACATGAGGAGTCAAGCTAGGCCCCTCTAAATAAGATTTTCAAGGATTGGTGGTAGTAGGCAGGAGCATTTAGCAATATCAATACATTTTCTGATTGGGAAAGGGAATATCAGAGGATAGAAATAAACACAGGTTTTCTTAATTCTTCCTGCAGAGCACATGAAGAGTTAGTGAGCAAGCTGTCCCACCTGAGCAGCAGCTAATGTCCCAGATCTAGATTCACTGCTCCGGAGATACCTAGTAATCTGCTGAGACATAATGGCAGAGCACACAAAGATACCTGATGTTTGATATGTGGCTAAAGGCCTATTTTGCTATTTTGTAGAACCAGCTGTAACAATTTCAGGATTCTCTGTCCATGTCCTGGTTTCAGCTGGGATAAAGTTGATTTTTCTTCCTAGTAGCTGGTATAGGGCTGTGTTTTGGATTTAGGATGAGAATAATGTTGATAACACACTGATGTTTTAGTTGTTGCTAAGTAGGGCTTACATCAGTCAAGGACTTTTTCAGCTTCCCATGCTCTGCCAGGTGCACAAGAAGCTGGGAGGGGGCACAGCCAGGACAGCTGACCCAGACTGGCCAAAGGGCTATTCCATACCATATGGCATCATGCTCAGTATATAAACTGTGGGGGGAGTTGGCCAGGGGGCAGTGATCGCTTCTCGGGGACGTGCTGGGCATTGGTCGGCGGGTGGTGAGCAATTGCATAGAGTATCACTTGCTTTGTATATGTCCCGATCCAATGATGGGGGAGGTTTCGATACGATCCCAAGGACAAGATTAAGATGCAAATGAGGTCAAATGCCGTACAACCCTTTGACTTTATTTTGGTGAACAATGGGGTGAGGACCGGGTAAGGAGATGGGGGGGGGGGGGGGGGGGAGAGAGAGAGAAGAGAGAGCGGGAAAAAGAGCAAGAGAGTGGGTGAGAGAAAAGAGAGAGAAAGAGCATGCTTGGGCAGGTGAGAAGAGGGCCACGTGGTGGAACTAGCTACCACCACTCCGAGTCCGGCATTATCCCGTCGATCAAATGTCCAGCCTCTGTGTCCACAGGAGCAGCTTCTGAGGAGCACGCAGGGTAAGAGGAAAAGCCGAAGAAACCCTCAAAAGGCGCACGCGGTCCTTTTATAGGGCCATGCACATGCGCAGAACGGGTCTGTGTACATGCAGTTCGCGCTTCTGCTTTTCGCGCCCTGGTGTCTGCGCAGGCGTCCTGTGGCGGTTTCGTCGGGGGCTGGATGTCGAAGCCAGAAGATGGCGGTATAACGGCAATGTCGAGACAATTCTGATTCCATAACAGTCCTCGACAGTATATTATTATTGTATTATTATATTATTATTACTACTATTACTACTATTCTATTTCATTTTACTTCAATTATTAAACTGTTCTTATCTCAACCCAACTCAAAGTTTTCTGACTTTTACCCTTCTGATTCTCTCCCCCATCCCACTGGGGTGGGGGGAGTGAGTAAGCAGCTGTGTAGTGCTTAGTTGCTGGCTGGGGTTAAACCACGACAGTCCAAAATAACAGCTTTAGCACCAAGTTTCAGCCAAATATTGCTTTTCTCTCATTTAGAGATCCAAGCTGTCCCTGGCCAGCCACAAAGCAGAATAAGGACTTTGTACACCCTTGGCAAGCTATAAGGAGTCCCCTCCTTTCGCACAGTCTCAGGCACCAGAAGCCAGCTCCCCTCTTCCCACCACCAGTTCACCCATCCCCAGACGGAGAAGAAACAGGACTGCACACCAGCACTTCACCTCCATGCTCCTATGCAGAAGCCCCTGGCGCATCTGAAATACGCAGTGAACTGCAATTCTCAGTTTCATTTTCAAAACCAGAGCAAATGCTTTGGCATCAATTATATTTTGAATAAAGTATCTACCTAACGCAGCTTTGATGCTTGAATTTGGACTTGTAGGTCACCTGAGGGTTTTAATGGAATGGTCTCATACACACTTACATGAACACTCAGAGATGAACCTATCCAGTGATACAAAACAGCTAAATTCACACATTGATCCCTGATATCAGACAGTGGAAGATGGTCCTCCTATCAAGGTCTAAGAAAATTAAGAAATCAAAAGTACAAATCTCAGAATAAATGGGAAAAGAAAAATCATCGGCTTCTTTTGGTTCTTAGCTCATTACTGCTACAGTTAAATTGGCTTGTCAATGCTTATAAAATGTTCCTCACAGATTCATACTGTCTGTGTCCAAAAATTATTCAGAAATCTAATCCATACACTTCTTTCTTGTGCCTCGCCTGGACAACTGCAATGCTTTCTCAGCAGGTCTACCAGTAAAGCCAATTAGTAGACTCCAAGCAATTCAAAATCCAGCTGCAAGACACATAGCTAAAAAGAAAGGGATATTTCTCAACTGTAACTTCAGCATAAATCTTTCAAACAGACTTTTAGTTTGCACTTGGAAATATATCATTTTGTACAGAACACAGTAAGATTCGAAACTAGCTTACTAAGTTGCTCATCACATACTTCATTCACTCCTCACTATCCCTTTGGTAATATGGAAAACAAGACATCACCAGTCTGTTTCACTGAAACAGGATGCTATTATAATCTGTATTATCACATAACCCCACTGTGATATATTAATCAGAATAAAATCCTGATCCAGAAGGTTTACCCTTTGACAGGACAAATATCTTTAGAGTGGAGAATAGAGGTAAATATAGGAATTTTCTTATTGTGCAAGGAAATAGGTGACAGCAAGAGAATCCCTTAAATCTATCCCCAGCCAAGTCATGCAGGCAGCAGTGCTGTTAACTGTTCTCCTGTGAGCAAATGAATCAAAAAGAGGGAAGAAGAGCAAACTGGGGGAGGCAGCAGAGAGACCTACATAAAATGTTAGGTAACTTGTGCTCACAACGTATGCTCCAGCTACAGGGTGCAGCTATACCAACACACGCCCTAAAACACAGAAGAGCTTAAAACACAGGGCATGTGTGCATGCCTGTGTCTTCCCAAATGATGTACTATGACTGCGAGACACTAGAAAATGCTTTGCAGGCAGGGATATGCACAAAATGACCTTTGGACCTATTTCTTATCTCTCATAACTGTGATGCTATAAAATAGCCTAATGGCTAATGGCTTTTAAGCAAATTCATATGCATCTGACACAGCAGAGCAAACTGATTTGAGATGGGATTCTATAGACATTCTTATACATATGATTGTACTTTTTAGAACTCTCTTAATTTTCTACATCAGAAGTTGTAGTTACAGGGTAAAGTTCATTTCTAGGATAGGAGAATATGCATTCCAATCTACAGAAATTAAGACTGTCAGGAAAATGGAATTTAGATTTTTTTTTTAAATAGTAAAATATACTAAATTTTGCTAATGTTTATATGGCATTCAAGATCACATACATGATTACTCTCACTTGAACAATCACCACCTGATATTTTATGTTCTGTCTTGCTCTAAATCCCCTCCAAAACTTGAAAATGACACTTTTAATGATGTCTCATTATTCTGAACTCACAATGAGCTCATGTTAAGGTACCAAAATGGTTACATTGCTATCATATAGAATAGAATAGAATAGAATAGAATAGAATAGAATAGAATAGTTCAGTTGTAAGGGACCTACAACGATCATCTAGTCCAACTGCCTGACCACTTCAGGGCTGACCAAAAGTTAAAGCATGTTATTAAGGGCATTGTCCAAATGCCTCTTAAACACTGGCAGGCTTGGGGCATCGACCACCTCTCTAGGAAGCCTGTTCCAGTGTTTGAACACCCCCTTGGTAAAGAAATGCTTCCTAATGTCAAGTCTGAACCTCCTCTGACCCAGCTTTGAACCATTCCCATGCATCCTGTCACTGGATACCAGGGAGAAGAGATCAGCAGCTCCCTCTCCACTTCCCCTCCTCAGGCAGCTGTAGAGAGCAATGAGGTCACCCCTTGGCCTCCTTCTCTCCAAACTAGACAACCCCAGAGTCCTTAGCCGCTCCTCATAGGACATGCCTTGCAGCCCTTTCACCAGCTTTGTTGCCCTCCTCTGGACGCATTCAAGGACCTTAACATCCTTCTTAAATTGTGGGGCCCAGAGCTGCACACAGTACTCAAGGTGAGGGCGCACCAACGCTAAATACAGCAGGATAATCACCTCTTTTGACCAGCTGGTTATACTGTGTTTGATGCACCCCAGAATGCGGTGTGCCCTCTTGGCTGCCAGGGCACGCTGCTGACTCACATTGAGCCCGCTGTCAACCAGCACCCCCAGATCCCTCTCTGCAGGGCTGCTCTCCAGCCACTCCTCTCCCAATCTATACTTGTGCCTGGCATTAATCCGTCCCAGGTGCAGTATCTGGCATTTGGTCTTGTTAAATTTCATGCCACTGATGACTGCAATCATCTTTCTGTGCATGAGAGATAATTTTGCACTAAAATTTGACTATAATTTATTCATGCTTGATATTAAGGTATTAACTAATTGAGTCCAGTTTCTCAGGAACAACCTTATGAATAATGTTGCAATCATTCATTTTAAGCATTATTTATTAAAATCCAGTTTTGAATATATTTACATTATTATTAATTGATAATTCTAAGGGTTTTTTTCTGTGACTATATGACATTTTTCAGTTCAGTTCCACAACCTCCTGCTTCCTCTTTTCAGTCATCAGAGCAGAGGATAAGAAGATTCCTATTGACACCCCATTCATTACCATCCTTGGGAAAGCTGCAGAGGACAACATGACAATGAGGACACATGCAGGCATATTTCATTTGGATTTGTGTATTTGTGGAAAACTTAAATGTGAGGGTAAAGTGAGAGAAAGGAAGCAGGACCCTCACAGTTTAGTGACCATCAGGGTAGGTGAAGAGTGTAGAGAAATCCATTTCACTCCTACAATTTCAGTGTCCTCTCTTCCCAAGAGGCCAACAGAGAAAGAAGGTAAAGATTCTCCCACTACTACTGGGACTTCTGAATTATTTTTTGGAAAACAGTGGCAGTTTTATGAAAGAATAAATCTTTCACCACTACTAACCAGCTACCCATTTCTTTAAACTACATGTCTAATTTTTGTAAGTGGCTTCAGAGGCATGTGTGCATGTGTGTGCATGGAGGTCTAAGTGCCAGCAACTGGAGTGGGAGCACAGGTGTGTCCATGGTGCCAGCAACTGGAGAGCCAGTGCATGTGCATATCACATGGGTGTGTATGTCAGTGTGTAATTGCTAGGAAACACCAAGCTGGACTAGCCAGTGAGCAGAATAAGAGGCTGGGGTGCCAAGCATCAATGGGGCCGTAAGTTTGGGCCGAATAATGGAGAGACAGGAGGGTATGTGAGTTGGCTTCTTGAGGTTCCAGGGGTCCAACCCAGCTACTGAAGAGACCATGGTGTCTGGGTTTTGGCTAGTGGTAAGGTCATACGCCTGGACCAGCTACTGAGCAAACATGCCTGCATGTATCTGTGTCTGTGTGCAAGGTAACTGGGAGATGGAGATCCAGGGGCAGCTACTGGGCAGACTGAATGTCTAAGCCCACTTATTGCAGGGAACCATTGTGTGTGCGTAGCGCTGTGGTCCCCAGGGTTTGCATGTCCAGGTGCCAGCAACTGGGGAGACCGAGGACCCAGGGGCAGCTACTAGGCATAGTGAGCATCTGAGCCCAGCTCCTGGAAGGATCATCATTGTATATGCTATATTTATATACATATATATTTTCCAAGAGATGGGAACAGGCTGTTTGTGCGAGTACTGTGTTTTCTGCATGCGTTGATCTGTGTGGCTGGCTGCATGTGTGTGTATATATATATATATGTTTAAGTATTGTGTGCATGTGTAACCTACTGGGAATACATGTTCATCCTCACTACCGGCTGGACCTGGGTACATGGAGCTGCAGCAGCCTTGACTTTTTTGGGCTACCAGATTTGGCAACTTCTAATGAACACCACTAACACAAATATGGATTCTCAAAATAGTATTATGCACTATTCCAACTGAATTAAAATAGCTTAACATATCTGTTGCTGTAGCTGTGTTACAATACATAATGGTATAAGAAATACAAGGAGACTAGCTGATACAGCTGGAAAGGTGCACAAGCTTTTGGACATGCAGTCCTGTCATTATGTATTTTTGTAATTCTTAAAAGAACAATATTATCTGCACAGAGAACCTGTTTCTCCAAGTAATACATACCATAAACGTGTAAAGTTGTCAATGTGACACCAAAACTAATTGCATTCCAAGGCCAGTATTACAGCTGAAGACAATGGCAGCAACAGAGAGGCTTAGAGAGGCTAAGCACAGAGAACAGATATTCTGTGAGAAAGCCAAAGGGAACTAAGTATCTGTGTGGTCTGGAAGGATTTTATGGAATGACAATAAATCCCCATTAACCATCTCTAAATCTAAAAATGGTTACATGTCCTAAGATTAATCTTCACTGCCAAGATCTCTCAAATGTGCAGATACTTCCCTTTCTCTCAGTTAACCCCACAAAAAAAGATTTGGGATGCCAGTATTTTAACTTTGCTTTTACATGACTAACATTTCAAGGTGTTTCACAGCAGTTAAGCAAGACTACATTAAAAGTGCCCGATTCCATTTATTGTTATGCCAACGAATCTCCTGCTTGACATTTATGAATAAAAGATAATTCCATACAGATAAGTAAAATACCAACTAAAGGATCTTATTATGGAAGCGGTGCGGCTGACAGTTCTTGAATCAACTGCATTTCTAAGCTCTACCTGGCCTCCCCAAGGGCATTTGCTTAATTTCCCAGGCTGCCCACTGTCACCTTTCCAGGGGCAGTATCCCCTAGGCTGCTCCCTCCAGAGTGGGGACTTAGTCGGCAGCTTCTTGCCACTCACCGTGATCTGCTTAGCGCGTCTGTACAGAGATCAGCACTTCTCGTCACAGAAATGACAGGGCCACTTATTGGCCAACCTGCTCTGGACAAGCAAAGGAGCATTTGCTCATAACAAGATTTGGGGAGGAGGGGGAAATGTGTCTCAAAACAGCAAAGAGTTTACATACCTACTCAATTTAATGGGTAACAACCCATCTTTCACAAATGGCTCTCAGGTATCGGGAAACACCAGTGTCATCAGAGCTGTTGAGGTCTTTGAATACAGTCCAGGTAGGTTATGTGAAATTTATTACCTAATTGTTTCATTATTCATAACTTACATTAAATATTCCTCTTGGCTTTACTTTCTCCAGAAAGTATTCCATATTTTACCCATTAAAACATATAACTGTCCTGGTTTCAGCTGGGATAGAGTTGATTTTTCTTCCTACTAGCTGGTATAGGGCTGTGTTTTGGATTTAGGACAAGAATAATGTTGATAACACACTGATGTTTTAGTTGTTGCTAAGTAGGGCTTACACTAGGCAAGGACTTTTCAGCTTCCTATGCTCTGCCAGGTGCACAAGAATCTGGGAGGGGGCACAGCCAGGACAGCTGACCCAGGCTGGCCAAAGGGCTATTCCATACCATATGACATCATGCTCAGTATATAAACTGGGGGAGTTGGCCGGGGGGCAGCGATCGCTGCTCGGGGATGTGCTGGGCATCGGTCGATGGGTGGTGAGCAATTGAATGTATCACTTACTTTGTATTATTATTGTATTATTATTATATTATTATTATTATTACTGCTATTACTACTTTTCTATTTTATTTTACTTCAGTTATTAAACTGTTCTTATCTCAACCCATGAGTTTTCTGACTTTTACCCTTCCAATTCTCTCCCCCATCCCACTGGGGAGGGGGAGTGAGCAAGCGGCTGTTACAAGTAAGCCCATCCTAACCTGACCTACAGGTAGGCTCAGCTTTTAGTTGGTCGACAGCCAGCTGCATATGAGCTGGCAGTGTGCCCAGGTGGCCAAGAAGACCAATAGCATCCTGGCTTGTATCAGGAATAGCGTGGCCAGCAGGACCAGGGAGGTGATAGTGCCCCTGTACTCGGCACTGATGAGGCTGCACCTCGAGTACTGTGTTCAGTTTTGGGCCCCTCACTACAAGAAGGACATTGAGGTGCTGGAGTGTGTCCAAAGAAGGGCAACAAAGCTGGTGAAGGGTCTGGAGCACAAGTCTTATGAGGAGCGGCTGAGGGAACTGGGGTTGTTTAGCCTGGAGAAAAGGAGGCTCAGGGGAGACCTTATCACTCTCTACAACTACCTGAAAGGAGGTTGTAGGGAAGTGAGGGTCAGTCTCTTCTCCCAAGTAACAAGGGATAGGACAAGAGGAAACGGCCTCAAGTTGCACCAGGGGAGGTTTAGGCTGGATATTAGGAAAAACTTCTTCACTGAAAGGGTAGTCAGGCATTGGAACAGGCTGCCCAGGGAAGTGGTTGAGTCCCCATCCCTGGAGGTATTTAAAGGACTTGTAGACATGGAGCTTAGGGACATGGTTTAGTGGTGACTTGGCAGTGCTAGGTTAACGGTTGGACGTGATGATCTTAAGGGTCTTTTCCAACCTTAATGATTCTAAATAGATAATACTGATTCAGCCCAGGAAAGATTTGTGATTCAGTCTCAAAATTTGCCTCCTGCCATAAAAGGAAAAAAATTACTTCTGCCTTTGAAAGGAACATTCTCCATCCTTTTCTTCAAAACTTCATCCAGTGTAACATTTTTTCTCAAAACATCAAGTTCTAGAATCATGTGATAATATGATAATCAAATTTCACTTTAGCTTGATTTCTTAAGGAGGGGGAAGAGTAATTTTTTCTGTCAATCTCTTATAGTGCCCCTTTGTCACTGTACTTTTGTGGTGGGTTGACCTTGGCTGGCCGCCAGATGCCCGCCAAGCCACTCTATCACTTCCCCTCCTCAGCAGGACAGGGGGAGAAATAAGATGAAAAACTTGTGGGTTGAAATAAAGGCAGTTTAATAAAGAAAAGCAAAGGCCACGTGTGGAAGCAAAGGAAAAAAAAATATTATTCTCTACTTGCCATCAGCAGGCAATGTCCAGCCACTTCCTGGGAAGTAGGGCCTCAGTACGCGTAGTGGTTGCTCTGGAAGACAAACGCCTTAATAACAAATGCCCCCCTCCTTTCTCTTAACTTTTATTGCTGAGCACGAGGTCACATGGTATGGAATATCTCTTCGGTCAGTTTAGGTCAGCTGTCCTGGCTATGTCTCGATGCTGTGTTGCTCAGTGGTAGCCAAAATACTGGTGTGTTATCAACACCTTTCTAGGTACCAATACAAAGCACAGCACTATGAGGGCTGCTATGGGGAAAGTTAACTCCATCCCAGCCAGACCCAATACAACTTTTCAGTGAAATCCAACAGAAGAGAACAAAAGGGCAGGTTTTAGTATATCCATTTCCTACAACTTTCAGGAAAAGCTAGCTGGAAAGAGATGAGAGTTCACCTTTGCTCTCCCATCTCTCCTCCTTATCCAAGAAGAAGGCCACAAAGTCAGCTCAAACATTATTAGATTCTAGCAAATCCATAAAGGAGAAGTCCTCACCCCAAAAAAGTTTCAGAGATCACACCTTACTAAATGTAGGAAAATATACACATACATAGAACAAAGCTACAGGAAATCAGGTTAATAAATACCACCGTTTCCCAAACTACAACATGAAAAATGCAAGTCACTCTCTCATGATTACCCTGACAAGCTTAGAAACACAAACCCTGTGGGCTCATAAACCTGACATAAATCCCAAACAGATTCTTTTTGGAATCTTATGATCATGATGTGAAAAATAATTGTTTCTAATGCTTCAGCTTGTATTCAATTTCTCGAATTGGTTATATGCAGTTTCATAAAGTTGTGTAACCATGAGTAAAATCTGGCATGAAGGCTATGAATGCTTTCCTCAGGAGGACGCTAATGGCAGGGCTGAAATGAGTTCCTCAGGATACTGTGAGCTTTACAAAAGCCTCTAACTATATTATCTGGCAGAGCTTTTATTGTGATAACAGATCATAACTCTTTTCTGTTTTGCAGCATATTGAGTGAAAAATGTAAAACCACTATACATTCTGTAAAAATTGGTGGAAAATGGAACTATTTTTTAAAGAAAGTTGCTTTCATGATATTGTGGAAAGTAGGAGAGTCAGAGAATGAATGCTTGTACACAAATGCATCTCCATTATCTAAATGAGAAGCAAAAAATCTGTACAGAGGGATTGTTCTGGCATCAGGGTTTTTTTGTGTTTATATCTTCCATCTGAATTTTATTTTGTTACAAATATAATTACCAATCAGTGATGCACAGGAGTAGCCATTCACTTTGTTTTGTCTTCTCAGTACAAAGCAGAGGAAATACAGGAGAGGAAATTTTACCTCAGTGGAAACTTGCTTTTAGTGATTTTAAAAATTATTTTTATAATCACAGGGTATTAACTACATGGAAATATTCCTGGTTGCTCTGGTAAGTCTTCTTTTCATTACAATTGTTTTTTCATTACCCTTCTTACCCTTTCTTGCAGCAGGGACCCAGATATCAAAAGGAGGAAGATGGTATATGATCTTAAAGCCAGGCTTTTCAAAACTGGGTGTCATATTTAGGCACCTATATATAAATGGCCTGGTTTTCAAAAGAACTGAGCACTCATCAGTTCCCATTGATTTCATTAGGACCTAGAATTGATCACACCTCTGCAAATCAGGCCATTTCTATTTAGGCACCTGCATGTGAATATACCAGAACCACTTTAAGCATCTGTGTTTAAAAATGATAGCCAAAAGTTCTACCAGAGAGTTTTTAGATAAAGATTGTAATCTGTAAATGAACTCACAGAAACACAAGAAGTGAAAGAGAGACACCTGAGCTATGACACTTTCTATTGCCCAAATGGAGTTGGTGAGAATTTTGCTGCCGAGAGCAACTTCTCTTCAGAGCTCTTCAAAATACAGAACTTTTATATTTGTAAATAAAGTGGATCTGAATAATCTCATGTATTCGTTTTCTTTCCTAACTAAAATAACCCAGTTTTCAGTTTCCATTTAGCTAGCTGCCTGCTGTGACACTAAAAATTATGTTAGTTATGTAACAACATGTTCTTTGTAGCTGCAGAATAAGAGAACAGTGACAGGGACTGGGACAGCAAAGTCCCCATGATGTTTCAGCTTTAGCTGTTTAATGACAGCAGGTTGCAAATGCACTTTGCTGAGCTGGAAGGAATTTGCTCCTTTTTTTCAACAGAACTAGAGAAGTTCAAGAAAACAAAATGGTATAAATTGCATGAACAAGAGGCATGAAATTAATTTTTAAATATTGTAATTGTGGGGAATTAGAGACCACACAAATTAATTTTATGTGCCATTTCAGAGACAGAGCAGCAATAAAAGCAACCATATCTTTTCACAGAAAATGTCAGATTTTCTTTAAATAGCCCAAATAATACCTTGCCAGGCTGCTTCCAGGGCTGCCCCAAAAGAGCCTCAGTCCCCATGTCCAGGCATAAAGACCATCAAGCTGAGTCAACACTACCACATCTTTTGGACTGAGGAGGGTGGCTGCCTAGGGGGTATGGAACACATAATGGAATGCAGGGGAAAAGCCAACTCAGACACCTCTGTATCACTGTCCTCAGCAAATCTAATTCCAACATGACTCTGTGCAATTTGATAGCCTTGCAATCAGGATAGGTGAGATGGGTACGAAAATAGCTGCTAGTGATGAGCTCACAGCAAGAACTTTCACATGTAAGTTTGTAAATACAAACTCTCTCAGAACAGAAATTACCAACCACTCCCTTTAGCTCCTAAAGGACTGCTACTAAACCACAGCAATGGGGGCACTGCAGCACTCTGCATATGCCTTTGCTCTTCAGGGACTTTGACGGGTATCCTTCATCACTCCTCCTCACTTCAGGGAGATGCTTGTACCAACATTCTTTCTTTCTCCCAGACCATAAGACATGAATATTATGGTGCCTTCTCTTTTTGACAATTTTATATATATATGTTGAAGCAAGTTTTTTGTAACGTTTGTTTTTCTTATCACAAGCTCACTGAATCTTAATGCCTTTGCAATAAAAATGCCTTGTAAACAGAGAAAAAGGAGAGGGTTCAGGAGTGAGGTTGTTTTGTTTCAAGTTGGCGGCTAGCATGGACACTGCTGCTCTTTTATGGAGGTGGTTTGGGATGAAAGTCACTTAGGGGATAGTGACAGAGAAGCAGCAGCAGAAAAAAGTTGCCTTGTGACCCCGTAACTCTGATTTGGAGGTTTACATTAAGAACTCTGAAAAGTATTATACCTCAAAGACACATTAAAGGAGCGGTTCAAAGCTGGATGCAGCTGCATTGTGAATTAATGGGGGAGAAAACCAGGCATCTGTGATGGCAAATTGATCTACTCCTGTTCACTGAATTCATGCAGTAACGGACAGTTCCAAAAAGGGCAAAGGAGCTACTGCAGCCTTAGACCCTACTGTTCCTTATATCGCTGTAATTTCTTACTCTAAGTTAAAGTGTGCCAGAGATTCTTCCCCTCCATTATAGGGAAAGAAGTTTCACTGAGATGCAGAACATGCTGTACATAAGCACAAAAAGCTAAAGTGTAAAAAATTTAAATGGCAAGAGTGTTGGAGAAGCTGTAGCCTGGTTCCACTTTGAGGCTAGACTGAAATACAAACTGCTGAGACAGCTTGCTGACTTGCACTGAAGCAGAACTAAGTGTCCATGAACATACAGAAATAATTCCAGAAGAGTACAAAACATATATATCCTTGCATTGTGCCTGAAAAAGTGCATCTCAGTAGCTCCAGACAAAACAGTGAATTCATTCAGATTAAAAGTTGTTGGGGAAGAGGGGGGAGTTATGGGGTTTTTTCCTTTTTGTGCAAAACGTATAGCTTGTGTAAACTCTGTTCATCATTTTTCCCTACTGTTATTTACAAATATTCCCTTGTTAGACCTAACTGACAGCACTTTCAGATACTCCTAGAAAACAGCTGTGTCATCATGTTTCTATTCTGAGGCTCCCTTGCACTTGTGTTATTGTATATATACACAAAGAAACTCATGATCACATTATTCTAAACTCCCAAGTCTAAGAAGGCCAAAGATAATAATGAAATGAGAGACTGGTCCTGGAGTCCTGAAAAAAATTTGGTTCATAAATAATAGGTGTCGTGGTTTAACCCCAGCCAGCAACTAAGCACCACGCAGCTGCTCACCCATTTCCCCCCTGGTGGGATGGGGGAGAGAATCAGAAGAGTAAAAGAGAGAAAACTCGTGGATTGAGATAAAGGCAGTTTAATAGGTAAAGCAAAAGCTGCACATACAAGCAAAGCAAAACAAGGAATTCATTCACTACTTCCCATCGGCAGGCAGGTGTTCAGCTATCCCCAGGAAAGCAGGGTTCCATCATGCATAACGGTTACTTGGGAAGATAAAATGCCATCACACTGAACGTCCCCCCCCTTCCTTCTTCTTCCCCCAGTTTTTTATTGCTGAGCATGATGTCATATGGTATGGAATATCCCTTTGGTCAGTTGGGGTCAGCTGTCCCAGCTGTATCCCCTCCCAATTTCTTGTGCACTCCCAGCCTACTTGCTGGTGGGGTGGTGTGAGAAGCAGAAAAGGCCTTGACTCTGTGTAAGCACTGCTCAGCAATAACGAAAACATCCCTGTATTATCAACACTGTTTTCAGCACAAATCCAAAACATAGCCCCATACTAGCTACTATAAAAAAAATTAACTCTACCCCAGCCAAAACCAGCATAACAGGATAAGACAAAAAATATAGATGATACAACTATCTACAAATGAGACTGATATCAGGAAAATACCCATCTATCATATAAAACCTGGTTTCTTTAGACCTTATCAGTTCCCAGCTATCTGACTTGACATTTTTATTCAATGCCTTCCCTTTTTTCTTTTTTTCTTTCATTTACATACTTAGCATTAATAATATTAATAACATAATTAATATACATGTATCACATATTAGCATAATTAATATACATGTATCACTGATTTCATATCTCCTTTTGACCTCCATGTTTTCTGACCAGGGTCAGAAAAAATGATGTCAGAAACATTACAGATGCTTTTCCTTCCAGAGGGCAGACTTTGGCCTGTTTAGGGGCCTGGTTGACAGAGTCCCTTGGGAAGCAGTCCTGAATGGCAAGGGAGTCCAGGAAGCCTGGACATTCTTCAAGAAGGAAGAGACAGGGAGCAGAATGAAGGCCACATAATCCAAGGGGAAACGGTTAGCGACCTGCTACACCACTACGACCTGGAGTTTAGTATGGCCTTTGACACCATTTACCACAGCATTCTCCTGGAGAAGCTGGCTGCTCATGGCTTGGATGAGTATACTCTTCGCTGGGTTAAAAAACTGGCTTGATGGCCAGGCCCAAAGAGCGGCGGTGAATGGAGTTAAATCCAGTTGGCGACCGGTCACAAGTGGTGTTCCCCAGGGCTCAGTGTTGCGGCCAGTCCTGTTTAATATCTTTATCAACGATCTGGATGAGGGGATTGAGTGCACCCTCAGGAAGTTTGCAGATGACACCAAGTCGGCCGGGAGTGTCGATCTGCTGGAGGGTAGGAAGGCTAAGTGCCGGGTCCTGCACTTGGGTCACAACAACCCCATGCAACGCTACAGGCTAGGGGAGGAGTGGCTGGAGAGCTGTCTGGCGGAAAAGGACCTGGGGGTGTTGGTTGACAGCCGCCTGAACATGAGCCAGCAGTGAGCCCAGGTGGCCAAGAGGGCCAATGGCATCCTGGCTTGTATCAGGAATAGTGTGGCCAGCAGGACCAGGGAGGTGATAGTGCCCCTGTACTCGGCACTGGTGAGGCCGCACCTCGAGTACTGTGTTCAGTTTTGGGCCCCTCACTACAAGAAGGACATTGAGGTGCTGAAGCATGTCCAAAGAAGGGCAACAAAGTTGGTGAAGGGTCTAGAGACCAAGTCTTATGAGGAGCAGCTGAGGGAACTGGGGTTGTCTAGCCTGGAGAAGAGGAGGCTCAGGGGAGACCTTATTGCTCTCTACAACTACCTGAAAGGAGGTTGTAGGGAAGTGGGGGTCGGTCTCTTCTCCCAAGTAACAAGAGGAAATGGCCTCAAGTTGCGCCAGGTGAGGTTTAGGCTGGATATTAGGGAAAACTTCTTCACTGAAAGGGTAGTCAGGCATTGGAACAGGCTGCCCAGGGAAGTGGTTGAGTCCCCATCCCTGGAGGTATTTAAAGGACTTGTAGACATGGAGCTTAGGGACATGGTTTAGTGGTGACTTGGCAGTGCTAGGTTAATAGTTGGACTCGATGATCTTAAGGGTCTTTTCCAACCGAAATGTTTCTATGATCCTATGATTTTACCCATGAACAGAATGATTTTGATTTAAGTAAAAATCAGAGGAAAGAATTACATAATTGCAAAGGTACACTATAATCAAAGACTTTGTAATAGCTCAAGGAGTCTTCCCATCCTTTCCTGTCCTAGGCCGGACACAGGAAGTGGAGGGCTTTTTACAGTACTTACATGATCTTGTTGTTTCTTTCAAGACAACTGGTAGGCATTGCCATAAAATGAATCACGGAAATGATTGGGTTAACGAGAATTATAAAAAGTCTGTTTTGGTTTTGAGCTTAGATCTTCTCCCCGATGTGCTTTCCAGAGTGACCTGACAAACACCCACACTGGCACAACCAAAGGGGTGATTTCAGGTAAAAGAGGTTAAGACAGGCACTTCAAACTAGTTTTTCTAACAAAGCATATTTTCTGAACTACACCGTCAGCTACAGCTTTTAAGAACGAGTCCTTCCATAATGCAGGGGTAAAGGCTGTGATCTTTGTCTCCACACCCATTACGTTCCTTACTGATGGGTTAAAATGAATTTTATAGCACTGATCAGTTTTCTTTCAAGATCAAGTTTTATATCTTCATTCAAGTTACTGATAAATACATGAAGGAGCACTGGATAAAGAGCAGATTCTTCTAATACCCTGCTAATTTTCTGAGTTATATTGGTTTTCTTTTTCTTAATTTTCAGTGTGTATTTAATATGATTAGCTCTGTTAGCCCTGGTTTCTTTAGCCCTTATCAGTTCCCAACTATTTCACTTGACATTCAATGCCTTCCCTTTTTTCCTTTCATTTACATACTTATTAGAAATATACATGTATCACTGATTTCATATCTCCTTTTGACCTGGATATTTTCTGACCAGTTCAGGTCTGAATAAATGTGGATCCATGGCTTTCTGGGCATTCATGATGATGTCCTTGAACAGTTTTTTTGTTAAGACTTAGCCTAACTTAAATGCATAGTCCTGCTCAGTATATTGACAGAAGCATTTTGGAAGACTAGTCTCATACAGGCCTAAATTCTGATCATCTCATTTGCATACAGAAAATACAGCTAAATTATAATCAATGCAATCTGCACAGTGACTGGTTTTCAGCTTCCATAATTAACTCTTTAGAACAATGTCCAACATTGAGTTAGACCTGTTTTTTCACACAGGACTTTCTGCTCTGAGTCAGTTCTTCTGACTTATGAGAAACTCTGAGAAAGTTTTCTTGGGTTATGTATTAATCAGAGAATCACTGACGTGGAACAGCACCTCTGGAGATCACCTAGTTCAACCCTTTGCTCAAAGCAGGGTCACCTGCAGCAGGTTGCTCAGGGCAGTGTCCAGTCAGGTTTTTAATATCTCTAAGGATGAAGACTCTGTTGCCTCTCTGGGCAACCTGATTTATTGATTATGGATTAACAACACCGATTAATACATTCTATTTACTCTAGAGTAACCTACTGAACTGGGGATTATTAGATTACTGCATTATGAATCTCTGTAGCACCCACCTGTACATGGAGCCTTCCATTTTTATTGCTGAGAATGAGATAGAAGACATTTATTTTCTGATAGATTTTTAATTTGGTATTTTGATGAGAAAAGTATAAAGCAGCTCTTCAGGAACAAAAATACAACTAAAAAAATCTCTAGTATTTTAGAGGTTTAGACCCTAAGAGAATATGGAATTTTAGTCCAGCCAACATCAACCCATATGAGGTGGATCAGATGAATCAGAATAAAAATTTGGCTGGGAATGCTCCTCTGAGTTTATGAACTGCCATCACAGAGTTTTGAAAAATAACTCAACCCTACCTACTCCGTTCAACAGGTGATAATCTTTGGTAGGTAAACTGGAATCGCAATTGACTTTCTTACAAAGATAAAGATCTAGACTTTGGTGTTAAACTTGTTTAGTCGGGGTGTTCAAGCTTAATGCTTTCTACCCTCAACTGTCCAGAACAGGTAATAATGAAATGTTTTTTTTTTCTACAAGGCTTCAAAAAAAAAAAAAAATCACTGTTTATTTTCCATTAAAACAAGCAACTGAAACCTCCTTACTTAAAAGTGTAACTAGGCCTCCTAACTCTTCCTTGTTAAAAGAATATTAATATTTATTTGTACTCTCAGTAATGAGGAAACATTAATACTGACTGCTAAAGGACACTCCTTTTGCTCTGATAGCATGATTCTCTGCTATAATGTACATTATTGACAATTATATTTTCTTTTGGTACCATTCAGTAACTCAAAGACTATTAGGAAAGTTAGCCACTACAGATTTAAGCTGTAACAGAAGTCTCTTCAGGATTACTCTGAAAAGCTTGCTAACAGCTGTTTGTCTTTTAGATTTCTGTCCTGGTTTCAGCTGGGATAGAGTTAATTTTCTTCCTAGTAGCTGGTATAGTGCTGTGTTTTGGATTTAGGATGAGAATAATGTTGATAACACACTGATGTTTTGGTTGTTGCTGAGCAGAGTTTATACTAGTCAGGGACTTTTCAGCTTCCCATGCTCTGCCAGGTGCACAAGAAGCTGGGAGGGGGCACAGCCAGGACAGCTGACCCAGACTGGCCAAAGGGCTATTCCATACCATATGACATCATGCTCAGTATAGAAACTGGGGGGAGTTGGCTGGGGGGCAGCAATCACTGCTCGGGGACGTGCTGGGCATCGGTTGGCAGGTGGTGAGCAATTGCATTGTACATCACTTGTTTTGTATATTCTTTATTATTATTATTATTATTATTATTTTCTCTTCCTTTGCTGTCCTATTAAACTGTCTTTATCTCAACCCACGGGTTTCACTTTTTTTTTTTTTTCCAATTCCCACTGCAGGGGGGGAGGGTGAGCGAGCGGCTATGTGGTGCTTAGATGCTGACAACAATTTGAAATTAAAAACAAACCATAAAGCAGCCAATATTTAATGTAGAGACTTGCTAAATTTGTCTTTTCCCCATGCTTTTTCCCAAAATTGTCACTATTCAAGGGATGGCATATAAAACTATAAAGCAGGTGACATTGCTGGAAGGGAGACTGCAAGGAAGAAAAAGCAATTACCAAATCAAGTAAGATGACATTCATTATGAGTTTAATTCCCCTTTCTTTGACATTTCTTCTTCAATTTATTTAGTCTCTCCTGAGGCTCTCAGTCTTAGCGGTCTTACTATGCAAAAGAAAACTTGCTTGCCAACGAAAATATGTCCAAAACTCCCAACTCTGCGTCAGTGAGACTGGTTATCCATTCCTCTCTGGATCTGCTCTTAAACTGTTAACAGAACTTCCCTTTTTGCTTGAACTTCACCCTCGCTCATCAGGCTCATTCGTCTCTCTGTGAGAGAAGTCTACTAGCTCAAGTAAGAAAGAGTAATAAACTAGTTCTTACATTTCACACCAGAGCTATACAACTAGAGACCACTCAAGACATTACCATAAAGAGGGGTCTCCAAATCACAATCCATGCTGGATTATTTTGATTCATGACAGATATAAGAACAGGGATGCTGCCCACAGCATTTCCCTTTGCCAGCCTCAAGGCAGAAGACATTTAGTGGCGGGGTAGGAAATTTGTATTCCCATCATTCTCTCTACCCCACAAGCACCATATTCATTCAGGAAATGAACATTTAAGGTGGTTTTTTTCACTGTTGTTATGCTACCCAGCCAAAAGCAGAAAGGGGTAACCATCCATCTTGCCACATGCCTTTGTTAATACTTCTGATGTGCAATCTTTGCATTTCAAGATCAGAATTTAATGCTAACAGCTCTCCATAGCATTGTTCTTATTGATTTGCATTTTAACAGTCTACAACTGTAAGCAGAAAGAACAAAGCAAAGATATAGAAATCTATCTGCTTCCTCGGTATCATCATTAAAGTAGCTGAGCTGGTCCCAAGTATTTGTAAACAAACATATTTCTCTTTATACACAAGCTATATAAAGCATAGTTCAATTAATTTACCATTTCAGAGTCCTAACAGATTTTAGGAGGAATTTCTTTTTCATCAGTATATACTGACAAATTCATCAGTATTTCTATATATTGACAAATACAGGCACTTCAAGAATATATTCAGCCAAATTGTTACCAACATGTACAGAAAAAATGGTCGTTTCAAATACATAACCCCATATTGAAGGAACAGTGACTTCCTTTCTGAACGGACCTTGACTTATCGTCTATCTTTTTGTGAACGAAGCGGGGGGGGAAACGTTTACATAATTGTCCTGGCATTACACACACAGAAGTAACTGTTTGTCCTGTTCTCTAGAATAAAAGAAGAAACTTCAGACTTCTTAAGTAGTCAGACTTTTGTGGTGAACAGATGCTTTGGACTGAAATTAAAGTTTAAAACTTTCATCTTCCTTTAATCTTCCATGGTTTTATCCTCCGTGTTGCTCACTTTCCCCAGAAGACTTGGGCTGACCTAGAATCCCAAGTCTGTAAAAGCTTTACTATAATGTATAGATCAGCACACAGCTTAGCCAGACATAAAAATCACACTGTTGGCCCCTGTGTCAGCAAAAAGATTTGGGGTTTTTTATCAACTGCATCTCTTCTGTTCTTCACTGTTGTGTAAACATTGGGCTAAAACGATAATCTTCATTTCTTTTTAGCTCTTATTTTCTTTTCTTCTTTGTGCTTTATCACTTCCTACAGAACTTGGCTACAGTATCTCAGATCAACAGGGAGCAGCATGGTCAAGCCATGTATCCTTTAAGTCAGAAAATGTATTTAACATCGAATTGTCCGAATTTTTGTTTTTGAGTAGTAGTTTCAGCAATGTTTAAGATGCTGCTCAGCACACAAAAGTATTTATATTAGTCTCTATCCTCTATTTAAAGTTTTTAATTTGCTGACTGCGAAGTCAGAGGATCCTGGACTATCTTGCTCACTATTTGTCAACCAGGGGCATATTTCTTGGACTAGCATGGTTATACGCTACTGTTGTAATTATAAAAGTCATCAACAGTAATACAGAACCACTAAAAAAGTTGTCTTTCATAGAATCATAGAATCTTTTAGGTTGGAAAAGACCTTTAAGATCATCAAGTCCAACCGTTAACCTAACACTGCCAAGTCCACCACTAAACCATGTCCCTAAGCACCACATCTACATGTCCTTTAAATACCTCCAGGGATGGAGACTCAACCACTTCCCTGGGCAGCCTGTTCCAATGCTTAACAACCGTTTCAGTGAAGAAATTTTCCCTAATATCCAATCTAAACCTCCCCTGGTACAACTTGAGGCCATTTCCTCTAGTCCTATCACTTGCAACTTAGCAGAAGAGACCAACCCCCACCTCATACAACCTCCTTTCAGGTAGCTGTAGAGAGCAATAAGGTCTCCCCTGAGCCTCCTTTTCTCCAGGCTAAACAACCCCAGTTCCCTCAGCCGCTCCTCATTAGACTTTCTGTTGCCCTTACCACCCCCTTCTTGTTTTTAATAACCATTTTATACTTTCAATTTTGAAATGGATTTCTTTCATCCTCACTTTTCAACTTCTGTCAGTGACACTCTCATTTCACTAACTAACTTCTTTGTCCTATACTAGTACTAGGTTTGTTCCAAAGTTATCCAAATTAACTTGTGGAGTGGTTAAGAGGCCTTTGCATCTTTCAAACTTGTGCTAGAAGTGGCTACGCTGACAGCTCCTTTTACTGTGTTTTTGGAGATGAAAATAGCGTGGTTGACTGAAGATGAAAGAAGTGGTCAGAAAATTCTTGATCTTGAAATATTTCTATTTGAAAAACACAAAAAAAGTATAGACCCCCGAGAAATTTATTTGTTTGAGGCAGGATGAAGACAGTATGCAAGAAATAAGAATTTAATAGTCAGGGATCTATGTTAAATGATATGCAAGTTCAAAAAAATTAAAAAACAAAAAAACCCAACAAAACAAAAAACCCACCAACAAAAAAACCCCCACAAACACATCACCAACACAACAAAAGAAACCCACAAAAAAAACCCTAACCCTCAGCTGAAAGCTATCTATTCATGATATCACAGCAGCACAGCTACAGCATTTTCTAATAGATTTTGAATCTGTATTGGAATGCATTCCAACAATAGCTAAAATTATGTATAATTCACTTGTGAAACAGTTTTTGTCATCAAAAAAATAATTTCATTTCATTCCCACCAAAATACTCAAGTAACAAAAATGTTACTATACTGGTTTCGGCTGGGATAGAGTTAATTTTCTTCCTAGTAGCTGGTATAGGGCTGTGTTTTGGATTTAGGATGAGAATAATGTTGATAACACAGTGATGTTTTAGTTGTTGCTAAGTAGGGCTTACACTAGGCAAGGACTTTTTCAGCTTCCCATGCTCTGCCAGGTGCACAAGAAGCTGGGAGGGGGCACAGCCAGGACAGCTGACCCAGACTGGCCAAAGGGCTATTCCATACCATATGACGTCATGCTCAGTATATAAACTGGGGGAGTTGGCCGGGGGGCAGCGATCGCTGCTCGGAGACGTGCTGGACATCAGTGGGCAGGTGGTGAGCAATTTTGTGTGACATGGAAAGGAGACCCTCTTGAACATCCAGCGCAACACTGGCAGTCAGGGTGCGAACAGGAGCTGTGCTTCAGTACCAACCACTTCCAAAGGAGCTATAACCCCTTCATATGCTGCCAATATCTCTTTTTCAATTGGAGTATAGCAGGCATTGGATCCTCTGTATCCCTAACTCCAAAACCCTAGGGGTCGACCTCGAGTCTCCCCTGGTGCTTTCTGCCAGAGGCTCCAAGTAGGGCCATTCGCCCCGGCTGTGATTTTTTACATCTTGTCCTACCTGGATTGGCCCAAGGGCTACTGCGTGAATTATCTCCTGTTTAATTTGTTCAAAGGCTTTTCGTTGCTTGGGGCCCAATTTGAAATTGTTCTTCTTCCAGATCACTTGATTGAGAGGGCTTACGATGAGACTGTAATTTGGAATATGCATTCTCCAAAAAACCACAATGCCTAAGAAAGCTTGTGTTTCCTTTTTGCTAGTTGTTAGGGACCTAGCTGTTATTTTCTTGATCTCATCCATTGGGATCTGATGACGTCCATCTTGCCATCTATGGAACAGATCATCGTGAGTGCCATCACACGGCATGTACAGGACAACCAGGGGATCAGGCCCAGTCAGCATGGGTTTATGAAAGGGAGGTCCTGCTTCACTAACCTGATCTCCTTCTATGACAAGGTGACCCGCTTAGTGGATGAGGGAAAGGCTGTGGATGTTGTCTACTTGGACTTTAGTAAGGCCTTTGACACTGTCTCCCACAGCATTCTCCTGGAGAAACTGTTTGCTCATGGTCTGGACGAGTATACTCTTCGCTGGGTTAAAAAACTGGCTGGAAGGCCACACCTGAAGAGTGACAGTGAATGGAGTTAAAACCAGTTGGTGACCGGTCATGAGTGGTGTTCCCCAGGGCTCAGTATTGCGGCCAGTCCTGTTTAATATCTTTATCAATGATCTGGATGAGGGGATTGAGTGCACCCTCAGGAAGTTTGCAGATGACACCAAGCTCGATGGAAGTGTTGATCTGCTGGAGGGTAGGAAGGCCCTACAGAGGGATCTGGACAGGCTGGATCGATGGGCCGAGGCCAACTGTATGAGATTCAACAAGGCTAAGTGCCGGGTCCTGCACTTGGGTCACAACAACCCCATGCAACGCTACAGGCTGGGGGAGGAGTGGCTGGAGAGCTGCCTGGCAGAAAAGGACCTGGGGGCGCTGGTCGACAGCCGGCTGAATAGGAACCGGCAGTGTGCCCAGGTAGCCAAGAAGGCCAATAGCATCCTGCCTTGTATCAGAAGTAGTGTGGCCAGCAGGACTAGAGAGGTGATCATCCCCCTGTACTTGGCACTGGTGAGGCCACACCTCGAGTACTGTGTTCAGTTTTGGGCCCCTCACTACAAGAAGGACACTGAGGTGCTGAAGCATGTCCAAAGAAGGGCAACAAAGTTGGTGAAGGGTCTAGAGACCAAGTCTTACAAGGAGCAGCTGAGGGAACTGGGGTTGTTTAGCGTGGACAAAAGGAGGCTCAAGGGAGACCTTATCGCCCTCTACAATTACCTGGAAAGAGTTTGTAGGGAAGTTGCAGGACAGTCTCTTCTCCCAAGTAACAAGCAATAGGACAGGAGGAAATGGCCTCAAGTTGCACCAGGGGAGATTTAGATTGGATATTAGGAGAAATTTCTTTACTGAAAAGTTAGTCAGGCAGTGGAACAGGCAGCCCAGGGAAGCAGTTGAATCCCCATCCCTGGAGGTATTTAAAGGACATGTAGATGTGGTGCTTAGGGACATAGTTTAATCGTGTACTTGGCAGTGCTAGGTTAACGGTTGAACATGATGATATTAAGGGTCTTTTCCAACCTTAGCAATTCTATGATTCTATGACTGTATTCCTAAAAAATGGATCTCCTGTGCAGGTCCCTTGACCTTACTTTGTTTTATGGCAAAGCCAGCCTCCAGAAGGATTTGGACTATTTTCTTCCCTTTCTCAAAAACTTCTCCTGCTGTGTTGCCCCACACGATGATGTCATCAATGTATTGCGGGTGTTCCAGAGCCCCACCCTGTTCCAGTGCAGTCTGGATCAGTCCATGGCAAATGGTGGGGCTGTGTTTCCACCCCTGGGGCAGTCGATTCCGGGTGTACTGGACGCCCCTCCAAGGGAAAGCAAACTGTGGCCTGCACTCTGCCGCCAAAGGGATTGAGAAAAACGCATTAGCGATATAAATTGTGGCATACCACTTGGCTGCCTTTGACTACGGTTTGTATTGCAAGTTCCAGCATGTCAAGCAAAGCAGCACTCAGCAGCGGCGTGATTTCATTCAGGCCATGATAGTCTACTCTCCACTCTCCATTAGACTTTTGCACTGGCCATATGGGACTGCTAAAGGGTGAGCGAGTCTTGCTGATCACTCCTTGGCTCTCCAGTCGATGAATCAGCTTATGGATGGGAATCAGGGAGTCTCAGTTGGTGCGATATTGCTGCCGCTGCACCGTTGTGGTGGCGATCGGCAGCTGTTGTTCTTTGACCTTCAACAACCCCACAAGAGAAGGGTCCTTCGAGAGACCAGGCAAGGTGGACAGCTGTTCAGTTTCCTCCGTCTCCAAGGTAGCTATACCAAAAGCCCACCAGTACCCTTTTGGGTCCTTGAAATACCCTCTCCTGAGGTAGTCTATGCCAAGGATGCACCAGGCCTCTGGGCCAGTCACAATGGGGTGCTTCTGCCACTCCTTCCCGGTTGAGCTCACTTCAGCCTCCAATACAGTCAGCTGTTGGGATCCCCCTGTCACTCCAGAAATACAGATGGGTTCTGCCCCTTCATAGCTTGATGGCATTAGGGTACCCTGTGCACCGGTGTCCACTAGAGCCTTATACTCCTGTGGGTCTGATGTGCCAGGCCATCGAATCCACACAGTCCAGTACACCCGGTTGTCCCGATTGTCCCTTTCCTCCACCTGGCTGGAGGCAGGGCCCCTCTAGTCCTGGTCATAGCATTCGTTACTCACTTCTTGTAAATATGAGTCAGGAGTTCCTTCATTACAATCAGGAGTAAGATCAGCCCTTCTACTCTGTCTGGGGAACTGCTCACTGGAAACTGGAGCAGCAGTGTTCCTGGGAGAACCCCCTTTTGTAGTTGTTTTTCCTTGCAACTCACGTACCCGTGCCTCTAGGGTCGAGGTAGATTTTTCCATCCCACTTCCTCATGTCCTCTCCATGGTCACGCAGATAAAACCACAGGGTGGCCCATGGTGGTGGTGTGTATCCACTATATCTTCTCTCTTGAGCAGAGGGACACTTACTCCTAATGGCTGAGATACTGGTCCATACAGGTGGAGAGTAGGACATATACTCTTTGAGTTGCTGGAACTCCCGGGACAGTTTCTCCACAGCCGAGACAACGGAGGATGAGAGACTTCCTTCATATTGCTGGAGTTGGCCAGTCAGTTCATCCACCATCTGTCCATCTCCGTCTTTCCATGTCATTATTGTCAATGAGTTTGCATGCGACGATGGTGCGCTCCGTACAGATTTCCACCACATGGGTCATGTGCACCTGACTTCATCTGGATCTTTGGGTAACTGCTCATTGTCCAGGTCACCATAAATCACCTCCAGCACAGCTAATTCCCTCAGGTACTGGATGCCTCTCTCCATGGTGGTCCACTTGCCTGGGTGACATATAACATCTTCCTTGAAAGGATACCTTTCCTTCATGCCTGACAGGAGTCGCCTCCAGAGGCTGAGGACTTTTGCCCCTTTTCCAACTGCTTTGTCAATGCCCCCTTCCCTAGAAAGGGATCCCAGCTGCTTGGCTTCCCTGTCCTCTAATTCCAGGCTACTGGCCCTGTTATCCCAGCATGGGAGCAGCCAGGTGATAATGTGCTTGCTGGGATGACAACTGAAAACTTTTCACATATCTCTCAGCTCACTCGGGGACAGGGATCGGGTGGTTACCATCTCATTTATGGGTTCTGCCGCTTCCTCCGCCTGTTCGTGTGATGGCCCTGGTTCATCTTCATCCCTTACTAAATGAACTAATTTTCTTGTGTTTTTTTCCCTTGTGTATAGGGGTGACTGATACTGGCATGGGTTGGTTCTCTGGTTCAGCCACAGTCCCTGTCGCAGGGGTTGGCGTAGCCACAGTGCCTGTCGTTTTGTCATCAGATCCAGAGATGATCTCTTCCCCTTGAGGGTTCTGAGTAGTATTGAACAGGGCTCGGTAGGCATGGGCCAGGCCCCAGCATATTGCAGTGATTTGTGTGTCTCTGGAGTTGCCAGGGTGACAGCATGCTTTTTCCAAATACTTTACTAGTTTTTCAGGACTCTGCGCTTGTTCAAGGGTGAAGTGCCAAAACATTGGAGGTGCCCACTGTCCTAGGTACTTGCCCATACTATCCCACACACCCTGCCACTCATAACTATCCAGCCTTGGGGCAGATCTCTGGGTGATACTCTTTAATTACCTGTTAACCTTAGACAAAACCAAAACAATATTCCCAGCAACTACCAATAGATATATCTTAACTACCCAAGGATGTTCAAGATACTGAAAAGTTGTTGCAATGAAGGAGGAAGCATCATAGAAGAAAGCAACGAAGGTGCCATTCTGTATTTCCTCCTTAGAAAACCTCTCAGAGGAAGAGGTATAATTGCTAATTGTCTCCATGAGGTGGTACCCGAAGTACAGTAACAGCTTCACTACAGAACTCAAATACCAGATAAGGCTCAAGGTCAGTGTTTTAATAACAAATCTCCCAGGCAAAACATCACTAATCACTGCAGAGCACAGCAAACTGCAAAACCCAACACCAGTCTTTAACGCGTACTGCAAAAATGAGAGCATGGTGCAGATCAGGTAGACTAATACCGAGAATGGAGGAATCAATATTATGACTGGCAACTGTTAACAGATACAAATTCCTTAATACTCTCTGGTTAATCTGTTATTATCTCAAACCCTTCGTGCCCCACTTTGGGCACCAAAAAGGACTGTCGTGGTTTAACCCCAGCCAGCAACTAAGCACCACACAGCTGCTCACTCACTACCCTGCCCCCAGTGGGATGGAGGAGAGAATTAGAAGAGTAAAGTGAGAAAACTCATGGGTTGAGATAAGAAGAGTTTGATAACTGAAATAAAGTAAAATAATAATAAAGAATATTCAAAGCAAGTGATGCACAATGCAATTGCTCACCACCCATTGACTGATGCCCAGCCAGTCCCCAAGCAGCGGTCCTTGCCCCCTGGCCAACTCCCCCCACAGTTTATATGCTGGGCATGACGTCATACAGTATGGAATAGCCCTTTGGCCAGTCTGGGTCAGCTGTCCTGGCTGTGCCCCCTCCCAGCTTCTTGTGTACCTGGCAGAGCATGGGAAGCTGGAAAGTCCTTGACTAGTGTAAGCACTACTTAGCAGCAACTAAAACATCACTGTGTTATCAACATTATTCTCATCCTAAATCCAAAACACAGCACTATACCAGCTACTAGGAAGAAAATTAACTCTATCCCAGATGAAACCAGGACAGTTACACTAGTAACTCTTGACTCCTACAAATCCTATTCAAAGGTTATTAATTCCATATCAGTTAAGTTTTTGAAAATGCTTCTCGGTTACCTTCCTGTAAATCACCAAACCAATATCCTATCACCACATATCTACTGTGCTCAGAACAAAGTCTTGGTATGACAACTGTAAAGCTTGAGAGACTTGAATGCTAACTTAAAACTTGATTTAAATTGGTCAGCTGAGTCAAAAGAAAAAGAAAAAAACAAACACACCAAACAACTCCCATTGTTCCAAAGCTTCATATTTTTTAGAGTCTAAAATAAGGATTTGAACTTGACTGACAGGGATTATTCCATTTTCTTTCTTCAGGGTATGCATAATTACTAATTCTTGCATAATTTATCTTTCGATAAGCAATAGATCAACAAATAGTTGGCATTAGAAAGGAGGAGCATGAGTATTATTTTGTAAAAACTTATTATTAGAATTCCTAGATTATAGTGTTTGACACCAAACTAGCATTTTATCCAAGCACCGACTGTTCAAGGTGCTTCAAGAAATATTGCTTAAAATGAAAAGGTGTGTATCATCAGTTAAGAAATGGTTTTCAGTTAATTTTTAGTTATAAAAATCTTTATACAATACTGTTGCATGTTTAGCAAGTGGATTTATGTTGACATTGTGTAAAGGAATGTAAAAAGTAATTAACACTAGGTCATTTTGTAGCTTTGGAGGCTTGAGGGGGGAATGAATACTGGACCAGGAGAAAAGAGGTTGCATCGTGGCTTCAGAGTCAATGGCAGAATATCCACTGACTCCAGCGGGACCAGAATTTCACCATAAGAATACAAATTTAAAACTGAGGTGAGAATTGTAACAAAGGTATTCAAGTGAGGAGGGAAACATCAGCATTCTTCAGTTTAGACTATAACCATCTCACATTAAAAAAAAAAAAAAAAAAAAATCAAGAATATGCCAAGTGATTCACAGTTCTTGAACTTTATGTAGTTAATTATATTCTGTCAACACAGAGTAAGAAATATTCAAGAATTCATTAACCCCAGTATGTAGCCTTTATAAAAAGTAGAGACTTTTAAACAGAATGAGTTTCAAATAAAGAGTTGTTACTACAAGGTGTTATTTTTTTCTTTATGTGTATGCATATATCCATAACCACTGGACAAAAGAGCCCAAATCAAAAACTATCTCTGCAGTTGACACAAAGACTAATAAATATTTTAAATTAAAAAAAAAAAAGTAGCAGTTTCTAATCAAAGTATAGCAATATGCTTTGTGTGTATCAAAGTGACAGTCTGCAAGACTGAGTGACAATCTAAAAATAAATCAGAATTGTTTGATCGTTTTTAGTTGTCATAAAAATCAGTATATGCATTGTATGCTGCACAAAGAATAAGGGAAATTAACATGCATTCTCAAAATCCTGGAAAGTACTAAGGGTACAAAAGCCAGCCTGCTTTCAAAATAAGTCACGTGGGACATATTACTTAATCTTGGGCAAGGAACATAAGAGAAGTAAAGGATGATCTGGTATTGAATAAACATGGGACAGGTGGCAGGTCCACTTAAAGCTGCTATTAGTTTGTCTTAAAAAAAAAAAAAAAAAAAAAAAAGGAAAACTGAGAAAGTTATATGGATTTGTGGAGACCAGAGGAATTTTAAAAATACCTTTATAAATATTATGGTTTTTTTCTCCTTTGTAAAAGAAACTGTTAAATACCTTCTAAAATATGGCCCTGAGTAATTATTCTGTCAATCTGCTTCCCCCTCTGGACATTGATCAAAGAGAAGTCCAGCTTGTCCCTTGGAGTCATTATTGAAAATACAAGGCAGCTGAATATTAAATAGTGGAGTTCCCAGTGCAGATGGAATTAGCATATCAAGTAAGATAGAATGCATAGTATAAGAACTTCCTTCTTTTAGAGATTATTCTATCACAAAAGTAGCTTATCTACATATCAGACTATTTGTCCTAGCTGTGGAATCTCATTTTCCAAATATATTTGAGGGTCAGCCTAAATGTAAGCTGGGGATGTGTTGCATTTTTTTTTCCCCCCCATCGGGATTCTCATACAAAGCTAAATTTAATCAAAACTTAAATCAGTTTTATTTCCAATTCAGACTACATTATATTTTCTTTTATGTCAAGTAACTTTTCTAGAAATTCTGAAATACTATCACTACTGGAACACTGTTCATTTCTACTGGCACTCTTGAATGATCTTTGATTTATGCTACTTAGACTGCTTGCTAATATATCATCAGTTACATCCTCCAGATTTGCATCTTTGGCATTGGAAGTGTCTTGAATTATAAAGGGGACAAAAAAAAAAAAATATAAAAAAAGACACACCCAAAAAAACCACACACCAAAACCCCCCATATTTTTGTTTTTAGAATATTGAAGAACTGCAGAATTTCTTCCAAGAGCTGAAAGATGCAGGGGGTTTTGTATCATTTCACCTGCAAACTGCTCTCCTCATTCTTTCAGTAGAATTATGTTTTAATACAATGATGTGTAATACTTTGTACAATGTATGCATACAATTCCATAACTATTCAAATATTTTAATCCTTTTGATTTTGAACAAGCTTTCTGTTATAACTGAGAGACCAGTGGGGACTTTGAGAAGTGCAATTTCTGTTCTAGATTTACCAAGTGATCACTTCTGTCTGCTCCTGCTTTCACTCTCTCAGATGCAGTGATTGACACTTTAATGGTACATGCAATAGTAGTCATCTTCAAGATTACTCTTTAGTGGAAGGCAGTATATAAAACCAAATACATTGACTTACCATAACAAGTCTAGAGAACTTACAATCTTATCTCAATTCTACCACAATTAGATGAGAAAGTAATATCCTAGAATACTTCCTTCTCATTTTGAAAGGGTTTTGCATAAGGAGGGGAGAAGGAGGCAAAGTTATCCTAGTCAAGACATTTGTTTCTAAAAAACAAAATATATTTACTGCTTTCCATTTTAAGCAGCATGTTATAATTCAGCTAGAAAAACTGATCGAAAATGAAACAAAACTCTCAGTCAGGCAAGTAATTAGGTGAAACCCTCCCAATATAATCTCTTCTGTGCCATGCATGTGCATACACATACTCTGTCAAATTACCTGAGAAATTATATTATATGAAAAAAAAGCAAAGCTCTTTTCTCACCATTGTAAATATGAATATAGGAGAACAAAAAATTTTTCAACACATTTAAAAATTGGAAGTGATGAGGTCAAACCTATCAGACCCCCTAGCATGTAAGGCTTTCAAAAAAATCAGAGGAAGGTTTTGTTTGTTTGTGTTTTTTTTGTTGTTGTTTGTTTTTTTTCTTTCTTTTAATGAACTGTTACAAAACAATCAGCCCTCAAGCTGAGGGGGGGGGTAATGATTCCCAATACTCAGTGATATTTTGTAGTTGATAGCTGGAGGGGGGGGGAAAGCCACCATAACTACAGGATGTTTCTATTTCAAAGAAGGCTCTACTAGTGGAAAAAGTAGCATTCAAACTATAAAGAACCAGGCAGCCAAGTAGAGGGCATTGCCATATGGCTGAAATGCATTTAAGAGCACAGTTGTGCTTGCTGACCAGGGAAATGCAAGTTGCATGCTCTTTTATATGATGGACGCATGTCATGCCAGCAAGAGGCAACAGCACGAGAGAGAATGGCTGGGGACAAGGCTTTCCAGGCTGCTGGGGAGAAGTTGGCTCTGTGCAGAGACAAGGGCTGCAGTTTGGAGGAAGGAGAAAAAACATCTATCATCTTGCAACGAACCAACTTGAGAAAGATTAATACCAATTACAAATTACCATCTTGAGCAGCTCCTGTAAATATTTGTGCCAAGGAACCTCTAAGAGTGATGAGCAAAAGACAAAAATGGGAGAAAACATTGAGGATGATCTAAAAATCCAGATGCAGTCTCAGAGAAGTTAATAATTTTTTCATAACTAAAATTTACAGTTTCCCTTTACTACCCTGCAGAGAGTGACAGGCACAGAAATTGTGATGGACATTATTTTCAGATTTGAATTCCAAAAGCTAACCACTTAAAGAACAATAAGTTGAATTGAGCATTAGGCAGAACTGATACCCCTCCATACTTCATGCCAAAGTCATTGATAGGCCAGAAGAATACTGTTTTGAGAAGTGATAGTCATCAACATGAATCTCCTCAGACCTTAAGTTATAGTTTCTCAGTTCCAGGTGAGATCTCCAACCACTAGGCTATTGCTCAAAAGTCTCCTCTGGCCTCAATTTAAAAGAAAATAGTGAGTCCTATCCTCATTTTGAAGGAAGCAACTTAGATCCTGAACTCTAGGAGAATATTAAGATTCTCAGCTGGAGTAGATTTATGCCTACACATATATTAACAAGACACAGATAAGCATCTAAAGGAGAAGTTCAGGACACTGTTCTTTACCCAATCAATTTAGCCCAAAAACCAAGGCAGTACAGTTTTCATCATTTTCACTACATTCATTAGGAAATTTCAAGACATCATCATTCAGTGTTAATATACAATATTAATGAAAGTATAATTCCTTTTAATTGTTTACATTCACAATACAAGCACTTTTTATAGTACTCAGATTTTGGACATGCATTATCTGCTAATTGTTACTGTAAATGAGAAAGCAAGCTATACTTTTACACATCTATTTTCCTTCAAAATATGCCATTCAGTCCAATAACCTGATTCATTTTCTCTCTCCTTTGTGGTTTCAGATAGCAAGAAGGGATCATTCCATACTGCAATTATTCTAATTTCTCAAATTTGTTTATTCTATATCTGATCTACACAGAAAATGTTAAAGTAAAAAGGAAGCAGCAGGAGCTCTACTGTCAGACTAGCCAACAATTTTCTGTTCTTATTAACCTTCAGTTAACAATAGTTTGCTTCTGTGTCCATTGAAATCAATCATTCAACTTCTGTTAATTTCAATGTGTGTTGCAGTTACAAGACATTTTACACGTAATTTTACTTGAAATGCAAATTTAGAGATCATAAGAAAGTGAAATGTTCAATATTTTCTGCACTGTATGTATGCTATTTTCTCTTCTTTGTGGAATAAATTATCTTGGTTATTTCAAATAAAGAATGTAGTCTAGTAAAGTTCATCAGCAGTAAGTCTGAATGCAAACCTTTAATTAATTATGTTTTAAAAAAAAACAAACAAACAACACAGCTTTCAACACTTATGACACTGTAGTACCAATATGTATATTAGTATTTAAGATAAGCATTTGAGATTTAAAATCTAATTCCCATGTGGGATATACAGGCATTACTAAGATTGTGAAACTATTCTTTGGCATATTAACAGCAATATGATAATGCAGCCTAGTGCTTCAGGCATTAGTTCATACACACTGTAGCTCTCCTTCCCTGGAGCAATATTTTACACAGAAGAAAGCGGAAGAAAAGACAGTCTGTGATGTTCAGAAAAAATGAAATACAAGTTACAAGAGTAATGAAGGGCAAAAAGCTCCCCAAATTCAATGGCCTTCTTCAAGCTGAATGAGCAAGAAAACCTGGAAAGACACACAGATCCATGACTGCTGTGCATTGCATGAAAGCCTATCTGGAAACATCCCTGAAAATTCAGAGGGACATTTTAAGTTCATACAAACAAATTCCTAAGCTGTATCAGATGCTTCTTTGTGGATGATGTCCTGTCTCCAATACCCCACCAACACAGAGGGAAATAATGGGGAGGAAGGTATCCTGAATTAGAAATCTCTGAAGCAACTACTCACAGAGGGCAAGGAAAACAGTTGTGCATTGCCTTGCCACTTCCTCTGCTATTTCTTTCCTAGAACAGCATGTTAGGGAAAAGGAATTTTATAGTTCTGAAAAATCCTGCTAAGGGCAGATATTTCTATTTGATATTTCGTTTGGCACTAGTCCCCAAGCAAACATACAATTGTTGTACCTAAGTGAGGCTGGGCACCCATATTAACAGCATGGACTTTAGGAGATGTGCTATCTCAATCCTGATAGTCAAGAGCTGAAGCTCACAGGTTGACACAGGTGTTCTTCCCAGGAGCAAATACAAAATTCTGCTCACTTTTTTTGATTCAGTGACTTGCAGCAACATCAAGAAATCAGAGATAAGCCCTAAAATCCTTCTCCAAGCTTAGCTTAGGTGAGCTAACACATTTTCTTTTGTCATAGCATCAAAACTGAAAGAATAACTGTTCAATAATTAATCTTTTACTTCATGAGCACTGATACCATCATCATTCTCTATTTCTCAGCACAGTTCTATATATTTATGTGCTTTTATGAAATAAACAGAGCTTTTCAGATGCAGGGAAAGCTTCATATTAGGGAAGAAAATACTGAACTGATTTTAGTGCTTATAGTATACGCATGCATCTATTGCAGGTATGAAAAGCTGATTCTCTAATTGCAGTCCCATCTCAAAACCGCAGTGCTTTGATGTTTAGATATTTCCTTCAACTGTCAACTTGAAGTGTTATTGCAGATTTCTAAATATATTCCATTTAAAAGGGTCAAAAGTAGTGTCAGGAGGCTTCAAGACCTTTTTATACTGCAACTGAAGAAAACACCAGAATTAATTTTAGAAAAGCATGCAATGTATAAGCTAAAACTCTGAAATGCTGAAATGCAATAAAAACCATGAAAGAATAAAGCTGAAAATTAACAGAGAGAAAGCAGTAGAAATAATGTCTTTAAGACATCTAATGCTTATTCTCCCCTCCAATATTATTGAGTGAAGAATGACACCTGAAAAGTTTCTAAATATGTATTATTCATATTAATCAATTTTAAAAAAATCATATTTTCTTGATTGCAGACCATTTTCATTTTTATATTCTCCATTTTTCTATATCTGGACTAGTACCTCATAGTTGCTATCATAATTAAGCTTAAATTCTACCTATATCTTGAGTTAAAGTGGTTGAAAATTGTCTTAAAGAATGAACCCTGTGTAGAAGTTAATAACATAGCTTTAGCAGATCTGTGTTTTGCTGTAGAAAACCTAGATTCAGAGGATCTTTACTTCCCTAAAATCCCATGTCACCATAGTTAAGAAATGCTGAGCCACAGGCTGATCAGATGAGGCATTGATGGAATAAGGGTACCTTTCCCTGATATACAATATCTTGCTATAGAAAGGACATGGAGTGGGTGGATGCTTAGATACACTCAGTGAATACAAGTTAATTCATAACTGCTATGACTTGTGTAAGGTGGAAAAATACAGGATGGGGAAATGAGAGAGAGGGCAGACAAACTGCCAAAGAGGGTGACAATTGCATATCTATTTGAACAGCAGAAATGAACAACAAAGATGCAATATTAAATTATTTTAGAAAAGCATGAGTTCAAAATATACTGAATGAGCACAAATTAAAGAGCAAAGATATGAATAGACTGGTTTCTCTTTTTCTGCAGCCAACCTTTATAAAGAACTTGTCCCATTAAATATCAAGATTTGTGGCAGCTGAAATTCAAGAAATATATTGTTCAATGGTAGTAAAATATGAATGGGTAATATAATGCAGTCTAATCGGTTCTGGTTTTAGTCAAAAGCAATGCTGTGGCATCACCACGGTAACAAAGTCCTACTTGTATAAAAAGTTGAGTTCAGGGGAATACTGACTGTTCAGCATACCGATGCTAAATTGCTGTTGTGGAAATATCTTACAGATATCACTTTACAATGGTTATCTTTTGCCACTACTTAAAATGAAACATAATGAAGGTATCCAAACACTGGAAGTGTGCAAAAGTGACATCATATATACTGTATACTCTGTTCTTTGCTACACATGTTCTCATCTCAGGTAACCAGTTATTTATAGTTGTATATCCTTTATTGCAACTTGAATCTGATGCATATGGATTTTTTTATCCTAGTCAAGAAAAAAAAAAAAACAAACAACCAACCAACCTTTTCTTTAATGCATACAACTACTTATTAACAACTTCCATCCAAGTTTCAAGTTTGCTTTCTGTCATATGATATTAACACCTTCAAACAGAAGCCTGAAATCTGGAGAAAGCAAATGCACTCAGGTGGTAAAGACCTTTTCTTTACTAATGGACATTTATTTACTTGATGCATTTTGAGGATTTTTGTAGCCTGTCAAAATGACATTAACAATGCCACAACTGTCGTTTCTCTCAAGGAACACCTACTCCATAACGTAAAAGAACTTAACAAGCTATTTCATACTACTAAGCCCAACCTTTCTACAGAAGAGAAATGGGAAGAGCATGCAAAAAGAGTTTATAATTCACTGACATGAACTGGTACACGAACTCACATCTTGAGAGGTACAATCCTCTCAAAAATAGGAAGTCTCAAGAAAATTTATTAAACACTGTATTAAAGTGATTAATTCTTGAATAGAAAGTATAATATGGAATAGTAAAGATCTGGTCTGGCCAGAAAACATGACCAAGAATATTACATTTCATGAAAAATGTTGAGATTTTAAAAAAAAAAAAAAAAAAAAAGCATTTTATATTGGGGAAAAAAAAAAATACCTTATGTAAATAATAAAAAAACAACAAAAAGCCCACCCCCAAAAACACATAGAAAAGAAAATGCAACCACATAGAGTAGGTGAGGCTGGAATATTAACAGCCCCATATCAGGTTAGTCAATTGGTATATGAAAGATTGGTTTTGAGCTGAAGCTTGCAATCCAAAATAACAGTTACCATCATCTTTCCTTTACAGTTCTATTTAAATATACTTGGCTTTTAATATACTCTTCTTCATCATCTCATGTTTCTGCATATTGAGGAAACATTTAATTATCCTAACATTATCCTTCTCATATCTCTTGTGTGATGACAAAGAAACAACTTAGTCCATGCAGTTCAAGACACCTACATGCAAATAGAGACTATGATGGATACCAGGCGAGTTAGCCATTTTGAGCTGTACCCATCTTCAACACTGACTTCAGAAAATTATCTAAACAATTTCTCTTTAAAAGTGCAACTAACTACAATAGATACCAGCGGAAGGCAAGACATGCAGAAAAATATTTGTCAGTAACCATTTCTGAACATGATAATTTTAAGTTAAATTGGGAAGAAGAGGCCAATATAAAACTGTACAGGAGACATCTGAGATACACCGCACTCAGCATAAAAATGAAATGTGATACACTTTTTAAAAGAGAATACAAAAAAAGTGGAAACATAGGAGTTTATGATCAGTTAAAAGCTGAAGAACAAGTCCAGCATATTTTGGAAGGAGAGGAGGCTTATGATGTGTGGGCAGTGTTCTGACATAAACAGACATTTTAAAGAATCCAAAATGATAAGAGAGAAAGGCCTCTGGAGTCCAAAATTGAAATCTACCCAAAACCACACAACTGCATACACAGTTGTGGCAACCAACACACAGTATAAGAAGTTATGCTTATCCTACGTGAAAAGATGCAAGAAAGGGAACAAATAATATTGCTTTGTGACTTTGCAAGCAGAGACCAAAAGTCCAAATTACATCATCTGCCATAATGTTGTCTGTTGCATTAGTGAAGATAAATTGCTATCAGCCTGATAGCACAAAGTATTTTTTTTTTTATTTTAAATTGTACAAAGATTTGTAAGCAAGTATTTTGCCAGGACAAATTTAACTGGATATTAAGACAGTAAATAGGTGAAACTCTAGGAATGTACTAACAGCATATAAATAAAAAACAAAGTAGAAAAATAGAGTTCATAAAATCACATCAGCTGGAAGGTACCTCTAGAGGCCATCTGGTCCAATTCCTTGCTCAAAGAAAGGCCACCTTCCATCAGGTTGCTCAGGTCCACATCTAGTCAAGTTCTGAATATCTCCAGGGATGGAGATGCCACAAGTACCCTGGGAACCTGTTCCAGTATTTCACCAGTCTCATGTTAAAAAAAAACAACAACAAACAAAACCAGATATATCTTAATATGTAATCCAAATTTGTTATTGAAATTTGTGTCTACTAACCTTCCTTTTATCTTTGTGCACTTCTGAGAAAGGTCTAGCTCTATCTTCCTGAAGACCACCTAAAGTTAGGCAGTTGTAGACAGCAATAAGGACCCTCAAAGCCTTAAATAAGCCCTGGTCCCTCAGCTGCTTCTTGTACATCTTGTGCTCCAGCCCCTCAAGCATCTTGATGGCCATCCTCTGGACTTGCTCCAGTACATCAATATCTGTCTGGTACTGGGGAGCCCAAAACTGGACCCAGTACTCCAGACATGCTCTCAAAGGTGCCAAATAGAGGAGAAGGATTATTTCCCTCCATCTCCTGATTGTGCCCCTGCTACTACAGCACCAGATGCTGCTGATCTTCACTGCTGCCAGCCCCAGGGTGGCTCCTGTGCAGCTCATTGTCCCCCAGGGCCATTTCTGAAGAACTGCTACCCAGACAGGCAGTGCCTAGCCTGGACCGTTCCTAGCAGTACAAAGGAAAGAGCAGATATCATTGTACTAACCTGCATCTTTTAAATGACAAGATTAAACAGCTGAGGGAGAAGTTTAAGTACATCTTGCAATGCATAACGATTCTGTCAACAGAGGAGCACCACATTTCAAAATTAACAGATTCAGCAGTTGAAATATCAGAACCAGAACTGTATCAACATTGGCAACTAAAAATATTAGAGGTGAAACCATAGCTTATGGACAGACCCAACTGAAAAGGAAGATATTTTTTGAGAGAAGCAAAGATCAATAAATGGGGAGAGCAAATGTTTACTCCTATGAGCTGATGAAGCAAGTACCACAAGTACCAAGAGTAAAACAGGGCAAACATTTGTGCTCAATTAACCCCTCTTACAGAAAACACTCTTCTTGAAGCTATGACTGCCAGCTGAGGTCCTCAGCAGTGGGTCAGGAGAAGAACTTGACCAGCAACAGACTCAGCAGAATGGCTGAGGGTTTATTGTTTTCAGGTTTGTTTACTGCAACGAACACATCTAGGGAGTACCTTCTTTATTCCTGGCATCCTTTACTTTTACATTAGTAAAACACTTGCGTGTTAACTATTCAGAATGTACCAGCTGTTATGAGACCCAGCAGGCAAATGACCCTCTAGAGCTTGCTGTGTGTTCAGAGGCAAACTGCCAGACAGCCAGAGAGGAATGGTTTGCCATACGTTTACAGTGACACCTTGAATTGGACTGGGTACAAAATTTGTCTTAATTCTAAGTTTGAACTGGAAGTAGAAAAGCATTGTTCTTGCCCATATTCAAGAAAAACTCCAACCACATCCTCCCTTTACGCTGATAAAAAGTTCTGGAAATATTTTTTGAGCAAAGGACGGCAAAATTACTTCAAAGTATGCCTGAAGTGATGTTTACTTTTTGCATTTATTTTCTCCATGGTAACAGAGACAGAACAGAGTGTACTACATGTTAGGTCAAAAGCCTTAAATATTTTCCTGTCAAGCCTGAGTCTAATATTATATTCATTATATTCATTCTAATACATAAATCATTGCCAAAAAGAATCAGCTGTAATCACCATCTGGAATGTGCTTTAAGTAAGTCTGACTGTGACATCTTTAACACACTGCTGAGAAATGTATGAGCTCATATTTAGGATCTTCCTTATGCTTATTATTACTGTATGTCATGTAGCCAAAACTGAAATAATTTCAATTAAATTCTTGAATTCATTTTGCATTTGAAGATGTCATTCATTTGACAGATTCAGAGCAAGGATAATTAAAATGTTTATTCATCTTTTTGAATATATTTGCATATGCAAAATAAATATGAACAAAGTCTCTAGCCATATGATTTTGAAAGGAAGACTTACCCCTTTTTTATTTATCGACTCCTTTTTAGTCTTTATTTCCCACTTAAATGTAGGGTAAGCAAAGAGAGTGTTTGTGTATATGCTGGGTAACTTTCAGGTTTATGATGACACATTTTATCAGATGTTTCCAAGATCAAAAAGCATAGAATCTCCATTAAATATTAGCAAATTTAGCAATTAATATTCATGCATTTCAAAAAGTACCTAGCTGTTTTGCTGTGCTGACAGCTTAAAAAAGGTCATTCTGGCTTATCAATAGTCCACAAAGTTATATTTCATCTCTATAAAATTTAGAGCAGCTCCTCAAGCTTAAAATAATGATGTCATGGTATAATTCTTCATCTTAAAAAAATACTAAACAACCCTCTGAAATTGAATTAATAAACATGAATGTAATATATTATTTTTTTAAAAAATCATATCAGTTCGTCATATGGAACCTCATATTGAGCTCTTTTTTCACTTTTCACTGGAGGGTTCCTTCCCACTCAGCTAGTTTTTACAGGCACAGTTTTAACAGAAGAGTGGCACTCACACTCAGATAAGTAGCAGTGTGGTCACATTAGCAAGTTTCAAGTTCAGTTTTCATCAGACATTCACTTAGCCTTGATGGAGATCTATATTAATGAGACACTAAAACTGGAAAATCTCTGCAGCTGCTGAGCAACTTTCTAAGGAACTGGAGAGTGTGCTGAGAGAGAATACTTTAAACTCTGTTTGACTGGTACCTCTCCAGTAAAATATAGTGTGCTCAAAAAATCAGAAGAAAAAGCAGGAATCACTGAGAGATTATGCTTCAGTCTATTTATTGAAATACTTGTTACAGTGTCACATTCCAAATAAAATACACTCATATGCAGAACAATATTTATTCTTTTGATGTCCATCAAGAACAATGCTGCTTCAAATCAATCGGTTTGGGGAAAGACGACACTGCAACAATTATAAAGGCAGCAAGAGAGTTTTAACTATTTTCAGTCTTAGAAAAATGGGAAATGAATGAAGCAATAGATTTAAGGGGCAAAGAAAAGCAAGTAATTTTAAATACTTTGCAATCATATGTCAAAATAGTAAAACATGGTAAGACTTCAGCTAGTTCATCAGTATGATGATGTCATAAAATTTTGACCAGGAAGTCATTTGAAAATGTCAACCACTTCATGTCAAGCTACTCTAGAGTCAGAAAAGCTGTAAAGAGGTATATTATTATATTAAATCAAAAAGCAGAAATGTCCTCCTTTTGCTAAGAGGTCTGAGACTGAATTCTGATGCTCAGTTGTTTGCAGCTTATTGCTTTGTAATGGAGCTAATAAAAAGTATAGGAGGGAAAAAATCTTCCAAATTCAGTCCTGGTATAAAAAGACTGACTCAGCTCACTTGATTTCATTTGAGTTCAATTCACTTGCCTCCAAATGAAATCAGTCAAATATTCTTAAAAGAAATGATAATGAGATCATTAGTCTTTATCCAGCAGATGTTGATAATTCAACAGTGACTATTTCTTAGAACAGTATGTTTAAGTTTCAGAAGCTCTCTCTTTCCAGGAAGGTTAATTACTCTACTGTGTTTATCTAGTTCTCTAACAGTAATACCCTATGTCACATGGCAATATCACTTTAAAAATAGGGCAGAATAAACAAATCTCTTTACTTGTCCTGTAAAAATATTTGCTGTGGTTTAAAATGCACTTTCATAAGTATGCCATTAATGGCTTGTCTTCTAAAACATTAAGGCATGTGTAACTACAGTATTATGTTCTTCATAAACCCCGAGGCAATGTTGAAAGAAGATAAACAACTTAATTCTAACTGCTATTAGCTAAATCTAAATGTGCACTAAACAGATAAGATCAAAATTAAGCAACACTGAAGATCTGCTTCTGCAAAGCAATATGTACTTGATAAATTCTACTGCATCTTATTTCTGCAGTTTTCATGTTTAACACCTTTAAACAGGAAAAAAGCATAATGGTTTGAAAAACAAGCAGGCTATTTACACCATGCTTTTAACATTTAGCTCGGTTCTGCAAAGTGCTATACAGTCTTATCTTAACAAAACACAAGTTTTTGCAGGATCAAGCCCAAACTTAACATTTAAGTAACCCAATGCTTAACATTCATGCCTAGCTTTTGCTTCAGTGCCTTGACTAATTCATGCACTTAACTTTAAGTACAGGCCCTGGGTCGGGTGGGGGCTGCCCACCACACCAGCACCTTCTTGTGAGAAATGCTCAGTTCTCACAATGGAGAGGAGCCACCGCCTCTGCTGGGACTGTGATGGTCCCCGTACTCACGAACAGCCTGGAAAGGTGGTAACAATGTTTGCTGATAATAATTAGCTAGGGTAATAAGGGCAAGGACCATTTGAGAAGAACTGCAGAAAGACATTATAAAAATGAGCAATAAAATAATAGAAGAATTTCTATTTAAGTGTAAAGTGCCATACAAGGTTAAAAAACCTCACAACCTTAACTTCATATCCAAGATGATGAGCACCGAGCTAACTATTATATTAGGAAAAAGATCTTGGGTGATGATAGTCCCATGAAAAGAGCAGCTTAATGCTCAGCACTGGTTGAAAAAGCAAATTGTATGTTAGAAATTATTGAGAAAGAAATAGAGACCAAAATAAAGATCACTGTGCTGTGGCATAACCTGTGGCTTTCTTCCATCTTAAATACATCTTTTTGCCTAAATTGGAGACAAAGTACTCAGCACTCAGCAAGAGTTGCATTCTAACGTCTGTTGTCCACTATTATTCATAATGAGAAGAGTCAGACTTGCTAAACAAAATACTGGATTGCTATTAGCAACACAGGAAAAACATAACTGAGACTCTCAATCAAAAATTGCTTTGAAACAGGGTATCTTTACCTTAAAAACTCAGTGATTACACTTTCCACATTTTATAGAATCATAGAATCATAGAATTGTTAAGGTTGGAAAAGACCCTTAAGATCATCAAGTCCAACCGTTAACCTATCACTGCCAAGTCCACCATTAAACCACGTCCTTAAACACCACGTCTACCTGTCTTTTCAATACCTCCAGGGATGGGGACTCAACCACTTCCCTGGGCAGCCTGTTCCAGTGCCTGACTACCCTTTTGGTGAAGAAGTTTTTCCTAATATCCAACCTAAACCTCCCCTGGCACAGCTTGAGGCCGTTTCCTCTTGTCCTATCCCTTGTTACTTGGGAGAAAAGACCGACCCCCACCTCACTACAACCTCCTTTCAGGTAGTTGTAGAGAGCAATAAGGTCTCCCCTCAGCCTCCTCTTCACCAGGCTAAACAACCCCAGCTCCCTCAGCCGCTCCTCATAAGACTTGATCTCTAGACCCTTCACCAGCTTCGTTGCCCTTCTTTGGACACGCTCCAGCACCTCTGTGTCCTTCTTGTAGTGAGGGCCCCAAATCTGAACACAGTACTCGAGGTGCGGCCTCACCAGTGCCGAGTACAGGGGCACTATCACCTCCCTGGTCCTGCTGGCCACACTATTCCTGATACAGGCCAGGATGCCATTGTCCCTCTTGGCCACCTGAGCACACTGCACACTGCTGGCTCATATTCAGGCGGCTGTCAACCAACACCCCCATGTCCTTTTCCGCCAGGCAGCTCTCCAGCCACTCCTCCCCCAGCCTGTAGCGTTGCATGGGGTTGATGTGACCCAAGTGCAGGACCCAGCACTTAGCCTTGTTGAATCTCATCATACAGTTGGCCTCAGCCCATCGATCCAGCCTGTCCAGGTCCCTCTGTAGGGCCTTCCTACCCTCCAGCAGATCGACATTTCCACCCAACTTGGTGTCATCTGCAAACTTCCTGAGGGTGCACTCAATCCCCTCATCCAGATCATCACTGAAGATATTGAACAGGACCGGCCCCAACACTGAGCCCTGGGGAACACCACTCATGACCGGCCGCCAACTGGATTTGACTCCGTTAACCACCACTCTCTGGGCTCGGCCGTCCAGCCAGTTTTTAACCCAGTGCAGAGTGCACTTATCCAAGCCGTGAGCAGCCAGCTTCTCCAGGAGAATGCTGTGGGAGACAGTGTCAAAGGCCTTACTAAAGTCCAGGTAGACAACATCCACAGCCTTCCCCTCATCCACTAAGCGGGTCACCTTGTCATAGAAGGAGACCAGGTTAGTGAAGCAGGATCTCCCTTTCATAAACCCATGCTGGCTGGGCCTGATCCCCTGGTTGTCCTGTACGTGCCATGTGATGGCACTCAGGATGATCTGCTCCATGACCTTCCCCGGCACCGAGGTCAGGCTGACAGGCCTGTAGTTCCCTGGATCCTCCTTCCGACCCTTCTTGTAGAGGGGCGTCACATTTGCTAACTTCCAGTCATCTGGGACCTCCCTGGTTGACCAGGACTGCTGATAAATGATGGAGAGTGGCTTGGCAAGCTCCTCTGCCAGGTCCCTCAGTATCCTTGGGTGGTTCCCATCTGGCCCCATAGACTTGTGGGCATCCAGGTGGAAGAGCAGGTCGGTGACTGCCACCTCTTCGACAAACGGGGCTTCATTCTGCTTCCTGTCTCCATTTCCCAGCTCAGGGGCCTGAATACCCTGAGGATAACCAGTCTGACCATTAAAGACTGAGGCAAAGAAGGCATTAAGTACCTCAGCCTTCTCCTCATCCTTTGTGGCAATGCTTCCCTCTGCATCCAACAAAGGATGGAGATTCTCCCTGGCCCTCCTTTTGTTGCTGATATATTTGTAAAAACATTTTTTGTTATCTTTAATGGCAGTGGCCAGTTTAAGTTCTAGCTGGGCCTTTGCCTTTCTAATTTTCCATTAAAAATAGCAACCTCATTATTTTTCTTTCAGAAATAACTAAGTTAAAGCAAATGTTCTTATGAAAAGCAGAGAGAAGTTATGCATAAAAAAAAAAAAGACTAGTAGATGAACAGTACTGACATTGACAAGGGAAAAACAGCAAAATCTCCTGTAGAAGGCTGAAGGTTTCCCAGAAGTAGACAGCTACATTTAATCAGATTAATTTTATCCCATGTGTCCATACAACTTTCATCTTGGCTTGAGTCTCTAGGCATTAAGAGGAATAGAAAATAAATAGTAACAACTATTAATCTTGGAAGTTACAGTGATATCTCAGTGAGTGAGCTATTGGAATGCAGATCAAGTTATTAATAGCAGTTATTAATTATATTATGGTAGCCCCTGCAAACCCCAGTTGAACACCAGTACACAACTGTGCTGGTATTTTACAGACAACAAAAGAAAGCAGTCCCCGCTCCAGAGAATTCAAGATCCAAAATTTAGATAAGGCAGAATAAGCAGCCAAAATAGACTGCTGGATTGAAGGTGAGCCAGAATGATGAGTCAGCAATAAAACATGAAGTTTATCAGAGTAGGTGGTGACTCAGGTTTCTACTCACAAAAACAAATTAGAAAGAAAAGTAAAACTGTCAAGGAAATGGAGTCAAAACAGAATAAAAGATGGGAATTATCCTGTTCCTGAAAACCTGGGTGCTCTCAGGTAGTGCCAGTAGTCTTTGACGCACAGATTGCCTTTGTTTTCCACCGTCTCATGACATTCTTGCAATAACCTCCTCGGTGCCACAGCCTGCATGTTTTCAGGGTACGATGCTGCAGCAAGAGAAGCATGGATTATGATAGCATCCCTCTAAGTACTCTTCTCAAAGAGCGCCTTGGGAAGGAGGCGTCAGCATAGGGATATTGGAAGCAGTTTTTATTTTTTATTCATAATTTCAAAAACTGAAGTGGTTCTGAAAAGGTTAGTGAAGTGACCACATTAATGTGGTGTCACAGGGATTAAAAAGACAAGTACAAATGAATGGCTGCAGGAAGAACATTGTGTCTATAAGCAGGTGAACACTGACAAATAATTTCAGGGAATATTAACGTTGCTTTTCCATCAAATCCATTTCACTTCTATTCACAGCCATCTCTTTGCATTGCAGGAATAATTTGCCAAAGCAAGGCATTTTAAATTCATACTAGAGAACATTAGAAAACAGAATTGTTATTTATAGCTGGGAATACTTGTACCAGAAATATGACTGATTTTTTTCTGGCCAAGGAACACAAGAACATGTGACCTGTTTGTTCAGTCAAAATCAGCTGAAATTTGAAGACCAGCTTCACTTTCCGTTCTAGCAGATGAATAATTGCTTTCAGAAATAATCCAGCAAACAGTTTCTACTCAATAAATTTGGAAAAATGTCATGTAAGTAGTGAACAGGGAAAATGAGTTTTGACTGCTTAATATTAATCTAGAGGAAAAATTGACTAAACTCAGTGTCAGAATTGTTAGAAAGCAGGAATGCTTACACTGTAACAAGATTGTTCTTCAAATAGCAGCAGTTCTCATCTATTAGTTGTATATCAGAGTAACTCCAAATTTGTGCTGTAGTGTAACTAAGCACAGTCAGGCATTAAATAAGGAAAATAGCATTTCTGGAATCATTTATAAATGAGGAAATTAGCATTTCTAGAATCAGTTACATTTACTTGAGGAAGCAATAAAGAACCCATGAATTATTCCATGTGAAAAGAGAGTTTATAATAAAATGTATCCGAGGTAATAACAGACTACAGTATAACAACATAACAGTAGGGGTGAAAAGTAATTTGTATTTCTGTAACTTGGAAATCTACGCTGCTGCTACTAAGGCACTGTGAATGCAGTAAGTATGGATAAAGAAGAGGAGCTTTGGCTTGATTCAGGCAGAGAAAAGCAGATAGCCACACCACTAGGCTCTCTCTAAATCTTGTATAGCTTTTTCCCCATGATACATATAAGCATATTCCTTTTTTTTTTAATGATAAACCCAGTATTATTTAGAAAATTACCTATGGCTACTTTCAAAATCATAACATTTCTCAGAATAGAATAGTGTACATTTTAGAATCATATATTTGTTGTTCAAAAAGTTTGCAAGTAGTAAGTTCAAAATAAACACCAATAGTGTAAGTTCACATATGATTTGAAATATTAATTAATAAAAGCAAACTCGGTGCATACACTGCAAAAAAGTGAGAACATTCAGCAACTTCTGAGATAAAATTTATGTATTCTAAATGGAGCATATACTATTTGAATAGTTACAAAAAAATAACAGCAGCTTAATTTGGTAAATTCTTATGTGTCATAGATTAGATATGTGTTAGATAGATAGACTAATCTAACAAAACTATTTTGCCTATAGAATAATACCTACTTTTCCCTTTTCCTCTCTTCTCAGAAAACCACAGTAGTTCCTGGCTTGAAAATAAGTGAACAGTCACAGTTATATTCCTTATGTTTCTTTTGTTGTTAGTCTAGAAAAACAGAAGTCTACATTTTTCTGACATGCTAGTGGAGCACTAAATAGAATATTGGTGGAAAAAATAACTCTCACACAGAGTAAACTACTGGCACTGCTTCTTCAAAGTTGTTGCCAGAACCTGACCTTGTGTTTCTTATTCCTTATTAAAAATGTGCATACAATCAATACATAATTTCTCTATTCCCATTGAGAGGTGGTAAGCTTTATCTGTGCCATTCCATTGTCTTTACAAGTAAAATTATCAGGAAGCATGTATTTCAGCTGCTGGTACACTGGGATATGTTTTCTGTTAATTGTTCTGTACTGCTTTATAATTATGTTTGGTTTATTTAGTTTTGCCTGTAATTAGTAATTTTTAATAGGCCTGATACATTCAGTCTAGCTTGTAATACTGTATATAAATAGAAATATCATAAATATATTAGGAGAAAGTTTGGATGTATTGAAAAAGTCCTTTATGGTGAACTAAATAGGCCAATAGATTACCTTCCATTTGCCTCTCCAGCAGCTAACAACCTTGGGCAGACTCCTGATGCATCTGAAACAATGTGACTTCCAACATCAAATAAAGTATTTCAGGTAGCACTATAGTACAATTAATGAACAAATATAGAACTCCATTTGATGTAAGATTTCTTAAGAACTTGTCAATGGATTGTATAAGATGTAAATGTCTTTGTCCTACTTAGCTGATACAAGGGCATAGATTGCATTATCCATTATAATACAAAAACTGAAGTAAGTCTTTGTTGCCTGCTCTTGCAATTTAACTGTACTGCTTGTACAGTATTAGCTTTTTTCATCTTGCAGTCTTGTGATACTGTATTTAAATCCATTATTAGACTAGAATATCATCATTTGGGGGGTTAGATTTTGTTTAACCATTTGAATCAGGCAATACTAAAACTAGATAATATGATTCTCTCCAATGTCTCTTAATGAGCTAATGTAACTTTTTTAGTTACTTCTATGAAAATACTGATGAGTGTGTTCAGCTTATTCATAGTCATTTCACTTGCTCCTCCACAAGATCAAAACACATAGATTTTATTCCATTTGTTGGAAAACTGATCAATGATGAAGTTCATGACTCAAGTAATGGATGTGACAAAATTTGGCCTTATATATTAAATGTCTAACGATACCAAATTGTTTACTGTGGAGAAATCAGGACAATGTATTTTCCCCAAAGCTTTCATGTTGCTATCTTCATGAACAGCTTCCATTTTATTAATTAGAAAATATCAATCTTTAGTTACTGAGTTTCAGGATTAGTTTAGCAGCTTAATAGAGGAGTGAATGGAGCTCAATGTTAAATGAATATTGAACTACTAAAAAAAAGATCTTGCAACCAGTAACTAGTCCATTTTACAAAAACTCTTTACAGACACAGTCAAATAGGCTTACCCTCTCTCACTGACTCTTATCAGTTGTAAGCCAAAGATCATATGCTTCCACCCTGTCCCACAGCCCACAGCCTCATGGCAAAGAGAGATGTCACATCAGTGGAGCTTGTGCAAAATGTAGCAGAAAGACAAGCCCAACAGTAGCTCCTACCTTCCAATGCAATGCTATCCTGGTGAAAGTGAAAGAGGGAGCAGAGAGGAGAGAATAAAGGAAAACAGGGGAAAAAAACCAAACAGCATGGCATAAACACATTAAAATTTCTATTCCTCACATAATAATGAAACAAAGAAATTTAAGACTGTAAAAGCATGAAGATTCAAAACTAACCTTGGATTAACAGAAGAGACAAAGAGATAAATTCAAAGCTCAGGCTGAAGACATGATTCTCATTACGTCCCTGGAAGCATGGGCTGGAAGCACTCCAAGAGATCAGACTGTCTGAAAGTAGGATTACCTACACCTACAGCATTTATCTGACCTGGACAGACCCAGGACAGGATCCTGTGGAATACCTCTGGTTATGTATGTACATCTTTGAAGCACTATTTATTTCCTAAAGGTATTTTTTTTACAGCCAATTTAGTTCCCATACAATCATACTTTGCTCACACAATAGTGTGACCTCTTGTTCCATACAGATAAAGTGTACTCAAATGCAATTTAAAGGACAATGTGAAAAAAATACCTAGATGATGGGATATCTAGTGTCAAACAGGAAACACGGGAAAGTAGAAATTGACTGAATTTAAAGCACGGTGAGTTAATAAATACATCATTTAACCTTAGCTAAACACATACCTTAATTTACCAACTTTAAATCATTTTCAGCCTTATTTGCTGTGAAGTCAAAACTAACAACAGAGCAGAGAGCACACTCCAGCACGCTCCAGAAATACCACACAGTCATGGGGTGGCAGGGTTGTCATTATCACTTTAAATTAAATAAAATTCAGTGTGGTTATGATCAAGATATAAAACCTAAACTGGCATATAAATTTATGATGGACAAATTCCCACTAAAGCTGCTGCCTATTTCCTTAGGTTCTTTGAAAACATCAAGATATGTAAGGTTCTGCGACAGCCCATACAGCTTAATGCTGACTTTCAGCTTGAAGCGTTTTGAGTATTTTAAATAAATGCTATCTATTTCTTCTCTTAATTTTCTGAAGGCCAGTTTGGTAGGCCTTCTCAAAGCAGCCTAATACAAGCCATTGGGAGTTGGCTCCTCACAGAATTAATAAGTGACTATTAGTGGCACTAGTTTTAATAATGATATACCTAGCTTTTATATAATAGGTTAGTAGATGATTGATTACTTCATGATGATGGAGGTGGGCCCCCTTTTCAGGCTGAAAGACCTGCCTCCATCTCACAGGACATATGCCTGAACCACCACGGTACAGACTATATTGAAGGGCAGAATCCTACACTACTCTGGCCTCTGTGTTTTATATTATTTATCCAACCGCATCTCAGTCAAGGTGAATGTATGCATTTGGGGGCACAGCTTTTAGGATTGCTTTGAATCCTGTTCTGAAAGTTTTATCTATGGGGTACTTTCCTCATATTCCGTACAGGGAACTTAGGCCTTGAGCAAGGTATTCTGGATTCCAGAAGATAAATACCAATCAATCAGTACCACTTGATAATGCTAAGCCTTAAGTATCAAAAACCGTTATTTTATTTCCCTGTTAATAACAGTAATGGCCCAGAGAATTCTTTTTTTGAGAGGCTGAAGTATTAATTGAGTAGTTGGAAAAAAGAAAAAAATTCCAAAACTTAGGAAAGGAATAATCTGTTATGAAAATGAATGAAGAAGTGAAACACCAATACTTTCTTAATCATACTCATTCACATATCCAGACTTCAGATAACAAAATCCCACATCAAGTTACAATAATACATGCTCAGATATCTAGGAGCAACAAATTCCTTGGGACAAGTAATGGCATAAATATTGGGTATCATGAGTTCTCCCTAAATATCATTTCCATGGTAAATTTTGTGCTTTCCGTATTATTAGCTTTTTACTGTTGCAAAGAACAGAGAAGGTATATAGACCTTAAGATGAGAAAAGTATTAAATAATGTATGCTGTAATTGAAAAGTAAAAGCCAGACAGCATCAAAACTGTTCCAGGCAGTATAATGGTTTTATCTGTTCCTGAAAATGAGTCATTATATTTCAGCAAATGCATGGTCACCAATCTTACTCTGCATAAAAATCTGTTCTGGTTTATATAATTGTATGTGACTCAGTAGTACATCTGATGATAAAAAATTACAAAATTGTTTCATATTGGGAATCACATTTCTTTGGAAATGAAAGAATACCACTTCTTCCAACATTTTCTGGAGGAGGAGTGAGGGAGAAGTTAAGGAGTTGACAATGCCGAAATATCCTGTCTCCCAACTAAAACTAAAATTGTAACAACTTTATATATATTAATGCAAATGAAAAATAAAGGTGAAATGAAAATGTTTTGATTTTGTCAAAATAAACTATTCTAGCTTAATTGAAGAATATTCTTCTTGATTCTTCCTGTTGGTAAATTTGACATTACCATATTTTGTTCTTTGCTGAAGCAAAGAAAAATGTCAAAATCATAAAATCCTTCACAGAACAGAATTGCTGAACAAGATATTGTCATGTAACTGTATCTGCTGTCTCTTCAATTCACATCCTGAACATATAAAATTGTGGTCCTACCTACATTCATTGAGGTTTCTTTGCCATCCTCATCTACATACAAAAACCAATGGCTCTGAGAAGTGAAAGTGAATAACTTCATTCAGAGTGTACTGAACTAATAAATAATTGAAAATCTGCATTGGGAAATTGATCAATATCAAAGATTCATAAATAAATTGTTCCTATATTGTCTTTCCTTGTGGTTAGATTGCAACACTAGTCCTACACAAACATACACACACAACATATATATATATCTCTTACCTGTAGATAAATAAAGAGAAATTCCACTAATTTATTTTTCCAAGCTAAAAAAATGATCTTTGAGCTCAAAAATGACAAAATGAGCTTTGAGCTAACAAAATAACATTGCCTCCTACCAGGAAGAAAAAAAAAAAAAAGAGAGAGAAAATAAGGCAATAACTGGAAAGGTAGGGGGGGAGAGGGGAGAAAAAGGAAAACAGAGCAGTCAAAGCTGCTGTAAGGATTGTGGTTCTGGGTACTGTTATTTTTATGACAAAAGACATATTTCCCAATAATAGTGGTTGAAGCAAGTCTCCTGATTCTTTTTTTCTAGCTGTAGGCTGAAGAAAGCAGATGGACTCTTTTCTGACTTTTCAAAATTACAAATATATTTATACTCTCTCTCTCTTTTGTACCGGCAATCAAATAATATCAAACTCAATGGAACTGAGAACACTTCTGAAAATATGATGATTAAATTTATCTGGATATCAATTTGCTTAGATATGAAGGGCTATTAGTAAGCAAACATTCCATTACAACATGCATCAAAAAGCCTGGTCACTTTACAGAGTTCACTAATAATAGAGAGAAACAGAATTATTACAGTGCATTGGCACTGACCATTTTCCCAGCAATGAGCAGCTGTTTTGTAGCACTGTTAATATTATCTATCTTTACATGAGCTGCCAGCACTGACACTTTAAAAGCAACTGCTTCCACCTCTTCTGTCACCGAATAACCACCTTAGAGTAATGCAACAACTGGCAAGGCTCAGGAAGGCAAATGGAGAAAAGTTAAATTTCAATGGAAATAAGACAGAAACACCAGTTCAGAAAATTATTAAACATACTAGTTTCAATTTGATACTGAAATTTTGGAATAGGATGCAGACATCTGCTTATGTTTAGGAATAAGCAGGAAAGGTTCTCCTCATCCCAAAAGCCTCTACAACTTCAAAGAAAACACAGACACATTCCTATATGTGCACTGTAACAGGTCCAAGACATTTTTGCAATAGAACGAAAAACAAATAGTGAGGCATTTCTCACTGAGCAGTCTGGAGGCCTGACCACTTATGTGAGATAAGGAATAGATTAATTATTTCCTAAATAGTTGCCTAGTGAACAAAATGGAACTGCTTCAACAGATCAAAAAGGGAGTAGATAGTCATCTGATAATTTGAACCACTCTCTAGTGAGTATAGGAGCGTAGTCAGGCAGGGACTTTATCTGATTCTCCTATGCTTTAGATGACTTCTCTCATTTACTGAACATTATTCTTTTTGACATCTCTCTCTCTCTCTCTCTCTCTCCCCTCCCTGCTTTGATGAAAAATATTTGGATCTGAGAAGTTTTTTCCTCACTAAAGAGCTGTCATTGGTACCATCACACTTTATTATTATTATTATTATTATTATTATTATTATTATTATTATTATTATTATTGGCAACCATGAATTGGCATCCTCTGTTGAAAGCTCATATTTGCAGAAAATGCCAGCTCTAATTATCCTAGAGCCTTAACTTACCACTGCCAAAATTAAGGCACGATTGGCATGCCACTTGGGTGTCTTACAACACAAGGTCAGACATTGCTACTGCTGTAACTGGAATTGTCTGTGGTACATAAAAATAGCAGAATAAGAAAAGAAAATCCCTACTAAATGGGTAAGGAATATTTAATACTTTAACAGTGAAATTTTCCTTTCATTGGTTACGGTAACCTCCCTACTGCTTTCTCCCAAAGAAAATAAAAAGGTGGACAAAATAACATCCAGGCCTAAACAAATTATATACATGGAACATGGCATTCATAATGGACTGAAAATAATATTAAAAGTTTTAAATATGGGTTTTTTTTTAAGAAACTGAAGCTCACTGGACTTATAGCTACCCAGCACCGTTGCATTTGTCATTATTTTTATATCACTCATGGAACTGAAAAGAAAAATTTGTATCACGAAGCATCTTCAAAGAAATCCTGGAGTTCCCCTACTCTAGTGAGAGGTGTTACAGCAGACAGACCCCCTGGGAGTTTCCCAGTGTCCCCTCCCTCCCTATAAACTTATTCATGAGATTCCCTCATAATTGCATCTTTAATATAGAAAATCACTGAATTTAAGACACTATAAAAAAAAAGAACTCAGCACATGAAACCTATCATCTTCTCTTTAGAATTTGCTATATTCAAATTCAAGCCTTCAAACTATCTTCAAAGTATTCCATGTCTTAGCCTTGAAACCTAAAAGTCTGTCAAATACTCCAAAATGAAGACTGTAGGGAACAAGGATACTCACAAGCAGAACTGAATGTTTCACAACATCAATAAAACTTGCATTTCTTTAAAAGATCTTTAACAAAATAATAAGAAACCATACCAAAATAAGACAATTCATGTTACACACTACTTCTGAATGAAAAAAAAAGCAAATAAATCAGTTCTAAGTAGCTTGAGAAATAAGACTTAAGAAACAATATTTCATTGGCTAGCATTAGACAGTGCTCACAGAAACATTAATAGAAAGGAATAGGTGATCTGTGAGGCATACAGCAGTTACCTACCAGCTGCGCTCATATGCAACAGGTGTATAAATCTACTTGCCTAAAAACTGCAGCAATCTCAAATCCATAGTAGATGTGGGGTATGTTTAACACTGGGCTTGGCATGGGCACAAGGAAGCAAGATCAGCAGAGCATCAAAAAGGGCTTGTCTCTAACAGCCTATTCAAGTTCTTAAAGACCTGCTCCCTATTAGGTATAGACATTGCTGTAACCTCATTGATCTTAAGGAATAAACAGGATAAAAGGATACAGACATGTGAATACTGCTGGATCAAGGATGTGTGATAGCTAATCTGCACTACAAAGAAAAAGAACATTTTAGCGATCCTTTTTGGCCACTGCAGATTCTCACAACCTCTTATCGACGACATACCTAAGAGACACAGAACAAAGTGAATTTGTAACACTTTTTTGAATTATGCTGCTATAGCACCAAGGAAATCACTGACAACAATTAAACGTAAGCATTGGTATATATTAAAAATCATTCTGGATTGCTGTCAACTATGTCAAGGTTATAAGCCAATCTGCATTACCCTGCGGATGCCAAACCCCAACTGGTTCCCAATTTTAAAAGTGCTGACTGTATAGGAATTGGCTGAGACAGGACAATATAACCTTATATCTTACAATGCATTTTTATATGCCAAGGACTCCATAGCAAACAAACAACTGTGAAGGAAGGGGAATCTTCAGCTGTCTACTTACTTTAGAAATCTCAGATTTGCAAGTCCACTTTCAGATAGGTCATACCTCACTACTTCAAGGAATCAAGGAAAGATATGGCAAATCAGGAACCCTGAACAGATGTCATTTTCAGGAAAAAACCCACAAAAAATTGGTGATGGTACATGGTACAGGCAAAATCACCCAAGATCACAGGAGAAATCACAATCCAACAGAAACTGCATTTGAAACTGGATTTCAGTGGAAGAAATTGTAAACAGTGAAAGAAACATTAACTTACAACAGATAGAATAGCAGCCTTTATTGATACTGGTGCACTTAGCATGGCTAACAGGCAGAGTACAATATTTTTACATGCCAGCAAAGAGAGCACTATGAATTACAAAGCTGTTATTTAGAGTAGAAATACATTGTGAAGATCTGTATAAAATAAAAGATATGCCATGTCAGGCATTGTTCTGAAGGTGTGCAGATTTTACCTTAGCTTTTAAAATATAATACTCCATTTTTTCTGAGCCATTTTGGCTCACTGTTTGTTCTTATACTGATTAGTTATCAAGGCAGCAGATCTGTGTCAGTGTTAGACCACCTTTTATCATTTTTCAGTTACTGATAGTTTATCTCATCACACTTTCAACCAGGAGGTAGATTAAGTCACCAAGCTCCTACAGACACATGTTTTTTTATGCATTCTCATAAAACTCACATTGAGCACTTAAGGATAAAAGGCTTATTAAAATGTGCTTTATTGACTGGTAGAAATATTTTTTCTAAACTAGACATAGTAAGCAGAAGACAGAAAGTCTAGTAATGGGCCAAATCAGCTGATGATTTTGATACGTCTCTATAATTATAAGAGTTATTATAATTGATTTTTTTCTACTTACGTAGAACACCTGGTTCATCAAACAACACTAGTGAGCTAATGAACTCTTCTCCCTATATCCAAGAAATCTATGGTAATTCTTTCAAAGTACATAACGCAGAATATATAACTGTTTTTCAAGTACAAATACTTGATCTGCCATGGAAAACATTGTGAAGAGGTAGAATCCTATTTAATCATTCTTCATCTGCTACTTTAGAAATATTCTGAGAACATCAGAATGTGGCAGCAAAGACACAAGGGTTGTTCATGTGTTAGCAACCATGGAAGCACCTGAGAACAGTCACGTAGGAATTAGGGCTTCTCCCCCAAAAAAGGTGGCAGAGTCAAGAGCCCAACTGAAGTGCATCTAAGCCAATGCACGCAACATGGGCAACAAACAGGAGCTGTAAGCCATTGTGCAGCAGGAAAACTATGACATAATTGCCATCACAGAAACATGGTGGGATGACTTGCACAACTGGAGTGCTGCAATGGATGGCTATAAGCTCTTCAGAAGGGATAGGCAAGGAAGGAGAGGGGGAGGAGTAGCCTTGTACGTTAGAGAGTGTTTTGACTGTCTAAAGCTTGACGATGATGATGAAAGGGTCAAGTGTTTATGGGTAAGAATCAGGGGGAAGGCCAACAAGGCAGATATCATGGTGGGAGTCTGTTATAGACCATCCAACCAGGATGAAGAGGCAGATGAAATATTCTGTAAGCAGCTGGGAGAAGTCTCACGATTGCTAGCCCTTGTTCTCGTGGGGGACTTCAACTTACCAGATGCCTGCTGGAAATACAATACAGAGGAGAGGAAACAGCCTAGGAGGTTCCTGGAGTGTGTGGAAGATAACTTCCTGACACAGTTCGTGAGTGAGCCAGCTAGGGAAGGCACCCTGCTGGACCTGTTGTTTGTGAACAGAGAAGGACTTGTGAGTGATGCGATGGTTGGAGGCCATCTTGGGCATAGTGATCATGAAATGATAGAGTTTTCGATTCTTGGAAAAGTAAGGAGGGAGGTCAGCAGAACTGCTACCTTGGAATTTTGGAGAGCAGACTTTGGCCTATTTAGAGGCCTGGTTGACAGAGTCCCTTGGGAGTCAGTCCCAAAGGGCAAAGGAGTCCAGGAAGCCTGGATATTCTTCAAGAATGAAGTCTTAAAGGCACAGGAGCAGGCTGTTCCCATATGCCAAAAGACAAGTTGGTGGGGAAGAAGACCAGCCTGGCTGAACAGACAGCTTTGGTTGGAACTCAGGATAAAAAAGAGAGTTTATGACCTTGGGAAGAAGGGGTAGGAAACTCAGGAGGACTACAAAGATGTCGTGAGGTTATGCAGGGAGAAAATGAGAAGGGCCAAAGCCCAACTAGAACTTATTCTGGCTACTGCAGTAAAAGACAACAAAAAAATGTTTCTATAAATGAAACAACCTGACCAATCTGATCTCCTTCTATGACAAGGCGACCCGCTTAGTGGATGAGGGGAAGGCTGTGGATGTTGTCTACCTGGACTTTAGTAAGGCCTTTGACACTGTCTCCCACAGCATTCTCCTGGAGAAGCTGGTTGCTCATGGCTTGGATAAGTGCACTCTCCGCTGGGTTAAAAACTGGCTGGACGGCCAAGCCCAGAGAGTGGTGGTGAATGGAGTCAAATCCAGTTGGCAGTCAGTCACAAATGGTGTTCCCCAGGGCTCAGTGTTGGGGCCAGTCCTGTTCAATATCTTTATCAATGATCTGGATGAGGGGATTGAGTGCACCCTCAGGAAGTTTGCAGACGACACCAAGTTGGGTGGAAATGTCGATCTATCTGCCTGAACGTAGGAAGGCCCTACAGAGGGATCTGGACAGGCTGGATCAATAGTTCGAGGCCAACTGTATGATGAGATTCAACAAGGCTAAGTGCTGGGTCCTGCACTTGGGTCACAACAACCCCATGCAACACTACAGGCTGGGGGAGGAGTGGCTGGAGAGCTGCCTGGTGGAAAAGGACCTGGGGGTGTTGGTTGACAGCCGCCTGAACATGAGCCAGCAGTGTGCCCAGGTGGCCAAGAGGGCCAATGGCATCCTGGCTTGTATCAGGAATAGTGTGGCCAGCAGGACTAGGGAAGTGATTGTCCCCCTGTACTCGGCATTGGTGAGGCCGCACCTCGAGTACCATGTTCAGTTTTGGGCCCCTCACTCCAAGAAGGACATTGAGGTGCTGGAGTGTGTCCAAAGAAGGGCAACGAAGCTGGTGAAGGGTCTGGAGCACAAGTCTTATGAGGAGCGGCTGAGGGAGCTGGGGTTGTTTAGCCTGGTGAAGAGGAGGCTGAGGGGAGACCTTATTGCTCTCTACAACTACCTGAAAGGAGGTTGTAGTGAGGTGGGGGTCAGTCTTTTCTCCCAAGTAACAAGGGATAGGACAAGAGGAAACGGCCTCAAGCTGTGCCAGGGGAGGTTTAGGTTGGATATTAGGAAAAACTTCTTCACCAAAAGGGTAGTCAGGCAATGGAACAGGCTGCCCAGGGAAGTGGTTGAGTCAGCATCCCTGGAGGTATTTAAAGGACATGTAGATGTGGTGCTTAGGGACATGGTATAGTGATGGACTTGGCAGTGATGATAGGTTAACGGTTGGACTTGATGATCTTAAGGGTCTTTTCCAACCTTAACGATTCTATGATTCTATGATTCTAAATAGCAACAAAAGGAGGGCTAAGGAGAATCTACATCCTTTATTGGATGTGGGGGAAACATAGTGACAAAGGATGAGGAAAAGCTGAGTTACTTAATGCCTTCTTTGCCTCAGTCTTCAATAGTCAGAACAGTTGTTCTCAGGGTACCCAGCCCCCTGAGCTGGAAGACAGGGAGCAGAATGAAGCCCCCATAATCCAAGGGGAAATGGTTAGCGACCTGTGACACCACATAGACACGCACACAAGTCTATGGGGCCGGATGGGATCCACCCAAGGATACTGAGGGAGCTGGTGGAAGTGCTCACCAAGCCACTTTCCATCATCTCTCAGCAGTCCTGGCTAACCGGGGAGGTCCCAGTTGACTGGAGGTTAGCAAATGTGACACCCATCTACAAGAAGGGCCAGAAGGAGGATCCGGGGAACTACAGGCCTGTCAGCCTGACCTCGGTGCCGGGAAAGGTCATGGAACAGATCATCCTGAGTGCCATCACATGGCACGTACGGGACAACCAGGGGATCAGGCCCAGTCAGCATGGGTTTATGAAAGGCAGGTCCTACTTGACTAACCTGATCTCCTTCTATGACAAGGTGACCCGCTTAGTGGATGAGGGAAAGGCTGTGGATGTTGTCTACCTGGACTTTAGTAAGGCCTTTGACACTGTCTCCCACAGCATTCTCCTGGAGAAGCTGGCTGCTCACGGCTTGGACGAGTATACTCTTCGCTGGGTAAAAAACTGGCTGGATGGCCAGGCCCAGAGAGTGGTGGTGAATGGAGTCAAATCCAGTTGGCGGCCGGTCATGAGTGGTGTTCCCCAGGACTCAGTATTGGGGCCGGTCCTGTTTAATATCTTCATTGATGATCTGGATGAGGGGATTGAGTGCACCCTCAGGAAGTTTGCAGACGACACCAAGTTGGGTGGAAGTGACGATCTGCTGGAGGGTAGGAAGGCCCTACAGAGGAACCTGGACAGGCTGGATCAATGGGCCAAGGCCAACTGTATGAGATTCAACAAGGCTAAGTGCTGGGTCCTGCACTTGGGTCACAACAACCCCATGCAATGCTACAGGCTTAGGAAGAGTGGCTGGAGAGCTGCCTGGTGGAAAAGGACCTGGGGGTGTTGGTTGACAGCCAGCTGAATATGAGCCAGCAGTGTGCCCAGGTGGCCAAGAAGGCCAATAGCATCCTGGCTTGTATCAGAAATAGTGTGGCCAGCAGGACTAGGGAAGTGATCATGCCCTGTACTTGGCACTGGTGAGGCCACACCTCAAATACTCTGTTCAGTTTTGGCCTCCTCACTATAAGAAAGACACTGAGGTGCTGGAACATGTCCAAAGAAGGGCAACGAAGCTGGTGAAGGGTCTAGAGATCAAGTCTTATGAGGAGCGGCTGAGGGAACTGGGGTTGTTTAGTTTGGAGAAGAGGAGGCTGAGGGGAGACCTTATCGCTCTCTACAGCTGAACAACCCCAACTCTCTCAGCCTGTCCTCATAGGAGAGGTGATCCCTCTGATCATCTTCGTGGCCCTCCTCTGGACCTGCTCCAACAGGTCCATGTCTTTCTTGTACTGAGGACCCCAGAGCTGGATGCAGTACTGCAGGTGGGGTCTCACCAGAGCAGAGTAGAGGGGCAGAATCACCTCCCTCGACCTGCTGGCCACGCTTCTTTTGATGCAGCCCAGGATACGGTTGGCTTTCTGGGCTGCAAGAGCACATTGCTGGCTCATGTCCAGCTTTTCATCTATCAGTACCTCCAAGTCCTTCTCCTCCGGGCTGCTCTCAATCCCTTCATCCCCTAGCCTGTATTGATACCAGGGGTTGCCCCAACCCAGGTGCAGGACCTTGCACTTAGCCTTGTTGAGCCTCATGAGGTTCACATGGTCCCACTTTTCGAGCTTGTCCAGGTTCCTCTGAATGGCATCCCATCCCTCAGGTGTGTCAACTGCAGCACTCAGCTTAGTGTCATTAAGTTCTGGGAATATGTTTCATTAAACACTTGAGCTTTAGCAATAGCTAGAATGGATATCAGTGCTTCTGTAGGTTCATGAGCCTTGAAAAGGTCTGGCAAATTGAGAACCAGATTTCACTAGAAGTCAAACCAAAATAAGTCATGGCTGCAATTTACAATTATTACATATTTTGCTCGATAATTTTTTGCAAAACAACTTTTTTTGCACATCTTGCAATAAGCATTCAGTCACTTCAAAATTTGTTCTAATTCTAAATAATCAGGCATCTCAGAATGAGAAAGACTTAGGGTATGGTTTTAGAAGTACGACTTTTATTTATTCATACATCTACTAGATCTTGTCCTGTGATTAGAATAGCTTTAAGCAAAGCTATTAAAGTCTGTTTTTTAAGCAGCTTTTGGAAAATACTGTTATTTGAAAGAATCAGTAAATTTATATCACAGGCAAATGTAAAGCAAAGTGGCATATCATTTGACATCTCTTAACCGAAACAAAAAAAAGAAAAATTCATATTGAAGAAGGTAGTTTATTGTAACAATGTATTTATTCGTAATTGTTCATATCTTTTATTTTTAATTGTTCAGTTATCTATGAGCATCGGTAACTAAGAATAACTTACTAGTTTCATGCAAACCTATGTAATATGTTCAGGGGTCAGCAGCTTAAGCAGTCTCAATCTCTTAGAAGTATTTTACAAAAAAGAATTATGAATTTGATCATTCAACATTCTATAATTATTTTATCTCAAGCAAAAATATTTTCTTCTATGGCTTTGGTTTGAAGTTAACTACTGTCTAGTTCTCTGCATATTCACTTCCTGATCATGTCAGGAATATGTTATTGGTTCTCTCATACTGTATTCTCTGAATTTAATAAAGTTAAAGTAAATAAGAATTAGGTCCAGTACTTACTGTTTAGTATTTTTAGGAACCTATGCTAAAAAAAAAAAAATCCAAACCAAAACCAATGTAAGAAATTATTGCAAAAGTATAATTTCTGCAATCAGCAATTTAAATATAATTTTTTCCTTGCATGTTATATTATATAATTTTGTTTAAATAAGTATATGATCTATTTGTCAACATCTGGGTTGTAAAAGACTGGAATATTAGATATTGTAGCTAAAACCAGTTTTAGGACAATGTGAATTTGCAAATTCAGTGAATGAATTCCTGCCAACATATCTTCTGTCCCCTTATTTAAGTGTTTCTTCTCATTTCCACTCAGTCATTCATTTGGATAAACTATTAACATCAGACATATTAATATATCAGTCAGATTTCATATATATCGCACCACAGGCTATAGCTCTGTTCCCTCATAACAGTTAAGGAGAAAGCTTCTACAATGCATACATTATTTACCTCGATAATACTCTATGTGGCTGTTAGCAGCTTGATCCTGATTTAATTGATTTAAATGATGTGAAAATAAATAAAGAAAAGGAACCATGTTTCACTAGTGTCATACAAAAATCTTTTAAATTTTTGCCTACTCACCTTAAAGTTCAAGATACTAACCAACTGAAGTCCAGGTATGTGATACTAAAAAAGGAAAAGCTCAAACAATTTCAACCTGTCTTTTCTGTTTGAGGACGTATAAATACCTCAGTGGGATAAAAGCCTTATTATACATCCTGGTTTGTTCATTAATCAGTTTTCCAGGAAGTATCATCTTGGTAGTTTATGAAGAATGAGTTTGCTGACTGTCCTCTCAATATTTTTGACATAATGCTCATTATTCTGGATCCAAATACATAGTATTTCAGATTTATCTGCACATTTAAAACCAACATGTCAGCCCATATGCAAAAACTATTAAATCCTTTTAACCACACACAAACAGGCGCTAGTTCTGTGTCATAAAAATTAGTTAACATTTGCTCCCTGTTGTGCATGTGCAAACGGACACAATACAGAAAAGATTAATATCAGCAGCAAAGGTCTCACTGACTACCCCTATGGGATCATCCAACTATTGTTTCCTAATTCAGCAAAGTTCATCCCTAGCCATTTTTGTTGTTTTAAAACATCATTACAATGCTATAACACACAATTTCTCCAAAGTGGTAATGAATTACGGTGCAGAAGTTTCACACCCTACAATCAAAATAATAATCAACTACTGTGATAAAAAAAGCCACATATGAAAATCCATGACCGCCTTCATTTCTGATCTCTGTAAGATGCTAAAGAAAACATTAAATTTTTTTTTTGCACACATTTCATTTTGGGATTTATCAAAACTTGATTCAGTCTACATATTCATCACTGTTCTCACATGTTCTCGCAGTCATCAGAACTCTTTTTTAAAAGCAGCCAACGAGCTTCTTGCTGCTTTATTGCAGGCTCAAAAACCAAAAAATATTTCAGATCCTCTTTCACCTTCCTGAGAACATCTAGGGAGCTCTATAATGTGTTATCAAACAGAAAAAGATGGACTCTACTTATTTTTCAATACTTGCCATATAAAGTATCATACAAGAAATATTTTGCAAGTTTTACCAGTGGAATCAAAGGTGAAGTTGCAATCAAGCAGCCTGGAGACATCAGCAGCCATTAGCTATAGATTACATGAGCCAAACACCAGCTATTGCTGGTTTGGACCACATCTTCTGGTCACTTCTAGTCCCACTTAATGCTCGATTCAACTACTTTTGATTTAGAATACCTGATTTATTTTTGACAACAGACGGGAGGGGGAAAAAAAGTATTAATTTCTCTGCTTAGTAGGGCTTTATAGTGGCAAGCTATTAACTCAAGCTGCCAGAAAATAATGTCATTGAATGCATTTCAGAAGGTTGTCTCTCTGTAAAACACAAAGACAAAAGCACAGCTTTATGGTAAAACTGCAAGATATGCTTAATCATTTGCCTTAGTTAAATTGAGTACAAAACTGCAGTGTTCTGTGTCAAAAATATAGTTACACTGCATTACAGGGAGGCAAAAAGAAGTAGAATTTACAAAATACAATAATAAAAAATAATGACCTGTTTCAGAAGGGTTTTGAGAAACAACTGTAAATTTATTAGACTTTGATACTTAGTATCATCCAGCATCATTCCATTTTTAAATATAATCTGACATTACTTGTGAGATGGCTTTGCATTTAGGTTTCTATTAAACTGTAAAGTGAACATAATACTTCAAAAGGGAGATAACCAGCAGAAAAAGCACCAGAAATGGTACCAAATAATCCTTCAATATTCATTTAATTAAATAAATCTTTATTAAAATACGTAAATAAATTTATGCAAATCTATTTAAACAGTGTTTCTGTGAAAATGCTTTACAAAATAATTCTCATTATACTGGCTGCAAGAAAGGTTTAGAAAACAGCAATTATTTTTCCTATGTTTTTAGCACTTCCTTTTAAAACATATTATGATATTTAGAACTACAGAAATGGGGACAGGCAAGAAATGAAATGACTGAATCATGGTGCTATGTGCCAAAGCATTAAACGCTTCCTAGCCATGAGCATGCCAAATTAGGGAATACCATAATTTTCTGGAAACGTCACCATGCCAAATTGGCAGGCAGCATAAAGTCACATCTGGAAATAGTGGAGTTGACAGCTTAGAAGGAAATGACTCAAAATTTGAACTACCCATTTTTTATGAAGAAGGTCAGCATTCGATATTGTTTAGCCTACTAAACCTACTAGCCTACTAATAGCCTAGGCTGAATAGCCTACATACAGCCTTCAAACAATGAGCGTTCTAGGAAATCTACTCAATTATAAATGGTTTCAATTTCTCCTGAAATAGAAAAATATGAACATGTATTTTAAGTTCTCTGTGATTACAAGAGTATTAACTTCATAAGTCTAAGTGCTAGTCACCAAACTCAAATGCAGATTTAGGTGGTTGCTAAAATTTCTAAGATTCTCAAAAGGACTCCATCCATGCTCATTGTGCTGATGGTCCCAAACATATTTTTGGTCTCTATGGTCAGCAGACAGAAGATGGTTACTCCTTTATGATTTTTTTTACAACAAGGCTTTTCTACTAGCACCTGTATGTAATTACACTAACTGGGGAGTAAAAACTCTCTATTCCATTCTAGTTTGTGTGTAGCTCTTTGGAGAGACCTGAATAGTTTTTTGTAGGAATAAGATCATAGCGAATGACGTTATAACCATATATATCTTACCTCTTCCCACTGGTGTATGTATCTAATCAGTCTTGAAAGGCGTAATAAACGTAACAGGCTGAGGATTTTTGTAAATCTCACAATACGAAGTGCTCTTGCTGTCTTGTAAACCTCTGAATCCATTCCTTTTTCTACAATGAGAAAGATATAATCCACTGGTATTGATGAGATAAAGTCAACCACAAACCAGCTTTTTAAGTAATTCATCTTAATAATTTTAGGGTCCAGTATTATTTCAGAGCTGTCTTCATTTACAGTCCCAGTTCTAAAATTCATGATCAAGTCCAATAGAAAAACAGTGTCTGATGCTACATTGAAAATAATCCATGGTGTTGTTGTTTGTTCTGTGAAGAATGTGATTCCAACTGGTATAATGACAAGGTTTCCAACCATCATTATGAGCATGATTAAGTCCCAGTAAAACCTAAAAAAAGGAAGAAACAGAAGAGTTGATGTAATGTGGTCTCTATCACGCCGTTTCTTCACCTCAAGTACATTTGTGGTTCTATACATATTAATTACAGTACTGAAACTTGGTGTCAGTTTTGCCCAAATGAGGTTAGTAATTATAATATGCTTTTGTATAGAGATACAATATATATAAGGATGCTTAAACATTTTGTTAATGCTAAGAAAACTCTCATTGTTTTAACTCATTCAATATATTCAAAGTCAGTAGAGACGACAAAGTAATTAATACATTTCATTATGTGCTTTCCTTCTCAAGAATATGCATCTAGGATAAAGACAGTACCATGGCTTATCAGTCCATGGCATATCTGAAAGGTGTGCATGTGTGGCACTAAAGTAGCCTTCTCCAGACTCCTGTCAAAACCTATTAGTGTGTTTATATAACTAAAACTATGTCTGGTGCCAATCACAAGTGCTTTACCAATGCAATATTTTTTTAAGGCTTCTATCCAAATGGAAATCCAAATATCTAACAGATAACATATTAAATGTAAGTACCTCTCCCAGGAATTTTGCTTTTCATTTCGATTATATTTTGATATAGAAATCTATTATTAATTCACATATAAACAAACACAATTTCAAGATATCTACCACAGCTTTCAGGTATTCAAAATGGAGGGGGTTGTTTGATTTAAGAACACCCACAGCTGGAATGGACTGTTTGAGTTTAGACAACATAACTGGAGAATTTAGCCACACACGTAAGTCTCAGTAAAATTAAAAACAGAATTACAGTTAAGCTTAACACTGAAGGAGTTATATATGAAAAGACAAAAGAAAATATTTAACATGGAAAAATACTGAGGGACCTGACAATTTAATACATTCTTTCTACATGTTGCCTTATGCATCCTTTGGACATTAAAACATTGGTCAGTGATAATTCCCATTTGGATAGAAATGACAGTGTCACACACCATGTGCCATGGCTTCTTCTTGAAGAATCTGTAACTCCCAGCATATGCAATTAAAGCAGCCAAAAAATATACATAAATGCATACAGTACTAACTACCAAGAAAAATAAAGAAACCATATCTTCTTAATAATTTTCCTCAAAGTGAATGACAAGTTCTTTCAGACTTCTTGCACCAAACAGTATGCCTCTCCAGTAGTTGCCAATGTGTGAATTGTGTGGAGAAGCTACTGTCAAGACAAAAAAGGGACTACTTTCATGACAAGTCTATAGCTGCCTACTTTATTAATTGGGATAAATTACAAAATAAATACACTCCAAAAAATCTGAAAGATAGATTATATCAGATAACTAATGACAATTTACTAAGATATCTGATTACTAGGGTATGTGTTCTTTTCAAACTTGTCAGCAATCCCCTTAAGAGTAAGAAAAATATTCTTACATCTAAAAACTGCATAGAAATTACATTCTTTCCTGACCTTGAGTCTTAGAGTTTAAAAAAATCAAATTTTGCACTGGTTTTCATATGAAAAAGCCTTATCATACTTTAAAATGGTATCTGGAAATTAGAGTGAACATAAAGTAAAGGTCTTAGCAGAGAAAAGCAGAGGTGAGAAGAGTAAAGGACAAATTTAGTCTTTTTTTTCCTTCACTCTGCCCATAAGATTTTGATTAATAAATACATCTTTTCTTCAGTTGCCATAATTATAAAATTTCTATGCCCTTGACTGAAAAGTATCAAACTGTAATGAAAGTCAAGAGTGCAAAATATGGTTTTGCATACTTCTTAATTTATATTTTCATCTGTATTCATTAAATCTTAAGAATTAGACTTGGAAGAGACCAATTAAATTCAGTCATTCTCTCTACTGACAGTTCTGAATAATTCCCTATATTTTCAGGTCCTGAAAACACAGCATTTATATACAGATGACAAAATACATTTTAATGAGCCAGGTTCTTTTTCCTGTGCAATCTGAGCAGAACTGTTCAGATGAAGGCAGCTCTTTGTCACAACAGAAGACTTCTAAGGGAATATACACTTCAGCTAAGATGAGTGCATGTTTCTGGATCAAGTAGTGTACTTAAACAGGTTATTATTATGCATTTCAGTACATCATAGGAAAAGGACACATGGTAATTAAGATCAATCAGCACACCTTCTGAAGCCTAGTGTGGTGACTGAGAGGTTAAATATTACCTTAGACATGAGGCAAGATGTCCCAGGGAATAGGCTAAGGTAACCTTAGGTAAACTCTATTCCCTGTCATTCAGTTAAAGATCAGTGAGAATCCACCATTAGTTCAGTACAAAGTCACTCTGTCATTAGTGAGCGGCTCAAACTATTTAGTCAGAATTGCAACCTAAGAATTTTTAGCTATTAATGAGTAATAAGATTGAGTTTGCTGTTCATAATGTGACCTTTTGTCATAATGTGACTCTTTCAGTGTGAAGTTATGATCTGTGTCTCAAACTTCAGTACAAGTCCCAATTAGACATTAATGTCTTCTAAAAAACATATCTGCTGCCCAAAAGCCAGACTACATGGGATAAAATGGATTTTAAAGACTTATTGCACCCCTATCAGTATTAAAAACTGGGTCTTTCATATGATTTTAAATAAGATTTGGTTTTTAGACATGGTTTTGTATGACAATTCAAAAATAGATGCCCAGACTCTGGCTATTACTTTTCTCTCAAGCTGTTCTCATTCTGATGATAACCAACAAGGGAACTACCATAAACATACATGAACTTTTCTGAGGAACATGTTCAGCAAAACTCATAAAGATCAGACACTGTGAGGTGCGGGATACACTCTAGATTGTTCTAGACCACTATCCAGATAAGGAAAAGGGCATGACAATAGGGAAGTTCCAGTAACAACCATGTGAATATTCTGACAGTATCAAAGAGAACTGGAGATTTGACATCAACTTCATTATGGCCTGCATTTGTTACTATGTGATAAAAATACCTCTATAGCATTTAGCTACCTGAATATACTTGGTTTTGCATAATTTTTGCACCTTTGAACAACAATGACATAGCGCTATATCAAATTGCTGGTAATAAGATTCAAGCAGTCTCTACATCTGTTTTTCTTCTCCTACAGATCTGTAACTATAAGCTTACCATGATTTTAATATGTTTTGAGCTAGAGCTTTTTCATAATAATAGAAAGGATTTACAAATAACTGGCTTAGCCTCTGAATCAGCATAACGCATAAGGATAATATATTACAAATAAAGATATGAAGTGTTATGATCTATTAGCAATTTTCCCCAAGCAATTACTAACAAAAACCCCAAGCAGTTCTGACAAGCGTGTACTGTTAGAAGTCACAGACTAAGAAGCAAGCACTTAAATATACCGTGTGTAGTTGATTTATTAGCAAACACTTTATCTCTTCAGATATGCATAACAATTGCTCCAAATTTAAAATATGGTCTTCATAATGCATGTTTTTACAAGCTGTGATTTAATTAATGCATTCTAAATTTATTAGATCATTTTCTAAACCCGTGTCAGTTTCTCCTGCTATTCATTCATATGGAAGGGAAGACAGCACCTCATTGAAATTAGGAAGCAATGGTGTAGCATGAATGGGAGCTTTGTTGAAAAAGATTAATTCCAGAAAATGAACATACACGTTGCCCTTCAAAACTCATCTTCATTTGCTGTTTCATGCAGAATCACATACTCTGCAATTCTGTATAGCACATAAATTACCTGAAGCAACAGTTGACTACTTCAGTGCATTACAGAAAGTCATGAAAGTGGGCAGGATCAAAGCTTGCTCTCCAGTGCAATTTGCTCCCCTCTGTGCGCATAAAGAGGCACTGAGAATTTAAAGGTAGCCTTATACTGCACACCTTCATCCCAGAAATCTGATTTATCATGAACCGTGCAAGAGCACAGAAAGGCAAATAACAGTAGAGAAAGCATCAGACAAAATAAATATTGATCTGGACAATCCCACTGGTTGCCACCTGTGCACATCCCACAGGATCCCCATGGAACCATAGACACTATGATTAGCTCTGTCACTGTGTTTGTTTTGTGTACTTGGCTCTTGTGTATCAACATACACTACGAAACATGGTAATGCATATTCTCATCTTTTATGATAGCACTCCAGTGACTCACAACCTTGTTTCCTCATATAATGTGATATCAAATGTTCCTTAGAAGTCCCTTCCAAATTTTCAAGGTTTCTCATGGAGCTGGTCCACATAATCAAAGCAAACCATTGCCACAATGATGACATCCATTAGCAGTGTGATTTGCTTCAGAAATTTCTCAGCCTAAAGGACTGTTTGTGACAGCAATAGACAGTTTATGCCAAAAATCAAATCAAAGCATTGCAACATACTGTTGGAAAAATTGAAACAACCACTAATCTCGCAGCCTATGAGTAAATGAATCTTCTCTTTCCGACTTTGCTATTTTACAACAGTAGAAAACAGAACAGACAGACAAAGCGAGGCAAGAAAAGAAGGAAGAAGAAGGAGATGAAAATTACACTCCTCAAAATATTTTGACTCAGCTGAAATAGGTATGGAAAACCAGGTATTTGTAGTATTTGACTGTAGTTGGAGGAATTGCTAACTTTCCATTACATTTTTCTATCTGCTTACTGATTTGCTAGTTTGGGAGTTGCTCAGTTACTACAGGAGCTGTTATTCAAATCAAAACTGAGCTGGCAGGATTCACACGGCTCTACTCCAGCCTATCTATCTGTAGCAGATGGGGGAATCAGCTATTTTTGGCAAACATACAGTATTGATGCTTTTTTTTTTTCTATTTAAGCTACAAAGCAGTGATACAGAATGCATCTTTTATTCATGATACACTGAATATATCAATAAAGCTTAACTTCATTGCTTCAGAGATTGAAATACTCATTGTTTGTGCAAAACAGCTGTATGACACTCCTGTATTTTGACTGAGAAGTAACTGTCTCCTGGGGACTTCACTAACATCAACCATGATCAATGTCTCTAGTTTTTCTTTTGATACAGAAAAATTAATTCCATGTGCGCATACTTGTGGAGAAATAGAAGGTAAGCATTCCCATGATCCATTTAAAAATGCCTGTCACGTAAGCTTGAATGTACTTGTGTTTTCTAGAGTATTTTATCTTGTTTTTAACAGGGAACCAGGAGAATTTAGTGAAAAATATGCAAATGAAAAACTAGATTCCCAAGGGATATGCTTGAATCAAAAAAAATTCTATCAAAATTGTAACTAATAAACAAATGATTCAGTGAAATACATTCCATATTTCCATTCACCACCATCTGTTATTGGCAAGATACTTTGTTCCCAGCTAAAAAGCTCGAGCAAGTGCATTGGAACAGGCTGCCCAGGGAAGTGGTTGAGTCTCCATCCCTGGAGGTATTTAAAAGACGGGTAGACGTGGTGCTTAGGGACATGGTTTAGTGGTGGACTTGGCAGTGATAGGTTAACGGTTGGACTCGATGATCTTAAGGGTCTTTTCCAACCTTAACGATTCTATGATTCTATGATTCTATAACCACCAAATTAAGGAAGAAAAGTGAATGCTGAAAGGAAGAAGTATGGCTGTATTTCACAGAAATGTGTATTTGCACTTCAATGGCTAGTAGGATTTAACATTTACCAGAAATGGGGGAATGAGGCATTGGTAACTAGAAAAAATAAAAATCCAAGACAAGCACAGTTGCTTTTTTTTTGTCATTAAATTCCCTTTCATTGCAGGGAGCAGCACTCTGGGCTACGAGAAGCTACTAAGTCATTTCCACTCATTGTCTAGACCCTCTATACCTTTTCATTGGGACCCTATTTCATTTCATGCAGTAAAAATCAAACAGGAGCAATACTCAGCTACAAGAAATAGTGTTGCTGTTTCAATAGATGGCATCCTTCCCTTAAAGGGATTCTCAACACGTTAAAATGAGACTATGCTCTTACATTGCAACAGATGCCAAAGCAGTGCAAGAAGCAGAGAAGACAAGAAGAGACTACAGCTGAACAAGGGGCATTCCCCAAGTGACTGAGCCCAGACCCGCTGATTGGACAAGCCAGCAAGGGGCGGAGCCTGTACTCAGCAGCACAGGTGATTTAAACAGGCTAAAACAATCAGCCCAGCTAATTGCAACTGATGAGTGTATATATTTCTCAGCAGGGAGGTACACAGCAAAAAGTGGTGTTCTCTGCTTTTTTGGAGTTTCTGGTACCTAGTAGAACCAATGCAGCCATAGCTCATGTTAAAGCATGTGACCACCCAGGTTTCTGGCTGTGGGATGTGTGCAGGGATATTCCTGGAGGTGGAGAGTGATAGCAAGCAAGTCTGTGGGTGGTGTGACCAGGTGGATGAACTGCACTGCCTGGTGGCTGAGCTGCAGGAGGAGGTGGACAGACCAAAGAGCATCCGAGGAGGAGATCAACCAATGGAGCTGTGCTCTGCCATCTCTGTTGCACATAAGCTAACTCAACATGACCACTACTGAGGTAGGTCCAGGATCTGTTTTGTGCCAGGAGGAAAGCAGTGTTACAAGGGATAGGGAGGGCTTGAAGCAAGGTACTGCACAGAGCTGTGAGAGAAACCCCTCCTTACCCTCTCAGATACCTTTACAGAATAGGTATGAGGCTCTGGGTATAGTAGACAGAGGACATGATGAGATAGAAGAGGAGGAACCTATGTGAGTACTCTCACCAAGGTCAGATCAACCAACACCTCGCAACGAGACCTGCATTAAGACCAGTGCTGAGAAGAAACAGTGGTGAGTTATGGTCATGGGTGACTCCCTCCTTAGCGGAACAGAGGCACCCATTTGCAGACCGGACCCTCTTTTCAGGGAAGCTTGCTGCCTCCCTGGGGCCCAAATCAGGGATGTCACCAGACGACTGATAGTACAGCCCTCGGACTATTACCCACTCCTGCTCTTTCACGTGGGTACTAATGATGCCGCAACAAGAAGTCCAAGGTCGACCAAAAGAGATTTCAGGGTCCTGAGAAGGATGCTAAAAGATTCAGGAGCATAGGTAGTGTTTTCCTCAATCCTCCCAGTAATGGGGAGAGACTTTGGAAGAAACAGGCTTGCCCAAGACATCAATACCTGGTTCCAGGACTGGTGCCTCTGCCAGAACTTTGGTTTTTATAACCATGGAAGAGTCTCTGAAACACAAGGTATGCTGGGGCCTGATGGCATCCCCCTGTCCTGATGGGGGAAATGTGTCTTTGCTCATAAGCTGGCAGGACTGATTGAGAGGGCTTTAAACTAGAATTGATGGGGGAAGGGGATACCATCAGGAGAGCTGAAGGTAAACCAAGGGTTGGCATGGCATCCCCTGAGGGCAGCAATGCTAATGGCAGCATTTGCGCTGCTCCAGGGAGCACTGAGGGCTTAGGAGCACATCTGAAACGCTTGTACACCAACGCACGCAGTATGAGAAACAAACAGGATGAAACAAACTTGGTCTGTTCCCAGAGCTATGATGTCATTGGTATTAGCGAGACTTGGTGGAAGGAGTCCCACGATTGGAGTGCTGGGATGGAGGGCTATAGGCTGTTCAGGAGGGATAGGCAGGACAGGCGAGGTGGAGGAGTTTCACTGTATGTAAGGGAGAGGTTTGACTGCGCAGCCCTTGCAGTTAGCGATGATGTGGTTGAGAGCCTCTGGGTGAGGATTAGGGGGATGGAAAACAAAGCAGATGTTGTAGTGGGTGTCTACTATTGATCGCCCGGCCAGGGTGATAGCACTGATAAGTTATTCTATAGGCAATTAGGAGAAATCTCTGGATCAATAGCCCTTGTCCTTATGGGAGACTTCAACTTCCCAGACATCAACTGGGAATACTATACTGCTGTGACGAGCAAGTCTGGGAAATTCCTGAAGTTTGTGGAAGATAATTTCTTGTCACAAGTACTCAGTGAGCCAACTAGGAAAGATGCCCTCTTAGACTTGTTGTTTGTTTAAAAGCACAGGAGCAGGCAATTCCACAGTGTTGGAAGTCAAGCAAGCAGGGCAGAAGACCAGCTTGGCTGAACAGGGAACTCCTCGTGGAGCTCAAGAGAAAAAAGAAATTGTATGATCTCTGGAAGCGAGGTCAGGCTTCGCAGGAAGATTACAGAGCAGTGGTTCATCAGTGCAGGGAGAAGACACAAAAGGACAAAGCTCAACTAGAGTTGAAACTGGCCAGTGTTGTGTCAGGCAACAAGAAAGGCTTTTTTAAGTACGTTAATAGCAAGAGGAGGTCCAAGAAAAACATTGGATTGATACTTGTTGAAGGTGGTCACCTGACAAATATGGATGAAGAAAAAGCAGAGGCATTCAGTGCTTCCCCCCCCCCCCCAGTCTTTAATAATGCTGATAGACCTTGGTCTTCCTCTGAGTCGGAGGACCACGACTGTGGGAGCAGTGGCTTCCCATTTGTGGAAACTGAAATTGTAAAGGGATCAGCTGAATGTTCATGAGTCCATGGGGCCTGATGGGATTCACCCCAGAGTACTGAAGGAGCTAGTGGATGTTATGGCAGGATCCCTCTTGATCATCTACCAAAGGTCTTGGGAGTCTGGGGAGGTCCCTGCTGACTGGAAGCTAGCCAGTGTTATTCCAACTTACAAGAAAGGCCAGTTCTGTTTAATATTTTTTATCAATGATCTGGATGTAGGAGTTCAATGCACCATTAGCAAGTTTGCTGATGATACCAAACTGGGAGGTGCTGTTGACTCTCTCGAGGGACAAGAGGCCTTGCAGAGGGATCTAGATAGATCGGAGCATTGGGCAATCAATGGCATAAAACTTAACAAGACCAAATGCTGGATTCTGCACCTGGGATGGATTAATGCCGGGCACAAGCATAGATTGGGAGAGGAGTGGCTGGAGAGCAGCCCTGCAGAGAGGGATCTGGGGGTGCTGGTTGACAGCGGGCTCAATGTGAGTCAGCAGCGTGCCCTGGCAGCCAAGAGGGCACACCGCATTCTGGGGTGCATCAAACACAGTATAACCAGCTGGTCAAAAGAGGTGATTATCCCGCTGTATTTAGCGTTGGTGCGCCCTCACCTTGAGTACTGTGTGCAGCTCTGGGCCCCACAATTTAAGAAGGATGTTAAGGTCCTTGAATGCGTCCAGAGGAGGGCAACAAAGCTGGTGAAAGGGCTGGAAGGCATGTCCTATGAGGAGCGGCTAAGGACTCTGGGGTTGTCTAGTTTGGAGAGAAGGAGGCCGAGGGGTGACCTCATTGCTCTCTACAGCTGCCTGAGGAGGGGAAGTGGAGAGGGAGCTGCTGATCTCTTCTCCCTGGTATCCAGTGACAGGATGCATGGGAATGGTTCAAAGCTGGGTCAGAGGAGGTTCAGACTTGACATTAGGAAGCATTTCTTTACCAAGGGGGTGTTCAAACACTGGAACAGGCTTCCTAGAGAGGTGGTCGATGCCCCAAGCCTGCCAGTGTTTAAGAGGCATTTGGACAATGCCCTTAATAACATGCTTTAACTTTTGGTCAGCCCTGAAGTGTTTCAGGCAGTTGGACTAGATGATCGTTGTAGGTCCCTTCCAACTGAAAATATTCTATTCTAACATTCAAGGTAAGCAAGGCAGCATGGTCTGTTCAGCTAAACTTGATCTGGAGAGGCACAGAAACCAGTCAACAGCTGTTCCCCATGGACTCACTAGACTTCCTAGAAGACCAGAGGTGGCAATGGCTCCACAACTATCTGTGCTCCAGCCCTCTGTCGCAGTGGGGCCCTGGGCAGTGGACATGCCACCAGCACAGCACTCTAGCACTGACTTCCAGGCCACTTGCATCACGCTACCACAAGCCTCCTGGCATGCGACAAACACCCTCATCTTGGTAAAGGTTCATGGCAATCAACAATAATAATAGTTTAACTGGCCACAAAACACTTCAGAACCACTAGTTTTTGCTAGACTTTCACAGAGCATATGGATTACATTATATTTTGGAGGCTGCTTGTTGTAGTCTCCCAATGATCCAAGTTCATAAATTCCCTTTGTTTCAAATTTATCCCTGAAAGTATTTCTCAGTTTACAAATTGCTGATCTGAGAATGTAAGTAAGTAAGTAAGTAACTGTAAAACACACTAAAGGGAGAGTGGCATGTGAATTCCCAGTTTTAAAATTTGTTATTGCAAGGTAAACCTACAGAGATTAGGCTTGACTATCATTTGAGAGAGTAGATGGCAAGGTACCTTTAACCGGTACTCAGAAATTGCATAAAATAGACTTTTCAAGTAATTCTCCGTGTACCACAATGTGATTTGTCTTGCACATTTTCAGTCCTACAATAAATGTGAATACTAATTGCTATAAATATTCAGTTTTATCCAGACTATGTGTTTTTGCTTAGCATGTGATGGTATTCACCATATCTGTACACTTGCACAAACTTCCAAATTTCTCTTCTCATTTATTTAATTCATATAATAGGCTTATTGCTGTGCTAGATTCCCTTTCAATAATCTAGAATTACCGTACAGAAGGAACCACTAAATTAATATATCACTGCTACTATGATCTATAGGTACAATTACCACAACACTTTTACAATGCTATTGACCAAAATCTTTCACAAAGCTGTCTTGGGAGAATAGGCTTCTCCAAGGAATCCTGAAAATGAGTGGAAAACAACTAGGAAACAAACACAAGAGATGTACATGTATCTGAGGCTCACTCCTAAGCAAAGCATTGCCTGATTTCAGATTGACCTTTACGTTTAACCAGCACAGTGAGTAGTTATGTAATGAAGGCTAACCAAAGCCGCACAAAAACCAGCCACCCAACCAACATAAAATATAATACTGAACCAGCCGATTTTATCCTACAGTAATCCACAGTTCAAAGGATTGTTATGCGCTGTGAATATGCAAAACACACTGGAGATCCTGATGTTGAATGTCAGCAAAAGTTGTGGTAAAGTTAGGGCTTCAGTAATAAAATAAGATTGAATGCTAAGGACTATGAGATTGTATCAGTTTTGTATTTTGATTTTAGCCCACAATATAGCATGATCTGATTAGTTAGTAAGAAAAAGTCTTATATTATGATTCATTTTTCATTTAGAAGTGAATTGGACATTTTATTTTAGGAAAATGTTTCCAAATGCCATTCTGTTGGCCATGTTGCATGATATTTTTCTTTCAGGTGAGAAAAAAATAGATGTGACTCCCTGTATTGCCCTTCTGTGACCCGTGCAGGGAATGTAATACAATGTGTTTCTTGCCTACCGGTTCAGAACATCCTACTGTTCATGTAACCAAGAGCGAGCTGAAAAGCTTCATGAGACGGTCCAAGGAGCTGCTATTGAGACACAGAGGTAGCCCTTTGTTTCAAACTATTTTTAGTGTTATCTATTTATTTTTGCTACTTCTCCCCCTCCCTCAATGAGGATAGTTTTAAATTTAAAACTTACAATCTCAGAGTTCCAGATTTATATAAGGTATTATAAAATGTTGACAAAAAGCAAGAAAGAGAGAGTCTTATGACACACAATTTTCAAGAATGAGGCAAAAAAATAAGAGCCTGGGGGTAACAACATCTTTCAGAGCTCGTAATGAGAAGCAAGAACTGACCTTCACACTTTTCCCCCATAGCAAACAGCTGCAGAGCTTTCTGTTCCTCTGAAGCTCACTCAGTACAGTTACTACTAGTTGCCATTAACTGAAGATAGAGGTCAGAACAGTAATCTGCACTGAATTATTCCTGAAACTTTTTCAGTGTTTCTAAATGACTCAGAGGTTTAATATCTCTAGGTGAAAAAAAGTCTTCAAGTATGAAAAAGTATAAAAAGACAGTTTTAAGACATTTTTTTTCTATGTTTTAAAGAATCATTTTATACAGAAAAAATAAAAATAAATCACACTAATTATTACTTTGGTATTTTCAAATAAAACTAGTTGGATTCATAGCCCTCTCGGTGATCTTTTCACTCGTAATTTATCTTTCAAAACTTACGGTAATAATGGTGCTTTTTACAGTTCTGGAACATGGTGCTGAAGCTTTGGTGGTTTATTTATTGCTACAGGCTGTCCTGGGTAGGATGAACGGTCTGCTCAAAATGAGTGCCTACCCAAGAAGCAATAAAGAACTACTTAGTATTAATTAATCAATGTTTATACCAAGCTTAATGTAAGGCACTATGAGTTCTAACGGGCATTTTATTTTCCACTTTATATATCCAACCCAGAGAAAACTGGGTCTTAAAGAAGGAAATCTCAGCTCTAAGTTAATTAATTTGCTGCATAATTTGCTTGTATATACAACAGTGTAAAAAGTCATTCAGATTTGCTTTCTTCATTATTTCCTGGTTGCTGCCCATTGACACAGCAGTCTCAATGTCCTTGAATCAGAGTATTTTGCTATATGATTATCCTTACGGTACACCCAGATTGACTCAGCAGAAGTTTTCAGTGGTCTCACAAACCACACAGCAGAGTGAACAGTATCTCGAAGGCACTGGGTGCTGTGACTTGAGGCTACAGGGCAGTCAGGGCTTTGCTTAAGATCACATTTTTCTGAGTTTCCAGAAAGATCATGAAAATCTGATTATTTTTATTTAAAAAAAAAAAAAAGGCAAAAAGTATCAGTAAAACTTCATGAAATTCAGTCACAAATACTTTTATCAGCCACGTTATAAAGTGGAAGGCCTTTGAAAAAGTATTCATTCAAATCGCTTGTAAAATATTTTTCAAATCGAACCTGATGCATCTGAGACATGATTTCACTCTATACATTCAGAGAATCAAGAACTGTAGAAAATTTTCACAAGCTTGCCTTCTCTCTAGTTAAATATTTTGATTGACTAGCAGATGCTCAGTGAAATGAATGCTCTGACTTTCCCCCCCCCCCCCCCCCCCCCTCGCCTTCAAACACAGCTTTATTGCTTTTGCTTCGTGGATCATCAATTCACCTAACAGAGAAATCAGTGTCCTATATAGAACAAAACAATCTTAGTAGAAATACCAGTAATTTAAAACTTTATTGCAGCATACTGTAACAAGCACTAAACTTAGTATTATCCATGTCAGAATTTGATTCTCATAGGACATGCCATCTTTCTCTTGCCGTGCAACTATATTATTCTTTTAGTAAGAGAGAGCAAAGGTAGACATGCCTGAAAACATCTGCAACTTGCAGATAATTATTGGAATGTGTTGGAAAGGACAGGAGGAAGAAGAAGGGAAGGTTTTCTTCAGGGGTCCCAAATTATTTTCATGATTGCACAGGTGTCTGTGCTTGAAAACTTTCTGAAAAATCATCACCATTTTTTTCACAACCTGAAAGTGAGGATATCCCCTTCTGCTCAGCTATCCATTTTCATTCTGCCCATCTGTCTCCCTCTTAAACATACACACACCCCTTCCCTAGAGGAAAACATGCTGCTTCTGGGAAAAAGGCATGCAAATTAAATATGAAATTCCTTATATTTTCACAAGGAATATTGCATTTGACATCCTCCATGGAACAAATTCTGTTTAAATGTCGCAAATCTATTGTGGAGTGCTTCCATGATTTTGGTTCAGATGTAACTCTCTGTATATGATTTACAAGTTCTGGCCTCTGGATGTATAATGTGAAAGATGATATAAAATGCAGCAATTTTTTTATTTTAAAATTTCCAAAATTAGAATTTACTGTAACCTACCGCTGTGATCACATTAATACAAATGCATTAAAATGACTAGTGAAGTGTCACTTTTTCACGTTGGCCAGTTTTGCACTAGCAAACAGGTTACTTCTGCAGTTGTGTTGTCCTTCTCTACGGATAAAACTTTTTCCTCATCTGAACGTCCTTCAGTTTGCAAAGCTTTAGGAAGGCAAAAGGTTGGGTTTGGGTTTTGTTTTGTTTTTAAAACATAAACTGTTCTCCTGAAATTGTTGATTTATATTCTCTATTCCCCTCTATTTCAGCTCTGACAGCTTTTAGCTTAAGTAAACACAAACGAGGAATCTTGCGAGGCTGAAACAGTCCCTTTCGTGGCTCACCCCTTTTGATTGTAAAGCACACGTTACAGTAGAGTACTAATGGCACCTCCTACACTTCAAGTGCTGAGGTTGAAGGGCAGAAATATTACGGAGTAGAAGCTGGTGACACTCTTTCAGGTGAAAATTTCAACAAAATTTGCTATTCTTTTTTCATTTAAAACATATCAAGCTTAATGAACTTTCACTAACTTAGCTAGGTAACCTGCTGAAGCAGCAGAAAGGCTTTCTATATCTGCCTGAGACTGGTCAGTCTGGGATGAGGCAGAGGCTGAAGTTCTGAAAACTCTGTTTCCCTGCCTGAATTATGAGCAGTGCTGGACCTGGGAATCTTCCAGCTTAATGGTTTCATTCTGATTCAGACTGAAAGCAATTAAATAAAAAAAAAAAAAAAAAATTAAAAATGAAGTTTTCAGACCACCGGAAATCTTCATTTGATTTCAGCCCAATACTGAAGTCCTTCACTTCAAGGTTAGCCATATATGCTTAGAGATCCAATTTGCGTGCCTTGCTGTTATTTTTTAAATACTGATGCAACTTCCTACTTGGTAGCAGAAAAGGAATTCAAAGAGAGATTAATAAAATTCAGCAATACTGACTCTCTTATATAGCCATAGAATGTATCTAAAAATTACAAATTTGCACAATTTCAGACAAATTTCATGAGTTTTATCTGATAAGCGTGTTTTGTTAGCAGTGGAGATTTGCAATTTGTTGCTCAGTTTTGATTTTATACGCAAAGCAAATGATTAGATGAATGCAGCTCTTGGGGGACTTGATCAGAGCCCAGTGAAGCCAATGAATGGCAATTTACTACTTTCAAAAGGCTTTGCATATGGCATTTGGTTAGGTTTAAAGCTTCATCGCTTTATAGGCTTGATTACTAGAAAAGAAAATCACAGTACTGTGGTGGGTTGACCCTGGCTGGATGCCGGGCGCCCACCAAAGCCGCTCTATCACTCCCCTTCCTCAACTGGACAGGGGAGAGAAAATATAACGAAAGGCTCGTGGGTCGAGATAAGGACAGGGAGAGATCACTCACCAATTACCGTCATGGGCAAAACAAACTCGACTTGGGGACATTAGTTTAATTTATTGCCAATCAAATCAGAGTAGGATAATGAGAAATAAAACCAAATCTTGAAACACCCTCCCCCCACCCCTCCCTTCTTCCCGGGCTTAACTTTACTTCCGATTTTCTCTACCTCCTCCCCCCGAGCGGTGCAGAGGGACAGGGTATGGGGGTTGCAGTCAGTTCATCACACGTCGTTTCTGCTGCTCCTTCCTCCTCAGGGGGAGGACTCCTCACACTCTTCCCCTGCTCCAGTGTGGGGTCCCTCCCACGGGAGACAATCCTCCACAAACTTCTCTAACGTGAGTCCTTCCCACGGGCTACGGTTCTTCATGAACTGCTCCAGCGTGGGCCCCTTCCATGGGGTGCAGTCCTTCAGGAACAGACTGTTCCAGTGTGGGTCCCCCGTGGGGTCACAAGTCCTGCCAGCAAACCTGCTCCAGCGTGGGCTCCTCTCTCTCCACGGGTCCACAGGTCCTGCCAGGAGCCTGCTCCAGCGCGGGCTTCCCATGGGGTCAAAGCCTCCTTGGGGTGCATCTACCTGCTCCAGCATGGGGTCCTCCACGGGCTCCAAATGGATATCTGCTCCACCGTGGACCTCCACGGGCTGCAGAGGGACAACCTGCCTCACCATGGTCTTCACCACGGGCTGCCAGGGAATCTCTGCTCCAGCACCTGGAGCACCTCCTCTCCCTTCTTCTTCATTGACCTTGGTGTCTGCAGAGTTGTTCCTCTCACATATTCTCACCCCTCTCTCTGGCTGCAGTTGCTGTTGTGCAGGGGTTTTTTTCCCCCTTCTTAAATATGTTATCACAGAGACGCTACCACCGTCGCTGATTGGTTCGGACTTGGCCAGCGGCGGGTCTGACTTGGAGCCAGCTGGCATTGGCTCTATCGGACATAGGGGAAGCTTCTAGCAGCTTCTCACAGAAGCCATCCCTGTAGTCCCACTGCTACCAAAACCTTGCCACGCAAACCCAATTACACACACACACACATATAGGTATACATTTTATTTCATTAAATTCAACTAATATTTAAGCGGTGGGCATTTCAGCAAAAGATTTTTGATTATTGGTACACATGCAATAGCTTCTGTCCAAAGTTTTTATAGTATTTTACAGGCATTAACAAATTAAGTCTCAGGTTTGTCAGATGGAAAAATAAAGGTAGAGGAGTAATATTGCCCTCATTCCATACAGGAGGGAAAGATGGAGAGGACAAAGAGAAATGTATGTAATATGGCAATATTATATAATAACGAGCCTCTTTCTTTGTTTTTAGCTAATAATCCCCTACCACAAGTGCTTGAATACATCTGATGTTTGCAGTTGCTTTTCCTGCAGAGAAACTTATTAAACTACAGTAGAAAGAATTAAAGCCTGACTTCCACTTAACCTTGGGCAAGAACAGTACACCACTGTTGGCAGAGCTCTGATATTGCTCTTGCATTCCCCCATCTTTACATGGTTCCTCCTTTCTTCAGCCCCATTCCTTGGCAAAAAAAAAAAAACAAACAAACAGGCTAGTGCTCCTGTCCAGATAGCTACCAGCTAGGAAAAAGTGCTGATGAAGAGTCAGGACACACAAATGAGTTTTCTGCTGGAAAAGGTTGAACCTGTCTATGCTGACCTGTATTCAGATCATCAAGATTGCTTCTGCATCAACATGTCTCACAGCACAAGTAATATATCTTCCTCAAATTTACCCCCTCTGTTCAAACCGTTAGACCATAGCCTCTCAGTATCAGGCAACATTTTGTGTAGGTACTCCAAATGATTTTTTCAATTTCGTATTACCAACCCTTAAACCAATCACAAATTGCCACTCTTTAAGTGTCAGCAAATTTCTGTAGTAGATCACTGCAAAATAAGCATTCACATTCTCAAATTAGAAATGACCACTTTACAGGCATGAGAAAAAGTTTGAAAGAGACAGATCTAAAAATGTTTCAGCTGCAAAATAATCTCATATCTCATGTTGGAACACTTGCATTAATTAAGAATTTTGCAGTGACAGTAATTTTAAGAGTGCCATTTAGAAACATGACATTTAGGATGCCTGTATACTAAGTAAAAATTGAGAGGCTAAATTGGGAGAAGCCTTCTGTAATTCTTCTCAACAAAGCATCATGTGATTTAACCCACACCCCCTCAAAAAAACAAGAAAGCCAGACAATATCACCTAATATTCTTCTTTAATAGATTTTTTAACCAATTCAATCTCCCAATTATCAGTGTAATCTTTAAAGTTTCTGCTGATGGGGAAAAGTCCATTTTCTCTACTTATCTTCAGAGAAGGAGCAGGAGAAGAGATTATGGGGAAGACATTGCTCAGTAGCTATTGATACATCTCAGTCATGGGGTTTGGTGAGGAGACTGGCCTGTGCCCACCAAATGAGTTGTGACAATTAGTTTTTTGAGGAGAATATCTCTCTCTCACAGTAAAAACTTAGTCACGTAAGACTACGAGATTTCTTACGTAAACCATCAACTTAGTTCACATAAGACACCGAGATTTCTGGTATTTGACGTATATACTACTACTAACAAACAATTTCATTCTGATAATCAGAGGTTAAGACTGGCTTTGTGTGTATAACTGTACAAAGATACAGTACAATTGGACAACCAACTTCAAACACGAATTTTCATTTACCAGAATACGATATATCATTTCTTTAAAAAGTTCATTGCAGGCAAGACTGGGCATTATGTTTAAACTAAAAAAAAAATGAGGTAGTATTCAAATTTGTGAAGGGAAAAAAGAGAGATGTGAAAAAGTGTAAAAGAACTATAGATAGGTATGAAACAAGTTGATGGATTATATATGCAGACTTTGTACTCCTACATCATGAGTGAAAACAAATATACATCACCGAATATTTATACACCTCATGTATCTACGCTGATGTACAAGATTCTAATGCAAGAACAAGTAATCAAGATAGCATAAATATATCAAGTTAAATTATTATTCCCTTTTACAGCTATTTATGGCTGATCTTTGGCTCCAAAGCCTATGTTTCTTCAAAAATAAAATTAAGTACTGAGAATGTAACAATATTTTCAACCCTTCCCTTAAAATAAGTGGAAGTACCATTTTAAGACTCAGTAGGTTGTTTTATTGTAATCCATGCTACATTAATCACATGCTGCATTAAATCATTTGCTTCAAAAGGTAATTAAATCTAATTAAAATATTTATGCATTTTAGCAATATATTAATAACTCATGTTTGTTGTGAAAATGACTTGAGAAACTGCATCAAAGCTGTGTCAGAGGCGGTTCAGACTTGACATTAGGAAGCATTTCTTTACCGAGAGTCTGGTCAAACACTGGAACAGGCTTCCTAGAGAGGTGGTTGATGCCCCGTGCCTGTCAGTGTTTAAGAGGCATTTGGACAACGCCCTTAATAACATGCTTTAACTTTTGGTCAGCCCTGAAGTGGTCAGGCGGTTGGACTAGATGATCGTTGTAGGTCCCTTCCAACTGAACTATTCTATTCTAAACTGAGGAATTGGTGTTCGGATCAAATCAAAATGATCATTTTCTTAATTTTTACTTATACTTTGATGAAAAAGGATTAAAATATATTTCAGAGACTTTTTAGAAAAGCAAAGGAAAAAGAAAGTTCAAATTCACAACAGAGCAACATGAGAAGTCATTAGGGGTCACGTCACGTGCATCCTCCTTTTGCAAAAGGAGCTCAATACCTAGAGCTCTCACCAATGCCTAAGAAAATCCATGTGACTTTTCTCACCTATCTGTGGGCAGCTGAGCCCAGAATCTCCCACCTCTCAGGAAAATTCATAACCCCCAAGACATACTATATCTCCTAAAGCGAGGTACGCTGCTGACATGTTCTCCTTTCCCTAAACAAATATAAACTAGAGCAGGAACTAAAACCTTCTTCCCAGGGAAGGCAACCACTAGATCAGAGAGGAGTTCTTACTTTTTTGCTCTCTCAAAGCAGAACAACTGAGAGGTGATGTTGATATTGAAAGTATCCATGCCAGAAGTGCTATGCAAAGTAAATGTACGGGTTCAAATCCTCTCCAGCAGAGGATGGAAATTAGTCTTCACTTTCAACATCTGAGCTGAACGGTTTCAATTCCTGAGCTGATCAGTGACAGGAAACATTAATGTACACGCTCAAATATACATGCTGAAAATTATATTCATATTATTATTGTATTGATATTTTATTGACTGAATTCATTATATCAATTTATCTGTCTAAAATATCAATTAATTGAAAATACAATGTGTGCAACACAAAATATTTTACGAAATGACAGAAGTAATCTTCCACAAGCTTGCTTCCACCTTTCCCCATGTGTATTTATTACGATCCCCCTTTTACAGAGTGACACACCTTAGGAGTTCTGCACTAATGAGCGGGTAGGAGGGAGACTGCTCAGCTAGGAACTTCAATATTCAGTTCTACCATTATCTTTCAAAACAAAATTTCGTACTTCATACATTAAAACACCTATCCCTACCAGAAATAAAATGCAGCTCTTGCAGGTTTTTCCTCCTTAAAACCAACCATATTCAGAAATCTCCATTTTTTTTTTTCATTATTCAGCTTGTATCCAGGTCTCTCTGCTAGCCATTTGCCTTCGACAGTATTTCAACAGATGCAATATAATTTTAACATTTCTTTAAAATTTCCCAATTTACATACTGCACGCTCCAGTCTTACCATCCTTTTGACAGCATAGCGTTCTGCCTGCATTGCCAAAACAAATCAGCTAATTATGTAGCTAGACAGGGCAGTGATCAGACAGACCTGATATTCACTTGTTTAAAACAGAAAGGAAAACCCAGAAAAGCAAATGAAGCAAACAAGAAAGAGAATACATGATGTTCAAAGATGTTCTAGTTATTGGCCTATGTAACCATGATCTTGCTAGTTTTACCTCTGCTCCTCATCATCTTTTCATGCTATTTAGCCTCTAACACTCCAGCAAGCTCCACGCAAGCAGGCCTGAGCAAAACCTCATGTACTGCCGTTGCGAGCAGCTCAGTGAAGGGTAGAGGTTTGGAATACAAACCAAGTTTCTGGGGATGTAAAATCTGTCTCTGACATTTATAAACATTGGTCAGTGTAATGGAATGCGATTGCTGAATGGCTCTTTTGCAATATAATTCAATATAAGGAAACAAAGAAGTTTTTTTCAAATGAAATGGCTTTGGTTATTCTTAAAAACGCGAACAATCAAATGCCTTCCAAAAAAAAAAAAAACCAACGACAAAACAACCTATGTATACTTACTTATTTATAAGATGTTTTTTGATCTGCAAAACAGGAGATAACATGCAATATCAAGCAGTCCGGAAAGATTGCCTTTACAAGCAGTGAGGCCTTTTCTCTTTCCAGTACACCTTTGCCAGCAGCAGTACTGCTGGTTGTAATTAAAAAATGAGGTTCCATTACAGTTTGTCACAGGTATATGCAACACTGAAATAGATAGTCAAGATCCATTTCTAAAAACAATATGTATTACATTTACAAACCTATGTGTTGAAAGTATTTATTGAATTATGGCAGATTATAGGCTTGAAATATATTTGTTAATCTGTTTTAACTTAGTCATATGAAATGGTTGTTGAGCCAAGATGTATGCAATTAAAAGTCAAGTTTGGTCATGTGAGCACCTAAATTAGGTTACTTCTCTCTCACTTGTTCCATACATGCAACGTCTATTGCTTAATAAGCCATCGGATTTCAGACATTTTCGATTTTGACCCTTTTTAAATGCTCTGTTAGATTGCCTACCATCTGGCAGTGCTTACTTACTCTTGATACCACACTCCCTTTGCATTACAGAAGTGTGTTTCTTATAATTATATCTTAGATGTATGCAACACTAGAATTCCCAAGCTGGCAATAAATGGGCTGAGGGGACAATTTGGGCAAAGTATCTTGTTACTAGGTCTATGGCGACAGCATGTTCAATTGCATCAGGTGCATTCTCAACAGAAAGTTGACAACCTGCCCAAGTCATGGGAAATAGAAAATGTGCATGCGATTACTTTTTTTTTAATTATTACAAGGTCTTTATTTACAAACTCCAAGACACTATGAAGAATACCTAGGCTAACTTCTCCCTGCTAGTTTGAACTAACAGCTCAGTATCTTCTAGCTAACAGACTCAGTAACAATGAAAAACTGCATAGCAGAGCTAACAAATTTAAAAAAAAAAAAAAAAATCAATGCACCATTTCCATTTATATAAAGGAATTCATTATATCTTCAGGAAGGAATGTAGGAGGGGGAAGGAAAAACAGAATGAGGGAAAAGAGAAGTTGTTTTCCAAAAAAAAAAAAAAAACCCAAACCAAAACCAACTATGCGACTGATCTGTCAGGGACTACATCATCATGCTCTTGCTAACTTTCAAATGAGAATTGCAAGTTGTCTATAGCAGGATTTTACCACCTGAAAATTAGACCATAAGAAATGCTATAAATAAAAGACATCAAAAGCAGGATTCAGTATTTAGGGATTCACCTAGATAACAGTTTCCATAAACAATGGGGACACAGATCTGAAAAACAGGAAATCTCTGAAGTATACTTGGTAAGGTAGGTAACAAGAAAGGTACCCAATTATTAACTGAAGCTTGAGGTATATGCTTTATTTATTTTACTACTTATGTTTTGATTCCAAGTTTTTGTCTGACAGACTAATCCCTAGTTGGAGCAAGGAAATCTTTCCTTTACTACTGAGCTTGTCTGGCAGTGAAGACAAGGTGACAGACAAGCTTGGCTGTGTTATCTTCACTGAGAAATCGAGCGCAAACAAGCACATATGCAGCCATCCCAAGGAACCTGTAGCCCAGGATGTGTTTGGGGAACCCAGAAGCTTGCAAGTATGTACTGTCAGGCAGTAATAGGATGTTTTAGGGGGTAGTATTGCCTACTACTGGTTTCATAGTAATTTCTCTACCAGACAGAAATCATAAGTCCTCCTGGAATGAACAAAAAGACAGAAGTCACTCAAGAGCCTGATGGAAAACGTCTCAGTTCCATTCCCTGGGTAGAGTTGGATAGATCTTACTGTATATATCTTATAAACATTTTGTATATTGTTGTGGTTTAACTCCAGCCAGCAACCAAGCACCACACAGCCGCTCGCTCACTCCCCCCCACCCCGGTTGGATGGGGGAGAGAATCGGAAGAGTAAAAATGAGAAAACTCATGGGTTGAGATAAAAACAGTTTAATAATTGAAATAAAGTAAAACACTACTACTACTAGTAGCAGTAATAATAATAATAATATACATAGCAAGTGATGCACGATGCAATTGCTCACCACCCGCCAACCAATGCCCAGCCTTTCCACGAGCAGCGATCGATGACGCCCCTCCAACTGTATCCCAGCCAAAACAAGGACAGAATCCACCCCTTAGTCTATACCATCTACATCATGTCCAGGTCCCACACTTTCCAATACATGCCAATAATCACCACTACTTTTCCTGTCTTTTGATATATATACACACATAAATATCTGTGGAATATCTGAAAAGCCAAGGACATGTAGTGAGCAACCCAGACTCAGACTATGTGGACTTAATCTGCATTTAACGCAAGAGGAATTCAAGGATGCTGTGAAGGTCGACTGCGGTTTGGAAGACATGAAACAAGCAGATTAAGAGGAAGAAACTATTGGCTTGCAATGTTGAAAACAAGATATGGGAGAAGCGGGCGGTGCGTGTGAACTATTGTTATGAACGAATCAGAATATCTCTAGTAGCGCATGAACAGCATATTGCCAAACATAGTTAACCAATTAGCGATAAGTTTATGCATGATTAGGAAGGCAAGAAACTATATTAACTAAGCTGTGTATGTAATAAACCGACATTTTGCTTGATCATATTGATCGTGTGCTGTGTCCCTGACTTCCGCGTCAGGAGGTGGCGCCCGAACAGGGACCCTCAGATCGGAGTTGGATTTTCTGACGAAACGAGAACGGAGGGGGCGGAAGCCGGCCGAAGGTGAGTGCTGCCCCGGCACTCGGGAAACGCTAGCGCGAAAGGTGGAATCTCACCCTGATCAGGTGAGCGGCCGGGGAGGAGATGGGGGCTACCATGACAAAAGAGTCAGCGGTGGTTAAGCTCCTCCAACATATCCTCTCAACGAGAGGTATAAGTTATGACTCGTCTACTCTGAAAGCATTATTGCTCTGGGCAAAAGGAAAGGATTTGATCCCCACGGTTGGAGCCGCCTTTGATGCTATGACATGGGAGAAAATAGGGGCAGAACTGTGGGAAGAAATAAGTAAAGGATCCAAAGAGACGAGCAAATTCCCCACTGTGTGGAGACTGATTAATGAAACTTTAAAAAGCATGGGGGAGGAGCGGCAAGTCGCTGCATCGGCATTCGCGGCTTTGACTCCAGGGGGCGGGCCCACCTCTGCAACCAGTATGTTGTTTTCGGGTCCGACAATCCCTGCAGCGACCCCAGCCCGCGTTGCAGGAGGGGTCCGGATCCTAGCAGGGACTGCAACTGCAGCTCCCACCACCACCGAAGTGCAGTCACCAGAAAAAACCACTGCGGAGGCTACTCCACCATCGCCCGATGTACCACAGTCGGACCACCCTCCGAGTTATGATGAGGCCGATCCACCAAATCGACCTCCCTCACCGGTGGCGACCACCTCACTTTACCCTCCTTTGCCACCAGGTGGCGAAGAGGAGGAGGAAAACAATGGTGTTCTAGAGGAGAAAGCTGAATTACAGGAATTGATAAAAAGACTAGAGACTTTAGAAGCGCGATTGGCGGCCCCGCCAGAAAACCCACCAACGTCACTGTCCGCATTATACCCAGGACGGTCAGCACCCAACGTTTTTGCTCCAACTAGGACGCCGGTGGAAACTGGTGCTTTTCCATCTTTGCCACCACAACAACCATCGGGGGGGGGGGTGTGTGGGGTGTGTATTCGGGCAAGGGATGTTGGTGGGAGGAGTTGGGGATCCGTCAATGCGATGGAAAGGTGTTATCCGAGATGCCATGATAGAGGGACAGGTTTTACCCATGGCTTTTCCTGTTGTAGTTGATAATAACGGGAGAGGTGTATGGGAAGCACTGGACTGGAAAATATTGAAAGAAGCGAAAAGCGCTGTTACTCAATATGGTTTAAAATCACCATATACTCAATCTATATTACAGCACATTTTTTCAGCACAGTTATTAACTCCTTATGATTCTAGAATGATTGTCCAGATGCTATTACCACCATCGCAACAATTACAATTTTTCCAACATTGGCAAACTGCCTGTGATAGGGCAGCTTCAATACCTCAACAACAAGGCGATCCGTTATTCGGAATCCAGGCTCAAATGTTAATGGGCGCAGGGCCTTTTACGCGACCTGATTGGCAAGCGCAGTTTGCTACCGAGGTATTGCAATTGAGTCAGGAGTTAGCTTATAAAGCTCTTATTAACGTGCATGATGAGAAAATTAGACCTGCTTTTACCACTGTAAGGCAGGGACCCACTGAATCGTACGGCAAGTTTATTGATCGTTTGCACGCTGCAATTATGGCTCATCCAGATATGGATGAGGGAATGAAAGTAAAGTTCTTAGATATGCTTGCTTTTGATAACGCTAATGAAAAAACAAAAAGAGCACTCAGTGTGTTGCCAAGAGGATCCAGCACAGGACAGTTGCTAGAGGCTGCTGAGCGAATGTTAGAACAAGAAAAGGCTACGGTAATGGCCGCAGCTGTAGGTGCAGCAGTGAAGCCGTCAGTATCAAAAAAGCAAGGGGGAAAAAAGGACAAGAAGTGCTTTAATTGTGGAAAACTAGGCCATTTTTAAAAAGAATGTAGGAGTCCAATTAATACTGAGGGTTGGAAAGAAAAATGGTGTACGAATTGTAAAAAAGATAATCACGACACCCAAGAGTGTCGAAAATCGGGAAACACGGCGCAGAGCGCGCCACACCCACGCGTGAAGACACAAGTGCAGGGTGCTTGGACCGCTGCGCAGCCGCCACAGCCGGTAGCGCCGGAGTGGACCTGGCAACAGCAGTAGACGTAACCTTAACAACGTCTGAGGTTAAATTAATTGATTCAGATCAACAAGGACCTCTAGGGCATGGGTTGAGTGCATTGCTCATAGGCCGTTCTTCAATATCACGAAAAGGTATATTTATAGTACCAGGACTCATCGATGCGGATTTCTGCGGAACCATAAAGATTATGGTATATACCTTAACGCCACCACTTACAATACCAGCGCAGTCTAAAATATCTCAATTAATACCATTTCATGCGTGTGTCCCTAAAGCGCATTCAATTGTACGTGGGCATGGAGGTTTTGGATCCACAGGAGTACCAAATGTGTTATTAGCACTAGATATTGCCAAGGGAAAGCCTGAAGAAAGGGTAACATTAAGACATCCTAATGGACAATCTTTAGTACTGTCAATGTTAATTGACACGGGGGCAGATGTAACTATTGTCCCTATCACAAAATGGCCTCGTCATTGGCCACTGGTACCTGCAGCTACCAGTGTTGTGGGAGTCGGGGGGGCACAATGCACGATGATTAGCAAATTACTGACAGCATTCAATTTTGAAGACGGTGCCACTGTTACCGCAAGGCCATATGTAATGCACTTGCCTGTAGCTCTTATAGGTCGGGATATATTATCCCAAATGGGAGCCAAACTTGCAACCCAGCATTTTTAGGAGCGGCCATGGTTGAGCAGCCCATCTTAAAACTCACCTGGACTACGACAACGCCAGTGTGGGTAGACCAGTGGCCGCTGAAACAGGAGAGGCTGCATATTTTACAAAATTTAGTTAAAGAACAACTAGAAGCAGGTCACACTGTGCCTTCCACAAGCCCTTGGAACACACCCGTTTTTACCATCCCGAAAAAATCTGGAAAATGGCGATTGTTGCATGATTTACGAGCGGTGAATGCTGTAATGCAAAATATGGGGGCATTACAGCCAGGATTACCCTCCCCTGTGATGATCCCAGAAAATTGGGACTTACTCATCATTGATTTGAAGGATTGTTTTTTTACTATTCCTTTGCATCCTGAAGATGCAGAAAAATTTGCATTTACAGTACCATCAATCAATAAACAGGAACCGGCAAAAAGATACCATTGGGTGGTACTACCTCAAGGAATGAAAAACTCACCTACTCTGTGTCAAAATTTTGTAGCATGGGCCTTACAACCATTCCGAATGAAACATCCATTTTTACTAGTTTTTCACTACATGGATGATATCTTAATTGCTGGAGAAAAAATGGATGTGGAAGGAACTTTACAAAGGTTAATAGAAACCTTAGAACCGAAAGGTCTTAAAATTGCTCCAGAAAAGGTACAACGACAAAATCCATGGCAATATTTAGGATGGACAATTACTGGGAGCACAGTCAGACCACAGAAGATCATACTCAAAACAGACATTAAGACGCTCTCAGATGTTCAAAAACTAATGGGAGATTTACAGTGGGTAAGGTCAGTTAGTGGAATAACTAATGATGATCTAGCTCCCTTGATGCCTCTGTTGGGAACCTCAACCAGAGCCGATGAACGACGAAGCCTGACGAAGGAACAAGAGCAGGCATTGGATCACATTATAAAAAAGGTTTTGACAACAGTTGTACAAAGAAAAATTAGTGATTTGCCTTTGCAATTTTTAATTGTTAACTCATCACCCAACCGAAAACACTTAATAGGACTGATAATCCAAATAGATAGCCCACACATCAACATTTTAGAGTGGGTATTTTTATCCTATCAGCCAAAAAATACCGTCTGTACACGGATTGAACTATTAGCTAATATGATCATCAAAGGTAGAAGAAGGATTTGTGATCTGACAGGACAAGAACCTGAAACCCTGTTTGTACCTATAGCACAGAATTATTTAGATTGGCTTTTAGCAACATCAGAAATGTTTCAAATCGCTTTAGCCGAATATCCAGGTACTGTAACCAATAACTATCCTTCCACGAAAATTTTGCCGCTTTTACAAAATCAGGACTTTGAAGACATCCCTTATAGATCAGAAGTACCAGTTGAAGGGCTTACAGTATTTACTGATGCTGGTAGAAAATCGAAACGAGCTGCTATTGCTTGGTATGACAATAATCAATGGAATCATCAACTTCTTACAGGTCATACCGCCGACTCTTTACAAACCCTCAAGCTGAGAGCGGTGTTATGGGCCTTTCAACGCTGGCCCGACAAACCTCTAAATGTAATTTCAGATTCGCTCTACGTAGTAGGAACGGTACAGCGCCTAGAACGCGCTATGATCAAATCACTGAAGAATAACACCTTATATATGTTATTAATGCAACTTTTATTTTTATTGAATCAACGCACTAAACACTATTTTGTGACACATATTCGTAGCCATCAATTTGATCAAGGCTTGTCGATTGGAAACAACATAGCCGACAAGTTGGTTGCTACCATCTGGAAAAATCAAAATATTAACCTGTTTGAGCAGGCCCGTTTATCTCATGAATTTTTACATCAATCTGCAAAAGTATTGGCGAAACAATTTGATTTAAAACTGTCAGATGCCCGAGGCATCGTCCAATCCTGTCCTGCCTGCCAAAAATCAGGATTCGGTTTAGGTCTTGGGGTCAACCCTCGAGGTCTGGGAGCCCTACAGTTATGGCAAATGGATGTCACCCACATCACAGAGTTTGGACGGCAAAAATATGTACACGTTAGCATTGATACTTATTCGCATGCAATCTGGGCCACTGCTCAAACAGGGGAAACAGCCAAACATGTTGTAAAACATATGTGTGCAGCCATCGCTGCTTTGGGGATTCCTCAAGAGATAAAAACAGATAATGGTCCTGCATATATCTCTAAAACATTCGAACATTTCTGCCGCTTGTGGGGCATTCGCAGAATCACAGGCATACCACACTCTCCTACAGGACAGGCGATCGTAGAACGCACACATGCTACGTTAAAATCGCTGTTGCAAAAACAAAAGGGGGGAGAAATAGCCCCTGCTGAACGTCTTGCAAAAGCGATTTACGTTTTAAATTATTTACGGTTAACAGGGGACCGTGAATCTCCTCCAATTGTTATACACCATATGTCTTTTCAATCGGGAATACCGAAGATCGATTCAGTATCGGTAAAAGTACGATATCGTGACTTAAAAACTGGAGAATGGAAGGGTCCTGCAGAAATTAAGATGACAGGTCGAGGATATGTTTGTGTTTTGACAGACGAAGGTCCGAGGTGGGTGCCTAGCCGCTGGGTGAAACCGTGGAGAGAAGAGTCGGGACCACAACAGGAGTTACCATGATATGTTTTCTCACGTCATTCCTCTCCATCATTGGTAGTGGTCACTCATGGATTTCAGTACAACCACGTACAAATGTTTGGGTAACTCTAGCTAATAAAACAGGGCAAGATTCAATCTGTTTAGCGGCAGCAAATGCAGGCAACCCATTTATGACATGTTTAGTGGGGACTCCGATTGGCAGTAAAGAGTGGGAGTATGTTTGTAACTCCTCCACCATCAGGCATGCATGCAGCGATATAGCTAACGACGTCAATGATTTTGAATATTAAAAAACAAACCCACAGATCTTGAAGAAGTATTGAAAAATATTCAAAGGATTGTAAGTCAGATTTAGATTTCTGGACAGCAGATAAAACAACTGTAGAAAGACTAGCTCTTTAGGTTTCAATTCATGGTTAGCTGGGTTAGGCATTTCAGGTTGGGGAAAAGATCTAATTATCCATGGGTTTATATTATTATTGGGATTATTATTATTAACTATACTTATATTAAGATGTGTTTTTAAATATTGCATGAAAGCCGTGGAGCGTATGATGAATGGAGTCTGGATTGCTCAAAAACAAAAAGGGGGATTTGTGGGATATCTGAAAAGCCAAGGACACGTAGTGAGCAACCCAGACTCAGACTATGTGGACTTAATCTGCATTTAACGCAAGAGGAATTCAAGGATGCTGCGAAGGTCGACTGCGGTTTGGAAGACATGAAACAAGCAGATTAAGAGGAAAAAGCTATTGGCTTGCAATGTTGAAAACAAGATATGGGAGAAGCGGGCGGTGCGTGTGAACTATTGTTATGAACGAATCGGAATATCTCTAGTAGCGCATGAACAGCATATTGCCAAACATAGTTAACCAATTAGCGATAAGTTTATGCATGATTAGGAAGGCAAGAAACTATATTAACTAAGCTGTGTATGTAATAAACCGACATTTTGCTTGATCATATTGATCGTGTGCTGTGTCTGTGACTTCCGCGTCAGCAGATATCATTTCCTTAGTCTATGGGCTATCCCTCTAAAACGTTCGTTGAGTTCATTCAGTCCATGACTTTGGGCTTCACCCGTCATAACAGTCTTTCGGGGCAGGAGAGATGGTGTGTGGTGTTGGATTGGTGCATGCTGAAGCCAGTTCTGGTTCCATCACCACTGCACTTTGCTCGGTTTCCTCAGAGTTCATTCTTCATTAATCTGGGCGATTCTTACTGTAATACCATTGATATGGCATATAGCCACCATAAAAGTGATGATATACAGGATTATATAGCAATTAAGATCATACAATTCAGTTCATTGGCTATTTTCACCCAAAATCAAATCCCCTTGAGGTACACACCGGACTTCCCCATCCTCCCGCATCACCCACCAAGTGCACCCAGGTCCTTGAGCAAAAGCAATCCCACGAATGCATTTCCCTTTGCCCAAGGCAGGAGTAACCCAGACTGTCTTCCCCAGCATCTTTTTTATGTGCACTACAGGGACTTTATCCCCCTCTACAGTACGTAAAAATCTTGATTGGGCAGGGCCAGCTCGATTGGCAGATCCCCTAGTGTTGACTAACCAGGTGGCCTTTGCTAAATGTGTATCCTAATGTCTAAACGTCCCACCTCCCATTCATTGCTCTCAGTGTAGTCTTTAACAGTCCATTGTATCGTTCGATTTTCCCGGAGGCTGGTGCATGATAGGGGATGTGATATACCCACTCAATGCCATGCTCTTTGGCCCAGGTGTCTATGAGGCTGTTTCGGAAATGAGTCCTGTTATCTGACTCAATTCTTTCTGGGGTGCCATGTCGCCATAGGACTTGCTTTTCAAGGCCCAGGATGGTGTTCTGGGCGGTGGCATGGGGCACAGGATATGTTTCCAGCCATCCGGTGGTTGCTTCCACCATTGTAAGCACATGGCGCTTGCCTTGGCGGGTTTGTGGGAGTGTGATCTAATCAATCTGCCAGGCCTCCCCATATTGATATTTCAGCCATCGTCCTCCATACCAGAGAGGCTTGAACCACTTGGCTTGCTTGATTGCAGCGCATGTTTCACATTCATGGATAACCTGTGCAGTAGTACCCACGGTCAAGTCCATCCCTCGATCACGAGCCCATCTATACATGTTCCTTGATGGCCCAAGGTGTCATGGGCCCACCAAGCTAGGAATAATTCACCCTTCTGTTGCCAGTCCAGGTCCACCTGAGCCACTTCAATCTTAGCAGCCTGATCCACCTGCTGGTTGTTTTGATGTTCTTCAGTGGCCCAACTCTTGGGTACGTGAGCATCTACGTGACGTACTTTTACAGCCAGGTTCTCTACCCAGGCAGCAATATCTTGCCACAATGCAGCAGCCCAGATGGGTTTGCCTCTGCACTGACAGTTTCTTTTCTTCCATTGCTGCAACCACCCCCACAGGGCATTTGCCACCCTCCATGAGTCAGTATAGAGAGAGAGCATTGGCCACTTTTCTCATTCAGCAATATCTAAAGCCAGCTGGATGGCTTTCACCTCTGCAAACTGACTCGATTCACCTTCTCCTTCAGCAGTTTCTGCTACTTGTTGTATAGGACTCCATACAGCAGCTTTCCACCTCCGATGCTTCCCCACAAGAAGACAGGACCCATCAGTCAACAGGGCATCTTGCTTCTCATTTTCTGGCAGTTTATTATACAGTGGGGCCTCCTCAGCACAAGTTACCTCCTCCTCTGGTGATACTCCAGTTTCAGCCCTCTGGCCAGTCCGTGATTACTTCCAGGATTCCTGGGCGACTGGGGTTTCCCATTCAAGCCCGTTGTGTGATCAGTGCGACCCACTTACTCCACGTAGCATCAGTTGCATGATGTGTACAGGGGACCCTCCCTTTGAACATCCAGCCCAGCACCAGCAGTCAGGGTGCCAGGAGGAGCTGTGCTTAAGTACCAACCACTTCCGAAGCAGCTCGAACCCCTTCATATGCTGCCAATATCTCTTTTTCAGTTGGAGTATAGCAGGCCTCGGATCCTCTGTATCCCCGACTCCAAAACCCTAGGGGTCGACCTCGAGTCTCCCCTGGTGCTTTCTGCCAGAGGCTCCAGGTGAGGCCATTCTCCCCGGCTGAGGTGTAGAGCACATTTTTTACATCTTGTCCTGTCCGGACTGGCCCAAGGGCTACTGCATGGACTATCTCCTGTTTAATTTGTTCAAAGGCTTGTTGTTGCTCAGGGCCCCATTTGAAAACATTCTTCTTCCAGGTCACTTGATAGAGAGGGCTTACAATCGGACTATAACCTTGAATATGCATTCTCCAAAAACCCACGACACCCAAGAAAGCTTGTGTTTCCTTTTTGCTGGTTGGTGGGGACATGGCTGTTATTTTGTTGATCACATCCATTGGGATCTGACGACGTCCATCTTGCCATTTTATTCCTAAAAACTGGATTTCCTGTGCAGATCCTTTGACCTTATTTTTTTTTTTTTATAGCAAAAGCAGCTTTCAAAACAATCTGGGTTATTCTTCTCCCCTTCTCAAACACTTCCTCTGCTGTGTTGCCCCATACGATGATGTCATCAATATACTGCAGGTGTTCAGGAGCTTCACAATCTCAGTAACTCCTGTCAAAACTTGGCCTTTGTGTAATGAGTTTGGCAGTTAAGCATCCCTTGACCATATCGTAACTCTTACATGGGGCCTATCTTACCTAGGCTGTAACTCTGGAAGATCTCTACCAGCATCACTGGAATTTTTGAGAACTTCATTAATTTTCAACACAGGCTGTGAAAGTAGAATGGAAATTTACTGATGCCTTAAGTCAATCATCTCGTGACTCTATAAACAGCACTGCCAAATTGAGACCCTTTGAGCTCTCCTGGACCACAGTGGGCTGCAGCAGAATCTCCCTCTGAGTGGGACACCTCTCAGAGCCACGAACTGTTAAGTTTGCATGAGCTGATCTCTGGTGCTCCTTGCTCCTCGAGGTTTGACTTTCACCCATTGAGACAGTCATTTACAGTGAGTATTTCACTAAACCCGGCGAGGAATTTTTATTGGTGCCTTTATTGCATATTTCAATAGGTACCTTTAACTGCACATATAATGAGTATTTAGGCCTATTGCGTATGTGTGTGTGTGTGTGAATCGATTCAAATATTATAGTAAACCTCATTTAATCACTTTGTAGATGCTAGATTAATTAATGGTTAGTTATTACTAGATTTTTGTGATTCTCTCCTTGCTGCAAGCAAACCTTAAACTGCTGCTAAACATATATAATCCTTTAGACATAAACTGTTGACCAAGTCTGAGACTAGGATTGGATCCAGCCACACCTAGGCTCCTCTCTGAGAAGGAGTTCAGAAAGCAAGGGGGTTCACTCTGAACCTCATGACTCAACGGGAGGGCTCCCCTTTTCCTCCTTGTATTTTCTTCGGGCTCGATTTCCTCTTCCTTTCTCTTCATATATATATTCCATTCATTTAGTAAGTAATAGAGTGAACCTTGCCAGCGAACTCTGTTAAATCACACTTTTATAAATGTCTATTAAAATAACTATTTGCAAATATCTTTGACTGTGATTTTTAAGCAGCCTAACCACTCATCCGTGACAAACTGGCGTAGTCAGCAGGATGGCAAGTAGTGTCACTGATTACTTACAAAAAAAATGGAATAAGTCCACTTCCTGAATTCTCGGATGAATGAGCTCATAACTGGCACGACTGGGACTGGGAAGCTGTGGAAAAACAACTACAGGTGGCCAGGGCTCATGTAGAAGAGGGTAAAGGAAAAGAAATTATTTGCAAAATGCTGGGTACCTGCTTAGAAGCTGCCTGTCAGGATAGAGAAAAATTTGATAAAGACATACAAGATCTGAGAAAAGAAGGCGGCAGAAAGAAAACTGAGATATTGCTATCCCTGCAAATTGAACAACTGCAAAAACAGGTACAGCAGGAAAGGAAAGAGAAACAAAGAATGATAGAGATTTTAATGATTTATTGGGTGCTGAGGAATGGGAAGATGCTCTGGCACACAGAGATCTCACCACCTGAGCAACATTAATGCATGTCATCATAAATCATGGGTGAGAGATAGGATGGGATAATCCTCCTGTTGAAGCCAGAAATACAAGCCATAACATTAGACAAATTAAACAATTATCCCAAAATAATTCACAAGAACCAAAGCCCTCTGATCGCCAATCAAGGTGGAGGGAACTATATAATCAAGCACTAGCATTAGGCATCCCAAAAAGTATGCTTCAAAGACAATCTGCCAATGCTATTCACAATCTACTTCATTTGATTCGAAACATTGCTGACACTTCAAACACTCAAACTCAGAAAGGAGTTAACGACCCTTTCCTTCCCCAATATTCGAGATCAAAAAACGAATAGCGCCTGGACGACAATTGGGTCTGTCTGTCCAGCAAGTGGAATCCTATCAATGGATAAATAATAATGGCCCATATGTTTTAATCCCCATTGGATCTCGACAACAATTGACAAAATTTCTAATAGATACAGGGGCACAATTTTCAGTATTAACACAACAGGATGCTAAGAAGCTGGGTATACGACCTGGACGGCAAAGAGTTAAAATTACCAAAGTAAACGGAGCAAGTGCTATTTGCCAAATTGCTAAGGTTAATTTATGGCTCCCTGGTGAGAAACGTATGTCGTCTATTCGCTTTTCACTTAAAGATCATAATGAAAACATTTTAGGATTTGATGCTTTAAATGGACGAACCTGGCATTTGCTGAATGGCAGCATGTGGTCCTTTGGTTCAAATATTAATCCTAACCCAAACAAATATTGGGAAGCTACAGTGTGTTTGCTCCACGCAGCTCCAGCACTCCCTGATTCAAAGATTACTAACATCCCACAGTATCCAATTTCTGCCGCGGCACGAGCTAGAATTTCTGAAATAATAGCTGATTTGGAAAAGCAACAAATTATTTCCAGAACCCACTCCCCATATAATTCACTGGTTTGGCCCATCAGAAAACCAGATGGGAGATGGCAATTGACAATTGATTACTGGCATTTAAACGCAAACACAGCCCCACTAACAGTTGCAGTTCCTAATATTGCAACTTTAACTGCCACACTGCAAGCAGCTGCACACCCATGGATGGCAACATTAGATATAAAACACATGTTTTTTATGGTCCCCTTACAGGAAAAAGATAAAGGAAAACTTGCTTTCACTTGGGAAGGAGTACAATACTTGACCTTACTTTGTTTTATGGCAAAACCGGCCTTCAGAAAGATTTGGACTATTTTCTTCCCTTTTTCAAAATCTGCTGCTGCTGTATTCCTCCGCACGATGATGTCATCAATGTATTGCAGGTGTTCCAGAGCTTTGCCCTGTTCCAGTGCAGTCTGGATCAGTCCATGGCAAATGGTGGGGCTGTGTTTCCACCCCTGGGGCAGACCATTCCAGGTGTACTGGACGCCCCTCCAAGTGAAAGCAAACTGTGGCCTGCGCTCCGCTGCCAAAGGGATAGAGAAAAACGCATTAGCGATATAAATTGTGGCATACCACTTGGTAGCCTTTGACTCCAGTTCATATTGAAGTTCTAGCATGTCCAGTACAGCAGCACTCAGTGGTGGCGTGACTTTGTTCAGGCTGCGATAGTCTACTGTTAGTCTCCACTCTCCATTAGACTTTTGCACTGGCCATATGGGACTGCTAAAGGGTGAGCAAGTCTTGCTGATCACTCCTTGGCTCTCCAGTAGATGAATCAACTTATGGATGGGAATCAGGGAGTCTCAGTTGGTGCAATATTGCTGCCAGTGCACTGTCGTGGTAGCGATTGGCACCTGTTGTTCTTTGACCCTCAGCAACCCCACAATAGAAGGGTCCTTTGAGAGACCAGGCAAGGTGGACAGCTGTTTAATTTCCTCCGTCTCCAAGGCAGCTATACCAAAAGCCCACCAGTACCCTTTTGGGTCCTTGAAATACCCTCTCCTGAGGTAGGCTATGCCAAGGATGCATGTAGCCTCTAGGCCAGTCACAATGGGTTGCTTCTGCCACTCCTTCCCAGTTGAGCTCACTTCAGCCTCCAATACAGTCAGCTGTTGGGATCCCCCTGTCACTCCAGAAATACAGATGGGTTCTGCCCCTTCATAGCTTGATGGCATTAGGGTACACTGTGCACCGGTGTCCACTAGAGCCTTATACTCCTGTGGGTCTGATGTGCCAGGGCATCGAATCCACACAGTCCAGTACACCCGGTTGTCCCTTTCCTCCACCTGGCTGGAGGCAGGGCCCCTCTAGTCCTGGTCATAGCATTTGTTACTCATTTCTTGTAAATGCGAATCAAAAGTCCCTTTATTAAGATCAGAAGCAAAATCAGCTCTTCTGCTCTGTCTGGGGAACTGCTCACTGGAAACTGGAGCAGCAGTTTTCCTGGGAGAACCCCCTTTTGTAGTTGTTTTTCCTTGCAACTCATGTACCCATGCCTCTAGGGTCAAGGCAGATTTTCCATCCCACTTCATGTCCTCTCTGTGGTCACGCAGATAAAACCATAGGGTGCCCCATGGTGTATATTCACTATATCCTCTCTCTTGAGCAGAGGGACACTTACTCTTAATGGCTGAGATACCAGTCTGTACAGATGGAGAGTAGGACATGTCATCTTTGAGTTGATGGAACTCCTGGAACAGTTTTTCAGATAGTTTCTCCACAGCCAAGACGCAGGCCCATAGGGAGGAAGAGAGACTTACCTCGTACTGCCAGAGTTGGCCAGCCAGTTCATCCACCATCTCTTCATCTCTTTCTTTACATGTCATTACTACTAATAAGTTTGCATGCGACGATGGTGCGCTCCGTACAAACTTCCGCCACATGAGTCATGTGCACCTGACTTCATCTGGATCTTTGGATAACTGCTCATTGTCCAGGTCATCATAAGTCACCTCCAGCACAGCTAATTCCCTCAGGTACTGGATACCTCTCTCCATGGTGGTCCACTTGCCTGGGTGACATATAACATCTTCCTTGAAGGGATACCTTTCCTTCATGCCTGACAGGAGTCGCCTCCAGAGGCTGAGGGCCTATACCCCTTTTCCAATTGCTTTGTCAATGCCCCCTTCCCTAGAAAGGGATCCCAGCTGCTTGGCTTCCCTACCCTCTAATTCCAGGCTACTGGCCCCATGACAACGTGCTCACCGGGACGACTAAAATCTTTTCACATATCTCTCAACTCACTCAGGGACAGGGATTGGGTGGTTGCCATCTCCTTTGTGGGTTCTGCCTCTTCCTTCTCATGATGGCCCTGGTTCATCTTCATCCCTTACTAAACGAGCCGATTTTCTTGTGTATTTTTTTCTTGATTATAGGGGTGACTGATACCAGCACGGGTTGGTTCTCTGGTTCAGCCACAGTCCCTGTCGCAGGGGTTGGCATAGCCACAGTGCCTGTTGTTTTTTTGTCAGATCCATAGACCTTCTCTTCCCCTTGATGGTTCTGAGTAGTATTGAACAGGGCTCGGTAGGCATGGGCCAGGCCCCAGCATATTGCAGTGATTTGTGTGTCTCTGGAGTTGCCAGGGTGACAGCATGCTTTTTCCAAATACTTTACTAGTTTTTCAGGACTCTGCGCTTGTTCAAGGGTGAAGTTCCAAAACATTGGAGGTGCCCACTGTCCTAGGTACTTGCCCATACTATCCCACACACCCGGCCACTCATAACTATCCAGCCTTGGGACAGATCTCTGGGTGATATTCTTAAACTGCTTATTAACAAAACCTGAACATTATTCCCAAGAACTATCAACAGATGTATCTTAACTACCCAAGGATGTTCAAGATACTGAAAAGTTGTTGTAATGAAGGAGGAAGCATCATAGAGGAAAGCAACAAAGGTGCCATTCCGTATTTCCTCCATAAAAAAACCTCTCAGAGGAAGAGGTATAATTGCTAATTGTCTCCATGAGGTGGTACCCAAAGTACAGTAATGGCTTCACTACAGAACCCAAATACCAGATAAGGCTCAAGGTCAGTGTTTTAATAACAAATCTCCCAGGCAAAACATCACTAATCACTGCAGAGCACAGCAAACTGCAAAACCCAACACCAATCTTTAACATGTACTGCAAAAACAAGAGCATGGTGCAGATCAGGTAGACTAATACTGAGAACAGATGAATCAATATTATGACTGGCAACTGTTAACAGATACAAATTCCTTAATACACTCTGGTTAATCTATTATTATCTCAAACCCTTCGTGCCCCATGTTGGGCACCAAAAAGGACTGTGGTGGTTTAACCCCAGCCGGCAACTAAGCACCACACAGCTGCTCACTCACTCCCCCCCCACCCCAGTGGGATGGGGGAGAGAATTGGAAGTGTAAAAGTCAGAAAACTCATGGGTTGAGATAAGAACAGTTTAATAATTGAAATAAAGTACAATAGCAGTAGTAGTAGTAATAATAATATACAAAGCAAGTGATGCACAATGCAATTGCTCTCCACCCACTGACCAATGCCCAGCCTATCCCCAAGCAGTGATCGCTGCCCCCCAGCCAACTCCCTCAGTTTATATGCTGGGCATGACGTCATACAGTACGGAATAGCCCTTTGGCCAGTCTGGGTCAGCTGTCCTGGAAAGCAGGGCTCCATCTTGCATTACGGTTACTAGGGAAGACAAACGCCATCACGCCAAACATCCCATCCTTCCTTCTTCTTCCCCCAGCTTATATACTGAGCATGACGTCATATGGTATGGAATAGCCCTTTGGCCAGTCTGGGTCAGCTGTCCGGGCTGTGCCCCCTCCCAGCTTCTTGTGCACCTGGGAGAGCATGGGAAGCTGAAAAGTCCTTGCCTAGTGTAAGCCCTACTTAGCAGCAACTAAAACATCAGTGTGTTATCAACATTATGCTCATCCTAAATCCAAAACACAGCACTATGCCAGCTACTAGGAAGAAAATTAACTCTATCCCAGCTGAAACCAGGACAATTGTCAATAGCTTTGACCTAGAGCAAGTTAGAACAATCATTTATCATTAGGATCCTATGATATATTACCCTAAATTTACTGCAATCTACAGATTTGCTTAAAGTTCAGATCATATCAGAACAACACTGCATATTGCTGCAGTCATGCCAAAGAGAGGTGCTGCTTTGAGGATCTGGTAAGTTATTTTAAGATACAAGAGAACCAGCCAAGGTAACATCAATACTTCTATACTTTGCTGACAGGAGAGAAAAATATGGAGGCAACCAGAATACACTGTGTATAGAATTAGAAGATTTGATATCATGAGGGCACATTTTATTTCTGTGGGGTTCTTCACATACTGAAGGTTAAGTACAAGCATAAGCTTCAGTGGACTGTAGACTAAGAACTGGAAGAAAAAGAACAATAATACCTAAAAAAACCCCATGCAGTCAAAGCAATTTTTATGTATATTGGCTATTTTAAGTTACATCATTTAAAAAAAAAAAAACCAACAAAAAATCACCCCCAAAACAAACAAAAAACCTTATTCCTGACAGTAACAGACTTGACTATCATTTTCTATATTAAACTAGCTTTGACTGTGAGCATAAAGCAATCTGTTTTTTCAGCTTAAAGCGAAATATCTTAATAAGAATTTTTTAATAAATATGACATTTTTAGAGATTGAAAATATATTAATGTCAGCAGCACGCTAAATTCCAATAGCGTATCAAAGCATTTGTTAAATAATATGCTTCATTAGATAAAACATCCACATAAACAGCACAGAAGTTAATAAAATAAGAACAAAATTCTGTTCTTAGCTACATGCTGCAACTCCAGTTGTGGGAATTTCACTGGCATAAATAAGAATGGGTTTGGGTTTGTTTTGGTTTTTTTTTTTTTATATATATAATGGAAACAGACTGCATTTCTTTTGTAATCAAATTAATATTTTCAGAACACCAGTTTACTCCAGACTTGTTCCGGTTGCAGTGCAAACCAAGGCAATAAGATTATTTCAAAATACCACGCAGATTGCCTGAATCTGACTATCATCAGATTAAAAGATATTAGCAGAGATTTTATGGAAGCTAAATGACAGTGTCCTTGAGGTAGTACTGACATTGACTCCAGCTGATACAGTTTTTGGTCATTAACATACCTTACTATGTGTCTAGAACAAGCCCTCCAATAATTAGAGCTGAATACACTGTGGTTTTTAAAATTAGATCATGCCTCTGGGAAAGAATCAGGGAATAGACAGCTAAAGGACTTTCAAGCAATTAACAATAACTGTACTGTCAGATTAAAAATTAAACATTGCAAAGTAGGTTAAGATATTTTTTTTCTCTCTCAAAAATTGTACGCTGACATAGAAAACAGCTCTCAGGCATGCTGTTGAGTGAAAGCAGAGGTGAGAATGGATACCGCTTATTTACAACCAAATTAAGTTTCTCTACTAATTTTCATAATTCAAACTGAGCCTTCAAACCGAGCTTCTCAAAAAAGCTGACAAAGTTTAATTAAATATTACAGTGTCACCGATCTTAGATAGGTAGACAGAAATGCAGAGGTAAAGATTCATACTTTTTAAATGACCTCTGATTTCATAAGTCTGAGTACTCTGAAAAACCTACCCCAGACTGAACAATCAGAAACTGAGCCACTCAAATTTTAACTTGATTATATAATCATAAAAAAGCCTAAACAACTTATCAAACGTTATGCATTTTTTTATTCAGCTTTGTAGTCACCAAACCCCTCAAACCAAATCCTAAACCCAGACCTTTATTTACTATTCCATGATTTTACGTAGTATTCCAATTCACAGTTCCCTCCATACACTCAAGTCCAAGAAACCTAATATTAAGAAAAACCTTTTACTGACATGATTATAAGCATTGCTTATTTTGATGAGCTAACAAATAAAGTGCCAGTACACATTAAAAAATGTGTAGTCTTGCTAAAATAACCGGGGGGGGGGGGAGGGGATCAGAAAACTGAAGAGGAAGTCTCATTATATTAAGCATCCTGGGTCAAAGTTTAAAGACTCACATATAACACCCCCAAAACATCATGTCTTAGATTACCCATAGGAATTCTGTAATGTTTTGGTTTGGTTTGTTGTTTTGGGTTTTTTTAAAACATATCTCAAAATCATGGTGAATACATTTGCCTTTATTCTAAAATTAAGCATCCTGCAGAAAAAAATGCACTTCTGTACTTCTTCATAGGTGCTGCAGGTGATCTTCAAAACATCCCAAGTTAAATTAAAAGTACCTCAAAGAACTGAGGAATTATTTGAGTTACATTTACTGAGCTCTTTCTCTCCTGTAAACATTACTTTATGTTCAAGTATATAACATGTCCAAAGTTTGAAAAAAAAAAAATGCAGTGAATGGACTGTTATTCCAGGACTAGAATGGACATAATAAAAATTGGGACATGTTCAACATATATGTGAGCTCAAGTTATACATTAGTATTCTGCATTATCCAGAGACAGAAGGATGTCTTATTGTCTTATCAATAAAATGCATTGCTTTCCTTGCACAAATAAAGGTATAAACCTTCCCACATCCCCTAGAGGACTGGAAGGTGAGTGGCTGCTGCACCAACCTCAGGTGGACTTGGCTGACTTTCTTTTGTGGTTCTTGAAGAAAATTTCTAAGAGGACAAGAACACGACCCTCACAAGCCCAAAAGCACAATGTACACTTCTACATATCCATTTTCACTAATACATGCTTATAACTGGTACAAAAAGAAATGCCAGTAGCTAGCTTTTGTCAACTAGATTTCATAACAAATGAATCAGTGACAGTCAATGATGAGACATTATTCAATATTAAAAATAACAGGAACTGAAGATGATAAAGAACCTAATGCATTTCTGGCCCAGATTCCACATCAAAGCATTTCCAATAGAATATTTTGTTACTTATTTTTGGTCCTGCTTCCTAAATGTCTAATTTCGATATTTCTTGCTGCAATTTCACCCCATTACTTCTATGTAATTTCTTTCCTCTTTGCAACATCCATTTATGCATTTGAGAACCGTTATTATATTTCTCTTCAGCCTACCTTTATGGGATTTGCATTTTACATGGGGAACTATTATAAAGCTTAATATATAATGTACTGTCAGAAAGAATTTTTCAACATTATAAATGCATTGTTTAGATTAATGCTACAGTTTTGCCATTTTATCCTTTGGGGCATTTCAAGAAGTGCAAAAATTGTTGGAATGCCGCAAATAAAAAGCTAAGCACTACTAATAATCTTTTTAATACTAAATGATTCTTTATGTTTAGTCACGTACAAAGAGTGAATGCTCATGTAATAGGAATAGTTTAACTGTACAAAGTTTTTCTTTAAGAGAAATAAAAATTATAATCACCACAATAGTATATGAAAATGATACATGAAAGACAGCCCTAGCTAAAACTGTGCTTCAGTCATAAAAACATAAATAAATAAAAATAAAAGCCAAAAGAAATCAGTTTGTGCAAGGAACGTATACAGTATAATTATAAATCCTGATTATCAGTTTATTAGCAAATAATTCAAAAGTCTCAATACTGTAAGAGAACCTCATGACAAATCCTGAGCAAAAAGACTGAGATTACTACCTTCAGAATCCCAAACTACAGGTATTTCATACTCCTACACTACCAGTGACATAATGTATCCATTAAAACCCACACTAATTTGTAACTGATTTAATATAAACCAACATGATTTATATACTTAATTTTACATATATCAATTACATTACTATATCAATTACACTTAAGTATGATACAACACATTTTGTCTTCATCACATATAACATTACTTTCAAACTCTACTGCTCTGTATAAACCTAAGTATGTAACAGCTCACAAAAAGATAAATCTCACTAGCTTCAACTGAGACATTACAGACATGGGACAAAAGAGAGGGACAAAGTGCTTACCCTAAGCTTCTTAAAATATAAATGATAGGTATAACACAGAGTGAAGACTGGTCCCAAGGAAGAACAGGTTTTAAATCAATATATGCACAAATTTTAGAAATATGTATGTGAGCTGCACATATAACATACACAGTCTACCACGTTAGGGTGACTGCTGGTGGTCAAAGGCAGGTCCAAAAGATACATAAAAATTAAAAAGAAAGTTGATGCATAAGGCAAATGTAAGTTCAAAATTGAGAGAAGTATAATAAAAAACATGAGGCAGACTAATACGTTGCAATTATGACTTACACTTTGGCACATACTTAACTGAAAAATTAAGCTGCACATGTGCATGACAACATGGATGGGTTGCATAAAACTGCACAAAATAAGAGAATATTTTTAATAGCAACAGACAAAAATATTCTTCCATAAGCACCTAGATGTACATATGCAAATATTGTCTTTCACCTTGATTAAAACCCATTAAAACCCAACATTAAATTTACTTACAAGGTAGCATCAGTAGAGCCTTATATGATTTATAAAGGTTTATATGATAAATCTCATAGGTTTACATGATAACCCTCAAATGTGTATACAAAAAGGTTTTGAAACTGAAATGCCACATGTTAAAAAAATCTGGCATACCTTTACTATTCACTATGCTCTGAAATTTTCTGTTCAAGTTTTAGAATTAATTATGCTTTTACTTTTCTGTTATCATTAAAATAAGGCTTTGTGCTCCTTGAACAGATGAGAAGTTATCCAGAAAGATTCTCCCAATATAAGATGGTAATAGTTTATTGCTATTGTTGCAAATCAGTTCATACTTTATATTCATCTATATAGGAAAAAGACCTTCAGCATTGCCTGCATTGCACCTACTTATCCACTACTCTGCCAGATAACTCCACATCACAGTCTTACTTCACTTCATCTTGAAGCCAATTAAAATTTCTGTCCCCACTTTCAGTCACAGGCTGTTCCCAAACATCAAATTAAGAACTGGAACCATCAGAGTGCAAAGGCTACATTTACTCACACACATATTATTCCCACTCAGTCTTTCTCATACATTGCTCTTTCTTGTCAAAAGATGCCTCTCCCTTGTGACTCTGGAGGTAGTAACTCTGATTTCTTTTTAGAACACTTACTACAGATGCCCTAGCTGATGTGGTAATAAAAACAAGATTTCCATGACAGTGAGAGTTTCTCTGTGTACTTGTAGACAAGGAGGGAGGGAGATGCCACAGGGCTGGACCCAACAGTCCAGGCATGTGTAAGCAAGCCCTCTGAGCATTAATGAAAGTCCTGATGTGCCTAAGGATACCGAGTAATTAATTGTCTTAAAAATCAGCCACATACATTTCCACTAATACCAGAAGGCCATAACATATAAAAGTCACCCGAAGCCCAGGTCCACCGCAACTCTGCTATGAAATGAGTGAAATACGTATGGCAGCAGCAGAACCACGTGCAGTTGCTTGCATCTCCCTTTGGCTTCATGCTGCTCTCATCCAGTGGCTGCGAGGCCACAGGGCTGGCTCGGTGATGCTCTCCCACGGGCTCGTTCTGCACACAAGTAGGGATGACCGGAGGCACTTGGTATCTCACAGAAAGCATGCAGGACTTCAATAAATTCTAACTGAAACACTGACAATAAATTTACTTTTGTGAGTCATGCAATTACACAGAATTGTTGTCCAAGTTTAGAGATGCAGTAATCACAGCTGCAAAGAGATAAACAGAGAGAGGTCTTTTGCTGGGTTTGATGTGCATTAAGTGCTCAGTTTACATAACAGCTTTCAAATTAGACATTAACCTCAGAAGACTGGGAAGAGACAACCAGGAACAAAATGGTCTCCTTGGGGAAAAATTATGTAATACTTATTGAATTTAACTCTCCAAGGGTGTATCTGTCTGATGAAGAGCAAATTCTTCCCTGAAACACAGGCAGGACGAAGAGCCATAAAACTAGAGACCAAGCCCCATAAGGATGTGAGTAACAGATTCAAAGAGCACTGAGTTTACAGACACAGCTTCCACACTGTTCGTACCAGAAAAAGGGGGCAGGAGGGCACAGGGACACTGCCTGCCCCCCCAAATGACACAGCAAAATATTGCTCGGTGTGTAGATAAACATATTATGTTTTATAAAAATCATGAGAATGAGGTCAATAAATGTAACCAAATGCATCAAAGTATCCCAGCAAATGTATATGAGCATTCAGAACCAGAGAAAAGAAAGAAAGAAAAAAAAAAAAACCAACAATCCACAGGACCCTGTACCAGATTTTTCCCATGTCTTACATGGTTAACCCAATATTCTCCTAAGTGTGCCTATATTTAAAATTTACTGTGATGTTCATTTTCATATGTACTACAAACACCCTAATAATAGCTAAATTTACCTTTTTCTTGTTATTTTGTTAGAAAAATAGAAAATTTAGTTCTTTCCCTTGGTGGTATCAACATTAATGCAGTAAAATTAGAATACTTCTGTCTCTTTGGAAGCTTTAAGGCTTGTCTATATACAAGCACTACACTGTTACAAAATCACATGCAAAAATAAATCAAAACAACTCCACTCTTATATATGCATTTATTCTGGTACAGAGACGCTTGTCAGGAGGCACTTACTAACATTGTCCTTATTCCCCTATAGGAAGATGAATATAATATATAGTACAACTTCTGCATGCGTTTCTATAAACAATGCCACCCCAAAAGAATGTTACCATTATACAGCTGTAATTATTTCAGGAGAAACGACACAAACATCTCACATTTCTCACTGAAACAGTCCTACTGGCTAAAAAATTGGGTCCAGATCAGGATACATCATCCCAAGACTAATGAAAGACTATGAATTTTATTTAAAAAACAAATGCATCCATTCTAATAAAATAAAAACATAATAAAATCCCCAGAAAATACAGTTAATTTAAGAATATGCAGATGACAGTCCTGCAAAGGATGCAGTGTTGTTTACTCCTACTGAAAAAAATAAACAAACATATGCTATGATCTCTAAGCCTTCCCACAGGAAAAATTAGGACAGAATTAGAAGATATTTGTGTAATGAAACAGAATCAACATACCTATCACCTATTTCACATATCAGCTTAAAAAGTTACATGGTGCAAAATATGATGCATAACCTCCTATTGCCCAAAACATTGTTCAGTTGTGTACTTCGCTCAGAATCCAAGCTTACAAAATGAGAGAATTTACTCACAAGAATAATCTCATTCATTTTAATAGAATTCTCACGTGAATAAAGTTACTCATGCACACACGTGGGTAAGTAAGAGGCTATCAGCCCCCCCCCCCCTCCAATCCCCTACACATGCTTCCACAACACCATATGTGACCTGCTACACCCCTCTCCGACTGGCAGAAAGGGAGTGGGTGGACTCTTGGCTCTCTCCTCCCTTAATGCACCTGCTATTGCAGCTGAGCTGGCATGCAAGAGGGAAAAGGTACTCCAGGAAAAGAATGAGTGCAGCTTATTACATCCAGGCACTCAGGAAAAAGCAGGGATTTGAAGCATGATTTTGAGTCATAACTGAATGCTGCCCTGCTCCTCTGCTCTTGTACCTGTACCGCTCTTGGGCTCGACTGCAAGGTGCTAGTACTGCTTAACACCCCACTCTGAATAGTCCCACAGAAACTCAGACTTCGGTAGTATATCCTCTTGAAGCATGTCCTATTTAAGCTACTTTTTCCTTAGAAGATCCATGTAACTATTGAACATTCTGGATTTTCCTTTTTAAAAAATGGTTTCTAATGTGATTCACTTATTGTATACACGCAGGCTGTTCAATTCAAGCCGATCAAATACGCTTAACACCACTGATAGTTCTTCAGCAAATATCGTAGAGTGTAAAATTTACAAATGCATATAACCAGCTGGCATATATAGCAAAATTAAATAATCCTTCATTTAAAATATAACTTTAAAGGGAAATCTCTCTTCCCTGGAATTTATTTGCACTGCTTTTCATGTGAATATTCCAATTTGCATACCTTCAACTTACTGTGATAGCAACGTTCTAATTTAGCATCACATTTACCACTCTGTCTCTGAAAACGTTCTCCCACACAGCGTTAGCTTGGATAAAGTTATTTTGCTGCAACTCTGACAAAGATGTGCTTCCTTCACGCGACACCATGAACAAGCATTTACGCCGGGCGCTTAGGAAGGGGCTGGCATGCGCCCAACGCAGCCCCCAGGATTTTAAATAAATTATTACGTTATTGTCGCTGCGTGCACCCCAGCAAGCTCTCCCACCCTTGGGCAGGGCCGTGCCTCGCTCCGGCGGCGTCCCCGCCCGCTCCCCGACTGACGGACGCAGAGAATGCGGTGGCCCCCGCGACGCGACCAACCCGGGACGGCCCCGCTGCCCACGCGGCCTCCCCACCGCGCCGCGCGGGCCGGGCGGTGCCCGCCGAAGTTTCGGGGAAGCCCCTCACCTCCGCGGGGCGCGGCCGTCCGCGGAGCGAGCGCCGGTGCTCGCCGCCGCCGCCCCCCCCAGTCCACAGCACGCCGAAGTTTCTGCCGGGCGAGGTGCGAGGCGGCGGGAGCACCGCCCTGCCTCCCGCGGCGGGGCCACCCCCCCGTGCGGTCGCGGGAGCCCCGCGCTCACCTGAAGTCGCTGTAGGGGTGGATGATCCAGAACCCCGCAGTTTTAACCCTTTCCTGCTCCTTCTCCACCGCCTTCTGGCTGCCGAACATGCGGAGGGAGAATTTATTAACCCCCGGCTGCAGCATGGAGGTGAACTGCCGCTGCATGAAGCCGTACTGCCGCCGGGGCACCTCGGCATCCTCGAAGCCCACCACGGGCTCCTCACCCCCGCCGCCGTCCACTTTGAAGCATACCGAATTACCATGCTCCTTCACGCCGCCGCTGCCCCCGCCGCCGGGGCTGCTCTGGGCTTTCTCCGCCGGGGCCGCCGGCTTGGCTGGGAAGGCGTTAGTGCTGCTATCGTCCCGGCCGCCGGGAGAGGAGCTGCGCTTCCCAGCCTCCATGCTGCGGGGCAGGCGCGGGGAAGCCTCGCCGCCGCCGGTGCCCTTCAGCGACGCGGCTGGGCTGGGCTGGGCTGGGCTCAGCTCCGCGCCGCCCGGCATAGCCAGCACCGCCGACTCTGAATCGCGCTCCCGCGCAGAGCTGACACTGCTTCCCTTCGCCCGCCCCCTACCAGCGGCCGCGCCACACCGCCCGCCTGATATTGAGCGCCCTGGAGTCCTTGAGGAGCTGAGGCGGCCAGGGAGGGGAGGGGAGGGGGAGGGGGAGGAGCCGGCGAGGGGGCGGGCTCTGCCCTCGGGGCCGCGGCGCGCGTGGGCCTGGCGGCGGCTCGACATATGAGCGCGAGTGCGGCGGCCCGCGGGGTGGGGTATTCGGCCTTCCTCCACATCGCGGTGGCGGGCGGTGCGGCCTGAGGCGACGGTCGCCGGGCGGAGGGGAGGAGTGGGGAGGAGAGGGGCTCCCCGGCAGAGTGCGGGGCTGCCCGGCAGAGTGCGGGGCTGCCCCGAGGGCCGCGGCCGGCGGCCCTGCCTGTTCTTCCAACAGAAATAAAATAAAACAGGTGGGTTTGTATTTCACCTTGGGTGAACCGAGCAGCAAGGTGCTTTGTGGCAGTGTGCCTCCACACTGAGGGTGGGAAATGGTGGCTGGAAATGAAACCGCAGAGAGGTCTCACAGGCTCGCCCTTTATGCGCAGCCTGTCTCTTGCAAAGCCTGTCTCATGCTTCTCATGGAGCAGATTGACTGGAAGAGAGCAAGAGGCAGGCATCTGCCTGGTAATGGAGCCGAGTGAAGGCAATGGAAGTAGCACAGGCATTTTGGGTTCATACTGCTGAAAATGAAATCAGAACCTTTGCTGGTGCAGTGTGTGCATGATAGCGAGGGAAGAGGAGGGGGTGAGAGGAGAGAAGGCCAGGTTTTGAGTGACATCTGTTTTTACACACAAAACAGTTGGCTCCAGTTAGATGACATTTCACTACCTCCGAGTGGCTGTTTCCGTGTTCCTGAACATTATGCTGACTGAAAACGCATGGCCGAGCACGCGAGCATACAGGTGACTTTTCTCATCAATTCCAGCTCTAACAGAATGTTTATGCCTAGTGTACTCAAACACGCAAGGTTCGGATGATGTTAATGTGTTGTTAAGTGTGGAAGATAACATTAACATGATGTTAGTGTGGAAGAGGATGTCAAGTGTAGATGCACCAGGATGGATTGCTGGAGGCTGGGCAGTGACCAGCATAGGAAGGAATATGCTCGCAGCATGATTGGTTGAGGGCTGACATACATAAACCATCCCCATCTAGAGTGATACTTTTCTGTATGATTTTATCCTAAAACAGTGAAGAGTGTGTGCACAGCTGCTGATGGCTCATGCACAGCTGCTGATAGACAAAACCCTCTTACTGGTTTATCCCTAGATGATGTCCTCCTCCTTCCCTTCATCCAATGTCTGTCACCAAATGATAATTAAAAAGTAAGAAATTATTGTTTTACAGCTTTGTGAAAGAATTAACTCACATCATATTTGACAGAAACCCACAAAGGTGAGGGATGAAAAGGCTACATCACACTGTGCTGTTCAACATACTCACACAGTTTACCATGTCAGCGTCAGTGGAACTGATATACTTTCCTCACTTCAGTCATGTATATGTTGCAACCTTAACTGTCATCTCCAAGAGAAAGCAATTTTCCTACCTCTTCACTTGTTATTTCAGAAGACTTCTGCATGCAGCCCTTGACCTGAGTGGTCTCTCCCAGCATAAGCTAAACAACTAGTCATGTACAGGAGAAAATAGGCTTGTAATGGAGTAAATCAGAACAGTGAAATGGAGACATTTACAGCTGCAGTAAGCAGATTCTGATGTACATTCCTTTAATTGGAGAAGCAGTGACATTGTATTAATGGTGATGGTCCTTCATTTCTGTATGATGAAAATTGTGCACAACAAGAACATCCAATTTCTTATTTTATGAAATTTTGCTTTTGCTTGTATTTAATGTCTCATTTTGTCAATGTTTATCTATCCTTACTTAGCGTGGACTACAGAGCTACCAGAATGACTACCCCTGCCTAGCTGCCCCCTCTTTCTACAGTATAAGAATCTGGAAATATTCGATTTCATTTGGTGGCATTATATAGATCTGAAAATGGTTTATTACATCAAAATGTCATATGATTTAAGAGAAGTTGTGAATGACAGAAAATAACCTGCAATATATGTAACACATTCTCTGCATGCTTCTCAAACACAGCATATGTATAAACTACACAGATACAAGTCTCTTCATAAAATTGACATTTTGATATTTTGTGCTTCCTGTGATCAAATCTTAGCTTTTTATAATTTTTATTCTATGTGGAAGAAATGTATACTTATTTGTGCATGTTCAAGTACTATTTATCTTGAGTATTTGCATGGCCTAAATGGCCTTAACATCTGAGCATCTTGCAATTTTTAATAGTAATCCTGAGATTGTAAGAATGAGATAGAGGATTTTCATAATCTGTAGTTTTTATGTAGGAGAATGGATTCTTCTCCAGGTCAAAATAACTTACATTGTTGTCAACCAGAAAATTGACCTCTCCTGAGGTCCAGGCTAACATGTTAGTTTAGATGAGAGAATTTTGGTTTCACAGACAGAAAGAAGTAATGGAGCATGGCATGTGTGAATAGTTCTGAAGACTGTACCAAGGCTACATATGGTAGAAAGGTCATGGACTCACTTTAGCTAAAGGTATAGCTTGTTTTCCGTCAGGTTTGATTTTGATTTTGTGACTATGTCAGGAGAGACACTGAAAAAATGAAACCGATAAATGAAATTTCCAAGAAATCAGTGTTAGCAGAACAAGGAAAATAAAACCTTTTTCTTTTGTATCTCTTTGCTATATCCTAGGTTAATGGATCACTACTAAAAATTTAGTAGGCTCTTTTTTTTGTTTGTATTGAATTGTTTTGATTACTTACTGGACTCCATCAAACTATTATAACTTTTTTAATTCCAGTGCTTTATATGACTGTAAAACTGTAATACTAATGTATACCTCAAAATTAATTTCCTTCTCTTCTGCCAAACATAGTAATTTTTTATGCCTGTAGTAAATACAGTCCCACTTCTCTTATTTTCTCATATTTTCTCATTTTGATACTACCTGAACATATCCAGAACAGCTCAGCTGTAGAACTGAAAAAAATAACAGCATATGTATTGAAGTATACCTAGTTTGTTCAGTGAAGAAACAAGGGCATAGAGAAGTAACGGGACTTCCATGAGATGACACATTAAGATGTGCCTGACTACAGAACAAAGCTCATCTCTCAAGTTTTAGTTTCATGCCCTATGAGATTTTTAAAGATTATTTCTCAACTGAAGATCACCATCAAGTCAAATGCTAAAGCATGATTAGCAAGGAAGCAAAATAATATTTACAATTATAGGAGTAGCTGTGCAAGCTAAATTGACGATTAATTGAAATTCATAATTGTCACCCGACACTAAGGGGACAGAGAGGTTCTTTTAGGGATCCTTGCCAGAATGATGACAGCACTAAGTTGTAGTTACAATTAAAGCTTTATTTTCTTAACAGGATTTTCTGATTAGCATAGCATAGAATTTATGATCAGAGTACCACAGGATTTCTATAAGCAGAATCAGTGTAGCACAATTTTATAAGTAGCACAGCACAGAATTTTATAGCACAGCTTAGCTTATGGTTTCTAATCACCTGGATCCCCTGCAGAACGGGTCAAATCTTAATACTTAGCTTGCTATATCAACATAACAATCATAATCTAGACTCGAAAACATATAAAAGAATATGAGACACTCAGTCCTTGGAGGAAGCAGACGACGGTGGAGGCATCCCTGGCCACCAGGGGGGATCACGGGTCTCACTGTCCAGCAGCAGTTCCGGTCCAAGTTCCCCCACTTAGGACTTGTAACTGCTTGATTTTATAGACAGTGCTCTGTGCGCTGTTACGCTTCCCTGTTCTGTGACGGGGTCATCAACAACACCTGGTTGGCCGGGTGCCTGGGACCTTCAAGGCCGGTAAGGAAGGGAGTAATCGGCCTGGCACCCAGGAATTTTGAGGCCGACAGGGAGGGGAAGAAGAAATCTGTTTGGTTTGTCTACTTGGTGCACAGGACCTTCAGGGCCTGATAATGAGGGGAAAGGGGACTAATACGTGACCCACTCAGTCACAGAGAATGGCTGTTTGCCTTATAAAATGGCATTAGTTATGCTAACCATATTACCAGTTGTCAGGAGCCGGGGGTACTGGTCACAATAATATGTGGCATTTTCTGTATCTGGTCGCTTGAAGTTTGCAATAACATAATTTTGATTTGCTCCCACCCTACTTAAATTGCTTTCCATGAATATTTAGTCATACATACTTACTGGCAACAAATGTTTGCCAATAAATCTTATATTACATAGTGTTTATGAAGAAGGAAGAGTCTTATTTTTGCAATCATTAGTATCTCTTGAAAAAAACTATCACAAAGCAAGTGCACCTACAAGTGTGAATGTTTGGTGGTAGCCGTCCATGTATTTATGTGATTTTTACCCTGTTGTGCAGTTTGAATATCCACAGTGAACACTGATGTAAATATGATCATTGTGACTTTTTGTTGATTTCTATAAAGATTATCAAGAGCAGATGTGCTCCACCTGTAGAATTTTCAAATCCTAAATTTGCCTGAACGGGTAATTGACACCTAAATTTTCTGCAAAGTGTGAAAGGCAGCTTCTTCCCTGTTGCCTGTTCCCAAAAGCAGTGATCTGATGTTTTCCAGAAACATGTTTTGTGGGAAATACGTCTCTCAGAGAGAGTTAAAAGCAAGATTTAAAAGAAATCCCAGACAATGGTGTATGTTCTCTGGAACAAAAGAATACCAGGGTGAACACTAGTGTGAATAGGAAATGGCTCTGAGACATGACCTAGGGTGCAGGACATGCTCATGTGTACAGATAGGAACACACCGTGGTACATGTGAACAGAAGCATAGTCTTCCTATGGATAATCTACTGGGTCATATGAAACTCTGGTAACCAAGAGAAAATAATTATAGTGCACTGGGATCTACTAAGCTGTCTACTCAGTTACACTTACTCTACAGAAATACATGCTTATTTATTTACTGTGTGCCACAGCCGTCTTTCACCTCTTGGAAAATCTTGGTGTTCAGCTCTGGCCTGGTGCTGAATGCTGGAAGCCCTACTACAGCAGCCAAGTGTAGCACTTCAGAACAACTGATAATGTGGGACAGGTAGGTTGTATTGTTGCCCATGTCCCAGGGTGAAATTAAAGCACAGAAAATTCCTACTGCTTTTTGCCAATCTCCAGAGTGTCTTTTACTTATGCAAATCACTTCTAAATTTGGTAGAATATTTGTGTGCTTTGAGAGCTTATCTTTTCTGAAGAACAATATTTTAATGCTAGTGTTTATTATCTGTTTAATAACCTGCCAGATCTTTATCCAGTCTTTATAGAAACAACACCACCACAAAAGGAAAGTAAAAGGTGGAAAACAAATTCTAATTGGATTTTTTTTGAGTTGTAGGTGTATAGATAATTGTTTATTAACCTTTGCTACTGTCTGCATTGTTGGGTACTTGCAGTGCTTTAGAAATCATTAAGAAATCACTTTCTATGACAAATGTTCAACTGACCAGCTAAATAGCTTTGACAATACACTTTGAAATTTTGCTATGATAAAAATCATTCTTTTTTTTTGTTTAGTTCATATGCAAGTGGATTCCATATAAACTTTATCTTTCTTTAAAATAATATTTATCTTATGATTGTATTGGCTTGAAGAACTATGATTTGACACAACAAAGATGTAGACATTTCTGAATAATTTCTATATAGGACATGATACCTGTTTAATACAAAGCCTAATCCTATGAACAGTTCTAAAATTAGTGTATATAGCTGTGAAAGGTCACATGATACTATTCAGAGTGTTGAATACTATGCTGGGCAACAGGTATATTCAGGCTTCTTGGATCTCTTCTCTGTAATATGAGAAAAATATGCCACTTCTCTAAAAATACAAGCACCTTTAATTCTTCTTGCGTGCAATTTCACATTAACAATAGCTTTTTCCTCCTGTTACACACAGTGTTCCTAAATAATTGTATAATCACTCCACAAAAACAAGTTCTTGTGATTTAAAATCTCTTACTTCTGGAAGTTTCAGGACCAAATAAAGAAATGCTTTTTTACAGTTGTATATTTCTATAGTGTATGAATATCAGCATAAAACAGAATAAGTATATGTTGTCAAATATTTGACTGCAATGTGCATGTATTATGACAGATACTACACTACTTTTAAAGTAATTTTCCTTCTATAGCCCTGATTTTCCAGAAATCAACAATATCTTGTTCACCTTTTCATCCTAACTTTGCTGAGGTAGGGTGCTTTTAGAGATAGCTGGAAAATGTCCTCTTGTTGACTTTTAAGTTCATTAGTTAACGTTTTAATAGCTGTCAGTTTTAATCCTGCAAACAGAGCAATGTCTTGCAGGACTATTATCTGTCTTCAATATAACATTCATGAAGTTAAATATACTGCTTTTGGAAAGATTCTTGGAATCTTTCTTAAAAGGAATAACCTAAAATCTTGAAAACTGATGGTAGCTAAGTGTTTGCAGAGAGGAAGGCCTGCTCCAGGTGTTTCTAAGTTGTAGGAAGATCTTAAAAGCAAAATCTTCAAGTTATTGAAAATTAAGAAATTTCAGGTATTAAGCCAATAATGGGGGGAGGGAACCCTGAAGACTTTCAAAACAATGATTTAAATCTACACTGCTTTTTTAAAACTTCAGAATATTTTTTTTAAATTCAAAATGTGGAAAAGTGTTTTTGTTTTTAATGAGTACTTTGGGGAAAATAGTGTGAATGTATAAATCTTTTCAATGTTGATTTAAATCTTCAGTTTTGCCAGCAGCTAAAAAGGAGTCCAGAGGAGTCCAGAGATGGTCCCAGCACTAATCTAGAACTATATATCACTTGCTGTCTTTGAGATACCTATTTATGTAATAATTTTTCAGAGGTACTTTGTATTACTCATAGCTAGCTGTTCTGGTGGTAGGTGCATTTCAATTACTAGCATGTGTAATTAGAAGAACACACAGCACTATTCCCTATTGATTGCACTGCCTCAGAGATGCAGGCTAAATGGTGACATTGAACACACAACTCCAGATGGATTGTCCCAGTTTTTCCTGTCAGACTTTCTGTTCCCCAGTTCACACCAGCAACTTTCTTGCAGCTAAAGGCATCTCTACTGCAGAGGAGGGGAATAAGCTATCCCAACTGGCAGAAGCAAACATTACAACATGCACAGCTGAACAAATGTAATGTCCTGAATCGCCATAAATACTTGGAGGGAAGTACTGCTACTGCAGACGCTGGCTGTTTAGGTTTGAAAGCATATTCCCATACTCTGACTTCTCCTACTTGGAAAGTAGATGAATTAGTGATTATAAAGAAGTTCCACCTCTAAGATGTTTTTTCCCCTTTCCAGCAGCGATACCAATACGTGGGGTAGTGGAAACTGCCATAATGAAATCATACATGTTATAGGCTAAGTAGTGTCCTTTTATTAAAGAGAAATATGAATAAAATAGCAATCCAAATCAATTAGCAGCAAGAATGGAAAATAAAAAGTGGTTGCTCTTTTCTTTCCCTAGGCCACTGTTGGGAGAAAAGACATATGACCTTAGATATGCACTCTAAAATTAGATGGTTGGATAGCTGATGTTAAGTTGTTTTTTGACAATAGTGGGACTATGGCAGTTGGTGACAGATGGCTGCATGGCCAATAAATCTTGTGGTGAGGGAACACGGGCGGCCTTTGCAGTGCTCTGTAAATGAACTATTGGATGTGAATGCTATGCCTATGGGAGCCTTACATGCCAGGCTCCACAGAACTATAAGGGACCATGCATGTCTGTAGCAAGTTCAGGTCTTCTGGAAAAGTAATACTGGACAGAAAACCCAAACTTTCTGAACTGAGTGATTTAAGTTACTCCCCCAGGGCTATTATGGTGGAAGCATTAGGAACATGAAGCGTAAGGAGTCTCTTAACCGCTATATCATCCAAGCCAGCTCAGAGGAATTCAAAGTTTAATGCTGGCAGTAATTATCAATGTACTTGTAACTAAAGTATTGCTGAAATAGTGGTGGCAACTATGGAAAATTAAGGGAAAGACGATTATAAACATCGCCTCTAAGTGATATCAGAAAAAGATATGAAGACTTTGTCATTTTAAAATGAAAAGAAGTGTAAAAAAATGCATAAAAGTTGTAACTTTTATGAAAGGATATACATAGTAGGTATCCTCAACAATAGAGTAAGATAAGTATACATAAAGCTTCAGTAAATTAAGGCACTTTCAATATTTCTTTCCTATAGCCTTTACTATATATTTATCCTTTTAAGACTAATTTTTTTAAATGACTGTATCCTCCTAAGTGACTTTCAGTCCAGTAAAAACTACTGCTAAAGTCTACTTTGCATAGAAGTTAGATAGATACAAACACTTATGGATGGAATTGTCAGACAACCGTTCATCGTGTCTGTATTCATCTGTGTGAGTGATGGAAGAACTGGACTCAGGTCAACCAGAAAAAAAACCACAATGATGTGGTCAATCTTTCTACAGTATTTTGCTTATTTTAGCAAAACTCAGAGGACTTTTTAATAGGAATTTTTTTTTTGGGGGGGGGGGGGAAGGAGAGAACAGATTCTTCAACAATGAATAATCTCCATTTGAAAATAAGATGATGCAACAGAGAGAAAAGGGGAAATTAAGAAAGAATGCGTATTTGCCTTCAAACCTTACCTGAAAAATTGTGGAAGCATCTTACTTAGGAACTAAAAAGAACTTTATCAGATTTATCAGGTAAGGTTTGAGCATCAGGGGAAGCAAAATATTATAAAAAGGATAAAAAATTGAAAATGTCTTCAGAGAAATAGGGGTAGCAGTCTATGCAAGATGTGATCTTTCAAATTGGTTATGACAAGATACTACTTGACATAGAAGGAGCATAAACTGAAGGCAAAGAATGTCCTCAAAGACTTTCAACGCTTGTGAGAAAATATATGCCATGTGCAGCAATCTCAGATAAACATAGGAAAAATGTATCTAGCACTTTATTAATAGAGAGTTCTCCTATCTTGCTTATTTGTAATGGCATTCAAAAGCACAACAGCCTTCTCTGATAGTAATGCACTACAGAGGGTAGATGATGTTGATCTTAGATGATACAATGTTATCTCAGTTTCTTTTGTAAGAAAGACATGGAATTTCAGAGTATAATATTTCAAGCTGGAAAGTCAAATCTGCTAAGTAGAAGACTGTAATACAACCTGAAACTAGGTAGTGGTAGCAAATAGATAAAAGGTCTGGAAATCTCTGTATGTAAAACTTGCTTTTTCTAAAATGCTTGAATAACTGTCTTTATACACTTGGTGGCAAGTTGCAAAGAATATGAATGATTTTGCTGATGAGCTATTATGTTCTAAACTTGGTTTTGTTTTTTTGGCTCACCTTTTTTCTTGTCTGTAAGAAATATAGCCTCTCCGGGCAGGGACTATAATAGATTCTTCTTGTGCTGTTCTCATTTTGTGTCCACAAAAGATCGAGGCTTTTACTCTAGTATAATTACAAAACTGATGAAGCTGAATATTTGTAATCAAATGAGAATCCTAGCACTTTTTATCATATTGTAGGTGATCTAGTAGTACATTCTCTGCACGTCACTTGTGTGAAGAATCACTTCCCAATTAACGTTCTATAAGTTAGTGTCTTGGTAGATATTATTCTTGGATTCTGTATTTTCAGCAACTTGGATAGATTTGTAACCTATATCTTCATTTGTATTGACTATTCACTAACCATTCTTTTAGTTTTCTACTGCTATTTAGTACTGCTGTATTTGAGCCCTTTCTATTTAACATGAATAAGAAAGTCCCCCAAGTGCTACCCATGTCTGTCTGTCTCAATATAAAAATTACTGAATGTTTGTGATGGATCCCTTCTATGCATTGAAACAATGAAGTAAAAATCATGTTGTAATTTATATTTTGCATTCAGAGTTTCATTCTTCTAAGTATTATAAGCTTAATAGATTTTTTTTTTTTTTTAAATCCATGTGTCACTGACATGCTTATCTATGTTTGCATGGGAGATAGACTTCCTAGAGCATTATGCAATTTGCAAGAACTATGGCTTCTGAAAATCAGAGTTAGCAGTCCATAATTCTTTAAAATATGATATGCCATCATTTATAAACAAAATCACTTTAGCTATGTCCAAGTTGCCTAGGCTTTTTATCTTTGTCATTGTGAGAGATGTGTTTAGTGTAGACATGAGTTTATTCATATGTATACATTTGAAAAATTGCCTGTGATCAAAGTACACGAGCTAATATCTTAAAAACATATATATTTATTAATAAGAATTCATCAGTGAGGATCTGTTTGGGAATGATGGTCTTAGGTACTCTGTACTCCTTTATACTTTGAAAACTGTGGCAAATATCCCACTGACAAAAACATAGTAGGATGAGAGAAGTTACAATAGGCACTCCCTAATTTTCAAATTCATGACTGACAATTCCAGTTGTTTTGCAGTAGTATGTATTCTTAGTTTTTTTTGTTTTTTTTTTTAAAGTCAAACAACTTTCCTTTCTCTACCTTCCAGTTATGTTCATCTGTAATTCTGAAAGGTCTAGGTCCATCACCAAACATCTTCAGCTAAGAGAGGGGAGGTAACTCCTACATAGAGTTGGTGCTATACAGGGAGCAGAGACATTTCGCTAATGGATTTAATAAATATTTGCTGGCAACAGGAGAACAGTGGATTCAGCGAATTCCATTCCTGACTCTGGACTCAAGCTGGAAAAAATTGGATACATATTTTGAAGAAAGACCAGGGCTTATTTCCTGCCCAAAACAAACATGATTTTTTTCTTAAAATCTTGGATATTCTGGAAATTCTAAAAAAAAAAAAATTATCACAACTGGGTATAAGAGAAATATACTTTGTTTTGTCTAACCCTTTTTACAAAAATGTCTGAACTGTTTTATCCATCTAAAATTCAGCCTAAGGCAAATTCCTGGCACAGGAAAAGTATACAATTTAAAATCTGTGGGTTTGTGCAGCTGATAAAATTTCTGCCCCCTTTTTTTCAGCAATTCAAATGGATTTCACTGTCGGACAATCTTAATAAAAGGAGGTGTTAGTCCCATCTACAATGTGATTATGTTGTCACTATTGTTGTCAGATAAAATGCCAGCAGCATGTTCTCTGGTGAGAGAAAAAGAAAGAACATGGTAACACTGCTGAATTGGACCTTCACTTTTATTTGCTCAGCCACCTGCCATTTCAGATCTATATAAGGAATATGCCTGCCCTGCAGCCAATAGAAAAGTAGAGATAGTCAAGCTCTCTGCACAGTTGAGCTTGTTTATATGAAGCAATCTAGTAGCAGCAGCATGGAGCCCTATGTGAGTCAAGGTATTCGAGTGAGAATTAAGAGTAGATTAGCTTATGTGCTAACACTTTTAGACCTATTCCATTGCCTATGCTATCTCTTCTAAAGCTAGTTTGTGCATCCCTGTACTGAACTGCAGGCATACTTTAAAAGGAGGTAATATTATACTTGAGAGGAAATTAAATAAGGTATAACTTGGCAAATTTTCCAGATGTATTTAGTTAAAAATATTGTATATTTCTTGCATTCTGTCTTCAAGTATTCAAGTACTACAAGCTTTACCTTATTTGTGTTTCATATACCATAAATATCTGAGCTGCTCAAGCAGAAAAGGAAATATTTTTTACAGTGCTCATGTTTCTCGGTTTCTAATTCACTGAACACTTTACCCTTATACTAATCAACTCTACTTTATAGTGATACTTTTTCATTAACAGAGAGACAGATTGTCTTTTCCTCAGCACTGCTGCCCACTCCAAGCAGATGACTAAAGAACCATGGAGAGCTATGCCAGTGAATGCTACACAAGCACTTTTTCTACTGCTGTGGAATGTGGCTGTTACCATCTCTCCATTTTTCTCAGTACACTCAAAGGCTTATTCAGTTGCTAATGCTGTTTGAGTCATGGAATATCTTTGCCTACCACATGGAAACAGGAGGAGGAAAAACATGGAACATACATACACTTTTAGAAGGAGACTGTAAGAGAAAATAAAAATAGCAATGGTGGAATTCTAGCAATACCCATAGGACTGTGGAAAAAATCTTTCACAAGGAAAAAAACATTCATTAAAATTCTGTTCTGACTTTTAGAGTTCAAATATTAAATACACAAATTGAATTTTAATCTACAGAAGCAATCTAACAGGTCAGAACTTCTACTGTTAATCATACTAAAGGATTTTGTATAATGCTGTCTTTAACGTATGTGGAACCATTCATTTTGCATATAGACACTCTAGTACTTGTGCTTATTCATCTATGCTGCTTTTGTTTTGAAATATTATATTGATTTGAGACTACCTATATAGAAATGCTGAGTGAACAGCTAGTATCTCAGAAAACAGTAGAAATTCATTATTTTAACTTGTAAATATGGAGAAATGGACTTGATAATCCTTAAGGCTGAATGTTATTAATATAGAAGTCATTCAGGCTATGTTGTATAAGCACTGAGTGTTGACATTGTGCTGTATTACCTGTGGCATCTGATGATCACTGGAATCAAGGCAAAGACTTCAGTTGACTGTAAAAGTTAAAGCAGGTCTGGCTGTCATCTGTTTAAGGAAAATAACCTGGCAACACTTTTAACCATCTTTAAGAATTCTGTTATGATTGCAATTCATATATTTCTGTCTGTCTAAGTGAGATCACACTGGTTTCAGTTCTGTAGGACAGACCACATCTAAATCCTACGTATGTGCTGATTTTTCCTAAGCAAATCTGTATGGTTCCCTGACTCTGAGTGTCCAACAGGACAAACAGATCAGAAGGTTAATCACCTTTGTGCGGTGTATTGGGCATCAAATCAACTGTTTGACCACTGACCTGTTTGGTAGTGCTATTTAAACTGTAAATGTTCTTCACCTTTTATCATATGATGCCTTGATCCATGGTCATTGAGATAAAAAGTGATCTTTTTTGTGAAACTCTTTCAGAGAATGCAGTCATGCAGGTCTGTCGCGGATGAAGTGAGAGTACACTCGTAAGAGCAATATGTTTATTGATAACAAAGTTTGATAGCAAATGCGACAGTGTTTTAACAAGATTCGATGGCAAGATACACTTGATGATTGATTATTTACTGCATAGGGGACAGGGTCATACAAGACTGTCAGGGAGACCCTCCCGTTGAGTCATGAGGTTCAGAGAGGACCCCCTTGCTTTCTAAAGTCCTTCTCAGGGAGGAGTCTAGGTGTGGCTGGATGCAATCCTAGTCCCAGACTTGGTCAACAGTTTATGTCTAAAGGATTATATAAGCGCAATCAATCCTTTATATCACTTAGCTAAGATTTCAAAGTTTAGCATGCTATTAGTCACTTACCGAGGATCTGTTGTGGCAAGGAATCTCTCAACCTCGAGGAGTAACCTTGAGAGGCATCCCTACTCAAGGGGAGATCCTGGTGTGCAGCCCGCTGCTGTGCAGGAGAGCTCAAAGGGCTCTTGGGCTGCTCACTATTTATGGGGGTAAGATGATTGACTCATAGTCATATTTACATACCGACTGCGTATGTTAGTTCCTTCCAAATTTGGCTTAAGTCGGACATTGACCAGCACTGTGGTTAGGTGGACACATTGCCATAAATTGGCCCTTGGCTGTTGTGTTGTTATCTGTCTCCCCCGAATCCACTTTGAGCTGGATGCATCCATCACGACCACCACTGGTGATTATCGCTTGAGCACACCGCCACAAGGTCACCTCACTTTCAGTCATAAATCAAAAAAAGCATTCTGTGACAAAAATTAAAAAAATATCATACTGCACAAGATTATTTATCTTGCTTATACAAGATAATCAATTCAAACCTTGGAGGGAGGTCACTGTCTGTGGTCATACTTTTAAAGCAAATTTTTCAAATTAGCATGTCACATTCTATAGACAGCTGAGAGACAAATTCTCTCAAGCACAGTGTGTTAGGCTAAATAATGTAACATATTTGAAAAATCAATAGATCAAAGTGAGTGGTTTTGGTGTCTCATAGATCCAAACAAACAATACATTATAAATCAAATTCAGCACTAGAACTCTGTGAGAAAAGTCTACCACATCATAACAGTAATTATTCACTTCCTCACTTTGTCCTCTCTTGCCAGTATTTCCTGTTTGAAGATTATATCAATAAGAAATAATGCTGACGGTTGTTTTCAAACCCATTTTGGAATAAGTGCTTTCTAAATCTTAAGCAAATGATAAAATTCACAAGAAGTGAATGTCAGCACCTTTCTAAAATATAAGTATAGAAAAAATGATTTATATACATATTATTTTTCAATAAAATGAGCACTCTTCTTATGGCAAGAGGTTTTCAATATTAATTGCATAATTACCAAAAACATTTTTGAAATATAATAAAATTGCAGTGTCATCTGCATTCCACCACAACTTTTGGGACTAAAAATTTTTCCTCTGCATAAGGGATTGAATTCACCATTGTAGCTGTTCACCAAAAAAAGTAAGATTTACTTTTTCCCAAATCAAATAGTCTCTTCCTCTCTCACTCCCCTAATGAAGGTTTTGTCCTCAGAACTACCTCATTGAAGGTGTCTCCACCCTGCAATGAGATCTTCAATGATGAAGTGATTTCTGTGAAGATCTTGCACTACTGTCAAAAAAGCTTTTTGGTTTTCCTAGGCATGAAATGAATTGACATTTCAATTAATATGAGTTGTAAAAATCCACAGGCAAGCTAGTAATAAAACAGTTGAGGATATGGAGATTAAATGAATTAAGAGAAAGGCTTGAGCTTCCACCCTTTACCTTCTTCAGTTCAATGGAAAATTGGCCAGGTCTTCTTGGAAGTATAATACTAGAAGGTCAGTAGATGAAATAAAGAGCTAATTCTGTGAATAATAATAGAACACAGAATTTTTTTTTTCCTCCCTCAGGAATGACAGCCCTAATAACTGACTTCCAGCTTCCTTCTCTTTGGCTTAGCAAATCTTGAATTCCTCTCTTGGAAAATAGGTAGGTGTTTTAAAGTGTTGCTATCCTACTTTCCAGGCAGATAGAAGAGCTTAATGGGTTAAAAACCTCCTCAGGCTGAGAAAATAATTTGACTGTTGACTCTCATATCTTGTGTTATTATAAAAAGTGGCCATCACCACATTTGCTAGGCAGCCATGCTTAGAAAAAATATTGGTTGATGAAAACTGATTGTTTTTATTAATTAATATAGTCTGTTGAAGCTTTTGATTTGAGAAGAATTCTAGAGGAACTTTTAAAATCTATTCGACATTTCTGGATTTTCAGAATCTAGCATTATTAAGTGGTCTTAATGACATTTCCACACCCCAAAATAAAATAAATAAAAAAATAAAAGTTGAGAAAGACTACTAAAATAAGTAAAAGATTTTATTGTATTGTATAGCTATGTGTTTTGTCTGATATTGTAGCAAGATTGATTTTCACCAGGAATACAGCACACCTTTGAGGTGTTACTTAGGCTTCAACACTTTAAAATAGAAACTCAAGGGAAAATAAGAGAGCCAAATTACAGAAGGGGAAAGATTTTCCAGAGCAGTTCCCAGTGTTGGATCTTTGCAGTCTACTAAAACAGCAAGCCTTTGGATTTTTAATCTGATTAAGTTAAAATTATGAGACTAAAAAATAATCTTCAAACCTCTAAGGTAAAGCTCTTAAAGATTTTTTGTTTATTTATTTCCCAGGTTGGCCTAGAATTGAAAATGGAAATAAAATATTAAATCCATAAACTACTTTGGGACTATGTTTTGTTTTGTTTCTTTGTGAACTCAGGAAGCTCTGAAATTATTCTGTAATTCTAGTTCTAGCTCGTCACCAAAGCGTTTTAGATAAGTTTAAATAAATTGTGCATAATCATCTAGCTGAATAAAGTAATATTGTTCTAAAAACATTTGTTTATGTTGAACAATAACTTTACACCTATTTGAGCAATAATGAAATATGAGATTTGTAAGTAGTAGTGTCTGAAATCAAATAAAGCCAGTCTGATTAAAATTCAGACTAGGTATTTGGCTTTTGCTGTGGTCTTTATTACTGAGTATCAGCAAAAACATGGGCAGATTTTAACTCAAAATCATTATTTTGTTGATAGTCAAAGTTGCATACAATAAAAACATAGCTTCATAATAATATGTGCTGGTTTTGGCTGAGATGATAGATGATAGAGTTAATTTTCTTGATAGTAGCTAGTATGGGGCTATGTTTTGGATTTGTGCTGGAAACAGTGTTGATAATACAGGGATATTTTTGTTATTGTTGAGCAGTGCTTACACAGAGTCAAGGCCTTTTCTGCTTCTCATCCCACCCCACCAGCGAGTAGGCTAGGGGTGCACAAGAAGTTGGGATGGGACACAGCTGGGACAGCTGACCCCAACTGTCCAAAGGGCTATTCCACACCATATGACATCATGCTCAGTATATAAGCTGGGGGAAGAAGAAGGAAGGGGGGGACGTTCGGAGTGATGGCGTTTGTCTTCCCAAGTAACCGTTACGCGTGATGGAGCCCTGCTTTCCTGGGGATGGCTGAACACCTGCCTGCCGATGGGAAGTAGTGAATGAATTCCTTGTTTTGCTTTGCTTGTGTGCATGGCTTTTGCTGTACCTATTAAACTGTCTTTATCTCAACCCATGAGGTTTCTCACTTTTATTCTTCTGATTCTCTCCCCCATCCCATTGTGGGGGAGTAAGTGAGCAGCTGCGTGGTGCTTAGTTGCTGGCTGGGGTTAAACCACGACATAACAATATCACTTACTTAAACAACTGACAGTGTGAGTGGTAACTCAAAGTGCAATGATGTGAAGCACACCAAAGTCTTACTAGAAGGAGGACAACAGAATTTCAAAGTATTTTTTTGAAGCAAAAAACAATTTTTTTCAAATTCAGTTTGAAATGAGAGAATATATAGAAAGCAGGAAGAAATGTTCTTCTAAAATTTTGCTGTGAACTTTCACTTTACTCAGCTGTCGTCCAGCCTCGTTTTGTTTCGGAAGCAATATATATTGTGGAAAAGTTAGGGACAGTACCATATACTATGCGATTAACTTTAGATTTATTTAATAAATACATTGAGTAGGGTTAAATAATTACAGATTTTTCTTAGGAGAAAGAAGAAATTATAACGACAGGCTATGTTGCTGTTTTAAGTTGATAAGAATTAGCATGTTGAAAGAGAAATGCACATCCTTATTTGTAACTCCCCCTTACTCCCATACATTAGTGTGTAATTCAAGTCTTGGGCATTACCAGCTCAGGATGTAACCCTAAATTACGGTCTGGTTGTAGTATCTCTTGTTCATCTTGCAGCCCTTACTGAACAGGGTAAATTAAGTCAGTGGAGCTGCTCACATGATCTTATTCAAGGGATAACAAAATCCAGCTACATTTTTAGTATGACACATTTTTTCCATTCTTATCCATAATTCATTTGTGCAAGTGGGCTTTTTTACATTTTAATAAACAATATGAAAGAAAGAGCTATTCTCATGATACTTGCAGAACAACAAAGAAGTGTTGAAATATTTACAGTAGCCCTTTCTTGTGATACGTTTAGACTAATTTCTCTGATTAAGGTGTTTAGTCACCCAATAAACACTGATTATTTAATGCTACATCAGTATTGTTCTTTTATTCTCTAGAAAAACTAAATAAATGAAAAATATTTCATCAGGACAGTGTTTGAATTGGTGATTTTTTTTTAATTGTTTGTATACTTTTCACCAAGTAAAATGTCAAGATCTGTAGTGCCCAGAAATTCTCTCTCATCTGAAAAGTGATGTTCATGCAAAACAAGAGCAAGAAAAGAGAACGGCTATCATATTAGAGAGATAATCCTATGTGGAATCCAAATCACTGAATCATTTTTCCAACAGATGTTGCAAACAAATTTCAAAAAGCAACTTGTTTACTAACATTTTCAGTAGTAGCGGCTCAAAGCCTTCTTGTAGAAATTTTGACCACCATATCTAAGTTTTTACATATATTTGAGGGTCTTTTTTAATTGTACTGCACCTAATGTACCATTTTCAACAAAACTATGTAAATCTAAAGAGAACAGAAACATCCTTAGGCAGCATGGATCAACAGGGTTATATATTAGGTGATGTACCAAGCACAGTTCTAGAGATCTATAAATAATGAATGCATAATACATCTGCTACCTCCCAGTGGTTAGGGATGGGAATTGTCCCACGTATGAGCATTGACATGAATCTATACTTTAAAACCAAACAATTTGAACTTGGTAGTATTAAAAAAACCACTATTTTTATGTTTACTGTAATTGACTGGACTTGAAGATATGGGGATGGGAATTCTTCTTTATGCCAACATGCATCAGTACAAATTAAATGTTTCTGTCAGTTAAAAAGACCAGAAAGGCAAATAGCTAAAGGCAACTTGTCTACTGCCGTCTGGTTAATGAAGATTGCCTGTGCAATTTTAGCACTGATATTTTGCACTCTGGCCCAGATCCTTGAATGCACCTCTACTGAAATCATTGGGAGTTCAATGCCTGAATGAGTCTGGGATCATCAGTTAGATGTGTTGAAACTGATGGCTCTTGTAATTGCTGGAAGCTGCTTGAACATCCACCTCTCTTTTGGGTTTCTCATAAATTATAAGTAGGTATTGAGTCATGAGTGGGATTGAGATGTTTACCAAGGTGTGCTTGCTGTTTACTTTGCCACAGGTGGAATTGAGTATCCAGATACAGAAGGAAAAAGTTGTAGTGATTTATAAATAAATGTCCATGTTCAATGTGAACTTATTTTCTGATCATAGAGTTCCAAAAGCAGCCAGAATAACCTTTTCATTATGCTGTTGAAACTTAGATGTTCAGTAATCTTGAAATGCAATTGCTAGATGCTCAAAAATATTTCCCAGCATCGAGTAAATTCCCAGTGATAGCATATAATATTGCATAAACAAGTCCGTCTCACATAGCTGATTATTTTAGCACAGGAATAATGCATCAATTGTTACTGTGGATAAACAAAATTCCACTTTGCTTTTGCTGTCAACTTCCTGAATACTAAACATACAGGATTTAGCTTAGTTGAAATGATTCTTTTAGATACAGTGATAAATGATTTCTATTGTGCAATACTTCAAATATCATGTTTCTTTCTTAATGTCCCTTTAATTTCCACCTTTGGCTTGACAAAGTTACTGTCTGATAATTTCAGCATGGCTTTGGGTTATGGTTTGGGGCTATTTAGGTATGTTTAGATAAGTTCTTTTTTGGGCTCAACTTTTTTTTTTTTTTATTTTGTCCAGAAAATTACAAACCTGTTTCAGATTAAGAGATATAATTTAGAACTGTCACAGACAACTTCAATTCAGTACCTTTATTACATGTAAGATGGCAGGGCTTAGTTTTTCAGGCTAAATGAACTGCAGGACTACTTAGTTATTTCTGCTTATGCTGACGTTTGCATTCACAGTGCTTGCACTAATTATTTCCATGGTGGGTCTCTGCCTGATATTCAAAGGCTAAACCTAAAAAGTACAACATTAAATAAATGTGAAAAAAATAGTATTTTCTGATTATTTCAGACCCATGCTGCAGTCCTGAAAACACTGGAGGGTGAATCTGTAGGTATGCTCACCTTCTGCCGCTTTTCTCTGTACTAGAAATTGGATGTGAGATATGTAAATGTCAGCCTCTTTCAATTGAATGGTTATTCATCAAATGCAACAGAATATTATGTACTCTGTGTGTGTATTTCTGTTGTAATACCTCCTCCCTATCTACGACCCAGACTTTTATAATTTGTGAACTTGCTTATCCAAATTTCCAGAGGGAAAACCTTGTCTGCCTTCTGTGCTTGGAAAGTATTGTGCATGACAGTAGTATTCTTAACAGATCATTAATAAACAGTAAAGAAATCTTGAAACACTTGCTGGAATAGCACCTGACAAGTCAGCATTTTATATTGACTCTTTATCTGCATTTCACAAGTTGAGGATAAAAACATATCCAAATCACAAAAACTACTATATGATTCAAGATGGTAGACTCCAATAATGAGCAAATGAAGATTTAGAGCATTGAACCTTAGAACTGAGGGAAATGGTTGTTTGTGTAACAGCTGTCCAGAACTTCATTGAGTCAAGCAAATGCTATTAGTGAAATAACTCACAAAAAACCCCAAATTAACTTAAGAAGGAAAAACAAACCAACAGTCAGACTTTTTTACTGCATGACCATAGAATAGTAATTTCAAAGTAATGAATATTCTTTATGAGAAGGTGTTAGTGGGATGGTAATGTCTTGGCCAATCATTTGCTTTGATATCCTACTCTGCTAATACAGGCTTCATGCACTCTTGCTATTCTCATCACTTGAGCCTGAGTACATTCAAGTATTGCATTAAGCAAATTGATTACCATCTCTTATGTGCTTATTCTTTCATTTCTTCCCCTGAGAGGGAAGTGTATGCAGTTGGAAAGCGTCTTCTGTATTTTTATGCACTATTGATGTGCACAAATAGATATATCAATCTGACTGATCTATATGTCAGTACATCTGATATAAAAACAGATTGTGGGAACACATTTTGCAGTTAGAGCAGGAAATGGTGAGGTTTGTGACAGTCCATAGTTCCCATGGTAGTCTCCTCCATAGTCATGGGCCAGTCTGTGGGAGTACATTATCTTCTGAAAAGGCAAGCTCTGCCTTTATTTCTAGCAACCCACTGTGCTAGCAGAATAAAGTTGTTGAACTTTTATGAGGACCCAAAGATACGTGCAACTCAGTGAAATACTACAAAATTCAAAGTTGCAAATATGACTTAGAGGTCAGTATTCAAATGAGGATATTTAATAAAACCGAAGACTTATTTTTGGATTCTAGGTTCTGAGGATTTAATTTAAATGTCTATATGTTGTTTTAAAACATATATTTCTGTATTTCTAAATCAAAGTATAGACATGCAGCTGGCATTCATGCATTTAAATGTGGGATTAATTAATTTACTCTTAGTACTATATTTTGTCATTTAATTGGATTCTTAATAATGTAAAATCATTGTAAGGTTTAAGTTCTTATACTTTCTAGAAGAAATAACAACTTTGTTTCTTATTTTGATGATTGAGAGGGGAAAGTATTTGGATCTTCCAAGCCATTTCTATTTCCCCAAGTACATCTCCCCATTTCTATTCTGCCTTGAAACATAAGGCTAGATATTCCTCTAGTGTAATTGTCTCCATCATTCTCTCTTAATGAAACAAGTTTAAATAAGTGAATTTAAAATACAATTCTTTTCACCTGATTTTTTTGAGTGGAGGAAACAGCTGCAAGTGATTGAGTCAAGATGAATTCACCTCCTCTTTTGCCAATCATGATTTTATAGACCTTTCATGATATCTTTCCTTCCCCTTCCCAGTCTAGGCCATAGAGACCTGACAGCCTCTTCAATTTCTAGTGTTTTCTGCTGCTCAGGTGCAAGTAGAAGCATGCTCAGACATCACATATATTGCGGGAACAGTCAGTCTCTGTTTGGGGCCTTTATCTTGGAAATAGAAGAATATGTAGTGAAGCTTTTAAGCTCTGGGGTTGTTTTGGGTTTTGGGTTTTTTTTTTTTGGGGGGGGGAGAATTAGAGGTATGAAAATGTATTTATTGGTTTATTTTATTCTAATGAAGCATAGACACTATTACAAGTATGCTTATATTTTAGGTACAATTATTGGTTTTTACTTCTCAAAGGTTTACTTTTGCATTGGACTAAGTAGTGAATAATCTGCTGTTCTCCAAAATTTAGGTGAGAGATCTAGTCACTGAAAATATTATAGGAATTTGAATGTTGTTTCTTATGTGAATTTGGTCCTCAAAGACAATAACTAAAATGCAACGTTAATTGGTGTTGCTGTGTTTTAGTTCTCTCTTCTTGTATTGCCCTGTTTTGAACCAACCCTTCTGCTCTGGGTTTCTTAATCTTTTCCAGAGCTCTGTTCTTTGCTGTAGTTGGGGATGTAGGTCAGTAAGGCTGTGGTTCAAATGTACTTAATTTAACTTCTATTTGGCTCAGTTTACCTTTTAATTTATGCCTTCTGCAGAATTATTTTTTCTAATTTCGCACTGCGTTAACTGCCCTTCTGTGGCTGGTTTGAAGTCAGTTCATCTCTACTTACAACAGGTTGTACAAGCATATCTTAAAAGGACTGGCCTGGAGAAACTAATTCTTTCTGTGGGTATCATGTCGTACTTGCAAATGATTGTATTCATGATTAGTTACGGGGTTATACTTGCCAGCTATCCATATAGCTTAACAAATAAATGTGCCTGTGAAATCTCTGCTACAGCTTGCTGTCTTAAAGCAGCACCTGTAAAGCAGAACTCTAATCTTCAGTGTCATCTCAAATACGCCTCATTTTCTACTCTAGCATGGCATTCATTTTCATTTATCTTCAGTTTTGTGAAGTGGGTCTCTGGTCTGTTAGCTGTCTAGGCTCTTTCAGTGGTCTATTATGGTTCACCTTATTCCAAAACAGGTAGAATAAACTTCTCTCTGGAGGTACCTTTCTCTCCCCATTGACTGTAGAGGGGGAGCTTAGGTAACTAGCTTACACTACATCTCTACTGTGTAGACAGCAAAGATGAGGAGGGATGAAGCCTGTACTTCAAATGTATAGCTAAATGTACTTTCTAATGGACAAAGACTTTTTTTTAAAATGGAGATAAGCATTCAGAGTTAGCTGAAACTGATATGGTTGGAGGGTTTTTTTCCTTTATTTGATAAGGGGATGCTCATTTTAAACCTGCAGATGTTTGGTAATGAGATGGAAACTGGCATTCATGTGCTTTCCCAACATAATGAGCAAATTCAGTGGAATTTGCATTTCTCTCTGCTTGTTCAAAATGTTACCCTTCTGTATTTTTGCACTGAGATGGTGATGAGTTGTTGTACTGGTATGGAATAAGGGGTGGAGAATGTACTGGTTTTGGCTGGGATAGAGTTAATTTTCTTCATAGTAGCTAGTATGGGGCTATGTTTTGGATTTGTGCTGAAAACAGTGTTGTTAATACAGGGGTGTTTTAGTTACATAAAAATGTAATGGGTAGTCAAAATATTTCTATTGGTATTTCTTAGGAATATTGTTTTGTCTTTTTCTAAGGTTAACAAGCTATATAGGAATATGATCCAGGCCCCATGGTAGTGTGGTTGTGGGTGGCAAGGCATGTGGGAAAATATGGGCAGGTATCTAGAGAACTTCTTATCTCCAGTGGTCTGGAACTTAACTCCCGAACAAGTGCAGGATCCTGATGAGGTGATAGACTGTTTAAAAAAAAGATGCCTTGGCGATTCCAGAGAGGCACAACATACTACAGTGTTCTGAGGCCTAGCCAGCACCTCCCAAACGCTTCTCAATACTATTCAGCACCCTCAAGGAGAAGAGAGGGTCTCTGGATCTGAAGATATACCAACGGACACTATGGCTAAACCAGAGACCCAGCCCTCAACTATATCAGTTGCCCCTATAATTAAAAAGAAACAATGGAAGCGGAAGTCAACTCATTCAGTAAGGGATGAAGAAGCTTCTCCTAAGACGGAGCAGGAGGGAGAATCGGAAAAGGCAGCCTGTTCTGCAGCAGAGCAATCACAAGAACAGGAGGAGGAAGAGACTGAAATCATAAATGAGACAGAAACCACTTGATCCCTATCCCTAAGTGAGCTGTGAGATTTGTGAAAAGATTTCAGCTGTCAACCAGGTGAGCAAATTCTCAGCTGGTTACTCTGATGCTGGGATATTGGGGCTAATAGTCAAGAATTAGAGGGTAAGGAAGCCCGGCAGCTGGGATAGAGGGGCCCTGCCTCCAGCCAGGTGGAGGAAAGGGACAACCGGGTTTACTGGACTGTGTGGATTTGATGGTCTGGCACATCAGCCCCACGGGAGTATAAAGCTCTAGTGGACACTGGTACACAGTGTACCCTAATGCCATCAGATTACAAAGGGGCAGAATCTATCTGTATTTCTGGAGAGACAGGGGGATCCCAAGAACTGTCTGTAGTGGAGGCTGAGGTAAGCCTAACTGGAAATGAGTGGCAGAAGCAACCCATTGTGACTGGCCCAGAGGCCTGGTGCATCCAAGGTATAGACTACCTCAGGAGAGGGTATTTCAAGGACTCAAAAGGGTACCGGTGGGCTTTTGGTATAGATGCTGTTGTGGTTTAACCACAGCCAGCAACTAAGCACCACACAGATGCTTGCTCACTCCCCCCCGCCCCAGTGGGATGGGGGAGAGAACTGGAAGGGTAAAAGTCAGAAAAGTCATGGGTTGAGATAAGAACAGTTTAATAACTGAAGTAAAATAAAATAGAGTAGTAGTAATAGTAGTAGTAATAATAATATAATAATACAATAATAATATACAAAGCAAGTGATGCACAATGCAGTTGCTCACCACCCGCCAACCAATGCCCAGCACGTCCCCGAGCAGTGATCGCTGCCCCCCGGCCAACTCCCCCAGTTCATATACTGAGCATGATGCCATATGGTATGGAATAGCCCTTTGGCCAGTCTGGGTCAGCTGTCCTGGCTGTGCCCCCTCCCAGCTTCTTGTGCACCTGGCAGAGCACAAGAAGCTGAAAAGTCCTTGACTAGTGTAAGCCCTACTTAGCAACAACTAAAACATCAGTGTGTTATCAACATTATTCTCATCCTAAATCCAAAACACAGCACTATGCCAGCTATTGGGAAGAAAATTAACTCTATCCCAGCTGAAATCAGGACAGATGCCTTGAGTATGGAGAAGATTAAACAGCTGTCTAGCTTGCCTGGTCTTTCAGAGGATCTGTCTGTGGTGGGGTTGCATTGGGTTAAAGAACAACAGGTGCCAATTGCTACCATGACAGCGTGATAATATTGCACCAACCGAGACTCCCTAGTTCCCATCAATAAGCTGATTTGGTTGGTGACTGGAGAGCCAAGGAGTGACCAGCAACACTCATTCACCCTTTAACAGTCCCATATGGCCAGTGCAAAAATCGAGTGGAGACTAACAGTAGACTATTGTGGCCTGAACGAAGCCATGCTGCTGCTGAGTGCTGCTGTACCAGACATGCTAGAACTCCAATATGAACTGGAGTCAAAGGCTGCCAAATGGTATGCCACAATTGATATCGCTAATGTGTTTTTCTCAATCCCTTTGGCAGCAGAGTGCAGGCCACAGTTTGCTTTCACTTGGAGGGGTATCCAGTATACCTGCAATCAACTGCCCCAGGGGTGGAAACACAGCCCCACCATTTGCCATGGACTGATCCAGACTGCATTGGAACAAGATGAAGCTCCTGAACACCTGCAGTATATTGATGACATCATCGTATGGGGCAACACAGCAGAGGAAGTGTTTGAGAAGGGGAGAAGAATAACCCAGATTGTTTTGAAAGCTGCTTTTGCTATAAAAAAAAAAAATAAGGTCAAAGGATCTGCACAGGAAATCCAGTTTTTAGGAATAAAATGGCAAGATGGACGTCGTCAGATCCCAATGGATGTGATCAACAAAATAACAGCCATGTCCCCACCAACCAGCAAAAAGGAAACACAAGCTTTCTTGGGTGTCGTGGGTTTTTGGAGAATGCATATTCAAGGTTATAGTCCGATTGTAAGCCCTCTCTATCAAGTGACCTGGAAGAAGAATGTTTTCAAATGGGGCCCTGAGCAACGACAAGCCTTTGCACAAATTAAACAGGAGATAGTCCATGCAGTAGCCCTTGGGCCAGTCCGGACAGGACAAGATGTAAAAAATGTGCTCTACACCTCAGCCGGGGAGAATGGCCTCACCTGGAGCCTCTGGCAGAAAGCACCAGGGGAGACTCGAGGTCGACCCCTAGGGTTTTGGAGTCGGGGATACAGAGGATCCGAGGCCTGCTATACTCCAACTGAAAAAGAGATATTGGCAGCATATGAAGGGGTTCGAGCTGCTTCGGAAGTGGTTGGTACTTAAGCACAGCTCCTCCTGGCACCCTGACTGCTGGTGCTGGGCTGGATGTTCAAAGGGAGGGTCCCCTGTACACATCATGCAACTGATGCTACGTGGAGTAAGTGGGTCGCACTGATCACACAACGGGCTTGAATGGGAAACCCCAGTCGCCCAGGAATCCTGGAAGTAATCACGGACTGGCCAGAGGGCTGAAACTGGAGTATCACCAGAGGAGGAGGTAACTTGTGCTGAGGAGGCCCCACTGTATAATAAACTGCCAGAAAATGAGAAGCAAGATGCCCTGTTGACTGATGGGTCCTGTCTTCTTGTGGGGAAGCATCGGAGGTGGAAAGCTGCTGTATGGAGTCCTATACAACAAGTAGCAGAAACTGCTGAAGGAGAAGGTGAATCGAGTCAGTTTGCAGAGGTGAAAGCCATCCAGCTGGCTTTAGATATTGCTGAATGAGAAAAGTGGCCAATGCTCTCTCTCTATACTGACTCACGGAGGGTGGCAAATGCCCTGTGGGGGTGGTTACAGCAATGGAAGAAAAGAAACTGTCAGTGCAGAGGCAAACCCATCTGGGCTGCCGCATTGTGGCAAGATATTGCTGCCCGGCTAGAGAACCTGGCTGTAAAAGTACGTCACGTAGATGCTCATGTACCCAAGAGTCAGGCCACTGAAGAGCATCAAAGCAACCAGCAGGTGGATCAGGCTGCAAAGATTGAAGTGGCTCAGGTGGGTCTGGACTGGCAACAGAAGGGTGAATTGTTTCTAGCTCAATGGGCCCATGAAACATCAGGATGTTTAGGGAGGGGATGCAACATATAGATCACAGAATCATAGAATGCTTTGGGATGGAAGGGACCTTTAAAGGACATCTAGTCCAACCCCCATGCAATTGGCAGGGACATCTACAACTAGATCAGGTTGCTCAGAGCCCCATCCAGCCTGTCCTTGAATGTTTCCAAGGATGGGGCATCTACCACCTCTCTGGGCAACCTGTTCCAGTGTTTCACTACCCTCATTGTAAAAAATTTCTTCCTTATATCTAGTCTGAATCTACCCTCTTTTAGTTTAAAACCATTGCCCCTTGTCCTATCGCTATTGGCCCTGCTAAAAAGTCTGTCCCCATCTTTCTTGTAGGCCCCCTTTAAGTATTGAAAGGCTGCAATAAGGTCTCCCTGGAGCCTTCTCTTCTCCAGGCTGAACAACCCCAACTCTCTCAGCCTGTCCTCATAGGAGAGGTGTTCCATCCCTCTGATCATTTTTGTGGCCCTCCTCTGGACCTGCCCCAACAGGTCCATGTCCTTCCTGTACTGCGGACCCCAGAGCTGGATGCAGTACTCCAGGTGGGGTCTCAGGAGAGCAGAGTAGAGGGGCAGAATCACCTCCCTCAACCTGCTGGCCACGCTTCTTTTGATGCAGCCCAGGATATGGTTGGCTTTCTGGGCTGTGAGTGCACATTATCGGCTCATGTCCAGCTTTTTGTCTATCAGTACCCCCAAGTCCTTCTCTGTAGGGCTGCTCTCAATGCCTTCATCCCCCAGCCTGTATTGATACTGGGGATTGCCTCGACCCAGGTGCAGGACCTTGTACTTGTCCTTGTTGAACCTCATGAGGATCACACAGGCCTATTTCTCCAGCTTGTCCAGGTCCCTCTGGATGGCATCCCATCCCTCAGGCGTGTCAGCTGCACCACTCAGCTTGGTGTCATCTGCAAACTTGCTGAGGGTGGCAGCCCAGGCTGCCTCCAATCCTGACATCACCAATGAGCTCACTTACATTGGTGACCACCAGGTCCAGTACTGCATCCCCTCTGGTAGGGCTATCTATTACCTGGCTTAAGAAGTTGTCCTCCATGCACTCCAGGAGTCTCCTAGATTGCCTACCACCTGCCGTGTTACTTTCCCAGCAGATGTCAGGGTGGTTGAAATCCCCCATCAGGACAAGAGCCTGTGAGCGCGAAGCTTCCTGTAGGTGGAGAAAAAAGGCTTCGTCAATAGGCTCCCCTTGATCGGTCAGCCTGTAGTAGACCCCAACCACAAGGTTCCCTTTGTTGCCTCAGTCTCTAATTCTTTTACCCATAAACTTTCAACCCATATAGATGGGCTCATGATCAAGGGGTAGACTTGACCATCGATGCCATTGCACAGGTTATCCATGAATGTAAAAAGTGCACCATAATCAAACAAGCCAAGTGGCTAAAGCTTCTTTGGTATGGAGGATGATGGCTGAAATATCAATATGGGGAGGCCTGGCAGATTGATTATATCACACTATCACGAACCTGCCACGGCAAGCACCATGTGCTTACAATGGAAGTGGCTTTTTAAAATAGCTTCAGGGAATTCCATTCACATCCTATAGAATGCAAAAGAAATAATTCTTTTGCTAGTATGCAGATAAATGCTGTTCATGGTCCAATGTATAATCAGCAGAGAGATTACTCCTGTTCCCTGACTTATCTAGCCAATGCAACTTCTGGTGATTTGGATTTCAGGAAGAGGGGAAGTTGAAGTCATGCTATGTAACCAAGACAGATAATGTCTCTATAAAAAAATGAGCCCCCCCTGTACAACTCTCAACAGATTGTTTGCCCTCTTGGCTGCAATGCTACCTACTTTTAATACTCTTCATATTTGAATTGCAAATCTGGATGCTTTTTGCATGATAACAGTAATGAGAAAGATAGTCTTTGCAGCTCTTTCTATCTCCTAGTCCATGTACTCAGAGGCACTTGCAGTTTAACCTAGTAAAGATTTGTTTGAAAGGTACTAAGCCAGTGTGCCTGTTTGATACTTGCTACTGAAAATTGAAGATGTGTCATTCGTGTTCATATATAGGTTCGTAAAATAATAGAAAAGTTGGTTGAAAAGGACATGTTGGGCTATTGGACCTTACTTTTCCAAGCAGGGCTAGCTTCAAAGTTGGATAAGGTTGCTCAGAGCGTTGCCCAGGTGAGAATTGAAAATATGAGGGATAGAAGTTGCAAAAATCTTTGGGTAGCCTTTTCTACTGCTAGACTACCATCCTAGTGAAGAACTTATTTTTCTGATGTCCAACCTGAGCCTTCCAAGTAACAATTTGTGACCATTGCTCCCTTTAGCTTATCATAGAATCATAGAATGGCTTGGGCTGGAAGGGACCTTAAAGATCATCTAACTCCAGCCCCCCCTGCCATGGGCAGGGACACCACCCACTAGACCAGGTTGCTCAGGGCCCCGTCCAACCTGGCCTTGAACACTGCCAGGGACGGGGTGTCCACAACCTCTCTGGGCAACCTGTTCCAGTGCCTCACCACCCTCTGAGTAAAGAATTTTTTCCTAACATCTAATCTAAATCTCCCCTCTTTCAGTTTGAAACCATTCCCCCTTGTCCTATCGCTATCTGCCCTTATAAAGAGTCTCTCCCCCTCTTTTATGTAAGCCCCCTTTAAGTACTGAAAGGCCGCAATAAGGTCTCCCCGGAACCTTCTCTTCTCCAGGCTGAACAACCCCAACTCTCTCAGCCTGTCTTCATAGCAGAGGTGCTCCATCCATCTGATCATTTTTGTGGCCCTCCTCTGGACCTGCTCCAACAGGTCCATGTCTTTCTTGTGCTGAGGGCTCCAGAGCTGGATGCAGAACTCCAGGTGGGGTCTCAGGAGAGCAGAGTAGAGGGGCAGAATCACCTCCCTCAACCTGCTGGCCACGCTTCTTTTGATGCAGCCCAGGATATGGTTGGCTTTCTGGGCTGTGAGTGCACATTATCGGCTCATGTCCAGCTTTTTGTCTATCAGTACCCCCAAGTCCTTCTCTGTAGGGCTGCTCTCAATGCCTTCATCCCCCAGCCTGTATTGATACTGGGGATTGCCTCGACCCAGGTGCAGGACCTTGTACTTGTCCTTGTTGAACCTCATGAGGATCACACAGGCCTATTTCTCCAGCTTGTCCAGGTCCCTCTGGATGGCATCCCATCCCTCAGGCGTGTCAGCTGCACCACTCAGCTTGGTGTCATCTGCAAACTTGCTGAGGGTGGCAGCCCAGGCTGCCTCCAATCCTGACATCACCAATGAGCTCACTTACATTGGTGACCACCAGGTCCAGTACTGCATCCCCTCTGGTAGGGCTATCTATTACCTGGCTTAAGAAGTTGTCCTCCATGCACTCCAGGAGTCTCCTAGATTGCCTACCACCTGCCGTGTTACTTTCCCAGCAGATGTCAGGGTGGTTGAAATCCCCCATCAGGACAAGAGCCTGTGAGCGCGAAGCTTCCTGTAGGTGGAGAAAAAAGGCTTCGTCAATAGGCTCCCCTTGATCGGTCAGCCTGTAGTAGACCCCAACCACAAGGTTCCCTTTGTTGCCTCAGTCTCTAATTCTTTTACCCATAAACTTTCAACCCATATAGATGGGCTCATGATCAAGGGGTAGACTTGACCATTGATGCCATTGCACAGGTTATCCATGAATGTAAAAAGTGCACCATAATCAAACAAGCCAAGTGGCTAAAGCTTCTTTGGTATGGAGGATGATGGCTGAAATATCAATATGGGGAGGCCTGGCAGATTGATTATATCACACTATCACGAACCTGCCACGGCAAGCACCATGTGCTTACAATGGAAGTGGCTTTTTAAAATAGCTTCAGGGAATTCCATTCACATCCTATAGAATGCAAAAGAAATAATTCTTTTGCTAGTATGCAGATAAATGCTGTTCATGGTCCAATGTATAATCAGCAGAGAGATTACTCCTGTTCCCTGACTTATCTAGCCAATGCAACTTCTGGTGATTTGGATTTCAGGAAGAGGGGAAGTTGAAGTCATGCTATGTAACCAAGACAGATAATGTCTCTATAAAAAAATGAGCCCCCCCTGTACAACTCTCAACAGATTGTTTGCCCTCTTGGCTGCAATGCTACCTACTTTTAATACTCTTCATATTTGAATTGCAAATCTGGATGCTTTTTGCATGATAACAGTAATGAGAAAGATAGTCTTTGCAGCTCTTTCTATCTCCTAGTCCATGTACTCAGAGGCACTTGCAGTTTAACCTAGTAAAGATTTGTTTGAAAGGTACTAAGCCAGTGTGCCTGTTTGATACTTGCTACTGAAAATTGAAGATGTGTCATTCGTGTTCATATATAGGTTCGTAAAATAATAGAAAAGTTGGTTGAAAAGGACATGTTGGGCTATTGGACCTTACTTTTCCAAGCAGGGCTAGCTTCAAAGTTGGATAAGGTTGCTCAGAGCGTTGCCCAGGTGAGAATTGAAAATATGAGGGATAGAAGTTGCAAAAATCTTTGGGTAGCCTTTTCTACTGCTAGACTACCATCCTAGTGAAGAACTTATTTTTCTGATGTCCAACCTGAGCCTTCCAAGTAACAATTTGTGACCATTGCTCCCTTTAGCTTATCATAGAATCATAGAATGGCTTGGGCTGGAAGGGACCTTAAAGATCATCTAACTCCAGCCCCCCCTGCCATGGGCAGGGACACCACCCACTAGACCAGGTTGCTCAGGGCCCCGTCCAACCTGGCCTTGAACACTGCCAGGGACGGGGTGTCCACAACCTCTCTGGGCAACCTGTTCCAGTGCCTCACCACCCTCTGAGTAAAGAATTTTTTCCTAACATCTAATCTAAATCTCCCCTCTTTCAGTTTGAAACCATTCCCCCTTGTCCTATCGCTATCTGCCCTTATAAAGAGTCTCTCCCCCTCTTTTATGTAAGCCCCCTTTAAGTACTGAAAGGCCGCAATAAGGTCTCCCCGGAACCTTCTCTTCTCCAGGCTGAACAACCCCAACTCTCTCAGCCTGTCTTCATAGCAGAGGTGCTCCATCCATCTGATCATTTTTGTGGCCCTCCTCTGGACCTGCTCCAACAGGTCCATGTCTTTCTTGTGCTGAGGGCTCCAGAGCTGGATGCAGAACTCCAGGTGGGGTCTCAGGAGAGCAGAGTAGAGGGGCAGAATCACCTCCCTCAACCTGCTGGCCACGCTTCTTTTGATGCAGCCCAGGATATGGTTGGCTTTCTGGGCTGCGAGAGCACATTGCTGGCTCATATCCAGCTTTTCGTCCACCAAGACCCCCAAGTCCTTCTCTGTGTGGCTGCTCTCAATGAGTTCTTCTCCCAGTCTGTGCTCATGTCTGGGATTGCCTCGACCCAGGTGCAGGACCTTGTACTTGTCCTTGTTGAACCTCATTCGCTTCATATGGGCCCACTTCTCCAGCTTGTCCAGGTCCCTCTGGATGGCATCCCATCCCTCAGGCATGTCAACTGCACCACTCAGCTTGGTGTCATCCACAAACTTGCTGAGGGTGCACTCAATCCCGCTTTCTATGTCATTGATGAAGATATTGAACAGCACTGGCCCCAGAACGGACCCCTGAGGGACCCCACTCATCACTGATCTCCACCTGGACATCGAGCCGTTGACCACTACCCTCTGGATGTGACCATCCAACCAATTCCTCATCCACCAAACAGTCCACCCATCAAATCCATATCCTTCCAATTTAGAGAGAAGGATGTTGTGGGGGACCGTGTCAAAGGCCTTACAGAAGTCCAGATAGATGACATCCGTAGCTCTTCCCTCGTCCACTGATGTAGTCATTCCATCATAAAAGGCCACTAGGTTGGTCAGGCAGGACTTGCCCTTGGTGAAGCCGTGCTGGCTGTCTCGAATCACCTCCCTGTCCTCCATGTGCCTTAGCATAGCTTCTAGGAGGATCTGTTCCATGATCTTCCCAGGCACAGAGGTGAGGCTGACAGGTCGGTAGTTCCCAGGGTCCTCCTTTCTACCCTTTTTAAAAATGGGTGCAATGTTTCCCTTTTTCCAGTCCCCGGGGACTTCACCTGACTGCCATGACTTTTCAAATATCATGGTGAGTGGCTTAGCAACTACATCAGCCAGTTCCCTCAGGACTCTGGGATGCATCTCATCGGGACCCATAGACTTATGTACGTTCAGGTTCCTCAGGTGGTCACAAACCTGATCTTCTCTTACAGTGGGAGGACCTCTGCCCCCCGATCCCCGTCAAATGGCCCATTGACTCGGGAGGTGTGAGGAGAGAGATTGCCAGTGAAGACTGAGGCCAAGAAGTTGTTGAGTACCTCAGCCTTCTCCTCGTCTGTTGTTACCAGCTTGCCAGTTTTGCTCATCAGAGGGGGTTCTTTAACCTTCCTTTTCTGTTTAAGGAAGTTCTACTTATAGAAGCCCTTATTATTTTTTGCATCCCTCGCCAGGTTCAGTTCCAGCCGAGCCTTGGCCTTCCTGATCCCATCCTTACACAACCGGGCAGTGTCCCTGTACTCTTCCCAAGACACCAGTCCCTTCTTCCACTGCCTGTGCATTCTCTTCTTGCCCTTTAGTTTGACCAGCAGGTCACGGCTCAGCCATGCTGGCCTCTTCCCTTCCTTGCCCGATTTCCTGCACCTGGGGATCGAGAGCTCTTGTACCCTATGGAAAGCATCCGTGAAGACCTGCCAGCTCTGTTCTGCTCCCTTGTCCCTGAGGGCAGTTTCCCAGGGGGTCCTGTTGATTAACTCCTTGAAGAGCTGGAAGTTTGCTTTCCTAAAATTCAGGGTCCTGACTATACTCTTCACCCAACTCTTATCTCTCAGGACTGTGAACTCTACCAGTGCGTGATCACTGCAGCCCAGGCTGCCTCCAATCCTGACATCACCAATGAGCTCACTTACATTGGTGACCACCAGGTCCAGTACTGCATCCCCTCTGGTAGGGCTATCTATTACCTGGCTTAAGAAGTTGTCCTCCATGCACTCCAGGAGTCTCCTAGATTGCCTACCACCTGCCGTGTTACTTTCCCAGCAAATGTCAGGGTGGTTGAAATCCCCCATCAGGACAAGAGCCTGTGAGCGCGAAGCTTCCTGTAGGTGGAGAAAAAAGGCTTCGTCAATAGGCTCCCCTTGATCGGTCAGCCTGTAGTAGACCCCAACCACAAGGTTCCCTTTATTGCCTCAGTCTCTAATTCTTTTACCCATAAACTTTCAACCCATATAGATGGGCTCATGATCAAGGGGTAGACTTGACCATCGATGCCATTGCACAGGTTATCCATGAATGTAAAAAGTGCACCATAATCAAACAAGCCAAGTGGCTAAAGCTTCTTTGGTATGGAGGATGATGGCTGAAATATCAATATGGGGAGGCCTGGCAGATTGATTATATCACACTATCACGAACCTGCCACGGCAAGCACCATGTGCTTACAATGGAAGTGGCTTTTTAAAATAGCTTCAGGGAATTCCATTCACATCCTATAGAATGCAAAAGAAATAATTCTTTTGCTAGTATGCAGATAAATGCTGTTCATGGTCCAATGTATAATCAGCAGAGAGATTACTCCTGTTCCCTGACTTATCTAGCCAATGCAACTTCTGGTGATTTGGATTTCAGGAAGAGGGGAAGTTGAAGTCATGCTATGTAACCAAGACAGATAATGTCTCTATAAAAAAATGAGCCCCCCCCTGTACAACTCTCAACAGATTGTTTGCCCTCTTGGCTGCAATGCTACCTACTTTTAATACTCTTCATATTTGAATTGCAAATCTGGATGCTTTTTGCATGATAACAGTAATGAGAAAGATAGTCTTTGCAGCTCTTTCTATCTCCTAGTCCATGTACTCAGAGGCACTTGCAGTTTAACCTAGTAAAGATTTGTTTGAAAGGTACTAAGCCAGTGTGCCTGTTTGATACTTGCTACTGAAAATTGAAGATGTGTCATTCGTGTTCATATATAGGTTCGTAAAATAATAGAAAAGTTGGTTGAAAAGGACATGTTGGGCTATTGGACCTTACTTTTCCAAGCAGGGCTAGCTTCAAAGTTGGATAAGGTTGCTCAGAGCGTTGCCCAGGTGAGAATTGAAAATATGAGGGATAGAAGTTGCAAAAATCTTTGGGTAGCCTTTTCTACTGCTAGACTACCATCCTAGTGAAGAACTTATTTTTCTGATGTCCAACCTGAGCCTTCCAAGTAACAATTTGTGACCATTGCTCCCTTTAGCTTATCATAGAATCATAGAATGGCTTGGGCTGGAAGGGACCTTAAAGATCATCTAACTCCAGCCCCCCCTGCCATGGGCAGGGACACCACCCACTAGACCAGGTTGCTCAGGGCCCCGTCCAACCTGGCCTTGAACACTGCCAGGGACGGGGTGTCCACAACCTCTCTGGGCAACCTGTTCCAGTGCCTCACCACCCTCTGAGTAAAGAATTTTTTCCTAACATCTAATCTAAATCTCCCCTCTTTCAGTTTGAAACCATTCCCCCTTGTCCTATCGCTATCTGCCCTTATAAAGAGTCTCTCCCCCTCTTTTATGTAAGCCCCCTTTAAGTACTGAAAGGCCGCAATAAGGTCTCCCCGGAACCTTCTCTTCTCCAGGCTGAACAACCCCAACTCTCTCAGCCTGTCTTCATAGCAGAGGTGCTCCATCCATCTGATCATTTTTGTGGCCCTCCTCTGGACCTGCTCCAACAGGTCCATGTCTTTCTTGTGCTGAGGGCTCCAGAGCTGGATGCAGAACTCCAGGTGGGGTCTCAGGAGAGCAGAGTAGAGGGGCAGAATCACCTCCCTCAACCTGCTGGCCACGCTTCTTTTGATGCAGCCCAGGATATGGTTGGCTTTCTGGGCTGTGAGTGCACATTATCGGCTCATGTCCAGCTTTTTGTCTATCAGTACCCCCAAGTCCTTCTCTGTAGGGCTGCTCTCAATGCCTTCATCCCCCAGCCTGTATTGATACTGGGGATTGCCTCGACCCAGGTGCAGGACCTTGTACTTGTCCTTGTTGAACCTCATGAGGATCACACAGGCCTATTTCTCCAGCTTGTCCAGGTCCCTCTGGATGGCATCCCATCCCTCAGGCGTGTCAGCTGCACCACTCAGCTTGGTGTCATCTGCAAACTTGCTGAGGGTGGCAGCCCAGGCTGCCTCCAATCCTGACATCACCAATGAGCTCACTTACATTGGTGACCACCAGGTCCAGTACTGCATCCCCTCTGGTAGGGCTATCTATTACCTGGCTTAAGAAGTTGTCCTCCATGCACTCCAGGAGTCTCCTAGATTGCCTACCACCTGCCGTGTTACTTTCCCAGCAAATGTCAGGGTGGTTGAAATCCCCCATCAGGACAAGAGCCTGTGAGCGCGAAGCTTCCTGTAGGTGGAGAAAAAAGGCTTCGTCAATAGGCTCCCCTTGATCGGTCAGCCTGTAGTAGACCCCAACCACAAGGTTCCCTTTATTGCCTCAGTCTCTAATTCTTTTACCCATAAACTTTCAACCCATATAGATGGGCTCATGATCAAGGGGTAGACTTGACCATCGATGCCATTGCACAGGTTATCCATGAATGTAAAAAGTGCACCATAATCAAACAAGCCAAGTGGCTAAAGCTTCTTTGGTATGGAGGATGATGGCTGAAATATCAATATGGGGAGGCCTGGCAGATTGATTATATCACACTATCACGAACCTGCCACGGCAAGCACCATGTGCTTACAATGGAAGTGGCTTTTTAAAATAGCTTCAGGGAATTCCATTCACATCCTATAGAATGCAAAAGAAATAATTCTTTTGCTAGTATGCAGATAAATGCTGTTCATGGTCCAATGTATAATCAGCAGAGAGATTACTCCTGTTCCCTGACTTATCTAGCCAATGCAACTTCTGGTGATTTGGATTTCAGGAAGAGGGGAAGTTGAAGTCATGCTATGTAACCAAGACAGATAATGTCTCTATAAAAAAATGAGCCCCCCCCTGTACAACTCTCAACAGATTGTTTGCCCTCTTGGCTGCAATGCTACCTACTTTTAATACTCTTCATATTTGAATTGCAAATCTGGATGCTTTTTGCATGATAACAGTAATGAGAAAGATAGTCTTTGCAGCTCTTTCTATCTCCTAGTCCATGTACTCAGAGGCACTTGCAGTTTAACCTAGTAAAGATTTGTTTGAAAGGTACTAAGCCAGTGTGCCTGTTTGATACTTGCTACTGAAAATTGAAGATGTGTCATTCGTGTTCATATATAGGTTCGTAAAATAATAGAAAAGTTGGTTGAAAAGGACATGTTGGGCTATTGGACCTTACTTTTCCAAGCAGGGCTAGCTTCAAAGTTGGATAAGGTTGCTCAGAGCGTTGCCCAGGTGAGAATTGAAAATATGAGGGATAGAAGTTGCAAAAATCTTTGGGTAGCCTTTTCTACTGCTAGACTACCATCCTAGTGAAGAACTTATTTTTCTGATGTCCAACCTGAGCCTTCCAAGTAACAATTTGTGACCATTGCTCCCTTTAGCTTATCATAGAATCATAGAATGGCTTGGGCTGGAAGGGACCTTAAAGATCATCTAACTCCAGCCCCCCCTGCCATGGGCAGGGACACCACCCACTAGACCAGGTTGCTCAGGGCCCCGTCCAACCTGGCCTTGAACACTGCCAGGGACGGGGTGTCCACAACCTCTCTGGGCAACCTGTTCCAGTGCCTCACCACCCTCTGAGTAAAGAATTTTTTCCTAACATCTAATCTAAATCTCCCCTCTTTCAGTTTGAAACCATTCCCCCTTGTCCTATCGCTATCTGCCCTTATAAAGAGTCTCTCCCCCTCTTTTATGTAAGCCCCCTTTAAGTACTGAAAGGCCGCAATAAGGTCTCCCCGGAACCTTCTCTTCTCCAGGCTGAACAACCCCAACTCTCTCAGCCTGTCTTCATAGCAGAGGTGCTCCATCCATCTGATCATTTTTGTGGCCCTCCTCTGGACCTGCTCCAACAGGTCCATGTCTTTCTTGTGCTGAGGGCTCCAGAGCTGGATGCAGAACTCCAGGTGGGGTCTCAGGAGAGCAGAGTAGAGGGGCAGAATCACCTCCCTCAACCTGCTGGCCACGCTTCTTTTGATGCAGCCCAGGATATGGTTGGCTTTCTGGGCTGCGAGAGCACATTGCTGGCTCATATCCAGCTTTTCGTCCACCAAGACCCCCAAGTCCTTCTCTGTGTGGCTGCTCTCAATGAGTTCTTCTCCCAGTCTGTGCTCATGTCTGGGATTGCCTCGACCCAGGTGCAGGACCTTGTACTTGTCCTTGTTGAACCTCATTCGCTTCATATGGGCCCACTTCTCCAGCTTGTCCAGGTCCCTCTGGATGGCATCCCATCCCTCAGGCATGTCAACTGCACCACTCAGCTTGGTGTCATCCACAAACTTGCTGAGGGTGCACTCAATCCCGCTTTCTATGTCATTGATGAAGATATTGAACAGCACTGGCCCCAGAACGGACCCCTGAGGGACCCCACTCATCACTGATCTCCACCTGGACATCGAGCCGTTGACCACTACCCTCTGGATGTGACCATCCAACCAATTCCTCATCCACCAAACAGTCCACCCATCAAATCCATATCCTTCCAATTTAGAGAGAAGGATGTTGTGGGGGACCGTGTCAAAGGCCTTACAGAAGTCCAGATAGATGACATCCGTAGCTCTTCCCTCGTCCACTGATGTAGTCATTCCATCATAAAAGGCCACTAGGTTGGTCAGGCAGGACTTGCCCTTGGTGAAGCCGTGCTGGCTGTCTCGAATCACCTCCCTGTCCTCCATGTGCCTTAGCATAGCTTCTAGGAGGATCTGTTCCATGATCTTCCCAGGCACAGAGGTGAGGCTGACAGGTCGGTAGTTCCCAGGGTCCTCCTTTCTACCCTTTTTAAAAATGGGTGCAATGTTTCCCTTTTTCCAGTCCCCGGGGACTTCACCTGACTGCCATGACTTTTCAAATATCATGGTGAGTGGCTTAGCAACTACATCAGCCAGTTCCCTCAGGACTCTGGGATGCATCTCATCGGGACCCATAGACTTATGTACGTTCAGGTTCCTCAGGTGGTCACAAACCTGATCTTCTCTTACAGTGGGAGGACCTCTGCCCCCCGATCCCCGTCAAATGGCCCATTGACTCGGGAGGTGTGAGGAGAGAGATTGCCAGTGAAGACTGAGGCCAAGAAGTTGTTGAGTACCTCAGCCTTCTCCTCGTCTGTTGTTACCAGCTTGCCAGTTTTGCTCATCAGAGGGGGTTCTTTAACCTTCCTTTTCTGTTTAAGGAAGTTCTACTTATAGAAGCCCTTATTATTTTTTGCATCCCTCGCCAGGTTCAGTTCCAGCCGAGCCTTGGCCTTCCTGATCCCATCCTTACACAACCGGGCAGTGTCCCTGTACTCTTCCCAAGACACCAGTCCCTTCTTCCACTGCCTGTGCATTCTCTTCTTGCCCTTTAGTTTGACCAGCAGGTCACGGCTCAGCCATGCTGGCCTCTTCCCTTCCTTGCCCGATTTCCTGCACCTGGGGATCGAGAGCTCTTGTACCCTATGGAAAGCATCCGTGAAGACCTGCCAGCTCTGTTCTGCTCCCTTGTCCCTGAGGGCAGTTTCCCAGGGGGTCCTGTTGATTAACTCCTTGAAGAGCTGGAAGTTTGCTTTCCTAAAATTCAGGGTCCTGACTATACTCTTCACCCAACTCTTATCTCTCAGGACTGTGAACTCTACCAGTGCGTGATCACTGCAGCCCAGGCTGCCTCCAATCCTGACATCACCAATGAGCTCACTTACATTGGTGACCACCAGGTCCAGTACTGCATCCCCTCTGGTAGGGCTATCTATTACCTGGCTTAAGAAGTTGTCCTCCATGCACTCCAGGAGTCTCCTAGATTGCCTACCACCTGCCGTGTTACTTTCCCAGCAAATGTCAGGGTGGTTGAAATCCCCCATCAGGACAAGAGCCTGTGAGCGCGAAGCTTCCTGTAGGTGGAGAAAAAAGGCTTCGTCAATAGGCTCCCCTTGATCGGTCAGCCTGTAGTAGACCCCAACCACAAGGTTCCCTTTATTGCCTCAGTCTCTAATTCTTTTACCCATAAACTTTCAACCCATATAGATGGGCTCATGATCAAGGGGTAGACTTGACCATCGATGCCATTGCACAGGTTATCCATGAATGTAAAAAGTGCACCATAATCAAACAAGCCAAGTGGCTAAAGCTTCTTTGGTATGGAGGATGATGGCTGAAATATCAATATGGGGAGGCCTGGCAGATTGATTATATCACACTATCACGAACCTGCCACGGCAAGCACCATGTGCTTACAATGGAAGTGGCTTTTTAAAATAGCTTCAGGGAATTCCATTCACATCCTATAGAATGCAAAAGAAATAATTCTTTTGCTAGTATGCAGATAAATGCTGTTCATGGTCCAATGTATAATCAGCAGAGAGATTACTCCTGTTCCCTGACTTATCTAGCCAATGCAACTTCTGGTGATTTGGATTTCAGGAAGAGGGGAAGTTGAAGTCATGCTATGTAACCAAGACAGATAATGTCTCTATAAAAAAATGAGCCCCCCCCTGTACAACTCTCAACAGATTGTTTGCCCTCTTGGCTGCAATGCTACCTACTTTTAATACTCTTCATATTTGAATTGCAAATCTGGATGCTTTTTGCATGATAACAGTAATGAGAAAGATAGTCTTTGCAGCTCTTTCTATCTCCTAGTCCATGTACTCAGAGGCACTTGCAGTTTAACCTAGTAAAGATTTGTTTGAAAGGTACTAAGCCAGTGTGCCTGTTTGATACTTGCTACTGAAAATTGAAGATGTGTCATTCGTGTTCATATATAGGTTCGTAAAATAATAGAAAAGTTGGTTGAAAAGGACATGTTGGGCTATTGGACCTTACTTTTCCAAGCAGGGCTAGCTTCAAAGTTGGATAAGGTTGCTCAGAGCGTTGCCCAGGTGAGAATTGAAAATATGAGGGATAGAAGTTGCAAAAATCTTTGGGTAGCCTTTTCTACTGCTAGACTACCATCCTAGTGAAGAACTTATTTTTCTGATGTCCAACCTGAGCCTTCCAAGTAACAATTTGTGACCATTGCTCCCTTTAGCTTATCATAGAATCATAGAATGGCTTGGGCTGGAAGGGACCTTAAAGATCATCTAACTCCAGCCCCCCCTGCCATGGGCAGGGACACCACCCACTAGACCAGGTTGCTCAGGGCCCCGTCCAACCTGGCCTTGAACACTGCCAGGGACGGGGTGTCCACAACCTCTCTGGGCAACCTGTTCCAGTGCCTCACCACCCTCTGAGTAAAGAATTTTTTCCTAACATCTAATCTAAATCTCCCCTCTTTCAGTTTGAAACCATTCCCCCTTGTCCTATCGCTATCTGCCCTTATAAAGAGTCTCTCCCCCTCTTTTATGTAAGCCCCCTTTAAGTACTGAAAGGCCGCAATAAGGTCTCCCCGGAACCTTCTCTTCTCCAGGCTGAACAACCCCAACTCTCTCAGCCTGTCTTCATAGCAGAGGTGCTCCATCCATCTGATCATTTTTGTGGCCCTCCTCTGGACCTGCTCCAACAGGTCCATGTCTTTCTTGTGCTGAGGGCTCCAGAGCTGGATGCAGAACTCCAGGTGGGGTCTCAGGAGAGCAGAGTAGAGGGGCAGAATCACCTCCCTCAACCTGCTGGCCACGCTTCTTTTGATGCAGCCCAGGATATGGTTGGCTTTCTGGGCTGCGAGAGCACATTGCTGGCTCATATCCAGCTTTTCGTCCACCAAGACCCCCAAGTCCTTCTCTGTGTGGCTGCTCTCAATGAGTTCTTCTCCCAGTCTGTGCTCATGTCTGGGATTGCCTCGACCCAGGTGCAGGACCTTGTACTTGTCCTTGTTGAACCTCATTCGCTTCATATGGGCCCACTTCTCCAGCTTGTCCAGGTCCCTCTGGATGGCATCCCATCCCTCAGGCATGTCAACTGCACCACTCAGCTTGGTGTCATCCACAAACTTGCTGAGGGTGCACTCTATCCCACTGTCTATGGCATTGATAAAGAAGATGTTGAAAAGCACCGGTCCTAAGACAGAGCCCTGAGGGACCCCACTCATCACTGATCTCCACCTGGACATAGAGCCATTGACCGCAACTCTCTGGATGTGTCCACCCATCCAATTTTTTATCCATTGAATAGTCTACCCTTCAAATCCATCTCTCTCTAATTTAGAAATAAGGATGTCGTGTGGGACTGTGTCAAAGGCTTTCCAGAAGTCTAGGTAGATGACACCAGATTGGTCTTCCCTTATCGACTGTTGCAGTAACTCCATCATAGAAGGCCACCAGATTGGTCAGGCACAATTTGCCCTTGGTGAATCCGTGCTGGCTTACTCGGATTACCTCCTTGTCTTGCATGTGCCTTAACATTGTTTCCATGAGGATCCGTTCCATGACCTTCCCAGGCACAGAGGTGAGGCTCACCGGTCTGTAATTCCCCGGGTCCTCCTTCCTACTCTTTTTAAAAATCGGGGTGATGTTACCCTTTTTCCAGTCACTGGGGACCTCACCTGACCACCATGACTTTTCAAATATGATGGCGAGTGGTCTTGCAACTACACCAGCCAGTTCCCTTAGGACCCTGGGATGTATGTCATCAGGTCCCATAGACTTCTATTTGTTTAGTTTTATCAGGTGGTCTCGAACTTGCTCTTTGCTTACAGTAGGAGGGCCTTCGCTCTCCCAGCCCTCTCCTAGAGGTTCCGGCATTATCTGGCATTACCAAGAAAGAGGTTGGCTCTGTCATCTTTGTAACTAACTTTAAAATAGTTACAGGGGCCTATATGGTTTATAATAAGCTAGTATCCTTCAGGATTCTCTATCATTTTGCACATGCCCATAGAGAATTTCAGAAAGAAACAGAGAACTGATAAATGGGGAAATGTGCACAATTACTTTAGAAGAGAACTAGTTTGATGGAATTTTTGTTGGAAGGGATATCTGCAACACCACATAGAGAGATTCCTTTGTGTCATGGAATTAAAACTAATTAGGGTTAAATAACTACAACCAAAATACGGAAGAGTTCTCTCTTAAATTTTGGCTTTTATTAGAGGTTGATATTTATTTTATTCATTAGAGGTTGATACTGAATTTCTTTTATTCATAGCAAGCATGCATTATGTAAGTTAACATATAAGAAACCTCCTCAGATTGTGCTGTAAGATGATGGCATGTTCCTGAGCAAAGGGGATTTCAGTGTAAAACTGAGTCCAAAGTTAAAAGAAAGTGACTGTTCTGAATGCTGTTTAAAGGAATTTAGAGAAATGAAGGCAACTCAAAATTTCAGATTGCTGTCTGCTGAGGATGTTATTTTTAGTGTGCTTTGGTGAATCTGTTTGGTGAAACTCATGGCACCTGATACTAGTTTTAATGAAAAGTTACTAATAATAAGAGGTGTGGGGTACAGCTGTGCATGGAATTCACTCTAAATGTATGAAGAAGTCACCTTCAGGGAAAGTATGAAGTAAATGCTGTACATGAAGAGCAAAAATATTGGAAGGAAAATGGATGATCTCAGTGAGGTCAATATATATAACCCGCACAGAAATGAAGCATAGAAATGCATTCAAGAAAAATATAGTCATTGCTCCATGGAGACTACAAAACCATGATAACAGCACAAAGCATTATGGCATTAAGTCATTTGAGTATATATATATAACTCTAAGATCTTAATTTGATTTTACTTAAATAGGTATCTTTTATAGGTGTCCTGGTTTCAGCTGGGATAAAGTTGATTTTTCTTCCTAGTAGCTGGTATAGTGCTGTGTTTTGGATTTAGTATGAGAATAATGTTGATAACACAGTGATGTTTTAGTCGTTGCTAAGTAGGGCTTACACTAGGCAAGGACTTTTCAGCTTCCCATGCTCTGCCAGATGCACAAGAAGCTGGGAGGGGGCATAGCCAGGACAGCTGACCCAGACTGGCCAAAGGGCTATTCCATACCATATGACATCATGCTCAGTATATAAGCTGGGGGGAGCTGGCTGGGGGGCAGCGATCGCTGCTCGGGGATGTGCTGGGCATTGATTGGCGGGTGGTGAGCAATTGTATAGTGTATATCACTCGCTTTGTATATTATTATTGTATTATTATAATATTATTTTTATATTACTATTACTACCATTCTATTTTATTTTACTTCAATTATTAAACTGTTCTTATCTCAACCCACGAGTTTTTCTGACTTTCACCCTTCCAATTCTCTCCCCCATCCCACTGGGGTGGGGAGAGTGAGCGAGCAGCTGTGTGGTGCTTAGTTGCCGGCTGGGGTTAAACCACAACAGTCCTTTTTGGTGCCCAAAGTGGGGCACGAAGGGTTTGAGATAATAACAGATAAACCAGAGTGTATTAAGGAATTTGTATCTGTTAACAGTTGCCGGTCACAATATCGATTCCTCTGTTCTCAATATTAGTTTATCTGATCTGCACCATGCTCTTGTTTTTGCAGTACGCGTTAAAGACTGGTGTTGGTTTTTGCAGTTTGCTGTTCTCTGCAGTGATTAGTGATGTTTTGCTTTGGAGACTTATTATTAAAACACTGACCTTGAGCCTTATCTAGTATTTGGGTTCTGTAGCACTAAAGTCATTACTGTACTTTGGGTACCACCTCATTGAGACAATTAGCAATTATACCTCTTCCTCTAAGAGGTTTTTTATGGAGCAGTAATTTTTGCTTTCAGATAAGCTTTACAATAACACAAATAGCCTCCCAGTTATTTGCATCTTTGATACAAATCTGTCAGCCACACATACTACTCAAAGTTTGCAAGTTACCAAGAGTCGGGCCACTGAAGAACATCAAAACAACCAGCAGGTGGACCAGGCTGCTAAGATTGAAGTGGCTCAGGTGGACCTGGACTGGCAACAGAAGGGTGAATTATTCCCAGCTTGGTGGGCCTATGACACCTCAGGCCATCAAGGAAGAGATGCAACCTATAGATGGGCTCGTGATCGAGGGGTGGACTTGATCATGGCCACTATTGCACAGGTTGTCCATGAATGCGAAACATGCGCTGCAATCAAGCAAGCCAAGCGGTTCAAGCCTCTCTGGTATGGAGGACGATGGCTGAAATATCAATATGGGGAGGCCTGGCAGATTGATTAGATCACACTCCCACAAACCCGCCAAGGCAAGCGCCATGTGCTTACCATGGTGGAAGCAACCACCGGATGGCTGGAAACATATCCTGTGCCCCATGCCACCGCCCAGAACACCATCCTGGGCCTTGAAAAGCAAGTCCTATGGCGACATGGCACCCCAGAAAGAATTGAGTCAGATAACAGGACTCATTTCCGAAACAGCCTCATAGACACCTGGGCCAAAGAGCATGGCATTGAGTGGGTATATCACATCCCCTATCATGCACCAGCCTCCGGGAAAATCGAACGATACAATGGACTGTTAAAGACTACACTGAGAGCAATGAATGGGAGGTGGGACGTTTAGACATTAGGATACACATTTAGCAAAGGCCACCTGGTTAGTCAACACTAGGGGATCTGCCAATCGAGCTGGCCCTGCCCAATCAAGATTTTTACGTACTGTAGAGGGGGATAAAGTCCCTGTAGTGCACATAAAAAAGATGCTGGGGAAGACAGTCTGGGTTACTCCTGCCTTGGGCAAAGGGAAATGCATTCGTGGGATTGCTTTTGCTCAAGGACCTGGGTGCACTTGGTGGGTGATGCAGGAGGATGGGGAAGTCCGATGTGTACCTCAAGGGGATTTGATTTTGGGTGAAAATAGCCAATGAACTGAATTGTATGATCTTAATTGCTATATAATCCTGTATATCATCACTTTTATGGTGGCTATATGCCATATCAATGGTATTACAGTAAGAATCGCCCAGATTAATGAAGAATGAACTCTGAGGAAACCGAGCAAAGTGCAGTGGTGATGGAACCAGAACTGGCTTCAGCATGCACCAATCCAACACCACACACCATCTCTCCTGCCCCGAAAGACTGTTATGACGGGTGAAGCCCAAAGTCATGGACTGAATGAACTCAACGAACGTTTTAGAGGGATAGCCCATAGACTAAGGAAATGATATCTCTGTGTGTGTGTGTATATCTGTCTATCTATCTATCTATCTATCTCAAAAGACTGGAAAAGTGGTGGTGATTAATTGGAATTTATTGGAAAGTGTAAGACCTGGGCATGACGTAGATGGTATAGATTGATAATGATTCTATGATTCTATGATAAAGTGGGGGGAGTTGGCCGGGGGGCAGCAGTCGCTGCTCGGGGACATGCTGGGATCGGTCGGCAGGTGGTGAGCAATTGTATAGTGTATCACTTGCTTTGTATATTATTATTGTATTATTATATTAATATTATTATATTTCTATTACTACTATTATATTTCATTTTACTTTAATTATTAAACTGTTCTTATCTCAACCCATGAGTTTTTCTGACTTTCACCCTTCCAATTCTCTCCCCCATCCCACTGGGGTGGGGGGAGTGAGCAAGCGGCTGTGTGGTGCTTAGTTGCTGGCTGAGGTTAAACCACAACAATAGGTTTTGTTTGGATGGGATGAAAAGTTGCAATTTAGACTTTAGATTTCAGCAAGTCTATAGTTTTATACTTTGTTTTATTAAGGTTTTTTTCTGTATTATCTTTAGCACAGATTTCAACAAAATACTAGTTATAATGAACTATTTCTATTAACAATATAGAGCCAAACTTCCCTGTATTTGAAGCCTCTTATTGGAATTACTTAGATTTAAATTAAAATTTAAATTGGTACTCTACTGCAAATCTTAAATGTGAAATATGAGGTGCCATATTTTTGTAAAAGCTCTATTGTCCTTTAACTTCTGCAGCTGCAATTATGAAAGTAATGATCAGCTATGATTAGAGCTTCCTTTCATGGAATAGACTTGTCTTAAAATCAGAAGATTTTGTAGGCACATAGCCTGCAAAACTGGGTCTCATAAGATCCAAGAAGGCTATCATTCAGGGCAAACAGTGCTTAAACAAAAGAAAACCTTAACAGGATGTAGCAGTTGCCTAAAGCTTACATTTCAAGTTATAAGAAAGTACAGATGAAAATCAGAGCAAAATTACTGACTGAAAATTTTTATTTTCTGTTAATTTTGTGCTGACTCTTTTAAAGAGTTAAGTATTCTGAGGAATGAAATGTGTTAGTGCAGTATGGGATGAAAAAGTGACCTAGAGGTAATGAGTTAGCTGGTTACAAATGAAGCTTCATCTTTAAGATCTGCTGAAACATATGAAAACTACAATAGAGCCAAAACTGCTAGCTTTTTGCCTTCTCCTGCGACAAGCATTTAAGTTCAAAAACATACTAATCTGATAGTGAATCTTGTATGTACTAGTGACATTTGCAATCACTTCAGTCAACGTAGTTAATGAAGATTTCAAACAATGTAAACTAGGATTAGACTTGGCCCAATGTGGTCTGTTAGATGTATCTAATATTGGTCACTTATGATTTACATTATATATAAGAAGAACTAAGCTTTTTTTGAAGAAAAATCCATCACTAACCACTATGTTGAAGTACAATAAATATATTTACAGTTCAAAATTTACCATGTTTTACTTAAATTTAAAACACTGTTACTTTACCTATCGTACGTTCCACTCATCATAATTATGTTAGTTTAGTAGCACACTTGAAATATTATTTAAAATAAATGCTGGTTGTTGTGGATTATGGTGCAAAATGTTAAATATAGAATGGAGAATTCCTACATAGCTGCTGCATATTATTACATATGAAAGAAGATACAAAATATTTTTCCTGTGCGAAGCAGTCTTTGAAAGGCAAAATAACATTCTAGTAATTTATTTAAAAAAAAAAAAAATGGGATGCTAGAGATCATACTGTGACTTCCTTCTTTTCATCTCTTCCCTAAAAAAAAAAAAATAATCTTCACAGCTGAATGTAACACACAGCCTCCCTGGTGAACGATTGTCACATCTGGGGTTCTGTGGATATGTTTTCCTCTGTTTAGAAATTTGGGCAGAATTTGAGGATTTTATGCACTTGTTTGAGTGCTTGTATTTGTGCTCACCTGGAGATCCTTGTCAGCTGCAAACTCAGAGGTGTAGTGTGCACCAAGAGTGAATCTGATGCTTCTGGAAAGTATTGACACTCTTTGCACCTATACTACACAATGCATAAACGTGTGGAAAAACCCAAGGCAGAAATGCAATGAATCATCTTCTGTGTCTGCTTATCCTTGCACTCAAGATGAAGAAATGCCTGTGAGAGTGAACTGTAACTTGGGGCTGGAGAAGAGCTTTAGGGGAGTGGGAGCTGCCCGAGTCCATCCAAGACAGACACAAGGGTTTTTCATATTTTTTTTTTAGGAGAGAAAGTCTTTGGTTAGGTATGATAAGAATTGGTAAATGGGAGATTTGGGATGGGGTGGGGGAAATCAAGCTGGTCCTAGCTGCTTCACAAGACTGAAACTAGCAGGAAATAAAATTTATAGAAAAATGGGTGTGAAGATTGATTTACATGCTAATAATTTAGTATTTTGAATACTTAGGTGTTACTTGAATATTTTTTTTCCCCCTAGTTTCTTTTTCCTGATTTCTGATGGTCAAGTTATGTCCTTCCTGCTCTGCTGCAGAGCATGCATGCATTCTCTGGACCCAATTCAGTGAGTGTTTCTGCTCAGTAATGGGTTCTGTACATCTCTTGGAGCTGTTGCCTCCCATTAGTGAATACGACAGTTTGGAGACCAGTTGTGAGCAGAATTATGACTTAATGAGTTGCTTCTGTCTTGGGAGAATTTGAGTGCAGTTGTTAACACTGAAAATGGCTGTATGTAAAGGTAGGTAAGTTGGTTCTTAATGCATTTATAAAGAGTGATTGCTCCCTGAGACACAGAACTTAAAACATTCAGAGTAAATCTCTACTGTACAGTAAAGACTATTTTAATTTTAAGTTCCTTAGATCAGCATAAGGAAACATCTGCTCAAGTTATGGCAATGAGTTTGTTTTCACTTGGTGCCTACCTCTTTGACTGTTCTGTGTGTTCCAGGATAATCAACTCCAAGGCAGAAGTATAATTTTTATTGATAGAACTCATTATTTCCTTGTAACTGAACTGAACTGAATTCTCTCAGTGCCAGGAGGCACACAAGGCGCGAACATCGTTCTTCCACTTCGATCGGTCTGCGACTGCGTGCCATGCCGCTTTCAACCTCCACCATCCGACGCCAGGTCGTTTTTGGACGACCCCGCTTTCTTCTTCCCTCTGGAATCCACCCAAGGGCCACAGCGCAGTCTTCTGTCGTTTTTTTCCTCAAGACATGACCGATCCAGTTCCATCTCCTCCTCCTCACTTCATTACTGATTTTCTCCATCCCCGCCATTTCTGATGCTCGTCGTTTCTGCAACTTTTTATTTTTTTTTTTCCGGGAGGAGGTAGTTGGCCTCCTGCCCAACCCCCATGACTTGGAGGGCCAGTGGTTTTTCTGTCAGGGTGGCCTTCCCTTAGGCTGCGTTGGTTCGCGGCACCTTCTTCAATTTTATCCGGTGCACCCTCCAGAGAGGGATCCCCTATCCACCACCCAGGGGACGCGCCTTCTAGCCATGCAGCCCCAGCCGAAGGTTTCCTTGTAACTAAGTTTACATAAATGTTCCATAATCTGTGTTGCTCAGTCTCAGCATGTAATGAGAACTTTGAGGATCTCTACCAAAAGATACTGTTCTCTGTTTTCTAGAATATGTAACCCTGAAATTACCTCTAGTTTTCTACCCATGGTAGTACAGATATTAATAAAATGAAGCTGAAATACTGCTGCTGTCCAAACTGAAGCAGCATCATGTTCTCTCACAACTCAGCTGTTTAAGCATGTCAACCACATAGTTTCTGTATTGGGTTTGCGTGGCAAGGTTTTGGGAGTGGGGGGGGGGGCTGCAGGGGTGGATTTGTGAGAAGATGCCAGAAGCTTCCCTATGCTGGATAGAGCCAGTGCCAGCCGGCTCCAAGATGGACCCGCTGCTGGCCAAAGCTGAGCCAGTCAGCGATGCTGGTAGTGCCTCTGTGATAACATATTTAAGAAGGGGAAAAAAAACTGCTGTGCAACAGCAGCTGGAAGAGAGGAGTGAGAATATATGAGAGAACTCTGCAGACACCAAGGACAGTGAAGAAGGAGGGGGAGGAGGTGCTCCAGGCACTGGAGCAGAGATTCCCCTGCAGCCCGTGGTGAAGACCATGGTGAGGCAGGCTGTCTCCCTGAAGTCCATAGAGGTCCATGGTGAAGCAGATATCCACCTGCAGCCTGTGGAGGACCCCATGCTGGAGCAGGTGGATGCAGCTGAAGGAGGCTGTGACCCTGTGGAGAGCCTGTGCTGGAGCAGGCTCCTGGTAGGACCTGTGGAGAGAGGAGCCCATGCTGGAGCAGGTTTGCTGGCAGGACTTATGACCCTGCAGGGGACCCACGCTAGAACAGTTAGCTCCTGAAGAACTGCAGCCTGTGGGAAGGACTCACAATGGAGAAGTTCGTGGAGGACTGTCCCCTGTGGGTGGGACCCCATGCTGGAGCAGGGGAAGAGCGTAAGGAGGAAGGAGTGGCAGAGATAGCGTGTGATGAACTGACCACAGCCCCCATTCCCCATCCCCCTGCACCGCCTGAGGGGAGGAGGTAGAGAAATCGTGAGTGAAGTTGAGCCTGGGAAGAAGGGAGGGGTAGGGGGTAGGTGTTTTTAGATTTGTTCTTATTTCTCATTATCCTACTCTGATTTGATTGGTAATTAATTAAATTAATTTCCCCAAGTTGAGTTTGTTTTGCCTGTGAGGGTAATTGCTGAGTGATCTCCCCTGATCTTGCACAGTGTCTAATAATACTATTAACACCCTGTAGAGCAGATCAATTAACACAGCCATGGTGAGTACCTTAAAAAATATAAGAAAGTGGTTTTCAAAGAGTATAGGTAAGTGATGGAATTCTTTGCAGCAGGACATCATGGATGCTGAAACTCTGTTTGGAAGAAAAATCTATTAACTACACAGACTCTCTAAGCCTCTTACTTGAAATACTTGTGTTTCAGTGCTGAGAGACAAAGTAAAAAAAAAAAATTCCTTGTTCTTTTATTCTGCCCTAGGTATCCGCATTTGGCCACTGTCAGCAATAAGGTTCTGAGCTGAATGATTGCTTCCCATGGTTTATTAATGGCCTCCCCTACATTTTTATGTTTTTGTTCTGTTGTTACAGAATTGAAACAGATGATAAACTGCAGCCTACAAAGGCATTCGTACTTCCTGTAGCTGTATCCCAAAAGGTCAGGGTCAAATAGATTTCCCTCAGCATTAGTGTAGAGTCCAAACTCTACAAATGGAGGCCATGTCAAGAGAACAATTTCTCTAGGTTTGCTTACTAAACCTAACAAAGTGTTCAAATACAGGTTGAATTCAAATATGGGTATGGGTTTTCTAGTTTAGAACTTGGAACCTACATAAATAGCTAGTTCTCTTAATAGCATGCACTTTTGTTTCACTTCAGAAATTGCTTGGAGTAGGAACATGTCAAAATTAAGTGCATCTCTCTCTCTCAAATGCCAGCCCTGCAATTTATATAGACTGCCAGAGCACTATAGCCTTAGGAAACCTATTGAATTCTCTGAGACAGTACAGGAGGACAGAAGTTCTCCAGCATATTGTTAATTTCAGAATTGGGTCCTACAAAGACTGTGACAGTTCACCGACCATATTGAACTCTCTCAAGATGAGCTCTTTAGGCTGAATTGAAATTCTGTGTTTTCATAAGTTATCTAGGTATTTGCAGAGTGTATGAACAGAATCCAAGCATTTTTGTCTCTAATACTTGTAACAATTCACTTTATGAATGCACCAATAGACAAATTAAGGCCACATTGTAAGAAGTTCATTCTTTGTTAACCTTTTATGATAGATAGAATTCCATAGGGAGATTATGTTATTTTCAATGTGATATAAGATTAACAAAGGCCTCTCCCTTTCAAGAAAAAAAAAAATAAAATAATAGCATTGATTTGAAATTGTGCCTAGAACAGATGGTGATCATGCTGACATAATTGCTTTAGAGTTACTGAATAAATTGCAGTCTTAGAATTTAATGTTTGATCACAACCAAAATTGACATTCAAATGCTGGATTTCATTGACAGTTGTGGCTCCAAGAATCTTCATTCAAATTCAACCATTATCTTCATTTTTCTAATTGTTTTGAGACTTGTTTTGAGCAAAGTAAAATTTCAAAAACATAAAGCAGTCACAAATTCTTTCCATAGTAGTATATCAAACCTAGCATTCATCTTCAACTGAACATTGTAAAGTAGTTCAAATTCTAGAGAGCAAACTAACACATGAAAGCATCTGGTTACTAAGTCTGAAATGTATTGGAATAAGTCTATTACACAAGAAGTTTGAATTTTCTCTTTTACCATCTTTATCAATGTACTGGGTTTGCGTGGCAAGGTTTTGGTAGCAGTGGGACTACAGGGATGGCTTCTGTGAGAAGCTGCTAGAAGCTTCCCCTATGTCCGATAGAGCCAATGCCAGCTGGCTCCAAGTCAGACCCGCCGCTGGCCAAGTCCGAACCAATCAGCGACGGTGGTAGCGTCTCTGTGATAACATATTTAAGAAGGGGGAAAAAAACCCCTGCACAACAGCAACTGCAGCCAGAGAGAGGGGTGAGAATATGTGAGAGGAACAACTCTGCAGACACCAAGGTCAATGAAGAAGAAGGGAGAGGAGGTGCTCCAGGTGCTGGAGCAGAGATTCCCTGGCAGCCCGTGGTGAAGACCATGGTGAGGCAGGTTGTCCCTCTGCAGCCCGTGGAGGTCCACGGTGGAGCAGATATCCATTTGGAGCCCGTGGAGGACCCCATGCTGGAGCAGGTAGATGCACCCCAAGGAGGCTTTGACCCCATGGGAAGCCCGCGCTGGAGCAGGCTCCTGGCAGGACCTGTGGACCCGTGGAGAGAGAGGAGCCCACGCTGGAGCAGGTTTGCTGGCAGGACTTGTGACCCCACGGGGGACCCACACTGGAACAGTCTGTTCCTGAAGGACTGCACCCCATGGAAGGGGCCCACGCTGGAGCAGTTCATGAAGAACCGTAGCCCGTGGGAAGGACTCACGTTAGAGAAGTTTGTGGAGGATTGTCTCCCGTGGGAGGGACCCCACACTGGAGCAGGGGAAGAGTGTGAGGAGTCCTCCCCCTGAGGAGGAAGGAGCAGCAGAAACGACGTGTGATGAACTGACTGCAACCCCCATACCCTGTCCCTCTGCACCGCTCGGGGGGAGGAGGTAGAGAAAATCGGAAGTAAAGTTAAGCCCGGGAAGAAGGGAGGGGTGGGGGGAGGGTGTTTCAAGATTTGGTTTTATTTCTCATTATCCTACTCTGATTTGATTGGCAATAAATTAAACTAATGTCCCCAAGTCGAGTTTGTTTTGCCCATGACGGTAATTGGTGAGTGATCTCTCCCTGTCCTTATCTCGACCCACGAGCCTTTCGTTATATTTTCTCTCCCCTGTCCAGTTGAGGAAGGGGAGTGATAGAGCGGCTTTGGTGGGCGCCCGGCATCCAGCCAGGGTCAACCCACCACAGTACTGTGATTTTCTTTTCTAGTAATCAAGCCTATAAAGCGATGAAGCTTTAAACCTAACCAAATGCCATATGCAAAGCCTTTTGAAAGTAGTAAATTGCCATTCATTGGCTTCACTGGGCTCTGATCAAGTCCCCCAAGAGCTGCATTCATCTAATCATTTGCTTTGCGTATAAAATCAAAACTGAGCAACAAATTGCAAATCTCCACTGCTAACAAAACACGCTTATCAGATAAAACTCATGAAATTTGTCTGAAATTGTGCAAATTTGTAATTTTTAGATACATTCTATGGCTATATAAGAGAGTCAGTATTGCTGAATTTTATTAATCTCTCTTTGAATTCCTTTTCTGCTACCAAGTAGGAAGTTGCATCAGTATTTAAAAAATAACAGCAAGGCACGCAAATTGGATCTCTAAGCATATATGGCTAACCTTGAAGTGAAGGACTTCAGTATTGGGCTGAAATCAAATGAAGATTTCCGGTGGTCTGAAAACTTCATTTTTAATTTTTTTTTTTTTTTTTATTTAATTGCTTTCAGTCTGAATCAGAATGAAACCATTAAGCTGGAAGATTCCCAGGTCCAGCACTGCTCATAATTCAGGCAGGGAAACAGAGTTTTCAGAACTTCAGCCTCTGCCTCATCCCAGACTGACCAGTCTCAGGCAGATATAGAAAGCCTTTCTGCTGCTTCAGCAGGTTACCTAGCTAAGTTAGTGAAAGTTCATTAAGCTTGATATGTTTTAAATGAAAAAAGAATAGCAAATTTTGTTGAAATTTTCACCTGAAAGAGTGTCACCAGCTTCTACTCCATAATATTTCTGCCCTTCAACCTCAGCACTTGAAGTGTAGGAGGTGCCATTAGTACTCTACTGTAACGTGTGCTTTACAATCAAAAGGGGTGAGCCACGAAAGGGACTGTTTCAGCCTCGCAAGATTCCTCGTTTGTGTTTACTTAAGCTAAAAGCTGTCAGAGCTGAAATAGAGGGGAATAGAGAATATAAATCAACAATTTCAGGAGAACAGTTTATGTTTTAAAAACAAAACAAAACCCAAACCCAACCTTTTGCCTTCCTAAAGCTTTGCAAACTGAAGGACGTTCAGATGAGGAAAAAGTTTTATCCGTAGAGAAGGACAACACAACTGCAGAAGTAACCTGTTTGCTAGTGCAAAACTGGCCAACGTGAAAAAGTGACACTTCACTAGTCATTTTAATGCATTTGTATTAATGTGATCACAGCGGTAGGTTACAGTAAATTCTAATTTTGGAAATTTTAAAATAAAAAAATTGCTGCATTTTATATCATCTTTCACATTATACATCCAGAGGCCAGAACTTGTAAATCATATACAGAGAGTTACATCTGAACCAAAATCATGGAAGCACTCCACAATAGATTTGCGACATTTAAACAGAATTTGTTCCATGGAGGATGTCAAATGCAATATTCCTTGTGAAAATATAAGGAATTTCATATTTAATTTGCATGCCTTTTTCCCAGAAGCAGCATGTTTTCCTCTAGGGAAGGGGTGTGTGTATGTTTAAGAGGGAGACAGATGGGCAGAATGAAAATGGATAGCTGAGCAGAAGGGGATATCCTCACTTTCAGGTTGTGAAAAAAATGGTGATGATTTTTCAGAAAGTTTTCAAGCACAGACACCTGCGCAATCATGAAAATAATTTGGGACCCCTGAAGAAAACCTTCCCTTCTTCTTCCTCCTGTCCTTTCCAACACATTCCAATAATTATCTGCAAGTTGCAGATGTTTTCAGGCATGTCTACCTTTGCTCTCTCTTACTAAAAGAATAATATAGTTGCACGGCAAGAGAAAGATGGCATGTCCTATGAGAATCAAATTCTGACATGGATAATACTAAGTTTAGTGCTTGTTACAGTATGCTGCAATAAAGTTTTAAATTACTGGTATTTCTACTAAGATTGTTTTGTTCTATATAGGACACTGATTTCTCTGTTAGGTGAATTGATGATCCACGAAGCAAAAGCAATAAAGCTGTGTTTGAAGGCGAGGGGGGGGGGGGGGGGGGGGAAGTCAGAGCATTCATTTCACTGAGCATCTGCTAGTCAATCAAAATATTTAACTAGAGAGAAGGCAAGCTTGTGAAAATTTTCTACAGTTCTTGATTCTCTGAATGTATAGAGTGAAATCATGTCTCAGATGCATCAGGTTCGATTTGAAAAATATTTTACAAGCGATTTGAATGAATACTTTTTCAAAGGCCTTCCACTTTATAACGTGGCTGATAAAAGTATTTGTGACTGAATTTCATGAAGTTTTACTGATACTTTTTGCCTTTTTTTTTTTTTTTTAAATAAAAATAATCAGATTTTCATGATCTTTCTGGAAACTCAGAAAAATGTGATCTTAAGCAAAGCCCTGACTGCCCTGTAGCCTCAAGTCACAGCACCCAGTGCCTTCGAGATACTGTTCACTCTGCTGTGTGGTTTGTGAGACCACTGAAAACTTCTGCTGAGTCAATCTGGGTGTACCGTAAGGATAATCATATAGCAAAATACTCTGATTCAAGGACATTGAGACTGCTGTGTCAATGGGCAGCAACCAGGAAATAATGAAGAAAGCAAATCTGAATGACTTTTTACACTGTTGTATATACAAGCAAATTATGCAGCAAATTAATTAACTTAGAGCTGAGATTTCCTTCTTTAAGACCCAGTTTTCTCTGGGTTGGATATATAAAGTGGAAAATAAAATGCCCGTTAGAACTCATAGTGCCTTACATTAAGCTTGGTATAAACATTGATTAATTAATACTAAGTAGTTCTTTATTGCTTCTTGGGTAGGCACTCATTTTGAGCAGACCGTTCATCCTACCCAGGACAGCCTGTAGCAATAAATAAACCACCAAAGCTTCAGCACCATGTTCCAGAACTGTAAAAAGCACCATTATTACCGTAAGTTTTGAAAGATAAATTACGAGTGAAAAGATCACCGAGAGGGCTATGAATCCAACTAGTTTTATTTGAAAATACCAAAGTAATAATTAGTGTGATTTATTTTTATTTTTTCTGTATAAAATGATTCTTTAAAACATAGAAAAAAAATGTCTTAAAACTGTCTTTTTATACTTTTTCATACTTGAAGACTTTTTTTCACCTAGAGATATTAAACCTCTGAGTCATTTAGAAACACTGAAAAAGTTTCAGGAATAATTCAGTGCAGATTACTGTTCTGACCTCTATCTTCAGTTAATGGCAACTAGTAGTAACTGTACTGAGTGAGCTTCAGAGGAACAGAAAGCTCTGCAGCTGTTTGCTATGGGGGAAAAGTGTGAAGGTCAGTTCTTGCTTCTCATTACGAGCTCTGAAAGATGTTGTTACCCCCAGGCTCTTATTTTTTTGCCTCATTCTTGAAAATTGTGTGTCATAAGACTCTCTCTTTCTTGCTTTTTGTCAACATTTTATAATACCTTATATAAATCTGGAACTCTGAGATTGTAAGTTTTAAATTTAAAACTATCCTCATTGAGGGAGGGGGAGAAGTAGCAAAAATAAATAGATAACACTAAAAATAGTTTGAAACAAAGGGCTACCTCTGTGTCTCAATAGCAGCTCCTTGGACCGTCTCATGAAGCTTTTCAGCTCGCTCTTGGTTACATGAACAGTAGGATGTTCTGAACCGGTAGGCAAGAAACACATTGTATTACATTCCCTGCACGGGTCACAGAAGGGCAATACAGGGAGTCACATCTATTTTTTTCTCACCTGAAAGAAAAATATCATGCAACATGGCCAACAGAATGGCATTTGGAAACATTTTCCTAAAATAAAATGTCCAATTCACTTCTAAATGAAAAATGAATCATAATATAAGACTTTTTCTTACTAACTAATCAGATCATGCTATATTGTGGGCTAAAATCAAAATACAAAACTGATACAATCTCATAGTCCTTAGCATTCAATCTTATTTTATTACTGAAGCCCTAACTTTACCACAACTTTTGCTGACATTCAACATCAGGATCTCCAGTGTGTTTTGCATATTCACAGCGCATAACAATCCTTTGAACTGTGGATTACTGTAGGATAAAATCGGCTGGTTCAGTATTATATTTTATGTTGGTTGGGTGGCTGGTTTTTGTGCGGCTTTGGTTAGCCTTCATTACATAACTACTCACTGTGCTGGTTAAACGTAAAGGTCAATCTGAAATCAGGCAATGCTTTGCTTAGGAGTGAGCCTCAGATACATGTACATCTCTTGTGTTTGTTTCCTAGTTGTTTTCCACTCATTTTCAGGATTCCTTGGAGAAGCCTATTCTCCCAAGACAGCTTTGTGAAAGATTTTGGTCAATAGCATTGTAAAAGTGTTGTGGTAATTGTACCTATAGATCATAGTAGCAGTGATATATTAATTTAGTGGTTCCTTCTGTACGGTAATTCTAGATTATTGAAAGGGAATCTAGCACAGCAATAAGCCTATTATATGAATTAAATAAATGAGAAGAGAAATTTGGAAGTTTGTGCAAGTGTACAGATATGGTGAATACCATCACATGCTAAGCAAAAACACATAGTCTGGATAAAACTGAATATTTATAGCAATTAGTATTCACATTTATTGTAGGACTGAAAATGTGCAAGACAAATCACATTGTGGTACACGGAGAATTACTTGAAAAGTCTATTTTATGCAATTTCTGAGTACCGGTTAAAGGTACCTTGCCATCTACTCTCTCAAATGATAGTCAAGCCTAATCTCTGTAGGTTTACCTTGCAATAACAAATTTTAAAACTGGGAATTCACATGCCACTCTCCCTTTAGTGTGTTTTACAGTTACTTACTTACTTACTTACATTCTCAGATCAGCAATTTGTAAACTGAGAAATACTTTCAGGGATAAATTTGAAACAAAGGGAATTTATGAACTTGGATCATTGGGAGACTACAACAAGCAGCCTCCAAAATATAATGTAATCCATATGCTCTGTGAAAGTCTAGCAAAAACTAGTGGTTCTGAAGTGTTTTGTGGCCAGTTAAACTATTATTATTGTTGATTGCCATGAACCTTTACCAAGATGAGGGTGTTTGTCGCATGCCAGGAGGCTTGTGGTAGCGTGATGCAAGTGGCCTGGAAGTCAGTGCTAGAGTGCTGTGCTGGTGGCATGTCCACTGCCCAGGGCCCCACTGCGACAGAGGGCTGGAGCACAGATAGTTGTGGAGCCATTGCCACCTCTGGTCTTCTAGGAAGTCTAGTGAGTCCATGGGGAACAGCTGTTGACTGGTTTCTGTGCCTCTCCAGATCAAGTTTAGCTGAACAGACCATGCTGCCTTGCTTACCTTGAATGTTAGAATAGAATATTTTCAGTTGGAAGGGACCTACAACGATCATCTAGTCCAACTGCCTGAAACACTTCAGGGCTGACCAAAAGTTAAAGCATGTTATTAAGGGCATTGTCCAAATGCCTCTTAAACACTGGCAGGCTTGGGGCATCGACCACCTCTCTAGGAAGCCTGTTCCAGTGTTTGAACACCCCCTTGGTAAAGAAATGCTTCCTAATGTCAAGTCTGAACCTCCTCTGACCCAGCTTTGAACCATTCCCATGCATCCTGTCACTGGATACCAGGGAGAAGAGATCAGCAGCTCCCTCTCCACTTCCCCTCCTCAGGCAGCTGTAGAGAGCAATGAGGTCACCCCTCGGCCTCCTTCTCTCCAAACTAGACAACCCCAGAGTCCTTAGCCGCTCCTCATAGGACATGCCTTCCAGCCCTTTCACCAGCTTTGTTGCCCTCCTCTGGACGCATTCAAGGACCTTAACATCCTTCTTAAATTGTGGGGCCCAGAGCTGCACACAGTACTCAAGGTGAGGGCGCACCAACGCTAAATACAGCGGGATAATCACCTCTTTTGACCAGCTGGTTATACTGTGTTTGATGCACCCCAGAATGCGGTGTGTCCTCTTGGCTGCCAGGGCACGCTGCTGACTCACATTGAGCCCGCTGTCAACCAGCACCCCCAGATCCCTCTCTGCAGGGCTGCTCTCCAGCCACTCCTCTCCCAATCTATGCTTGTGCCCGGCATTAATCCATCCCAGGTGCAGAATCCAGCATTTGGTCTTGTTAAGTTTTATGCCATTGATTGCCCAATGCTCCGATCTATCTAGATCCCTCTGCAAGGCCTCTTGTCCCTCGAGAGAGTCAACAGCACCTCCCAGTTTGGTATCATCAGCAAACTTGCTAATGGTGCATTGAACTCCTACATCCAGATCATTGATAAAAAATATTAAACAGAACTGGCCTTTCTTGTAAGTTGGAATAACACTGGCTAGCTTCCAGTCAGCAGGGACCTCCCCAGACTCCCAAGACCTTTGGTAGATGATCAAGAGGGATCCTGCCATAACATCCACTAGCTCCTTCAGTACTCTGGGGTGAATCCCATCAGGCCCCATGGACTCATGAACATTCAGCTGATCCCTTTACAATTTCAGTTTCCACAAATGGGAAGCCACTGCTCCCACAGTCGTGGTCCTCCGACTCAGAGGAAGACCAAGGTCTATCAGCATTATTAAAGACTGGGGGGGGGGGGGAAGCACTGAATGCCTCTGCTTTTTCTTCATCCATATTTGTCAGGTGACCACCTTCAACAAGTATCAATCCAATGTTTTTCTTGGACCTCCTCTTGCTATTAACGTACTTAAAAAAGCCTTTCTTGTTGCCTGACACAACACTGGCCAGTTTCAACTCTAGTTGAGCTTTGTCCTTTTGTGTCTTCTCCCTGCACTGATGAACCACTGCTCTGTAATCTTCCTGCGAAGCCTGACCTCGCTTCCAGAGATCATACAATTTCTTTTTTCTCTTGAGCTCCACGAGGAGTTCCCTGTTCAGCCAAGCTGGTCTTCTGCCCTGCTTGCTTGACTTCCAACACTGTGGAATTGCCTGCTCCTGTGCTTTTAAACAAACAACAAGTCTAAGAGGGCATCTTTCCTAGTTGGCTCACTGAGTACTTGTGACAAGAAATTATCTTCCACAAACTTCAGGAATTTCCCAGACTTGCTCGTCACAGCAGTATAGTATTCCCAGTTGATGTCTGGGAAGTTGAAGTCTCCCATAAGGACAAGGGCTATTGATCCAGAGATTTCTCCTAATTGCCTATAGAATAACTTATCAGTGCTATCACCCTGGCCGGGCGATCAATAGTAGACACCCACTACAACATCTGCTTTGTTTTCCATCCCCCTAATCCTCACCCAGAGGCTCTCAACCACATCATCGCTAACTGCAAGGGCTGCGCAGTCAAACCTCTCCCTTACATACAGTGAAACTCCTCCACCTCGCCTGTCCTGCCTATCCCTCCTGAACAGCCTATAGCCCTCCATCCCAGCACTCCAATCGTGGGACTCCTTCCACCAAGTCTCGCTAATACCAATGACATCATAGCTCTGGGAACAGACCAAGTTTGTTTCATCCTGTTTGTTTCTCATACTGCGTGCGTTGGTGTACAAGCGTTTCAGATGTGCTCCTAAGCCCTCAGTGCTCCCTGGAGCAGCGCAAATGCTGCCATTAGCATTGCTGCCCTCAGGGGATGCCATGCCAACCCTTGGTTTACCTTCAGCTCTCCTGATGGTATCCCCTTCCCCCATCAATTCTAGTTTAAAGCCCTCTCAATCAGTCCTGCCAGCTTATGAGCAAAGACACATTTCCCCCATCAGGACAGGGGGATGCCATCAGGCCCCAGCATACCTTGTGTTTCAGAGACTCTTCCATGGTTATAAAAACCAAAGTTCTGGCAGAGGCACCAGTCCTGGAACCAGGTATTGATGTCTTGGGCAAGCCTGTTTCTTCCAAAGTCTCTCCCCATTACTGGGAGGATTGAGGAAAACACTACCTATGCTCCTGAATCTTTTAGCATCCTTCTCAGGACCCTGAAATCTCTTTTGGTCGACCTTGGACTTCTTGTTGCGGCATCATTAGTACCCACGTGAAAGAGCAGGAGTGGGTAATAGTCCGAGGGCTGTACTATCAGTCGTCTGGTGACATCCCTGATTTGGGCCCCAGGGAGGCAGCAAGCTTCCCTGAAAAGAGGGTCCGGTCTGCAAATGGGTGCCTCTGTTCCGCTAAGGAGGGAGTCACCCATGACCATAACTCACCACTGTTTCTTCTCAGCACTGGTCTTAATGCAGGTCTCGTTGCGAGGTGTTGGTTGATCTGACCTTGGTGAGAGTACTCACATAGGTTCCTCCTCTTCTATCTCATCATGTCCTCTGTCTACTATACCCAGAGCCTCATACCTATTCTGTAAAGGTATCTGAGAGGGTAAGGAGGGGTTTCTCTCACAGCTCTGTGCAGTACCTTGCTTCAAGCCCTCCCTATCCCTTGTAACACTGCTTTCCTCCTGGCACAAAACAGATCCTGGACCTACCTCAGTAGTGGTCATGTTGAGTTAGCTTATGTGCAACAGAGATGGCAGAGCACAGCTCCATTGGTTGATCTCCTCCTCGGATGCTCTTTGGTCTGTCCACCTCCTCCTGCAGCTCAGCCACCAGGCAGTGCAGTTCATCCACCTGGTCACACCACCCACAGACTTGCTTGCTATCACTCTCCACCTCCAGGAATATCCCTGCACACATCCCACAGCCAGAAACCTGGGTGGTCACATGCTTTAACATGAGCTATGGCTGCATTGGTTCTACTAGGTACCAGAAACTCCAAAAAAGCAGAGAACACCACTTTTTGCTGTGTACCTCCCTGCTGAGAAATATATACACTCATCAGTTGCAATTAGCTGGGCTGATTGTTTTAGCCTGTTTAAATCACCTGTGCTGCTGAGTACAGGCTCCGCCCCTTGCTGGCTTGTCCAATCAGCGGGTCTGGGCTCAGTCACTTGGGGAATGCCCCTTGTTCAGCTGTAGTCTCTTCTTGTCTTCTCTGCTTCTTGCACTGCTTTGGCATCTGTTGCAATGTAAGAGCATAGTCTCATTTTAACGTGTTGAGAATCCCTTTAAGGGAAGGATGCCATCTATTGAAACAGCAACACTATTTCTTGTAGCTGAGTATTGCTCCTGTTTGATTTTTACTGCATGAAATGAAATAGGGTCCCAATGAAAAGGTATAGAGGGTCTAGACAATGAGTGGAAATGACTTAGTAGCTTCTCGTAGCCCAGAGTGCTGCTCCCTGCAATGAAAGGGAATTTAATGACAAAAAAAAAGCAACTGTGCTTGTCTTGGATTTTTATTTTTTCTAGTTACCAATGCCTCATTCCCCCATTTCTGGTAAATGTTAAATCCTACTAGCCATTGAAGTGCAAATACACATTTCTGTGAAATACAGCCATACTTCTTCCTTTCAGCATTCACTTTTCTTCCTTAATTTGGTGGTTATAGAATCATAGAATCATAGAATCGTTAAGGTTGGAAAAGACCCTTAAGATCATCGAGTCCAACCGTTAACCTATCACTGCCAAGTCCACCACTAAACCATGTCCCTAAGCACCACGTCTACCCGTCTTTTAAATACCTCCAGGGATGGAGACTCAACCACTTCCCTGGGCAGCCTGTTCCAATGCACTTGCTCGAGCTTTTTAGCTGGGAACAAAGTATCTTGCCAATAACAGATGGTGGTGAATGGAAATATGGAATGTATTTCACTGAATCATTTGTTTATTAGTTACAATTTTGATAGAATTTTTTTTGATTCAAGCATATCCCTTGGGAATCTAGTTTTTCATTTGCATATTTTTCACTAAATTCTCCTGGTTCCCTGTTAAAAACAAGATAAAATACTCTAGAAAACACAAGTACATTCAAGCTTACGTGACAGGCATTTTTAAATGGATCATGGGAATGCTTACCTTCTATTTCTCCACAAGTATGCGCACATGGAATTAATTTTTCTGTATCAAAAGAAAAACTAGAGACATTGATCATGGTTGATGTTAGTGAAGTCCCCAGGAGACAGTTACTTCTCAGTCAAAATACAGGAGTGTCATACAGCTGTTTTGCACAAACAATGAGTATTTCAATCTCTGAAGCAATGAAGTTAAGCTTTATTGATATATTCAGTGTATCATGAATAAAAGATGCATTCTGTATCACTGCTTTGTAGCTTAAATAGAAAAAAAAAAAGCATCAATACTGTATGTTTGCCAAAAATAGCTGATTCCCCCATCTGCTACAGATAGATAGGCTGGAGTAGAGCCGTGTGAATCCTGCCAGCTCAGTTTTGATTTGAATAACAGCTCCTGTAGTAACTGAGCAACTCCCAAACTAGCAAATCAGTAAGCAGATAGAAAAATGTAATGGAAAGTTAGCAATTCCTCCAACTACAGTCAAATACTACAAATACCTGGTTTTCCATACCTATTTCAGCTGAGTCAAAATATTTTGAGGAGTGTAATTTTCATCTCCTTCTTCTTCCTTCTTTTCTTGCCTCGCTTTGTCTGTCTGTTCTGTTTTCTACTGTTGTAAAATAGCAAAGTCGGAAAGAGAAGATTCATTTACTCATAGGCTGCGAGATTAGTGGTTGTTTCAATTTTTCCAACAGTATGTTGCAATGCTTTGATTTGATTTTTGGCATAAACTGTCTATTGCTGTCACAAACAGTCCTTTAGGCTGAGAAATTTCTGAAGCAAATCACACTGCTAATGGATGTCATCATTGTGGCAATGGTTTGCTTTGATTATGTGGACCAGCTCCATGAGAAACCTTGAAAATTTGGAAGGGACTTCTAAGGAACATTTGATATCACATTATATGAGGAAACAAGGTTGTGAGTCACTGGAGTGCTATCATAAAAGATGAGAATATGCATTACCATGTTTCGTAGTGTATGTTGATACACAAGAGCCAAGTACACAAAACAAACACAGTGACAGAGCTAATCATAGTGTCTATGGTTCCATGGGGATCCTGTGGGATGTGCACAGGTGGCAACCAGTGGGATTGTCCAGATCAATATTTATTTTGTCTGATGCTTTCTCTACTGTTATTTGCCTTTCTGTGCTCTTGCACGGTTCATGATAAATCAGATTTCTGGGATGAAGGTGTGCAGTATAAGGCTACCTTTAAATTCTCAGTGCCTCTTTATGCGCACAGAGGGGAGCAAATTGCACTGGAGAGCAAGCTTTGATCCTGCCCACTTTCATGACTTTCTGTAATGCACTGAAGTAGTCAACTGTTGCTTCAGGTAATTTATGTGCTATACAGAATTGCAGAGTATGTGATTCTGCATGAAACAGCAAATGAAGATGAGTTTTGAAGGGCAACGTGTATGTTCATTTTCTGGAATTAATCTTTTTCAACAAAGCTCCCATTCATGCTACACCATTGCTTCCTAATTTCAATGAGGTGCTGTCTTCCCTTCCATATGAATGAATAGCAGGAGAAACTGACACGGGTTTAGAAAATGATCTAATAAATTTAGAATGCATTAATTAAATCACAGCTTGTAAAAACATGCATTATGAAGACCATATTTTAAATTTGGAGCAATTGTTATGCATATCTGAAGAGATAAAGTGTTTGCTAATAAATCAACTACACACGGTATATTTAAGTGCTTGCTTCTTAGTCTGTGACTTCTAACAGTACACGCTTGTCAGAACTGCTTGGGGTTTTTGTTAGTAATTGCTTGGGGAAAATTGCTAATAGATCATAACACTTCATATCTTTATTTGTAATATATTATCCTTATGCGTTATGCTGATTCAGAGGCTAAGCCAGTTATTTGTAAATCCTTTCTATTATTATGAAAAAGCTCTAGCTCAAAACATATTAAAATCATGGTAAGCTTATAGTTACAGATCTGTAGGAGAAGAAAAACAGATGTAGAGACTGCTTGAATCTTATTACCAGCAATTTGATATAGCGCTATGTCATTGTTGTTCAAAGGTGCAAAAATTATGCAAAACCAAGTATATTCAGGTAGCTAAATGCTATAGAGGTATTTTTATCACATAGTAACAAATGCAGGCCATAATGAAGTTGATGTCAAATCTCCAGTTCTCTTTGATACTGTCAGAATATTCACATGGTTGTTACTGGAACTTCCCTATTGTCATGCCCTTTTCCTTATCTGGATAGTGGTCTAGAACAATCTAGAGTGTATCCCGCACCTCACAGTGTCTGATCTTTATGAGTTTTGCTGAACATGTTCCTCAGAAAAGTTCATGTATGTTTATGGTAGTTCCCTTGTTGGTTATCATCAGAATGAGAACAGCTTGAGAGAAAAGTAATAGCCAGAGTCTGGGCATCTATTTTTGAATTGTCATACAAAACCATGTCTAAAAACCAAATCTTATTTAAAATCATATGAAAGACCCAGTTTTTAATACTGATAGGGGTGCAATAAGTCTTTAAAATCCATTTTATCCCATGTAGTCTGGCTTTTGGGCAGCAGATATGTTTTTTAGAAGACATTAATGTCTAATTGGGACTTGTACTGAAGTTTGAGACACAGATCATAACTTCACACTGAAAGAGTCACATTATGACAAAAGGTCACATTATGAACAGCAAACTCAATCTTATTACTCATTAATAGCTAAAAATTCTTAGGTTGCAATTCTGACTAAATAGTTTGAGCCGCTCACTAATGACAGAGTGACTTTGTACTGAACTAATGGTGGATTCTCACTGATCTTTAACTGAATGACAGGGAATAGAGTTTACCTAAGGTTACCTTAGCCTATTCCCTGGGACATCTTGCCTCATGTCTAAGGTAATATTTAACCTCTCAGTCACCACACTAGGCTTCAGAAGGTGTGCTGATTGATCTTAATTACCATGTGTCCTTTTCCTATGATGTACTGAAATGCATAATAATAACCTGTTTAAGTACACTACTTGATCCAGAAACATGCACTCATCTTAGCTGAAGTGTATATTCCCTTAGAAGTCTTCTGTTGTGACAAAGAGCTGCCTTCATCTGAACAGTTCTGCTCAGATTGCACAGGAAAAAGAACCTGGCTCATTAAAATGTATTTTGTCATCTGTATATAAATGCTGTGTTTTCAGGACCTGAAAATATAGGGAATTATTCAGAACTGTCAGTAGAGAGAATGACTGAATTTAATTGGTCTCTTCCAAGTCTAATTCTTAAGATTTAATGAATACAGATGAAAATATAAATTAAGAAGTATGCAAAACCATATTTTGCACTCTTGACTTTCATTACAGTTTGATACTTTTCAGTCAAGGGCATAGAAATTTTATAATTATGGCAACTGAAGAAAAGATGTATTTATTAATCAAAATCTTATGGGCAGAGTGAAGGAAAAAAAAGACTAAATTTGTCCTTTACTCTTCTCACCTCTGCTTTTCTCTGCTAAGACCTTTACTTTATGTTCACTCTAATTTCCAGATACCATTTTAAAGTATGATAAGGCTTTTTCATATGAAAACCAGTGCAAAATTTGATTTTTTTAAACTCTAAGACTCAAGGTCAGGAAAGAATGTAATTTCTATGCAGTTTTTAGATGTAAGAATATTTTTCTTACTCTTAAGGGGATTGCTGACAAGTTTGAAAAGAACACATACCCTAGTAATCAGATATCTTAGTAAATTGTCATTAGTTATCTGATATAATCTATCTTTCAGATTTTTTGGAGTGTATTTATTTTGTAATTTATCCCAATTAATAAAGTAGGCAGCTATAGACTTGTCATGAAAGTAGTCCCTTTTTTGTCTTGACAGTAGCTTCTCCACACAATTCACACATTGGCAACTACTGGAGAGGCATACTGTTTGGTGCAAGAAGTCTGAAAGAACTTGTCATTCACTTTGAGGAAAATTATTAAGAAGATATGGTTTCTTTATTTTTCTTGGTAGTTAGTACTGTATGCATTTATGTATATTTTTTGGCTGCTTTAATTGCATATGCTGGGAGTTACAGATTCTTCAAGAAGAAGCCATGGCACATGGTGTGTGACACTGTCATTTCTATCCAAATGGGAATTATCACTGACCAATGTTTTAATGTCCAAAGGATGCATAAGGCAACATGTAGAAAGAATGTATTAAATTGTCAGGTCCCTCAGTATTTTTCCATGTTAAATATTTTCTTTTGTCTTTTCATATATAACTCCTTCAGTGTTAAGCTTAACTGTAATTCTGTTTTTAATTTTACTGAGACTTACGTGTGTGGCTAAATTCTCCAGTTATGTTGTCTAAACTCAAACAGTCCATTCCAGCTGTGGGTGTTCTTAAATCAAACAACCCCCTCCATTTTGAATACCTGAAAGCTGTGGTAGATATCTTGAAATTGTGTTTGTTTATATGTGAATTAATAATAGATTTCTATATCAAAATATAATCGAAATGAAAAGCAAAATTCCTGGGAGTTATATAATCATTACTGTGCCAACCTCAAAGTTTTTGAACTAAAGTAGAGATAACTTAGATAACTTCAAATATTGAGCCTCACCACCTAGATTTTAGAGCAGTGATTATTATCATGATCTTTCTCTACTGTCAAAAGCGGGGGGGGAACGGAGGATCTGTCTCCTGTTTGCTTCACTAAAACAGAAGTTGATAGACTCAGAACTGCTGTCTGGTTAAAATCTTTTATGTGCCTATACTTTCTGTGGCAAGAACAGTTCTTTACTTATTTTTCTTTCCTTTTGCATGTCATCTGCATCTCAGAAAAGCTATCTAGCATTTGTTGTCTATATCAGTATTACATTTCATAGGCTATCACAGAACTGTATTCTCTTATAACTGTGATTTAATATGCAATCAGCTTTTTTCCCAGCATAAATATATTTTTCCTTCTTCGATGCAACAAACCATTCACTTACCATGAAACTGTGGGAGCACTAAGTGTTTGCATATCATCTGTCAAAAAAAGGAAAAGGAAAATAATGCAATTGGAATCAGCTGTCTTGTTAATCAGGAAAAAATGTAGCACTCATTTCTAGGACATTACATATGGTGAGAGAATCTAAAACTCCATCATCTATGCTGTCTTCTCATGATTTGTGGCATACAGGATAAAGTACTCACTCTAGTCTAACATAAATGTGTCCACCTTTTAAGGTGGTGCTATTCAAAGATCCAGTTCATAGAGTAATACTCAAATACTCAGCTTTTCCCCCTAAAAACAAGAGCAACAAAATCCTCCTGGCTGTGCAGAAAAGCTTTTGTGTGCAAGTCAAGTGTAATTAATTTATATAGTCTGGATAATTCACTTGGGAAAGGGTGAGCATAATGCTCCACTTCAGGAACTGGAGTGGATAAATAAAAATGAATAAATATGACAACACAGTGATGGGAACAGCCAGCTTTCATAAATACTTTTTTTAGAGCAGAGTGTTCTTGCTGCTTCTGAGAATGGAGGGGGCGAAGAGGAGCTGCTCTCTTTAGGGACCTGCAGACCCTACACCCTCTGATGACTTTAACAAATAGTGCATGGAAAATGGCAAGAGGTCTTCTGCCATAGTGTGTTTTGAGGCCAGAGAGATTTATTCAGCACTACTTTATCAGAGCTCTCTAGATTTCTGAAAACCAGCAGAGTAACCACTACAGAATTATTTCACAGAAAACAGAGTTAGAGATACAATAGATTACCTGGGATGTTACCTTTCAAGGTATTGACTGCAATCTGCAAGATGTTTGGCATTCCCATCTCCCGAGCAGTGTCAAACAATTAGGTCAAACAACTCTTTCCAAAAGTTTGATTTTTGTTTTTTACATTGGGTCAGAGTATTGGTCCCATCAGCATTGTCTACAGCCAAGCTCAGGACAATATTTTTAATCACTTTTGAGTAGTTCAGTTGTTTCTCTCATAATCAGAATAGATAAGCTCATCAGACATTAAGGAAAAATCACATAGTACTTTCTACAGGGTTGGTGAGAGGGCTTAGTAATGCCCCAAGCACATGCTAGCACACTATTAGTTGCTGCCTCAATTTCCTTAAAATTGAAAGCTAATCTGGCAGAGATCCAGTTTCCAGAGCACTAACTTCTCTATAGAAGTCATTGACCTTGAATTTAAAAACACACCTGCACATATTCAGAGAGAGACAGAAAGACCCCATTATAGAAAGGTTTCTGCAAAAATACTGCTGATGTTCAGTTATATGGCCTCCTAGAGCCTCTTTCATTTTATTAGTAATTTTTTCTCTCCTTGATGTTTTGAAGGCTGAGAATGAAATAAAGAGGAGATGTTTCATCATTATTTTAAGATTACTTCTTTAGTTACTCTTGGAAATTGGAAAAAAAAAAAAGATGAAGAATGCAGCAGAAATCACTAAGGATACCACTTACATTGAAATGCCCTGCTAATTACATCATGCCAAATGCAAATACATTTCCAGTTTGGGGTTCCTGCCAGCAGCAGTTTCTAGTGGGCTGAAAATAATGTCTTGTTATGTTTCAAGTTATGTTTTTCCACATTTAAAGCCACAAAGAGATCTTTAGGTGCTTGGTGGGGTGTTTTTTTGTTGGTGAGGTTGGGGTTTTTTTGCTTGCTTGTTTGGTTGGGTTTTTTGGGTTTTTTTTTGTTTTTTGGGGGGGGGGTTGTTGTTGTTTGTGGGTTTGTGTTTTTGTCTTTTTTTAAATACCTACAAAACTTTTTTTTTATACCTACAAAACTTTAATGGCATATTTCAAGATGTCAGAAAATTTGACACAGATCAGCAACAAAATGATTCTGGCAAGCAGATCAAGACCCGGCTTTGACTCAGCAATCAAAGCAGCCTGCTAAGGAGAGCAAGATGACCAACTTACATCAAAATACTCCAACAGTCTGATTGCTCTAAATGTCATTGTACCTCTACCAGCTCCTTAAAACTGACAGGCATCAAAATTCATGGCAACAGTGATGTCCTCCAAAACTTTATTATCCACATATACTATTTTATATAACCAGTAAGCCATTTAAAGAAGAATAACTAAAAATATTTTCATGGCCAGGCTCTTCTATACTGAATAGAGGCAGTTTCCCTTTCATTGCTCCACTGCCTTATAGCAAAACAATGAAGTAGGTAGGAATAGCAGTAATCACCAAGCTACAGAGATGAGCCACAGAGCATACAAGACTAGGGCAAGAAGTCAGTTCTTAACTGTAAGTCAAGAGCTGTAGAAAGAAAAAAGGTTGTTTTCTAGCTAGCATTAGAGGGGGACTTGTGGCAAGTTGTGTCCATCAAGTCAGTTCCAGATTTACCGTTTTGCATGTAATTCTTGTTGAAAGAATTATCTCATTTCACACTATTACTGATAACCTTCAACAAGAGATATAAAACTACACAGTGCTTAAAAAAAGTTTCTATAATCCTTACTCTCTAAGGCGGGGAGTTTCCTTTTTTATCAGAGAAAGTTTTTCTTACACACCAGGACTTTGGAGGCTTTTGAAATGTAAGAGTTCAAAACTAGATTGGTTCTACCTGATAAATCCTCCCTGGAGAACAAATTCAATGCTTCCCTTACTTCTGTTCTCCACCCCCCAATTTTATAGCAGAGTAATTATATCAATATTAAACTTTCAAGATTCTCTAAATAAATTGGAGAGATACCAGCCTCAAGTTCCACAAACTCACTTTTACAAAGCTGGTTTTGTTCAAAATAAGAGTTAAGTTTTGTCACCTTCTTACTTTTTAAGAAAAACTATTAAAAGGAGGGTGATCTATGCAAATATCTCCAAGAAATACACAGAAATAACCTTTACGCAGAAAACAGTTGTTCTCACTAATTAGGACAAAAATCACTTCAGTCTACCTTCAGCAAACGGCAGATCTTGGTTAAGCATATCTTTCCTCTGTAAATGAAAAGGAAGTGGGGTAATTAAAGACTTGATATGTTCTACCTAACTAACTCTTCAGTCATATGTCTGTTACCCTCCAGAGGTTCCTAAATTCTCAGTTCATTACTCAGCTTCTAACCTCTCACACCTCAGGCTTCGCAGCTGAGGAGTGGGTATCAACTGCAACAATTAACCTTATCATATAATGAATTAAGTTATTGCTGTTACTATTACTGAACTACAGATATACAGATAGATATTACTTGCACATATACCCTCACAGAGGGGGGCTTGTTTACATATCCATACGCGCCCCACTGGCTGAACATACTGAAATACTATAAAAGGATCATGCAAGCAATAAATGTTACAAGATTGCACAAAATTTTAGACAGCAGCAACCTATAGATGTTAAGAGTCTGTAATTGACAGAAAGTTGGAACCATAGCTGTATATAACAACTGATTTTTAATCAGTTGACCAGATAATCCAAGGAGTTAAAAGCTAAGTTATAAAACTTAAGAAAAAGGGAAAAAATGCTGAAACCAAACTCTGTCCTCAGTTAAGCTAATACAGTCCTATACAGATAAAAAGGATTGTGAAAGACAAGTTATTGAGCAAATAACCCTACAGTTGCAGCAACTGTATTTGAATTACTTTAAAAAGAACTAAAGTTTCTGTACTGTATCTGTTTCACATCCTCCATTAATTGTGTAAAATACTGTTCACCTTTCAAAGAACAACAAAACCTTCAAGCCTCATTAACTATTTGAAAATTTCTATTGTTTTGTACATTATCTAAGTTTAAAATTCAGAATCTGACATAGGAAAATATTAAAAGTAGTCTCTCAGATCTATCACAAGGGTTATGGCAAACCCAGAGACCTGGATGATTAAACTGCATTTGTTACTTACTGCTAAGCTCTACTAAGGCAGCTATAAATATAGCCATTGCTTTTTCACATTGGTGACTGCTTTATAATCATAAACAAGAGAGGAAATTGATTCATAAGATGTCTTCACATTTAAGATGGGAAGAGTACAATGAAGGACATTTAAAATCCCCTTCCTATCAATATTTCAACACATTGTTATAGACAGCAATATCAGTGATCTGAGAAGCCTCAGGAAAAGAGAATAGAAAGGGTATCATGTGGCTAAGTGCCTTTGTTTATGGCAGGAGATACAAGAAAAATGACAAGTAATATCAGATGGCCAGGATCACTTTTATTTACATTACATATGAGCCCTAACAATCTCAGGTTGCTTTCAAATTAATCTCAAATAGGCACTTGAACTGCTGGGCTGTATATTCAGCAATTCCAAAGCATAGCCTATGGGATAAAACTATTTATCAAAGTAAGTATCGATACTGTTATTCATACTAACGGTACCGAATTTACACTGTTCATTTTAGCATGACTCCAAAATAAAGCTACCTGTGCATAAAATAAAAGCCATCTGGTGAACATAAGCAAGTATAATCAAATGCAAGAGATTCAGAGAGATGATCAGTAAGGGGCTCATTCTCCTCTCATTCATATACCCTTTTTTCAAGGCTCTGGTTTCATTAGAGATTTCATTGCTTTCATTAGAGATTTCGTTAGAGCATTCATTGCTCACATACAACTATTCACTGTTAAAAAACAAACTTCTTAAAATTAAGAATACCTATTAAATAATAAACATTTAGAAGAGGGTTTCAACTCATTCATACTGTTGAAAGTTTCCAGCAATTTCAGACAAAGGGGCTACTCAGAGGCAGCGCAGTTTAAAAGTTTCAAACTCCTTTTCTATCTGTACTTCCAGTTAACATAATTTCAGACCAAGTGATCTTCCTTGGACTTGCTACCTCCTCACAAAGATCACCAGCCAATTTTATTTTTCCCTTTTGTATCTAGCCTTATAGCTGTAAGGGCTTGGAAATAAGATTTTCTTTCATACTTTTTTGCACCTTGCACAGCACTGAGAATGAGGCCTTTTAGGACAAAAATGTCTCTTAGCATACACAGAAATAGCATCGATAGCTTTTTATTGCTAAAAATAGGATAAGGTTTATTTATTCAAAGACTGAAGACCATTATGTAGGCTGAGCAAAGTAGAACTTGTTTCTCCATCAGCATCAGTCCTTCCTCCCTGAAAGAGGAATAGTGCCTGTTGTTTGGGCTACGTATTTCTTTAAATGAAGGGAAAAATCCACATCACATACTTAAATGCTTCAGGACCTAGAGGTAGGTTTTTGTCCCCAGTACATGTAAGATGCTTGGGGAATCTTTAGAGTCTTCAGAATGCAGACGGTTTTGTCAACTGCTCTAACACAGGCAGAATTTGTGTAGCCTTGAAGGAATTGCAACAGAAAATTGCAAGTTCTTCTATATCCATTTTGTAATAGAAAGCAAAGGCATTTTGTGATCTGAGACTTAGTAGTGCAGTCCAAGCCTGCCTGAAGAAAGTTATGTACATGCAGCTTGAACCTACAAGCTCAGTAGGATCCCACAAGCTCATTTTGTTCTGAACTCAGTGTATTTGTGTAGTAGGGAAATCAGCTCAGTTCCAACAGTTCCCTCTTGATTTTTAAGAAGAAAAGGGAAGTGAATTCATGATAGATTTATTTGAAAGGTAGAACTTAAAAAGGTTCCATCCAGCCTAAGGCTTTTGCTTATGTATCCCAGAAGCTACCAAAGAATATAGATGATTCTTTCATGCAAATGTAAATAGTCAATAAATAAAGCTAAGAATTAGTGTAACAATGTTGATGATATACTCATTAGTACAAACACAATCCTAACAAATATTCAAACTGAAGTGGTCATGGCTGGTATGCTTCCATTGGTTGGACAGAGTTATTTGGTATCTTTAACAGACCAGACCAGCTTTCAGGAAGACCTGGGAGACCAACACATCATACATGCTGGATTAACAGATTGTAACTGTGAATTTAATTTGCATGGGGATTTATTATGATTGCGTGAGGATAGGGGCTAGCTGCTTATGGGATGCACAAGCAGCCGATTATAGTTATTTCATGTGCAACTGTCCAATCTGAATGTATAATTGCAGCAATTATATGAACAAATTAGACACATGATTGCCTTTGCATTTTATTCCTAACTTCTCTCAAGATGAAGTCTCTTCCTGTTATGTATTGTTAGGCAGAGAGAAAAAAAAGAAAACAATAACCAAGCATCGTAATGAAGTGTAACAAATTTTTATTCTTCATATTCCAAGTATTCCACTTCAGGATGCTCATGTGGTTTTGCCAAATGCCTCTGCCAGTATGTTCCCTAAACTTCAAAGGTCATCATAATTGCAGCTGCAGAGAGCTGATGAAAGAAATTTAAGCTCCTGGTCATCAGCTGTATCTGATTCTCCATGTTTCTCTTCCTACATTCACCTCAGAGACTCTTGACAAAGGAGTACTGACATTTTGCCTCTGAACCATATAGCTATACTTGGCAACAGCATGAGATAACCCCAGAGACTCAGTTTTCTTGACTACTTGACAGAACATAAGATTAAAAAATAGCATTGTGCATTCTTGGTAATTATCTATAAATACTGTATGCTGACAATGTTATCAGGATGTTTGTGGTGGACTAGACTAGTTTACTTCAGCAAGAATCTGAGAAAATAACCCCAAACATGCCTACTAACTGTCAAAGAGTCTAAATATTACAACTCAGTCCTTCGCTTAGGCTAAAGAATTGGTTTTGGTCCAAGCAGGCCAAAGACCACGCATGTGCTGGCAGGTATTCCCTTAGCAGCAGTGCTGCAAGACACAGCAACTGTGGCTGCCAGATCTCTGCTGAGACATGTGAACTTCAGAAACAGCTCAAGTACGTTAATGCTACCAACACTTCAGGTTTCAGAATCCCTGCCACGGCTGTCTATTATTTGCTTCTCTGAAAGCTTTGTTCTTATGATTTAAGAAACAATGCTCTGATTTCAGGAAGGCTGTCAGAGCTGCACTCCCCAGCTACAGTAATGAGATAGGAAGAACGATAAACATTTGGATTTAATTGGTTAGAAGAGCTGATGCATCAATTGCTGTAGTGCAAAACTAGTGAATACCAAAACACATTATAGAATAACCTAGACAAAGCAAGAATATTATGTTTCAGATGTGAATGGGTATGCTCAAATGAAGGCTAGGGAATGATCTCATCTTTCATGTATGTTTTACCTTAGACATATGGGCTTTTCAGCAAGACAGGCAATTGAAACTCATTCAGTGAACCTGAGAACTACAGGACAGGAGGCTTGAAGAGCTTTTACAGAATTTCAGTATTCGTCAGGAATACATCATAATTCTTAAAGCAAACTGCACTTTTGTGCTTTTTATTCTGCATATAAAATTCCTGACCTGTTATCCCATGAGGTGCAGCTAATTTTATTATAAGGTATTTTTCTAGGGTTTCTTACATGATGAAATAATAACTGTTGCAAATTAAGTTAACTTATTCATTGCAATGAGTCACTTCAAAAACAAAGTTTTCAATGTCTATTTACTATTGTAGATTAATATTCAGACAAAAGTAAACATCATTCATGTACTCTGGTGCCATCTCTATGATGTGCCTCACGTCTACGATGATGTGAATAGATAGCCTCTTTCCTTGCTTTTTGCATTGCTAGGTAATGGGTTATTCACAGGGGAGTGCTAGGGTATGTTTCCCAAGGGTCTGATGGAGACAGAAGTTCTCCTGAGGCCCGTGCATTAGACTGGATGTATGCTTGCAGCTGCAATGTTTGGTGCCTTCTAAAAGCACTTGGCATGAAAGCTGTGATATTTCTTTGGTGTTTACTTCAAAATTTTAGTTTCATAACTATTTCTGCTCTGGGACAATAACATTTGGTTAGCCTGTCAGCCAAGACCCAATTTTCATATTATCTCCCTGAACATTGCTCCAGACTGTTCCAGGAGATGTCAGAGAAGCTTTGTTTGTAAAACAGGCTGTGAGAGACAGGGTAAAAGTACATTTATAGGGTGGTAAGACAGTTTTTCAAGCAGTTAGGGAAATGTCTGTATATATTGCATTAAAAGTACTGTGTGGAAAAAATGTTTGGGCTTTAAACAAATATGTATGAACTACTTAAATACAATGTGGAAGAGCTGAAAGATGAGGAATTCTGTACATTGATGGAGTTAGAAGAACAGATTATCCTATATCAATGCAGTAATAAAGGAAGAGCAAACTGAGGTGGGTGGAACAGAGAAGGGGAAAAGATTTTGTTAAAGTTTTGTGAATCGCCCTTGAGAAGGCATGAAAGGAATCAAAAATGCACACACACACACCCCCCAAAAAAAACCCTAAAACTATTAAAAGTGTCAAGTCCATCCCAAAAAAACCAGTGCTGCTACATAAAGACAATGTATACTAGTGTCAAGTTACTAAAGTACTACTCCAACCAAGGCAGTTTAGGATCTTTAGTCACTGGAATCTGCCTACTGGGTCACGTAACTACTGGAGTGGGGAGTCTCTGGGAGCAACTGTGCAGTCACTGAGGAGCGCTTTTGAGAGCACAGGATAAGATGGGCAGAAAAGCAACAGGCAGAACAGGCAGGGACTGTGCAGGGGAGCTGGGGCCACAGGCACCAGGGTCTTGCTAGAGGCAGAAGGGAGACTCTTTGCTGGGGCTTCAAAAGGGGCTATTGCTACTCTGCCATACAGCTGCTGGACTGGCAATAAGACTGAGGGAAGGGTTCTGCTTACCAACACAAACACAAAATTTGATTGTCACTTTTATGTTCTGTCTCTTTATTAGTGTTTTAAAACATCATTATCCTAGTTTCAGCTCTAATAAAACCTGGCTCTATAGTTGTCATGGGCACACCAGTTTTATTTTCTTGTCCGCATCCTGAAAAGATGTGTCTGGGATGCAGAGCCTTCGTCTGGCCAAAGTGTATGTGGAAATGGTAGGGAAAAAAATGGGAAACTCCACCTTCCTTCAGAGCAATTAAGGATGCTCTGGAAACTTTGCAGAGGACAGTATAAGACAGACATAAGAAGGGGAAAATAAAAATGTAGGAAGAAGGAAGATTGTAGTATAGCAAAGAGTGGGAGCCTGCTAACGAGCACCAGAAGCAGACACTGACCTTCAGGTCTGAGGGAAAGATGGGATAACGTAGAGTTTTCTGTGGATCAGGAAAAACCCCAGATAATTTATGCGAGAAAAAGCCTGAAGGAAACAACCCACCCTACAAGTCCAAAATGGGTAGAAGGGAGAAAATTATTTGGTCTTTTTTACTTCACTCGAAATCTTCTGTTTGTAACATCTGCTCAGATAAAATCTGCCTTTTGATTGTAAAAGCTTTTTTTTTTTTTGTCCTTTTGAGCTGCTCACATTATTTGGGAAAGGCCTAGAACATCCATACATCCATCTTCAACCAAGAGCCAATTTAAGGTTTTAGCAGTCTTTGGTAATCTTGGTATGCTTTAAAAAAAAAAGATGCAGGCAGATCTGCCTCAAAGGTCCAGCCTGGACTTCTGTCATTACTGTTATGCCAAGGAAAGTTAGTGAAAATCAATAAATGACCCTCAAAGACAGGAGGGGGAGAAAATATTCTATTCTTGCTTTCATGATATCTCTGAACCTTTTCTGTCACTATGAGGAACAGTACAAGAGCCACCTCAAGACTTTCTAATCCAACTTCTTGAGACAGAGTATATTGTCTGTTTCATAATAAACTTCTTCTGACCTGAAATGTGGCCTTGCATTTGTACAAAATGTCTTTTTCTCTTCAAAATCGGCAAGATTTCAGGACAACAGTACAGGCACTGAGAATCTGGTCCTGTACATGACCTTATTTGAGAAGATTGATTAACCTCTACTTCCACAGTTACAGTGCCAATAAAGAGGAGCAAGCGGAGTCCTCCTAAAAACAAAAGAATAAAATTGCAATAACTGCACAGAACACAGATCAGAGCATGAAGCTCTCTTTCCCACTGCCAAAAATATAATCTTCAATATGTGGTGATGACTTGCATACATTTGAAGCTTGCTTTATAGCTGGCAGAGGAAGACACGTGATGGACCGAGGTTCACGTTCAATTTTCTGAAAATACGCAATTGCTCCTAAGGTGATCACTTAGAGAAGTGAAAGAGACTGACCCCAGACTGCGGTGTTATCAAGATTAGAAATAGTGCTTGTTGAATAATAAGCATTAATTAAACAGTACTTTTTTTAATATGGATATAACTGAATTGAAGGTTACATAAACTACAGCAGTAGCAACACACCTGTGCAAGTACAGAGCAAAAAGGAAAGCATACAGCTGTCCCTAACAGAGATGACTCTTGTATTCAGCTTGTAAAGGCAAAAATATAGATCAGCTATCAGATAGAGAGCCAATAGATAAAAGCTTCAGAAATTGCATTGTTTTTAGATGACAATAGGATAATGATAAGAAATCCAGGATTGGACCCATGTCGTGGTTTAACCCCAGCCAGCAACTAAGCACCACACAGCCACTCACTCACTCCCCCCACAAAGGGATGTGTTTAATAGGTAAAGCAAAGCAAAGCAAGGAATTCATTTGCCACTTCCCATCGGCAGGCAGGTGTTCAGCCATCCCAAGGAAAGCAGGGCTCCATCACGCGTAACGGTTACTTGGGAAGACAAATACCATAACTCCGAATGTCCCCCCCCTTCCTTCTTCTTCCCCCAGCTTATATACTGAGCATGACATCATATGGTACGGAATAGCCCTTTGGCCAGTCTGGGTCAGCTGTCCTGGCTGTGCTCCCTCCCAGCTTCTTGTGCACCAGGCAGAGCATGGGAAGCTGAAAAGTCCTTGACTAGTATGAGCACTACTCAGCAACAACCACAACATCAGTGTGTTATCAACATTATTCTCATACTAAATCCAAACCACAGCACTATACCAGCTACTAAGAAGAAAATTAACTCTATCCCAGCTGAAACCAGGACAGTCCGCAGAAAGGAAAATGGCTTCTGTGGGAAGGTGGTGATGAGATCAGTTTGAACTGATTGGTGGGTTGCAAAGGAAAATGACCCAGGAGGGCACTGAGGAAGGAATTCAGATTTACTGGGAATATGAGGGAGCTATGGAACAGATGTATATGCTGTTGCTATGTATCGAATTGAAAGATTTTTAGATGTTTTCTCTCTCAAACCCTCTTGGGGTTATTAGTTTATAAAAAAATTAACAATCTAAAAAGAAAGAGATCAAAATAAAAGCTATTTACTCATCATTGGAAGCAGTGGAAATACAAGACTGTTCTCTGTTGAGAACTGGGGAGAGGAAGAGGAAAGCTATTCTGGAGTCCGTACTTTGAGTCCAAAATGTTGAGAAGTAATATTGATCCTTTTTCTTGAATTCAAGAAAAAAAATACCATCAGGACACTGAGTCTGAATAAAACTGTTGTCTCACAGACATGGACCTCTTAAGGTTGACCAACTGTTCTAGCTATCTTTCTGCATTGTATGTAAAAATGAAGCTTGTATGGCATAACTAGATATGAAGAACTTCTAGTTAGGGCAGAAACGTTTATGAATGTATTTCATGCATGTAGAAATGCTCAAAAGAGGATTTGATTGTAAAACTGTGTGTATTCACACAGTGTAAGTGTAATTCACAGTGTAATTCACATTGTGTAAGTGCAATCACTTAAGCCTATCTTATTACAAAAACACAGAGTTGAAATAAACAAGACTTTCTAAATTTTGGATTACCTTTAAAAAAAAAAAGAAAGAAAAGGGAGGGGAAAAACCCCTCATGCTACACTGTAGACTTTGAAAATAAGATGTGGAGGTTCTCCCCAATCAATTTCAAAGTAGTATCAAAAGGGAGAGATGATGACTTTTTGGAAATAAACGTTCTGAGGTTGTATAGATGGGATGTTGATGAGTCAAATGCATGGGTTGAATATTATGTTTTGCCAGTGCGTTGCCTTTTAGTGGCATTCATAGGTGGTCCTCATGGTATACATTTACCACAGGCTTATTAAGAACAGAAGCTCTGCAGAAGTGGTCAGGGAGAGCAGGAGAGGGTCATGTGAGAATGGTGGTGTGTTCTGCAGGAAAAGGTCAGCAGAAATCAGGTTTGTGGCCTGTAGTTATTATGCACATTTTTATAAAATCTCAAATTTGAAACAGCTGTTGGGCATGAATACATCAGTGCAAGCTTTCTTCTCACTGATCTAGTCTATTGGTATGTGTCAAAAGCCAGCAGAGTGAAGCTGACTAAATAGTTTTCTTGCCTGATTTGGTTTGTCTGTCCCAGTTGACCATAAGAAAGATAAAAAAACAGTTCTTTGTCTAAAATTACCTGGGTTTAGGATAGAGAAATCCTTATAAAAAATTCTAGAAGAGTTGAGCTTATGGGAATAGAAAATAAGCTGAGGTTTATGTCCTGTTAATGTTGCAATTAAACATATACTGCCTGAAGCTATTAAACTTGGGATCTAATGCCTGGTCTTCAACAGCAATAAACGAGTAACTTTGGTCAGTGTGGACCATTGGTTATAGAATGCATGTAGGTATGGTATACACTTACCTGTTGCCTCACCAACTCTCCCTGTTTTTTAAACTCATTTTTTCCTAAAACAAAAAATACCTAATGTATTGCTAATCCTGAAAAACAATATCTTAATTTCTGGCAAATGACAAAATCGACAAAACATTTTTGAAAGCTATTCTGAGGAAATATATGATAATAAATGAATAGTACACACCACATTTTTAGCATTAATTATGATAATTATTATACTTGCTATGGAAATTTATAAATGTTTTTCTTGTAATGTCAAGCATCACATATGTCAAACTTAATAAACAGCCTATTTATCTGGATATGTATACAAGTAAACTTTTTCTAGAATTTTAATCTGTTTACTTGCAACAGCATATGTTCACTGTGAACATTTTACACATAACCATTAAAAAGCTGTGAAATATTAAATGTAATATTCACAGAATTGATAGAACCAGGAAAACAAACAATATTTTCTTCTCAGTTTTTCTATCATGGTATGTATATAATCAGGAAAAAATATATTCTATAGAATAGGCAAATAGTGAGCATTAATTGCTTGCTATTTATAGACAGTTGATGCATGGAAAGCTTGGTTATGAAGACTATCATCATGCATCATAAAAGGACAACATAACATATTCCCCAAACCTATGTAATTGTATTGGGTTTGTGAGACAAGGTTTTGGTAGCAGGGGGGCTACAGGGCTGGCTTCTGTGAGAAGCTGCTAGAAGCTTCCCCCCATGTCCAACAGAGTCAATGCCAGCCAGTTCCAAGACAGACCCGCTGCTGGCCAAGGCTGAGCCAATCAGCGGTAGTGCCTCTGGGATAACATATTTAAGAAAGGGAAAGAACTGCTGCGCAACAGCAGCCGGAAGAGAGGAGTGAGAATATGTGAAACAACTCTGCAGACACCAAGGTCAGTGAAGAAGGAGGGGGAGGAGGTGCTCCAGGCGCCAGAGCAGATATTCCCCTGCAGCCCATGGAGAAGACCATGGTGAGGCAGGCTGTCCCCCTGCAGCCCATGGAGGTCCACAGTGGAGCAGATATCCACCTGCAGCCCGTGGAGGACCCCACAACAGAGCAGATGGATGCCCAAAGGAGGCTGTGACCCCATGGGAAGCCTGCCCTGGAGCAGGATCCTGGCAGGACTTGTGACCCTGCGGGGGACCCACGCTGGAGCAGTCTGTTCCTGAAGGACTGCACCCTGTGGAAAGGACCCATGCTGGAGCGGTTTGTGAAGAACTGCAGCCCGTGGGAAGGACTCATGTTGGAGAAGCTTGTGGAGGACTGTCTCCCATGGGAGGGACCCTACGCTAGAGCAGGGGAAGAGTGTGAGGAGGAAGGAGTGGCAGAGACAAGGTGTGATGAACTGACCGCAATCCCCATTCCCTGTCCCCCTGCACCACTCAGGGGTATCACGGATGAGTGGTTAGGTCGCTTAAAGAATCACCATCAAAGATATTTGCAAATACTGATTTTAATAGAAATCTATGAAAGTGTGATTCAACAAAGTTCAATGGCAAGGTTCACTCTATTACTTATTAAATGAATGGAATATATGTATATAAAGAGAAAGAAAGCGACGATGAAATGATAGAGTGTTCAGTTCTAGGAGAGGTAAGGAAGGGGGTCAGCAAGACCGCTACCCTAAACTTTAGAAGGGCGGACTTTGGGCTGTTCAGGAGTCTGGTTAACAGAGTCCCTTGGGAAGCAGTCCTGAAGGGCAAAGGAGTCCAGGAAGGCTGGACATTATTCAAGGAGGAAATCTTAAAGGCGCAGGAGCAGGCCGTCCCCATGTGCCGCAAGTCGAGCAGGCGGGGGAGAAGACCAGCCTGGCTGGACAGAGAGCTTTGGCTAGAACTCAGGAAAAAAAGGAGACCCTACTGCCTTTGGAAGAAGGGGCAGGTGACTCAGGGGGACTACAAGGATGTTGTGAGGATTTGCAGGGAGAAGATCAGAAAGGCGAAGGCGCATCTGGAACTTAAACTGGCCACCGCTGTTAAAGACAACAAAAAAAGTTTTTATAAATATGTTAGTGACAAAAGGAGGGCCAGGGAGAATCTCCCTCCCAAGGTAACCTTGCCACGAAGGATGAGGAGAAGGCAGAGGTACTTAATGCCTTCTTTGCCTCAGTCTTTAATAGTCAGACTGGTCATCCTCGGGGTTTTCAGGCCCCTGAGCTGGGACATGGAGATAGGATGCAGAGTGAAGTCCCAGTTGTCAAAGAGGTGGCAGTCACTGACCTGCTCCTCCACCTGGATGCCCACAAGTCCATGGGCCCAGATGGGATCCACCTAAGGATACTGAGGGAGCTGGCAGAGGAGGTGGCCAAGCCACTCTCCATCATTTATCAGCAGTCCTGGTCAACTGGGGAGGTCCCGGATGACTGGAAACTAGCAAACGTGACGCCCATCTACAAGAAGGGTCGGAAGGAGGATCCCGGGAACTACAGGCCTGTCAGCCTGACCTCGGTGCCAGGGAAGGTCATGGAGCAGATCATCCTGAGTGCCATCACACGGCACGTACGGGACAACCAGGGGATCAGGCCCAGCCAGCATGGGTTTATGAAAGGGAGATCCTGTTTCACTAACCTGATCTCCTTCTATGACAAGGTGACCCGCTTAGTGGATGAGGGGAAGGCTGTGGATGTTGTCTACTTGGACTTTAGTAAGGCCTTTGACACTGTCTCCCACAGCATTCTCCTGGAGAAACTGGCTGCACACAGCTTGGATAAGTGCACTCTGCGCTGGGTTAGAAACTGGATGGACGGCCGAGCCCAGAGAGTGGTGGTGAATGGAGTCAAATCCAGTTGGCGGCCGGTCATGAGTGGTGTTCCCCAGGGCTCAGTACTTGGGCCGGTCCTGTTTAATATCTTCATTGATGATCTGGATGAGGGGATTGAGTGCACCCTCAGGAAGTTTGCAGATGACACCAAGTTGGGTGGAAGTGTTGATCTGCTGGAGGGTAGGAAGGCCCTGCAGAGGGACCTGGACAGGCTGGATCAATGGGCCGAGGCCAACTGCATGAGATTCAACAAGGCTAAGTGCCGGGTCCTGCACTTGGGTCACAACAACCCCATGCAACGCTACAGGCTGGGGGAGGAGTGGCTGGAGAGCTGTCTGGCAGAAAAGGACCTGGGGGGTGTTGGTTGACAGCCGCCTGAACATGAGCCAGCAGTGTGCTCAGGTGCCCTCCCTATGGGCCTGCATCTTGGCTGTGGAGAAACTGCCTGACGTGCTAGCTGACAAATTATCCTGGGAGTTCCATCAATTCAAAGAGAACATGTCCTACACCTCACCTGTACGGACCAGTGTCTCATCCATTAGGAGTTATCGCCCGTCTGTTCAAGAGAGAAGATATAGTGGATGCACACCATGGGCCACCCTGTGGTTTTATCTGCTATGAAGGGGCAGAACCCATCTGTATTTCTGGAGTGACAGGGGGATCCCAACAGCTGACTGTATTGGAGGCTGAAGTGAGCTCAACCGGGAAGGAGTGGCAGAAGCAACCCATTGTGACTGGCCCAGAGGCCCTGTGCATCCTTGGCATAGACAACCTCAGCAGAGGGTATTTCAAGGACCCAAAAGGGTACTGGTGGGCTTTTGGTATAGCTGCCTTGGAGACGGAGGAAATTTAACAGCTGTCCACCTTGCCTGGACTCTCAAAGGACCCTTCTATGGTGGGGTTGCTGAGGGTCAAAGAACAACAGGTGCTGATCGCTACCACAATGGTGCACCAGAGGCAATATCGCACCAACAGAGACTCCCTGATTCCCATCCATAAGTTGATTCATCTACTAGAGAGCCAAGGAGTGATCAGCAAGACTCGCTCACCCTTTAACAGTCCCATATGGCCAGTGCAAAAGTCTAATGGAGAGTGGAGACTAGCAGTAGATTATCAAGGCCTGAACAAAGTCACGCCACCACTGAGTGCTGCCGTGCCAGACATGTTAGAACTTCAGTACGAACTGGAGTCACAGGCAGCCAAGTGGTATGCCACAACTGACATCGCTAATGCGTTTTTCTCTATCCCTTTGGCGGCAGAGTGCAGGCCACAGTTTGCTTTCACTTGGAAGGGTGTCCAGTACACCCGGAATTGACTGCCCCAGGGGTGGAAACACAGCCCCACCATTTGCCATGGACTGATCCAGACTGCACTGGAACAGGGAGGGGCTCCGGAACACCTGCAAGACATTGATGACATCATAGTATGGGGCAACACAGCAGAGGAAGTTTTTGAGAAAGGGAAGCAAATAGTCCAAATCCTTCTGGAGGCCGGCTTTGCCATAAAACAAAGGAAGGTCAAGGGACCTGCACAGGAGATCCAGTTTTTAGGAATAAAATGGCAAGATGGACGTCATCAGATCCCAATTGATATAATCAACAAAATAACAGCCATGTCTCCACCAACCAGCAAAAAGGAAACATAAGCTTTCTTGGGCGTTGTGGGTTTTTGGAGAATGCATATTCCAAATTACAGTCTCATCGTAAGCCCTCTCTGTCAAGTGACCCGGAAGAAGAATGATTTCAAATGGGGCCCTGAGCAACAAAAAGCCTTTGAAAAAATTAAACAGGAGATAGTCCATGCAGTAGCCCTTGGGCCAGTCCGGACAGGGCAAGATGTAAAATATATGTTCTACATCACATCCGTGGAGAAGGGCCCTACCTGGAGCCTCTGGCAGAAAGCACCAGGGGAGACTCGAGGTCGACCCCTAGGATTTTGGAGTCAGGGATACAGAGGATCCGAGGCCTGCTATACTCCAACTGAAAAAGAGATATTGGCAGCATATGAAGGGGTTCGAGCTGCTTCGGAAGTGGTTGGTACTGAAGCACAGCTCCTCCTGGCACCCCGACTGCCAGTGCTGGGCTGGATGTTCAAAGGGAGGGTCCCCTGTACACATCATGCAACTGATGCTACATGGAGTAAGTGGGTCGCACTGATCACACAAGGGCTCGAATAGGAAACCCCAGTCGCCCAGGAATCTTGGAAGTGATCATGGACTGGCCAGAAGGCAAAGATTTCAGAATATCGCCTGAGGAGGAGGTGACGCATGCTGAGGAGGCCCCACTGTATAATAAACTGCCAGAAAATGAGAAGCAATATGCCCTGTTCACTGACAGGTCCTGTCTTTTTGTGGGGAAGCATCGGAGGTGGAAAGCTCCTGTATGGAGTCCTGTACGACAAGTGGCAGAAACTGCTGAAGGAGAAGGTGAATCAAGTCAGTTTGCAGAGGTGAAAGCCATCCTGCTGGCTTTGGATATTGCTGAATGAGAAAAGTGGCCAATGCTCTGTCTCTGTACTGACTCATGGAGGGTGGCAAATGCCCTGTGGGGGTGGTTACGGCAATGGAAGAAAAGAAACTGTCAGTGCAGAGGCAAACCCATCTGGGCTGCTGCATTGTGGCAAGATATTGCTGCCCGGGTAGAGAACCTGGCTGTAAAAGTACATCACGTAGATGCTCACGTACCCAAGAGTCGGGCCACTGAAGAGCATCAAAGCAACCAGCAGGTGGATCAGGCTGCTAAGATTGAAGTGGCTCAGGTGGGTCTGGACTGGCAACAGAAGGGTGAATTGTTTCTAGCTTGGTGGGCCCATGACACCTTGGGCCATCAAGGAACATGTATAGATGGGCTCGTGATCGAGGGATGGACTTGACCATGGCCACTATTGCACAGGTTATCCATGAATGTGAAACATGCGCTGCAATCAAGCAAACCAAGCGGTTCAAGCCTCTCTGGTATGGAGGACGATGGCTGAAATATAAATATGGGGAGGCCTGGCAGATTGATTAGATCACACTCCCACAAACCCGCCAAGGCAAGCGCCATGTGCTTACAATGGTGGAAGCAACCACCGGATGGCTGGAAACATATCCCTTGCCCCGTGCCACCACCCGGAACACTATCCTGGGCCTTGAAAAGCAAGTCCTATGGCAACATGGCACCCCAGAAAGAATTGTCAGACGACAGAACTCATTTCCGAAACAACCTCATAGACACCTAGGCCAAAGAGCATGGCATTGAGTGGGTATATCACATCCCCTATCATGCACCAGCCTCCGGGAAAATCGAACGATACAATGGACTGTTAAAGACTACACTGAGAGCAATGGGTGCTGGGACATTCAAACATCAGGATACACATTTAGCAAAGGCCACCTGGTTAGTCAACACTAGGGGATCTGCCAATTGAGCTGGCCATGCCCTGTCAAAACTTTTACATACTGTAGAGGGGGATAAAGTCCCTGTAGTGCCCCTAAAAAATATGACGGGGAAGACAGTCTGGGTTATTCCTGCCTTGGGCAAAGGGAAACCCATTCGTGGGATTGCTTTTGCTCAAGGACCTGGGTGCATTTGGTGGGTGATGCAGGAGGATGGGGAAGTCCGATGTGTACCTCAAGGGGATTTGTTTTTGGGTGAAAATAGCCAATGAACTGAATTGTATAATGTTAGTTGCTATATAATCCTGTATGTCATCACTTCTGTGATTACTATGTGCCATATTAACAGTATACAGTAAGAATCACCCAAATTAATGAAGAATGAACTCTGACGAAACCGAGCAAAGTGCAGTGGTGATGGAACCAGAACTGGCTTCAGCATGCACCAATCCAACACCACACACCATCTCTCGTGCCCTGAAAGACTGTTATGACGGATGAAGCCCAAAGTCATGGACTGAATGAACTCAACTAATGTTTTAGAGTGATAGCTTATAGACTAAGGAAATTATATCTATGTGTGTGTGTATATATATATCTCTCTATCTCAAAAGACTGGAAAAGTGGTGGTGATTAATTGGAATGTATTGGAAAGCATAAGACCTGAGCATGATGTATATGGTATGAAATAAGGGGTGGATACTGTCCTGGTTTCCCTCAGATAGCATTGGGTTTTCTTCCTAGTAGCTGGTATAGTACTGTGTTTTGGGTTTAGGATGAGAATAATGTTGATATACACTGACGTTTTGGTTCTTGCTAAGTAGTGCTAAGCTGTTGCTAAATAGTTGCTAAGTAGTGCTTACACTGATCAAAGACTTTTCAGCTTCCCATGCTCTGCTGGGTGCACGGGGCGGGGGGGGGGCGGAATGGGGGGGGGGGGGGCTGGGAGGGAGCACAGCCAGTGGGGCTGACCCAGACTGGCAAAAGTTTTATTCCATACCATATGACATCATGCTCAGTATATAAGCTGGGGGAAGAAGAAGGAAGGGGGGGACATTCGGCGCAATGGCGTTTGTCTTCCCAAGTAACCGTTACGTGTGATAGGGCCCTGCTTTCCTGGGGATGGCCACCACCTTACTGCTGATGGGAAGTAGCGAATTAATTCCTTGTTTTGCTTTGTTTGCGTGCGCAGCTTTTGCTTTGCCTATTTAACTGTTCTAATTTATTTTACTTCAGTTATTAAACTGTTCTTATCTCAACCCACGAGTTTTCTCCCTTTTCCCCATCCGATTGTCTCCCCCATCCCACCGGTGGGGGGGAGTGAGCGAGCGGCTGTGTGGTGCTTAGTTGCTAGCTGGGGTTAAACCACGACAGAATAATGTTGATAACACACTGATGCTTTTGTTGTTGCTAAGTAGTGCTTACACTAGTCAAGGACTTTTTACCTTCCCATGCTCTGCCAGGGGCACAAGAAGCTGGGAGGGGGCACAGCCAGGACAGCTGACCCAGACTGGCCAAAGGGCTATTCCATACCATATGACATCATGCTCAGTATATAAACTGAGACGAGTTGGCTGGGGGGCAGCGATCGCTGCTCGGGGACGTGCTGGGCATCTGTTGGTGGGTGGTGAGCAATTGTATAGTTATCACTTGCTTTGTATATTATTATTGTATTGTTATTATATGATTATTATTACTACTATTCTATTTTATTTTACTTCAATTATTAAACTGTTATTATCTCAACCCACAAGTTTTCTCACTTTCACCCTTCCGATTCTCTCCCCCATCCCACCAGGGTGGGGGGAGTGAGCGAGCGGCTGTGTGGTGCTTAGCTGCTGGCTGGGGTTAAACCACGACAGGTGTATGTGCTGTGAAATATTTTATTACATTTCTGCCAGGTACTATTCATGAAGCAACACTATGTCATAGTACTACAAAAAGCAGTCGTACGCACTGAATGAGGTAACCGGACTACAATGTATCATTGTCTGATATGTAGCGTGAGGTCTTAAGTACTTTGCACCTTCCAAATTGCATCATAGTAACAGCTGGTTTTCTCTGAGTGCTTTCTAAGGCATTCTTTGAGTATTATCTGATTACCTTACAAGCACTAATGGATTTTTCCTCCTAATCTGCTGTAATAATTGGGAAGTATCATTTATTTCCATTTTATAGATGGACAACCAAAGGTTAAAGTGAATTGCCCATGATCATGTCACAGAATAGCTCTGAAAATCAGTAGACAATTCTAGATCTGCTCAGTCTCAGTTCAGTGCCCTAGTCATTTCCTTTTCCAGGATAGCTCTGAAAAATGATTGTAGAGTCTACAGTCAAGGGATTTTTTAATGTTATGGAAAAGCAACTTTTCTATTTCGTAGAAAATAAAAAACCAAAAGACTCACTTTTTAACAAATATTCAGAAAGTTCTCACAATAACAACTTTAGATCCTAGTGTGACTGGCTTTGGAGATGCCAAAAAGCTTAACAGATTATCTACAAATTGCCAGGTGCTTGAGCTCACATAGCTACATGTGAAAAATCTGGCCTAAATATATTTGCACATTGTGTCCAGTCTCCCACATTCAACAGTGCTATGAGGTGGATTTGCCTCTGTTCTTCTAATGACCTCCCCAAAGAAAATGAAAAGGCATAGAAACTCAAAGACAGCTTTTCTTAGATCATAAATTAAATTAATTAGCTTTTTTTTATAGCAATGTATTGTGGTTTAATCCCACTCGGCAACTCAGTACCACACAGACACTCACTCCCTCTCGCCCCACCCCTGGTGGGATGGACGAGAGAATCGGGAAAAAAAAATAAAACCTGTGGGCTGAGATAAGAACAGTTTAACAGGACAGAAAAGGAAGAGAAAATAATAATAATAATAATCATAAAAGAATATACAAAGCAAGTGATGCACAATGCAGTTGCTCACCACCCACCAACAAATGCCCAGCCTGTCCCCAAGCAGCGATCGCCGCCGCCCCGGACAACTCCCCCCAGTTTATATACTGAGCATGACATCATATGGTATGGAATAGCCCTTTGGCCAGTCTGGGTCAGCCGTCCTGGCTGTGCTTCCTCCCAGCTTCTTGTGCACCTGGCAGAGCATGGGAAGCCGAAAAGTCCTTGCCTAGTGTAAGCCCTACTTAGCAACAACTAAAACATCAGTGTGTTATCAACATTATTCTCATCCTAAATCCAAAGCACAGCACTATACCAGCTACTAGGAAGAAAATTAACTCTATCCCAGCTGAAACCACAACAATATCCACCCCTTATTCCATACCATCTACATCATGCCCAGGTGTTATACTTTCGAATACATTCCAATTAATCACCACCACTTTTCCAGTCTTTTGATATATATATATACACACACACATAGATATAATTTCCTTAGTGTATAGGCTATCCCTCTAAAACGTTTGTTGAGTTCATTTAGTTTATGACTTTGGGCTCCATCTGTCATAATAATCCTACATGGCAGGAGAGAGATGGTGTGTGGTGTTGGATTGTTGCATGCTGAAGCCAGTTCTGGTTCCATTATCACTGCACTTTGCTCAGTTTCATCAAAGTTCATTCGTCATTAATCTGGGTGATTCTTACTGTAATACCGTTGATATGGCACATAGCCACCATAGTAGTGATGACATACAGTATTATAAAGCAATTAACATCATATAATTCAGTTCATTGGCTATTCTCACCCAAAATCAAATCCCCTTGAGGTACACATCGGACTTCCCCATCCTCCCGCATCACCCACCAAGTGCACCCAGGTCCCTGAGCAAAAGCAATCCCACGAATGGGTTCACCTTTGCCCGAGGCAGGAGTAACCCAGAATGTCTTCCCCAGCATATTTTTTATGTGCACTACAGGGACTTTATCCCCCTCTAGAGTGCATAAAAGTTTTGACAGGGCATGGCCAGCTCAATTGGCAGATCCCCATGTTTCGCATTCATGGATAACCTGTGCAATAGTGGCCATGGTCAGGTCCACCCCTCGATCACGAGCCCATCTATAGGTTGCATCTCTTCCTTGATGGCCTGAGGTGCCATGGGCCCACCAAGCTAGGAATAATTCACCCTTCTGTTGCCACTCCAGACCCACCTGAGCCACTTCAATCTTAGCAGCCTGATCCACCTGCTGGTTGTTTTGATGTTCTTCAGTGGCCTGACTCTTGGGTACATGAGCATCTACGTGATGTACTTTTACAGCCAGGTTCTCTATCCGGGCAGCAATATCTTGCCACAATGCGGCGGCCCAGATGGGTTTGCCTCTGAGCTGCCAGTTCCTCTGCTTCCATTGCTGTAACCACCCCCACGGGGCATTTGCCGCCATGAGTCAGTATAGAGATAGAGCATGGTGCAGATCAGGTAGACTAATATCGAGAACGGAGGAATCAATATTACGACCGGCAACTGTTAACAGGTACAAATTCCTTAATACACTCTGGTTAATCTGTTATTATCTCAAACCCTTCATGCCCCATGTTGGGTGCCAAAAAGGACTGTTGTGGTTTAACCCCAGCCAGCAATTAAGCACCACACAGCCGCTCGCTCACTGCCCCCCACTCCAGTGGGATGGGGGAGAGAATTGGAAGGGTGAAAGTCAGAAAAACACAGCACTATATCAGCTACTAGGAAGAAAAATCAACTCTATCCCAGCTGAAACCAGGACAAGAAACTGTACCTCTAACTGCATCCTTTCACTTTCAACATTTTTTTTCCTTTAGTCTTTATGTATTATTTTAGAAAGAGAAAAGAGGGCTTCAGAAAAAAAGTGGAGAAAGCCCTGTAACTAAAACTAATCTGTTATTTGTAATTTCAAAATCCTGATTTTTTAAAGAGTTTTTATTAGTCTGTTGCTTTTTAATGTTTAGTATGTAGTAAAACTACATTTCCCAGCTCCTTTTTATATACATATGGCATAGAAAATTCTTTTCTCTCTTAAATGAAAGCTAAGTTTTCTGAAATCACAGGACTCCAGAAGTGGGACCTGTATGGAAGGGAGAAGAAAAAAGAAAAAAAAAGAAGAAAAAGGTTTGCAAAAGTTGTTGTAAAATCTTCAGCACTTTTACTGACTGCAGAATCATCATAGCCAAAACTGAAGAACTAAAGTGGGAAGAACTATGCTGTCATTTGATCACTTCATAACTTCACAGAACACAGGTAAAATATGTCCCTATCCTTAGCAGCACAGAAGCAGAGACCTCAGTCCATATGCATTAGGAATATCTAACAGTAGTGACTCTGAGTGAATGTGAATATTCACTCTCCTAAAACTTAAGAATCCATATATGTGTTGGCAGAACCATGCCATCTGTACCCTGGAATCTGCACGCTACAGGAATATACCCACGTTTCTTGTACCATACAATTTCTGTTAAAGAGAAAATTCAGTTTCAGGGTTTACCACAGTGATGATTCTTATAGCTTTTAATTCGCCCAAATGTAACATCTATGTAACAGATACAGAACTATTTAAATATTCTCTGAAATGATGTGTACTCAGAACTGAATAGCTTAGTAGTTTAATAAAAAAGTATGTTGGTCCAGAGAGAGGTGGTCTTGGATATTTTTCTTTGGGTGGGAAGGAAAACACCATTCTAAAACAAAACAACCTGCAAACATTTCTATTTCTTCGCATGTAGAAGAGCTTCTTTTAGAAACTGATTGTTGTCCAGTTTGCAAATATTTTGTTTGGAGAAGTGGAAACTGCATGTAGCAGAGTTCAGACAAAGGAAAGAAAGCCACCAGAACTCTCATAAAGAAACTTCCTTGTCTGCAATAAGAAAGAGTATCAGGATTCAAGCTTTGCATGTCTAGAATTTGTGGAATACTTATTTGTACAAAACCATTTTCCCTTGTTGTCTTTTTCAATCTGACTATGCATAATAATGCCACAGTTTCTCTGATGCCTAATGTGGTACGTGCTCTTCTGTACGGGAAGCATTTTCATCTAGAGCCATAAACTGCCCCATTAGAAGTGTCCAGTGGGATCTGTGAGAGAGGAACTACTGGGCTGCGTTACAGTCATCTTACATATCCATTTAGTTCTATTAATACATAAATTTTACTTGACACTGGTAATAATGGAGTTAAAAATGCTCTTTTCAGCTGAGCTTATATCACGCCAGAAGGCTTCAAAGATGAACTTCTGAAGGTGACTTTTTAACAGCAAATTTGATCTGGGAGGCATTTCCATGAAGGATTAATCAGGGTTATAATATAATTTGTACAATGCTATCAATATATCCAGAGAAAAAATACATATATATTTTTAAGCAAAAGATGCCTAAAATAGATTAGTATGTAGAATGTGAATTTCAAAGGGAAAAAGACTGGTAATAAGTAATTGTTACTTTTAGGTCTGATTCAGCAACTGTTAATATATTTCCAAATATTTCTGCATGCAGTAGCTGGGGAAGGATTAAGCAAAGATAACTTATTGTAACTGAATTTTACAGTACAACAATTTAAAAAAAAAGTCCTCATGAAGAGAAGAATGTGCAGAACATATCAATAGTGAAAAATCTACAAAGGCAATTGTATTGGGCTTATGTGGCAAGGTTTTGGTAGCGAGGGGGCTACAGGGGTGGCTTCTGTGAGAAGATGCCAGAAGCTGCCCCTATGTCAGACAGAGCCAGTTCCAGCTGGCTCCAAGACAGACCCACTGCTGGCCAAGGCTGAGCCAATCAGCAACAGTGGTAGCGCCTCTGTGATAACATATTTAAGAAGGGGTAAAAACTGCTGTGGAACAGCAGCTGGAAGAGAGGAATGAGAATATGTGAGAGGAACAACTCTGCAGACACCAAGGTCAGTAAAGAAGGAGGGAGGAGGTGCTGTAGGTGCCAGAGCAGAGATTCCCCTGCAGCCCGTGGTGAAGACCATGGTGAGGCAGGTTGTCCCTCTGCAGCCCATGGAGGTTAATGGTGGAGCAGATGATATTCACCTGCAGCCCATGGAGGACCCCACAACAGAGCAGGTGGATGCCCAAAGGAGGCTGTGACCCCATGGGAAGCCTGTGCTGGAGCAGGTTTCCTGGCAGGATCTGTGGACCCATGGAGAGAGGAGCCTATGCTGGAGCAGGTTTGCTGGCAGGACTTGTGACCCCACGGGGGACCCACACTGGAACAGTCTGTTCCTGAAGGACTGCACCCCATGGAAGGGACCCACGCTGGAGCAGTTCATGAAGAACTGCAGCCTGTGGGAAGGACTCATGTTGGAGAAGTTCATGGAGAACTGTCTCCCGTGGGAGGGACCCCATGCTGGAGCAGGGGAAGAGTGTGAGGAGTCCTCCCCCTGAGGAGGAAGGAGCAGCAGAGATAAGGTGTGATGAACTGACTGCAACCCCCATTCCCTGTCCCCCTGTGCCACTTGGGGGAGGAGGTAGAGAAAATTGGAAGTGAAGTTGAGCCTGGGAAGAAGGGAGGGGTGGGGGGGAAGGTGTTTTAAGATTTTGGTTTTATTTCTCATTATCCTACTCTGATTTGATTGGCAATAAATTAAACTAATTTCCCCAAGTTGAGTCTGTTCTTGCCTGTGATGGTAATTGGTGAGTGATCTCTTTCTGTCCTTATCTTGACCCACGAGCCTTTTGTCATATTTTCTCTCCCCTGTCCAGTTGAGGAGGGGGAGTGATAAGGTGGCTTGGTGGGCACCTGGTGGCTAGCCAAGGTCAACCCACCACAGCAATGTAAATTTTTTCAACAATCGCTGATATCAACTTATCCTGGCTGATCTATCAAGTTTATTTCAGGCTTTGTAAACCCCATAAATGCCAGAAAAAAAGCATTTTTTCATTCTTCATTGTTCCAGCTTCCTCTTCACCTTTTTGCACCTTTTGGTTATAAGAATTACTGGAACCAATAGTAAACTGTATTGTAGAATTTCAGCTTACAGTATAAGACTTAGTTTGTTGTAATTGTTGCATTTTAATTAATTCAGCCACAAGTTAGAATCAGTAATGCTAAGAAAGCTTTTTAGAAGAAAAAAATAAGTTTGTTTGTTAGGGTTTTTTTAAATAACTCAGATAAGTAATAAATTACATCTGACATTAATAAGACTTTAGAAAGTGTATTGCTAAGGGTTGTGTAATTATTTACTGGAAAATAAGGTTTCAGAGAAAAAAGTAAATCTGTCTACTGTGAGAATGTTGGGTCATTCTGACTATTTAGATGACATATATTCTTCTGACTAACTTCTCATAGTGTTTGAAACAAGTCTGTTACAGGAAAATGTGATCTCTCTATGTGGACCCCGTTCCCATGATTGACAACATTTAATGTGTTTGTCCTCACATCAGCCTTGTGGGTACTGTTAACTCCAGTGAGACATTAAGTGGCTCACCTGAGATAACTCAGGAAAAGAGTTACACTTGACTCTTCTTTTCTAGCTTGTTCTGTCCTGTGCGAGGTTCTTTTTGATTCCCCAGAATAAAGCTGGGTAGATAGAAAAGACTACTCAGGGTGCACTGAAAAAGTCAGAGGCATTCCCTGCTGACCTGTTTTATTACTCCTCTTTCTTTTAGGAGAGAGCAAGCCATGCGACAGCATGTTTGGACTTGGCTAGGGAAGAATTTGAGTTGCCCCCTCTAACAAACAGCACAGATTTCAAGGTGAGCATCTGAGACTGCAGACAGCTGTGTGAACATGGTGATTTTCATGCAAGCGAATGTTTGAGTACTTTTACACATTGGCATTATGTTGGAAATTAGATTCCAAGTACGAGTGGCCTGAAAAATTGCTGTTGTGCAACAGGTTCATTAAGCTCTAGGATTTCTGCAAGGGATTTGATTGTTTGTAGATCTCTAGGACTTAATGGTTACTGGTCTCCTGGACTTACAGCTAGTGTAGTATATCAACTAGGAAAAAGGCTGGTTTTGAAGCTGAAGCTTCTTACAGAGGTGTCTTTTCTGGGCTTTACAGATAGATACTGTCCAGCTTTACTCTAAGTGGTGTGCTCACTCCTACGTTCAAACTGGAAATAAAATTTCAGTTACAGTTTCTTATTGGTACACACTTCTTTTAAGCATGCCTGAAAGTTTCATAAAATTATTTAAAGCTTCTCATGAAGTTGCTAAAACAAAGCCTATTAATTCTAAATTACTTTAAGGCTTTTTTTCTTCTCTTGATAATACACCCTTGAGGATGATGGTACCTCACTATTACAATGCATTAAGCCAGGGGCAGTGCACGTGTTAATTACATTTTTTTAAAGTAATCATTAAATAGTTTGTACTTCACACAGAGACTATGACCTCCATGCAGTAAGTTAATTGAACTTAGTAGTAGGAAAATAGGAGCATATATCTGGATTGCAGAAGTCACTGCCTGACTCTGTGACTAGAGTGGTTGGAAAATACATGATTCTCTTTTCATAGGCCTTTCTTAGTCACTTAAGTAGAAACTTAATGTTGATAAGGGAAAAATGGACTCTTTATATGAGTATGGACAAACCTCCTGCATCATCTAGTACATCCCAGTTTATCAGTGCAGCATAATTCATCACTATTTCTACAGCTTCTCTGCAGCCCCATCCTTGAACAGCGAAAGAGAAACTAGTTCTAAGGCAGCTCTCATTACAGTGCAGTAATTTTTCCAGCTGTTGTGTGCTGCAGAAGTTGCTCTACCCACTGAAACTCCATGAATCACATCTTTCCTTCCTAGCAGGAAAAAAAAAATTATTCATGTGCATTTATTACTTTTATGGCAGTTTCCCCTTTAGGCTATGTATTCATTCCTGAAGACCTTTGTGCTCTTTAGCAAGACCTTCAAAGTGTGCTCTGTGATGTCTCAGGTAGAAGCAATACTGGAGAAACAGAGATCCTTGCAAGGAAAGCCCATCTCTCGATGGGCTTGTAACAGGGAATATAATGTGGTCCATACAACACTTAATTTAATCTCACTAACAGATTGAGTAATGACCTTTCAATTACCTCATTTCACACTTTTTTTTTTGCAAGTTGCAAAAATGAATCTCTTTTCAAGTACTTTTTGGTGGTGTTAAGTTGATGTCAGAAGAAAGGGGGACATTTTTACTGTCTACGTTTTCCTAAAACACATACTGCGTAACATTGTATAACACACAAAAAACTCACCACACTCGGAGCTTTTCAAAAAAGGAACTTTTCAAAGGGACAGGATCTTGTAATGGCAACCTGAAGTCAACTGAAGCCAGAAACATAACTGTTTCCAATTCTTTGTCTGTATGCCAAGTATGCAGTTTATCTGATTCACAGTATGACTGTCCACATTTAGTCCTAAACAGGCATCCTCTGTAGTTCAAAAAAATTAAACTTCCAGGCCTTTCAAAAGGAAGCAAAGTACAAAAGGGAGATATCTCACAAAGGACTGGATTTGTCTGGGAACTGAGCAAACATTTTTTCCAGAAGATTTCTACTGAAAACAGCAGTGCTATCAAGTAGCACTTTTATATCTCTTATTCAGATAATGCCTTTGTGCAGTGTTTGCTATTTTTTCACTCCCACAGCAGAAGCTAGAAAATAATGTTTATCAATCAACTGCATATTTGTTTCTTGCTCTCTTGATGTTACCTGCCCGCGATGGCTTTCACCATTTTTTTTGTATGTGCATGAGTATAATTTGAATGAACAAGTACAGATATCAGTTGTATTTCTTATCAGAGAAGATAAAAAATGTGAATATCATCCCCTTAATGCTAAGTTTATATAGTATTTTTTCTTTATCATCACTCTTCTTCCTACATAGACCTAGAGGGAAAATGCTGTCTGTAGAATACTATCAGATCATGAACTACAGGCACAAAAAAATGTCTTATAGGAAACATGCATTAAGTTCTTCAGTGTCTCTGAGGCAGCAGTTTTACTGTCAGTAGGCACTGATCAGAGAGCAGGCAGGAATGTGCTTGGGATCATACTAAACTGTAGCATGCGATTCACTGTCCTTTTAGGAATGGTCAAATCTCACCCAAAGTCCACGGACTTCTGGCATGGATGAACTTGGACTTGAGTGCAGGTTTGGGTCTGTATCTGAAAGGCAGTGTAGACATATAAACATGGCTTGTTTTGGATACAAACCCCAACTAACAAGGAATATGCAAATCAGGCTTAAAACAAAGCAAGAAACCTTTCTCCAAAGCAAAATTAACTTTTTTTTATTATAATGACAAGTCATTATTTTCCTTTCACATATAACAGTAATCTGCCCTGGGGCACAACTCTGCAGGAAAGAAAACCTCCTCTTTATAGGTTCTGCCTTGTTATCCCTAGGCAACTTCACTGCTGATACTGACATATTGACTTGCCAGCATGCTGGATTCAGTGCCAGTAGAGAGGGTAGATGGGTAGTGGCAGCTGTTTTATTTTGGGGAAGAAGGTGGTGTCTGCTCAGCTGGGAAATTAATTGACTTTTATCACAGTATATCTTTCACTAAACATATTTTTAAATTGCAGTCTCTGTTTTTCTAATCAGTAAGCTCTGTTAAGCTAACAATAGGAAAAAGTGCACATATCTGCAACAATTAAATGGTGGGTTAAACTCGTGCATAAAGAAATTGCTGATACATATCAAGAAAAAAACTTTCCCTTTTAAAGACAACTGAGAGTAACATCTATCTCAAAATCATACACAATCTGCCCTTCTCTGTGAGTTATTACCAATTCTTGTTGCAAATATTTATCATTACTCTGACAGAAAATTAGAAAAGAAAATTGGATTTGTTTTGACTTCTTTGCACTTTCTGCTGCACTTTATGTAGGGCACATTTATGCTTTCTGGCTAGATGAGTGCATGTCTGAACTTGAGTTCTGTCTAATGAGCTAAAGGAATATCCTACTCCTGGCACGCCATCTAGTTTCCTCTGTAATTATGACTAGAAATCTTTTCAGAGTAGAGCCAGCCCTCCTGGGGGAGCTTGATCTCCCCCTGATATTCAGTGCAAATTGTGAATCTCCTGAATTCCAGCTCTGAACAACGGAGGTGCAGTGCCTTGCAGCAAACAGCCCTTCAGCCAGGCTGTGTTTGAACACCAGACACCAGTGGGTTAGGAGCAGAGGCCCTCATAGCTGGTCCAAGCTCAGCAGGCACTGTGAATGCACTTTTGAATGGTAGTTCCCTTGTTTGTGCTTGTCTGAGACTGCAGAGAAACTCCTGGGACTACAATGTCTGGTACTATTTTAAACACAGCTAAGAATTTGATAGCATTCCTCTATTACAATAAATAACTTTCTTGTACTTTTTTTGTGCATAGTCTCCAACCAGTTCTAGATTCCTACTGTGTTTTGTTATCTCATTGGACGCTTACACATTTAGTCCCTTTATTGTTCCATTTTAAAGCCATCTTCCTTCAAAAATAGCTGAGCAGCCTGTTTGTCTTCCTTTTTCTGAGCTTTCTATTTCTTCTTTTAGGTAGGATGTGTCTAAAAGTGAATATTCCAGTTGTTTTTAAATGTGCTAAAATTATCCATATAGTGCAATAATGTTTAGGTATAAAAAACTCAGAATGCAACAAGACTTTATAGTGCATTATATCAAGCACTGAATACTTTTATGAAGGTAACAGCATTCACTCATTGCTGAGACAAACTAGTTTTGAACTACTGACCTGTAAGATAAAAGGAGAGGTGATCATTCTCTGGAGACACCTAAACAACTCTGTAGTTTTAAATGTAAAAAATTTTCATTGCTCCTTGCTAGAAGATGCTGCATGTTTGGTTGTTTTGGGAGATATTTTGTTTGTTTTGAGAGGAGGGGACAAGAGTCAGGTGAGACTGGTTGTGGTAAATCATGCATTTAGTGAAATGTCATAGTCCTAGCATGAATGTTCCTAATAACTGAATTTTACCGACTGTATTGAACTGCTGAAGTGTCAGTTTTCTCTGACTTGCATTATATTGTTCTGCTGAGTATTGCATACAATTTTTGAAGCTATGATACAGTGTACAAGACATTTTAAAAATGAACACTTTATTGTATGGGTGGTTTAAAAGGAGGTGTGGAGAGTTTATGGTCAAAACAGAGGGGAAAGGCTAGAATAAGAAATGAGCTGTGTGTTTTTATAGGCGTCTTTTATTCCTAGATTTGAATGCAGTTTCAATATTGATTACTTTCATAGTGAGCTCTGATAAAGAATCAGAACTGGCACTTAAGCTTGCAGAGAATTTCAAAAAAGCAGCAGAAATACCGTGGTCATGAAGAACTAGTACAACAATGAAGAAACAAAATGAACTTTGTTAAACAGAGTGTTTTCAATAGAAGTTTGTTTGGTGACAGTTGAAAATCTTTCTACTTTTCAAAGTGTATATCAAACCCCTGCATTTTGCTCAGTCAAGAGACATGGATGTTGTAAGTATGCAGGATTGCATCTAAGAATGTCTTATTTCTTCTTGATAGCAAGCTGTAAGATGATGAATATTGGTCATGTGACTAGATCAAGAAGCGTAAATGTTTTAACATGGTCTGTGTGATCTTTTTGCTGTTATTTCTGATAATGCTTACATCACCTAAACGTTTTTAAGCATTATTCATCTCTTATGCCTATTATAATAGTAAGTTGGATTGTGACTGTGTTGGGTCTGTTTCACACGCTTAGAAATCTGAGAGGATACTGAACACTGAATGTCAGCAAAGACCTCTTTTTGTAGCAATCAACACAAAATAAGGAGATGGCCTTAGAAACAATGCTTTGTCTTTTCCTTGTGAACATTAAAATGCATTGTTTCAAACACTTGAATGCTATGGTTAATGCTGGCATATCTGCCTAAATGCTACTGAGGACATCCCTGTAATCTGATAATTACCAAAGCAAAGCCTTAGTTATCTAGTTGTAGTTGATAATTCAAGAGTTCTAGTGATGGTGATAAATTTCAGCACAGGAGCTTTTGAGAGCTTTCATTTCTTTCAGAGAGGAAAAAATTGTAAAATTTTGGGTCAGGTCCTTAAAGGTCGTTTGGCACAGCACCTTAAATATCTTTAAGTGCTAGATGCTTCATGTTGCAGACAACATCTACTGAAACCAGTGGGAAACCTAGGGAAAACACTTTTGGGAAATAGTGGCTGTTGTGTGTCTCTCAATTTCTTTGCATTCCTTTCCGTATATGTAAAGTCAGCACCTACTTATTTATGTTTTTTTCCCTTGCTGTACCTACCTAAACCTCCATGCATTCAATGTTTTCCCCTTTTCCCTTCATGGTGAGAAAAGTTGTGACTTGAGAAAGTTATACCCCAGAGTAAGACTCATGTCCTTTTTTTCTTGTCTTTGCTTGCACTAAGTTCTCTCTCTGTTTATAATTCAAATGTTCTAGATTTCATCTCAATTGTTTATTTCCTTGGAGCAAGGAATTCATGTACTCCTGCACATGAAAATCTGTTCATCTATCATTATGCTGAATTTAGAACAGCCTATTCAGTTCTACAGTCAGCAGTTTGCCTATGTTTTTATGCGTGTAGTCTGTCATCATTTGTATCTTCTCAGGGCTCACACTTCCCCCCCCTCAACAAAGGATTGTCATTTCTCTTCCCTATCCCTCAGGCTTGTCCTGGCACTTCAGAGCTTTGTCCTTTTAACAGACACCCTTCTGTCCCAGGTCCAAGAATGAAGACAATGCTTTTATTTTTGTACCTACTTGGCATTGTTTGTGAATTTTTTCATTGTTTCGGTAGCTATGCTTGTACAGGCACTTCAGAATATATTGATTTCCTTAAAGAAGAAGGTAAAGCAAATCTGCCTTCTAATCTCTCTAATACAGTACTAAAAGTACATAACCAGATATTGCAAGCTCATTTTCAAGGCAAGAGTTATTGATACCAACATCCCAAATAATTTGCGCTTATTACGTTTATAGTTAGAACAGATGTAGAGATCTATCTGTCCCAGGGATTGACCCTGACCTAAATTGGTTGATGAATGAGAAGTTGTGAAATGACATCCTCTCAACATCCAGAATGGGATAAAATCCCCTTGTCGAGGTGGCACTGAGATGAGACTTGCTCTTTCACCACAGTGGGCTCCAGCCCCATCCCTCATTTCCTAACCCCAGTGTGTCCCCACCCCCTCTGCCATAGCTCTTATATATGTCACAGCGTAATTAAAGATTAATCAGGCCAAACAGACAGACTGAAAGGGAGCATGAATCTGTGGCCATGCAGTCAAAGCACTCGCTAGGGAGTGACTGGAAATACTCTAAATCCCGTTTATGTACTTTGTTCAGTAACTGTTCTTGAAACAGTGTTGGAAATCCAATTTTTCATTTAATTTCATATTTCAAATTTTCCTTTCAGAGCGAGTCTTATCCAGTAGGTATCAAGCCATGTTTTTCCTGTACCAAAAACATTTTTCAGCCCCATGGTGGGAAGCAGAAGAAGCCCTGGCGTCGGGGGAAGGTGCCGAGCCCCAGCTCTGAAGTGTTCATGGCACTCTTAGTAACTCCAGCACCTCTGAGTACAAATTTGAAAATTAGCATTTCTTCACAGGTCAGAAAGCAGAAGACAAACTAAGTATGAAGCAGTACAGGCGGTGCCCTCCTCTTCCCTCCCCACATGAGGCCTGTCATGTCCTGCCTGGTTCCTGTGTGTGACGGGCCCAGAGGGTACCAGCAGGCCCTGCCCGGCCCCCCGGCCTCTCCCCACCCTACCCGTGCCCAGGACCCTGTTTCCACCCAGACCAGTCTGTCAGTCCCTGCCTGGGCTACATTTTCGGTGTGCCTGTCTTGGGTTCTGCCCACAGGATGGAGGTTAGGGCCCTGTTACAGCTTGTCTGCATTCCGGCTCCTCTCACTCCTGACAGGGCTCCCTGGAGGGCCCTCGGGCCTGCCTGGGTCTGTCGATGGGCACTGTGACCAGACATCTGCATCTTTCAGGTACATCTTTATTTCTCATTTTGAGAAGGTATTTCTGTAACTGAATCCATGAAGACGCACAGGCGCAAGAGGCCAGAGAGGGACCACCAAGGCAGGCAGTGGGAGCAGACAACAGTGCTGTTTGTGTGTTAGGGGCCACTCCAATCATTACATGAGTGTTTCATCTAATGACAGTTTAATTAATAACAGACCTTGGAGCAAAGACCAGGAAAAGGCCCTTGTGAAGTTAAATCCCTTTCATGTTACTGCCAGCCCCTGAAATCCAGTTACTGAACAGGGACTTTCCGCAGTGGTGGGGCAGCCTTGCCGATGAGGTGAGACATGCTTGGTCAGGAAATCTCCCTGGGTGAGGGGATACCTTGTGGAGGGGACTTCGAACTGTGGCTCTTTCTCTTGTTTCCAGGAGCGTCTTACCTGCTGATCATTAATTCTGGCTCCTGGGACTCACTGTAGGGCTGTTCCATGGCTGTCCTGTATGGAGCTAGTGCTAGGGGACTGGCTCCCCTCAGGAAGGGAGCTGGTTCTTAGCAGTGCTAAAAAAAAAACCACCCCAAAACACAGAGGCACGTGCATGGATTACAGTGCAGTCTGGCTGGGGGAGCTGAGCACATCAGTCCTGTCAAAACGAATGCATGGTGTGCAGAGCTAGTCCCTCAAAGGCACAGCCCATGGCACCCCATGGCATTTGGATGTTTCCAAGGTAAGGTGCCAGCTAAATGGTGTTTTCAGGCTGAATAGATAATGCCTTTCTAACTCCTACATGAAGGACCTCTCTCTTCTCTGGATCTATCCCAGGTTCATACTAGCTGTCATTTGATTGTTACATACCTCGTAAGGGTTACATATTCTCTAAAGGACTCGCATAATAATCCTTTCAAAAAAAGTAATCTTTCATTGCCTCAAGACAGGCAAATTTTTTTGTTATTATTGTGAATCTCCTCAAAACCATAGCACTTTTACATAGTTCAGTTTTTAAATGTCCTCTTTTATTCTCATTCAGGAAAGTCTAGATTTGATAACAGTCCAGGATTTTAGTATTTCATTTTATCTAAAGAAAAAACTGCAAAGGAAAAGCATGGTAGTTTTTATTCCTTTAATTATGATTTTGTTTTCTGAAGTAGAGCAGTGAATTCTTGCTATCAACATATAATTGAATGAAATAAAATAATCTTATCTGTAATTTTAATGTTTTAGTAATTCTTGGAGTAAAAATGCACCTGTATGTACAATTTTGCTCACCCACTACTTTTAAGCCTCAGTAGGAACTGCTCATGTTGTACAATAGTCAGCATTTTGCCTGTATTTTTATGCATTTATGCAATTTGTTATCAGTTTCTGCCTCTTTAGGGCTTGGCAATGATTTCTTAAATAGTCTCTTCTAGTTGCAGTGTTCCTTTCAAAAATTATTTTTCCTTCCTGATGCTCCTTGGTAAAAGGCAGAAGAAGGTATAGAGGCAGAAGTATTATAAACTAAAGCAGATGGCATTTCAGTTTCAGAGAATATAATGAAGCTTGAACACAATTGTCCCATAACCCAGTACATTTCTTGCACTATGTTGAAAATCAACCAGACTTTTTCAGGAGGAAGGATTTTCACATCATTTAAGAAGGTATCAGTAAAATAACATACAGATAAATAGAATCATTCCAGACTGGGAAAACTCGGAGAGATCAATAAATTATCTAATGTAAGGACTTTGGCTGGCTGATGCTTTTGAAGATGTGTCTAGTCCTTTTCGATGACCATATTTTAAAATTGTCATGTAGCTCAGAGACTGTAAGTAATTCCAAGTACTGAAACATCAAGATACAGAGGAGTTGAATTGACTCATTTCCCCACCCCCACCCCCCCCAATCACTTCCTTTGGGAACTATCAATAACATGATTAAATCAGTTTTGACCAATATATCATGGTCATTTGAGGATAGATTTCTCCACTATCAAAGGTGAAATAAACTTTGTTGTGGCAAAAATTTAAATGCCTTTTCAGATCAAAGGGTAATTTGAGTGGTTTTTCTAATGGTCTCTAGCACTAGTTTCACGACTTCTTTCACCAGAGAAGACTGCTTATAGTTCACTTTGGAGAAGGAATAAACTATGTGCTACTGTGACAGAGTAAATAATGTTGGTAAACTAATTACTTACCATAATCGGCTGTATTTTTAGGGATGAACAGAATGATATTAGATCCGAGATTCCAATTTCTGGAACAGGCATCAGAGAATATTAATATAACTACAGAGGCAAAATTAGTGTCTTCAATGTAAAGCAATAAACAGGCAAGTTGTCCTTTGCTTGTTTATTTTTTTTTATGCTCTTACTAGTCTCTGAACTGGCTTATCCCTTGCCTTCTTTCCTCTCCCATTTTTTTCTGTCAATGCATTCTTGGATTATAACTCTTTCCCATGATATATATATTTAAAACCTATTCATTTTTTATTCCTCCTTTAAGATTGTGTTGCTAAATTGTATGCAACATATACTGTCAATGTTATATAAAATACAGAAACAGTTGCCAGTGATAAATCTTGCACATGCTTCAAAATTGGATAAAGTGTTTATATCTAATTCTAGGCTGCCCTACAGCATTATTAAGCGGAACAGTTATTACAACCCAGTACAGCACAGTCTGTATATATGGATGACTGTTTATTAACCACAACATGAGTTTAACACAAACCCCTCCTACTTGGTTTTGCTTAAACTACAAGTGGTCATGTTTCTTCAGATACCCAAGAGTCATTTTTTCTCTTCCTCAAAACAGAAAATAAAACCGTGTAGTAATGATCTAATTCAGAAAGAGGAAATCTCTCATCGATATGAGAACATAAACTAGTATTGCCTTAGAATGAAAGATATGTACAACATGTATTTGAAGTTATATTGGGGGGGTAGTTATCGCAGGTGTTTACTTGCATTGAGATATTTAACCATATTATTTTTTGAAAGATAATATACAAGTACTTTACCAATGAAACACAAGTTGTAAGGTTAAACTATAACATCAAGGTTAAACTAACACCAACAAGGGAGTTGGAATCCGTCTGGTCCTCCATCCTATACAGTGTCTATAGGAGACTGCTTCCTTAACTTCAAAGCACTGACTTTGTAGCCAAAAAGGGTATTTGTAGCTTCTTTCTGCAAGTATTCCTCCAGTGTATTTTCTACCAGCCTGGAAACTGTGTAATCACGTTGTCCATGCCTTTGTTTTACTACATATTTCAGTTGTATGAATCTATCTTCATGCCTTTTGAAGAAAAACTGTCATTGCTTTTTGTTTTCCCCCCTTCCTGATTCTGATGGAAATCTCTTTGCACAATGGAGTTTAAGTCTTCTTTACAACTGCTTGCAGAGTTCACAGCCTGGCACGCAGCAGGAAGAGGAACAGTAAAGAGTTTAAGAAAATGAAGGCAGTCACAGGCAGAAACAAGCACATAGTCTGGGGACACCTCCAGCCCACAGCAGAGGAGGAAGCTCTGGTTACCTCATGACACTTGCAACTAGTTGGACGGGGGAGATGATAGGTTTCAGAGCATATGCACACACTTTAGTAGGACAGGTGGCTTGCCTCCAGTTGTTGAAGGAGCAGCTGAGGCTGTGTACAGGAGCCTCATCCTCTACAATTAGCTACCCCCCAGCTCCCAGTGTTGCAACAATTTTTGCCATGTGCTATTACCTGTAGCAGCAATCAGCACACTGATGAGGAGACAAGGGGAACGTTTCTTGGAAGAAATGATCTAGAACTCAGCTTCTGCTATAAAAGCACAGTTGCTTAGGAAAAAAAGTCTGATGGGAGGAAAATTTTTAATGAAAACTAAACAGTCCACTTGTGTTGTCTACTTGGCTTATGCACCTAGCACACTTCCTTTCTCGTTCACCTGTTGTGTTTAACCCCCCATGTTCCCCAAAGCCCTCGACCCGACTCATCTCCCAGAAGACCCCAAACAAAACAAAATTGAACTGACCAATTTGACGAGCAGTCGTAGAACCCAAAGAATCTGTATAGGTAAAAGGCAATTTTTAGCTTACAAAAATTTTGAATGTACAAGGCCTCAGATGTCTGAATATATACAGAGCCTCAGACGTCTAACTGAATAGTTCTGATGATATACAGTTAGAGGGCAGTGGTACACACCTTGCACAGTTCCTTTCTCACTTGGACGTGTATTATTTGCTATAATCTTGGAGACAATAAGAGAACTTCGTTGCCCTTCTTTGGACACACTCCAGCACCTCAATGTCCTTCTTGGAGTGAGGGGCCCAAAACTGAACACGGTACTCGAGGTGCGGCCTCACCAATACCGAGTACAGGGGGACAATCACTTCCCTAGTCCTGCTGGCCACACTATTCCTGATACAAGCCAGGATGCTATTGGCCTTCTTGGCCACCTGGGCACACTGCCGGTTCATATTCAGCTGGCTATTGACCAGCACCCCCAGGTCCTTTTCCACCAGGCAGCTCTCCAGCCACTCCTCCCCAAGCCTGTAGCATTACATGGGACTGTTGTGACCCAAGTGCAGGACCTGGCACTTAGCCTTGTTGAACCTCATACAGCTGGCCTCAGCCCATTGATCCAACCTGTCCAGATCCCTCTGTAGAGCCTTTCTACCTTCAAGCAGATCAACACTCCTGCCCAACTTGGTGTCGTCTGCAAACTTCCTGAGGGTGCGCTCGATCCCCTCGTCCAGATCCTTGATAAAGATATTAAACAGAACTGGCCCCAATACTGAGCCCTGGAGAACACCACTTGTGACCGGCCGCCAACTGGATTTACCTGCATTCACCACAAATCTTTGGGCCTGGCCACCAACAGGTTTTAACTCCATTCGCCACAACTCTTTGGGCCTGGCCATCCAGCCAGTTTTTTATCCAGCGCAGAGTACACCTGTCCAAGCCACGAGCAGCCAGTTTCTTCAGGAGGATGCTGTGGGAAATGGTGTCAAAGGCTTTACTAATATACCATTTTACATACAGAATGAGTTGATTGTATACATTTTACATGCTGGACTGATGTAATTTGTTTCATTTATTGCCAAACTTTGATATACAGAAAGATTAGAGATGGCAGCAGTGAGCATACCTGTGGGAGGTGCGCCCAGGTAGAGGAGCTCCTCCGCTTAGTGACAGAGCTCCGGGAGGAGGTGAGTAGGCTGAGGAGTATCAGGGAGTGCGAGACAGAGACAGAATACTGGAATCGCACCCTACCTTCCCTGAGACAGGCCCAACAGGCAGACAGGACCCATGACACAGAAGATTCCCTATCCTCTCTCCGCCTGGCTGAACACAATGACTTAAGGGATAGGGGGCAATGGCAACAGGTTCCTGCCTGGTGCAGCAGGCGTGTCTCCTCTATGACTGCCTCACCTTCCCAGGTGCCCTGGGAAGTGGAACCAAACATTGACGAGGACGATGGTACATCTAGCTTGGAGGTGTTGCTGAGGTTAAGTCGGCCTATGCCCTGCATCAAAACCGCTTCCACAAAGGAAAAACAGACGGGTCATTGTCATAGGAGACTCTCTTCTGAGGGGAACAGAAGGCCCAATATGCAGATGGGACCCACTTCTTAGGGAAGTCTGCTGCCTCCCTGGGGCCCGGGGTTAAAGACGTGAAGAGAAAGCTTCCTACCCTGGTATGGCCCTCAGATTACTATCCATTATTGATCTTTCAGGTAGACAGAGAGGAAATTGCAACTAGAAGTCTGAGGGCAATCAAGAAAGACTTCAGGGCCTTGGGGTGACTGGTTAAGGGATCAGGGGCACAAATAGCATTCTCCTCTATCCTTCCAGTTGCAGGGAATGATGAGGGAAGACACAGGAAGAGCCAGCAGATCAATACCTGGCTCCGAGACTGGTGTCACCAGCAAGATTTTGGGTTTTTTGATCATGGGTTGGTTTACATGTCACCAGGCCTGCTGGTGACAGATGGGGTACACCTGTCTCAAAGGGGGAAAAGGATCCTTGCACAGGAGTTAGCAGGGCTCATTGAAAGAGCTTTAAACTAGATTGGAAGGGGGAAAGGGATAAAACCAGGCTTGCTAGAGATAAGCCTGGGGGCGGCACGCCAGTGTTTGAGGAACAGTGTGCTAGTGAGGTCCTTCGGTCTGCCATCTCAGTGGAGGTAGGGGATGGAGACCCATGCGGTAGCAAAGACGCAAGGGCTATGGATGTGTTAGAAACCATGGAAGCACCTGAGAACAGTCACGTAGGAATTAGGGCTTGTCCCCCCGAAAAGGTGGCAGGATCAATAGACCAAATGAAGTGCATCTACGCCAATGCACGCAACATGGGCAACAAACAGGAGGAGCTGGAAGCCATCATGCAGCAGGAAAACTACGACATAGTTGCCATTACGGAAACATGGTGGGATGACTCACACAACTGGAGTGCTGCAATGGATGGCTACAAGCTCTTCGGAAGGGATAGGCAAGGAAGGAGAGGCGGTGGGGTAGCCCTGTATGTTAGGGAATGTTTTGATTGTCTTGAGCTTGATGATGGTGACGATGGGGTCGAGTGTTTATGGGTAAGAATCAGGGGGAAGGCCAACAAGGCAGATATATCATGGTGGGAGTCTGTTATAGACCATCCAACCAGGATGAAGAGGCAGATGAAATATTCTGTAAGCAGCTGGGAGAAGTCTCACGATTGCTAGCCCTTGTTCTCATGGGGGACTTCAACTTACCAGATGTCTGTTGGAAATACAATACAGAGGAGAGGAAACAGCCTAGGAGGTTCCTGGAGTGTGTGGAAGATAACTTCCTGACACAGTTCGTGAGTGAGCCAGCTAGGGAAGGCACCCTGCTGGACCTGTTGTTTGTGAACAGAGAAGGACTTGTGAGTGATGCGATGGTTGGAGGCCATCTTGGGCATAGTGATCATGAAATGATAGAGTTTTTGATTCTTGGAGAAGTAAGGAGGGAGGTCAGCAGAACTGCCACCTTGGACTTTCAGAGGGCAGACTTTGGCCTGTTCAGGAGCCTGGTTGACAGAGTCCCTTGGGAGGCTGTCCTAAAGGGCAAAGGAGTCCAGGAAGCCTGGATATTCTTCAAGAATGAAGTCTTAAAGGCACAGGAGCAGGCCGTCCCCATGTGCCAAAAGACGAGACGGCAGGGGAGAAGACCAGCCTGGCTGAACAGAGAGCTTTGGCTGGAACTCAGGAATAAAAGCAGAGTTTATGACCTTTGGAAGAAGGGGCAGGCAACTCAGGAGGACTACAAGGATGTCGTGAGGTTATGCAGGGAGAAGATTAGAAGGGCCAAAGCCCAACTAGAACTTAATCTGGCTACTGCCGTAAGAGACAACAAAAAATGTTTCTACAAATACATTAGCAACAAAAGGAGGGCTAAGGAGAATCTCCATCCTTTATTGGATGCGGGGGGGAAACATAGTGACAAAGGATGAGGAAAAGGCTGAGGTACTTAATGCCTTCTTTGCCTCACTCTTCAATAGTCAGACAAATTGTTCTCGGGGTACCCATCGCCCTGAGCTGGAAGACAGGGACGGGGAGCAGAATGAAGCCCCCATAATCCAAGGGGAAATGATCAGTGACCTGCTATACCATGTAGACACGCACACAAGTCTATGGGGCCGGATGGGATCCACCCAAGGCTACTGAGGGAGCTGGTGGAAGTGCTCACCAAGCCACTTTCCATCATCTCTCAGCAGTCCTGGCTAACCGGGGAGGTCCCAGTTGACTGGAGGTTAGCAAATGTGACACCCATCTACAAGAAGGGCCAGAAGGAGGATCCGGGGAACTACAGGCCTGTCAGCCTGACCTCGGTGCCGGGGAAGGTCATGGAACAGATCATCCTGAGTGCCATCACACGGCACGTAGGGGACAACCAGGGGATCGGGCCCAGCCAGCATGGGTTTATGAAAGGCAGGTTCTGCTTGACTAACCTGATCTCCTTCTATGACAAGGTGACCCGCTTAGTGGATGAGGGGAAGGCTGTGGATGTTGTCTACCTGGACTTTAGTAAGGCCTTTGACACTGTCTCCCACAGCATTCTCCTGGAGAAACTGGCTGCTCACGGCTTGGACGAGTGTGCTCTTCACTGGGTAAAAAACTGGCTGGATGGCCGGGCCCAGAGAGTGGTGGTGAATGGAGTCAAATCCAGTTGGCGGCCGGTCACAAGTGGTGTTCCCCAGGACTCAGTATTGGGGCCAGTCCTGTTTAATATCTTTATCAAGGATCTGGACGAGGGGATCGAGTGCACCCTCAGGAAGTTTGCAGATGACACCAAGTTGGGCAGGAGTGTTGATCTGCTTGAAGGTAGAAAGGCTCTACAGAGGGATCTGGACAGGTTGGATCAATGGGCTGAGGCCAGCTGTATGAGGTTCAACAAGGCTAAGTGCCGGGTCCTGCACTTGGGTCACAACAGTTCCATGTAATGCTACAGGCTTGGGGAGGAGTGGCTGGAGAGCTGCCTGGTGGAAAAGGACCTGGGGGTGCTGGTCAATAGCCAGCTGAACATGAGCCAGCAGTGTGCCCAGGTGGCCAAGAGGGCCAATAGCATCCTGGCTTGTATCAGGAATAGTGTGGCCAGCAGGACTAGGGAAGTGATTGTCCCCCTGTACTCGGTATTGGTGAGGCCGCACCTCGAGTACCGTGTTCAGTTTTGGGCCCCTCACTCCAAGAAGGACATTGAGGTGCTGGAGTGTGTCCAAAGAAGGGCAACGAAGCTGGTGAAGGGTCTGGAGCACAAGTCTTATGAGGAGCGGCTGAGGGAGCTGGGGTTGTTTAGCCTGGTGAAGAGGAGGCTGAGGGGAGACCTTATTGCTCTCTACAACTACCTGGAAGGAGGTTGTAGGGAGGTGGGGGTCTCTTCTCCCATGTAACAAGCGATAGGATGAGAGGAAACGGCCTCAAGTTGTACCAGGGGAGGTTTAGGTTGGATATTAGGGAAAATTTCTTCACTGAAAGGGTAGTCAGGCATTGGAACAGGGTGCCCAGGGAAGTGGTTGAGTCCCCATCCCTGGAGGTATTTAAAAGATGGATAGATGTGGTGCTTAGGGACATGGTTTAGTGGTGGACTTGGCAGTGCTAGTTTAATAGTGGGACTTGATGATCTTAAAGGTCTTTTCCAACATAAACGATTCTAGGATTCTAGGATTCTAAGCAATAAACATAAGGTCAAAACTAACAAAACTACAATTGGATACAGCATCAAATTCAAAGTTCCAGTTGCTGTTGGGGACCATCCAGAAAGAGTTTCTCACCAGTGATGTTCTCCATGTTTCTTCACTCTTTCCAGGACACGGTGTATCTCTTCTGCATTATGATGAACGGTAACCAGGGTTCCTTGTCCGTTGTTCCAAATTCGTTTTAGCAATTGACTCAGGTCATCATGTTGCAACAGTTTTCTCACCAATGTGAGATTCATTCCAGTGGGGGTAGGCAATAAATCTTGATAGTTAGATTGTAACAATTGGTGGGTTGTGACAGGAGCTGAATAGTTAAAGTCGAATCCCATAATTCTGGTAAAATTAGAAATATAGATATTTGAGTGATTGTATGTATCTACAGTGATGTTGTCTATAAATATAGAATCACAAAGGGTTCTCATACAAATGCATCTATTTCCAACATAGACAAGTACCGTTTCAGGGGTTTCATCAGGATGTATTTCAAAATGACAAACATTTTGTTCAGTGTCAAGACAAATGTCTTGGGCCTCGATGGTATTACTTTTACAAATAAATCCCTGTTGTTCCCATACAACACATGCATCAACATCAATAGTTTGCCATTTGTTCCCATTTTGTTGGGCCCATACTCTATGTTCTAACGCATAGAGTACAGTTCCATGGTGATTTAATCCCAGCACAATGATTGGGTATATGGTGTATGCATTGCGTATTGTCAGAACAAAAGCTGTGGCTTTACTGTTGGTGGGGTCATAAGTGGAATTAACTAAATGTCACCAAGACTGGAAATCCCTTTCAAATTGAGTCGCATTATCCCAAATTACCTTTTGAATTTCAGTGGGCAAGGTGCCCTCATTGCCTTCCCTTATAATTGCTGTTACAGTAGATTGCACCCACAACTGAGAAACATGTATGGTGCAAAATGTACTGTAGTTACCGTATTGATTAGCATAAATAAAAGAAGTGAGGGTCTCCACCCTGTGGGTCAGGCTTGTCGACGTGTGAACCAAATTTGGTTCATGCTGGCCATGATTACTCCTGAGAGAAGGATAAGCAATCCTCTGATGGTTAACCCAATCTCCAGGGGAGGTGTGCTGGTATCATTCCCAGTATCGTTCCTGGAAAGGGAAAACAATACAAGTCTCGGTGGGGTTTTTCCAGATGGGTTACCCCTTAGTGGCTCAACTTGTTTAACTGCTTGGACTAAAGACAAAAGTCCCTTTTCCCACTCAGAATATCTCAGTTGTGTCTCTTTAAATGCAGTCGAGTTAAACATTAAAGGCCTCTTTGGCCCGCTCTGTCCAGTCTGGAATAGATTGCAATAAGTACCATGTTCTGCAAAACCCCATTCTGCTATAATAGGGTTGCGGGGGTGTACTGGCCCCAGTGACTGATATGTCTTTTTAATTCCTGTATTAGAGTTTTGACTGCATCTTCATGTTCTGGGTTCCATTTCCACAGTTTCCCCTTTCGTAAAAGTGAATACAGTGGGTGAGGTATGTGTTTCCTCCAATATCCTAAAGTACCCATAAGCTGTTGTAATTCTTTCCTACATTGGGGCATCTGCAATTGTTCTATTTATTTTACTTAGGGTGTCCAGTGGACTTGCTGCACTACCTGCAATACACCAAGTACCTAAAAATTTTACTTCTCTACTCGGTCCCTGACATTTTTGAGGTGGAACATCAACTTCTGCTTCATATAGTGCTTGCCACACTGCTGTTGCTGCTTCCCCCACCTTTTCAGGGGAGGTCCCTCCAATTAGGATATCATCTATATATTGCTACAGTTTCACATCTTGAGGGAGTGAGACTATCTGTAAAAGTTCAGCAAGCACAGCATGAGCAATTGTAGGTGAATGTTTATATCCCTGTGGGAGTCTGTTAAAGGTGTATTGTATACCTTCCCAAGTAAAAGCAAATTTCTCTTTATCCTTCTCCTGCAAGGGGACCATAAAGAACATATCTCTGACATCTAGCACTGCCATCCATGGATGTGCAGCTGTTTGTAGCGTGGCTGTTAAAGTTGCAATATTGGGTACTGCAGCCGTTAGCAGAGCTGTGTTGGCATTTAGGCGCCCATAAGCAGTTGTCAGACACCGTTTCCCATCCGGCTTTCATACTGGCCAGATGGGTGAATTATATGGAGAGTGGGTTCTGGAAATAACGTGCTGTTTTTCCAAGTCTGCTATTACATCAGAAATTCCACTTTGTTCTGCAGCAGGAATCGGATACTGCGGTGCATTGGTAATTTTTGAACTGGGGAGTGCAGGGGCTGCACAGAGTACGCGTACTGTAGCCTCCCAATTTCTACCGAGGTTGGGGTCGGTACTTGTACTGAAGAACCACATGCTGCTGTCTGGCAAGCACCAGTTTTGTCTGGTCAAAACATCAAAACACAAAATATTTTCATTGCACTTTTTAACTGCAAAGCCAGTGGAGGACATGTGCTTCTTGCCCAGAAGCCATAAATTAACTTTCATAGTTTGGCAAATAACACTTGCTCTGTTTACTCTGGTGACTTTAACTCTTTGCTGTCTAGGTCGCATACCCAGCTTCTCAGCATCCTGTTGCGTTAGTATTGAAATTTGAGCTCCCATACCTATTAGAAATTTCACCAGTTGTCATTGAGGGCCAACTGGAATCAGAATGTATTCTGCTTTAATGATGGGTCTAACTTCATATTCAGAGGAATCTGAGGGGAACAAGGGGTCATCATTTCCCTCATCATAGTCATCAGGATCACCCCAAATATCACCATTCCAGTCCTCTGGGGACACTATTAGTTTCCTACTTTGCATGGGGTTAGGGGGATGTGGGGCCCGCGTGAGCATCATCTCGACCTTCTCTTCCAACTTTCTGGTCAAGGGGTTGAGTGCACCCATCACAGTGATCAAATGCTTGTATGGAGAGTAACTATGCATTTTTTTTCTTGAGTATTTTTTCGGAATTGTATTCTTTGCAAGTGTTGTTTAAAATAACTTATTGGCTAGTATCACCACTCCTCCCTGGGTAGGAAGACAGAAGTGAGGGATGGTCTTAACAAGGATTGCTTCTATGGATCACTCAGTCAGGAAGCTCACCTCATAAAAAAAAGACAGTTTAATAGGACAGAAAAGGAAGGGAAAATAATAAAAATGATAATAGTAATGATAAAAGAATACACAAAATAAGTGATGCACAATGGAATTGCTCGCCACTCACTGACCGATGCCCATACATCCCAATTAATCACCACCACTTTTCCTGTCTTTTGATATATACACATAGATATCATTCCCTATAAATGTTGAGTTCATTTAGTCCATGACTTTGGGCTTCATCTGTCATAACAGTCCTACATGGCAGGAGAGATGGTGTGTGGTGTTGGATTGTTGCATGCTGAAGCCAGTTCTGGTTCCATTATCACTGCACTTTGCTCAGTTTCATCAAAGTTCATTCGTCATTAATCTGGGTGATTCTTACTGTAATACCGTTGATATGGCACATAGCCACCATAGTAGTGATGACATACAGTATTATAAAGCAATTAACATCATATAATTCAGTTCATTGGCTATTCTCACCCAAAATCAAATCCCCTTGAGGTACACATCGGACTTCCCCATCCTCCCGCATCACCCACCAAGTGCACCCAGGTCCCTGAGCAAAAGCAATCCCACAAATGGGTTTCCCTTTGCCCGAGGCAGGAATAACCCAGAATGTCTTCCCCAGCATATTTTTTATGTGCACTACAGGGACTTTATCCCCCTCTAGAGTGCATAAAAGTTTTGACAGGGCATGGCCAGCTCAATTGGCAGATCCCCATGTTTCGCATTCATGGATAACCTGTGCAATAGTGTCCATGGTCAAGTGCACCCCTCGATCACGAGCCCATCTATAGGTTGCATCTCTTCCTTGATGGCCTGAGGTGCCATGGGCCCACTGAGCTAGAAATAATTCACCCTTCTGTTGCCACTCCAGACCCACCTGAGCCACTTCAATCTTAGCAGCCTGATCCACCTGCTGGTTGTTTTGATGTTCCTCAGTGGCCTGACTCTTAGGTACATGAGCATCTACGTGACATACTTTTACAGCCAGGTTCTCTATCCAGGCAGCAATATCTTGCCACAATGCGGCGGCCCAGATGGGTTTGCCTCTGCGCTGCCAGTTGCTCTGCTTCCATTGCCGTAACCACCCCCACAGGGCATTTGCCACCCTCCATGAGTCAGTACAGAGATAGAGCATTGGCCACTTTTCTCATTCAGCAATATCTAAAGCCAGCTGGATGGCTTTCACCTCTGCAAACTGACTCGATTCACCTTCTCCTTCAGCAGTTTCTGCAACTTGTCGTACAGGATTCCATACAGCAGCTTTCTACCTCCGATGCTTCCCCACAAAAAGACAGGACCCATCAGTGAACAGGGCATATTGCTTCTCATTTTCTGGCAGTTTATTATACAGTGGGGCTTCCTCAGCATGCGTCACCTCCTCCTCTGGCGTTATTCCAAAATCTTTGCCTTCTGGCCAGTCCATGATCACTTCCAAGATTCCTGGGCGACTGGGGTTTCCTATACGAGCCCATTGTGTGATCAGTGCGACCCACTTACTCCATGGAGCATCAGTTGCATGAGGTGTACAGGGGACCCTCCCTTTGAATATCCAGCCCAGCACGGGCAGTCGGGGTGCCAGGAGGAGCTGTGCTTCAGTACCAACCACTTCTGAAGCAGCTCGAACCCCTTCATATGCTGCCAATATCTGGTGTAGAGCACATTTTTTACATCTTGTCCTGCAATATAGGTGTAGAGCACATTTTTTACATCTTGTCCTGCCCGGACTGGCCCAAGGGCTACTGCATGGACTATCTCCTGTTTAATTGGTTCAAAGGCTTTTTGTTGCTCAGGGCCCCATTTGAAATCGTTCTTCTTCCGGGTCACTTGACAGAGAGGGCTTACGATGAGACTGTAATTTGGAATATGCATTCTCCAAAAACCCACAACGCCCAAGAAAGCTTATGTTTCCTTTTTGCTGGTTGGTGGAGACATGGCTGTTATTTTGTTGATTACATCCATTGGGATCTGACGACGTCCATCTTGCCATTTTATTCCTAAAAACTGGATCTCCTGTGCAGGTCCCTTGACCTTCCTTTGTTTTATGGCAAAGCTGGCCTCCAGAAGGATTTGGACTATTTGCTTCCCTTTCTCAAAAACTTCCTCTGCTGTGTTGCCCCATACTATGATGTCATCAATGTCTTGCAGGTGTTCCGGAGCCCCTCCCTGTTCCAGTGCAGTCTGGATCAGTCCATGGCAAATGGTGGGGCTGTGTTTCCACCCCTGGGGCAGTCAATTCCGGGTGTACTGGACGCCCCTCCAAGTGAAAGCAAACTGTGTCCGGCACTCTGCCGCCAAAGGGATAGAGAAAAACGCATTAGCGATGTCAGTTGTGGCATACCACTTGGCTGCCTTTGACTACAGTTCGTATTGAAGTTCTAGCATGTCTGGCACGGCAGCACTCAGTGGTGGCGTGACTTCGTTCAGGCCTTGATAATCTACTGCTAGTCTCCACTCTCCATTAGACTTTTGCACTGGCCATATGGGACTGTTAAAGGGTGAGCGAGTCTTGCTGATCACTCCTTGGCTCTCCAGTAGATGAATCAACTTATGGATGGGAATCAGGGAGTCTCTATTGGTGCGATATTGCTGCTGATGCACCGTTGTGGTAGCGATCAGCACCTGTTGTTCTTTGACCCTCAGCAACCCCACCATAGAAGGGTCCTTTGAGAGTCCAGGCAAGGTGGACAGCTGTTTAATTTCCTCCGTCTCCAAGGCAGCTATACCAAAAGCCCACCAGTACCCTTTTGGGTCCTTGAAATACCCTCTCCTGAGGTAGTCTATGCCAAGGATGCAAGGGGCCTCTGGGCCAGTCACAATGGGATGCTTCTGGAAGTCAGTCCCAGTTAGGCTCACTTCAGCCTCCAATACAGTCAGCTGTTGGGATCCCCCTGTCACTCCAGAAATACAGATGGGTTCTGCCCCTTTATAGCTTGATGGCATTAGGGTACCCTGTGCACCGGTGTCCACTAGAGCCTTATACTCCTGTGGGTCTGATGTGCCAGGCCATTGAATCCACACAGTCCAGTACACCCGGTTGTCCCTTTCCTCCACCTGGCTGGAGGCAGGGCCCCTCTAGTCCTGGTCATAGCATTTGTTACTCCCTTCTTGTAAATGCGAATCAAAAGTCCCTTTATTAGGATCGGAAACAAAATCAGCCCTTCTACTCTGTCTGGGGAACTGCTCACTGGAAACTGGAGCAGCAATTTTCCTGGGAGAACCCCCTTTTGTAGTTGTTTTTCCTTGCAACTCACGTACCCGTGCCTCTAGGGTCGAGGTAGATTCTCCATCCCACTTCCTCATGTCCTCTCCGTGGTCACGCAGGTAAAACCACAGGGTGGCCCATGCTGTGTATCTACTATATCCTCTCTCTTGAACAGAGGGACGCTTACTCCTAATGGCTGAGATACTGGTCCAAACAGGTGGGGAGTAGGACATATCCTCTTTGAGTTGCTGGAACTCCCGGGACAAGTTTTTTCACAGCTGAGACACAGGCCCGTAGGAGGAAGAGAGACTGTCTTCATATTGCCGGAGTTGGCCAGCCAATTCATCCACCGTCTGTTCCTCTCCATCTTTCCGGGTCATTACTGCCAATGAGTTTGCATACAACGCTGGTGCGCTCTGTACCATCTTCTGCCATATGGATCGTGTGCACTGGACTTCATCTGGTTCTTTGGGTAACTGCTCGTTGTTCGGGTCATCATAAATCACCTCCAGCAGGGCCAGTTCCCTCAGGTACTGGATACCTCTCTCCATGGTGGTCCACTTGCCTGGGTGACATATCACATCTTCCTTGAAGGGATACCTTTCCTTCATACCTGACAGGAGTCGCCTCCAGAGGCTGAGGGCTTGTGCCCCTTTTCCAATTGCTTTGTCAATGCCCCCTTCCCTAGAAAGGGATCCCAGCTGCTTGGCTTCCCTACCCTCTAATTCCAGGCTACTGGCCCCATTATCCCAGCATTGGAGCAGCCAGGTGATGATGTGCTCGCCCGGACAATGGATGAAATCTTTTCGCATATCTCTCAGCTCTCTCAGGGACAGCGATCGGGTGGTTACCATCTTGTTTATGAGTTCTGCCTCTTCCTCTTCTAGTTATGGCCCTGCTTTTTTATCATCCCTTACTAAATGAGCTGACTTTCTGTTCCAAGATTTTTTCTTGTGTATAGGGGTGACTGATACCGGCACAGGTTGTTTCTCTGGTTCAGGTGCAGTGCCTGTTGCTGAGGTTTGAGTAGCTGTAGTGCCTGTCACCAGGAATGGAGTAGCTGCCATGCCTGTTGCAGGGGTTGGAGTAGGTGCAGTGCCTGTTGTTTTGTCGTCAGATCCAGAGACCTTCTCTTCCCCTTGAGGGTTCTGAATAGTGTTGAACAGGGCTCAGTAGGCATGGGCCAGGCCCCAGCACGTTGCGGTGATTTGTGTCTCTCTGGAGTTGCCAGGGTGACAACATACTTTTTCCAAATACTTTACTAGCTTTTCAGGATTCTGCACTTGTTCAGGGGTGAAGTTCCAAAACAGTGGAGGTGCCCACCATCCTAGGTAATTGCCCATACTATCCCACATACCCTGCCACTCATAACTATCCAGCCTCGGGGCAGATCTCTGGGTGGTATTCTTAAATAGTTTTTTAACTTTAAACAAGACCTGAAACATATTCAGGAGAAGAAGCAACAGGAACATGCTGGTTTGAACATACCAAGGTTATTCAGAATTTTCTAGAGCTATTGTAACTAGCCTGGAGGAGAAGGGGAAGGTGAAGGAAGGTGTCTCCCCTGTAAATTGGCTCTCTGAGGAGAAAAGGTACAAAGTGTAATTATTAATAGTTTCCGAGAGATGGTTCCCGAAGTAGAAAGATGATGGCAATGCTGAGTATAAATACCAGATTAGTCTCACAACCAGCCATTTTATCATATCATAAGCCAGTGCTACAAAGTACAGCAGAACGATAACCTTGACCCAGCTCCCAGCAGTGATAAACAGCACAACAGGGAGCATATACTGCAAGTAAGGTGTTACATAACACAGCTCTGAGAAGAAGCATGACAACTTTGAGAGCAAATTAATCAACATTGTGACCAGTGACTATCAAACTAATATAATGAATGTTTATAACAAATTTGTTCTAACATGCTCTGGTCAGATTTGTCATTATCTCAATCCATCGTGCCCCACGTTGGGCGCCAAAAGGACTGTTGTGGTTTAACCCGTCAGGCAGCTAAACACCATGCAGCCGTTTGCTCACTCTCCCCCTCCCCAGTGGGATGGGGGAGAGAATCAGGGAGGCGGGGAGGGGGAAGTAAGATTTGTAGTTTGAGATAAAGACAGTTTAATAGGACAGAAAAGGAAGGGAAAATAATAACAACAACAATAATAATAATGATAAAAGAATACACAAAATAAGTGATGCACAATGCAATTGCTCACCACCCGCAGACTGATGCCCAGCCAGTTCCCGAACAGCGCCCCCCGGCCAGCTTTTCCCTAGTTTATATACTGAGCATGACGTCATATGGTATGGAATAGCCCTTTGGCCAGTCTGGGTCAGCTGTCCTGGCTGTGCCCCCTCCCAGCTTCTTGTGCATCTGGCGGAGCATGGGAAGCTGAAAAGTCCTTGCCTAGTGTAAGCCCTACTTAGCAACAACTAAAACATCAGTGTGTTATCAACATTATTCTCATCCTAAATCCAAAACACAGCACTATACCAGCTACTAGGAAGAAAATTAACTCTATCCCAGCCAAAACCAGGACAATGTTTTAGACTGTAAGATTTATGTTCTTTCCTGTGCAAGAAGTAGACTACTTGACTGTAATCAGTGTATGCAAGATCAGATTTGGACTTGGGAAACTTCTCAGAATAGCTACAACTTATCAATGGGGTCTGCTGTGGTCCTGTCCCCTCTCTTGAACCAGCATATTGCTTAACGTATAGTTCTCTAATAAGCCACTTCAAGAACTGATCTCACCCAAAATTGCTGTTTATGTATACCTGATTTTTGGTTTCATTCCCTGCACCAGCTCATTGTGGGTTTGCACAAGTTCCTATGCTGGCCTAGAAAAGGGGCTTAAAACACAGCCAAAGGTAGAAGGTAAGTAAGTGGACTGTGGAAGCTTGAACTTAATCTGTGAAATTTCATCATCATTTTGGGGGAGGAGGAGGGGAGGGGAATGAAGGAACTACCTTGTACAGTATGTTGCAGTGGCTGTTGTTTACATTCACATATAAATGCATATTCAAAGTTTAATCTGATTTTTTTTGCTTTTATCTCTTTATCCTCTTTTGTGTTTGTTTCCCTGCTTCTATTTTACAGCCATTTTCATTGATCATATTTTGACCCTAGACCACCATTTGAGAAACATGGCCTTAGAGAACTGTAATGACTATGTCAATCAAATATTTTTCTGAGAGTCAAGGATTTCCAAACTCCAGAGGTGCTCAAACTATACCTTGTTTTCCTGGACATTCCTCTTACTTGTTCCTTCTTCCTTCTTAGGAGTGATATATGAACAATTGATCTTTTTATCTAGTAACAAAAATGCCTTCTAAGGGAGATCTTGAATTATTTATTCTGGTTAATTGTATGGATAATTTTTTTTTCCCCAACAGAAAATAATCACAGAATAGCTGGGGTTGGAAGGGACCTCTGGAGATCATCTAGTCCAACCCCCCTGCTAAAGCAGGTTCACCTGGAGCGGATTGCACAGGATTGCATCCAGGCGGGTTTTGAATATCTCCAGAGAAGGAGACTCTACAACCTTTCTGGGCAGCCTGTTCCAGTGCTCTGTCACCCTCAAAGTAAAGAAGTTTTTCCTTATATTCAGATGGAACTTCCTGTGTTTCAGTTTGTGCCCGTTGCTCCTTATCCTGTTGCTGAGCACCACTGAAAAGAGTCTGGCCCCATCCTCCTGACACCTGCCCTTAAGATATTTGTAAGCGTTGATAAGATCCCCTCTCTCTCCTCCAAGCTAAACAGACCCAGTTCTCTCAGCCTTTCCTCATGAGAGATGCTCCAGTCCCCTAATCATCTTTGTAGCCCTCCACTGGACTGTCTCCAGTAGTTCCTTGTCTTTCTTGAACTGGGGACCCCAGAACCGGACACAGTACTCCAGATGTAGCCTCACCAGGGCAGAGTATAGGGGGAGGATAACCTCCCTCGACCTGCTGGCCACACTCTTCCTAATGCACCCCAGGATACCATTGGCCTTCTTGGCTGCAAGGGCACATTGCTGGCCTTCATTCACAATCTTCTCCTTCACTGAGTAATGATGTGGCTAGTGCATTCACTCAAGATATGGGAAAGTTGAACTGAATTCCTTCCTCTTCAGGAGACTTAGATCTTACACTTATGAACAGAGTGCCATAAATACACTGCTCTCAGACAAGTGCTCTTGCTCTGTGTTTGTAAAGCTGTTTCTCTTTGTCTAAACCAAAAGTACATTGAGCAAGGGCCTGGAATCCTCCTGAGTGACTGTTCAAACAACGGAGCTGAAGGTTCATTGCTTCTCCCTTCACGTGCAGCTCAAATAAAAGCTCTTTTCCACTCAAGGCAGGAACAAAACCAAACCTGGATTCTACCAAGTATTCTAGCTAGAAGCTGGAGGAATTTTTTGGAGCAGGGTGCTCTTGTTGAAGCTGTTTCACCTTCTATAAAATACTTCAATAAATGTCGAGAGGCCAAGATGTGACAAACGACATGAGGTCTCCCCAGGCCTTGTAAGTAATAGAATAAAAGGATGTTTAGTCATAGTGCAGTTTTATGACTTCTTGTTTTTCCTAAAATGAGTGTCCCAAAATGAAACTTTTTGTTTCAGGCTGAAAAGAATAATTTTGTGTTAAATGGACCAGAACTTCTCTATCTCCTATTTCAATGACAAAAAAGAGATGACAAAAATAAGTTTAGCTTGATACAAACCAAATATGATTTTCCTTTTTCTTTGATTCAACAGCAGAAGTCCCAGTTGAAAGGACCTCAGAATGCTGAAGACCTTTGCCCTGTCATTTTTATGAACGTATTTATCACTTCTTCATTATTTAAACACCTTTATGTGAACAGCTATCAAGTACTGTATTGCTTGAGAACTGTTCGCTCTAACCATATCTTTAATCAATTATAATACTTTATGATATGTGTTGGAATTATGTTACATAATATTGTTTCTTTCTTGACCATGCAAACAGAAGAAAATAATTTTCTGGCTCACATGTAAATACTAATATTGGTACAAGAATTATCATGTCTGAATATCAACATCATCCAATAAAACAATCCTGCTGAATATTTTTTTAAAACAAGCAAGTATAAGGGGTGGGACGATAGCCAAATTGTAAGGGATTTGTAAATGTCTCCATGAATAATTTTTCCTATTATTTACCTACATCTGTTCTTGTGACTGAGTTTACCAAAATGCATAAATCAGTGCTGAGTATTTTAGGAGTTTATCCAGCCACATTTCTCTTTCAGCATTCTCTTGTCAGTATGAAATATTGTGCCAAGAGCTATATCTGTGTAGTTTACAGAATTTAGATAATTATGTAGGAAGCTGAAAAATTAATTTAATAAAAAAATAAAAATAGGGTTTATAGTATAGAACTGTCTGTAGCTGCATAAAAACCCACCAAGACATAAGAGCTAAGATAAATCTCCTTATGTAACATTTTATCACTGTTTTGCACACCAAAACCTTACAGAGCATCTATAAAACTGTTTATCTATAAAAATAGTTTAAAGACAATGATGGACATATTAATAATTGATTTTGGGGAACAGCAAATGTATAAAGAAAAGTTTGTTGAAGCACTATCAACTAATTATTTTACTGGAAATTTCTTTTCAACCTTGAAAATTTTTTAAAGATTTATGTGTTAGCCTCATGGTTTTCACAATTTTGAAAGAAAAAAAGGAAAGCATCAAATGTAAAATGCTACATAAAAATATGTAATAACTAAAGTTTACATCTAGAAATCAGTAATAATGATCTAGTTTCAATTGTGGCTGTTTTTCTATACTATTGCCACAGACTAATTGAGTTAGTCTGTTTACACAAGTATATATTTTATGTATGTTGTGAATGTTAGAAGAAATTGGTCTCATACAACACAAGTTTTAGTATAAACACACTGTAAGCCTTGTAAAACAACCTTATCAGTCACAAGACAGTTCATCTACATTTTATAATATATTGAATTAGTGTTTATGGGTGTTAGATGGGACAAAATAAATACAAAGTTCAACCAAAACAGATGGGGCTCCAACAGGATTTGTAAAATGGGTTACTTCACTGCTGGCAGCCCAGATCTCATTTCAGAGAAAAATAAAAGCAGAATTGAGGAAGAAGAGGAAAGAGAAAAAGGTCACATAGAAGATCTGAAAAACACACTTAATCCAGAAACTTTTTTTGCATTTTTTCCTCATTAATTTTGTGATTTTGAAGTAATATGCCACCCCTCTGGGCTAAGGTAGAGGAATTGCCTTCAAGAGGGTATCTTTACTTTACTTTTAGGTTATAACCTTGGTCTTATTGCGTGTTTTGTATATCAGAGAAGGAACTGAGAAGGTAGATAGCATTGTGAATGTTCAAACCCTTACACCCTATAGGCATTGCTTCATTAATGGGCATAGCCCAACCTCCTTCCTCAAAAAGGCATTTATGAATCTTTTCAACAGTGACAGTGAATTATTTTTATATCCTTTTCAAGAATATATTGTATTTAAGGAGACTTGCTTTTAGTATTCATTTAAATAATATGTTTAGAAATATATAGAAATAATATTATCAGAATAGGCAGAGCTTCACTAGGCTTACAGAAAATGCCACTTTTTTATATGCTGCACACAAATATATGGGGTTTAAAAATCAGAGTAAGTATGGATGTGGCACAACTAAGACCTGTGTTTAAAAACTAATTAAAATTGTTTCATTTTAATTCACAACTTGTCTTGTTCACATCAATGGGACTACTCATGCTGAAAGCTTAGATGTGATTTGCAAAAGCAAGGTCTAACTGAATTCAGAATTTCTGCAATGAAGGCTTGGTCTTCAATATTAATTTTTAATACCCATGGACATTATGTTTTAATAAGAAGCGAGAATGCTGACATGATCTCCTTTAAAAAAATCAAGTGAAGTACTTCAATATTTCTTCTCTGCCAAGTAAAAGCAATCTTACTCCTTTTCTCCCAGTTATTTCTGGATTTTTTTTTATTAACTCCTCTAGCTTTTTTCTCCCCTTCTCCCTTCCTTTCCCCCCACCAAACTGTAGATTTACCTCTGACGGATCTTTTTCTTGTAAACATTGCACACTTTCTTTTGCATTTGATATGTATGTCTTTGAGGGATGTCAGGTTTTGTTTCATTGCCACTTCTTCTGTTTCACCCATTTCCTATCTTGTAGACAGCCAGCAGTCTCACCACTGGACATCTTAGGCTGGTCATCTACTGAAAAACCTTCTGAAGTTAGCACATGGTTTTAAAAGGAAAGACATCTACTTTATACATGGTAAGCATGATTTTGTACTTAAACTGTACCAAGTGCCTCAAATATATAAAAGAGAGTGGATTTGTTTCTCCAAATACTTTGGTGGTTTTGACTTATAACTCCACAGCCTTTTTGCCTAAGAATTTTTTAATTGTTCCAGTCTGTTTGGGGTATAGCAAAAACTGCAGATTTTTACTAGTTTAGGTTATGGTGTTATTTAGTTTTTAATAGTGATTTCTGCATTCTGGATACTGTTGGCTCACATTGTACCTCAGGGTTAAGATAACAGGGAAACCAGGGAACGGGTTGACTTGTAGTAATCATGAACATGGCATGCAAACAAATTATCTGGATAACTACCAAAAGATATGGTCAATGGGATGAATACTGTACACTGTACACATTTGGCTGGGTTTCCTAGCAGCTAAAGAAAAAAGCAAAACCACATACAATGTACTCCCTTGTATGAGTTTAATGTTAAATACAATGCCTGAGCTATTATTTATAAAGAAAAAAACCTACTCTGGCTCCTGCCAGGTTACACAACTGTTTTACCAGATGAGAAACAGCCATAAAATACAGCCTATAAACAGCTAAAATGCTAAAACCCTTTTCTTAGCCATAGGGGCACTGGACAGGAGACTGTGGGAAAGTGACTAAAGAAGACATCTGTATGGAGTCTGAAAGTTAGACTGTTGTATGCAAGCTTGGGATGCTTTTGGTAAGAGTCAGATGAGACAGTTGCATACACTCAATTATTGTAAATGTCACTTTCTTTTATGTTTAGTTCCTTAAGATTAAAGAGTGCTTTGGTTTAAGAAGACTGACTGAACATTGCATTAACCCCTGGTCCCAATCTTCTGAAGGGAACAAATGCAGGCACCCAAATCTAATTACATCTGTGGGGTTAAACACAGTTGGTTGTGCAGCAATAGCTGAGCAAACGCTAAATGAGTTTGCTTGGGTACAGGAAACAGTGTAGTTGCAGCAGCATAAAACTCTGTGTGTGCTAATTTTCCCTCTTTCTTGGCCTCTCATTTAGAGTTAGGTCAGAGATCAAAACAGTACCTGACTGCTTGCAGTATGAGACATGGTCTACTGATGGAATTAGTACTCAGTTTCTAAGGGCTAATCTTGCAAGGTACTGAGTGCTTCCTACCCTATCAATTTCAGCTAAACTGAGAGTACTTGGCAGTTCCTTTTAATTTTGGATTACAAATTCTTAGTTAAGATCATGCACAGGCTGGCTACAATGGAGGTTGTTATAGCAGGAAAGCATCAGTACCTGATAACAGATGGTGACATGGTGAATCATATTTACTGTTGCAGAAAATGGACTAAATGGAATATTTTTAGCAAGGTAAGTATTTTACAGTTTGAGTACTTTCTGGCATGACTGTTTCCAATTAAGAAATTGCAGCCTGGATATAGGCAACAGAGGAGCTTTGTTTTAAGGGTGATTTTTAACCATGCATTTGCTCAGCAATTGAGAAATTTGCCAGGTAATAGGAGAAATGAGGGTAGCGGGTAGAGACTGAAAGATGAGATAACATTAGTGAAGGAGGAAAAACAAGAACAAGTTAAAACCATCATTAGAAAGTGTAATGCTAAGAGTTACAATAAATTGTGGCGTCATTTGGGACTCTGCATTATTTATTGAACACTGCTGAGGGCATTTATCATGCCAGCAGCCATAGGCTTAGCTATTGTGGGCTTCAGTGACATCTGGAAGGATGAGTACTTGGTCTTTGATGGAAAGTTAGAACTGTCATAGCAACCCACACATCTGTGTGTAGCACCTGTACATCCTTTTGCTTTGTTTGAGGTGACTACTACTGCTGTTTAATATGTTATTGGGTTTTTTTTTTAAGAAAAAAAAAAAACAATCACTTTGGAAATTTCAACACTGAATTGAAGAAAAAAAAAAAAAAGCCTTGGTCCTCTGGTACATCACTTCAATGCTTTTATTTTTTTTCCTCCACTGCTATTCCAAAAAAAAGCAAATAAAATATATAATGTTAAAATATGCTAGCTGAAGGTTCCCCCCTCCAGGCTAGATGAGAAGGCTTAAAATAATTTTTAAAAACTTATGGTGGATTGGACAGATGATAGTTTAAGCTGTTGTTTCATATTGTAATCTAAGTCATTACTTCATTTTTTATCACACAAAAATATTTAAAGCTTTTATTAACTATTAAGCAGTATTTTAAGTCATGTTATTAATTCCATTTTAACTGGCATGCTTTTTTTAAAAGCTATGGCTTTTTATCAACGGACCAGTGCTAACCCACTCAAAAAATCAGTTAAGATGCTTTATTCACAGTGAAATTCACTCTTAAATCATGATAGGTCCACCATGCTAGTGTGTTTTTAATCCAAGTCATCACAGACTTACAGTGATGACCCAAATAAGCCAATCTATTAATACCCATTTAAAAATTTTATAACTTCACCATGATTTGAGTGTCTTTTATGGACTGCTTTGGCTAAGGATTGTGGCTACATAGAGTGGCAATGACTACTTGGAAGGACAACTAAGAGCAGTGGTGTAGAAAACAGCTGCCTTGAAATCTGTCTAAAACTGGAACAGGCTTAAAGAAAATTAACTATAAACTCAGAGTATTTACTTGAATATTATCTTACATCAGAATATTAGATTACAGCTGCTAACAATAGAGTTCAGGTGAAAATCATACTAAAGTTTAAAGCCAAGTATTTTTTTATGCTTTGTGTCACTTCTCTGTTGGTGGGAACAACTAAGTGTTGCTCCTACATCTCTCACAACTTAGTGCTTATGTTTTCAGACTTTAATGCCACAGTGTCATTTAGAAATGACTGTGTCATTTTGAAGAAGCTTACTGGAAGGGTAGCATTGTACTTTATGCTGTAAGAGTGGAATGGTATTGATCCTTTAAATGTTCCACCTCCAAGAGCTCACTGTCTACAGAAATCAATGAGCTTTGCTGTATTGGTGACTAGCAAATAGTGCTTGAAATTGGAGAAAAAGCAGAGTTTTAGTTTGTTTTGTACTAGAGTTTTGTCTGGGGCATGTAAAAGTGGAGACAGGGTTTTTTAATTATTTTGGAGGGTTGATGGCAGTTTTGTGTTTTGAAGGGTTGATGGCAGTTTTGTGTTTTGGAGGGGTTTGGATTCTTTTCCCTCTTTCTGCCCTTTTGAACGCTCTCCCATATTAGAAATATAGGATATCTGCCAAATTATCTCATTGCCCTGAGTTCTGTATATTCCCTTCAATGGCAAGTCTGCATATTTTTTATTTTTCTTAAGACTTCTAATATGTGTTTATATGTAAGAGTGTCCTGGTTTCAGCTGGGATAGAGTTAATTTTCTTCCTAGTAGCTGGTATAGTGCTGTGTTTTGGATTTAGGATGAGAATAATGTTGATAAGACACTGATGTTTTGGTTCTTGCTGAGTAGAGTTTACACTAGTCAAGGACTTTTCAGCTTCCCATGCTCTGCCAGGTGCACAAGAAGCTGGGAGGGGGCATAGCCAGGACAGCTGACCCAGACTGGCCAAAGGGCTATTCCATACCGTATGACATCATGCTCAGTATATAAACTGGGGGAAGAAGAAGGAGGGGGGAATGTTCAGAGTTACAGCGTTTGTCTTCCCAAGTAACTGTTACACATGATGGAGCCCTGCTTTCCTGGGGATGGCTGAACACCTGCCTGCCAACGGGAAGTAGTGAATGAATTCCTTGCTTTGCTTTGCTTGTGCACGCGGCTTTTGCTTTACCTATTGAACTGTCTTTATCTCAACCCACGAGTTTTCTCACTTTTACTCTTCCGATTCTCTCCCCCATCCCACTGTGGGAGGAGTGAGCGAGCGGCTGTGTGGTGCTTAGTTGCCGGCTGGGGTTAAAGCCATGACAAAGAGGAACATGTTTAGAAAAATATATAAAGAAAATACTTTGGGACAGAACAGGGTGCCCTGATGCTTACTGAAACATTTCTAACAAACAGCTTTACTAATAGGTGGAAAGTTTTTTTTTCTCTGCATAAAATGAAAAAATCTGCTTAGTCTAAAGGAGGCAGAAATCGGCTGACCAGAATGAGCAGAAATTGGCTGATCTGTGCATTTCCTCAATAACTTTCTCAGTCATTGCTCACACATTATTGAAACACATTCACTGTGTTGTTTCTATCTCTTTAGATAGTTTGCCCATTACATTTTGAGCCAAACTTCTCACATAAATTTTATAATCATGTAACTCCACAGATTTCAATTTCTTTTTACCTGATTTACACCTCTGTAAATGTTATCAAGTTCCCAGGAATACAAACATAAAAGTTATTTTTGTTTCTTTTTTACTTAATTGGGGTAATCAGTTCAGTACAATCTAACTGAGCTGAGCTGAACTTGAGACAAAACTAGAAATGACATGAGCTGATTTTCAAGACTGAGAAAGCAATTGGAAAGACATACATTGAATTCCCTTGAGCCAAGACCATTACTTCCAAGACCAACTGTCCTATCGTTCATGAAATTACTTGTAAAACTCTTCAGAAAGTTTCTTCAAGAGGGTGGTATAATTTACATCATTATAGGGATTACAGCACGCATATGGACACTGTTGCAATAACGCTTAGGGTACTTGGATATCAGCAATGTCAGCAGCTTGTCAATCTGTACAAATTTAAGGATCAACTCTAACTCTAAAGATTCACCTTGATTTTCTAACACTTCCATTTTCAGTATTTTAATCACTAGAATAACCTCAATATATAATCTAGCTTTTTCTCACTGAAATCAACCATTCCTGCTATAACAGTACTAGAGTCATCAGATAAATCAAGGGTCAAATTGGAATCTAGAAATTTAAGAGCCACTTACAATAAATAATAATAAATGGAATAAATAACCAACCATATTCCCAGACTTCTTGTTCTATTCAGTTGATGCTGTGAAACCAGATACCAACCATATTAGTTTTCCTGAAGACAGTAGTGTTTCTTTGTGGATGACTTTTTAATTCTGTTACCAAGTCCATGAAAACAGTCTAAGGCTTAAAAAGGCAGTCAAGAATTGTGTTAACTGACATGACACTGAAAAGAACCCTGTGGTCAGAATAAGCTGTGAGCAGAATTGTCAGCATAAATATCCTGTAACTATCTAATAACCTTCCCCCCTTCCCGATCCACATGGGAAGGATAACAGAGACCTTTCTCTACAAGGTTCAGGACCAAACCCCACCAGAATACATCAAGTTCTGTTACATCTTCTAACTATGATTAAGGGGAAGGCAGCAAGCATGGCTGCTGATGTCCTAGCTTGAATAGCTAGAAAAAACTCTAGAAAAGCATCACTCGTTGACCAAGCTGGCATAACTTGACAGAATGACAGTTTTACTGTATTACACGGTATTTCTGACTACAGTGACAAGTTCTGTATCCTACCTTGGAAAAGTCTTACTGCAGTAGAAAAGAATTTAGTGAACAGCACTGAAAAGTAGTCTGGAAGTCTCCCTTCAAAGATAAATTATTTTCTTAGAGGCAGAGTTATATCACATGATGGATTTTTGTTCTCTTTAAACACTACCTGCTTTTTCTTATAATTTTCCTTCTGTTCCCTCCTTCAGACACAAAATCTTTTCAAGATAGGAATAAATATGGAATCTGTTTAACCTCACTTTTTTAGCTATTTCCACTTAAGAACAAATAACAAAATAACGATTGTGTTTCTTCCCTGTGTTTGAAATCAACAATACATGATTAATACAGACTTGCTTAATGAAAAAACACTATTGGGGTCAATAATGAATAATCCATGGGAGCTGTTTAGATTTGGGTGAATACATAAAAAATGAATTTTATGAATATTCTTTTGAATTTTTAATCAAATGTTTCCACTGTGTTCACACCCGTTTTACGGTCATTATTTGTATTCCATTAGCGCCCAAAGCCTCTAGCTGGATTAGTGCTGACTGCTAGGCACTGTACAGACAGCCCGAGTCCTCTCCCGAAGCCCTTAGGTTTGAGAGACAGGTTTGCTGAAGACTGACGGGAGAGGTGCGCGATTAAAAATCCCGGTGGTTAGAGACGGATTATAAACACGTTAATTCTCTGTTTATTGTTTCAATGGGCATGCGTCCCTGTCGATAGGACGCACGCGGAGGCAGGCAGGGGATGGCACTCTGATAAGGGTGGGCTGCCCGATTTTCCTGCCCGGGGAAGGGCCAGGCAGAGGAGCTCTGCCCGCGGTGGGGCCGGGGTGCCGCTTGCCGACGCCCGCCCTCAGTGGCGGGTAGAAGCGCACCCACTGTGGGGGTGGAAGGGCGCGGACGCAGGCGGAAGGGGAGCTGCGGAGGGGGAGAGCCGCAGGGGGCCGCCCGCAGCGCCCGCCCCGCTGGGAGCCAGACGGCGTCCCCCCCGGGACAAAGGGCGAGCTGCCTCTGCTGCCGGGTCCCGTGTGGCCCTGCCCGTCTGGGAAGTGCCCCCCTCCCCCGTGCCCCGCCGCCGCCGGCCTTGCGCAGCACGGCGCTGCCCGCTTCCTCCCCGGTGCCGGCCTGGGAGCCGCCCCGCCGCCTAGATCACTTGCCATTTGCATTTCTCCGCTGCTCGGGAGGAGGCGGAAGCCTATGCCCGGGTCCGGGGCGGGGGGAGGAGGCGAGGGCCGGCAGCGGGGCTGGGGCCATTGAGCCGCCGCCTCACAGGCTGCCCGCACGGCTCTGTGCATCCGCCTCTTCCTTCCCCCGCGCTGCCTCCTCCCGGGGCCGGGAGCGAGGGGAGGGTCTGCGGTTCGGCGTCGCTGCAGCAGCGCCGGCCCCGCCGCGCCGCCAGGGACCGGGTGCGGGCGCCGCCGGCTCTCCGCGCTGTTGCTGCGCGGCGATCGCCGCTGCTGGCGGGAGGGGCAGGGATGTGAGCGGTCGGGTCGGCTTGCCTCCCCCCCCCTTTATTTTTTTTTCCTTCCAAAAAAAGACCAAACCAGCCAACCAACCCCCAAAAGCCTAGAGGGTGGAGGGGGTGTGGGGATCCTGTGTCGCCGCCGCCACCCTCCGCTGGATCTATTGTGAGGAAATTGCCATTCGCCGGCAGCGGCGGCACGTCTGGGCGGGCACATCTGGGCATGCAACATCGGCTCCCGCCGCCTTCCTCCTCCGTCCTCCAGCCGGCCGAGCGGATCCCTCCGGGGCGCGGGGAGACTCCTGCTCGCCAGCCCCAGGGTCCGTCTTTCGGACTGAATATTAAAACTGGCAGAGCGGGGGGTGGGGTGGAAATAAAGGCTGCTTTTTTTTTTCCCCTGGGATTTATTTCATGGGGATGTGTTCAAGACAAGAGAGGATTCAGAAGGATATTGACGTTGTGATCCAAAAGTGCAAGGCGGAGAAGGACTGCCTGTTCGCAGGTGAGTTTCTCTCCAAGGCGCCAGGTTGGCGGCGCGGAGGCTGCTGCCGCCCGCCCGTCCCAGACCCCGCCGCGGCGCGGCTGCCCGGGCTGTGCCCGTGCCCTTCGCCGCCGTTCCCGGGAGCGGGGGCCGCCGCCGAGCCGGCTTGTGCCTGCCCTCAGCCCTCTTCTTCCTCTTCCTCCTCTCCTTCCGAGGGCATTTGAGGGCAGATGAGACCAGGCGCCGGCTGGGAATGCGGGGGGGGGGGCATCCCGAGTCAGGGAGCGTGGCAGTGGCCACACGCAAAACTGGGCGGGTGTGTGCGAGTGTGCGTGCCCCCCGCTGCCTGGCGCAGCCCGCAGCTGCTGGGGCGAGAGCCCAGCCGAGCGCAGCCCTGGTGCTTTTTGCTTCGGCGGGCGCTACACAGCTGTTTTCCGGGCGGCCGGGCTCCTGTCATCCTCGGTGCATGCCTTTATCCCCGCACGCCCGCCTGGCTTCAGGGCTGGAGAAATGGCAAGCGATAAACGTCCCCCCTTCCGTGTAAAAAAACCCCGGGGTTTCGCCGCTTTCTTGGCGGGGACATGGAGGTGCCGGCAGTGATTTGCGGTCGCAGGAGCCCTGTTTGTGGCTGCCTGTTGCCGTTTCTGACAATGGAAATCCCTGCCGTTGCCATAGCACCGGGCGCTTGTTGCGAGGGGCTGGGGGGGAGTTGCTTCATTTCCTCTGATTCTATGCCGATCCCCCCCCTCCCCCCCCGTGTCGGTAGCAGAATGCTGGTCTGCAAGACCTCAGATATTTCAGCCAAAATAAAGACAAGTTGTAATAACGCAGCTCTTTGTATTTCAGATTTCAGGTACTCAGACTCCACCTTTACCTTCACCTATGTTGGAGGCTCCAAAAGGTACTTTTTTTTTACAGCAATGACTCCCTCCATTTCCTGCTGGCAGTGAGGTGCAGTGTTTCAATACCGTGGCAGGCTTTTTTGTTTCCTTTCCTTTTGCAAGAAGGATCAATAAATCATCTGCCTTCACGCAAATGTAAATTGAGGAGGAAGTGTCGAGGGAGGTGATCAGAAAGGTGATCCTAGTTGTTGGAGGCTTGACCAAATTAAACTACTGAGACATTAAGTGAAATGTCTGTATAGCTTCTAAGGCTAAAAAATGTTTTATTGAATGGTAGCTTAAATATTATTTCTAAATGGTTACGAGCTTTTGGTTATAAACTGGATTGTGCATGTAGACATTTTTTTATTTCACCATTTGTTGTGTTTGTCTGTTTTCAAAAGGAAATATATGTAAAAGCTTGAACACACATCCTTTTTGTTTCCCTGGCTCTTAGTTACCTTTTACTTAACATGGTATTTACAATATGTGCTAGGTCACCCTCTTATTTTTTAGCTGAATTTTATTAGACTTGGCAAGATGTCTTGGGTTTTTTTTTGTTTTAATTTTTTTTCCTCAGACAGTTCATCTGATATCTTTGGTGATTGCTTTTCTTTACCAGGATACGTCAGGTTAAAGTGTTGTATTCTTCGCAAGTGAACCTTTCAGTGCAGTCAATGCTCCTACAGCCATCGGTTCTCCCCTGTGCATGCTTCAGGGCCTGGCTGCAGGACCAGGCTCCCAGATGGTCACCAGGCTTCGAGACTGCTCAGAAAAATGCTTTCCCACCTCACTACCCTGCCTCTTCCTACTAAAGGAAAAGACAACTACTATCATTTTCAGTGGAGTAGAATAGTTCAGTTCACCCAGTAGCTGAGAATCAGATGTATTTTCAGGTTGCTTCTAGTATACTCTTTAATTTAGGGTTTTAGTATATGTTTTGTTTTGGCTTTGTTTTAAAAGACAATTTTGAAAGGCTTGATACAGTAAAAATAATTATCTAATAGAAATATTATTTATCATGTAATTAAAACAATCAAATTTGAAAGTTACTTTGCACTGTTTTCTAAACCAAATATTGCAGCAAGAAATCAGGAAGTAAAACCTGTCTATTGTTTCCATTTTCCAAGCTGAATAAAGTGAAAAGCCTAAGGGCATAACTGATGTAAAACAAACTGGTTTATAAATGTTGAAACAAAACGTTGTCACTTCTACAACGAGAGACGGAAGATGGCCTTACATCCTGCAGCCTTGAATTTTAACTGGGGTCAGCATTTGCTTAAGGAAACTGTTGACTAGAAACTAGTCTCAGGATCTTTAAAATTCAAACTGCACTGAGAAATAAAAGTTATGCTTAGAGAAATTGGCAAAAGTGGGTTGTTACTTAGAGCATACTCAAATTTCACTTTCCTTTTGACATTTTAAGGACATTTAAAAGGCATCCTTTGAGAGAAGGGTTTCACGTTCTCTGCTTGTTTGTATTTTGCTTTTGAAAGATGTTTTACAATATTCTTAGTACACAGTGGTGTACTGAGTGGCAAGTTTATAGTAGCAAGCTCTCTTGTGAAGTACATAAAACGAAAACCCTAAACCTTGACCATTAAGGGCCAAACTTTTCTTTCTCACATCGAAGAAGAGTTAGTGGTTTCTTCTTAGAGAAGGTGCTTGCTGAGCAGTGGCTACGCTGTACCGTGTACCGTAGCATTCGGTCAGGTTTCCAGTTGTGGTGGGTTGACCTTGGCTGGCTGGACACCAGGTGCCCACCAAGCAGCTTTATCACTCCCTCTCCTCAGCAGAACAGTGGGGGAGAAAATAAGATGGAAAAAAACTAATGGGTCAAGATAAAGGCAGTTTAATAAAGCAAAAGCAAAGGCCGCATGTGGAAGCAAAGGAAAACGAGATTTATTCTCTACTTCCCATCAGCAGGTGATGTCCAGCCACTTCCCGGGAAGTAGGGCTTCAATATGCATAGCGGTTGCTCCGGAAGACAAACGTTGTAATAACAAATGCCCCCCCCCCCGTCCTCCTTTCTCCTAGCTTTTATTGCTAAGCAGATGTCATATGGTATGGAATATCCCTTTGGTCAGTTTGGGTCAGCTGTCCTGGCTATGTCCCCTCCCAAGATCTTGCCCACCCCCAGACTACTGGTGAGGGGGGGGAAAACTGGAGAGACAGACTTGATGCTGTGGGAGCACTGCTCAGCAGTAGCCAAAACACTGGTGTGTTATCACACCTTTCTAGCTACTAATACAAAGCACAGCACTATGAGGGCTGCTATGGGGAAAATTAACTCCATCTCAGACAGACCCAATACAACCTCCATCTCTTATTTCACACCATTTGTGTCATGCTCAGGTCCCACATAATTTAATACATATATATATATCTTCTAACCATCCCATTGTATTTAATTCTCATTACTGAAATCCCTTCTTATCAACACTTACAACTTAAACTACATACTTAAACCATCTTTCTACCCAACGTACTGATTTGTACATTCTCATTAAGTACTATCCCCTGTCCTTTAACAGATAGATATTACTCTCCCGTTCCATGGGCTTCCTCCACTCCTCCAGATGTTCATAAGAACGGGCTATGACTTGGGCCCCATCTGTCAAGATGGGTGATCAGGACAGGAGAAGCAGCATGTTTGATTGTTGGGCACCAACACCAGCTTGGTTTGGGTCATCATTGCACTCGCCTGGTTCCTTGCAAAGCTCACTCTTCATCAGTTCAGGTCATTCCTGCTACATTACTTCCTACAACATACAGCTCACATCACAGATTATTTTTCCCCCAAAGTTAAATCTCCTTGAGGCACACACTAGGTCACCCCATCCTTCCACATTACCCACCAAGTACACCCAGGTCCTTGAGCAAAGACAATCCCATAAATGGGTTTGCCTTTTCCCAAGGGAGGAGCAATCCACATGGCCTTCCCCAGCCATTTCCCTATGTGCACTATGGGGACCTTATCTCCTCCCACAGTATGTAGGGGTTTTGTTTGGGCAGGACCAGGACAGTTAGCAGATCCTCTGGTGTTAACCAGCCAAGTGGCTTCTGCTAAATTTATATCCCAGTGCTTCCATGCCCCAGTGCCCAATGCTCTCAACATAGTCTTTAACAGTCCATTATATCTCTCAATTGTTCCAGAGGCTTGTGGGTGATAGGGGATGTGATACACCCACTCAATGCCATATTTCTTTGCCCAGGAGTTTATGAGGTTATTTCAGAAATGAGTCCCATTGTCTGACTCAATTCTTTCTGGGGTACTATGTCACCACAAAATTTGCCTTTCAAGGCCTGGTGTTTCAGGCAGTGGCATGGTTTACAGGGTATGTTTCTAGCCAACCAGTAGTCGCTACCACTATGGTGATTACGTAGCACTTGCCTTGGCATGTTTGTGGCAGTGGTCCAATATAGTCAATTTGCCAGGCCTCGCCATATCGAAAGCCCAGCCACTGCCCTCTGTTCCAGGGAGACTTTACTCGTGTGTCTCGCTTGACTGCAGCACATGTTTCACATCATGAATGGGTGACCTGCGTAATGGCCTCCATGGTCAGGGCCACCCCTCAATCACGAGCCCATCTGTATGTTGCATCTCTCCCTAAATGTCCTGATGTTTCATGGGCCCATTGAGCTACAAGTAGCTCACCCTTACACTCCTAGTCCAGGTCCACCTGAGCTACTTCAATTTTGGCAGCCTTGTCTACCTGTTCATTGTTTCAATGTTCTTCAGTGGCACAGCTTTTGGGCATGTGAGCATCTACATGACGTATCTTTAGAGTGATGTTCCCTACCTGGGCAGTGATGTCCTGCCACAATGCAGCAGCCCAGATGGGTTTACCCCTGCACTGCCAATTGGTCTTCTTCCACTGCTGTAGCCAACCCCATAGGGCATTAGCAACCATCCAGGAGTCAGTACAGAGACAGAGTACCAGCCACTTTTCTCATTCAGCAATCTCTAGGGCTAGTTGGATGGCTTTCACTTCTGCAAACTGACTTGACTCACCTTCTCCTTCAGTGGCTTCAACGACTTGTGTGGGACTCCACACAGCAGCTCTCCACTTTCAATGGTTTCCTACCAAATGACAGGATTCCTTGGTAAACAGAGCATAATGCCTTTCATCTTCTGATAACTCATTATATGGTGGTGCCTCTTGGGCATGAGCCACCTCCTCAGACAATGCTCCAAGATCTCTGCCTTCTGGCCAGGCCATGTATTCTTCCGTGGCACGTACAGGACAACCAGGAGATCGGGCCCAGCCAGCATGGGTTTATGAAAGGCAGGTTCTGCTTGACTAACCTGATCTCCTTCTATGACAAGGTGAACCATTTAGTGGATGAGGGAAAGGCTGTGGATGTTGTCTACCTGGACTTTAGTAAGGCCTTTGATACTGTTTCCCACAGCATTCTCCTGGAGAAGCTGGCTGCTCACAGCTTGGATAAGTGCATTCTGCGCTGGGTTAAAAACTGGCTGGATGGCCGAGCCCAGAGAGTGGTGGTGAATGGAGTCAAATCCAGTTGGCGACCGGTCACAAGTGGTGTTCCCCAGGGCTCAGTGTTGGGGCTGGTTCTGTTCAATATCTTTATTGATGATCTGGATGAGGGGATTGAGTGCACCCTCAGGAAATTTGCAGACAAAACCAAGTTGAGCAGGAGTGTTGATCTGCTGGAGGGTAGGAAGGCCCTACAGAGGCATCTAGACAGGCTGGATCAATGGGCTGAGGCCAACTGTATGATGAGATTCAACAAGGCTAAGTGCCGGGTCCTGCGCTTTGGTCACAACAATCCCATGCAACGCTACAGGCTTGGGGAAGAGTGGCTGGAAAGCTGCCTGGAAGAGAAGGACCTGGGGGTGCTGGTCGACAGCCAGCTGAATATGAGCAGGCAGTGTGCCCAGGTGGCCAAGAAGGCCAATGGCATCCTGGCTTGTATCAGGAATAGTGTGGCCAGCAGGACCAGGGAGGTGATAGTGCCCCTGTACTTGGCACTGGTGAGGCCGCATCTTGAATAGTGTGTTCAGTTTTGGGCCCCTCACTACAAGAAGGACATTGAGGTGCTGGTGTGTGTCCAAAGAAGGGCAACGAAGTTGGTGAAGGGTCTAGAGCACAAGTCTTATGAGGAGCGGCTGAGGGAGCTGGGGTTGTTTAGTCTGGAGAAGAGGAGGCTGAGGGGAGACCTTATTGCTCTCTACAACTACCTGAAAGGAGGTTGTAGGGAAGTGAGAGTCAGTCTCTTCTCCCAAGTAACAAGTGATAGGACAAGAGGAAATGGCCTCAAGTTGCGCCAGGGGATATTAGGGAAAACTTCTTCACTGAAAGGGTAGTCAGGCACTGGAACAGGCTGCCCAGGGAAGTGGTTGAGTCCCCATCCCTGGAGGTATTTAAAAGACGGGTAGACGTGGTGCTCGAGGACATGGTTTAGTGGTGGACTTGGTAGTGATAGGTTAATGGTTGGACTTGATGATCTTAAAGGTCTTTTCCAACCTAAATGATTCCATGATTCTGTGATTCCAGGATTCCTGGGCGGTTGGGTTTCCCCAGTTGAGCTCGTTGCATGATCAACGCTACCCGCTTACTCCATGTAGCGCTGGTTGCGTGATGTGTAGAGGGAATGTTTCCTTTGAACATCCAGTGTAGCACGGGCAATCGCGGTGCCAAGAGGAGATATGCTTCTGTACCAACAACTTCTGAAGCAGCTCGAACCCCCTCGTATGCTGCTAGTATCTCTTTTTTCAGTCAGGGTATAGTGGGCTTCTGATCCTCGATACCCCCGGCTCCAAAACCCTAATGGCCAACCTCGAGTTTCTCATGATGTTTTCTGCTAGAGGCTCTAGGTGAGACCATGCTCCCTGGCAGCAGTACAGAGTACATTTTGCACAGCTGGTCCTGTCCAGACAGGCCCAAGAGTTACCACACGAGCTGTCTCCTGTTTGATATGCTCAAAGGCTTGTTGTTGCTCAGGGTCCCACTCAAAATAGTTCTTCTTTCGGGTTACTCGAAAAAGAGGGCTCACAAGCTGGCTATAACCTGGAATATGCATTCTCCAGAATCCCACAAGGCCTAGGAAAGGTTGTGTTTCTTTCTTGTTAGCTAGTGGAGACATAGTTGCTATCTTGTTGATCACATCCATAGGGACGTGACGACAACTATCCTGCCATTTTATTCCCAAGAGCTGAATATCCTGTGCAGGTCCCTTAACCTTGCTTCTTTTTATGGTGAAACCATCTTTCAGAAGAATCTGAATCATTCTTTTTCCCTTCTCAAACACTCTTTCTGCCTTGTTGCCCCACATGATGATGTCATTGATGTACTGTAGATGTTCAGGGGCATCACCCTTTTCCAGTGCAGTCTGGATTACTCCATGACAAATGGTAGGGCTGTGCTTCCACCCCTGGGGCAGTTGATTCCAGGTGTATTGTACACCCCTCCATGTAAAAGCAAACTGTGGCCTGCATTCTGCTGCCAAAGGAATTGAAAAAAACACATTGGCAATGTCAATTGTAGCATTAAGCGGCCTAACCACTCTCCCGTGACAAACACTTGTCTGCCTTTGACGCCAATTCATATTGGAGCTCTAGCATGTCCGGTACAGCAGCACTCAGCAGTGGCGTGACTTTGTTCAGGCCCCAATAGTCTATTGTTAACCTCCACTCTCCGTTAGACTTTTGCACTGGCTGTATGGGATTATTAAAAGGTGAGTGAGTCTTGCTGATCACTCCTTGGCTCTCCAATTCATGAATCAGCTCGCGAATGGGAGCCAAGGAGTCTCAGTTCGAACGATATTGCCTCCGGTGCACCGTCTTGGTAGCAATTGGCACCTGCCGTTCTTCAGTGCGCAGCAATCCCACAATGAAGGGATCTTCCGAGAGGCCAGGCAGGGTAGATAACTTTGATCTTCTCTGTGTTCACAGTAGCTACACCAAAAGCCCGTCGGTACCCCTTTGGGTCCTTGAAGTACCCTCTCCTGAGGTAGTCTATGCCAGGGATACAAGGGGCCTCTGGGCCAGTCACAATGGGGTGGGTGCTTTTGCCACCTGTCCCCTGTTAAGCTCACCTCAGCCTCCAATACAGACAATTGTTGGGATCCCCCTGTCACTCCAGACATCCAGATGGGTTCCGTGCCCTGATGGCACCAGTGTACACTGTGCACCAGTGTCTACCAAAGCCTTATACTCCCGTGGGTCTGATGTGCCAGGCCATCAAGTCCACACAGTCCAGTATACCTAGTCATCCCTTTCCTCCTCCTGGCTGAAGGCAGGGACCCTCTATTCCTGTTGCTGGTCAGAGTATTCGCTGTCTGACCCTTTCAGTGCCAGACCAGAAGTCCCCTCACCAGGATCAGGGGAGGTGATCTCAGTCCTTCTTCTCTGTCTGGAAGATCGCTGATTGCCTTCTTGTGTCTCTACAGCAACTAAGCTGACAACCTTCTTGTGTGGCCCCTTCTTAACAGCTGTCTTCCCTCTCAGTTTGCGTACCCAGGCTTCCAGCTTAAAGGTGGGTTCACCATCCCACTTCCTCATGTCCTCCCCCTGGTCACGCAGGAAGAACCAGAGTGCGCCACGCGGCATGCGCCCGGGGCTCCCTTTCCCTCTGACCGGGGCAGGAGGGGACTGACTTCCTAGGGTGCCACTGACAGCCAAGGCGCTGGCCTGTAGGGATGAGGAGGGACAGAGATTTTCTTCAAAGTTTTGGAGCCAAGAAGACACTCTCTCCACAGTTGGTGTGTCCATATCCGGGCAATACATCACTGCCAAGCTGTTAGAATATGACGCTGGGGCACTTTGAATCACCTTCCTCCACACGGCCCATGAGCATAGGACATCTTCTGGATCTTTGGAGACCTTGTCATCGTCTAGATCACTGTAGATGACTTCCAGCACCGCTAATTCTCTCAGGTACTGGATGCCTTCGTCTGCGGTAGTCCACTTTCCCAGGGAGTTCACAAGATCTTCCTTGAATGGATATCTTGCCCTCACACTTGAGAGGAGCCGTCTCCAGAGGCTGCGGATTGCTGCCTCTTTTCCAATTCCTCTCTCAGTTCCCCGGTTTTTAGCAAGGGCTCCCAGCTGTTCGGCTTCCCTACCTTCCAGTTGCTGACTGTCGGCCCCATTATCCCAGCATCGGAGCAGCCAGGCAGCAATCCACTCACCTGGCTGGAGGCTGTAATCTTTCTGCATGTCTCGAAGTTCTGATGAGGACAGGGACCGGGTAGTTTCCACTTCCTGCCTGAATTCTCTCACTCTTTCCTCCAATTTCTTTGTCGAAGGACCGGCTTCTTGATCAAACCTTTCCTCTTCTTCCTTCTCCCTTACTAATTGATGATATGGACCCATTGACCTCCTTGTCCACTGTTTCTTTTTCACTACTGGGGCAATTACTGTAGTTGTTGTTGTTTGGGTCCCTATCTCAACCATGGTGTCCTCAGATGCAGTTTGGGTCCCTGCCTCAACCACAGTCCTCTGAGAGTACTGAACTGTGGCTCGATAGGCACAGGCCAAGCCCCAGTACAGTGCTAGAAGCTGCTGGTTTTCATTGGGGTAGGCAAGGCACCCTTCTGTCAGGTGGAGTGTCAGTTTGCCAGGGTTGCTCACCTGTTCAGGTGTAAAGTCCCAGGTTATGGGAGGTGATAACCACTCTAGGAACCTGCCCCAATCCTTCCGCACACCCTGCCACCCAGGGACCGACCTCCTCAGGGCACATTTCAGTATCGCCTCACCCAAAAGTTGTCTTCTCTTACACCAGGATGAGACCAGATTCCACAAACCCCATAATATGCCAACAGTATTAATTAGTAGTATTAAACAGCTCACATAAGGGTGAACAAGTACCTCGGGAGCCTGCATAATAAAACCACCCACATCAATCCCGGGTAGGAAGAGGGAGGTGTATTCCCTCATCCTCTCCACAAGATAGCTCCCTGAGCACAGCAAGGCCATTAACGCCAGGGCAAAGCACATAGCCATTGTTTGTATTAACATGTTCCCAAGCTCAGCAAAATAAAGAGATAAGCAGTGCAGCCAACAAACTCCGTGACCTGCACAGGAGCTTGCCACTTAATAACTACTATAGCTATAGCACGCTTAATACAAAACTGCTGTTGTCTCATGCCCCATGTTAGGCGTCAAAAAGGACTGTGGTGGGTTGACCGTGGCTGGACACCAGGTGCCCACCAAGGCGCTCTGTCACTCCCCCTCCTCAGCAGGACAGTGGGGGAGAAAATAAGATGGAAAAAAACTAATGGGTCAAGATAAAGGCAGTTTAATAAAGCAAAAGCAAAGGCCGCATGTGGAAGCAAAGGAAAACAAAAGATTTATTCTCTACTTCCCATCAGCAGGCGATGTCCAGCCACTTCCCGGGAAGTAGGGCTTCAATATGCATAGCAGTTGCTCCGGAAGACAAACGTTGTAATAACAAATGCCCCCCCCCCGTCCTCCTTTCTCCTAGCTTTTATTGCTAAGCAGATGTCATATGGTATGGAATATCCCTTTGGTCAGTTTGGGTCAGCTGTCCTGGCTATGTCTCCTCCCAAGATCTTGCCCACCCCCAGACTACTGGTGAGGGGGGGGAAAACTGGAGAGACAGACTTGATGCTGTGCCAGCACTGCTCAGCAGTAGCCAAAACACTGGTGTGTTATCACACCTTTCTAGCTACCAATACAAAGCACAGCATTTTTTTTGTATTGTGCTAATTATCATAAATAATCCTTTACCTATTTAGTTCAGTTAATCCTTTTGGACTGTATTTCATGCTCTGACTGTACTTTTTTTTTTTTTTAAAATGCACTGTGTTCTTACTTCTAAATTATTCAAGTTGTTTGACACTGCAGAGATGCTTACTGGTTTTGGGAAGGTTCTAATTAGAAATTTATTAGTGAAGCACATCTTTGTGCATAATGTGGGCACTAAATATGGGGCAGATTGTTTATCATCAATTTAATAATTTTTAATTTCATTGTCAGAAAGTGATAAGTAGGGTGACAGATTTCTTATAAAGTGAGGTGTTCATTTGGGTACTGTGACTGTGCAAGATTTACAGTTCTTTACATCTGGCAGGATATCAGAAATGGCTGGATTCATTATGCTTTTTACTGTAGGATCTAAAAAGAATATTACAGTGTGAACATGTTGAGTTTTTTTTTAAAAGAATCTCATTTCATTTTTTCCTATTATCTGCCCCTGTATGAAACATTGCTCCTCCAGAAACCCCGTAGACTGAACAGAACTGCTTATTTGTCATCTTTCAAATAGATATGCGTGATACCCTGAAGTTGTTTTCACTTTATATGTCATCTGACATGGTTTACATAAAAGCAGTGCTTGGTTGTCCTGAAAAAAGTTTCCTTTTTTTTAGTGTTTTTCTCAACCTTTTTTTTTTTCTAGGACAAGGACATCATATCAGTTCTGAAATACCTCTTTATTCAAATATGTACTTAACTCTCATTGGCAGTGAGGGACAGTGATAATAACATAAGATGAAAGTGTCCATGAAAGTATGACTTAAAAAGAGGAGAAAACAATTTTTATGGAATCCATTGCTCTGAATGGTTTTAGTTTAGCTGGAATCGTTTTTATTCAGAGCTTAGAAAGGGCTGGTGCGAGTACAGGTCATCTTCTGTTGCTGATGGCTGCGCTTAACTTTGTGTTCAGGTTATTAAATATGTAATTACATTCCTAAAATCTACCTCTACTACAGTAAGATAGGGATGAAAACTAGATACACAGCTTGTACTTAGTCCTCTGTTTATTGCTATTTCAGAATACCTGGAAGGTTGTACATCGTCTTTCAATTTTAACTTTCCTATCAAATAGGGCTTAACATTTTTGCCATGACAGCACCATTTTCTGGAAGAGAAATCTGTGATATGAGACAGGAATCTAGTTTAGATATAACATGGAGAGCATTGTGGTTTTAATTTCTTCATTAAAGATTCTGCAGATGAAGTAATGTTGAATACAGCCTTGGGTACTTTTAAAAAATAGGCAATGTTGAGGGTTTGTGAAAAGCAAAATCAACGCCATTCTACTCACAGTCTCATTGAGCTCGCCTTTTTTTGATGATCTTATTTTTGATAGAGCTTTCTTGCCTTGCTGTTAGAAAATCAGCAGTGTCTGAAATTAACCCAATCACCATCAGTGCATCTTGTAAAAATTACGTACTTCAGGGATATTATGGACTTGTGGAAATCTCTTTCTAGTCTGGTGAAGTGAGTGGCTATCCTCTTTCTGCTGCATACTGTACTGATACTAAGAACAATACCTTCAAATTGTGAATGTCTGCCTTTCTGTGAGAAAAATGTGGTTTTAGGCACTTAAATGAATGGCCTAGTTTTCAGAAGTGCTGAACTGCCACACCACATAGTGGTCTCAGTATTACTGTGCATTGCTTAGCACTTTTAAAAAGCAACAGATTCTTTATGCAGGTGTTTTTGTCATACAAATGTATGCACTGTTGTTTGAATGATTCACCAGCACAGAGCTGGGAATCATAGAATCATAGAATCATAGAATGTCCCGAGCTGGAAGGGACCCACAAGGATCATCGAGTCCAACTCCTGTCCCTGCATAGGACAACCCCAAAATTCACACCATATGTCTGAAGGTGTTGTCCAAATGCTGTCAGGCTCGGTGCCGTGACTACCTCCCAGGGGAGCTTGTTCCAATGCTCCACTACCCTCTGGGTGAAGAACCTTTTCCTAATGTCCAACCTAAACCTCCCCTGGCATATCTTCCTGCCATTCCCTCGGGTCCTATCATTGGTCGTCAGGGAGAAGAGATCAGCGCCTGCCCCTCCTCTTCCCCTTGTGAGGAAGCTGTAGAGACTGCTATGAGGTCTCCCCTCAGTCTCCTCTTCTCCAGGCTGAACAGACCAAGTGACTTCAGCCGCTCCTCATACGGCTTCCCCTCTAAACCCTTCACCATCTTTGTGGCTCTCCTCTGGACACTCTCTAGTAGCTTCGTATCCTTTTTGTACTGTGACGCTCAAAACTGCACACAGTACTCAAGAGGAGGCCGCACCAGCGCAGAGTAGAGTGGGACAATCACCTCCCTCGACCGGCTAGCAATACAGTGCTTGATGCACCCCAGGACACGGTTGGTCCTCCTGGCTGCCAGGGCACACTGTTGGCTCATGTTCAACTTGCCGTCAACCAGAACCCCCAGATCCCTCTCCGCGGGGCTGCTCTCCAGCCTCTCGTTCCCCAGTCTGTATGTACATCCAGGGTTGCCATGTCCCAGGTGCAAAATCTGGCACTTGCCCTTGTTAAACTTCATACGGTTGGTGATTGCCCAGCTCTCTAATTTGTCCAGATCTCTCTGCCCTTGAGAGTGTCAACGGCTCCTCCCAATTTTGTGTCACTGGCAAACTTTGATAGCAAACCTTCAAGTCCTGAATCCAAGTCATTTATGAAGATATTGAAGAGCACTGGCCCCAAGATGGATCCCTGCGGAACTCCACTAGGAAGAGTGCCTGAATGTCTTTACAGAAAATGTTTTTAGTATCTTCTTCTTTCTCTGCTTTCATCACATATTTTAACATATTAAGTACCTAAAAATAGAACTGTAGGCTGTCATTGTTAAAGTGTTAATGTGATAGGACAAATACATTTGAAAGCGGAGTTCACTCTGACAAAATTAATTTAGATCACTGTTCTCTGTATTGGGACTAATGACATTTTTGTTTTTTTCCTGTTAGTCTCTAATAATTTCCCATATTTTTCATCACTCATAAATAAAGAGCTGAAGATACCTGTTGGCATATTTTTTCCATGGATTACTTACTGTGCAGAATATGAATTCTCATTTGAGTCAGAGTGTAATCACTCATAGTCAAAATATCTACTTTAATAAGCTTCAGCACCTAGAGGGAAAGTAAATTTTAAACTGCTGGGAGAGTTCAGTTTAGTTACAATTAAAACTAAGAAAGGGATGAAATGTGAGTAAATCTAAAAAAAAAGTCCAATTTATAATTCTGCCTTGGCATTAAATAAATCCCACTTAAGAGGACAGCTCTTAAGAATTAATGTCCTCCTTGCTACAGGAGGGTGAAGATTTTTACAGATGTTTCATTGAACTGGCCTCATCTGAGGAAAAGTAACTCCTTTTAACAAGGTAAAATTGACTCATAAAGATAAACCTACTATCCTGTACAGCAGTAGCTAGAAAATCTCACTGAAAGACGAGGGACTAAACAAGGTACAGAAATACATCTCCTTCCCCTGATATAGCCTTCTGCATGGTCACACAAGATTGCATCCAGCCTATTTATATGGGAGGAAGAGCAGGAAAGAGCCTTGCCTAAGGACTGGGAACAATTGTAGCTTTTATGAGTCAGACTTCTCCTGGGAGGACCTGTTATCTCCAGGGAGCTTTATGTCAGACATTGTGTTCCCCTACTGCAAGGGCTTAACAGCATCATACATGCTTTTGGCATTATGTAATCCCATGGGATTAAGTCATGGTTTTCCACATGCTCACATAAGGTAACAGGGAGAAACCAGTCTTGGGTAAAGGTTGGAGGGTGAGCATCTTTCTGTATCTTACTTCAAGGCAGAATACCTGCGTGAGCCCTGTAGAAGGCTTTGGCTTCTCCTGGCTGTTGTAGAAGACTGTGGCGTGTCCTGGCAATCAATCAGGATTGTTCTGAACCCCTTCGATGAAGTTCTTCTGAGGGAGACTTCTGTGGTGCTCAGTGGGAGCCTGTCTGGAGCAAAGAACTGAGGGCAAACAGGAAGCTCAAAGAAACTAGCAAGCCCTCCAGACATCTCCTTCCAGCCTCGAGGCATTGATCAGAAATAAAAGGAACAACAGCATGTCTCCTGTATAATGAAATGTACTGTTTGCCAAAAGAGAGTTTAAAAAATGGTGATATGCCATTTGTAAAAAGAAGTATATAATTAAAGAATAAGTTCCTTTCAAACTGTGTAGCATTCTGCATTTTATCTCATATATTACAGGTTGCCATCTTGAAATCTTTTGCTTTAAATGAATGTTCCATTTTATGTTTATAGATAAGATTTTTTCATTTTTTAAGAGCAAAGCTAGAAGGCAGGATAACTTTGCACCATTCAACTGTCTTGTTTCTACCCAATAAGGTATTTGTGACAGACAGCATTTGCTCTCAAGTAAAAAAATAGCCTATGGATTAAAGATGGTATTCCAGGTCATTAGCTTTTCTGCAAATGATAGAATATTTAATTTTAGGTTTTTTTGTGGCTTTGCTCATTCTTTTTCCTTAATGTTGAAAAATCCATCTTTGATGGGGAGTTCTCACCCCATAATGATCATACATACAGCAAGATATGAAAATAATTAGGATGCTCTTCTGTCAGATTAGGACCTGGGGTTGATAAAGGTGTCAAAACCAGGAAGCACTTCATTGTCCTAAAAGTACTTGCTGATAGTCAACTGCTTGATCTCAACTACAGCTGTATAAATCTGGAGTAATTCCACTGATGTGATGGGGCTCACTTGGGTCCTTAGCAATACTGATGAATTTTTTATTTGGCCCTGACTACTCCTAGTGAACAGCAATCCAGGTGATTTTTTTCACCTGGGGGGAGTTACGAAGACCAGAGTTCTGTTTTCTGCCATCTTTGCATATGTATTCTCATTTTGAGTACTTTCCTGGATGGTGGGAGAGCTGCAGTTTATCCAAGGAAAAAAGCTTGCTTTCATGCATTCTTATGAAGTCACTAGTGTTGCAGAGGGCACAGATAGAAGGCCACTTGTCAAAAGCATTCTTTTCTTCCTGTGTCTTTTTAGCCTTAGCATCTGAAAACCTGGTTGTCACAGACTCCTCTTTTAAGAATGTAATTTGCTAGGCCACATGAAAACCTCTTTACCTGTCACTCACTCAGAATCAGTATTAAGCTGAGTCCCAGAATGGTTTCAGAGCTTTTTGTAGATATAACCATTAGTTGAAATAGAAATGGTGATTTCTTCAAGGGTACTATTCTGTGAAAACACCTAAAAGGATTAAATTAACTTTGTCCAGATTACAATTGTGAAATCTGGTCATTTCAATATATATTTGTACAAAACAGTGGGAACATAAAAAACAAAAGTTTTACAGTACTTCAGACCAAAAAATATAACCTTCAAGTATTAAAAACTTCTGGAAAACATATATTTGGTTAATGCCTTAGTACAGCAGTTATGGACACTATCAACAGCCTTTCCTTATAGATAGGGAATTATATAAATTAAGGTTGTCTACTGGCTTAATTTGGTTCTATGAATATTACATGAAATCTTTCATACATGGTTGTAGCTCTAATGGAGTTACAGCTGAAAACTGAGCTTATTAATTCTTTTTTTTTAAGAATGTATAATGTTAGAGAATCATTTTGCTGTAAAGATTTTTAACCATCCTATAGAACAAGGCTTGTTAGGCTTGGCATAAAATTTCAGTAGTAGGATTTTGTAGGCTTATATGTTGAAAAAGGACTCATATTTTATCAGTGGATGACAAGAAGAGTGAAACTGGATATGTTTAGGTGGCAACAGGAGGAACATAACCTCTGCAAGAATCTTCTTGGGCATACACTAGTTTTGTTAACTCAGGCCAACACAAGTTTTAAATTAGTTTAGTATTGGTCTCTAGAGTACGAAGTAAAGAGTCACAGTAATCAGCCTACCAAAGATGCAAGCTCTCTTGCCTTTAGCAGACCTATGTGCACATGTGGGATCTACCTGAAGTGACCGTCTTTGATCAGAGAGGTTTCAGAGCAGGACAGAAAGCTGCTCCAGGTGGAGTGGCATGGTACCCTGGTGCTCTCCGCCAGCTGCCCACTGCAGGCTGCAGGGCAGAGCCTGGAAGCCTGCCGTCGGAGCATGTGTGTCCGAATGACTGCTGTCCTCCTATGTCAGGAAAAGTGTGACTCGTGGCAGGCTGAAAGATAGCATAGCTCCACAGGAGTGTTTGGTGGGAGTTGGTCAGGTAAAATAAATAACTACTTTAATGAAATAATATGAGGGGGAAACCTTTTGTTGCCAGTAAAAATATCATCAGGAAAATGGAAGGAATTCTGTGAGTTCAGTATCTGTGAAATTTGGAAAAAAAAGAGTTGAAGATGGATCACAGACTTTTCTCATTGCCTCTGCTTCACAGAGTTCTTCAGGGTAAGCATAAAATATTTTCTCCTGGAGAGGAGCTAAGCAGAGAGTATTTCTTTTCCATTGCTAATTTTATATAGTAATCTAGCGTGCACAAACCTGCAGCATATGCAGCTGCTTCAGACCATATCCAGTGCGTGCATGCATGTTGATTTTAGACAAGTGCTGTCAGCTTTCTTTTTAGCATTCTGTCCTTTCTTCTTTCTCAGAGGTTTTATAGCTCTGAATACATCTGTAGTGCTCCATATTGAGAACTCCCTTTTTTCTTTTTTTTTTCTCTGATTCAAATCTGTGTGCGTTTTTTAAATGTGCATGCAAATGAGTTTTGCTCCTCGATTTCCTGGTAAGTTGCCACAATGGCCAGGAGGGTGGCAGAGGCTCTGCACCATTGCTCGGGGGAGTGCTAATGTGTGACGGAATGCGGCAGAGCCTTGCAACAGGAAGAGGGTCGCTGTTTCCTTTTTGTTGTTGCTGCTGTTGCATGAAGGACTATAGAAGAGAAATCTGGAGGGCGTGGTGAAAAGAAAAAGCATGGGTCGGCATTCCGCTCTGAGTTACATCACTGCAAAATGGAAGTAATGGCATTCACTTCAGTCTGGCTGTGTGTGGAACGGCATCTTTACTAAAGAGATTGTGTGTTAAATACTGAAGACAAGATGTTATTTGTTGCCATCTACTTTCATCTACAATTAAAATACTTTAAAAGACAATAACCACAATGTAAATATCTGTTTTCTCATTATCTGTTTACCTCCATATTTTCTCCAAGAGCTGTTTATCATTTATTTTTAATGGTAATGAATAATTCTGGCAGGAGGTTGAAACTGGGCATGTTACATATTATGGTAGTGTTATTTTCTTCAGAGATACATTGCCAGGTTTTGTTTCATTTTATTTTGAAGGGCTGAGGATGACCAATACCACATCTTATTCTAATATTTCTAAATAAAATTAAAAAAATAATAATTTATGCATCTGACTGACATGCATTCAAGGTTCAGGTAGGTAAAACAGTTGAACTGTTCTGCCCCTAGTATTTTGAAGTTCCTTGTTGGAACAGTACATTGATTGGGACATTAGCTGCTACTGAGTGAGAATCCTTTTCACCTCTCAAACTCCAGTGATTTCAATGTGTAATGATTGCAATATGCTCATAATTAACTAGATAATATACTCTAGTGAAAAATTCTTGAATTGTGAGGTGAAGGCTGAGTGGGCTGGGGTGATGTTGGGACTTTCCTGCGTAGATTATTTCTATTTTGAAGTCAATCGGTCAGAACTGCTGAGGTTTTTATTGTTGTACTTGATAGAGTTTCAGGAGATTATTACATAAAGATTTTCTTTTGCTGCTGATTGGTATTTTGACTGAAATTAAATACATAAAAGGTTTCTACATTTAGCCTGTTCCTCTCCACCTCAAGACTATGTAAACTGATGAGATGACATAAGCCTAACTAAAGAGAAAGTGCAGTATAATTTCCTTTATATGGTCATATTTTGCCTTTATATTCCACTGATTTCAGTTAGATATTATTGGAGTAACTGAGGCAAACATTTAATGTTTGGCCAAATTTCATTTTGAAATAATTCTATTTATAATTTAAATTGCTTTGATGTATTTTGCTGTCTTAATACCTGTAGCTGCAGTCATAGAATCATAGAATCATTAAGGTTGGAAAAGACCCTTAAGATCATCACATCCAACCATTAACCTAGCACTACCAAGTCCACCACTAAACCATGTCCTCGAGCACCACGTCTACCCGTCTTTTAAATACCTCCAGGGATGGAGACTCAACCACTTCCCTGGGCAGCCTGTTCCAATACTTGACTACCCTTTCGGTGAAGAAGTTTTTCCTAATATCCAACCTAAACTTCCCCTGGCGCAGCCTGAAGCCTTGAGTCATCTGCATAAAGCTGAAGCTATGATACTGATTTTATTTACACTTGAAGAACTTAACCCTATGTATCCGCTTGGCCATCTAGCTAGATATGTAATATATATTTATTTGCAGAGGTTTCAGATACTCAGTAATTCCTTTGTTAGTATTATTTTCATTAACATTGACCATCTCACATGGTCAATGTTATGGTCAATAGCGTTTTGAGAGAAGAATAAATGGTCAGGGGACTATCCATTAATTAAACTTGTGAGGGATTTTACTTTATCTGAGATTTCCATCAGGATTCTCCAACATGTAACATGCCATGTTTATATTCCTGATACAAGCATATGTTCATGTTGATGATGGGAAGTTGGGTCAGTGAACTTTCAGCTTTCATTATTTCATAACCAGCTACTTCACAGTTACACTAGTAAAATGGCAAATGATCCTGCAGAGGTGTCTTGAGAAACAGCATGGTAAAAACCTTCACCTTTAAGAATAAAATCTAAAAGAACTTATTTTTCCGTTGAAAGTAAAGATGAATGAACATACCAAGCAAGTGCCAGTGTGCTAGTAAGAATGCAGTGAGGCATTTGCATCAGAGAAACTTATACTTGTTGGCCTTTTGAACCATTATCAAAGTATCTGTGAAATGAAATTTATTAATTTCTTATAGCACCTGTCTGACAACACAAACTGGCCCTGTGTCTGGTTTCCTGTGCATTGGAGCTGCCAGTGTGGGGACCCAGCTCCTGGGAGGACTGGCAGGCTGCCAAGAAGAGGCTTTGCAAAGCCTCAGCAAATGAAGAGGGAATGTCCTGAGGTGCCTGGTAGGAAAAGTTGCCAGGCTTGTGTTGGGACATGCACTCTCAGGGAATTTAGGTACTTGCCTCCTGTCCAGAGTCTTGAAGCATTAAGTATCAACGCTAGCCCTTTTATTCCAAAATACAGCTATTTCGTGGCAGTGGTTCCCTTTCCTTTGGTAGCGTATGATCCACTTTGAGGGTGCATTCCTGCTCTAGTCCACAGGGTAAAGATATCAGGATGTTCAACTGTGAGACTCCACAGTACTTCCAGCCCCACAATTAGGCTGCTCCGGCCTGAAAACAGATCTGGAGCCACTGGAGAAACCCAGTGCCTAAAAGTTTCTTAAAACCTCTGCATTGTCCAGGCCCCTTCTTGTTTGTCATTTAGCTGTGGAGGTTTCTAAAATTTGGTCTCACAATCCCTAAATCTTTTTATATGCCTGTGACTAATTGTGTAAGACTGCTTGGATGCAGGATCTGGAGCAGAAATGTAGGTGCTTAGGGGGCACAGCTGGTTAGGAATGGAGATGTCAAAAGACTTTAATGAGCATTCAATCTGTCTCCTGGGTCAGCCAATGAGTTCCTTTTGTGAAGTGAAACTCATCTGATGTCAGTTGACATAGTTTCATGTATTTTTCAATGGAATTTTGCTCTAAATCCATCTTTTAATACAAAGCAGTTGTGAGATTCTTGCCTCACTGTGGTGTTTCGAGTGAAATGGCAGTTGCAGCTCCAGCGTACCGTCTGTGTGAGATTCAGGAGCCACTGAATTGTGAAGGATACATCAAGCCCTTGACATCTAGGACATATTTCATCAGTAAAGAAAAATAACTTTTTTTTCACTGGTAAACTCTGTGTATTCTGATCCCCAAATAAATATATCTATCTCATTCTTACAACTTAACCTCAATCTGCCTTGGTGCAACATGGTTTATAACCAGTTTCTGCTTTCATGTGTTCTCCTTCTCAGACTGTATTTTTTAAAAAGGTTAGAGATAATGGAAGAGAAGGTCTAGATTAGATTATCTTTCACAGATGGGTATTGCATTGATGAAACAATGTAATCCAATCATGAGCTTATGAACTCGAGGATCTGTACTGTATGAAGGCGTATACTTGCATTCAGATATTTGAAATCATGTTTAAGGTGTTATTTAATGGCATAGGGGAAGGTGACATATAGTTGCAGCAGCATGGACATCTGTGGATTTCAACGATTAGGAATGCTGTAAGGTCAATTTTAAAGCAATATGATTATGCAAATCTTGCCCTAATGTAGCTTTGGCGTATGTCTTGCAACTAAATGGATGCTGTTGTCACATTTCATTATGAAGTCTACAAATGCAAAGGTTTAGTGACATCAGAGGATGTCACCAGCTTCATTGGAATGCTTTGCGACATTGCAGGAATAATGCTTTCTCACTGTCCCATGTCCAGCTTCATGCTTTCCAGTAGCTACAGGGACGGAAAATCCAACTCGGGCCATAGCTCAGCCTAGATACACATAAAAAATCCTCAGCTGGGTGTGCTGGAGCTGCCTTACTCCAGTCAGAGTCAGAAAGCATGTAGATGTCGTGGTTTAAACCGAGCGAGAAACTAAGCACCACACAGACGCTCGCTCACTCCCCCCCACCCTGGTGGGATGGCGGAGAGAATCGGAAGGGTAAAAGGGAGAAAACTCGTGGGCTGAGATAAGAAGAGTTTAATAACTGAAGTAAAATAAAGTAAAATAGTAGTAGTAGTAGTAGTAGTAGTAGTAATAATAATAATAATAATAATAATAATAATAATAATAATAATATACAAAGCAAGTGATGCACGATACAATTGCTCACTACCTGCTGACCAATGCCCATCCCATCCCTGAGCAGCGATCGCTGCCCCCCGGACAACTCCCCCCAGTTTATATACTGAGCATGACGTCATATGGTATGGAATAGCCCTTTGGCCAGTCTAGGTCAGCTGTCCTGGCTATGCTCCCTCCCAGCTTCTTGTGCACCTGGCAGAGCATGGGAAGCTTTTTCATAGAATCATATAATAGAATCATAGAATCGTTAAGGTTGGAAAAGACCCTTAAGATCATTGAGTCCAACCATTAACCTATCACTGCCAAGTCCACCACTAAACCATGTCCCTAAGCATCACATCTACCTGTCTTTTAAATACCTCCAGGGATGGAGACTCAACCACTTCCCTGGGCAGCCTGTTCCAGCACCTGACTACCCTTTCAGTGAAGAAGTTTTTCCTAATATCCAATCTAAACCTCCCCTGCCGCTACTTGAAGCCATTTCCTCTCATCCTATCGCTTGTTACATGGGAGAAGAGACCGACCCCAACCTCGCTACAACCTCCTTCCAGGTAGTTGTAGAGAGCAGTAAGGTCTCCCCTCAGCCTCCTCTTCTCCAGGCTAAACAGCCCCAGTTCCCTCAGCCGTTCCTCATAAGACTTGGTGTCTAGACCCTTCAATGGCTTCATTGCCCTTCTTTGGACACACTCCAGCACCTCGATGTCCTTCTTGTAGCGAGGGGCCCAAAACTAAACACAGTATTCAAGGTGCGGCCTCACCAGTGCTGAGTACAGGAGCACTATCACTTCCCTGGTCCTGCTGGCCACACTATTCCTGATACAAGCCAGGATGCCATTGGCCCTCTTGGCCACATTGCTGGCTCATATTCAGCTGGCTGTCGACCAGCACCCCCAGGTCCTTTTCTGCCAGGCAGCTCTCCAGCCACTCCTCCCCAATCCTGCAGCGTTGCATGGGGTTGTTGTGACCCAAGTGCAGGACCCGGCACTTAGCCTTGTTGAACCTCATACAGTTGGCCCCGGCCCAACAGTCCAGCCTGTCCAGGTCCCTCTGTAGGGCCTTCCTACCCTCCAGCAGATCAACACTCCTGCCCAACTTGGTGTCATCTGCAAACTTCCTGAGGGTGCACTCGATCCCCTCATCCAGATCATCAATGAAGATATTGAACAGGCCCCCACACTGAGCCCTGGGGAACACCACTCGTGACCGGCCGCCAACTGGATTTGACTCCATTCACCACCACTCTCTGGGCTCGGCCATCCAGCCAGTTTTTAATCCAGCGCAGAGTGCCCTTATCCAAGCCATGAGCAGCCAATTTCTCCAGGAGAATGCTGTGGGAGACAGTGTCAAAGGCCTTACTAAAGTCCAGGTAGACAACATCCACAGCCTTCCCCTCATCCACTAAGCAGGTCACATCAATCATTGTCATAGAAGGAGACCAGGTTAGTGAAGCAGGACCTCCCTTTCATAAACCCATGCTGGCTGAGCCTGATCCCATGGTTATCTCGCATGTGCCGTGTGATGGCACTCAAGATGATCTGCTCCATGACCTTCCCCGGCACCGAGGTCAGGCTGACAGGCCTGTAGTTCCCCAGATCCTCCTTCCGACCCTTCTTGTAGAGGGGCGTCATATTTGCTAACTTCCAGTCATCTGGGACCCCCCCGGTTGACCAGGACTGCTGAGAGATGATGGAGAGTGGCTTGGCAAGCTCCTCTGCCACCTCCCTCAGTATCCTCGGGTGGTTCCCATATGTCCCCATGGACTTGTGGGCATTCAGGTGGAGGAGCAGGTTGGTGACTGCCACCTCTTCGACAACTGGGGCTTCATTCTGCTTCCTTTCTCCATCTCCCAGCTCAAGGTTCTGAATACCCTGAGGATGACCAGTCTGACTATTAAAGACAGATAAGAAGGCATTAAGTACCTCAGCCTTCTCCTCATCCTTCGTGGCAATGTTTCCCCCCGCATCCAACAAAGGATGGAGATTCTCCCTGGCCCTCCTTTTGTTGCTGATATATTTGTAAAAACATTTTTTGTTTTCTTTAGCTGCGGTGGCCAGTTTAAGTTCTAGCCGGGCCTTCGCCTTTCTAATCCTCTCCCTGCATAACCTCATGACATCCTTGTAGTCCTCCTGAGTCACCTGCCCCTTCTTCCAAAGGTGGTAGGCTCTCCTTTTTTTTCTGAGTTCCAGCCAAAGCTCTCTGTTCAGCCAGGCCGGTCTTCTTCCCCACCTGCTAGACTTGCGGCACATGGGGACGGCCTGCTCCTGCGCCTTTAAGACTTCCTCCTTGAATAACATCCAGCCTTCCTGGACTCCTTTGCCCTTCAGGACTGCCTCCCAAGGGACTCTGTTAACCAGACTCCTAAACAAGCCAAAGTCTGCCCTTCTAAAGTTCAGGGTAGCAGTTTTGCTGACCCCTTCCTTACTTCTCCAAGAATTGAAAACTCTATCATTTCATGGTCACTGAGCCCAAGACAAGCTGAAAAGTCCTTGACTAGTGTAAGCACTACTTAGCAACAACTAAAACATCAGTGTGTTATATCAACATTATTCTCATCCTAAATCCAAAACACAGCCATATATCAGCTACTAGGAAGGAAATTAACTCTACCCCACCTGAAATCAGGACAGGATCCTAAAAATCTGCGATATTGCCAGAGAAAATGCTAACAAAGCAACTGTTTTTGAACAGAATCAGAAAAAAAAAGTAAAACCCGCATGTTGAGATAAAGACAGTTTAATAAGAAAACAGAGGAAGAAAATAATAATAACAATAATGATAAAATAATATAAAAAACAAGTGATGCACAATGCAATTTTTCACCACCCACTGACCGATGCCCATCCCATCCCGAAGAAAGGATCACTGCCCCCAGACCAACTCACCCCAGTTTATATACTGAGCAAGACATCATATGGTATGGAATAGCCCTTTGGCCAGTCTGGGTCAGCCGTCCTGGCTGTGCCCCCTCCCAGCTTCTTGTGCACCTGGCAGAGCATGGGAAGCTGAAAAGTCCTTGACTAGTGTAAGCCCTACTTAGCAATAACTAAAACATCAGTGTGTTATCAACATTATTCTCATCCTAAATCCAAAACACATCCCTATACCCGCTACTAGGAAGAAAATTAACTCTATCCCAGCTGAAACCAGGACAGTATCCACCCCTTATTCTATACCATCTACGTCATGCCCAGGTCTTACACTTTCCAACACATTCCAGTTAATCACCACCACTTCTCCTGTCTTTTGATATATACACACAGATATAATTCCTTTACTCTATGGGCCATCCCTCTAACATGTCCGCTGAATTCATTCAGTCCATGACTTTGAGCTTCATCCATCACCACAGTCTTTCAGGGCAGGAGAGATGGTGTGTGGTGTTGGATTGTTGCATGCTGAAGCCAGTTCTGGTTCCATCACCTCTGCACTTTGCTCAGTTTCCTCAGAGTTCATTCTTCATTAATTTGGGTGATTCTTACTGTATACTGTTGATATGGCACATAGTAATCATAGAAGTGATGGCATACAGAATTATATAGCAATTAGCATGATACAGTTCAGTTCATTGACTATTTTCACCCAAAATCAAATCCCCTTGAGGTACACATCGGACTTCCCCATCCTCCCGCATCACCCACCAAGTGCACCCAGGTCCTTGAGCAAAAGCAATCCCACGAATGGGTTTCCCTTTGCCCGAGGCAGGAGTAACCCAGACTGTCTTCCCCGTCATATTTTTTAGGTGCACTACAGGGACTTTATCCCCCTCTACAGTACGTAAAAATCTTGATTGGGCAGGGCCAGCTCGATTGGCAGATCCCCTAGTGTTGACTAACCAGGTGGCCTTTGCTAAATGTGTATCCCAATGTTTGAATGTCCCACCACCCATTGCTCTCAGTGTAGCCTTTAACAGTCCATTGTATTGTTCGATTTTCCCGGAGGCTGGTGCATGATAGGGGATGTGATATACCCACTCAATGCCATGCTCTTTGGCCCAGGTGTCTATGAGGTTGTTTCGGAAATGAGTCCCGTTGTCTGACCTGATTCTTTCTGGGGTGCCATGTCACCACAGGACTTGCTTTTCAAGGCCCAGGATAGCGTTCTGGGCGGTGGCATGGGGCACAGGATATGTTTCCAGCCATCCGGTGGTTGCTTCCACCATTGTAAGCACATGGCGCTTGCCTTGGCGGGTTTGTGGGAGTGTGATCTAATCAATCTGCCAGGCCTCCCCATATTGATATTTCAGCCATCGTCCTCCATACCAGAGAGGCTTGAACCGCTTGGCTTGCTTGATTGCAGCGCATGTTTCGCATTCATGGACAACCTGTGCAATAGTGGCCATGGTCAAGTGCACCCCTCGATCACGAGCCCATCTGTAGGTTGCATCTCTTCCTTGATGGCCTGAGGTGCCATGGGCCCACCAAGCTAGAAACAATTCACCCTTCTGTTGCCAGTCCAGACCCACCTGAGCCACTTCAATCTTAGCAGCCTGATCCACCTGCTGGTTGTTTTGATGTTCTTCAGTGGCCTGACTCTTGGGTACGTGAGCATCTACGTGACGTACTTTTACAGCCAGGTTCTCTACCTGGGCAGCAATATCTTGCCACAATGCGGCAGCCCAGATGGGTTTGCCTCTGAGCTGCCAGTTCCTCTGCTTCCATTGCCGTAACCACCCCCACAGGGCATTTGCCACCCTCCATGAGTCAGTATAGAGAGAGAGCACTGGCCACTTTTCTCATTCAGCAATATCCAAAGCCAGCTGGATGGCTTTCACCTCTGCAAACTGACTCGATTCACCTTCTCCTTCAGCAGTTTCTGCAACTTGTCGTACAGGATTCCATACAGGAGCTTTCCACCTCCAATGCTTCCCCACAAGAAGACAGGACCCATCAGTGAACAGGGCATATTGCTTCTCATTTTCTGGTAGTTTATTATACAGTGGGGCCTCCTCAGGAGGCATCACCTCCTCCTCTGGTGATATTCTGAAATCTTTGCCTTCTGGCCAGTCCATGATCACTTCCAAGATTCCTGGGCGACTGGGGTTTCCCATTCAAGCCCATTGTGTGATCAGTGCTACCCACTTACTCCATGTAGCATCAGTTGCATGATGTGTACAGGGGATCCTCCCTTTGAATATCCAGCCCAGCACGGGCAGTCGGGGTGCCAGGAGGAGCTGTGCTTCAGTACCAACCACTTCCGAAGCAGCTCGAACCCCTTCATATGCTGCCAATATCTCTTTTTCAGTTGGAGTATAGCAGGCCTCAGATCCTCTGTATCACCGACTCCAGAACCCCAGGGGTCAACCTCGAGTCTCCCCTGGTGCTTTCTGCCAGAGGCTCCAGGTGGGGCCATTCTCCCCGGCTGAGGTGTAGAGCACATTTTTTACATCTTGTCCTGCCCGGACTGGCCCAAGGGCTACTGCATGGACTATCTCCTGTTTAATTGGTTCAAAGGCTTTTTGTTGCTCAGGGCCCCATTTGAAATCGTTCTTCTTCCGGGTCACTTGACAGAGAGGGCTTACGATGAGACTGTAATTTGGAATATGCATTCTCCAAAAACCCACAACGCCCAAGAAAGCTTATGTTTCCTTTTTGCTGGTTGGTGGAGACATGGCTGTTATTTTGTTGATTACATCCATTGGGATCTGACGACGTCCATCTTGCCATTTTATTCCTAAAAACTGGATCTCCTGTGCAGGTCCCTTGACCTTCCTTTGTTTTATGGCAAAGCCGGCCTCCAGAAGGATTTGGACTATTTGCTTCCCTTTCTCAAAAACTTCCTCTGCTGTGTTGCCCCATACTATGATGTCATCAATGTCTTGCAGGTGTTCCGGAGCCCCTCCCTGTTCCAGTGCAGTCTGGATCAGTCCATGGCAAATGGTGGGGCTGTGTTTCCACCCCTGGGGCAGTCAATTCCGGGTGTACTGGATGCCCCTCCAAGTGAAAGCAAACTGTGTCCGGCACTCTGCCGCCAAAGGGATAGAGAAAAACGCATTAGCGATGTCAATGGTGGCATACCACTTGGCTGCCTTTGACTACAGTTCGTATTGAAGTTCTAGCATGTCTGGCACGGCAGCACTCAGTGGTGGCGTGACTTCGTTCAGGCCTTGATAATCTACTGCTAGTCTCCACTCTCCATTAGACTTTTGCACTGGCCATATGGGACTGTTAAAGGGTGAGCGAGTCTTGCTGATCACTCCTTGGCTCTCCAGTAGATGAATCAACTTATGGATGGGAATCAGGGAGTCTCTATTGGTGCGATATTGCTGCTGATGCACCGTTGTGGTAGCGATCAGCACCTGTTGTTCTTTGACCCTCAGCAACCCCACCATAGAAGGGTCCTTTGAGAGTCCAGGCAAGGTGGACAGCTGTTTAATTTCCTCCGTCTCCAAGGCAGCTATACCAAAAGCCCACCAGTACCCTTTTGGGTCCTTGAAATACCCTCTCCTGAGGTAGTCTATGCCAAGGATGCAAGGGGCCTCTGGGCCAGTCACAATGGGATGCTTCTGGAAGTCAGTCCCAGTTAGGCTCACTTCAGCCTCCAATACAGTCAGCTGTTGGGATCCCCCTGTCACTCCAGAGATACAGATGGGTTCTGCCCCTTTATAGCTTGATGGCATTAGGGTACCCTGTGCACCGGTGTCTACTAAAGCCTTATACTCCTGTGGGTCTGATGTGCCAGGCCATTGAATCCACACAGTCCAGTACACCCGGTTGTCCCTTTCCTCCACCTGGCTGGAGGCAGGGCCCCTCTAGTCCTGGTCATAGCATTTGTTACTCCCTTCTTGTAAATGCGAATCAAAAGTCCCTTTATTAGGATCGGAAACAAAATCAGCCCTTCTACTCTGTCTGGGGAACTGCTCACTGGAAACTGGAGCAGCAATTTTCCTGGGAGAACCCCCTTTTGTAGTTGTTTTTCCTTGCAACTCACGTACCCGTGCCTCTAGGGTCGAGGTAGATTCTCCATCCCACTTCCTCATGTCCTCTCCGTGGTCACGCAGGTAAAACCACAGGGTGGCCCATGCTGTGTATCTACTATATCCTCTCTCTTGAACAGAGGGACGCTTACTCCTAATGGCTGAGATACTGGTCCAAACAGGTGGGGAGTAGGACATATCCTCTTTGAGTTGCTGGAACTCCCGGGACAAGTTTTTTCACAGCTGAGACACAGGCCCGTAGGAGGAAGAGAGACTGTCTTCGTATTGCCGGAGTTGGCCAGCCAATTCATCCACCGTCTGTTCCTCTCCATCTTTCCGGGTCATTACTGCCAATGAGTTTGCATACAACGCTGGTGCGCTCTGTACCATCTTCTGCCATATGGATCGTGTGCACTGGACTTCATCTGGTTCTTTGGGTAACTGCTCGTTGTTCGGGTCATCATAAATCACCTCCAGCAGGGCCAGTTCCCTCAGGTACTGGATACCTCTCTCCATGGTGGTCCACTTGCCTGGGTGACATATCACATCTTCCTTGAAGGGATACCTTTCCTTCATACCTGACAGCAATCACCTCTAGAGACTGAGGGCTTTTGCCCCTTTTCCAATTGCTTTGTCAATGCCCAGCTGCTTGGCTTCCCTACCCTCTAATTCCAGGCTACTGGCCCCCTTATCCCAGCATGGGAGCAGCCAGGTGACGATGTGCTTGCCTGGACTATGAAATCTTTTCACATATCTCTCAGCTCTCTCAGGGACAGAGATCGGGTGGTTATCATCTCATTTGTGGGTTCTGCCTTTTCCTTCTCCTGTTCTCGTGATGGCCCTGGTTCATCTTCATCCCTTTCTAAACGAGCTGATTTTCTCATGTATTTTTTTCTTGTGTATAGGGGTGACTGATACCGGCACAGGTTGGTTCTCTGGTTTAGCCGCAGCACCTGTCATGGGGGTTGGAGTAGCTGCAGTGCCTGTCATGGGGGCTGGCGTAGCTGCAGTGCCTGTCGCTGGGCCTGGCGTAGCTGCAGCGCCTGTCATTTTGTCGTCAGATCCAGAGACCTTCTCTTCCCCTTGAGGATTCTGAATAGTGTTGAACAGGGCTCAGTAGGCATGGGCCAGGCCCCAGCACGTTGCGGTGATCTGTGTCTCTCTGGAGTTGCCAGGGTGACAGCATACTTTTTCCAAATACTTTACTAGTTTTTCAGGATTCTGCACTTGTTCAGGGGTGAAGTTCCAAAACACTGGAGGGGCCCACTGTCCTAGGCATTTGCCCATACTATCCCACATACCCTGCCACTCATAACTATCCAGCCTTGGGGCAGATCTCTGGATGATATTCTTAAACTGCTTATTAACCTTAGACAAAACCAAAACAATATTCCCAAGAAATTCCAATAGCTATATCTTAACTACCCAAGGATGTTCAAGATACTGAAAAGTTGTTGCAATGAAGGAGGAAACATCATAGAAGAAAGTAACGAAGGTGCCATTCTGTATTTCCTCCATAGAAAACCTCTCAGAGGAAGAGGTATAATTGCTAATTGTCTCCATGAGGTGGTACCCGAAGTACAGTAATGGCTTCACTACAGAACCCAAATACCAGATAAGGCTCAAGGTCAGTGTTTTAATAACAAATCTCCCAGGCAAAACATCACTAATCACTGCAGAGCACAGCAAACTGCAACACCCAACACCAATCTTTTTAACACATACTGCAAAAACAAGAGCATGGTGCAGATCAGGTAGACCAATACCAAGAACAGATGAATCAGGCTGGCAACTGTTAACAGATACAAATTCCTTAATACACTCTGGTTAATCTGTTATTATCTCAAACCCTTCGTGCCCCACGTTGGGCGCCAAAAAGGACTGTCGTGGTTTAACCCCAGCCAGCAAGCAAGCACCACACAGCTGCTCGCTCACTCCCCCCACCCCCTGGTTGGATGGGGGAGAGAATCGGAAGGGTAAAAGTGAGAAAACTCATGGATTGAGATAAGAACAGTTTAATAATTGAAGTAAAATAAAGTAAAATAGTAGTAATAGTAGCAGTAGTAGTAGCAGTAATAATAATAATAATAATAATAATAATAATAATAATAAAATATAGTAATAATATACAAGGCAAGTGATGCAGGATACAATTGCTCACCATGTGCCAAGTGATGCCCAGCCCGTCCCCGAGCAGCGATTGCTGCCCCCCCGGCCAACTCCCTCCGGTTTATATACTGAGCATGACGTCATACGGTATGGAATAGCCCTTTGGCCAGTCTGGGTCAGCTGTCCTGGCTGTGCCCCCTCCCAGCTTCTTGTGCACCCGGCAGAGCATGGGAAGCTGAAAAGTCCTTGACTGGTGTAAGCCCTACTTAGCAACAACTAAAACATCAGTGTGTTATCAACATTATTCTCATCCTAAACCCAAAACACAGCCCTATACCAGCTAGTAGGAAGAAAATTAACTCTGTCCCAGCTGAAACCAGGACAATAGAGAAGGGTGTGATGAGGAGACAGTGGCGTAGAAAGTGGGGGAGAATGGGGAGCAGAAGATGGCTGGATACCAATAGAAAGGATAGAGGGAATGACAAGTAGATGCACACCTACATTGGAAGGGGAAATGGAAAGACGTGTAAGAGCTTGAGTCGGAGAGAAAACGCTGCTAATAAGAGCATGTGAGGAAAGATCGTATCTGGAAAAAAAAGAAACCCTCTTGATAAAAAAGGAGAGGATTTTAAAATGTGTTATTTTCTGAAGAAATGTGCCATTCCACATCAAAATGATTAAAAGAGGCTAGGCATAGAAGTAAAGGGAAAAATACATTTTGTTGCTATATTTACAGGGACAAAACAGGCTACAGAAAAATAAAATAGAGCAAAAATCCTCAGAGCTAGCATTTTAGTTTCAGGCAAACAAATTAAATCTGTGTAATTACAGAATAGCTTTTGGATGTATATGGCCTATTTTTCTTATTCTTTACTTTTTTTCTGCAGTCTGAAAACTAAATACTTGCATACTTGTATGCATAAAGATGAAGGAGAAGTTTGTAGCATCTGTCTAATTGTCAGTGGGATTTTAAATACGGATTGCAATCCTGATTCACATAAATTTACTCGTATAAAGAGGCTACAGCAGGGGATGCTCAGTTAAGGATTCAGAATGAAGTCTGCAAAAGTATGTGGGGACTGTGGTAGGTAGAGTTACTGACAGGAGCTGCAGTGAGGTATGGGTCTGTTGCTGGTACTATTATGCATATTTTAAAAGCAGCTCATGGTATTCCAAAAGTAAAAACCTTGGAAAAGGTTTGAAAATTACATTTTTATGCTGTCATGTATTTAATCCATCAGTGCTGAGACACTTTAAAATTAAAATATATGGTCCCATTAACTGTTTCTTACTGTATATGTTTCTTAAAGAAGAGTGTCTTATGCGCAGCCTTAGAGCAGCGCAGGGCTGTGGGTTAGAGCCAGTCATCTGTGTACTCTCTGGAGGCAATGGTGGGAACGTCAGCCCCCTGGCTCCCATTCCTTGAAGAGTTTCCTCTTTTCTGAAAGAGGAATAAGATTTATGTAAATGGATGCTGCCAATGCTGTTTCTTAACAGCCTCCCTTCCAAAGCATTTCATTAAGATCTGCTGCTGAAACTGCACAACTGCTGAGGTCTGTAGGTAGTCACATTTGCAGGCAGAGCAGCAGCTCTGTGTTTCTGCCGTGCGGAACTGCTGTATCTGAATGGTGGGATGTACTAGTCACACTCCTAGTCTACTCTTTGCTGTCTTGCATAGGAAGCCCATACGTATAACCAAATATTCTCTGTACCAAAGCTTAGACTCTCCTAACCTTGCTCCCATTTAAGCATAAGTGCTCCGATTCTGCTGTGAAAGTGGCCTCTGTCTACTTGTAGATATATATATTACAATACCTGTAGATATATAATATAATATCTGTAGATATTTTGCTTTTTTGTCTAAGGAACATGAGGCTCTTCTGTACAAAGTAGCTCTTGTTATTGAATACTCCACCCTTTGTGAGTTTTTCTACTGCTGTGCCTTCTGCACAGGAAGCATTTTGCATTGTGAATGTTGTTTTAGGTGTGTTAGAAATGCTTTGTCTGACAGGAAAGGGTTATCATGTATCCTAAAGATGCTCAGAGTGTGAATTCAGCTGACCTCCCATAGGGAAGTCAGATTTTCCCAGGTGAGTGTTTTGTCCTTGGCTGTCATATACAGGTCTACCTGGTCATCCATTGTGTTTTTGAAAAAGCACCATTGTCTGAGCAGCATCTAATAGGTCTCCCTAGCTAGATCCTGATCTTTCAGAGAACCAAAGCAGTTTTTCAGGGGACAGACTTTATATCAGTAGAAGCTTTTTAGAAACAGGTCAGACTTACTAGCTTCATCTCTTCACTGGTGTGGGTCCTCCTCCAAAAGTGAAGTGATGGAAGTGAGAAAAGGGTAAACCAGGACAGTGAGTGGGATGCAAGGACACAACAAGCAAAGCTTCAGGGCTGCTGTTACCACATCCTCCTCCTGTACGGTCAGTGGGAGATGGAGTTTGGGTCATGTAAATTACAGCTTCCATGTTTCTTTGGGTTTTGTAGATGCTACCACTCTTTTTTTTTTCTCCACATGTTCCCTGACCATGGGCACTCTGTTGTTACCCTTCCAGGCTTGGGACCATGTAGCCTACAGGTCCCAATGCTACTACTGATGCCTCAGGCTCTGCACTGCTTATTAACATTTGTTTCCAGAGCTTCACCTCCAGGGTGGATTTACGCTTTAACAAATAGCTGTCAAGTGAGAGGTAAAGGAAACAAGTAGAAGGGTAGGTTCAACATGGGTTTCTTGTCTAAGTTTTGCTTAATTTAGCCTGTATTATAAACAGAGGTTGACTGGCTTATTTCTTTGCTGCTATGAAAAATCCTGTGGCCCTGGATCAGGGTCTTCTGTGCTGGCTCTTGTCTGTGTAAACCACCTTCCCAGAGCCCAGGCTGACCCCCAAATTTGAGGCTTGCCTGCCTGCTGGGAAAGCCCTACCTCTTAGCCTGTGTTCGGCTTGGCAATTCTGTCTGTACGTCCTTCCCCTCAGTGCCTCGGAAATCCCGATCCAATGTCGGGAGAGGTTTCGATACGATCCCAAGGACGAGATTAAGACGCAAACGAGGTCAAATGCCGTACAACCTTTTGACTTTATTTTGGCGAACGAAGGGGTGAGGACCGGGTAGGGAGATGGGGGGGGAAAAGGAAAAAAAGAGAGAGATAAAAAGAGAAAGAGCGTGCTCAGGCAGGTGAGAAAAGAGCCACGTAGGGAAACTAGCTACTGCCACTCCGAGTCCGGCGTTGTCCCGTCGATCAAAGGTCCAGTCGGTCCAGTCTCTGTGTCTGCAGGAGCAGCTTCCAAGGAGGTGCGCGGGGAAGAACGAGAAGAGAAAGAGAGCCTCAAAAGGCACACGCGGTCCTTTTATAGGGCCATGCACATGCGCAGAACGGGTCTGCGTACATGCAGTTTGCGCTTCTGCTTTTCGCGCCCTGGTGTCTGCGCAGGCGTGCGTGCAGTTCATGGCCCCGCCTTTCGCGTCCCGGCCTCTGCCTTTCGCGCCCTGGTCTCTGCGCAGGCGTGCGTGCAGTTCATGGTCCCGGCCTTTTGTGTCCTGGTCTCTGCATGGGCATCCTGTGGTGGTTTCGTCGGGGGCTGGATGTCGAACCCAGAAGATGGCGGTAGAACGGCAATGTCGAGACAATTCTGGTCCATAACAGTCCTCGACAGGAGCCTGGACTCTTTTTTTGTTGTTCTGGAACGTAACACCTAAAATCATAGAATCATAGAATCGTTAAGGTTGGAAAAGACCCTTAAGATCATCGAGTCCAACTATTAACCTAGCACTGCCAAGTCACCACTAAACCATGTCCTCAAGCACCACGTCTACCCGTCTTTTAAATACCTCCAGGGATGGGGACTCAACCACTTCCCTGGGCAGCCTGTTCCAGTGCCTGACTACCCTTTTGGTGAAGAAGTTTTTCCTAATATCCAACCTAAACTTCCCCTGGTGCAGCTTGAGGCCATTTCCTCTCATCCTATTGCTTGTTACATGGGAGAAGAGACCGACCCCCACCTCACTACAACCTCCTTTCAGGTAGTTGTAGAGAGCAATAAGGTCTCCCCTCAGCCTCCTCTTCACCAGGCTAAACAACCCCAGTTCCCTCAGCCGCTCCTCATAAGACTTGTGCTCTAGACCCTTCAATGGCTTCATTGCCCTTCTTTGGACATATATTGATATTGAACAGGACCGGCCCCAATACTGAGTCCTGGGGAACACCACTTGTGACCGGCCGCCAACTGGATTTGACTCCATTCACCACCACTCTCTGGGCCCGGCCATCCAGCCAGTTTTTTACCCAGTGAAGAGCACACTCGTCCAAGCCATGAGCAGCCAGCTTCTCCAGGAGAATGCTGTGGGAGACAGTGTCAAAGGCCTTACTAAAGTCCAGGTAGACAACATCCACAGCCTTTCCCTCATCCACTAAGCGGGTCACCTTGTCATAGAAGGAGATCAGGTTAGTGAAACAGGATCTCCCTTTCATAAACCCATGCTGGCTGGGCCTGATCCCCTGATTGTCCCATACATGCCACGTAATGGCACACAAGATGGTCTGCTCCATGACCTTCCCCGGCACCGAGGTCAGGCTGACAGGCCTGTAGTTCTCCTTTTTCATAGAAAACAGAAAAGCCATTTTGTATTGAAGTAACCTTACTCACTACTTACTAGCTCTTAATTACTTTGGTGGGTTTTTTCCCTGACGAATTGGTCGTTGTTATTGCTCTATTTTTTAGCAGAAGGAACATGATTCAATATGTTGTGAGAGTGAAAAGCAGCTGTTAGACATAAAAATAGAGGCAGTTCATAAAGGCAAAACAGAATTTGTGTGTTTTATATATACAGATTCACCCACAGCACTACAGACAGCATTTTCAAGGTTTGCTTGTGCTATCTCCTTTTCTCTGTATTGATCGTTTTTAACTAAGGCATTTGAACACTGCTGTAAAATTTTTGTCATGCTTTCAGTTGCACATGCATTTTTTAATCTGCAAAAATACAGGCTTCAGATGCCCAATGCAGATACTCTTTTTTTCTAAGTCCTTCTCTCTTACATGTTGCTTTCTGCTGTCTTGGCTTTATTTGGGTTTTTTGTGCCTCGGTGGAGACTTGAAACTTGAGGGGGGACAAATGCACCTAGCATTATGCAACATTCCTCTCCTCTAGCTTCAGTTGCTGCCATCCCGCACAGCAAACCCTGCCCAGAATCAAACAGGTCTTATGTATGTGAGGGCAGAAAGAAAGGCTGACATACTTGTCAGGGAAGATGCTACCTCTGTGTGCTGAACATAGTTTTGGAGAAGGAAACTATCAGTTTCAGAGGGATTACTGTATGGGTAGGACCTCATAGTATGTTGCCAAAATTAATCTCATGAGCACAGAAGATTTTTTGAAAGGCTACTTTTTCTGTTTGCGTAGCTGTTTACACAGTGACTTTGCAATAGAGATTTGGCAGAAAGGTTAGTATGTTTTAAGCACCAAAGAGTTCCTGTTTTGTAGTATATAGTATTCAACTGTGAATTGAAAATATTATTTTTCATATTTTGTGCCTCTCAGCTGTCACATCCTTAATCTTTGTATCGTCACAGAAGAAATGATCAGTGTGGTGAGTTCAGTTTGTTGCAGAAAGTATTATTTTGTGCCTACAAAAGCAAGGCTATAGTACATGCCTGAAAGCCAGAAAGCAGTGTTTTAACTATCAACTCGTTTAGTACCTCAATTTCACCAGTATTGCATGGGAATAATGTTACTTTACTTCATAGTAGTATTTTGAGGTTAATTAGTTCATGGTGCTTTATTGATATTAAATCAGAACTGTCAAAGCTTGCCATCATTATGATATCTGAAGTTCAGCCAGCAAGAATAGTTGCAGTTTCAGCACTGGATGATCTCTGCTCCCACAGCTGAACTCTATATTTGCCTGCCGTGACTAGTGTGAAAATTATAAGGTAGTCCATTTATCTGCCTAGCAAACTTCATTCTGTTTTCTTTTTTCTTTTTTTTGCCTTTACTTGTTCAACATTTACATTTCTTTTTTCTTTGAACTATATATGCAGTTGGTACTTTAAGTCTTTGTGGATATATACCTTAGGACTTGACATTTCAGTGCTTATCTTTTCCATGATTTGCAAGAAGAGAATTTCACAGTTCATGCTTGTGGCCATGCTAGTTATTTCCTCGGGGGCTTTGACATCCCTTGATATATCTGAAAGGTTTTCATTATAGTTTTGGGACTAAATGGGGAAAATGTTTTCATAACCAAGATGATGTCTCGTGTACAGCTATCCAGATCTGAAAATTTAAGTCAGAAGATGCAAATTCAAGATGGAAATGGGTGAAACATTTGGGAAAGTGCAGGTGCAGAGGCTGTGCAGTTCCAGAGTTCATTCCTTGTTGTACGTATCCAACCTAGCTGCAGACTGCTGCCCAAAGGCAACTTTTTCATTGCCCCCTAGTAAAGAGGGATATGTGGCTATATTAATATCCCCTCCCTTCTACCAGTGAGTTGATTTGTTAGAAACTGATGATTATGGCTGCACAATCATTAGAGGCAGCACAAGGGAGAGATGAAATGGGTTGCTGGGTCTTGAGAGCAGTGAAAATGGTGAGAGAAGGGGAGAGAAAGGGATGTCGTCTTGGTGGCAGCCCACTGTTTAAGTCGAATTAACCACAATATGAAGCTGCTCTCTCAGGGATGTAATATTTATTTAACTGTGTGATCTTTCAGTACCACTGTAATTCACTGTCCTTGTTTCCACATATCTCCCCCATCAGTCAGAACGTTTCACTTCCCCTTGGTTTAAGCTTGTTTTGCTTCATCCCTTGTATTTATACATTTGTCATCCCAGGCATAGCTGTATGCCATACACATTCTGATAGAGAAAGCCATAAGCATCTTGCCTTGTTCCTCTGTGGTCTGGTTTGGATTTCATTAGGCATACACCTGGTGTTTAGTTCCTCTGATGCCTGAGGTGTGATACACACTGTAACATTTGCTCCTTCAGACTCATGTTTTTATGCAGAGAGCATGTTAAGACAATCTCTCACTGTCTTGCTGCAGCAGCAGGAGCAGGCACATCCTTACTGCATGCAGACCAGTAAAGGATTCAGGAGCAGTTGTGCTCCTGCTAGGCTCTGGTTATAACTGTCAGGTTGAGAATTAGCTATCAGAAAATTTCCTTAGCCTTAATATTAATCACTGTAGAGCAGCAATGATGGTATTATGACTTCCAACTATCTGTATCTGCTAAAGCAGGTAATTGTGATAACTAGGCAGCCACTTCCTCACACTTGAAGATAAGAACTGGGAAAGGAGCGGGCATGTGTTAGACATGCTTTGGGGTTTGCCTACCTAATAATACTGCTGAGAATGATATGGACTTACTGAAGATTATATATTCTGGTGAGAGACCTGGCTGAAGCTTTGAATATAAAATTGAATAGATTCTGTAGCATTGAATCCAAGGTATTTCTGGGTAACCCTGTTGTGGAACCCGCTTGGTAGATGTATAAAGCTCCATATAAGGTAAATTAATTACATTGAAAGACAGTTTCAGCCACCTTTCTCTTGATTATTAGAAATTCTTCCCATTTCCAACCTAACTGTAGGTAGTGAAGCAGCACCCACCCACTTGTTCTTGCACAAACATTTTCCTTTACATTAAATAGATGCTCTTTCTTTTAGAATGTTGTCAGAGACAAGCCACACTCATCTCAAGTTTTTTTTTTTTTTTTTCTTGGCCTCCCTGGTTGGATCCCTCTTGTAAGGATGATTCTCCCTCTGCCCAATCATTCAGTTTGGGAATGGCTGTGAAGAACCTGGGACATGAGATCTGATTTCAGACTGCAAAATAAACTCCGATCTTCATCTTTGCACTTTGGCTTATTATATTAGGTAGGGCCTATTAAATCAGTAGTAAATGTTTATTAACTGCACCTTTGACAAATATATATGATTAAAAGAAACACACTTCTAAATTAGAGGTTTGTAACTGAAGGCCATAGCTTCTTGTTCATGGCTGCATTTCATTTATTCTGCTCAGCTGGAAAAGATTTCAGCCATTTAAAAAGCAGCAGCTGTTAACCTGGCATCTCATAAGGGAATGTTTGCATTTTCTTTTGAACCATCTGTTCTTGGTATCAGACAGTAGTGTAAATTAAGGAACTTGGTGTTCCCCATTATTGTCTAACAACAGTCTCATTTATTGGACTTGGCTGTTCCATTGTAATAACTTACTTAAAATACAGTTTGATAAGTTGTAGATTCACATATACTAGAGGTGGAAGGAAGAGTCTGTGAAGTACTTCAATGCAAACATATGTTGCACTGGGTTCTGCTAATAAAAATTGTACCTAGAAAATCTATCCTAATGATTAATGGGATGGCTGTCACGTTCTTTTTCTTTTATATAAAAAATGGAAATGTTTTAGGATAAAATTAAAGCAAGTGCAAATATATATGAATACTTTATATTTCATATAGTGGGTTTTCTGACCTTGGTGGAGAGTCTCAATACATGGCATGTAGACATAGCTCAAAAATGGCTGTAGAAGTACTTTGTTTTCCCCTGAGGCTAAAAAAGTAAAAGCTCCAGCACCATTTTTTTTCATTGGTGTGTATTTTGTACTTGCACATGATATGCTATATATAATAAAACTATACTTGGATTTATATTTACTTCTACTTTGCATATTGAGGAATGGCGTAAGCTAGTTCTTGCATTCTTCACTAGAGCCACAGTGATGTATGAGCTGCAGACTGGGCCCTCAGCCAAGATTCATTTCATATGTGTACTTCTTTGTGCAAGGGCATGCCTTCATCATGTCTTCAAAGTTTGTAGGGTTTCTTGACATGGACACAGATGTATTCCACCTAGCTTTAGGTACTTACCTGGAACTGATGCTTCTGCTCCAATAGGTGGAATTGATGTGAAGACTATTTTATTTAATATAACTCTCTAACTTTCTTGCATTAATATAGCATTTTATTGTTTCTTACATTTACTCTCTCATATTTTTGCCTTCTGGTTTTGGTTATTTGATTCTGTGATATTTGACTTATGTGAAGGGTGAATGATCAAAATAAGCTGTTTTTCTTTGTGCATTCTCTCTTCAGCTGTTCTGTTTTCCTCAGGGAAAAAATCTATTTTCCCCTCTCTGCATTTTAGAGAAAGCAAGGAGTTGTTACAAATCTCTCTTTTTGTGTAAGCCTTTCAGATTCCTATATTATATTAATAGACGCTCTCCTCTTTGAAATCCATGATTTCTAGACTGTTTGCTGAAGTGGGACCATTTAGCCTGGCATGCCATATTAAATGATGCAGTGCTGTAGCTTTTGTTTCAGTTCTGCATCGCTGTGTAATGAAGATAATTTAGCACTGTTGACACAGTATATGCTTGTGTTTGAGTTGTGTCAATAATATATTTCTAATATATTTTGTAGAAAGATTAATTAAGAAAGGAATTTTAATAATGCATGGAGAAGGTAGGGGTTCTGCTAATGAACAGACTCCAAAGTAAAAAAACCAATAATTTAGCTAGGATCCATTTTAGTGTATTTGTAAGTAGGCAAAAATGTGAAACTTGTTTGGAATTCTAGGAGGATCATATTAAATGGCCTTAATAGCTTTGCACTAATATTATAATTTAGTCATTATGGGGACAGTGGGATTTAGGTTTTGTGCTTTATTTCCTTACTTGACCAATATAGCCTATGTGGCAAGTCTCAAGGGAATAATAAATATACCTTCTATACCCTCAGGTTGTGGAGAGTTTCCTATGCTCACACCAGCATTGTTATTATTATTTTTTATTATTTATTACCACTGACACTTAGATGGTAAATGTTAATTCTGTGTCCTAATATGAATGGAGAAAAGAGGGAGATTATTATTAATACAGAAGTCTGTGTATCCTCTAATGAGGCTTATGCATCTCATCCCCTTTAGTGTTTTTGAGTAAATACTCAATAATACTTGGAAGTATAGCCCAGGGAGGATTTTAATTGTGAAGTGCAATTTTCAGCTGAAGTTTGTTTTTCTCTCCCACCAAGAGGCAAAAAAATCCCTGGTGGAAGTGGTGCTGAGATAAGTTTTAGAAGGACTGAATAAACTGTGCAAAGCACAGAGAGCCCTACTTTTGACTAAGTTAATGTTGTACAAGTAATTAATTTAAGCTGTTCATAATTAAATTCAATTAAAGTGATTTTTCATAATAAATTGTCTAATTGTATAAGTTTGTAAACATCTCAGCTTAGATACTGGCCTAATATTATTTCTTGCCTTCCTTATTGTGTTACAGGCAAGGAAACTGCAAAACAAACAAACGTTACTGTTCCTGGTGACCCCTGGGCTGTTCCTGTGTTCTTTGTGCTTGCCTTACCTGGCAGCTCAATGCAGCAAAGTTGCCCAAGTGTAAACTTCTTATTTCAGCCCAAGACATTTTGCACATTGGCTCCCATGGAGCTTCTGCTCCTGTTTTCCCTCTAGAGTTCCTTTTATTATCTCTTTGCAATGAAATGTGTGTTTGGTTGGTTGGTTATTTGCCTTGGGTGATATATCATGTGTAAGAGGGTCTGCCACTGTGTTAAATATGAGATACTTAACCCGTTCAGGCCAGAGGACACGAGGTTCCTCAACTACAATTTCCAGGATGCACTGAGGCCATATAAAAATATTTCGGTTGGAAGATATTTACCATTTTGATTGAAAACTCATCTGTAGGAAGCATATGCTTCTCATGGAATTTTTTTGGTTTAGTGGAGACATGATTTTCAATGTTTAAATAAATAATGAGGAATTTTTAAACCCTTTCCATTTAGCATAATGAACTATAGCCCTTTTAGAGCTCTATGCAGACCAAGAGAGGAGAAATGGATGTGAAGAGAAGGTGAGAAAATAAAATCCAGAATAAAATTGGGAAGGAGGATGAGAATCTGATAGGCAAATCAGGAAGAAAGACATCTCGGGGAAGAGAGGGAATGGAGGATTTGACTGTCTTGCCATATTAGAATGAATTGAAGTTTGTCTGTATATCAGTAAGTGATTAAAAGAACAGAACAAAGAGAAACAAAAATTATCCCTTCAGTAATTTTAAAGCAATGTAATTTGAAGTGCAGGAATCCTTACCAAAAGTCTTTTAAATAATTTCTTTCATAAACAAATGTGCACTTTAAAATTGTAAACATAAACTGTAAGAAACATGCTTTGGAAATCTTAGCTTTCCACGAAATCTGCAGGCTTCTATTTTCATGGGCAACAATGCTTTCCTAGTGTTATTTTGTATTTGAAATTTAGATTTTAGAAACTGTCAAATTAATGCAACCAGATTTTATTTTTATGCTGAAAATATAGTAACATACACATTTTTAAGTTAAAAATAGTCCTGAATTTATTGTTGCTTAGGTTTTTCTACAGGATAGAGAAGCAAGTTGGCATGGAATATGAATAGTATTTTTTCAGGCTGCTCAGTCCTGAGAATTAGATTAGGTGGGAATGTGGAAAACAAGTGTTCTTCTATCCCCTGGCTGAGGGTGGCAGAGCCCCCTGGGTCACCTGGGAGAGCTCAGTTGGCATTCTTTACAGAAAGCCAAGTGTTGCACTTCATCTAAACAAAATGCTTTATAATAGGGGAGAGGGAAAAGTGTTTTTTTTTCTTTTAATATTAAAAATAATCTCCGAGGCCCCTATAGGATTGTGTGTCATGTTTGCCATTGGCTTTCTATTTTTATTCCAGTGCCTTTTGTTTCCTTTTTGTTTCTCTTCAAAGAGCTATCAGCTCTTTGACTGTGTCTGCAGGTTTCAAGAAAATCATACTTGAATCCTAAATGCAGTGAACAGAAAACCTTAGTGCCTCTCCTGATGCACTGTTTTGCAGTTTGGTAGTGCTTGTGTCTCTCTTGTTTCTTCATCACATCGTACAAACATTAGTGAATCCATTTGGTATTACCCACCTTTGGGTCTGCGGTCAGTAAAAAGTGCCCGAGTTATTCTCATGTTGGGAAATAAATCTGTAGATGTGTATTTGGTATTGACTTGAGAGATGAAGAGTGTGGAAAGGCATCTTCAGATCTGCTCTCAGATCAGCAGCTGCTGGGTTAAGGAGTTTATACACACAGGCAACTGATTATTCTGTATATATCTTTAGGGCTGCTCGCACTAATGCTCTCTGAAAGCACTACTCTTTTGGGTATACCTGTGGTTGCTTGTGAAAATTTTTGTCTCTGCCTGAAAGCACCTATCCTCTCTCTTTGTATGAGCAAATCTTGATCCTTTCCCCTTATAAATGTAAAATCAAAGTCAGTCTGCAAGACTGTACTATCTCAGATAGAGATCTATGAACCATGTCAAATATTTGTTATTGGACAGGTTTAACTGGACACCTGTGGTTTTAATGATTGTAACAGAGCGTGTACCTGGTGCTGTGTAATGTTTAAACCTGAATGAATAAATAAGTTTATCTAGCAAATAAGAAAAGAGCATGGGAAGGAATTCCTGAGTCATCACAGGCAACCCTACAATGTAATGACTTTTGCAACACAGCAAAGCATTAGAGAAAATGGTCTCAAAATAACAAGAGACACTTGAATTTAAATGAATATATATTCATATTTTACTGAAAATGAGCATAAATGCCTTCCCTCTTAAGCTAAGAACAAGGCAACTCTTGATTTATGTTTATGTACAAAGCATAGGACTTGGGGCAATCTGCGTTTTGATCGCCTCCTCTACAGAGAGAGTTCCTCTGCCTCCTTCTCCATGCAGAAAAGTTTGTTCTTTTTAATGCTTGCTCCTTCCGTGGTGGCAAGGAACAAAAAGTGTACTGGCCTCCCCCTTGGCTGGCCTCAGCCTCTCCCCTCTGCAGCAGGCAGGGAGGCACATGTGGGTAAGGACAGAATGGATGCTCAGTGCGTGGGAAGCAGAGTGGCTCTTCCGGTTGCAGAAGAGGTGTGGGCTGGGGTCCCAATCTCTCTGCTGGAGGTGTATGGGGACAGTGTATGATACTGGAGGGCAAGAGGTGCCCACTGCTGCTTACCACCTGATGAGAGCTTTCTGATCCCCCTTGAAACTAGCTCCTCCTATCCCCCTATCTTTCCAAAAAAACCCACTTTTTCTGTCATCCCCTTTCAACCCACTGGAGTTTCATTACTGCTGCTCCAGGATGTGTGCTTTGCCATTGCTGGGAAAGACTCTGTGCCTGTGCTGCTGAGAAACCGTGAGTCAGCTTGCTCAAGGGAAGGAGGAGGAGGTGAGGAAATCTCCTTTTATGATAAGTCTTCCCACACTTCCCGCTGTTTCTGTTTTGGGCACACTGGTTCCAGAAGCTGTGGGCTGTTTTCTGCCCAGCTTCTGAGTGTATGAAAATTGTTCCTTCCCTATGAGGATGCTGGGATCACCTACTTCTCCTGATTCTAGGTGTTAATATGCCACACCTTTTGTCATCTAGAACAAAAGGGATTATGTTATCATCTCCACTTGAGGTGTAGCGTAGTAGGGGGCACTGGGGCAAGAGGTGGAAAGCCCTTGCTGAGCTCTGTAGTGTTTCAGAGTCCAGCGATGTTGCAGAGGTTTTCTGAGGTACTCCTTATTCCGAGAGGTTATTGTTTAGAGTCTAATCCTGTGGGATAAATATTAAATTCATTCATTCCTAACTTACTTAACTAAAGCATGACTGGACTCACAACACTAATAGCAAAGAAGTTTTTGCAAATAACGCACCATCCATTTGATGCATGCAATAAAACCCCCACTTTTGCCTCTGTGTTTGGAAGGTCAGATTCTGAAGGTGAGCATAACAGTGCTGAAATGATTTGAATATAATACGCGTCTAGATAAAAATGGTGACAAAAGAGGTAACAAAATACTGTTGTTCAGTTTACTTGCTGGAAACATCTTGCAAGTGCTTCATTTCTATTTCATGCTGGAATTTAGAACTGCTACAATAGTGACAGGAGGAAAAAAAATAGAATTACTTCAGCTCTGTTCTTCCACCCACAGACGTTCTTTAGTGTGGAAAATGAGTCATCAAGAAAAGATATTGTTACTTTGCAACAGTCATTAGAGAAATGTTGATCTTCAAACAAACTGTGTGTCAATTGATTTACCAGTCAAAAGGTCTGATCCTGCTTGCATTCCCTTACACAGATCTTCTTTTCTTTGAAACCGCTGGGAAGTCACAGCAAGAAGTGACCAACTTGATCTGCCTAGAATTCACAAACAGCTCAGACGTGGCTCCCACTTTGGCAGTTGTATGACATGGCTGATGTGAGGGCTGTGCCAAGCTGCTGGGCTATCTGAGTCTCTGTGTTTGGAAGAGACTGGGGCAGAACCTTGGCAGAGATTGATTGTCCCAAGCCCTTTTGCAAGTGCTGCTCCAGCCCACCCCGCGGTGGCACGATGGGGCTGCTAGGACAGGGCTTGCTCGCCAGCTCTGCCTTAGCTCTGTCGGATGCGGCCAGGGACGTTAGTTGCTTTTGAAGGTAGAGGCTTTGACATATCACAGCTTTGCAAGCAGTTTTTGAGAAGTCTTCTGTCACAGGTTTGAGAAAATTATCAGCTGGGATTGGGGGGAGGCTGCTGTTTACCATCTAAGAAATTGGCTGCTAATTTACTTTTACTTTGTATTTTATTTTGGAGTATAAGGCTTCAATATAATGTGTAATAAACATAGGCTTTTCATCTGTAGTTTTCAAAGCATTTTGCAGAAAGGGAACAGGAAGCATGAGGCTCAAAGCCATGTAAAGGAGTTTATTAGTTGCCAGGTGCAAAGCTCAGAACTCATCCTCATTTGTTTTCACTGGGCCATGCTTTTATCAGTCTCAGCTGTTCAAAGATGCTGATGGCTCAGCTGAATGTAAAGCTACAAACCTACAGCCACAAACCAGTATTTATCACCCCAAACTTGTTTTCTGGCAAGCTAATGTGACTTCTGAGTTAATATTTTTCCCCAATAGAAGTGTAGATCTTTTATTACAGTTTCTACATCATTATTACACCTTTTATTAGATTTGTTAGTATTTACTCTCAGATTTCAAGTTTGCATAGGTAGAACATCTGGAAAGCTTTCTATATTGTTCCATGATAACTGATCTTTGGAAGTTTGTGAGCTGTGATGATTATAGTTAGGATATCCTTAAACATACTTTGGTTGGTATATCGGTTCTTCCTATTTGGATATCAAATGAGGAGTTCACAATTATTTATGTAAATCCTGTGCAAAGATGGTATCTGCTAGGAGTTGCCGACCCTGGTAGCCTGCCAGAGGTGAGGCTGCCACAGCTCCATGTTCCCAAGTCCACCTGGTAGCAAGGCTGAGCATGTATTCCCAGTAGGCACAATATGCGCATGTATCTATCTATCTTTTTATATCTATCTATTTATAGGCCCCCCAGCCTCCTATCCTGCTCACCAGGTAGTCCAGCTTGTTGCGCACGACAGGCCAGCCTGTGCTAAGCTGGCACAGGGCATGGCCAGACAAGCATACTGACCTGTTGACACAGGACCAGCCTCTTTTATCCCCCGTCCCTCTGTTTTTCCTTGTTTGTTCCCCCCAAACCACCTTTCCCAACCTTTGGTCCTTCCCTTAAGCAACCCATCATAAGTCCTGGGCAGTTCCGAAGCGCTCTTCCCCAGCATCCCATAATGTGTCCCATGCACCCTGGCAGTAACCCCTCAGTCTGTAGGGTGCTGTGGGGAGCCTCTCCCACTGACCCTCCTGTGTTGGGTGTCAGCTCCAGCCCATGGGGCTGATGGCTTCCTGGAGCAACCCCAGCTCACCTAGGACTCCCTTGCTCGGACCGGGCTATCGGGGTTCCTCCGCTGGCCGTCATGCCTGCGTTCTCCTGGGTGTGTGTGTGGAGATGATCACCTAACCTGCCAGTAACCCGAGTGAAGCGCGGAGTGCCCCCGTTTCCATTACAGCTGTTTAACGCTTCCCACAACCAGCTCCAGAGAGCTGTGTGCTGCTGCCAGTGGCTTCAGCTGTAGACCAGGCACTCATCATGTGTGAAAGCTGTAGAGATCTCCCTCAGCTGCTGAGTTGTACTGACTCATCAGGCAGTTTCTGGATGGTTTTATCTGTCTATTAATAGACCAGCTTGCATTACTTTCACTTGTGCCTAGGCAGAGCTGAACTCCTTGAACCCTTTTGTCTGTTTATTTAAAGTAAATATGATTTGAGGGCATACTGATTGGGGCAAATTATCTTTTTTCCTCCTTTTTTTTCTATGTGGCTAGATCCCTTAATGGATCATAAACCAAAGAGCAAGTTCACTTTCATCTCTCATACTGGATGCTCACTTACTGAAACCTCTACTTGCCTGATTCTGTATGAAGCTTTTTAACTGAACGAAAGCAGTTCTTTCCCTATGGAAATGGATGTTGGGGCTCCCACTTGTTTTAGGGGCAGTTCAGATCATCCTGAGTGCCATCACATGGCACATATGGGACAACCAGGGGATCAGGCCCAGTCAGCATGGGTTTCTGAAAGGCAGATCCTGCTTGACTAACTTGATCTCCTTCTATGACAAGGTGAACCATTTAGTGGATGAGGGAAAGGCTGTGGATGTTGTCTACCTGGACTTTAGTAAAGCCTTTGACACTGTCTCCCACAGCATTCTCCTGGAGAAGCTGGCTGCTCATGGCTTGGATGAGTGTGCTCTTCACTGGGTAAAAAACTGGCTGGATGGCCGGGCCCAGAGAGTGGTGGTGAATGGAGTCAAATCCAGTTGGCGACCGGTCACAAGTGGTGTTCCCCAGGGCTCAGTGTTGGGGCCGGTCCTGTTCAATATCTTTATTGATGATCTGGATGAGGGGATTGAGTGCACCCTCAGGAAATTTGCAGACAAAACCAAGTTGAGCAGGAGTGTTGATCTGCTGGAGGGTAGGAAGGCCCTACAGAGGCATCTAGACAGGCTGGATCAATGGGCTGAGGCCAACTGTATGATGAGATTCAACAAGGCTACGTGCCGGGACCTGCACTTTGGTCACAACAACCCCATGCAACGCTACAGGCTTGGGGAGGAGTGGCTGGAGAGCTGCCTGGCAGAAAAGGACCTGGGGGTGTTGGTTGACAGCCAGCTGAATATGAGCAGGCAGTGTGCCCAGGTGGCCAAGAAGGCCGATAGCATCCTGGCTTGTATCAGGAATAGTGTGGCCAGCAGGACTAGGGAAGTGATAGTGCTCCTGTACTCGGCACTGGTGAGGCCGCACCTCAAGTACCGTGTTCAGTTTTGGGCCCCTCACTACAAGAAGGACATTGAGGTGCTGGAGGGTGTCCAGAGAAGGGCAACGAAGCTGGTGAAGGGTCTAGAGATCAAGTCTTATGAGGAGTGGCTGAGGGAGCTGGGGTTGTTTAGTCTGGAGAAGAGGAGGCTGAGGGGAGACCTTATTGCTCTCTACAACTACCTGGAAGGAGGTTGTAGCGAGGTGGGGGTCGGTCTCTTCTCCCATGTAACAAGCAATAGGATGAGAGGAAATGGCCTCAAGTAGCAGCAGGGGAGGTTTAGGTTGGATATTAGGGAAAACTTCTTCACTGAAAGGGTAGTCAGGCATTGGAACAGGCTGCCCAGGGAAGTGGTTGAGTCCCCATCCCTGGAGGTATTTAAAAGACGGGTAGATGTGGTGCTTAGGGACATGGTTTAGTGGTGGATTTGGCAGTGCTAGGTTAATGGTTGGACTCGATGATCTTAAGGGTCTTTTCCAACCTAGACGATTCTATGATTCTATGTAATTGCTAAGCGTTCCCAGTTCATGTCGCTCTCCACATCTTTTCAGCCCCACACATTCTTTAGGTTAAAGCATACCCTCTCCTTGCCCCTCTCTTCCCATGTCCTCTCCTATGGTATGTTGTTTTCAGTTCTTTCTTAAGGAAAGGAGGAGGTTCATTTACGCCTGTGGATTTGAAAGAAGAGGCTGTAAAAGGGGAGGCAAACGACCTTTGACTTAGAATTCTGTTTTTCTGACAGTGTAAGATCCACTGAGGTCAGTGGGGGGATTGTATGACCCTGAAAAGAAGAATAGACTCCTAAATTAAATAGTTTACATGCCTAGACCTCTAGTTGCCTGAACGAGGTGTGCCCTTTTTTTTTTTTCTTTTTAGCTTTAGATTTAGACTGTAGTTTCTGCTTACACAAATAGTTTGATAAAACCAAATATAGCTCACTGGAAATATATTGTCTAAGTTGTTGATGCCTATGTTTACCTACTTTATTAGGCACATTTACAATATGCTACTGCATTTCCACTTCTCTCCTGATCTAATAAAGTAAATATAGTACATCAAATGAAATTAGCTTCATTTCATACTTACTCAGTAGTGGATCCAGTGTCCTGCAGGATCTGCTTTTTAATTTTAAAACAAATCAAACAAAATGTAGTTATTTATCTATAATTTCATTTCTTTCTAATTATTATTTTGGGAGGCAAGTGGTTTTGATGTTAGAAAGATGTAGTATACATTACACTGATGTTCATTAGGTTAAAATGACATAGTGAATTCACAAAAGGTGAGGAACAACAAATTTTTTTAAAAGAGATTGAATTTGAATTATAGTAATTTCTCATTAAAGCTAGGATTCATTAATGATGTGAAGTATATTGTACAAGAGCAGTATTCATATTCTCATATTTCAATGTGATCCATATTGCAAAGAATGTTTAAAAAAAAAAAGAAGAAAATCTATAACAGAGGTTTTGTTTGTCTCTAAAGTCACTTAACTGGCTCTGTATGATTTTTCTTCCAGTTTTGCTTACCAGTTTTCTATAGCATTGTTATATCTGCAAGCTCTGTATTAGCTTTGCCACTTCCCAGTGGAAATACCTCTTGTTCCCATTGCCTCTTATACTACTTACAGCACATGTTTGTAAAATTTTCAAGCTTTTAAAAAATCAGACTGATTACCACTCATCTAATTCTATTTGTAGACAGTTTAGCAAATGTGAGTTTAGTAAATTCCCCTTGCTCTGGGAAGCAGTGGCAATTGAATGGTCAACTGCTGTCACTATGTTTGGTGCAAGTTTGGTAAAAAATGTATAGTGAGTGTTCCAAAAGTAAAACTCAAAATCTTTATTTTATTGAAAATACATAGCAGTTGCCTTCATGTAAGCCTTTCTTCTTTGTTATTTCAAAAAGGGAAGTGGCAGGGTTTTGCAGTTTGCAGAGGAACAAAGCAGTGTTGTCTGTATTGGAATTTCATTGCACAACATATTCATGGTTGGATATACCTAGTTAAATTAGGCAGATAGTAGATGTAACATTTTGCTTATATAGCTGATGACTTGAAAAATGTAGTGAAAACTCAGTCAACTCTAAACCTTCTATTGAGATAGAAAATACCTGTATTTGGCAGGAGTCAATGTGAAAGACTCATATCCTGTGGATAACAATAGTTTTGCCAGCATTGAAGACTTTTATATGAGAAAGGATGGTCTTCCAGCTGGTGCTTGTGATCTCTTGTTATCTACCACTGACTATCTGCGTGAGCTGAAACAGTTCAGTGTCATCCCTGGGTATTTGTTTCCCACCTATAAAACAGGAGGGATATCAATGGCTTTACCACCAAAGCATTGTCCCAGCACTTTTGATGGTGTTTCCACAAGTGCTGAGGCCCAGAGAGAATGCAGCTGAGAAAGAGAGAAATAGGTATGTCTTCTGGTGGTCAAGAAACTAGAGGAACTGGGGGGGGGAGAGAGGCTTATTTCTCCAAGGCTTTTGATACGGTTCCCCACAGTCTCCTCCTGGAGAAACTGATGCGTTATGGCCTAGACAAGTGGTCTGTGCAGTGGGTGAGGAATTGGCTGACAGGCCGCACCCAAAGGGTGGTGGTAAATAGCTCTTTTCAAACTGGCAACCCGTCACAAGTGGGGTCCCCCAGGGATCGATATTGGGCCCAACGCTATTCAATATCTTCATAAGTGATCTGGATAACGGGATCAAGTGTAGCCTGATGAAGTTTGCAGATGACACCAAATTGAGTGGGGAAGTAGACACTCTGGAAGGCAGAGCCACCCTGCAGGAAGATCTGGATAGGCTGGAAGAGTGGGCTAACAGGAACCTTATGAAGTTAAACAAGGACAAGTGTAAGGTCTTGCACCTGGGAAAACATAATCCAGGAGTGCAGCTCAGACTGGGATCCACCTGGCTGGAGAGCAGCTCTGTGGAAAGGGACCTGGAGGTCCTGGTGGACAGGAAGCTCAATATGAGTGAATAGTGTGCTGCTGCGGCCAAGAAGGCCAATAGGATGCTGGGTTGCATCAACAAGGGCATCACCAGCAGAGATAAAGAAGTCATTATCCCTCTCTACTCAGCGCTTGTCAGGCCACACCTGGAATACTGTGTACAGTTCTGGTCCCCGTTATACAAAAAAGATGTGGACAGGCTGGAGGGGGTCCAGAGAAGGGCCACCAAGATGATCAAGGGTCTGGGAAGCCTGCCGTATGAGGGTAGGCTGAAAGAGGAAAGAGCTGGGTTTGTTCAGCCTTAAGAAAAGGAGGCTTAGAGGTGATCTCATCACCATGTACCAGTACTTAAAGGGCAGCTACAAAGAAGATGGAGACTCCCTTTTTACAAGGAGTCACATGGTGAGGACAAGGGGTAATGAGTACAAGTTACTCCCAGGGAGATTCCGATTGGACACGAGAGGTAAATTTTTCACAATGAGAACAGTCAATCATTGGAATAATCTCCCCAGGGAAGTGGTTGACTCTGCTACACTGGACACGTTTAAGACTCAGGTGGACAGGATGCTGGGCCATCTCGTCTAGATTGTGCTCTTGCCTAGAAAGGTTGGACCAGATGATCCTTGAGGTCCCTTCCAACCTGGTATTCTGTGATTCTATGATTCTATGATTTCTATCTCCTTCAACTCAACCAGAGTTTTGCTGCTGAGTAATATGGGAGGGGAATTAGTCAGTACTAAGTTTTGTTTTTTTTTTTAAAAAAAAGCTTGAAATTTGTTTGCTTATGTTGCTAACCATGTTCTTGTTAGATGTTGTTAATTAATGCTGCTTGATCTGATTGAGTCATTTAGGTTACGTTTAGGTTAGATTTTCCTTTGAGCATCGAGGGCCCTATCTTGCAAAGTGCTAAGCATCCTCTGTTCCCACAGACTTCTCAGTAGGAGGTGAGAACACAGCACATCCCAGGAGGTGGCTGTGTCCTCACGAGGCTGGATCACACACAGTCTAGCGTAATTTAAAAATACGATGAAGCTTTTCAAATGTGTTTTGATTGATACATCATGAACTCTCCCATGGTAATAATTTTTGTGCCTTAATATATCACTGTAAGTATTTTGTTAAGCAGTAAAATCTTGCTATATTTTTCAGGCCCTCTGCTATACGTGCCCTGGTGTGAAAGGAGACTGCTATTTTTCCTTTTAATTTCTCTGGTGCAAATAAGTGATATGGCTTTACTGTTCCATTTCACCCCAGGCAGTAATTTTGAACAGTTATCCCACTTCTCTTGGGCTTAATGGTGCTATGAGATGATGGAAAGTGAGTAACCTTTCAAAATGGAGTGAGCTATAATCACTTTGCCACCAGACTCCTGATTTTCTGTTCTGGAGGAGCAGCCTCTGCAGTAGCCCCATAGCACCTGACAGGGCTGTGAAAGAAATCGGGATGTTTCTTGATCTAGGTGCTCACATGAGTCATATCACTAATGCATCTGATGATAAACAATTGTGTGAGCAGGTGAGCAGTAAGAGTAAGAGTAAGTCTGGTAAGAGCTGGTAAGTTTTTCAGGGGAATTTTTTGAGGATGTTAAAATGCAATGTACCCATTCACTTAGGGCAATATTACCTGAATTTTTTTCTTTGTGAACTCTCCTTCCTCAAGAAAAACCTGAGACCCCAACCATGAAACTAAAAAAAGAAAAATCTTCCCAAGCGTTCATGTTTACATTATTTTGACTCTGCCTACTTTGAACTATTTGCAGTTCGCTTACTGTGCTGTGTATTTTTTATGTATCCTGACATGCCTGAGAAGACAGTTTGGATCTTGGTAAAACTGGCCCAGATTTTAAGATGTAGATGTCTGAATCATATTTTTTAATCTCTGTGTTTAGGTTTCTCAGTACAATGGCCTCAGTAAACAGGGTGACAAGCACTTGCATCTGCATTACTGCTTCCGTTGATGCTTTCTCTGCAGTCTGGGGCACTGCTGGCTGAACAGTTCTTCAAGTCATTGCAAGTGCATGTGGTGTCAGTGAAGCATCAAGAAAGGAGGAGTTATTCTTTGGTGTTTGATCCTTTTTCTTTTTTATTTCATTCTATAGGTTAATTGTTTTTGTTCTCTTTATACTATCTCATTTTTTACATTAGTCTTCATATCTCTATTAAAGACTGAGGAGATATTCAGATTGAGAGCTCTGTATTAGTGAAACTTACTGGTTTTAATCTCTCATTAGCAGAAGACTGAAGTTTTCTGTTCATGTTTACTCTCATTCTCTAGATTTAATGGAAATACTTCAGAATAGAATGTCTGATTACAAAACTTATCACTTAGAGGTCATTTCCCATCTTCAGTATGCTTTCCGCATTTTGGTGATCATTTTGGTGGCTGAGTGTGCTTAACTGTACAGACAGAGCAAGGAGTAAGGAAGGGATGAAGGGAGTACATAATCTCTGAAATTTTTTTATTGCAGATTTGCTGGTGAAGAAGCTGAGATAAGGCTAAACCTTCACTTTTTTGAAGTCAGTGAGAGTTTTGCCAATTGAATTTCATGGGGCCAGGATTTCATTGTGTGTTTTGAAAAGTATGTACCAATTCTGAGTGCCTTAGCATTAATCTTATTTTACCAGTTTCTCAAAGGTATTTACATGCTGGCCTCATAAAAGGTGCTTAGGTAGCCAAATCCCTTTTAAGATAACTAAATTTCTATAGAAATCCATGATAAAATGGACATTTTTATACCTTTGTAAGTATGCTGAATTATCTAAAATGGTGAATATGTACTGATGGGATTTTCAAGGGAATATAAACAGTTTGTCTAACTGCCATTTCTGCACAAATTTTGTTGCTTAATTATTTTTTAAATCTGGACTATAAAGCCTTATTTTTCAAAACTGCTGATGATTCCCACTGATTTCCGTTGGAGATGTAGAGATTCAGCATACATGAAAGGTAAATCAGTGTCTAGAACACTTTGTAGTTACTGATTGCCTTTTGAAAATGTGTGCATTTTTTATTGCTGGGAGGTATATAGCAAATCACTGTAACAGAACTGGGAATAGAACTGCCTCTGCCTTTGCAAGAATATGGGGGCTTCCTAAGCCAGTGTTTCATCTGATATGTAATTAGTTTTATGGGAAGACAGGGATCTAATTAAAACTAGTGGAGGGATTTTTTTAATTGTATTTTTACAGATTAAAATGATATTCAAAATTTAACTACATGTTGGGGTAGGGTACTAAAATTATCTTTTGTTATTTGTTCTATAGTTTGCTTAGCATTTTCTGTAAGAATGTCTGCCAGACTATATTCAGGTATGGTTGTCTGAGTATAGTATGAAATTAATATTCTGTGAGCAGTGATGCATCTAGAAGCATTCTTTGGCCCAAGAACAGCCCATATATTTAAGAATTGTTCCTTATGGAACTGTTACTAAATATGCCTAAATGCAAAAAAAATTAGTGCAGTATGCTTTCTGTTGCATTCTGTCATGAAGAAGAAATCAGAGAGTGTGATATTCAAAACCAGCTAAAATTAATGAGAAGTTAGTGGAAGAACTGTTTCAGAGCTTAGCCAATGCTGCCACTTCAAATGCATAAACAGCTCTTGAACTGAAATTCCCTGCTGCTATTATTTTGCACACTACTGAAGTAGTACAGGGGTATGCTTTGAATTTTTTTCCATGAGTAACATATTGAGAGTCATCAATGTCATATTCAACCTACAACTTTGTTCTCCAAGCTACTAGTGAAAAAGGCAAGTAACATTTTACTCATTCATAACTCATTGAAACTATCAATGGGAAACATATTAGTTAGCAACCTTGCCAATGCAAAATTTTTCCATAAATTTTATTTAAGCTCCTTTTCCAACCTGACTTTAAATGGCTATGTGATTAGCCCTCTACTCCTTCCCTGGGAGACTAATTCACTGTTTAATGGGGTTCTCCATTTCTGATTTTTGGCCAAGTTACTTTGTCCTCTAATTTCACCTGAATATGGCTTGCCATTTTCCCTTGGGTCATTGTGTAAATATGACATCCATCTTCATGTTTGCACTCTGGGAAACATGTCTTAGCAGTCATCGCATTTCCTACCACACTTGCTCATTGATTTGCCACACTCTGTATACCTAGCTGTCTGAACCCATTTAAATTTTTTTCCTCGCCAGCCTGTTCTGCCAGATTGGCAGTTGTTTCTTGATGATTCCTGAACTCCCCACAGTTTACTGACATCTTTCTAATGCTAAGGACACCCAGGATTGAATGTTGTATTTGAAGTGTTACTTCACCTGTGCCCTCAAACTGAAACTGTCAAAGCTGAAAAGAAAAAAGAAGATTGTCTTTTCTTGTCATCTCATACTGAATTTTACATTTTATTTGCTGTTCATGAGTCGATGCTGTTCATGACTGTAGTATAGTGGCAGAGATGTTACAGGTATCCCAGTGTGGCTCCAGGTATGAGAGTTTGACCTGCTCTCATGCTTCACATTGTCCCTTGCACCGCTGTAGTTCTTGGGTCTATTGGGCTGAGGAGGCAAAGACTGCTGGAATTGCAGAGAGCTGTAGTTCCTCCTTTTGTGTCTCTAACCACAGAAAATGGTGTGATTTTAACCATGTTAGTTTAATGGGACAGCAGGATGAGCCAACCCCTCAGTTTTGCAAGCAATCCTTGCAGCTGTGTAGCATAGTAGTCAGGAACAGCAATTGTTGCCTTGGATTAAAATTTGTGCAGGATATGGGTCCATGGTGTATCATAATCTAACAGTTTTCAGAGGTACTGGGTGCTGCCTTATTGACTTGACCAGGAGACTGTGTGTACCTGTAAGCAACAGATAAATAGCTGGCTGTAGGTATGCCAGTGATCCTGAATTATGTGAATGCATTATATTGGCATGAATAAACTGGGCTGGACAATTTTATATGTAACATCTATTGAAAATCTTGCACTATGTGATTTTCTTATGTTGAATGTGTACAAGAATATACATTTTTTTAGTTTAGAGTATTCAAAAAAACTATAATTTGACGTCCAAATTCTATATTTGGAAGTTATATATTCAGTTTGTACTGATGATAATGGAAGCTGTATGTATGGAACTTAAAGAAAAAAATAGTTTTAGTCCATAAATACAATATTTCAGCTATACTAAGAAGTATTGGGGACTTTATTTATAAAAATAAAAAGGAAAAATTTGGATTCTGTCAGATATCTCAAAGAACTGAAGAGCAAGAGTATTTCAGTTTGTTACTTTTTCCCTGCACAGCAGTGGCTGTCGCATACCTCATTAGATGATAAACAAGCAAAATGCCAACTAATTAATGAATGTGTTGAATGGTCTAAGAAGGATGCCCAGCACTTTTCTCCTTTGCCGAACACTGCATGTAAAGGAAAGGAACCATTCCACTTGTTAGGGTGTGAGGAGACGATCCAGACCGAGTGGTCCGGGGTCTGACCTTTCGTTGTGCTGGGCCCGAGCTTCCCCGGTAACAGCGGAATGATACCGCTAGGTGGTGACCACAGAAACCACCAAGGAAGCGTAATTAAACTGCTCCCTGAGAGCCCGATTCAAGCGCTCCTGAGGAACGACCGGCCCAAACCTTGGTGATCTCCCCTTACTTGGGATGCCAGGTAAGGACATTTTCCTGGGAAATGAGTGATACCTATTAGGTAGATTATAAGGAATTTGGAATAGAAGCAGAATAGTCCCCACTAGCAGGGTGGTGTAATTGTTATCCACTTAATAAGTGCCTTATCCCAATAAACCTCACTTTGTACCTTGGACTTGGAACCTTATTCCTTCAAGGGGTAGATAGCGGTAGAGGGTCTGACCATGACATAGGGACACAATGAAATTAAACAGTGAATCTCTCCAGGGATTTATATGAGCTTTATTTATGTTTTTAATGATTGGTAAGATGCTGGAATTATCTGCTAAAATGATCAGGTAAAACTTCCTATGATGACACTCTCTTCTGTTGCTTGGATCATTGTTAAACTATAACTGTTCAGTTTGCAATTTGCCTTTTGTCTCTGCCTTGGGATCATGGTTGTTTCTTTTTGTGTCCTTTTATTTTTATTTTGAAAGATCTCAACACAGAGGCTTCGTACAGGGACTGGACAAGGGGTTTCTTTTCAACTGATCTGAATTGAAAACTGAGTTACTAGAATTACAGTCACAAGAGCCTCAGAACAGCCTTCCAATAGGAACAATATGGACCAAAACTTCATGGCTTTAAGATAACTCTTAACTGGCTCCAAAAAGAGCATATCGTGGTTGCTTCTGACAACAGTGCTCCAAAAGGAAAAGAAAGAAACTGAAGAGAGGAAAAACTTTTTCCTTAAAAAAACCAAACCAAACCAAACCAAACCAAACCAAACCAGAAAAAAAAAAAAAACCAAACCAAAACTGTAGAAAACACATAGTGGAAGAAGATGGGCCTAACCCTGGAAATAAGGTGCCTAACGGCTGTGATCATATATGCTGCTCTGGCTGCAGCTGAGCTGGGTTAAGAGGTTACTGTCCTGAGTTTGTTTTGCACTCTGTATCCTGGAGAAGACTGAAATTGAATGAAGAGCTAATGGGGAGGATGGAGGGAGAATTCAAACCAGTGGGATCAGTGGAGAGAAGGAAGAACACAGAAGAGAGGTTTAAAGAGAATCTGTCAACAGGAGGGAGCTGGACCTGGTCAGACAGGGTGACTGCAAGAAGAGGCTGCTTTTGTAGTTCTGGATGAAATGGTCTGATTCTAGTATAGTCTGATTGTGGACAACCTGGCTTTGCACACGTAGCCATATTTTAGCGTAACTCTTTCTATGCATAAAATGAGTGACACAGCACACACTTTTTTCCCCCCAAGTGTCTTTGATTTGCTTATTTGATAAGTGCTATTTTTATTTTTAGGAGTGCCCTCGTGTTTGTTGGAGTGATGATTAATCCTGTAGACTTCTGTGCATTTACTAGAAGTTGTCATGCTTTTTTCATTGGAAGCTTTGCAAAAGGGAAATGGTTGAGTTGCAGTCTTCTGTATCCCCTTTATTTGAATAACATGCTAAATCAAGCGGGGCTTTATGAATAATGATGTTCACCATTTGATTCAGATGCACTTTGTGTGAAAGGACCAGTAGCGCAATTATTCTTAGTGACAAATGCAAACACATAATAACTTTGACTCAGCACCTCTGTTCCTCCGAGTTATGTCAAGAAATAAAAGCAGTGCCATTTTTGACGTATTGACGCTGCTCATCTCTCTTTGGAATAGTTCCCATTTGTCATCAATAGATTTGCCTGGGACTTTTCATATGTCATCACACACACATTCTCCAACATCCAGAGGAAAAAGATTACTCTTTTGTGACAAAAGAGTCACTTGTTATTTTCTGTATAACTGCAGGTGCACCATGGGGAGTTTTGACGTATAGTGAAAGGAAGAAAGAGTGTGTGGACAAATTTCAGTTCTTTGCAGGCACCTGGCTCTATCTAGCAGCAAAAAATAGCTGTGACTGATGCTGGGTCATCAGTTATTGGATGACAGGGGATACGGAAACTCGTTGAACTAATGTGTTTCAGAAAGAGATTTAAGGTGGCCTATATATCTGAAAACAAATTGCTGAGATGCAGACATGCACATTCAAAACATTTTAAAGGGTACTTAAAAAGCTGTTTAGAAATCCATTAACCTTGTTTTAATCAGGAATCCAGAAAATAGCATAGATGTGAAATGGTTCACAGGCCAGCTGTATAGCAAGCTGCAAATATAAAAAAAAAAAAAAAAAAAAAAAAAGAAAAAAGTGCTGACTAAAATTTGCACCTTTTGGAATACATCTTGAAATTTTTAGAAAAGTGATTAAGTACTTGTTTTTAGAAATACCAGGAGCATGGCAGGGGCCAGAAGTCTTGTATTTTCTGTGCAACTTGTCTGTAATTGTCGTGGTTTAACCCCAGCCAGCAACTAAGCACCACACAACCGCTCGCTCACTCCCCCGCCCCCAGTGGGATGGGGGAGAGAATTGGAAGGGTGAAAGTGAGAAAACTCATGGGTTGAGATAAGACCAGTTTAATAATTGAAGTAATGTAAAATAGTAGTAGTAATAATAATAATATACAAAGCAAGTGATGTACAATGCAATTGCTCACCACACGCTGACCGATGCCCAGCCCGTCCCCAAGCAGCGATCACTGCCCCCCAGCCAACTCCCCCGGGTTTATATACTGACGTCATACGGTATGGAACAGCCCTTTGGCCAGTCTGGGTCAGCTGTCCTGGCTGTGCCCCCTCCCAGCTTCTTGTGCACCTGGCAGAGCATGGGAAGCTGAAAAGTCCTTGCCTGGTGTAAGCCCTACTTAGCAATAACTAAAACATCAGTGTGTTATCAACATTATTCTCATACTAAATCCAAAACACAGTACTATACCAGCTACTAGGAAGAAAATTAACTCTATCCCAGCCGAAACCAGGACAGTAATCTTCTTTGTCAAGTACTAAAGACTCCCTTGGACTTCAGTGGGATTTAATTCAAGTTCTAAGTTCTGTAACAGAAAAGAAAATAAATTTTAATATAGTGAGAATATTCTTGCTGCCCTTGATTAACAGTCACTTTTTCCATAGCTGTGCTAATATGTGCATGAAAACTTAGGTCCACCTCCTTTTAATTTTTGTCTTATTTGTGGAGACTTCTAATTCTCATTTCCAGAAGATAATAAGGTTGTTTTTCAGTAACTGATATTTTATTTCATTACATCAGTTTTTATTTCACTGTTTAAAAAAAGCACATGTCCTCTGCTTCAATAGTTATTTCACTGTGTGAAAGAGAAAAAAGCCTGTATATTTATTTGTATTTGACTTATGCAAACTTTTATTTTCAGAACCATGTCATGTCATGTGCTATCTTCCGTATTTCTAACTCACGTGATTCTAAGTACTGTTTGTCTGTCTATCTGTTTGGAGATGCACATCACTTTGTGGTTAGTGTTTGCGCAATTGGAACTTTTTTCAGTTCCATTTATATTTTGTCACATTACTGGGACTGTATTGTAAAGGTATCATAGAATCATAGAATTGTTTAGGTTGGAAAAGACCTTTAAGATCATCGAGTCCAACCGTTCACCTAGCCCTGCCAAGTCCACCACTGAACCATGTCCCTAAGCACCACGTCTACCCGTCTTTTAAATACCTCCAGGGATGGGGACTCAACCACTTCCCTGGGCAGCCTGTTCCAGCACCTGACTACCCTTTCAGTGAAGAAGTTTTTCCTAATATCCAATCTAAACCTCCCCTGCCGCTACTTGAGGCCATTTCCTCTCATCCTATCGCTTGTTACATGGGAGAAGAGACCGACCCCCACCTCACTACAACCTCCTTCCAGGTAGTTGTAGAGAGCAATAAGGTCTCCCCTCAGCCTCCTCTTCTCCAGGCTAAACAGCCCCAGTTCCCTCAGGCACTCCTCGTAAGACTTGGTCTCTAGACCCTTCACCAGCTTCGTTGCCCTTCTTTGGACACGCTCCAGCACCTCAATGTCCTTCTTGGAGTGAGGGGCCCAAAACTGAACACAGTACTCAAGGTGCGGCCTCACCAATGCCGAGTACAGGGGGACAATCACTTCCCTAGTCCTGCTGGCCACACTATTCCTGATACAAGCCAGGATGCCATTGGCCCTCTTGGCCACATTGCTGGCTCATGTTCAGGTGGCTGTCGACCAACACCCCCAGGTCCTTTTCCGCCAGGCAGCTCTCCAGCCACTCCTCCCCAAGCCTGTAGCGTTGCATGGGGTTGTTGTGACCCAAGTGCAGGACCCGGCACTTAGCCTTGTTGAATCTCATGCAGTTGGCCCCGGCCCAAGGATCCAGCCTGTCCAGGTCCCTCTGTAGGGCCTTCCTACCCTCCAGCAGATCAACACTCCCAGCCAACTTGGTGTCATCTGCAAACTTCCTGAGGGTGCACTCGATCCCCTCATCCAGATCATTGATAAAGATATTAAACAGAACTGGCCCCAATGCTGAGCCCTGGGGAACACCATTTGTGACTGGCCACCAACTGGATTTGACTCCATTCACCACCACTCTCTGGGCCCGGCCATCCAGCCAGTTTTTTACCCAGTGAAGAGCACACTCGTCCAAGCCATGAGCAGCCAGCTTCTCCAGGAGAATGCTGTGGGAGACAGTGTCAAAGGCCTTACTAAAGTCCAGGTAGACAACATCCACAGCCTTTCCCTCATCCACTAAGCGGGTCACCTTGTCATAGAAGGAGATCAGGTTAGTCAAGCAGAACCTGCCTTTCATAAACCCATGCTGGCTGGGCCTGATCCCCTGGTTGTCCCGTACGTGCCGTGTGATGGCACTCAGGATGATCTGCTCCATAACCTTCCCTGGCACCGAGGTCAGGCTGACAGGCCTGTAGTTCCCCGGATCCTCCTTCTGGCCCTTCTTGTAGATGGGCGTCACATTTGCTAACCTCTAGTCAACTGGGACCTCCCCGGTTAGCCAGGACTGCTGAGAGATGATGGAAAGTGGCTTGGTGAGCACTTCCACCAGCTCCCTCAGTAGCCTTGGGTGGATCCCATCCGGCCCCATAGACTTGTGTGCGTGTCTATGTGGTGTCACAGGTCACTAACCATTTCCCCTTGGATTATGGGGGCTTCATTCTGCTCCCTGTCCCTGTCTTCCAGCTCGGGCGATGGGTACCCTGAGAACAACTGGTCTGACTATTGAAGACTGAGGCAAAGAAGGCATTAAGTACCTCAGCCTTTTCCTCATCCTTTGTCACTATGTTTCCCCCCCGCATCCAATAAAGGATGGAGATTCTCCTTAGCCCTCCTTTTGTTGCTAATGTATTTGTAGAAACATTTTTTGTTGTCTCTTACGGCAGTAGCCAGATTAAGTTCTAGTTGGGCTTTGGCCCTTCTAATCTTCTCCCTGCATAACCTCACGACATCCTTGTAGTCCTCCTGAGTTGCCTGCCCCTTCTTCTAAAGGTCATAAACGCTCCTTTTTTTCCTGCGTTCCAGCCAAAGCTCTCTGTTCAGCCAGGCCGCTCTTCTCCCCTGCCGTCTTGTCTTTTGGCACATGGGGACGGCCTGCTCCTGTGCCTTTAAGATTTCCTTCTTGACGAATATCCAGCCTTCCTGGACAGAGGATGGAAGAAGGAGTCTTAGAAAAGTACTATAATGCATCATGAAGCTGTAATACTCTTCTTTTTATAAAGGTCCATGGTCCATTACTTCATTCCATTCCCTTTTTAAAAAAGCCAGTGAAGTAGTGAAGGGAATGAGACACGGACACATTTTGAGGTTGGATACTTTGTTGTAAGATTTTCCACCCAAGATATTTCCATGGTGCTTCCATTTGAATTTTTTCTGGTGCGATTTGCAGTCCTTTGCTTTGCAATGCATATTTTAAAACAGGTAGTGCTTCACGCACCATGGTGTTCGTGGGGCCTGCTAGTAAAATGTCGTCCATATAGTGATAGATATACATTTCCGGGAATTTTAGTCGTACAGGACGTATGGCTTTAGCCACATATGTTTGACAGATCGTTGGAGAATTCTTCATTCCTTGAGGCAGGACAGTCCAGGGGTATCTATCCATTGGCTCGCCTCGGTTAATTTTTGGTACTGAAAATGCAAAACGTGGTGCATCCGTAGGATGTAGTGGGATAGTAAAGAAGCAGTCTTTTAAGTCTACTATGATTATGTCCCAATTTCGGGGTATCATTGTTGGCGAGGGCAAGCCGGGTTGGAGCGCTCCCATTTCTTCCATAGCTTCGTTTATTTGTCTCAAGTCATGTAGCAGTCGCCATTTTCCACTCTTCTTTTTTATAACAAATACAGGAGAATTCCAGGGGCTGGTTGTAGGAGTGATATGTTCTCGTTGAAGTTGTTCTTTGACCAGTTCTTGAAGGGCAGCGACCTTTTCTTTGGGGAGCGGCCATTGATCTATCCAAATGGGTGTTTCTTTTTTCCAAATAAGTTTCATTGTCGGTCGCTCATCAATGGCCGCTACTGAAAATTTTCAGGGCAATTTAAGGTGAAGCCGCAGTGGGACATTACGTCTCGCTCCAACAGGCTCATGGGCAAATTTGTCACATATGGCCGTACAGTAAATGTAGACCCTTCTTGGGTATTGATATTGAGCAGGTGGGTGCTTTGAAAGGTTCGAGAAAGGCCACCGACTCCAATCAAGCCCTCTGTGGGGGTGGCTAACGGCCAACTACGTGGCCAGTCCTTAAGAGCTAAGACAGTAACATCGGCTCCAGTATCCATTAATACTGATAGCTGGGTACAAGAAGGAGTTGCGCGTGGGTTGTGTAATGTAACTGTAAGTGTCGGTCTTGTAGTGGCGATGTCTGTGGCCCAAAAAAATCGCAGGAGGCCCTGTTGATCCGAATCCCGCGTTGTGCCGCGTGCGATTTTCAGCTCGCGGAACTGTAGCTTTAAACAGGATTAGTTGAGCGATTCTGGTTCCCTTAGGTATAAATACTGGGGGAGAAGGAGTCCAAACCATTGCTTGAATTTGCCCCTCATAGTCGGCATCAATTACTCCAGGCAAAACAAAACAGCCTGTTAAGGTGGTGCTTGATCTACCTAATAATAGTGCACTATATCCTTGTCCAATGGGTCCTTTCACGTTTAGCGGGTTTTTTTGCACATGGGATCCCCAAAGGGTAAGATCTGCTATTGTGGCGACATCCAGTCCGGCACTCCCTCTGGTCTGGGCGGCGAGGGTGCCCACGGGGACGATGTCTGTGAAGTTGCCGTCACTGTTGCAGAAACTGGCCTCTCGGCCAGCATTGCCCTTGGCTGGAAACCTGGCGTTGGCCGTCCTTTCGGTCCGGGAGGCGGTGGAGCTTGTGTCATCGCGCGGCTCCGCCCCGCGCTCCGCCTCCCGTTTCCCTGCCGTGCTGGCAGGGGTTGTCCTTCCGCATTATATTTCGAGCGGCACTGGTTAGCCCAGTGCCACCCTTTTCCACATCGTGGACATAGGGTAGGAGGATTGGGAGCGGCACCGCTGTGGGCAATCAGCAGCTAGGTGTCCGGTGGCATGATACCGATAGCATCGCCGTTCCCTGTCAGCACCCTTCCCAATGTTGAGGGCTGCAGCAAACGCTCCTGCCAACGCGGCAGTATGATGTTCAATAGATCCGACTCGATTACAAGCCTCTATCATCTGCACCAGCGTGGCGTTTACAGGTAGCGCCTGCAGTAATTTTTTTACAATCTGTATTTGCATTTTCCACTGCTAGCTTTAGTATTAGGGCTTCTTTTGCCTCACGATTTTCGATTTGTTTATCCAATGCATCTCTTAACCTATCAATGAATTGCATATATGGTTCTTGGGTCCCCTGCCGAATACTAGTAAACGATTGCTCTGGCTTTCCCACTTCGGGCAGCCGCAACATCGCCTGAAGAGCTAACGCCGCGGATTGTCGAAGGATATTTGGGTCTAATCTAGCCTGCAACCAGGGATCCAGCAAAGGGTCAGTACCCATCAGCTGGGGTATCCCTGCTCCAGCAAGGGGATCTCCATCCTGTCGTGCTAGATTGTTCAGGGCGGCTACCTCACAGTGTTCCCTCCATTTTTGCTCCCAGAGTAATCGCTGGGTCGGTGTTAAGATCATTGCAGCCACTTGTCGTGAGTCAAATGGGGTTAATAACTGTCCCGTCATAACATTTTCCAACAGTGACTGAGAAAACTGCGTGTTTAAACCGTACACAGTGACGGTTTTCCTTAATTCCTTAATCAGATCCCATTGAAAGGGGATCCATTCGTTTGGTCTATCATCTTGTACCCGCACCGGAAACGCGAACCCCGCAGTTTCTCCATCTTTCAGCGCTTCCCTACAGAGCTGCTCCCACCGATCCCGGGGGTCGAAGGCTCGCTCAGGCTGTGGTACAGCCTGCGGCGCGGGCGGCTGCATCGGACACGGGGGACAGGACGGAGTGGATTTCATTGGAATGGAACTTGGGGGAGGCGGTCTGAGTCCTGTTCCCTTGTTTGTTTCACCCAAGTTCTCATTCTTTTCATTTTCCCCCAAGTCTATAAGAGCTTCCTTGTCTTGGGGCTTGCTTTCACTCAGTTCATCATTCCCTATCTGCGCTGCTTGAGTGACTGTGTTTTGTACCTTTTTTTCAGCTTGCCATGAGCGCAAGGTCTCAGTCACTAATCGCCAAGTGGTCATGACTTCGGTGGCGGTGGTGTCCCCTCTGGACGCCACCTCCCAAATCGTCTCCCCTGCCTGTTCCCAAGTTTTCACATCAAATACTGCAGAGACTGTAGAGGGAGCCCCTTGCTTTTGCAAGAACTTCAGTAATAATTTTATTTTATATGCGTCATACTTCACTCCTCGTTTCGCTAATAGCTGCATTAAAAGTTTAACTATAGCTTCTTCTTCAGCTGATATGTTAGCTCCCATGATTACTGCCCAGCTGCTCACCTGTTTCTTAAGGTGATGTCCCGGGATTAAAGCCGCGGTCCTGCCATCAGCTTGAGTCGTTCAGCTGGGTTCCCTCCAGATGCTACTTGCAGCGCTGCCTCCTCCGGATCACGTTGGGGTCACCATTTGAAGGGAATGAGACACGGACTCCGCATATGAGTTCAGGCGAAGACAAGCGAAGACCTTTTATTTTTACAATCTATCCCTTTTATAATATGATCTAGTGTTCACGAGCAAGCAAAACTTATTTCATTGGTTACTGCCTTACGTTCACGCGTCTCTTCCGCGCTGCTTATTGGTTCTTCAAGTTGGTGCACGCGACTTTTCTCTTTCAGAAACGTATCTAATCACATCCTTATTTTGCTGCCTCTAAGTTTTCGCAAACTTGTTTGTAACAAGCCTCAAGGGCACAGCTGCATCCCTTCAAACCTGTTTGTAACAAGCCTCAAGGGCACAGCTGCATCTCGTCAAAGTCAAACACAGCATCATTTATTCCCACAAAGTAGGTGATGCTTTCCTGTAGGTATTCACACCTTTCCCATATGAGATGAGGATGAATGTAATTTCTCATCATAGCATGTTTCTTTAGTATTTATTTCAAGAGCACAGTGAGATCTAATGATTATTTACAGTGCACCCAAAGTTATAAAAGCTAAATTGGATGTTTAGAGATACACATTTATATAGAATGCCACCGAAAACTGCAAATTCCCTGAAATCACTGCATAGCATGCTTTGCAGTCTTTCTGCAAAGCACAGGGAAAATTCAATGAATACATGGATCCTAAGAAGAAAAAGTATTATTTAACCTCTTGAATAGCATAGACCATACTATTGCATGCAGTTATTCCTAACAGCGATCAGAATCCTATATATTTCACTTTTCATAAAAGGATTAAGAAACAGCTTTGAAATCACTAGCAAGTGTTGGGATTGCAGCCTTTTTATCCAAACCGCTCCTTTTTCTCATGTAAAGAATCACAGAGAAAGAGGCTGCATCCTCCTGCAAGGTGACCTGTGCTGCACAGTTCTCAGGAGCTCTGTCATGAGTCTCTTCTGAAGTAGCTCTTTGCTCAGCTTTGAAAAACAGTGGGAAGTACGAGGTCAGACATAGGTTTTGTGCTGAGGAGAGACGGAGAAGACAGACCTGGTAAACCTACTGAAAACGGTAAGAGTCTGCTCATTTGAATTGTTAGACAGCGCCTTGTGTTACTGTCTTTGAATTTGTTCTCAACAGAGAAGTTGTTTAGATGAGTGAGACATGGACTATTATTTGTTTGTAATTAATGGCTAGATTTGAGTTGTTTCAAAAACATATTTTGAAATGTTTCTTTTTCTGACATTTTCAAACAGTTGGTATCTCATTCACATATGTGTTGTTAAAATAGTTAAATAGATTATCATGATTTCTGTCAAACTAACATATTAGACTAAATATTAGAAGTAAACTTAGGAAATTTTAACGACCTCCACAAAGCCCATTCTGAAGTACTGAGATATTCTCCCATGGGGCAGGTGTCTCTAGTGAAAAGCCCCTGAAACTGGAGCTTGTTTCATCCACTGCCTTTCACTGGCTTTTGAATATCTCCAAGGGTGGAGACTCCACAGCCTCTCTGGGCAACCTGTTCCAGTGCTTGATAAAGCATTAGCGAAAGCTAATTTTAGCTTTATCTAAAACTTTAGATAAAGTTTAGAGAAAGCTAGTTCTGTATGAGAGAGTAAAAGGACTAACTGACCTCCAAAGGTCCTTCTCAACCATATAATTTGGTTCATCTAGCTAAAAAATGTATTTTGCAAAGCAGATATAATAATGTACTCAAGAAACTTCAACATTATTTGGTTCTATATTAAAAGGCTATTAACATTTTTTTAATGCCATATGAAATTCTTCCTGTTACTCTAGAGCTGGTAATAATATTCTAGGGAAGGACTACGTTGCATTTTAATGCAACAGTTTTGCTGCTATATTAATAGAGAGATATCTTGTTTTAGGAATTCAGCATGTGATAACAGTACTTTTATTACAAACATTTAAATATAATGAAATCATGAGTCATTAATAAAAGTGGTTATTATATTTAAGGATCTGATTAAGATAAGTATGATAAAAATATATTATCATATATTATCATATACAAAGACTGGAGGAAAGCAAATGTCACTCCTATCTTCAAGAAGGGCAAGAAGGAGGACCCAGGGAACTATCCTCACCTTGATCCCTGGGAAGGTGATGGAACAACTAAGTCTGGAAACCGTTTCCAGGCACATTAAGGACAAGAAAATCATCAGGAGTAGTCAGCATGGCTTCACCAAGGGGAAGTCATCCTTGACCAACTTGATAAACTTCTATGATGAAATGACTGGCCTAGTAGACAAGGGGAGAGCAGTGGATATTGTCTACCTGGACTTCAGTAAGGCCTTCGACACTGTCTTTCATAAGATCCTCATAGACAAGCTGTTGATGCATGGACTGGATGAGCAAACAGTGAGGCTGATTGATTGAAAACTGACTGGATGGCTAGCCTCAGAGGGTGGTGATCAGCAGCACAAAGTCTAGTTGGAGGCTAGTAACTAGTGGTGTACCCCAGGGGTCAATACTGGGTCCAGTCCTGTTTAATATCTTCATTAATGATCTGGATGATGGAGCAGAGTGTACCCTTAGCAAGTTTGCAGATGACGCAAAACTGGGAGAAGGGGGTGATACTCCAGAGGGTTGTGCTGCCATTCATAGGGATCTCGACAGGCTGGAGAAATGGGCTGATAGGAGTCTCATGCAGTTCAACAAGGAGAAGTGCAAAGTCCTGCACCTAGGGAGGAACAACCCCAGGCACCAATATATGCTGGGGGCCACCCAGCTGGAAAGCAGCTTTGCAGAAAAGGCCTTGGGGGGTCCTGGTGGACAGTAAGTTGAACATGAGCCAGCAATGTGCCCTTGTGGCAAGGAAGGTTAATGGTATCCTGGGCTGCATTAGACAATAAAATTGCCAGCAGGTGGAGGGAGGTGATCCTTCCCCTCTACCCAGCACTGGTGAGGCCACACCTGAAGTCCTGTGTCCAGTTCTGGGCTCCCCAGTACAAGAGAGACATGGACATGCTGGATAGAGTCCAGCAAAGGGCCACTAAGATGATTAAGGGACTGGAGCATCTCACATAGGAGGAAAAGCTGAGAGAGCTGGGACTGTGTAGCCTGGAGAAGAGAAGGCTCAGGCAGGATCTCATCAATGTATATAAATACCTGAAGGGAGGGTGCAAAGAGGATGGAGCCAGGCTCTTTACAGTGATGCCCAGTGACAGGACCAAAGGCAATGGGCACAAACTGAAACACAGGAGGTTCCATCTGAACATCAGGAAACACTTTTCCACCTTTTTTGAGGGTGACTGAGCATGGGGACAGGTTGCCCAGGGAGGTTGTGGAGATCTCCACCCTTGGAGATATTCAGAAGCCATTTGGACATGGTCCTGAGCAACTGGCTCCAGGTGAGCCTGCTTGAGCAGGGGTGTTGGACCAGATGACCTCCGGAGCTCCCTTCCAACCTCAATCATTCTGTAGTTCTGTGATCTTATTCAGCTTTTACATAGTATAATTTGTGTAGCTAATGACTATCTTACTGTCTGTATGCCTTCCCGAATTCCTCATTTACAAATACTAAAGCCATTGGTAAAAAAGCATCATTGAATGGATTTTAAAGACCTGTGAGACAATTATACAGGACAAAAATTTCTCAAAATGTATTCAATAAGATGATAAAAAAACCCTCTGGGTATCAATAATTTTTCTTGCAGTCAAGAAGTCTCTCCAGAGTGCCATCTTGTGGCCTCAGACTGAGGCCTCTTTCGAACAAAGCAGGAAATAGTAAAAAAAAACTCAGCAAAACTAAATATTGGAGCTAGTTTCTTTGAAATTTGTACTCTGGTACAGACATCTCTGCTGTTTAAAGTTTTTCTCATAAAATATGAATGGTAAGATACTGTAAAACAATATTTGAAATACCTGTTGTTTGTATTTAGCTGTAAAAATAAGTACAATCTGGTAATTCTGGTATATGTGTACTTATATTAATAACCTTACATTTTTAGAATGTTTTTCATCCCAAAGTATTCAGTTACGATTTATTCATTATGGGTGAAATCTTGGCCTCAGTGAGTTCCTGTTGACTTGAATAGGTCCTGGATTTCTCTGTCCTTTGAATATAAGTTTCTTAGCCACAACCAAAACACAGTAGCAATGATGTTCCAGAAACAGTACACCACTTAGGGGTGGGAGGTTTCTGGAGTAGAATAAACATCATTGAACTATGGAGAAAAGTGTAGGTATACAAATACATTTAGCCAGACTGGAGTTTAGCCAAGATGCTTGTGGAATGCCAAGATGCTTGTGGAATAACGCCATGATCCTTCTTATCCTTAGTCCACAATATAACCTGGTTTTATCTCTTTTTATGAAAAAAAGCCTCTCCAGGTGCAATCAGTACTTTAGCAGAATGGACTTCAATTGCTTTATTGTTTACTGAGAGAGTGAAATGGCTGCAGTATAGCTTGTCCTGTTGCCAAGAATTTACCAAAGCTTGCCTTGCCCAGCTAGCACTCCATAATGCTTATTTGCCATCTATTTATGTATCTGGCAAGTAAAAATAATTTTTAAAGAGTGTCTAAGCTGTCCAAGAATGCAGAAAAAATGAAAAGCAGAAAATAAAATCTGGATCAGCCAAAATAAAACCAAACAGAACAAGTGGTATCTCCCACATCTTTCAGCAGTGTGTTCCACATATCACATGAACATTGTGAGATTGTTCAGAGAGCTTACCTTACAGATTTATAGTGAGACAGGTTAGTAAATAAATTATTCCTGTTCTCTGGCAGTGTGTATACCCGTATAGAACTTGAGTCAGTAGTTTGACTTCATCTGAAAATTCAGGACACAGGTGTACTTCTTGGTAACTATCTAGTTTTAAAGCAATTCCTAAATCTGTGTAAGTTTAGGCCATAGTATACAATGCTATCATAAAATATTTAATTTTGAATAAGTTTATTTTAATATATGTATTATAGTATAAAGCAAAAACTTGTCAATAAAAGTTATTAAAATACAAAGCTGAATTTTAATTTTAATAAATCAGAGGTTTTTAAATCCACTATGAGCTAGTGCCAGATGCTATACTCAGAAGTATAAACCATGGCAGAGCAGGCAGATGTGCATTTAACTTGCCTTTCAAAATAATCTTGGTCATTAATAATTAAAAATTGCTTAAACTCTGAAGCTTGATGAACCTTATGTTACAGTAAATGGTAATTCTGGATGGTTTCAGTAGTGATTTAAGTACACAAATCATACACTTTCGACTCTTAAATCTTTACCTTGTAATTCTGTGGGAGTGTGTTCTAAGATACACATTACCTAAAACTTTTTATTTTATCAATTTTGAATTGAATTGACCCTTGTGTTATACTATAGGAAATGTAAAAGTCTCAAACTCATAAACGTGCTTTGCTCTAGTCCTCTTACAGAGAATGAGAATTTTACATACAGCGTTTAAGTAGCACTGGTAGAAAGTATACAAGCGCCTCATTAGTGCCTGTCTTCCAGGTACCATTTTTACCTCGTATGTCAGATCTGTAGATACAACTGAGGTTTCTGTAGCATTTGTTAATTCATCTAATAGCGTGACTAACAGATGTAAGCTATGAGACAGCCAGAAGAGAGCCTTTCCTACAGCTCTGGATTCTGTTTCAGATGTGGTAATGTTATCCTTATTGGTCCAAATAGAATTGATCCTTTAGGTAATACGGACTCAGGTGGTAGAGAATTGGCAACCAATCTTATTTTGCCTTTTCTTACAAATATAGCTCAGACAGATATTTATATAAAAAAATCCATAACTGACACAAACTATGAAATAAACTTCAAAAACTTGAAAGCTCCCTTGCAAAAGAAACCAGACTCCTTTCCTCTCTCTCTCACTTACTTTCCCACTCTCTTTCTCTCTCTTTCTTTCTTTCCTTCTTTCTTTTTCTGTATCTGTATCTGTCTATCCACATTTTCAATACTATTGCTGCTGTGTTATATCCTCATCCTTCCGGTGAGTGTAACGAACAGAAAGAAAGAAGTTTCTCCTATGGAAAAACTGACAGTTACCATGGTTGAAAGTAGGAAACAACAGGGATTTGAAGATACGTTTAATCTCCACTGCCTGTTGCTTTCATTAGGAGAAGTGAGATGGTTGCTAATGGTTTCACCTTTACCATTTGTTGTACATTTTCTGTAAGTCAGGCTATGAGCCTTCCCTGAGCTTCTCCTTTTAGATCAAGAATTTTTAGGTGAGTCAGTCATGTTGCAGCCTCATTAGTGTCTGCGTGACATCCCTCAGGATACGGGAGAGGGTGTCACATTGCTCTTCTGAGCACGGTTGCAGCACACATTAGAAATAGCAAGATAGATCAATATCGGCTATGAAAGTTTAAACTTTTTCGAATTGAAAGAATGTCTGAAAAATATTTTAAGTAATGCATGAGTCCAGGATCCAGAATATGTCATAGTAGCTACGTGGTTTGCCTGTCTGCCATTCACAGTCACTGCTGTAAGAAGTGGCGCTTGCATTGTCGCATGCGGAAATTCTGATTGAGCGCTTTTTTTGTCACAGCAGCAGTTGGGTGGGTACTACTGAGCATGCACAGAATGGGGGTGGCTGAAGGAAAACTCCAAAAACCTTACTCTGCTCAAAAAATGCTTTCTGCTTCTGTCAGTGCCTTCTGCTTCCAAGCATTTGCGGTCTCAGGTTAACTGTCCATCTCTTATTTTCTTCTGGCTTTTCCCCACCGGAATAATTATCCTTCTAAATAGTCTTTCAGCACCAATGATCTTCACTTAGCTAATAGTTTTGTGGAAGCCAATGGCCTTACGTTAATTTTCTCCTTTCAAGTTAAAAATAAAGTATATGTGAGACCACTGGCTGCTGTTGTTGAAGGGGAGTTACAGCTGCCCTCTTCAGGTAGTGGGGAACAAAGTTGCCCAGCTAGTCAGCTCTGCGTGCCTTCAAGGTGATGGCTGTAATCTGTAAAATTCTGCGTGCACCTAAGATGAGGTTCACGTTCGGAAACATATACTTAAGTGTATAAATCCTATTTAGTCATGTATTTTCCCTTTGAAAACAATGGAAACTAGTAATCTAATAGAAGCTGGCAATTGTATACCTTTGTGGATATTGATCCACATCGGTAAGAACATGTCTATACTTTCATGTACATACATGAAAGTTCTTAGATAGTTCAGCTTGCTGAACAGTATGTGGACTTGAACCAAAATAAGAGTATCCAGAAATGACATTGGAACAACTCAGCATTTATAAATGTGTTACTGTTGTTGTTCTTGTTTGTTTACTGTGGCTAGGGGCATTTCTCATATTTATGGTACGAAGTCAGAACAAGACTGTTCCTGTCCCAAGGGCTCACATCCTATTATAAGAGAAGAGACAAGTGGATGCCATAAAGGGAAACACACTGGCAGTATGCAAAACACTAGCAGCAGTGTAAGAGTGGCCTCGAATCTCAGTTTTACCATAAAGCTTGTAATTTTCTTTAAGCTCTGTCTTCTAGAATTGATTTATTAACTTAGTTTTCATATGTTTTCATTGGTTCTAGCACGCACAGTTGTGGACAAACCCAAAATACGGAAATGTGACACTGAATAGATAAGTCACCATCATGTGACAAACAAAAGCCCTCCAAATGTTTGCTTCTTAATTGTAAGCCAATCTTTCCATTTTGAAGGGAAAGAAAGAGATGAGTTTAAATGCTTGAACCTAACTAATGACTGGAGTAGAGGACAGTGAAATGGCCATACCAACATGTCTCGGAACACTCTACCAACACCTGTGGGAAATTTAAGTTAAAAGCTTCTGATTTGGTTAAATTGGGACAAATTTCAGAAATAAGATCCAAAAGTGCTATTAAAATGGCTGGAGTTCGAGCAAGAAGGCACCCAGGGTGGATATATGAAGGCAGGCTATTGAAGTGTCTGGGTTTGGGTTATTTTCCCCATTAGACTGGCAGAGCCCAGATGTTTTCATCTAATGCAAAACTATGTATTTGCTCCAGCTTTTAGTTGAAGAGAGTATGTAGAATGCAGGCACTGTATAAAGCTCAATTTTTTGTGTAGTTCTTTTTTGTGTTTTTTCTTTAACCAATGCCACTTCAAACAGGGTTTTAATGATTTCTGAAATTTGACAGAATCTACCACAGAAATGCTTTAAAGATGTAGTGAATCAAGGGAGACAAATTCAGACTAGAGATACCTTAAATTTTAATAGCAAGTTTAAAACTTGGAGAAAATAATCTGGAAATGGTGTTTATTATTTACTAGAATTTTGTGCAGCAAAACTATGTAGCCTCCTGAAGTATATGTTGTTTCTCAAATAGAAATGGGTTTGGTGAAACCCATTCCCATTACTGGGAAAAGTTGGGTTTTCTTGTGTTTTGAAGGAGGTAGACAAAGATAGCAAAGCAGTTCCTCTGGTTTTATTATCACATCATTTATTGTATATTATATCATGCTTACTAGAATGTGAAGTTCTAATGAATGTTTTGGGAGCTCTTGAATGATTTTGGGTTCAATTTCAAGGTATTTTCTGTACATGTATTGTCTGAATATTGAAATAGATACTAGGTTGTGAGTAATTTGGAAATGTAGAGATCCGTCACTCTTTCCATTGCTTAAAATGTTATTTTATCAGCATTGCCTTCTGAAGTCTTTATTCTAAAAAATATTCAGTGGGCATAAAGGTTCATTGAACGCATAAAATCAAGAGAATTTTATAGACCCTAACAGTAATGTCTGTTCCTCTTCAGAGCTCAAATTTTGCTGTCTTGCTTCTCCTCATACCTACAGTTCTCCAGCCTTAAGATCTTAGCCCCAGTGTCCACCTGAGAGTAAAAAGGCCTTTCAAATGTCAAACATGAGTACAATGATCACTTCACTAACTTCCCTCTTCCAGATACTCAGACATTTCTGGGATCATAAGTGTCGTGGTTTAACCCCAGTTGGCAACTAAGCACCACACAGCCGCTCGCTCACCCTCCCCCCGCCCCCGGTGGGATGCGGAACAGAATCAGAAAAAAAAAGTAAAACCCGCAGGTTGAGATAAAGACAGTTTAATAGGACAGCAGAGGAAGAAAATAATAACAATAATGATAAAATAATATAAAAAAGAAGTGATGCACAATGCAATTGCTCACCACCCGCTGACCGATGCCCATCCCATCCTGAAGAAAGGATCACTGCCCCCAGACCAACTCCCCCCAGTTTATATACTGAGCATGACGTCATATGGTATGGAATAGCCCTTTGGCCAGTCTGGGTCAGCTGTCCTGGCTGTGCTCCCTCCCAGCTTCTTGTGCACCTGGCAGAGCATGGGAAGCTGAAAAGTCCTTGACTAGTGTAAGCACTACTTAGCAGCAACTAAAACATCAGTGTGTTATCAACATTATGCTCATCCTTAATCCAAAACGCATGACATAAAGTATTATATAGCAATTAACATCATACAATTCAAATCACTGGCTATTCTCACCCAAAATCAAATCCCCTTCAGGTACACATCAGACTTCCCCATCCTTCCGCATCACCCATCAAGTGCACCCAGGTCCTTGAGCAAAAGCAATCCCACGAATGGGTTCACCTTTGCCCGAGGCAGGAGTAACCCAGAATGTCTTCCCCAGCATATTTTTTATGTGCACAACAGCGACTTTATCCCCCTCTACAGTACGTAAAAGTCTTGACTGGGCAGGGCCAGCTCGATTGGCAGATCCCCTAGTGTTGACTAACCAGGTGGCCTTTGCTAAATGTTTATCCCAGTGTTTGAATGTCCCACCTCCCATTGCTCTCAGTGTAGCCTTTAACAGTCCATTGTATCGTTCGATTTTCCCGGAGGCTGGTGCATGATAGGGGATGTGATATACCCACTCAATGCCATGCTCTTTGGCCCAGGTGTCTATGAGGCTGTTTCGGAAATGAGTCCTGTTATCTGACTCAGTTCTTTCTGGGGTGCCATGTCGCCATAGGACTTGCTTTTCAAGGCCCAGGATAGCGTTCCGGGTGGTGGCATGGGGCAAGGGATACGTTTCCATCCATCCGGTGGTTGCTTCCACCATTGTAAGCACATGGCGCTTGCCTTGGCGGGTTTGTGGGAGTGTGATCTAATCAATCTGCCAGGCCTCCCCATATTGATATTTCAGCCATCGTCCTCCATACCAGAGAGGCTTGAACCGCTTGGCTTGCTTGATTGCAGCGCATGTTTCGCATTCATGGATAATCTGTGCAATGGTGTCCATGGTCAAGTCCACCCCTCGATCACGAGCCCATCTGTAGGTTGCATCTCTTCCTTGATGGCCTGAGGTGTCATGGGCCCACCAAGCTAGGAATAATTCACCCTTCTGTTGCCAGTCCAGACCCACCTGAGCCACTTCAATCTTAGCAGCCTGATGCACCTGCTGATTGTTTTGATGTTCTTCAGTGGCCTGACTCTTGGGTACGTGAGCATCTACGTGACGTACTTTTACAGCCAGGTTCTCTACCCGGGCAGCAATATCTTGCCACAATGCGGCAGCCCAGATGGGTTTGCCTCTGAGCTGCCAGTTGCTCTGCTTCCATTGCCGTAACCACCCCCACAGGGCATTTGCCACCCTCCGTGAGTCAGTACAGAGATAGAGCATTGGCCACTTTTCTCATTCAGCAATATCTAAAGCCAGGTGGATGGCTTTCACCTCTGCAAACTGACTCGATTCACCTTCTCCTTCAGCAGTTTCTGCCACTTGTCGTACAGGACTCCATACAGCAGCCTTCCACCTCCGATGCTTTTCCATATATATACATATATTACATTTATAAATGTGTTAATGTTGTTGTTCTTGTTTGTTTACTGCGGCTAGCTGTTGAGATCCCCCTGTCACTCCAGAAATACAGATGGGTTCTGCCCCTTTATAGCTTGATAGCATTAGGGTATACCATGCACCAGTGTCCACTAGAGCCTTGTAGTCCTGTGGGTCTGATGTGCCAGGGCATCGAATCCACACAGTCCAGTACACCCGGTTGTCCCTTTCCTCTACCTGGCTGGAGGCAGGGCCCCTCTAGTCCTGGTCATAGTATTCGTTACTCACTTCTTGTAAATACAGGTCAGGAGTTCCTTCATTACAATCAGGAATAAGATCAGCCCTTCTACTCTGTCTGGGGAACTGCTTGCTGGAGACTGGAGCAGCAATTTTCCTGGAAGAACCCTCTCGTGTGATTGTTTTTCCTTGCAACTCATGTACCTGTTCTGTACTAGGGTTGAGGTAGATTTTCCATCCGACTTCCTCATGTCCTCTCCGTGGTCACGCAGATAAAACCATAGGGTGCCCCATGGTGTGTATCCAATATATCCTCTCTCTTGAGCAAAACGCTAACTCCTAATAACTGATATACTGGTCCGTACAGATGGAGAGTAGGACCTATCCTCTTTGAGTTGCTGGAACTCCCGGGACAGTTTTTCCACAGCCGAGACAAGGGAGGAAGAGAGACTTTCTTTGTATTGCTGGAGTTGGCCAGCCAATTCATCCACCGTTGCTTCCTCTCCATCTTTCCAGGTCATTACTGACAATGAGTTTGCATGCAACACTGGTGCGCTCCGTACCAACTTCTGCCACATGGGTCATGTGCACCTGACTTCATCTGGTTCTTTGGATAACCGCTTGTTGTCCAGGTCACCATAAATCACCTCCAGCACGGCTACTTCCCTCAAGGACTGGATACCTCTCTCCATGGTGGTCCACTTGCCTGGGTGACATATAACATCTTCCTTGAAGGGACACCTTTCCTTCACGCCTGACAGTAATCACCTCCAGAGGCTGAGGGCTTTTGCCCCTTTTCCAATCGCTTTGTCAATGCCCCCTTCCCTAGAAAGGGATCCCAGCTGCTTGGCTTCCCTACCCTCTAATTCCAGGCTACCGGCCCCATTATCCCAGCATCGGAGCAGTCAGGTGATAATGTGCTTGCCTGGACGACAGATGAAATCTTTTCGCATATCTCGCAGCTCACTCAGGGATAGGGATCGGGTGGTTTCCATCTCGTTTACAAGTTCTTCCTCTTCCTTCTCCTCTCCTTGTGATGGCCCTGTTTTTTCATCATCCCTTTCTAAACGAGCTGACTTTCGCTTCCAAGATTTCTTCTTGTGTATAGGGGCGACTGATACCAGCACAGGTTGGTTGTTTGGTTCAGCTGCAGTGCCTGTCACTGGGTTTGAGTAGCCACAGTGCCTGTCGCCAGGGTTTGAGTAACCGCAGTGCCTGTCGCTGGGGTTTGAGTAGCCATAATGCTTGTGGCGGGGGTTGGAGTAGCGCAGTATTCTTAAATAAGAAGGGGAGAAGAAGGAGAAGATGGAGGAAGGTGTCTCCCCTGTAGGCTGGCTCTGCGAGGAGAAATAGTAAAAAGTGTAATTACTAATAATTTATGATATGGCTCCTGAAGTACAGAGGTGATGGCAATGCTGAACAGAAATGCAAGACTGATCTCATGCCCAATAACTTTATCACACTATAAGCCAGTGTTATACAGTACAGCAAAGCGATAACCTTAATCCATCTCCCAGAGGTGATAAACAGCACACAAATACTGACAAACAGTATATATGGCAAGTAAGGTGTTACATAACAGAACTCTGAAAGCAAATACCACAACTCTGAGAGCAAGTAAATCAACAGTGTGACCAGTGATTACTAAACTAATATAATGAATGCTTATAACAAATTTCTTTTAACACACTCTGGTCAGATCTGTCATTATCTCAACCCTCTGAGCCCCACGTTGGGTGCCAAAAAGGACTGTCATGTTTTAACCCCAGTCGACAGCTAAGCACCACACAGCCGCTCGCTCACTGCCCCTCCCCTGGTGTGATGGGGGAGAGCATCAGAAAAAAAAAATTAAAACCTGCAGGGTGAGATAAAACCAGTTTAATCGGACAACAGAGGAAGAAAATAATAATAATAATAATAATAATAATAATAATAATAATAATAGAATATACAAAACAAGTGATGCACAATGCAATTGCTCACCACCCACCAACAGATGCCCAGCCAGTCCCCAAGCAGTGATTGCTGCCCCCTGGCCAACTCCCCCAGTTTATATACTGAGCATGACATCATATGGTATGGAATAGCCCTTTGGCCAGTCTGGGTCAGCTGTCCTGGCTGTGCTCCCTCCCAGCTTCTTGTGCACCTGGCAGAGCATGGGAAGCTGAAAAGTCCTTGTCTAGTGTAAGCACTACTTAGCAACAACCAAAACATCAGTGTGTTATCAACATTATTCTCATCCTAAATCCAAAACACAGCACTGTAGCAGCTACTAGGAAGAAAATCAACTCTATCCCAGCTGAAACCAGGACAATAACACAGGAAGGAAAAAAAAAAGAGCAAAGATGACAAATCCTGTGTTCCATTTGACATCTTTAAGTCTCAGGGTAGCTTACTTTTTGTTGAGGTTATAAACAAAATGACAACAATAAGTATCTTAACGCTTTTCTTCATGGCAAGCATGGCTAAACTTAGATTGCTCTGCTATTCCAGAGCAATCCCTTGCTCTGGAATAAAAGGGAGTCTGTGTATACTGTTGATTATGATAGTCAAGGTGGTAGTGCCATCATACTTCCACTTGCCTGGGTGACATATAACATTTTCCTTGAATGGACACCTTTCCTTCACGCCTGACAGTAATCGCCTCCAGAGGCTGAGGGCTTGTGCCCCTTTTCCAATTGCTTTTTCAATGCCCTCTTCCCTAGAAAGGGATCCAAGCTGCTTGGCTTCCCTACCCTCTAATTCCAGGCTACTGGTCCCCTTATCCCAGCATTGGAGCAGGCACAAGATGACAGAACCTATCAGTGAACAGGGCATATTGCAGGTTGAATTGTCATAACCATTTTATAGGCATAAATCTTAGACTTCCACCAGATGCTTCATGCTGTTCCTGCTGTGCAAAACAGCTGGATATTCAGCTTAAAGGGTTTATTTTCTAGAGAGAAACTACAGGTAGCACAGAATTGAGATAACGTGAATTTGATGGGAAGATACGTCATACACTCCAGCTCCAGCATCACTGTTGTGGCTTCAGGATGCATGTCTGATTCTGGGGTTTATATTGTGGTGGGTAAAAACTGCAGTTCAAGGCACAGGAAACAATCTTACAAACTGATGTAAAGAGATGAAGCTGGTACTTTTCCTTTTTATGAACATGCTTTGTCACAGTAACTTTTGCTTTGCTGCCTTTTTCAGTTTTCATGGATTTTTTTCTTTGCCCAAGAGCTTACATTTTGGGGTAGTATTTTGCCTGGTACTATAATCAGTTTGGCTCTGGACTCCTTTTTAACTAGCTTTGAGAAATTATAGCAATGTTAAATGCAGGTGAATCTGCTTGTTCTGTATCAAAATGGGACAGATTCATTTGAAAAATAGCAATTATGTTGTGGATCCCCATCTAGTTTATGAATTAGTTCTCATATGCAGATAGACCTTTGCAGGATAATCTCTCTGAAGAAGGAACAGATATGGTTAAAACACATTAGAAAAAGCTTGCAATAAATGCCCTGTGAATATAATTGTTTCTAAGTGTATTGGGTTTGCACAGCAAGGTTTTGGTAGCAGGGGGGGCTACAGGGGTGGCTTCTGTGAGAAGCTGCTAGAAGCTTCCCCCATGTCCAGTAGAGCCAGTGCCAGCCAGCTCCAAGACAGACCCGCTGCTGGCCAAGGCTGAGCCAATCAGCGATGGTGGCAGCACCTCTGTGATAACATGTTTAAGAAGGGGAGAAAAACCTGCTGTGCAACAGCAGCCAGAAGAGAGGAGTGAGAATATGTGAGAGGAACAACTCTGCAGACACCAAGGTCAGTGAAGAAGGAGGGGGAGGAGGTGCTCCAGGTGTCAGAGCAGAGATTCCCCTGCAGCCCGTGGTAAAGACCATGCTGAAGCAGGTTGTCCCTCTGCAGCCCATGGAGGTCCATGGTGGAGCAGATATCCACCTGCAGCCCATGGAGGACCCCACACCAGAGCAGGTGGGTGCACCCAAAGGAGGCTGTGACCCTGTGGAGAGCCTGTGCTGGAGCAGGCTCCTGGCAGGACCTGTAACCCCGTGGAGAGGAGCCCACACTGGGGCAGGTTTGCTGGCAGGACTTGTGACCCCATGGGGGACCCACACTGGAACAGTCTGTTCCTGAAGGACTGCATCCCATGGAAAGGACCCACGTTGGAGCAGTTTGTTAAGAACTGCAGCCTGTGGGAAGGACCCACGTTGGAGAAGTTTGTGGAGGACTGTCTCCTGTGGGTGGGACCCCACACTGGAGCAGGGGAAGAGTGTGAGGAGGAAGGAGCGGCAGAGACAACATGTGATGAACTGACCGCAACCCCCATTCCCCATCCCCCTGCACCGCTCGGGGGGAGGAGGTAGAGAAAATTGGGAGTGAAGTTGAGCCTGGGAAGAAGGGAGAGGTGTGGGGGAAAGGTGTTTTAAGATTTGGTTTTATTTCTCATTATCCTACTCTGATTTGACTGGTAATAAATTAAACTAATTTCCCCAAGTCTAGTCTCTTTTGCCTGTGATGGTAATTGGTGAGTGATCTCTCCCTGTCCTTATCTTGACCCACGAGCCTTTTGTCATATTTTCTCTTCTCCTGTCCAGTTGAGGAGGGGGAGTGATAGAGTGGCTTGGTGGGCTCCTGGCATCCAGCTAAGGTCAACCCACCACTCTAAGCTAAGGCTGGGCCTCTACACATTAATATTAGTTCAAGCAATATGAAGTTTACATTAAAAACTCATAAGCAGTGAAAGATGACATCTCTCACTAGTTTCTCATATGATGCTTTACTGTTTGTTAAATAACAAAAATTTTACAAGGCCATTTCTAGTATGAAGCTTGTTCTGAGCTTAAGGATTGAGAACTATATGTACTGTAGGATGCCTTCTGCAGAGGGTCTAAGCTGAATAAAACAAATAACACTATCATTGAGGCTTTTTTTACACCCGAGAGTTTAACTATGTTCATGTAGCTAAAGTAATATAACTGAACGAGCAAGGATGATGGTTGGCTGGTTAGAATGTGTTTATGGGAATGGAAATAAATTATAGTACTATAAGCTGTATTTATAGCAATGTAACTGCAATAGGGTTGTACAGAGGAACTGCATTGCCAGAAAAAAAATCACATCCCTCAGTGGAATAATAATTTTGTACTTCTATGTGGAGGCCAGGCCTAAATTAATTCCAGTTGAATTTCTGAGTACTTAAACGAGAAAGCTGCTTCAGTAAAGGCTTGCTTTGGCTCTGAGACAATTTAACACCTAGAGGTGTTGAACATCTGCATCTTCGCTGAAGTCTGTGCTTTTTGAAGGTGCTGTAAGCCATCACAGTCCTGTGTTTTTCTTGGCTCTAAATCTCATTGAAGTCAGTGGGAAAATGCTTGGGTGGCTGCAGGACTGGAACCTCTTGAGACCTTTGTTAGCCTGGTATATCTTGTTTTCTGACAAATCAGATACACAATCGTTAGGAAGCAGTTTATCCTGAGTGCAGAAAAATGTGCCAAAGTGTGATCTTATGTGACAATCACAGTTGTGAGCTGGGACACAAAACCAAGTTTTGTTCTGTTCAGTAGTTTTATTTTGGCTTTTTGCTTCCATAGCCTGCACATAACTAACATATGATTACAAGCCCAAGCAAAGCACCACCACCTGTCTCTGGGGGCTCAAACAATCTGTTTATTCTCCCCGAATATGAGTTTAAATACATGTGAGAGGAATGGCCTGTCTAAAAGGCTGTTCCCACGAGAGCTTCACTAATACTTCTCAGAGTATACTGATCTGGGGACACTGAAGAGAGGGCGGCACAGAGATCCCAACATGTGCTGAAGATGTGAATTTAGATAGAAAGAAGACAATTAGACATTCCCTTTTTTTTTTTTTTGGGGGGGGGGGGTGGAATAGTGTAAAGGGTTAAACAGACCCAGCATAATAAACAAATAGTTCTGCTGAGTGGAGGACTAAAATAAGTTTGTTCAGTTCCTAAACCGAGTGAGTAGTGTTTCTAATAAAAACTACTGGTTTATTTTAATTGGAAGTAAATATTCCATTTTCAGGCATTTTGTTTTTTAATCTTTGGTTCACATCTCTTTTAAATGCTTTCCTCTGAAGTGGCAGCACAGGCTTATCAGATTCCATTATTATTTCCAACATATTACCATTTGATTTTGGTTTGGCAGATAGATTTTATATTAATGCTTTTCAAATGGAGGTGGCATCAGATTTTGGTGGCAAATTTTTTTCTGTAAGGGGACTTTTTATTACTGGGATCACAGAATAATTTTACTTTATATGATTTTTATCTTTGCTTTCCCCTCTCTGATAATATTCATCTTAGTAGTGAGACCACTACTGGATTCAGTGGGCTCTGGATCAGACCCTGAATTTGCTTGCAGTCATTACAGGATCTGGTTTGAGACTATTTCTAACCTGCATCTTCATGAACCTTTTCATTTTAGTTCCATCTCACAAGACCTACAGTATATTTTTTTCTCATTAATTTCCATTTAATGTCACCACAGCTGCTGCCACAGATACCACATAATGAAGAAGAAGGAAGAGAAACACACTTTCATAGGGTTTCTGCACATAGGAGCATAGAGTAATTATGTGGGGGGATGACCTGTGCAGACTACCTGGTCCACCCCCCACTCAAAGCAGAACCAACTTTCAAGTTAAGTCCAGCTTCAAAGTTAGATTATGTTGCTGAGGACCTTATCCAGTTGAGTTTTTAATATCTTCACTGATAGAAATTCTGTAACGTCTCTAGCCCCTGTTCCTGTCCTCAATATGAAGAACTTTTTTTTTTAATATGTACGTGGAATTTCCCTGCTTTGCTGCAGCTTTTAAATTGGATTGAGATAGTTTTTAAATTTGAACATGGAGTAATTCCTGAATTATAGAAAGATTTTTCTTCTCTTAGAATAAAAGTCCACACTTGAAGATAATCCTATATAACAATAGTCAAACCTATACACAGAAATTCTGGAGGCAGCAGAGGTGTGGCAAGCAGTCAATCTAAAAGAATAAGACTGAAGTACTTCTTTTGGTAGTAGAAGGAAGAAGTCATGGTTACAAACACAATGTCTAGAAGATGATAGTTTTTGGTAAGAACAGGCCCTTAGTTAACTTCTTGGGGGCTTTTTTGGTGGGTTTTTTTTGCACCACAGGACAAAATTCTCCACACATGACTGCACTGAGATAAAACATTTCCTTATTTTGGAATATTTCCCTATTTAAAATAGTGATATTTTATGCCATTACAGATTAATTAGATTTAAATACCCCAGTCTTTAGGGAAAATACTCCAAGATGAGGTGATACAGATGCTGCCTATTCCAAATGTATGAAAAAGTAACTAAAAGAGAAAAATCAAAAAATGTTGAATTTACACAGTGATGGGATTTAATTCTGGCTTGACTGAGGCTATCAAGAGTTGTGTGGCTAAATCTGTTGTCAGCTGTAATAAACACTCTTTCTGCTTCAATTTATGTGAACATTTGCAGCTGTTGAAGAAACAGGCATCTTTGCTTCTTAGTCAAAAAATACATAACAGAAGTCCTTGAGAGAGAAAAAGAAAAAAAACATTTGTGGTTTTATTTTATAATCTACATGGAAGTTGTATTCATGTAATTTAGAAAGATCCACTGAATCAGTTTTCAGCAATGTACAATACATACCAAAATTTATTAAGAGGACTGTGCCATCCTGCCTTTGTCTGCTTAACTCACTACAGACATGAACACACAACATGTGTTATTTAAATGTGTAGGTTGACACATACAATTTATAGGATTTAGAAGTAGAAAGAACATGAATTATACAACAGAAAGCTTTCAGCGTGCTGCAGAGTTAAATGTTTTTAATGCAAAATGAAGACACACACGATAACCTTAAAAAAATCAAAGGGACTTGGTGGGTACTTTTAGATAACTGAGCAGACCATCATGCCCATTTGTCCTGCTCTCAACAGTGAGTTTAGTGAACATCTCACTGGGTGGTAGGGAAAGCACATGTGGGCTGAGCTGGAGGACTAGGACAGTATGTTTGTATGTCCATTTTCTGATGAAGCAGATTCAGGTAATCCATGTAGTGAAGCTACCCTTTAGGGTGACCGTGGCTCTTTCAAATTTGATTTGAACTCAGCTTGGCAGAGAGATAGAGGTGTCAAATAAGATTGCCACAACTGTTATAAATATGGGGGGTTGATGAGAGGAAGGAGTCCAAACCATACAGAGCCTTTGCTGAAACTAACAGGAACATACGGAAGTACTACTGAGCCTTGAGTAAACCCCAGAAACAGATGCAGAGAAAACTGGGCTTTTCTAGTTCTGGTGTTCAAAGAGCAACTTTTTTTTTTTTTTAAGCATAAGTACAGACATTGTGAAATATTACTCTAAAGTGAATATAATGCAGTCTTGATATTCTTTTTATGAAGTTTGAAATATGGATGTGCCAATTTAGCAAAGTAAGCTTTCAAAATGGGCATGACCCTTTTTTTTTAGCTGCACACTTCAAAAGCCATCAAAATAGCTGTTACTTTCTGTCCTGGAAACTGTCAGGAACCTATAAATAAACATAAAATAATACAGGAGCAAGAAAAGAATCTTATGCCAGCAGTTAATGTTGTTGTTATTAATTCTGTTGTTTCTTTTTTTTTCTTTTTACAGTGTATCCTATTCAGTGCATGTCTCTGAGGATTACCCAGGTACAGTGCAACATTCTTGTCCATGACACTTGTATGCATGTTACTGCAATTTGCAATATTCAGATGAGAATATTTGAAAGGGTGTTAATGTCTTCCAGGTGCATCCTTGTGCTAATCATTTTCCATTAGTTAGATTATTTTCACAGTCATTTCTCCTTTTCAGGCATTATTTATTGCTGGGTCAGGGTGAGAAAACCTGGTTCACAAGGAGCTTGTGATACTTTCCGTGTCTGGAGCCAACAGTGATAGGAGATGCACAGATACTTCAGGTGGCACAGAGGTTAGCAGAAGCAGGAGAGGGAAGGGTGAGGGCAGACAGGCACTGTGCAAGTAAAGGTACATGGTAGTACTGTTGGTTTGCACCACATTGTGTATTTTGCACCTGGGAATATTTAATAGTGTAAGTACCGTGAATGATATGAAACCCTCTGGCCTTTTTTGATCATTATCCGTAACATCTCTGTAATATTTCTAAAAGAAATATTTCTTGTTTCTTTTAGAATCTCTTAAGAAGTGAGGCTTTGATCTTCTTCACTGATAAGCAGGAGTAGACTATGTCTGTTCAAAACACCAGAGTGTTTGAAGCAGATGCAGAGAGAAATCAGCGTCAGCAGTGATGCTAAATATAATAGATCATGTGAAAGAATGCTCACAACCTTTGTGAGAGATATTTTTTTTTCACCAGTAAAAACTGGAGGAAAAACTGCTACTAATAATAATCTATTCAACATGTAGTAAGCAGAGAAACTGAGATTCATAAAACACACAGTCATACTAGTGATAAATTGATTCACTGATTACTCCATTGACCTGACAATGAAAGGAGGGACAAATAGTTGAAAAAAATCTGCATCATATTTTATTAATGGTTTGTTTTACTAAACGTCAGTAATGGATTTATTCATTTCAGGGATTAAGCTAGTATGAAGGCACTGAACTTGATCTCTATGAACCCCTAAACTAAATGGCAAGCTGGAGCACTGAACCACCAGTTACTCCCACAGCACATAAGATCTCATCTCCTGGCAATCTCTTCTGTCTGACAGACCTCAAACTTCCCTTACGGATGCTGTTTGCAGCATGCCCTGATGGCTTACAAGCCTGAGTGACTTTGGTGGTTCTAAAACCTAATGAATATTCTCTGCCATCATCCCCTATATTTTAAAGCCAGATAGAATTTGAACATTTTACACTGTAGCTAACTTGGTGTGGGGGGGTAAACCAGCTGTGCATGTTTACTGATTAAAAATCTAACCATTCAAGTCTTTGGAAGAGCTGATTTCATTCATATCTCAAGCTTTTGCAGTATGTATGTTTGCTTTGTGATGAAGAGGTGTTTAGTGTGTTAGGAAGGATAATGACTGCCATTTTACAGCTTTGATCCTAAAAATACTCGCTTTGACTTGGTGAGCCAGATTCTTTGTCTCCTCTCTTTGTGCTAAATCTCCAGCTTAACATTACTGCTGACTGTGGCTATTTCTTCTCTGGCATGTATTTTAAGGGATGTTTCAGGGACATGTCAGGGTGTGATGGTGTCAAGCCTGGGAAGCTCTGTGCTGGTATGCTCCTCAACTGGAAGATGATCTTCAAGTATTGCTGCTAGTTGCTAGAGTTCAGAGCAGCATATGCTCATCAAATTAAATTTCTCACGGGATAAGTCTTTACAGATCAAGGTTTAAGTCCATTAGTGTGTAGCTATATCAAAGTTGTATCCTTTGGAGATTAAGAGTGTGTAATACACATTGGATCAAATTTGGAAATTTGTGAGAAGGCTGTCAGAGTTGATCATCAGATAAATTGCTAATGATGTATGCAATAAATATATGAAAATAGAAAAGATTAAGTTACCATACAAATGATGTTCATTCAGCCGAAAGTGATATCACCACAAGTAAATTTTAGATATTATAAGAAGAGCTTTGGGTACTGCATATACTCTAGCTCCATGCATTGCTGTTATGTATGCAGTGTCACCACTTTGTCACTGATAACAGTGTGTAGCTATTGCTGAATTGCTTCATAAAGCATCAAAAGATTACAAATAGCTGAGCATTAAATCATACCTATGGGAACTGTAATATGATGTGACAACTTTCAATAATGGAAGGTGTTTGAATGTTTCATAATTATGAGTGAAAGCTAAAAATATGCTCACAAAGGCACATTGAAGTACTTAATAGGAATAGTGTTGAGACAGTAATGTCTCAAAGTTATATCTACATTGCTGAAATTGTGAAAATATCACTGAAAATTTTAGAGGCAGGTAATATCAGTTCCAGCAAAATATCTTTGTAACCATTTTCTCATAACATTGACACAACTGGGGGAAAATAATGCTCCTAAGGAGCAGTTATAGAATATAATATCAGTGAGTAGACTAAAGTTCCATTAATATGAGTGGATCATGACTCCTGTGAGAACCATTACAGCAGCAAGCATTTTGCTAATGAATATATGTTCTGAGTGATACGTGTTGGCTGCCATAAACTTGTAGAACCACTGTAGTCTTTTATCCCAGTGATTTGTGGGTTACACACGTGTTAACAGAAACATCCTTTTCTTAGACCTTGTTAGATTGGAGCAGAGACAGAGAAAACTGGTTTGGCATCGAGTGGTTTGTTGCATCCCTCCACTAGGTCCAGGCAGACTCCACTTAAGAGGAGAGGTGTTCCTGGGTGGAGCGTGTTAGAAACTGGATGCTGAAGAAAGCAAACCAAACCCAGTATCTTAATTTCCAGTTTCATTAGACTGATGGAAGGAAAGAAAAAAAAAAAACAATGGTTGTCAAATAGAAAAGGAAAACAAAAACTTGGCAGTGAGAAGTATATTATCTATTTGCCAAGAAAGAATGACAAACAATGGAAATAAAAATATAATTAAAATTCATATATGTATATCTTGATAATTGTATATTCTGTACAGCACATATTGTTGTTTTTCCTACTTTTCATACAGCAATAAGTTCTAGCACATGGATTTCCTTTCTCCCATACATATATATGGTATATTTAGAGTGAAATGCTGACCTCGGTTATTTCAGCTCATTAGACTCTATACCAGTAAGTTACACTCCCAAACCTGGGAAAGGAATGGGCATGTGTTGTATACCCAGAGCCATCCAGCATGGTGAGGCTGACACTGAAATGATGGCAGCAAGGTGGAACATGCAAATAGAGGCAAGGCAGGAGTTCATGGAGAGGGTGAGATGCAGCTGGAGGAATAGTTTACAGCCTGTCCTGCTGACAGACAAAAGTGGGAGAAGGAGTGAATGCTGGCAGATGGCTGGAGGGACCCCGTTTTATTCGCACAATGCTGTGGCTCTAAAATACATCCTTGTGCCAAGCATGTAGCCGAGCAGACACAAACTGAGCAGATGGAGCAGGTTGCTGTGCCCACTGGAGTGCAGTGCTCAGGGAAAAGTGGTGTCAGCCTCCTGCAGAGATTGCCTGCTTGCAATATATGTTTGTTGAGCTGAGCACAGATTACTCAGATTACTTTATGGGACAGCGCAGGAGTGGAAGTAGGCGAAGGTGTGGGATAGTGTCAGACTCGGTAGATCTGTGTGAATGTGGCAGAAAGGCTGTTTCACAGGTGGCAGGCTGGGAAAGCCCCATGCACCTGTCTGTGTGTGGCAGCACAGCTGCTAGTCTGCAAAGGCAGCATAGCACACCTGTGTGAGAAAGGGGCGGCAGTGCCAGGGCTTTGTCTTGATACAGGCTTCTAAGAATCACCGTAATACAAATAATAATATTGCTGAATTTACTGATCAATTAATATTAACATTTGTAACATTTTACTGGAAGCACTGTGGTCAAAGGCTTTGAGATTGCAGCAGTATGCAAAAAAAAATTATGTGTAAGTTCACGCACTTTGCTGATGTGGGACTGGAGCGTTCGAAATTATGATAGATCAAGTCCTTGTTTCAGTTCTCTTATTTGTCTCTTTATATGCGATTATCTTAATTGTCAGCCTTTCTGCTCTAGAGCATACATTTCAATTCAGCCCAGATCAGTAGAAAACAAAATCTTATTACTTTCATAGGCAGTTCAGCAATTAATGCAAAATAAGCTTCTGCAGATACTACATAAAAACTTGCTGCTCCTTGTTTGTTGTTACTAAACATTTGGCTGGAAATTAAAAAAAAAAGAAAAAAAAATCACAGCCTAATCTCCACATTTTGTAAGAAAGTTTGGAATAGACTTTCCATATTCATATCAATACCTAACGTTTTTGTTAAGTGGGAGGAAAGATTATTTTTTTCCTGAATTAGGCACAAGAAAGGTTATCCACTGATTAGAAGTTCTTCAAACATCCTTTATGTGACTAGGCAAAATGAGGAACAGGTATTTTGCATAATGGACTGTTAACACCCAGGTCTGAATGCAGCCTTCACTCTGCACACCAGACCTAGCTTGAGTTTCAGTGTCAGGCATGACAAAAAGCATAGAACAAGTCTTTATTTTGGAAAAGGTTAGCTCAAACCCCCATAAGCCTTGTGGGACAGTTCAGAGCAGCGCTTGATGTGATTCCTGAAAGCCATGACATCAGACTCCGGGGATTTGCTTTTATAAAATTTGGGCCCAAATCTTCCATCCTTTTGGTATTTTTCTTTTCATTAGCAATCTCAGCAGAAAAAAACACACCAGGAATATGATAGTGCTGGGCTTCCCTAACCACATGGGAAGTGGTTCCTTATGGTACAAGGGTGGGATGGGCAACGTCAGAAGGGACTGGCAGAGCACAATTGGACTTCACCATGCAAGGTGTTTTTCTTTTGTAGATAACACTTATGTTTCCAGTTCTGATAACGATGAAGATGTGTTAGTTACAACAGAGCCAATTCCAGTAATTTTCCACCAAATCGCTACAGGTAATCTTATGTCCCGAGTGTTTTATCAAGGTCATATTTTGTGAGGAAAGACAAGACATTGCCTGTACTTAAAGGGAGATATGTTAATGTGTGTACAGTTTGCTATTTTCTCACGGTCTTGCTGTAGTAAGTTGTCCTACATTTCAGAAAAGAAGAAATTAAAATATTTATTTTGGGGATCAACATGATTGTGTAGGCCGAATGTATTTTATTATTTTAATGTCTTGCAGTCTGTGCTAAAGCAATTCTCCTTGAATACAGTTAGAGGTGCTTAATACTTCCCAATTATAAGTTTTCATGCTCACTTGCTTAAAACTTCACTAAATCTTCACCATTGGGGATGAAACAGTCTACAACTACCGTTGCCTCTGGTGAATTATTTCGGGAAATTTAAAACAAAATGGTTCAGCTGTTTCACTAAATGAGACTATAGAATTTTATTTTTTTTTTCCCAGTGATTTTGGGAACCTCTTCATTTGAAATTATTTCCATACTTTCAAAAAGTATTTGATACATGAAAGGGCATGCTTTTCAGAAATCTAGGCTCATTTATACAATATATAATTGTCATGGTTTAACCCCGGTCGGCAACCAGGCACCACACAGCTGCTCGCTCCCCCTCCCCCTCCCCCCGTGGGATGGGGGAGAGAATCAGAAGGGCAAAAGTAAAAAAACTCGTGGGTTGAGATAAGAACAATTTAATAATTGAAATATAATAATAATAACAATAATAATATTAATAAAAATTGTAATGAAAAGGAAAACAACAAAAAAGAGAGAGAGGAACAAAACCCAGGAAAAACAAGTGATGCAACTGCTCACCACCCACCAACCGACGCCCAGCCCGTCCCCAAGCAGCAATTGCCATCCCCCGGCCAACTCCCCTTAGTTTATATACTGAGCATGACGTCATATGGAATGGAATATCCCTTTGGCCAGTCTGGGTCAGCTGTCCTGGCTGTGCTCCCTCCCAGCTTCTTGTGCACCTGGCAGAGCATGGGAAGCTAAAAAGTCCTTGACTAGTGCAAGCCCTACTTAGCAACCACTAAAACATCAGTGTGTTATCAACATTATTCTCATCCTAAATCCAAAGCACAGCCCTATACCAGCTACTAAGAAGAAAATTAACTCTATCCCAGCCGAAACCAGGACAATAATCAATATTTGTGCGTACTCCATAGAGATTTTTTAGATTTTAGCAGCCAAATTCCCTGATGATTTCAGGCTACAGGAGAAACTGCATAGAGCAGTTTTAATTCTGGCAATTTTTCAGATAGGAACACTTAACTTGGCAGACTTTTTATTATTATTACAATACTTTATGGCTTTTTTGCGTAACACAGAATTACTTTGAATTCCACTGGGAAACCAATATGATCTTCAGTTTCTGATCTCATTTATATTGATGTAAATAAAAAATAATTTTATTGAAGTCAGTGGAGTGGCACCAAAACAAAAACTGGCCATTATACTCAGAAGTTTAAGATAAATTTTACTTGCAAATATTTCTGTAATTTAAAAAGAAATAAAGCCTGTCATTTAAAATACAATAAAACCCTATATTTTGTATAGAAGATGAACTGATTTAATTTTGCTGAGGGATTTTGATTTTTTGTTCTTTTATAAAGTATACAAAATTAATGAATGACACTGAATAAATTACAGATTGGGAGAAACAAATCTCTTTGATGGACCAGCTGAGTTTCATTTCACAGTTAAAAATATGAGTCTTCTGAGATGGTGGGGCTTTTTAATTTTAGACTGTTGCACTGTAAACTCTGGTGCTTTTCATATCTGTAACTTTTTGTTCCTTATTTGCTCTACTACTCCAAGTATTTCAAGTCTGCATATGCAAAATTATTTCACATATGTTCACTATTTTCCCATTTCTTTTAAGAATTAAGAAAAACAAGTGATGTCAACTATTGCTTATCCATAAAATCAAAATTACAGAGGGAGAATGGAGAGGTATGTATTTCTTGTATGTATATTTTAACAAGTTATTTTAAGAAACAACAGAAAATAATAAAATATTAATATTTACTATAGATTTCCTGTCAAATCTATGCTTACCCAAACTGTAGGTTTATACATTTCATAAGGTGAGTGTAGTTCTCTGGGTTTCATATCTGGATTAACCAGTGAATCACTTGGGACAGGGATGCTCCCATCCTAGGAGATATGGTTTTGACATTTATTTTATTTTTTGTTCAGCGGTGGCATAGACCCTATCTGCCCTAAAAATACAGCTTTCCTGGAGAAGTAGATCGTGATGCCATTACCTTTTAACCTAGTCTTGCACGTAGGACCACATCCCATTTATTAGCTCATTGCTTCTTCATGTGGCCTACAGCAGTCCCGCTGGAGTTTCTGGACCTCTGCACGACACTATTCACCATAAGTAGTGTCTGGAGTATTAAGGCCTTCCAGTCACAGTTGTATTTGTGCTGTACCTCTAGCATGGGTCCCTGACCAGTCTCACTGAGACATTAACTCAAGAAAGAAGCGGCACTTACATAAGGTATACAGGGGTTGACAGTGTTATGGGCTCAAAGAAAGTACCACATAGGCTCCCACCCCAAGCAAGAAATCAAGCACTGTATCAAGAATTCAAGTGCTTGACTTCTTAAAGACTTCCTTTGGTAAGGGTGGTTGCTTTGTTTGGAATACTTATTTCTTGACTATTGCTTTTTAGACTCCGATCTGTATTTGATCCTGGAAAAGGCAGATAAGCATGTTCAGATACGATAATGGGTATGGTTGGTTTTTTTTGTAGATGAAACCTGATTTGATGTAAAAAGCTGCACTGGAAATGTTTTGCTTCTGCTGCCTCATAATTGTACTCAGTGCTCTGTAAACATTAGAAATTCAAGTGCAGTAAGAATTTACTCTTTTGATTAAAAGCCTGAGATACAGTGAGCTTCTATGGGACAGAGTTTGAGCTTTTATTTATTTATTTTTCCAGTTGAACGAGGTACATAAGTATGCAAGTACTGAAAAAAGCCATTAAATAAAAGACTGACCATTTCTGTTGTCTAGACAGTTAGAGGTTTTGGTTAGGATAGGATGGGTTTGTCACTACTGTAGTGTGAGAGTTTCATTTCTCTTTGGTTTGCGTTGAATTTTTGTTCAGTTGAGTTCTCTTTTAACACAGACTTCCCCTTGAGCTAAGGTTATTATAAAACAAAGATGACTGAAGTCACTTTGTTTCTTTTCAGTAAAGTAGAAGCAGAAATTATTTTTATGCCTTGTCTTAAAAAATTGCCATAAATTGGCTGAAATACAATTTTTGTTCTATGTATACATACAGTGAATAGAGCAGGAATTTAGAGACAAAGGTAAGGAAACAGGATTAGAATGTCTGACCATAGAAATTGGTGATAAGAGTATAGTTGACATTTATGAATATATGGGATTCAGGGGTAACTTCTAATCTTTGATTCATACATATGATTTCTATTCCATTATGGCAGTTCTGTGAAGGACATCATAAATAAAAAATATGCAATAAATACATCATGTTCAGGTTGAAGTGAAGAATTATGATTTTATCAGGTATTCTTTATGGGATCCTTGTCAGCATAGGGCCTAGAAATAATAAATGGATTGTGGGAAACAAGAATTAATATCTTCAAGAAATTACATAATTATAAGTAAAGGTTCCATTGGTAGGAAGCAGCTCATGCTGAGTTGCACTCTGTACCGTGATCAGTTCTATTTACTTGAGTGCAATTATTCACAGAGCAGCCTATTTAGAGCAGGTTTTACTTGGGTAAGCATATTGCTTTTTAATCCTTAATTTTCAAAGTCTTAGAACAGAGCTAGTCAGAAAATTGTTTGAACTTTTCTGGCAACAGTTGGTACTTCTGTGAAAAATAATTATTAAGCAGCAGCGTGTCAGAGAGTTTTTTACAGAAAGGAAGTTAAGAGATCCCATGCTCAGGCTTGAATTATTTCCTTAAACTATTAGAATTGATTTACCAGAATAAAGTAAAGTCAATTTTTTTTAGGTCAATTAAACATCAAATGAATTAAGTCCAGAACCTCTCTTGGTAGGTAAATTATGCTTTGTTTAGCAGAAGCACAGTGTGAAGTATCCCTTCATGGTCTACTGAATTCTCCAGTTCCATAAAATACCACACTGTGTCTGTACCCAGACAAAGTATTATTTCTCCAACATATATTCAGCGTATTTTTATGTACCTAGTTAGTGGGTGATTGTTTTGTCTGAGATCTCTTAATAAAGGGTGCTTAGAGCTTATTTGTAAAAATATAATTACTGTAGTTATAATTAGAACTATAAATGCAAGATAAACATATCGCTTGTATCATTGTTAACTTTCCTTTTCCATTAAGGAGTCACAGCACAACAGCACAGTTGAAGAAGACTCTGAAGGAGATAATGATTCTGAGGAATTTTATTATGGAGGACAGGTAATGGAGGATATTTTTGCACAAGTTTCAAGAAATTAATATTTGAAAGCTTCTGTGGTTCATTCTATTATAAATTTATGATAATAATTATTTCTTATGTTTATTCAACATAGAATAGAATGCCATGTGTATATATATGTAGGTTTTTATAGTAGAAGTATTGAATATGTTATACTGTATAATTATATAAAATTTAAAATAAGATGAGTTTGTTTACATTTGTAAAGCTGTAAGAATAGAAAAAACAAGTGCTCTTCAGGACATTTGAAAATAGAAGCCAGTTGATTACTTCCAGGAAATAGGTATTCACTCTTTAAAGCATATCCCATTATTGATACAAATGGGAAGTCAGGCTGGATCCAAATCTGTTTCCTTCTGGAGGACTGCCATTTTGTAAAGTCAGGAGCACTGGAATTTAATGGTAAAAAGGTTATTACAAAACAATTTTGATCTAGGCAATAGTGCATTCTTTTTCTGAGCTCTACAGTTAAATTCACCTTGAAAAATGCTGCAGATTTTTAGATGAATGTACTGCTCTGTGTCTTTACTGCTTGTTCCCTCAGCAGAATTAGTTATTATTACATTCTTTTATGTATTGGGAAATAAAATCTCTTCATATCTTTTCCTTTTGCAATATCAATAGAGCGCTTCACGCTGCTTTATCTCTTCATTCAGATTTTTCTTATCTTTTTAGTCTATTGCCCCAAAGGAATCATTCCTCACTTATGTTATTAGAACTGTTTATTTTGATGAACATTTTAACGAATTGCAGTCGCTGTTTATGAAAGTTGTCACTGCCTCAGCCTTGAGGCTGAAGCCATCCGTGCCCTGGGTGTGCAGAGCCGAGGCTGCAAGAGTGTGCCAGCAGTGCCAACCGGTTTGGGTCAGTGCAGAGAGCGTGGGATGCTGAAGAGCAGGACATCGCCGAGACTCTTCTCTTGCAGAGCCAACAGCGTGGTGGGGTTTGAACACAAAATACATGTTGAGGTGCTTTATTCTTAAAAAAAAGCATGTCCCTAAAAAGCTATTAAAAGTGATATTGAAACTGGAACTGAAAGCATGTTTTTTCAGTGTCAGAAAATAACTGACATGAGGTATTGGCTCATGTTCACTTTAGAAATAACTGCAGGAAATGCCTCCCTTCAGCTGCTGACTCCTACAGCCCCGCAGAGAGCTGGGAAGGACCGTGTACACATGCTTCAGTGCAAAGACCAGTATCTTATTTTAATCTGCCTGAAAGGAAAAAATCTTCTGATTTTGCCCTGTAGTGATGAATTGTGTGTACTGGCTTCATTTTTCAGCTCTGCAGAAAGGGCAGTAACCTTAAGGTGAAGGAAAAGGCAGCAAACGACTGGGAGTGTTTACTTCTTGAACCAGCGCAAATACATTTAGTAAAGGATGCCTGCCAGTGCCCAAACGAATGAATAAATATTAATGCTGCCTATGTGATATGAACACAGAGAGCAGTAAATCATTTTGCAAGGTGTAAAAGACCTGTGTAATAGGAAATACTGGTTAGAATTTAGTTGCCTTATATTTGAAGTGGAAACTACATTATATTGCATTGTCATTTTTTTAAGGTAGTACGTTTAATTGAAGGAATGATAACTGGCAAAAAAAAGCAGTAAAATTACAATTAAATCAGCAATAAAAATAAAATATCAGATGACTGCGTATGTCTTGAGTATAGAATACTCAAAAAGCAAAATAAGGAGAACAAACAAACAAAGAAAACCCCAGACATTACAGAAAGTATATTTAACGAGAGAAAAAAGGAAATTTTAAATTTAAATTTTCATGGTCAAAAAGACAAAATTCTAAAGAAGAATTTAAAAAAAAAGATTAGAATGAAATAAATAAATAGGAAATCAGATAATGAGAGAAGTCCCTTGAGAGATAAAAAGAACAGTCCTTTTTCAAAGAAATTGATTGTAAGAGTTACTAAGTGAGCACCAGGTATATTGGAAAAACAAAGTATATGTAGGGAACCAGTAAGGTAAGCTGCTTCATTTGAGACAAGTGTGTACAAGGGGACAGAAATGTTAACTTTAGTAACTAGAGGGAATAGACGCTAGTGTAACTGTGTGCAATACACTTGGAAAAGGTGGAGGTCAGGGATAATTCTAACATTTCTAAGTGGTTGCAGCTGGAAAGACAAGAGAGCAACTGATGATGAAACAAGGACCATGGAAAATGGGAAACGGCATTTGATGGGCAGTGAAAACAAGATACGACCTTTTGGTCATAAATTAAATGTTTGTATCTGCTTCCTAGGCACCTGCTTGTAATCCTCCCTAAGGATTTAACAGATAAATACTTTAAAGTAGCTAAGTGATTCAATAGCCTAAGTCCTACTGATTTTCAATGGGTCATTATGTGGGACAAAATAATCTGAATCAGGTCTCGGATTAAAAACTGAGACTTTCTAAACACAGACCCTTCAGACATAGCAAAGTTATCAGATTTTTTAGCTTTTATATTCACTTTCTCTGAGACTCTTTGTTAATTCTTACTTTGAATCTCTATCATCTTCTACATTTGCAAAAGAGAACAGGAGATTGAAACAGTAATACTACTTCCTTTGGCACTCTCCCTCTCTCTTGTGCTTCAGTTACAGGACATACTTGCAAATGCAGATATACAAAACTCTGGCAGTCTCCTCTGCGTACATCAGCATGTCTGTGGCACTAATTCAGGGATGGAAAATACCATGCTGTGATCTCACAATTTGCCAGAACACTGCTTTGTTTCCTTTTTGAGTTCATAACCTCTTACCATCAGAAAATAGATTGGAGAAAGCATTATGTTGAGCAGTTCCATGTTCTGCATAGTGTTCCTTTTGGATTTTACTATTATTGATACAGAAGACTGCTTAAAAAATGTGGTTTAGGACCAACAAAGGTGACAGGTGAGCCACAGCTATGATTTGTGAAATGATTGCTGTGATCTCTTTGGAAGCAGGACAGCAATTATTGATGCATCTTTAAAGAATTCATCTTTGAGTAATGAGCATGTAAAAAGGATTGGTTTGCTCCTACTTTAAGTGGAAAAAAAATTATAACAAAAGTTTTCTTCCTGTGCTCTTCTACTTGGGAAATTATTCTGACATGCCTGCCCAAACAAGGCAGGAATACTTGGCTTATACCCTTCTGGTCATGAATATCGTTGATATCTCTGATAAATACATGCCCATGCTATGCTGATGAATTCTGTGCCTTATATTTGAAGAATTCTAAGTCTAATCAAATTATTCTTTGCTAATTTTCACATGCAAAAAGTGATCAGCTGATTATTATTTTAATTCTATTGAAAATTATTTAATTAGATTGAAAAGTACATCTCTAGGTATCAGAGCTGAAAGTGTCACAGCACTGGTCTCCTACAGATTTGGATGTACAAATGGAAGAAACAGTACTGCAGTTAGATACGATTCTGCAATAGCAAGAATTCTCAGCAGGAATTCCTGTATAAGGATGTATATATGTCTAAAGGGATAAATTGCACTCTTGTGCTTTGCTCTCTGAATTTGTCAAAGGTACAAGCCAAATCCTACTCTCATTTCTGAAACTGTCCAAATCTAGAGAGTTCATCGACTTTTGTGGAATTATTGTCATTTTAATTGATGTAAAGAAGTAGAATTAGGCTCACACAATCAGGAGCATATTGCTTAAAGAGAAAGTAGTAATAGACTTTTAATAGATTGTTACTAGCCTAAAAAGATATTTTGGTCCTTCAGAAGATAGGAGGATATTAATTATTTTGACTTCATACAGCCCAACCAAACCAGCTCACATTTTTTCTTTATAGTGTAAGCACTAACATAACTGTTTCCACTTTCCATGCAGAGTTTTAAAAAATGGGGATGATGTCTAAACACATGTTTCTTTACACCTTCTCTGGTAAAATACTTAAAATGGGAAAGTGTTCTTTAATTATTTTTCTTTTTGATCTGATATAATTGCATTGGTAGATAGAATAGTCAAATACAGCCAATGAGTAGATTGAAAATGTAACTTGGACACTGAGACACTTGGTATACAGTATAGTCTCGTGCTTCTCTTGTTGAGCCCAAGCCATTCTGTGTCTAAAATATATGAGAGTGTGATAACAAGCAAGAGGGAGCAAACCTTTGTCCTGTAGTGGTTGGACTGGGATGCTATGACTGGGGAGATCTGGTTCTTCTCCTACTTACCAGTTTTAAAATGCACAAGTGGCCCAGAACAGACCCCAAGACAAGACAGGACAGAGAGATGAGTCCTTTGCAGCTTCTCTTCCCACAAACAGGAGCAGGACCCTCTGGAATTTCGATGCAGAAGTGCCTGCTTTGCAAATCGCATTGCTTAGGAGAACTAGACCACCTCAGTGCTTCAGCTTATCAACACAGTGCCCTTTCTGAGCATGGCATTAAGGAATCTTTATGCAGCATATTTTGCAGGGGGAACCTTCAAGAGCCTAGATTAGGTGCCAGTAATGAAATAAATAAGAACTCCTAGAATATTTCTTTTTCCGGTAGGTTAGCTATGATGGAGAACTTCACAAGCACCCACAGCTGGAAGCTGATTTGACAGCAGTAAGAGAGATCTATGGACCTAATGCAGTATCTCTCAGGTATGTCACTGTCCCTTCTGTACTGTGGAACCTTTAATGTTTTGGAGATTGACTTCCATGTGGACCTTCCCTCACTGCCAAAACACAAGTCTCTTCTGATGATTTCTGTATATTGTGGCAAAAGGAAGGAACACTGCTGGCTAGCAATAATGCTGGTTTTGTTTTTTCTTTTTGTGGTTGAGTACTGATACAACTGGCTATGCTGAGAACAAGCCCTGGAAGCCTCTTCTAAAACATCATTGTCTTTTGCAGTTCAGTTGGTATTTGATCAGGCTGTTGTATTTTGTTGAAAATTACTATTCAGCATTACTCTAAACCCTTGTTAAACTTCTTTTCTGTCATATCCTGTCTTCTACCCTGGAGGTGAACAAGAGGAATGATAAGAGATTTAGTAAATGTTTTCCCTAGGGAAAGATTGAAGGAATTCGATTTGTCTAGTCTGGAAAAAAAGACAGAAGGAGAGGACATAATAACAGTTATTCAAAAAATAAAGCCATTTGTACAGAGAAGATACAGAGAAGATAATAACCTTAGGCATACATATATTGCAAGTAACAATTCCCATTAACCTCTAAACAATAAGCTCTGTTATTTTAGTCTAAGGAGAGAGTACGTCTACAACTATGGTGTACTATACCATTTTAAATTAAGTGGAAATTCATTACATATCGAGGACCTGGGGAATTAAAATCCAAATAGTTGTATATGGGTTTGGGAAATCATAGAAGCATAGAATCATAGAATAGTTTGGGTTGGAAAAGACCTTTAAAGGTCATCTAGTCCATCCCCCCTGCAACGAGCAGGGACATCTTCAACTAGATCAGGTTACTTAGAGCCCCGTCCAACCTGACCTTGAGTGTTTCCAGGGATGGTGTGGTGGTGCATTCCCCCCCTCTTTAAGCAGCTTAACCACTCTCCTGTGACAGATGGGGCATCTACCACCTCTCTGGGCAACCCGTTCCAGTGTTTCACTACCCTCATTGCAAAAAATTTCTTCCTTATATCTAGTCTGAATCTACCCTCTTTTAGTTTAAAACCATTACCCCTTGTCCTATCGCTACAGGCCATACTAAAAAGTTTGTCCCCATCTTTCTTGTAAGCCCCCTTTAAGTATTGAAAGGCTGCAATAAGGTCTCCCCGCAGCCTTCTCTTCTCCAGGCTGAACAACCCCAGCTCTTTCAGCCTTTCCTCATAGCAGAGGTGTTCCATCCATCTGATCATTTTTGTGGCCCTCCTCTGGACCCTCTCCAACAGGTCTATGTCCTTCTTGTACTGAGGATCCCAGAGCTGGATGCAGTACTCCAGGTGGGGTCTCATCAAAGCAGAGTAGAGGGGCAGAATCACCTCCCTTGACCTGCTGGCCATGCTTCTTTTGATGCAGCCCAGGATACGGTTAGCTTTCTGGGCTGTGAGTGCACATTGCCGGCTCATGTCCAGTTTTTCATCCACCAGTACCCCCAAGTCCTTCTCCTTAGGGCTGCTCTCAATGCCTTCATCCCCCAGCCTGTATTGATGCCAGGGGTATTCCCCAACCCAGGTGCAGGACCTTGCACTTGGCCTTGTTGAACCTCATGAGATTCACATGGGCCCACTTCTCAAGCTTGTACAGGACCCTCTAGATGGCATCCCATCCCTCAGGCATGTCAACTGCACCACTCAGCTTGGTGTCATCTGCAAACTTGCTGAGGGTGCACTCAATCCCACTGTCTATGTCATTGATGAAGATATTGAACAGCACTGGCCCCAGAACGGACCCCTGAGGGACACCACTCATCACCGATCTCCATCCAGACATTGAGCCGTTGACCACTACCCTCTGGATGTGACCATCCAACCAATTCCTCATCCACCAAACAGTCCATCCATCAAATCCATATCCTTCCAATTTAGAGAGAAGGATATTGTGGGGGACCATGTCAAAGGCCTTACAGAAGTCCAGATAGATGACATCCGTAGCGCTTCTCTTGTCCACTGATGTAGTCAGTCCATCATAGAAGGCCACTAGGTTGGTCAGGCAAGACTTGCCCTTGGTGAAGCCGTGCTGGCTGTCTCGAATCACCTCCCTGTCCTCCATGTGCCTTAGCATAGCTTCTAGGAGGATCTGTTCCATGATCTTCCCAGGCACAGAGGTGAGGCTGACAGGTCGGTAGTTCCCAGGGTCCTCCTTTCTACCCTTTTTAAAAATGGGTGCAATGTTTCCCTTTTTGCAGTCCCCGGGGACTTCGCCTGACTGCCATGACTTTTCAAATATCATGGCGAGTGGCTTGGCAACTACATCAGCCAATTCCTTCAGGACTCTGGGATACATCTCGTCAGGTCCCATAGACTTATGTACGTTCAGGTTCCTCAGGTAGTCACAAACCTGATCATCTTTTACAGCGGGAGGGACTTTCCTCCCCCAGTCCCTGTCTTGTGGTCCATCCACTCGAGAGGTGTGGGAAAAGAGGTTGCCAGTGAAGAGTGAGGCAAAAAAGTTGTTGAGTACCTCAGCCTTCTCCTCATCTGTTGTTACCAGTTTGCCAGTTGTGTTCATCAGCTCCATCCCATATTATTCTTTGCATCCCTTGCCAAGTTCAGCTCCAGCCGAGCCTTGGCCTTCCTGACCCCATCCCTACACAACCAGGCAGCATCCCTATACTCTTCCCAGGATACCTGTCCCTGCTTCCTCTGCCTGTGTATTTACTTCTTGCCCTTTAGTTTGACCAGCAGGTCTTGATTCATCCATGCCAGTCTCTTGACTTCCTTTCCTGATTTCTTACACCTGGGGATCGAGAGCTGTTGCACTCTATGGAAAGCATCCTTAAAGACCTGCCAGCTCTGTTCTGCTCCCTTGTCCCTGAGGGCAGTTTCCCAGGGGGTCCTATTGACTAACTCCTTGAAGAGCTGGAAGTTTGCTTTCCCAAAATTCAGGGCCCTGACTTTACTCTTTGCCTGTCCCATATCCCTTAGGACTGCAAACTCCACCAGTGCATGATCACTGCAGCCCAGGCTGCCTCCAGTCTTGACGTCACCGATTAGCTCACTTGCGTTGGTGACCATCAGGTCCAGTATCGCATCCCCTCTGGTAGGTCTGTCTATTACGTGGCTTAAGAAGTTATCCTCCATGCACTCCAGGAGTCTCCTGGATTGCCTACAGCTCACCATGATACTTTTCCAGCAGATGTCGGGGTGGTTGAAGTCCCCCAGCAGGATGAGAGCCTGTGAGTGCGATGCCTCCTGTAGCTGGAGTAAGAAGGCTTCATCAATAGGCTCCCCTTGATCGGTCAGCCTGTAGTAAACACCAACCACAAGGTTCCCTTTGTTGCCTCGGTCTCTAATTCTTACCCATAAGCTTTCAACCTGCTTGTGGCTATTCTTCAGAGACAGCTCTTCACAGTCTATCCATTTCTTGACATAGAGGGCAACCCCTCCGCCCCTCCTTCCTCGCCTGTCCCTTCTGAACAGCCTGTAGCCATCAATAGCCGCACTCCAGTCATGGGATTCGTCCCACCAAGTTTCAGTAATGGCAACTAGGTGGTAGCTTTCTAGCAGCACGGTGGCTTCCAACTCCTCCTGTTTGTTGCCCATGCTGCGTGCATTGGTGTAGAGGCACTTCATCTGGGTTGTCGGAAGTATCACCTTCTTAGAGGAACACCCCTTAATTCCTCTGAGGTATTTCACCGGTGTTTCCCTGTTGGCTCCTATTACCTCAGGAGCCCCTGGCTCATCTCTGTAAGACTTCAAGTGTGCTCCAGTGTACCCAGCAAGTCTCAGAGCAACAGGCTGAGGGCCCTTGCTAGCACCCTGTCCCTCTAACCTTGGCGTGTTGTCCCTTGGCTTGTCACGGGTGAGCCTGATATTATCCCCCTCCCCCTTCAAGTCTAGTTTAAAGCTCTGTCAACGAGCCCTGCTAGCTTGTGAGCAAAGAATGAGATATTCAAGCAAATGAATGAGATAAATGTTTAGTTGCCAAACTGATAATTATGAAATTGAGAATACCTTGATAATAGGCTCTCTCAGGCTCCTAAAATTGAAACATTATATGTAACCTTTCAAAAACTTTAATGCATCTAATTTATTGAATCAGCTGTTTTATTGGAAACATTGGCAACGAAGCTGGTGAAGGGTCTGGAGCACATGTCTTATGAGGAGCGGCTGAGGGAACTGGGGTTGTTTAGTCTGGAGAAGAAGAGGCTCAGGGGTGATCTTATTGCTCTCTACAACTACCTGGAAGGAGATTGTAGGGAGGTAGGGGTCGGTCTCTTCTCCCTAGTAACGAGTGATAGGACGAGAGGAAATGGCCTCAAGCTACGCCAGGGGAGGTTTAGGTTAGATATTAGGAAAAACTTCTTCACCAAAAGGGTAGTCAGGCATTGGAACAGGCTGCCCAGGGAAGTGATTGAGTCTCCATCCCTGGAGGTATTTAAAGGACTTGTAGACGTGGTGCTCGAGGACATGGTATAGTGATGGACTTGGCAGTGATAGGTTAACGGTTGGACTCGATGATCTTAAGGGTCTTTTCCAACCTTGACGATTCTATGATTCTATGATTGTGATCTTGGGCTCACTGTAGTAGAAATTGGCATATGTGGCTGCTTTTGGCATGTGGAAAACTTTCATACTTCTTCCACTCTGTTGCAATTGAAAATATTCATAAATTCTTGGAAACGACAAACACAGCATTAAGTCTTCGGTTTCATCCCTCTCCTGCAGCTCCACTTCTGTGACTGCAACAAGTCTGTCTGACAGTGACACCCACTAAGATGCATATTTCCTAGACAGTTGACCCTCTTTTAGTAGTCTCCTGCTGTGAGAGAGTCAACTGTACATATAAAAGGGAAATTCCTATACGTGCATGCTTTTCACCACTGCCCTTTGAAATCTGGCCACCAAAGCTGTGAGAAAGCCCTCTGGACTGACTGATCCAAACTCTTCAGTATTTATTTACATTGCTTATGCATTGATGGACAGAGGACCTCTGGGAGCTTCAAAATCAAGATGTGTTCGTGGAGCCATTGTAGGCAGCAGGTCATAAGCTTCAGGCACTGGAAGAAAACATGATTTCTTCCTCCCTTTCAGCTTGGAAAAGTAAAACTAGAGTCAGCATCATGTGTCTAAAATCCATTTTCTATGATGGTAATGGAGTGGGGTCAAAGGGATTTCAGTGATTATGGAAATTGCACAGCTGTAACTTATTTTTATCTTATCCTTTCTTCCACTGATATTTCTTTGTTTAGTTAGTTCAACTATGTTTTTGTTTAATTTATAAAATTATGCCTGTTCACAGCCTTTTGAATCTCAGCCATGTGAGTAACACCAGCCTGCATTCATAAATATTACTTAGGAGTTCATAGCAATCTGTTCTTTGGATCTTCTGGAAAATTTACAAAAAAATCTGAGGCTACTGTTGTGTAGCATAGTGGCTAAGCCATTCAGCAAATGGAGAATTTCACTGTTTCAAAGTCAGGTCTTCAGTGAGCTGTAGGAGGTCAGCAAGCACCTGTATGGCTCTGGGTGAGTGGACTCTGGAGCAGCTGTAAGGGTAGCTGGGAAGCCTCCAGGTAATGCAGCCCTGGTCAGCTGTTCACCTGCCCCGTGTGTGCCATGTGTGGATGCGTCTGATCTAGAGAGAGACTTTGGGTTTGACCTTACCAGAGACAACCACTGGGATGCCGAGGTTTGGTGGAAGGGGTTCCCTCCACAAAATTTCACAAGAGGTCAAGGCATTTCCAGTGCGAGCTAAGTCCTACCATGGACTGAGAGGCCACTCTGTTAGGAGATAGTTACATTCACAAAAATATTTTTGTATTTCAAAATTACCTTATCAATTTATTTATGCACTGCTTCTACTGTGCACTGTCTTAGTCTAGTTTAATAGAAAAACGTGGAAATCATTGTGAGAACAAGCATATAAATGCAGTGTAAAGCAAAAACCTAGTGACTAGAAGCTAATTTGTGAAAAATTGAGTGATTGCACTTTTACAGAATTATCCACTTAAGTAATTTAAATGAAAAGGAAAGTAATTTTTTATTTAGGTAAATGAATGAGTATTTTCTAACCCTATTTTTCATAAGTCTTCAAGTACCTTGGGGGAGGGCAATCAGAATGAGTCAGAAAATAAGAGGCAGAAAAGTCACACTTTAAATGTAAGATTTCAGACAGCAATGAAACACCTATGAGCATAAGTTAAATCTGCACCTTGGGGATTCCAGCAATACTACACGTAGCAGATAAAATAAGGTAACTATTGCCTTGAGCGCAGTGCAGGGCAATCTTTATGTTTTGAAAAACAAATTCTTGAATGTATGAAGCAATACCACAGGTATAATATGCCACCCTCTAGGCTATGTTGTATTTGTCTTCAATGATTTTTCTCAAGCCTCTCCTTAGGTTGCTGGCTGTTAACCTAAAATACTTTTGAAAATTAACTAGGATTTTCTTTTGTCATAAATAGGAGCAGCATGTGACCATTATTGTTTGCTTGATTTATTTGTGCAAATACGTGAGACAAAAATACATAGAGAGAGAATTTGGGGGAATTAGTAGAAATAAGATTTAGCCTATTTAAGCAAGATCTACTGAAAGAAGGTTTCAGTGCAGCAGACAGTCACCCACTGGGAATATTGATCCAATCTATGTAGATGTGTACTTTATCACCATTCTGATTTTACAGACAAGATTATCCTTTATAAAATCTCTGTTATAAGTACTTCTGGGCTGAGGAGTATCTGAAAGAGCTTTAATGTAATGTAATTCTTTCCTTTCAGGGAATATGGAGCCATTGATGATGTAGATATTGATCTGCATATTGATGTTAGCTTTCTTGATGTAAGTAATCTAATCACAGGATTACATAATGAACATTAATACCCATTTAATTCTGATACACATCAGACTCTAGACAACCACTGAGATGTTCCTTTTTCAGAGGCTTGATCTTCATAAGTGGCTGTCACATTATTGATCGCTACTCAGTGGAAAGGTTTCCTTTTCCTTTTATGATCGCATTGTTAAAATGCTTTGTAGGCTCTTATTTACTGCATATGTATGTCCTTTCAAACATGCTTTGTGAATGGTAAATGTTTTAACTGATATAAATGAAAGACTTTTTTTTTTTTTTTTTTGCTATCCTAGACACTAGTTAGGTGAAAGCACTTAATAGAGTCCTGGGGGGAAGACGACCTTGGCTGGAGCTTTCCTGTGTGCTTCTCAACATCTGCAGCTGATTAGGGAGAGGTTTGAGTGGCAAAAGAGACAGGACAGTGGTGCTGTCAACTGGCAGCATGGCTTCTGTAACAAACAGTTATGCTGTCATTAACTCCATACTTCCTCACCTCATCTGTGCAGTAACTTCCTGTCCTCTAGATGCAGAATGAAAATTAGTGCTTTTAGGGGCATCATTAGCTTTTGCACAGATATGTCATATTCTCAGGTCAGCACAGCACATAAGTTCTCAGGCTCTTCTAAAATTTAAGAAAATTTGGTCATACCTTGAATTATTTTAATCAGTCTTAAGAAGGAGCAAACATTTCTTTTGCCCTATGTTATGGGATGAGTTTCCTTTCCATTTTTATTTGCTCCTTTGCTTCTCAGCTTTGAAGCAGTATCTCTTGATAGATGGAAACATGTCTGCCTGCACTGCAGATGTAGTTTTGTGTAGAAACCTGTGCCCAGTTTAAATGAGCATGCTCAAGAACTGGAAGCAGTCTAACACTGCTATTAGGGGCATCAGCAGGCAATAGTTTGTCCTAAGTCTCAAGTGTAAAGTTGGAGTAGATATTCCATGACTGGGTAAATGGATGGATGGTGTTTATAACAACCCTAAGGTAGACTGACAAAATGCAACAGCTCCTCATGATGGCTAATGGTGTCTGTTGTTTTCTTTTTATCTTGAACTAGGAAGAGATTGCTGTGGCTTGGGATGTAATTCGCACAGAGCCTATAATAGTGCGATTGCACTGTTCACTTACACAGTACTTAAATGGTCCAGGTTAGTCACCTGTGTATTCTTCATGTGCCTTGTATGGTATCTCGGTCTGAGCCATGTACTAGGTGATAGATGATACATATTCACTGCCAAATCTTTGACCCTGCACGTGCTTAAATCTACTGCTAAGAGCAGTCCTGGTTTGAAACTATGCTTACATATATTTGCATGGCTAGGCCCTCAAAAATGACGTGGGCATCTAGTTTAAACTTTCATAGGTTGAGTTTTGGAACTTGTTTTCTTGATATCCTTTGAAATGCAGCTGCTTCCCCTAGGAACCAGGGATTAAGGAATAAAGATCAACAGTTTCTAATATGTGATTTCCTGATTTTGGAAATCAGAGATCATCTTCACAGATGCAAATATCACTGATAAGGTATACATACACAGATCTGTGCAGCACATTAATATGCCCTTTTTCATGCACCTTCGAAGAATCAGGCCATGATAATTATCCTGCCAGCTTCTGATTTCTGTATGACTGTGTGAACTCTGGGGATCTTTAAATTTGAATGAGAATTTTAAATGTTATGTTGACATCCTACTCTCTGGTCATTATGTGAATAAAGCTTCCTCATGAGAGTAAAAATGGTCAAACTCATGAAGAATCAACTGAGACTGAAGATTTGGAAACATTCATATACTTCAGATATATTTTTACAATGGGAAGTCAATTACAATTAAGTGTGTAATTTGGATCATAACTTGCCCAGCTTTGGAGGCTTCCAGTGCAAGCTGTCAGTTCAGGCTTGTATCTGTGGGAGAATTCTGCCTCTGGAAAATGAATAGATATTTCCAGTCATAATATGTTTAGCTAAATCTGTCCCAATAAGCTATTTTTATAGGATATGTTGTCTGCCGATTCTAACTATAAGCTATATTCTGTTCATTCAAATAAGCATTTCATTACATCAGTCATTATTTTTTTTGCTTGACTTTGGTCTTTTTGTCAGTACTTGACTTTGGTCTTCCTATTGCTTCAATCTTTTTTGTAAATATGCAGATCTTAAAATATGTATTTGCGATAGCAGGTAGCAGTGTTAGTATTCAGAATATGTCTATCAAAATGTAATTTAAAAAAGAAAAAAGTGCAGCAAATAAGAGAGGGTGAAGCATGAAGAGCAGCGTGCAGTAAGAAATGATCTAGTGAAATGAGAAGTAATAAGATATCTTCTGCACCGCTGACAAGGTTAAACCGGGAAGCTTAGTTCCCAGTCCTGCAGCTGACTGATTGTGGAAGTGCCTGAGTACCAAGAAAGGCAAGATCAGGGCTAGAGGCAAGTGCTTCGCTGCTACTGGTTTTATGAGCTCAGCTGCTGTTGCAGCCATGTTTCTTTATTTACCAGAAAAGGACAATGAGATCCACCATCTTTTGTGTTAACAAAACCCTTTATCTGTGTATTCCTCTTCCCCCTTAATTATGTTGTTTTGAGACTACTGGGCCATAACTTTATGCTACATATTTTTCTCCTATAGTACTTTCTGTTTATTGATAAAAGAAACAGAAATGCAGTATACTCCAAAGCACAATGGGAGGTATACATACCACATTGTAGCTGTTTAATATCCTGATTTTAGATAGTCATTCTTCTAGTTAATACCTTGTCTCATTATTGTACCTGTGGGCAGTTTCTCCCACGTGCCTTAGAAACCTGTCTTACATTAGGATGAATCAGCCTTTGGAGGTACCGGGCTGTCTCCTCTGGCTATAGAGTTTAGACAACAATTGTAGTCTAGATGTCAGATTTTAAGATTGCTGATCTAGGCATGATGATTCTCATTGAAAATATTCTTCCCCTACCGTGTGTCCTAAATTTGGCAGTCTAAAGACATTGCTACCCCTAATCAAATCATTTATCCCTTTTGAAAAATTCATCAATTTGTCTTTAAAAGATGAGATTATATTTGAATAACATTAGAGAAAGGGTATCTACAGTGCTTTGAACTAAGTGAAATTGGATGGCCAGGTTATATAAATTGTATTTTATTTTTAAAATTAATTTATTAAAGTGAAATTAAAGGATAAACTTTGACATTCTGAATAAAATTTGGCTTTCTGATTGATCAGAATTATATAGATTTTAAAATACTGATTTTCTTTTTCTAATGAAATTTAAATCGAACCCAGATTTTTTGTTTTCATTCCTTTTTATTTTACTATTGTCATTACTTCCTTATGTAATACAAAATATAAAGTCTATTCGTGCTTGTAATAGGTGTTGGCTGTTGTTCTGCCTTGAGGACCTGAGACTCTCTCAACAAGTGCTGGATTCCATCTGCCACTTCTATCTAGTAAATGTTGTTAAAGGATTTTAGTAATACCAGGAGCTAATTTCCAGCCTTCACCCCTTACACTTTCAGTTTTCTGACAGATGAATATGGATATACCAATGTTAGGACGAGTCTTGAGGAAAATTCAGTGTAATCCTTGGCCACTGGAATTCATACATCAGGCACTTAGATGATGATTATGAATCTTGTATTAAAACACCCTCAGAAAGAAAACACAGATATTAGTTAATTCAGTTTATTCCACTCTGGGTTTTCTTCATAGTCACAGGAACTGTAGTGTGTAAAGACTACTTACTTGGAAGAAAGTTTAAGGTATTAGATGAGATGAATTACCAGTCCAGATACATTTAATCTGATGCTGCTCTCTAGTACTTCCATAATATAAAAAAAAAAGATACATCTATGTAATTAAAGTTAGTGGGAAGAGATACATTTTGCCAATTTATAAAATACTCATTTGTAAAATTACAAATTATATTGGCTAATATTCCAAAAAGGAACATTCATTTCTTCATAGACTTAGATGACATGTCTGCTTTCACCATTGCTTCAATGGCATTGCCTATAGTAAAGGTCCAGATAGAACAGGGTCCTTAAATATGACTTGTATGGTCATGAGTTCTTGATTATTGCTTTAAGTTCATATATCAGCAATATCTCCTTTTTCCGTAGTGCCAACTGTGGATGTATTTCAGATCTCTACTAAGGAAAGATTTGGGTTGGGACATCAGCTGAAAAAGTAAGTCTGGAAAAGTGTAAACCCCTGTTTTTAAGTAAATATTACACTCTTTTAGTTTCCAGACCATGTCAAGTAGGATAAAATTCACAGGTTGTCAGATTAGTTGGATCAAAGTATTCTGAACTTGTTTTTCTTTAAATAAAAAATAACAGGTTTTGCCTTTTTAAGTTCAGTTTTGACAGTTGTTGGAGAGAACTTGATTTGTGCTGCCTGCCAGGGTTTTCTGTCACTTTACTGCCATTTAGGAAGTAAGCTACAAAAGTTCAAAAAGACTGTAGCTAGGAGTGTTCAATTTCATGCTTTTGCTTAGATTGTGAAGCCTCTGGAGCAGGAATCTTTTTTAGCATCATGCATACCCTAAGGGGGCTATGTAGGATGTACCACAGTAATTAGGCCATCCATGTTTTGAGGACAAGAGGGAAGAATAGTTAAAAAAATTAGCAGTTTCATGTGTTCATGGTACAATTCAATTTAATAACATTTTGCTGAGTCATCTTTTCACATATGCTCGTGTATGTGTAATAAAGTGACAAGAATACAGGCTTTAATATCTGACCCTTACAACAGTAAGAATCCCTTAAGAAAAAAATCTTTTGCTGTTTGGTGTTTAAAGACATTCAGTGCAGCGTTTTCGTAATCATACAAATGAAGCAATGTTATTAAAATCTCTATGGTACATGACTTTGAAGTAAAAAAAAGCTCCCCCGGCATGAAAAGTCTCTTAAAACATTTCAGTACTTACACTGTCTCTGATTTGTGCACTGGGTAATTACCAAAGGTTCCCATAAGACATTTTTCAGGTACATATCTGTATAATTCACAGTTGAGCGGAAGTCAGAATACCTATGAACTCTGTGGCCCCTCATGGCTGTGAGCAACAGGATGTTCATCTTTGAAGAGTCGGTAAAATTTTTATACAGTCCATACCAACTTCCATTTTGACTTTATCACTGCATAGGCCCCCACTTCTAGATTAGAGTCACAGAGTAATTTGGCTTAGAAGGGACTGCTGTAGGTCACCTAGTGCAACCTCCTGCTCCAAGTATCACTGACATCAAAGTTAGATTAGTTCACTTCAGGACCTCAGGCAGCTGAGCTGTGAAAATCTCCAGGCTTTGTGGGCAACCTGTTGTATTTAACCACTCTTCTGTGAATGTCTTTCCTTTATAGCCTTTATGTTTTTTAGCTTCACTTGCTACAACTTGTGACCACTGCCTTTTGCTGTGCATCTCTGGGAAGTGTCTGGCTCTGTCTTCTTTGTAAATCCCTTTGGGTAGTGTAATATTCGACATCCTTACCTTCATGTTTGTGCTTTAGGAGAATATGCTCCTACTTGAGCAGTGTGGATGCTGTAGCCTACCTCTGTAGTCACTGGACAGACAGATGCCTATAGTTGGATAGAATGCCTTTGAATCAGTTTGTCTCTAGAGAGGCATAATTATATGTCTTGCAGTGGTTATTTACACAGACTGTATTCTCAATAAGAGTTCCATGTGAATTAGTTTTATGTGGAAAAAAAAAAGCATTTTCGCGGAGCTGAAGCAGCCAATTGTCAGTCCACATATGTGACAGAGAAACTCTACATCATGTTGCCTATGTGGTGAACTGATAGACCCTAGTATTGAAGTGAGTATGTCTTGGCTAGGATAAGAAAATCCTTTTTTCTTTCTTAATTTGCAGAATCATGCAGACATTTGTTACACAACAGTGGAAAAACAGCAAAGAGAAATCTAATTGTACACACAACAAGAAGGTGTCTGACAAAAAGGTGAAATCCCCTCTGCACATCTTTTCTACACTGCGCAGGTAATAGCAAGGAAAATGAGCTGTTACCACCATATCCTGTTAAAAATCCACAGCGGACTTCACAAGGTGAAATGTTGACTTTTCTCCACGGAGAAGTGCTCTATTTTTATCTTACCTCATGGGTTTCCAGTCCTTATCTTGCATGACATCAAAAGCGAACTGGGTACTATTGCAACTTCTAAGAATATTTGAAGGAAGAGCCCTGCTCTCTGAAAGGAAGAGCCCTGCTCTCTGAAACAGCCATGATTCATCTAGAACTGGAAATAATTCATTTTATATTATTTAAATTGTTTGTATTTGTATCTTTACTAGCTTGGTAGCATTTGACTGTTACTTGAATAGCAAGAATATAGATAAAAAATATATATATATAAAATTTTGTGGTTATCTAGCTGTTCTTTCCACAGCTGTGTATATTTTTAATTTTTTAAAACTAGATTGGGCATTAATGAAAGACTTGTCTTTAGAGCTGCTGAGCACCCACCCCTCTCCACTGTTTGAGTACATGAATGTTCACCACTTCTGAAATGCAGGCACAGAATTTCAAAGAACAAAGGCATTAAAAACATAAGTAGTAGTTTGTAAATTTTTTGAATTTGAACTCATTATGACTTCTGCCAGTTACTCATACTCTTTAAAAAGTGTCTGTAAAATCAGACTCTGATTTTACCTCTTTCAAGAATGTGATTATTTAGCATGTTTTCCTGCTTATGAAGGGTTGACAGATCACCCCTTCTGTACATTTGAATTGAATGCTTCTTTGAACATTCCTTCTTTTTAATGAATTTTTCCATTCTAAATTCCATGTATAAAAAAGAGAGGGAGTACAGTGATCATTCACATTGAAGAAGGGAGGAATGTCAAAGATAACAAAAGATTATTTGTCTTTTCGAAGGTAGAAGAGGAAGATGGTGTTTTAAGTAGAAAGCTTACCCATTCCCTACCATGCCACGCACCATTGCCTCGTGCAGGCTGTAACTTGGGGTTTGGTTTTATTCAGAAAGGGCATACAAAAGCCAGCTCGATCTTTCTCCTCTTGATTTGACTGCTGCTGTGGTGCCTGTCCAAAGACCACTCAGCCCAAACACAAGAACCCTCTCTCTCTCCCTAGAGCACCATTCCTACCTCCTGTCTGCCCAAGGGTGGTAATGAGCCAACTGCAACAGTGAGTCAGCAACCTCCATGTGCATTTTCCACTGTCACCACTTGCTAACAGGGTGGTGAAACCTGTCAGACTCTCCCCTTGTGGTTTCACTTCTTTTCTATTTGATCAAAGCCCAAAAAATACTCCAAAGATTAGGGTTGCTTGTAAAGTATAGAAAAATGATTCAGCATACCTGATACTGGTTCTTGTTTTGCAAGGACAGGTGAACATGAACCTTATAGAAATGTGACAGTTCATGTGAATGTTGTTACATAAAAACCTTTTTGTTCTTTACTTTCTGCATTCATAATTTAGATCCCTCACATTCTCATTTCTAGTGTTACAGAGCTAGAATTTGTATAAAACAGGAAAGAAGGGCATCAAATTGTCTTCCACAAAGCACCCAGATTATTGTGATGTTTTTTTAAAAAAATGTTCATTTCAGCTGAATTAAATTTGATTTACTGCCTGCAAGTTTCACTGCTCATTATATCTTCCATTGGATCTGGACATAGAATTTGTTATGCCATGTCCAGAAGAAAATAACTTTAATGGGATCATGCCATGATGATTACATAGGAAAGATAGATTTTGATAAGAAAAATGTGATATAATCTTGTGTGAAATATGCGGGCTTCATTTCAAAGATAATCTCCTGAATAAATGGTTTGTTTAGAGACATAGGGACCTTTACAAAGAGCTGTAAGGATATAGCTCTAACTTGTCTTAAAAGTAGTTAGTCATCTTTTCAGTGGATGGGTTTGTGTATAAATAGGAGTAAGATGTCTATTTGGTATTGGGAAATTAGTCCTACATACAGCTGCTCATTTTTTTAATGTTGGGCTGTGTTTATCACTAGTCAAATACATAAAGACAGGTGGCAATTAAAAATTTGTACATATGTCTGGACTTGTTTGATTTGCACAAGACTAATTATTCTCCAACTACGTCTTCGCCTTCTTTATTTTTAAGGTCACCAAGTTATCCTCCACCTGGCTGTGGTAAAAATAAATCAAAACTGAAGTCAGAACAGGATGGGATCTCCAAAACTCACAAGCTACTGAGAAGGACTTACTCTAACACAGTTAAGGCAGAGGATGTGTGTGCCACAAAATCTCACAGAACCTTTGGCCGCTCGTTATCGAGTGGCCCTAGGGCTGAACAGACAATAGCTATTAAATCACACAAACTGTTGAACCATTCTTGCTCTGCAGCCGTCAAGCAGGAGGAGTGCATCACTTCAAAGCCCCGTAAGCTATTAAGTAGGTCGTGTTCTGGGGACCCTCGATGTGAGCACAACAGCACCTTGAAGCCCCACAAACTTTTAAGCAGGTCCTACTCCAGTAATCTTAGAATGGAAGAATTGGATGGGTTGAAGAATCACAAGTTACTCAGCAAAACTTACTCCGATGCCCCTAAATCATCCAAAATGGAGCCTTTCAAGGAGTCCACCATAGCAGAGAGCAGGTGTCTCTCTCTTACCTCAGGGCTTATTGGTATCTTAACACCATCTTCATCATCACCTTCACAAGCTGCTGTGCGTAATAATTTTTTTATTCTGCTCATTTTCCTCCTATTATTTTCCAAATGTACTATTATGCTTATTATGCAAAGGCACTAATACTTAGGACATATGTTAGTGAATATATTGGATATATTGAATGTATTGGAAGACAAGAGCAATGGAGTCAGCTTTTTAAGGAGGATTTAAACAACTGTGCATGCACATATATTTAAGTTATAAAACCAGAATTTGCTTAGGTCGAGACAGAAATTTTACATCTCATGTTGAATACAGCTCAATGTACAGCTGCTGGCCATGGGAAAAGTTCAATCATCCACTTCCTTCCCTGCCTTCTTTCTTGCTGCAGGAAGAAGGGAGAGTGTGAGCTTCCATGCTGCAAAATTGGCTTGGTCACACAGGTCTTCTCTCATTTCCCTGTTTGCTTCGTGGGGGAAGCAACCATCCATTGGCTCGTTCGGGTGCCAAGTCACCTCTCCTTCTGGTCTTTTCAGCTGTGATCATCATCATACTGGAAGGAATGCAGTCATGATTCAGCTCACCTCTTGCACATTTGTGCTTTGTGAAAGGTTGAACCTTCAAATGTGATAGTGGCAGCTGGAGGTCGGGGAAGGAATTAGGCCCACACTGGCCCCCTTTCTTTCCCCAGAGACATGATCAATTGGGAAAACAAAGGGTAGCACATATTCTTAAATTTAAGAAAGAGCTCTCAAAATTAATTCTTCTGCCTCTTAAAAGATGGCTTTTATACTTCAGAGGAAAGAGCAGGTCTGTCTGTGCTCTTTCAAGGCACCGGTCTGTTTTCTGTGTTAGACCTGGGGAGAGACACTTAGAAGACAGTCCTCTCTGCTCCCTTAGCCTGGCGGTACCTTGATGTTCTCAGCGTACAAAAGCTGATTCTTGCTTGAAATACCATACATATTTTCAAAATAGTGTATTCAGAATAATGAAGTTACATTGAGTGTGTTATGTCTCATGGTAAATTAGTTTAATAAGCTGTGAGCTATACTCATCAAATCTAAAAGCAGTGATATACTATCATAAAAACATTTATATACATGCTGTGTGGTTGGTTCCTGTAATGTGCACAGCAAAATTAATTTAAGGTGAGCCAATAGACTTTTTACTTGTCACAGTTTAGAGATTCATTTTTTTCTGAATCAGCAAAAGATGTCTTAACTTAGCAGACTTTTCTCTCCTGAAGTTAATATAAAATGTCTCATTGGTTTTGATAAGATAATGAAGAGTTGACTAAGTGGTTTCATTGCTGATGTTATCAGCTGATATGGAAAAAATGCAAGCCCTGCTTGACAGTCTATAAAATCTACCAGTAATTTATTGCTATAATGCATTTACTTTGAGGGGAAATCATCACATACATGGTCAGGTGCAGTTTGACTGATGTTAGCAGAAGAGCATCAAGAGTCTATTTCACATTTTATATGCAGGCACCAGATATATGGGTAATCTGGGTGCCTAACTGCGATTTCAAGTCAGTGGAATGTGGAAGCGATGAATCAGGACCCTAACTTCTCTTCAGTTCTCAGCTTAAATATTTGAATCTCATATATGAATACAATTAGGAGGATTATTTCCCAGGAGAAAAAAGGGAAAAGTTTCCCAAATAAGCAGGTAGAAAATGAAAGGAAATAAGACTATAAACAAAAAAAAAAAAAAAAAAAAAAAAAAAAGCTGTAAATGGAGCTGATCTGACTCTTATTCAAAACAAGGGTTGATTGAGATCAGCCCAGAGAGAATTTTGTACCTTACTGACTCCTATAACAAAAGTTCCTTCTAATTTATTTGTTGTACATTGAAATAAAAAGGCAGAAAGAATCTGAGTGGGATCTGAGCACAGAGATCTGTCAGTGTGGTGCTCACAGAAGTTAGATCTTAGTAAATATATAAAAGAAAAAGATTTTCAGCTGTTCTGAGAGTTATATTAGTCATTCAAGCCAAAGCATATAGCCTATATTTGGACAGACAATAAGCAGTTAAAATTTAAAGGAAGTTACCAAATGATAGTTTATTAGAATGAAGTGAAGGCACTGGTGTTGCCATTTGAGATTAAAGGTTTTGGGATGCTGAGATACAAAACCTCATCAGATTTAAGAACTAAAAAGAAATGCTAAAAATCTACCCCACATTCAGCAAACAGTAAAAGGATTGATTATTTGTAATGGTTGGTTTATACAAATGAGAGATATTTTTTAGATGCAAATATTGTTTAACATATTTGCATGCAAAAAATGCAAATGTTTTACCATTTCCTTATAATTAGTCTACCAACACTGAAGTTGCCTGAACTTTTTCCTTGCAGCAAAATTATGGTGCAAAATGCATTCTAGCACGAGATCGTGGCTTTCTTGTGCAGGTAGGATGTCATATCTTACCCATTTATGAAATACTGTGGAGCATGAGCTGACTGTTAATTATTTTTAAGCAGATGTTGTTTTTCTCATTTTCATTGTTCTCAGACTATTGAATTTGCTGAGCAGCGGATACCAGTATTGAATGAATACTGTGTAGTTTGTGATGAACCCCATGTGTTCCAGAATGGCCCTATGCTGAGGGTAAGTAGTGTGCTTGCTGGGATAAATTGCATTTTCTAATGCCTTAAATAGCAATAAACAATACAAACCTGTTATAAAACTATTGAATTATTTCAGGCGTGTTTCATCCTAATATCCTTTTAAGATGCAAAAATGTAATGCATATTAGCTAGATTTTACTGTAAATTTGCAAAAATGTATTGCAAGCAAGGGAGATGGAAAGCAGGCTTGTATAATAATAATAGAAACATAAAGGAGGGTTGTATTTCACTGAACACTATTGTGCTAGAGTAATCATAACTGGATAAGCTAGAGGAAGTGCATTAGAGTGCTTTCCCAGTCCTCTGGCACTCTCTTAAAAGCTTAGGGTCACCTTAGTCCTTTAGCTCCTATCAAGCCATGACCAGGATATTCAGATACGCGGGTGTTAATGCTACAAGGTCATGAAGTTCTTCTGACACTCTTGCTCATGGGCCACTGGAATGAACCATCCTCCATAATGTGATAAAAAGGGCAGTAGAAGGAGATGCTCTGTGAAGTGTCTGATCTAGCAGTGACCTAGTCCAGGGGAATTGTGGTTTGGTGTGCCCAAGGACTGGCCAGTTACACAGCTCTTCCTTCCTTTCATTTCTGTATAACTGGGAACCAGGAATTTTGCATGCTGAACATTGTACCCTCTTGTGCTGCTGGTGAATGCATAGTAAAAAAGAATAAGCTTGGTCATGAAAGACACACCCTGCCTGGAGCTTCTGGATCAGTGCAGCTTTGTAAAAGAGTATATAGGAGAATAAAATTCTTACCTTTAGGACTGACCTTGCAGTTTAGAATCCTTCTTGTTTCACCTGTCCTGAATCCTATGGAAACCTGAGTAATCTTAAAAGATTAAAGCCATGGAAAACTGTTTAATATCAGTGTGTGAATGGTCTGACACCTCATCTGCCAATTTCTCCACAGTGTGGTGAGCAACTACACATAAGATGAAGCAGACATCATCTATGATAGTTCCATGGAACTAAATTCAGGAAGGTTATTGCTTACATGGTAGCAGAAGTCACCTCAGCATCATCCCCCGTGACACTCAGTGGCACCATAGTCAGGCATTCTGACTGCAGGCGGGTTATGTAAATAGGCTGCTAATAGGATTTGCAAAAGCATCTACATATTCAGTTAACACCGTTTTAAGTCATGGTTAAACCTCTGTACTTTTGAAAATCCTATCAGGTGTTTATTTGCCTCTTCAAGGTCATATCTACGTGTTAAAAACATGTTTTTCTGCCAGATTTATCAGCAACCAAACCCTGATCAGAAGCCTATAGAAAAGGCACCAGTTCCTTGTCATTAGTCTTTGAATGCACTGCTATGCATATTACCTGTGACAGGATGAGATAAGACAAATTGAATAATATGTGAAGTTTGGATAATATAATTATTTAAATTATTGGGTTTTATCTGTTGTCCATAGGACAAAGCAAACAGTAGGATTTATTCCTGTTCACATGATGAACAGGATAACATGATGAAAAGAAAACAGAATGGAAAGTCATCTGCTCTAAATTAAAAAATTGCAATTCTTCTTGCTTTCCCACCTTAGAGATCGAAATCACTCAGAATGACTTTTCTCTGTCTTCAGCTTAAAGAGGGGTCATTTTAGCCATCTGTTTGAGAGTTTGTCAGTGCTTCAGAACAGAGGAAAGTGCAAACGTTTGCCACTGTTGTGGTTTAACCTGGCAGGCACCTAAACACCACACAACCATTCGCTCACTCCCTTGCAGTGGGATGGGGAGAGAATCAGAAAGAAGGTGAAACTCGTGAGTTGAGATAAAGACAATTTAATAGGACAGAAAAGGAAGGGATAATAATAATAATAATAATAATAATAATAATAATAATAATAGAATATACAAAACAAGTGATGCACAATGCAATTGCTCACCACCCACTGACCAATGCCCAGCCAGTTCCTAAGCAGCAGCCGTGCCCCCCTGGCCAACTCCCTCCATTTTTTTTGTTCAGTATGATGTCATGTGGTATGGAATAGCCCTTTAGCCAGTTTAGGTCAGCTGTCCTGATTGTGTCCCCTCCCAGCTTCTTGTGCACCTCCAGCCTCCTCACTGGCAGGGCAGTATGAGAAGCTGAAAAGTCCTTGACTTAGTATAAGCACTGCTCAGAAACAACTAAACCATCAGTGTATCATCAACATTATTCTCATCCTAAATCTAAAACACAGCCCTATACCAGCTACTAGGAAGAAAATTAACTCTATCCCAGCCAAAACCAGGACAGCCACTAAACACATATTCATCAGTGCCTTTGCAAGCAGCATAACCTAGCAAGCTTTGCAAAAATGAAAGGGTGTCCTTATATAACTCAAGGAGAAGGAGATAGCAGGAAGAAATCTAGCATGCTCTGTGTATGCTTCAATGACTCAATAAGCAATATAGAATCATAGAATCATAGAATCGTTAAGGTTGGAAAAGACCCTTAAGATCATCGAGTCCAACCGTTAACCTAGCACTGCCAAGTCCATCACTATACCATGTCCTCAAGCACCACGTCTACTCGTCTTTTAAATACCTCCAGGGATGGGGACTCAACCACTTCCCTGGGCAGCCTGTTCCAGTGCCTGACTACCCTTTCGGTGAAGAAGTTTTTCCTAATATCCAACCTAAACTTCCCCTGGCGCAGCTTGAGGCCGTTTCCTCTCGTCCTATCTCTTGTTACATGGGAGAAGAGACCGACCCCCACCTCACTACAACCTCCTTTCAGGTAGCTGTAGAGAGCAATAAGGTGTCCCCTCAGCCTCCTCTTCTCCAGGCTAGACAACCCCAGCTCCCTCAGCCGCTCCTCATAAGACTTGTGCTCTAGACCCTTCACCAGCTTCGTTGCCCTTCTTTGGACATGCTCTAGTACCTCGATGTCCTTCTTGTAGTGAGGGGCCCAAAACTGAACACAGTACTCGAGGTGCGGCCTCACCAGTGCCGAGTACGGGGGCACTATCACCTCCCTGGTCCTGCTGGCCACACTATTCCTGATACAGGCCAGGATGCCATTGGCCCTCTTGGCCACCTGAGCACACTGCTGGCTCATGTTCAGGCGGCTGTCAACCAACACCCCCAGGTCCTTTTCTGCCAGGCAGCTCTCCAGCCACTCCTCCCCAAGCCTGTAGCGTTGCATGGGGTTGTTGTGACCCAAGTGCAGGACCCGGCACTTAGCCTTGTTGAATCTCATACAATTGGCCCTGGCCCAACGATCCAGCCTGTCCAGGTCCCTCTGTAGGGCCTTCCTACCCTCCAGCAGATCGACACTCCCACCCAACTTGGTGTCATCTGCAAACTTCCTGAGGGTGCACTCAATCCCCTCATCCAGATCATCAATGAAGATATTGAACAGGACCGGCCCCAATACTTAGCCCTGGGGAACACCACTTGTGACCGGCCGCCAACTGGATTTGACTCCATTCACCACCACTCTCTGGGCTCCGCCGTCCAGCCAGTTTTTAACCCATTGCAGAGTGCACTTATCCAAGCTGTGAGCAGCCAGCTTCTCCAGGAGAATGCTGTGGGAGACAGTGTCAAAGGCCTTACTAAAGTCCAGGTAGACAACATCCACAGCCTTTCCCTCATCCACTAAGCGGGTCACCTTGTCATAGAAGGAGATCAGGTTAGTCAAGTAGGACCTGCCTTTCATAAACCCATGCTGGCTGAGCCTGATCCCCCGATTGTCCCACACTTGCTGCGTAATGGCACTCAAGATGATCTGCTCCATGACCTTCCCCGGCACCGAGGTCAGGCTGACAGGCCTGTAGTTCCCTGGATCCTCCTTCCGACCCTTCTTGTAGAGGGGCGTCACATTTGCTAACTTCCAGTCATCTGGGACCCCCCCGGTTGACCAGGACTGCTGATAAATGGAGAGTGGCTTGGTGAGCACTTCCACCAGCTCCCTCAGTACCCTTGGGTGGATCCCATCTGGCCCCATGGACTTGTGGGCATCCAGGTGGAGGAGCAGGTTGGTGACTGCCACCTCTTCGACAACTGGGGCTTCATTCTGCATCCTTTCTCCATCTCCCAGCTCAGGGGCCTGAATACCCTGAGGATGACCAGTCTGACTATTAAAGACTGAGATAAGAAAGCATTAAGTACCTCAGCCTTCTCCTCATCCTTCATGACAATGTTTCCCCCCGCATCCAACAAAGGATGGTGATTCTCCCTGGCCCTCCTTTTGTCGCTGATATATTTGTAGAAACATTTTTTGTTTTCTTTAGCTGCGGTGGCCAGTTTACGTTCTAGCCGGGCCTTCGCCTTTCTAATTTTCTCCCTGCATAACCTCATGACATCCTTGTAGTCCCCCTGAGTCACCTGCCCCTTCTTCCAAAGGCGGTAGGCTCTCCTTTTTTTCCTGAGTTCCAGCCAATAGATAGATAGAGCCATTAATGAGTTTGCAGTTCTGTAGAAGATGAGAAAGGATCTCAGTTTGAATAGAGCTTGAGTTTGCCAAAGGGTCTCAAGGAAATTTATGCTTCATACTACTGAGAGCTCTGGCAGAGGCAGCCTAAAGTAGTCAATTTTAGGATTTATTTACGTGCTTGAGCTGCACACACACATACATACATATAATGTATGTAAAGGGAATAAAGAATGACCCAACTGAAAGAGCACTTTATGTTTAATACTGCTGCAACAGCAGTCTCAGAAATACAGTACTTTATTAAACAGATTGCAGGGGGCTTTCATTTAAGGTAAGGCTACATGCAATCTAGCCTTGTGTTGCTTAATGGATCCCATATGTAATATCCCTAGCCTTCATGAAGAGCTTTAGAGTGTTCATGGTTTTGATACCACAGTAACTTAATCAGATTTTCTACAGATATCCATACCTCAAAGGTATTACTTAGGCTCTGTCAGTAGTTGGTTGTATCACAAGAGATGCCACAGACTAAATAGTTCTGGATGGTTCAACAGTTTCTTCCTTTAAAGAATAGCTCCTCCACACGGATGCACATAGGGTCATGTCTGGGTGTGTGTATCCTTAATGATGAGTTTCCCTTCTACCTTCTGGACCTTTTTTTTCAACAACGAAGAAAGCATAGGAATTTATGAAAGCATAGAAAAGTTATTTCTTGAGAAGTTATTTTTAAATGTATTTAGGCTTGCTTTTCTGGTATTTAATGGAGTTTTATGCAATTGCAAAGAATCCATACTCATTGATGCCAGTAAGGAATCTGATTCTGTAATCCTCCAGTATGTCAGCCTTACACCTTTCCTGAACTATAGTGTAAGTTTAATTAATTGTCTTGAAATGCAGTTTAAAAAATTCAGCAATTGCCATCACACAATAATTACATTCTTTTAATACTGTAAACTCCCATACCTGGGTGTAATTTTTTGTGCTGGTTATTAATGACTTGCATAATTCTGATGTCTCATTCTCAGGACAGCTGAAGATAGCAAGTGAAACTGTGAGATAAAGTTTTTCCTTTCTGCAGATTTGCTTTACAGGCTATGTTTTTATCTTAGTTATACAGTATCTTTAAATCAGTCTCTCTCAGCACAAACTTTCTTCTCAGTATTGTGTGGTCTGTTTTTAATATCTATTTCAATTTACTTTGCTTTCTTAAAATCTTGACATCTTCTTTCCCATAAGATAAGAGCAACTTGATGACAACAAGATGTGTCTTTTTGTCCACATGTCAGACATACCAGTGTATGGAATATGTCTGTTGCAGAACAGCTGCATAACAACAATTGCATATGTTCGGCTTTATGCTCTTGGATGTCTGTCTTTCTCCAGAGCCCACGGTACTAATCTAATCATGCAAATCATAGAATCATAGAATAGTTTGAGTTGGAAGGGACTTTTAAAGGTCATCTAGTCCAACCCCCCTGCAATAAAATGTTCCCTGCTGGTTCAGGCATCCTGTTGTATACAGGAATCTTTGGATGTTGTTGGGCTATCTTAGTCACTTACTGAGGGTAAATAAAGAGGCTCTCTTAATGACTTACTGAAGATGAATAAAGACAAAATTCTTAGATTTCTCTTGGGAATTTCTTTACAGAACAAAGTATGGATCTTTCAGGACAACCACTTTTCTTTTGAGCTCCAGAAGTTCCCTGAAATACAGAAGACCAGAATTACAGATACAGTCCCTGTGTGTACTCTACAAGTGCATGTGTAGATAAAAACACATTATGTAGATGGGGTAACTTCAAAACACTCAAACCTAATGCTTTCACAAGGAACTGCAGCTGTATTACTGTGAAGGAGAAGGACAAAGGTTCTCTGGAATCATAGAATCATAGAATTGTTTAGGTTGGAAAAGACCTTTAAGATCATAAAGTCTGAAGATCTGAACTGAAAACTGAGTTACTAGAATTACAGTCACAAGAGCCTCAGAACAGCCTTCCAATAGGAACAATATGGACCAAAACTTCATGGCTTTAAGATAACTCTTAACTGGCTCCAAAAAGAGCATATCGTGGTTGCTTCTGACAACAGTGCTCCAAAAGGAAAAGAAAGAAACTGAAGAGAGGAAAAACTTTTTCCTTAAAAAAACCAAACCAAACCAAACCAAACCAGAAAAAAAAAAAAAAACCAAACCAAAACTGTAGAAAACACATAGTGGAAGAAGATGGGCCTAACCCTGGAAATAAGGTGCCTAACGGCTGTGATCATATATGCTGCTCTGGCTGCAGCTGAGCTGGGTTAAGAGGTTACTGTCCTGAGTTTGTTTTGCACTCTGTATCCTGGAGAAGACTGAAATTGAATGAAGAGCTAATGGGGAGGATGGAGGGAGAATTCAAACCAGTGGGATCAGTGGAGAGAAGGAAGAACACAGAAGAGAGGTTTAAAGAGAATCTGTCAACAGGAGGGAGCTGGACCTGGTCAGACAGGGTGACTGCAAGAAGAGGCTGCTTTTGTAGTTCTGGATGAAATGGTCTGATTCTAGTATAGTCTGATTGTGGACAACCTGGCTTTGCACACGTAGCCATATTTTAGCGTAACTCTTTCTATGCATAAAATGAGTGACACAGCACACACTTTTTTCCCCCCAAGTGTCTTTGATTTGCTTATTTGATAAGTGCTATTTTTATTTTTAGGAGTGCCCTCGTGTTTGTTGGAGTGATGATTAATCCTGTAGACTTCTGTGCATTTACTAGAAGTTGTCATGCTTTTTTCATTGGAAGCTTTGCAAAAGGGAAATGGTTGAGTTGCAGTCTTCTGTATCCCCTTTATTTGAATAACATGCTAAATCAAGCGGGGCTTTATGAATAATGATGTTCACCATTTGATTCAGATGCACTTTGTGTGAAAGGACCAGTAGCGCAATTATTCTTAGTGACAAATGCAAACACATAATAACTTTGACTCAGCACCTCTGTTCCTCCGAGTTATGTCAAGAAATAAAAGCAGTGCCATTTTTGACGTATTGACGCTGCTCATCTCTCTTTGGAATAGTTCCCATTTGTCATCAATAGATTTGCCTGGGACTTTTCATATGTCATCACACACACATTCTCCAACATCCAGAGGAAAAAGATTACTCTTTTGTGACAAAAGAGTCACTTGTTATTTTCTGTATAACTGCAGGTGCACCATGGGGAGTTTTGACGTATAGTGAAAGGAAGAAAGAGTGTGTGGACAAATTTCAGTTCTTTGCAGGCACCTGGCTCTATCTAGCAGCAAAAAATAGCTGTGACTGATGCTGGGTCATCAGTTATTGGATGACAGGGGATACGGAAACTCGTTGAACTAATGTGTTTCAGAAAGAGATTTAAGGTGGCCTATATATCTGAAAACAAATTGCTGAGATGCAGACATGCACATTCAAAACATTTTAAAGGGTACTTAAAAAGCTGTTTAGAAATCCATTAACCTTGTTTTAATCAGGAATCCAGAAAATAGCATAGATGTGAAATGGTTCACAGGCCAGCTGTATAGCAAGCTGCAAATATAAAAAAAAAAAAAAAAAAAAAAAAAGAAAAAAGTGCTGACTAAAATTTGCACCTTTTGGAATACATCTTGAAATTTTTAGAAAAGTGATTAAGTACTTGTTTTTAGAAATACCAGGAGCATGGCAGGGGCCAGAAGTCTTGTATTTTCTGTGCAACTTGTCTGTAATTGTCGTGGTTTAACCCCAGCCAGCAACTAAGCACCACACAACCGCTCGCTCACTCCCCCGCCCCCAGTGGGATGGGGGAGAGAATTGGAAGGGTGAAAGTGAGAAAACTCATGGGTTGAGATAAGACCAGTTTAATAATTGAAGTAATGTAAAATAGTAGTAGTAATAATAATAATATACAAAGCAAGTGATGTACAATGCAATTGCTCACCACACGCTGACCGATGCCCAGCCCGTCCCCAAGCAGCGATCACTGCCCCCCAGCCAACTCCCCCGGGTTTATATACTGACGTCATACGGTATGGAATAGCCCTTTGGCCAGTCTGGGTCAGCTGTCCTGGCTGTGCCCCCTCCCAGCTTCTTGTGCACCTGGCAGAGCATGGGAAGCTGAAAAGTCCTTGCCTGGTGTAAGCCCTACTTAGCAATAACTAAAACATCAGTGTGTTATCAACATTATTCTCATACTAAATCCAAAACACAGTACTATACCAGCTACTAGGAAGAAAATTAACTCTATCCCAGCCGAAACCAGGACAGTAATCTTCTTTGTCAAGTACTAAAGACTCCCTTGGACTTCAGTGGGATTTAATTCAAGTTCTAAGTTCTGTAACAGAAAAGAAAATAAATTTTAATATAGTGAGAATATTCTTGCTGCCCTTGATTAACAGTCACTTTTTCCATAGCTGTGCTAATATGTGCATGAAAACTTAGGTCCACCTCCTTTTAATTTTTGTCTTATTTGTGGAGACTTCTAATTCTCATTTCCAGAAGATAATAAGGTTGTTTTTCAGTAACTGATATTTTATTTCATTACATCAGTTTTTATTTCACTGTTTAAAAAAAGCACATGTCCTCTGCTTCAATAGTTATTTCACTGTGTGAAAGAGAAAAAAGCCTGTATATTTATTTGTATTTGACTTATGCAAACTTTTATTTTCAGAACCATGTCATGTCATGTGCTATCTTCCGTATTTCTAACTCACGTGATTCTAAGTACTGTTTGTCTGTCTATCTGTTTGGAGATGCACATCACTTTGTGGTTAGTGTTTGCGCAATTGGAACTTTTTTCAGTTCCATTTATATTTTGTCACATTACTGGGACTGTATTGTAAAGGTATCATAGAATCATAGAATTGTTTAGGTTGGAAAAGACCTTTAAGATCATCGAGTCCAACCGTTCACCTAGCCCTGCCAAGTCCACCACTGAACCATGTCCCTAAGCACCACGTCTACCCGTCTTTTAAATACCTCCAGGGATGGGGACTCAACCACTTCCCTGGGCAGCCTGTTCCAGCACCTGACTACCCTTTCAGTGAAGAAGTTTTTCCTAATATCCAATCTAAACCTCCCCTGCCGCTACTTGAGGCCATTTCCTCTCATCCTATCGCTTGTTACATGGGAGAAGAGACCGACCCCCACCTCACTACAACCTCCTTCCAGGTAGTTGTAGAGAGCAATAAGGTCTCCCCTCAGCCTCCTCTTCTCCAGGCTAAACAGCCCCAGTTCCCTCAGGCACTCCTCGTAAGACTTGGTCTCTAGACCCTTCACCAGCTTCGTTGCCCTTCTTTGGACACGCTCCAGCACCTCAATGTCCTTCTTGGAGTGAGGGGCCCAAAACTGAACACAGTACTCAAGGTGCGGCCTCACCAATGCCGAGTACAGGGGGACAATCACTTCCCTAGTCCTGCTGGCCACACTATTCCTGATACAAGCCAGGATGCCATTGGCCCTCTTGGCCACATTGCTGGCTCATGTTCAGGTGGCTGTCGACCAACACCCCCAGGTCCTTTTCCGCCAGGCAGCTCTCCAGCCACTCCTCCCCAAGCCTGTAGCGTTGCATGGGGTTGTTGTGACCCAAGTGCAGGACCCGGCACTTAGCCTTGTTGAATCTCATGCAGTTGGCCCCGGCCCAAGGATCCAGCCTGTCCAGGTCCCTCTGTAGGGCCTTCCTACCCTCCAGCAGATCAACACTCCCAGCCAACTTGGTGTCATCTGCAAACTTCCTGAGGGTGCACTCGATCCCCTCATCCAGATCATTGATAAAGATATTAAACAGAACTGGCCCCAATGCTGAGCCCTGGGGAACACCATTTGTGACTGGCCACCAACTGGATTTGACTCCATTCACCGCCACTCTCTGGGCCCGGCCATCCAGCCAGTTTTTTACCCAGTGAAGAGCACACTCGTCCAAGCCATGAGCAGCCAGCTTCTCCAGGAGAATGCTGTGGGAGACAGTGTCAAAGGCCTTACTAAAGTCCAGGTAGACAACATCCACAGCCTTTCCCTCATCCACTAAGCGGGTCACCTTGTCATAGAAGGAGATCAGGTTAGTCAAGCAGAACCTGCCTTTCATAAACCCATGCTGGCTGGGCCCGATCCCCTGGTTGTCCCGTACGTGCCGTGTGATGGCACTCAGGATGATCTGCTCCATAACCTTCCCTGGCACCGAGGTCAGGCTGACAGGCCTGTAGTTCCCCGGATCCTCCTTCTGGCCCTTCTTGTAGATGGGCGTCACATTTGCTAACCTCTAGTCAACTGGGACCTCCCCGGTTAGCCAGGACTGCTGAGAGATGATGGAAAGTGGCTTGGTGAGCACTTCCACCAGCTCCCTCAGTAGCCTTGGGTGGATCCCATCCGGCCCCATAGACTTGTGTGCGTGTCTATGTGGTGTCACAGGTCACTAACCATTTCCCCTTGGATTATGGGGGCTTCATTCTGCTCCCCGTCCCTGTCTTCCAGCTCGGGCGATGGGTACCCTGAGAACAACTGGTCTGACTATTGAAGACTGAGGCAAAGAAGGCATTAAGTACCTCAGCCTTTTCCTCATCCTTTGTCACTATGTTTCCCCCCCGCATCCAATAAAGGATGGAGATTCTCCTTAGCCCTCCTTTTGTTGCTAATGTATTTGTAGAAACATTTTTTGTTGTCTCTTACGGCAGTAGCCAGATTAAGTTCTAGTTGGGCCTTGGCCCTTCTAATCTTCTCCCTGCATAACCTCACGACATCCTTGTAGTCCTCCTGAGTTGCCTGCCCCTTCTTCTAAAGGTCATAAACGCTCCTTTTTTTCCTGCGTTCCAGCCAAAGCTCTCTGTTCAGCCAGGCCGCTCTTCTCCCCTGCCGTCTTGTCTTTTGGCACATGGGGACGGCCTGCTCCTGTGCCTTTAAGATTTCCTTCTTGACGAATATCCAGCCTTCCTGGACAGAGGATGGAAGAAGGAGTCTTAGAAAAGTACTATAATGCATCATGAAGCTGTAATACTCTTCTTTTTATAAAGGTCCATGGTCCATTACTTCATTCCATTCCCTTTTTAAAAAAGCCAGTGAAGTAGTGAAGGGAATGAGACACGGACACATTTTGAGGTTGGATACTTTGTTGTAAGATTTTCCACCCAAGATATTTCCATGGTGCTTCCATTTGAATTTTTTCTGGTGCGATTTGCAGTCCTTTGCTTTGCAATGCATATTTTAAAACAGGTAGTGCTTCACGCACCATGGTGTTCGTGGGGCCTGCTAGTAAAATGTCGTCCATATAGTGATAGATATACATTTCCGGGAATTTTAGTCGTACAGGACGTATGGCTTTAGCCACATATGTTTGACAGATCGTTGGAGAATTCTTCATTCCTTGAGGCAGGACAGTCCAGGGGTATCTATCCATTGGCTCGCCTCGGTTAATTTTTGGTACTGAAAATGCAAAACGTGGTGCATCCGTAGGATGTAGTGGGATAGTAAAGAAGCAGTCTTTTAAGTCTACTATGATTATGTCCCAATTTCGGGGTATCATTGTTGGCGAGGGCAAGCCGGGTTGGAGCGCTCCCATTTCTTCCATAGCTTCGTTTATTTGTCTCAAGTCATGTAGCAGTCGCCATTTTCCACTCTTCTTTTTTATAACAAATACAGGAGAATTCCAGGGGCTGGTTGTAGGAGTGATATGTTCTCGTTGAAGTTGTTCTTTGACCAGTTCTTGAAGGGCAGCGACCTTTTCTTTGGGGAGCGGCCATTGATCTATCCAAATGGGTGTTTCTTTTTTCCAAATAAGTTTCATTGTCGGTCGCTCATCAATGGCCGCTACTGAAAATTTTCAGGGCAATTTAAGGTGAAGCCGCAGTGGGACATTACGTCTCGCTCCAACAGGCTCATGGGCAAATTTGTCACATATGGCCGTACAGTAAATGTAGACCCTTCTTGGGTATTGATATTGAGCAGGTGGGTGCTTTGAAAGGTTCGAGAAAGGCCACCGACTCCAATCAAGCCCTCTGTGGGGGTGGCTAACGGCCAACTACGTGGCCAGTCCTTAAGAGCTAAGACAGTAACATCGGCTCCAGTATCCATTAATACTGATAGCTGGGTACAAGAAGGAGTTGCGCGTGGGTTGTGTAATGTAACTGTAAGTGTCGGTCTTGTAGTGGCGATGTCTGTGGCCCAAAAAAATCGCAGGAGGCCCTGTTGATCCGAATCCCGCGTTGTGCCGCGTGCGATTTTCAGCTCGCGGAACTGTAGCTTTAAACAGGATTAGTTGAGCGATTCTGGTTCCCTTAGGTATAAATACTGGGGGAGAAGGAGTCCAAACCATTGCTTGAATTTGCCCCTCATAGTCGGCATCAATTACTCCAGGCAAAACAAAACAGCCTGTTAAGGTGGTGCTTGATCTACCTAATAATAGTGCACTATATCCTTGTCCAATGGGTCCTTTCACGTTTAGCGGGTTTTTTTGCACATGGGATCCCCAAAGGGTAAGATCTGCTATTGTGGCGACATCCAGTCCGGCACTCCCTCTGGTCTGGGCGGCGAGGGTGCCCACGGGGACGATGTCTGTGAAGTTGCCGTCACTGTTGCAGAAACTGGCCTCTCGGCCAGCATTGCCCTTGGCTGGAAACCTGGCGTTGGCCGTCCTTTCGGTCCGGGAGGCGGTGGAGCTTGTGTCATCGCGCGGCTCCGCCCCGCGCTCCGCCTCCCGTTTCCCTGCCGTGCTGGCAGGGGTTGTCCTTCCGCATTATATTTCGAGCGGCACTGGTTAGCCCAGTGCCACCCTTTTCCACATCGTGGACATAGGGTAGGAGGATTGGGAGCGGCACCGCTGTGGGCAATCAGCAGCTAGGTGTCCGGTGGCATGATACCGATAGCATCGCCGTTCCCTGTCAGCACCCTTCCCAATGTTGAGGGCTGCAGCAAACGCTCCTGCCAACGCGGCAGTATGATGTTCAATAGATCCGACTCGATTACAAGCCTCTATCATCTGCACCAGCGTGGCGTTTACAGGTAGCGCCTGCAGTAATTTTTTTACAATCTGTATTTGCATTTTCCACTGCTAGCTTTAGTATTAGGGCTTCTTTTGCCTCACGATTTTCGATTTGTTTATCCAATGCATCTCTTAACCTATCAATGAATTGCATATATGGTTCTTGGGTCCCCTGCCGAATACTAGTAAACGATTGCTCTGGCTTTCCCACTTCGGGCAGCCGCAACATCGCCTGAAGAGCTAACGCCGCGGATTGTCGAAGGATATTTGGGTCTAATCTAGCCTGCAACCAGGGATCCAGCAAAGGGTCAGTACCCATCAGCTGGGGTATCCCTGCTCCAGCAAGGGGATCTCCATCCTGTCGTGCTAGATTGTTCAGGGCGGCTACCTCACAGTGTTCCCTCCATTTTTGCTCCCAGAGTAATCGCTGGGTCGGTGTTAAGATCATTGCAGCCACTTGTCGTGAGTCAAATGGGGTTAATAACTGTCCCGTCATAACATTTTCCAACAGTGACTGAGAAAACTGCGTGTTTAAACCGTACACAGTGACGGTTTTCCTTAATTCCTTAATCAGATCCCATTGAAAGGGGATCCATTCGTTTGGTCTATCATCTTGTACCCGCACCGGAAACGCGAACCCCGCAGTTTCTCCATCTTTCAGCGCTTCCCTACAGAGCTGCTCCCACCGATCCCGGGGGTCGAAGGCTCGCTCAGGCTGTGGTACAGCCTGCGGCGCGGGCGGCTGCATCGGACACGGGGGACAGGACGGAGTGGATTTCATTGGAATGGAACTTGGGGGAGGCGGTCTGAGTCCTGTTCCCTTGTTTGTTTCACCCAAGTTCTCATTCTTTTCATTTTCCCCCAAGTCTATAAGAGCTTCCTTGTCTTGGGGCTTGCTTTCACTCAGTTCATCATTCCCTATCTGCGCTGCTTGAGTGACTGTGTTTTGTACCTTTTTTTCAGCTTGCCATGAGCGCAAGGTCTCAGTCACTAATCGCCAAGTGGTCATGACTTCGGTGGCGGTGGTGTCCCCTCTGGACGCCACCTCCCAAATCGTCTCCCCTGCCTGTTCCCAAGTTTTCACATCAAATACTGCAGAGACTGTAGAGGGAGCCCCTTGCTTTTGCAAGAACTTCAGTAATAATTTTATTTTATATGCGTCATACTTCACTCCTCGTTTCGCTAATAGCTGCATTAAAAGTTTAACTATAGCTTCTTCTTCAGCTGATATGTTAGCTCCCATGATTACTGCCCAGCTGCTCACCTGTTTCTTAAGGTGATGTCCCGGGATTAAAGCCGCGGTCCTGCCATCAGCTTGAGTCGTTCAGCTGGGTTCCCTCCAGACGCTACTTGCAGCGCTGCCTCCTCCGGATCACGTTGGGGTCACCATTTGAAGGGAATGAGACACGGACTCCGCATATGAGTTCAGGCGAAGACAAGCGAAGACCTTTTATTTTTACAATCTATCCCTTTTATAATATGATCTAGTGTTCACGAGCAAGCAAAACTTATTTCATTGGTTACTGCCTTACGTTCACGCGTCTCTTCCGCGCTGCTTATTGGTTCTTCAAGTTGGTGCACGCGACTTTTCTCTTTCAGAAACGTATCTAATCACATCCTTATTTTGCTGCCTCTAAGTTTTCGCAAACTTGTTTGTAACAAGCCTCAAGGGCACAGCTGCATCCCTTCAAACCTGTTTGTAACAAGCCTCAAGGGCACAGCTGCATCTCGTCAAAGTCAAACACAGCATCATTTATTCCCACAAAGTAGGTGATGCTTTCCTGTAGGTATTCACACCTTTCCCATATGAGATGAGGATGAATGTAATTTCTCATCATAGCATGTTTCTTTAGTATTTATTTCAAGAGCACAGTGAGATCTAATGATTATTTACAGTGCACCCAAAGTTATAAAAGCTAAATTGGATGTTTAGAGATACACATTTATATAGAATGCCACCGAAAACTGCAAATTCCCTGAAATCACTGCATAGCATGCTTTGCAGTCTTTCTGCAAAGCACAGGGAAAATTCAATGAATACATGGATCCTAAGAAGAAAAAGTATTATTTAACCTCTTGAATAGCATAGACCATACTATTGCATGCAGTTATTCCTAACAGCGATCAGAATCCTATATATTTCACTTTTCATAAAAGGATTAAGAAACAGCTTTGAAATCACTAGCAAGTGTTGGGATTGCAGCCTTTTTATCCAAACCGCTCCTTTTTCTCATGTAAAGAATCACAGAGAAAGAGGCTGCATCCTCCTGCAAGGTGACCTGTGCTGCACAGTTCTCAGGAGCTCTGTCATGAGTCTCTTCTGAAGTAGCTCTTTGCTCAGCTTTGAAAAACAGTGGGAAGTACGAGGTCAGACATAGGTTTTGTGCTGAGGAGAGACGGAGAAGACAGACCTGGTAAACCTACTGAAAACGGTAAGAGTCTGCTCATTTGAATTGTTAGACAGCGCCTTGTGTTACTGTCTTTGAATTTGTTCTCAACAGAGAAGTTGTTTAGATGAGTGAGACATGGACTATTATTTGTTTGTAATTAATGGCTAGATTTGAGTTGTTTCAAAAACATATTTTGAAATGTTTCTTTTTCTGACATTTTCAAACAGTTGGTATCTCATTCACATATGTGTTGTTAAAATAGTTAAATAGATTATCATGATTTCTGTCAAACTAACATATTAGACTAAATATTAGAAGTAAACTTAGGAAATTTTAACGACCTCCACAAAGCCCATTCTGAAGTACTGAGATATTCTCCCATGGGGCAGGTGTCTCTAGTGAAAAGCCCCTGAAACTGGAGCTTGTTTCATCCACTGCCTTTCACTGGCTTTTGAATATCTCCAAGGGTGGAGACTCCACAGCCTCTCTGGGCAACCTGTTCCAGTGCTTGATAAAGCATTAGCGAAAGCTAATTTTAGCTTTATCTAAAACTTTAGATAAAGTTTAGAGAAAGCTAGTTCTGTATGAGAGAGTAAAAGGACTAACTGACCTCCAAAGGTCCTTCTCAACCATATAATTTGGTTCATCTAGCTAAAAAATGTATTTTGCAAAGCAGATATAATAATGTACTCAAGAAACTTCAACATTATTTGGTTCTATATTAAAAGGCTATTAACATTTTTTTAATGCCATATGAAATTCTTCCTGTTACTCTAGAGCTGGTAATAATATTCTAGGGAAGGACTACGTTGCATTTTAATGCAACAGTTTTGCTGCTATATTAATAGAGAGATATCTTGTTTTAGGAATTCAGCATGTGATAACAGTACTTTTATTACAAACATTTAAATATAATGAAATCATGAGTCATTAATAAAAGTGGTTATTATATTTAAGGATCTGATTAAGATAAGTATGATAAAAATATATTATCATATATTATCATATACAAAGACTGGAGGAAAGCAAATGTCACTCCTATCTTCAAGAAGGGCAAGAAGGAGGACCCAGGGAACTATCCTCACCTTGATCCCTGGGAAGGTGATGGAACAACTAAGTCTGGAAACCGTTTCCAGGCACATTAAGGACAAGAAAATCATCAGGAGTAGTCAGCATGGCTTCACCAAGGGGAAGTCATCCTTGACCAACTTGATAAACTTCTATGATGAAATGACTGGCCTAGTAGACAAGGGGAGAGCAGTGGATATTGTCTACCTGGACTTCAGTAAGGCCTTCGACACTGTCTTTCATAAGATCCTCATAGACAAGCTGTTGATGCATGGACTGGATGAGCAAACAGTGAGGCTGATTGATTGAAAACTGACTGGATGGCTAGCCTCAGAGGGTGGTGATCAGCAGCACAAAGTCTAGTTGGAGGCTAGTAACTAGTGGTGTACCCCAGGGGTCAATACTGGGTCCAGTCCTGTTTAATATCTTCATTAATGATCTGGATGATGGAGCAGAGTGTACCCTTAGCAAGTTTGCAGATGACGCAAAACTGGGAGAAGGGGGTGATACTCCAGAGGGTTGTGCTGCCATTCATAGGGATCTCGACAGGCTGGAGAAATGGGCTGATAGGAGTCTCATGCAGTTCAACAAGGAGAAGTGCAAAGTCCTGCACCTAGGGAGGAACAACCCCAGGCACCAATATATGCTGGGGGCCACCCAGCTGGAAAGCAGCTTTGCAGAAAAGGCCTTGGGGGGTCCTGGTGGACAGTAAGTTGAACATGAGCCAGCAATGTGCCCTTGTGGCAAGGAAGGTTAATGGTATCCTGGGCTGCATTAGACAATAAAATTGCCAGCAGGTGGAGGGAGGTGATCCTTCCCCTCTACCCAGCACTGGTGAGGCCACACCTGAAGTCCTGTGTCCAGTTCTGGGCTCCCCAGTACAAGAGAGACATGGACATGCTGGATAGAGTCCAGCAAAGGGCCACTAAGATGATTAAGGGACTGGAGCATCTCACATAGGAGGAAAAGCTGAGAGAGCTGGGACTGTGTAGCCTGGAGAAGAGAAGGCTCAGGCAGGATCTCATCAATGTATATAAATACCTGAAGGGAGGGTGCAAAGAGGATGGAGCCAGGCTCTTTACAGTGATGCCCAGTGACAGGACCAAAGGCAATGGGCACAAACTGAAACACAGGAGGTTCCATCTGAACATCAGGAAACACTTTTCCACCTTTTTTGAGGGTGACTGAGCATGGGGACAGGTTGCCCAGGGAGGTTGTGGAGATCTCCACCCTTGGAGATATTCAGAAGCCATTTGGACATGGTCCTGAGCAACTGGCTCCAGGTGAGCCTGCTTGAGCAGGGGTGTTGGACCAGATGACCTCCGGAGCTCCCTTCCAACCTCAATCATTCTGTAGTTCTGTGATCTTATTCAGCTTTTACATAGTATAATTTGTGTAGCTAATGACTATCTTACTGTCTGTATGCCTTCCCGAATTCCTCATTTACAAATACTAAAGCCATTGGTAAAAAAGCATCATTGAATGGATTTTAAAGACCTGTGAGACAATTATACAGGACAAAAATTTCTCAAAATGTATTCAATAAGATGATAAAAAAACCCTCTGGGTATCAATAATTTTTCTTGCAGTCAAGAAGTCTCTCCAGAGTGCCATCTTGTGGCCTCAGACTGAGGCCTCTTTCGAACAAAGCAGGAAATAGTAAAAAAAAACTCAGCAAAACTAAATATTGGAGCTAGTTTCTTTGAAATTTGTACTCTGGTACAGACATCTCTGCTGTTTAAAGTTTTTCTCATAAAATATGAATGGTAAGATACTGTAAAACAATATTTGAAATACCTGTTGTTTGTATTTAGCTGTAAAAATAAGTACAATCTGGTAATTCTGGTATATGTGTACTTATATTAATAACCTTACATTTTTAGAATGTTTTTCATCCCAAAGTATTCAGTTACGATTTATTCATTATGGGTGAAATCTTGGCCTCAGTGAGTTCCTGTTGACTTGAATAGGTCCTGGATTTCTCTGTCCTTTGAATATAAGTTTCTTAGCCACAACCAAAACACAGTAGCAATGATGTTCCAGAAACAGTACACCACTTAGGGGTGGGAGGTTTCTGGAGTAGAATAAACATCATTGAACTATGGAGAAAAGTGTAGGTATACAAATACATTTAGCCAGACTGGAGTTTAGCCAAGATGCTTGTGGAATGCCAAGATGCTTGTGGAATAACGCCATGATCCTTCTTATCCTTAGTCCACAATATAACCTGGTTTTATCTCTTTTTATGAAAAAAAGCCTCTCCAGGTGCAATCAGTACTTTAGCAGAATGGACTTCAATTGCTTTATTGTTTACTGAGAGAGTGAAATGGCTGCAGTATAGCTTGTCCTGTTGCCAAGAATTTACCAAAGCTTGCCTTGCCCAGCTAGCACTCCATAATGCTTATTTGCCATCTATTTATGTATCTGGCAAGTAAAAATAATTTTTAAAGAGTGTCTAAGCTGTCCAAGAATGCAGAAAAAATGAAAAGCAGAAAATAAAATCTGGATCAGCCAAAATAAAACCAAACAGAACAAGTGGTATCTCCCACATCTTTCAGCAGTGTGTTCCACATATCACATGAACATTGTGAGATTGTTCAGAGAGCTTACCTTACAGATTTATAGTGAGACAGGTTAGTAAATAAATTATTCCTGTTCTCTGGCAGTGTGTATACCCGTATAGAACTTGAGTCAGTAGTTTGACTTCATCTGAAAATTCAGGACACAGGTGTACTTCTTGGTAACTATCTAGTTTTAAAGCAATTCCTAAATCTGTGTAAGTTTAGGCCATAGTATACAATGCTATCATAAAATATTTAATTTTGAATAAGTTTATTTTAATATATGTATTATAGTATAAAGCAAAAACTTGTCAATAAAAGTTATTAAAATACAAAGCTGAATTTTAATTTTAATAAATCAGAGGTTTTTAAATCCACTATGAGCTAGTGCCAGATGCTATACTCAGAAGTATAAACCATGGCAGAGCAGGCAGATGTGCATTTAACTTGCCTTTCAAAATAATCTTGGTCATTAATAATTAAAAATTGCTTAAACTCTGAAGCTTGATGAACCTTATGTTACAGTAAATGGTAATTCTGGATGGTTTCAGTAGTGATTTAAGTACACAAATCATACACTTTCGACTCTTAAATCTTTACCTTGTAATTCTGTGGGAGTGTGTTCTAAGATACACATTACCTAAAACTTTTTATTTTATCAATTTTGAATTGAATTGACCCTTGTGTTATACTATAGGAAATGTAAAAGTCTCAAACTCATAAACGTGCTTTGCTCTAGTCCTCTTACAGAGAATGAGAATTTTACATACAGCGTTTAAGTAGCACTGGTAGAAAGTATACAAGCGCCTCATTAGTGCCTGTCTTCCAGGTACCATTTTTACCTCGTATGTCAGATCTGTAGATACAACTGAGGTTTCTGTAGCATTTGTTAATTCATCTAATAGCGTGACTAACAGATGTAAGCTATGAGACAGCCAGAAGAGAGCCTTTCCTACAGCTCTGGATTCTGTTTCAGATGTGGTAATGTTATCCTTATTGGTCCAAATAGAATTGATCCTTTAGGTAATACGGACTCAGGTGGTAGAGAATTGGCAACCAATCTTATTTTGCCTTTTCTTACAAATATAGCTCAGACAGATATTTATATAAAAAAATCCATAACTGACACAAACTATGAAATAAACTTCAAAAACTTGAAAGCTCCCTTGCAAAAGAAACCAGACTCCTTTCCTCTCTCTCTCACTTACTTTCCCACTCTCTTTCTCTCTCTTTCTTTCTTTCCTTCTTTCTTTTTCTGTATCTGTATCTGTCTATCCACATTTTCAATACTATTGCTGCTGTGTTATATCCTCATCCTTCCGGTGAGTGTAACGAACAGAAAGAAAGAAGTTTCTCCTATGGAAAAACTGACAGTTACCATGGTTGAAAGTAGGAAACAACAGGGATTTGAAGATACGTTTAATCTCCACTGCCTGTTGCTTTCATTAGGAGAAGTGAGATGGTTGCTAATGGTTTCACCTTTACCATTTGTTGTACATTTTCTGTAAGTCAGGCTATGAGCCTTCCCTGAGCTTCTCCTTTTAGATCAAGAATTTTTAGGTGAGTCAGTCATGTTGCAGCCTCATTAGTGTCTGCGTGACATCCCTCAGGATACGGGAGAGGGTGTCACATTGCTCTTCTGAGCACGGTTGCAGCACACATTAGAAATAGCAAGATAGATCAATATCGGCTATGAAAGTTTAAACTTTTTCGAATTGAAAGAATGTCTGAAAAATATTTTAAGTAATGCATGAGTCCAGGATCCAGAATATGTCATAGTAGCTACGTGGTTTGCCTGTCTGCCATTCACAGTCACTGCTGTAAGAAGTGGCGCTTGCATTGTCGCATGCGGAAATTCTGATTGAGCGCTTTTTTTGTCACAGCAGCAGTTGGGTGGGTACTACTGAGCATGCACAGAATGGGGGTGGCTGAAGGAAAACTCCAAAAACCTTACTCTGCTCAAAAAATGCTTTCTGCTTCTGTCAGTGCCTTCTGCTTCCAAGCATTTGCGGTCTCAGGTTAACTGTCCATCTCTTATTTTCTTCTGGCTTTTCCCCACCGGAATAATTATCCTTCTAAATAGTCTTTCAGCACCAATGATCTTCACTTAGCTAATAGTTTTGTGGAAGCCAATGGCCTTACGTTAATTTTCTCCTTTCAAGTTAAAAATAAAGTATATGTGAGACCACTGGCTGCTGTTGTTGAAGGGGAGTTACAGCTGCCCTCTTCAGGTAGTGGGGAACAAAGTTGCCCAGCTAGTCAGCTCTGCGTGCCTTCAAGGTGATGGCTGTAATCTGTAAAATTCTGCGTGCACCTAAGATGAGGTTCACGTTCGGAAACATATACTTAAGTGTATAAATCCTATTTAGTCATGTATTTTCCCTTTGAAAACAATGGAAACTAGTAATCTAATAGAAGCTGGCAATTGTATACCTTTGTGGATATTGATCCACATCGGTAAGAACATGTCTATACTTTCATGTACATACATGAAAGTTCTTAGATAGTTCAGCTTGCTGAACAGTATGTGGACTTGAACCAAAATAAGAGTATCCAGAAATGACATTGGAACAACTCAGCATTTATAAATGTGTTACTGTTGTTGTTCTTGTTTGTTTACTGTGGCTAGGGGCATTTCTCATATTTATGGTACGAAGTCAGAACAAGACTGTTCCTGTCCCAAGGGCTCACATCCTATTATAAGAGAAGAGACAAGTGGATGCCATAAAGGGAAACACACTGGCAGTATGCAAAACACTAGCAGCAGTGTAAGAGTGGCCTCGAATCTCAGTTTTACCATAAAGCTTGTAATTTTCTTTAAGCTCTGTCTTCTAGAATTGATTTATTAACTTAGTTTTCATATGTTTTCATTGGTTCTAGCACGCACAGTTGTGGACAAACCCAAAATACGGAAATGTGACACTGAATAGATAAGTCACCATCATGTGACAAACAAAAGCCCTCCAAATGTTTGCTTCTTAATTGTAAGCCAATCTTTCCATTTTGAAGGGAAAGAAAGAGATGAGTTTAAATGCTTGAACCTAACTAATGACTGGAGTAGAGGACAGTGAAATGGCCATACCAACATGTCTCGGAACACTCTACCAACACCTGTGGGAAATTTAAGTTAAAAGCTTCTGATTTGGTTAAATTGGGACAAATTTCAGAAATAAGATCCAAAAGTGCTATTAAAATGGCTGGAGTTCGAGCAAGAAGGCACCCAGGGTGGATATATGAAGGCAGGCTATTGAAGTGTCTGGGTTTGGGTTATTTTCCCCATTAGACTGGCAGAGCCCAGATGTTTTCATCTAATGCAAAACTATGTATTTGCTCCAGCTTTTAGTTGAAGAGAGTATGTAGAATGCAGGCACTGTATAGAGCTCAATTTTTTGTGTAGTTCTTTTTTGTGTTTTTTCTTTAACCAATGCCACTTCAAACAGGGTTTTAATGATTTCTGAAATTTGACAGAATCTACCACAGAAATGCTTTAAAGATGTAGTGAATCAAGGGAGACAAATTCAGACTAGAGATACCTTAAATTTTAATAGCAAGTTTAAAACTTGGAGAAAATAATCTGGAAATGGTGTTTATTATTTACTAGAATTTTGTGCAGCAAAACTATGTAGCCTCCTGAAGTATATGTTGTTTCTCAAATAGAAATGGGTTTGGTGAAACCCATTCCCATTACTGGGAAAAGTTGGGTTTTCTTGTGTTTTGAAGGAGGTAGACAAAGATAGCAAAGCAGTTCCTCTGGTTTTATTATCACATCATTTATTGTATATTATATCATGCTTACTAGAATGTGAAGTTCTAATGAATGTTTTGGGAGCTCTTGAATGATTTTGGGTTCAATTTCAAGGTATTTTCTGTACATGTATTGTCTGAATATTGAAATAGATACTAGGTTGTGAGTAATTTGGAAATGTAGAGATCCGTCACTCTTTCCATTGCTTAAAATGTTATTTTATCAGCATTGCCTTCTGAAGTCTTTATTCTAAAAAATATTCAGTGGGCATAAAGGTTCATTGAACGCATAAAATCAAGAGAATTTTATAGACCCTAACAGTAATGTCTGTTCCTCTTCAGAGCTCAAATTTTGCTGTCTTGCTTCTCCTCATACCTACAGTTCTCCAGCCTTAAGATCTTAGCCCCAGTGTCCACCTGAGAGTAAAAAGGCCTTTCAAATGTCAAACATGAGTACAATGATCACTTCACTAACTTCCCTCTTCCAGATACTCAGACATTTCTGGGATCATAAGTGTCGTGGTTTAACCCCAGTTGGCAACTAAGCACCACACAGCCGCTCGCTCACCCTCCCCCCGCCCCCGGTGGGATGCGGAACAGAATCAGAAAAAAAAAGTAAAACCCGCAGGTTGAGATAAAGACAGTTTAATAGGACAGCAGAGGAAGAAAATAATAACAATAATGATAAAATAATATAAAAAAGAAGTGATGCACAATGCAATTGCTCACCACCCGCTGACCGATGCCCATCCCATCCTGAAGAAAGGATCACTGCCCCCAGACCAACTCCCCCCAGTTTATATACTGAGCATGACGTCATATGGTATGGAATAGCCCTTTGGCCAGTCTGGGTCAGCTGTCCTGGCTGTGCTCCCTCCCAGCTTCTTGTGCACCTGGCAGAGCATGGGAAGCTGAAAAGTCCTTGACTAGTGTAAGCACTACTTAGCAGCAACTAAAACATCAGTGTGTTATCAACATTATGCTCATCCTTAATCCAAAACGCATGACATAAAGTATTATATAGCAATTAACATCATACAATTCAAATCACTGGCTATTCTCACTCAAAATCAAATCCCCTTCAGGTACACATCAGACTTCCCCATCCTTCCGCATCACCCATCAAGTGCACCCAGGTCCTTGAGCAAAAGCAATCCCACGAATGGGTTCACCTTTGCCCGAGGCAGGAGTAACCCAGAATGTCTTCCCCAGCATATTTTTTATGTGCACAACAGCGACTTTATCCCCCTCTACAGTACGTAAAAGTCTTGACTGGGCAGGGCCAGCTCGATTGGCAGATCCCCTAGTGTTGACTAACCAGGTGGCCTTTGCTAAATGTTTATCCCAGTGTTTGAATGTCCCACCTCCCATTGCTCTCAGTGTAGCCTTTAACAGTCCATTGTATCGTTCGATTTTCCCGGAGGCTGGTGCATGATAGGGGATGTGATATACCCACTCAATGCCATGCTCTTTGGCCCAGGTGTCTATGAGGCTGTTTCGGAAATGAGTCCTGTTATCTGACTCAGTTCTTTCTGGGGTGCCATGTCGCCATAGGACTTGCTTTTCAAGGCCCAGGATAGCGTTCCGGGTGGTGGCATGGGGCAAGGGATACGTTTCCATCCATCCGGTGGTTGCTTCCACCATTGTAAGCACATGGCGCTTGCCTTGGCGGGTTTGTGGGAGTGTGATCTAATCAATCTGCCAGGACTCCCCATATTGATATTTCAGCCATCGTCCTCCATACCAGAGAGGCTTGAACCGCTTGGCTTGCTTGATTGCAGCGCATGTTTCGCATTCATGGATAATCTGTGCAATGGTGTCCATGGTCAAGTCCACCCCTCGATCACGAGCCCATCTGTAGGTTGCATCTCTTCCTTGATGGCCTGAGGTGTCATGGGCCCACCAAGCTAGGAATAATTCACCCTTCTGTTGCCAGTCCAGACCCACCTGAGCCACTTCAATCTTAGCAGCCTGATGCACCTGCTGATTGTTTTGATGTTCTTCAGTGGCCTGACTCTTGGGTACGTGAGCATCTACGTGACGTACTTTTACAGCCAGGTTCTCTACCCGGGCAGCAATATCTTGCCACAATGCGGCAGCCCAGATGGGTTTGCCTCTGAGCTGCCAGTTGCTCTGCTTCCATTGCCGTAACCACCCCCACAGGGCATTTGCCACCCTCCGTGAGTCAGTACAGAGATAGAGCATTGGCCACTTTTCTCATTCAGCAATATCTAAAGCCAGGTGGATGGCTTTCACCTCTGCAAACTGACTCGATTCACCTTCTCCTTCAGCAGTTTCTGCCACTTGTCGTACAGGACTCCATACAGCAGCCTTCCACCTCCGATGCTTTTCCATATATATACATATATTACATTTATAAATGTGTTAATGTTGTTGTTCTTGTTTGTTTACTGCGGCTAGCTGTTGAGATCCCCCTGTCACTCCAGAAATACAGATGGGTTCTGCCCCTTTATAGCTTGATAGCATTAGGGTATACCATGCACCAGTGTCCACTAGAGCCTTGTAGTCCTGTGGGTCTGATGTGCCAGGGCATCGAATCCACACAGTCCAGTACACCCGGTTGTCCCTTTCCTCTACCTGGCTGGAGGCAGGGCCCCTCTAGTCCTGGTCATAGTATTCGTTACTCACTTCTTGTAAATACAGGTCAGGAGTTCCTTCATTACAATCAGGAATAAGATCAGCCCTTCTACTCTGTCTGGGGAACTGCTTGCTGGAGACTGGAGCAGCAATTTTCCTGGAAGAACCCTCTCGTGTGATTGTTTTTCCTTGCAACTCATGTACCTGTTCTGTACTAGGGTTGAGGTAGATTTTCCATCCGACTTCCTCATGTCCTCTCCGTGGTCACGCAGATAAAACCATAGGGTGCCCCATGGTGTGTATCCAATATATCCTCTCTCTTGAGCAAAACGCTAACTCCTAATAACTGATATACTGGTCCGTACAGATGGAGAGTAGGACCTATCCTCTTTGAGTTGCTGGAACTCCCGGGACAGTTTTTCCACAGCCGAGACAAGGGAGGAAGAGAGACTTTCTTTGTATTGCTGGAGTTGGCCAGCCAATTCATCCACCGTTGCTTCCTCTCCATCTTTCCAGGTCATTACTGACAATGAGTTTGCATGCAACACTGGTGCGCTCCGTACCAACTTCTGCCACATGGGTCATGTGCACCTGACTTCATCTGGTTCTTTGGATAACCGCTTGTTGTCCAGGTCACCATAAATCACCTCCAGCACGGCTACTTCCCTCAAGGACTGGATACCTCTCTCCATGGTGGTCCACTTGCCTGGGTGACATATAACATCTTCCTTGAAGGGACACCTTTCCTTCACGCCTGACAGTAATCACCTCCAGAGGCTGAGGGCTTTTGCCCCTTTTCCAATCGCTTTGTCAATGCCCCCTTCCCTAGAAAGGGATCCCAGCTGCTTGGCTTCCCTACCCTCTAATTCCAGGCTACCGGCCCCATTATCCCAGCATCGGAGCAGTCAGGTGATAATGTGCTTGCCTGGACGACAGATGAAATCTTTTCGCATATCTCGCAGCTCACTCAGGGATAGGGATCGGGTGGTTTCCATCTCGTTTACAAGTTCTTCCTCTTCCTTCTCCTCTCCTTGTGATGGCCCTGTTTTTTCATCATCCCTTTCTAAACGAGCTGACTTTCGCTTCCAAGATTTCTTCTTGTGTATAGGGGCGACTGATACCAGCACAGGTTGGTTGTTTGGTTCAGCTGCAGTGCCTGTCACTGGGTTTGAGTAGCCACAGTGCCTGTCGCCAGGGTTTGAGTAACCGCAGTGCCTGTCGCTGGGGTTTGAGTAGCCATAATGCTTGTGGCGGGGGTTGGAGTAGCGCAGTATTCTTAAATAAGAAGGGGAGAAGAAGGAGAAGATGGAGGAAGGTGTCTCCCCTGTAGGCTGGCTCTGCGAGGAGAAATAGTAAAAAGTGTAATTACTAATAATTTATGATATGGCTCCTGAAGTACAGAGGTGATGGCAATGCTGAACAGAAATGCAAGACTGATCTCATGCCCAATAACTTTATCACACTATAAGCCAGTGTTATACAGTACAGCAAAGCGATAACCTTAATCCATCTCCCAGAGGTGATAAACAGCACACAAATACTGACAAACAGTATATATGGCAAGTAAGGTGTTACATAACAGAACTCTGAAAGCAAATACCACAACTCTGAGAGCAAGTAAATCAACAGTGTGACCAGTGATTACTAAACTAATATAACGAATGCTTATAACAAATTTCTTTTAACACACTCTGGTCAGATCTGTCATTATCTCAACCCTCTGAGCCCCACGTTGGGTGCCAAAAAGGACTGTCATGTTTTAACCCCAGTCGACAGCTAAGCACCACACAGCCGCTCGCTCACTGCCCCTCCCCTGGTGTGATGGGGGAGAGCATCAGAAAAAAAAAATTAAAACCTGCAGGGTGAGATAAAACCAGTTTAATCGGACAACAGAGGAAGAAAATAATAATAATAATAATAATAATAATAGAATATACAAAACAAGTGATGCACAATGCAATTGCTCACCACCCACCAACAGATGCCCAGCCAGTCCCCAAGCAGTGATTGCTGCCCCCTGGCCAACTCCCCCAGTTTATATACTGAGCATGACATCATATGGTATGGAATAGCCCTTTGGCCAGTCTGGGTCAGCTGTCCTGGCTGTGCTCCCTCCCAGCTTCTTGTGCACCTGGCAGAGCATGGGAAGCTGAAAAGTCCTTGTCTAGTGTAAGCACTACTTAGCAACAACCAAAACATCAGTGTGTTATCAACATTATTCTCATCCTAAATCCAAAACACAGCACTGTAGCAGCTACTAGGAAGAAAATCAACTCTATCCCAGCTGAAACCAGGACAATAACACAGGAAGGAAAAAAAAAAGAGCAAAGATGACAAATCCTGTGTTCCATTTGACATCTTTAAGTCTCAGGGTAGCTTACTTTTTGTTGAGGTTATAAACAAAATGACAACAATAAGTATCTTAACGCTTTTCTTCATGGCAAGCATGGCTAAACTTAGATTGCTCTGCTATTCCAGAGCAATCCCTTGCTCTGGAATAAAAGGGAGTCTGTGTATACTGTTGATTATGATAGTCGAGGTGGTAGTGCCATCATACTTCCCCAACTAAGCAAGTGATTTAACGACCTTCTGAATGTGGAAAACCTAAGAATAATGACAATAATAAATACTTTTTGTCTAGTGTGCCATGGCACAGTGAATTGGATTATGTTAGGCTTTGTATGCTGCCTAATACAATGTAACATAGCAGATAAAATAAATCAAATCACTCTATTAGACTTGAAAGATGACAGCTCTTGTAAAGCAACTGATGTGAGAATATGTCAGTGCAGTAGATTTCAGATGTTTATTGAAGTCTAGAATATTTGAAACCCAACAAATGCATATGAAACAAATAACTACAAATACAGCAGTATGCTTATTACTGACAAAGCTGTTACCTGAAACAGAATTCAACTAAATTTTATGTTTTCTTCGTGTGCTCAATAAATTTTTTCATTTCTGCAAGTGCTTCCTAGAGACATTGGCTTGAACTTCAAAGCGTACCACTATGAATGCTTTAGTGATTATCGTTGTAGCTAGACTCAGAATTTTGAGCTATAAAAGTTCAGTAGTGCCTACCAAAGATAGTTTTAAGTTTCAGTGAGTTAGGATTTAATAATATGGATTCAAACAAATAATATCCAAAAAATATTTTTGATTGTTTTCAGCATTTTAATAAAAAGTTATGTTTATTGGGGTCAATTTTAAGGAAGGTTTTAATTTATGTTTCTTTCTTGTATTTCTTTCAACTATTTGTTCATTTTGAATGCTTATAACAGTTCACTTCGTGTGATTCATTACTTGACCCTTTAAAAAGTTGATCTACTGATTATCTTTCAGTAAATAAGCATGGAGTTGCTGTAAGGGATGTAACCAATTAGGAAGCTTATGAAGACATGCCTATTCTCTTTACTTAACGCTGTGGGTTTTTTTGTTTCTGCTTTGTTTGCTTTATGAAGGCAGAACACTCAATTATCACTCAATATACAGAAGTTTAATTACATTATTCTATTTGATCATTGTGATGGCAACTGTGAATGCAATTTTTCAAAAAGATAGGCAAAAAATGGTTCAACAGCAAGTTTTTTTGATTATTTTTTGACATCTGAAAAAAGGGTGCAAACACCTTTATTTATAAAATAACATGTGGCCTTCCCAAATACAGTGTTTATTCTACAAAAATATAATGCATTTTTTAAAGTTTACAAATAAATTGTAAAATTAGTGTGGTGGGTTGACTTGGCTGGACACCAGGTGCTCACTAAGCTGCTCTATTACTCCCCCTCCTCAACTGGACAGGGGAGAGAAAAATATAACAAAAGGCTCATGGGTCAAGATAAGGACAGGGAGATCACTCACCAATTACCATCACGGGCAAAACAGACTCGACTTGGGGAAATTAGTTTAATTTATTACCAATCAAATCAGAGTAGGGTAATGAGAAATAAAAAACTAAATCTTAAAACACCTTCCCCCACACCTCTCCCTTCTTCCCAGGCTCAGCTTCCAATTTTCTCTACCTCCTCCCCCTGAGTGGCACAGGGAGATGGAGAATGGGGTTGCGGTCAGTTCATCACATTGTCTCTGTCGCTCCTTCCTCCCTCTTCCCCTGCTGCAGCGTGGGGTCCCACCCACAGGAGACAGTCCTCCACGAACTTCTCCATCATTCCTTCCCACGGGCTGCAGTTCTTCGTGAACTGCTCCAGCATGAGTCCTGTCTACGGGGTGCAGTCCTTCAGGATCAGACTGCTCCAGCGTGGGTCCCCCGTGGGGTCACAGGTCCTGCCAGAAAACCTGCTCCAGTGTGGGCTCCTCTGTCTCCACAGGTCTACAGGTCCTGCCAGGAGTCTGCTCCAGCACAGGCTCTCCACGAGGTCACGGCCTCCTTCGAGCACATCCACCTGCTTTGGTGTGGGGTCCTCCATGGGCTGCAGGTGGATATCTGCTCCACCATTAACCTCCATGGGATGCAGGGGGACATCCTGCCTCACCATGGTCTTCACCAGGGGCTGCAGGGGAATCTCTGCTCTGGCGCCTGGAACACCTGCCATTGCGCAGAATTTTTTTCCCCTTCTGAAATATATGTTATCACAGAGGCGCTACCACCATCGCTGATTGGCTCAGCTTTGGCTAACAGCGGGTCCATCTTGGAGCCGGCTGGCACTGGCTCTATTGGACATGGGGGAAACTTCTGGCATCTTCTCACAGAAGCCACCCCTGTAGCCCCCCCGCTACCAAAACCTTGCCACACAAACCCAATACAATTAGTTAAAAAATAAATTAAAAGTAGCTTCTTAAAGAAATTTGTCATATGGATCATATTTTTATGTGTGTTCTCAACAGCCGAATAACAATCTGTGAAGAATAAACCTGCATTTTCTGTGAAGAATAAGCCTGCATTTATGAAGGGGGTGTGCCCCCATTAGTTTCTGGATTTGTTCTCCATGAATTTTACTTATGTAGGAAGTTTTCAGCATCTGATAGGACAGTGTTAAGGACATTTGGGTACTATGACTGTAATTTTGATTTTGTAATCTGTTTGGATTTCTTTTAAGTTTAGCCTCTGTGAATACTTATAAGTTTTAGAGTCCTTAACACTTGTTCTTCAGATTATTAAAATGCTTCTCTAATGTATCTTCCTCAATAATTGACATGTATTCATAATTTGAAATTAATGTTGCAGTTAATATCTGAAGAAAAAAATTAAGATTAAATGTGTTTGATTTTTGTTGTAGGTATTGCATGATAAAACCAATAACCCAAAACTAGAACAAAAATATAATTAACTTACTTTCTCTGTGTAGCCCACTGTTTGTGAACGGGAGCTCTGTGTATTTGCTTTCCAAACATTAGGAGTGATGAATGAAGCTGCTGATGAAATTGCAACTGGGGCTCAGGTAGAATTATCTAATGCTTATTACATATCTGATTTTCTATAGTATACTCAGTCTTCTCAATCTCTTCTAGTATTTATTTTGACTTGTATTCCCCATATGAGTACTCTTTGGTAAGTATTATTTATTTGTCCACTCTTATAGCTGTAAATACATTGGTTTATGCATGGCATTTTCAAACAGTACTGATTAGGTGCTTCCATTGTTTTGCTTCCATGTAATTAGAGTAACCCTGTTTTCTTGTTCTGTTGTATTCAGTTAGGTCACCTGGGTTGTTAATAAAGACAGCCATTGTCATTTGGAGATAATTCCCATTTATTTTCACCTAATGAGCCATTACTACTCTCATGCAATTAATAAGCTACTTCCTGTTCATGGTGTTGGGATGCAGCTATCCACTGAGCATCTGTTGTTTTGATCATTAAATAACAGTGGGAAAGTCCTTACTGATGTTGCTATATAGGGTTTTTTTCTCTTTTCTCGAGGATCAGGAATTTAATGTAAGCTTGATTCTTGACTCTAAGTTCAGTTATTAATGTAGTTATAACCATATAATTGTTTTCTTTCATAATTTTGTATGTGCCTTAAAGTATTTTAAACTATGTTTCCAAATCACCATTTAACCTTATATTACAATAGTTACAGGACTTCAGTAAATTAAAAAATTAAAAGATCTTATGTTTAAGATCTTTTTAAAATCTTAAGTTAAAAATTTACACATCTATGGAAAAGTGCATTCCTCTCTGATTTCCTAAACATATGTCATTCACTGTGCACTTACATAGTAAGCAACACGGTTTTTGGAAGAGCAAATGTTCAGTTCAGTTAACTTTAAATAGTACTAGTGAGTCTAGCCACTGGAATAAACTATTCGGCTAAGTGCCTGAATGCCACCTATGGGCATATCCTCAAAGGAAGAAACTTGCAGCAGTGTACACCAGCTTCTTCACTTGAGTATATAACTGTGGGATCTGAACATCAGCTCATCTGATGTCTGAAGACAGTTAGATGGCTATATTTGCAACATCTAGCATGCCAAACATTGGGATACCTGTGCAAGCTTGTAAGAAACGTAGAGAGGTATGCTGATGAAGCCCCACCTCTTCCCCAGCATGAAGTCCTCTGAAGACCTCAGCTATGTGTTTCTGTGGAGCTAGAGTTTTATTTTTTGAATGTAGGCACTTACATGGTATTTAGGTACAAACAAGTAGCTCTCACTTCTCTTTTTAAATACATCTGACAGGAGAGGTGGTCCTGATTAGCACTCAGTCTGTGTTTTATGTAGGTATCACTGTTGCAGGCATATGCAGAGCTTGCTCTAGATCTTGAGTACATCTACAGAGCTTTGCTAAAGAGTACTGAAGGGATTACAACCTTAATGGTACTTAAAAGAGTACCATAAGAGATTTTGCTGATTGTCCCATTGGACCTAGATGACTAAATTTTGCTAAAAGTCTCACTCTAGTGATAGCATTGCACCCAGCTCACTACATCTGATCTGGTTGAGCTCCCGTTCCCATTTGCAGAAAGAATTTAACACTTTTAGGGTTTGATTCATCTGAGCTATTTTTGACATTAGTTTAGGATGGTGTGAATCACAGCATAGACTATCATCAGCACAGTGGTTATTTTCTCCATCAATTATAAAGAGAGCCTAGGCTGACTAGTAGGAGTTAGGTGTTCGCATTGTGAATCTCTACATTTCATCAGATGAATCTTCCTCCAAATCATTTTGTGTAGTGAAAGAGCCTAAGTATAGGTTCCCATTATTAGAAATCACATCTTGTTCTTTCTGTTGTGCTTTCAGCTAGTTTCCTAAGGTATACACCCCTACTTTGTCACTCCCAGTATTCTGATGGCTCCTTCTTAATAATAAGAGATTGTACTTTCTAAAACTTTCAAGGCTGAACTCACCTTGCCTTATTTTAGTCACGTAGTCAAAATGCCTGAAAATTAAATGTCGGATTTGTTGATAGTTCAGACTCCCTGTAGAGAGTGTCTGGAGAGAGAGAGGCACTGTCTGAGAGACTGATGTCATAAAAGAATTGTCATCAGCAAGTGTCATCTTGTCCTCCTTGAAAATATTTAAATCCTAACTTATGTACTTCAGTATCTACTGTTAAGGAGAAGTTTGGGCCCAGCTATAAGGACATTTACTAGATCCACAGCACTTCCTATTACCAAGGAACGCATACGCAAATTTGTATTAGACTTACCTCCCAGTTTAAGTTGCTCTGCATTCCATCAGCTCAAAACAATGATCTCAGGGGAAATCAGGGGTTTAATTAAGCCTGATCTATGCATGTTTTCCCCCATGTCAGAACAATATGCTGGTATCATGATAAGAAACAATATAGGAGTCAACAGTTGTTTTAAAGGACGGCTTTGGGATGGTGTTCTAAGAAGAACTGTGCCAATTTTAAGACAAAGTCCCATCTTGCAAATCATAAAGCAAGACAACTTTGGGTCACTGTATTAAGAAGTGTGGGGACTCAAACAACTCTTCCCTAGTAGTATTTTGCAACTGGAGGCTAAGTGGTGCTTCTGAGAAGCAGGGTGTATGAACTCAGGCTCAATTTCATGGTAATACATTTACACAGTTGCAGGCCTGTTGCCTGACCTGGCTGTGTATGCAGGCTCCTAGTCTCCTTTGCACATGCTAATGCGGATGCTCTGTTTTGAAACATTCATCACACTTGTAGGTATTTTAAACTGGAAAGAAATCAGAGCACCATGGAGGAAGGAATCATTATTTAAATAACTTCATTTTTCAATATATGTGAAATATTTAGTAACTGGAGCTAACAGAATATTTTTAAACTGATGGAGAAAATTGTCCATTCATGCTAGAGGAGCAGAGGAGGAGAATGGCAACAGTATGATTCACTGCAGGGCAGTTCCTTTTCCCTTTCATCATGATTCTTATTTTCATTCTGCTTCTCTAAAGGACCATCAATTTGTTTTACTCCAAATCACCAGATACAGTGGCAGATATATAATAACTTCTAGAACAGCTTGAGCTGTGAGATGGGCTCTGATCCATGTGGAACTGTGGGAGGAACCAGGGATGCCTACTAAGTACAGCTCATCTCCACTTTTCCTTTCTTTCATGGAAAAGTCTGTTTTCACACAGGAATGTTTTCAGAAGGCACAGAGGAGCCAGGGGGAAATGAGCTAATTTGCAGCTACGTTTTTATGTAGCAACTTTGGATTTCATTATGAGCTGGATTTAGGTTTCACAGTTGTCAGAAAGCTGCATTCTCTCTGTTTTGTGATTGCTTTTGAAACAATTGTACAGAAATCTGTTGCTAAGTTGTATATGTGCCTATGTGCACATATGTGAATACATACCTGTGTACACATTACATGCATGATCTTACAGTGAAATCTTGGAAATCATAGATATTCGAAGCCATGTCATAATTTTGTACAACAGGAAAGAAGGAAGAGGATCTCCCAGTGTGAGCCATGCAAATGACTGTTAAATCACTGCACTGTTCTGGCTTTAGCAGAAGCAATGTTTACTAGTGTTTCCATGATTACAATCTTCAGGAGAACAGCAGGCAATGGTACAGATTCACAATCCCTTCCTCTTTCTTGAGCAACATTTTTCACTGGCATCTACTGCACAAAGATACACAGGTCCAGCACAACTTCATTTCCCTAGATAATTAATTTAATTCAGGAATTAGCACATGTACACAAGAGAAAGCAGGACTGCAAGCAATGTATTTGATGTGATAATACATTTAGGACCAGATACTGGTCCTACTTATGCACCTGGAATAATGTACCAGGGCTGGACCCAAAGCCTGTTGAGGTCAATGGAAAAATTTCAGTCCTAAACTATGTCCTGTGGATAACATGGTTTGGGTAATATAGATAACAATGAAATATGGTATTACTGTAATGAGTAAAAAAAGCAGACTGGATGATACAATATGAAAATACATATATTAAATAAATATTTGTCTTTAGGTGGTTGATCTGCTAGTATCCATGTGTCGGTCTGCATTAGAGTCACCTAGGAAAGTTGTCATTTTTGAGCCATATCCTTCTGTAGTTGATCCTAATGATCCTCAGATGCTGGCCTTTAACCCCAGGGTAAGTAGTTATCTTTCATTATGTCATAGCTTGGTTTCAGTCATGCATTAGATTTCAAGGCAAAGCCTTCTTCTGGAGGAGTCTCCTTTACTGTAAAAGATACAGCTCCAGAATATAGCATAAGCGTGTGACTATTTTCAGAACTTTGTAGTTTTTTTAATTGTCTCTGTGAAGGTATTTGTGAATAAACTGTAAGTTGCATTCAAAGTTATGTTGAAGCCAAGAACTTCTTTTAGGGTACAAATTCTAGGTGCAAAATTGTATATTCTTAGTGTCTTTCTCTCAGTGTACACATTGGATACAAAGAGAAAGATGGCCTTTGGGAGGTGTAGACCATGTAGACTGGGGGATTTCCAGTCCATCTTTTTGTTCTTAAAGTGGTTATTGCTGTCATCTCATTTTCTCTTTGCAAACAATTATGTCCTTAAACTTAATTTTATCAAATGTTGAACATAACAGTCGAGTTTTGTAAAAGCATCAAATTTTGAAATAAAGAATTGCTCCTCAGGCTGCAAATGCTGCCTCTCAGGGAAGCCCTAGGGAAGCTGTGAACTATTACAGCTCACTTGAGCCATCCTCAAGGGCATAAACGAGAACTTTGGACGTCCTGCATTGTGATGCATTTCACTTTTTCTGAACAAAGGCCAGTTAGTGGTGGTCTTTCTCAGAGGAAGGGGCGAGTGCGTTCTGTAGCGTGCGGGAAGGAAGACTTGCCAGAAGGTGCTTAGAAAGGGGCTGATGAGGAGACAGCTAGTCTGGCAGCTAGGCAGGGCAGGGGTTTGAAGCAGATGAGGGAATGTGAAAAGGGGTCACACCAGAAGAGGAGTGGAGAGAGCCCCTGGGCTGGCAGGGCCCACACCACCTCCTCTCAGCTTCTTGCCAGCATGGGCAAGGTGAAAGCCCATGGGCAGAAGTTGACAAGACCCAAAGATGGGGAACAATGAGGCTCCTGAAGGCAACGTGGCATGTGGAGCTGGTGAAGCATGGACTGTTAAGCTCATATGCTCAGAAAAGGTGGAGCCCTCTGGTAGTGGTTCCCAGTCAGAAGGTAGACAAGGGTCAGGGTGAGGCAGAGGATCAACTGAAGGACCTCTGAAGTTTTACAGAGCTGTTAGTAAACACATCTGCTTATTTAGCATTTTATTTAAAATCTATTTGTTCACTGCATTATTTAACTTAATAGCATATTGTCCAAATAACTGTCAGAGCCTGTGTTTAGTTACGAATATTTGTTTAAAAAGTGACCTAATATTTTAAGTGAGTCTCATTGTTGTATGTTGGGGATTCCAGTGAAATTCAAAGAAAAACCATCATGATAACATTTTTTCAGGGAATTTTCCTGGACTATGAATGAGAGAGTCTGTGTGTAAGGAAGCTATTGGTTAGAAATGTTTGAAAGGATCGGTTTGCTGAACATTCATCCTAACTTTGGTTTTATACACACTCAAAGAATTCAGGTTTTTGTAGAGCCAAAGACCAATATTCTTTTCATTTATTTGATTATTTTATGCTACATCAGAAGAAGAATTACGACCGAGTCATGAAAGCATTGGATAGTATCACTTCTATTAGAGAGATGACGCAGGTGAGTTTAAAAATCTTTACATAACTTAATCACCATTTCTAGAAATAGGAAAATGTTTTTATTGATTGCCTATGATGAGTAGGGAAGTCAATAGTATCATCTCTTTCCGATAGAGCTGTAATAATATTAAAATGTGTGTTAAAAATAAAAAAACCCTAGAGTATCCATAATAGCAGTCAAATAAAAGTGATGAAGTAGATCTCAGATCTTTTGAAGTTTAAATAAGAGATAACAACAGCAAAATGGGACGTTGTAACAAGATGATCACCAACTGCTGCATTTCTGGATGTCAACAAAGTCAAACTGGGTCTTTTATTTCCAAAGCAAAAGAAATTGATTTTGTGACAGTGTTCTGAATGATAGCTTTATTTCTAGTATAACAAAACACTTGATCAGCTAAGTATGGTTGGGGACTTGGAAGGCTGGGTCTCTTCGGATTACTACCATACAATTTCTCAATATTCACAGTGGGACAGAATCTGATAGCCGTACTTATGTTTATTGTTACACTTCCTTTCCCAAACAGCCCAGCTGATTATAAGTGATTATTGAAACCTCTCTCATGTACCTTGCTTTTCCAACTGTTATATAAATGTAACCTCACAAGAGTTTATAAATCTTATTCTATATGTATTCGTAAAGTACTTTGGGATTCTGGAATGAAGAATGAGGTGTACAGAGAGCAGTAAAATACAATGAAAATTAAAATCCAGATATTTTTGTTACTTAATGTAACATCTTGTAAAAATTTTAAAAATCAGCTATTTCTGTTACCTAATATCATAGAATCATAGAAAAGTTTAGGTTGGAAAAGACCCTTAAGATCATCAAGTCCAACCGTTAGCCTAGCACTGCCAAGTCCACCACTAAACCATGTCCCTAAGCACCATGTCTACCTGTCTTTTAAATACCTCCAGGGATGGGGACTCAACCACTTCCCTGGGCAGCCTGTTCCAGTGCCTGACTACCCTTTCGGTGAAGAAGTTTTCCCTAATATCCAACCTAAACCTCCCCTGGCACAACTTGAGGCCATTTACTCCAGTCCTATCCCTTGTTACTTGGGAGAAGAGACCGACCCCCTCCTTTCAGGTAGTTGTAGAGAGCAATAAGGTCTCCCCTCAGCCTCCTCTTCTCCAGGCTAGACAACCCCAGTTCCCTCAGGCACTCCTCATAAGACTTGTTGTCTAGACCCTTCACCAGCTGCGTTGCATTTCTTTGGATGTGCTCCAGCACCTCAATGTCCTTCTTGTAGTGAGGGGCCCAAAACTGAACACAGTACTCAAGGTGCGGCCTCACCAATGCCGAGTACAGGGGGACAATCACTTCCCTAGTCCTGCTGGCCACACTATTTCTGATAAAAATTTCTGAATTATTTTTTTAATGTTAAAATAATTCTAGAACTGAAGAGTTTTAAAGGTATGCTTTGCACTGTGATTGAAATCAAGAAAGGTTTTTAAAGGGATTATAAGCTGATACAGTATTTTACTTTACCAGTTTATACCATAAAACAGTTAACAAATTGGAGTGGATTATCTTGGGGTATTTTGAGAGACTTAATTTTGTGAAGTTCCAGTCCAATTTCTTATTCCAAGAGCCTAACATAAATAGACATCTTCTGTTGTTCTCCCTGAGATCACCAATGTTTGCTATAATACACTCATTTTGATGCTAATTATATGCTTATTATTTTACTCCAGGGAAAATAATTGCTATATTAATTCTTGTTGTTGTCAAAACACATTTATAACTGTACAATGCTAAATGTCAGTAAAACTGTGATTTAAGCCTAATAATGAGTCCCATGTATTTGTTTTAATAGATGAAATCATGGGCAATTTAACATATAAAATTTAACCTTATGATTTCAACTAGAAATAAAGAATGTAATTACTCTTTTCTAGGCACCTTACTTGGAAATAAAGAAGCAGATGGATAAACAAGACCCGCTTGCACATCCTCTCCTACAGTGGTATAAAATTGACTCACATGAGATGATAATTATTAAAGTACATAGTTGAATGAATAATCACTTCACCAATTTAATTTGGTATAAACTCACCATAAGAATTAACATCAGGGTTAACATTTGCAACTGCATTTGTTTCTGGACTGTTTCTGGACCTCATCTGGGCCCTCTGAAAACACTGGAAAGACTCCAGCTTATTTGTATGGCCTCGGATCTGATTTTCTAGTCAAGATTTGGTCTACTTCCATCTGATAGGTTCAAAGGCCTGCAGCTGGGTGCTTTGTGGTGGCCATTCATAACACATGCTTAAGAAGAAAAGTTCTGTTTGGTTATCATGTCTAATACATCTGTTTCTTATTTTAGGGTTATTTCTAGTAATAGATCACATATTGTGAAGCTGCCGGTGAATAGGGTAAGTGTCTGTGGGTTCTTTATTATTTTCTCATTTCTCATGGCTCGTATTAACGTTTCAGGTGGTAGTCTCCTGTCCAAATGTAGGTGTCTACATTCAAATTAATCACATGGGCTCCATTAATAGGGGAGAGAGATAGGCAATTTCAGGTCATGACTCATAGAATCACGTTGTGAATATCTAAAATAGGTCAAAGGAATAATTCTCAGAAAAAGCCTATTTGAGGTGAGTAGATCAAATGTAAGTGTCTACCTTGTAGTCATCTGAGACTGGGTGAGAAGAACGTCACTATTTGTTTTGTTACCATATAGAATATTAGATACAGAATTGTACAAAAAGCAGTGCACACAAACATGATGTACCAGGAGGTCCACATATGAGTACACTGTAAAAAGAATATAGCCCTAGAATTTTAGAAGAATGGTGCTGAGATTCATTTCTGAGTATGCGTGCCTCTGATCCTCTGATTAAGGGCGTAGTAATCTGCAGCCTTTCAATTCTGAACCTTAATTCAAAGCCAGCTCTGATCAGTATACCATGATGAAATTGTTCAATTTAATTACTTTACTAGAGCCATATTAGGCTGAAATATGTTTCAGAAACTTCCATATGTTTCATAAACTGAAGGACGTTTTTGATTTCAGGTAAAAACTATGGTAATGAGACCATTTTCATCTTAGTTCATGTAGTTATTTAGATGCAGTCATATATTGCGTGAAACAGCATGGTATCTTAAGAACTACCACTATGGAAATACAATGCTTTTGTGTTAATCAACTTCTTTTCACTTGTACACTGTTATATTTCACAGCAACTGAAGTTTATGCACACTCCCCACCAGTTCCTACTTCTCAGCAGTCCACCAGCCAAAGAATCCAATTTCCGAGCTGCTAAAAATCTCTACGGAAGTACCTTTGCATTTCAGTGAGTACATATATTCATATTAATCAAAGGTTACCAAAATGCCATGCTATTTTATGTTCTTGCTATTTGAGGTTTACAGCTGGGAATTTATTGTTTTAAAGGATAACTGATTTCATTTTGCATTTTACGCTTGTATTGGGTCTGGCTGAGATGGAGTTAATTTTCCCCATATGTGGTGGGTTGGCCCTGGCTGGATGCCAGGTGCCCACTAAAGCCGCTCTATCACTCCCCCTCCTCAACTGGACAGGGGAGAGAAAAATATAACAAAAAGCTCGTGGGTCGAGATAAGGACAGGGAGAGATCATTCACCAATTACCGTCATGGGCAAAACAAACTCGACTTGGGGACATTAGTTTAATTTATTACTGATCAACTCGGAGTAGCATAATGAGAAATAAAAACTAAATCTTTAAAACACCTTCCCCCCACCCCTCCCTTCTTCCCGGGCTCAACTTTACTCCCGAGTTCTCTACCTCTTTCCCCCAAGCAGCGCAGGGGGATGGGGAATGGGGGTTGCGGTCAGTTCATCACACATTGTCTCTGCTGCTCCTTCCTCCTCAGGGGGAGGACTCCTCACACTCTTCCCCTGCTCCAGTGTGGGGTCCCTCCCACGGGAGACAGTCCTCCATGAACTTCTCCATCATGAGTCCTTCCCACAGGCTGCAGTTCTTCATGAACTGGTCCAGCGTGGGCCCCTTCCATGGGGTGCAGTCCTTCAGGAACAGACTGTTCCAGTGTGGGTCCCCCGTGGGGTCACAAGTCCTGCCAGCAAACCTGCTCCAGCGTGGGCTCCTCTCTCTCCACGGGTCCACAGGTCCTGCCAGGAGCCTGCTCCAGCACAGGCTTCCCATGGGGTCACAGCCTCCTTTGGGCATCTACCTGCTCTGGTGTGGGGTCCTCCATGGGCTGCAGGTGGATATCTGCTCCACTGTGGACCTCCATGGGCTGCAGGGGGACAACCTGCTTCACCGTGGTCTTCACAACGGGCTGCCAGGGAAGCTCTGCTCTGGCGCCTGGAGCACCTCCTCCCCCTCCTTCTTCACTGACCTTGGTGTCTGCAGAGTTGTTCCTCTCATATATTCTCACTCCTCTCTCCCGCTGCAATTGCCATTGCGCAGAATTTTTTTCCCCTTCTTAAATATGTTATCACAGAGGTGCTACCACCATCGCTGATTGGCTCAGCCTTGGCCAGCAGTGGGTCCGTCTTGGAGCCGGCTGCCATTGGCTCTATTGGACATGGGGGAAGCTTCTGGCATCTTCTCACAGAAGTCACCCCTGTAGCCCCCCCGCTACCAAAACCTTGCCGCACAAACCTAAGACACCATAGCAGCCCTCATAGTGCTGTGCTTTGTATTGGTAGCTAGAAAGGTGTTGATAATACACCAGTGTTTTGGCTACTGCTGAGCAGTGCTAGCACAGCATCAAGACTCTCTCTCCCCTCACAAGTAGTCTGGGGGTTTGCAACATCTTGGGAGGGGACATAGCCAGGACAGCTGACCCAAACTGACCAAAGGGATATTCCATACCATATGACATTCACTCAGCAATAAAAGCTAAGAGAAAGGAGAAGGAAAGGGGGGCATTAGTTATTTACGACGTTTGTTTTCCAGAGCAACCGCTACGCATACTGAAGCCCTGCTTCCTGGGAAGTGGCTGGACGTTGCCTGCTGATGGGAAGTAGAGAATAAAATCTTTGTTTTCCTTTTGCTTCTGTGCATGGCCTTTGCTTTTGCTTTTATTAAACTGCCTTTATCTTGACTCACGAGGTTTTTTTTCCATCTCATTTTCTCCCCCCCCGTCCTGCTGAGAAGGGGAGTGATAGAGCAGCTTGGTGAGCACCTGGCGTCCAACCAAGGTCAACCCACCACAACACTGTGGATTTTAATGCATTCTCTTTCATTTTTTCAGTGGTTCACACATTGAAAACTGGCATTCCATCCTGAGGAATGGTTTAGTTGTTGCTTCCAATACGAGGCTGCAGGTAAATAGCAGACTAAATAGACTTTAGCTATCCTGTGCATGTTTGATTACATATTAAGCTTAGGTGAGTTTTCAAGGGATGTGGTTCTGGTAGTCATATAGGTGGCAAAAAGGGGTGATTTCAAACACCCTCATGTTTCCTGGAAAAGGTACTTTTCTGAAGCAATTAAAATGAAATAACGTGTCTGCTAAAATGGCTAAAAAATCCTGTTGGTGGAATCAGTGTTTCAATTTTACATTGCACAGCAGCACCTCCAAGAGTCTTAGGTCGGTACTGCTTAAAAGCAGTCTCAGGGATTAAAATTTAGAGCTACATAAACTATGTCTATGTTATAGGATCCAAGAGCATACTATAGAGAACCTGGCTTTACAGCATCTTCTCTTCTCTGGTTTCCTTCGGAAGGGAATATGAGTGTACTGGCCAGGAGGGAGCTATTGCAAACTTCAGTTTAGTTTCTCAGACTGAATCATCAGGAGACCACTATTGCAGAGCAAAGTAGGCAGTATCAGAGGGACTGAGGAGCTGTAATTCGGAGTATTTTAGCATCAGGATTTTGACAGCTCTTTCCCCGGAACTGAGTCCATGATACCTTGGAGGAGGATCCCTGGGTGCTGACTAAGGATCAGGGAACAGGAAACACTGAAAAAAGGGAATGGAATTCTCTACTGTTCCTCTTAGTGGTTTGGGTGTTTTTATTAGCATCTTTGTAAGATACTTTCCCAAGAAAGCAGGATTTACATAACAAAATTCACCAAAGTAAAACCCTTTGTTCATGCTTATTTTTTTGTTCAGGTTTGAGATACTGGGAAGAGGAGGAAGCAGTAAAGCCCTGTTTTATACAAGTCATCATTTTAAAATCTCTCACACAACTAGGGCATATCCTGAGCCCAGTTCATTCTGCTTACTCCAGTACCAACCAGTCAGGAAAAAACATCTACTCACCAAGGATCCTATACAACATTGTAGGATCTGGAGGAGTGAGAGCATGATTGCACATTCCTATGGGAGCTCTGGCACATTGCAGAGATGATGTAAATGTCATTGGGTCAGAGGAAAGAAATAAAGATGAGTATGACTCTGAAGCACAGTGGTCATAATATCTACCTGGGTAGGAGATACTCTGGGTTCTCGTTTGTGCTCCAACAACTACTTTGTGTGTTTTCTTTAAAGACTTTTCCACATAAAGCAGTCAGTCCCTGGAGGAGAAGCGAAACCCATACTTCCCCCTTTCCAGACAAGAAAATGACCACAGCGCTAATAAAAAGTGCTCAGTTTTGTTGCTTAGCCCAAGCTCCATGACATGGAGCAGTGATGTTGGTGGAGTCTTCCCTTTCCTCTCTTCTTTTCAGACAGCTGGTAGCTTTGTGGCTAAAGCACAGTCCTGCAGTGATGGGATATGCATGTCTGAATTGGCTCAGGCAAAAGCTTGATTGAACCCATTCCTCCAGTACTCAGGCTGAATTAGCGACTGAACTTTTCTATAGCATATGAGCAGTTATCACCATCTCTTCATTTCTTACCTTAAAGAAAAGAAAAGCAGCTGTTGCTGATGATAATTCACAAAGGCTGGCTTAGGCTGTGGTTCCTGCCAAGGTTTTGATGTGAGACACATGCTGAGCTTGCTCAGCCTTCTTAAGGCTAAGGTGTATTTGGCTATCTACAGAAGCATCCTCTGTAGGCATCCTTCAGGGTGTTAGATTTAAAAACAGAAAATGCAGTATTATATATAAAAATGATGTAAAATTATCTTTGGGCATTTGGATATGGTTTCCAGAATATACAGTATCTTAGCTGTATATTCACAGCATGATTTTTTTAAAGACTTCTTTGAACACCCTTTATTACCAGACAATAAATAAGTGCAGTGGGGCAGATGCTTATCTACATTAGGACCTATCATTATTATTTTGTCCAGATAACCAAATTAATGTTAAACAATCACTCCGCTCTTTTTCAGCTCCATGGTGCAATGTTTGGAAGTGGAATCTACCTTAGTCCATTGTCAAGCATATCATTTGGTTACTCAGGTGATATTTATAAATCACTCTGAAGTTGGAGAAATATGGGGGGGTATCTTAGTCTACTGCTTTTCTTACCAGTTTCACTGTTTACAACACTGTAGTAAATTTTATCTTTGTAGGCCAAGATTTAATTTATTTAAAAAAGAGAAAATCTAAGTTCCCTTATTAAATACCTGTCTTTTTGTTTTCCAAGGTACTAAGTATCTTGACATTGTGCTTGAAGTAAATAGTAGCTAATACTGGATGTTGTGTGTAATGGAGCAGGTCTTGATTATGCAGTGGAAATCCAACTTTGTGTTTGTGATTTTTTCCTCAGTATCTGCCTAAGTCCATCTAACATTATCTAAGGATTCATGGGCTTTTAGGACCTGATATGACAAAACAAATATTCATTAACAGACATGTTCAACTGTCTATGTTTAAGAATATTCTCAAGTACCGCCATGTCAGGGTTACATAGAAAGTTGTCCTGGTTTCAGCTGGGATAGAGTTAATTTTCTTCTTAATAGCTGGTATAGTGCTGTGTTTTGGATTTAGGATGAGAATAATGTTGATAACACACTGATGTTTTAGTTGTTGCTAAGTAGGGCTTACACCAGTCAAGGACTTTTCAGCTTCCCATGCTCTGCCAGGTGCACAAGAAGCTGGGAGGGGGCACAGCCAGGACAGCTGACCCAGACTGGCCAAAGGGCTATTCCATACCATAAGATGTCATGCTCAGTATATAAACTGGGGGGAGTTGGCCAGGGGGCAGTGATCCCTGCTCGGGGATGGGATGGGCATCGGTCAGCGTGTGGTGAGCAATTGCATTGTGCATCACTTGTTTTGTATATTCTTTTATCATTGCTATTATTTTTTTTCTTCCTCTGCTGTCCTATTAAACTGTCTTTATCTCAACCTGCGGGTTTTACTTTTATTTTTCTGATTCTCTCCCCCATCCCAGTGAGCGGGGGGAGGGTGAGCGAGTGGCTGTGTGGTGCTTAGTTGCTGACTGGGGTTAAATCACGACAAAAGTACAGGACACTGTGTTTATTTTAGCATGAGAAGGGGAGGGAACATAATTTGTCCCACTAATAAATCCAGAAATGAGTGATGCAGAGTTTTCCATGTAAGAATAAAATCATAAATAGAAGCACAATAGAAACATGACACACTAATGTGTATATTAAGAAACTTTCATAGAGATTTTAAATTACAGTGACTTTTTTCTTTAGTTATGTTGTATTTACCATTTCATAGAATGGTTTGGGTTGGAGGGGACCTTAAAGATCATCTAGTTCCAACTCCCCTGCCATGGGCAGGGACACCTTCCACTAGATCAGGTTGCTCAAAGCCCCATCCAACCTGGCCTTGAACACTTCCAGGGAGGGGGCATCCACAACTTCTCTGGGCAACCTGTTCCAGTGGCTTACCACCCTTACAGTAAAGAATTTCTTCCTAATATCTAAGCTAAATCTACCCTCTTTCAGTTTAAAACCATTACCCCTTGTCCCATCACTATGCTCCCTTGTAAAAAGTCCATCTCCAGCTTTCTTGTAGGCCCCCTTCAGGTACTGGAAGGCTGCTTTAAGGTCTCCCCGGAGCCTTCTCTTCTCCAGGCTAAACAACCCCAACTCTCTCAGCCTCTCCTCATAGTGGAGGTGCTCCAGCCCCCTGATCATCTTTGTGGCCCTCTTCTGGACCCGCTCAAGCAAGTCCATGTCTTTCTTATGCTGGGGGCCCCAGAGCTGGACGCAGTACTCCAGGTGGGGTCTCACCAGAGCGGAGTAGAGGGGCAGAATCACCTCCCTCAACCTGCTGGCCACACTTCTTTTGATGCAGCCCAGGATACGGTTGGCTTTCTGGGCTGTGAGCGCACATTGCCGGCTCACATCCAGTTTTTCATCCACCAAGACCCCCGAGTCCTTCTCTGCAGGGCTGCTCTCAATTCACTCATCGCCCAGCCTGTATCCATGTTTGTGATTGCCCCAACCCAGGTGCAGGACCTTGCACTTGGCCTTGTTGAACTTCATGAGGTTCGCACGGGCCCACCTCTCTAGCCTGTCAAGGTCCCTCTGGATAGCATCCATTCCCTCTAGAGTATCAACCACACCACTCAGCTTGGTGTCATCTGCAAACTTGCTGAGGGTGCACTCAATCCCACTGTCCATGTCCCCGACAAAGATGTTAAATAATACTGGTCCCAATACAGACCCCTGAGGGACACCACTCATCACTGGTCTCCACCCGGACATTGAGCAGTTGACCACAACTCTTTGAGTGCGACCATCCATCCAATTCCTTATCCACCAAATGCATGTCTCTCCATTTCCTCACATATGAAACTGTTGGTATAGTTGAATATGTGTTTGTGTGCATGTAGATAAATTTAATTCTGAGAGTTTTAGTTATGCTTTCTGATTTTCAGTATTTTTAGGTAATGTCACGATTCATTTTGAGAGCTCAACATTTTTTACCAGTATTTATTGAATTTCAATATCAGTAATCTCTAAATGCACTATTAGCTTTTAAGAGATTACACAAGTATGGAAGCTCTTTAGGACTCACTAAAAGTGCAGGTTGCAGTATCATTATCTAACAAAATGCCCTTCTTTTTGGACAACATTGCTTTGTCAGCTTCAGTGTGTTTTTTCTCATCTCTGCCTTTTTTGATCTCTTCCATCCAATCTCCTCCAGAAAGGAGGCCTGTATTCCCATGAAGTATATAATACTTGATGCCAATAAAAACCATGGAGAAGTCCTACACTCCCTGTTACTTCAAAGACTTAAACTTCCCCATAATTCAGTCTGTGTTTGCAAACTGCCAAGAAATATGGGATACTGGAAAAGCAAGGAAGCCTGTAGTAGCATACAATACAGGAATTTTATATAAACCAGCATGAGGAATATGAGAGAGATGTAAGGCACAAATGTAGGTGTTTAGATTTCTGAGATGCAAATTGGATCAAAGGTGGCTGACAAATAATTTAGTACTTTTACCTATAGATAAATTAATTAAACCAAGGTAGACTTTAAAACTACCTTTAAATAAATTAACTACTCCTAAAAAATTTTTAGACTTTTAATAAGTCTAACTAAAGTGTTAAAGATTAATATCTAAAGTTCTTTCTCTCATGATTTTACTGTCTCACTCACCGTAAATCAGACTGTGTTACTTCAACCTGAATAGGGTCAGTTAAGACATCCTGACATGCTACTCTGCTAAGCAACCACCTAAGAGCATTCCTGAGCTGAATTTAGTGGCATTTAAGCTCATGTTTATCTGCTTTTGCACCTGCTTAATGCTAATTTGACTTTCCTAAGGTCTTTGCAACACATGCAGATGTGTTGGCAATTTGCAGGATTAAATTGAAATATTCTATGACAAAGTTAACTAGCTTTTTGACTGCCATGCAAAGGACTGTGATTCCCACTATGCTACCTGTTTCTTTCTCCATACTTTAACTTTGCTTATGAAGGTATTTATATGCCAGGGTATCTTACATGATTTTAATATTCTTAGGGATGAACAAGAAGCAGCAGAAGGTGTCAGCTAAAGATGAACCAGCTTCAGGCAGTAAGGGCAGTAATACATCACAGGTACAGTACATCAACCATCTCTGGAAGATTTATGGGTTTATATTTGGGAACTTGATAGCTGAAAAGGAGGCAATATTCCCTTTGTGAAAGCTAACAGTTTTATTTTATTGAAAGAAATCAACAACTTCAGAGACTGCAACCATCAAATACAGCCCAACTGCTTTTAGTAACAATTTACAGAATATACTGCAGGTCCCTGTGCCCTTCTTTTCCAAGTAGTAGTATTTGGGAAGAGAAAGAAAATGAAATACAGATTGCATTATGACCCTTAGCAAGCCCTGGCTTTCTGAGTTCTAGACTTGCAGAAGAACGATGCAAAAGGAATTGAGAGTGGTTATTGCTGAAAAATGAGTAGCATTTCATTGATAGCAAGTCAGTTTTTCTTTTTCATAGTTTTTATTTATTAAACCATTAGAATTCTGCTTTATCTAAAGCAAACTCATAGCATTTATGTGTAGGGCTAAATTTTGAGAAAGAAATCTTACATCTGTCTCTATAGTTAACATGTAAAAACTACAGAATAATCTGGCTTTGGAGAGAGATTGGTATGTAACAGCAGAAGCCCTCAGAAATGAGAAGGCCAGTAAAATATCAGGGTAGTGGCCAAAGAATTGATGATCAAATTCACCTTGTAATTATTTTTTTCTACTATCAATTTGTTTGTCAGTAACACTCTGATATTTCTAATAATATTATTCATTCTGTAATAATTAGGAACTTTTCTTTCTGGATAAAGGAGTTCAAATCCCTCCTACGATAATAAAAAAAAAAATGTTTTTAGAAATTCTATTACAGTTAGAAATACAATAGAAATGTTTTAGAAAGACTGCCTCTATCTTTGTTCATTAATAAACCACTGAAAATAGCAGCCCTCTCCTTTGTTACTTTTTCACTCAGTTTGTCTTACTGCACTAATTAAGTTTTCTCATGTTTTTACATCACAGTCACAGAAGAAAGGACAACAGTCACAATTTTTGCAAAGCCGTAACTTAAAATGCATAGCCTTATGTGAAGGTAAGCTGAAAGCCCTTGAAAAACTGTTTTAGTCATGGACACAGTGTTACTGGATGCAAATCAATGAGACCTTTAGTTCCAGTATTGGTTGTTTTTAGGTAAGAGATTACTGGTAGGCATACGAGTACTTACTTAATAGCTGACCTTTATATTTCAGTTCAGAATGTTTCCCTTTTCAAACAAAACCTGTAACACATGCTGAATTTTCATTAAATAATCATATGCACATAGCAACTGATCATCTGGTCTGTCTTTCAAATGTGATCATATTCCTAATCCATCCATATAACCCAAGTCATGGTCTTTATTTCAAACAGTGACTTCTTGCAAGCTCTTGACAAATGCATTAAACACCTACAAGTCAGAAAAAACAGCTTTCCTATTGAATTTCCAAATAATTTTTCACTTCTCAGACAAATATACTGTTCATCTGGTAACCAGTCTGCTCTCTCTGATGGCTGCAGAAATTTTGTGAAGTTAAAATCCAGTGCACATGAGTATGGTCATTCTTGAAAGACTTGGCTATTCTTTTAATAACTAATGAAACCTCAGCAGGTTTTGAGAACAACGAATTATGAAATTTGAATAAGAATTGTACCAGTAATTGGTAATTAGTCTCATTGGCCAAACAAAAAGAAATTATAGTAAACTCAGTTTGCCCTCCATTTTGAGCATTTGTTTATTTTTAAAAGTAAAAATTCAGACATGGTGGAAAAGATGTTATTTCAAAATGGAAGCTTTAAGCTATATATGCTACTTTTTAATATATATATTTTTGAGAATGTTCAAGTGAAATATTTAATATGATTAAGGAGATGTCAGTCAACATGAAAATGCAATTTGATCTGGTCAGAAAAATACATAATTTTAGTTCTAAAACTTTCAGAAGATATGAATCTAGAGTTTACTAGAATTTACTTGGCCTTTAATGCCTGAAGTTTCTAAATATAACTTACATCTTTCCCAAGGACTTTTTCATCTATGTCATTCTTTCCTCACATTTATTAATGGATTATGGATCTTATAAGGGAGAATTTTAAATATTTGGTAAAATATATTTTACATCATTCATATTCACTTCATTTTTCTGTGAAAAGAAGTGTTTAGAGGAGGTGGTTAATATAGTTTTTAAATAAAATTAATTACAAGAGAAAAATGTTTGTTAAAAATTACAATTCATGGAAGAAATCGTATAAAAATTGAATATGCATTTATTCATGGTAGTGTTTAAATGCATTTATAGAAATCTTTTCAAATACAGATTGATAGTAAAGATTCTACCCAGCAATAAAAAGGTTTCTTTCCTGTGTTGTCCTAATTCTGCTGGTAAATAACCTATCATCAAATACATTGCTCTTTTCTAAACGTTGAACAAGTTTTGGCAAGCTTTGTAATCCCCTTGAGTCATAATTGCTATGCTAATTTTTTTAAAATATTTGGTAGTATTGCAAATCCCAAATTTGTAGTATCTCAGTTTCAGGCTTTATCTTTCACATCTTATTTTTGGCTCAGCCATCATCAAACACAAATATCTCTGTTCCAAAGGCTGATTAGTTGACTCAGATGCTCCTTAACAGCCCTATGGCCATTTAAAATCAGTTTTTAATAAATATACTTTTTCATTTTTTATTCCAATTAAGAACTGGCTCCCATATATCTGTGTTTTCTGGAAAATATAACATATTTTGGAAACAAGAATCAAGTTCATCTCCCTGTTTGTACTAGCAGCCAACTCAGAGTCTACACCATGCCACAGACATGGACTGGAAAGCTACACATTCCCAGAAGGCTATTTAAAGTGTTTAAAAAAGCAAATCCTTTAAAGCAATATTTTCCATGCATGTTTTCATCACTATGAAATTTATGCTTTCCCTGATAGTGATAACTTCATCTGATCTGCACAAACATGGAGAGATATGGGTAGTTCCCAATACGGATCATGTGTGTACAAGATTTTTCTTTGTGTGAGTACAAAGCTTCTGTTAACATTCAACATCTGTCCATTCTAGGCCTTTTTCCCCATGTTCCCTCCAATAGTTGTAAACGAAGTAGATGATAGATAAAAGATGTTTCTTCCTAATTCTTTAAAGTATCACTTCATTTTTTATTTATCTCTGTACTTACTTTCGTTAGGAAATGTATGTATAAGTTAGTGACAAAGGTTTAGTAGATGTTTAGTTATAGAATAAATGAATGGAGAGTTACTGATTTTTCCCACTCTATAGCATTATCTCATGTTACAGTAAGTCTATCCATGTATCATAAAATATCTCTTGTATTTGGGTGCATGTTTTAAAGCTGAGGAATTCATTAAAGGCTTCCTGTCTATGATGTGAGCATTTCCCCTCTCACCTATGACTTGTAATTATATATCGGCATAGATTTCAGCCCTGCAAAGAGTCATGCAGACCAGTGGAGGAGCACGCTGACTTCAGATTGACCAGCACTGGGGGTTTCAGTGATCAGGATTGCTTTATCCGTGCAAATCCTTAATGCAGGCGAGTTCTCATAAGGAGAAAAACCCTGGAGGTTGTCGTGGTGTCACCACTAAGTGGAGGCCCACTTGTGACAGGAGTTTGGGTACCGCAGGCATTGCAGTACATTGTGCATGCTTTGGCACCAGCTTTGCGTAGGGTGGTCTGGGAGCAGCTGCAGAAACAGAAACAGCCCTTTCAGCTGCAGAAACAGAAACAGCCCTTTCCTTTATACCTCCAGCAAGAGGGAAGCTGCTGACATGCCTTGGTGGGCCAGGTGCCGGCAGAAGTCCCCTTTGGGTCCTAGTGGGTTATTCAACCACAGGGTTTCGATGACAGTGGCAGCCCTACCACCCTTCACTCTCTATAAAGTTTAGGATCTGCATATAACAGTGAAGTGCAGCAGAGCATTTTAATAGGAAACGTTAACATATGGAATAAAAACACTTGATTATTGAATGAAACAGTTTTGGATGTTTTTAGGTAGATTAATAAAAAACTAATTTGATTTTAATTTTCTGTACTCTTTTTTTAGTTATGAAGATGGTCAAGTGGGTGATACAAGTATAAATACACAGGAAACAAGCATTCATAAAGAGATTCTTCGAGTCATTGGCAATCAAACTGCTACTGGTTAAAAGGACCACTCTTATTTAATTGATGTGATTTGGAAGCCTTCCTCGGTCTCAAAGCTGGATTTTGAACTGAAGAAGATGCAAAAAACTAATTTATTATTATTATTCTAATCAAATTAACCCTTTGAATACTTACTGTTTTCTTACTTAATATTTCTTATCTCATCAAAATACCTGAGATGGTATGAATTAGCAACTGTAGGGGTGCAAAGTCTATTAATATACTACAACTAATAATAATTAAACAGGCATTTGGGTTGTTCACAATAAACAGACTTTAAAAAGGAATTTTGTGCTGATATTTTTATATTAAACTTCAGTTGGAGGTTTTAGTACTGTATACTAGTATTTTAAATTTAGAATGACTTAATTATAAGCAAGAGAGAAGATTGCATCTGTATTATGCAGGATACTTTACAATAAGTAAAATATTCCTTATTTAAACACAATAAAAGGTTGTCTGGAACATGTCAAATTAAAGAGATTGGTTACCTGCCGCTATCTTTGATTATTTTGCACAGATGCAGCTCGGATTTAGAGTCAAAGGTTAAAACGACAATACATTTTTGATTTAATGATTGAAACAAAGCAAAAAGTAATGACTTTGATGGTGTATGTTTAGTTTTCTTCTCTGGAAACACTGTCTTATCCATTAAGTAGCTCAGTTGCATTTTTTAATTATACGAGCCTAGCAAACACCTGGAAATCCTGAAGCTGTTAACTTCCTTTTTACAAATTTGTTTTTTATATACTAGATTTTACAGTTTCTTTAGATCAACAAGGTTCTTTAATGTTTTCATCTTAACTTCAGTGAGACTGCTCTGTGGTTAAATTTAGCCACATATTTAAAAGTACCTGCTGAATTAGGGCTTTTACATGACTGAGTTGATTGTTCGTACATCAGAAAATACAAACAAATGCAAAATTTTACTGATTTTCTCTTGGTGAAATATTTTTATTAATTTATTCCTAAGGGAAAACAAATCAAATCAAATCTTTCTGTCCTTTAAACTAACAACTGTTTTTTCCGAGTGAGCATGATGGCAACACCAAGTCTCCAAGGCATAAAATCACACCCTTAAATATGGAGACCAGTTCAACTTACGCATCTGTGCAATTATTACAGGCCACCTCAGAAAGCAAAAATAGACTGAATCATCTATTATGTTATTTTCTTAATAAGGATACCGAAGAGCCAAATAACAGCACAACAGAGCACAGGCCAGTGTTTGTTTCTTTTAAACAGAACTGCATTAGATATGCAGTAATGGGTGATTCCTTCTTTCTGCACTCCCTTATTCCTTGCTGTAATTGAAGTGCCCTGCAAGTAAAATAGTGTTATTGGGCCTAGGAGCACATACTTGGAGATGTATTTTAGCATTCCAGACTTATTTGTTGGGGACCTCAGTTTTTTTGGGTTCACATCCAGACTTGTAAACCCAATCCTGTTTGCAAATCTCCATTTTGCTATTGAATTTGTGTTGACTTTCACCCCCATTTGGTGGACCCCTAACTTGAGTACCACTACTCTAATTGTTATCTTTTGTGTTGGGACACAGGTTAACTTCTTGAAACAAAGAGGATTCCTGAAATTTATCTATCTATCTACATAAGGACTGTCTTAGGTTGTGTAACTGCACAAAATCAGCATAATTCAGAAGTGGAGCTGAAACCCTGGAATGACCATCTCTCCATAATTTGTCCTGCCATATGTGTCTGAATCACTGTTTTGCAGAACAGAAAGAAACTAGGAAGCAAGTCCACAAAGATATCCTACATTAACTTGCTGGGCTGATAGTCCACCACTCTGGGACGCCTCCTCAAAAAACTAGGAGAAAAGATGACCATGAGTGAACTGGAGAAGCCAAGTAAGCAGTCACCTTTCCTGTCCCCTCAAGCTGCAGCAGGGTCACAAGTGAGCACCTTGAAGGAAGAAACCTGGAATGTAGCTATGGCAGCGAGTCAGCCTTGGTTTGCACAGTGGTGTCATGATACTGGCCATGCATGGTGCCATCATAAGTACAACCACTGGAAGGAGGAGGGAAAATACATCTCTGCCAAATTTTAAGACTGCTCCAAGGATTGATTTAAATGGATGACCAGAAGGAAGGGACAGCATGGAGGAAAGCAGGGCTCTGAGGTATACAGGGAGGCCTTGCTGTTGTAAGATGCTCACTTCAGGTCCCACCCGGTGCATGGCAGGAAAAGGGACTGGAAGATCAAAGCTGCAGCATGGGGAGAGCACAGCACACAGGCAGCACCATGCCTGGGGCAGCTGGGCCATCTGAGGAGGTGTTATAGTGTAGGGGACAGTGCAAGGATGCAAGCCCAGTGTTACAAACAAACAGCAATGGAATTAAACCAAAATTCACTTGCTACACAGTAACTCAGTCACTTTTTTTCTTTAGCCAAAATATTAATGGGAAACTTCTTCTAAGGTGTTATATTACCTGCAGGTAAACATGAGTCTTCAGATCGTTCCTTTAACAAAGTATTAGTTCTCATCATTTTTAAAAGGTGAAGGGAAAGAGGGAGGTTCTTTGGGGGTCTGTTACTCAAAAATAAATAGCCCTTCTATAGCAAACTTCAAAACTGAAGCAAAGACTTTATCACCAAGAACTGGAATGAAAAAGCCCGAGGAGGAGATTTTCTTTGAAGGATTTTTCCCTAGTGGTTTTATCCAAGGGTGGAAGTTGCATATTGCCAAATTCTTCCAAATACTTATATTTGCATGAATTCCAGGGGATGAAAAATAAAAAGCCAGGCTCATCTAAGCAAAGGCCCTGTGTTATCCGTAAAGCCCTTGCATTTCCCTTCATCTGTTATCATGCACATATATCGGTGATAGAGCAATCTTTATAACTCCTACAATAAAGATGTTGGCTTTTCACAAACAGCTTTTAATCACAGAGAGAAAATAGAGCCCTAGGTTCTACTACCTTTCTTGGTAGAAATCTCCATGAAGAGTTAGCTGTGACCACGTCCAGCACAGCAACCAAGAGAATTCTTGGGAAAGAACTTTCTAACTTCTTCCTACATCCCACAACAAATTACAAGCCCTCAAATGGGGAAGGTTTGATGGAAAAATTATGTTAATACATTAATATTGTACCCTAATTACAAATTACCATAGTTATATTTCTATGAATATTTTAAACATTGAGAAAGGAATCAAAAATATGCTTTTAAACCTTTCTTGAAATTCAGGCAGATATTTAGCATTCAAGGGATTAAGCAATTTGAGTTATCTTCTTCTATGTTATGAATCAGCATAGCTCTATTTTCTTCAGCAGTGCTACACTGCTTTGATCGCCTGAGGTTTTGGCTCCATATTACTTACCATAAAATGGCCAGTTTGTGTAATATTCTGCTTAATATTTTACAGGAACTATTCAATGACACCGGAATTGTTTATGCTTGTATTTTTCTCTAAAGCCCTTGAAAAACTGTTATTGATGCTGTATAATTTTAATATTATAACTGTTGGTACTGAAAATGCATCTGATGAATAATGCTAAGATTATGCTTCTTTTGTTAATTCAAATATAAGATCACTCCAAATGAAGACTTTGTGCTTAGATCAATTATACTTTGCTTACAAACCACTTCCTACTGTGGAAATAATTAGCATACTTCCAACATGGATGAGTACAAAGTGCAAAAAAAAAGGGACAACTGAATGAAGAGATTCATGATTAAAAAAGAAACACTAAACAAAACCCTAAACAAATATAAAAACAGTATCTAGTTACTTAAGCATTATATTAATTTAGATGGATTTCTTCTTGGGTCTAGAAAATGTAAGTCAAATACAAAGAATACTTGTCATGACTGGCAGGGAAGTAACTCTACAGGAGCAAAAGCACTCTGTAATCTTAGCATTTTCACAACATATAGGTTTGGGGTCTGAACCTGCATTGTGCTGAACACCTATCGAAGGTGCTGAGGGTTAGGCCCTTGAACAAAGTGTTTTTTGTATTAGTCATTCCTCACTCTCATGGTAAGTTTTTTAAAAGCCTCTGAGGCAAAGGCCCATTGCAGATGGGATTAGCGTGCAGATGCCTGTGCATTGCCTGGCCTGTATGCCTGGGTGGGATCTAGCAGGACTGAGCTTCTTGGCTGCGTGAGGGTGGGACGGCAGCTGTGGTGGTGAATGTGAGGGGGGAGAAGGGGCTGGGAGGGCCCCGGGGCTGGGAGGGTCCTGGCAGACGGGGCCGAGCCTTGCCACGCTCCTGCAGGCACCACGAGGCCCCTCCGCTGGCTGCCGCCACTGTGGGCAGTGTGCCAGGAGCACTGCAGCAACCTGGCTGGCACTGGCTGCATTTCCACTTGTGTCTTGGGGTACTTAGGGTTCTGCGACGCTTTCTTTTCAAACCCAAGGTGTTAATTTGGTGTATTGCACAATTTCTTCATTACAAACACTACCTCAAGGTGAAAGATGAGCCTGTTGACTAAACTAAGCAAGGTTTTTTGTTTGCAGAGTGGTTAAAATATGTGTAGGGCTGAAAGTTGTTCAAAAAGTATCTTGAGTCGAGTCATATAGGGCTGTAATAATAATCAAATTTATTCCTTAAGGTGCTCAGGAGTGGAGGGAAAGTTGTGCTTCAGAATGGGATAAATAAAAATGGGAAGATTTACTTGAAACAAAGCAGTGTTCTGCAAGCACAGTGTCATATAAAATGCACAAGAATGTCACCAGTACTTTGAATTTCCAGATTTGGTTTTGGAAACTTTAGGTCTGAAAGTGCTGAGCTCCTTTGTCTTTCCTTGGATGGCAGTTTCTTACTCTGCTCACGGGCTGAAGCAACAGCCATGGACAAGAGCAAATGGAATAAAATACGTTGAGCTGCTGTTTCGTGTGACAAACATAATATTTGATTGTGTGTTCCTGTTAAGTTTTTGTCTGCTGTGGAATGGCTATGATGTAAATTACTACCCATTACACTTTGCATTGGGATTTTATATACAGTATGACATACTAGGTATAAGACTCTTGTAAGGAAAAAAAAAGAATTCAAGTAGTTTTTAGATGAACATATCTAGCATGTGAAAACCCTGTTGAAGAATAGATTACATTAAACATTTACCAGCAAGTCAGTAAAAATAGTCCTTATACACAGACATTCAATATAATTTAATGTTCTAAAAATAGTTTTTAAATTTAGCCAGTATGTATTGTATCTTTGAATTTTAAGAAGCAGCCATTCCTTTATGTAAACATAAAATATATGTTTCTTTTAACTCTACAGCCTTTTTTTCTCCAAATAAATTTATTAAATTTTTGTGCACAAGACAGTACTGCAGCCTGCTATTTAGCCTATGGTGCCTTAGAGTTACTACAAATATTTAACAAAATATACATAATGTAAATACTGCCAGAAGATCACTAAGGCCAAATATTTTCTCTAATCACTTTTTACTGCACTTGCTTTCTATTGCTCTTTAAGCCTCTTTTATCCAGCTTTGTAAGTTATAACATTGTAGCCAATGTAAATGTTTACTTTCAATAAATCAGAATTTGTTCAACAAATCCTGTGCATTTGGGCAGTATTTTGAGAACTCTGTTCGAAGTTAAAACAGTCATCTAAGAATTAAATTGAGTCTGAAGCAGTTTCTTGACTTTTGCTAATCTCAACAACATCTAAAGGTTATGCCATGCTTTTACACATATTATTGGAGTAAATTTTTTCTGCACTGATCTTTTTAAAAACACTTAGATGAACTGTAAAACCAGCTTTCCATGCTCTTTTTTATCTGAATGGGTTACACGACTGGTTCAAAATAGAGATACTGGAATTAAAGCAGTATTTTGCATGTACAGTATCATATAAAATGCATAAGAATGTTTCAAGATGCATTTTATAATTGCTTTTAAAGAAGTCCTCTCTCTTTCTTTTTCTGTAGAACTGGTTTTGTCATGAAAACATAGCAAACATATGAAGAACCATGTCATACTTTAAAATGGGTATGCACATCTGCAGCTCATAAAATATGCAGACATTTGTGGGACTGGTTATTAATTCAGTGAGTGTACTATTTTTTTCACTGCCTATGAGCTCATTTTAATTATATGGGTGGATATTAACTTGTATCTTTTGAAATTTTTAGCTTTTGCTTTGCTAAATTTATTATATTGTTTATTGCAGATTTTGGATTGGAAAAGTTAAAGTGATACTATTATTTTGAATGCTGATAAGTATTTTACACAAATATAACTATGGGAGAGAGGAAAAAACACATCATTGCTACCCTCAATGACTGATAATTTGCCTTTGGAGTCTACAGGCTGGAGCTTGAATTCTATAATGGAAGAGATATTCCATATTTTGGGGACCTTAAGGTTGGAAGAAACAGTGACTTCCAAGCTTGCAAGCCAAGAGTTGAATCAGTAGTGAAATCTCAGACTCCACTAAAATCAGTACTCACAGGTAGCAGGAGGGACAAGATTCATACCAGCTTTGGCTTAACTGCTACTCCATTTCCAAGTCACTGCATTGCAAGCTCTCTGAATATGCATCAGTAGTCAATTTTTCATTGAGAAAGTTTTGTATTCACCTGTTGAACAGTTCAATGTGGGACCCAAGAGATTAATAATCCAAATGTTGATTGACAGCAATACAAAATTGTTGCAATGGAACAGAGCTGCTTTCAAATGCACACATTGCCTTTTTGACAGGAGGAAGAGCAGAAAATTTGCTAAGAAAAGATCTTATGGCCATTGGAAAGAGTACGTGTTGTATTCATTAAACTGTGTTTGCACACTTGGCCAACTTCTTTTTTGTGAATTACTGTGCAATGAAGATTGCAGCAAATAATTTTGCACAGTTCACACAGCCTGGACCCCCTCCAAGAGAGATTTGTCCACCTGAAATATAGGGAGGCTGCTTAAATAGAGCTGCAGTAAATGAATGAAGCCAATAGTAGCTGAGGGCCACAACTTTGCTATGCCCCAGCTCTCAACACAGTGCAAGCTCTTTAGTTACTAGAAAGAAGAAATCTTAAGGAATATAACAAAGGCTTACTTTAGGACTCAGTGCCTTGCAAAAGCTTAGTGTCAAAACAGGTGAAAAAGTGGAACAGCATGTGAAAAAAAAACCAGTAGATTTTAAATTGGCATTTTTTATTAGCCCACATAATAGCTCCCTCAGGATGATTTTCTTAAATGTGGCAAACATTTTCCTTTCACATTTGAGGGAGAGAAGTGTAATTCAACACAAGGAAATTGAAGCCTCTGAACAGGGCATAAGACTCTTAGTAGCAGCACTGAATGTAGTGAGCCCCTGTCAGCTATTGGATTTCAGCCAGAAAACTGGCATTTTGCAAAATGCTGAAGCAGTGGGAATAACACTAACAGCAGGAACAGAGACTGCTGCAGAAGCAAGAGCAGCACAAGTCTCAAGAGATCTTGTCTGGAAAAAAATACAGGAACTCCTGGCTTAAGGTTTGCTCAACAAAAGCCAGAGTTTATCATCAGCAAAGCAATTCTAATTTATAACTTTTAAAGAGAAAGCTTTCCATTGTTTGGGAGAAATGAGGGAAAAAAAAGTTAGTTTTCTTCAACCTGCTGCCCTGTAGCTGTATAGCTCAGTCTAATAGCATGCTTGGGGAAATATCCCACTGTACTTGCATGTAGCAGGCTTGCTTACAGCAGTAGCGACTTTCTTATAGCTCTTGGGCAGAATGAAGAATGGCTCAGCTGACATCTCCTTGGAGCCTGTCTCATATTTTATTTACATATTCTGATGGAGTCTGTACAGGTAAAACAGTCCAGAAAGGGAATAGGTGGCTGATATTTTCCTTGCTGATTTTCAACTCTGATCAGATTATTCTTCCCATGTGAGCTGTTGAACAAACAATTTTTCTGACTGTTTAAGAAAAAACTCTTGTTCCCTCCTTCTCTCCTAGACAAATAGCTTGGGGTTTAGGAAGATTTCAGCTCACAGTCATCTACCAAGGTTAATTCAGCATGAATAATTTTGAAGATAAGAGGAGTCAGAGCCCAAGCTAATTTAAATATATATTTAAATGTAAATATGTATTATATAAATTTAAGTTATATAAAGAAGAGAGGACTTGTTGGGGGGATGACCATTTTGCTGTTTGTTATGTTGTTCAAGGACTTCATATTCTGTGTAGCTATGCTAACGTGACCTGAATTTCTAATCCGTTGCAGTTCTCTTCCCTCTTTTGCTCACACTACTAGCCTTTAGAAGAGCATCAAATATTAGCATTAAAATACAATACTGAGGATATTTCAGTTAAAATGTAAAAATGCGTGGCCACGAATAATAAAAAAGTATTGAAATTACAGTCCTGCAATATGAAAAGCATGTGTACAAACCATTAACTTATACATGAGAACAAGAATGTGTGGCTGAAAGAGTAAGCCAAGAAGGATGCTGTTAAAAGCTAAGGGGTTTTATATACACAATTTCCTCTCATAATTTCCTTTCATCTAAGCAAAATTGGCAGTGTAAGTTTAAAATACTCCCTACCTGTAGTTCTGGCTATGTCTTTAAATAGGGTTCAGGTTGGATTGCTGGTCTTTCCTTCCTAGATTCTTCTTTTCCTGTGTCATTATTAGGAAAGTTTACTGGGGTCTTAGTTAATTTAAGGAATGTTATTGATCTCCTAGATTAATCTGCTTGAACAATTTCCATAAATTGGTTTGAAATGGGCTTTTTCATCAATAAGCTACCACATGCATTTGCTTGCTTTCCACAGAGATTTTTTACATTTGTAAAGCCCAAGTCCATTTACCTGAATCAAATTTTTCCTTAGAGGATTGAAAGATTTGATGGCATGTGTGTATGAGATTTATTATGAAAAATTTTTACTTGTTTCTTTGTAAGTAGAGTTTCCGTGGCCTGGGCAGCAGATGCTTTAGTGTAGTGCTACAATTTATGAATTGGTACAAATGAGGACTGCTTTTGGTTTTTTTCTTTTAGTGTATCATTGGCCCATTGGATAGAGCTAAAAATTCTGTCTGTTCTGATATAATTCTATTATCTGTAAATGATGTCCCTTTGTGCAAACTGTTCCTTTACATTGACTGCTCTGTGGATCTTTATTCACATATATTCTTGACAACTCTAGCATGCATAAATGCAAAGAAAGAAACAAAGCTACAGTAAAGATGTGGTTCATGGTCCATGCTGACTCCTGAACTGTGCCTGGAAATCGTGTGGGAGTTTATGTAGGATAAAATTGTGCAAGGGATCGCTCTAGCAGTTTTATGAGCCATACAATCACGTTCCATGCCCAGCAATGTTCTCAAGCCTGTTCAATTTGTTTGTATAGGCACAGCCATACTGGTCAAACTCAGGAGGTTTGTTTGTCTAGACCTAGATCTTTGCCTGCTCTGTAGCAGTGAAGCTATTCCTTGGTGGAAGATTACATTTCTAAGACACTGCTGTGCTTGCTTTTCACTTTGTACAGTCTCCTGTGAAATGCAAATGCAAATGCAAATGCAAAATGGATGAAGGATGCTATTCTTTTTATTTGTAGCATTATTCCTACATCTTGAGTAAGTACAAGTGATTCCACAGCATTTAAGTCAATTATGATTCAGGCCTCTATAAAGACTTCAATATCAAAAATAATTACCTTTGTTTTCTTTAACTATACATACATACATACACATGCATATATCCTTTTTAATTTTGATTGGCAAGTTGGTGTTTGAATACAGGAAAGTGGGGACCATTCGTTTATACATGCAGAGATTGTCTAAACTTGCAAAGACGGCTGAGCGAGTAGAGCTCAGTCATGAACAACAATTTATTCCAGTGCTCTGCTGAACAGGGACTACTGAATCCTGTGGGTGGTTTTATAAAAAAATGTGAGCCAATGACTATTGGAAAGTTAAGTCTGTGTGATCAGAACAGATTCAAAACCAAGCTTCTTGAGGTGCAAGGCTCGTGATTTAACAGATTCCATCCTACCAGACCCAAAACAAACATTTGATTAAATACTTGTACTTTCTCTTTTTTTTTTTTCTTTTTTTTTTCCACGAGAAGCTTTCTCTGGGCAAATCACTATAACCAAAAACTTTTCTAACTGTAAAAGCCATTGCCAGTTAATCACAGCTGTGTCAGTTTAAAGATGTGATTTCCACAACTTAGTCCTTTAGATTTACGGTGCTCTCTATGATTTTTATTTTTCCCCACATTATGAATGCCTCATTTGTCTTGAGAAAAAACTTGAAAGTTATAGTAGCAATATGCAACACAGACTTCCTTGCACCCTCTTGCTGGTCTGCATAAAACCTGAATTGAGGTACTCATTTCCTGCAGTGATTAATCAACCAACATAATGTGATCACTTGATGAAAGTCATGCTATAGTAGTTAGATATTTTGAAGAGGGACACTCAGTTTCACTGAGCCCTTTCAGCAATAAGTGAAATTTATTCTTTCCTTTTTCTGCTGGTTTGAGCTCATCTCTGTATCTTTACTTTTGATTTAATTTCTTTAGGTCATGATGTTGGGCCAACCACCTAAGGGCTACTTAACTGAGGAAGCAATTTTACTTATAGGATTGTTCCTACGGTGGCCATACTGGACCAGACTGCTGGTATGAGAAAGTCTCCATGAGAACTGCTTTTTCAGGCTGTTTTTTTGGTGAGCAGAGTTTGCTTCCTGCAGGGTGCACCAGAGAGAGTGCCTGGAAATTTGGCCATTGCTGCATATTCCCTCTGAACTGAGGGCTATCTGCAGTCACACCTGAGCCGCAGGGTCTTTCACCTTCTCTTATTTGCCCTGCTGTTTTTGCCCTTGCCTCCTGGAGGTTAAAGCTGAACTATTTTTTAATTCATCTCCAGCAGCTCCAAAGACTCTCTTAGGGCAAAGCATGCATTCTTGCTCAAGAAAACAGTTCTGTGCTCACATTTTAAACATTTGCATAAAAGTCATTTTTTTCAATGCTGTCTTGGAAGTATACCCCATCATGGAGAGCACCTAACAGGAAAGATCACCTTGCTATGTCCATATTACCTTTCCTGGGCAATCTCTGTGGGTTGAAAGCCCATCTCCTCACCTTTCCCTGTGTTCACCCTAGACAGTATTGCCTTTGGCTCTTCTTACTTACACTCATATGAGTTTCACATGCAAAGTGGCCATGCCACTGGGGCACAGGCCCTGGCCCAGCGTCAGCCTTTCTACCAGCTGGGTTTGCTGTGTTACCAGAGAAGTCACCAATCACACATTTTTGTTCAAATTATTCACCTTCTTCTGTGTAAAAGATGTAAGCTGATAGAAAAGCAGAATGTGTAAACTCCCTGCTGGACTTAGCACAGTAATATGTGATATTTTTGAAATCTAACACTAGCGTTGCAGTAACAAAAGTAGAACAGCCTGAGCTTTCAAACACTTCTTGTCAAACTCTCCGCTGACCTCAGCATAATCAGATTTGGATTCTCATCAGTGCTGTGTAAGATGAATGCACTACACCATTTCCTCCATAGTCCCCTGAAATACATGCTGCACATACCAAACTCAAGTCAGAGACTGCCTTCTGCATGTGCATATGGCAGTCCTAAAAGAGATCAGCCTCAAAAACTCAGTCTTTTCCTACAGCCATACATACAGAATGTCATACGTAGGGGGGAATATCACTAAGAAGCTGTACCTGTGAGAGAGTAGTGTTATGGAAATTACGCATGCCAGACACCATAACAGGGTTCGACTCTAGGTTTCCGCTGAATCAATAAGCCGAAAGATCGATTCCTCTATAAAAATACTTTTTATTAATAGCGCTACAGCTCGAGCTGGGTGCCTCCGAAGAGGGACCCTGAACAGAGAAATCCCTGGGCAATTATACCCTTACAATCTAAGTTCCCCACCCCTCACGAGACAGTTCAGACCAATAGTAATATTAGGGTCTGGGGTCTTCCTGTTCTTCATTGGGTCCTTTCATTGTCTCTAGGTGGGCCGTTTCTTTTCTTATCTATAAGGTTGCAGCTTCTGCTGACGATTGTAGCTTCCTTATCTTCCAGCTTGAACCTGCTCTGGGGCCTTCTTTTACTTAACTAGGTAAAAGTTCAAAATATCTAGGTGAAAGTTCACAGCTTGTGGCCTAAGGCTTCAGCAAATTTAGCTACTAATGCTAAGCAAGTTATGCTAAACAAGTTCTATATAAGTAGTATACCAAATCGCACAACAGTAGAAAACTCTTTCTGAACACGATGCAGCCCTGTGTCAAAGATGCAGGAACTGACAGTAGTGATTTATCTGGTGCTGAAAACCAGGAGCTGGGATTTGGGTTCTTCCCTCTGTTCCAAGAATCCCTTTTCCATTACCCTTCACATGCCGCAGGGCAGCAGTTCTCAACTCATAACTCATGCAAAACCACGGTACACCAACACACGACTCCGAAAGAAGATGAGGACACAGACATACATCCATACATGTAATATACACCAAAAAGAACTGAAAGCACAGAGAATGCATATTTTACAATGCCCAAAGCCGCCTTTAGCTTGTAAAAGTAACTAGCACAGTGAAAGCAAGTATTTTCTGGGGTTTGTCATTGGTTGTGTGGGCAGAGAGTAGCGAGCTCTTCCTCAATAATACCAACAGTGCAAAATGGTCCCCAAGGAAAGCAGGCTCGAGCACAATGCTTCAGCTCCTCGCTGGGGACTCAGGCCTGAGAGTCCCAGCTGATATCAGTTGTCAATAGAAATGTCCAGGAGCGAGGGAAGCTAATCTGTGAAAGATAAAACCATGACGACCGGTGATAGGACATGAGGAAATGGAATGAAGCTGCATCAGAGGAAGTTCACATTGGACATTAGGAAAAGGTTCTTCACTGAGAGGGTGGTTGGTCACTGGAACAGGCTCCCCAGGGAAGTGATCATGGCACCAAGCCTGTCAGAGTTCAAGGAGCTTCTGGACGACGCTCTTAGTCATATGGTTTAGTTTTAGGTAGCAAGGAGCAGGGAGTTGAACTCAATGATCTTTATGGGTCCCTTCCAACTCAAGATATTCTATGATTCTATGATTTTATAGAATGAGAGCTGCAGAAAAATGAGTATGTGAGCAATGTTTTCTACTAGCAGTACCAGTGAACAAATGGGTTCTGGATAGTGTTTGGGTGATGGAGAAGTGTGTATGTGCAACATTATGTGCCCAGTCGTTTTCCATCTTTATAGTTGTCCTTTTCTCATAAAACTAACTCCAATTAATTAGTCTCATAGGACTTTCTTTAGCCCTGCTTCTGAACTTTGTAAATATCCCAAATTGACAATAAACCTGGCTACTGGAATTCCCATAGGAGACTGGGCTATTAGGGCATTTCCTAAAGCCAGAATAAGAGACAAGTCATGCCAAAGAAAGGGTGATGGATGGCCCCCACAACTTGGTCTGTTCTTCCCAGTGGAGCAGATATGAAATTTATCTCAGTCAAAGGAAGAAAACAATAGATCCAAGAACAGAACAGAAAAGAACAGAATAGAATACCAGGTTGGAAGGGACCTCAAGGATCATCTGGTCCAACCTTTCTAGCACAATCTAGACGAGATGGCCCAGCACCATGTCCAGCTGAGTCTTAAACGTGTCCAGTGTAGCAGAGTCAACCACTTCCCTGGGGAGATTATTCCAATGATTGACTGTTCTCATTGTGAAAAATTTATCTCTCGTGTCCAATTGGAATCTCCCTGGGAGTAACTTGTACCCGTTACCCCTTGTCCTCACCATGTGACTCCTTGTAAAAAGGGAGTCTCCATCTTCTTTGTAGCTCCCCTTTAAGTACTGGTACATGGTGATGAGAACACCTCTAAGCCTCCTTTTCTTAAGGCTGAACAAACCCAGCTCTTTCCTCTTTCAGCCTACCCTCATACGGCAGGCTTCCCAGACCCTTGATCATCTTGGTGGCCCTTCTCTGGACCCCCTCCAGCCTGTCCACATCTTTTTTGTATAGCGGGGACCAGAACTGTACACAGTATTCCAGGTGTGGCCTGACAAGCACTGAGTAGAGAGGGATAATGACTTCTTTATCTATGCTGGTGATGCCCTTGTTGATGCAACCCAGCATCCTATTGGCCTTCTTGGCCACAGCAGCACACTGTTCACTCATGTTGAGCTTCCTGTCCACCAGGACCCCCAGGTCCCTTTCCACGGAGCTGCTCTCCAGCCAGGTGGATCCCAGTCTGTGCTGCACTCCTGGATTATGTTTTCCCAGGTGCAAGACCTTACACTTGTCCTTGTTAAACTTCATAAGGTTCTTGTTAGCCCACTCTTCCAGCCTATCCAGGTCTTCCTGCAAGGTGGCTCTGCCTTCCAGAGTGTCTACTTCCCCACTCAGTTTGGTGTCATCTGCGAACTTCATCAGGCTACACTTGATCCCGTTATCCAGATCACTTATGAACATATTGAATAGCGTTGGGCCCGATATCGATCCCTGGGGGACCCCACTTGTGATGGGTTGCCAGTTTGAAAAAGAGCTATTTACCATCACCCTTTGGGTGTGGCCTGTCAGCCAATTCCTCACCCACTGCACAGACCCCTTGTCTAGGCCATAATGCCTCAGTTTCTCCAGGAGGAGGCTGTGGGGAACCATATCGAAAGCCTTGGAGAAGTCCAGGTAGACAACATTGACCGCTTGTCCCATGTCAACCGAGCAGGTCACTTTTTATCATAGAAGGCCACCAGATTTGTCAGGCATGATCTGCCTTTTGTGAAGCCGTGTAGATCCAAGTCTCGTACTAGTGATAAACTATAGTGCTCTTTCATAAAAGCCAGTGCCATCTTTGGCAATCTTTAAAAAAGAAAATGTACTGTGCTCAATTTTTTAAAAGAATAGATATAACACACCTACCTTCAGTGCTCTGTATTATAGAAGTATTTGCCTGCAGCTGCCCAGCAGGTATCTAACCTCTGAAAAAGTACTGTCTATTTCATGTTTTCTGAATTTTAAGTGAATATTGGTTTGTATATAGATTTATGATGCCTTTTTACAGGGTGCAACTGCCTCCACACATTGTACTGGAGCATAGTCACTCTGGTTTGACTATTAAGATCTGCTATCATAGTCATCTTTATGCTTTCTGGCTTGTAATCCCAGCTTTTCCAGCCAGACCTTGTTAGACTTCTGGAATTTTTCTAGGACCTGAGTGCTAGCCAGCAGGGAGGGGAATAATGATGGTCTATAAAGTTGAAGCTCCAATTTTGAAGTAATTTATTTCCTTCTCTCAGAATGGACTCATTCATGCCTCTAAAAGCAACTCAGCAAAGTATTTATTCCTATCACCTGAGTAAAGTATTGTGTTTTGCTTGCTTCCTTAAGGAATGATGTATTTAAAACTTATTTTTACCTTTGATCTCTTGCATGGTTGTAATATTTGTTAACCCCACAGGTAATGGCAAAAATAAAAAAAAAAAAGGCAGCAAAATGAGCATTCCTAGGTTTTATTAGATATTTTTATCTAAGGGGAAATGATGAGATATGCAACAGTAGTAGTTCTCTTCCGAATTTGCTGAGCTGCAGGATTAGATTTTATACTATTTCCTCTTCCTACTAGTGTAGATTTAGGTCATTTACCTCCATTTTTATTACTGCAATGAATTATGTAAACTGATAATTATCATTATCAGCTGTGTTGAGGCATTGAAAAGCATTATCAGATATGGCATTTGGCCACAAGCTGCATGGCCAAAATACATTTAATGTGTAAGCACTTAAGTACAGAGGGTTTTAAGGATCTATAAGCCCTGAGGTTTATATTTTGACTTTATAAATCTTTGATAGTGCTCATCAAGCACAAATGATTAATACGCCTTCTTGGCTGGAGAAGGATAAAATAAATTATCTGTATGAATAACTGAATATTTACTTTTTATGTCTATGAAATGGATAGTTAAAAAACCTGTAATGTTACTTCATCTTCCTTCAGCATTAGTCTAGGAAGATTTGATTATCTTGGAATATGATATGATACTTTTTCCATGGTTCTTTCAGTATGAGAATAAGGGTTGTCTTTTCACTGAAATGTCATCTAGAATAGGGCTGCAAGAGGATACCAGTCAAGATTCATGCATGACATGGCTTATAACCCAGACATTTGTATTTTATATAGTTTATACTTTAAGAGAATGCTTATTTCACAAGATTTTTATTTTTTTTTATTATTATTTTTTTTATTTTACTTGGAAAGAACACTAGCAATGGTCTTTAAAAAATAAAGAAAATAAACTAGATGTATATTGGCATGCCAGTAACTGTTAAATGACTACACATTTGTATATATTAAACACTGGCAAAGAAGAAAAAGGTTTTCCCCATGGAAAGACTGGCCCTGAGGTCAGCATGAGAAGTGCATGAGATGCATTTAGCAAATCTAACTTGCCAAAATGTGCTACCATCTCACTAGGTAACTAAAAAATAGTGATGTACAAGACAGCCACTCCCAAGCACTCTCTGGATGGTCTTTGTCCCTATGTTTCCCCTGATTTATCCTTGTTTCTCTCTTTACAGGTACACAGATTAAATGATAAATATCCAAAACGGGAGGAAAGCTAGACTGCTAGCAAAAGTGGCTAAAACTAAAAATAATCTTTAACTGCTTGGAGCTGTTATACAAGACATAAGAGTAGATATGCCTGTTCATTTTAAACATATGCTTGTCTGGAGCTATTGCAGAGACCACATACATACTTCAGCATATTTCTGAGGACACCGATTTAGCTAGGTGCTTTGGATGGCTTGGAGGCAATACAATTAATATATTATTCCCAAACACAATGACTGAGGTATTTTAAATACTTCGTAACTGTATAAATAGGTGAGAAAAAATCCCCAACATATCCTATTTGTCTCTCGTCTTTCTTAATTAGAAATGCTTGCTGCCCTCTAAGATGTCTTCATTGTGGCAATGCTTTGATTGATTGTAAGGTCTTAGTCATTAATAGATATTTCTTTCACTTACATCTTCATCATCGTTAGCCACCTCACAGCTATGAATGTGTTGACTACATTAAGATTTACTTACAGTACTTCTAAGGGAAATATTATTGTTGCCTTTCATTTTAGAGAAAGGGAAACTGAGGCACTAAGCAATGAAATTTCCTCTGGCATAGAGTGCTACATGCTGTTCCACAGAAAGATAGTACATCCAGGCAACAAATGTGATTATTAAGGCAAAGGTGGAGGCAGCACTAGGCTGGAAGAAGGGATGCAGAAGGAGCATGAGGTGGTAAGCTCTTGATTCTGAGCATCTGAATGTCTGACACAATGAAGTTTGATTTGTGGCTGAGATTCCTGGATGCTGGCACTGTGCAATTAAACAACATAATTAGGTAGTCTAACAAAAACTCCAGTGTGTTCTCCTACCTCTGGACTGAGCAGCAAGGGAACTTTAGGGATCTCTATCGGAACATGGGCATTTGGGCCAGAGTTCTATCCACCACCATACCCTTTACGAAGAAAAGGTACCAGCCAGTGTCATGCAGCAGAACAGACCTTTCTGTCACATCACAGAAAAGAATGCCCTTCACTAAATCATGTACTTAAATAATCTTCAAAATGACAGTAAGGTCATCAGTTCTAATTTGTTCTCACTTTGAGCCTAAATATTTGAGATATTGAATTTAAAGAAAAATAGGGGAAATAATAATAGAAAAAGCAAGAAAGTTGTGGTTTTCTCCCTCCCTCCTTTCTTTCTGATAATGACTGAAACTAATCATTTCTTCAGAAAAACAGAGTCAAAATGGCAGGCTCTGCCATTTACAGCAGATAGACCCTGCCACCCTGGGAGCTAGCTTAGGTGCCTAGCAATTTTCTTTTTGTGAGGAGGTTTTAGTGGCAGCATATCGCATTACTTAGAAGTCATTGCAAAACACCTTTTCTGGTTATGCAGATAGAGGGAAAAGGAGGTGACAAAATTTTATCTTGAAACAATATGCTAAGAAGCAGCCGGGCATCTTAATGGAAGCCCTGCAAATGCAGTAAGAGGCCATTTCTTAGACTTCTTGTTTTTCAGCTTAGCTTATAAATCAAAAGGGTCTCCTCCTGTCACCTGCACAGCAAGCTCCATGGAGTACCTGAGCATCATGCTCAGGGTTAGACTGCCTCCAACTACTTCTTCAGCAAGAAAAATTCTGTCTGGCCAAAGGTCAAGAGTGAAATGTTCAAAAGCGCTTGATGTCTAAGAACCTTAAATTCCATTTTAAAAACCATTTCTTCAGCTTGTTGGGTTTCAGCAGGACTGGATTTCTACATGTTTATCACTTCTAGGCACAAGCATGGGCAGCTGCAGCCAGTTAGGTGCATTACAATACCTGATTTCTTATTGCCCCAGAAATAAGACTGCACAGGAATGTTTGGTAGAAAAAGCAATTTTATTGGAAAGTGGCAATTCAATAAAGCTTAAGGATGTTTTGTGGTAATGTATTGTCTTCTGTGAATTAATATTAAATAGAGACAAACAGGTAAACTGCCGATGCACTGCCAATGCACTGCTGAGGAGCCTGTATTTCCAAATGTGTGTCTCCTGGGCAGCCAGCCAGCCCCTGGCAGCATTAGGGATCTCTGCTTCTGGAGTGCTGCTCTGTAGCAAAGAAGCCCCAAGGATCCCCAGGAAACCCTGGGACTCTGCCAGGGCATTAGGAAAATGGAAACTCAAAAGGATCTCAGGGCGTGGAGGCTCAGTGCCCCAGAACCATATGCCCCAGAGCCCCAGCCCCCAGCCCTGCTACAGCATGTTGAGCTCTTCATTAAGAGTCATTGAAACATACCCACATTTAATGCTTTATTTCAGAATTATTTGTGTCAGATTTTCCAGTCTGGTAGCAATTTTGTAATGCTTATATTTTACTCTAGGACAGAAAATTTTTCCTCACAGAGCTTAGTGCTGAGTGAAAATTCTGGCTTTCAACCAGAAACTCTTTTTGAATTTGGTAGGTCTCCATAAAAATGTTGCAAATTTGGGCCATCTACAATGCAGCTTGAAGCTTTGGGAAAAGGACATTCAAATGCTGTGACAGCTCTGTTACTTCCTCTCATATAGCCAGTACTTACATAATGTAAACTTGTGCCTCTGGTAATTAGTACCTTATGGATATCGCACTCAAAGTGTTTGTTTTATTTTCCTTCCCTACACTAGTCAGGTCATCAGAAGATCAGCTATACCACAGTCTTCATAAAACAGTTCACATCCCTTCTTTTCATGCCCCAAGAAGTCACATTTTCTTCACATTTTCTGCCCCAAACAGGAGTGTAAGTTGATATAATGTAATACCACCCCCAAACCCTGAAGAGGATCATAATTCCAGTTTGTGTTGCATTCAGTTTGTAGGCAGTTTTCCAGCCTGCACAGAATACATTTCCTTTCCTACTATCTTTGTTTATTTTATAGATATTTCGTTTTCCTGAAAAAAAGAACTTCGAGTTTACAGCTGTGTTTTCACTCCAGGTTATTTCAACACATGTTAAAAGACAAATGTCTCTGAGCAGAGTGTCTTGGGATATTAGTCTCTGTTACCTCCTCTCACTTAGCCATTCACATTTTGTTTTGTATTCCACTTCCTGTCCTGTACCTGATCTGTTTGTGAGAGCATCAAAAATAAATGGTATTGGTGAGAACTTTTTAAAAAACTTCATTTCAGAGTCACTGGTGTTGGACAAAATTTGTGCAGGTGTAATGCAGAGAGAGGCCTAGTGATATTTACAGAATTGTCTAAATGAGTTAGGAGCATTGCAGTGAGATAAAGCTGCTTTTGTAAATTCTGCTAGGAACAAAACTAGCTACTTTTGTAATAACTTTTAAAGCCTGATCCCTTTTCTTTCTCTAGACATGCTTACCACCATTTCCTGTATGGCTCCATTTTGAAATCTGCACTGATTTCTAAAGGCTTTTGTAATATATAGTTGCTAACTCCACATGGTCCCATAACATCAACTGCAACATGTTTGAAAGTAGTAATTGGACAAGTAATCCTTCCAGGGGAAAACAAATCATATCTGGTTGTAGTAGTCTGAACAGCACTTATTTCCCATTCTGTGCACCGTTTGAGATACTAAGAGAGAGAAGTAGATCTGCTAAAAGGCAACTCATGATTCTGGCAGAGAAAGATGAAAATTATTTTGCCCCTAGTAGATAAACATTGTGTAGCCATTGGGAATGGGATGAAGTTACCTGTAGATTTCATCCAAAGAATATAAGTTTTTCTAAAAGACATCTATAAAGCTTGTTATGGGACATCCTAAGCTATGTACATATAAAGGGGAAGAGTCAGCCTCTGGAGGTGCCTATTTCTTTTCCCTGATTAAGAAATGTTTCCAGGTGGGAATCCAACTGAATTCCAGGTGGGAGTTGAATGCCTAGCTAACTAATCAAGAAGGTAAAGTTTTCAACTGTATCTAGGCATCTTAATCACATAAATTAAAACAATTTAAAGGCTTCAAAAGGAGCTAGGATCCGTGTGATTTACCTCTCTTAAACCCAACATTTACCTCTGTGTGCCTAAATGCTTTTTAAACTCTGCCTTTGATTTTGCAAATTTTATCTTACAGTTTATTTTTTGAACTGAGCTGGACATTGCCCTAAATTTTTAAAAGCATTTCAATATCTTTCTACTGAAGATGTGGCTAAGAATTAGCAGCATTTTCAAAACCTCCAGCTAGGTTCAGGCAGCTTCACTTCCATCTAAAATCCAGTGTCTAGTATTTCTTGTTAGCTGGCTCTAGGTCCTCAGCCAGTGGAGAGCACGAGGGTCAGGCAGCGTTCAGGGCCAGCTCTTTTGGGTCACTGTATCCTCTGGCTCACTGAGTCATAGATGTTAATAGCTTTTATGCAGACTGAAATAACTTTTTTTTTTTTTTTTGCAATTGCAGATTTGAAGTTATGATGTTTGGCTTTGCTTGGAAGTTCCTTTGCCTTGGATACTTCATATCTATGAAATTGCTACTGAGTAATAATAACATTGTTAGAAATTATTATAAACCCTTCAGTACTGATGTATAGTTTACCTGAGAAATAATTACTGGCTCAGAAGGGACAGAGGAAAAAAAAAAAAGAGAGAAGGGAAATAGTTACATCATAATTTGTTTTTTGGAGTTTGAAACCAATAGCTTCTTCAAGAGCATCTTTTTGAAAGCACTCTCTGCTTCATAACCAGCTGCTTCCTGAGATGCAACATACAGTAGATGTCAGGCTCGCACCACCGTGGAAACTGCAGACTGTATAAAATGCTCTGCTGAGTCATAATGCTGGTGAAGGGGAAATTCTAATTGTAACTGCTCAGCAGAGGTAATTTGTGACTGAGGAATGATCTGGCACAGAGGGCAAGAAGGCCCAACTGCAGAAGGGGTTAAACTGGCTGGAAGCAGGAATGCCAGAGACAGAAGACTCCTTGCAAGGGAGTGAAGTTTCCCTTGGTAATAAGTTAAGAAACAGCCTCAGCATTGTCTTGTAGCCATCCTGGAGTTAGAGAGCTCAGGGGCCCAAGCTCAGGGGCCACCTTTGGGCAGCAGAGCTGGGCTGGGGGATGGACCCAGGGCTGGGCTGAGGTGCCCCATGCAACCGCTCACAGGATTGCTGCTGATGCAAGAGTATATAAGGAATCTCCTTGTGACGCATCTTTGCAGACTCCATGTAGAACCACTTATGGCAGTAGGAGTCTGCCCAACGCATTGTTCATTAAATTTTTCTTTTATATTTAAGCACAAACATGTGTTTAATTTGCCTCGAGGGATACCATAAAAATTCCCAAACGCCAGCTTGCCTGTGATTCTTTACAACAGGTTTGTACTCAGCATTATGGCAGGTCTTGTCTTTGTCTTCCTGAAGGTAAGGTACTCTTTGGGTGGGAGAGACAGTTGAGATGATTTGCTGTTTACTATATAATCTTCTTTCCAAGTTCAGCCACTTTCTCACTTGATTGGTCCACATATTATGCTGTCAGACTTTCTTTAGCTTCACAATATATCAACAGTTCACTGGCACTTCTTTTTAATTAAAAAATCATATTTGCAGGGGATGTTCTATACACAAAGAGAGAGTGTGTGGAAAATGTGCAGACTCATGCCCTGATTTTAATTTTCTTCCAAACATAGTAAATTAGTAGAACACACCTTTCATCTCACTTTCTATTTGCAGAGTCATTAATATAATGCAACAAAGCCCCTTCCTTGAAACTCCTCTTTCTGAGTCCTACACCATCAACGTCCCTATTCTCTCGACCTTCCTACACCTTCTCAACCAGAAATAGCAGAGGTTCAGGAAGATCCTGTAGAACACTCCTGACTGTGTCCAGCTGTAACCACACAAGACCTCAATGAGTCTATTTGCATAGGAAAAATTAAACATATACCTATGTGCTTTGCTAGTTCATGACTCCAGCGTGAATTCAGTGATCAGACTGGAGCTAGGAATATCATTGCATGAGAAAAAATTTTTTAAAATCAGCCAACAGATAGCACTGCAGATATAAAGAAAGAAATGATATATGGAGTGAAGCTAAACGTTGAAAATTAGGATGCCTTAATGCATTTAAACAAGAGCTCTGTATGAATGCCCTATATATTAGGCCAGGCAAATGTATTTTGATGTACAAGTGAATTTATTTTGGTGAATATTTAGTATAATATTTCTCTGTGAGTTAGGCAACTATGCTGGAAGATATCCTGTGTATACATATTTTGTTTATGAAATAGTAAGGCCTTTCAGAGTTTATTTCAATTTTACATGTGTCGTCGTTTAACCCCAGCCAGCAACTAAGCACCACACAGCCGCTCGCTCACTACCCCACCCCCAGTTGGGATGGGGGAGAGAATCAGAAGGGTAAAAGGGAGAAAACTCATGGGTTGAGATAAGAACAGTTTAATAATTGAAATAAAATAAAATAGAATAGTAGTAGTAGTAGTAGTAATAGTAGTAGTAATATTATAATAATAATAATAATAATAATAATAATGTACAAAGCAAGTGATGCATGATGCAATTGCTCACCACCCACCAACAGATGCCCAGCCAGTCCCCAAGCAGCAGCCCCCACCCCCAGCCAACTCCTCCCAGTTTATATACTGAGCATGATGTCATGTGGTATGGAATAGCCCTTTGGCCAGTCTGGGTCAGCTGTCCTGGCTGTGCTCCCTCCCAGCTTCTTGTGCACCTGGCAGAGCATGGGAAGCTGAAAAGTCCTTGTCTAGTGTAAGCACTACTTAGCAACAACCAAAACATCAGTGTGTTATCAACATTATTCTCATCCTAAATCCAAAACACAGCACTGTAGCAGCTACTAGGAAGAAAATCAACTCTATCCCAGCTGAAACCAGGACAATAACACAGGAAGGAAAAAAAAAAGAGCAAAGATGACAAATCCTGTGTTCCATTTGACATCTTTAAGTCTCAGGGTAGCTTACTTTTTGTTGAGGTTATAAACAAAATGACAACAATAAGTATCTTAACGCTTTTCTTCATGGCAAGCATGGCTAAACTTAGATTGCTCTGCTATTCCAGAGCAATCCCTTGCTCTGGAATAAAAGGGAGTCTGTGTATACTGTTGATTATGATAGTCGAGGTGGTAGTGCCATCATACTTCCCCAACTAAGCAAGTGATTTAACGACCTTCTGAATGTGGAAAACCTAAGAATAATGACAATAATAAATACTTTTTGTCTAGTGTGCCATGGCACAGTGAATTGGATTATGTTAGGCTTTGTATGCTGCCTAATACAATGTAACATAGCAGATAAAATAAATCAAATCACTCTATTAGACTTGAAAGATGACAGCTCTTGTAAAGCAACTGATGTGAGAATATGTCAGTGCAGTAGATTTCAGATGTTTATTGAAGTCTAGAATATTTGAAACCCAACAAATGCATATGAAACAAATAACTACAAATACAGCAGTATGCTTATTACTGACAAAGCTGTTACCTGAAACAGAATTCAACTAAATTTTATGTTTTCTTCGTGTGCTCAATAAATTTTTTCATTTCTGCAAGTGCTTCCTAGAGACATTGGCTTGAACTTCAAAGCGTACCACTATGAATGCTTTAGTGATTATCGTTGTAGCTAGACTCAGAATTTTGAGCTATAAAAGTTCAGTAGTGCCTACCAAAGATAGTTTTAAGTTTCAGTGAGTTAGGATTTAATAATATGGATTCAAACAAATAATATCCAAAAAATATTTTTGATTGTTTTCAGCATTTTAATAAAAAGTTATGTTTATTGGGGTCAATTTTAAGGAAGGTTTTAATTTATGTTTCTTTCTTGTATTTCTTTCAACTATTTGTTCATTTTGAATGCTTATAACAGTTCACTTCGTGTGATTCATTACTTGACCCTTTAAAAAGTTGATCTACTGATTATCTTTCAGTAAATAAGCATGGAGTTGCTGTAAGGGATGTAACCAATTAGGAAGCTTATGAAGACATGCCTATTCTCTTTACTTAACGCTGTGGGTTTTTTTGTTTCTGCTTTGTTTGCTTTATGAAGGCAGAACACTCAATTATCACTCAATATACAGAAGTTTAATTACATTATTCTATTTGATCATTGTGATGGCAATTGTGAATGCAATTTTTCAAAAAGATAGGCAAAAAATGGTTCAACAGCAAGTTTTTTTGATTATTTTTTGACATCTGAAAAAAGGGTGCAAACACCTTTATTTATAAAATAACATGTGGCCTTCCCAAATACAGTGTTTATTCTACAAAAATATAATGCATTTTTTAAAGTTTACAAATAAATTGTAAAATTAGTGTGGTGGGTTGACTTGGCTGGACACCAGGTGCTCACTAAGCTGCTCTATTACTCCCCCTCCTCAACTGGACAGGGGAGAGAAAAATATAACAAAAGGCTCATGGGTCAAGATAAGGACAGGGAGATCACTCACCAATTACCATCACGGGCAAAACAGACTCGACTTGGGGAAATTAGTTTAATTTATTACCAATCAAATCAGAGTAGGGTAATGAGAAATAAAAAACTAAATCTTAAAACACCTTCCCCCACACCTCTCCCTTCTTCCCAGGCTCAGCTTCCAATTTTCTCTACCTCCTCCCCCTGAGTGGCACAGGGAGATGGAGAATGGGGTTGCGGTCAGTTCATCACATTGTCTCTGTCGCTCCTTCCTCCCTCTTCCCCTGCTGCAGCGTGGGGTCCCACCCACAGGAGACAGTCCTCCACGAACTTCTCCATCATTCCTTCCCACGGGCTGCAGTTCTTCGTGAACTGCTCCAGCATGAGTCCTGTCTACGGGGTGCAGTCCTTCAGGATCAGACTGCTCCAGCGTGGGTCCCCCGTGGGGTCACAGGTCCTGCCAGAAAACCTGCTCCAGTGTGGGCTCCTCTGTCTCCACAGGTCTACAGGTCCTGCCAGGAGTCTGCTCCAGCACAGGCTCTCCACGAGGTCACGGCCTCCTTCGAGCACATCCACCTGCTTTGGTGTGGGGTCCTCCATGGGCTGCAGGTGGATATCTGCTCCACCATTAACCTCCATGGGATGCAGGGGGACATCCTGCCTCACCATGGTCTTCACCAGGGGCTGCAGGGGAATCTCTGCTCTGGCGCCTGGAACACCTGCCATTGCGCAGAATTTTTTTCCCCTTCTGAAATATATGTTATCACAGAGGCGCTACCACCATCGCTGATTGGCTCAGCTTTGGCTAACAGCGGGTCCATCTTGGAGCCGGCTGGCACTGGCTCTATTGGACATGGGGGAAACTTCTGGCATCTTCTCACAGAAGCCACCCCTGTAGCCCCCCCGCTACCAAAACCTTGCCACACAAACCCAATACAATTAGTTAAAAAATAAATTAAAAGTAGCTTCTTAAAGAAATTTGTCATATGGATCATATTTTTATGTGTGTTCTCAACAGCCGAATAACAATCTGTGAAGAATAAACCTGCATTTTCTGTGAAGAATAAGCCTGCATTTATGAAGGGGGTGTGCCCCCATTAGTTTCTGGATTTGTTCTCCATGAATTTTACTTATGTAGGAAGTTTTCAGCATCTGATAGGACAGTGTTAAGGACATTTGGGTACTATGACTGTAATTTTGATTTTGTAATCTGTTTGGATTTCTTTTAAGTTTAGCCTCTGTGAATACTTATAAGTTTTAGAGTCCTTAACACTTGTTCTTCAGATTATTAAAATGCTTCTCTAATGTATCTTCCTCAATAATTGACATGTATTCATAATTTGAAATTAATGTTGCAGTTAATATCTGAAGAAAAAAATTAAGATTAAATGTGTTTGATTTTTGTTGTAGGTATTGCATGATAAAACCAATAACCCAAAACTAGAACAAAAATATAATTAACTTACTTTCTCTGTGTAGCCCACTGTTTGTGAACGGGAGCTCTGTGTATTTGCTTTCCAAACATTAGGAGTGATGAATGAAGCTGCTGATGAAATTGCAACTGGGGCTCAGGTAGAATTATCTAATGCTTATTACATATCTGATTTTCTATAGTATACTCAGTCTTCTCAATCTCTTCTAGTATTTATTTTGACTTGTATTCCCCATATGAGTACTCTTTGGTAAGTATTATTTATTTGTCCACTCTTATAGCTGTAAATACATTGGTTTATGCATGGCATTTTCAAACAGTACTGATTAGGTGCTTCCATTGTTTTGCTTCCATGTAATTAGAGTAACCCTGTTTTCTTGTTCTGTTGTATTCAGTTAGGTCACCTGGGTTGTTAATAAAGACAGCCATTGTCATTTGGAGATAATTCCCATTTATTTTCACCTAATGAGCCATTACTACTCTCATGCAATTAATAAGCTACTTCCTGTTCATGGTGTTGGGATGCAGCTATCCACTGAGCATCTGTTGTTTTGATCATTAAATAACAGTGGGAAAGTCCTTACTGATGTTGCTATATAGGGTTTTTTTCTCTTTTCTCGAGGATCAGGAATTTAATGTAAGCTTGATTCTTGACTCTAAGTTCAGTTATTAATGTAGTTATAACCATATAATTGTTTTCTTTCATAATTTTGTATGTGCCTTAAAGTATTTTAAACTATGTTTCCAAATCACCATTTAACCTTATATTACAATAGTTACAGGACTTCAGTAAATTAAAAAATTAAAAGATCTTATGTTTAAGATCTTTTTAAAATCTTAAGTTAAAAATTTACACATCTATGGAAAAGTGCATTCCTCTCTGATTTCCTAAACATATGTCATTCACTGTGCACTTACATAGTAAGCAACACGGTTTTTGGAAGAGCAAATGTTCAGTTCAGTTAACTTTAAATAGTACTAGTGAGTCTAGCCACTGGAATAAACTATTCGGCTAAGTGCCTGAATGCCACCTATGGGCATATCCTCAAAGGAAGAAACTTGCAGCAGTGTACACCAGCTTCTTCACTTGAGTATATAACTGTGGGATCTGAACATCAGCTCATCTGATGTCTGAAGACAGTTAGATGGCTATATTTGCAACATCTAGCATGCCAAACATTGGGATACCTGTGCAAGCTTGTAAGAAACGTAGAGAGGTATGCTGATGAAGCCCCACCTCTTCCCCAGCCTGAAGTCCTCTGAAGACCTCAGCTATGTGTTTCTGTGGAGCTAGAGTTTTATTTTTTGAATGTAGGCACTTACATGGTATTTAGGTACAAACAAGTAGCTCTCACTTCTCTTTTTAAATACATCTGACAGGAGAGGTGGTCCTGATTAGCACTCAGTCTGTGTTTTATGTAGGTATCACTGTTGCAGGCATATGCAGAGCTTGCTCTAGATCTTGAGTACATCTACAGAGCTTTGCTAAAGAGTACTGAAGGGATTACAACCTTAATGGTACTTAAAAGAGTACCATAAGAGATTTTGCTGATTGTCCCATTGGACCTAGATGACTAAATTTTGCTAAAAGTCTCACTCTAGTGATAGCATTGCACCCAGCTCACTACATCTGATCTGGTTGAGCTCCCGTTCCCATTTGCAGAAAGAATTTAACACTTTTAGGGTTTGATTCATCTGAGCTATTTTTGACATTAGTTTAGGATGGTGTGAATCACAGCATAGACTATCATCAGCACAGTGGTTATTTTCTCCATCAATTATAAAGAGAGCCTAGGCTGACTAGTAGGAGTTAGGTGTTCGCATTGTGAATCTCTACATTTCATCAGATGAATCTTCCTCCAAATCATTTTGTGTAGTGAAAGAGCCTAAGTATAGGTTCCCATTATTAGAAATCACATCTTGTTCTTTCTGTTGTGCTTTCAGCTAGTTTCCTAAGGTATACACCCCTACTTTGTCACTCCCAGTATTCTGATGGCTCCTTCTTAATAATAAGAGATTGTACTTTCTAAAACTTTCAAGGCTGAACTCACCTTGCCTTATTTTAGTCACGTAGTCAAAATGCCTGAAAATTAAATGTCGGATTTGTTGATAGTTGTAGAGAACTGCTAATGTAAAAGAACAAGATGTCTCAAACAGCCTGGTGCTAAAACCACACTGCAGAGCGACGGTCGCTAGGACCCAGGACCGGACAGTACCCTGGAGTGAGGGTGAAGGAGGGAGTCCTGTGGAGACAGGGCGGCCTTGCCTCGGCCCCATTCCCCATGGTCTGTGAAGCGTCTTATCCCCCCCCCCCCACCTACTGCCTGGGGGACAGCCCTGGTATCGCTCCTCTTGGTTTGACTGGTCGCTGATGTAATCTTCCAATTAGCAAAACTACTAACCACTTGTGCCTTGGGAAAGGAATTTGGGAGGGAGCTAAAAGATAACAAACTGTGGAAAACTAACAGCTCTAACCTTGAAGAAGAGCTAACAAGCCGACAAAAGTGAGCATCTTGGCACCAAAGACTGGACAGTGGCCAAAGAAGATAAAACTGCAGAAAGTAGGTGAAAGGTAAATGTGGCGAGGGGAGATCACGACCACCGACTCAATTCAGGACCGAAAAGACTTGCCCCCCCACACCTGAAAGGAGCATGCGTGCTAATTTACATAGCAAGCGAGGCTAATTTAAATACAGTAAACCAATAGTATACGGAATGTTAATCACTAACCAATAAGTGTAAATTTAGGCGGGTTTATACTAATAACGTAGCCCGATAAATGTGCTACAGTTTGTGTGTGTGTGTGTGCTCGTGTGTGTACCGGTACTCGTGTTTACGTTCGTGCTCATGCTCGTGCGTGCGCGATTTGTGGAATTATTATCACCGAGCATCCTGCGCAGAATCAACATCTCTATAAGAACCTTCACTTCTCCTCACTCTTTTCCTTCCCTCACCGAATACCCTTGTTGGCAGGACCAACGCTGGATCCAGGACTGGTGATTCTCTTTCTCTCTCTCTCTCTCTCTCTCTCTCTTTTTCACTTTTCCTAAGGCAATTAAGTTGTTAAAGTTGTTAAATTGAAGTCAAGTACTGCATAGCCTACCTTGATTTTCTGTAAAACCGCATAGCTGGGGTGAATATAACTGTGAGGGTTGGTGGGTATCGAATATTTGTACTCAATATTTGTCTCTATAGAAGCTTTCTATTAAAGCTGGTGTTTGTGTACGGACCTTGAGTGTTGGCCCACCTTAATCCACACCGAGAGGATTTGCGAATCTTTGTCACTCCTCCCCCCTCCTCCCCAGGTGGGACGTGACATTTTTTAAATTGGCGTCACGGACAGGATCCCCTCGGTGTTGGAAGGTCCTAAGGGGATACCGATTCTCCATCCGGTGAACACGGACAGGGAGAATCGGGAAGTGACCTCTCAGCCATAGGCCGGGAGAGGTTCGAGCAGTGGCAAGTCATGACTGCCCGGGAAATGTCGATGCTTGACTGCTCCCCAATCTTTGAGAACTTGAAGGAGTACAAAGCGTGCCCTACGCCACCTGGAATAGCTTGGGCTCATGATAATTGGCACGACCCTGAGACAGTAGTAAATCGTATAGTTACCCTTGCGAAGGAGCAGAAGTGGCGAGCGGGTAAAGGAAAGGCTCTGGTGTGTGCTGTATTAGGAGCTGCGCTGACGGCGGCACAAAAGGAAAGGCATTTGGCGAGGCAGGCGGAAGGAGATACAATTAGGTCTTTACAGGGCCAATTAACAGCAGAACGTGAGAAAAACGAGAGTTTACAAAAACAGCTGGAGAGCTTACAGAAACAGCTAACTGTGGAGCGTAATGCCACTCAGAGGGCTTGCGCGGCTCTAGCGGATGCATTGGACCGAGAAAAAATCTTACGGTCTGAATTAGTAGAGAATGAGCGGGGGGTTTACAATCAAACAGATTGTGACTCAATTCCGGATAGTGAGCCGGGATTTTCAAGTTCGGCAAAGTTAGACGAAAAGTCGGCATCCAATTCAAAACCTCTATACCCGCTCAAGGAATTGGAAATTAGTCAAGAAATTTTTTACCCTGAAGCCGAAAAAGAGCAGGCAATTCTGAGACCATTAATCAAAACGGAGACCACCGAAGGCCAAGGTGGAGGAGCTCTGCAAGTCACCACCCGGATGGTGCCGTATTCGGCAACCGAACTAACAAAAATCCAGGAAAAATATACTAGACGGGCTCAAGAATCTGAGACTGAGTATGTATGGAGGGTGTCATTGTCTGGCGGAGACCGAATTTTATTGTCAGAAGATGAGGCACAGGGATACTGGGGGCCCGGTGTATTTTTAACCACTGATGATCAAAGAGAGCCATGGTCGTTAACTCAACGAGCCGCATATTGGGCAGGAGGTTTAGACCCCCTGGAACGAGGAGACCCGGCATATATTGAGACCCCTGATATAAATCACTTAACCGAAAACTTACAAAAGGCTGCTTGCCTCCAGTTGATGCATGACAGGCGTTTAGTCCCTCAACAGCCTTCCCCGATGTTGTTAAATGCACACCCTGATAGAATGACTCCCCTGATCCGGGGTCTTCCGGACTCACTGAAGCTGTACGCAGTACAGCTGCAGGACCGTCTAAGGGATATCCTGGCTCCGAGGGGAGGAGGGAGACGAGACCAACGAGAGAGAGGGGCCGTGACTTGGGGGGAGGTAGCCCAGGAACTGATAAATTATGGTAGGAGAATAGGTCTCACTAGGGGGGCTATAAAATCAAGAACTGCTGTAAGGAGAATGGAACAGCGAGAAAATCGGCCCCCTCCTCAGGCCTCAGGGGTGAGGAGAAACCTATTGTGGGCGGAGGGAATCGAGAAGGGGATTCCCCGGGAGTTAATGGATGGTATGCCTACCATAACCTTAGAGAAGCTCATTCGAGCATGGAAAAACAAACAGAAAGTACCCCTCCAAATTGACCAGCACGCTCGAGAGAGTATGAGGGCGGAGCCCCGATCTAATGACATTGCGGGAGTTACCTCTAAGGTACCTAACGCCCCTGAAAAGGATTTGATTGATCTTGGGACGGAAAACTGGACACGCCGTCCCCAGTAAGTGAGCCGGGGGACGGTCAGTGGGTCCATTTGAGAAGGCTCACAGAAAATAATAAAGGGGACCTGTTAATTACTTTTCCCCTTGGTCCCTTTAAAACCCCAGTTACTTTCTTAGTTGACACGGGTGCTCAGATATCAGCACTTCAGGCGGATGTTGCTAATCGCAATGGCATAGTTGCTGATAAAAAACAAATTTGGGTCACAGATGCTTTTGGAAACTCTAAGCCACAGCCAACGGCTCGAGTCAGATGCTGGTTACCGGGAGACACATCTCCTGTTGAGACCACGATGATATTGGGTACTTTGCCTATGAACATTTTAGGACTTGATTTATTGAAGGGGAGAGCATGGACAGACTCAAAAGGAAGGGAGTGGAAATTCGGACTCCCCGTGGTTTCTATAAGACTTCTACAATTGGCACCCATGCTCCCTCCTTCCAAAACTGTTAATGTCAAACCGTACCCTCTTCCCTTAGGGGCTCGGGAGGGTATAACCCCTGTGATAATGGAGTTGCGAGAGCAAGGGATAATTATCCCAACTCACTCACCTTACAACTCCCCAGTATGGCCAGTCCGCAAACCAAATGGAAAATGGCGACTAACAATTGACTATCGGCGCCTAAATGCCAACACAGGCCCCTTGACGGCTGCGGTGCCTAACATAGCCGAATTGCTCGCGACCATACAGGAGCAAGCACATCAGATTTTAGCAACCATTGACGTGAAGGATATGTTTTTTATGGTTCCCTTACAGGAAGCTGACAGAGACCGCTTTGCCTTCACGTGGGAGGGTGTGCAATTCACTTTCACACGTCTTCCCCAGGGATACCGTCATTCACCGACCATTGCGCACTACGCTCTAGCACAAGAGCTTGCTCAAGTCACTCCTGGAGAGGGCGTCAAGGTATATCAATACATCGATGATGTGTTGATAGGCGGCCCTGATGCTGCTGCAGTAGGACAGACCCAGACGGAGATAATCAATCACCTAGAGAATTTAGGACTCCAAATCCCAGCAGAAAAGGTACAGCTTCCCTCTTCCGAGGTAAAATTCCTAGGCATTTGGTGGAGGGGAGGAATGGCGTGCATTCCCCCTGAAACTCTAACTGCTCTTGAACAAGTAAAAATGCCTGGTAATAAAAAAGAACATGCCCTAGGACTGCTGGTATTTTGGAGAAAACACATTCCAGATTTTTCCATCATAGCCCGTCCCTTATATGATCTAACACGCAAAAGAGTCACCTGGGATTGGACCCCTATCCATGAAGAAGCCTTAAAGTTGTTGATTTTTGAAGCAGGCATGTATCAGGCTTTAGGGCCAATACACCCAACAGATCCACTCCACATTGAATGGGGTTTTGCAATTCACGGGCTATCCATACATATGTGGCAACGTGGGCCTGAAGGTCCAACTCGTCCCATAGGATTCTACTCACGTAGTTTTAAAGATGCAGAAAAACGTTACTCAGTTTGGGAGAAGGGCCTTTTTGTGGTTAGTCTAGCATTGCAGGAAGCCGAAAGAATCATACGGCAGCAACCAATCATCTTACGAGGGCCCTTTAAGGTTTTGAAGCCAGTGTTGTCTGGAACCCCACCTCCCATTGGGGTGGCACAGCGAGAAACAGTAAGGAAGTGGTATGCGCAGTTGGATCACTATTACCACACACGGAAAATAGAGGAAGGAACCCCCAAAATACTCCAAATACAAGATCCACCCACCGATCACCCAGACACAGAACCCCCTCCCTCATGCATAAAACTTGCTCCTCCATTTGAGCCCCATCTGAAAAATGTATGGTTCACTGACGCATCCTCTAGGAGGGAGGGAAAGGTGTGGAAGTACCGAGCAGTAGCATTACATGTTGACTCTGGGGACCAAATCATAACGGAGGGTGAGGGAAGCGCCCAAGTGGGTGAATTAGTTGCTGTGTGGAGTGTGGTCATCAGGGAAGCTGAGACCAGAGAACCAGTATATATTTATACAGACTCATATGCTGTGTTCAAGGGCTGTACAGAGTGGCTCCCTTTTTGGGAACAAAATGGATGGGAGGTAAACCGAATACCAGTATGGCAGCGGGAAAAGTGGGAAGAAATTCTGAATATTTCCAAACAAAAATCCTTTCTGGTAGGATGGGTTGCTGCACATCAAGCAGGAGACAATCCAGCTCACCTTCTGAACAACCAAGTAGACTCGCTGACCCGCCTAGCAAATATAGCTGTAGAAAGTGAAGCGGAGAAATGGGAACATCTGTTAGAGTGGTTACATGTGAAACGCGGCCATTCAGGGGTTAAAGACCTCTTCAAAGAAGCCGGCGGCAGGGGCTGGCCGGTAACCCGAGAACTGTGTAACAGGATCATTTCTGCTTGTAGTCAATGCCGTATAGGATTAGAACATGACCCTTTGAAAGACCCACCCTTACACTTACGAGATAAGAAGTGGCTGTGGGAGACATGGCAAGTAGATTATATCGGTCCCTTTCGACTTTCAAATGGGAAAAGGTATGTATTAGTAGGGGTAGAAGTGGTATCAGGACTGACACAAGCAGAAGCGGTGCAGCGAGCTACTGGGGAAAGCACAGTAAAAGGTTTAAAACTCTGGTTCAGTTACCTACCCAAGCCCCAATCGATCCAATCAGATAACGGAAGTCATTTTACTGCAGGAATAGTTAAGGAGTGGGCGCAGAGAGAAGGGATTCAGTGGATCTTCCACACCCCTTATCACCCTCAAGCGAATGGAATTGTTGAACGCACAAATGGGCTTTTGAAACGTGCCCTGAGGCCTCACGATCCTAGGTGGGCAGAGAGACTGCCGGATGCAGTTTATAAAGTGAACAGTCGCTGGGGGATAAATGGATGTCCACGACTCACCGCTTTCTGTCCCCAACCTCCCACCATACTTCCAGGAAGAAGAGGAACCAAGGACCCCATTCACACACGTCATTACCCAGGACAACCCGTGCTGGTGGAGCTTCCCACTGTGGGTACAGTTCCACTGGTTTTAACGAAACTTCTTGGAATGTATACCTGGGAAGCTACTGACGCCCGCGGGAAGAATCACCGAATTCATACCCGATGGATTGTCCCATCCTATTAATCATTGTTCATCTTTATGTATATGTTTTACAGGTTGTCAGAAGCTCACCGTGGGACTTATGTTTTCTGTTGTTGGATGGGTCATTTTTTTGTGTTGTTGGTCTGATTTTATTAAGCATATTTTTCTTCTTTACTAGGGATAAATGGTGTGGGAGAAGTTTATATTCTTACTTTGTGCATGTATAGTCTTGTCTCAGTCAACTGGGAATTTGAATAACCAACCCAATTTGGCATGGGAACTAATTACAGGTTTCATCCGGATCTGGAATCGAACAGACCAAGGTCTTTGTGTAGACCTCCCCACATCCGCGTCGGAGGGCTTTAAATTCGCCATCATTTGGTTAAATTTCTCACGAATTCTAAATTCAAAGCTAGAAACATTAAACCAAAAATGTATTCAAAATACACACTGGAAAGGAAAATGTTTGTGGGGAACTGACTCACTCCCATTCCAAGAGTATAGCGGGACAACTTGGTACCAACCCTCTCCAGTGGCCTATCGATTTCCGGTTAATATACCCTGGAGAGATATGTGGAATGCCACCTGTTGGAAGCAACAGCTCTGCAGGGGAACTATGAGTGCCACCCTTGCAGCCCGAAAAAATTGGACATTGTGTCCCCGGGAGGTGGAGATCCCTTGTAATCTTGTACTGAATTGGACATGGTGTCCCCGGGAGGTGGAGATCCCTTGCAATCTTGTACGTTGGTGGGACCCTCCCTCTCACGGTGAACCCTTGCAACATGAATATAATGTCCCGTTTTCCCCGGGTTGGTGTATTCAGATTCCTAACAAACGGGGTGGCTATGCTCACCATAGCCGCTCTCGTTATGAATATGCTTGGTCCCTTAAGCATTTTTTGTCCAACCCAGATAGTACAATTGATGCACAAGAAATAAATCCCCTACCCTATGAGGATACCCCTCTAATGACGTGTTCACGAACAGTTAGTTGTGGATTGCTAACGTGGGACCCCATAGAAACATGGTATATCCCCGAACTGCGAGTCTTTATTCGGGATATGTGCATTTGTTGGGGTTTTCCGGTAACAGGGTTTAAACGTGGAGATCCCATGTGTAATGGAACCATTACTAATCCAGAAATTGCGATTAAATGTGGAGTCACGCTTACCCACGAGGCAAAGCGGAATTTTGCGTGGGAAGAAGGAGTTGCAATAACCGAACCCCATGACCCATCAACATGCTCCACTGCTAAGTATCCAGCCCCTCAGGGTACCCTCTGGGCATGTTCAGATGGGAAAATGTACTCACACCTGCATGTATATGAAATGGCAGGTTTACGCTGCACCATCGGTGTTCCATCAATGTGCCCCTCCAAAACATTTGGCTTTAACAACCCCGAATATAACCGGAGGAAACGGGACGTTCAGGCACCTCAGACTGCACCAGAATGGGCAGTGCAGGGAGTCCGAATACCTGATTATTATACCTGGGGCATGACATCATCTTTGATGTTAGAAAATATATTTACTCCATACGTAACCCTTAAAAGACACCAGTTTGTCTTAGAAAACCTAACCTGGCAAGCACACGTTTTGAGTAATTGGACCAGACATGCTTTTGGGGAACTAAATTTGCAAGTCCAACAGGTGTCTAAAATGACTTTACAAAACAGATTAGCTTTAGATATGCTATTGTTAAAAGAGCAGGGAGTATGTGGAATGTTGAATCTCACCGATGGAGAATGCTGTCTCACCATTCACAACGCAACTACCACCATAGAAGAAGCACGAAAGAAGATGAGAGAGGTATCTGAGCAGACTGGAGAACTTTTCCGAGCAATGCAACCAAAGGACCGGTTTAACGGCTGGAGCCCTGGACCCTGGTTCAACTCTCTCCTGAAGTCTCTTGGACTCACGGGGTGGGGAAAATGGCTTGTAGATATTGGTATTATGATTTTAACGATATTTCTGTCAGTGGTAATAGGCCTTGCAGTAGTTAGGTGTATGATTTCTAAACTCCTGTCCTCTCTTTCTCCTTCTGTCCGCTATATTCAAATCACCACCGAAGATGAAGATGTAAAATACGGAACTCGAATTGCACCACTGTTTGAGCCACGGGGTGGTGTAGAGAACTGCTAATGTAAAAGAACAAGATGTCTCAAACAGCCTGGTGCTAAAACCACACTGCAGAGCGACGGTCGCTAGGACCCAGGACCGGACAGTACCCTGGAGTGAGGGTGAAGGAGGGAGTCCTGTGGAGACAGGGCGGCCTTGCCTCGGCCCCATTCCCCATGGTCTGTGAAGCGTCTTATCCCCCCCCCCCCACCTACTGCCTGGGGGACAGCCCTGGTATCGCTCCTCTTGGTTTGACTGGTCGCTGATGTAATCTTCCAATTAGCAAAACTACTAACCACTTGTGCCTTGGGAAAGGAATTTGGGAGGGAGCTAAAAGATAACAAACTGTGGAAAACTAACAGCTCTAACCTTGAAGAAGAGCTAACAAGCCGACAAAAGTGAGCATCTTGGCACCAAAGACTGGACAGTGGCCAAAGAAGATAAAACTGCAGAAAGTAGGTGAAAGGTAAATGTGGCGAGGGGAGATCACGACCACCGACTCAATTCAGGACCGAAAAGACTTGCCCCCCCACACCTGAAAGGAGCATGCGTGCTAATTTACATAGCAAGCGAGGCTAATTTAAATACAGTAAACCAATAGTATACGGAATGTTAATCACTAACCAATAAGTGTAAATTTAGGCGGGTTTATACTAATAACGTAGCCCGATAAATGTGCTACAGTTTGTGTGTGTGTGTGTGCTCGTGTGTGTACCGGTACTCGTGTTTACGTTCGTGCTCATGCTCGTGCGTGCGCGATTTGTGGAATTATTATCACCGAGCATCCTGCGCAGAATCAACATCTCTATAAGAACCTTCACTTCTCCTCACTCTTTTCCTTCCCTCACCGAATACCCTTGTTGGCAGGACCAACGCTGGATCCAGGACTGGTGATTCTCTTTCTCTCTCTCTCTCTCTCTCTCTCTTTTTCACTTTTCCTAAGGCAATTAAGTTGTTAAAGTTGTTAAATTGAAGTCAAGTACTGCATAGCCTACCTTGATTTTCTGTAAAACCGCATAGCTGGGGTGAATATAACTGTGAGGGTTGGTGGGTATCGAATATTTGTACTCAATATTTGTCTCTATAGAAGCTTTCTATTAAAGCTGGTGTTTGTGTACGGACCTTGAGTGTTGGCCCACCTTAATCCACACCGAGAGGATTTGCGAATCTTTGTCACTCCTCCCCCCTCCTCCCCAGGTGGGACGTGACAATAGTTCAGACTCCCTGTAGAGAGTGTCTGGAGAGAGAGAGGCACTGTCTGAGAGACTGATGTCATAAAAGAATTGTCATCAGCAAGTGTCATCTTGTCCTCCTTGAAAATATTTAAATCCTAACTTATGTACTTCAGTATCTACTGTTAAGGAGAAGTTTGGGCCCAGCTATAAGGACATTTACTAGATCCACAGCACTTCCTATTACCAAGGAACGCATACGCAAATTTGTATTAGACTTACCTCCCAGTTTAAGTTGCTCTGCATTCCATCAGCTCAAAACAATGATCTCAGGGGAAATCAGGGGTTTAATTAAGCCTGATCTATGCATGTTTTCCCCCATGTCAGAACAATATGCTGGTATCATGGTAAGAAACAATATAGGAGTCAACAGTTGTTTTAAAGGACGGCTTTGGGATGGTGTTCTAAGAAGAACTGTGCCAATTTTAAGACAAAGTCCCATCTTGCAAATCATAAAGCAAGACAACTTTGGGTCACTGTATTAAGAAGTGTGGGGACTCAAACAACTCTTCCCTAGTAGTATTTTGCAACTGGAGGCTAAGTGGTGCTTCTGAGAAGCAGGGTGTATGAACTCAGGCTCAATTTCATGGTAATACATTTACACAGTCCTTGACTGGTGTAAGCACTACTTAGCAACAACTAAAACATCAGTGTGTTATCAACATTATTCTCATCCTAAATCCAAAGCACAGCACTATACCACCTACTAGGAAGAAAATTAACTCTATCCCAGCTGAATCCAGGACAGTATCCACCCCTTATTCTATACCATCTACGTCATGCCCAGGTCTTACACTTTCCAATACATTCCAATTAATCACCACCACTTTTCCAGTCTTTTGATATATACACACAGATATCATTTCCTTAGTCTATAAGCTATCACTCTAAAAGGTTCATTGAGTTCATTTAGTCCATGACTTTGGGCTTCATCTGTCATAACAGTCTTTCAGGGCAGGAGAGATGGTGTGTGGTGTTGGATTGTTGCATGCTGAAGCCAGTTCTGGTTCCATCACTGCTGCACTTTGCTCGGTTTCCTCATTCTTCATTAATCTGCATGATTCTTAATGTAATACTGTTAATATGGTATATAACCACCATAGAAGTGATGATATACAGGATTATATAGCAATTAACATCATACAATTCAGTTCATTGGCCGCACCTCGAATACTGTGTTCAGTTTTGGGCCCCTCACTACAAGAAGGACATTGAGGTGCTGGAGCACATCCAAAGAAATGCAACGCAGCTGGTGAAGGGTCTAGACAACAAGTCTTATGAGGAGTGCCTGAGGGAACTGGGGCTGTTTAGCCTGGAGAAGAGGAGGCTCAGGGGAGACCTTATTGCTCTCTACAACTACCTGGAAGGAGGTTGTAGTGAGGTGGGGGTCAGTCTCTTCTCCCATGTAACAAGCGATAGGATGAGAGGAAATGGCCTCAAGCTGCGCCAGGGGAAGTTTAAGGTTGGATATTAGGAAAAACTTCTTCACTGAAAGGGTAGTCAGGTGCTGGAACAGGCTGCCCAGGGAAGTGGTTGAGTCCCCATCCCTGGAGGTATTTAAAAGACGGGTAGATGTGGTGCTTAGGGACATGGTTCAGTGGTGGACTTGGCAGTGTTAGGTTAAAGGTTGGACTCAATGATCTTAAGGGTCTTTTCCAACCTTGACGATTCTATGATTCTATGATTCTATGATTCTATGATTAAATGAGGTTTAGTACAATATTTGAATCAAGTCACACACACACACGCACACAATAGGCCTAAATACTCATTATTATATGTGCAGTTAAAGGTACCTATTGAAATATGCGCAGTTAAAGGCGCCAATAAAAATTCCCTGCCAGGGTCAGTGAAATACTGTAAATGACTGTCTCAATGGGCAAAAGTTGAACCTCAAGGAGCAAGGAGTGCTGGAGATCAGCTCATGCAAACTTAAGAGCTCACAGCTCCAAGAGGCGTCCCACTCAGAGGGAGATTCTGGTGCAGCCCGCTGCGGTCCAGGAGAGCTCAAAGGGTCTCACTTGGTACCACTGTTTATAGAGTCACAAGATGATTGACTTTAGGCATCAGTAAATTTCCATTCTACTTTCACAGCCCGTGTTGAAGATTACTAAAGTTCTCAAAAATTCCAGTGATGCTGGTACAGACCCTCCTGAGTTACAGCCTAGATAAGATAGACCCCAAGGCTGCCAGGTGGCGACAGATGAAAAATATAGTTCCAAGGTTGTCAGGGCTGACTCCCTGGGACAGACAGGGCTGCTCCCACCTCAGCCATGTAAGAGTTCCTGATACAGTCAAGGGACGCTTAACTGCCAAACTCATTACACAAAGGCCAAGTTTTGACAGGAGTTACTGAGACTGTGAAGCAGCTTCACTTCCCATGCTCTGCCAGATGCACAAGAAGAATAGGGCGGGGGGGGGAATGCACCACCACATCCACCAAGTGCACCCAGGTGTAGAGCACATATTTTACATCTTGTCCCGCCCGGACTTGCCCAAGGGCTACTGCATGGACTATCTCCTGTTTAATTTGTTCAAAGGCTTGTCGTTGCTCAGGGCCCCATTTCAAATTGTTCTTCTTCCGGGTCACTTGATAGAGAGGTCTTACGATGAGACTGTAATTTGGAATACGCATTCTCCAAAAACCCACAACACCCAAGAAAGCTTGTGCTTCCTTTTTGCTGGTTGGTGGAGACATGGCTGTTATTTTGTTGATTATATCCATTGGGATCTGATGACGTCCATCTTGCCATTTTATTCCTAAAAACTGGATCTCCTGTGCAGGTCCCTTGACCTTCCTTTGTTTTATGGCAAAGCCGGCCTCCAGAAGGATTTGGACTATTTGCTTCCCTTTCTCAAAAACTTCTGCTGCTGTGTTGCCCCACACGATGACATCATCAATGTACTGCAAGTGTTCCGGAGCCCCACCCTGTTCCAGTGCAGTCTGGATCAGTCCATGGCAAATGGTGGGGCTGTGTTTCCACCCCTGGGGCAGTCGATTCCAGGTGTACTGGACACCCCTCCAAGTGAAAGCAAACTGTGGCCTGCACTCTGCTGCCAAAGGGATTGAGAAAAACGCATTAGCGATATCAATTGTGGCATACCACTTGGCTGCCTTTGACTACAGTTCGTATTGAAGTTCTAGCATGTCTGGCACGGCAGCACTCAGCAGTGGTGTGACTTCGTTCAGGCTGTGATAGCCTACTGTTAGTCTCCACTCTCCATTAGACTTTTGCATATGGGCCATATAGGACTGTTAAAGGGTGAGCGAGTCTTGCTGATCACTCCTTGGCTCTCCAGTCGACGAATCAGCTTATGGATGGGAATCAGGGGGTGTCTGTTGGTGCAATATTGCCGCCAGTGCACTGCTGTGGTAGCGATCAGCACCTGTTGTTCTTTGACCCTCAGCAACCCCACAATAGAAGGGTCCTTTGAGAGACCGCTGTTTGAGAGACAGCTGTTGAATTTCCTCCCTCTCCAAGGCAGCTACACCAAAAGCCCACCGGTACCCTTTTGGGTCCTTGAAATACCCTCTCCTGAGGCAGTCTATGCCAAGGATGCACGGGGCCTCTGGGCCAGTCACAATGAGGTGCTTCTGCCACTCATTCCCAGTTAAGCTCACTTCGGCCTTCAGTACAGTCAGCTGTTGGGATCCCCCTGTCACTCCAGAAATACAGATGGGTTCTGCCGCTGTATAGGTTGATGGCATTAGGGTACACTGTGCCCCAGTGTCCACTAGAGCCTTATACTCCTGTGGGTCTGATGTGCCAGGCCATCGAATCCACACAGTCCAGTACACCCGGTTGTCCCTTTCCTCCACCTGGCTGGAGGCAGGGCCCCTCTAGTCCTGGTCATAGCATTTGTTACTCCCTTCTTGTAAAGGCGAATCAAAAGTCCCTTTATTAGGATCGGAAACAAAATCAGCCCTTCTACTCTGTCTGGGGAACTGCTCACTGGAAACTGGAGCAGCAGTTTTCCTGGAAGAACCCCCTTTTGTAGTTGTTTTCCCTTGCAACTCACGTACCCATGCCTCTAGGGTTGAGGTAGATTTTCCATCCCACTTCCTCATGTCCTCTCCATGGTCACGCATATAAAACCACAGGGTGCCTCGTGGTGTGTATCCACTATATCCTCTCTCTTGAACAGAGGGATGCTTACTCCTAATGGCTGAGATACTGGTCCAAACAGGTGGGGAGTAGGACACATCCTCTGAGTTGCTGGAACTCCCGAGACAGTTGTTCCTTTCCATCTTTCCATGTCATTACTGCCAATGAGTTTGCAAACAATGCTCGTGCGCTCTGTAAAAACTTCCACCACATGGGTCGTGTGCACCTGACTTCATCTGGATCTTTGGGTAACTGCTTGTTTTTCAGGTCACCATAAATCACCTCCAGCACAGCTAATTCCCTCAGGTACTCTGTACCTCTCTCCATGGTGGTCCACTTGCCTGGGTGACATATAACATCTTCCTTGAACGGATACCTTTCCTTCACACCTGACAGGAGTCACCTCCAGAGGCTGAGGGCTTGTTCCCCTTTTCCAATTGCTTTTTCAATGCCCCCTTCCCTAGAAAGGGATCCCAGCTGCTTGGCTTCCCTACCCTCTAATTCCAGGCTACTGGCCTTGTTATCCCAGCATCGGAGCAGCCAAGTGATGATGTGCTCGCCTGGACGATGACTGAAATCTTTTCGCATATCTCGCAGCTCGCTCAGGGATAGGGATCGGGTGGTTACCATCTTGTTTATGGGTTCTGTCTCTTCCTTCTCCTGTTCTCGTGATGGCCTCGGTTCATATTCATTCCTTACAAAATGAGCTGATTTTCTCGTGTATTTCTTCTTCTGTATAGGGGCAACTGATACAGGTACAGGCTGGTTCTCTGGTTCAGCTGCTGTACCTGTTGCGGGGGTTGGAGTAGCCGCAGTTCCTGTCGCGGGGGTTGGAGTAGCCACAGCACCTGTTGTGGGGGCTGGCGCAGCCACAGCGCCTTTTGTTTTGTCATCAGATCCGGAGACCTTCTCTTCCCCTTGAGGGTTCTGAATAGTGTTGCATAGGGCTCGGTAGAGCCAGGCCCCAGCACGTTGCAGTGATTTGCATCTCTCTGAAGTTGCCAGGGTGACAACATACTTTTTCCAAATACTTTACTAGTTTTTCAGGATTCTGCACTTGTTCAGGGGTGAAGTTCCAAAACATTGGAGGGGCCCACCGTCCTAGGTACTTGCCCATACTCTCCCACACACCCTGCCACTCATAACTATCCAGCCTTGGAGGAGATCTCTGGATGATATTCTTAAACTGCTTATTAACCTTAGACAAAAACAAAACAATATTCCCAAGAACTACCAATAGATATATCTTAACTACCCAAAGATGTTCAAGATACTGAAAAGTTATTGTAATGAAAGAGTAAACATCATAGAAGAAAGTAACGAAGGTGCCATTCTGTATTTCCTCCATAGAAAACCTCTCAGAGGAAGAGGTACAATTGCTAATTGTCTCCATGAGGTGGTACCTGAAGCACAGTAATGGCTTCAGTACAAAACCCAAATACCAGATAACATTCAAGGCCAGTGTTTTAATAACAAATCTCCCAGGCAAAACATCACTAATCACTGCAGAGCACAGCAAACTGCAAAACCCAACACCAATCTTTTTAAAACGTACGGCAAAAACAAGAGCATGGTGCAGATCAGATAAACTAATATCAAGAACAGAGGAATTAATACTGTGATCGTCAACTGTTAATAGTTACAAATTCCTTAATACACTCTGGTTAATCTGTTATTATCTCAAACTCTTCGTGTCCCACATTGGGTGCCAAAAAGGACTGTCGTGGTTTAACCCCAGCCAGCAACCAAGCAACACGCAGCTGCTCGCTCACCCCCCCACCCCCTGGGTTGAGATAAGAACAGTTTGATAATTGCAATAAAATAAAGTAAAATAGTAGTAGCAGTTGTAGTAGTAGTAGTAATACTAGTAGTAGTAGTAATAATAATAATAATAATAATATACAAAGCAAGTGATACATTGTGCAATTGCTCACCACCCGCCGACCGATGCCTGGCCAGTCCCTGAGCAGCGATCGCTGCCCCCCAGACAACTCCCCCAGTTTATATACTGAGCATGATGTCATACGGTATGGAATAGCCCTTTGGCCAGTCTGGGTCAGCTGTCCTGGCTGTGCCCCCTCCCAGCTTCTTGTGCCCCTGGCAGAGCATGGGAAGCTGAAAAGTCCTTGACTGGTGTAAGCCCTACTTAGCAACAACTAAAACATCAGTGTGTTATCAACATTATTCTCATCCTAAATCCAAAGCACAGCCCTATACCAGCTAGTAGGAAGAAAATTAACTCTGTCCCAGCCGAAACCAGGACATCATGTTACTTTCAGAACTAATACAGTAAAACAGAGTCTATACTTGACCAGGGTTTAAATAAGATTTAATTTTTTAAAAAAATACTGCATTTTTAGTTAACTTCAACTTCCCCTTATTTTTGTGGTCATTTGGTGAAGCTCACACTGTCAAGACAGTGTTTGACAATAATAGATAAAGTGTTGTAGATAAGAATGAGGTTGATGATGCATTTTACATGAAAGCCCTAAACCAACTGGGTTTTTTAAATCAACTATCTGACTGGGACTGCTTTCATTTTGCTTTTTAGCACCTCATTAGGATTACTGCAATTTTCCTGCAGTACTGAACTGCTGCCCCAGTGACAGTTCATTTTCCTTGTCTAACATCCAATTACTCCGTTGTCTACTGAAAATTATATTGTCATTCCACAGTACTTTAATTAAAATATTTCATTCTAGAATATAAATCAGAGACACAGAGCAGCATCATGCTGTATCCTCCATTACAGCTCCTTTGCATCCTGGGAAGCAGCGCAGCTGTCACGGTTTGCAGAGAACACTAGGAGAGTTTGTGCCATTGGAGAACAACAGTTCTACAACAACAGGCTAAAGCTGTTATACTCTTTATCCCTTCCTTGTTTTTAAATGTCATTGAGGGCCCTACAACATTTTTAGGTTTCTACAACCCCAGAGCATTAGCAGTACCTCTGCAATGTGTCCAGAAATCCTGGATGAACATCCAGGTTCCTCTGACTATGACATACAACACTGCTTTTGGACTGGGCTCCCTTTAGGCTTAGAATTGTGATGCTTCTTTTGGGCACAGACCCTCTGTGTGCCTCTTCCTACCTGTCTCCCCTAGCTCCAGGCACCTAGGCACAAGGGGGTTCAACAATCTTCAGTACTAATACCTGGGTTTTGCAAACACTTACTAGCACACTTAGATTTAGACAGATGTGAAATCCCATCACAATCAATTGGTTACAAAAGGTAGTGGAAGTCCTTATGTTGAGATTTAAGCACAGGAATGTTTGCAGGATGAGGACAGCTATCATATTTTTTTTCTTCCTCAAGGAGGAATATAATTATCTGAAATACTTTTCCTTGACATTAAATTTTTTTCTTGTTGACACCTGTCCTTTGGGAAAAAGAACTTTTTAAGAGCTGGGATGAGCTACCAAGCCAAGACCAGGGCTTACACACTCAGCTTCCTGCTGCTGAAGTAGAACGTGCAGGCAGTCCACAGATCTCTCTGCCACCAGGTTTCATAAACATAAAATGAACAGCTTACATTCATGAGGCTTCTGAAGCAAATCTCAAATTAGAGTCTTTTGAAAAAAATATTTAGGAGAAGCTCAATGCCAAAATATTTTGATAAATGATCTTTTAAAACTAGGTAAAAGAAAAAGTGAAGTAGAAAGGTGAGTCCCTCATAGGAATCTCCATCCGTGAAGAGTTTCAGTACTTGGCTGGACAAAGCCCTGAGCAATCTCATCTCACTTTGAAGTTATCCCGGCCTCAGGCAGGACTTGGACTATCACCTCCAGACATCCCTTTCAAGCTAGACTTTTATTATGATTTTGTGAATGGGGCATGACATTTTATGTTTCATAATAGAGCTAGACCTAACTAGGTCAAGCTCTGATATTTTTCTTCACTAAGGGCATTGTCTGTCTTTGTTGCTTTCCCATATTTTTCAGTTAAATCTTGGACATAAATTCAACCCCCTTCACAAAGGATGTACTTTCATTTGTGAATTTGCCCTTATTCCTTTAAAATGTAGAATTTTCCTTACCCAAACAGACATTGTCCTGTGGGACAGTAGCCTTGACTTTACAGATGCTAGCTTTGGCTTGGACAGACTCACCCACAGACTGATAAGACAGCTCACCCAGGACTGGGATATACTTGTGCTATTGCCAAAGATCCCAGAGAAGGACCTGCATAATATGGCAAGGATTTTTCTCAGAACTGAGCAAATTCTTTAGAATCTGGTCAACTTTATTTCCTAACAACTGTGGCTGGGACATAGAGGCCAGTGAGGAAGAACTGATTTACTGACGGCAATCCACTAGGGAGGAAAATACCCCTGATTGCTCCTGTTTGTCTGATTGCTACCTATCCTGTAATCTTTAATTATTTATACAAAGTGAAGCTATGCCATCTAATATTCCTAGAAGATGGGATGGAGGTGTTTCACTTATGACTTCTTTGTGTCAAAGGACAGAGCTCATTTTTTTAACTCCTAAAGTGTGAGATCGATGCTTAAGTCACAACCCCTTTTAGATTGTCTAATTGCACTCTGGACACACAGCTGAAGCTGTTAAACTCAAGAGGCAGAAGTGCACATGAAAGTCGAACATTACAAAACCAGATATATCACCTTTAAAACTCTAATCCAGGAGGACTTGGTTTCCAGGCCTTTGCTAGGCAAAATTTGCCCTGCTATACTTTGATTTATGTTTAAACAGTCAACAGAAAGCATTTGAAATTATGATATAGAGAATGTAAGATTAGAAGTGTTCCACAAAACCTTTAACATTTGGAGAGAAAAGGTCTTTTCTGAGCCAAGATGGCTCTCAAGAAGAAACAAATTATAGCTCTGCACTTGAGTTGCTTTCTGTGAAGTACCATCCAAGCACACACACTTAGGTATAATCTGCAATGTAATATACTATTTTATTTAGCAGCAAATAAAATGTGACCTCTTCATTTTAATGAAGAGAGATCTGGAAAACTTCCCATAAATGCATCTTGTCTTGTAGACAAATGTGAGGAGAATACAGTACCTAGCTAATCAAGTACCTTACACAATAACACAAAGCTCCTGGCTTTTAAGTCATTCCTACTGCTTTTCTAGTGACATCACAAGAAAGTGCTGCCAACACCACTCCTTAGCAGATAATAAAAAATTGTTAGCCATGGAAAATTTTGGACACAGTGGACGTAACCAACATCTCCTAAAGCAGGTAGTTTCTGAATGCAGGTACCTGTCCCATTTGTGGAAATTACTCTCACCAGGAGTTTAGGAGATGCTGCTGGTTTTGATGGCCTTTAGAAAGCTGCCCTGCAGAAGGCTGTTAGATTGAGCAAGAAGAAATTAAAGGATTCCAGATGTTTGAGAAATGCTTGGTTTGGTGGAGCAGATTGACTATAACATTGTTCACAGCTCTCACGCAGGGAAAGTCTAAACAAGGTGATCATGCCAAGTACTCACATTTTGTGCAGCCAGGTTCAGGTTGACTTTCAAAGAGTAATTCTCAGAAAGTAACTGACAATAGGAAAGAGAGTTAAATAAACAGGAAGACTTTGCTTTAGAGCAATATTAGGGTATGAGGATTTTTTTCCAATTCTTACAAAAAAATCTAACAACTGTATCATGATACCATTGGATTTTTGCAATATTTTAATCAGATTCACACATCATAGGGAACAGTAGTTCATGGATGTTGATAAGTACCAGGCATCTTTCCAAAAGTTTGGAACAGTATTTCATATAATCATCACAAAGTACATATGCTGGTCCAAATGTATGTGAAATTTTACCAACCCTTTCCCTCTTGCCCTGCTAGATTAGTTAGAGAGATACTCCATTCCTTCTTTCTCCTTGAAATCTTGCAGGAGCAAGGCTCTTCTCCCCAGACAGAACTTTGAGTTCAAACTACTTTTGGAAGAAAATGCACTTATAAAACCATGATAAAAGTAAACTCAACCTGCTCTGTAGCCAAAACCCCAAATCAAAACATCTTTCCATGTTAGAAAACATTAAAATTATCTGAATCTTAAATGTTATGGTGAGCTGCTTACTCCTGTAATCGGATGACCCAAAACCTAGAGCCAAACATCCTGACTGAGCTTCATCATGGTTCAAATCTGAGTAAGAATCTTGTTTTGAGATTTATAGCTTGTTCTTCTCTCATTATAAAAAAAAAAAAAATAGCTGAAGTGTTCTGATTTCTCTGCAACGTATTGGGGGAAGGTTTGGATCAATTTCTGACTCTACACAAATCACTTTTTTGCCTCTTCACAATTATTAAAATCCCAACAGAGCATGACAAATTGGATCAACTGTTTGACAGGTAATCATCTCATTGCTGATCACCCACTGGTGTTTCAAAAGCATCCATCTGAAATTCAGCCATGTCTTTTATCATCTGTAGCACACCAGAATATTATGAAAGAGAGAAACTACTGTCAAAAAGGTGGGAGATGCTGGAGTTTTTATGAGAAGCATATAAAGTGTCAGTTCCTCATGAAAAAGCCTGCAGCTTTTAACAGAGAATAACTTTTCTATAGATGTTTTATTCTGACGAATGTATGTTATACGTGATTTCTATTAATTATAGTCTAGTGTTTACAAACCATTCTGAGGACGATACTCTTTAGCAAACTCTAGGATTTTAGACTAATATAAGTGCTATTCTATTAGTGTCACTGTGCTTATTTTTTTTTTCTCTTTTGACAAAAAGATGGAGCAGAAATTGGGACAGGAATCCACTAGCTGGATTGGGTCTGCCAAGCCTGCATGCAGGCAGTTGCATGTCACTCAGAATTAAGATTCTGCTCAAGGGCAGGCAGGAAAAGGAATTTCAGCTGGTCCCAGTGCCCAGACAAGGAGGGTGGGTGGATCAGAGGTGGAAGGATGGGACAGAGCAATCAGAGATTGGATATACAGGATGGGGACTTCCAGACTGGAGCCAAGCAGCAAGGGAAAGAGAAACACAGTTCCACTTCCAGCCAAACCCTGGCACTGCTCCTGCCTGTTAGTGACTCACATCCACGTCCTCATGTACTCCACCTTCAGCAGAGACACAGGTTTAAACATCTCCCCATGATCCCTACAGGCTGCTTGTTTCTGGACTTACCCCTCAGCTCACAAGGGCTGTGCTGCCAGGGCTCAGTTCCCTGTTTCCTCACCTGCCTCCTTTGTAACCTTGGGAAAGTCTTACAGAATTGGATCCACAAAAGAAAGTGATCCTGATCCTCAGATTTAGGAGGCTAATTCTCACTGTTTCTTTGCATGCCCCAAAGTCTGTCAGCCTTGTCAGTACAGACCAGCTTGGTCTCATGCCAAACCCAGGAACACTAGGTGCCTTGTAATGAGCCTCACACATGCCAAAGGGATGGGTGGGGGATCAATGTAAAATGCTGATGTCAGGGGTGTTCTATGTCTAACTCAAAGGCTTCAACACTCAACTCTGGGATGGTCACAAGCTAAAACATTAACCCACACATTATTCATTCTGCAGTTTCTCAGAACATCACTTTGTGCAAGAACATCACTTTTGTACTTCAAAAGGGACAAAAGAAACATAGTTGTCATTAAAGATGTCCTTAGGATTCTTAGCAGTGACACAAATTCTTAAAGCAGAATAACTAGAATTTGATTACATTTCAATGGTGGCTGTTCGTATGGAGAAGATAATGTTGATGCTATCTATATCAAGTCTCAAGGTGCAAGGGACACTGAGTTAGCTAGCAGAATGGGGATTTCTAGAAAAGCAGAAATAAAGCACTATAACTGTTTATATTTCTATTAATGGTAGAAATGATGATGGGGAGCTCTGTTCTTCTAGATACTCTGGAGGTTGTCCAGGGTACACCACTTCCAAACACCCTGATCAGCTGCCTACCATTCACAGCTACACTTGTTTTAATCCTGTGGTCAAATTTTAGCAACAATCTTTTGTTTGTGTCCATGAAAAGCTCTTATCTGGGATATATATGATACTACACAGTCTCTGAATATTTTAATGTGCTGATGTTAAAGATGTTTCTTAGTATCAGTGTTCCCCTTAGCCTGTACTGTGTTGTTTTTCTCTTGGGTCTTTCTTGTATAAGATATTGCAAAATATTTCTTAGGATAGTGTATAACATTAGAAGTTCTTTTAGAGTAGTGGTCTCCGAAGTGGGGTGCATGCACTCCAAGGGGTGCACAAGATCATCCATTGGGGTGCAGGAAGAAAATAGTAGAACTTCAGTAGTACATGTACATAACTTATAAATAAATAAATATACATATACATATATTGGGGGGGGTGTGCTCAAAAAAGTTTGGAGACCACTGTTTCAGAGCACTGTCTTCTTGCTTTGGTGCTTTTTTATTTCCTATATAGACTTTGACTTGAAGTGGCACTATACAAAGATGCTTACTCGAAAGTTTTACACTCAGATGCACCATATTCCAGCTCTTTTAGTTATCTTCTTCAATGATTCAATATTCATCTATGTTGTAATACATCTTTAGTGGCTTGACCCTAAGGAACAGCTATTTTCCCTGCTTCCATGAAAATGATTGCTTTCATATACAACATACAGAATTAATTTGTACTAGTTGACATAGCTACTAAGAAGAAACTGAGAGGTGGTTTTTTTTTTTTTTTACACCACGACCACTCTGTACTAAACAGTTTTAACAGGCATGCTTAATGATTACCCCACATTTAAGGCTGCTGAATACAGCATCATACTTATCACTAGTTTATTACACATTGTGGGAGCTTCACTGAATTTTCGCTTGGGTTTCACAAGCTCTTGCTCACATATGCCCAGGAGAAAGCCTTACCTCACAGGTCTCCAGTGTTAAAACTGTCTGTGAATTAGCTACAATCTCTGCAGGTACCATGGGCTACCTTCTTTGCACAGCTACTGTTTTTATACAGCAGTAATCTTCATCACATTTATTTGTGGCTATTTGGTGTTTAAGTTATATGCAATTTTAGAGGCACATAGATGAGTCTCTTTTGTGTGGAAACATCTAGACTGTCTACAAACTGTTAAACTTTCAAGTATTTTTTCTCATTTTATTCTACCCGTGTCTCACTTGTCCTGCTGGTTGAGAAGTATGTCACTGGGCACATAACAGAGCAGGAATATTTAGACTTTTCTAGAAGATTGTAATCTTTTGATGTGTTGGGTTTTGGTTTTTTATTGGTTCATATGGACAATGTATTGATTTTGTTTAGGCTTAAATTCCATAAGGAAGCTAAAAGTAGAGTTTTTCTGATGTAATCACTGTGTAGGAATACTCTTCCTGAGCAAATGCCAAATGACAGGGAGCCCTATTATCTTCTGGATCTCCCCACTTCACAGCCCTCCTCAGCTATTGGCTTTGGATTTAGAATTGCAAGAAATGTCCATATCTACCTCAACTCTGTCAGAAAGAGAAAGCACAAAAAAACTCAAAGAGCAGAATTTCCCATAAGATACAAGAGACTTCATATTTCAATTATGAGAATTAATGACAGTGGTTCTCATTGGAGCTATTATTCATGTAGTCGTGATGCTATGCATAAGGCCTCAGATTTCCACAGATTTGTTGGAAGTAATTTCTTGTGTCCTGAATCACACTAAGACAGTTGCCTAGCTTGCCTGTTGTGCTAACTCCTGCAGTCCCCGATCAGACTCCAAGCCTGTGCAAATACAGATGGTACTTGTCCCAGAAAATTTATAATGTAGCAAAACATATGTTCATAGTACTGTGCATAGATACAAATGTAGACATGGCCATGTATCAAGCTTAGATTTGATGTATTATCCCGAATAAGTTTGCTTCTTGTTAAAGGGAATCTTTTTCTTTTTTCTCATCTTTGCACTTTTCACAGAGAGCAGATGCTCTGGGCTTTAGCACACACTGCTTCTTTCTAACTGGCCTGATCTCAAGCACTCTTGATTTTTATGAAACCACATCCTTCTCAGTCTCTCCATCATGAGAGTGCTCTTGTCACTTCTTCCCTGTTCAGCACTGGTTAGCCTGCTGCACTTAGGTTGTGCCCTCACCTGTGGAAAGGCTGTCTCTTCATGAGCTGCTCTCTCTGAGTTTTTCCCAGGGAATTGTCTCAGGAGCAGAACTGATGAGGCAGCAATGGAAGGAGGGTATGAACCCCTATGAGGATCCTCCCACAACCCTCTCTCACAGGAAAAAGAGCATGGATAAAAGTAAATGATGTAATAGCCTTTTCTGTCACAGAGTGGAAGATGTAACTAAACCCTGGGGGACATAGATGTAATATTGAAAAGGCAAACACCTTGAGTAGATCTTTAATACATCTCAATAAAAATTAGTGGCTGAAAGACACATGTTACAGAGTGGAAATGTCAGTGATATGGGGCAATCGAAGTGTAAAGAGAGCAGGTGAGGCCCTAGCTTGGACTTCTTGAATTAAGCTGGCGTGTGGGCCAAATTAATTTCTGGTGTAGTCATATAAAGAATACCAGCCCACCAGCTACTGAATTTGTCTGGTATTTCAGATTGCAACAGATACAAAAAGCAAAGAAAGACATTAATGGTTATTAATGATATGTCAGCATACATTTGAGAGATACTTTTGAGAGATTCTTATTAATATTTAATTTGTGAATTAATGAAGAAAACAAAGGTATATAATGTAAAGCGTAGGAGAAAGTGGTTGTTATGTCTATTGTAATTGTGGTAGATGTGGTAGCAATAGCCTTTACTGTTGATATTATCACTCGTGTATCTATTATCATTACTAATAGTTAATAAACTGCTCACCTGTAATAAACATCTTACCCATAGCCTAAATGGATTATAATACTGTCCTGGTTTCAGCTGGGATAGAGTTAATTTTCGTCTTGGTAGCCGGTATGGGGCTGTGTTTTGGGTTTAGGATGAGAACAATGTCGAGGATACACTGACGTTTTGTTCTTGCTAAGTAGTTGCTAAGTGGCGCTCACAGTGGTAAAGGACTTTTCAACTGCCCATGCTCTGCCGGGTGCACAAGAAGCTGGGAGGGGGCACAGCCGGGGGGAGGGCTGACCCAGACTGGCCCAAGGGCTATTCCATACCATATGACATCATGCTCAGTATATAAGCTGGGGGAAGAAGAAGGAAGGGGGGACATTGGGCGTGATGGCGTTTGTCTTCCCAAGTAACCGTTACGCGTGATGGAGCCCTGCTTTCCTGGAGATGGCTGAACACCCGCCTGACGATGGGAAGTAGTGAATGAATTCCTTGTTTTGTTTTGTTTGCGTGCACGGTTTTTGCTTTGCCTATTTAACTGTTCTAATTTATTTTACTTCAATTATTAAACTGTTCTTATCTCAACCCACGAGTTTCCTCCCTTTTACCCTTCCGATTCTCTCCCCATCCCACTGGTGGGGAGTGAGCGAGCGGCTGCGTGGTGCTTAGTTGCTGGCTGGGGTTAAACCACGACAAATACACTATATAGCTTTTATACAGTTACACACAAGACTAGAGGAGAAGGTCTTTTGTCGCGGCAAGAAAAAGAATTTTTATATATAAATATATATATATGTGCATGCATATGTGTATAGGCATATATATAGTTTTTCTCCTAAGCAGGTGATGAAACAATCATACGACTAGTTTCATAGTTTAATTTTATTTCCAGCAGCTTCAATAAAAGGAAATAGAGAAGTAGTGATGGCAGAAAAAAAATTGTGTCTATTTGCTATTTTATTTGATTGCTGGAAAACAACAAGTGAAATTTCTGTAGCTAATTTATTTTGTTACAGATGTTTCTAGTTGGTATGGCCACATCCTAAGCTGAGGCAATTGACATAGACTTTCAGGTTGTTAGTCCTTGATGACTCTAATAAATGATTCCTAGTTAAACGTAATTAGGAGCGATTCCTGCAGTGATACATTCTAAGAATCAAGGAAAACACTCAGGATTCTTTAGACTTCTACAATAATAATGAAGAAACCATTCACCTCATTGTTTGGTCAGCTGGAATCCCTTGTCTTGCCTGGGGAAAGAATCTGTTGTGGAGTTCCTAGGGGTCAATAAAGTTCTTAATTTAAATGGCATGATGGGGGATGTAACAGAAGGGATACAAGAGCTATCAGTCTTCAAAGCACAGAATGTTGTTTGCACTCAGCTTGATAACATATTGACAGGCAGCATGGCTCTGTGTCAGCCACGAATTTTGAAGTACTTTAATGTGAGAATATTTGATCCACAAGTAACCTGTGGATTTCTAATAGTATCTGGAAATAAATGTAAAAATTCTGAGCATGCTCTATCCCTACTTATGTATGAATTCAACTCCTAAGATTTTAGGAAAGAGTTAATGAAAGGACACAAATATGTGCAGATAGAAGAGGAAGGCACAGGCTAAACGTAAAGTCCACTGGATACTTGTAATGGGATTTGTGGCTAATGAGTACTTCAAAGTGTGTAATGTACCATTTGCTTGCACAGTAATGGAAGCAGAAGTATGGCTAATCATAACTGATTATGCCAAGCTAATGATAAATAACTATACTAAACTAATAATTAGGCAAAATGATCATTAACTTGTGCTGCAAGTGGACTTAGAAAATCTGTTGTGTTCTGGGACCCACTGAGATCTGGTTGCCATCAGGATCTGCTCAGCAGTGTTTCTGACAGGTGAGCCCTGGTTTAACTGCAGTGATTAACCAGTTACCCACCTCAGCCCCTGCTAGAAATGACCATTGCCTCCTGTCCTGGTTTCAGTTGGGATAGAGTTAATTTTCTTCTTAGTAGCTGGTAGAGTGCCGTGTTTTGGATTTAGGATGAGAATAATGTTGATAACACAGTGATGTTTTGGTTCTTGCTGAGTAGAGTTTACACTAGTCAAGGACTTTTTAGCTTCTTGTGCTCTGCCAGGTGCATAAGAAGCTGGGAGGGAGCATAGCTAGGACAGCTGACCCAGACTGGCCAAAGGGCTATTCCATACCATATGACATCATGCTCAGTATATAAGCTGGGGGAAGAAGAAGGAAGGGGGGGACGTTCGGAGTGATGGCGTTTGTCTTCCCAAGTAACCGTTACGCGTGATGGAGCCCTGCTTTCCTGGGGATGGCTGAACACCTGCCTGCGGATGGGAAGTAGTGAATGAATTCCTTGCTTTGCTTTGCTTTGCTTGTGCGTGCGGCTTTTGCTTTACCTCTTAAACTGTCTTCATCTCAACCCATGAGTTTTCTCACTTTTACTCTTCCGATTCTCTCCCCCATCCCACCGGGGGGGAGTGAGCGAGCGGCTGTGTGGTGCTTAGTTGCTGGCTGGGGTTAAACCACGACAGTCCTTTTTGGCGCCCAACGTGGGGCTCGAAGGGTTCGAGATAATGACAGATTTAATTGGAATGTGGTAGATTGAATTTATAGCTGTTAGTGCTGTTTAGGTATTAATCAGCAGGCTTCTGTACTTGCCATGTGGCTTGCTTGCCTTACTCTATATTAGAGTATAGTGCTCGTTAGTGGCTGCTTTTTGCTTTTGCTACTTGCTGAACTGCTTATCATCTTACTGTGCTGTGCCTGGGAACATTTTGATAACAACAACGGCCATGCCCTGGGCTGGCAGATGGCCAGGGCATCGCTGCTGTTTCTGCGCTGCTGTACTGGACAGGCTGGAACTCCAGTGTGAACTCGAGTCAAAGGGACTGTGACCTGTGGATGAGTCCATGTGGGAGCAGGACACCCCGAAGCGCCTGTGGACGTGGATAAGCCCATGCCAGAGCAGGTATGTCTCGAAGAGTCTGTGGCCATGGTTATGTCTGTGCCGCAGCAGGTATACTTCTTGAAGGGATTGTGGCCCAAGGATAAGTCCATGCTGGAGAGGGTACACCTCGAAGCATCTGTGGCTGTGGATAAGTCCGTGCTGCAGCAGGTACACCTTGAAGCATCAGTGGCTGTGCATGAGGTCATGCTGGAGCACCTCAAAGCGTGTGGCCATGGGTAAGGCCATGGTGGAGCAAGTTTACTTCTGAAGAGACTGTGGCTGCGGGTAAGGCCATGGTGGAGCAAGTTTACTTCTGAAGAGACTGTGGCTGCGGGCAAGGCCACGCTGGAGCAGGTATATCTCTGAAAGCATTGTGGCCCATGGAGAAGGTCATGTGGGAACAGGTGCACCTCTAAGTGACTGTGGCTGTGGATAAATCCATGCCACAGCAGGTATACCCCTGGAGAGACTGTGGCTCATAGACAAGGCTCCGCTTGGAGCAGGTAAACCCCTAAGGGACTACAGTCTGTGGATAAGTCCAAGCTGAAGCAGGGGCAAGGGGAGGAGTCCATTGCAGTGTTAAACCCAATGGTCTGGTCCAAAGGGGCCAGGGGTGGAGATTGTAATGGAAATACCTTTAAATTGTTGTAACCCATGATCTGAGTTGCATGTTATAGGAATTACCATAGCAGGAACCACCTGAACAAACGGAGGAGAAGCCTTACAAGAAGCAGTGCAAGTGCAGCAGTGACCCGACCTGAGCTGGCTTTGGTGCCCAATAACTCCAAGCAACACACCACCTCTCCTGTCCTGAGTGATCACCATCACTGATGGAGCCCAAAGTCACGGACTAAATGAACTCAATGGACATTATGTGGACATTTGTGGATGTTTATGGACATTTTACAGACATTTTACAGGAGTGGTCCATAGAATAAGTGGGGTGGTGGTTAATGAGGATGTATTGGATAATGTGGGACCTGAGCATGGTGTAAATGGTATGGAATAAGGGGTGGATACTGTCCTGGTTTCAGCTGGGATAGAGTTAATTTTCTTCTTAGTAGCTGGTAGAGTGCTGTGTTTTGGATTTAGGATGCGAATAATGTTGATAAGACACTGATGTTTTGGTTCTTGCTGAGTAGAGTTTACACTAGTCAAGGACTTTTTAGCTTCTTGTGCTCTGCCAGGTGCATAAGAAGCTGGGAGGGGGCACAGCCAGGACAGCTGACCCAGACTGGCCAAAGGGCTATTCCATACCATATGACATCATGCTCAGTATATAAGCTGGGGGAAGAAGAAGGAAGGGGGGGACGTTCGGAGTGATGGCGTTTGTCTTCCCAAGTAACCGTTACGCGTGATGGAGCCCTGCTTTCCTGGGGATGGCTGAACACCTGCCTGCCGATGGGAAGTAGTGAATGAATTCCTTGCTTTGCTTTGCTTGTGCGTGCGGCTTTTGCTTTACCTCTTAAACTGTCTTCATCTCAACCCATGAGTTTTCTCACTTTTACTCTTCCGATTCTCTCCCCCATCCCACCGTGGGGGAGTGAGCGAGCGGCTGTGTGGTGCTTAGTTGCTGGCTGGGGTTAAACCACGACACCTCCTTATTAGCTTAAATGGATGGTAAAATAAGCTTACGTTCAGATGCTGGATTGTTAATTGCTGCATCCTATTCTGGCACTCCTTTGGCAGGACAGAGTGAGATGAGTTTATGCACAGCTAGATCCCTGCCCTGCCAGCCTACAACTGGCTCTACCAAGACAGCCAGCTCAGGGAGAGACATAAGAAGCAAAATTAACTACTCTCAGACTAATCCAAATACTGAAGGTATGAAGAACCTCATTAATTTAAAAGTAAAATAGTATTTTGTTCATTCTAGATATTAGCAACAATGAAGGTCATCTCAACTCATTCAGCACAAGACTTAAGCAGAATTTCTTAAGGAAGGACTATTCTACTGAAACTTCAGGTTTTTTTAGTCCTCTTATCCTGCAAGTGTCATACGTCAGATTCTGCAAGAGAGAACTATATGGGGCGCTGAGGAAGCAAGAGTGCTGCTTTCCCTGCCCTTGTCCCTCTCCCCATCCCTGACTATCATCACATTTGTACTTCATAATGAGATGCTGTATGCTCCCACAGTACTGTGAAGGGGAAAATGCAGTCTTGGATCAAGGCACCACTTAGTAGTAGGCATGATGTGGCAAATCTGGTCACCAAAAACTAGGCAGAAGAAAATAGCATACACTATACTACCTGAGGTAGAAAGCAACATGGATGTATTAACCTGGGCCCTCAGTTCTCCTCTTTTGCCAGCCTTTTACTCATACTACTGCTTAAGACAGTCTAAAAGGTCTGTCTCTGTAAGCCAAGCGGACTTCATGAATTGTACAACAGCCTGGTAAAATCATGCCCCCGGTTTAGTGTCACACTGGGGGCGATGGTGGAAGCACCCTGTCACCCATCTGCGCACTGGGTGTGCACAAGGTGACGCTTACACCGCGCTCTCCCTTACGCCGTTGACGTCGGGGCCCGTTTCCAGCCGCGGCCGCGGGAGGGCACCCGCGGCGTGGAAGGGCAGTTTGGAGCCGCCACACCGGGGATCCCCCGGCTGCCGCGGACGCTTGCGCGGGGGAACAGCACCTGCAGAAGGGGCTGGTGCCGATCGAGGCCCGGGCTGGGGGGGGAACGACAGCGCTTCTCCTACCCCCCCGCCCCGGGGACGCGGTGGGGAGCGGGCGGAGGGCGCGCAGGCTGCGCGGGGGGGCGGCAGCTCCGGCGCGGCCCGCCAGGTGGCAGCACGGCACCGCGGGAGGCCGCGGGACAGCTCTGCCTGCCAGGGCCGCGCTGCTGCACCGCCGCCCGCGCAGCGGGGTAAGGGGCCACTGCTCCGCACCGACGGCGGGGGCGGGGGGTCGGGGCAGAGCGCTCCCCCCCGCAAAGGCAGCGCGGCCGCTGCGGCAGGGTCTGATCCCGGGGGGCTCAGTGGCGGGGGCCGCCGGCCCGCGAATGGGGGAACGAGTGCAGCTCCGGGTTTAAACCAGGCGCAGGAGCGCGGTGGAGACCAATCTGCGCATTAATCTGGTGCAATTAGCGTTATAACCCGTGCCAGCTCAACCCGCACTAAAGATAAAGCTTTATGCAAATCGCCCTCCCCTTCCCCGCTCCCGGGATCTGACGCTGTTTCGCAGCCTGTTTTTAATAATACGGTACGCGGAGTAACTTAAAATTAATTATAAGGTTCTTGACTAAAAGGAAGGGGGGAGGTGGTGTCATTAGGCGAGTTTAGTATTCAGAGCCTCGGCCACCTGCACTTCGCAGCGATGCCCAGCTAAGGATAGCGTGGAGGGTGCTAGCGGTAGTGGCCGGACTATGGAGGCTTCTTCAGCTCCACTTTTGGGGCAGCTGTGTGGGTTGGAGAGCCCGGCTGTAGCGGGCAGCGGCTGCGAAGCCCGGGGAAGGTACGGTCTCCGAGCGGAGCGAGGCGAGATGAGGTGAGGCGAGAGTGAGGGTGAGGGGGATGGAGGGCAAGGCTGGCTGCGGGCTGGGGAGCACCCGGGCGGGAGTGGGCGCTGTCTCCTTCCAGATGGAGGAGTGCTTTTTGGGGTAGAGAAAGAGAGAGAGTGTGTGTCTGTGTGTGTCCGTGGGGGATTTATAGGTCTCCTCGCTGGGGCTCTGAATTTTCGTCTGCAGACTCTATTTTTTTGAAGACCTACATGATTTCTTCCCCTAGAAGCTGGCTTGTTGCTTTCTGGCATATACTTATCTAACCCCCACCCCCGAAGATAAATGCTTCAAAATACTGAGAGGACATGACTACAAAACGCACTGTGCTGTAGGGAGGACAGCAGGAAGGATGTGAGGGCTAGCGAAATTCTGAAAAAAACAGCGTCTAATATGAATGTTGTTATACAGACTTCTGTATAATCTAGTCACAGGAAAAATAATATAATGAGTCTTTTTGACAAGATTTTTATCTGCATATCTCTCTCTCTTTTATATCTTTCTGTTTGTCTCCTCTATGTTCTGCTTTTATTACAAGAAGTTTGTTAATTTCACATTTCAACGTTCCTGGCTTCAGACTGCACTACTATAGGAACTCTTTTTTTACAAAATTAGACTGAAAAAAATTCTCCCAAACCTCCACTTAACGGCACAACTGGTATGTATAAATAAAATCTTCATTTTTTTTAAAGTGACGTGGATGTGTTTTACTCTGTAGCCTCAGTAATTTAAACAGCACCTATCTGCTGCAGATAGAGTTGCTATGCACGTCTCTACTAGTGAGTTTGAAAATTCGAACCCAGCTTTGATTTATTTCCTTTCTATCAGTGATTAATGCGCCGTAATTAGCTAATCTCAAAGTCATTGTTTACAACTGGGGCAGACAAAGGGAAAAACTGATGATCCAGCACTTAAGTCGGTTTGAAATTATGAAATGGAAAGAAATGTTTAGGTCTCGGCTCGGAACCGGACAGCACAGCCCCAGGGTTTTCGTAGTAGTAGTAATAATAATTAAAAATATCAATGTTTTCGTTAATCCATTAATTATCGCTGATATTTTTTCGGCCGAAAATGTACTCACATCATCTCTGAGTTAAAAAAAAAGTAAGCATCTGCTGGGAATCTTCTCTCTCTCCCCCTTTGTTGCTGTGTTAAGGAAAGGAACTAAATGTGTGCTGCCCAAATACGCGGGCGGTGGAGACGGGCGCGGAGGAGGAAGCCCGTGGCTCCACGCGTGGTGGGGCGCAATCCACGCGTGCCCGCGGGGGGCTGCGCGACGCGTTCGCCGCTCCTTCTGCCCCCAGCCCTGCCCGCACCCGCGGGCCGGCGCGGCGGTGTGCGCCGACCCGGGCGCCGGGTGACCACCCCGAGTGGGACGGGGCTGGTGGGCGGTGAAGAAAGGCTGGGGGGGTGGCAGGGCGCCCCAGATCCGCGGACGCCTGCGGGGCGCGCAGCACTCCGGGACAGCCCGTGCGGGGCTGAGGCTGTGGTGTCCTTCCCGGCGCCGCCCTAGGCTGCCCGCGGGTGTCCGCCGCCTTCGTCAACATTTTGCGGAAGAATCCTGGCTCCGTTAAATCCTGAGATTTTCCCCTTTCTCTCCCTTTTTGACTGTGGGAATCTGGCTTTCCAATAATAACCTAATCTCCCACCACCACCACCCCAGGATGATAGGGAAGCTTTCGTTTGATCTGGAAATGGGAGGGGAGGCGGGAAATAAAACATCTATGAAAATAGCAGGGAGGGAAAGAAGCAATTCCATTAGGAAATTTAAATTAAAAAAAAAAAAAAAAAGAGAAGAAAAAACCCGAGGGGCGCTGGGAGAGGGGCAGAGCAAAGGTGCCTGATGTGGACAGGCGCTGATTGTCCAAGAGAAGAGGTACAAATGTTCTTTGTTCCCAAGGCGCCTTGCCAGAGGCGCACGAAAATCATCATTATCGTCAAAAAATATTAGCACTTACAGGAAAGAAAAAAAAAAAAAGAAAAAGCTAGCAAAGCAGAAACCTTGGGGGATGTATATTACAAGCTAAACAGCCTCTCCACCCTGTTTATCATTCCGGGGGGGGGGGGGGGGGCGGGAATCTGCATCCTTTTCAGTTGCTCTTCCCCTCCTCCCTCCCTCTCTCCCTCCCAAACAATGAATTACCGATGATTGCCCCGTGCCCTCTGTAACGCGGCGACCGGGCACGGGAGGGAAGTGAAACGTTGCAGGGATATCCAGGGCAGCATGGGACTGGCCTCCCTCCGCGAGGACTAAAATCTCCTCCTTGCTTTTCTTCTTCCTCCTCGTCTAATGAAGGATTGATTGAGACATACGAGTTATGCCTGATGCTACTTAGCCCTTGAAAAAAAGAATCTAGGCTCTAAACTCCAAAGAATTTTGCATGGGATTTTGGTTCTGAGAATTTCTCGTTTGTCCTAAATCCAACCACGAGGGAGGGGTTGGGTGGGGGAACATTTGATTAATTTGAAGTAATAAATACGTCGAATCCGTGGCTGTTTGGGGGTTTCCATTTTTGAAGAGGATTAATCCCACCTCCACCTTCCTTTCCAATTCGACTGTAAAAAAATGGTTTAGGAATGGTATCAAGGATTATTCATTTATATCAGGCAGATGGAGCTGTACATTAGGGTTTCAAAGAAACAAAGAAAATGTTTTCTAAATGGTTGTTTGGCATGAATTATTTGGTGGATTTGCAAACAAGCAAGGTGAAGCACTGTACAGTAGCAAGATCAAGGGGAAATCCGTCTGGCACCTTCCCTATCCCTGTCTGGGTCTGGAGGAGTTTCCAGACAGGTAGCGGCAGAGGCACTGAGCAGACCTGGGCCAAAGGGAGAGGACCCGCGAGCATCAGGTTGCTCTTTCCAGAGACTCCAGCCTGCCCAAGATGCACTGCTCTGCGGCCGCAGCCTCCCGGGCACAGCCCCGGCGGGGTTTGGGGCTGGGCTGGGGACTACACCTGCGGGCCGTGCCGGGGGGTGCCTGGGCCACCGACCTCTGCACAGACGCGCTCCGCGCTCTTCAGGCGACCTCTGTAGGCTCTGAGGGACACGTCTCACATCGCACGGACCTGACGGGGTCCTGTCTGCCCCCTCTGGCACCCCACTCAGCTCCCCTCCTCCCCACCTCGCCCACTCGACTCAACCGCTTGCAAAGTTTAGGACTTAGGGGGGTGGAAAGAAGTGACAGACTTTCGGAAGTGTTTTCAGCCGAATCCGTCCCCCGTGCATTTCTGTTTCTTCTGGCATTTTTCAAGTCAGCCCCGTGCTGAAATCTCCAGCCATTTCAAACAGTTTCAAATGTGATTGACACAAATGTTAATGGTTTGGTTTTGTGCAAAGTGGCTCTGCAAATTTCCAACACAAGCACATTGTGTCAATCAGATGTTAGGTATAAAAATGGTTTATTGATTGAAATAATAGAAGCACTATTTTGATTTGTCCTGACATGATGGCTGATTTATAGATTCCTACCCCCATTGATTTCTTCTTGTCCAGGCAGAGGGAAATTATCAAATCTCATGAAAATGCCCTTTTGTGCTAATTAGGAATCCGAGATGCAGATTATATATTAATATTTTCTTTCTTTCTTTCTTTCTTTCTTTCTTTCTTTCTTTCTTTCTTTCTTTCTTTCTTTCTTTCTTTCTTTCTTTTTCTTTCTTTCTTTCTCTTTCTTTCTTTCTTTCTTTCTTTCTTTCTTTCTTTCTTTCTTTCTTTCTTTCTTTCTTTCTTTCTTTCTTTCTTTCTTTCTTTCTTTCTTTCTTTCTTTCTTTCTTTCTTTCTTTCTTTCTTTCTTTCTTTCTTTCTTTCTTTCTTTCTTTCTTTCTTTCTTTCTTTCTTTCTCTTTCTCTCTCTCTCTCCTCCCTTCCTCTTTCTCTTCCCCCCTTTCTCCCCCCCCTTTCTCTCTCTCTTTCTCTCTGATGGGATTTACCAGATTTATTCTCCATGCCATGGAGTTGGTGCGTGTATATGTATATTTTTTATCTTTTTCACTTTGCACTTTCAATGAACTGTAGCAGACAATAGTGAGAGAAATATCTGAAAATGCAAGGAGACAGAGTTGCATATGTATTTCATTTCTGCGGGTTAGTCAGAGAAAACAACAAAAGGACAGCTGCTAGGGGGGGAATAAAACACACACTTACAAAGGGGATTGTGACCTTGTAAGAGGGAAAGGCGAATATAATGAAAAAGATTGCAAAAAGTAAGGGAGAACAGTAGCAGCGAAGCAGGAAAGAGTGTCAGGGAAAACTGATCAAGAACAAAAATAAGAAGTTAAAAGTCAATCCGGCTGGATATTTCCTAACCTTCTTTAAAAGGAGAGTTAGGGAAAAGACAGCTCGGTCCAGATAAACAAACTGGGAAGATGCACCTGCCGAAAATGTGTGTCTGATCTGTCTACACATATGTGTGTATGTTTATCCATCTATACATTTATATGGGGGGGATCTAGAGCATCCCAACACTCTAATTGCAATCATGCGTTGAAGACTTAAGTCTCATAATTCTCTCTTTTCTGAACAGAGAACCAAATCCCTTGAATAGCCAGCAACCGTCACATCCCAGGCAGTATTAGTTTGGCTGTACTTTGTGTGTGTGTGTTTGGTTGGTTTTGTTACTTTTTTTGGGGGGTCTTGGAGGAGACAGGGTTCAGTGGGAGACAAACAGATGGGGAGGGAGGGCCATCCTATTGTCTGTTCGCCAGAAGATCTCGTTTTGCCCTGGAAAAGGCAATCAAAAGCAGCCAGGATCCACTCAGGAAAGTAAAAAGGATGGGGCGGGTGGGGGGGAGAAAGAAGAGTGGGTGCATGTGGATTTAATAGCAGTGAAAATATTACGGGGGGATCAGATTTAGTGAGCGAGCGAAAGGGAGCTTTTGAACATCTGTCTAATGCAGCCAATAGAAGTGACATTAGTGATACTGGAGAGAGGGAGACACAGCCGCCGATTGGGCTGGTATTACGGGATCTTTCCCAATCCGATTAACCGCTGCCCCTCTCCTGCCAGCGGCGGAGCCGAAGCCCCGGTCGCCCGGACGCCACCGCCGCCGTGCCGGGGGCGGCCCCGCCCCGCTCCGCCCCGCTCCCCGCTCCGCCCCGCGCCCCGCTCCGTACTGCTGCGCGGCCGGCGCTGCCGGAGAGCAGCTCCGAAGCGCGGCCAGGAGACCCCGACCTTCTGGACCTGCTTTCCCTCTCCCCGCGAGCCCTCGGCAGCCGCGCCTCAACCCCTCCGCAAAACGCCTCCGGAGAGTCAGAGCCCCAGCCCAGTGGTGCCGACCAAGCCGCTCGGGTTTAATATTCATCGATACACCGCGATGAAATTCCACCCCGCTCCTGGGGAAACCTTTATTCTCCAGCTAATTGTAATTTACAATTACACTTTACACTTCACCACGTAGGAGGTTAGGAAACATGATTCTGCCATATAATTATTGGCCTCCTTAATCCTATTCCACCACATATCACCCTGCACGGCAAAGTCCTATTGTTCCTCCTCCCCATTGTACCAGTCATTTAAACTAGTATTAAAAAAAAAAAAAAAAAATCAGAGTCTGCATAATTTTAGACAACACACCCACGCCTCTGAACGTGGAACAAAATGCATCAAAGGGTTGTAACTCCCGCCGGAGGGGAGGCGGCTGGCTGCACTGCTCTGGGCAGGGCTCGTACAGCACCGAGCTCCTCCTCGCCGGCCGGGCGGGCAGATGCCGGGGCCACCATGCCGGGTTGCCCTCTGGTTTTGGATCGCTTAGCAGATATTTTCCCTCCAGTTTGCTTACCGGGTCGATTCATTTAAAAGTTTTCCTTGATTAATGGCAGGCAAATTATGCACACAGAAACACACATTTATGAGCTCCTTGCACCTAAGCAGATATATCCTGCCCACATGCACCATATGCCTTACAATCCTTGTGTCCTGGTTTCATCTGGGATGGGGTTAATTTTCTTCTTGGTAGCCGCTATGGGGCTGTGTTTTGGGTTTAGGATGAGAACAATGTCGATGATACACTGATGTTTTGGTTCTGAGGGGGCACAGCCAGGACAGCTGACCCAGACTGGCCAAAGGGCTATTCCATACCACATGACGTCATGCTCAGTATATGAGCGGGGGGAGTTGGCCGGGGGAGGGGCAATGATCACTGCTTCGGGGATGTGCTGGGCATTGGTCGGCGGATGGTGAGCAATTGCACAGTGTGTCGCTTGCTTTGTATTACTATTGTACTATTATTACTTGTTTTTATTATTGTTGTTATTATTACTATTACTACTGTTCTATTTTTATTTTACTTTAGTTATTAAACTGTTCTTATCTCAACCCATGAGTTTTCCCCTTTCACCCTTCCGATTTGAGTGAGCGAGCGGCTGCGTGGTGCTTAGTTGCCGGCTGGGGTTAAACCACGACAGTCCTTTTTGGCGCCCAACGTGGGGCACAAAGGGTTTGAGATAATAACAGATGATTAACCAGAGTGTATTAAGGAATTTGTATCTGTTAACAGTTGCCAGTCGTAATATTGATTCGTCCGTTCTCGGTACTAGTCTACCTGATCTGCACCATGCTCTTGTTTTTGCTGTGCATGTTGAAGACTGGTGTGGGTTTTTTCAGTTTGCTGAGCTTTGCCATGATTAGTGATGTTTTGCCTGGAAGACTGGTTATTAAAACACTGACCTTGAGCGCTATCTGGTATTTGGGTTCTGTAGTGAAGCCATCGCTGTACTTCGGGTACCACCTCATGGAGACAATTAGCAATTATACCTCTTCCTCTGAGAGTTTTTCTATGGAGGAAATACAGAATGGCACCTTTGTTGCTTTCTTCTATGATGTTTCCTCCTTCATTGCAACAACTTTTCAGTATCTTGAACATCCTTGGGTAGTTAAGATATATCTATTGGTAGTTCTTGGGAATACTGTTTCAGTTTTATCTAAGGTTAATAAGCAGCTTAAGAATATCATCCAGAGATCTCCTCCAAGGCTGGATAGTTATGAGTGGCCGGGTGTGTGGGATAGTATGGGCAAGTACCTAAGACAATGGGCCCCTCCAATGTTTTGGAACTTCACCCCTGAACAAGTGCAGAATCCTGAAAATTAGTAGAATATTTGGAAAAAGTATGTTGTCACCCTGGCAACTCCAGAGAGACACAGATCACTGCAATGTTCTGGGGCCTGGCCCATGCCTACTGAGGCCTATTCAACACTATTCAGAACCCTCAAGGGGAAGAGAAGGTCTCTGGATCAGATGACAAAATGACGGCCCCCGTGGCTGCGCCGGCCCCTGCCACAGGCACTGCGGCTGTGCCAGCCCCCGCGCCGGCCCCCGTGGCTGCGTCAGCCCCTGCGATAGGCGCTGCAGCTGAACCGGAGAACCAACCTGTGCCAGTATCACTTGCCCCTATACAGAAGAAAAAATATACACAAGAAAATCAGCTCGTTTAGTAAGGGCTAATGATGAGCCAGGGCCATCAAGAGAACAGGAGGAGGAAGAGGAAGAACCCATAAATGTGATGGTAACCACCCGATCCCTGTCCCTGAGTGAGCTGCGAGATATGCAAAAAGATTTTGGTCGTCGTCCAGGCGAGCACATCATCACCTGGATGCTCCGATTCTGGGATAATGGGGCCAGTAGCCTGGAATTAGAGGGTAGGGAAGCCAAGCAGTTGGGATCCCTTTCTAGGGAAGGGGGCATTGACAAAGCAATTGGAAAAGGGGCAAAAGCCCTCAGCCTCTGGAGGCGACTCCTGTCAGGTGTGAAGGAAAGGTATCCGTTCAAGGAAGATGTTATATGTCACCCAGGCAAGTGGACCACCATGGAGAGAGGCATCCAGTACCTGAGGGAATTAGCTGTGCTGGAGGTGATTTATGGTGACCTGGACAATGAGCAGTTACCCAAAGATCCAGATGAAGTCCAGTGCACACGACCCATGTGGCGGAAGTTTGTACGGAGCGCACCATCATCATACACAAACTCATTGGCAATAATGACCTGGAAAGATGAAGAGGGACCAACGGTGGATGAAATGGCTGGCCAACTCCGGCAATATGAAGAAAGTCTCTCTTCCTCCCTACAGGCCTGCGTCTCAGCTGTGGAGAAACTGTCCCAGAAGGTCCAGCAATTCGAAGAGGATATATCCTACTCCTCACCTGTATGGACCAGTATCTCAGCCATTAGGAGTAAGCATCCCTCTGTTCAAGAGAGAGGATATAGTGGATACACACCACAGGCCACTCTGTGGTTTTATCTGCGTGACCATGAAGAGGACATGAGGAAGTGGGATGGAAAATCTACCTCGACCCTAGAGGCATGGGTACGTGAGTTGCAAGGGAAAACAACTACAAAAGGGGGTTCTTCCAGGAAAACTGCTGCTCCAGTTTCCAGTGAGCAGTTCCCCAGACAGAGTAGAAGGACTGATTTTGTTTCCGATCCTAATAAAGGGACTTTTGATTCGCCTTTACAAGAAGGGAGTAACAAATGCTATGACCAGGACTAGAGGGGCCCTGCCTCCAGCCAGGTGGAGGAAAGGGACAACCGGGTGTACTGGACTGTGTGGATTCGATGGCCTGGCACATCAGACCCACAGGAGTATAAGGCTCTAGTGGACACCGGTGCACAGGGTACCCTAATGCCATCAAGCTATGAAGGGGCAGAACCCATCTGTATTTCTGGAGTGACAGGGGGATCCCAACAGCTGACTGTACTGAAGGCCGAAGTGAGCTTAACTGGGAATGAGTGGCAGAAGCACCTCATTGTGACTGGCCCAGAGGCCCCGTGCATCCTTGGCATAGACTGCCTCAGGAGAGGGTATTTCAAGGACCCAAAAGGGTACCGGTGGGCTTTTGGTATAGCTGCCTTGGAGACGGAGGAAATTAAACAGCTGTCTACCCTGCCCGGTCTCTCGAAGGACCCTTCTCTTGTGGGGCTGCTGAGGTTCAAAGAACAACAGGTACCAACTGCTACCACAACGGTGCACTGGCGGCAATATCGCACCAACCGAGACTCCCTGATTCCCATCCATAAGCTGATTCGTCGACTGGAGAGCCAAGGAGTGATCAGCAAGACTCGCTCACCCTTTAACAGTCCCATATGGCCAGTGCGAAAGTCTAATGGAGAGTGGAGACTAACAAACAGTAGACTATCGCAGCCTGAACAAAGTCACGCTGCCACTGAGCGCTGCCGTGCCGGACATGCTAGAACTTCAGTACAAAATGGAGTCAAAGGCAGCCAAGTGGTATGCCACAACTGACATCATTGCTAATGCGTTTTTCTCAATCCCTTTGGTAGCAGAGTGCAGGCCACAGTTTGCTTTCACTTGGAGGGGTGTCCAGTACACCCGGAATTGACTGCCCCAGGGGTGGAAACACAGCCCCACCATTTGCCATGGACTGATCCAGACTGCACTGGAACAGGGTGGGGCTCCAGAACACTTGCAGTACATTGATGATGTCATCGTGTGGGGCAACACAGCAGCAGAAGTTTTTGAGAAAGGGAAGAAAATAGTCCAAATCCTTCTGGAGGCCGGCTTTGCCATAAAACAAAGGAAGGTCAAGGGACCTGCACAGGAGATCCAGTTTTTAGGAATAAAATGGCAAGATGGATGTCGTCAGATCCCAATGGATGTGATCAACAAAATAACAGCCATGTCTCCACCAACCAGCAAAAAGGAAACACAAGCTTTCTTGCGTGTTGTGGGTTTTTGGAGAATGCGTATTCCAAATTACAGTCTCATCGTAAGCCCTCTCTATCAAGTGACCCGAAAGAAGAACGATTTCAAATGGGGCCCTGAGCAACGACAAGCCTTTGAAACAATTAAACAGGACACAGTCCATGCAGTAGCCCTTGGGCCAGTCCGAGCAGGACAAGATGTTAAAAATGTGCCCTACCCTGCAGCCGGGGAGAATGGCCCTACCTGGAGCCTCTGGCAGAAAGCACAGGGGAGACTTGAGGTCGACCCCTAGGGTTTTGGAGTCGGGGATACAGAGGATCCGAGGCCTGCTATACTCCAACTGAAAAAGAGATATTGGCAGCATATGAAGGGGTTCGAGCTGCTTCAGAAGTGGTTGGTACTGAAGCACAGCTCCTCCTGGCACCCCGACTGCCAGTGCTGGGCTGGATGTTCAAAGGGAGGGTCCCCTGTACACATCATGCAACCGATGCTACATGGAGTAAGTGGGTAGCACTGATCACACAACGGGCTCGAATAGGAAACCCCAGTCGCCCAGGAATCTTGGAAGTGATCATGGACTGGCCAGAAGGCAAAGATTTTGGAATATCGCCAGAGGAGGAGGTGATGCGTGCTGAGGAGGCCCCACTGTATAATAAACTGCCAGAAAATGAGAAGCAATATGCCCTGTTCACTGATGGGTCCTGTCTTCTTGTGGGGAAGCATTGGAGGTGGAAGGCTGCTGTATGGAGTCCTGTACGACAAGTGGCAGAAACTGCTGAAGGAGAAGGTGAATCGAGTCAGTTTGCAGAGGTGAAAGCCATCCAGCTGGCTTTAGATATTGCTGAATGAGAAAAGTGGCCAATGCTCTATCTCTGTACTGACTCACGGAGGGTGGCAAATGCCCTGTGGGGGTGGTTACAGCAATGGAAGCAGAGCAACTGGCAGCGCAGAGGCAAACCCATCTGGGCTGCCGCATTGTGGCAAGATATTGCTGCCCGGGTAGAGAACCTGGCTGTAAAAGTACGTCACGTAGATGCTCACGTACCCAAGAGTCAGGCCACTGAAGAACATCAAGACAACCAGCAGGTGGATCAGGCTGCTAAGATTGAAGTGGCTCAGGTGGGTCTGGAGTGGCAACAGAAGGGTGAATTATTCCTAGCTTGGTGGGCCCATGACACCTCAGGCCATCAAGGAAGAGATGCAACCTACAGATGGGCTCGTGATCGAGGGGTGCACTTGACCATGGCCACTATTGCACAGGTTATCCATGAATGCGAAACATGCGCTGCAATCAAGCAAGCCAAGCGGTTCAAGCCTCTCTGGTATGGAGGACGATGGCTGAAATATAAATATGGGGAGGCCTGGCAGATTGATTATATCGCACTCCCACAAACCCGCCAAGGCAAGCGCCATGTGCTTACAATGGTGGAAGCAACCACCGGATGGATGGAAACATATCCCTTGCCCCATACCACCGCCTGGAACACTATCCTGGGCCTTGAAAAGCAAGTCCTATGGCGACATGGCACCCCAGAAAGAATTGAGTCAGATAACAGGACTCATTTCCGAAACAGCCTCATAGACACCTGGGCCAAAGAGCATGGCATTGAGTGGGTATATCACATCCCCTATCATGCACCAGCCTCCGGGAAAATCGAACGATACAATGGACTGTTAAAGACTACACTGAGAGCAATGGGAGGTGGGACATTCAAACACTGGGATACACATTTAGCAAAGGCCACCTGGTTAGTCAACACTAGGGGATCTGCCAATCGAGCTGGCCCTGCCCAGTCAAGACTTTTACGTACTGTAGAGGGGGATAAAGTCCCTGTAGTGCACATAAAAAGGATGCTGGGGAAGACAGTCTGGGTTACTCCTGCCTTGGGCAAAGGGAAATGCATTCGTGGGATTGCTTTTGCTCAAGGACCTGGGTGCACTTGGTGGGTGATGCGGGAGGATGGGGAAGTCCGACATGTACCTCAAGGGGATTTGATTTTGGGTGAAAATAGTCAATGAACTGAATTATATGATGTTAGTTGCTATATAATCCTTCTATGTCATCACTTCTATGATTACTATGTGCCATATCAACAGTATGCAGTAAGAATCACCCAAATTAATGACGAACGAACTGTGAGGAAACCAAGCAAAGTGCAGAGGTGATGGAACCGGAACTGGCTTCAGCATGCTACAGTCCAACACCACACACTACCTCTCCTGCCCAGAAAGACCGTTATGACAGATGAATCCCGAAGTCATCAACTAAATGAACTCAACAAATGTTCTAGAGGGATAGCATATAGACTAAAGGAATGATGCCCGTGTATTGTATCAAAGGAAAGGGAGGGGGTGGTGGTTAATGAGGATGTGTTGGATAATGTGGGACCTGGGCATGACGTAGATGGTATAGAATAAGGGGTGGATACTGCCCTGGTTTCAGCTGGGATGGAGTTAATGTTCTTCTTGGTAGCTGGTATGGGGCTGTGTTTTGGGTTTAGGATGAGAACAATGTGGATGAAACACTGATGTTTTGGTTCTTGCTAAGTAGTGCTAAATAGTTGCTAAGTGGCGCTCACACTGGTCAAGGACTTTTCAACTTCCCATGCTCTGCTGGGTGCACAAGAAGCTGGGAGGGGGCACAGCCAGGACAGCTGACCCAGACTGGCCAAGGGGCTATTCCATACCACATGACGTCATGCTCAGTATATGAGCGGGGGGAGTTGGCTGGGGGAGGGGCAACGATCGCTGCTTGGGGATGTGCTGTGCATCGGTCGGTGGGTGGTGAGCAATTGTAGAGTGTATCGCTTGCTTTGTATTACTATTGTACTATTATTACTTGTTTTTATTATTATTGTTATTATTACTATTACTACTGTTCTATTTTTATTTTACTTTAGTTATTAAACTGTTCTTATCTCAACCCACGAGTTTTCCCCTTTCACCCTTCCGATTCTCCCCCCATCCCACTGGTGGGGAAGTGAGCAAGTGGCTGCGTGGTGCTTAGTTGCTAGCTGGGGTTAAACCACGACACCTTGTTTGACTGTGATCATAGGCTTTAAAGCAAAGTGCATCTCCCTCGCTCTCCAGTGCAGGGAAAATGCCTGCACTTTGTACCTCCAGGCATTACAACATGCCTCAGCCCAGCTGAAGGCAACACTGCAGCTTGAGCGGAGTTCGCCACACAGGAGTGTCACTGCTTTCAGCTCTGCCATGGGGCTCTCGAGTACTATCAGGTTCAGCCTTGTGCCTGCCTCTTCACAAGCTTTTTTTGACCTGGTAGCAGCTACCCGAAGGATGATTCAAAGGCTGACTAGCATCCAGCTCATGAATTACAGAAAATTGACACCCTGCTTAAAATTCACAGCAGTGAATTTGTAACATTCACATTTTTACATGACAGTCATCCTACAGGGAGATAACGTCTAACAGCTCCTGAGTTTTCCCCCCGTAACAGTATGGGAATAACATGGCAAAGGCCAAGAAGTCTGTCTCATTCACACACATATAGAGCACACATCACAGTATTGTGCATCAGTTTCATGACACACATGGCACACCAGTATAGAGTATTTGTCTCTGAGAATCAACACTGGTGGGTTTGTTTGTTTGTTTGGGTGTTTTAATGGACATTAAAACCCTTCTTCTTAAAGTGCTAGGTGGGCTAATTTTACTAGTCTTTTATCTCTGCATATCAGGCACTACTGATATGATGCTACTACATCAAAAAAAATCCCTGATTTTAATGGTACAGTCTAGTCTGCATCAGCCACTTAATCATATGTAGTTGGGGCAAAGAGTTGAGGGTCGAATTAGGAGATATCACTGGTGAAGAAGGTATCTCAGAAAACCTGTATGAAGTTGTCTTGGTTTGTCACCCTTACTATCACCTCCAAACTTACAGCATTCAAACAAACAGGCAAACAAACAATTTATGCAAAATCTTCCCCCAGTTCCCAAGCAACCCTTTTCCACAGTCTTCAGAGGTTATTTTCAGATCCGAAGTTCATAAACTTGACCTGGGAAACCTAGGAGTCTTAGAAGAACAAATCCTATCCTACCACCATGCCCTATGTTCCTTTTGTTCTTGAATTTCAGTTTATGGGATAGTTGTGTTTCTTCGAAGTGATATACACCCCTCCAAGGAAGCTCCTGAGTTATTATTTTCCTATTAAATCTCTGATGTTCTCAGTACAACAAATAGCTTGCATCATTCTGGTCATTCTTTGTCCTGAAATAGAGGGTCTTCTCCTAGGTGGATGCCAAATGTATTCATGGGCTGGCCAGTAGGAGACAGTGACAGTTTTGGGGTCATAGTGTCTTTCTGCTGTGTGCATGTGCAGTTCAAAACACTATAGAGTTCCAGTACAAATTTGTGCTTCTGGGATGATGATGATTAATATCTTGAAACCTATTTTCTGGATCCTCAAATTTCTTATGAAATATGTTTAAAGATTAACATGAAGTGCCCTAAATTTATTTCCTCCAATTTAAGGTTTCTTATTTTTTTATTGGAGCTTTTTACTATAGATATTTCTGCTAACTTTTTAATGCCTGTTTAATGTAACAAAATTGAAACCAAATGAAAATTATGAGATTCAGTTTATGGGAATGAAAAAGTGAAAATATAAATCTCTACTATTTGCTACAATCATGGATTTTACCATGCAGTGAGCAGCAAGCATTTTTCTAGTCTTTTTCATGTTTTTTTAATGTTTTATTTATATATTGTAATCTTTGAAAAATGTATCCAAGACACTCCAGATGGGCATGCAGTGGATTCCAGAATGCATCCACTCTGACGTGGACTAATACCCATTTTAAAGCTCTTTTGAGTCATCAGTGAAGTGCTTGAATTCCTGCTTATATCCATGACAGTTCAGAATGGCACATGCCTTGTATTGGGAACTCTGGGGCTGAGAAAATAAATATGATACTGAATATCAAAATATAAAGAGCAGAATCAGACACAATTATCTGTAGATGGGATAAAGTTAGTCTGCAGGATCCTCTACTGATATGGATTTATCATCATGAAAGAAGAGCTATTTTTGCTCGTGCTAGCTGAAGACCAGCCCCATTACAGCACATGGATTCCAGAGTGGTCATGGACAAGTGGAGTGGCTTTTAGAGAATAATTAATTGGCAGATTGTGTTTTGAATATTATTGCAGCTGTTCCTGCTGATTCTGTCAGAGGCCAAACCCTGTTGTGCCAGACACTATTCAAACCTGGAACCAGAAAGCTGGTCCCTGCTTGGTGTTTCTTTTGTAATCAGGAAACCCTGCCTCCTATTTCAGTTTATTTGGTTGTGACTCTGGTGCTAGAAGCACCATTGCACCTGAGCTTTAAGTGCAGCTGAGTTAGCTAAAACTTCATGGATTAGATAAAACTTCTGAGGTAATGCTCAGAAAAAAAAATGGGAGAGAAGAGAAAGAGAGAGAAAAAATGTGTTAGAGAAAAAAAATGTGTATGATGAAAAGCACTGATCAGAAAGAAGGCAGGGGATCTTGACATAACATATTTTTCTTTTACCAAGCAATATTTTCCAGTAGTTCTTTGGAAAATGTCATTCTTTGTCCCACCATTTCCTCTTGTCTCTTAAATCTTTATGGATTCCCCAGGCTGCCTTGGCCAACTACTTCTATTTTCTAGGAGTGATCATTGTTTGGATATACTTTTTGATTACGTGCAGGATAATGTATCCTCATTGACTAAAAAGACCAATAAATAAAAGAGTGAGAAGCTTGCTTTGCCAAGCAATTAAACTCTTAATTTTGGAATGTAATTCTGGAAGTAGGTCTGGTTTTGTGCGTGCTGGTCTATATGCTCTTATTATTTCACCATGTGACTAAATGGGGAAAGGATGACTACAGATGTGACATCATACTTAGCAGTAGGACACAACCATTCACTTAGAACAGCATGAGTTGTGCAAAAAGGAAGGACCTGTTTGTAAATAAATTGTGGTTTAGGTATTCCTCAGTTTTAGCAGTAGTGAGGTGCACTTGAGTGAGGTCATTGCGTTGTTTCCCCCTCCCCCCCCGGCTTGTAATTCACTCATCAGCAAATAGAAACCAAGTCTCCATTGTCGCAGCACTGCAGATAAATAACCGCTTGGCTACCCATTGCAGAAAATCATGTCCTACGCTTTTTGTTGATTTTTATCCCCGTAAATTTTGACCCGCACAATTGAAGGGGATTCTCTGTTTCTAACAAAAGCCCAAGCATTTGGCAAAATGGTGTCCCTTTTAATCAGGTATATTTTTAATCTTGCTACCTTTTTGTTCTCTAAAATTGTTCTTTGTTCAGCACTAGTGCTATTATTTGACTGTAGAAATGGCAGGGCTTTCTTTTTTATTTCCTGTGAATGTTTGTATTCTGAGTGCTTGTGTTTCAGATGTATTCAGATGTTGACTTTGCCTGTTGTGCTTTCAAAATTCAGGAGATTAGCATTCAGCTTTGGCTGCAATTTATACTGTTACCAAAGATCTTTGGAAAAATGTGGAATGTAAAAAACCAGCATAATACTAATGACATTTCTGGGACAAATTCAGCTGTGACATAAATGGCAGCACAAGTTACATGCAGGATATATGTTGATCAGAGGCAGAGTGATGAAGCATACATGATTACAACAGGGTAACTTGTATGAGGCTGGCTTTCAGTGCATAAAATGAGGGTAACTCGAGCTGGTGGAACGATTGTGTGTGCATATATGGTGTGTGAGTATGTGTGTATCAGGGAAAGTAAAGCTTTATCCCACACTGGCAGTATGAACAAGCCTTAACCTGAATGTATTTGTATTTCATTCCCAGAGTGATGTAAAAGAGGCTTAGGGACAATCTGCATCGCACAAGGGAGTCAGGTGCACAGATCTTTGCGCTGCCGCTGAGCCAGAGAGCTCAAAAAGCAAGCCAGTCCCACTGAGGGGCGGCACTGCACTGGTGGAGCTCATTAGCTCCAGCACCACCAGGGCTTGGCTGCCTGGTAGAGCTACCACAGGCTGCAGGGGGAGGCTCCAGTGCCACCCACATACCAGTCCTTCTACCACCTGCCTGCAAACAGTCATCCCCTCTTCCTTTTGCCATCATTGCTCCACTATTTCAAGCACTCGACTGGTTTCTTTCTTCTAATTTCAAGCTCTAATTATAGTCTTCTGATGCTTATTTCTTATTTTCTCTTCCAGGATTGTCGTAATCCTCCTAACCCATCAGTGCTCCAAGCCTGATCTGGCTGTCTACCTCAGTTGCCCGATGTGCCCAGGGCTTCCCCATTCTGTGCAGTCCTGGTGGGGAGCACGCACAAGGCAGTACCCATTTGGTGGCTCTAACCTGTGACTTGCATGGCAGAAGTGGGATGTATGTGTTCTGGACATGTTAGATGTTGTCTGCTGATATAGAACATCAGGATCATCTGAGACAATGAAATACATATTTATTTAATTAAAAACAACCCCTCCATTCACTGCAGAGCTTTTGTATTGCTGCCCTGCCAGTGGTTAAGACAGCCACCATGTGAACCTTTGAACTGTGGGAAAACCACAGAAGAGGTTAAGACCAACAGATGTGTTAAATCTCCTTCCTTCAGGTGAAATGAGAGGCACAATTAAATGTCTAGTTTTGAAATAGCTGGAAACAATAGAAGCTGCAGCTGGAGGCATATAGACCTGAGCAAAGTACTGTGCAAGGAAGATTGAGTGAGGCTGTAACAGGATGTGAATTGAAGCTGCTGCTGCTGCTGTAAAAAGTTCCTGCCCCTCCATTCTTCCAGCCTCTTATTCCCACCTCTCTCCTCTGTGCTGTGCTGGCATATGTGTTTGCACAATGGCACCGGCAACTGGAACAGGGAATAACCTGGCTAAAAATAACCCAGTATTGTCCCAAATCCATGGCAATTTTTCAGTTGCATAGTCACTGAATAGCCAGTACTGTGAAGCCACAGCTAACAAGCTTCCCTGTCACTAGTCTAAAATCCAGGGCAATAAGTAGTTGTTTGACATGCTGTGTGCAGGAGGGAAAGCAAGAAGTAAGAGAGGAATATGACTCTGAGTAGAAGCAAGAGATGGAGGTTTTCAGATGCAGGACTGACTAAGAAAACATAAAGCTGGGAAAATTAAACAGCTTTATGCTTCTAAGGTGCATGAGGCAGTGACACCTCACAGTTGTGCATGACCACGAACATGGTTACAGCAATGAAATGTCTATTTTGTAGAATACCTTTCCTCAACAACCAGAAACTATTCTGTAAGAACTTGATATTGTCTAACTACTTATGTCCTAATAGTCAGGCTAGGCTACATGTTTTTAGAACCCACAATCTTCTGACATGTGTGTTCCCACAGAGGGTCTCCTTAAAGCTAGTATCAGAGTGGAGACCTTTATATGATCCCTATGACATCTGCCTTTATATGACTTGAGAAGTGATCTGGGCCCCAGAACAGAAATGCCTCCAAGACTCTGTTTCCCTCTGCATACAGTGCTTAATAGAAGAGTATATTCATTCTGTTTCAGTATAAATTTAAATAATATCAATTTCTTAATGCTAATAAATAAAAAAGTACTGAAAAGTAAATATGCACACTTCAACGAACATCAGGCAATAAAATCCTAGTATGCCTTACAGATCGCGGGATGAGATAAAGCGAGTGCTATTATGAAATGATCATGAGGGTGATGCTGTTTTCTAAGGAACTATAGTTTAATTATTGAATAGCATGATCATCTGGCTATTCTTATATTTTTATCATAGCCTACTGTGGGTTGTTTTCCATGAGCTTTCTGCAAGACATTTTCCCCTTAATAAAATAAATTCATATTCATTTACCATCATGAAATTCAAAGTAACTTTCAATTTAGGGTTTTAGCTTCTGATAACAATTTCTTATGTAAAGCAGATGCTATTTTAAGTCTCTCTTTCTTGCTCAAGGAAGAGTATAACGGGCTTTGGTTGGCTAGCTATAGCAACCCTAGAATGTTTGACTTTTTTATTTTAGCACACTGCAATGAAAATATTTAATTAATTTATAATATTTAGAATGTTAGCACAGAAGTCCATTTCATAAAATAAGTTGTATGTGTTATTTATGCAGAAGACATTTAAGGATTTCAATAATTCTTAAAATATTTACACTTTTTTCTTCTGACTTTTTGTTTTACACTGTGTTTTATAGGTCTTCATTTCTATTTGATGTAGGTTTCAAACTTCAGATTTATGGCTCAACACCTCCCAACAAATTTTGTAAATATTCTGTGGGAGCTTGCTCCTGAAACATAAACACTTCTTCCTATTGAGGCACTGAGGAAAACCAGACCCCCTCATTTATTATGTGATATCCAGAAGGCTAAGGAGATTTTGATCTCCTTTTTCAGGAACATCTTCTTCAGTAAGAAAAATGAAATGTCATCATGTTAAGGTGAATCATAATAAATGTTATGTCTTGGCTGACACTGAAAAATAAATCAAAGTTAGTTGCGAGAAATATTGGTGACTTTTTTTTTCCACAGAGATTTGGACCGGCTTTATAAATTAAACAGTATGCAATAACAGTTTAGGGGTGGTAAGTAAACCATTCAGTAGATAATCTCCATAGTAACAAAAAACGTTTAACCATCTCAAACCAAAATAGCACATCTGGACTTGGCTGTGTCATATGGCAATAGGGAACATTTTATTGTTGTCAAAAGTCACAGCACACAAGAAAACTGTGCACAGTTTAATCCTCGTTAGCAGAAATTGGTGAAGTGCAAGCAATGCATTCAGGAGGATTCTGATCCTATAAATCATTATATATTTGCTTGACTTTATGCTGTGTAAGGGTCCTGTTGTGATCCATCTGCTGTTTGCAACTTCAGAAAAAAGCAGCCTTTTGCCTTAATGAATATGGAGTCCAGTCCTGAAAATTCTTGCTCCTGTGGGTAGTCCTAAGTCATGACGACAGAATTCATTTGAGTAATAGCTGAGGCACTGGGTTCCTAATTAGAAGTATTTAGTTTTAATTGCACTAAACTTCAAAGTTGAAGACCTACTTTACAAGAGAAATGCAAAGATAGAATAATCTAATTGGTGTGGGTGCTGTAACTCAGAGATAAAGAGCAAACTGCTGAAGAGAATGCAAAATTTTATTCAGTAAGGACAAGGCTGTGTGTGACACTCCATATCTCTGCCTGAGAATAAAAGAAAGCAAGGGCTCCACTTTGCATCTTGTTCAAGCTGCATAAACTCTGGGTCAAGCCTTGCTAAACTGAGCGTGTAGCTGATGGCAGAAGGCATCCACGGGATGATTGGTGGGAACTGTGTGGGGTCCAGCTGCTCCCTTACCGCAAAATTCACTTTTGACTTCACTACATGGTGTTAATTTGCCCCTGTTTAAGGCAGCAAATACTCAGGGAAGGAAACAGATATAATCTTCATTCTGTCTTTATGGTGAACTTGCTGTTCCAGCCAGGTCATTTGCATAGAGGGATGTAGCAATTTGTAGGTATGGGCTATGACACAAATTGTGTTTCTGAGATAAACTGGTTTAGAGAATTTGTGCTTCCTGAGGCTGGGGCATTTATGTACTTCCTTTTGCTCAGAGCTGAGCTCAAAGGGACACTCTGGGGCTCCAGAGCTGCAAAATCCTCTCTCACTAGCCAGCTCTCCAGGACTGTGTGAGAGCTCTACATTCAGTCTAGATCTTCTGAAGGCAGTCAGCTCTGCATGCTTTCAGCTCTTCCTCATCCCTGCCTTGATACAGCTAAAGCTCTAAGACCCAGGAGGTAGCTTAGTCTCCTTGATCAATTCAATCCTTTTCATCTATCAGAGAATTCCAGGACAGCTAAAAAGGGCCAATATACGTTCCAGTATTGGGACTAGAGAGATCCCTAGATTTATGCCAATAATAGTTACGGACAGCAAAGATCACACAGCCTCACTCATTTCTAGCACCATCCCTTTCCTCATGGGGCTATAACATGGTCTATGTTTCTGTCTTTCTGCACTATCCTCTTTTTCTTTAGCTCAACCATTTCCTTTTTAGCCCCAAGAGAGGTCCTTGGACATACCTAGCACCACAAATTCCTGTGGGGATGCTCCTGTGTGAATGGGTGCTTTTTCCCCCTCACATGCTTATAGGAGAGGGAGTCTGTTCATAGCAAAGCCTCCTTGTGCAAAAATCTTTAACCATGATTCAGACCTCTCTAAAGAAGAGTTCTAGTATGAAGGAAGAATCCTGCCTGTTTTCCTTGAACGCTCCAAAAATATTCCTTAATCCTGACCTAAAAGGATGGCTGCAGTTGCAAGCCAGGATTTGCAAAGTCTTGGGACAACAATGTATGTGATAACAAATGATTTGACATAAATCCTTCCTAGATAAAAAAAGCATGCAAAGTAGAGACAGGTTTATAAAGCTGGGTGATGAAGGAAGGTCAGTACCTCTAATCTAAATGCAGTAATCCTTGCATTGCATCACAAGAAGCCTCCTAAGCAACCTTTCCATGGCTCACTGAAATCATACACTTCACAATCTTCCCTTTCATGCTTCCTTTGTTAAATAATTTAGTGGGGACATTTTGGATGAGATTCTCATTGGAACACGTTTATCTTTTAACACAAATGGTTCCCTTGTCTCCTCCCTCTCCCTTCGACTATGTGACCGTGCTGGGCATTGTGTGTGGTTGGAGTGGAGGGCATTCGGGTAATTACTTTTCGTTATTACATCGCACAACAGCATCCTTTACAATTTAAGGTTGTCAGTGCTTCAGCAACTCTAAGATCCCAACTCAGACTTTAATAATGTGTTGCTAAAAAGGGGGATTAAATGTTGTTTATACATTACATTTCTGGATGCGGCAAATTTCACTTGCACCTGCCAATGGCTTACTGATAAATATACACTGGTAGAAGTTCAACAGCAGTGGGCCAGTGAGTTAGATAAATACCACGTGACACCATAAGCATTAAAGCTCTCACACTCCGGTAGACATAAACTCTTTTCTTAAAACAGATTAAAAATAAATAAATCCTCTTTGCAAGTAAAAAAAATATTAAAATGCATATTCAAAACACAAAAGAAATTTCTCTTAAAGTCTATCACAGTCATCTGCTAGGTTTCCTGCCTCTTGGATATTAATTATGATTTACTCAAGATTTGTGGTCAATTTTTAAGTATAAAAGCATCTCATATGACTGGTTGCCAGTTCTGAAGTCTAAAGGCCTTGCTTTATATTGCTGTAGTAGAATAGAAAATATAATCAAAGTTTAACCTTCAACTTTAATCCTATATAGAGAGAATTTGCTTACTTTACCTTGAAAATGGATGTGATTCATCACAGTAGCCCATAAATAACATGTCAGACTGTTAGACCAATCAATGAAAATAAGTTATTGAAAAACAATATGATTGTAAGGTGTCTATGTAAAATAGCTTAGTGTTATTTTAAAATGAGGAGGGCTTTCAGATTGGGGTAAATAATTTTTTTAATGAGGATAACTACTAGATATTAAGTGCAGAAAACATTAAACATATTGGGCCTATGCTAGCTATTCTTTTTCAGGAAAAATACCTTAAAGTAAATAAGCATTATGCCTCCAAGAGGAAGAATTGGGCTCTGCTAAGATCAGAACTGCAAATGGCAGGTTACCTAAACTGCCTGTTGCTTATCACCGTGCCTGAAACAAAAACAAAGGGTGAACTCTTGTCCACATGGGAGCCCACAGGAACGGTTCAGTCACTGAAAATGTGCATTATAGACCTCAAAGCTGCAAGTAGAAGTTCTGGGATGTGAACTGGATGAACTAAGTCTCCACTTTTTCATTGCGGATACTAACTCTGAAGTCTGACAACAGCAATTTAAATAGGAAGCTGCTAACTGTTTCATGGCTTATGTTTTCAACAGGAATACCCAGATAATGGAGCATTTCACAAAAGCCTTTCAGGTGTCTTCTTGGATCCAAAAAGTCTGATTTTAAAATTCTTCAACGTAGTAGCACAACACTTATTCAAAGAATATGCCTCACACTGAAAAAAAAATACATGGGGATACTGAACTGAATTGAATATCAAAATATATAATCTAACTTTGGTACACGTGTATTATTACAATTTTATTATCCAGTTAACCAAAAAGCTATTTTACTGAACTGGAGCCTGAAGCTGATTTTAGCCTGCTGTATCAGAATCAGACCTTGTCCAGCACTTAGATCTACCAGCTGGAGAGTTTGTTTGCACTCTTCATGTCAGTAATAGTGGAGATATTTTTCATATCTAAAAATTAGGCCAGTTATTTTGATGCCAAAATATGAATAACATTTTTTAGCCTACTTTATTCAAAAGTTCTTGTTTGTACATGATGGAGTCTTTCAATATAAATAACATATGAATAGACTGTATTGCTGTTCAATGAGACTGGAAGGCAATGGAATAATACCTGATGACAGCTATGTACATTATTTTTTTCCTTTCATTGGTGCCATAAAAATGATTAAAAAATAAATTCTTTATCTCATACAGGAAACATGCTGCTGAGATTATGTTGTAAATTATGTAGAGAAAGAATATAATATAAAAAATGATGGTTATGAGAATAATTTTCTGACAGAGCAGCTCTTTAGTATCTTTTGCACAAATATGGATTTGTATTTTCGTTTGTTAATATAAATGGAACATAGTTGGAGTCAAAAGCATTCTGGCTTTGCATCATGATAGATGGAACTCTCTCCTGGCCTTTCCCTTTGTCATTTATAGTTTATTTATTTATTTACTTAAACCTCAAACCTGGTGGAAGAAAATGAAGAAATGTCAGGAATCCTATGCAGACTCTACAAATCTCTGCCAATAACAAGCAACTCCAAGAACTAACCCACTGAAAGCCTCTGCCCCCAGTGAAACACCACCTTCCTTGTCTTTTGCAATGCTTTGCTCCATGTGTAGCTTCTGCCTACTTTGGTGCCACAGCTGTGGCTCCACCAGTGTGACGAGCTTGGGCCCCAGCGCTGGCAGGGGTGAATGGGCTCCCAATGAGCACAGGGTGCTGCTTTCAGAGAGATCCCTTCTCATAGCAATAGCAAAGCCAAGAGGACACCTCTGTTTGTAATACTCATTTGCAATACTACTAGAGTGCAGAAGAACAGTAGCTAAGGTCCAAGCATGCAGGACCCTGAAGATAAAAATCTGTCTGAAGCATCTCGTAGCTCAAACAGAAAACAAAAGATGGCACAAGGACATGGATGGGGCAGAGCAGAGGAACAGAGAGAGTGTTAGGGGATGGAGTGTCACACCTCTTTAACAGAGGCACCTACCTTTCCATCCAAGCTAGCCAGTCTGCCCTTCCTCCAGAGATGGAGAGTCTGCTGTAAGGTATGACCTGTACGACCCATACGATGTGAAGAGGGAGAGTGCCATGGCCCTGTGCCGTGCACCCCCCCCGGGCAGCAGCCTGCAGAACAGGAGCTTGATTTCCATCACGCCCTATGGAGGCATTATAGAAAAAGGCCATTTTAAGGAGAGGTTTGAGGAATGATAATGAAACTGGTTTTGGACTGTTTATGTAAGCCTTCCTGCAAATCTGTGAGACAGGAAGAGAGAAAGCACAAAGCTGCCTGCTTGATGATTTAACAAATGGCATTGCCATTCTCAGCTGCCTGGGATCAACATTTCCAGCTCTTATATGTTGGCTGTAAAGTGAACTTACTACTGCAGTCAGCATTTACAGACATGCTTTGATATATTGTAATTGAAAGAACCTTTTAAATAAAGATTTCCATAGACAATAAAGCTTACTTTCTATTTCTTTTTTATGGAATATTATTTTAGACAACTGCATGTTAAAAATCATCTGTATATTCACAAAACATTTTAATGGCATCCTTACTGTAACATCGCTTAAAGCATCTACCACATTATTTTCTAGGTTCTACTTTAATATTGTTTCTGGTTTTACAGATTTTTATTTTGTGTTTGGAGATTTATTTGTGGAAAGAGAGAGACTTCTGATATGAATACTGTAGTATCAATTCTTTGATCAGTGCAGGGCAAATTTAAACAGGTAAACTCCACTTAAGGTAAGGGAGGTGTCGTGGTTTAACCCCAGCCAGCAACTAAGCACCACACAGCCGCTCGCTCACTCCCCCACGGTGGGATGGGGGAGAGAATCGGAAGAGTAAAAGTGAGAAAACTCATGGGTTGAGATGAAGACAGTTTAATAGGTAAAGCAAAAGCCGCACGCACAAGCAAAGCAAAGCAAAGCAAAGCAAGGAATTCATTCACTACTTCCCATCCGCAGGCAGGTGTTCAGCCATCCCCAGGAAAGCAGGGCTCCATCACGCGTAACGGTTACTTGGGAAGACGAACGCCATCACTCCGAACGTCCCCCCCTTCCTTCTTCTTCCCCCAGCTTATATACTGAGCATGATGTCATATGGTATGGAATAGCCCTTTGGCCAGTCTGGGTCAGCTGTCCTAGCTATGCTCCCTCCCAGCTTCTTATGCACCTGGCAGAGCACAAGAAGCTAAAAAGTCCTTGACTAGTGTAAACTCTACTCAGCAAGAACCAAAACATCACTGTGTTATCAACATTATTCTCATCCTAAATCCAAAACACAGCACTCTACCAGCTACTAAGAAGAAAATTAACTCTATCCCAGCTGAAACCAGGACAGGAGGTCAAAATTGAAATTGCTCAGTCTGGGAATGGAGAAGAGACTCCTCCCTTAAAATGTTTTAATTTCCCTAAGAAACCAACCTTTTTTTTTTTTTTTTAAAAAAAAGAATACTGAGCACTAAACAACTTTTTGTTCTATCAGTTTAAAAAAAAAAAGTCACTGAGTTCCTTGTGCAGGGTTGAGCAACTCACTAAAAATAAATCATCTGTTCCTTTCTACTGCCATGAAATAGAGGAGAAATATAAATGCTGTAGTTAACAGCAAGGCTAACCTTAAAGATTCTGTTGCCCCGGAGCTGACAAGATTATAGGGAAAGGAGAGTTTATAGCAGAGATTTTAGAAACAAATACTTTAGGATTTCACTCCACATTTGGAAAAAAATGCAGAAAAATATTTTTTGTTTGTCCTTTGGGACATCTTTCACTACTTTCATATCTTCTCCCATCAAGATTCATCTTTTATAAAATCTCATGCTGCATTTGTACTGCATTGTTGCCAGCTCTTGCTATTTTACCGCAAAACTTCAAATAACTAATACTGGAGTAAGGTTGCTACCTGAGCATCTAATTTTTCACAAATAAGCAGCAAAAAAAAGGTGCCCAGCCCATGGGTCAGTAGGCAGGATCACTGATCATGCTGACACCAAAAGACAAATAAAGTAATTAATTATCATTTTTTAAATCTAATGATTATTAATCATCTTTGTGATATTATCCATACAGATTGTGAATGGGAGATAGAAAAGTACAAAGCAGCCATCTTTTCTCTTTCATCAAAAAGACAACACATAAAAAACAAGCACAATACTTTAAAGGGGGTCCTAGCGAAACTTCATATATTTCTACTCTAAAAGTACATTTCTACTATCTTTGAATGTACAATCCAGCTGTGAGATTCCAGAGTTGGCTATTTTGAATTGTATTGAACAGTTTCTATATATTTAAATTTTTGCTTTTAGAAATGAATTAATGAAATTATTTGCACATTGAATTAAAACTAGATTTATTTGGAAATTCACAACCAAATTGGCATTCAGCAGGTCTCTCTAACCTATACTAGCATGCCTGCAAAAGGAAAATACCTATTTTCTTGATACAGCTGAGTCAGGAGTGTACATAACATATCCTGTAAGTTTTAAGAAACTTTACAGCATGAAAGGGGATCATAACACATTCATACTCAGTGGTGGAAGCAAGATCAAACACTCCACAGAATTTAACAATACATGATATTCCTCTTAAAATTCCTCAATCTGCATCCAGATTTTTGTCATGTTTCAAGTCTTCACTAATGTTACTGTTTTCTTGAAAGTCCAGATTCTTTTAGATGAAGTGGCAGAATTGGCCAATAATTTGTTTGCTGGAAAATAGTTTGAAAGTATATGAGAGGTAATAAATAAAACTGAAATTTCTTTCCCCTTTTCAGCTTTGCTGTGATATATTTTTGGAAAAGATTTACATTTATGACTAAGGATAGTGTCATCAATAATTTACCCTTCAGCAAAATGCATTATGTTATAAAATTAATCACACACCAGATCAGACTATTCTAATTTGAAGATCGTGTCATAAAACCCCCTTTTTACTGAGAGAGATACAATATTCAGCCATGAGAAGTGCCTTTGCATTCACCCTTAAAGAATTAAGTTATTTCAACAAGCCAATATGCAGCTAAAATACTAAAGTAACTTTTAATATGTTGGAAAACATGTTAAATTTTGTTCCTCTGCTTTCTTTTAATTGAAGGTATAGAGATCAATAAGTTTTGGGGGCTATACCCCAGAATTTTCATGTATTTAAGGTTGACATAATGATATACCATCTCTGACTCTGAAACTCTCTTGACAGATGAAAAAAAGTAATTGAAATTAAAATAACTGAAATATTTGAAATGGAAAGAATGACATAATTGAACAATTAGCAGGAAGTCATTCTCATTTTCCATTAGTTTGTAGCGAGTGTCCTGAAGTTGACATTATAATTTGCAAATCATTATATATAGTCAAAGTTCAAACTTTTTAATTGTAATATACATTTTACATTTGCAAATATTTTTAATGCAGTTTCATGTCTTTAAAATAATGAAGTAGAAATGGATTATTGCCCTTTTGGCTCTGTAGTAACAAATAGCTTTCATCAATACTTTTATATTTCTATGGTTTCAAGCATCAGTGAGGACAGGAAACAAATATGTCCTTTTCAATCAACTCTTGAATTGTTTCCTTAATTATAGAAAGAATGAATACACTGATGGCAATATAGAAAACTTTAATATGATGAGTCATTTTAGCTACATGTGAAACTTGGGAAACAGCTCTTCAGTTTGCTGTTGTAGTTCATGAGATAGCACACTCTTGCTTCTGCAGAACCTATCTTGCTGATCTCTGAGTTCCTTAGCAATTAAAACAGTCAACAAAGCAATAGAAATTAAAAATAATTCAGTATTTTTGTTCTTAGATGTTGTAATAGAATTATCTTTATGATTAATTCCATTTTCATATTGCCCCCTTCATCTGATGAAGTGACAGGAATATTTGAGTAATTTCTTTTGCATAAACTCCAGTCAACCTTATGGTAATTATCCATATGGAATTCTTTGTTCACTTGTTTTAGAAAACATAAAACCACTTCTTCTGTAGTAGACGACTTGACTTGTTTATAGACTGTTATTGCAGGAGTTTTTGTCACTACCATGATTTATGTAGGATTGCAGCTTAACCACTCTTGTATCGTGATCACTGCTTGGCACTTGTGTGCTGGGTACGTATTTCCCAGATCTGCTTCCTATATAGTCTGTTATCAAGCTAAAGAGAAACATGTGGAATAAAACAATCTTTAAATACCAGATGAAGATAAATCCTCATTGCAATCCTTTTAAGTGGACTAAAAGAATTCTGAATATACATTTCAGGATTATACTTTTCATTTCATTGGTAGTTTAAGGAATTTCTGTGAAAAGTTTATACTTATATAAAAGTATATACAGGTTTTTGTGTTTTATGGGCACTATGTAAACAACAACTATTATTTGAGATCTCAAAAAACTAGATGTCTCTTTTACCTTCAGCAAAATAAGCTTAGATTTACTTCCCTGAAGTGTCTCTGTGGGCATGAATATTTACCATATCTCATTTAATCGTTCTGGCATCTTTACCTTTCACTACCACAGCTGCTATGTTTTAAAGCCTGAGCCTATACACCACACTTATGGAGCTTTTGCAGTAAGATATACACCTGCCCTGCAAGTATTTGTTGTGAACATGGACACTAATTAATTTTTCAGACATTGAATTCCTTTCTTTTCATATCTGACCTTTCCTCATCTGGGTTACAAGTTAAATAATAGACTTTGGGGCAACACCATATTTTAATAAGCAAAACTCAAACAGTGCAATGTATTTGCATGAGCCGTTGATACAACATAAAAAGAAAAACCTTTTCCACCAAAGCTAGTTGTCTAAGTTTGTCCTACAGTTGTTAAATATATAAAGAGAGATCCCTAGCAAGATTTATCCCACCTGTCCTAGGGATAGGTTGAATTGTTCTGCAAAGGTTTCTTTTTTCCATTGACTGCAGAGGGTGTTAGACAGCTAGTTTAGAGAGATGTCTCTCGTTTAGACAGGTAGACTTAGATATGAAGAATATCAACCTTAGTTTTTTCAACTTAAAATCTAGGCTGTGAACATGGCATAATCAACAATTACATTACTTACTGTAATGCAGCTTCAAAAGCTTAACTGATTGATTGATTCAGCTTTGTCCTTACATATGCGATAAATGAATAAGTAAAGGATATTTCCTCTGAGATGGAACATGCTATTTCCCAAGAAAATGCTTTCTGTTGTCATTGATCATGGTGTGTCCAAAGCAATAGTGTGCCAGTCTTCCTTGTGAATGTTTGGTGCTACTGTAATATAAATATAATTTCATATTAATGTATGTTCTGTTGCTCACACAGGTTTATCTTGAAACAATTATTAGATCTGATCAGCTTTTACCATTGTTACTTATGTACTTTCAATGGTATGCTAGTTGCATTGCATTACCAAGGTTTTTGACATTGCAATCCTAAATATTTTACTACTTTTTAGATTCCTTGTAACCATATAGAACTCCTGCCCTAGTATACAAATTCACAGAAGCCAGAAAGGAGACATGAACTGTCAATAGAAAGATCAAGAAGGTATCTGAGTTTGGAGAGAAAGAGAAAACTTCTGAGGCTTTATGAGCTATGGACCATCTTTTGGGGAAAGACTATTAAGTCAAAGCAGTCCATCTGCATTTCCATCTTCCTTCCAAAAAAAACCCAAGCCAAACAAATCCCCTCCCCATTGCTGTTTCTGACATCCACCTAAATGACCAACAGGAGAGAACAGTGACCTGGTACAGCAGATGGGACTCGGTCCAAAAGAAGTATCTTAATTACTGCTTTTGCATACAGTCCATGCCTCTATGTGGTTGTGTGGCTGGGGAAAGCAACCTCTTTCACTCTTTCTTTTTTAAGCTACTATCTTTTCTCTAAAATAATTAAAGATTTATTGAGAAGGACAATGAGACTTCTTTCCTCCCATCCCAATATGTGGTCCAAGATGTGACCAAAGATCATACATACTATCAATCATCTACATGGTGGTGATAGTGGAAGTATTGCAAGATTGTGCATCTTGGTAAGCACAGTGGTAAATACATTTATTCTCTTATTATTATTAAAGGAGATAATGAAGATGAAATAAAAAGGATAGGTGCCATAGAAATGTAACATTACCTAAACTGTCTCTGTGCTCATCTCTGTAGTCACTAGCTTTATACTGAAATGTGTACCTATGTATGGGAGGTTGTAGTGAGGTGGGGGTCTGTCTCTTCTCCCAAGTAACAAGTGATAGAACAAGAGGAAACGGGCTCAAGTTGTGCCAGGGGAGATTTAGATTAGATATTAGGAAAAATTTCTTCACGGAGAGAGTGGTTAGGCATTGGAACAGACTGCCCAGGGAAGTGGTGCAATCATAGTCCCTGGAAGTATTCAAAAAATGTGTGGATGTGGTGCTTAGGGACATGGTTTAGAGGTGGACCAGGCAGTTAGGTTAACGGTTGGACTCAATGATCTCAAAGGTCCTTTCCAACCTTAATGATTCTATAATTCTATGATTCTATGATATAAATAAAAATATCAGATCTTGAAGGATTATTTCATTAAGCTAAAAAATTACCTTTGCCATAATTCCTATCTTGCTGATGTCCTTCTAACTGACAACAGCATTTCCCACATTATTTAGGAAGCACCAAGGGCAATATTCAATTTTTGCTCTTCAAAAAATGCATATTGTTTTGATGGATGTCTTCTCCTTCCCATATAGATATTCAATCTGTTCAAATCACACTAACCAGAGGAAAGAACTGATTTGCAGTACTCAAAATCATGGGCTTTTATTCCAGAAATTGCATAGCTGGATCTGACCTAAGTCTTCAAGGAAAGCTGCATGGCCGAGTGGACATTTCTGAACTGTGGGACCAGGATCTGCACCATGCACTGGTTGTCGGGGGGCTACAGGTCCCCTAGCCTCTCCTAGGAAATCAGTTGCCATCTGGGGTTTGATGTAGTTTACAGCTATATCTCCGATGTTAAATTATAGTTGATGCAAGCTGTAGTGGTTTGTTACTTGGTTGTGACTGGCTTCCAGAGCAACTCCTGAGCAGGAGAAGATGACACAGTTCCTGCAGTTTCCTACACTGAAAGTCGATTTTTTAATTTTCATCATTGAACTTCCACTTTTGTTCAAGATATTAAATAGATTTGATATTTTTGTCTATACATTTCTTTCTGACTTTGAGGAAAACACGCTAAAAAATTTAATGAATTCTCTTCTTGCCCAGAAGTAGAAAACCAAGAACAGTACATCATACATTTAAAGAGCATTTCATTAAAGATAACATCAGAATATACTGCTGATTATAGATAATTTAATTGTTATGTATTAAAAATAAGGAATATTTCTAATATTATTTTCAAGCTTTCATATTCTTGAAACTTATTATGTCAATCATCAGCTGCTATGACATCACAAGATGGATTCAAAACAATGATTATTTTAGCATTTAAAATGCTTGGAGTGTGCCAATTATTCAGGCTGCTAAGTGAAAGTAAAAATGTCAGCTTAGCTATCTATAATCCCATAATGTTTAAAGGTTCATGAATTATACATGGACCAGATAGAAAGAGAGAAACTAGAGTTTGACTAAAAGACATTTTCTGTGCAAAATATGCTGAAACCATATCTTTTAATATATTCTAGTGATTAATCAAAGTGATTCAAAATACTTGATTATTTAAGGTCTTGTATTTGAATTTACTTTCAGTGTAAAGCTTTCCTATATTTATTGTGATATGTAAGTAAACAGCGTGTGTCTAATGCTTTACAAATATTCATCTGTAAAATGTAAGGATCCAGATCTGCTTTTTTTGCTATTTGAACCAAGCTGAGAAATGCAGGCACCAAGAACATGTAACTGAGCCACAAGACTTTATTCATTTGTTTTTAAATCCTGTGTCATGGTGTTCTCCCTGAATAGCTTAGCTGAATGCTGAAGTACTTCAGAAGTAAGGCTAAGTTTCTTTTTCTGGTTCCAGATAATGGAGGTAGAAGAAAACAGCCTTGAGAGGAGACTCTTAGTCCAGTAGACCTCTACAGAAAACTATTGCCATAGGCTAATGAAGAACTAGAGGGCCAAGTGGTACATCTTATTTCTTGTTCAAAGTATCTTTATAAAATAATCAAGAGGCAGGATTGATTCTTTGGGCTTTTATACGCCCCATGTTACCAATGCCAGTTATAACTATAATTAAGCTTGTACTTAGGTGACAGGAATAAAAAACATTCAGTATTTACCCATGTTTTTAACTAATTCAGAAATTGTTCAATATAAATTTTCACATTCACTCATAGTTCATATACATCTTAAAAAAATGAAGAATGTCCCTTTCTTTGCACAGGTTTGAAAATCTTTTCCTCTTCATGCCTGTCTTTAACGCTTTCTGTTGGAAGTCATAGATTAGCTGTGTTATTTGGCACTGAGCACCTCATATAGGGCACTATCAACCCAAACCAATGAGCAAACAGATAAGACCTCTGTTTTGCAGCTTTGCAACACCTCTGGAGAGCTTTACTAAAGCAGCACAACTAAAAGTGGATGTAAGAATCTCTTTCTCTGGATATAAGCAATAAGGTCTAACTCAATTACAGACAAAGCAAACCATGCATCAGAAATATCAGATATGCAAATTTTAAACTATGAAGGTTTGCTTTAGTTTCTCTTCAGATAAATGGATATTATGGTGACAGATCTGGTTGAGCCTATAAATCTTTAATGGGTGCAATTCATTTGTGAACTGTTTATATTTGTATTTCAATAGTTCAGAATAGAAGCTCCATTATAGAAGGATCACATTGTCTTTGATTATGAAGGATTACTAACCTGCCTTTGAGATCTTATCTGGTTACAGCAAGTTGTGTTTGGTCTCAGAATGAATTTCTTATTTTGCTTCAAAAATACTTCACTGGTGAAATGCTGCAGAGGCAAGTCACTGATTCTTAAAGGCTTTGATTTGAAAAATTCTGATAAGCAACTGCAATCACATCCTTTCACTGACGATGCACAAAATATTGCAACCCACCTGGTTTTCAAGTCTTTCAGAACCTGAGGAAAATTGAAAACTGCAGTGGGAGTCATGTATTGAGTGTGAGCAGAGGGCAAGAAATATTATTGTAATACTCTGTGTTGGCTTCCAAGTCTCTTTAAAATAAGAAGGACTGATGTTGTGTTTAGAATTGTAATGCAAATAATAAAGAATACACCTAGTGTTTCCTGGGTGAATATTTACAGTTTTCAGATGAAAGGGGATCACTGTTCAGGAGATTTCATTGACCGGCAAGGTGTCATCCTCCTCTAATTCGTATTATCGAGGCTATCAATGACAATTTTGGAATACTCTGATGGTTTCCAAGTGTCCTAGTTTCAGTTGGGATAGAGTTAATTTTCTTCCTAGTAGCTGGTATAGTGCTGTGTTTTGGATTTAGGATGAGAATAATGTGGATAACACACTGATGTTTTAGTTGTTGCTAAGTAGGGCTTACACCAGGCAAGGACTTTTCAGTTTCCCATGCTCTGCCGGGTGCACAAGAAGCTGGGAGGGGGCACAGCCCGGACAGCTGACCCAGACTGGCCAAAGGGCTATTCCATACCATATGACATCATGCCCAGTATATAAACTGGAGGGAGTTGGCCGGGGGGCAGCGATCGCTGCTCGGGGACGTGCTGGGCATCGGTCAATGGGTGGTGAGCAATTGTGTCATGTATCACTTGCTTTGTATATTATTATTGTATTATATTATTATTATTATCATTATTATTTTTACTACTACTACTACTACTACTATTATTCTATTTTATTTTACTTCAGTTATTAAACTGTTCTTATCTCAACCCACGAGTTTTCTCATTTTCGCCATTCCAATTCTCTCCCCCATCCCACTGGGGCAGGGGGGAGTGAGTGAGCAGCTGTGTGGTGCTTAGTTGCTGGCTGGGGTTAAACCACGAATCCAAGTCCAGCTCTATTTCTTCAGGCATATTCTGAATCTTCTTTGGAGACAGAACAGGAGGGTATGAGGAGAAGAGTCCTTTGTCAGGTTATTAGTCGCACTCAGCTCATTATCTTCTCTGGTTCAAAGTCAGAAGTCAGTGTGACTTTTTGTAAGCTAAGATCCTATAATAAAGGTTTGAGTATATAAAAGAATAAACTTTTGTTCTTCAGATCTCTCTGCTGATGATTGATAATCACAATTAAAATGCCATTCATCTATTCAGAATGATTATGCTTAATAATTTGCTTGAAATCACTTTCAAAGATCTTATGAAAAATTAAAATCTCAGTTAAATTCTAATGTGCATTGATCCTGGCTTACAACGATTTATACTGTATTAATCTATTATAAAAGTGTGTGCTATTCATTCAAACTGTGAACTAGAGTCTCTGCTGACTATTACTCTTTAAAATTAGTCATTAAGGATTGGCATCTGAGACAGAGACACATTATTTTCAGTAAGTGTTATTACCATTAGGTGATGCTATTAGGTGATGATGAAATAAAGACTTAACTATGATGCCAGCATAACTATTATGTATACCAGGAAGACAGGTTTAGCTTATTCTTAAAACATCAGAAAGTGTAGAATCATATAAATGCATATGCACAGGTTATAAACCGGACCATATCTGAAGGCGTAGCTATGGTTAAACATGCAAATATCAAGGATTGTTCAGAGCAGGCCAGTATCTTAATCAGTAAGTAGATAAATTTGATCATTAAACATTAGAAGTATTGATACAAACATTTGTGCATAAAGGAACCCTGAGGAGAAATGGTCAAAAACATCAGTATACAAGGGCATTAAATCATTTATAAGTTTGCAGTGTAATATGATAAGAAGAACCATAAAAAAGGGCAAATTTTGATTCCTTGGCGTAGAACTGGGTCCAAACTTTTCAGAAGATAGATAGGTGAAGTTTTTTCTCTCCATATACCAATGTCAGTGCAGTGTTGTACTGTAAATACCATGGAAGGAGATAATAGGACTAGGCGATTCTGATCCAAAAGCCCATGAAGGCCAAGGGAAAGATCTTACAGCTGACTTCATTGCACTTTTACTGCAGATGTTGCAATCTGATCTGATTACAGTGACCTGATATAAATCATTGGAATTATGCAATTTTTTTAAAGTATGCGCTCCGTCAACTCCGTAGAGAATGGTTTCCATCACCATTACATGATATGTTACTAGGAAATATTGAAAAAAGTAGAAAATGTAGAGAGAAATAAAAAACATGATGTTGAAGATGTCTTCTGAGATTATGTAATAGTTAATAATATTATTATTGACTAGTAAAAGAGTGAGGATAAACTATAAGTAAACTGCAAACATGAAAACTTTATGAAAAAAGTTTGAAATGCATTATTTAATGGGTAAATAAAAGCAGAACTGAGATGTCTGTGCTGAGGAAAGAAAACAAACTTAATTTCAGGAATACAAATGAAAATAAAACCTATGGCTATAGTTTTGCAAATGTCTGCCACCTTGAATTTAGCAACAAATCCATGCAATAGGCAGAAATAGACCCCACGCTTTATGGTACTGTGTAGTAATTTAATGTTTTTTTAACCTAATTCTTTGCCCTTTGCTGCACTTCCCCTTCAATAATATGATGCTACATTCCACAATACATCTTTTTTCACCTAAAATCAAGAGAGAGGTATCAGATAAGCTTCTAAGAGCAAGCAAGCTAGAAATATAATGACACTAAAGACTGAAAGATATGAAAACATCATGAGTTAATAGAATGGCACCTTTCTGTGTTTAAGCAGATCTGTAAAAAGTGAAACAATGATGTGTGCTGTTCTTGTGCAAATCATAATCAATATATGAAATTTTAAAATGCATATTTAGGTTTTGGGGTCATCACCAATAGCATGATATTTTATCTGTTTTAGCGCAAGTACATAGAAGGACTGTGTTCTGATGAGGTGCTTACTCAAGTCTATGGAAACAATTTTACTGTACTGTATTGTTAGCAAATTTAGTAGGTGCAGTAATTATGTAGGTATTTAAAGCATATTGATGCACAAAGTTATATTTGATACATCTTTTGCTCACAGTAGACTTGAAACAAAGTAGTTTGGTGATATATTTCTTATTCTGCAGTGATTATTGGTATCTCAAGGTATTATGATAAAACAATGTATTTTATTTTTTAAAAGATAAGGTCACAAACCAACCCAAAATATTTCTATACATAATAGTGCTGTGTAACAGTGCCTCCTACTAGGCATAGAAAACCTTATACTTAGTACCAACACAGAAGTCGAGTTTAACTCTTCATTTAAACAGAAGGGAAAAGCACATTAAATTCTTTTCGAATTTGATGGAAGCTGAGTTAGAAGTGACTTCAAGCCCTAGAGCACTTGCAGGGATGAGTAGAAGGCCACATCAAGGAATTTAAATCAGGTAAGTATTTCCCACGGCAGCTGTATGAATCTCGCTAGTATTTATATTGACCTCTTAATTGTTATAAAAACATGTATTTTGGTACAATTATCATTAACCTGCAAGCAATAACCTTTTACATGTTTAAAGTGGTTGCAGTGCTTGTTATTATAGCCCACTTTCATTTAGTATGCTGTGTTTTTAACACAAATGTAAATCCACTCTGCATTTTCGATTTAAAATGCATAAGGCAAAGTGCATCATAACAGGATGTAACTACATATTAATCAAATTAGCACAACACTTCAAAGGCCCTGGCTTTTTACTAGGCTACTGTTAGATCACAGTTCGTGATGGAAAGAAACAGTGTAGTGAAAGGCTTGGCAAGGGAGCTGTTTATTTTCTTTCCAGAAAGATATGTTGTGGGTTAATTTTCATGAAGGGAAAAAAATGTGGAGGAAAAGTAACAGTAAGCATTAAGATAAAGCACAATTTAAAATACTACTGCGGCTTTGCTATTGACAAACAAAAATATAATAATTAGTTGATGACACAACAGATCTCAAATGACCTATTGTTTAATTATTCAAATGTCATGACCCAAACAAAGAAAAGTCAGATTATTCAATACTCACATTGTGAAACAGGAACAGGTGGGAAGGTTCTTTCCCCATCATGATTATGTCACGGGGGAGTGGTTAAGCCACTTAAAAAATAACCATCAAAGATATTTGCAAATAGTTATCTTAATAGAAATCAATAAAGGTGTGATTTTAGAGTTCGATGGCAAGGTTCACTCTATTACTTATTAAATGAATGGAATGTATATATATATAAAGAGAAAGAAAGAGGAAATCAAGCCCGAAGAAAATACAAGGAGGAAAAGGAGAGCCCTACTGTTGAGTCATGAAGTTCAGAATGGACCCCCTTGCTTTCTAAACTCCTTCTCAGAGAGGAGCCTAGATGCAGCTGGATCCAATCCTAGTCTCAGACTTGGTCAACGGTTTATGTCTAAGGATTATATGTTTAGCAGCAGTTTAAGGTTTGTTTGCAGCAAGGAGAGAATCACAAAAATCTAGTAATAACTAACCATTAATTAATCTAACATCTACAAAGTGATTAAATGAGGTTTACTACAATATTTGCATCGAGTCACACACACACACACACAATAGGCCTAAATACTCATTATATGCGCAGTTAAAGGTACCAATAAAAATTCCCCCGGTTTAGCGAAATACTCACTTTAAATGACTGTCTCAATGGGCGAGGGTCGAACCTCGAGGAGCAAGGATCACCGAAGATCAGGCAAGGGTCGAACCTCGAGGAGCAAGGATCACCGAAGATCAGGCAAGGGTCGAATCTCAAGGAGCAAGGAGCGCCAGAGATCAGCTTGAGTTTGCTGCTCTGAGAAGCGTCCCACTCAGAGGGAGATTCTGGTGCAGCCCGCTGCGGTCCAGGAGAGCCATGTAAGACTTTTGATACGGTCTAGGAGAGCTCAAAGGGTCTCAACTTGGCACTGCTGTTTATAGGGTCATGAGATGATTGACTTTAGGCATCAGTAAATTTCCCTTCTACTTTCACAGCCCATGTTGAAGATTACTAAAGTTCTCAAAAATTCCAGTGATGCCGGTACAAGATCCTCCTGAGTTACAGCCTAGTTAAGATAGGCCCCAAAGCTATCAGGAAGCGACTAGTACAGACAAAAAATATAGTTCCAAGGTTGTCAGGGCTGCCTCCCTGGTACAGACAGTGCTGCTCCCACCTCAGCCATGTAAGACTTTTGATACGGTCAAGGGACGCTTAACCGCCAAACTCGTTACACAAAGGCCAAGTTTTGTCGGGAGTTACTGAGATTGTAAAACAGCTTCACTTCCCATGCTCTGCCAGGTGCACCAGAAGAAAAGGGGAGGGGGGGATGCACCACCACAGTCCACCCCATGACTAAACTCAATCCATCTCTCTCACAGAGTGGTGGTGTGGTCGCCTCTTGCCCCTGTGCCTATAAACAGAGTAATGTTATATTCCAATTATAATTTTGAGGGAATTTTTGGTTGGTTTCCTTGATTACTAGGATTTAGTTAAGTGCAGCTAAGCAGTTTTATATGTACGAGGAGGTTTTTGTAATAATGCTATTTGTCTAACTATTCCCCACACCCTAGCATATAGGAAAATGTTCACTAATGAGCACGGTATAACAAAAGTTAACAAAATCACAGTAGGGTGTAACATCTTGTTCAGTATCCTGGTTGCTGTTGGGGACCATCCGAATAAGGTATCCCACCAGTGATGTTCTCCATCTTTCTTCACTCTTTCTGTATCATGATGGACGGTGATCAGAGTTCTTTGTCCATTGTCCCAAATTTGTTTCAGCAACTGACTCAGGTCCTCATGTTGCAACAGTTCTTTCACCAACATCAGATTCATTCCGATGGGGGCAGGCAATAAATCTTGAGATGACATATATTTGGATTGCAGCAATTGATGGGTTGTGACAGGAGCTGAATAGTTGAAGTCACATCCTATGATTTTGGTAGAATTACAAACACAGGTATTTGAGTGATTATATATATCTACAGTGGTGTTGTCTATAGATACAGAATCACAGAGGGTTCTCATGCAAGCACATCCATTTCCAACATTCATAAGTACGGTTTCAGGGGTTTCATCAGGACGTATTGCAAAATGACAAACATTTTGTTCAGTGTCAAGACAAATGTCTTGGGTCTTGATGGTATTACTTTCACAAATAAATCCTTGTTGTTCCCATGCAACAACATCAACAGTTTTCCATTTGTTCCCATTTTGTTGGGCCCATTCTCTATGTTCTAACGGATAGAGAACAGTTCCGTGGTGATTTAACCCCAGCGCAATGATTGGGTATATGGTGTATACCGAAGCATTGCGTATTGTCAAAACAAAAGCTATGGTTTTACTGGTAGTGGGATCATAGGTGAAATTAATTAGTTGCCACCATGACTGGAATTCCCTTTCAAATTTAGTTGCATTATTCCAAATTACTTTTCGAATTTCAGCGGGTAAGGTGCCTTCTTCACCTTCTCTTATAATTGCGGCCACAGTAGATGTTATAGGATTCCTGATACGGTCAAGGGACGCTTAACTGCCAAACTCGTTACACAAAGGCCAAGTTTTGTCGGGAGTTACTGAGATTGTAAAGCAGCTTCACTTCCCATGCTCTGCCAGGTGCACCAGAAGAAAAGGGGAGGGGAGAATGCACCACCACAGATTACCACACTACATATCTACAAAACCCTTCAGGTAATACTTTTTCACTACTATTTCTCAACACTTTCAAGTATATACTATCCATTTTCAGTTTATGATCATTTTAAATTGTTTTAGAATATGAAGTGAGGCCTTGTGGCATACTGACTCCTACATGGAATAGTCATGATTTAGGAAACCAAATCTGAGTACATCAGTGCGTAAGGGAACAGTGTCTGCGTTGCACTCCTTGCAATGTGAGGGCTTGCAGTAAAATGTGAAAATGTTTTTTCTGCTTGGATGTATACTCTAACATCATTAGAGTTTCGGATGAAATTAAAATGGTTTATGCTAAACTTATGAATTACCTTTTAAATTTATTGATTTGTATTTGTCTCATTAACCCATTTCCATTTTCTTAATTTATTTTTTTATGCTTCAGAGTAATTTGGAAATCGGTCTGAAAGTCAATGGTGAAACTCCTGTTGACTTTGACTGCAACAGGACTGAATTAATGTATTCATCCAAGTCTTCCCTAAGGCAGCAATAACTTCCTTGTCTTCCAGCTTCTGCCATCCACTCTTTTCTACCTATTATTTATTTATGCAAAATTTTATGCATGCAAGCTATTAATGTTGTTTTCTAAATCACTATGTAGTCATTGCACCCACTACACTTTTCTGTTTATTCCCAGTAGATGAAGGAAATAGTACTCAATCCTCTAGTTTATGTTTTGTAAAACATATAAAAGATCTTTATGGCAATATCTCTGTTTTCATTACTGAAATGCATTAATAAAAGCAAAGTTTGTATGAGCACCTTTTTTGAGAAGCTGAAAACAACTGAAATTTATCCTATGGAAACCTGCTTTATATACTTGATTTCACATGCACATAAGCTCTTGGTAGAGAAAATCACTGAGGAAATGTTATCTTAAGTTTTGATGGTAATGCTTCAAAAAGGAAGACTGAAGGTGACAGGCTAAATCTTTAGGAACCTTTAAATATGAAAGCAAGCAGTGAAAATTCAGAACCTGTTAAGAGATTAAAAATACTAAAAATAGAATTGTCCTGGTTTCAGCTGGGATAGAGTTGATTTTCTTCTTAGTAGCAGGTATAGTGCTGTGTTTTGGGTTTAGGATGAGAATAATGTTGATAACACACTGATGTTTTGGTTCTTGCTGAGTAGGGCTTACACCAGGCAAGGACTTTTTAGCTTCCCATGCTCTGCCAGGTGCACAAGAAGCTGGGAGGGGGCACAGCCAGGACAGCTGACCCAGACTGGCCAAAGGGCTATTCCATACCATATGACGTCATGCTCAGTATATAAACTGGGGGAGTTGGCTGGGGGGCAGTGATCGCTGCTCGGGGAAGTGCTGGGCATCAGTTGGCGGGTGGTGAGCAACTGTATAGTGTATGACTTGCTTTGTATATTGTTATTGTATTATTATCATTTTATTAGCATTATTATTTTTACTACTACTACTATCACTAATATTCTATTTTCTTTTACCTCAATTATTAAACTGTTCTTATCTCATCCCACAAGTTTTCTCACTTTCACCCTTCCAATTCTCTCCCCCCTCGCACGGGGGGGTGGGGGGGGAGTGAGCGAGCAGCTGTGTGGTGCTTAGTTGCTGGCTGGGGTTAAACCACGACAGTCCTTTTTGGTGCCCAACGTGGGGCATGAAGGGTTTGAGATAATAACAGATTAACCAGAGTGTATTAAGGAATTTGTATCTGTTAACAGTTGCCAGTCATAATATTGATTCATCTGTTCTCAGTATTAGTCTACCTGATCTGCACCATGCTCTTGTTTTTGCTGTGCATGTTGAAGACTGGTGTGGGTTTTTTCAGTTTGCTGTGCTCTGCAGTGATTAGTGATGTTTTGCCTGGGAGATTTGTTATTAAAACACTGACCTTGAGCCTTATCTGGTATTTGGGTTCTGTAGTGAAGCCATTACTGTACTTTGGGTATCACCTCATGGAGACAATTAGCAATTATACCTCTTCCTCTGAGAGGTTTTCTATGGAGGAAATACAGAATGCCACCTTTGTTGCTTTCTTCTATAATGTTTCCTCCTTCATTGCAACAACTTTTCAGTATCTTGAACATCCTTGGGTAGTTAACATACGTCTATTGGTAGTTCTTGGGAATACTGTTTCAGTTTTATCTAAGGCTAATAAGCATTTTAAGAATATCATCCAGAGATCTCCTCCAAGGCTGGATAGTTATGAGTGGCAGGGTGTGTGGGAGAGCATGGGCAAATGGTGGGTACATCCAATGTTTTGGAACTTCACCCCCTGAACAAGTGCAGAATCCTGAAAATTAGTAGAATATTTGGAAAAAGTATGTTGTCACCCTGGCAACTCCAGAGAGACACAGATCACTGCAATGTGCTGGGGCCTGGCCCATGCCTACCGAGGCCTATTCAACACTATTCAAAACCCTCAAGGGAAAGAGAAGGTCTCTGGATCTGAGGACAAAATGACAGGCGCTGGGGCTACGCCAGCCCCTGCGACAGGCGCTGTGGCTGCGCCAGAGAATCAACCTGTGCCAGTATCAGTCGACCCTATACAGAAGAAAAAATACACAAGAAAATCAGCTAGTTTAGTAAGGGCTGATGAGCCAGGGCCATCATGAGAACAGGAGGAGGAAGAGGCAGAACCCATAAATGAGATGGTAACCACCTGATCCCTCTCCCTGAGTGAGCTGCGAGAAATGCAAAAAGATTTCATTTGTCGTCCAGGCGAGCACATTGTCACCTGGCTGCTCCGATTCTGGGATAATGGGGCCAGTAGCCTGGAATTAGAGGGTAGGGAAGCCAAGCAGCTGGGATCCCTTTCTAGGGAAGGGGACATTGACAAAGCGATTGGAAAAGGGGCAAAAGCCCTCAGCCTCTGGAGGCGACTCCTGTCAGGTGTGAAGGAAAGGTGTCCCTTCAAGGAAGATGTTATATGTCACCCAGGCAAGTGGACCACCATGGAGAGAGGTACAGAGTACCTGAGGGAATTAGCTGTGCTGGAGGTGATTTATGGTGACCTGAAAAACAAGCAGTTACCCAAAGACCCAGCTGAAGTCAGGTGCACACGACCCATGTGGCAGAAGTTTGTACGGAGCGCGGTTTACCAGATTGTGTGGATTCGATGGCCTGGCACATCAGACCCACAGGAGTATAAGGCTCTAGTGGACACCGGTACACAGTGTACCCTAATGCCATCAAGGTATAAAGGGGCAGAACCCATCTGTATCTCTGGAGTGACAGGGGGATCCCAACAGCTGACTGTATTGGAGGCTGAAGTGAGCTTAACTGGGAATGAGTGCCAGAAGCACCCCATTGTCACTGGCCCAGAGGCCCTGTGCATCCTTGGCATAGACTACCTCAGGAGAGGGTATTTCAAGGACCCAAAAGGGTACCGGTGGGCTTTTGGTATAGCTGCCTTGGAGACGGAGGAAATTAAACAGCTGTCTACCCTGCCTGGTCTCTCAAAGGACCCTTCTATGGTGGGGCTGCTGAGGGCCGAAGAACAACAGGTGCTGATCGCTACCACAACGGTGCACTGGCGGCAATATCGCACCAACAGAGACTCCCTGATTCCCATCCATAAGCTGATTCGTCAGCTGGAGAGCCAAGGAGTGATCAGCAAGACTCGCTCACCCTTTAACAGTCCCATATGGCCAGTGCGAAAGTCTAATGGAGAGTGGAGACTAACAGTAGACTATCGCAGCCTGAACGAAATCATGCTGCCGCTGAGTGCTGCCATGCTGGACGTCCTAGAACTTCAATATGAACTGGAGTCAAAGGCAGCCAAGTGGTATGCCACAACTGACATCGCTAATGCGTTTTTCTCAGTCCCTTTGGTAGCAGAGTGCAGGCTACAGTTTGCTTTCACTTGGAGGGGCGTCCAGTACACCTGGAATCGACTGCCCCAGGGGTGGAAACACAGCCCCACCATTTGCCATGGACTGATCCAGACTGCACTGGAACAGGGTGGGGCTCCAGAACACTTGCAGTACATTGATGATGTCATCGTGTGGGGCAACACAGCAGCAGAAGTTTTTGAGAAAGGGAAGAAAATAGTCCAAATCCTTCTGGAGGCCGGCTTTGCCATAAAACAAAGGAAGGTCAAGGGACCTGCACAGGAGATCCAGTTCTTAAGAATAAAATGGCAAGATGGATGTCGTCAGATCCCAATGGATATAATCAACAAAATAACAGCCATGTCTCCACCAACCAGCAAAAAGGAAGCACAAGCTTTCTTGGGCGTTGTGGGTTTTTGGAGAATGCGTATTCCAAATTACAGTCTCATCGTAAGCCCTCTCTATCAAGTGACCCGAAAGAAGAACGATTTCAAATGGGGCCCTGAGCAACGAGCCTTTGAAACAATTAAACAGGAGATAGTCCATGCAGTAGCCCTTGGGCCAGTCCGAGCAGGACAAGATGTTCAAAATGTGCTCTACACCACAGCCGGGGAGAATGGCCCTACCTGGAGCCTCTGGCAGAAAGCACAGGGGAGTCTCGAGGTCGACCCCTAGGGTTTTGGAGTCGGGGATACAGAGGATCCGAGGCCTGCTATACTCCAACTGAAAAAGAGATATTGGCAGCATATGAAGGGGTTCGAGCTGCTTTGGAAGTGGTTGGTGCTGAAGCACAGCTCCTGGCACCCCGACTGCCAGTGCTGGGCTGGATATTCAAAGGGAGGGTCCCCTGTACACATCATGCAACTGATGCTACATGGAGTAAGTGGGTAGCACTGATCACACAACGGGCTCGAATAGGAAACCCCAGTCGCCCAGGAATCTTGGAAGTGATCATGGACTGGCCAGAAGGCAAAGATTTTGGAATATCGCCAGAGGAGGACGTAATGCGTGCTGAGGAGGCCCCACTGTATAATAAACTGCCAGAAAATGAGAAGCAATATGCCCTGTTCACTGATGGGTCCTGTCGTCTTGTGGGGAAGCATCGGAGGTGGAAAGCTGCTGTATGGACTCCTGTACGACAAGTGGCAGAAACTGCTGAAGGAGAAGGTGAATCGAGTCAGTTTGCAGAGGTGAAAGCCATCCAGCTGGCTTTAGATATTGCTGAATGAGAAAAGTGGCCAATGCTCTCTCTCTATACTGACTCATGGAGGGTGGCAAATGGCCTGTGGGGGTGGCTGCGGCAATGGAAGCAGAGCAACTGGCAGCGCAGAGGCAAACCCATCTGGGCTGCCGCATTGTGGCAAGATATTGCTGCCCGGATAGAGAACATGGCTGTAAAAGTACGTCACGTAGATGCTCACGTACCCAAGAGTCAGGCCACTGAAGAACATCAAAACAACCAGCAGGTGGATCAGGCTGCTAAGATTGAAGTGGCTCAGGTGGGTCTGGACTGGCAACAGAAGGGTGAATTATTCCTACCTTGGTGGGCCCATGGCACCTCAGGCCATCAAGGAAGAGATGCAACCTACAGATGGGCTCGTGATCGAGGGGTGGACTTGACCATGGCCACTATTGCACAGGTTATCCATGAATGCGAAACATGCGCTGCAATCAAGCAAGCCAAGTGGTTCAAGCCTCTCTGGTATGGAGGACGATGGCTGAAATATAAATATGGGGAGGCCTGGCAGATTGATTATATCACACTCCCACAAACCCGCCAAGGCAAGCGCCATGTGCTTACAATGGTGGAAGCAACCACCGGATGGCTGGAAACATATCCTGTGCCCCATGCCACCGCCCAGAACTCCATCCTAGGCCTTGAAAAGCAAGTCATATGGCGACATGGCACCCCAGAAAGAACTGAGTCAGACAATGGGACTCATTTCCAAAACAACCTCATAGACACCTGGGCCAAAGAGCATGGCATTGAGTGGGTATATCACATCCCCTATCATGCACCAGCCTCCGGGAAAATCGAACGATACAATGGACTGTTAAAGGCTACACTGAGAGCAATGGGTGCTGGGATATTCAAACATTGGGATACACATTTAGCAAAGGCCACCTGGTTAGTCAACACTAGGGGATCTGCCAATCGAGCTGGCCCTGCCCAGTCAAGACTTTTACGTACTGTAGAAGGGGATAAAGTCGCTGTAGTGCACATAAAAAATATGACGGGGAAGACAGTCTGGGTTACTCCTGCCTCAGGCAAAGGGAAACCCATTCGTGGGATTGCTTTTGCTCAAGGACCTGGGTGCACTTGGTGGGTGATGCGGAAGGATGGGGAAGTCCGATGTGTACCTCAAGGGGATTTGATTTTGGGTGAAAATAGTCAATGAACTGAATTGTATCATGCTAATTGCTATATAATCCTTCTATGTCATCACTTCTATGATTACTATGTGCCATATCAACAGTATACAGTAAGAATCACCCAAATTAATGAAGAATGAACTCTGAGGAAACTGAGCAAAGTGCAGAGGTGATGGAACCAGAACTGGCTTCAGCATGCAACAATCCATCACCACACACCATCTCTCCTGCCCTGAAAGACTGTTATGACAGATGAAGCCCAAAGTCATGGACTAAATAAATTGAACCAACGTTCTAGAGGGATAGCATATAGACTAAGGGAATGATATCTGGTGTGTATATATATATATCTACCTCAAAAGACTGGAAAAGTGGTGGTGATTAATTGGAATGTATTGGAAAGTGTAAGACCTGGGCATGACATAGATGGTATAGAATAAGGGGTGGATACTGCCCTGGTTTCAGCTGGGATAGAGTTGATTTTCTTCCTAGTAGCGGGTATAGTGCTGTGTTTTGGGTTTAGGATGAGAATAATGTGGATAACACACTGATGTTTTAGTTGTTGCTAAGTAGTGCTTACACTAGACAAGGACTTTTCAGCTTCCCATGCTCTGCCAGGTGCACAAGAAGCTGGGAGGGGGCATAGCCAGGACAGCTGACCCAGACTGGCCAAAGGGCTATTCCATACCATATGACGTCATGCCCAGTATATAAACTGGGGGAGTTGGCTGGGGGGCAGTGATCACTGCTCGGGGAAGTGCTGGGCATCAGTTGGCGGGTGGTGAGCAACTGCATAGTGTATGACTTGCTTTGTTTATTGTTAATGTATACCATATGACGTCATGCTCAGTATATAAGCTGGGGGAAGAAGAAGGAAGGGGGGGACGTTCAGAGTTATGGCGTTTGTCTTCCCAAGTAACCATTATGCGTGATGGAGCCCTGCTTTCCTGGGGATGGCTAAACACCTGCCTGCCGATGGAAAGTAGTGAATGAATTCCTTGCTTTGCTTTGCTTGCATGCGTGGCTTTTGCTTTACCTATTAAACTTTCTTCATCTCAACCCACAAGTTTTCTCACTTTTACCCTTCTGATTCTCTCCCCCATCCCACTGGGGCGGGGGGGGGAGAGTGAGCGAGCAGCTGTGTGGTGCTTAGTTGCTGGCTGGGGTTAAACCACGACAGAGAAGCTAGATTACAAAAATCCCATACATATTGACATAGATAATACAGTCACATTAAAAATAGCTGTTATTACTGATTGCAGTCTGAGAACTGCACACACACATATGAAAAAGAAATTTTGTTTGCTTGTAAAAATCTCAAAAATTTAAGTCAAATCGTACTATGAGATTCCATTGCACCTGAAGAGCTGGCATCTAATAATAATTGGATACACAGTTATTACAGTATTCACGTTTAGTTCTGACTCTGCATGTGCTGGATCAGACATATTTTCTTCTGAAAATTTACAGCTAGCTTTCAGTTTAAGTTCTAATTTAAACTTATAGGTTAAGTTATTTTTTTTTATCCTGTCCATCACAATGGGTACATAGAAACTGGCTTTATAACGTTTAATGGTATCATGTTGTTATTGTGAATGACCAGGATGAAATATGGGGCTAAATATTGACCTTAATCATGCAAAACTCTTACAGATATGTCTGAATAAGAATTGGCCAATTAAACAAAGAGAAATTTGAGATGGGAAGACCTATATTGTCATTTAGCTATCTCTTTGTGTCATTCTACATGATAAAATCTTTCAACGTTCCTTCAAGATCAGTTTTAAATTATTCAGATCATTCCATCACATCACTAGATAGAGCTCTTTTCATATCTGACAGACCTTGTATCATGAGAATATCTCTCTGTTTTAATTATATGCTTTCTCAATTTTATCCTTTTACTTCTAGGCTGAATTTTAACTTAATATATCTGTTATCAAAACAGGGAGAGGATAATTTTTTTTTTCTGTTACAAACTGTGGATATAATTCAAACACAGAAGACTAAGCAATAATGACTTGCAGGATATTTTGGAGATATGTGTTCAGTATGGCAGTCCTGCAAGGAAGGAAAAGCAATTCTGAATATCTGGTTTCTTCCTAAAAAATTAGGTACTAAAAATCCAGTGAACTTTCAGAGTAATTAACTGTTTATGGGAAGGCAAATGCAGTACTGTGAAATTTCTCCTAAAGGGAAATCCAGTGACGGTTTCTGTAATGGGGACAGAGGCATCATACTTCTGTGCCTTTCTCAATGAGAAGGGGACTATCCAGTCACTGCTTCAAGAAAAGGTGAAATTGTGGTGCATGACTATAAAATTAAAGCTTTGGTGGAGAGCATGTTTCATACTTTGTCTAGGGCATCAGATTTCCTGAACTGGGCTCTTTTGGAACATTGAAGTTCCCCCTATACCACCACAACAAGGACAGAGAACATGAAGTTACTGAACTGCTCTAGATATGAGGGAGCTCTAGATGTGAGGGTGCAGAAGGATCTCAAAGATAACTCCTGTACTGGTAGGGAAAGAATACTGTTTTTAAAGGTATCTGTTTCTCATATCACCACTTAGGCAGCACAGGTCAGAAGACTGTAAGTACAGCACCTCAGGGAGAATTATATTGTTTTAATGGAAGGTAGAAACATTTTTTTTAAATTAATTAAAAAAGAGAGGGAGAATTGTAATGAACAGAGTGCTTTTTAGAGGAAAGACCATCTGGTGATGAAAAGGATGGTATTGTATTTTACTTATATAGCTCTCCTTTGGAAATATGACCACGGGAACTCTTCCAAAAACAAGAAGATGATGATGTGGTGAGAGTTCAGATATCTCTCTGAGAAAAGCTCTCATGTCTAGGAGGAGTCTTCTTTAGATACTTCTGATAAAATGAATCTTTTAAACTCTTGAAATTCATTCATCTTGAATCAGATACTCCATTTTGTCAAGGATTTTATAGGAATTTTAAACAATATTTAAGACTGAAACACAATTTTGGTTTTATATCTATTTTCAGTTCCCTCTTAATTAATTTCATTCCTCTCTGAAATAAAGTAATTATGTGTTAAATTCTTCAGCCTTTGTTTATGAATAGAAAAAAAACTATCCCATGTTTCAGAAAGATTTTTATTTATTATTCATTTCCTCATAGGCTAAAAGCAAGCAACCTCATCCCACCCCAGAGATTATTTTCAAAAGCATGAATAGATAGCTCCATAAATTGGATTAGGTCTTAGGTACAAATGTATTTGGTTTACATATTTTGTTCAGTGTTCTGTTCAAAAATAGCTCAAAGATTATTTCATGAATAAGAGTAGAACTTTCAGGATTTTTCTTTATCATTACTTAGAATACGGGATACATATGTAAGAAATTGCACTATTTATTTTTACACTACAAACCACTCAAGTTCAAGTATCAGAGTTAAGAATAAATAAACTAATTTAAAATAAAATCCCATGTGTCACTGAAAAGATTTTGTTACCCTAGACTTGGAACAACTATATTTCAAATATAATACAAACAATATTCTTGTTCGATTCTTCTTCAGTCTTTAGATTTGTAGATCTCCATAAAATCAAGCCAAACCTAATGTTTATATTTCTAAACATATGAAAGGGGTTGCAGTCCAACTACATTTTTTAATATTTACTATTATTAAGGATATTTTCTCAAGGTATAAGCTGAAAAGGATACAGTCATGATTCAGTTCCAGAATTAATGTACATTTCACTGTCAATATTTCAACACTTCAATCATGCTGTTATGCTAAACTTTTAAGAGATTTTATCTAAAGCCGTAACTTTATCACATTCTGTTGTTAACACACTTAATTGTTACTTCTTTAGTCAGCTGTCCAGAATGTGAGATTTTCAATATGTGCTTGCATAAAAGCGTGCTAACATCTCCTCACCCTAAAAATGTCAAAATGGTACTTGTTTTATTAAATGCAAAGCTTTTCTCAAGGGAATCATCTGTTTTTTTGACATGTCCTTCTGTTTCTGTGTATGGTATGAAAGTACTACAAGGATCCATTAAAACAGAGCATACAGTTTTTTAGAGTTTGGTGAATACAGAGATAGAAAACCTCTTAGACCCAGTTTGACATTTCGAGGTTTACTGAGTAGCAAATGTTCTCATCTGTTTTCTGATAGCTGAAAAGCAAATTCTGATTTATTTGTTCTAAATCTGAACTTTTAGTTATAAAATAACCAGAAGATAAAACGCAGTCATCTACTAAAGCCTTTGTTCAACAAAGCCAAAAAGGCTTTGTTAAAGAACTGTTTCCCAAATATCTTTTGTTAAAACAAAACAGCCTTTCAGTGAAGAAACTTTTCCTTTTCAAACTTTAGTAGCACTTTTTGCATCACAATTTACTATTTTAAAAATTTTATCACCCAAAATGTCAATTTATGTCAAATGATGCTAGGGCATCCAATCATTAAAAAGTTTTGCTTTTAGCCCTATCTGTATCTAATGTTTATCTTTTGGTATCTCTCTGTTGGCTTCTTGTCTTCCAACCAACACATGCTGCCATCCATATGTAGTAGCTAGTTGGTGGCCCTGAAGATTTACTAAATGTCGTTGCTGTTCTTCACTTTGTCATTCTCCCTTGGGCTGTGATATGTCAGGTACCTGAGACCCTGTCACGGATGAGTGGTTAAGCCTCTTAAAAAATCACCATTGAAGATATTTGCAAATAGTGATTTTAATAGAAATCTATAAAAGTGTGATTTAACAGAGTTCGATGGCAAGGTTCACTCTATTACTTATTAAATGAATGGAATATATATATATATAAAGAGAAAGAAAGAGGAAATTGAGTTTGAAGAAAATACAAGGAGGAAAAGGAGGATTATATATGTTTAGCAACAGTTTAAGGTTTGTGCACAAGAAGAATAGGGCGGGGGGGGGAATGCACCACCACAGACCCATCTAAACAATTTGCTATTCATGGCTGGGGGATGGCTTTGAAAAAAATTTCCTGTACTCTTCTTTCCTCTTTTTCCACAGTGCATAATGAGGCGTTAGCTATCTTTTACTTGCATTCAGTCCTGCTAGAGCAGGACAGTACTGGCAATATAACTAGAAGCCTTACTTGTGAGATTTCAAACCCAATTCCCAGAGCAGATGGCTTAGATAATGCTTTAATTATATACAGCTGTATACCATTAATATTCTTGGACAGAGCCTTCTGCATACAGGAAGATATAAAGTAAATGAACAAGACATGACCTAAGACAATACATAACTGTTTCCTTAGTTCCAAAAATGCATTTATTGATTTTTTTTCACCATTGTCATAGTAATACAAACATCTGTCAGCTGTATCCTTTAGCACTCAGCCCATGCAGAGCTATTAAAAGTTACCCTTATAGATTCCACCACAAATAAAATGTTGTTGTAGTATATACCATTACATCCCTTCTTCAGATATGCAAATAAATATAATCTTCACAGAATAGTGTTAGCAGTGTTAGGATACTTCAGTTGCTATTGGTAATAATAGGGATGATAATATTTTTGGGGTGAATTATGTATTAATTGTTTTGGTGAAAAAATGGAGATGAACTTTATTTATGGCTGGGTTTCTCTAAAAGGGTTACAAGGGTTGCTCTTTTATTGTGCACACCAGGTTTTCAAATCAATATTTATACATTTTCCCCAATGCTAATGCAACCCTATCCATTCGTTAAAATAAACAATAAAACCTGACCTATTTACAGTGCTCTATGTATGTTATACCAGCTACTCTATAAACATTGCTGTAGAGAACTGACACTATGGATTCAGCAGCATAATTTATCAAATATGCTATCTGAAAATGAAAGGTCCAGTTATATGGTCCTTTCATGTATGTAACTCCCTGAAGTGATGTGGAGGTCTGCATGAGAATGGATTACAGGACTGTATGGGATAATTGCTGTCCACAGAAACTTGGAAACTTATTGGAAACTTGAAAGTCCAGAGTTAGGTTCAAGCATCAGGCCAGATTCTCTGCTAATGTCCAGAAAAAGTAGCCCTTTTGAATCCCAATTTATACCTTCTGAAGATGTAATTAATACCTGTGATAATACATCTCAATTCTAAATTGCTAGATTTCTTAATACTCTTCTCATCACTCCTCAATTTAGACCGTACAGAATCAGCCTACTGCTACTGGCTCATTCATCTTTAAATCGTTTTTTTATCTATCTTCTTCTCTTTTTAAAAACAAGACTGCTGACAACTGCACGGAGTTTTAGCTGAGCGAGTAGCCTTAATTTATCTTATTAGAATCTGAGCCTTTAACCACCATCCTCATTTCACCTCAGACCTTTTCCTCACATTTATTAAAAATTACTTATGTCCCTCTCAGACAATTTGCACAGAAAAGAGATGTCAAGTGAATAAGTGCGACAAATCCTATATTCAGTACACCCATATCACAAATTTCACTATCTATCTCATAATATTAAAAATTAATCTTAAATATATAATTATAAAAGTGCTTATGTTATAAGTAAGAACAAACTGTAAGTAGCTGTACTGGGAAATTCCATTTTGCACAGTGTGAGAATATGCAGGCATATAACACTGAGATTAACTGATTCTTCTGTCATGTTTTGGTGCAAAATAAGAGCAATTGCACTAACCACAACTAAATTTAGAGCGGATTTTGATTGATATATTTGAAATGATAGACTGACTACCCTTTCGGTGAAGAAGTTTTTCCTGATATCCAACCTTAAACTTCCCCTGGTACAGCTTGAGGCCGTTTCCTCTCGTCCTATCGCTTGTTACTTGGGAGAAGAGACCGACTCCCACCTCGCTACAACCTCCTTCCAGGTAGTTGTAGAGAGCAATAAGGTCTCCCCTCAGCATCCTCTTCTCCAGACTAAACAACCCCAGCTCCCTCAGCTGCTCCTCATAAGACTTGGTCTCTAGACCCTTCACCAGCTTCATTGCCCTTCTTTGGACACGCTCCAGCACCTCGATGTCCTTCTTGTAGTGAGGGGCCCAAAACTGAACACAGTACTCGAGGTGCAGCCTCACCAATGCCGAGTACGGGGGCACTATCACCTCCCTGGTCCTGCTGGCCACACTATTCCTGATACAAGCCAGGATGCCATTGGCCCTCTTGGCCACCTGAGCACACTGCTGGCTCATGTTCAGGCGGCTGTCAACCAGCACCCCCAGGTCCTTTTCTGCCAGGCAGCTCTCCAGCCACTCCTCCCCAAGCCTGTAGCGTTGCATGCGGTTGTTGTGACTCAAGTGCAGAACCCATCACTTAGCCTTGTTGAATCTCATACAGTTGGCCCCAGCCCCATCGATCCAGCCTGTCCAGGTCCCTCTGTAGGGCCTTTCTACCTTCAAGCAGATCAACACTCCTGCCCAACTTGGTGTCGTCTGCAAACTTCCTGAGGGTGCACTCAATCCCCTCATCCAGATCATCAATGAAGATATTGAACAGGACTGGCCCCAACACTGAGCCCTGGGGAACACCACTCGTGACCGGCCACCAACTGGATTTGACTCCATTCACCACCTCCCTCTGGGCTCGGCCATCCAGCCAGTTTTTAACCCAGCGCAGAGTGCCCTTATCCGAGCCGTGTGCAGCCAGCTTCTCCAGGAGAATGCTCTGGGAGACAGTGTCAAAGGCCTTACTAAAGTCCAAGTAGACAACATCCACAGCCTTCCCCTCATCCACTAAGCGGGTCACCTTGTCATAGAAGGAGACCAGGTTAGTGAGGCAGGACCTCCCTTTCATAAACCCGTGCTGGCTGAGCCTGATCCCCTGGTTGTCCCACACTTGCTGCATAATGGCACTCAAGATGATCTGCTCCATGACCTTTCCCGACACCAAGGTTAGGCTGACAGGCCTGTAGTTCCCCGGATCCTCCTTCCAACCCTTTTTGTACAGGGGCGTCTCATTAGCTAACTTCCAGTCATCTGGGACCTCCCCGGTTGACCAGGACTGCTGATAAATGATGGAGAGTGGCTTGGCAAGCTCCTCTGCCAGGTCCCTCATTATCCTTGGGTGGTTCCCATATGTCCCCATGGACTTGTGGGCATTCAGGTGGAGTAGCAGGTCGGTGACTGTTACCTCTAATGATTGAACTAAAGATGACTTTTCAAACATACAATATTTCCATTCCTAACTCCAAGCCTATAAATAAAGACTTGACTGTTCTCATCCAAGGACCAGGTGTAGTTCTTAGGTGGACATGCAGAGCTCCCTGCAAGCCCAGAATAAGCTGGCTGCTCTGCCTGAGGAATGACACAAGCCCCCAGTCCTGCAACAGCACGATCATTTATGGACTAAACTAGTAGCAGACCTGCATGGGCAGATGCAAGATAGGAATGATGTTGAATGAGTAGATGTTTGAAGATATTGAACACTTCCATTCCTTTGATAAATGATAGCCACTGATAAGGATTTAATGAAGACCAAATGGTTTTGATATGTACATGGGCACAGTTTCCATTATAAGTGAATAAAAAATTATTTGTTTGCTTTTGCTTTTTGAATATTAAATATGGTCCTTAAGAAAAGACTACTATCCTCAGACATAACTACTTTTATTGCTGGTATTTAGGGAATACGAGGAGAATAAACAACAAAAAGAAGTTTTAAGAGTCCCTTTAATTCTCATTGCTCTTGTATTTACTTTTTTTTAAAAGATAGTATTCAACCTTCTGGCTAAAGTTAAATTTAAAGATGCATTTAAGATTAGTTTTTAGGAAAGTAAAGTGCTTAACTTATTTGAACTGATTGCTGATAAAAAATCCCTTCAATATCACTTAGTGTGTACTCTAAACACTTGATGGGCAGAAGATACAAGTGCTCCCTCACTATACCAAGAGGCTGGATGCGCTCTGATGTTACTGTCCCGCATGCTACAGTTGACAAGATCCCTGTATTTTCTGTTCTGTAAGTGGAGCACTCACACTTATCATTGCAGGAGCTGTCACTGTTACTTTTTCCCATATCATATTTAAGGAGACTGCTTAAGATATCCTCTTCCTTCCCCAATTTAAATGTGGAATTAAACATGGTTATTTGTATTCACGATTGATGTAGAGGAAATAAAGATAAAATGATTTGTAATGTTTGCTACTGGAACCTTTTTGTGATGTGCTGTGCAGTAACACCACCATCAGGTTTCATATACTTATATATAAAACATATATATATGCCATTAGCCAAATTTGGAACAGACCATTTCTTTCCGTAATTGAAAAAAACTGAAAAAAAATATATACGTGAGAACTGGAAGAAAAGAATCACAAGAGTATCCATCAGCCTTTACACTTTCGATGATGTGGATTCTCTAGCTATAGAAAATGGAATTACACTTAGCTAGTTAAGAAATATTTAATAATGTCATTCTCAGAAATGTTTCTGAGAAACAGCTGAACAAGGGTAAATGAAAGGGTAGGGCTGTCTATATTGTTCAGGACTTTCTATTACACTTACAGTCCTTGCTGGTCTATTCCAACCATTTGAATTAACATAGAAATACAGATGTGTCTAGGCAAAACAATCTAGAAATTAAATACTGTCTCTTACTGTTCCTCTAAAGACCATTATAAATCATGCTTGTCTGAAATGTTATTTAGCCATATGAAATATTTTTGTATCAATGGAATTACTAAAAAATTAGAAAGCTGACAAATCATTTTGTGTAAGTTTAGAGAGTTAATTATTTTTGCTTTATCTGATCACTTTTGTGAAAAATTTGACTATATGAATAGTTTGGGTTTGGTCATTATTCAGTATTCCAGCCTTTCTTTGAGGTTTTTTTTTTTTGCACCTTTTATTTTCCTTCTCTTTCTCTTTTTTCCCCTCTATTTTTCTGAAGTGTTTTTTATTTCTTTCTTTAATATATTTTGTCACTGAGAAAATGGATAGTCTTTGTTTCTTGAAAAGCTAGAAGATGATACCTGTAACTGAAAACAGGAAATAATTTACTGTAAATTAACTTAAAATTAGCATTGGCCTTTTTTTAGATCTCAAAACAGGCAGTTCTAAAAATTTATTCAGTTTCCCTCTACAGATATGAAAGGCCACACAATCTGCCTTATGTACAGATGAGAAAGCACATGAAACCGAGCACAGGTGGGTTTTACACTGGGGAGAACCAAAGGGAAACCAGCACATAGCTCCACATGCTGCCCCTTCGCAAGACTTGGGCTGATTGCGCCATGCCACCTCTGCCTCCAGTACCGAAACGCTGGTGGGCATGTGATCACAGCTGTGCCCATCATGAGCTCCCCCAGTGCAGTTCAAGGGATTTGAAGTTAATGTTGACTTGGCATTAACTGTACAGCTATCTAAAATCCCACAGCTTTGGAAAGGGAATGCATCATCTAGGATGGCTGACTCTATTCCCCATTTGCCTCTCCACCATCTTCTGCAGCAGATTGCTAACCCTTGTGGTGGTACAAAGGAGCAGGTGGCAGCTATCTAATGCCTTGCTATGAAGTCACATGGATGCATTTCTCTTGCATGCAGACACCCCAGGGTCTTCTGTCTTTAACACAGGCCCATCTGCTGCTCTCCACTGCACATGCTGGAGATGATACTAGCACTTAAAGAAACGGGCAGTAAAAGCATGACACGCATACCTGGGACCAAAACATCAGCTGACATAAACCATAGGTTTATGGTTGGACTCGATGATCTTAAGGGTCTTTTCCAACCTAAATGATTCTATGATTCTATCTCAAGTTGTGCCAGGGGATGTTTAGATTGGATATTAGGAAAAATTTCTTCACTGAAAGGATTATCGAGCACTGGAACAGACTGCCCAGGGAAGTGGTTGAGTCCTCATCCCTGGAGGTATTTAAAAGACGGGTAGATGTGTGGAATATCTGAAAAGCCAAGGACATGTAGTGAGCAACCCAGACTCAGACTATGTGGACTTAATCTGCATTTAACGCAAGAGGAATTCAAGGATGCTGCGAAGGTCGACTGCGGTTTGGAAGACATGAAACAAGCAGATTAAGAGGAAGAAACTATTGGCTTGCAATGTTGAAAACAAGATATGGGAGAAGCGGGCGGTGCATGTGAACTATTGTTATGAACGAATCAGAATATCGCTAGTAGCGCATGAACAGCATATTGCCAAACATAGTTAACCAATTAACGATAAGTTTATGCATGATTAGGAAGGCAAGAAACTATATTAACTAAGCTGTGTATGTAATAAACCGACATTTTGCTTGATCATATTGATCGTGTGCTGTGTCCGTGACTTCCGCGTCAGCATAGATGTAGTGCTTAGGGACATGGTTTAGTGGTGGACTTAGCAGTGTTAGATTTATGGTTGGAGTTGATGATCTTAAGGGTCTTTTCCAACCTAAATGATTCTATGTTTCATTTGAAGATAAGGGGACTGTGCTCTTTCTCAACATTTTAGGGTCTGTCCCAGATTATGAACACGGTTTTAAACTATGTTAGAAATGGAAGGTTTTTTAAAAATTATTTAATTGATGTTTTGATGGTTTTCTTGGAGATGCATCGTATGTGCAAGTACTATGCTGTACCACTGAACTCACTACACTCTCTCTGAGGCTTCAGTTTCTTGCTCAAATTCAAGTATAAACTCTCTATTTCTCACCTTTTGTACATGACTAAACCAAAATAGACTAATGAAATGGAGGTGAAATCAAATGTAGTGCTATAAATATAGAAAGACTGCACTTCAGCTAATATATTACAGTGCTACTTTGGTTTAGATCTGTTTAGGCTTAAATAATTCAAGACAGAAAACAAAGACCAGTATTTAAGTTAGCTCCTCTAATCTTCCAGGTCATGATCCTGCACTGATGAAGTTGAACACTGATTTTAGCTGGCAATGGGTCTGGCTTCCAGAAAACAAGCTCGTTGTGAAGACTTCATGCCCTTAACTATCTCCATGGTGTCCAAAGAACAGATCTGTGGGAAGAACTACAGGCTCTTTGCCGCTTGTGAAAAGGCAAAAGACAATGTGTGTGTTTGTACATTAATGTGAAAGTGCCAAATCCAATACAATTTCAGCAGATAAAAATGAGTTCTGTCTACTTTCTTGACTTTTTTAATAACACTAAGCTGAGCCGATGACACTTGGTATCATCTGTCATCCAGAAGAAAATGTGAACCAAACATTACCATGTATTAACTATTAGATTTTCCATAATAGGAAACTTCTTGAGCTGATCTGTTGGTATCTATGCTTTTGATTAATATTTTTCCATTTCTTGCATCTAGACATTTATTGGTTTATCTTCCTTCCTTCCTTCCTTCCTTCCTTCCTTCCTTCCTTCCTTCCTTCCTTCCTTCTTTCTTTCTTTCTTTCTTTCTTTCTTTCTTTCTTTCTTTCTTTCTTTCTTTCTTTCTTTCTTTCTTTCTTCTTTTTCCATTGGAGGAATAATTTCCATTCTTTTCAAATCTCCTAGGAAATTTTTCAGCTATGTAAAGTTATAACAAGATATGACATCCAGTCCTAGCTAATCAGTGTTCAACACAGACCCGCTACTGCAGCACAGGGGGTGGCACTTTCAATTTGCTCGTGACAGTGACCAGGTTTTTAAGGAACAGTGAATGAAGGGAGAAAGTAGCATAGAAATGCTTAAATTTTTATAGAAAAGGTATAACTTTGTAAGAAAGCCCTATCATAAGTTCCGAAAAAGTATATCTTAATGATACACTTAGAGTAAATCATTTGCCTTGAGAGACAGGAGGTCTCTGGTGACCTGTATAGCAGCCACAAGACACTACCAGACTAGCTACTTTCAGATAAATGTACTCTCATATTAATATTTTAAAATGCCATAATGCCTCTCTGAAAACCTCAGAGGACAGATACATCAATTTGTGAGGTCTTCGCTCCAGGAAACAGAAACAGGGATAATCTGCCATTAAAAGAAATAGTTCATTACGTCTGCTTCTTGGGAGCACATAAACTATATCCCTCACATACTTATATTGCAAATCCTCACTTTAATGTGAAGGGAAACACCGTGCTTTATTGTCCCACTGTTTATTAGTACAAAAAGTTTTGTTGTAGTATGAAATCTTAAGCTTGTTGCAGTAATCAATCAGCTTCAAAGGGTCTCTTCCCTGAGCCAGAATCATTACAAATAAATCAATTAAACATAAAATTTCTATTTGTAGGAAAATACAGAAAACCAGCAGTGCATCATAGTTAGAGAAAGGGATTTTACTAGATTGAGGCTTCTAATACAAGATCCCTTTTCCTTTTTTTTTATTGCAAAGTGAGAGAGATTTATTTTTATTCCAGTTAAATCCAGAGTATTCTTCTTTTAAATGCCTATTTCAACATGAGAAATTTATATATTTATGAGAAAAATAAAGACTATTACTTAACACTTCTCTAGCTGTAGAAAGGAATAAGAAATTAATTTGCATCATTTTGGTCATTAAGGACACAGATTCACAACTGCTGCAAAATGGAATATGTAAAAACAATTTTTATTTTACTGGTTTATCTGCCAGGGAAGGTACCAGACATTAGGACATATATGGATTTTTTTTTCCTTGAGAATTTCTGCCTTATTGTTGTTTAAATATGTTCCTGAGATTTCCCATAATATTAAACAAATGTCAAGAACAATGACACCAATAGAATAAACTCTTCTGTTCTGTTCTGTTCTATTCTATTCTATTCTATTCTATTTACCAGTTTAATAATATCTTCACCTTTCTTCAGTGAGCAAACTGGCTACTCACTATAATGTTTTGTTTAGCTGGATTTTAATTTATTTTCTGGGAGAGTAATGGATGTGTGGCTCTTTAAAAAACACATACACACTGCTTATGCTTATTTTGTCAACGACATGTCAAAGAAGGAGCTTTTTTGTCTTGATATGGGAGGTGATGTTCTGATGCTGAGATCTGTGATGATCTTCAGTTTCAAATGTATATGATCATATACTGAGTGCTTATTGCAAAAGACTTCTGACATATATTCTACGTCAGTGTTCTGGGGGAAAAAAAGAGGCTTTTAAGTGAAATAGAGCTGCTGCCTTTAAACCCCTACTTCTGCTGTGCAGGTTGGAAGCTATGTTGTAAAGGAGGCAGAGAAATACAGCAGAGAAAGGATGGTCTTTGAGGGAAACACTCCTCTGGATAACTACAGCCAGTTGCTATTTCTGGCACATAGCCGTACTGTGGATGAAGCAGGCACATGGTCATATATGGCTGCTGGGTATAGTCTTGTTTTTCTGTGTACACAACCTCAGATTTTCTAGGTAGAGCCTCAGGTCTGATTTATAACAATGATGAGGGATTACAACAGAACTGAAAACCGAACAGCGCTCCAAGAACCAGGCTGAAGGCTTGCTGAATCAGGTGCCTAAATAAATAGTTCATTTTTGTTTGATTTCTATTGCAGATTAAACTCAATTTTGACAATTTTCTCCATGAACAAAATCAAAACAAATACTTTGGTTTGGATCAGCTCAAACAAAATTGGCATGTTTATTTACTGAACTGATGCCAAACATTTTGTTCCAATAAACCAGTTAGCTGCATTTTTGTCTGAGTACATAGTGTTGAGGAAATTGTAGCCTGAGCTTACAGGCTGAGTTCCTTGAAAAGTTACATCTTCCATTGTAAAAAGCAGTTTTCTCCTGAATAATGATGCACTATCAGCTCACATCACTGCTGGTGCATCATAGAAGACAACTTTTGACTTGATGGCAAAAGGGACAAATTGATTCAAATGCAATGTTCATTCATCACACTTAACAGGGTTCCTCAGTTTTGAACAATAATCACCCTTACCTTCCGGAGGTAGGCTTTTTAAGCCTACATTAATCGGAATCATTTTCTAGTGGTGTTCACATTTCTCCATTGGCTATATATGCAGATCAGGATGTGTAGGTTATTCAGTCCAACTGCTCAGTTAATTCCTACTGTTATGTGGAATGAATCAGGACTGGAGAAACAGATACTTAATTTTTTACTTTGTCTCCAGTCAAGGTAATCTCCAGCTGAATTGTGTTCTGCCTGTAACAAAATAAAAACTCAGGTCACTGATATCATCTGGATGGTCAGGCATGGAGGATAACATCTATTCAAACTCAGTCTGTGGCATTCTTACCTTTTTATCCCACACACACATATTTCAGACAGAGAACAGCTGATCCACTCTGAGTAAATTCTGAGATCGTATATACTTGGGGAGAGGGAGAAAAAATATTTAGGTTGTGCAACTATAATCTTGCAAATATATACTACTACCTGTATGGAAAAAAAATCCTGTATGGAAAGCAAAAAACATATTTCTCTTCTCCTGTAGTCCTGATGGAGAATTATCAGAGAAAATCAGTATATTTCTAGTGACGGAGCTCATCATCCCTGCAGAATTTAGTATCGTTGTTATGGAGAACCATAGCAGTGCAAGCTACTGGTCTTAATCTCCTGAACAGGAGAATTTCCTAGAGCCAGCAAATGATGTATTTCAAGTGGAATCCCTCCATGGAGGATTATGTTCATCTCCTGCCATCTTACATGTTGGAACAAGATCTCCAGAGTGGCTGGGGAACCTCCATCCTTGGAGTTCTCAAGACCAGACTAGACAAAGCCCTAAACAACCTAGTCTAAATTCAGTATTGACCCCGCTTTAGGCAGGAAGTAGGACCATACGTCCTCCCAAGGTCCCTTCTAGTCAGAAAATTTCAGTGATTTTACAGTTCTAGCACCTGCCCCAAAAGAAACCCCACAAAGACATCCAGGGGTATTCCAGGAATCCTACATGAATTACCTGCCTGAATTTCTTCTTTTTAGACTTCTGTTTTGCTGTTTCTGGCAAGACAGTGCAGTCTACTGTGAATAAAAAGACTTCTATGAATTAGCACAATCAATCATCAATTAATTAATCAATTGTGGTGGGTTAACCTTGGCTAGATGCCAGGTGCCCACCAAGCCACTCTATCACTCCCCCTCCTCAACTGGACAGGGGAGAGAAAATATAAGGAAAGGCTCGTGGGTCGAGATAAGGACAGGGAGAGATCACTCACTAATTACTGTCACGGGCAAAACAGACTCGACTTGGGAAAATTAATTTAATTTATTGGCCATCAAATCAGAGTAGGATAATGAGAAATAAAACCAAATCTTGAAACACCTTCCCCCCACCCCTCCCTTCTTCCCAGGCTCAACTTCACTCCCAATTTTCTCTACCTCCTCCCCCTGAGCGGCACAGGGGGATGGGGAATGGGGGTTGCGGTCAGTTCATCACACATTGTCTCTGCTGCTCCTTCCTCCTCACACTCTTCCCCTGCTCCAGCATGGGGTCCCTCTCATGGGAGACAGTCCTCCACAAACTTCTCCAACGTGAGAATGGGTTCTTCCCATGGGTTGCAGTTCTTCATGAACTGCTCCAGCATGGGTCCCTTCCATGGGGTGCAGTCCTTCAGGAACAGACTGTTCCAGTGTGGATCCCCCGTGGGGTCACAGGTCCTGCCAGGAGCCTGCTCCAGCACGGGCTTCCCATGGCGTCACAGCCTTCTTTGGGCACCCACCTGCTCTGGTGTGGGGCCTTCCATGGGCTGCAGGTGGATATCTGCTCCACCATTAACCTCCATGGGCTGCAGGGGGGACAACCTGCCTCACCATGGTCTTCACAACAGGCTGCAGGGGAATCTCTGCTCCGGCACTGGAGCACCTCCTCCCCCTCCTTCTTCACTGACCTTGGTGTCTGCAGAGTTGTTGCTCTCACATATTCTCACTCCTCTCTTCCGGCTGCTGTTCCGTAGCAGTTTTTTCCCCTTCTTAAATATGTTATCACAGAGGCGTTACCACCATCGCTGATTGGCTCAGCCTTGGCCAGCGGCGGGTCCATCTTGGAGCTGGCTGGCATTGGCTCTGTCCGACATAGGGGAAGCTTCTGGCATCTTCTCACAGAAGCCACCCCTGCAGCCCCCCCGCTACCAAAACCTCACCCCGCAAACCCAATACATCAGTTCTGCAATGATGAAGAAGAGAAATAAAGAAAGATTAGGCAATATTTGTGCAAAACATATGTGCCATGTAAAGAGCAAAAAATATTTAATCTTCTTACAGCTACCACCATTTATCAGTTTATCTAGTCATATATCCATGATTGCAATGTTTGTAAAATGGCACTGCTGTAAATAGCTGGCCCCAGAGGGCTTTCTAGGCTAGTGACGCCAAAGAATTAACTTGCACTGAGATATGAAATTAAGGCTTTGTTCCAAGGCAAAAGGAGAATAGAAGAACATATTGGTAAATCTGTGCGAAAGGAACCAGCATCAGCAAAACTATCTTCCCCTTTGAAAAACAAAACCAGCTAAAACCTTTCAGTGATATCTACTGGTTCCTTGATACATAATACACTGTGCATATCGTAAAATGTCAAAGTGCTCTTCCAGACCCACAAAAGAAACAAAGGTACAGAAAACCCACTTAATATAATGCTGACACTTCCAGAGAGGTGGTACTAATTCTTTCACTCTATTCAGAGAAAAGTATGAAGCATTCAGCTACATTTTCTTTTGAGTTACCAGATGGTTCTTCTAAGAGAGAAAAAAATATCCTCTATGAATTCATAGTGTACTTGCTCTATTTGCTTACCTCTCTGAGATAAGGTTGCATCAGAACCTCTAGTTATAAAACACCTGCTCTGATAATAAACAAAACAAGTTAGGGATAGAAAGAAAATAGTCTTGTGATCATGTTAGAAGGCTTGTTGAACATGCCTTATCTGAATGCTTGAAAGACTTCCACAGATTTATCAGCTTTGGAATGTCGGATCTTCTGACCCCATCACTACAAAAAATCATCTCTATCCAACCAAGTGATAATAGAGCATTTTATTAACAAATACAAGATACCTTTTACCTTTCAGGGCCAGGTATTTTATTTATTAATATGGAACACTTTATTTGCACCCATAGACTGTACTTAACTGTAATTTTGCTTAAGCTAAGAAGTGTAGTATATTTACAAGCTGGGAACTCCTATTTCCAGAGGTCTGAAGTATATACCTTGTTCATGTGTCTATGACATGACCTTGTATATGTGTCTATTTCTAAAATAAATGCTTATTTCTTAAAGATTATTTTGACATTGCTGATGAAGAATTGCTGATCTTAGAACACTTCAACAACTGCCTAGTAGATTAATGTTAATTTAGACAAATTAGAAGTGGAAATTATTGCCTTCACTATTTGTCATGGCAAAACCTCTATGTTTTGATGTTTTCAGATCCAGAAGATGTGACTTTCTGCTAGGTATACTTCCATCAAACACAGTTTAACTCTGGATCATTGAATGGTAGAACATTAGATTAAATAACATTTTTGCTCCTTCAGGTCTTGCCTGTGAAGATAGTATCTCTCTAATTTTGCTGCATACATTTTACCACTTTTGATTATATGGATTTTAAGTGCACTAGAGTCAGGGGAAAACCCTCAATTGATTTCTGAAGCTTTTAAATCAACCTCAATCCTATTATTAGTAAAATAAAGCATGCTTTGCTTAGAAATAGTGGGGAAAAAATTTCACAAGTACTGTTACTATGACATTCTTCCTGTGGCTCTTGTAGTTCAGTCATGTACCCCAATATCTTACTGCATGCCAGAGAGCCTTTAATTTCATCAACAGTCATTTCAAGACATTTCTGGTTTTTGTCTATTAACTCTGGTACTGCTTTCCCTATACTTGGCCCATGCACCTCAAAGAAGCACTCACTCTCTTAGAGTGGATGATAGGCAGAGGAGCTAGGGCACTTGTTATGGTGTCTCAGGTGTCCCAGCACCTGAATTTGCTGCACTTAAGGAATGCTTGCTGGTAACTGTTACTCAGTTACCTTGAATTCCAGTTAACTTAACAAAAGCTGAGCACATAAAACTATTCATTTGTCATATTCAGAATGACAAAATTAATTTTTTTTATAAAAGACATAAGTGAAGGTAAAGGGAAATTGTACATAATTTACACAAAGATTAGATCAGAAGGTCCCTTTTTCCATCAGTGAGCTGCCTTGCTGTTTTGTTTCTTACAAGCCTGGCAACAACTTTTGCATGGTGTCATAGAAGAGCATCCTAGCCAAAGATGCTCTTACAGCCAAACTCTTTTTTCAGGTTTTCTAGGAGATCTAAGGCCTGTTTAATCTTTCTTTCTGAATTGCCCTCTAAATTCACTCTTTTATTAGGAGATTGGCTTTAAAGGTTCTTTCCATATTTATGTAGATCTCTCTTCCCCCACACACACTATTGCACTTAACCAGTTAGTAAACAACTCTCTTTTTAAACAAAGTGTAAAACTCCCCCTTATCTGTGGTGTCAATTTGACATTCAGTTTAGCATATGGCTGTCACTATACATGTATACCTGTTACAATAATCTGTACATTAAAACGATGCATGATTGAAACGTCTAAACAGGATAATTTAATATAGTTTATTATTTGCTGCTGACTGAGACCATACCTGTTGGCAGACAAACGCTTTGGGGTGACAACTGAATTGTCATCGTTGATCCCCAAACTATCTTCAGAAATATAGCCGGACCATGTTCTTTTAAACACAGTAATCAACTTAGGCTTTTAACTAATATGCTTCTAATGCCTTAATACAGGAAGACTCTTCAGTTGCAGCCATCAAAATACAGCAATTTGTTATCTGAGAAGTTAATTAGAAAGTTCAATTCTTTAGACATTATCTGGAGTAAATAGATGCACAACAAGAAAGATCACTAAGGGCCACATTGCTGTGAAACTATATCCTTATGGAATAAAGGGTACTTAGTGTCTGTAAAAATATCAACATCTGATGCACAACATGAAGTGGAAAAGGTGGATCATTTGGCACTGTATTGTGAACTGCCCTGGCAGCCTTTGGAAAAATAATAGAGATGTTCCTAAAATGACTTGTGGCAAGGAGCCAAATGCTGACATTTTTCACACAGACGGACCTAGCACTTAACCCAATGAAGTTCTGTATGAATTTCAGTACTGGGCATGAATCTATTTGTTTATTGTATATTCATTTTAATAATCTGGTTGACCTTGTACTTTCTAAGCTTTGAATAAAATCTATTTGATTCTCTGAAAAGCTAAGCTTGATACAGACACATTATGAAATTTGGTAGCATTCAATGCTGTCTTCATTTTGCTGCATATAATGGTCCTATTCTTCACTGTTCATGAATTATGTAGGTCGGTACATACTCATACCAGGAAAACCTTTCATATACACAGGAACAGGAAAACCTGTTCAAATGCACAAACATGTATTTTGTATATGTATTGACGTACGTTATTGTGATCCTCTCAGAAATATTTCAGGGAAATACTAGAATGTTAATATGACTATTTTTGTTTGTCTCCATCTGTAATGTCAAGTGAATTAGTTGTCATGAATGCAACTGTGCAGAGATCGAGAAGGAGAAAAATAAAAAATGGAGAAAGGTTTTAAAGTGGATGCTTGGCCAAAAATAGCTTTGCTATACATAAAACATACTGCTGTGTTATGGTTTGATTTTGCAGGTCTACAGGTTTATATACTTGAGGCCAAGAACATTGTTCATTGTAAAGATATAAATGTAAAGGTTATCAGAAATTTCCCTGTGCAGTGGTTAATTAAATAAAGGATATTCACTGATGCTCTGCCCTCATCATGAGTTCACTGATTTTTTTCCAAATCTCAAGCATGGTTCTCAAGCAATGTTACTAGTAGTCCAGTTCAGACTAAGAATCCAGCATTTCTGGGATCTGGGATGTTAAAGCATTGCTGCCACTGAGACTGAGCTGGGGACCAATTACTCTCAGGGCTAGGAAAACCTTTTGGATCTTAATTGCTATTTGCCTATGTTTCCAAATTTCAAATTTTGTGGAATTTAGCTGATTTCACTTCATATCATAACTCATAAGCCCTGAAAAATTGCCTAGCTACTGGTCTTTTTGATTGTCTCTGAAATGTTAGTCTCTCAAGTGAATTAATGGAAGAGATGGGTTAGTATTTATTTGATCATTTTTTTATTAATTAGGTAATAAAAGAGAAAATTTCATAGCTAGAGAAAGGGATAGACATTGATTTCTTAATTTTTCAAGTTGGTTCAAAGAAATCAGGAATCTTCTGAAGCTGTTCAGGACATGCATAATTTTAGAGGCAGTACTTGAAGCAACATACCACAGTGACAATGAGAAGGATAAAAGTATCTTTTATTACTTCAAGACATAGATAATATAGTTGATGCATTCTTGCCTGAAACAGGTCTAAAACAGCATTTAGTCCATATGCTAATATATTTTTTAAACATTTGGTTTGACATATCATTTTAGCATTTATCAGGAAGAATTTTTCAAAGTTTGGAAAATCTACAAATCAGTGCTTTAGAGACAGAGCTCTAAAAGCAGACCTGTGATACATTTACACAGAAGAAAAAAGTGTTTGGGGGGGGGGTCTGGGGGATTGTTTGGCTGTTTAATCTGACACCACTAAACATGGAAAACATAAGTATTCAAGTTTATCCTCGTTAGCATGATTCATGCAAGAAAGATTGCCTGGCTGATTGTGACCACCAGAACACACTTTCTGATGCCATAATCAGCTATCAGTCATTATCATCTTTCAAGTCATTATGTACAGTTAAATAGAGACACAGTCCATCATCTGAATCCACAGTCCAGAGAACTTTGGAAATCTCATTTTTTACCAATCATTTTAACAAAGAAATAGATCACCCTTTCAGTCTGTTGCCTTAAATTCACTCTTAAGACCAATAAAAAAATGTGCTGAACTATTTACTTACAACCCGAAACAGATGACCCACTTACCATCTTGAGACAAACACAGGTGGCAGAAGAAGAAAACCACATTTCATTTGCTTAAGCGAAACCTAGAGGGATCATCTGCCTCCCTACTCTTCTCTACTTACTTACATAAAAGAAGTGATTTTTAGACATAAAACCATATATACAATGTGAAAACCTTAGAATGTGAATGGAGTGAATACCTGCATTTCTTTACTGATTCTTCTTTGAGTGATAACAGCATCCAAATATTTATGATCTCATTGAGTTTGGAGTGCACAATCCTCCAGTCTAGTCTTTAAGGGATCCCATGACACATATTCATTCTTTTGATCACTAAGTTTTTCTTCAGTTCAAAACACTTGGAAGGTTCACTACATCTTTCAGTGTCCATATCTATTGTTTGCTAAGTCAAAGTGATTTTATTTGTTTTCAGTATATCATTTCATTAACAGGGGACAACACTCAAACAGCAGTCCAACACTGGTCATTAGCCACTTTCACATGTAGCTGTACAGTCATAGGATACAACATCCAGCCTCTGTCAGTATTGAATCATAGAGCTGTCTCTCTCTCTTTTAAGCTTTAAAATTTCAGGAAATCACTATTGGAACCTTTTCCTTCATGCTTTCATACCTGTCATGTTGCATCAAGATCACTTTTTAAAGGTAGCTGTGCACCAGTGAAAATCAAAGCAGTACCAGGACTGGTTGTGAGTCTCAGAAAAGCCAGACTGATTAGTCCCTGCATGAAAAAGATGTGAATAAGTGTATCTAGTTATTTTATGATTTCACACCTAAAGCTGTGTGTATCTGTAAATAGACAGATACATGCTCTAGCAAATATGTTTATACTTAGACCATGAAAGAAGGAATATTTTAAGAACAAAATACAATTGTTCTAACAAAACTGAGATTTATTAAAAGATCGAAAATTTGACCTTTTAGTGTAGTTTATTGTTTGTAAAATGTGCTGACTGTAAGTGTATCTATCTTAGATACTCAGTGCAGCTCCTAGCTATTATGAGATTTGGTCTCAAGCAACTAATAATATCACAAAGCAGCTATAGGTTGTTATGTACCACATATCTGAAATAAGGAAAAAAATGTTTATATTAAATTTAGTCATTTAATATAATGATGAAAAGTTATTTCACAAAGTGGCTTTGGAAAAAGAGACAGCTGACATTTACTTTGTCACCTGTGTTGGTACATCCTATGTGGTTTTCTGTCTTTTGCACCAAGTGGTGTTCCAGTTTAGAGGAATGTAAAGTTATATTTATAAGCTAGGTACAGGCTTTTATTAGAAATTCACCTGAGTCCAGTTTAAATGAGTTTTCCCTATCAGTCCTGACACTTTATAGTTTTACAGTTGGCCTTTTCCCAAGGGCATTCTACCACAAGGCAATAATGAAAGGTATCTATTTCTGGAAACAAAATAAGACTATTCTAGTAAGAACAAGGAAACTGGTGTTATTTCTAGAAATACTCCATATCTCTTTTTACTTATCTATAGAATTTCACCTTGATTTTTGACCCTGTTTTCTTGCTGCATTTTTAATGCAATAGCAATTCCTTCATTTCTTTTTCAGTGGTATAAGCAATTGTTCATTATAATTAGAATTTATGCTTCAGCTGAATAAAAAATTTTAGGCTCATACCTAGTATCACAGCAAACAGGGATAATGACTCCTTTTCCGTTCTCCAGCAGTCAACTGAGTTTCTCACTCACAGTTTCTGTTTTTCAGCTTTCTGACCTTATAGGTCTCTCTATCCCATCTTTGAGGTAGGCTGGATCCTCTTTCCTCAAAGTAAGAGCCAGAAAAGGAAAGTCTCCATGTTCCTCTCAGCAGGAGTTTTTACTGTCTGCTTGCAAGGCCCCTCTTCACTTCCCCAATGATCAACCCTGCTTTTCTTCTTTTTCTTTTTCCTAGCAGCTCTTCTCTTCCTGGGTGTAAGTCCAGCTTTTTTTTTACCCTTCCTCATCATCCAGTTGCAAGGGAGCAACCCTGTTAACAAGGAAACTTCTGTGATAGTGGCCACAGTATATCACTGAGTGAAAATTATTAGCCTCTGACATATAGGAGGTCAGTCCAAATGATCTATTAGTTCCCCTGGACTTAAGCTTTATAAGTCTATTATTTTAACACAAATTATAAATAAACCTCAATCACTATCTATCATACTTTTCCTGGGGGGGGTTATTCAATTGATTCATTTAGAGTAGACCTACAATATGCATTCAAGAGAAATTGTTAGATATTTCTTTCAACCCCCATCTGCAGCTCCAATAGAACAAGAAGGATTTGTACTGTAATCACTTGCAAATTGCATGGATAAGGAAAAATGTACACTGGACTGTATTAGGAGGAGTGTAGCTAGCAGACTGAAGGAAGGTGTTGTCTTCCTCTGTTCAGCACCAATGAGGCCACGCCTGGAATACTGTGTCCACTTTTGAGCCTCCCAGTTCAAGAAGTGTTTTGGGAAATGGAGGGAATCCAGTGGAGGGCTCCCAAAATGGCTAAGGGCCTGTGGGGTGAGGGTTTTAGGCAGCTGGGCTTGCTTAATCTGGTGAAGAGAAGGCTGAGAGGAAAGCTAATAGCTTTTTACTGCTACCCAAAAGGTTCCCAATGACAGAACCAATCTCTTGTAGCGGCAGATAGCAAGAACAAAGGGCAACGTTGGCTTTTTCACTAAGAAGTTTACCTAGGGAGATTGTGGAGTCTCTATCTGGAAGTTTTTACAAGATTCAGCTAGAGAAAACCATGACTAACCTGAACTACCATTGATGGTAGTCCTGCTCCACATGGGAGGTTGGATCTCCAGAGGTTCTTTCCAGGAAAAGTTTGTGTGACTCCATGATACTTGTTTTGAAAATCTGATATTCTGAGGAACTGCTGGAAAACCATGGTACTAGAAATACCACTCCACTCCACCATAGTGAAGTATCAGGGACTAATGCAGTACTGCTCTAAACAGGTGATGTGTAGCCATGAATGTATCAGGTTTTGTGGGAATATGTACAAATGATTAAGGGGGCTACAGTCCAGTTAGTTAGCTCCCTGGTAAATCTGCGCCCAAAGTTTTAGTATTTCAAGGAAATTGAATACCAAGACTTTGCCAAATTATCATGCCTTCTTCAGCAATTCAGAAATATGGTGGTGTTACATACAATATGTATGTAAGAGAATTAATTTCTCATGTAAAAATGTTTTCAGTTACAAAGCTAATTTATATGACAAATGAATCATAATTCATTTACAGCATTTGAAGGATTCCAGGCCTCAAAAATTGGAAGTTATTTTTTTCATTAATACAAGCTCAGGTTTCAAGCCCCAGTCACTTAAATTTACATATATGAGACATACTCAAAGAATAACACAGAATTGTTCTTATTTGTAAGCATCTGTAGGATCAGGCCCTAATGGATATGGATAGGTAGGAGCAAGAGAAGATACAAAATTTTACCTTTTATAATGTCAAACTTTCACCATGATTTGGCACTGTGGTGGGTTGACCCTGGCTGGGTGCCAGGTGCCCACCAAAGCTGCTCTGTCACTCCTCCTCCTCATCTGGACAGAGGAGAGAAAATATAACAAAAGGCTTGTGGGTCGAGATAAGGACAGCTTAATGAAAGCAGAAGCAAAGGCCGCACATGGAAAAGCAAAAGGAAAACAAAAAGATTTTATTCTCTACTTCCCATCAGCGGCGATGTCCAGACAGCCCCCAGGAAGCAGGGCCCCAGCATGCGCAGTGGTTGCTCCGGAGGACAAACACCGTAAACAATGAATGCCCCCCCACTTCCTCCTCCTTTCTCCCAGCTTTTATTACTGAGCAGATGTCATATGGTATGGAATATCCCTTTGGTCAGCCTGGGTCAGCTGTCCTGGCTATGTCCCCTCCTGAGAGACAGCCTTGATGCTGCTTGAGCACCACTCAGCAGCAGCCAAAACACTGGTGTATTATCAACACCCTTCCAGCTATCAATACAAAGCACAGCACTATGAGGGCTGCTATGGGGAAAATTAACTCCATCTCAGCCAAACCCAATACAGACACACAAAGACTACACAAAGCAACTGCAAATAGAAAAATGTGTCAATGTGTAGTAAGATTTCTATGTCAAAACATCAAAACATTCAAAGGAGCCATTTATGATGTCAATGAAAGAACTACAATGATACTAATTAACACTGCTTCTCTTTTTCTTGCTTAATTGCTTATATGCTTTAAAGAAACACAGCTTTCTCAATACATGGTGCTGCCTTGGAACAATTCAATTTCAACTACTGATATACCCTGTTACTGCCCCCCAAAAGGCCAAGTACATGCAATATACATCTGCATATTTTTAAAATGCAGTTTAAGCCTGTGAAATTCTATGTGTGACAACTCATGTTATCTTCTGAAAACCATAGGATCACAAGGAAGCAGGTTCTGTGAAACAAGTACTCTATAGGAAGCTTGATTTTATTTTGATTCATGAGTCACAGCCTCCAGGAATAACTTCAAGAGACAACCAGAGTCAAATGACAAGAAGTGAAAATGTTATTGTCATTTAAGACAATAAAATATTTTTCCTTCAGTCTTTGCATCAGATTGAATATTCTCTGACAACACATCAGAACATACTCAAATAAATTTTATATATTTAGTATAATTATCAATATTTCATTTTTAATTCTATTTTCATAGCAGATATAAAAGCAGCAAATGTTTAAATCATTATTTGACATAACTGAACACAATACAGAAGTCTGTGGCCCTTTCAAACAGTAGTCTCATTCAAGGCAAGGGCCTGTCAGAATTCTGATGCTTGATTTTATACCATATGCCTCCCGTATTCTTGAAGTAATTTTGTGCTATTAATCTCTTATTTTAAAGATAATTAAAATTTGGGATCATGATTATGAGGAAGCCCTACATATTAGATAAAGAATATTCTCTAGAGGTTTCAGAGGAGTTGACTTAAGCAAAGAAATTCTAATTGATACTAATACTGAATGCTTCAGTCATGTTGCAATGTCTAACTATATTAGCAAGATACTGGAGCAATCAATTTGCAATGGCTAATATTTTTCCAAATGCATTACAAGCATTTCACTTCATGAGCAACAATTCAAACTGACTATGGAAACTGAAGACTTTAAATCCCATCTGCAATCAGGAATGGAAATTTGTTTCTTCCCTCCAAATACAGGCAATATTGTTATTGTGTACTTGCTATAAACTAGTGTAAATGAGAAAAAATTAGCCCATTTTATGGTAGTCTTGCTAATAGCATTTGACTAATTACATTCTGCCTATCTGTCTTTATCCAGTAGTTTCAGTTGAATGTTTTTTGTCCATCTGTCTTAAACACCAGTGACTTCCCCAGACGATTTTTCCTTCCTCTTTCCTCACCTCGTTCAGACACGCACAAAAGCAAAAATCTGAGAGAATAAATGGTCTTGTACCATGTTCTGAAGGTCAATAGATATAGGATTTGTAAGCCTAGTTGAGAAAAAAAAATCTGAAGTCAAGAGCTTTGGTAAAGTGTGCAACAGCACTTTAAATTGAACTTTGGCTCTATTTTAGCGTATATAGAATGGGTTCTGTTAAACTACAGATTTCTGGAAGAGAATGCTTTTTCCCATAAGCAGCAGTATTAAGAGCCTTGAACTCGTATCCATTCTTTTAGCACTGCTGTCAGAACCTCTTCAAACTAGAACCTGAGTGTTTTGAAAAGACTGTGACTTACGGGGATTGCCATTTAGAAATTTTAAAAACCAGTTCAAAAACCCATGGATATTTAAGACATGTTCATTTCAACTGCAGTTCTGCAATTTTTTTTTTCTCTTTCCATCTTCAGCTCTTCATGTTTTTTCTCTTTGTGGCAACAAAAATATATATTTTGTGTTATTACATTTCAGCACTGAGGAGTTAGAATTTCACTGTGAACTGTAAGAGTAGTTTCTGAAAGTGGCTGTTCACTGGTTTGCTTAGGAAAAGTTGCTAAACTGCTTGGATTTGTAAAGCTGCAGCTAATTAAGTTGTAAGTGTTAATATCGGGAGGGAGAGAAAGAAGACCGAAAGCTGATCCCATGAATATTCTAAATAAATGAAACTAAATTTCAGCTTACATGAGGAAAAAATAAAATTATTTCATTTTTTCTTTGAACACATATTATATTTTTATTTTCAGACATTGAATTTTGACAAAAAAAGCCTGACCTTGGTTTGCTTTTCTAATTAACCATGGCAATGGTATTAAGAGAATGGAAATAATTCTAGTAATATATAGCTTGAAAAGTATATTTTGATTCTGCAAATAATTTAAAAATACATGCTTAAGAAATATGCTTAAAAACAGTCCAAGGACAAGAAGTTAACTGCATGTTATAGTTATATTGAAATAGAAACAATCAACAGAGATTGCAATAATATTCTATCTGATAATCTCTTGCATTTCATATTTCTTTTGACTGACTGAGATATTTAAGCTCGGTAATCACCAGAACACATTATATTTATAATATAGTCATTAAGGTAATATCAGAAGTCCTCACTGGAAAGATTAGCTATATTATTTTCATCACTGAAACTTATTGTATATTTCTTCCAATGGCTTTCCTGACCACTTGGTTTATCCTGGTGATTTAAGTTTTGCACATGTGCATAGGCAGAGAAATTAAAACTAATACTAAAGAATTTAAAAGTGCTTTTCCACATGAAAAGCATTACAAACATCAAATAATGCTGCTGATGTGAATCTCTGTCATTTATCTGAGGATTTCCACCATGATGTTTTGTGTCTTGCTTGCTTTTTTTTTCTCCCTCTTTTCCCCCACCTTCTCTGTGCCAGTTCTATCATCTCCAGTACTTCAGGTTTTGCCTTGCTTTTTGTTCTTTATTTCTCAATCTGTTTTTCTCTTTGAATATCCCTCTCACTTTACACAGTCATCTTTTTCTTTAAATAGCTCACTGAACTGTAACTGTGGAGTAATTGATTGGGAGTACATCAATGGCTCAGCGCTCCACAGGGAACTACTGAGGGCCAAGTTATTACTATGCTCCAAAACAGCTGGTTCCTGTTGAGTCTGAGATGCTGTATAGGTAACATTAGGGTAGGTAAGCAATAAGCAGTGCTATGAGACCTTTGCATCTTATGGCTTTTCCTAGTGTAAAAGAGCAACACTAGATAAATATATATATATATATATAAACAAAACAAGAAAAAGCACTACTGTGGCTCATCTGTCTGTAAGGATTGTGTAAATCACTATTACTGAGTATGCTACTTTGCATCGTGAGGTCCTAAGGCTACCAGCTGGACCACAGCGCGTGCTGCAACTTGGCTGTAGGAGCAGCTTGAGTCTGTCTGTGCTGAGGCACCCTTGTGGTTGGAAAATTAGTGTGCCTCGCAAATGCAGACATTATCGCCACTCCTTTATGTAGACAATCACACCAGCACATGGTTCCTGCAAAAGAACTTAGTGATTCTATTGGCTTAGTGAGGAAAATTCAAGCCTTTTGTAGATGGATAGTACTTTCTATTTTTTGTAGAAAGTTTTTATAGTATAGTATAGTATGGAATTATAGAAGGTTTTTATGGAGTGAAATGGAGAAGTAAAGAATAGTGCTAAACCCATCTCTCTGTGGTTTTCATTATCTAATCAAAAAGTGGGCTGAGGACGTTAAATCTAGATTGCAATCCATAGATCATGAAATTTCTGGTTTATTGGACATGCCATTTCAATTCAAGTGATGAAATCAAATACAATTCAGTTTCAGCCAGCTCCAAAGATATCATTAGCACTGCATAAAGAAATGATCTTGATTGAGCAAAAAAAAAGAAAGAGTAGATAGTCTCAAATTAAACTTGTTAAGTGAGCAGGACAGGCTCTTTTGTTCTACAACAGTTACACTATGGTGTAATCCAGGGAGGTGGGAAGAGACCCATGAATGGAGAATAAAGTCCAGAGATTTCATATGATTTCTGGTGGCAGTAAACACATATACTATCTTAAAAAAAAAACACTCTTGAAATGGAGGGAAAAATGACCTAATAATATCGTAAACATTATTTTCAAAAACATTACTTCTATGATGGACTATTTAAATAAAACACTGAGCTACAGGCAGGAATGAAAGAAAGGGAAGTACTTGGCAGAAACCTGGTTACAGTGAATGGAAGTTTATCACCGTTTGCAAATTGTGTGTGGAGGATGAACACTCAAAAGAAGAAGAAGCCATAGGTGGACAAGGTTCTTCTACAGCTATGGGGAACATGCTGCTCATTTGGCTAATTCTGGCTAATTTTGGTGGCTTATTCTAAGGCAATTTTTAATTTGCTGTAATTTCTCCTGCTTTATTCCTGCTGAGGATGCAGGAATGTGTTCATGTGGAGCTCAGCAGGCACACCTTTCCTTATCTTCCACCTTACTGATGCTGCTTGAGCTGTGGAGAGACTCAGCAAGACAGTGGAGAAGGAAGCTGTAGTTCAGAGACCAAGTGCACAGTTAGATGAAACTTGGGAGCTCTTTCACATGTTTTTGCAATGATGTAGAGAGTGAACTAGGCTAATTTTATTTACAGAACTAACTCTTGATAGTCAAGACTAGCAAGTTGCAAAGACTGTCTACTTGCGTTTCTCTGTCATCTATGCTTATGCTTATCTTGGTCTCAGTCATTTAGTCTGCACTGTAGCTGTCTTTCATTAATAGCTATCCCCAGTATGCAGCATCATGCCTTTGCAAAATATGGTAAACTCTATTTCCTGCGTTTCATGTTGGAGAAAACATATGAGGAGAGAGACATTTCTCTCATTCTGGCATTTGCAGTTTTCCCTTAGTGAGAGTTATCTGTGTGTATAATGAAGGGAAAAAAAATTTGAGAGATTAACAGAAATTTAATCTTAAAAATAAATGATAGAATATAAGGCTATCATGATACACTCAAAGTGGAAAAGGGGATTGGAAGAATAATTCTGAATTTTTTGTTCACATGAAATAAGTAGAAAAATAGGGGTTGAAAGAGTGAGGAAGTCCAGGAAATAATCTGATTTTTCTTTAGAAATGTTCTTGTACATTTACATTTTCTTGCTTTGTAAGATGCAATTGCCCATGTAAAACAATTTGTTATGAACATATGGCAGTGGAAGGACAGAAAACCCACCAGAATAATTCTCTATGTCACCAGGGGGATTGTTTGAAATGACATGATGGCTAACACCTAAGAAGGCAGGAAGAAAATGAAAGAATTCTGACAGATCTGGAAAATCCATCACACTGCTTGTGCAGAATCATTAACTTAAGTTTCTAGCTTGCAAAAAATGTCTCTAGATTTTAGTTAAGGTAAAAAATTGTGTCTATCTCAGCTTGTGAGAACACCATCTTATATAATCAAATGACTTAAAAGGCAGCTTTTAAGTTGAGCTCAGCTGCCTAACTCTCTATATGCACTTTCCTATCCATTCCAACTGTGAGATGAAATTCATTAGCTTAAAATTCAGATAAGTGAAGGAACCAGCAGCTAACATGTCTTACTCCACAATTTGGGATTATTTAGTTAAAACAGAGTGTGTGGACAGTTCTTAGGTGCTTCAGTGAAAAGCCCAGTATTTTGGTTTAACTTTTCTTTTGACTGTTGGGACCAAACTGGTAGACATTGCACTAAAGTGCTCAGGTTCCATTTTGGCAGCTCTGATGTGGAGTAATTCCTGGAGGAGACTGATGACAAATAAGCTGGAGGAAGTAGCATCCTAAACTGCCAAAGTTGTTTAGTAAGTGTTTAAATGTCAGTCATTCACAAGGATCTTTATCTCAGCTGAATCACAGCAGCTCAGCTGGTGGGTAGTACCTTGTGTGACTGTCATATTTCATTTGGATTTGGTCACGTGCCAATATACTTATATGTACAGAGGTATATCTCAAGGATAATCATTGTTATCAAGGATAATAATTACTATTAAGGATAATAAGATGCACTTAAACAGGCATGAACAAGTTTCACACATAACATTTTAGATATACTTGTCCCAGACCATTTGGCCAGTTCTTGGGAAGAACAGATGGTCATGGTCTTGGTCCCTGAAGAAGGGTGAGCCCACACCTGGCAGGGGAAAAAGTCACAATACGACACCATTTAAGACAATCTTTTCTGCATGTGCAAGTGTGAGTTTCTGGCCATCCTTACTCTAGGATTTGTCCTAGTGCAGCCAAAACTTGTGTGGCCACAAGCCTTCTTTCTAGCAATTCTGCGGGGTAGGAGGACACAAGACCTGCCATATTTTGTCTTCTGAGAATGGCGTTCCAGTAAAAAAAAGTCTTGGAATTCATCTTTTTACAGGACAAAATTGTAACATTTCTGTAACAGGAAAAGCTTGAGGGGAGTTTCCAGTGTCTCACAAGATAAGCCCATGTCCCAAGTGTTTCTGATGTGTTTGTCTCTGTCGCTCGCTAACAGTCTTTGTCATGAAATGCAGTGTGCAAAAGCCTTCTCCTTTCATTAGGAGTTTGCACTGTGCTTTACAAAGCAGTTGACCGAGGTACACTAACATAAGCACACTCAATACACTTTAGTTGGTTTGTGAGGTTTCCACACCCCATCTCCTAACAGCGAAGACATAGTAACTGACTTAGCACTTATAGCCTGTTTCAGTTCAAAATACAATACAAAATATAACTCAAGTGATAAGCTAAGTGAGAGCAGAATCAAACCTATAGATAGATATTTAAACAAACAGTTTTTAGAATGGCTAAAAAGCTATATAGAATATTTTACATTTTCCTGGTTTTTGTAAGTTGTATAATAAGTTGATCTTATTTTCCCTCTAGTAACTGGGAAAGTTGACTTAGAATACTATTAAACAAGGGCTATAATTGAAAATCCATAAAAATAAAGAAATGAGTTGCCTTTACCCTTTGAGATTTTTGGAAATACTGCTAATAATCTGTTGAGAGACTTTATAGAAACTCTAGTAGCATTTTTCATTCTCTTTTACAGCTAATTTTTTCTGCTGAGTCAAATGCTGAAGTTTCAATGAGCTTATGGAGATGACTATGCTGTGTGTTCACTTACAATTACATACAGCATACTGCAGTTTTCTACTGTTTTCTAGTAAGTGTGTGTGTGTGTGGTTTGTGTGCTGTGCTCTCATTAAGAAATCAACCTAGAAATTGCAAAGCCCAGCAGTGGTTTGGGTTTTACAAGAGCTTTTAGAACACTTAAAAAAAAAACTTTGAATGATGAATCATTGTGAACTTAATTTTTTTTATACAGTGTCCATAATATAGAATGATGAATTGGATCAATACCTTTTTTTAATCATGTGAATAAATAGGAACACGTAAATCCTTCAGTTTAATGATACTTCAGTGGAAGAAGAGGTCACATAAAACATCATATTCCTTATAGCAGAGGGCTACTAGCCTTCTATACCCTCTTTCAAAACTTTGCTTTTTTTCTTTTTCAAATTTACATGCTCTTTCTTATTTTAGAGAGGCTTATTTCTTTTGATTCATGATTTTTAAGGCTTTGATTTTACTTTTGACTGGACCAGATCCTGTATTTATTAGTAAAACTCATATGTTTTCATGAGCTTGTATACCACTGCTAGCCACAGGTTGTGCTAGAAGGTCTTAGGTTAGTTACTTGGGATATATTTGTGCCAAGTTTTCTAAATGTAAATTTTATAAAATATCAAGCTATGGCCAAATTTCTTGGACTACAGGTTTTCTGTCTTTAAAAAGCCCTCTATCAAGGGACACATTGTTCAGTGTATTTCTTGATGCTACAGCTTTGCAAAGACAGACAAATATCATACAAAGGTTTCATTGTTCTTTTTTATCCTATAATAGAATTTTTTAAATTTTTTTTTTTAAATAAAGAGGTGTGGAAAAAGTGGTCTTTTCCTTTATTATCTGTAACTGTTGTTGCTTGCATTGTCACATTTTGTGTCTTTAGCAAACACTACCCCTTTCATGCATATTTTATTACTCAGCTTACACCAGCTTTTCTTGACAGAAATTTTGAAATTCAATTGACCTTATTAAACTGGGCTGAAAAACTGAGAACTTAAATCCTAAAACTGTACAAGAATTCAGCTTGCCTAATTCTGATCTCAAAATTCATATTATGGATGATTCAGACTTTATGAGGAGGACAATGCATACAAAAAAGGAAATATATTTCTTAATGCTGCTGCTGAATCCTGACTTACTTAAAAACGTCATATCAGCATCCTGCTTCCCCCATAATGGTAGATTATTCTGAAACTTTTCTCATTTTTTAATGTTAGAATCAAAATATTTTTTTCTGACTTCTCTATCTGTCATCATAAAGCTGTTAATAAATCCAACTGTTGTATTCCCAAGACATATTCAAAAGATGTAACTACCTAACAATTCCTTGTGCCAAAATCCTGAACTAATTGGATTTGAAATTTCAGAGCAAATCAATAATAAAAATAGGCCATAACTTTTGAATGGAGTTTAATCTAAATATTTTTCAATAGACAAAATCTGTTTCTGGAGAGTAACAACTGTTTCCAGCTTGGATCCATATTTATTTCCTTCCATGGAATGTGGCATTTGTTTGGTTGTAGGTTAAATTGTCTTAAGAGAAAGAGAAAATGAGAGCTTGTCTGTCTAGTAAGGACTAAATTTGGATCCATAAATGAAGACTCTATCATAAAAGATGTCTTGATATTTTCAATATTTTAATATAAATACTAGTGTCTGGACAAGAAGAAGGGTCTCAGTTATGTTCTCAGCATTTGTTTCATTCTGCTGTAGTTCATCTCTAAGTTATTATTGTACATGACAATGATTGCACCTGAGCAGAAAGTGAATAAGCCTTCCCCAGTTGTCAGAGTCCAGAAGTGCAAGGATTACTTCTACGATGCAGTTATTATGGTCAACCAGGCAGGTGAAGTGGAGTTTGGATACAGGAGTAATGTAATTTGACAGCTCTTTTCCTCTTATAAGCTTCAGCGAGATGCAGAAGGTCTGGGGTGTAATGGTAAAGCCATTCCAGCTTTACTGAAAATATTGGGAGGGGGGACACTCAAGGTGACATATTTAAAAATTGTGTCAATTAACTAGCAGACTTGACATAAAAATCATACAGATAGAAAGATACCCAAAACATTATTATCTTAGGAAGAATTAATTTTGATGGTTCAAGAAGATACAAGTCATCTCAGAGCAAAAGATTACAATGTTAATTAAGAAGAGTGTTTCAAAACAGAATTAATAGGAAGAGCAGAAAAATAAAAGTCAGCATCAGGTGATGCCACTAGTTGAAATGAACTCTGACATTCATTAAAAACATTGTTTAAATAATTCAGATATTTGCAGTCAGAAACAGAAATTGAAATGGCCAATAGTAGAATATTTAAAAACAGAAACCAGAATGATCCTGGAATAAATGCCTGCAGGGAAATTCTTTCTAAATTTCTGATTTAGGACAAGGAAGACATTGATTCAGGATGCCTGTGAACATGGTATCAGACAGCAATAGCCATGGTGGGGCTGAAGGGTTCTTAGCTTAAACAAGAAATAAAAGACCACGAGGACCACAAAAGAATTCTAAGTTTTATCACCAGTTTGAGAAAAGACATATTGAATTAGTGGAAGAAACTCATTTCTACAATAGATTTCCATTAAGTTTTAGACAAGACAGTTTACTTGCTTCTTCAGTCACTTATGTGACACTGCAAAATATGGGTAAGCCTGCTTCCCTATTCTGGATAATGGCAGGAGGAATCTGCTGGCCTGTAAAGTGCTTGAGTACTAGAGTAATGCCACCTATATCAAAGCATGAATGATGGATGGATGGATGGATGGATGGATGGATGGATAAACAGGTGGGTAGATGGGTAGGTGTATTACACAGAAATGGAAAATAATTCAGTATGCAAGTGTGTATACTTGTAGGTGTTATATGGATGCTGGTAAGCAAAGTGAGCTGATTATTAAAAAATGTTGAAAGAGTGATGCAGGAAGAATTCAACATCACTGAAGGACTGGCATCTGTGAAGGCCACTAACAGTACTTCTTGATTACTGATAGCTGTTTGCAAAGGGTCACAGGGAGATAGTATTTTGGGGTAGTTCCACGTCACCAACAGTGCTTCAGCACATTACTTGGAGGGTATTTTTCTTCAAAGTATTTTATAAGGGCTAACTAATTCTTCCAGTGTCCTCAGGGCTTCAAACCAGGAAGTGGATGATGTGAATTTGAATTTGTTCAGGCTCAGAATGACTTTCTGAGCTGTAGGTTACTTTAAAAAAAGAATCATCAAGTTTTTAAAAGTGACATGAACCTTGATCCTTTTTTTTGGCAAAGTAGGTGTAATCTCTAATCTCTACAAGGAATAGACACATCTCCCTACAGCCTTGAGATGGTTTTCAGCAGTCCTGAGCCAGGGAGATGAAATAGATAATGAGGTTTACTTGAATCTCATAGTCAGGGGGACTAAGTCCCAGAGAGAAGTGGGATTTAAGATACAGTCCCATTCACAGTTTCTTTTCTTGCTACTTCTAAGCAACTGCTCTTTATTCACTCTTGTAGATCCCCCTCTGAGACCGGTATCCCCCTGCAATGTCTCCCCACGTGTTGCTTGTAGAGTGCTCTTTGCTCTAGGGGAATTGCTTTATGAAGTTCAGCATCATGAATCCTAGCACAATGGGTCTGAAATTACTTTTCTGTATGCAACTCCAAATCACAGGCTCAGTCTCAGAACTGGGCTAGTGGTCTAGGTTATTAATTTTATTGCCTCCCTATCTCCTGCCCTACACAATAAGTGGATCAAGAGGTAGTTTTATATTCTGTGATTGCACAATTCCTATGTTCTGGTTCACTTATATAACATGTTATACTAGCACTACAGCTCCTAATAGTACTACTACTATTTCTACAGATACAGCTACCATTACTACTATTAGTACTAAATATGACAGATCTGAGAATCTAGTCATAAATATGTATCCCTTTCCTCAGTACCCTAAATCCAACTCTATCAGAAGCAAGTCACACACTGAAGTAACAGGAAAGGAAAGGAACAGGGAATGTGTGTTTCAAAGGTAAGGTATACTTACAGCAGAGTATAGTAATGAATAGTTAGTCTATAGAATGACAGTCATTTTGCATTACCTATTATACACCTACCAGTATATTTGCTTTATTGAGTCTTTTTGCACCGTGGCAGCAATAATGTCATATACAGTAATGGATTGCTTAACAGTGTACGAGTCTGTCCCTGTTCTGAACTGAGGGTCTTCTATTACATTTAGACTGCTGTGTGCTGATATAAAACAGAAAGTTGCAGTGATAATTACGTAGTCCAAATGTCAGTCTTTGAATCATCACAGCTCAGTCAGGTCTAATGCTCTGAGTGTAAAAAATCAGCTTCTGTGTCGTACTTCCAAGCAGGCAGGATATGAATACATGTATTTAAAGCACAGCACTATGGCCATCTCCTGTTCTCTGATACCATGTTCTTGGGACTAATCTGGGAGAGAAGCTATGGTGCTGCCTAGCGCCATCCATGTTAGGGTCCCTGCTGGAAGACATGTTTTCTAGAAAAACCCAGAACCAGACCCCTGCTCTGTGACTTGGTGCCACACTCCCATGTGCTTTGGAAGGTGGAATAAATGAACCTAATTTCAAGTACAGTGAAAGGTGTCCTGGTTTCGACTGGGATAGAGTTAATTTTCTTCATAGTAGCTGGTATAGTGCTGTGTTTTGGATTTAGCATGAGAATAATGATAACACACTGATGTTTTAGTTGTTGCTAAGTAGGGCTTACACTAGACAAGGACTTTTCAGCTTCCCATGCTCTGCCCAGTGCACAAGAAACTGGGAGGGAGCATAGCCAGGACAGCTGACCCAGACTGGCCAAAGGGCTATTCCATACCATATGACATCATGCTCAGTATAGAAACTGGGGGGAGTTGGCTGGGGGGCGGTGATCACTGCTCAGGGACAGGCTGGGCATCAGTCAGCGGGTGGTGAGCAATTGCATTGTGCATCACTTGTTTTGTATATTCTTTTATCATTATTATTATTATTATTATTTCCTCTTCCTCTGCTGTCCTATTAAACTGTCTTTATCTCAACCCACGGGTTTTACTTTTATTTTTCTTATTCTCTCCCCCATCCCACCGGGCGCGATGGGAGGGTGAGCAAGCAGCTGTGCGGTGCTTAGCTGCCGACTCGGGTTAAATTACGAACTGAAAGCCCTGTGAAAATACAGACTTTTTATTTAGATAGTTAGATGTTTTACTTACAATACTTAAATATGCTTAAATGAAAACACTGAGATGCTTTATTTTAAGTGTCAGCTTAAAAAAACATTGACCATAACTAGAGGAAAATTAAAACATCTTTTTCATCATTTTGTCACAGGTCAAGAACTGTAAAATTCATTATAATGGGAATGTACTGATCTATTTCAAGTTAAAATCTTCTGAGACATGAAATTATAGTACATACAGAGCCCTTAATTATGACATCTGAATACTGCTCTGTCCTCAGCAACTCTCTGTTGCTGTTCTTGAGGCAGCAACAACTGTCCAAAAATATTCTAGTCCTTTTCAAGAGTAGGACACTTCACATTTCCATAAAAGATTCTTGACACAATGTGCAAATAAATTTCTACAGTAGTAGAAAACTATTTACACATTATTAACACTTTACAATTCAGATTAATGGACTAATATGTCCTTTGTTCCCTTCTCAGAAGGGAATCCTCGGCACAGGAGTCGCTTTGTATTGTTTCAGAAATTGCTCTAAAATGTGCTGTTTAACTTTCTTGCTATGTTTTTACCAGGCCCTTATGCATCATTCAGAAATTGTGGAAAAAAAAAACAAAAACAAAACACATCTAGCGTTCTTCTACTTTTCCAGTATGCAGATAGTAATTATGGTGTTCAAAACAGTGAAAATGGTACAAGAAGAATTATTAGGTACCATCAAAACAGTTTGAATCTTGTACTGCAATGACTGAAAAATGTATAATAAATATAACAAAGCACTTTACAGACTCTTATCAGAAACTTAAGTCATTTAGGTAATAGGCAAAGGATAAACAAGGGTTGCTTCAAATGTGTGCTCATTAAAATATAAATATGTGTGTGTATATATATATATATGAACACACATAGAAGTAAAGCAACCTCTAGAACTGAGTAAAACAATTGTCTGACAACATACAGCTCTATGTAGCAATAGGAAATCATTACATATCATATATATGTAAAAGTGCTTGGGACTTTTAAGTAGCCAGAATGTAATTATTTGCTTTGGAGTTCAGCCAGAAAACTGGAGGTAGCTACTTTGTTCTCAGACCTAAACGAGCATGTGTAGTGATGTCTGTGTGGTAAAAGAGAGCTACACTGCAGGTTCGATGCTAAGGCATACCATTTTCAATAACCATGGATCACGCAGATGGGTCATATTTTTCCATCTCCTTGAACTCTATTTAGTTTTATTTTCTCCTTGTTGCTAGCATTTTGTTGTATTGTGCATGAACAAAGAAAAAAAAATCCCAACTATTAGTGACAGAGCGTTGTTTTCTATTGGGTATTTTTCAACTGTCTTTGGTGACAAGCAATAGGCTCTAATCCAGGGCTTTAGTGGGGTGGACAGAGCCTTAAAGGCAAAAAATAATTGTGAAATTTCACACCCGGCATTATATTATTTGCAAGTTGAGATTCTGAGTCTTGGAGGACTGGGAAAAGATGGAGGGAACAAATTTTGTAACGCAAAATGGCAAGTATTAATTTGACATCATAAAGAAAATATTTTTTTCTTGGATATGACTGTCTACTGTGCTTTCTCATTTTGTGAGAAGATATCTTTCTTTTGCTTTTCAAATACTTTTGGGTTACATTTAAAATGTCACTGGATGAGCCAGAAAGAAATAATACTGAGCATGCAATTGCATCAGGTCACATTCTGACCTTCACATTGCACATTCTTGGCAGTCAGTGATGTGTCACGATCCTTTCCCACTCTGACATCTGCTCTAACTTCAGAAGATTAAAGCCTTCAGACTTCTAAGAATTGCTCTTCCTACCCAGACAAACACTGTAGTATGTACCAATATTTTCCATTTCCACATATACCACCATTTCCACAGAATGATATGTAGGTTATGTCATTCTGATCAGAAACCCTATTGTTTTGCACTCTGTGGTCCCCTCTTCATGTGATGCATATCTCCATCTTTGGACACCTCACACTGAAGCAACAAAATACTGTGCAATGTCTCCTACTGACTTGCATGTCTCATAATTACATTGCCATTTCTCATGAGGCCCAAGGAATAAATGTCTTACATGTTTTCTATAGCTCTCCTCTCTTAAAATAATTAGATAGTATCTTTTTCAATACTCGCCTTAGCCTCTGCTGGTTGCTGTTCATTTGGACAGTTCAGGATCGTGAGTTTTGCTCCCTGATCAGAAGATCTGAGGTTTAGAAAAACATGTCAGAACTGTATTTTCAGAAGAATAGTCCTCTTTACCATTCTGCCTTCTTCAGTCCTGGTCTCTGACTCTGAACTAAAACTTTAAAGTCCTAGGAAATAGGTAAGTGGAAATTGTTGCTTGGCAGGAATTAAGGTTGCTTCCAGTGGCAAAGCATAGAAGCATGGCATGTCTTGAAAGAAATGAGTCAGGCTTTCCTGTTAGAGCAGCTCCCAGGGCTCACCTCTTCCTTTCATATATTCATGCTTTATGTCAAGTTCTGCCCTTGAAACTCCACACATGATAACTATGACAGCACTTCAACCTGAGATATGCACAGAAAAGCTATTTTCTAATAAATATCACTTCATCCTAACATGAGCTCCCATTGCAATGAACGTTGCAAAGCATTGATGTTGTTGAAGACATTGAAAACAAATAAAAGCTCACCTGGTATGGACTTCTGCAATTCCCTTTCGTCTGTGCACAGTGGCTACCTGGCAGCTGATCAGCAGTGCTTAACCCTATTAAGCAATACTAAAATGAAATTATTATTTCTAGGTATGCCCACACACAAAATGCATTTGTGAGACATTATTTATTATCCAACTTCAGGCAGAGCTGTCTTTGGCTAACTCTGACAAAGCTCTTTGGCTCTGAATGGGATATCAGTTGTACAGCACTCAGATAATTAGTCCATTTTTAGAGATACAGTGGTTGCATGTAAAACAGGGTGCTACTTTATTTACATTACAGCCAACAAGGGCTTTACTTTTGACTTCAAAATGGAAAAAATGCTATCTATGCATCCACAGCAACACCTTCTGTGTAAAAAACTTTCCCTGCTGCTCAAAAAAGGAAAAGGGAAAGGGAAAGGGAAAAGGAGAAAAAAAGAGGGATTCTCAATGGAACCAGTTTCTATCATTCATTCTTGACACTGCCTTGGTCATACCTGATAGCAAATAGTAGAAAGGGAATGAGAAACAGATTTAGACTTTTCCAAGTTTCAATTTTTTATTTCAGAACAACTGAACTTTTTATAGGGTGACTGAAATAACTATTGCTGGACTAAGGAATCTGGAGTCTAGTGCAAAACCCCTTGAACTCTGTTCAGGCTCCTCCCCCAGTCCATGGGGTTTGGATCAAGCCCTCAGATGCTGTGCATGTAAAAGCCATTGTCATTTTGGCATCTTATGTTGTTTTCCTACTTAGCACCGAATTTTCAGAAATAAAGTATTAAAGATTAGGAGCAATACCAAGGAAAAGTGGATTGTACAGATGACAAGGATTGTAAATCGTGTCAGTGTGTGCTGGAAAGCTCCTCACAGCTACAGAGCTACATAAGCTACAGAGATGTAGCCTGCATCTCCAGAAAGCAGACATTCCCTGCTACGATTTTAAAAAGAGGCACTTATGAAGCTACACATTGTTCAATCACACAAATACTTCTTTTTTTTTCTCAGTTTCCAGTAAGATTTTTTTGCTCATGCCATATTAGAATGACAATGGCATCTAAGTCAAGGTTAAGCCCACAGCAGAGTGATGAGCATCCTATCTGAATGTGATGTATATGTATAGCCATAGCACAAAGCATCATTTTTATCTTTGTACATCCCCTGGATCTTTGCTGTAATCATCCAGCAATACTATTTTCAACAGTAAAAAGAAGTAGAAGAAACACTTGTAGATTGGAACATTGCATAAAAAAAAGAATAAGAATTAAACCCTTTCTTGTATGTGTTGTACATTTTCTACACATGCACACATGGATGCAGGCACAGACACACCAGGCATTGAATAAACTATTTGATATTTAATCTGAATGCAGCTGTTTAGATATTTGTTTGGTCTGTCTCTGGGTTTTTCATTAAAAATATGTGGTTAACAGCAGCCAACCTGATTTACACGTGTGTGTGTCTGATTTGTTCACCACTATGCCTCCTGTGTCCTACATCTTAATCACATCCAGGCACCCACCCCATTACATTACCAGATGGGAAGTGATGGACATCCCTTGACTCTCTTCATGACCCCCTGATAATCCTGTTTCACACACAGGCTCCCTGCTGTATGAAACACAAAAGCTGCCACTGTAGTTCTTTACTTCCAGTCGATATTCTGACAGACTTGATCTAGCAAATTAGTATGGTGTGGTAGGAGCATGACAAAAGACCCTTTTGACACACTCTGAATCCATACAAAGGCCAACAGAAAGCCATTTCACTGTAGTTCTGTTATTTTTCCCCTTTTGATGACCCTTCTTTTTTTTTAGCTTGTATGACCTTGTCAGATTTAAAAACAGTGTTAGAAAAGTCATCCTTGCACAGGGGAAGAAAAATCTAAACATGCAGAAATGCAAGAATAACAATGTAAAATTAAAATACAGCTGGATCAGAGGAGTAGAGTTTTTCTTGTGTGAATTTGTTTGTCCTTCACACTGCTGAAATCTCTACATGCTTCAAATATCAGAGTATAGAAGTAAACACTGTTCAGGCCATGAAGGCTGTGTTACATCTGAATATTATTATTTTTTCTTTTAAAAAAGATGAAAAAAATCATCTTAGAGGATTAAAAACTTATATCTTAGTCATATTTCTTGGTATGAAGGATCTTGCAATAGCGTCATGTATTTTGCAATTCAAAAATTGTAGTCACATTTACTTAATTTTCAAGTGCTTATGCTGTGAAATTTGACTGAATTTATGCTGATATTGATCATACTATGCAAAGAAAAATACTTTTCAGCATGTGCTATATATAAAAAATCTATAGAGCAACTTCATTTGTATCTGAAAGTTTATCTACAGACATTACACCTGTTCAAAATGATGACATTCATACAGAAACTCCAGACTTAATTGACTTGCATCTTTAAGCAATATTATGTATGTATTTCTCTACCTCTGCAAGAATTACTCATTTGTTCAGTCACTGTCATTTTAATTAGGTTTACACCTTTATCAATTTAATCATTTTTATGTTGGCCAAATCTATGTAACAGATTTACATTTATCTCATAATAGATACTTAAGTGTAACTATATCCAGGTACACATAGACGCTATAGCTTTGCCTTATGATCATTTTAAGGGTGTAATTATGTCATAATAAGGCCTAATTCTTGTAATTTACATGCTTTCATGTTTTTCTTAAAGAATGATCCATCTTCTTAAAAGAAAAACAAGCCCTTGGATATATTTTCTTTTTCATACTAACAAACTAAAAAATACCTATTCAAAGCCACTTTCTAAATCTAATCTTCAAATTTTAAATTTTCAAGCTGAAAGAAAACTTAAGTCAATAAAAAATGAGACATTCCCAGCTTTAGAAAGCACTTTACTGTAACTCACAAAGAAACATTTTCCAAAAATACAGGTGCACAAAATACTCCAGTATTTGCTGTACAGTATGTACATTTGACCTCTGCCTCACTTCGGCATTTTTCAACACATAAACCTTGTTCTCTCAAATAGAACTACTATATAGACACAAGAGATAAAGCATATTGTGTAAGAAATTCAAGCCACTTCAGACAACTCAACTTGAGAACAGAGACAAAATTACACTAGCTGTTCCAATTCCTCTAGCACTTTTATCTAGCCCAAGATTACCAGACTCACTCCCCTCCCCCAAAGCCCCCAAAGCCCCCAAAGCATAGGGTGACATATTCAGCTACCAGAAACCAGTGGCCCACAAAAGAACTTTTACCATTTGCACCAACTCTGATCCACACTGTGAGAACATTTTATTGGGAAATATATCATATTTCACTGTGACAGAACATTCTGTCCTGAGATAAATATAACACAAATTTGTATGAAGAAAGAACTACCCTTAATCTTATCATAGTATCCATATTCACATGACCTTTATGAAGTCCATATTTGTAGAGCAATATTTTGCATTGTAACTCCAAGCCATTAAGACAGAATATTGTTAATATGTACAGCACTTCTCTGAAATATATTAATATTCTCCCTTCTAGGAAAAAAAAAAATGGCAATCATTTTAAAAGAGGGTAGGCTAACAGCTGCAGCATGACTTCATATCAGGAGCAGCAACAGATGTATCTTGCCAATGGGACCCTCTTTTATGTAAGTCGGATGCTCCTTCCTTTCCCTTATTAGACAACAACCAACCAAAACAAATATAGTAAGCCTCAAGTTTGATATACCAAATGTTGCGTGGCAAGTATGTGTCTCAAATAAAATGCCTCTACTAGTATTTTAAACCCCAGATGGTAAAAATGACTAATTACTTTTAAAAACATTGGTTTACAATTGCATTTGCTTTTTTTCAGCCCAAGCAACCTGGATTTATAGGCAGCTCATCTCTGAGACTTGCAGCTTGACAGGTGCAGGACTGGAGGCTGCCAAGATCTGGAAGAAAGAAAGGAAGAAAGGCAAAAGGAGGAGTGGTTGCCCTGTTATCACTTCATTCCAGTCATGCATGTTAGCGCACACTTCGTTACATAGAGCTAATAAGGGACTGGTTACCACCACTCCCTTTACTCCCTGCTTAACTTTCTTCTCAGGGGGACTGGTGCTATCCTGATTTCCAGATTTACAGTTCCAAAATCCTTCTTTTCCCATTTTTATTTCTTGCTGTGTTACTGTGTCGACTTGCACTGCTAATGTGCTGGAACTACTCTATAGCTGCCAGGACATTGCCCAACATCTGCCCTGTGCTTGTGCGTCCTCATGGACTCATCCTCCCCCAGAACCCTATAGGCTTGACCCTTTTCTTTTAGCTGGGATTTTGTACCACAAAAAAAGACCTTTAGCTCTGTCTTTGACAAATTCTATCACTCCAAACTCTGCCTCCTTCTTCAGGTAGGACACTGTCATGTTTTCTGCCTGTAAGGTGGGACCAAGCACTCTGTCATCCAGAGGACTAAGCAAAAAATCCCTGAAACTTCCATGCAGTTCTGTCCTTCTGAGATGCAGAGGGGCAAGTGGGGTGTCAGAGCACTTCCTCAGCAAATCAGATGGGTTGGGCACAGCAGGAGCAGCAGTCTTGCATTTTCTGATAAGCTTTTGGAAGGAAAAGAATGCAATAATGCAATGAGACAACATCAGGTTCTGTAGGAGCAGGCAGCATCTTGACTATCAGTAAATCTCATTGTTTTAAAGATTGTGTTAACAGCTTCTGTTTGTGCTACGTACTTTCTATGTGGTGTGTGCAAATTTATTAATGCCTATTCCTTTTTAACAAATGCCTGAAATTCTTCATAAATGCATAAAATACAATGGCTAGATCTGTAGAGTAAAGAAGGATGCAACAATTCTAGTAACTTAAATATGTCCAGAACCTTTTTCTGGAACTGACACCAGATGACATGAAATAGTGGGCCTCTGCAATGTTCAATTCTCCTATTCACCAGAATAGGAGCGTATCATCCAGACTGTCTTTTGGGAAAGCTATCTGGCCATTGCTTTTGTGTCAGGGAATTGTTTGGGAGATATATTGTTGCCACGGGCTAGAAGTGTAGGAGGGACTGTTGTAACACATTGCCAGCACAGGTGTTGATGAGTTCCTGTGCCTACAAATATACCTAGGCACTGTTTAATGGTATAGATATCATCTGCTGCTCCCATAACTCAGCTGATCTTAGACTTTTCCACTTGAAATAATATTTCCCAGGTGGCTCTCAGTGTCTGTTCTTCCATGTTTCAGAATAAAAAAGAGGAAATCTGCCTGGTTAAAAAAGATAAAATGATTAGTACCTTCTGCCTATCACTAGCTGTGAGATTTAGGTAGGATGTAATAGAATGACATAGAGTAAGGAAAGGGAAGGCAACGGTGATGAGAAATCACCATTTCTTCCCAGTATTCTCAAGGATTCTTGGCTGTGTTTTCATAGTTCATGCTCCAGTTGCCTCCTTGCCATTATCTAACTGTATCAGACCACAGTTTGGACACTGGTAGCATGTAAGACTGTGTTTCTGACATTATTGCTCTATCCTATAATAAAATGAGAAAAACTCTCCTTGTCCATTCTAGAGAAACTTTTGAGTTCTATTAGGAAATGTCAGGAGTCAACATACAATTTTTCTCCCTAAACTGAATGAAAACCATACCATCAGGCTGGCTGAATTTGTTCTGATCATACTGCCCCCATGCCAAGCTGCAGACCAGCAGGTCGCTGGGGGTCAATTCCAGTGGCTCCAGCCCACCTCCCACCACTGAACTGCCAGAGGTGACAACATCTGAGGGGGAGCGTCAAGGAAAAAGCTTTGTGTGGACAAGGCTGGGGAAGAATATTTCAAGACCGAAGATGAATTGAAAAAAAGTAGGGAGTTTTCAGGCAAACTTCTTTGTCTGCCTTTGTCTGGTAAAATTAAAATTTTTAAAGGATGACTTTATTAAATGTTTAACACCTTTCTTTCACAATATCTTTCTCTCAACTGCTGGTAAACCCAGTCTGCATCCTCCTCTCCCTCCAACAAAATTAAAACAAATATGCAGCAGGCTTCACATTCCTTATATCTTCAAGAGTAATAAGAGAGACAGAAATCAAATTGTCAAAACAGCATTGTCAAAAGCAGAAGGGAAAAGTAAATAAATAAATAACCTCAAGGCTTGTTTTAGGGGGAAAAAAAAACCCCAACATTCCTTGCAGGTCACCTTTAAAACTTCAGGCTGCCTTTTATACTGAATTGTACCTATATTCATTTACTAATCTCCTCACATATTACAGATTTCACAAGTGACTTGTGATGCTGAATTGATATAGCTGTTTGTATAATTCCCATGTTATTCATTGTTTGCCCCTTTGCTTTACCCAAATTGGAGAGAATACACTTTCAAAGTAGCTGTCAAAGTGTGACTTATCTGGTAAGTCAGGAATTACTTTTCATAAAGTAATATGCCAGAACACACAGAACTCATAAGATTTGTAGAAGGTACTGGGACATATAAACATAGATTCCTACCTACCACTTTTCACAGTTCAAATAAACATAGAAAACCCTTTAAAGTATAAAACCAAATGCATAAATTCACCCCTTTTAAGTGCAAAAGGAAAAATACAGTTTTCAGAATATATATTTTTAAAAAAGGCTTTCAAGGAAATATTGGAGAAAAAACCCTACACTTTTAAGCACGTTTTGAAGTGTATAATATTAAAATAATTTCCTAAACCTTGTTTTCCTTTAGTTTTATGCATCCCTCTGTATTAGAAGCATAGCTGCTCATTGCTGTTATTGAGACAAATATTGGATTAATTTGGACAAATGACATCAAGAGAACAGAGAATTCATGGCTTTAGTCCTTATCCTTTAGCTAAAGCATTCAGAGTTTCCATTTTTAACAGCTTCTTAGCTACAGCCATAGACCACAAAGCACTACAGCATGTATTACTAGGAAGCTACATGGCCTTTCTTCCAAAAGGGAATAACAAATATATGAGTGTTTTCTTCACATCTGTGCCTTTAAACACAACCTTTGGGATAGAGGTGGTAATCCATCCTGATAATTGGTTTTAGAAATAAATAGAAAATGAAAGACATATGTTTACTCTCAAGCAAAAATGAACAGTTTCATTCTATCTTGTCCCAATAAACAAACAAATTGCATTTTGCCTCAGTGCACTGGCAATGGCAAGAAAGTGGACCTGCTCAGTTATGCTCTTGTTGTGACATGTAGTATGCATCACAAGGGGAAGTGTTAATGGGGATTTAAGGGGACATGACAACCCCATTAGCTTCCCTGATAAATCTGGCCTGAAGAAAATTACAATCCTTGCCATGGAGATTTTACTGCTAGGCAGAACAGCAAAAGAAAAGGGAAAGAGAAAGTTGTGAATAGGGCCAGCATCGGTGAAGGTTATGCTAAGTCAGAGATTCTGATTGTAAAGAGATGGGAAGCCCAACAGAAATTAACAGCTCTTAATTCTTTAGCTTCCCATTAAAACTGATCAGACTTCAACAATGCAATGGTTTTGGTTCAAAACTTCTCATCATTTATCTGGACATGATTTTGCTCTTTGGAAATTATTCTAATTCAGAATCACTTGAGATACTGAATATTCTTAAGCATGCAGCAGTGAAAGCCTGCAGTGAAACCCTGCAGATTTTAACTAAGGGTACTTCCCAAAAAACAGTAATTTTTTTCATTCATCTCCACTGTGTTAAATCTCTTCAAACATGGTTGTAATTGTTTTTATAATTATACAGCTTTTATTTCCCAAAAGAGGCCCTTTAGTGGCTATGGGCAGTGTGTCTGTTCATGTATCTACATGGATGTTTCTGATCTTTAAATCTCTGACTATCACTTGCTTATATGGCATCTTTTCTTCAATAGCTACAGCCAAACTTGGCAGCTGTTAGAGCAAAATGTCAAATGTTGAAATATATATTCTTCCTGCAGTGGCATCATGGTCTGTGGTTAGTCTTTTGTATGGATTCACTGCCAGCAATGTGGCTGTGTTCAGTTCTGACTGCTTGCGGGTATAGAACTGCCTGTAGGGTTATATCAAAGTCATACTGTTATATAGCTGACTATGTTGCTTTCACTCCTTAGATGGCATCATTTTCTGGCACTGATTTAGCTGCATGATATTTTCTCACATCCAATTTTATACCCCCTTCAACATATCTCTTTGAATTAGTCTTGCATTATTCTATTCCCTACTTCTGAAGAAAATGTTACTAAACCTAGAAGGATATAAATAAAACCAGGGAGAACAAAGTAGAAAGACTCATTTTTAAAAATGAATGTGCACTTCTAATTTTTAGCCATTGTCTTCACACAGCCCCCCAGCTCTTTTGTTCAAATATTGTCTACCTTGATGTATAATTAAGCAGCCAATCTTGCTTGCTTTAGTCATGCAAAAATGATATATCCATTCAGATTGCTGAACTAAGGTACACAAAATCTAGTCCTCATTTTTTAAGCTTCTCAGAGAAAAACTATGTTTTTATAAGTATAAGGTGCACCAGGGAAGGTTTAGATTGGATATTAGGAAAAATTTCTTCACCAAAAGGGTTGTCATGCATTGGAACAGGCTGCCCAGGGAAGTGGTTGAGTCACCATCCCTGGAGGTATTTAAAAGACATGTAGACGTGGCGCTTAGGGACATGGTTTAGTGGTGGACTTGGCAGTGTTAGGTTAATGATTGGACTCAATGATCTTAAGGGTCTTTTCCAACCTAAGTGATTCTATGATTCTATGATTCGATGAAGTGTCATGAATATCGCCAGGAGCATATTAACAATTGACAATAATCTTCACAGAAACTAATAGATGGCATTGAAAGTTTAACTAAAATCCACTTTATCTTGCACAGAACATAAAAAAAAAAGTTATTTTCCCTCAGAATCTTTCAGAAAGGATGCAAATACTATTAGGGCCAGAGATTGTCTGAATTCTGTTCTGAAACAATTTGCTTTGGAAATGTCTTTATGCCTGGGATCTATTTGCTGACTGGAGACACCATCAAAAAGTTTGGGCAAAGATGCAGAATAAGAGCAGCCACACAGTGCAGGCTGCTACACCTAGGGCACTTGAAGAACACTTGGGATGGAAGGTAAGACTCCCAAAGAGAAAAAAAATGGTTGAAAATCTGTTAGTTTGTCCAAAGATTTTTTTCATTGCTGCCTTGCTTGTGAGACATGCATGCACATAGACATAGGGTAGTCTTATGAGTAGGCCCTAAAATAAATTTTTACAGGCTTACATTGTGCTTATGTATCTGATGCCAGAGCTTGTTCCCCACCAAGACAAAGATTTTGGGGGATAAAAGGTAGCACAACTTTCCTCCCTTAAAAAAAACTTTTTAAATCTATTTTTAGGAGCTATAAACAACGGGAAATCCAGCTAATCCTGTAGACCATACACAGACAGAACATGATATGTAGATGAGGGTCCTGGATTGGATAAGAAAAACATGTCTGTTGGTCCCAATCCTGAAGTTTCTCTTCAGAAAAATGTGTCTTCATGGCAATCAACACTTGAGAAAGGAATGCAGAAGAGAAATCGTGGTGTGAAAGGTTAAGCATAATGGGAGTTGAGTTTGTGAGCTCGTTAACATACTTCAGTTGGGTCCTCTGGTAACAATTTCTCTTTTTAAAATTTTCTTTGAGAACATTGCCTGCCTGCCAAGTGGTTCTCAGTACTGTGGCTGTTGTTGGTAAAATCAGGATCACATGTTACAACATAGGAACTGGATTTGTGAATACAGATTAGAAATCCAAAACCTGACATACAATTTCTGTAGGCAAACTCTTTCTTCAAGTTCAGTTTTGAAATTATAGCTCTGAAAATGAAATCTTGCTGAAGAGACTTGATCACCCCTTGCTCCATTAGGAAAGATGTTTTCAAAAACTGAACAAGGAAAGTACTGATGGCAAAGCTCTGTACATGAGCTGTACATGTATCAGTCATCTGGGTACATCAGGCAGATGGAGAGCTTCAGGCCTGGATTCTCTTGCCTCTTACTACTTCCATATCTCTTAAAGGCCACAAGCTACTAGGGGAAGAGGAAGGTTCAACTAAATATTCAATTTATTATTGTATTTCTAAAATCTTCATTTGTATGTGCAGACATATTACTAGGAAATATCATAATAAGAAGGATACATCAGTAATAAAAAATACTTCAAAATTTGCTTCTATTTTGGTCAAACTTGTACCTGAGTAGACAGAACAGGTATTTTTATTACCCAGACATTTTTTCCATGTCAATAATTTGAACCAATGTAAACTTTTGATACAGACGGTTGCATTATATTCTGGCACACTCTAATAAATTCAGACATGCATTGTATGAAACTTTGTATATGAACTCTGCAACGTATCACAAAATTATACTTACTATTTTTTATTCATTATTTATACATATATTTGGTTCTGTTTGAACTATCAGCATTCCTCCTGTAGGCAATTTCACTCAGTCAAAATTTGGCCTTTTGTTCCTTTGTTCTTTTAGTGGTCTGTGTGTATCCCTATTCTGAGCTTGCTTTATGCATCTTATTTATAGGAGCAACAGAGGAAAGCAAATGTCCAACAAACAAATTTGCTAATACCATACTTATTTAACATGTACATGAATTTTAAAACTGCTGAAATCAATTAATTTAAAAAATAGAATGCAAAATGTGGTAGTGAACTATTCTATTCTCTTCTAGAAGCAAAAATAGCATGGACATTTTTATATTTAATCTCAAAATGCTACCATAGGGATCTGACCTAGATTTAAACTCTTATCTCCAGAGATGAAAGATCTCCACATTAATTTACTGTTGCTCAAACATGTGGCTTTACATATATCAAGAGGGAGCAGCTCATTAAGTTGAACTTCAGTTGCTTATCTTTTGTTCTTCACTACAGCAGGGCAATGACATGATCCCTCTCCTTTCTCCTCCCCTCCCCCAAAACAGGAAAAGAAAAGAAAGAAGCTTTAATTCTCTCTGGTACAAATTTCCCTAATATTCAATAATCACTCCCTGTCTCCTTCCCTGTGGGAGATGTCTGGTAGCATCTGTGCCAGCATATGTTAGACATTTCTGCATGGGTCACTACCTCATTTTGTCACCAACTCCTCTATCACCTAGAGAGACAGCAACATCCATCCACAACACAGTGCTCCACAAGACACAGCACTGTCATGCCTCTCTCAATAAACTGGGTTCAGTACACTTTAACCGGCTCTCTGTACACTTTAACCCAGTAACTGTGGTTAACCCACTCTTAACTGAATCTTTTTCACAGTGGGGTTAATATTAGTGAAAGAAGTGTTATCATGTGTATTGCTTTAAAACAAGCAAGTCCTCTGATGCTAATTTCAGAGCTGTACCTGAGAAGAAAGGAAGGAAAAATAGGTCCTTATAGGTCACTTTTAATATGCTTTAAATGCTTTGTAAAATACACATGTAATTTGCATATAGGTGATATTTCAAATCTCACTTGTGATTCATTTCTATGGCAGTAGATTTTTTTAATGGCTGTGATAAAGTCTGCTTTTTCTTTCCTTAATTCAACAAAATTAGACTGAAACATCTGGCTGCATTAGCTCTTGGAAGTTACTTGAGAGTTGCTTTTCTTTTTCAGTTTGTGGTGCAATGATGTATTGTAGGACTGTTTTCAGCAGAGGTGCCATTTCTGAAGTGTGCACTCAGGTTTTTCCAAGATAATGACTCTTACATCTGCTCTTTATTTCAGGCCTACCTCTAGTTTTTCTGTAATCATGGCTAATATTCAGAAAGTTTCAAGATAATTTTCCAGAAAAGAATCTAAAAATAAGACACAAACCCATTTTTTAAAGCCTCAAAATAGTCAACCTGTTATTGCGATTGCTCTCTCATTATTTCTAGTAATTAATTGAGGCAGAAGAGGAAAACCTAAAATATGGTGTCTGCTGATAGGGTATGACAGAATATTCTTTTATTTGCCACTACTTGCCCTTTCAAAGGGCTAAAAACTCCTAAATGATGAACCTGTTAAAATTTCATTAAAGTCAGATTAATTTCGTGTGCACTTAAATCATAGTTAGGAAAAGTTCTTTACCATCAATTTCATGAGAATAAAATTAAATAACTGTTAAAGTGTCATCCTGCAGGTTTAGATCCTGATTTGAAGCGCACTGAAATAAATAGGTCTATCTTGATCCTCTATTTTTAAGGTAGCACTAGACTAATGTAAAGTTTTCTTTTTCTTTTCATACTGGTCAGGAAAAATGTCAAAAAACTTGTTGTGGTTTAAACCCAGTCGGCAACTAAGCACAACACAGCCACTCGCTTGCCCTCATACCGCCCCCAGTGGGATGGGGGAGAGAATCGGGAAACAAAAAAGTAAAAACCGTGGATTGAGATAAACACAGTTTAATAGGAGAGCAGAGGAAGAGGAAATAATAATAATAATAATAATAATAATAATAATAATAATAATAATAGAATATGCAAAGCAAATTATACACGATACAATTGCTCGCCACCCACTGACCGATGCCCAGCCTGTCCCTGAGCAGCGATCACTTCCCTCAATCCCAACTCGCCCCAGTTTATATACTGAGCATGATGTCATACGGTATGGAATAGCCCTTTGGCCAGTCTGGGTCAGCTGTCCTGGCTGTGCCCCCTCCCAGCTTCTTGTGCACAGGGCAGAGCATGGGAAGCTGAAAAGTCCTTGCCTGGTGTAAGCACTACTTAGCAACAACTAAAACATCAGTGTGTTATCCACATTATTCTCATACTAAATCCAAAACACAGCACTATACCAGCTACTAGGAAGAAAATTAATTCTGTCCCAGACGAAACCAGGACAGGAATATGGGATTCAACAGTCAGTTCAGATTTATCACCCTTAATATTGAAAATACTTTGTCTAGGTTCACTGACTTAGAACTATAACGTTATCTAAAATGGTGGTTTCTAGACTTTGAAAGATGATTTCCAAATTAGAAAAATGAAGACAAATACACCTCCTCCATCCCTGTGAAACCGCATCATATGTTGCTAAAGCTACATCCACTTCATACATCATCAGTGCCTCTCCACAAGAGCTAGCTCTTCACTGCCATTTGAACAAACTATCTGGCAGATAAAGAAATGCTGATCTAGAGAACTCAGTTCTCTTCTATATGATGATGCAGTATAAAATGCCTAGCAATTTTTTTAAGAGTTATAAAAACTCCTCTGATGCACTTACAGACATGATAACGATCAAAAAGTTTTTCAAGTGTTTAAACATAATCAAATCATTACTATAATAAGGGGCATTGTAATACTTTCTTCCTCTCTGAAATCTCCAGATTACTAAATCTGTATTAAGAGACTAGTCGATTTCATGCATTATTTTTGAACAGAATTATTCCTAGAAAATGTCAAAAACTGGAATGGAAAGATTGTGCTCGGGTACTATGGTATGAGTCCAGATAAATAAGAAAAGAATATGGCCCAAAGTGTTTTAAATATATAATCCTTTTTAGGATTCAGACATTGAAGAACAGCTGAGCTCATGGGTGCCAGACTACTGCTGAGTTGAGAGACCTGTAACAATAGGGGTTAATGCTGGAAAACCTGATAGATCTGTAAGTATAGTAGAATGAACAGCACTGCTGTAATTGCAGATTTCTTTCTTTCCTGTTAGATAGAAATGAATCAATATCCAAGGAGAAGCAGAATAAGAAATTTTCAATAATTTGTACTGCTCTTCGACAGGGATATGACTTTTTTGACTCTTAAGTCAACTGTCTGATTCAAAATTATTACTGGACTATTTTCTAAAGTGTGCATTAAAATTTTTCTGAGAAGATATTGTCAAGCAAAGGATATTTCATGGTATTTTAAGGAGCATGTTTGAATAATCATGCAGAATTTCTTTTTGCTACTGAGTACCTTAATAAATAATCAATACTCCAGCAGACCTCAGAGGAGTGAATCTCCACACAATCTTTTGCTTGGTTCAGCTGACACTGAGAATATCATGTAAAGATGTGCACAAGCATTTCAGCTGGCTTGTCCTCTTACTGATTAGATCTAGGGATATATTTGATTACAAAATAGATAGGCAACATGCTTTGCCATCCCTTCCCAATTAAATTTGCAATTTTGTTACACTATAAGATGTGACTGACAAGTTATTAGTTTTGCATTTGGAGGATAAAGTATGAGATGAAATAACATGAAAAAATAGAGACGAAGAAGAATGAAATGCCAGCAAATAATATCCTCTTATCTTCACAATTTTAGAGTACTGCAGTGGTGTCCTGGTTTCAGCTGGGATAGAGCTGATTCTTCTTCCTAATACCTGGTATAGTGCTGTGTTTTGGATTGAGCATGAGAATAATGTTGATAACACAGTGATGTTTTGGTTGTTGCTAAGTAGGGCTTACTCTAGGCAAGGACTTTTCAGCTTCCCATGCTCTGCCCAGTGCACAAGAAGCTGGGAGGGAGCATAGCCAGGACAGCTGACCCAGACTGGCCAAAGGGCTATTCCATACCATATGACGTCATGCTCAGTATAGAAACTGGGGGGAGTTGGCCAGGGGGACAACTTTTTTCCAATCCTCTCCCCCATCCCACCAGGGGCAGGGAGAGGGTGAGCAAGCGGCTGTGTGGTCCTTAGTTGCTGACTAGGGTTAAACCGCGACAGTCCTTTTTTGGCGCCCAATGTGGAGTCACAGGGTTTGAGATAATGACAGATCAGACCACAGCATGTTAAAACAAATTTGTGATAAGCAATCATTATATTTGTTTAATAGTCACTAGTCACAATGTTGATTTATTTGCTCTCAGAGTTGTTGGACCTGCTCTCAGAGTTCTGTTATGTAACACCTTACTTGCCATATGCACTCCCTGTGGTGCTGTTTATCACCTCTGGGAGTTGGATTAAGGTTATCACTTTGCTGTACTGTGTAACACTGGTTTATGGTATGATAAAATTATTGGTCATGAAATTGTACTCATCGCTGCCATCTTCCCCCTACTTTGGGAGCCATTTCTCAGAAACTATTAATAATTACACTTTTTACCTCTTCTCCTTGGAGAACCAATCTATGGGGGAGACAGGGGGTACACCTTCCCCTGCTCCTTCACCTTCCCTTTCTCATTCAGGCTAGTTACAACAATTCTTGAGAATTTTGAATACCCTTGGGATGTTCAAACCAGCATAGTCCTATTGCTATGTCTCCTGAATGTGATTCAGGTCTTGTTTAGGGTTAAACAACTATTTAAGAACACTGTCCAGATATCTACCCCCGTGACAGGCATTGCGGCTACTCAAACCTCGGCGACAGATGCTGCAGCTACTCCAACCCCCGCGACAGGCACTGCTGTTACTCAGACCCCGGCGACAGGCACTGTGGATAAACCAGGGAACCAACCCATGCCAGTATCAGTTGCCCTTATACACAAGAAGAAATATTCGAAGCGGAAGTCAGCTCGTTTAGAAAGGGATGAGGAAGCTCCTCCTAAGAGGGAGCAGGAGGAAGAAGCACACTGTCTCGACAGCGAGGAGGCAGACTACTCTAAGACAGGGCCATCACGAGAACAGGAGGAGGAAGAGGAAGAACCCATAAATGACACAGTTACCACCCGATCTCTGTCCCTGAGTGAGCTGCGAGATATGCAAAAAGATTTCAGTCATTGTCCAGGCGAGCACATTGTCACCTGACTGATCCGATGCTGGGATAACGGGGCCAGTAGCCTGGAATTAGAGGGTAGGGAAGCCAAGCAGCTGGGATCCCTTTCTAGGGAAGGGGACATTGACAAAGCGATTGGAAAAGGGGCAAAAGTCCTCAGCCTCTGGAGGCGACTCCTGTCAGGTGTGAAGGAAAGGTGTCCCTTCAAGGAAGATGTTATATGTCACCCAGGCAAGTGGACCACCATGGAGAGAGGTATCCAGTCCCTGAGGGAATTAGCTGTGCTGGAGGTGATTTATGGTGACCTGGACAATGAGCAGTTACCCAAAGATCCAGATGAAGTCCAGTGCACACGACCCATGTGGTGGTAGTATGGAGCGCACCATCATTGTACGTAAACTCATTGGCAGTAACGACATGGAAAAATGGAGAGGAACAGATGGTGGATGAATTGGCTGGCCAACTCTGGAAATACGAAGAAAGTGTCTCATCCTTCCTCATCTCAGCTGTGGAGAAACTGTCCCAGGAGCTCCAGTAACTCAAAGAGGATAGGTCCTACTCCCCACCTGTAGGGACCAGTATCTCAGCCATTAGGAATCAGCGTTCTTCTGCTCAAGAGAGAGGATATAGAGGGTATACAACACGGGCCACCCTGTGGTTTTACCTGCATTACCATGGTGAGGATATGAGGAAGTGGGATGGAAAATCTACCTCGACCCTAGAGGCATGGGTACGTGAGTTGCAAGGAAAAAGAATCACACAAGGGGGTTCTTCCAGGAAAATTTCTGCTCCAGTTTCCAGCGAGCAGTTCCCCAAAGAGAGTAGAAGGGCTGATCTTATTCCTGATTGTAATGAAGGAACTCTTGACTCGTATTTACAAGAAATGAGTAACGAATGCTATGACCAGGACTAGAGGGGCCCTGCCTCCAGCCAGGTGGAGGAAAGGGACAACCAGGTTTACTGGCCTGTGTGGATTCGATGGCCTGGCACATCAGACCCACAGGAGTATAAGGCTCTAGTGGACACCGGTGCACAGTGTACCCTAATGCCATCAAGCTATAAAGGGGCAGAACCCATCTGTATTTCTGGAGTGACAGGGGGATCCCAACAGCTGACTGTATTGGAGGCTGAAGTGAGCCTAACTGGGAATGAGTGCCAGAAGCACCCCATTGTGACTGGCCCAGAGGCCCCATGCATCCTTGGCATAGACTACCTCAGGAGAGGGTATTTCAAGGACCCAAAAGGGTACCGGTGGGCTTTTGGTATAGCTGCCTTGGAGACAGAGGAAATTCAACAGCTGTCTACCCTGCCTGGTCTCTCAAAGGACCCTTCTATGGTGGGGCTGCTGAGGGCCGAAGAACAACAGGTGCTGATCGCTACCACAACGGTGCACTGGCGGCAATATCGCACCAACAGAGACTCCCTGATTCCCATCCATAAGCTGATTCGTCAGCTGGAGAGCCAAGGAGTGATCAGCAAGACTCGCTCACCCTTTAACAGTCCCATATGGCCAGTGCGAAAGTCTAATGGAGAGTGGAGACTAACAGTAGACTATCGCAGCCTGAACGAAATCATGCTGCCGCTGAGTGCTGCCATGCTGGACGTCCTAGAACTTCAATATGAACTGGAGTCAAAGGCAGCCAAGTGGTATGCCACAACTGACATCGCTAATGCGTTTTTCTCAATCCCTTTGGCAGCAGAGTGCAGGCTACAGTTTGCTTTCACTTGGAGGGGCATCCAGTACACCTGGAATCGACTGCCCCAGGGGCGGAAACACAGCCCCACCATTTGCCATGGACTGATCCAGACTGCACTGGAACAGAGTGGGGCTCCGGAACACCTGCAAGACATTGATGACATCATCGTATGGGGCAACACAGCAGAAGAGGTTTTTGAGAAAGGGAAGCAAATAGTCCAAATCCTTCTGGAGGCTGGCTTTGCCATAAAACAAAGTAAGGTCAAGGGACCTGCACAGGAGATCCAGTTTTTAGGAATAAAATGGCAAGATGGACGTTGTCAGATCCCAATGGATGTGATCAATAAAATAACAGCCATGTGTCCACCAACTGGAAAAAAGGAAACACAAGCTTTCTTGGGCTTTGTGGGTTTTTGGAGAATGCAAAGGGATTAAACCACAACAAGTGGCAATCATATTTGATGAGAAGAGGTTTTGAGTGAAGACATATCCTGACGGTTTTTATAAATAGATTTGAATTGCCATTTATTTACAAGATCTTGTTTATATCTGTGCTCTGCACTTGCATAAGTCCATACAAATTCCTCAGTGGTAGTACTTGAAAATCAATTATTAAAAATTAATTTACATCATTTTAGCCATGGCTTGTCTGCTCTGCCTTTCAAGCCCTAAATTGAATATTTGTGCACACATATTGGAATTTATATTCTTATGAGACTGAGGTGTGTATGGTCTAAAGGAATAATCAGAGTGTAGACGGTGAGATGTCAGAATCTGAAATAAAATAGAGATTTTATTCTATTACTCTTTAAACCATCCTTCTTTTCTTCAAGATTAAACATACAGGAGAATGTAGGTTGCAACAGGGAAAATGTGGAGAGATGATATAGGAAAGAAGGTATGTTTTGATGTAGTTGCTTTAGTGTGATTGATAGAAATACAGGCTGTGGCTCATTTCTCTGATTCCATGGGACAGCTATGGTGAACATAGTGAGCTAGAGCAAATGCTGATCTGATTGAAAACTGATTCTACCCAAAAAGAACTAAACGCAGATTGGACTAAACAGTCTGAAGAATTTGGTTGTGAACAGTATTTCCCCAATAGGGAGATGAAATGGATTACCTGACTTTTCTATGTCGAATTGCAGTATTCTGCAAATTCTCATGTGGGTGTAAATAAGCCCTGTGTGTACCTAAAAAATTATTCAGAGCTTTTATTGAATTTTCCATTAGCAGCAGATCACATAATTTACCAAATATACCTAATAGAGAGTTTTCTTTTTCCTTCTCTTTAGAAAATTAGGCATACTGAGCAATTCATTTTTGTGAAATCTTTCAGTGCTCTCTTAAATACAAATTTTTGTGTATGAAGAAGAAAATATTACTGATCTCCATGTAAATACTTTCTGTTAATGATAGTGGTATTGCTATTGTTGGTCATGAGTATATTTTAACGTATTTCAGGAACAGTTTCTATCTGGCCCTTACAAACTATAACCTCTTCAACTTAAGAATAAATTAGCTCATAAAAATTTATTGTTAGGTTTAGATGTCAAAGAAAATGATTACTGTTATGAGTGCTTCCTTTCAGGATACTGTGGTTGTAGATTTCTACACAATGTGGATGTAATATACTCTGTTTTCAAAATGCTGCTTTAAAAGCATATTGTGCACTTAAGTAATTGCAAATAGCAGAGAAGTAGAAAATTGAGAGCATTCTTGTTCCTTACAGGTTTTTTCATGAAATATTCCACTAACTGCAAAAATATATTAAGAATACATTGAGTACTCATTATATCTGCAAACAAATGAGATTTTTCTTTTAATCCCTGAAGAAGATTTTCTTTGAAAGTTTCCATACTTTTATCATCTACTCCAGGATATTACGGTTTAAAATTTAATTTCTCATCCATCTCCTACCCAGCAAAAGGATTTTGTCTCTTGTGATTTGCATTCATTAAGAGGCAGGAGTGATCACTCACTCTGTGTGATAGCATTACAGCAACTACAACCCTTACAAAACATCACTTCAGAATTGGGGGCTGGGAGGGAAACATTACATTTAAAAGAAAAATGGGATTTATTAATTTGATACGTAATTTTCAGAAATAGGCTGACACTTAAACTAAAATATATGTCTTTCTACCATGTTAGTCATAATATTGGAACAATGCATGATATGGCATTTTTATCATTATAAAGAATATATACTTCAAATGATCCTTATGGTACACGTAGATTCCTTAAAAACAAACAAACAAACAAAACCCAACACATCCATTCCCATTTTCTTTAACTCTGTAGAAGTAGTAATCTTGCTATATTAGTCTGTGGCAATGACATTTACATAAGACAAAAATCTTCCCCCGTGTTATGGAGTACTCTTTAAGCGCAATGACCTTTTTTTCAGAACACTTCAAAGGAGGTAGGTACCAAGCAAGAACCAAAATTTCAATGCACGCATTCTAATGTGTTGGAATAATAAGTTATTTTATTCTGGTTTGCATTGTGTACATTAAACAGAATAAAACACCACAACCACAGGCAACCTTGCATCAGTGAGACTATTTCCAGAATGAAGATCTTAGGACCAGACTTATGGGTAGGTTTCTCAGTATATTACTTATATCACTTGCACAAAAGAAATGTCCCTGGAGAAACTGGCTGCTCATGGCTTGGACGAGTGTGCTCTTCACTGGGTAAAAAACTGGCTGAATGGCAGCGCCCAAAGAGTTGTGGTGAATGGAGTTAAATCCAGTTGGTGGCCAGTCACAAGTGGTGTTCCCCAGGGCTCAGTGTTGGGGCCAGTCCTGTTCAATATCTTTATCGATGATCTGGATGAGGGGATTGAGTGCACCCTCAGGAAGTTTGCAGACGACACCAAGTTGGGCAGGAGTGTTGATCTGCTTGAAGGTAGAAAGGCCCTACAGAGGGACCTGGACAGGCTGGATCGATGGGCTGAGGCCAACTGTATGAGATTCAACAAGGCTAAGTGATGGGTTCTGCACTTGGGTCACAACAACCCCATGCAACGCTACAGGCTGGGGGAAGAGTGGCTGGAGAGCTGCCTGGCAGAAAAGGACCTGGGGGTGTTGGTTGACAGCCGCCTGAACATGAGCCAGCAGTGTGCCCAGGTGGCCAAGAGGGCCAATGGCATCCTGGCTTGTATGAGAAATAGTGTGGCCAGCAGGACCAGGGAGGTGATAGTGCCCCTGTACTCGGCATTGGTGAGGCCGCACCTCGAGTACTGTGTTCAGTTTTGGGCCCCTCACTACAAGAAGGACATTGAGGTGCTGGAGCGTGTCCAGAGGAGGGCAATGAAGCTGGTGAAGGGTCTAGAGACCAAGTCTTATGAGGAGCGGCTGAGGGAGCTGGGGTTGTTTAGCCTGGAGAAGAGGAGGCTGAGGGGAGACCTTATTGCTCTCTACAACTACCTGAAAGGAGGTTGTAGTGAGGTGGGGGTGGGTCTTTTCTCCCAGGTAGCAAGTAACAGGACTAGAGAAAATGTCCTCAAGTTGTGCCAGGGCAGGTTTAGGTTGGATATTAGGAAAAACTTCTTCACCGAAAGGGTAGTCAGGTGCTGGAACAGGCTGCCCAGGGAAGTGGTTGAGTCTCTCCCTGGAGGTATTTAAAAGATGGGTAGATGTAGTGCTTAAGGACATGGTTTAGTGGTGGACTTGGCAGTGTTAGGTTAACGGTTGGACTTGATGATCTTAAGGGTCTTTTCCAACCTAAATGTTTCTATGATTCTATGATTCTAGAACTGGGTGTCTGTGTACAGGGTATCCTTGCCCACCAAGTATTTGCCATTGAAATAGTTACACAGTAGGTGATTACAGAGGAAAACTAAAATGCAAAGAGAATATGAGGGCAACAGTATTTAAAAACATGGTACCAAATGTTATCACAGGGGGTTGTCTTCCTGAGGAAATCAGTAGGAAGGCTCACCTGAATTTAGAGAGAGTTAGACTGTGTCTTAAACGCACAGTGCCATGAGTCAAATGGCTGATGAGGGCTGGGCTGGAGGCAGTTAAATGTGGATGGGTCGAAGTGGCTGTCAAAGGCAACTTCCAATACTTGCCACGTCCTGCTTTCCTAGGAACCTCACTGATCGATCATCCTTGCACACTCCCTGTTTTGCATCCCACCACCCACTCCAACTCACATTCCTACCTTTTATCTTAGACCCCAATCTCAGCTCAGCTCCCATATTCACTACTCTAGTCAAGGGCTGGTTATTACTAATTTGGGAGTAGTCTACAGAGAATTGGCAAGAACATCCCTATGCCACATCTATATTGCCTCGTTTAAAGCACCATAACGTTGGCAAATGCAGAACCCTGCTGTTTTCAAGGCAGGGCTCAGCAGAGCTTTACACCACCTGCATGTTCCCTGCTCTGACTCATACTCTGCCTGTGGTGACCACGTTGCGCTGCAAGGCTCCATCTCATAAAGGTCCATAAATCGCTGTAAAGTCAAGTGATTCAGATTAATAATAATTAAAAAGATATGTCTATGTGTAGAAGAGGGTTCATGGCTTTTTAGAGTATGGTTTCAGGTCTGGCTTGACTTTAAGACTGTTCAAAAGCTTATTGAGTGAAATTTGAGTGGAAGATCCCCAACACTAGGATGTAGTCATTTTTGCTTACCTGTAAATTCCAACTATGAAACAATAAGGCTTTGAGCTGAGCAAATACTGAAAATTTACACTCAACTCAGCAGCTTGAAAATGCGTCATATTTTTCTCATTAAGGCTATGCTGTTTTGTCAGAGGAGCTTTTCCATTTCTGCTGCCACTTTTAAAACTGCACTGCAATACTACACCATGCCTCAAGATGACTGACATGAGAAATAAGTAAGAGCAGACCTTTTTACAAAAGTTTATTTCTATAAATGCATTGATTTACCCTAAAACTTTCAGAATGAGAGGGAAAGAGGTTTATCAGAAGCCAAATAACTCAGGAAAGTGGGATAGGTGGTACAGCTTCTTCCACGCTATAACAGTGAATTCAGAGACTATAGATAGCATTTTCCAGACAGGTTTGTGCCATTGCACTCTCATGTGCCTTGTACTAGTGTCGTGGTTTAACCCCAGCCAGCAACTAAGTACCACACAGCCGCTCGCTCACTCCCCCACGGTGGGATGGGGGAGAGAATCGGAAGAGTAAAAGTGAGAAAACTCATGGGTTGAGATGAAGACAGTTTAATAGGTAAAGCAAAAGCCGCACGCACAAGCAAAGCAAAGCAAGGAATTCATTCACTGCTTCCCATCGGCAGGCAGGTGTTCAGCCATCCCCAGGAAAGCAGGGCTCCATCACGCGTAATGGTTACTTGGGAAGACAAACGCCATCACTCCGAACGTCCCCCACTTCCTTCTTCTTCCCCCAGCTTATATACTGAGCATGATGTCATATGGTATGGAATAGCCCTTTGGCCAGTCTGGGTCAGCTGTCCTAGCTATGCTCCCTCCCAGCTTCTTATGCATCTGGCAGAGCACAAGAAGCTAAAAAGTCCTTGACTAGTGTAAACTCTACTCAGCAAGAACCAAAACATCAGTGTGTTATCAACATTATTCTCATCCTAAATCCAAAACACAGCACTCTACCAGCTACTAAGAAGAAAATTAACTCTATCCCAGCTGAAACCAGGACAACTAGATAAATTGTGTCATAGTTCTTAGCTATGTGTATATATGTATATGTACAGTTTGAGGTGTTCCACACTTCCTTTTCTTCATTTTCATGTCTGTGCTCATGTATTTTCATCTAAGGAGCTTCAATTTCTACACCCAGCACTGAAACAAAGAGGTGTCTCAGGAACTGCAGTCTTGCCCAAAATGCAGAAGGGTGGCAGAACGTTTTGTTTGTTTGTTTGTTTACAGTACGTTTGTTCAATTAATTATCTTGTGTAGTTCCTACTCAGGTATGTGCAGAACCTCCATGCAAAGTAAAACGTAACATGCAACACTAAACCCACACTAACTCTGAATATGCATATTGACATGGTACATCCTAAACCAGGACCTTAACCTTGTTAACTGGAACACCCAGAAGGCTGAGAAATGCTCAAAGAAAAATATCACTACTGCCTATATAACACTTCTTCTGTCTTTTGATATATACACACAGATATCATTCCCATAGTCTATAGGCCATCCATCTAAAATGAACATTGAGTTCATTTAGTCCATGACTTGGGCTCCATCTGTCATCTTAACAGTCTTTCAGGGGAGGAAAGATGGTGTGTGGTGTTGGATTGTTGCATGCTGAGGCCAGTTCTGGTTCCATCACCTCTGCACTTTGCTCAGTTTCCTCAGAGTTCATTCTTCATTAATTTGGGAGATTCTTACTGTATACTGTTGATATGGCACATAGTAATCATAGAAGTGATGACATCCAGTATTATATAGCAACTAACATTATACAATTCAGTTCATTGGCTATTTTCCCCCAAAATCAAATCCCCTCGAGGTACACATCGGACTTCCCCATCCTCCCGCATCACCCACCAAGTGCACCCAGGTCCTTGAGCAAAAGCAATCCCACAAATAGGTTCACCTTTGCCCAAGGCAGGAGTAACCCAGACTGTCTTCCCCAGCATATTTTTATGTGCACTACAGGGACTTTATCCCCCTCTACAGTGCGTAAAAGTTTTGACTGTGCAGGGCCAGCTTGACTGGCAGATCCCCTAGTGTTGACCAACCAGGTGGCCTTTGCTAAATGTGTATCCCAATGTTTGAATGTCCCACCACTCATTGCTCTCAAAGTAGTCTTTAACAGTCCGTTCTGTCGTTCGATTTTCCTGGAGCTGGTGCATAGAATCATAGAATCATAGAATCGTTAAGGTTGGAAAAGACCCTTAAGATCATCAAGTCCAACCGTTAACCTATCACTGCCAAGTCCACCACTAAACCATGTCCTCAAGCACCACGTCTATCCATCCTTTAAATACCTCCAGGGATGGAGACTCAACCACTGCCCTGGGCAGCCTGTTCCAATGCCTGACTACCCTTTCGGTGAAGAAGTTTTTCCTGATATCCAACCTAAACTTCCCCTGGTACAGCTTGAGGCCGTTTCCTCTCGTCCTATCACTTGTTACTAGGGAGAAGAGACCGAACTCCACACCGCTACAACCTCCTTTCAGGTAGGTATAGAGAGCAATAAGTTCTCCCCTCAGCTTCCTCTTCACCAGGCTAAACAACCCCAGTTCCCTCAGCCGCTCCTCATAAGACTTGGTCTCTAGACCCTTCACCAGCTTCATTGCCCTTCTTTGGACACACTCCAGCACCTCAATGTCCTTCTTGTAGTGAGGGGCCCAAAACTGAACACAGTACTCGAGGTGCAGCCTCACCAATGCCGAGTACGGGGGCACTATCACCTCCCTGGTCCTGCTGGCCACACTATTTCTCATACAAGCCAGGATGCCATTGGCCCTCTTGGCCACCTGGGCACACTGCTGGCTCATGTTCAGGCGGCTGTCAACCAGCACCCCCAGGTCCTTTTCTGCCAGGCAGCTCTCCAGCCACTCCTCCCCAAGCCTGTAGCGTTGCATGCGGTTGTTGTGACCCAAGTGCAGAACCCATCACTTAGCCTTGTTGAATCTCATACAGTTGGCCTCGGCCCCATCGATCCAGCCTGTCCAGGTCCCTCTGTAGGGCCTTTCTACCTTCAAGCAGATCAACACTCCTGCCCAACTTGGTGTCGTCTGCAAACTTCCTGAGGGTGCACTCGATCCCCTCATCTAGATCATCAATGAAGACATTGAACAGGACTGGCCCCAACACTGAGCCCTGGGGAACACCACTTGTGACTGGCCACCAACTGGATTTGACTCCATTCACCACCTCCCTCTGGGCTCGGCCGTCCAGCCAGTTTTTAATCCAGCGCAGAGTGCACTTATCCAAGCTGTGAGCAGCCAGCTTCTCCAGCTGAATGCTGTGGGAGACAGTGTCAAAGGCCTTACTAAAGTCCAGGTAGACAACATCCACAGCGTTCCCCTCATCCACTAAGCAGGTCACCTTGTCATAGAAGGAGACCAGGTTAGTGAAGCAGGACCTCCCTTTCATGAACTGATGCTGGCTGAGCCTGAACCCCTGGTTGTGCCACGTAATGGCACTCAAGATGATCTGCATGATAGGGCATGTGATATACCCACTCAATGCCATGCTCTTTGGCCCAGGTGTCTATGAGGTTGTTTCGGAAATGAGTCCCATTGTCTGACTCAGTTCTTTCTGGGGTGCCATGTCGCCATAGGACTTGCTTTTCAAGGCCCAGGATAGTGTTCCAGGCGGTGGCATGGGGCAAGGGATACGTTTCCAGCCATCCGGTGGTTGCTTCCACCATTGTAAGCACATGGCGCTTGCCTTGGCGGGTTTGTGGGAGTGTGATCTAATCAATCTGCCAGGCCTCCCCATATTGATATTTCAGCCATCGTCCCGCATACCAGAGAGGCTTGAACCACTTGGCTTGCTTGATTGCAGCGCATGTTTCGCATTCATGGATAACCTGTGCAATAGTGGCCATGGTCAAGTCCACCCCTCGATCACGAGCCCATCTATAGGTTGCATCTCTTCCTTGATGGCCTGAGGTGCCATGGGCCCACCAAGGTAGGAATAATTCACCCTTCTGTTGCCACTCCAGACCCACCTGAGCCACTTCAATCTTAGCAGCCTGGTCCACCTGCTGGTTGTTTTGATGTTCTTCAGTGGCCTGACTCTTGGGTACGTGAGCATCTACGTGACGTACTTTTACAGCCAGGTTCTCTACCCGGGCAGCAATATCTTGCCACAATGCGGCAGCCCAGATGGGTTTGCCTCTGCGCTGCCAGTTGCTCTGCTTCCATTGCTGCAACCACCCCCACAGGGCATTTGCCACCCTCCGTGAGTCAGTACAGAGATAGAGCATTGGCCACTTTTCTCGTTCAGCAATATCTAAAGCCAGCTGGATGGCTTTCACCTCTGCAAACTGACTCGATTCATCTTCTCCTTCAGCAGTTTCTGCCACTTGTCATACAGGACTCCATACAGCAGCCTTCCACCTCCAATGCTTCCCCACAAGAAGACAGGACCCATCAGTGAACAGGGCATATTGCTTCTCATTTTCTGGCAGTTTATTATACAGTGGGGCCTCCTCAGCACGCGTCACCTCCTCCTCTGGTGATATTCCGAAATCTTTGCCTTCTGGCCAGTCCATGATCACTTCCAAGATTCCTGGGTGACTGGGGTTTCCTATTTGGGCCCGTTGCATTATCAGTGCGAGCCACTTATTCCATGTAGCATCAGTTGCATGAGGTGTACAGGGGACCCTCCCTTTGAATATCCAGCCCAGCACTGGCAGTCGGGGTGCCAGGAGGAGCTGTGCTTCAGTACCAACCACTTCCGAAGCAGCTCGAACCCTTCATATGCTGCCAATATCTCTTTTTCAGTTGGAGTATAGCCAGCCTCGGATCCTCTGTATCCCCGACTCCAGAACCCTAGGGGTCGACCTCAAGTCTCCCCTGGTGCTTTCTGCCAGAGGCTCCAGGTAGGGCTGTTCTCCCCGGCTGTGGTGTAGAGCACATTTTTAACATCTTGCCCTACCCAGACTGGCCCAAGGGCTAATGCATGGACTGTCTCCTGTTTAATTTGTACAGACATGATAATGATCAAAAAGTTTTTCAGGTGCAATATGTTCACCCTACCAGGTTTAAACAAAATCAAAATGAGAGTCGAGATGCAGGACCGTAGGGAGGATGAGAGACTTTCTTCGTATTGCCGGAGTTGGCCAGCCAATTCATCCACTCTTTGTTCCTCTCCGTCTTTCCAGGTCATTACTGCCAAAGAGTTGGCATATGACTCTAGCACGCTCTGTACAAACTTCTGCCACATGGGTCGTGTGCATTGGACTTCATCTGGATCTTTGGATAACTGCTCATTGTCCAGGTCATTATTAATCACCTCCAGCACAGTTAATTCCCTCAGGGACTGGATACCTCTCTCCATGGTGGTCCACTTGCCTGGGTGACATATAACATCTTCCTTGAAGGGATACCTTTCCTTCATGCCTGACAGGAGTCGCCTCCAGAGGCTGAGGGCTTTTGCCCCTTTTCCAATCGCTTTGTCAATGCCCCCTTCCCTAGAAAGGGATCCCAGCTGCTTGGCTTCCCTACCCTCTAATTCCAGGCTACTGGAATCCCAGAATCGGAGCAGCCAGGTGACAATGTGCTCGCCTGGACAACGGCTGAAATCTTTCCACATATCTCGCAGCTCACTCGGGGACAGGGATCAGGTGGTTACCATCTCATTTATGGGTTCTGCCTCTTCCTCCTCCTGTTCTTGTGATGGCCCTGGTTCATCTTCATCCCTTCCTAAATGAGCTAATTTTTCTTGTGTAATTTTTCTTCTGTACTGGCACAGATTGGTTCTCTGGTTCAGCCACAACACCTGTCACCGGGGTTTGAGTAGCCGCAGTTCCTGTCGCGGGGGTTGGAGTAGCTGCAGCATCTGTCGCGGAAGTTTGAGTAGCCACAGTGCCTGTTGCCGGGGTTGGAGTAGCTGCAGTGCATGTTGCTGGTGTTTGTGTAGCTGCAGTGCCCGTTGTGGGGGTAGATCTCTGGATGCTGTTCTTAAATAGTTGTTTAACTCTAAACAAGACCTGAACCACATTCAGGAGACATAGCAATAGGACCATGCTTGCTTGAACATCCCGGTTTGAACATCCCAAGGATATTTAAAATTCTCAAGAGCTGTTTTAACTAGCCTGAAGGAGAAGGGGAAGATGGAGGAAGGTGTCCCCACCATAGCTTGGCTCTCTGAAGAGAAAAAGTTAAAAGTGTAATTACTAACAATTTCTGATAGATGGCTCCCAAAGTACAGAGGTGACACCAGTGCTGAGTACAAATACTAGACTGGTGTCATGACCAGTAATTTTATCATACCATAAGGCAGTGTTACACACTACAGCAAAGTGACAACCTTAATCCATCTCCCAGAGGTGATAAACAGCACATAAATACTGATTAACAGTATATATTGGAAGTAAGGTGTTCCATAACACAACTCTGTGAACAAATACAACAACTCTGAGAGCAAATAAACCAACATTGTGACCAGTGACTGCTAAACTAATATAATAAATGCTTATAACAAATTTGTTTCAACACACTCTGGTCAGATCTGTCGTTATCTCAACCCTTTGTGCCCCATGCTTGCTGACGCGGAAGTCACGGACACAGCACACGATCAATATGATCAAGCAAAATGTCGGTTTATTACATACACAGCTTAGTTAATATAGTTTCTTGCCTTCCTAATCATGCATAAACTTATCTCTAATTGGTTAACTATGTTTGGCAATATGCTGTTCATGCGCTACTAGCGATATTCTGATTCGTTCATAACAATAGTTCACACGCACCGCCCGCTTCTCCCATATCTTGTTTTCAACATTGCAAGCCAATAGCTTCTTCCTCTTAATCTGCTTGTTTCATGTCTTCCAAACTGCAGTCGACCTTCGCAGCATCCTTGAATTCCTCTTGCGTTAAATGCAGATTAAGTCCACATAGTCTGAGTCTGGGTTGCTCACTACATGTCCTTGGCTTTTCAGATATCCCACAAATCCCCCTTTTTGTTTTTGAGCAATCCAGACTCCATTCATCATACACTCCACGGCTTTCATGAAATATTTAAAAACACATCTTAATATAAGTATAGTTAATAATAATCCCAATAATAATATAAACCCATGGATAATTAGATCTTTTCCCCAACCTGAAATGCCTAACCCAGCTAACCATGAATTGAAACCTAAAGAGCTAGTCTTTCTACAATTGTTTTATCTGCTGTCCAGAAATCTAAATCTGACTTACAATCCTTTGAATATTTTTCAATACTTCTTCAAGATCTGTGGGTTTGTTTTTTAATATTCAAAATCATTGACGTCGTTAGCTATATCGCTGCATGCATGCCTGATGGTGGAGGAGTTACAAACATACTCCCACTCTTTACCGCCAATCTGAGTCCCCACTAAACATGTCATAAATGGGTTGCCTGCATTTGCTGCCGCTAAACAGATTGAATCTTGCCCTGTTTTATTAGCTAGAGTTACCCAAACATTTGTACGTGGTTGTACTGAAATCCATGAGTGACCACTACCAATGATGGAGAGGAATGACGTGAGAAAACATATCATGGTAACTCCTGTTGTGGTCCCGACTCTTCTCTCCACGGTTTCACCCAGCGGCTAGGCACCCACCTCGGACCTTCGTCTGTCAAAACACAAACATATCCTCGACCTGTCATCTTAATTTCTGCAGGACCCTTCCATTCTCCAGTTTTTAAGTCACGATATCGTACTTTTACCGATACTGAATCGATCTTCGGTATTCCCGATTGAAAAGACATATGGTGTATAACAATTGGAGGAGATTCACGGTCCCCTGTTAACCGTAAATAATTTAAAACGTAAATCGCTTTTGCAAGACGTTCAGCAGGGGCTATTTCTCCCCCCTTTTGTTTTTGCAACAGCGATTTTAACGTAGCATGTGCGTGTTCTACGATCGCCTGTCCTGTAGGAGAGTGTGGTATGCCTGTGATTCTGCGAATGCCCCACAAGCGGCAGAAATGTTCGAATGTTTTAGAGGTATATGCAGGGCCATTATCTGTTTTTATCTCTTGAGGAATCCCCAAAGCAGCGATGGCTGCACACATATGTTTTACAACATGTTTGGCTGTTTCCCCTGTTTGAGCAGTGGCCCAGATTGCATGCGAATAAGTATCAATGCTAACGTGTACATATTTTTGCCGTCCAAACTCTGTGATGTGGGTGACATCCATTTGCCATAACTGTAGGGCTCCCAGACCTCGAGGGTTGACCCCAAGACCTAAACCGAATCCTGATTTTTGGCAGGCAGGACAGGATTGGACGATGCCTCGGGCATCTGACAGTTTTAAATCAAATTGTTTCGCCAATACTTTTGCAGATTGATGTAAAAATTCATGAGATAAACGGGCCTGCTCAAACAGGTTAATATTTTGATTTTTCCAGATGGTAGCAACCAACTTGTCGGCTATGTTGTTTCCAATCGACAAGCCTTGATCAAATTGATGGCTACGAATATGTGTCACAAAATAGTGTTTAGTGCGTTGATTCAATAAAAATAAAAGTTGCATTAATAACATATATAAGGTGTTATTCTTCAGTGATTTGATCATAGCGCGTTCCAGGCGCTGTACCGTTCCTACTACGTAGAGCGAATCTGAAATTACATTTAGAGGTTTGTCGGGCCAGCGTTGAAAGGCCCATAATACCGCTCTCAGCTCGAGGGTTTGTAAAGAGTCGGCGGTATGACCTGTAAGAAGTTGATGATTCCATTGATTATTGTCATACCAAGCAATAGCAGCTCGTTTCGATTTTCTTCCAGCATCAGTAAATACTGTAAGCCCTTCAACTGGTACTTCTGATCTATAAGGGATGTCTTCAAAGTCCTGATTTTGTAAAAGCGGCAGAATTTTCGTGGAAGGATAGTTATTGGTTACAGTACCTGGATATTCGGCTAAAGCGATTTGAAACATTTCTGATGTTGCTAAAAGCCAATCTAAATAATTCTGTGCTATAGGTACAAACAGGGTTTCAGGTTCTTGTCCTGTCAGATCACAAATCCTTCTTCTACCTTTGATGATCATATTAGCTAATAGTTCAATCCGTGTACAGACGGTATTTTTTGGCTGATAGGATAAAAATACCCACTCTAAAATGTTGATGCGTGGGCTATCTATTTGGATTATCAGTCCTATTAAGTGTTTTCGGTTGGGTGATGAGTTAACAATTAAAAATTGCAAAGGCAAATCACTAATTTTTCTTTGTACAACTGTTGTCAAAACCTTTTTTATAATGTGATCCAATGCCTGCTCTTGTTCCTTCGTCAGGCTTCGTCGTTCATCGGCTCTGGTTGAGGTTCCCAACAGAGGCATCAAGGGAGCTAGATCATCATTAGTTATTCCACTAACTGACCTTACCCACTGTAAATCTCCCATTAGTTTTTGAACATCTGAGAGCGTCTTAATGTCTGTTTTGAGTATGATCTTCTGTGGTCTGACTGTGCTCCCAGTAATTGTCCATCCTAAATATTGCCATGGATTTTGTCGTTGTACCTTTTCTGGAGCAATTTTAAGACCTTTCGGTTCTAAGGTTTCTATTAACCTTTGTAAAGTTCCTTCCACATCCATTTTTTCTCCAGCAATTAAGATATCATCCATGTAGTGAAAAACTAGTAAAAATGGATGTTTCATTCGGAATGGTTGTAAGGCCCATGCTACAAAATTTTGACACAGAGTAGGTGAGTTTTTCATTCCTTGAGGTAGTACCACCCAATGGTATCTTTTTGCCGGTTCCTGTTTATTGATTGATGGTACTGTAAATGCAAATTTTTCTGCATCTTCAGGATGCAAAGGAATAGTAAAAAAACAATCCTTCAAATCAATGATGAGTAAGTCCCAATTTTCTGGGATCATCACAGGGGAGGGTAATCCTGGCTGTAATGCCCCCATATTTTGCATTACAGCATTCACCGCTCGTAAATCATGCAACAATCGCCATTTTCCAGATTTTTTCGGGATGGTAAAAACGGGTGTGTTCCAAGGGCTTGTGGAAGGCACAGTGTGACCTGCTTCTAGTTGTTCTTTAACTAAATTTTGTAAAATATGCAGCCTCTCCTGTTTCAGCGGCCACTGGTCTACCCACACTGGCGTTGTCGTAGTCCAGGTGAGTTTTAAGATGGGCTGCTCAACCATGGCCGCTCCTAAAAATGCTGGGTTACAAGTTTGGCTCCCATTTGGGATAATATATCCCGACCTATAAGAGCTACAGGCAAGTGCATTACATATGGCCTTGTGGTAACAGTGGCACCGTCTTCAAAATTGAATGCTGTCAGTAATTTGCTAATCATCGTGCATTGTGCCCCCCCGACTCCCACAACACTGGTAGCTGCAGGTACCAGTGGCCAATGACGAGGCCATTTTGTGATAGGGACAATAGTTACATCTGCCCCCGTGTCAATTAACATTGACAGTACTAAAGATTGTCCATTAGGATGTCTTAATGTTACCCTTTCTTCAGGCTTTCCCTTGGCAATATCTAGTGCTAATAACACATTTGGTACTCCTGTGGATCCAAAACCTCCATGCCCACATACAATTGAATGCGCTTTAGGGACACACGCATGAAATGGTATTAATTGAGCTATTTTAGACTGCGCTGGTATTGTAAGTGGTGGCGTTAAGGTATATACCATAATCTTTATGGTTCCGCAGAAATCCGCATCGATGAGTCCTGGTACTATAAATATACCTTTTCGTGATATTGAAGAACGGCCTATGAGCAATGCACTCAACCCATGCCCTAGAGGTCCTTGTTGATCTGAATCAATTAATTTAACCTCAGACGTTGTTAAGGTTACGTCTACTGCTGTTGCCAGGTCCACTCCGGCGCTACCGGCTGTGGCGGCTGCGCAGCAGTCCAAGCACCCTGCACTTGTGTCTTCACGCGTGGGTGTGGCGTGCTCTGCGCCGTGTTTCCCGATTTTCGACACTCTTGGGTGTCGTGATTATCTTTTTTACAATTCGTACACCATTTTTCTTTCCAACCCTCAGTATTAATTGGACTCCTACATTCTTTTTAAAAATGGCCTAGTTTTCCACAATTAAAGCACTTCTTGTCCTTTTTTCCCCCTTGCTTTTTTGATACTGACGGCTTCACTGCTGCACCTACAGCTGCGGCCATTACCGTAGCCTTTTCTTGTTCTAACATTCGCTCAGCAGCCTCTAGCAACTGTCCTGTGCTGGATCCTCTTGGCAACACACTGAGTGCTCTTTTTGTTTTTTCATTAGCGTTATCAAAAGCAAGCATATCTAAGAACTTTACTTTCATTCCCTCATCCATATCTGGATGAGCCATAATTGCAGCGTGCAAACGATCAATAAACTTGCCGTACGATTCAGTGGGACCCTGCCTTACAGCGGTAAAAGCAGGTCTAATTTTCTCATCATGCACGTTAATAAGAGCTTTATAAGCTAACTCCTGACTCAACTGCAATACCTCGGTAGCAAACTGCGCTTGCCAATCAGGTCACGTATAAGGCCCTGCGCCCATTAACATTTGAGCCTGGATTCCGAATAACGGATCACCTTGTTGTCGAGGTATTGAAGCTGCCCTATCACAGGCAGTTTGCCAATGTTGGAAAAATTGTAGTTGTTGCGATGGTGGTAATAGCATCTGGACAATCATTCTAGAATCATAAGGAGTTAATAACTGTGCTGAAAAAATGTGCTGTAATATAGATTGAGTATATGGTGATTTTAAACCATATTGAGTAACAGCGCTTTTCGCTTCTTTCAATATTTTCCAGTCCAGTGCTTCCCATACACCTCTCCCGTTATTATCAACTACAACAGGAAAAGCCATGGGTAAAACCTGTCCCTCTATCATGGCATCTCGGATAACACCTTTCCATCGCATTGACGGATCCCCAACTCCTCCCACCAACATCCCTTGCCCGAATACACCCCCCCCCCCCAGATGGTTGTTGTGGTGGCAAAGACGGAAAAGCACCAGTTTCCACCGGCGTCCTAGTTGGAGCAAAAACGTTGGGTGCTGACCATCCTGGGTATAATGCGAACAGTGACGTTGGTGGGTTTTCTGGCGGGGCCGCCAATCGCGCTTCTAAAGTCTCTAGTCTTTTTATCAATTCCTGTAATTCAGCTTTCTCCTCTAGAACACCATTGTTTTCCTCCTCCTCTTCACCACCTGGTGGCAAAGGAGGGTAAAGTGAGGTGGTCGCCACCGGTGAGGGAGGTCGATTTGGTGGATCAGCCTCATCGTAACTCGGAGGGCGGTCCGACTGTGGTACATCGGGCGATGGTGGAGTAGCCTCCGCAGTGGTTTTTTCTGGTGACTGCACTTCGGTGGTGGTGGGAGCTGCAGTTGCAGTCCCTGCTAGGATCCGGACCCCTCCTGCAACGCGGGCCGGGGTCGCTGCAGGGATTGTCGGACCCGAAAACAACATACTGGTTGCAGAGTTGGGCCCGCCACCTGGAGTCAAAGCCGCAAATGCCGATGCAGCGACTTGCCGCTCCTCCCCCATTCTTTTTAAAGTTTCATGAATCAGTCTCCACACAGTGGGGAATTTGCTTGCCTCTTTGGATCCTTTACTTATTTCTTCCCACAGTTCTGCCCCTATTTTCTCCCATGTCATAGCATCAAAGGCAACTCCAACCGTGGGGATCAAATCCTTTCCTTTTGCCCAGAGCAATAATGCTTTCAGAGTAGACGAGTCATAACTTATACCTCTCGTTGAGAGGATATGTTGGAGGAGCTTAACCACCGCTGACTCTTCTTTTGTCATGGTAGCCCCCATCTCCTCCCTGGCCGCTCACCTGATCAGGGTGAGATTCTACCTTTCGCGCTAGCGTTTCCCGAGTGCCGGGGCAGCACTCACCTTCGGCCGGCTTCCGCCCCCTCCGTTCTCGTTTCGTCAGAAAATCCAACTCCGATCTGAGGGTCCCTGTTCGGGCGCCACCTGCTGACGCGGAAGTCACGGACACAGCACACGATCAATATGATCAAGCAAAATGTCGGTTTATTACATACACAGCTTAGTTAATATAGTTTCTTGCCTTCCTAATCATGCATAAACTTATCTCTAATTGGTTAACTATGTTTGGCAATATGCTGTTCATGCGCTACTAGCGATATTCTGATTCGTTCATAACAATAGTTCACATGCACCGCCCGCTTCTCCCATATCTTGTTTTCAACATTGCAAGCCAATAGTTTCTTCCTCTTAATCTGCTTGTTTCATGTCTTCCAAACCGCAGTCGACCTTCGCAGCATCCTTGAATTCCTCTTGCGTTAAATGCAGATTAAGTCCACATAGTCTGAGTCTGGGTTGCTCACTACATGTCCTTGGCTTTTCAGATATCCCACACATGCTGGGTGCCAAAAGGACTGTCGTGGTTTAACTGCAGTCGGCAGCTAAACACCACACAGCCATTCGCTCACTCCCTCTCCCCCAGTGGGAATGGTGGAGACAACTGGAAAAAAAAAAAGTAAAATTTGTGGGCTGAGATAAAGACAGTTTGATAGGACAGAAAAGGAAGGGAAAATAATAATAATAGTAATAATAATAATGATAAAAGAATATGCAAAGCAAGTGATGCACAATGCAATTGCTCACCACCCGCTGACTGATGCCCAGCCCGTCCCTGAGCAGCAATTGCCTCCCCCTGGCCAACTCCCCCCAGTTTGTATACTGAGCGTGACATCATACGGTATGCAATAGCCCTTTGGCCAGTCTGGGTCAGCTGTCCTGGCTGTGCTCCCTCCCAGCTTCTCACTGGCAGGGTAGGATGAGAAGCTGAAAAGTCCTTGACTTAGTATAAACACTGCTTAGCAACAACTAAAACATCAGTGTGTTATCAACATTATTCTCATCCTAAATCCAAAACACAGCACTATACCAGCTACTAGGAAGAAAATTAACTCTATCCCAGCCAAAACCAGGACAAGGTGGCATATGAAATACGTAGCTGGCATCACTGACAGAGCAAAGGTCCACAATTAAGTCCAAACTGGACCATGTATTTCATATGCATACTTCAGATAATTCTTATTGTTGGTTGGGTCTTATTAATGTCAGAATGAAGGATCTGGGAACCTCATTTTTCCAATTGGTATAATAATGTAACTCCAATTATTATAATAATATAACTCACACTGAAAGCCAGAACTGACATTTTCCTCATTTCTGTGTAGCTAACTTGTATTCATGTACTGAAAATTATGCATGTAGAGAAGTTTACATGTACTGAAATTAATTTTCCCAAGCATGTCTGACTTATACGTACACCATTTTCATTAATGTTAGGCATGTTTGTATCCCTTTCTCATACAAAAATAAACTGACTTTGATAAGTATCTCAGATATGGTTTAGCTTTTGAGAAACACACATAAAATATAATTTTGCTAATTTTAATAGGACAGATACATATTATTATAGGTATCTAATCTCTTAGATTTTCTTCCTGAGTTATATATATGTATACACACACACCCCCCAGAGAAGGAGAAGGAAAGAGAGAAGGAGAGAGAGATAAATAGATAAAACATCCCTTACTGTCTTGTTCAACATGTAGAAACTTGCCACTACGCAGTACTAAGTCATCATAAGTCTGACCTTGTCTCTAATGCCAAAATTATATTCATATTTCATAGCAAAGGATCTCATTGACTAATGCACTTGTCTGCCATGTCTCTGGGACAATACTTATATTTCCTTTGAGAGTATTCGTAATGGTGATGGAAGACGACACTGAGGCTTTATTAGATGAATTTGAACTTCCTGGAATGGGTGAATAAGAGCTGATCAGAGACATCCTATAAAATTATGTTGTCCAAGTCACAGAGAATGGATGAAATATCTATTTTACCTTGCAGGGATATTCTATTTTTGATATGACTGATTTGAATTCTGAGTAACAAGCAAATAGCAAAATCAAAGGTTCCTGTAAAGAAAGAAGGCTGAATCATGAAAATGGGAGACTGTAATCATCTGCTAATAATTTCCAAGTTAAAAAATGTATATGGTGATTTAAGGTAGGGCTAGTCACATTTTGATATATGTTTCGATTGGAGGTAATTAAAAAAAAAACAACAACTCACAATGTCATTACCTTTTGGAAGTTTGATTTTTTTATATGCTAAGACTCCTTTCCCTTCTCAGAAAATATCTCAGTCCTAAAATTTGCATTGTCAGAACAGAATAAAAGAGCTTTAGAACAAAAGCAAACCAGGCTATTATCTGTGAAGTACATTACTAACATGATGATAGTAATGAAGGAGGCTAGGAACTCAACTATGCGACATGGTGGAAAGCAGGCAAAGGATGGGGAAGGATAATCTTGGCGTCATCAAGACTAAATGGAGCTGCAAGAAGCTGGAAATCAGTATTTCTTTCCCTTTCAGACCTCAGAAAAGAAGCATGTGCTGTTCTCGGGGTTGTGGCGACCAGGCATTGCTAGGATAGCCATTTCTGTTTGTGTGACCTCGGTCGCTCAGCAGTGCCTCTGGCAGAGTAGCTGGGGAATAAGGGAACTGCGCATGAGCTGTATAAAACATGCTGGAGAAGCTGTGTACATACTTGGTGACTTGCCCATTGTAAGCTCTTACTGCTAGCAATCCCCAGGTTGGTTAGTTTATAGTTAACTGTTGAGTGGGTGAGGAATTGGCTGACAGGCCGCACCCAAAGGGTGGTGGTAAATGGCTCTTTTTCAAACTGGCAACCCGTCACAAGTGGGATCCCCCAGGGATCGATATTGGGCCCAACGCTATTCAATATCTTCATAAGCGATCTGGATAACGGGATCAAGTGTAGCCTGATGAAGTTTGCAGATGACACCAAACTGAGTGGGGAAGTAGACACTCTGGAAGGCAGAGCCACCTTGCAGGAAGATCTGGATAGGCTGGAAGAGTGGGCTAACAAGAACCTTATGAAGTTTAACAAGGACAAGTGTAAGGTCTTGCACCTGGGAAAACATAATCCAGGAGTGCAGCACAGACTGGGATCCACCTGGCTGGAGAGCAGCTCTGTGGAAAGGGACCTGGGGGTCCTGGTGGACAGGAAGCTCAACATGAGTGAACAGTGTGCTGCTGCTGCGGCCAAGAAGGCCAATAGGATGCTGGGTTGCATCAACAAGGGCATCACCAGCAGAGATAAAGAAGTCATTATGTCTCTCTACTCAGCGCTTGTCAGGCCACACCTGGAATACTGTGTACAGTTCTGGTCCCCGCTATACAAAAAAGATGTGGACAGGCTGGAGGGGGTCCAGAGAAGGGCCACCAAGATGATCAGGGGTCTGGGAAGCCTGCCGTATGAGGGTAGGCTGAGAGACCTGGGCTTGTTCAGCCTTGAGAAAAGGAGGCTTAGAGGTGATCTCATCACCATGTACCAGTACTTAAAGGGGAGCTACAAAGAAGATGGAGACTCCCTTTGTACAAGGAGTCACATGGTGAGGACAAGGGGTAATGAGTACAAGTTACTCCCAGGGAGATTCCAATTGGACACGAGAGGAAAATTTTTCACAATGAGAACAGTCAATCATTGGAATAATCTCCCCAGGGAAGTGGTTGACTCTGCTACACTGGACACGTTTAAGACTCAGGTGGACAGGGTGCTGGGCCACCTCATCAAGACTGTGCTCTTGCCTAGAAAGGTTGGACCAGATGATCCTTGAGGTCCCTTCCAACCTGGTATTCTATGATTATATGATTTTATGATTCTATGAACTTAGAAATACCAGAATAAATTGTAGTGTTCAAGAGAGAAGTCATACTTGCTCCAGCACAGCACCCAGCCCACAGAGCTGCGTGACTCCCAGAAGCTGGCTCAGAGGACAGCAGCGAACACCAGGCTGTCTGCACGTGTCCACAAAAATCTGCTCCAAGGAAACTCCGGGCTCCTAAGCAGGACGGGTGCAAGTGTGTGGCAGGGCAGGGGAGCAGGAAAGGTGGGCAGCTGTATATTCTATGTGGCATTTCTCCCCCTACCCATTCATGCGATTTCAGCTGACCTTGCCAAATATAATTCTGGGAAAATAAACTCTTAGGGGATTTGCCTGGGTACAGAGTGAAGAAAAGGAGAGAGAAAAGTGGTGAAGCACTTTTGCTTCCATTGAATGTGCATGGCCTCTAAAAGTCCTAAAATTTTCTCTGGATTTGGGTATCAGACTTCAGTGGGAACCCCCGGCTTCCCCCCCGCTTTTGGAAATACACATAGTCGCTTCAGAGCAAGTCAGGTTTTTTAGTCCTGTATTTATATTTTTTCCTGAAGTTTTTCTTTTTTCCTTTCTGGCAAATGGCAGAATATTAATAATGATTCTTTTAGAATAGCTTCAGCAACTGCTTTTTGAAAGAAAATATGAAAATGTAAGACTGGTGTAATTTTGGAAGTTTTGGAACTACATAAAATAAATACAGCGATATCAATAAAAAGAGAAAAGAAGCAGCAAAATTTGTGTCTGGAGCAGAAACACAGACCTGAGACTGGGGCTGAGGAGGGAGGGTTTTGTGTGCTAGTCTTCCAGGATTGAGCCCAAACTTAGCCTACAGCAAATCTTGTTATAAAATTGACTTTGTAACAGGCTTTTGTTACTCTACCATTTCCAGCAATTGCCATAGGGTAATTTGAACGTTTCAGCTCCTGGAAAAATAGCTAACATGATATAATATATATTTATTAGCAGACAAACACTGTAAAATGTTGATATTTCCACCTTTCAAGACAATTGTTAAAAGTGAAATAACAAGGCAGTCTTGTCTTAGGTGTGACAGTTTCAGCTCCTGGCACACTAAGCTCTTGTTTGATAAGCTATGTTCATTTCATATTTGTGTAATACCCTGGAAGAAATTAGGTTGCAATAAAGTCCATTTTTGTCATTGCATGTAGCAATGAATATCACACCCAGCAGAATACAGTGGCACCTGGCTGTCCAGACCTAGTGTAGCACAAAGCCATCTGGAGGTAATTACAACAAGGTATTCTTTAAAGACCAGATGGGACCGAGGAACAGAAGCCCCTACCCCTCCCAGTCATTTACAACATAATTCCTTTCAATGATATACTTAATCCTCCCACAGGCTACGCTTTTCAGTTTGCTGTTGTCAGTCTTCCTTTATGTTAATTCAGTTGAGAGACACAGAAAGAGGGAGAGAGTGGAGAGCAGCCACCGGTGCCTCAAGGGACTAAAAGAAATTATTCATCCTTAAATTGTTTCTACTACACCAAGTACAGTAACAATTTTTTTTTTTTTAAAGAGGGCTGAAATTATCCTAAAGAAGGTCAATGCTATAGCCCTGTGCAACACCAGCTGAGTTTTATTCAGCCACCTGTTAGCTAGGAGGGTTCTGCACACGCTCATGATGCATTTAACCAGTTTAAAGGGTCTTTTAACTGGCAGCCTCCCTACATTCAGAGTGCTCAAGACATGGCCCTGCTTTGTGATCATGTGGCACACAAGACTTAATTTAATTATGTTGTAAGCCTATCGAGTTTGTATCAGTGCCCGTTCACTTTTGTGTCATTTGTCTTGTAACTTGTAAGAGTTGCATTTCTTTGTTTTTGGAGGAAAAGGCATGCGCTAGAAGAAAATTGCTTTTTCTTTTGTCATTCAGATTTGCACTGCAGATGTACAGGCTACACTTTAAAAAAAAAAAAAACAAAACAAAACAAAAAAACTATTTTTATTAATACAAAAGTGACAAAACAAAAGCAGAAGTCCTCTACAATTTTAACATCAAAGATATAACCATGCATTTCATTTTGAAAGAAGGCCAGGTGGACAGCTCAGACATATTTAAAATAAGAAACAAATAGAGAGATAAAGAAAGAAAGAAAAATAAGCAAATGTATTTAATAGTTTGAAAATTACAAACCATGAAGGACTGGATATTGCTATCCTTTCTTTAGAAGTAGTTTATTTGTTTTAAAGAAACTGTACAGCAAGCAACTTCTAACAGGGGTAAGCTCGAAAATATTTGGGCCTTTGTTATATTCTTATATAGCCCCTGAATACATGATCAAAGTGCAAGTAAATTGCAAATGTTTCAAATAACGTGTTTTTATTGAAAAATGCAGCTCTGCAAGATATTGGTACTATTTAGTAAATCTGTATGAATACTGCAAACGAGAAAGCAAGATGCCTTTTGACCTTGAGTTACCTAAATGAGGCAGTCCTGAAGTTCAAAATCATGTTATCATCTATTTTACTTTCAGTCACTGTTTCAAGATTTCATCTGACCAAACACTTAAGGAAGTACCAATCCCATCATTTCAACAAGCCACCAAGCATGTCCTTATGATCATTTAAAATAGCTTCAAATGCATAATAATTTGTCTCTCACAGAAAAAGCTGTAAAGGAGGAAGCTTGCTGCATACAGACACCACAAATGCAAGCTGAAATCACACTGTGAATACAGTTCAAATAAGAATGGAACAGGCAGAAGGGAGATTGAGCTATTTTTTAAACTTGATTTATAAAGACTAAATTAGTTTATGCTGGAAGCTGAAATCAATAAAAATAAAATGTGCTATGGTGAGATGTACCTTTTACCTTTTCTAATGCCTATTACATGAAACATTGATGGAATCAAATCATAGTTATAAAATCTTATGTGTGTTCAAGGTCCGTGTGTGGATTCCATCATAGTAACAGATAAACACATCTTTGTTCGACTGGGATAAATATTCATTGATATCTCTTCCCTCTCCTTTTTCCACAGAGCAAAAGTCAGAGAAAGGGCAGTAATGCCAAGTTACTCACCAGTCTGCATAGCAAGTAGGTATCAATTGCTGATATATCAGCCTCAGCACTGAAATACCCTGACCATGAAAGACCTTTCATTTTCTGCCTTCATAATATCTTCACTCAGAGTGGCTAAAAGAGCTTGTCATAACTGTGAACAGTTTATATCTTCCATTTGATACTTTTCCGGATAGCATTTTACAGAAATGGATTGTTGTTTTGATCATTTTCTCCCACTAGTCTAAAAGATTTAAGATTTTGGAAGGATTTCCAAAAATCTTAACTGAGTTAGGAAGAGGAAGTTAGGAAGATAAACCTTTCCTTCAGAAGTGACTGAAATGAAACTGTCAGATTCTGATTTCAGCCTAATCCCCTCCCCACTAAGTAAATATATACATATATATATATAAAAGTTGTACAGAAATCAGCTTATTAATATGCAAATACTGATACTAGAAGCTTTAACCCAGGTCCTCAGGGAAGTCAATGAAAAACAAGGACTGTGCTGATAGCTTCCCACCTTATTTCCATTCTACCATATCACTTCTCTAATTATGGACTACTGATTATGTCACATTTATGCATATAATTCCCAGCAATACCTCTGAACCAGACAGATCATGTATATGAGTAAATATTTTGCAGATAAAAACATGTTCTTGATCACAGTGAGCAACAATACACCTTATGTCAAAAATCTCAGACAGTTATAAAGGATGGACTAATGCAAAAAGCTTCCTTATGATCTTCCCAGTCCCTAAAGACTCACAGCAATCACTTGATTTTTTACTTAGATGTAAGGATGTGCCAACTGATTTAATTAAAATAAGACTTCTACTAGAACCTTATCTAGTCTCCCAGCATAACTCAGTCCACTTTAAAACGCAAACTATTCCAGTGCAACTTCTTACTTCTACATCTACCCTGACATCCACTTCCTTCTTTTTTACTTTTTGATTACGTCAGTTTAGTTTCTTATGACCTTTGGTTTTCCTAGAAGTGCCTTCATAAAGCACATAGTGTTAGTGAAAACCTCTAAATCATGTGGCATCTGGGACTTCCACCATTGTGGTACAGGGAAATTGTGTGCTATCTGAGATATGCTGCCCTTGCATCATAGGGGACTAGTACTAGGAAGCCCCATTTTCACACATCATAGGAAAACTCAGTGGGAAAACAGTCATCAAATAATGAAGGAAAAAACTATGAGAGTCCAGAAATACCAAGAAAGGAAGGCCATGTTCAGACCCATGCAAGAAACCAACCCTTTATCTTTTGCATTTAGGGGGAAGTTGTACTTAAATAAAACGCCTGAAAGTGAGTTTAGAAAGGGGTCTTCCCCTCTTTGCATCAACAGAAACCTTTTCTCTCTTCTCTGCTGAAAAGATATGCAGATGAAAGAGACTGTGAATCTTTTTTCCTCCATCGTCCTTTCCTTCTTCTCTTGTAAGGGAGGGGTGGTTTTTAAAGTGCGAAGTTTTTCACAAAAAAATTGTTATTCTTGTTGCAATCCCACAAAGAAATGAAAACCTTTTCCATCAAAAATAAACCAAATTGCATGATAAGGCACACCTTTGGGTGGGGTTGGGATAAATATAGAAAAGTAAAAAAACATGTTATATTAATGCACTTTTAATCCCCTCCACCTTATTTATTCTTTTGAAGCCTTTATGTCACCTTCATCTTTATGGAGCCAAGGAGTTATGATGCTAGGGTGAGAGGAAGGATGTTAAAAGTTGAGTAAGGCATGAAGCTATTGGGCAAATTTATAAAAAAAGAAATCAATAATGGTTATTAAATACAGAGATACAACCGGTGGCTAAGGAAGTCCTTGAGACAAACCTTTGGAAGAGCATTCCATGTAAATACCAAGATATATCCATGGCAGTATTTTCTTATTGGAGGTTCTTATTCCCTTCTTGGCTGCTGCTTACTTGTTCTTCTGCTAGGGAGGTGTCGTGGTTTAAACCCTAGCCAGCAATTAAGCACCGCACAGCCACTTGCTCACTACCCCACCACTGGTGGGATGGGGGAGAGAATCAGAAGAGTAAAAGTGAGAAAACTCATGGGTTGAGATAAGAACAGTTTAATAATTGAAATAAAGTAATATAATAATAATAATAATACATGATGATGTCATCAATGTATTGCAGGTGTTCCAGAGCCCCACCCTGTTCCAGTGCAGTCTGGATCAGTCCATGGCAAATGGTGGGGCTGTGTTTCCACCCCTGGGGCAGTCGATTCCAGGTGTACTGGATGCCCCTCCAAGTGAAAGCAAACTGTGGCCTGCACTCTGCTGCCAAAGGGATTGAGAAACACGCATTAGCGATATCAATTGTGGCATACCACTTGGCTGCCTGTGACTCCAGTTCATATTGAAGTTCTAGCATGTCTGGCATGGCAGCACTCAGTGGCGGCGTGACTTCATTCTGGCCCCGATAGTCTACTGTTAGTCTCCACCCTCCATTAGACTTTCGCACTGGCCCATGCCTACCAAGCCCTATTCAACACTATTCAGAACCCTCAAGGGGAAGAGAAGGTCTCTGGATCTGATGACAAAACGATAGGCACTGCGGCTACTCCAACCCTGGCGACAGGCACTGCGGCTGAACCAGAGAACTAACCCGTGCCGGTATCAGTCGATTCAGACTGGATATAAGGAAGAAATTTTTTACAATGAGGGTAGTGAAACACTGGAACAGATTGCCCAGAGAGGTGGTAGATGCCTCATCCTTCGAAACATTCAAGGACAGGCTGGATGGGTCTCTGAGCAACCTGATCTAGTTGTAGATATCCCTGCCAATTGCAGGGGGGATGGACTAGATGACCTTTAAAGGTCCCTTCCATCCCAAAGCATTCTATGATTCTATGATATGGGACTGTTAAAAGGTGAGCGAGTCTTGCTGATCACTCCTTGGCTCTCCAGTCGACGAATCAACTTATGGATGGGAATCTGGGAGTCTCTGTTGGTGCAATATTGCCACCGGTGCACCCTTGTGGGTACTAAATGAGCTGATTTTCTTGTGTATTTTTCTTTGTGTATAGGCGCAACTGATACCGGCACAGGTTAGTTCTCTGGTTCAGCCACAATGCCTGTCGCCAGGGTTGGAGTAGCCACAGTGCCTGTGTTTTTGTCATCAGATCCAGAGACCTTCTCTTCCCCTTGAGGGTTCTGAATAGTGTTTAATAGGGCTCGGTAGGCATGGGCCAGGCCCCAGCACATTGCGGTGATTTGTGTCTCTCTGGAGTTGCCAGGGTGACAACATACTTTTTCAAGATACTTTACTAGTTTTTCAAGATTCTGCACTTGTTTGGGGGTGAAGTTCCAAAACATTGGAGGGTGTCCTGGTTTCAGCTGGGATAGAGTTAATTTTCGTCTTGGTAGCCGGTATGAGGCTGTGGTTTGGGTTTAGGATGAGAACAATGTCGATGATGATACACTGATGCTTTGGTTCTTGCTAAGTAGTGCTAAGCTGTCTCTGAATAGGTGCTAAGTGGCGCTCACACTGGTCAACGACTTTTCAGCTTCCCCTGCTCTGCCGGGGGCACAAGAAGCTGGGAGGGGGCACAGCCAGGGGGAGGGCTGACCCAGACTGGCCCAAGGGCTATTCCATACCATATGACATCATGCTCAGTATATAAGCTGGGGGAAGAAGGAGGAAGGAGGGGGACATGGGGCATGATGGCGTTTGTCTTCCCAAGTAACCATTACGCGTGATGGAGCCCTGCTTTCCTGGAGATGGCTGAACACCTGCCTGCCGATGGGAAGTAGTGAATGAATTCCTTGTTCTGTTTTGTTTGCGTGCACGGTTTTTTTTTGCTTTGCCTATTTAACTGTTCTAATTTATTTTACTTCAATTATTAAACTGTTCTTATCTCAACCCACGAGTTTTCTCCCTTTTACCCTTCTGATTCTCTCCCCCATCCCACTGGGGGGGAGTGAGCGAGCGGCTGCGTGGTGCTTAGTTGCTGGCTGGGGTTAAACCCCGACAGTCCTTTTTGGCGCCCAACGTGGGGCTCGAAGGGTTCGAGATAACAACAGATTTAATTGGAATGTGCTAGATCGAATTTATAGCTGTTATTGCTGTTTAGCTGTTAATCGGCAGGCTTCTGTGCTTGCCATGGGGCTTGCTTGCCTTACTGTATGTTAGAGTCATCTTACTGTGTTGTGCCTGGGAATATTTTGATAACAGCAATGGCCACGTACCCGGGCTGGCAGATGGCCAGGGCATCGCTGTTTTTCTGTGCTGCTTTACTGGACAGGCTGGAACTCCAGTGTGAACTCGAGTCGAAGGGACTGTGACCTGTGGACGAGTTCCTGCGGGAGCACGACACCCCAAAGTGTCTGTGGACGTGGATAATCCCGTGTCAGAGCAGCCCATGGAAATTAAGAGTGGAGCAGAGATCCACCTGCAGCCCATGGAGGACCCCATGCTGGAGCAGGTGGATGCCCGAAGGAGGCTGTGACCCCATGGGAAGCCTGTGCTGGAGCAGGCTCCTGGAAGGACCTGTGGACCCGTGGAGAGAAGAGCCCACGCTGGAGCAGGTTTGCTGGCAGGAGTTGTGACCCTGTGGGGGACCCACGCTGGAGCAGTTAGTGAAGAACTGCAGCCCGTGGGAAGGACTCACATTAGAGAAGTTCATGGACTGTGCTGTCAGAGGGACCCCACGCCGGAGCAGGGGCAAGGGGAGGACTCCATTGCAGTGTTAAACCCTATAACCTGGCCCAAAGGGGCCAGGGGTGGAGACTGTAATGGAAATACCTTTAAATTGTTGTGACCCGGGATTTGAGTTGCATGTTATGGGAATTACTATAGCAGAAACCCCTTGTTGCTAGCCAGGCTAGGAGTAAGGGGAGGAGTTCATTGCAATGTTAAACCTAGCCCAAAGGGGCCAGGGGTGGAGATTGTGATGGAAATACCTTTAAATTGTTGTAACCCATGATCTGAGTTGCATGTTATAGGAACTACCATAGCAGGAACCACCTGAACCAATGGAGGAGAAGCCTTACAAGAAGCAGTGCAAGTGCAGCAGTGACCTGACCTGAGCTGGCTTTGGTGCCCAGTAACTCCACACAGCACACCACCTCTCCTGTCCTGAGTGACCACTATCACAGATGGAGCCCAAAGTCATGGACTAAATGAGCTCAATGGACATTTTTGGGACAACAGGGGTGGTGGTTAAAGAGGATGTATTGGATAATGTGGGACCTGAGCATGATGTAAATGGTATGGAATAAGGGGTGGATACTGTCCTGGTTTCAGCTGGGATAGAGTTAATTTTCGTCTTGGTAGCCGGTATGAGGCTGTGTTTTGGGTTTAGGATGAGAACAATGTCGATGATGATACACTGATGCTTTGGTTCTTGCTAAGTAGTGCTAAGCTGTCTCTGAATAGGTGCTAAGTGGCGCTCACACTGGTCAACGACTTTTCAGCTTCCCCTGCTCTGCCGGGGGCACAAGAAGCTGGGAGGGGGCACAGCCAGGGGGAGGGCTGACCCAGACTGGCCCAAGGGCTATTCCATACCATATGACATCATGCTCAGTATATAAGCTGGGGGAAGAAGAAGGAAGGAGGGGGACATGGGGCATGATGGCGTTTGTCTTCCCAAGTAACCATTACGCGTGATGGAGCCCTGCTTTCCTGGAGATGGCTGAACACCTGCCTGCCGATGGGAAGTAGTGAATGAATTCCTTGTTCTGTTTTGTTTGCGTGCACGGTTTTTTTTTGCTTTGCCTATTTAACTGTTCTAATTTATTTTACTTCAATTATTAAACTGTTCTTATCTCAACCCACGAGTTTTCTCCCTTTTACCCTTCTGATTCTCTCCCCCATCCCACTGGGGGGGAGTGAGCGAGCGGCTGCGTGGTGCTTAGTTGCTGGCTGGGGTTAAACCCCGACAGAGGGGCCCACCATCCTAGGTACTTGCCCACACTATCCTGCACACCCTGCCACTCATAACTATTCAGCCTTGGAGGAGATCTCTGGATGATATTCTTAAAATGCCTATTAACCTTAGATAAAACTGAAACAATATTCCCAACAACTACCAATAGATGTATGTTAACTACCCAAGGATGTTCAAGATACTGAAAAGTTGTTGCAATGAAGGAGGAAACATCATAGAAGAAAGCAACAAAGGTGACATTCTGTATTTCCTCCATAAAAAACCTCTCAGAGGAAGAAGTATAATTGCTAATTGTCTCCATGAGGTGATACCCAAAGTACAGTAATGGCTTCACTACAGAACCCAAATACCAGATAAGGCTCAAGGCCAGTGTTTTAATAACAAATCTCCCAGGCAAAACATCACTAATCACTGCAGATCACAGCAAACTGCAAAAAACCACCACCAATCTTTTTAACACGTACTGCAAAAACAAGAGCATGGTGCAGATCAGGTAGACTAATATCGAGAATGGAGGAATTAATATTGTGACCGGCAACTGTTAACAGATACAAATTCCTTAATACACTCTGGTTAATCTGTTATTATCTCAAACTCTTCGTGTCCCACATTGGGTGCCAAAAAGGACTGTCGTGGTTTAACCCCAGTCAGCAACTAAGCACCACACAGCCGCTCGCTCACTCCCCCCCCACAGGTGGGATGGGGGAGACAATCAGAAGGGTGAAAGTCAGAAAACTTGTGGGTTGAGATAAGAACAGTTTAATAATTGAAATAAAGTAATAATAATAGTAATAATAGCAATAATAATATAGAATATACAAAGCAAGTGATGCATGATGCAATTGCTCACCACCCACCAACAGATGCCCAGCCAGTCCCCGAGCAGCGATCGCTGCCCCCCAGCCAACTCCCCCCAGTTTATATACTGAGCATGACATCATATGGTATGGAATAGCCCTTTGGCCAGTCTGGGTCAGCTGTCCTGGCTGTGCCCCCTCCCAGCTTCTTGTGCACCTGGCAGAGCATGGGAAGCTGAAAAGTCCTTGACTAGTGTAAGCCCTACTTAGCAACAACTAAAACATCAGTGTGTTATCATCAACATTATTCTCATCCTAAATCCAAAACACAGCACTGTAGCAGCTACTAGGAAGAAAATTAACTCTATCCCAGCCGAAACTAGGACAGGAGAGCAGCAGCAGGAGTATCTATAAGCCCTCTCTGAGCAGTTGTGTGATTAGGACTAAAGAAAGAAAAAGAAGAGGAAAGGGTCAAAGGGTTAAACATAAGAACAGGTAACTGCAGGAGGACACTGAGCAGAGCAACCCTGAGAGCACCCACCACTCCCTGATATGTGTAAGCAGACCATGAAAACACTGTGCATTCTGAAGTCATCACAGAACATGAAGATGGAAATAGGCCTCACTATTAACTGGGCCTCCCTTATCAAGCTTCCTTCTCCTGGTGCTATGGATGACCATAAGGAGATCAATGAGGAGGTCCCTGACCTGGTGAGGCCTCAGGTGGGGAGGGAGAAATGCACCCTGAATCTCAATGAGAATTTCTGAGCTCCTCCAGCAGTCCAGCAAGTGGGTTACTCAACATAGAGGGTACAGCATTTCCTTCTTGCTGCAGCACAACCACGTGATGGATTTTTCTTTCCACATTATTTGAAATGAGAGTTCAGCTTGAGTCTTGTTTTTATAACTGTCTTGGAAGTAATTATGTGCCTTTTTTTTTAAGAAACTTATAGCTGGTGAATGAAACTAATGATAGTGCCAGGGCTGTGTGAAGTGGGTATCAGATTGGTGGCTGTTCCTAGGGGATCTGGAGTGATTCTGACCTTTACCTGTATGGCTCTCTTCAGATTTTAAAAGGCAGGTATGTGAGGCAGCTGGTCCTATGACCATGTAAGGAGGAAGGTTGCTGATAGCTCTTTTCCACATGGTTCTATGCAGGAGTGTTTTGTCTGGGTTCTTCTTTCTAGACTGGGGGTCTCCTCAGTTTAATACAAAGAAAATTGGTTTTTATATTCAATGACTAGACTTGTCGGTTTAGGAATTGTCAGAATAACTCAATTTCTCCAGCTTATTGTGTTTTTTCAGATGCTTTTTGACAGTAGAAATGTTTAGATTTGAAGATGTAAGCCCTGTGTAAAGAAATGCTTTTAGTCTGAGATGCCAGGGAAGTGGTTGAGTCTCCATCCCTGAAGGTATTTAAAAGAAGGGTAGACGTGGTGCTCGAGGACATGGTTTAGTGGTGGACTTGGCAGTGACAGGTTAACGGTTGGACTCGATGATCTTAAGGGTCTTTTCCAACCTTAACGATTCTATGATTCTATGATTCTATGTGTTGATATGTTAGGATGTCACAGAGAAAAATTGAGAAGTCATAAAGAAAGCAGTTTGTTACAGAGTTAGATTTGACCTGCAGCTAAAATGTAAACATTTGCATCTGGGTAGAGGGAAAAACATACAAGAGAAGAGAGAGAAAAATTGAGTCAATAGTTTCTTTGTTGACTTGAGTGGGGTCTTTTTGACATTACACAGTGCCCACTGAATTTAATGTAAGCTCTGCTTGGTTTGATGGATCCTTGTCTTGGTGAGTCCTTTCACATTTTTAGCTCACTTAGTAGTTAAGCTAAATCAGAACTTCTAGAAAAAGACAGAATTGTCAAGAACATGTGAAAACCTAGTGAAATGATAGCAGACATCTGCATATTTTTATGGAGATTAAAAAATTAATATTTCTGTATATCTCATTGTTTCTGTGTATTCTGTTAGAGCACAAAGAGTTTTCGTGTTTGATTTTGTAATATTGTCTTTCAGTTTGAAATGAAGGTTTTTTCTATAAAAAAATTATATAGAAAAAAAATGAGGGATTGCCTAATGTTGTCATCAACATACCTCATTAAAATGTCCCAAAAGTCTGCTGTGTAGTTACATATTTTGACCTTTGTATTTTATATTTTACAGACACATTACAGCATGCAGATGTCCTTCAATGCAAGATACCTGGGTGGCATGCATAACCTGCTATGCTGGTAACATATATCTCAAGTTGAAAAAAACAGCAAGGCTGAAAGTTCTCAATGTGTAGCACCAAGTCCATTGCTTGATTGCTTTGGATAGTAGTTAATTCAGATGAAAATCTAATGTAGAGTATAAGAACCCCTAATGATGATGAGGAGAAATCTACACTGATCTTTTCTAAGTATATCATGTATGCAACAGGGTTTAAGAAAAGTGCAAGGTTCCCAATTTCTGGATATGGATTTAATTTATTTAACAAGCTGAATACAATTTCTTCTAAAACAACTAGATGACCATTCACATTGCTATTGCAGTATGACATTAAAGGGATTAGACTAAGTTTCTTAAGAAATGCTGTCTGCAGATGGATGTTATTCATATAATATAGAATCCAAGAGAAGAAACATTGCATATACTCAGAGGTATTAAGTCAAGAAAGAGATTCATGACTGACTTTGCCTTCATGAATAACATGGGCAACAGAATTTTACTCATTCTTTCCTTCTTCTAGCCCATAACTTATTTTGAGTGACATCATACCCTGCAGCAAAATCTTTGATCTTGACTTACATGGTGTCCTGGTTTCAGCTGGGATAGAGTTAATTTTCATCTTGGTAGCCGGTATGGGGCTGTGTTTTGGGTTTAGGATGAGAACAATGTCGATGATACACTGATGCTTTGGTTCTTGCTAAGTAGTGCTAAGCTGTCTCTAAATAGGTGCTAAGTGGCGCTCACACTGGTCAAGGACTTTTCAGCTTCCCCTGCTCTGTCGGGTGCACAAGAAGCTGGGAGGGGGCACAGCCAGGACAGCTGACTCAGACTGGCCAAAGGGCTATTCCATACCATATGACATCATGCTCAGTATATAAGCTGGGGGAAGAAGAAGGAAGGGGGGGGGTACAACATTGGGCGTGTTGGCGTTTTGTCTTCCTAAGCAACCGTTACGCGTGATGGAGCCCTGCTTTCCTGGGGATGGCTGAACACCTGCCTGCCCATGGGAAGTAGTGAATGAATTCCTTGCTTTGCTTTGTTTGCGTGCACGGTTTTTGCTTTGCCTATTTAACTGTTCTAATTTATTTTACTTCAATTATTAAACTGTTCTTATCTCAACCCACGAGTTTTCTCCCTTTTACCCTTCTGATTCTCTCCCCCATCCCACTGGTGGGGAATGAGTGAGCCGCTGCGTGGTGCTTAGTTGTTGGCTGGGGTTAAACCACGACACATGGCAAAGCAAAATGTTTTGTGTCTGTTTTCTTCTGGATTTTGAACACTGCCAGAACAGTATAAAGTATCCAGAAGAGGAAGACTGTAGCTATTTTAGTAAATTAAACAGTCCCAGAAAATGTTTGCAAACACTAGAAAATTATCACTTACACTGTTAAATCACTGGAGAAGTCCCTGGCCTTGTTTGGCAACCAGCCCTCTCCAAAACAATGCAGAGGGGCAGTAGGTAGCATAGTCCAGGCACCAGCCTGACAGTGAGGTTTAAGCTATGTTTTTCTGCAGAGGAAGAGATTTAATAGTATGGATGTGGGTTGTTCTGTGATGAATGTCGCTGAATATGATCTCTTTCAAAAGAAAGTAGCTCTCCTTCAGTGAGATCTCGGATTATGTATGGGAACTGGAAATAATTGTCAGATGCTTGGTAGCCTAGATAAAGAAAATCTACCTCCCCTCAACTACTATCAGGGAAAATTGTGCTTACAGCTACCTGTATGCAGATTTAAATGACAGGTCTTCAAGAAAATGAAGAACAAGAAAAAATATTTGTATTGTGCAAATGTTGCAGACTTAGGATTATGAGATGAGAACTAAATGCATCCTTTAGGAAAGAGAGAACATGTTTAAAATGTCATGGTTTAACCCCAGCCAGCAACTAAGCACCACACAGCCGCTCGCTCACTCCCCCCACAGTGGGATGGGGGAGAGAATCAGAAGGGTAAAAGGGAGAAAACTCATGGGTTGAGATAAAGACAGTTTAATAGGGAAAGCAAAGGCTGTGCATGCAAGCAAAGCAAAACAAGGATTCATTCACTACTTCCCATCTCCAGGAAAGCAGGGCTCCATCATGTGTAACAGTTACTTGGGAAGACAAACGCCATCACTCCAAACGTCCCCCCCTTCCTTCTTCTTCCCCCAGCTTATATACTGAGCATGACATCATATGGTATGGAATAGCCCTTTGGCCAGTCTGGGTCAGCTGTCCTGGCTGTGCTTCCTCCCAGCTTCTTGTGCACCTGGCAGAGCATGGGAAGCTGAAAAGTCCCTGACTAGTGCAAGCACTACTTAGCAACAACTAAAACATCAGTGTCTTATCAACATTATTCTCATACTAAAGCCAAAGCACAGCACTATACCAGCTACTAGGAAGAAAATTAACTCTATCCCAGCTAAAACCAGGACAAAGATTAAATATATGATTAAATGCTTAGATTAGGGCTTGGTGTTCCCCTACAAAAATAAAAGGAAATATATTAAAAGAGTTAATAATAACAAATATCACCTTAGCAAGGGTTGTGTCTGTGAGCCTTCTAAAGCAGTAAATCTTTGGGAGAGATGTGAATGACCAAAGAAGCAGAGCACTTTATGGACAAGGGACACACTGGGAATGGGAATAGGGACAGATAGAGAAAAGACAATAGAAAATAAGATTATAAGCATATAAACCATTTTCCTTTTTTGCAAGTTAAGTGGTAAGTAGAATTTTGAGAAAACAGGAAAAAAGTGACCAAAATTACTTGCATTTTTTACCATATCTGCATATAAGTTGCTTATAGCAGTTGTTTTCTGAAAGGTCAATAGCAAGCTGGATATGCCAAGAGATGGGAGAAAATCCTGAAGTGTAGTGTTCCCAGTCACAATCAGGGAAGAGTTATCGAAGAGTGGTGGCAACTGCCACCCCATTTAATGTTGTGGCCACTGTTATACAGTTTTCTAGTGGGTCCTTGAGGCCTTCAGAGTTCTTGCTAAGAGGATTCATTTGATGGTATCGATATGCCACTTCACGGTCTGTGTGCCTCTGTTTCCCTCTCAGCCTAGTGCAGAATGAACACTATGGGTAAGGAAATAAAATAGCCGAACTTTGCCCTTTGCAAAGTCTTTACTGGCACTTCGTTGGTGCTGCAGGACTCCAGCTAGTGCTGGTAGGAGTCACCTCATGCTCAAGCAGCCATGGCCAATGGTTTGATATCTCTGCCATGTGCTGCACCACACTGTTCACCCTGGAGCAGGGGAATTTTGAACCAAGAGTAGTATCTGTGGGTCAAATTCCACTGTTTCCCACAAAGGTTTAAAGTCAGACTCCATAGGGCAATTTTGCCTTTGAACCAATTTAAATGAGACCAAAACTGAGGCCAAAATATGCTGTTACTCTGAAAGGATCAGTTACAGGGGAACAAAATTGTTACTGACAAAAATTACTCAAAGCAAAAGTTCCTCTTAAATTTTATGGGGTCTCTGTGAAATCGCACTGTTTTCTTTCAGAGTGTTGAAAGTGATGAAATACCATAATGTTTAGCAGCAGAAATGAACATTTCCTGGTATATTTAAACTTTTCAATTCATTAGCTTTCCTCTAAGATGCTTCCACATATCAAACAGTGGACCTGATCTTCTGATCTGAATTCTCTCGGTGCCAGGAGGCACACAAGGCGCTAACATCGTTCTTCCACTTCGATCGGTCCGCGGCTGCGTGCTCTGGAGTCCCAAGGGCCACAGCGCAGTCTTCCGTCGGTTTCCCCCTCAGGACATGACCGATCCAGCTCCATCTCCTCCTCCTCACTTTGTTACCGATTTTCTCCATCCCCGCCATTTCTGATGCTCGTCGTTTCTGCAACTTTTTTTTTTTTTTCTTCCTGGGAGGAGGTAGTTGGCCTCCTGCCCAACCCCCATGACTTGGAGGGCCAGTGGTTTTTCTGTCAGGGTGGCCTTCCCTTAGGCTGCGTTGGTTCGCGGCACCTTCTTCAATTTTATCCGGTGCACCCTCCAGAGAGGGATCCCCTATCCACCACCCAGGGGATGCGCCTTCTAGCCGTGCAGCCCCAGCCGAAGGGGACCTGATCTTGCAGGCCCTTTTTCAGGTCAATATTCTGTTTTCATATTGATTTCCATGGAATATTTGTATAAAAACAATAAGTAATAAGGAAATCCCCTTTATCATGTATTCTCACTGATGAAAACAATGTTCCTGGAACCAAATTAATTTTGCTTCTCTGAGAATCTGAAAGCGTGTCTTATCATGTGCAGCCATCTCTACAAACCACCCAAGGTGATCTGTTTGCTCACATTTCTTTTAATTGCTTATTCATCAGTTTATTAGAGAATGTACTACTAGATAGCTCATGAGAGCATGCCTGCGTTTCTGAGTAATGTGCCACAAAGACAGTGAGCTGGCCTTCAAAGAGCTGCCCTGTGTCCTGGAACATCCTGGAACATGGCAGTCACCCTGACTAATTTGCACTGCTTTTTGGCTGGGGGAATTAAGGTGTCTCTGAGCTCCCTTCTGCTTCATACAGATGATTGCTTGCAGTTCCTCCTCTAGCCCTTTTAAAGCACTGGATATCTTTATGTTCTGTTGTGGTTTGCAATATAGAAAAATACATCGGTGAACCAATATATACAGATAAATACAATAATGTCCAAAAGCCACAGGAACCAACTCTGCGAAGTGCTGAGCAGACCCTTTTCACCTTCAGTGGCAATATCGGATGCTCTGAGCTTCCCAAACACCTTTAAAGCCTAGTCTATTCAGTCTTTTCATTGACTTCAACTGAAGGATCAATCTCTCCACTGTTTACCAAAACTAGCCTTTCTTCGACTGATAACATGGGGGCTGCCAGCTGAAAATTCACTACTAATGTTTACCTAGGTGTAACAGAAATGTGGTTTTGCTTTACTGTTCTCTAGAGGACACACCCCCTTTCTTCTCTTTCCCCCACTTTCTTTATATTTCCTTTGACTACAGCTGAAAATTGCACTTAAAAATGTTATCACAGTTTAAAAGTTGATTAAAGTAAACAGACTTTTAAATTATGTCGCTTACTGAATCCATTAATACTTGGTAAGGGGAAAACTCAAAAGGTTCCTTTAAGTGGTAAACATATAAATCTGGTTTAGGCTTCATAAAATAAAGCATATTGATATGTATTTTATGCAGTTTTTCAATTGCTGCAGGGTGGTTTTTTTATTCTTGTTTTAAGTACCTTTCCCATAAATATTAAAGCACATCTCTCCTTAAAGGAAAAAAAGGAAAAGTGCAATCTGGATGCTAGGACAACTAGAAAGAAGCAATAAATTATTGCTGTAATGACATGCTAATTACAATTTTGCTTGTAACTCATGTAAGTGTTTGAAGCCCAGCAAATTTCTCTTTTCATTTGTGAAGTATGAAGGTAAATTGCCCAGTGACAGTGGGGCATCGCTAACAAGTACAAATTGAATAACATGCTATCTTGCTCTATTAGTCCTGACTAGCATGTCTGAATTAGATATTCAGCACACTCCCCATTGTAGGCCTGATTGATAAATGCTAAGGAGAATTTGTCAAAACAACAGGGGCTACACCCAGTGGGACATCAATATGCTCCATTTAGTCACCCACCCAGCACTTCCTACATAGGATTGTCACATAAAATTAAGACTAGCCGCTAACCAGCCATCAAGCTTGCAGCAGACATCAGGCAGCCTGTGTTCTGTATGCATATTAGTCACATGCTTAACAATGTGGGCTGTCATGACTGAAGCATGCGGTGACCTCTGGAGCAGAGGTTGAATTTTGCAACTACGCTGAGACATCAAGCTCAGCTGTTCAAGATTTTAGGCCATTTCCTGTCTGATCTGTGCACAGATGCACTGCCCTAAACTATAATCTGTGGCCTAGTCCAAATGACAAATGGCACAGCGTAGATTATTACATTATATATTAAGTACTACAAGTCTGTAAATTATAAGTAAACTACTGTTCAGCCCGAATGTCTCCTCCAGCTTTTAGAACACTTTCCTTCATAAAGCCTCTCATGTGCAGGACAAATAAATATTTGGAAAACCAAGGCATCAAAGTTTAAAGACTGAAATGTACTGTTTTCACTGCAATTAGCTGCTTGACTATGAAACAGTTTTGTTCCAGCTGTAATTCAATGTCATTGCTGGACTTGCTTCTCCTCTATCCCTCCCTTTTTCACTAAGAATTATTAGCAAATTAAGGTTTTCTGTGGGCTCTATATATTGAACTATTTGTGCCAGATAAATAGTTGAGGCCAGTATTGTTAGCCACTTTATATAGTTGTTTCAGTATGGATTAGTCATGCAATATGCAACACTGATAAAAATGAATAAGAAATCCAAACATCATCAGTTCTGAGGGATCTAATTTCTTGTTCTGTTATGCTTAGTCTCTCTTTATGCACTGAAGTTCTTGTTTATATGTGGAATAGCTGTAAAGAGTATAAAAAAAAACAAGCTGGAGGGAAAGGTATTCACTCCCTTTCTTATTACTGAGATGTAATATTTCAGTGGGCTAAACAGGATTTTTGTTAGAATATGATTGTGTGCTTCCTATGTGTAGTTGGGACTCCAATATGTCAGTTATCTAATATCAGCAACCAAATTCTTGGTGTTAGGAAAGAAAGAAAAAGAAAACTGATGACCATATCTCTCTAAGGAAAAATTTGCATTGTTCATAGCTGGTTAATATATCCATAAAGCTGTCCTATGATATCCTTTAACTCTCAGTCAGAGATGGTCAAAGCAGGGGTTTTCTCTTGCATTTCTCTTATTGACAGAAATCAATAGAAGTCACTAAATGAGTAGGTGGGATCAGGGCCCTTGAAGTTCATAACTGGGTAGCATCTTGTCTCTTGTTTCTCAGTGTAATAGCTTACAAGTCAACCAATCTCCATGACCTTATGAGTCTCTTTTTGCAAAAAGTAACTTGGCAACTTGTCATCCTGATGTCTGTCTTCATGCCATTTTGGAAGTTCTTTATTTTGGATAGAAATTATGTCAAGAAAATACTCATTTACAACACCAAATAATGGGAAACATTTTAAAGGATCTTCCAGAAATGTTTCACAGAGTTATGAGTTGTTTGACTTTGGTTCAGTGGTAGAAGTTACCAAGATGAAAAACACCCATTTAGATACTTTTCTCAAGGATTTCATCGTATAACACTGATACACACAAAAAGGTACTAATGAGATAAATGCTCCCAGAACTTAAAACCATGTTAGTCACCTTTTTGTAATTATTACACTTAAAATAAAATGTAGAAAATATATACAAGAAATATTAATTTCAACTAACATGGTACTAAAAATGATGACTCCGTTCCCTATTTCTTTGGGCATCAATTTTTCAGTATTAAAAATCAGTGCAGTGTTTAGCTCAAATAGGTAAATTTTCCCTTCCTTTCCTGTGGTGATAAGAAATATAATAGAACAGTTTACACAAGTTTTCTCTTTCTTCTGTGGTTGTTGGACTCAAAGTGGAAGATGAGTAGAAGGGAAGAAAAATGGTTTTAGGATAGATATAAGATCTAGCACTAGGAAAGGACTAAAAAAGGGTAGTGCAAATCTAGAGTAATTAATTCCAATGGGGTTCCTTGAGATTTACAGTATTGCAAGGAAGGAATTTACCTTACCCTGTTAGAAAGTGCCTTTTCTGTTTGCTCTTCTGGTGCTAATCTTTTATTAGAAGACATAATGAACCCTTAGCATACAATGATCTTCAGACAATGTTATGTTCAAGTTGTAGGTATTTGCCTCTAAGGAACACAGTTTTGGCCTGCTCCCTCTGATAAATCCACAATTCAAATGCTGTCTAATCTAAGTGAATTAGTAAGTAAGTGAATTCTCCAGTGATACTGGACACTGTACAGTGGAGGTGATGACAGATAACCTCTCAAACTTGCATTTCGATAATGAACTGGAAAGCACTACACAGTCTGTGAAAATGAGATTTGTAAAACTTCTGTAATCTAGTGATTCAAATATGTTTAAGAATAATCCATGTTACAGTCACATACCAACTGATTATCTAGTTAAGACTCATTTATAGATTAGCGTCGGACCCATGTACAAACCAATAAAAATTAACTTGTCTTGTCTGCCATGAAGATTCCACAGGAAAAATATTGGAGTCTGAAACAGTGATTGAGGTTTTTTCCTAAAATATGCAAGAACCTGCTTATATTTGTTGGTGCAAAGGTAAAGACGTATGGGAACCGAATGGCCTCAGCTGGGTGTTAAGAATGAATAACAGATCGTCTGAAGCAAAGAAAGAAGAGATTATAAGCATGCAAAGTCATCAGGAAAAGGGATGATCAGTATTTTATTCTGGGAAATGAGAATCATCATTGGGAGTATAAGCTGAGGTGCCGATGTGCAGGAAAGCTTGATTAGTCTTTCCTAGCAGGATCCAGTTCAGCAAATTGTGTACATTATTTCAACTCGTATGAACAATGCAGTTAAAAACAATGAATAAGGTTTGAGTCCCAACCATAAACAAAGTCTGTAGGGTAGGCAATAATTCAAAGAAAATGTTATTCCCGGGTTCTGGTCCTGGCTGTTGAGTGTTAGGGGGAAATAATACTGGAAGGAGATCTCCTGTTGAAACCTAATTAAAGTTAACATCGTCCTCCAGTAATGATGGAAAAATATGTGGCATGAGCTCTGTACACAGCATCACATGTATGCGTGCATGCAATAGGTGACGTATATATAAACATGATCTTCAATGAACAACATGCATTACTTTTTTCTGGAGAAATTTACATGGGTATTAAAATAGGAACTGGTGGCTCATGGTGATATTATAAAAAACTGAAGTACAAGAGAATGAGAATTTTTACAGACTACCAGATAAAAAAATACCTCTATATCATGTTAAGTAATTAATGTAACAAATTGTTGCAAAAAGGAAAATAAAATCAAGTATTGTTTTATGGAGATGACATCCTTACAATGGGCCAACAGGTAGGTTTGCTTTTCAGCTTGTTGATCATTTTTGTGCTTGAAGAAGGTTAGGAATTAAACCATTTTTTTGTTTTAATTGACACATTCAATTTACCACAGTTTAGCAATGACTTTTTGTATGAAATAGAATTTTGTATGAAAAGTATCACACAAAAAATAGGCTTACTGAGCTACCCGCATATGCATTCAATTCTACCCTGAAAAACACACAAAGCAAAAAATTGTTTTTTCTGAGCCCTACTGGCAAAACATTACTCAAGCAGTTTCACCCTACAGGAAGGCTAAAGCTAGTCCATAATAACCACAGCTCCACTGAAAACATATTAAAACAAACTAATTCAGAACACAGGATTGCTAATTCCCTGTTAGATTTCTCTACGATGATCAGACTTTAGCAGGAAGTGTCCACAGGCATTAATGAATAATTGTTCAATATCACTTTAAAGTGAAATGATGACATATTTATTCTCAAATAAGAGGGAAACTGAGGCACAAAATACTAGTGCCATGTCATATAATTTTGTTATATCTAGTTTGAAAAATTAGGGCCTAAATTTTCAGAATATTTTGTATTTTTTGTCACATAAATGTTTCTATCTAGACAGCCACAAAATTATAAGCACTGAGTTAGTACAACACATACAGTTCATTATCACATCAGAAGTAGGTGGCAGGATAGCGACATATATTTAAAAAAACCTTCAAAAATATTATTGCTAAGTGTAGTTGTTTTCAAAGCGGATACTATTTTGCTTTATGCCATAGAAAAAGGATAAAGATTCAGGCTGGCCTGAACACATGAAGTTCCACATGCTGAAGTCCACACGAATTGTCTCCTTACACCAGAGTTAAATTAACCAAGATACTGTCTACATTGCAAGCAGTAGTAAATTTATGGACCTGCTTCTGACTGGCTCAGTTCACATTTAGATGAGGTAGGAGATGCCGATACAAGTGTGTGCTTTCTTATTACTTCTCTTTATGCCTTAGTGTACGGCTTATACTTGAGGGACCATATTCTCAGTTTCCTCATTACCACAGACATTGTATTCACAGTGCTTTCCTCCTCCAGGCTGCCAGGGGCCAGCCCTGCCACCAGCAGAAACATTTGCTCTGCCGTCTTCCTTACACTCTCTCATGCCCCTGTACTCTCCATGCTGTGGCTTGAATGTCAGTGGAGAGCAGAAAGCACATGGACAGGAATTTACCATGAGCTCAGCACCACATCACTCCTAATGTTTATTCCAGACAGGCTAAACTGATATTTCTAGAGATCACCTTGCCAGTTCAGTTGAGCTAGGCAGCTGCTGCCTGGACCTTAAAATAATGCAAAACTGATCAGTGCAAATTCATTGAATTCTGAACCAAAGCATAGGTCAAGATCAAAATATTCATAAGGGAAAGAGTCATAGCAGAACAATTATTTTGATAGGGAATATATCATTGTTTCAGTTAGGAAGATGTGGTGGATTGACCCTGGCTGAACGCCAGGTGCCCACCAAGCCGCTCTATCACTCCCTCTCCTCAGCTGGACAGGGGAGAGCAAATATGATGAAAGGCTCATGAATTGAGATAAGGACAGGGAGATCACTCAGCAATTATCGTCACAGGCAAAACAGACTCGACTTGGGAAAATTAATTTAATTTATTGGCCATCAAATCAGAGTAGGATAATGAGAAATAAAACCAAATCTTAAAGCACCTTCCCCCCACCCCTCCCTTCTTCCCAGGCTCAACTTCACTCCTGACTTTCTCTACCTCCTCCCCCCGAGCAGTGCAGGGGGATGGGGAATGGGGGTTGCGGTCAGTTCATCACACATTGTCTCTGCCGCTCCTTCCTCAGCACTCTCTTCCCCTGCTCCAGTGTGGGGTCCCTCTCACGGGAGACAGTCCTCCACGAACTTCTCCATCGTGAGTCCTTCCCACAGGCTGCAGTTCTTCATGAACTGCTCCAGCGTGGGTCCTTTCCATGGGGTGCAGTCCTTCAGGAACAGACTGCTCCAGCATGGGTCCCCCATGGGGTCACAAGTCCTGCCAGAAAACCTGCTCCAGTGTGGGCTCCTCTCTCCATGGGGTCACAGGTCCTGCCAGGAGCCTGCTCCAGCATGGGCTTCCCATGGCGTCACAGCCTCCTTCAGGGCATTTCCACCTGCTCTGGTGTGGGGTCCTCCATGGGCTGCAGGTGGATATCTGCTCCACTGTTAACCTCCATGGGCTGCAGGGGGACAGCCTGCCTCACCATGGTCTTCACCACAGGCTGCAGGGGAATCTCTGCTCTGGTGCCTGGAACACCTCCTTTCCCTCCTTCTTCACTGACCTTGATGTCTGCAGAGTTGTTTCTCTCACATATTCTCACTCCTCTCTATGGCTGCTGTTCCACAGCAGTTTTTTTTTTCCCTTCTTAAATATGTTATCACAGAGGTGCTATCACCGTTGCTGATTGATTGGCTCAGCCTTGGCCTGCGGCAGGTCCGTCTTGGAGCTGTCTGGCATTGGCTCTGTCGGACATGGGGGAAGCTTCTAGCAGCTTCTCACAGAAGCCACCCCTGTAGCCCCCCCGCTACCAAAACCTTGCCACGCAAACCCAATACAGAAGATGATAACGCTAAGCTGCAATTCAGAAGTTGAAGAAGTAGAGTAAAAAATCTGTCTTATGGTAGCAAGGTGCTGCCTAGAGCTGGAGGAGAGTGGAAAGAGCAAGCCAGGAAAGGTGTATTTAGCTTCGAAGCATGCCTGTGGAATAAAGCAGCTAAGGTGGGAGAGTGGAGAGAAAGAGGCTGGCAGCTACCAGTGCAACTGGTGCAACAGGCCTTTTGTAACTAAGGGGAGAAGAGTCCGGCCAGACTGAGAGTAAGTGAGGGCTTGGCTGAAAGTCCTCCACTAGGGAGCAATGGCCTGAGAATGATGGGCAGCATGAATGAGGGAAGAAGGGATGGATGGGGAAGTGGGAGGGGGAGAGCTAACAGGTACACCTAATTATCTTTTGATAGCTAAGCATATATTTTTATTCATGCATGATGAAGATACTGGAGTGAAAATCATTTGCACATAAACATTTTAGAAAAATATGGAGATAAAGCTGAATTTACAGGGTCCACTGTAAACAGGAGACTATAAATGTCTTCCTTTAATTCTTGACCATTTACTTTAGATTATTAGAACAATTGATGGAGCAAGTAAAAGAAGTTATTTTGGAATATAAATTGGGGCATAATTAGATTGCATATATACAAACACTCATGATGCATTATAAATGCTGTGTTTTTCCTGGACCTGTCTCTAGCAGGCTTATCTTCTCAAACTTGGGCCCATTTCTGAAGTCATGCAATTAAATGGCATTCCCTAAACCATACTTATACTCCAGGTTACTGGCTTACTCAGAACTTCAGACATCAGCTCTGTGTGACTGTAAGTTGCAGTGCATGAGCTATTTTTAATACCTAACATACCCAGGTATCCAAGACAAAGCAGGTGAATCGCACAACGAGGGAAGCACTAGCACAGTCTCCAGGCAGCCTTCAGGGGCTTCAGAGATTTCAGTCACTTCTTCCTGGGGGAGCAGGATCACTGTGTCTCACACAAGGAGTGTCTGCTTCCAGCAGTGAACAGGGCTGTGAATGTAGTTTATTTGTCTAGTATTGCATATGCTACTTCACATTTGCAGGATGATATTCCTCAGTCATCACAAGTAAATGTGAATGACTACTTATTCAGTGGATTTTTCACAAAATTGAAGGATAGTTCTGTTCAAAAAAACAGATGGGCAAGAACAGGGAAGAGTGAAATTCCCTAAAAATTGAAAGCATTTTGTCTCAAAACTTTCAAAATGAAGCATTGCTGGGTTTAGTTTTGATTTGACAAGCAGAAGGAAAATAAAGTAAATAAAACATTTTATTTTGTGCTGAATAAATATTAAAAACACATATATTTTAAAGCTTCAGATTTAGGGACTGAATTAATGAAGAAAAAAGAAGGAATAAAAACATTCTATTTAGTACTACCTGAATGGAAATTATGTTCAGTTAATGCAGAAAGCATAGCTCTGATTATTTATAAATTTTGGCTGAGCTATGTCTAGACTTTGAGGCAGTTATGCTCTAATGTTGCAGTTTGCAGTCCTGGTTCTCCAGTTCTAGTTTGCCCTGATGGGGGCCCTGGCTGGGTTACAGTACAGATCCTTTCTGGCTTACACACGGCAGCTTGCAGCAGTAGAAGAAAGGAATAGGATGTGCCAGGTACTGTCCCTGCAAAGCAGAGGAACTTGTTGAAAGGCCAGACCTGGGAACTGGGAGGTGTTCTTTCTTCCTACTGTTCCCACACAGACAGGGCTGAGTGTCTATGCATTGTTACTAGTCATTTCATTCATAGACAAATACACAGAAAAAGCAAGTATATATGTGCAACTTATCCTCCATTGTGTGCCCTTATTGAACCTGCACTTCTAAGGCCCATTAGAAAGGGTCAGTTTGCAGCCCTGCTTGCAACTCTTTTGTGTGTGTTTTTCTCCACATTAGCTCTGCAGTTACACAAAAGAGCTGCTAAGATTATCCAAGGTATATCCTCAGCTTTCCTGATTTGGAGTCTTGCTGAGATTTATTCAATCAAATGCAAAGTCTTTATTCATGCCTCTATAAAACACATCTATTTTAAAGCCAAAATGAACCACTAGAACATATAGTCCAACCTCCTCTATAATAAACCAAAGAACTCACCCAGATATGCCAATGTAAGGTAAAACATACTATATAAACTGCTAGAATAAAAGAAGTAAAGCACTTAAGCAGCTAAGGAAGCAGAATCTCATTTTGACATGATACATTAGGGCAATATGATATTGATATAAAATACAAACCATATATGACGCTCTTACTCAAGTAGCAAGGCATTTTCAAACAGTGGATAGTAATAATTCCTGGCTAAATGGAATATCTTTGAACTTTTTAAGCATCAGGAAAAGAAAGAACAGAAAATTATGTAGTCTAAAAGTCTTTAGTGGAGAGATTTCCTTCCAGATGCCACTGCAACTTGCTTTGAGGATCAAAAAATTCCAAACTGGTGCAGTATTATTTGATGAGCACTTCTTTTTACTTCAGATTCTTCTAGCGTCCTCTATATGCACTGTTATAGGATGAGATCAGCTTCCAGTTGTGCAATTAGGAATGTGAATAACATCTGCCACATTTGGTTTGTTCACTCATGTGAACACCTAAGGGAGTGAAATACATAGAGGATTGCTTTCTTTGGAGAAGGGGCAAGGTAGCATATTTTATAATTTTATAATTATATTATTTATAATTTTATAATTTTATCATTTCAATAGCTAAGGCTATACATTTATATTAGAGAAGGCAGGATGAATAAACATACTTTGCACCTGATGAGAAAATGATACAGCTTATGAGATCCTCTTTCCTGTAGGTTTTTATGTCTCAGCCTCAGATCAGTCCCCTTCATCACCACTTCATCAGAATAAATTAGAAACTTTTTGAAGGGGTAGGCAATTTGTCCCAGTGCCAGTACCACCTGTTTGTTTTGGGGGATTTTTTTCTGCTGTGCTGTAAAAGCCTTGTGGAGGTAATTCAAACTTCCATAGAGAGCTAGAAATGAGACAGGTAATGAGTTGAAGTTCTAAACAACAATTTCAGAACTATTAGCAATATTGGCACCCTGTGCCCTTCCCACAGGTTCAAGAGAGGTTGCATGCCATCAGGATCCATAGCTTTTCAATTAGTGCTAGACCTTCCATTGTTTCAGGAAAGGTACAAGAAGCAAACATGATTACTCTACCAGAATACGCATCCTTCATACACACTAATTAATGAAGAAGAAAAATGAAGAAGGGGAAGGTATTCCCACACGTAGCTGAATTTTGGAAAGTTTTTAATTTCTTCTTTTAATTTTTTTTCTAACCAACAAAAAGTCTTCCAGCTTCTAATAACTTTTTTTCTATATATACCCACATTGTCACTGTAAAACGCTAATCAAATCAGTCCTAAATTTTTACCAGAAAGTCTTTTCAATACTTTATCTCATTCCCAGTGATAAGGACTCAGTTATGAAAGTACCATGCTCAGATCTGAGCAAATACATCAACCTCTGATAAAAAGCACAGCTCTAGAAATACCTTCCCTGCTTGGCCCATGCAGCTACAGTGCTGGGAGGTCCATCCTCCACTCAAATACAGGACATGATAAGATTGAAGACTGCACATACTTCTCATGCTGGAATATTTTTTTCCTCTTTTTCCTGGATTGTTCATGTTATTCCCCATTCTTTTCTAAATCATTGCTGAAAATCCGAGTGGAGTTGTGAACCTGTGTCTGTCTGTCTGTCTATCTATTTATATATGTTTATATTTAAAGTTTTTCCATGAATGCCACAAAGATCCTTTATGTAGTTCTGTTCCCCTGCTTATCTTTTTAATGCTCATGGGGAAGAAACTAACTCTGACAACGTCAGTATACTATGCCGACAACAGTGAAGTTTTAATCTTGCTTAGGTCCTCCAGATGTTATAGTAATACAATAAAATCATAAATGGAGATACTTCTTGGGCCTTGAGTGGCACAAATACATTTTTAGCTCCATTTCATGAATAAAATATTCAACATTAATAGAGTGTTATGCAGTACATTCTGGCTGAAAAAATGTGGAAATGGAAAGTGCTGACTTAATAGCAGAGACTGCTGTACAGATTCCCTAAGATGTCTCAAGAGGTAACACTTCTCTGTGGAGCAATAAAAATCAAGACTTAGAATAAGTAGTTGCAGAAGTATCTATCTATATAAGAGAATACAGCTAGATATCAATGAATTTGCCTACACTATAGAGTTGATTTGGCCATCATTTTGTACTGGTCCTACTGCCTGATCATTCACATCTCATGTATATTAATTCTCCTGCAGGAGGTCTGGAGTGAAGGCTAAGGGAAAAACCTGGTGCAAGATCCCACACACTTGCATCTCTGAGTCCGGTCCAGTGCTTCACCATTAAAAATAAAGATACCCTCAGTGCAGAAGGTGGTTCACAGCACCCATCTCTCTGCTGACTACTACTCCTTCCATCTTAATAAACTAACTCAGGTATTTAGAGAGCGTGAATAAACTTTCTTTCCTCCCACAAAAGCTAAATTAAATAGGGACTGTGATAGGGTGTTTGCACCAGACTCACTACTGTTGTGTTTTGCTCTTGAATTTAATGTGCAGATTTAGTCTGATTAACCATGATCTGAGGGTCAAAGACATATGGTGGCATATGAAAGGACAGCTGTCTACACACTTTCAGTGAGACAATGTTTGCATGAAAGACCCCAACTACGGCAGTGTTGCAGATCTTTCAAGGAGACCTTTGCTTCTCTCTGTTCTCTTAAAGGCTTTCTCTGCAAATTTCTGTTAACCCTCAAACACTATTCTTTCCTTGATTCACTGACACTTTCTTCCCATGTCTTCTTATACTTAAGTTCAAAAAGGAGGAAAGCTTGTGCTGTTCAGCCTTACAGCAATGAGGGAGTGGGAATAATGTTGGTTGTTTTTTTTTTGTGAGCGGAAACGGCCTCAAGTTGCACCAGGGGAGGTTTAGATTGGATATTAGGAAAAATTTCTTCACCAAAAGGGTAGTTAGGCACTGGAACAGGCTGCCCAGGGAAGTGGTTGAGTCCCCATCCCTGGAGGTATTTAAAAGACGTGTAGACGTGGCGCTTAGGGACATGGTTTAGTGGTGGACTTGGCAGTGTTAGGTTAACGGTTGGACTCGATGATCTTAAGGGTCTTTTCCAACCTAAATGATTCTATGTGGTTAAAGAAAAAATATGCTAGCCACCACTTGCTTTTTGTCTGAACGTTGAATCTAACAGTGTCTGTTGTATGTGCTGTGAGAGAAAGGAGACTAAAACCATGTTGGAACATAAGCTAAAGATTAACTTCTGTAAATCTTATTTTAAGTCAGGCTCTCTTCATTGAAAGGATTCTGGAACCCAGGAAATGGGGTGGGGTGGGGGAGGAATTTCCCTCCTTGATCCTTACTTCAGTTCCCTGATAACAGTATCGACCGAGTGGCAGCAGCTCACAGTGGAGGAGTGGTGATCAGCTGTAATTTGCCCTAACCTGCCTGGAAGAAGCAAGACAACCCAGGCTGCCAAAATGTGGCCCTAGAGTTCCCAAGGAAAAGTCAAACTGGAAATCCTGTAACATAGAGTTGGGCTTCAAAAGTGTGAAGGAGATGCAAGATGGGACTCAGGTGGAGGTTTCTGACCTATAGCTAATGCACTGTAGTTTCAGCCCCGATTAGACTTGGCACAACTATTACACTAAGCCACTCATAAAGATTCTCAGTAATGTAAAGGTACAAAAACAGATAATCAGGGAAAATATAGTAAAAACAGGTATCTATAAAAATTTAGTCACCTCTAGAATTGCTAAACAAGACTCTTTAAGATCACTGTTACTGTCTCAATGCAGTTTAGTTCAATCTTTGCACAAGTACTCATTAAAAGTGCAGACTTTAGAACATCCATGGCTGGAGTTAGTTTCTCTTGTAGAATTTCTGGGAAAACAGAGAATCCAGAGTCACTTTAATTTACCTGCTCAGTTCCGATAATAGTCTCCCAGCAGTGTTATCTAGGCCATAATTAATTACATGTATATATTTCTTTTTAATTATTTTTACACAAACATTTAATAAACACTAGAGATTTGGAAATCAAAACTACAGGCTTGGAAAACGTACTTAGCTGTACTTATTCAGGTGGGTTATTGGCTTTTCAACTGAATTCAGTAACAGAAAAATGCTTCTGATAATGCAGATTTCAGAAATTAGAGACCTGAAAGCATCTATCAAGGCTATGACAAGCCTGGTATAAAGAATCATTGTATCCTGTTGCGGAAATAGTTAAGTAATTTGGCACACCACTGGAAAGTAAGTTCTTTTATTTGAGTGGGGCTAGAGCTAGCATTCAACCTTCAAAAAATATTTCATTCAAAAATCTGTTCATAGACTTTTTATATTTAAAGGAATCCATAAACTGCAACAAAGCCATTTCAGCAGAAGTACTGAAATGGAAAAAGGGACTTTTCATCCTGCATTCATCTGCCATTGTCCAAATTCAGAAAAGTCTTTACATTTTACTATGAAGAAAACTACATAAGTACTAGCCTTGTTTAGAAGAGGACTCGGTGGGTATTATACAAGACTCTTGACAGTTTGTTTCCTTCAGATACCATGATTTTACATTTGAATTTGACCCAAGTGATCTGCTGGGAAGTGTTCAGCTGATAAAAAACTCTTCTGTGAAACTGTCAAATTTCTGGCTCATTTTAATAGGCAGTGGTTTCATGTCAAAGAGACACTTCACATTTGTTACAATCGGCAGCATATTTATTTTTTTTTAGGAAGCTATAAAGCCGTGATTGGAGCTGCAGCAAACTTATCACCAGAGACTCAGACTCAAGCCCTTTCAGTCATACAAGCCCTCTGCAATTTGCTTGGCAGGAAACTGGCATGAAAATTGTGCCACTGAACTAACTAGAAAGAAAAACTCCTTGAAGCCAGTGGAATTTTGGACACCCTCATGTTAACCATTCAGACTGAGACCACTGCATGACCTTCCTTATTTCATATGTGGTTTTTAGTCTGATTCTTCTTGGAAATGTGGTTTATGCAGTTGTGTTGTTTACCTGCTGGTTACCCTATCCTAATAATTTTTTTTGTTATTGGCCATATTCAAAGAAATTCAAAAGGCAGTAGTGGTGTAAAACTTAAGTAAAATTATGTTTCTGTAAATGTCATGAAAATCAATGTAAGTAGAGATCCAAATCAATGCTCCTACTGAGAGACAAATATTATACACTCCTCTTGGCAGTAGGCTGTTGTCTAATTGACACAGGAGTGCTGGTCAGCTAATCAGCCTGCACACAGCTTGGGAACTAGCTGTAGCATTAGCTGCTACCTGTGATTTCCATAATAAATCAGGTGTTGCTCACCAACAACTTTGTTTTATCTAGCCCTAAATGTATTATAGAATAATAGAGTCATAGAATGCTTTGGAATGGAAGGGACCTTTAAAGGTCATCTAGTCCATCCCCCCTGCAATTGGCAGGGACATCTACAACTAGATCAGGTTGCTCAGAGCCCCATCCAGCCTGTCCTTGAATGTTTCCAAGGATGGGGCATCTACCACCTCTCTGGGCAACCTGTTCCAGTGTTTCACCACCCTCATCGTGAAAAATTTCTTCCTTATATCTAGTCTGAATCTACCCTCTTTTAGTTTAAAACCATTACCCCTTGTCCTATCGCTACTGGCCCTGCTAAAATGTCTGTCCCCATCTTTCTTCTAAGCCCCCTTTAAGTACTGAAAGGCTGCAATAAGGTCTCCCCGCAGCCTTCTCTTCTCCAGGCTGAACAACCCCAGCTCTTTCAGCCTTTCCTCATAGCAGAGGTGTTCCATCCCTCTGATCATTTTTGTGGCCCTCCTCTGGACCCGCTCCAACAGGTCCATGTCCTTCTTGTACTGAGGACCCCAGAGCTGGACGCAGTACTCCAGGTGGGGTCTCACCAGAGCAGAGTAGAGGGGCAGAATCACCTCCCTTGACCTGCTGGCCATGCTTCTTTTGATGCAGCCCAGGATACAGTTAGCTTTCTGGGCCGCGAGAGCACATTGCTGGCTCATGTCCAGCTTTTCGTCTATCAGTACCTCCAAGTCCTTCTCCTCAGGGCTGCTTTCAATCCCTTCATCCCCCAGCCTGTATTGATACGAGAGGTTGCCCCGACCCGGGTGCAGGACCTTGCACTTGTCCTTGTTGAACCTCATGAGATTCACACAGGCCAAATTCTCCAGCCTGTCCAGGTCCCTCTGGATGGCATCCCGTCCCTCAGGCGTGTCGACTACACCACTCAGCTTGGCGTCATCTGCAAACTTGCTGACGGTGCACTCGATCCCACTATGTCATTGATGAAGATATTGAACAGCACTGGCCCCAGTACGGACCCCTGAGGGACCCCACTCATCACTGATCTCCATCTGGACATCAAGCCATTGACCACTACCCTCTGGATGCAACCATCCAGCCAATTAGCTATCCACCAAACAGTCCGCCCATCAAATCCATATCCTTCCAATTTAGAGAGGAGGATGTTGTGGGGGGCCGTGTCAAAGGCCTTACAGAAGTCCAGATAGATGACATCCGTAGCTCTTCCCTCGTCCACTGATGCAGTCACTCCATCATAGAAGGCCACTAGGTTGGTCAGGCAAGACTTGCCCTTGGTGAAGCCACGCTTATAGTAGAAGGAAGTTAAACACTGTAATAAAAGGAGTGTGCAAACTGAAATATTCTGGATATAACTGAAACAGAAAAAAAAAAAAATCCACCCTCCCCCTACTTCCATGAGAGTGTGCTCAATTAAAAATAAAAGAGCGAAACAAAATGAACTGATGGTTATTCTACTTTGAAGCTTGTTGACTTCATTCCATAGTTTTATTTGCTGGGTGAGCAGTGGGTAATAAGAGGTATAATTATATTAAGAGTAAAATATTCATTTGTATTACCTAATAATTCCTATATACAGGTATTATTTCTAAAAGTCTGTTTCAAAATCTCATAGGTAAAACTCAATCTGAAGCCATCCATGCTAAGTTTAAAGCTCTTCAGCACAGTACAAGGCTTAGAAGTATTTTGTATTTGTTAGATTTGTGAGGTTAAAAAGGAGCTTCCTTCATAAAAATATGTGGGGGATGAAATGCACTGAGAGGACAAAAACCTGCAGAGGCAACACACTCGAATATTCCTACATTAGCAAGTATTCCTTGCAAGACCTTTTCCTGCAGAGTCATTGTCTCCCATGGAGGCTGTTTGGGCACATCGCTTAGGCGGAATCACTGCAAGTCACTGCCACTTGGCAAGGTATGAGGGTCTAGTTGGATGGCAGGAATTTACTTACACTGCAGCTTTTGGAAAGGACGTGCCTGCAGTCTTCTTGAATGCCTAAAGTACTTGCTAGCACATTTGAAAACAGAACTATGTCCCCAACCCTCTTTCCACCATTCTCTCTGATGACTGAAGTAAAATCTCACTAAACTCAGAAGTCATAGCCATGAACTTCAAAGCATTAGTCTGTATAAACATTTGTGAAAACTCTAAAGCAGATATTTATGTGCACAAATTGCTATCATATATTCTGTGATGGTAATCCATTACAGAAATTTCTCCTCTCCATTAAAAAAAATCAGACCTTTTAATGTTAATATAAGCCTTAGACTTTATTAACATTTAATGTTAAATGCCATTAGTAGGTTGTTAGAATCACATACACATCTGCATGAAATCACTAGAAGTCTTTTCATTATTTTCCAAAATGAGATGATGAACTGCTGAAAGAGGAGGAAAGAGTAGTTCTGAATCAATTTCACTACACATTAAAAAAAAAAATCCCATGACCAAATACATTAAAAAAAAAAAATGAAAAGTTAGTAGGTTGGCTGAACTGCTGATCTGATAATGCTTCTGTAAGCTTTATTGTGAGCTTTGAATTGATTTCAAGACTAAATTTGCAGAATACAAACCATAAACTGCTAATGACAAATTTAGATGTTTTCCTTTATTATTTAAGCATCACATGACTCAGTTTTCATTAGTGACATAGCTGTTTCACTTTAAAAGTCCTAAATGCTGTAAATGGGTATTTTAATGTTAATCTTATTCAATTTTTTTTAAAAATCTTAATTCATTTACCCTCTAATTACTTAACAAATAGTATGCAGTGAAATGAAGAATGTGTGTTAAAACAAAATGGTTTATAATACCCGGCACAATTCCCAGAAATCAAGCCATTCCAGATTCTTGATGCACTGCCAAATATGTTCTTTGTTGTTTTCCTCTGTCAGTGTAAACAAACATGGTGGTGGCAGTTGGGGGGAAGCCGGAAGGGCTCAAGGTCAGACTGGCTTTATCCATGTCTACAGTGCATCTCCACTCCCTGCTACTCCCAAATGCTTCTGCAAATCTGATTTCCCACATTACTGCAGCATAAAGGAAGTTTGAGATGTGTGTACACTTCATAGGAAGGTAATAAGGCATTACAAGACTAACTTCACACTTCGCTCATCTGTCAAGGGAGTCTCCCCTTCCCAACAATACCCCAGTGTTTTGGTAGGCAGGCTCCAGCCCACTTAGCCAGCAAGGAGGCATGGGTGGAATGCCAGGTATGTCTACAGAGCAAAGTAGTGCAGGCAACCTGACGCCAGGAGAGAATAGGCAGGTACCTATTGAGTTACAGGATTTCTACAAATCTAATCCATATGTAATGTGAGACTTATTACAGGGCTGTGAAAAGTCTGGGGATATGAACAGCCCCAGAAACAATGATCCCAGTCAACTCATTGCAACCCAACATTGGTTGACCAAAACTAATGTTCTCTTATCCTTGTAATTCATTTCTTAAACAGCGATTACAAGCTGTATCTTATCAAGTATTTAATAGCAAATGCAAGAAATTACTGATAAGACTGTGGGTGACATTGTATCTACTGCAGCTCTGCATATTCTAATTAAGTTAATGTTTATTGAATGTTATGAAGAATATATGCAAATTAAGTAAGAGCATTTAACATGGGAAGCATTTTCATACATTTGAAACAATAAAACCATTCTCAACTGCTAATAATACAAAGAAAAAAATTCAAATGTTTCTAAATCTTATTACTATTAAAAGACTCATTGATTTTTTGGCACACTGGGAATAAATTGCAGCAACAACTTTGCTAATTTCTTCAATCACTATAACACTGGATGAGAGCTCTGATAGCTCATTCAGTATCTAATCATTAGGCATCATTTTACTCATACACATCTGGTATGGTATATTCTCAGCTAATAAAGTCTTTCCCTTACTTGATATCTTACCTGACTTTGTCAAATAATTAAGCACAGCCTTTCTCAGTCAATTAACTTTTAATTTGGATACTGTTGACCATAAAGAATACATTTATTTTATATCGTGGTTGATGAATGCTCACATTTCAAGAAATGGTCTGCAGTTGTTTATGTTATATTTGAAAGCCAGAAACTCAGAAATGGTAATAAATGATGTTAATCCACACTCAGAGTTGCACCTTGCAACAAACTAGTGATTCTATTCCTTTCCTAAGGCTGTTTAAAGGCTACATGACACCTTTAGAAAAGGTCAACTGCTGTGGGGTCTGATATTATCAGTTCATCAGTGATACCCATCTGGCTATTTATTGACACATGTATTTTACTCTAGCAACCAAAAGCAAACAAGCTTGGGAAGAATAGTGACCCAGTCATGACAGAAGTTGAAAGTTGGTTCAGGCTACATTAAGAATGATTATTTTGCCCAATTTGTAACCATTTTGTGATTGATAAAATCACAACTTCAGAGATCGTTTGTAATTATGATTTTCTTCTTGCTACTAGAATTGCAATGTAAAAATACTTTGCTGATTGGTACAGGGAATGGGAATGTGGAGAATACATTTTATATTTGATGTATTTGACCCAAGTGATATGGAAAATTTATGTCTCTCATTTTTCATGGTTCACATAATTTGAGAAGCTCCTCAAATTGGAGGAAATGGACAGAATATAAGGATTTCAAGATGTCTAATGATAAAGTAGGAAACCTAAAAATTGCTTTAGCTACCTGGGTGCTTAATGTGGACACTCTCTTGGACCAGATCAAAAAAGAGATTAAAATCTGAAGAAGCTAACATTGCAGTGCTCTCTCTTGAGCACTAGGTCCCAGTATGGATGCAATCAATGCTCACTGTCTGATGTTTGAGGAAGGCAAGGTGTCTCATAAGGGGTTTCACAGGAGCTACCAAGCTGTGGAGGATGCCATGTAAACCAGCCAGTTGGAAAATGTTAAAGATGCGAGTTTACTAAATCCTTGTCTAGGACAATCTTTGCTCAGTACTAGCTGGACAACCCACTTGTGCTGTACAGCCTGGGAACATAGTCTCATAGTAATTTTCCCACCTTTTTAAAAAAGATAGAACAAGGATTATTCCTTTCTTCATTCAGCTTCTTGGACCTGCCACTCAAACTAAGGATCTCAAAACCATCCCTTGCATGTAGAAGCCTCCCCTGATCTTAGACTGTAAACAGTGACAACAAAAGCCTGAACAGAATATGAAGTTTTGGAACATCATTTCCCCTGTTTACATAGAGCTCCAGTATTTCATCCATCTCAAATAGCAAGAATAAAGCTACTTGCTTGATTAACAAAGCTATTTATTTCCTCCTGACCAAAAAAATAGTAATGAATGATCAAAGCAGCACTACTACTTGATGCTTATATGGTAGTTGCAAATGCTTATATATTTGGTTTCTTACAATTTACTACATTATATCTCAGTAGAAACTTTTAACCCCATTTACTGGAGATCTGGACAAAAGTTGATGCTTAACATTTAGGTTGTCACATGAGGTCTCAACTTGCCTAGCCTTCTTTACTCCTCCTTTTGATTAGCCTTATCCCTGCTTAAGCTCTGTGGTAGGTAAAAAGACATTGTTAATCAATGCTTACATTGTGTAGGCCCCTTCAAAACCTGGAAAAGCAAGAATGTACAGGGTAATCTACAGTAATCTTCTCAACACTAGGAATGCTTTTGATTGGAATGATAATGCAGCTGAAAAGGTAGCAACCTTTAAGACAGTCTTCCTGAAGATATAAGCACATTAAACCAATGAGAGTGGGTTTGTCTTTTTTATTTTAAAGCAGCAAAATGGAGAATTTCAGCAACCTCGCCTAATAGGCTCCACCAAATGTTACAAAATGCTATGTAAACTGTTGGCATCTGTTGGATTTACTGCAGCTTTGCCTTTCTGTTATTCCACGGATAGAACACATGAAATACAGTGATCTTTCTGTATACATTACTCTTAAACACACAAAAAAAGATTAGCTTATTAATACATGCTTGGTTATTTTCCACTTAAGTCTAGAAATTCTAGCCTTTCCAGACATCGCTTTCATTTATATAAGACATATTCTTTCTCTTTAAATAAAACGTGAAAGCCAAACTAAGATTCACTACATTTGATTTTTTGGGGTTTGTTTTTTGTTTTTTTTTTGGGGGGGGTGTCTGTTTGCAATCGACCTTGCAACATTTTCATATTGATTCAGCATCAGGCTTTTAAATTTAGGTAAAGTACAGTTACACTAACATTAACATGTGAGTAGATGTGTTTAGGTAGCCAGCTTCCTTCAACCCTATTATTCACATGTGCAATTGTTCATAAACAGTGTCCATGTTAAGCATTCAAATTTGGTATCCCAAAAGATCTGCAAAATAAAACTGTTTAAGAAATAGGAAAAATCTGCCCTTTTTAAATCACACTCCTCAAAATACTGAAAACACTGTTTTCATACCTACATTTAAATTATTCTAGTTTCATTATAAATTAAGTTTGTTTGTGAGAAATTTTCCTTTTTTCTTTAAGATCTCTAAAAGAGATTTAAAAGCCTGATTTTCTATCCCTAAACATCTTGCAAATGCATAAATGATAAATCTCTTGCATGTTAATTTTCAACATTCTCTTTCCTGAAAGCCTCTAGAACCTTCCAAATATGTACAAGATGATAATCTATAAATAACTCATGTAAATACTATTTAAAACACACATGAGGAATTTGGCTCGGTGACTATTATATGTAAATGCATTGTTTGGAAGAGGTGCGTGATAGTCAGGACGGTGAAGCCCTTGTGAAGACAAGAGAAGGGCAAGCATCCCTGTGCTGGTGAGCTGAATTAGTTGACTAACAAGAAAGTAGTACTGCTAAAAGTGAAAGCTGGGTTAGGGTAGTCACCAGAGCTGTTCAATAGCTGACCACTTTTCTGTGCTTTCCAGGAAATGCAATGAATATATCAATGTAAAAATATTCAGACTGAACAATTAATTCACTCGTACAGAAGCTAGGAATTTTGCTGCACATTTTCCACCCATCAGTCTTTAGAGGCCTTTGAAAGATACCTAACATAAGCCATTTGTAGGTTCATTGACAATTTCATATAGGGATGTCCGCACTTCACTAGAAAATGATTATGTGTCTGAAATACAGAAAAATGTAAAAATTTTAAAAGTTACAGACATTTTTAGATAGCTGGAGAATCTTTTCCTAACAGTTTCCTTGATTCCTCATCAACGTCCTCAAGGTCAAGGCTCAGGCCCTACTTTGGACACTTTTTGGAAACTAACTGACACAAACCAGCTGGTCCTGCAGTCACCTCTGCTACCCAGTCTCTTTGCTGGGCTCATGCTTGGAAGAGCAGAGCTCTGGGCATCTGTTGACAAACTGGGCTTGTGGCACAGCCCATACTCAGTTGAAGTTGAAGGTTGAGACCTGTGGAGACTGTTCCAGGTCAGCTGGTGAGCCTGGTGCCCCCAGCTTTGCGCTCTGGAGCTTAGGTTCAGGTGGCCTCTTCATGGAGACCTGGTGGACCATGTGGATGGCTGGCAAGTTAGTTTTTGAGAGTGACCTTTGACCTACCCGGTTTTAACTGCGTAACTGTACACAGTAGCTAATGTTTAATGTCCTGATTTACAAGTCTGCTGTTAACAATTTTTTCTGCCTTATTGTTGGCAGAAGTTTAGACTCTCTGGGAGTTTCTCTCCCAGCAATGAAACTAAAGACTGAGGATCAGTGCTAATGTTCAGAAAAGTAAGCTGTTCTGTTTTGTGTGATTCTATGAAGTTGCTATTGAAATGCTTGAGAAAGGTGTGTTTTCTACGATATGCTACACATGGCTTTAATTAAAAAACAAAAACAACTCCCCTGAAAAACTATTTTCAGTCACAAATGCTAAAACAGGAGCAGAAAGTGGTAACGCTGGCTATGAATTGCTTTTAACTGGATTGTTTGTAGCTTCAGGAAAGCTATGTTGTTCGAAGTCTGTGCTGGTCTTCGGCCATATTATACTGGGAAGAGATATAGAGAGAGAGACGAAAAGAAGTGCTCCACAGCAGTGCCTCTTGCTTTGGAGCTACCATCAGATCTCTTCACTACTTTGGAGATGATAAATTCTTAGACCCAAGAATTGTCTCCACTTTGTTCTGAGAGTGACACTCTGATGGGTCTGTCTTCTTCAGCTCATCCCAGGGAGCATCAGAGACAAGCTGGGGCTGCTCCTATTTGCATTTGTGGTCTCTCCCCAGGGGTGCAGAAGGGCCTATGCTACATCTCCGTCACACACCTCACTTGCAGGATGGTGCTGATCATTCAGTTTCAGGTCTCATGAGGAGCAATGGGTGCCAGGTTTACTATTTTAGAGAAACAAATGTCTAATCCATCCTTTTGCATTGGTGCATGCAGACTCAGGCATTGTTTGTTGCTGCCTCATATCATCTGATTTCTGTTTTCAAGCTTTGCTTTGCAACTGTTGTCACTTAGCCTTCTTTTGTTTTTGTTGCAGGCAGAGATTATGGCAGGATCAAATGATTCAAGGAGCTGAGGATCTCAGCAGAAGTTAAAATGCCTTTGCCTTAATCTAGTTGTGCTTTCTCTTAACCCTGGACATTTTACACAGATCCCGAACCAGCTAATGCTCAGCTGTCATGTCAGGAGTGCTGCCACCTGCCCAGTCCTGGCATCCTGGAATAATTTCATTTAGAATCATAGAATCATTTAGGTTGGAAAAGACCCTTAAGATCATCAAGTCCAACCGTTAACCTAGCACTGCCAAGTCCACCACTAAACCATGTCCCTAAGCACCACATCTATCCGTCTTTTAAATACCTCCAGGGATGGGGACTCAACCACTTCCCTGGGCAGCCTGTTCCAGTGCCTAACTACCCTTTTGGTGAAGAAATTTTTCCTAATATCCAATCTAAACCTCCCCTGGCGCAACTTGATGCCATTTCTTCTCATCCTATCACTTGTTACCTGGGAAAAGAGACCGACACCCACATCCTGAGCTGATGAATGTCACCAATTGCCTCTGGCATAAACGAACGGGCCACCTCCCAAATGATTAGCCTGGAAAACAGCTTATGTATCTTAATGGCATTCGAAAGATGGGCTTTTTTAATTAGATCTCCAAACTCACAGCCTGGTCAGGAATAAAAGTTGCACGTATTAAGTGACGATCCAGCAGTAGCTAAATGCATGATGCAGCCACATCTACTCCTTAATATAAGAAAAGGCAAAATAATGATTAATGCCATCAACATTGTCCAAAAGGGTAGCATTTCTACTGTTCAGTCAACAGGTGGGTGGCCCCACCCCACCCTTCCCACTTCTTCAAGCAGAAAGCCCAAGTCCCCCAGCAGCTCTCTGTCCCACCTCCATCTCTCTCCAGCAGCAGTTGCTCTGCACCAGTCTTGGGGAGCTGCATTCAGCTTTGCTTATAGCTCTTTTAGGCACCCCTGGAAATTCTATTGACTGTGACAAAAGCTTGGACTGTTGTTTGTTTGAACTGTCTGGTATGCACCTGATTTTAATGTTGTTGTTTATTTCCTAAAAAGGCAGACTTTAAGACAAATACTTGAAACAAATGTTTGAGTGTTGGCTTCATCTTTCTGTATCTTGCCAATGTAAATAAATAGTTTTTCTATGTAGCTGAGGATGCACTATTACATTTTTAAATAGTTATGGTACAAACTGAGTGAGGTACTTCTACTCTGAAGTGTCTGGGGAGGATAAAAAAGCAAAACTAGCCTTATGTTTTAGGCATTTATAATTGTACATGCACTTAATTGCTCTTGTGACTGTTCCCTTTTTCCCACTTGCACATATTGATGGGCCTGTGTCTCTGGCTTCTCAGCGGAGAGAAGAAGGAATAAAAAGCATCTGACCTATATTTCAGATCTTATTCAAAGATGTTTCTTATCAGTGATGTGGAAAAAGTTGGAAGGAAGTGGCTCTTGTCTGTCTGCACTGATTGCCCAAGGGGATGCTAAAGAACTCATGATGTACTCTAAAAGAATGGGAGGTGCAATAATCCCAAAATGCTATCTGATTTCCTTCCCCTATGTCATGGTTTAACCCCAGTCAGCAACTAATCACCACACAGCCACTCGCTCACCCTCCCCCCGCCCCTGGTGGGATGGGGGAGGGAATCAGAAAAAAAAAAGTCAGACCCCTGGGTTGAGATAAAGACAGTTTAATAGAACAGCAGAGGAAGAGAAGTAATAACAATAACAATAATGATAAAATAATATACAAGTGATGCACAATGCAGTTGCTCACCGCCTGCTGACCGATGCCCAGCCCATGCCCAAGAAACAGTCCCTGCCTCCCAGCCAACTCCCCCCAGCTATGCAAATAGTGATTTTAATAGAAATTTATAAAAGTGTGATTTAACAGAGTTCGATGGCAAGGTTCACTCAATTACTTATTAAATCATAGAATGCTTTGGAATGGAAGGGACCTTTAAAGGTCTAGTCCAACCCTCCTGCAATTGGCAGGGACATCTACAACTAGATCAGGTTGCTCAGAGCCCCATCCAGCCTGTCCTTGAATGTTTCCAAGGATGGGGCATCTACCACCTCTCTGGGCAACCTGTTCCAGTGTTTTCACCACCCTCATAATGAAAAATTTTTTCCTTGTGTTCAGTCTAAATCTACCCTCCTTTAGTTTAAAACCATTACCCCTTGTCCTGTTGCAGCAGACCTTGCTAAAAAGACTATCCCCATCTTTCTTATAAGCCCCCTTTAAGTACTGAAAGGCTGCAATAAGGTCTCCCCGCAGCCTTCTCTTCTCCAGGCTGAACAACCCCAGCTCTTTCAGCCTTTCCTCATAGCAGAGGTGTTCCATCCATCTGATCATTTTTGTGGCCCTCCTCTGGACCCGCTCCAACAGGTCCATGTCTTTCCTGTACTGAGGATCCCAGAGCTGGACACAGTACTCCAGGTGGGGTCTCACCAGAGCAGAGTAGAGGCGCAGAATCACCTCCCTTGACCTGCTGGGCACGCTTCTTTTGATGCAGCCCAGGATACAGTTAGCTTTCTGGGCCGCGAGAGCACATTGCTGGCTCATGTCCAGCTTTTCGTCTATCAGTACCTCCAAGTCCTTCTCCTCAGGGCTGCTCTCAATCCCTTCATCCCCCAGCCTGTATTGATACGAGAGGTTGCCCCAACCCGGGTGCAGGACCTTGCACTTGTCCTTGTTGAACCTCATGAGATTCACACAGGCCCACTTCTCAAGCTTGTTCAGGTCCCTCTGGATGGCATCCCGTCCCTCAGGTGTGTTGACTGCACCACTCAGCTTGGTGTCATCTGCAAACTTGCTGACGGTGCACTCGATCCTGCTGTCTATGTCATTGATGAAGATATTGAACAGCACTGGTCCCCTCCCCTGAGGGACCCCACTCATCACTGATCTCCATCCGGACATTGAGCCGTTGACCACTACCCTCTGGATGCGACCATCCAGCCAATTCCTCATCCACCAAACAGTCCGCCCATCAAATCCATATCCTTCCAATTTAGAGAGGAGGATGTTGTGGGGGACTGTATCAAAGGCCTTACAGAAGTCCAGATAGATGACATTCGTAGCTCTTCCCTCGTCCACTGATGCAGTCACTCCATCATAGAAGGCCACTAGGTTGGTCAGGCAGGACTTGCCCTTGGTGAAGCCATGCTGGCTGTCTCGAATCACCTCCCTGTCCTCCATGTGCCTTAGCATAGCTTCTAGGAGGATCTGTTCCATGATCTTCCCAGGCACAGAGGTGAGGCTGACAGGTCGGTAGTTCCCAGGGTCCTCCTTTCTACCCTTTTTAAAAGTGAGTGCAATGTTTCCCTTTTTGCAGTCCCCGGGGACTTCGCCTGACTGCCATGACTTCTCAAATATCATGGCGAGTGGCTTGGCAACTACATCAGCCAGTTCCCTCAGGACTCTGGGATGCATCTCGTCAGGTCCCATAGACTTATGTACATTCAGGTTCCTCAGGTGGTCGCGAAGATGATCTTCTCTTACAGTGGGAGGACCTCTGCCCTCCCAGTTCCCATCAAATGGCCCATTGACTCGGGAGGTATGAGGAGAGAGGTTGAAGACTGAGGCCAAGAAGTTGTTGAGTACCTCAGCCTTCTCCTCATCTGTTGTTACCAGCTCCCCACTTCTGCTCATCAGAGGGGGTTATGTTTTCTTTAACCTTCCTTTTCTGGTTAATGTACCTATAGAAGCCCTTCTTATTATTCTTTGCATCCCTCGCCAGGTTCAGCTCCAGCCGAGCCTTGGCCTTCCTGATCCCATCCTTACACAACCGGGCAGTGTCCCTGTACTCTTCCCAAGACACCAGTCCCTTCTTCCACTGCCTGTGCATTCTCTTCTTGCCCTTTAGTTTGACCCACAGGTCACGGCTCATCCATGCCGGCCTCTTCCCTTCCTTGCCTGATTTCCTGTACCTGGAGACTGAGAGCTCTTGTTCCCTATGGAAAGAGTCCTTGAAGATCTGTCAGTTCTGTTCTGCTCCCTTCTCCCTGAGGGCAGTTTCCCAGGGAGTCCTGTTGATTAACTCCTTGAAGAGCTGGAAGTTTGCTTTCCTAAAATTCAGGGTCCTGACCTTACTCTTCGCCTGTCCCATATTCCTCAGTACTGTGAACTTTACCAGTGCGTGATCACTGCAGCTGAGGCAAGAGCAAAAAAGAGCGAAAAAGAGCGAAAAAGAGCCACGTAAGGGAACTAGCTACCGCCACTCCGAGTCCGGCATTGTCCCGTCGATCAAAGGTCCAGTCGGTCCAGTCTCTGTGTCCGCAGGAGCAGCTTCCAAGGAGGTGCGCTGGGTAGGACGAGAAGAGAAAGAGAGGACCTCAAAAGCCGCACGTGGTCCTTTTATAGGGCCATGCACATGCACAGAACGGGTCTGCGTACATGCAGTTTGTGCTTCTGCTTTTTGCGCCCTGGTGTCTGCGCAGGCGTGAGTGCAGGTAATGGCCCCGCGTTTCGCGTCCTGGCCTCCGCTTTTCGCGCTCTGGTCTCTGCGCAGGTGTGCGTGCAGTTCATGGTCCCACCTTTCGTGTCCTGGTCTCTGCACGGGCGTCCTGTGGTGGTTTCGTCGGGGGCTGGATGTCGAAACCAGAAGATGGCAGTAGAACGGCAATGTCGAGACAATTCTGGTTCCATAACAGTCCTCGACAGGCCCTCACTACAAGAAGGACATCGAGGTGCTGGAGCATGTCCAGAGGAGGGCAACGAAGTTGGTGAAGGGTCTAGAGCACAAGTCTTAGGAGGAGCGGCTGAGGGAACTGGGGTTGTTTAGTCTGGAGAAGAGGAGGCTGAGGGGAGACCTTATTGCTCTCTTTAACTACCTGAAAGGAGGTTGTAGTGAGGTGGGGGTCAGTCTCTTCTCCCTAGTAATGAGTGATAGGATGAGAGGAAACGGCCTCAAGCTGTGCCAGGGGAGGTTTAGGTTAGCTATTAGGAAAAACTTCTTCACCGAAAGGGTGGTCAGGCATTGGAACAGGCTGCCCAGGGAAGTGGTTGAGTCCCCATCCCTGGAGGTATTTAAAGAATGGATAGATGTGGTGCTCGAGGACATGGTATAGATGGACTTGGCAGTGTTAGGTTAATGGTTGGACTCGATGATCTTAAGGGTCTTTTCCAACCTTGACGATTCTATGATTCTATGATTCAATGACTAAATGAGGTTTACTACAATATTTGAATCGAGTCACACACACACACACACACAATAGGCCTAAATACTCATTATTATATGTGCAGTTAAAGGTACCTATTGAAATATGCGCAGTTAAAGGCGCCAATAAAAATTCCCTGCCAGGGTCAGTGAAATACTGTAAATGACTGTCTCAATGGGCAAAAGTTGAACCTCAAGGAGCAAGGAGTGCTGGAGATCAGCTCATGCAAACTTAAGAGCTCACAGCTCCAAGAGGCGTCCCACTCAGAGGGAGATTCTGGTGCAGCCCGCTGCGGTCCAGGAGAGCTCAAAGGGTCTCACTTGGTACCACTGTTTATAGAGTCACGAGATGATTGACTTTAGGCATCAGTAAATTTCCATTCTACTTTCACAGCCCGTGTTGAAGATTACTAAAGTTCTCAAAAATTCCAGTGATGCTGGTACAGACCCTCCTGAGTTACAGCCTAGATAAGATAGACCCCAAGGCTGCCAGGTGGCGACAGATGAAAAATATAGTTCCAAGGCTGTCAGGGCTGACTCCCTGGGACAGACAGGGCTGCTCCCACCTCAGCCATGTAAGAGTTCCTGATACAGTCAAGGGACGCTTAACTGCCAAACTCATTACACAAAGGCCAAGTTTTGACAGGAGTTACTGAGACTGTGAAGCAGCTTCACTTCCCATGCTCTGCCAGATGCACAAGAAGAATAGGGCGGGGGGGAGAATGCACCACCACACCCACCAAGTGCACCCAGGTCCCTGAGTAAAAGCAATCCCACGAATGGGTTCGCCTTTGCCCAAAGCGGGAGTAACCCAGACTGTCTTCCCCGTCATATTTTTTATGTGCACTACAGCGACTTTATCCCCTTCTACAGTACGTAAAAGTCTTGATTGGGCAGGGCCAGCTCGATTGGCGGATCCCCTAGTGTTGACTAACCAGGTGGCCTTTGCTAAATGTGTATCCCAGTGTTTGAATGTCCCACCACCCATTGCTCTCAGTGTAGTCTTTAACAGTCCATTGTATCGTTCGATTTTCCTGGAGGCGGGTGCATGATAGGGGATGTGATATACCCACTCAATTCCATGGTCTTTGGCCCAGGTGTCTATGAGGTTGTTTTGGAAAAGAGTCCCATTGTCTGACTCAGTTCTTTCTGGGGTGCCATGTCGCCATAGGACTTGCTTTTCAAGGCCCAGGATGGAGTTCTGGGCTGTGGCATGGGGCAAGGGATATGTTTCCAGCCATCCAGTGGTTGCTTCCACCATTGTAAGCACATGGCGCTTGCCTTGGTGGGTTTGTGGGAGTGTGATCTAATCAATCTGCCAGGCCTCCCCATATTTATATTTCAACCATCGTCCTCCATACCAGAGAGGCTTGAACCGCTTGGCTCGCTTGATTGCAGCGCATGTTTCGCATTCATGGATAACCTGTGCAATAGTGGCCATGGTCAGGTCTACCCCTCGATCACGAGCCCATCTGTAGGTTGCATCTCTTCCTTGATGGCCTGAGGTGTCATGGGCCCACTAAGCTAGAAATAATTCACCCTTCTGTTGCCAGTCCAGACCCACCTGAGCCACTTCAATCTTAGCAGCCTGGTCCACCTGCTGGTTGTTTTGATGTTCTTCAGTGGCCTGACTCTTGGGTACATGAGCATCTACGTGACGTACTTTTACAGCCATGTTCTCTATCCGGGCAGCAATATCTTGCCACAATGCGGCAGCCCAGATGGGTTTGCCTCTGCGCTGCCAGTTGCTCTGCTTCCATTGCTGCAACCACCCCCAAAGGGCATTTGCCACCCTCCATGAATCAGTATAGAGAGAAAGCACTGGCCACTTTCCTCATTCAGCAATATCCAAAGCCAGCAGGATGGCTTTCACCTCTGCAAACTGACTCGATTCACTTTCTCCTTCAGCAGTTTCTGCCACTTGTCGTACAGGACTCCATACAGCAGCTTTCCACCTCCGATGCTTCCCCACAAGAAGACAGGACCCATCAGTGAACAGGGCATATTGCTTCTCATTTTCTGGCAGTTTATTATACAGTGGGGCCTCCTCAGCACGCGTCACCTCCTCCTCTGGTGATATTCTGAAATCTTTGCCTTCTGGCCAGTCCATGATCACTTCCAAGATTCCTGGGTGACTGGGGTTTCCTATTCGAGCCCGTTGTGTGATGAGTGTGACCCACTTACTCCATGTAGCATCAGTTGCATGATGTGTACAGGGGACCCTCCCTTTGAATATCCAGCCCAGCACTGGCAGTCAGGGTGCCAGGAGGAGCTGTGCTTCAGTACCAACCACTTCTGAAGCAGCTCGAACCCCTTCATATGCTGCCAATATCTCTTTTTCAGTTGGAGTATAGCAGGCCTCGGATCCTCTGTATCCCCGACTCCAAAACCCTAGGGGTCGACCTCAAGTCTCCCCTGGTGCTTTCTGCCAGAGGCTCCAGGTAGGGCCATTCTCCCCGGCTGCGGTGTAGAGCACATTTTTTTGCATCTTGTCCTGCCTGGACTGGCCCAAGGGCTACTGCGTGGACTGTGTCCTGTTTAATTTGTTCAAAGGCTTCTCATTGCTCAGGGCTCCATTTGAAATTGCTCTTCTTCTGGGTCACTTGATAGAGAGGGCTTACGATGAGACTGTAATTTGGAATATGCATTCTCCAAAAACCCACAATGCCCAAGAAACCTTCTGTTTCCTTTTTGCTGGTTGGTGGAGACATGGCTGTTATTTTGTTGATCACATCCATTGGGATCTGACAGTGTCCATCTTGCCATTTTATTCCTAAAAACTGGATCTCCTGTGCAGGTCCCTTGACCTTACTTTGTTTTATGGCAAAGCTGGCCTTCAGTACAATTTGGACTATTTTCTTCCCTTTCTCAAAAACCTCTTCTGCTGTGTTGCTATCCTGGTTTCGGCTGGGATAGAGTTAATTTTCTTCCTAGTAGCTGGTATAGTGCTGTGTTTTGGATTTAGGGTGAGAATAATGTTGATAACACACTGATGTTTTAGTTGTTGCTAAGCAGGACTTATACCAGTCAAGGACTTTTCAGCTTCCCATGCTCTGCCAGTGAGAAGTTGGGGGTGGGCACAGCCAGGACAGGTGACTCAGACTGGCCAAAGGGCTATTCCATACCATATGATGTCATGCTCAGTATATAAACTGAGGGAGTTGGCCGGGGGACAGCGATTGCTGCTCGGGGATGGTCTGGGCATTGGTCAGCAGGTGGTGAGCAATTGCATCATGCATCTCTTGCTTTGTATATTATTAATATTACTACTACTACTACTTCTACTGTTACTACTATTTTACTTTATGTTACTTCAATTATTAAACTGTTTGTTTCTTAGCCCACGAGTTTTCTGACTTTCACCCTTCCGATTCTCTCCCCCATCCCATATGGGGTGGGGGGAGTGAGCAAGCGGCTGTGTGGTACTCAGTTGCTGGCTGGGGTTAAACCACGACAGTCCTTTTTGGCACCCAAAGTGGGGCACGAAGGGTTTGAGATAATAACAGATTAACCAGAGAGTATTAAGGAATTTATATGTTTTAACAGTTTTCAGTCACAGTATTAATTTCTCTGTTCTCGATATTAGTTTACCTGATCTGCACCATGCTCTTGTTTATGCAGTACGTGTTAAAGATTGGTGTTGGTTTTGCAGTTTGCTCTGCTCTGCAGTGATTAATGATGTTTTGCCTGGGAGATTTGTTATTAAAACACTGGCCTTGAGCGTAATCTGGTATTTGGGCTTTGTACTGAAGCCATCACTGTACTTCGGGTACCACCTCATGGAGACAATTAGCAATTATGCCTCTTCCTCTGAGAGGTTTTTTATGGAGGAAATAAATACAGAATGACACCTTTGCTGCCTTCTTCTATGATGTTTCCTCCTTCATTGCAACAACTTTTCAGTATCTTGAACATCCTTGGGTAGTTAAGATACATCTATTGGTAGTTGTTGGGAATATAGTTTTGGTTTTGTCTAAGGTTAATAAGCAGTTTAAGAATATCATCCAGATACCCCCTTGTGTGATTCTTTCTTTTTCCTTGCAACTCACACACCCATGCCTCTAGGGTCGAGATAGATTTTCTGTCCAACTTCCTCATGTCCTCTCATGGTCACGCAGGTAAAACCACAGGGTGGCCCGTGTTGTATACCCTCTATATCCTCTCTCTTGAGCAGAGGGACGCTCATTCCTAATGGCTGAGATACTGGTCCCTACAGGTGAGGAGTAGGATATATCCTCTTTGAGTTGCTAGAGCTCCTGGGACAGTTTCTCCACAGCCAAGATGAGGGAGGATGAGAGACTTTCTTCGTATTGCCGGAGTTGGCCAGCTAATTCATCCACTCTTTGTTCCTCTCCGTCTTTCCAGGTCATTACTGCCAATGAGTTGGCATATGACACTAGTGCGCTCTGTACAAACTTCTGCCACATGGGTCGTGTGCACTGGACTTCATCTGGATCTTTGGATAACTGCTCATTGTCCAGGTCATTATTAATCACCTCCAGCATGGCTAATTCCCTCAGGTACTGGATGCTTCTCTCCATGGTGGTCCACTTGCCTGGGTGACATATAACATCTTCCTTGAAGGGACACCTTTCCTTCACACCTGACAGGAGTCACCTCCAGAGGCTGAGGGCTTTTGCCCCTTTTCCAATCGCTTTGTCAATGTCCCCTTCCCTAGAAAGGGATCCCAGCTGCTTGGCTTCCCTACCCTCTAATTCCAGGCTACTGGCCTTGTTATCCCAGCATCGGAGCAGTAAGGTGACGTGCTCGCCTGGATGACGACTGAAATCTTTCCACATATCTCGCAGCTCACTCAAGGATAGGGATCAGGTTTCCTTCTCATTTATGAGTTATTCCTGTTCCTCCTCCTCTCCTTGTGATGGCCCTGTTTTTTCATCATCCCTTTCTAAACGAGCTGACTTCCGCTTCGAATATTTCTTCTTGTGTATAAGGGCAACTGTTACTGGCACAGGTTGGTTCTCTAGTTCAGCTGCAGTTCCTGTCACCGGGGTTTGAGTAGCCGCAATGCCTGTCGCCGGGGTTGGAGTAGCCACAGTACTCTTAAATAGTTGTTTCTCTCTCTCTGAATTCTCTCAGTGCCAGGAGGCACACAAGGCGCGAACATCGTTCTTCCACTTCGATCAGTCTGCGGCTGCGTGTTCCCTCTGGAGTCCACCCAAGGGCCACAGCGCAGTCTTCTGTTGGTTTTTTCCTCAGGACATGACCGATCCAGTTCCATCTCCTCCTCCTCACTTCATTACTGATTTTCTCCATCTCCGCCATTTCGGTTTTTTTGAAAGTTGATGCTCGTCGTTTCTGCAACTTTTTATTTTTTTTCCGGGAGGAGGTAGTTGGCCTCCTGCCCAACCCCCATGACTTGGAGGGCCAGTGTTTTTTCTGTCAGGGTGGCCTTCCCTTAGGCTGCGTTGGTTCGCGGCACCTTCTTCAATTTTATCCGGTGCACCCTCCAGAGAGGGATCCCCTATCCACCACCCAGGGGACGCGCCTTCTAGCCGTGCAGCCCCAGCTGAAGGTAAATAGTTGTTTAACCCTAAGCAAGTCCTGACACACATTCAGGAGACATAGCAATAGGACCATGCTTGCTTGAACATTCCAAGGATATGCAAAATTCTCAAGAGCTGTTTTAACTAGCCTGAAGGAGAAGGGGAAGATGGAGGAAGGTGTCCCCCCCATAGCTTGGCTCTCTGAAGAGAAAAAGTTAAAAGTGTAATTATTAATAATTTCTGATAGATGGCTCCCAAAGTACAGAGGTGACACCAGTGCTGAGTACAAATACTAGACTGGTGTCATGACCAGTAATTTTATCATACCATAAGGCAGTGTTACACACTACAGCAAAGTGACAACCTTAATCCATCTCCCAGAGGTGATAAACAGCACATAAATACTGATTAACAGTATATATGGGAAGTAAGGTGTTCCATAACACAACTCTGAGAGCAAATACAACAACTCTGAGAGCAAATAAACCAACATTGTGACCAGCAACTACTAAACTAATTTAATGAATGCTTATAACAAATTTGTTTCAACACACTCTGGTCAGATCTGTCGTTATCTCAACCCTTCGAGCTCCACGTTGTGTGGCAAAAAGGACTGTCGTGGTTTAACCCCAGTCGGCAACTAAGCACCACACAGCCACTCGCTCACTCCCTCCTCCCTGGTGGGATGGGGGAGAGAATCAGAAGAGTAAAAGTGAGAAAACTCGTGGGTTGAGATAAGAACAGTTTAATAATTGAAATAAAATATAGTAAAATAGTAGTAGTGATGATGATGATGATGATGATGATGATAATAATAATAACAATAACAATAACAACATACAAAGCAAGTGATGCACAATGCAATTGCTCACCACTCGCTGACCAATGCCCAGTGAGTCCCCGAGCAGTGGTACCTCCGCTCCTGGCCAACTCCCCCCAGCTTATATACTGAGCATGATGTCATATGGTATGGAATAGCCCTTTGGTCAGTCTGGGTCAGCTGTCCTGGCTGTGCCCCCTCCCAGCTTCTTGTGCACCTGGCAGAGCATGGGAAGCTGAAAAGTCCTTGACTGGTGTAAGCCCTACTTAGCAACAACTAAAACATCAGTGTGTTATGAACATTATTCTCATCCTAAATCCAAAACACAGCACTATACCAGCTACTAGGAAGAAAATCAACTCTATCCCAGCTGAAACCAGGACACCCTAATGAAGTAAGCTCTCCTACACATCTTAGAATAGACTGCTGCAGAGTCCCTACCGTCTTTGCATTTTTGCTTGATCTTTCTATGTTCCAGTAGATAGTTAAAGTGTCAAAGGCTAGTTTAGGTTTAAAATAGATATTCTTTTTAGGACTAGTATCTTCTGCTTTTGCTGTTAAGACAGAGTCATTTCATACTGTAACCTATTGAGTCTCATATGACAGGTCTCCTTTTTCCCAGTTCACAGAGAAATGAAAATCTACTTCAAGTTTAGGTGGAGTGCATTTAATTCAAGTGATGGCACCTCAACCTGTTTAATTCTGAAGATTCTAGTACAAACCTAATGTATTGGCCAAGGTGGCCACTGTTCCAGCATGCTGGATGCTGCTACCCTCCCAGGACTAGTGATTCTGAGATCAGTCTCTAGACCATTTGTGGATTGGTTGTGATCAGCAGAACATCAAGACATTTTCACCATCACAATTTATTTGTAGACATGGAGTAAGCACCTCCATAAGGGAAATGCAGTTGCAGCACGTCCATTGATATCGTAGCAGTCATCTAGCCTAGGGACTCTGAATGCTACAGTAGTGCTTTACATATTCAGAGAGTTTGCCTACTCCCGTATGTGGGATGGCCATGTGCAAAATTCATACTTTGACATCCCTGACAGAAGTGCAGTTCTGCCCATATGGATTACAATACGTGCACATGATATAAAGTGAGTGTTTCTGCCTTGCCCTGTGTGGAAGTGAAGACAGTCTGCAGTGTTTCAGCTGAAGTTTTAGTATGTTGCTTTTATTTTCCAAGGCCTCAGTAGAACAGCCAGATCTATTTAACTCATTTCCTATTTTGATCTGAACAACACTGTGTTACTCTGCTGGGGTTTTTCATTTTTAATTGTTTAAAATCAGTATCTAAATTAGCATGAGCTTTTTCATGGGACCCAACAGGAGTAGATCATACTGAACATTGAAGAAAACTAGTTTTTCTAGTGAATGTGTAAGGAGGAACTTGCTTACACATTGTGCCTTCATAGATAAGTTAAACTGGTATGAGCTGACAGTCCTCTGAATTTAAACCTGTATGTTTTTATCAGTGTAAGTCCTTTTGTGAATGGACTCTTCTTGTATGAAGATATAGTCTTTTTCTGTTTAGTCAATAACACTTCCAAAACTATTTAATCCAAACAAATACAAAAATATTCACTCATATTCAGAATAAGGGTGTCCAGATGGAAAGTCATATAGACACCAATATTACTGACAAAATTCTTCCCTGGAAACAAACCATGCATCTTTCATGACTTAGAAAAGCATGTATTAAAATATTAATGGATGAGATTAAAATGTGTAAGTTTTTATGCTCTACAAACATAATTTTTTGGCAAATTTTATAGGCTGTATCTTTATCAGAAATCTGTAAGTAATCTGACATATTTTTCCTTAGAAATGACAATGTAAATATTCCAAGATGCATTCAAGAGCAAGAAAACTTCTCCATGCTAAACTTTTCACATACCTTTCAGGGCAGTGTTAGTTCATTGCTGGTATCACCTAATAATAACAGAAAAAACAGCAACTGAGACACAAGACATGAAATAAAGTCCGTGATAGCCATTGAACGAGAGGCTTCATAACCCTTTTTGCTGTGGGGCCACCAATGAATAATCCTGGAAACTCACAGGCCTGAGCCTTTGCATTTATTCTTGAAGAAGAGATTAGGACTGTTAGAAGAAACATCTCCTAGAGCATCTTGCTACCTACAACGTTCATTAATAAGAAACAAAACTGATTATTTTTTTATTGATTATCAGATTAAAGCTTTCACATATAAAGGATGGTATGAACTTCATATTTCAAATCCTGCTGTCAGAATAGGCAGAGCCAAAGATTTCCATGACCTTTCAGGCTTCAGAAGAGAGGTATCAGTAGCACTGGACAACTGTATGACTTGTTCTTGTTCTTGAAAATTCTGCCCCAAAAGAACAAAATAGAGGGAAAACTAGTAGTCAGAAACTGTGAGAATACAAGCATTTTGTTTTTCTGATTTTCTTTGTTGTTGTTTTTGCTGTTTTAAATTAGCAGTCTAAAATTGATTAAATTAGTTTTCCCCTAGGTTGCTCTTTCTCTCTCTTTTGGTTACTGAGGGAGTCAAAATGCCCAGCTCTAGAAGTAGTAATAGTTAAAGCTAAATAAATTAAGGTCAATTTATCCACCTTTATTTTTGTTCATTGTTGAAAAGATCCACAAAGTAAAGAAAGGTAGATACTCAGGATTCAAATTTCAAATTTGTGGGGGTTTTGGACTTTTTTTTGGTCACATCTGTATTAATGAATAATTCCTTTTTCGGGCTGTGGCAATCTTCTCTCATTTTGCTGGAGGAATAAGGGGGAAATAAAGAATAGGAGGCAGGATAGAACGATCTGAAATGTCTCAAGGAGTTGGAATTTTGTAAGTCATCATGGGGAACATGAATTGGTAGGCAAAGGGCAGGTGAGATGGTCAAAGGTGAATATAAATAAATGGGATGGTTCCACAATTTATCATGTGGCTATCGCCTGTATATATGCGATATCTGTCCATCCATCTTGTCCTTGGATCTGGCTACACTGCTTGTATATCCAGAAAGATGGGATGAATCAAAGGAAAGACATAAGCTTGTAAATAGGTGTCTACTCTTTCTTATGCTAATCTCCTGGTTCTCAATCTGTATCTACTCTGAGTAAGTAACAGGATAACTGCATAATAACTTTTAGCTACTATCATGCTTAGAAATCACTAAAGCTGGTCAGCTCATTAGTCTGAAATCTTTTAAGACAACAGTTCAGTTTAGAAAGACTAGCACTGAAAAATCTCTAAGAATGAGCACAATTATACAGCAAGAGCTAGTACTGAGCTGATTTGGGGGCTGTAGTCTTTTTCTAAGAGGATTTATAAAACATTGCTGCAGAAATATATTCATTTTTTATGCTCTCTGTCTCACAGTTTGAATTTGAAATGTTATTTAGTCCTTGTCTATAGACAGTAGAACTGTCTTTAATAATCAAGCCCTACCAGGATCTCAAAATCTCCCAAGTATCTGAAAAATATTTAGTTCTAATCAATCCAAACATTCATTTTCATTTGTCTTTAATAGCTAATTAATGGAATTAGCATAATTTCATATTAAGAGCGATCTAGAATGAAAAGAATGTAATTTTTCATTTTCAAAGTAACAAAACAGAATGTTTCACCATTACTATTGTTCTTCAATTTCAAATTCAAAGAAACAGTCAATTTTCAGCAAATTTTATATGTATCATTAGGCAAAAGCAGATTTTGTAAAGAAAAAAAATCCAAATACATATAGTTCTGATCCACACTGAAAATATGCTTATTGACTTGCATGGATTTTTTATAAAGTACAGTAGAATCCAAAATCTAAATATTTAATTTTTGTTTCTTTCTTTCTCATTGTGGAGCATGTGGAGCTGTCATGGATAAATGAACCCAGAAATAATTAAATGGATATTTAAAAGAGTTTGAAATCTGACCTCTAAAGGGTAAGGCACAAAGAACCAAGAAAGATGATGAAACTATGCTGCCAGACGACTGTACTTCACTCAGTTACTCTATTACCGTCCAGCACAAGAACTGTTTTATCAGTAATTCTTGCAGGGATTGCACCACTTCCTGATCCGGGGAAGAGTCAAAATATCTTTCATACAGAGTTATAGTTTCATACTCCCTTGTCTAGTTGATACTAGGAAGTAAAGCTGTTCATAACAGGCCTTTGGTTAGTACTAAGATATAACACTGTTTCTAGGACAAACGTCTGTCTTTGTAAAATATATTCTACTTCTAAAACTTTGGGCTGGAATTTTCAAAGCCCAAGATCCAGTCCACAAAAATTTCTCTGGGAGCTGAGCACTAAGTTCCCATAGGTTATAATTACACAATTCCCCAAAAGCTGATCTAGGAATAACTGGCTATCTGCATAACTCATCTGATCCCAGGTCATGTAGGGAGCTCACAGGAAATCTTTGTAAAATGCCCAGGCACACGTCCTGAATGCACCACTACTGTCAGGCACCTGGTGTAGTGAAGATAAGCAAGACTACATCTTCTCTGGAGAACATCTAATGCCACATGAGGACCTGTAAGTCTTGTTTAGTTGTTTAGACACAGAAGAATATTGGTACTGAGCACAGTCGCAGAGTAGCCTGTCCTGGTTTCAGCTGGGATAGAGTTGATTTTTCTTCCTAGTAGCTGGTATAGTGCTGTGTTTTGGATTTAGTATGAGAATAATGTTGATAACACAATGATGTTTTAGTTGCTGCTAAGTAGTGCTTACACTAGTCAAGGACTTTTCAGCTTCCCAAGCTCTGCCAGGTGCACAAGAAGCTGGGAGGGGGCACAGCCAGGACAGCTGACCCAGACTGGCCAAAGGGCTATTCCATACCGTATGACGTCATGCTCAGTATATAAACTGGGGGGAGTTGGCCAGGAGGCAGCAATCGCTGCTCAGGGACGTGCTGGGCATCAGTCAGCAGGTGGTGAGCAATTGTGTATCACTTGCTTTGTATATTATTATTGTATTATTATATTATTATTACTACTACTATTCTATTTCATTTTACTTCAATTATTAAACTGTTCTTAACTCAAGAGTTTTCTTTCACCCTTCCAATTCTCTCCCCCATCCCACTGGGGTGGGGGGGAGTGAGCGAGCAGCTGTGTGGTGCTTAGTTGCTGGCTGGGGTTAAACCACGACACCCTTGTAGATGAGTCCAGGTGTATAGCTTCCTTGGAAAAATCTGCCCACAGCTGTAGGTAAACATTTAGATACAAGTCTGTCTGGGCAACTGACATGCTCCCACTTACCGGAGTAAAAAAGGAAGACTCATTTTCAATTTATTTGTGGAATCATTCCAGTTTAGAAAAAGACAAGAGAACATAGCAAAAAATAGTAGAGTTTATATGATCTTACATTACAGGAACTTTTTCCTCCTATCTGTTATTTCATAACAGAAGATGGGAAATCAAGGATCAATTCATTTATAAGGACCAGTTTCAAACGCAATAGTTGACATGCCCTGACACTGACTCCTGGTTACCCTCAGTTTAACCATGTTCTTAAAGTGGAATCACTTTAGATTTCTTAGCTAATCCCTTTTGCTATGGTGTGTGTATCGTAGGAGGGAGGGAGAGAGAGATGGTCATTTGCAAAGTGATTCTAACTTTCAGGGCAAGAGAGACGCGGTGTGTGGTGTTGGATTGTTGCATGCAAAAGCCTTTCTAGTCCAAAACATCCTAAGAGTTGCTTAATATGACTTTGTGCACATTTAAACACTTAAATTGTCATTTTAAGGTTTTGTTTTTCAAACATACCTGTTTAGTTTCTTATCCTTTTCTTTGGTATGGCTTTAATGAATGGATTATGATGGTCAGTTTGTGATGCCATGAATGAATGATTTAGGACCGCTAATTGTAAGAACACTGCTTGGCGCCAGTAGACAAACAATGCACTCCCCAACTTGTTATCTCAGCCATACTAAGCTTTCAATTCTTTCCTGCTTTCAAAGACTGTCAGTTCACCCATACAGTCCAGTAAGTAGGAGGCACAATCTTCTCAAGAAGGTGTTTTGTATTTCCTGATTTTTTCTGTGTATTACTTTATAATACATTTGTCTATTCTTTAGCAAAGCTGCACTAAAATGCTTGAATTTGCAAAGCTTGAACTGGTTTGAAAAAGAATCTACTTCTATCAAGGTTTTGCAATAAAACACAGCATTGTTTTGGTATGAATTTTAAGAGTTTCAGGTAAATGATCGTATTATGACTTTGTTTTATAATATTAACTCTTTAGAACCTTCATTGTTTATTTGGGAATAAGCTTTACCAAAAATGTTAACTTGATACAGAGCAAGGGAGTGATATAACGTGAATGTATGTGTTCAGTTATAAAGAGTCCTCACTCTCTTATATACCTGGAACAGAACAGACATCTTGTAACAAATATATGTCATCATAATAAATTTTGTGCTCCTATCTCACAAGCTGCCAAAAGACCCCTACATGAAGCCAAATGATCGAAGGTACAGCAATGCTTCTCAGATTATCAAACCCTTAAAACTGTGTCCATAAAATAATGTATTTCTTAAATGGTTTTGTGACAATTCATTGAATAGTCATGTGTTTTAATATGAGCTTTCTTGGAAATATGTACATTGAAGGGGGAACAAAAATGACATTGCGTTTCTAAGCATTTGACTTCACTCAACTGCAGTACCATGCTGAAGCATAAGGACAGGGTATTTGCTACTGGAAAAGGTAACTAAAAATGAAAACTCCACTTCTTTGATGGGAAAACTGCAGCTGCGCTTGACTAAATATAAAACACTGCATTTTTATTTTTGCATTAATATTTATGTGAGAGGTGTTAAGTGAATAAATAATATCCTACAAATCAATTCAAGACTTTGACTTACAAAAATTGGAGACTTCCTTGACCAGACTCTTGTAATGGTTTTCCTATTGTTTATTGGCAACTCCAGGATGCTCAAAAATTGGGTGATAAAACTGCCATATGATATTTCTGAAAATTCAGAGAAAAAAAGAGCAATCTTATTTATTATTTCTGTGGAAAATTGCTAAATTAAAATTTTAAAAATGCTTTACAACTCTAATTTAAAAAAAATAACACAAACTATATTATGTAGGAAAGAAGAGAGCAGGAAACTTATTTGGAACCTTTACTGAGAGTCACATTGTGTATTTTAATCTTAAATTATTTGTAAATTACATCAGTCTGAAAATCACAGAAGGACTGCAGATAAAGTGCTCAAGTATAAATAAATTTATTTTACCATAAAATGCATGGAGCATAATCTTGTATAGTCAGTCAGATCCAGCTTAAATCTGCAGAATTGACAGAAAGAAGGAGAGAAGAATTTGGCACATACATATTCACAGGATCAATAAATTATGGTAAATATAGATGCATGCAAAATATATCCTAATCAAACTGATAAATAACTCTACCTTTCCCAGTCTTCTCCATTGCAGAACACGTTCTGCATCCTCTCTGCTTCTCATGGTGAGAAGTTGTTATGATTCAAGGCCATGCTGTGGGCTGCTACTGAGACCTTTTGAGATTTTAAAGTAAAAGCTAAGGTATTAATTTCAGACTGATATTTCTGCCACTTTAATACTTGGTATTTGTACTGAAACACTATCAAAGTAAACAATATTGTCATAGATATTTACTCATTTGAAATAGAAAACTCTCAAAAAATCATTCCAGACAAAAAAAAACCAAATCACTAATATAAAAACAAAATTTGATGCACAAACTAAAGATGGTATTTATTTAAATTATATTAGGGATCTTAGAATTACATTTGGGTTATTGTAAAATTTCATTATGCCTCAATTTCTTTATGAAAACTTCTGTAATAAATACATAGATAAAACCAAATCCAGAAAAATGTACATAAATTGAGGCTAAACTGTAAAACTTATTTTTCTAATATTAAGTTTTTAAATAATTGTCTCTAAGCAGCCCTGCCCGAGCAGAGAGGGTTGGACCAGATGACCTCCAGAAGTCCCTTCCAACCTCAGCTATTCTGTGAGTCTGTGATTCTGGTGAAATCCTTTGAGTGTTTTTTTAAATAAAGTCAGTTTTATTTTAGAGGCCTGAGCACATATAGTTCCCATTAACAGCAAACACGATCTGTTTGTGACTGCCCTCTGAGTGAAACTGGATCACTTTTGTTTAGATCCCTGCTTAAACTTAACAGTTTAGGTTTGGAAATCTTCCTATGGAAGTAAATTACAGGAAGACAAACAAAATATTTCTTATTCATGTCCTCACCCTGGCAGGTATTCTTCTGCCATGCTTAGCTTGTCAAACATTGGAGAGTCTTTAGAGAACCCTTTAGATTCAGCACTGCCTTAGGATGTATTCAAGTTCAAAGTCTGAAAGCAGAAGGTGACTTTTCAATGAAAAAATGAACAATTAAAAAACCCCCTTTAATAAGTAGGTAAAAGTATATTTAGAGCCAATTCAGCAAAAGTTGCCATTTATTTTTAAATTCATCCCTATGGCCTCTCCTCAATGTCATTTCCCTTTTTTTCCCATTTCAATGTTTCTTCATCTCCGTTTTTTATTTTCATATTTTAAAGTTCTGTGTTTTTATTGCTCTACTTTTGACTTGAGATTTAGTTTTCTGCAATAATCTTACTGTAACTTGTTCTTAATCGTTATATCATGTTTCCTAGTCCTTTAATTAAAACCTTGATCGCTGTTATTCACCATGAACCAAAGAGGAAGGGAAAGTTTCATAGCAGCAACTGGAACACAAAGTTACCAAAAAAAAAACCCCACTCAACTTTTTTTTTTTCTCCTAACCAAATGAGTATTCTTTTGAAGTTAGTTACAAAATCACTCTGATTTTACCTCCTTTGTGTAGTTTCTTTTCTGCTCATTGATTGTTGCTGGGCTGAGTAATAGAAGTGGAGAGAGATGCCATTAACAGGGCTCAGCAAGTGGAACAGCGGTAATTTTGGAACTACAGGAATTTTCAGCCCACCTATTGAAATTAAGGTTTTCAAATGGAAACCAGGGTAAAGCCCTATGGAGAGCCTGAAGCTATGATAGCTAATTTAGAATGAGAAGCAGAGAAGGGGAGAAAAGCAAATGTCAAGTGCTTATATTAAGTGTTATTAAGCAAATACCTACCCAAATCACCTTCCCTAGCATTTCACCATTAAAAGTCAATGAACCAATATGGGTATTAGTACTAACCTTCTGCAAAAGTGGAGTTATCTGGCTATGACAATAAATTATTAATTTTGCAACTCTCGCTCTTGCTGAGTAGTATGTGGAAATTCAAATTATTGTAAGGGTTTCATGAAGAATTAATGTAATTTTATTGTAGTTGAACAGCTGTAAAAAACCCAATATTTACATCAATATTTACAATCTTTTTTTCCGAGTAAAAATTGCTTTCTTTAGAAATAGATCAGGTTAGAAACTAAGGAGTTTTTTTTAATAGTGTTCTCAAGTTTTGTGTAAAAGATGTTATTTCCCAAATCCTGACTGCTGTGAGTTTGTGCCGGCTGGCAGACAAGCACCCACACAGCCGCTCGCTCACACAGCCCCTCCAGCAGGACAGGGGGAGAAAGTAGGAAGAAAGAGAGAAAGAAAACTTATGGGTTGAGATAAAGACAGGGAGATCACTTACCAATTACTGTCACTGGCAAAACAGACTCAACTTAGGGAAAATTAATATAATTTATTACCCGTTAATATAAATATTTAATTACTGTTTTGGTGGGCTGGTTTTGGCTGGGATAGAGTTAATTTTCTTCATAGTAGCTGGTATGGGGCTATGTTTTGGATTTGTGCTGGAAACAGTGTTGATAATACAGGGATGTTTTAGTTTATTGCTGAGCAGTGCTTACACAGAGTCAAGGCCTTTTCTGCTTCTCACACCATCAGTGAGTAGGCTGGGAGTGCACAAGAAGTTGGGAGGGGACACGGCCGGGACAGCTGACCCCAACTGACCAAAGGGATATACCATACCATATGACGTCATGCTCAGTATATAAGCTGGGGGAAGAAGAAGGAAGGGGGGGACGTTCAGAGTTATGGCGTTTGTCTTCCCAAGTAACCGTTATGCGTGATGGAGCCCTGCTTTCCTGGAGATGGCTGAACAGTTGCCTGCTGATGGGAAGTAGTGAATGAATTCCTTGTTTTGCTTTGCTTGCGTGCATGGCTTTTGCTTTACCTATTAAACTGTCTTTATCTCAACCCATGAGTTTTCTCACTTCTACCCTTCTGATTCTCTCCCCCATCCCACTGTGGGGGGAGCGAGTGAGTGGCTGTGTGGTGCTTAGTTGCCAGCTGGGGTTAAACCACGACATTTGGGTATTGGGAAACAAAAAAATAAACAAACATTTACACACTTAGGGAAGCACCTCCCTCCTCTTTTTGCAGGCTCAGCTTCACTCCACCCCAGACTCTTCTCCTCCTCGCCATGTTATCCCGCATGTTATCCCCAGTCCCTTCAGTGAGGCACTGGGCAGCCCTGGGGGTTAGGAACAGCCTTGGGCGTTGAGGTTGGGACGTAGCGGTTTCTCTCTGTGGCTCCTGCCTTCTCGCTCTGCTCCTCTGCTCCAGCATGGACCTTTCACAGGCTGCAGTCCCTTTGGGGTACGCCAGCTCTGCCATGGAGCACCTCCTCCTCCACTGACCTTGGTGTTGCCCCTGCTGTTTCCCTCTGACTCCCTCCTCCTCTCTCCCTCTGGTGTTTTCTGCCCTTTCTTAAATACATTTTCACAGAGGTGCCACCAGCGTCACTGACAGGCTCAGCTGTGAGCTGTGGTGGGTCCGTTGAAGCCAGCTGGAACCGGCTGTGTCTGGCATGGGGCAGCCCCAGCCTCTCCTCACAGAAGCCACCCCTGTAGTTCCCCAGCTACCAAAATGCAGTCATGGACACCCAATACACTAACTAATACATCTTAAGTTATTATATAAAAGAATAAACAAAAGAATAGACATTTTAGCAACAAATATACTGTTAAGAAAAAAAATAAAGATAGAATAAAGCAGGGTTAGCTCCTAAAGCTGTAACTTTAGCAACAATGTGTTGGAAGTGGCTATATTACCTCGGTAAGCTGCGTTGTGATCGCTATCAGACAGAAATGTCTTGTCTACATGAGCTAACAGAGGAAAGGGCTGATGGAGGAAAAGGATAAGCAGAGGCTTCTGGCAGCAGTTTGGGGACAGAGGGCTGACTACCCCGAGACCTTGGTGACGTACACTCCAGTATGGCTGTAAGACAGACGACTCCTCAGATCTTGGGCAGATTTCTTAAAATGGTTCCATGTCACATTTTTTACTTTTGAAGACTGCAGGTAGTAGTTTCTTCTCTTGTGCAATTAATGAGAGACTAATCCTATTAAAACTGCCTTGGACAGAACAGAAAGTACATGGGGATATGGGATAAGTAGGTTATAACTTTATTAAGTATCAGGGAACTATCCAACAGTAATTTTTCCTGCACACATAATCCCACCTCTCCTGCTGTCATGAATAAAAATAAGAAAACTGACTGAGGCAGAACAACATCTCTGCAACTGACCATCCTGTTTGTCTCCTTTCAAGCTGTTTTTGCAGTGTAAGAGTTTCACTTCTTAAGTATTAGCCTGTGCAAAGCATACTACCCACTTTTGGAAGGCTATCATAACATAGGAATTGCCATACAAGTTTGGACCCAAAGTAGATCCATCTTTATAGCCATCTTCAGCTGTCAAAATCTTCATAGTCAGCATCTGTGGCAGAAATGTGAGAATATTTTCTGGGTATATCATTCCAGCCTCAGGACTTTCTGAGCCAGACATGATATCCTTGTGTCTAATGTCTTTACCAGACTTTTTTAGTCACTTTTGCCTATTTTATTTTACTTGGGTTTATCTCCTATTAGCGCCCTATACATTCCTCTGGTAGGAATCTATCAGCCAAGTCTCCAATTCTTTCAGTCACTCAAAGGAAAAAGGTGTGGAGAACAAGGAAATCTTCTCACAGATTCACTGGCCCTTCAGCTCAGTGTCCCAGCTCTTTAGCAGACAATCCACATCTCTACATCCAGTTCCAGTTCTGATTTCGCCAGTGCTAAGACATTCTCATAGCAAAAGGGTTCATCTTCAACCCTGACTTTGAGACAGGCTGATCAGAGAACGGACAATCTATTTTGCAAGAAGAGACGATGAGTGTTTGCTTGTTTAATCTAGGAAAGCTAAGGCCGAGGAGAGAATATGACCATTGCCTACAAACGTATCAGAAGTGCAAGTGTCAGAGGGGAGAAGGCAGCTGTCTCAGCTAAATGGCATTGTGATTGAACAATTAAGATGACACACAGATTAAGCCTGGTCTGGTTTGTTCCAGATTAAACTTTTTTTTTACAGAATTATAGTTGTGACCAGTGACTGTATCCTATTCAAGCGCATTTGAAATTTCATTACATGAAAATTTTTTTCAAGCCATAATTCACAGCTTGCTTTATTAGTTGTAATGTAGCACAGTTCTGATTCATCACTGATTGATTGATAGTAACTTTGACATCTTAAGACACAATCTAGCAAATATCACATATGTAAACTATTTTTATATAACAAAGGGCATTCTAGTTCAACACAAGTCAATATAATGTTGCCAATATAATGGATAGCAAGTAATTAAAACAGCCAGTATGGCCTTTTTGAATATGTACCATTTAATAAAAAATAAAACCCGTCACTATATTGTTTTTTAAAAAGTTTCAACTGTGTGAACATATTTTTAATATCATAAGAGCATTATGGGCATAGCTACTTCTTCTAAGAGACATACATCTTTTGTCAATAGAGCAGTAAAGTTGTTAACTGCATATTTGTTGTTCTTAATGTTAAACTCATTCTGGCAGAACAATTTTGGCTTTGAGAGATATCTATTTTATCTTTGAAGCATCTTATAGAATACATAGAATACCAGGTTGGAAGGGACCTCAAGGATCATCTTGCTTTGCTTCTTTTCTGCTAATATTACTAACACAGTGAGTGGTTTAAAAACCTGCCAGAATAAAGATTTGCAAAGAAGGATTCAAAAGGCGACATAACTTCGTTTTCCCACAAATGCAGTAAACATCTCTCTATTTGCTTTCTATGTAAAGATGGGGGAAAAAATCCACATAACAGATTTTACAATAATTTTCCTTTTTCTTATTTTTTTCTCCAGTAAAAACATGTCTTACCAGCTGACCAATGGCAGCACAATGTTTCTTTTCCAATATAAAGCTTTTTTCCTTCTGTTCTGTTTCCATTTTTATAGAAAATTGTGATTTACACTCCAGCAGTCACAAAGATCCTTTTTCCTACGTGTTTTGTTCTTGAATTGAGAAAAATATATATATATAATATTTCTTCCAATTCCTTTATGTTTCAGAATGCACACCTATCAGAAAACATTACCAACTACTACCACGATAGATTGGCAAAATGGATTTTATGCTGTGCAATGACTTACCTGACTCTGCTCTTGGAGAGTTCATTTTCTGGGTAACATGACAATAAAATTGTATTAATTCTATGTACTTACTGATTTGACAGGGAAGAGACAAAGCCATGCAGGAGAACTGGATATTTGTAATTATAATAAATACAAGTACTTCTTATTTTTCCATCAAACTTTTCTTAATTTTTAAATATGCTGGTTAGCCAACACTGAAGCAAATCCATTGCACTGAGTTTCCTTGGAAGCAAGGACAGGCGACACAGGAGGACTACAGAGATGCTGTTTGCCACTGTAGGGAGAAAATTCATTCAGCCAAAGCTTGATTAGAGTTCAAGCTGGCCAGCACTGTGAAGGACAATAAAAAGGGCTTTTTTAAATATGTGAACAGCAAAAGGAGGATCAGAGATAACATTGGTCCATTGCTTGACAAGGTTGGTCACCTCACAAATAGGGACGTAGACAAAGCAGAGACGTGTAATGCCTTCTTCACCTCTGTCTTCAACACTGATGATGGGTACTGGGACCCCTGGAGCCCTGTGTTGGAAGACCGTGACTGGGGGAATGATAAACTCCCAGCCGACCCTGAACTTGTTCGAGACTTGCTGCTCCAGCTGGATGCGCATAAATCTATGGGACCCAATGGGATTCATCCCAGGGTACTGAAAGAGCTGGCTGATGTCATTGCGGGACCTGTCTCCATTATTTTTCAATGGTCTTGGGATTCTGGGGAGGTCCCAGTCAACTGGACCCCAAGAAGGGTAAGAAGGAAGACCCTGGCAATTACAGGCCTGTCAGTCTCACTTCAGCATCTGGTAAAATTATGGAGAAGGTTATTCTGAGAGTTACTGAAAAACACTTGAGAGACAATGCAGTCATTGGTCATAGCCAGCATGGGTTCATGAGGGGAAAGTCCTGCTTAACTAACTTAATTTCCTTTTATGACAAGGTCACCCATCTAGTTGACCAGGGGAAGCCAGTAGATGTGGGTGTGTTGGATTTTACCAAAGCTTTTGATACTGTCTCTCACAGTATCCTTCTGGATAAAATGTCCAGCACACAGCTAGACAAGTCCATAATACGATGGGTGAACAATTGGCTGATGGGTCGGGCTCAAAGAGTTATAGAAAATGGGGTTACATCAGGCTGGCGGCCAGTCACCAGTGGGGTTCCCCAGGGCTCAATTTTAGGGCCAGTGCTCTTTAATGTTTTTATAAATGATCTGGACACAGGAATCAAATGTATATTAAGTAAGTTTGCTGACAATACTAAACTAGGAGAAGCTGTGGACTCCCTTGAGGGTAGAGAGGCCTTACAGAGAGATCTGGATAGACTAGAGACCTGGGCAATCACCAACCATATGAAATTTAACAAGAGCAAGTGCCAGATTCTGCACCTGGGATGGAGTAATCCTGGTTATACGTACAAATTGGGGGACGAGAGGCTGGAGAGCAGCCCCGCAGAAAGAGATCTGGGGGTTTGGGTTGATGGCAAGTTGAATATGAGTCAACAGTGTGCCCTGGCAGCCAAAAGGGCCAACTGTGTCCTGGGGTGCATTGAGCACAGCATAGCTAGCCATTTGAGGGAGGTGATTGTCCCACTCTACACTGGTGCGGCCCCACCTCGAGTATTGTGTGCAGTTTTGGGCACCTCAATATAAGGAGGGCATCAAACTATTAGAGTGTGTCCAGAGGAGGGCGACCAAGATGGTGAAAGGCCTCAAGGGCAAGACTTATGAGGAGCAGCTGAGGACACTTGGCTTGTTCAGCTTGGAGAAGAGAAGGCTGAGGGGTGACCTCATCACAGTCTACAACTTCCTCAAGGGGGGCAGCAGAGGGGGAGGTGCTGATCTCCTCTCTCTGGTGACCAGCGATAGGATACGAGGAAATGGAATGAAGCTGCATCAGGGGAAGTTCAGATTGGACTTACTTAGGAAAAGGTTCTTCACTGAGAGGGTGGTCGGTCACTGGAACAGGCTTCCCAGGGAAGCGGTCACAGCACCAAGCCTGTCAGAGTTCAAGGAGTGTCTGGACAATGCTCTTAGTCATATGGTTTAGTTTTAGGTAGTCCTGCAAGTAGCAGGGAGTTGGACTCGATGATCCTCATGGGTCCCTTCCAACTTGAGATATTTTATGATTCTATGATTTACAATAATGAAGAAATTTTACCTGTCATGCTATCAAACTACTTGCATATTCTGACATTATTTCTGAGATTACTGCTTTGCAAATTGGCTTAGAGCATGATTTGCTATATGGATAAAAGGATGGATAGTCACTGTGTGATCAGTAAATTCTTTTCTGTCACATTAAACTCCACCTGAAGTAACCCAAATATCTTCTGAGTATTCACTATATAATTCAGGACCTATTATTGTCACAATCACTTTATATTTTATGACCTAACTGACTTATATTCTTCATGGGAAGGTAAGTTTCCAGCAGCTTATTTTTAGAATTGCCTCTGCTTACTCAGCAAATACAAGTTATTCATAGATGACCCAGTATCTAACATTTTTAAGTATTTTAGGATCTCACCACCTCTCCTCCTTGTTTTTTTTCTTGCTTCCCTCTCAACCGATAGGGAAAGAAATAAAAACACTTACTTGTTCTCTCAGCAATTAATTTATGCTTCTTGTATGCTTTTTTCAGTTCACATACCAATTGTTTGAATGAGATTTGAAAGACCTCTCTCATTAGGCCTTCTGAAGATAATTGCATTGTTTCAGAAGCTCTGCTCATTCTGAGATCAAAATTGGCTTGTGAAATTTTCTGATAGCTTGCTAGGTAAACAGTACAGGGGTTTTTATGTTAATTGTTCATGAGAGAGTGCTATTTTGCTCATGACTTCTAAAGCTTGGTTCCAAAGCTTATTAAGGGTGCAAAGGTCTCCTGAACTGTTCACTGTGGCTCCAATTACAGTTCTAGAGCTATAAAGCTCTAGTTATTGTATTTTTGCTTTCTAAACAATCATTGAAGTGTTATTAATATAGTGTAAATCCTTTTATAGCTCTTCAAAGCTACCTCTTCATTATTTTCTCTGTGTTTATTTCTCCTAGATGTAAGGTTAGTTAAAAACGGAAATGTGAGTTAGAAAGATAATTCAGTTTTGATTTCTAAAGCCTAGCAGTTTTAAATTACTATATTCTTGTATAGCAGCATTTTAAAGGCAGAGGAAAAGAAACCATAGTATGCTTGTGGTACTGATGTTGAAACTATTTTAGCAAAAAAAAAGGGAGGAAAACAGGACCTTAGAGCAGGTGTTTAACTTGAGACTGACAACTGTTTTTAAAACACTGCTGACCCCAGTTGTGGAGATCGGGGGATGTCCCAGAGGACTGGAGGAAGGCGAATGTTACCCCTATCTACAAGAAGGGCTCAAGGGAGGATCCAGGTAATTATAGGCCCATCAATCTTACTTCAATCCCCGGGAAAGTTATGGAACAGATCCTCCTGGGGGCCATCACAAGTCAAATGAAGCACGTGACTGGGAAAAGCCAACACGGCTTCACCAAGGGCAGATCCTGCCTGACAAATCTGGTGGCCTTCTATGATAAAGTGACCTGCTCCGTTGACATGGGGAGAGCGGTGGATGTTGTCTACCTGGACTTCTCCAAGGCTTTCGAAAACACAGTTCCCCACGGCCTCCTCCTGGAGAAACTGATGCATTACAGCCTGGACAAGTGGTCTGTGCAGTGGGTGAGGAATTGGCTGACGGGCCGCACCCAAAGGGTGGTGGTAAATGGCTCTTTTTCAAACTGGCAACCCGTCACAAGTGGGATCCTCCAGGGATTGATATTGGGCCCAACGCTATTCAATATCTTCATAAGTGATCTGGATAACGGGATCAAGTGTAGTTTGCAGATGACACCAAATTGAGTGGGGAAGTAGACACTCTGGAAGGGAGAGCCACCCTGCAGGAAGACCTGGATAGGCTGGAAGAGTGGGCTAACAAGAACCTTATGAAGTTTAACAAGGACAAGTGTAAGGTCTTGCACCTGGGAAAACATAATCCAGGAGTGCAACACAGACTGGGATCCACCTGGCTGGAGAGCAGCTCTGTGGAAAGGGACCTGGAGGTCCTGGTGGACAGGAAGCTCAACATGAGTGAACAGTGTGCTGCTGCTGCAGCCAAGAAGGCCAATAGGATGCTGGGTTGCATCAACAAGGGCATCACCAGCAGAGATAAAGAAGTCATTATCCCTCTCTACTCAGTGCTTGTCAGGCCACACCTGGAATACTGTGTACAGTTCTGGTCCCCGTTATACAAAAAAGATGTGGACAGGCTGGAGGGGGTCCAGAGAAGGGCCACCAAGATGATCAAGGGTCTGGGAAGCCTGCCATATGAGGATAGGCTGAGAGAGCTGGGCTTGTTCAGCCTTGAGAAAAGGAGGCTTAGAGGTGTTCTCATCACCATGTACCAGTACTTAAAGGGGAGCTACAAAGACGATGGAGACTCCCTTTTTACAAGGAGTCACATGGTGAGGACAAGGGGTAATGAGTACAAGTTACTCCCAGGGAGATTCCAATTGGACACGAGAGGAAAATTTTTCACAATGAGAACAGTCAGTCATTGGAATAATCTCCCCAGGGAAGTGGTTGACTCTGCTACGCTGAACACGTTTAAGACTCAGCTGGACATGGTGCTGGGCCATCTCGTCTAGATTGTGCTCTTGCCTAGAAAGGTTGGACCAGATGATCCTTGAGGTCCCTTCCAACCTGGTATTCTATGATTCTTTAAGCCCATATCCTAGCATAATATATGTTTATGTGATACATTGCAAATAGAAAAAGAGAAGATTCTCTAAATATTAGACTAAAATGGGAACTTACTTAGAAATATTATAGCAAGATTTACCAAACAATGTCTGAAAAAAGTACAGCGACTACTACAATGTCATGACAGAAGTGGAATAGTTTTATTTAGAGGGGCATATTTTCCGTATGGACTTGAACTGAAGCTTACTGAAGTCAATGGAAAGACTCACTTGAATTCTGAAGTTTTAAATATGGGCCTGCATGAGGTGCTTTTAGCAACTTAAAACATTCTAGATTAAATAGCTTGGTTTCTTTATTTTAGCTGTAAGCCACAACTTGTCCTAACTTTCTGTATTTGCTAATTGTCTAATTACCAAAGCAGAGTGAAATATGGGGGTTTGAGACATTTTTTAGATGTTATTTCTATGCTCAGAGAGGAAAAATAACATCTAATTGTTTAGAGCTTGCAAAGGCAATTTTGAGTAAGAATAAAATGTCCATCGAGTGAAAATAATGGTCCTTATTCTGCATGAAACAGATTGATTTACTGGAATAATTTGTTCATGTACAAAGACAAGCTAAGGGTTAATTCTGACTTCTGTGAACCTAAATTTCCCTGCAGTTGTGATGAAGATGATCATTATTCAAAGAGTGGCATTTACGGGAAAGTCTACTTAGGTATGGCAATTCTGTGTCTTGGAAATGCCTTCGCTAACCCTGATGGGTTTAATCCTGGAATAAATGATGCTGGTTGTGGTTGTGCTGATCGTTTTGAAGAAAACAGAATTTCACCTAATACCCTCTCAGTGACAGAGAGGACTGTTAATAGAAACAAGAGTAAGGAGAGAACTACCCATCGCAAAAACTCTGTTAATGCAACTTAATGAAAACATAATAAGAAGTTGTTACGATTTTCTTCCTCCAAAACAGTATGTCACATATTCATCCAGTAAAAATGTTACAATACTTAGCAAAATTTCTTTTGTGAGCTTTTAAGTGACTCCAGTGTTTTTTCTCCAGAACTTTGTCCTAGAATATGCTATAAACATGTTGGTTTTCTGCTGAGAAAAAAAAAATTCCAAGCATATGACAAATGTGTTTTGGGACCAAGAAATAATGTCAGCAAGTAATTGAGAGAGCATCAGAGAGAGAGGTGGAATGAACAAAAATGCTGGCCTGTGTTTGCTGCATGTTCCATGGAACAAGGGTTTGCCCACTGTTCTATGGGCAACCAACTGATGAAATTACCGACAATTAATAATAATTAGTGCTTCAGAAGTTCATTGCACAGAAGACAAAAGAAAAAGCCTATTAATTTTCCCACAGCATTTCTAACTTTGTGATATTGCACATGTACAGATGCATAGATTTAAATACACCATGTATGTTTTCTTTTAGGTCAATAAAGAATTCTTTAGTGTATATGCATGCAGAAATAGAAAAGCCAGTTTGATTCTTGTGGCCAAATTTATACTGCTGTTGAAATTTCAGCTTTTACTTGATTCTTGATTTCTTGATTTTTTACTTGATTCTTGAATTGATTTTTGAGGATTTCACATTTGTAAGTTTGATAGTGTATAAACACATTTTTGCATTAATTTTCCTATGTTTATTTTTTAAGTAAGTCTGTGGATTAAAAGAGGGGCAAGACAGAGGTTGATACATTACATCATTTCACTCATAGTCAGTATAGTTTATGTAAAGGGTCTAAAGGATGAAGTGCTATACTCATTCTGAGTTGGTACATCAGGCTAGTATGCACCTGGTATGCCAATTTTTGTCATCAACAGCATACAAGAGAGTGATGTGGCTAGTGCTTATATCCCAAACCCTGGAAAACAGATGAGCATTTGCATCTGGATCAACAGGTGGTACCTTTAGGACAATTCCCATAAAGGTTCAGATGTACACTGACTCTGTAGCAAAGTACTTTACATGTGGAAAGCCAAAATGAAATGAAAATGTATACTTGGATATGGTATAGACTAAAATGGATTTTCAAACCACAGTATTTATACATTAACATATTCAAGATGCCAGTCCCTGGAATAAGTGTCATTTGTTTCAGTACCTTCAGGAGCACCCTCACACATGTTGAATACATCTCTGCAATGCAGCCTCTTAAATGCAAAAACAACATGCTAAAGTAAGTTTATCTTGCAAGGCAAACTGACAGAGAAAGGAAACAGATAGTCACTCATTCTGTAACGCACCCCGTCTTGTATAGGCGCTGCGATCCACACAGTACCTTCAAATCATGTAACAGAAATCTTCCAGAAGCCCAAACCAGATGGACATATCCACTGATTGGATTGTGGGTAGGGGGAAATCTGTTTGCCTGAAACAAAGAGCTGGGTTTGGAACGACTGTCTTGAAATTCATGTTAAAACAGTCCTCAGTGAGTAAGAAAAACCTGGAAAGATTTGTTTCTACTCAAGTTAGCATTAAATCAGGGGAAATAAGTGAGTAAAAGATGCTTCCCAGCAAGTGTCAAAAAGAAAAATAGTTGCGCACACAAAAAATTTCAGGCTTCATAACCGGCTTCCTCCTTGATTTCTCATTCCATTCAGTAGTACTTCTGGTGATGCTTTTGGGCTTTAATTTAACATATTCCAGAATTTATTTGCTCTGATGAATGACTACACATTTCATAGGGTGCATTATGTCTTTTATAAAAGAGAGAAAGAAAAATATAAACTAGAAGTCAGCCTGAAACCTCAGAGGTGAATTTCACCTCTGAGTAGGAGGGCTTCCTCAGGGTTCAACACCCTGTAGAAGATTTATATTGTGACCATGTGATCATCTCTGCGTGCTCTTCATTTTGTAGCAGTGGGGCCCCATGCTTGCCCCAAAGAGCTGAAGGATGCACAATTGTATAGATTCAGGGCATAAGTGAATCAGAGAAGGGACAAATATTTCTCCTACTGGCTTGTTCAATAGTGGGAAAATGGTGGGGGAAAAAGAGACATTAGCCCTGCGCCCTGGTATTGTTGCTATTTTTTTCCCCTGTGGAACTCAACTGTCTCACTGCTTTATACATCTAAATTACTCAAGGTTTATGTGGGAAAACTGGATTTAACTGTAATTCATCAACAGGAGGAGGTTGTAGCGAGGTGGGGGTCGGTCTCTTCTCCCATGTAACAAGCGATAGGACGAGAGGAAACAGCCTCAAGCTGCGCCAGGGGAAGTTTAGGTTGGATATTAGGAAAAACCTTCACCGAAAGGGTAGTCAGGCATTGGAACAGGCTGCCCAGGGAAGTGGTTGAGTCCCCATCCCTGGAGGTATTTAAAAGAAGGGTAGACGTGGTGCTTGAGGACATGGTTTAGTGGTGGACTTGGCAGTGCTAGGTTAACGGTTGGACTCGATGATCTTAAGGGTCTTTTCCAACCTTAATGATTCTATGATTCTATTCTATGATTCTATGACAGTCTCCTGAGGTGTCTGACAGCAAAAAATATTTTAAGATAATGCTACAGGTTATGAACCTGGATAATTATGGATTTAAAAGTTATGATTTGAGAGGAAAGGCAGCTATGGAAACTTTTAAACGGTCTAAATATTTTGCATTTCAGGTGTTAAAGTGGAAAAGTTACAAAAATATTTGTAAAATTGATTTTTACAATGGAAGCACCAGTGGGACTTAACTACCCTGTTAATTTTGGGATGGAATCAGACAAACAATTAAAATGTGATTTTTCCCCTTTTTGCACAATAATTCCCTACCATTACTTACAATCAAGAGCTAACTGGAAGGTCTTTCCTTTTTCCTGAAAAACTTAAGAACAGCTCTTCAATGCAATTTGTTTTTTAAATACAGTATTTTGCTAATTCCATAATTGTATATTGTATACAATTACTGTTCAAATGTAAGCAAATACAATATACAATGTTCAATTTTGTTTACAAAAGTTATTGTGATATTTTCAGATGTACTTTTCTGGGTCACTTCAATCTTACTAGAAACTTTCTCGCTTCTGTTGTGCTTTGTCAAAATCAGAAGTATTCCATTTCAATATCTTATCAAACATGTTCAGTCCAAATTTTCATTATGCTTACTTACCCTAATATGAAAGCATGCTTTTTCCCTTCCCTCTCCTAGCTATCTAGTTACCGCACCTCTGTCATCATCATGGAGACCTTAACAAAAATGACCTAGAGAAACTTAATAGAATTTTCCTCCTTGTGAAGTAATCGTCCCATTTGTATAGCCAGCTGTGATACTCTATCAATCAGACACACAAACCAATTCTAATAGCCAACTGACAGCTCAAGATGTTCCCTTTTACCACCACATTTTGACAAGCTAAAAACAGAGTTGAGGTTTTAGTACGAAGAATAAAAATGTGTCCTACTTGATAAGTCACTAAGGAGTCCCTGTTAGTGTTTCAGGGATAAACACTCTGGACAATATTAAGAAAGAATTCTATTTTTCTACAGATCATCTGACCCATTCCATTACAGTTAGAATTTTAGTTGTTTGGAATTTTAATTAGAAAATAATATTTTCATAAGAGAAGAAATTAATTCCATGGAATAAAATGCTGCTGCTTCTCTCCAGTGAAAGACTGAAATCAATCATTCTGTAAAAGTTTCTTCAGAGCTTCTATGTTTTGTATTGAAATATTCATGCTTCTCTAGAGTGTATTCTAGAATGGACTTTAAGAATAGGCTCTTATGTTTCCAGACCATGCTGATGATGGGAGCAGCATGCGTAAGCTCCACAAATATTTTATTTCTGCAGCAAAGACTTCTTATCAATGGAGAAATGGTATCATCTTGCTTACAGGGAATTGGAATGTTGCCACTGAATTTAGTGGAAACAGGATTTTAATCCTGATACATTTTATGGGAACTACAAGGTAATGAATGGCATTTTCTCCCAAAGAAGCTGACAAGAACTGAGAGAACATAATACCTCAAAGGATCAGAACTGGACAGAAAATGCAATACGTGTGCAAAAGAGAAAATGTAGCGGTATAAGGATTCAGTCCTACATCATTCTTACTGTTTCTTTAGTACTGTTCATGGTGGTAAACACTGCACTCAGAAATAAGTGTTAGCTGGATTAGGGAACAAAATAACCTTATATTGTTCATTTTTTCCTGCAAGAATGGATTTTAAAATCTTTTAATATACACTGGATAACTTTTATATGCACTGCTGAAGCAATGTATGTTTTTTTGCTACTGGATGATTTCTAAAGCTTTCTTATTTGTACCATGTGCAACATCCTCTTTGCTTTTTTGGGGTGGTGAATACTGAAAGCTGAAGGGAGATAAAAGCAGGTATATTTTATATTACTTTCAAAATTTAACATGCAATAATTTTTGTAGGGCCCAATTTTTAGCTGTACCAAGCAAGTCACACAATTTCTATTGATCAGCAAACCTTAAAGCGGGCTTCATTAATAAAAATTCTCTGTACTTATCCAAGAACATATCCAAATTTATAATAGCTTCTCTGTCCCTCTAGATTTTATTATAATGGGCAAAGTAGTAAGCATTAGGCATATCTTGCCCAAACAATCGATAATCTATCATGTACATACAGACTGAGGAAAAGAGGTACATGGAAGCATCATGCATAAAATATGATACTGGGGATAGAAAAAAAAAGACCCCTTTTGGTTTTAATAGTGAAACTAGTCACACCTTTTAAAATACCCATTTGTCTTCTATTTCTTATTAATGCACTGTTTGCTTCAGTGCTACTTTCTTCTTGATTGTATGAATGATATGGAAAGGCTGGTATTTTGTAGTAGATTTACACTGCAGCTGTCCTTGTAGATATTCAAGCCTGAGCTGCTACTGGACAAAAAAAAAGAAAGAGCTTGTTTAGGATGTCAAGGATACAGAAAATAAATCCAAGAAAGCAACAGATTTGAAATAAAAATGTAACACAGGCCAGGCAGCTTACAGTATAAACAAGGGCTAACACCAGCAGTGGTGCAGCAAATACTGGTCTTCGCACACATATGTTTAAATATCACAACCTGAGTACAAGAAAAATTACTTCACACGTGGTATTTCAAATTGCTTTTGGATTCAATAGCTACTCCTAGAATGATAATGATACTCGATACAGGGGTAGTGAACAGATTCAGTCCAGAAAGGAAATAGGCTAGAAAAGGAGATTTCCTACCTTCTCCTTGGTTTGAGAGTAGAATATGTTTCTAGACAAGGATAAATATGGGGCTACTACAACCTAAGCAGTTATTTAGAATAATCTGTTTAATCATTTGCCTCCAGGCAAGCAGGTTTCACAGGTTTTCCTGAGGCAATTACTGTTGTTCTCAGGGGATTTATTCTTCCCTGGAATGAACAGGTTACAAATAAACATTTTAAAATCAGCTCCCTATCCTTTTTAAAATCAACTCAAGCTCAGTAGCTTGTGATCAAGGATCAGATATGGCTTGAGGAGTGGATGGTCTCATTGCTGACTTAGGGCTCAGGCTGCAGGCATATGGCAACAGATGATCACCATTAGGGGTGTTAATCTAAGGTTAATTGTCTGAGTCAGGCCTCTGCTGGCAGGCACTGGCTACATACAGCTGTGTATACTATCATCAGCTGAACAGGAGCCAACTGAAACAATCAGTATTCTCTGCTCTGACTACCTGTCCTCCCCAGCGCAGAAGGAAAACAAGCCAATGAATGATTATTGAATTTGAAAGCACTAAAGCAAAAACATTTTGGTACTTGTATCCTCAACTGGCAAGTCAAAGAGACATTTTTTTTTGCCTTTTGACAACCTATTTTTTAACCTGTGATAAGGGATCTCAAGGCATCATTCCCATAACTTCTGTCTCTTTCTGGACTGAGAGCAATAAATAGTACCCTTAGGGTTATCCTTTCCCCCTTTTCCCAGTGGTGAGCAAGCAGGATAGAAAAGCATCATCTGAACAGATGGATCTGCTGGTGACCAAATGGTCCTTCTGTACTGAGGAGTGATTATAAAGCTTTAACCCTCCCTTACATAGAGAAAACTGGCAATGGAAATGGATTTAAAGGGTAGTATTCAAGTACTGAGTGAAGGAATGGAACAGAATTTGGGTATTTCTGCTGTCTAACCTGTTTAGCCCTGTTAAAGGACATGGAGATAAAGGCTATCGTTCACCTGACGGCAACATTTAAGGAAAGAACTCACATTTGTACAGTTCACATTATTATCCACAGTTTTCAGGTGTGTTGACAGAGTTGCTAGCTATTCCAAACACATTCACTACAAGTTGCTTTTCTTCACGTATTTCTGGAACGCTCATGTAAGGGCATAATTGAGCAAACAAGCAGAACAGTCACCTTAAATATTACCCCAGATCCCCAGTATGAGAGGTCCAAAAAGGTCTCAATTCTGAATGTGGTTTCCTGAAAGGAAGCATAGAGAGAGAAGACTGCACTGCACTACCCTGGAGAAAATTGGTTTAGGATCATCAGTGAATGCAAGTAAGATAGAGTAGAACCACAGAAATAACAGTAATGTTTTTCCAAAATGGTGGAAAATCAGGAATGTCCTTCACTACACAGGTGAAACATATTCACTCCTAACGGTAAGTAGAATATTTTAGTCCAGCTCAATGAGGATGCAAGTCAAAAAGTAGTCATGTTAGAACAAGAGAAAGTAAATAATGATAATTAACGTTACCTTTTCCTGAAAAAAAGTCTTTATTTTATTTATTAATTAATTAATTAATTCCACTGTTAACTTATCAAAGTCAATGGAGTTTTATCAAAATGTAGTCTGGCTTGTTAGAACTATGCAGGCAGAGTAAATCCTACCATCCTGTTAAGAATAAGGATGTTTTGAAGGCTACTCACATAGCTTCTCTGTTCAAAGTCTATCTTTGTAATATGCTGAGGGTTCTTTGGTGGAGGGACAGGTTATATGCTATTGCTTTAAGATTTTAGAATTTCAGCTAGATGATAGAATTAGATTTATTTATTCAGTATTGTATGGTCTCAACTATACTTCAGTTGTAGACTGAATTTTATGTCTATCATCTAGTCTGTCCATTCCAGCAAAGAGATTAAGTTTAAGGGAAAAATAGCTGTGACACTTTATTTTTCTTTTCTTTATTTCCAAATATTTTTGACACAAACATTAGCCTCTTTATAAAATCTTTGAGCTCTCCATGATGTAGACAGAGTACTGACTTTTTTGCTCCATGCAAAACTGAGTAGTGTTGCTAAACATTTTAGTCATGCTTACATAAAATCTCCCAGAAAGCCTAACATGAGCTCCTTGAGTTCAGGTAATGCCTCTTCTCCCTGGCCTCTTCTGCCAAACAAAGGAGAAGGGGGAGGGATCCCTTAAAGGAGTAATAACCACTTTCTTTGAGCCTAATAGGAAAATATACTTGGTGTTTTAGACTGTGAAATATGCACTGGCAACCCTAAAACATAAAGCATGGTGGAGAATTTTGTAAAAGGATCCTGTACGTGCACATACATACATTGCTTGCAACAACGGGAACTGAACATCATTCAGTGAGGACACATTTGTTAGAATCTGGATGTAAACTAAACACACTAATATAAATAAATAATAAAACAAACAGAGAAAGAAGAAGAAGAATAAAACAAACAGAGAAAGAAGAAGGAGAGGAGAAGGATGGTAACAGCAAGACGAATGTCTGGTTGCACATCTCAGGCAATAACTCAACTTGTTAGGTAAAAGATACAAGTGATTTCAGTAATCCCTTGAAGGCACCATTATCAACTGGCAATTTGCTACAGGTACCACAGTAGTCCAAAGAGTTAAACAGCTCCAAAACTAACAAAATCAGTCAAATTCCCCCGAGGATCATAATATTTTTCTTCTGTGTAAACAGTCCTCTTACTAGGTTATGAGCCAGGTGACTCTCATTAAGTCAATCATCATGAACTGGGCTTGACCAGCAAGTAGAAAGGAGAAGGCAATCTACCATTATGTAGGCATTGAGTCTAGCCTGAGCTACTATCTTCAACACCCTGTAGCTCAAAACATAACTACTTTGATTGCTCAGATAATAACTGTGGCCAGCCAGCTATTTGCAGTGGCTATAGCTGCTGGCTTCAGAAGGCAGATAAATATATTAAATCTCTGTTAGAGCATTCCATCATAAAGTGCACTCAGCTGCAATACCCCGTCTTTTCTCTTAACACCTCTGAAGAGATATATGAATGCCAGCCTGCACTGTGGCATGGATGATATTGTTATTTCATTATTTGTGGCTGGACCATAATGGTCTGTAATTTATATCAGCTACTGAAAAAAGAACAATACAAATAAAGATAATCAGTAAATGCATAAGAATCACACTGCTTGTAGAACTGCTGTTGAGGGTAATTGTATACTTTCATTGCTCTTTAACACCCTGGGATGTTTAATATTGTGTCCCCTGCAGGGTGACCCTGCTTTATTTAGTACAACTAATTTCAACTGAACAAAAGCACAAGGCTACATCCACCCATGGATGGAACCTATGACATTCACATCTGAAGTACTTCAGGGTAGATTTGTCCTAAGTTATGAGAAGTGGATGCGTGTTGCTCGTCCAAGTGAGACTACAAAACAGTTAATAACTGCTTTTTTTTTTAAGGCAAACTGTTTTTCTTTAAGCAAGCAGAAGTGAACAGTTACTTTGCATAAAATTGCAGAGATTTATACTTTCAAAAATCAGTTTTGTTTCTGATACCAGTGCACAGAAAGCCTCCCCCAACATGTTCTTTGTTCACTCAGATACCTTTTTGTTAAATAAAATATATATATAATCTCATTTAGTCCCCCAAAACCCAAGATCAGATCAGAATATTTATTTGACTTCATCCTCATGAAGATAACTCTTTCGAAATGAAAGTTGTATTTGAAAACATCATTCACACAGGATTTCCCCTTGCTTGAAGAAACATTTCTACTGCAAAATGTGGCATGAGCTGCTTTTCTTCGTGCCATGTTTTTTTGTATGATTGTTGATCTTCCACAAGGTAATAATATGAACAGGTAGATTGTTTTTTTGTAAATTCCTTCCCAGCTGAGAGGAGCTAATAGGAAAGATGAAACAGAAAAATCACAGTTCATTCTGTTTGAAGGAATTATTTTCACATAGTAAAACTCTGTACTCCTTATTAAGCTGTTATTCACATTATCTTATTTTTCTGAAAGAAATAAACCTGGAGGAGGAGGAATTAATCTAGCTTGAAATAATAGATATGAAGACTCAAATTATTGGGTGGCTCTATAATTTACAAAGTTTGGCACCATGACATTATAGTGATGGGTACTTTAGATATGTAGGTAGACAGCTGGATAGATACAGGATTAGAAAGAAGCAGTTCAAACCATTCTTGCTGGATTTATTACTTCTGGCAAAAACAATGCTCCTGATGTTGAGTCCTTAGAAGCAGGCAGCATGTGGGCACAGCTTGACCTTCCAGATCAGGCAGATTAAGAACATAATATTTTCTACACAGTTAATGCTGAGATGATGTTAATTACTTAGCAGACCCTAAATCCCACAACTGATTTTTTGTCATTTTGACAGAACAAGGGAATGATATGTCCAGTATGGAAAAGCTGGCAGGGAGCTAGCTGGCAAGTTTTCAAGATAGTGTACAATTAGAAAAACAAAACAAAACAAAAACACAAAAAGCCAGAATGTCACTTGGGCTTGTTTTCCAACCAGACCACTTTTGAAGTGTCAACCAGCAGAGAAACTGAGTTTTAATAAAATAAAGTCTGTATTGCTCATTTCTAAATGCTGATGATGACTTGAAATACCCTGCAGTGCTCTTAATGAATTCAGTGAAAGCTTTGTCTTTGGTATCAAGTAAAGTAAGGGGAGTTGGATCAAGATTTGCAGACCTGGAGGTCAAAAGTAAGGCTACTCAGTGGACTGGCATTCAAAAATACTGAGTATCTCTTAGCTGCACATGTGTTTCTATGGATGTGCATTATTTTTTTAAAAACAATGCACTAATATTGGATCTTGGAAGAAAATAGAGCTTGGAAATAGTTAACATTAATGATGGAATAACCGTTTACTATTGTGTAAAAATGGTCTATAAGAAGTGCAGTGCAGCTAGTTAAATGATGCTGATTGGTTGATAGAATCTGAACTGGAGCCTTCCCTTGCATTTCTTCCTGCAGTCTTCCAGACCTAATTCTGCCTTAATATACATTTCTGAATCTAATTGTTCCTGAACATGTGGCACTCAGATTTAAAGACTGATAATAAAATACAGTCATCCCTGCACCCTGTACTAAAATATTACCTTATCACTGGAGTAAAACCATGCTGCTTTGATTAAATTATAGTCAAACACCAAACTGTCTAAAAAATGGAAATCCCAAGTAAAAAACAATGGCAAATGTGAAAAATGTGAGAAAAAATGTTATGTAGATTACAAAAATAAAATAATGTAGGACAATTAAAATTGGTTGGCTTGTCTGTGGTCAGAGTACATGTGGAAGTTCTGATATGCCTGATACAGGTAGGTATTCCAAGATTTCTTGAATCATATTCTCACATTAAAATGTACTTGGCCCATAGTTTGTCATAAACAGCATGTCTGATCATGCCCAGTCCAGCAGCTCTTCAGGTAGGTTGATGGATATAAGGAAAAACTGCAGGATGAGCCTTTTAGCTGTTTTGGAAGTAGTTTTAGTCTGTCGTTCTGTGCTGAGAACCTGTCTAGCCTTTGAGTATTTCTGGAATTAAAGCAAACATGAAAAAAATACACTCCAGTAATGTTAGGGTGGATATATTCAGGGAATAACTAGGCTTCCACTCTGAGAGTACCACAGTACCACATCAGCATTACATGGAAAACACCATGAATGGAGGGCAATGTTATGCCAATTCATAATCCAAAACAAAATAGCAGCAACTCCTCTGCAGAACTACTTTACAGCAGAAGTTTACCGAGCCTTGGTAACAGAGGGTTAAGCTGCAGATCTTATGGTTTTATCACAAGCCTTGCAAATTTTAGTGAGAATTCTGTCCAGATTTCTGAGCTTACATTAATACATGAGTCTCAGTGTTCATTTCTTTTAATAAGCATAGATTCCTAGACTTGTAGGGAGGTTATAGAGAGGCTTGAAAATGTAACCTGAGTGCAGTCTACTGATTTAGAATACAAAAAAATTGAACAAAAGGACCCAAAAGATAATATTTTTGAACATTACATGATTTTGAGAGCCTTACCCAGAGTTTTAGATTCTTGAGGATAGCAACATTAGCATTGTAATTTTTTGCAGTGTACTACATGTCAAAATACTTCCAGTTAAGGAAAGTGACTTTAAAACACTTAAAAATAATTATTTTTATCATACCCATATAATTTAGGCATCATATGAAATAGGAACTCAAACAATATTATGTGGAAAAAGAATATTTCTTCAGCACCTAAGCAGTTTTTCCATTTTACCCATTAAAAAAGCCTCTTGTAAAACAGAAAATGTAAAGAAATGAGCACCCTTAACAGGAAGCCAAGGTGCTGCTCATCAAAAGTTGATGACTGGAAGTGAGGAAAATTGTTTTCCCGCCCCAGAAAATATTCCTTAAAACTAGTAATATTTTTATATAGACATAAGCTTGAAACTTGAGGGTGGGGAGGACAGAAATATCATCTGTGGGAACAAAACTGGAGAGAGGTTATCCCACAACATACAAGAGCAAGCAAGTAAGAGCAGATCTGAATTGAGCAAAAGGTCTTCAACCTGAGTTTCCCTCATTACAGTTAAATGCTCTGATCACTAGCTATGTGCACCTGTGGCAGAAAAGGTCAGGGATTCTCTAAATAATTGAACAGAGACACAGGGCCAGAAAATTAGAAGAGATGATTCATTGGTCCAATGATTAGAACATTCAGCTTGGGTATAGATGATCTAGTCTGTATTATGACTCAGGCAGTCAATGAAGCTGCTGAACCTGGAGGTCCAAAACAAGTACATGAGGCAGAGGATAGCAAAAACTTCTGGGGGCCTCAGGAGGTAAGCAACACCCACCACAGCAACTTGAAGAGGCCAGGGCTGAAGAGGCAGCAGCAGAATGACACAGGCTTAGTGCTTGGATGTGGGAGACCAAGGTTTAAATATCCATTTTGAATCCAAAGTCACAGGGGAGAGTTACCCAGTTTCTTAGGAGGTGTCTTTTCCCCTTGAGTTACTTTAGGGTGATGTCCTCTGTATGAAATCTGTTGTGACAAATGGCTGAATCTGTCCCACAAAAAAGCTTTGATTTTAATGACTTCATATTTTCATGCTTTGAGAGATCCCTCTTTTCAAATATATATATACAAGCAGCTCCATTTAGGTTAAAAGTAGTGTTTTGTATATTATTATTATTATTATTTATTATTTCCTCTTCCTCTGCTCTCCTATTAAAACTGTCTTTATCTCAACCCATGAGTTATACTTTTTTTTCCCCAATTCTCTCCCCCATCCCACCAGGGGCGAGGGGAGGGTGAGTGAGTGGCTGTGTGGTGCTTAGTTGCCGACTGGGGTTAAACCACAACAGATGCTCATATCTTGTTATTCCAGATCTCTTAAAACTAAATTATAGCATAAAAATTGGATAAACTATGAAATGTTCATATAGGTAGCCCATTTTCCCAGTTACAAGCCTCTTGGTAATCACTAATGCAAAAATTGTGAAGGGTAAATGGCATCCTGCAGGAAACAGGAAAAGAGCAACAAGGAGGCCTTTCTTCTCAAAGCAGCACCTTTTTATTGGTTTCAGCAGGAAAAAAAAAAGGAAATAAAACATATATTTATACACAAATATAAATTGTAATATATATATGTACATATGTGTGTATATATACATATATGTGTTGAATTTTTTGGTGACAGAGACCAGAGCCAGACACTGTGAGGCTCAGAAGAGCAGTGGAGAATTCAGAGCTTGGAGCAGCTGAATTCATCTGGTGAGGCCAGAGCAACCCAGCAGCAACAAGAACAAATGGTCATAGAAATCAGAACCCAGCCCTCAGCAATATTCAGCATAAGCAAACATCAGTGACCATGGGGAAGACCGCTTCTTTCCTTGCCTGGACAGTCTTTATTAATATTAACTTGGAAGATAACATTAATCTGTTTATTTAGGCTTGGTAACCAGCGAGTGGAACAATGAATTGGGTCAGAGAGCATGAATCTGTTTGTGTAAGCTTGCAAACATTGTACTATTACTGGAGGTTATGTATGGTATTACTATTGATGAATCAGAGTGAAGGCTTACACATTCAAATAATATGATGCTAAGCACAGTGGCAATTCCTGTGCTACCTCCTGCTGCTCAAAAAAAAGGTTTAGCATGGGCCTGTCTCAGGATCTTTAGCCAAGTGCATGGTCCTGTCACCTCACAATAAGTTTTCTGCATATAGTGCTAATGCTTCTCTCATTTTCTTCCATGCAAATAGAAAAGACACATAATTACAGTGTTAATTACAGTTTTGTAGATTACTAGCAAAATAACAAAGCAAGGGGTAATAGAGATAAAATCTGAATAAGAGCGTTGAAAGCAAGCCGGAATGATTTAGAAAGGGATGCTTAATTTCCCTACAGTCTAGAGGTTAGTACATTCCCCTTGGAAAAAGGAAGCCAAAATCAATTCTAAGGACAACTTTTATATTTCATTCAATGACTATTTGATGGAAAATACATAAGTGGCTGCTGGGGTATAGGCTAAGGCCAAGTTTTTCTTAGCCACTACAGTGGGATTGTGTTCACACTTAGGTTTGTTTTCACGGCTCAGTTCAATCTTTTGCTCATGTATTTGTTTCATTCTTTGTCTAAAAGCAGAGAGGAACACTTTCAACAGAAGAGGCTGAGAATTCCTTTATTCTTTATCATTATAGCCTATAGTTATAGTGCTGATTTTTTTCTAGAGATGGAAGATGTAAGCTTGAATTTTCTGAGGCAGAGGAAGCAACTGAACACAGGTCTTCCCCAGTCAATGTGTTATCCACTCAATTATTGTACAAAGAGTAGGAAGGATTTCTTCTTGCAGTGCTACTTGAAAGGAATGTGATAGACAGCCTTGCATTTTGTACAGAACCAAGTGATGGAGAAAGCTGAAGCGCAGGCTGAGCCACTCTGAGCCCCCAAGGTTCCTAAAGAAAGCACAAAGCAGTTCATTAGTTCTGATGAAGCATAGCACAAAATAGAATCAAAGAATCATAGACTCATGGAATAGTTTGGATTGGAAGAGACCTTTAAAGGTCATCTAGTCCATCCCCCCTGCAATGAGACATCTTCAAATAGATCAGATTACTCAGAGCCCCGTCCAACCTGACCTTGAGTGTTGCCAGAGATGGGGCATCTACCACCTCTCTGGGCAACCTGTTCCAGTGTTTCACCACCCTCATCGTGAAAAATTTCTTCCTTATATCTAGATTCTGAATCTACCCTCTTTTAGTTTCAAACCATTACCCCTTGTCCTATTGCTACAGGCCCTACTAAAAAGTCTGTCCCCATCTTTCTTCTAAGCCCCCTTTAAGTATTGAAAGGCTGCAATAAGGTCTCCCCGCAGCCTTCTCTTCTCCAGGCTGAACAACCCCAGCTCTTTCAGCCTTTCCTCATAGCAGAAGTGTTCCATCCATCTGATCATTTTTGTGGCCCTTCTCCAACAGGTCCATGTCCTTCTTGTACTGAGGACCCCAGAGCTGGACGCAGTACTCCAGGTGGGGTCTCACCAGAGCAGAGTAGAGGCGCAGAATCACCTCCCTTGACCTGCTGGGCACGCTTCTTTTGATGCAGCCCAGGATACAGTTGGCTTTCTGGGCTGCGAGAGCACATTGCCGGCTCATGTCCAGCTTTTTGTCTATCAGTACCCCCAAGTCCTTCTCCTCAGGGCTGCTCTCAATCCCTTCATCCCCCAGCCTGTATTGATACGAGAGGTTGCCCCAACCCGGGTGCAGGACCTTGCACTTGTCCTTGTTGAACCTCATGAGATTCACATGGGCCCACTTCTTGAGCTTGTACAGGACCCTCTAGATGGCATCCCATCCCTCAGGCGTGTCGACTGCACCACTCAGCTTGGTGTCATCTGCAAACTTGCTGAGGGTGCACTCGATCCCGCTGTCTATGTCATTGATGAAGATATTGAACAGCACTGGTCCCCTCCCCTGATGGACCCCACTCATCACTGATCTCCATCCGGACATTGAGCCGTTGACCACTACCCTCTGGATGCGACCATCCAGCCAATTCCTCATCCACCAAACAGTCCGCCCATCAAATCCATATCCTTCCAATTTAGAGAGGAGGATATTGTGGGGGACCGTGTCAAAGGCCTTACAGAAGTCCAGATAGATGACATCCGTAGCTCTTCCCTCGTCCACTGATGCAGTCACTCCATCATTGAAGGCCACTAGGTTGGTCAGGCAGGACTTGCCCTTGGTGAAGCCGTGCTGGCTGTCTCGAATCACCTCCCTGTCCTCCATGTGCCTTAGCATAGCTTCTAGGAGGATCTGTTCCATGATCTTCCCAGGCACAGAGGTGAGGCTGACAGGTCGGTAGTTCCCAGGGTCCTCCTTTCTACCCTTTTTAAAAGTGAGTGCAATGTTTCCCTTTTTGCAGTCCCCGGGGACTTCGCCTGACTGCCATGACTTCTCAAATATCATGGCGAGTGGCTTGGCAACTACATCAGCCAGTTCCCTCAGGACTCTGGGATACATCTCGTCAGGTCCCATAGACTTATGTACATTCAGGTTCCTCAGGAGGTCACAAACCTGATCTTCTCTTACAGTGGGAGGGACTTTCCTCCCCCAGTCCCTGTCTTGCGGTCCATCCACTTGAGAGGTGTGGGAAAAGCGGTTGCTGGTGAAAACTTAGGCAAAAAAGTTGTTGAGTACCTCAGCCTTTTCCTTGCCCATTGTTACCAGTTTGCCAGTCGTGTTCATCTGTGGTGGGCAACCCTGGCTGGATGCCAGGTGCCCACCAAAGCCGCTCTGTCACTCCTCCTCCTCATCTGGACAGAGGAGAGAAAATATAACAAAAGGCTTGTGGGTCGAGATAAGGACAGTTTAATGAAAGCAGAAGCAAAGGCCGCACATGGAAAAGCAAAAGGAAAACAAAAAGATTTTATTCTCTACTTCCCATCAGCGGCGATGTCCAGACAGCCCCCAGGAAGCAGGGCCCCAGCATGCGCAGCGGTTGCTCCGGAGGACAAACACCGTAAACAGCAAATGCCCCCCCCCACTTCCTCCTCCTTTCTCCTAGCTTTTATTACTGAGCGGATGTCATATGGTATGGAATATCCCTTTGGTCAGCCTGGGTCAGCTGTCCTGGCTATTGTCCCCTCCTGAGAGACAGCCTTGATGCTGCTTGAGCACCACTCAGCAGCAGCCAAAACACTGGTGTATTATCAACACCCTTCCAGCTATCAATACAAAGCACGCACTATGAGGGTTGCTATGGGGAAAATTAACTCCATCTCAGACGGACCCAATACATTATCAGCAGGGGTACACTTTCTTTGGCCTTCCTTTTCTGGCTGACATACCTGTAGAAGCCCTTCTTATTCTTTGCATCCCTCGCCAGGTTCAGCTCCAGCTGAGCCTTGGCCTTCCTGATCCCATCCCTACACAGCCGGGCAGCGTCCCTCTGCTCTTCCCAGGATACCTGTGCCTGCTTTCACTGCCTGTGCATTTACTTCTAGCACTTTAGTTTGACCAGAAGGTCTTGATTCATCCATGCCAGTCTCTTGACTTCCTTTCCTGATTTCTTACACCTGGGGATCGAGAGCTCTATGGAAAGCATCCTTAAAGACCTGCCAGCTCTGTTCTGCTCCCTTGTCCCTGAGGGCAGTTTCCCAGGGGGTCCTATTGACTAACTCCTTGAAGAGCTGGAAGTTTGCTTTCCCAAAATTCAGGGCCCTGACTTTACTCTTTGCCTGTCCCATATTCCTCAGGACTGCAAACTCCACCAGTGTGTGATCACTGCAGCTGAGGCTGCCTCCATTCTTGACGTCACCAATGAGCTCACTTGCGTTGGTGACCATCAGGTCCAGTTTTGCATCCCCTCTGGTAGGTCTGTCTATTACGTGGCTTAAGAAGTTATCCTCCATGCACTCCAGGAGTCTCCTGGATTGCCTACAGCTCACCATGATACTTTTCCAGCAGATGTCGGGGTGGCTGAAATCCCCCATCAGGACAAGAGCCTGTGAGCGCGAAGCTTCCTGTAGGTGAAGTAAGAAGGCTTTGTCAATAGGCTCCCCTTGATCGGTCAGCCTGTAGTGGACCCCAACCACAAGGTTCCCTTTGTTGCCTCGGTCTCTAATTCTTACCCATAAGCTTTCAACCTGCTTGTGGCTATTCTTCAGAGACAGCTCTTCACAGTCTATCCATTTCTTGACATAGAGGGCAACTCCTCCGCCCCTCCTTCCTCGCCTGTCCCTTCTGAACAGCCTGTAGCCTTCGATAGCTGAACTCCAGTCATGGGATTTGTCCCACCAAGTTTCAGTAATGGCAACTAGGTGGTAGCTTTCTAGCAGCACGGTAGCTTCCAACTCCTCCTGTTTGTTGCCCATGCTGCGTGCATTGGTGTAGAGGCACTTCAGCTGGGCTGTCAGCCATGTCACCTTTTTAGAGGAACACCCCTTAATTCCTTTGAGGAATTTCTCTGATATTTCCCTGTGGGCTCCTATTACCTCAGGAGCCCCTGGCTCATCTCTGTAAGACTTCAAGTGTGCTCCAGTGTAGCCAGCACGTCTCAGAGCAACAGGCTGAGGGCCCTCACTAGCACCCTGTCCCTCTAACCTTGGCGTGTTGTCCCTTGGCTTGTCACGGGTGAGCCTGATATTATCCCCCTCCCCCTTCAAGTCTAGTTTAAAACTCTGTCAATCGGCACCACTAGCTCATGAGCAAAGACCCTCTTCCCCCTTTGACAAAGGTGAATACCATCCGATGCCATCAGGCCTGGTGCCATGTAGACCATCCCATTATCGAAAAACCCAAAATTCTGGCGGTAACACCAGCCACAGAGACATGTATTAATAGACTGGGTCCATCTGTTTCTTCCAGCGTCGCTGCCTGCAAATGGAAGGATAGAGGAAAAAATTACCTGTGCTCCAGATTCCCTTACCAACTGTCCCAAGGCCCTGAAGTCTCTTTTGATTGCCCTTGGATTATGCGTTGCAGCTTCATCGCCACCCACATGGAAGAGCAATAATGGGTAATAGTCCGAGGGCTGTACCAGGCTAGGAAGTTTCCTAGTGATATCCTTAACCCAGGCCCCAGGGAGGCAGCAGACTTCCCTAAGAGGTGGGTCTGTCTGAAGATAAACTTCTCAGTACTATTAGTTTGACTGGCGTATCTAATGCAGTATGATATAGAAACCATCAAAAGCAATATACAATGTTTGATGTAACTGTCAGATGACTCAGTGCAGCCATTTTAAACTCAAGTTCCAAGTTACAAATTTAAATATGCTAGAAAACCACCGTAAATAATACTTAATCATGATAAATGCTATTATGATGCTACAAAGCAATGTTTGATGAGATGGATGCCAGAGGGCACAAGTTCCAAACTGGACAGAGTTGGGTACTGCTGTAAGGCCTTTCTGAGCATCTCTTTGATGGCTGCTAAGCTATTTCAGTCATAAGAGGGAAGCTCTTTCTTTTCTGGAAACCCAAAAGCAGCTGATATTGTACCTCTCCTATCCTTAGTTGGAAATGAAACTCAATGTGATTCTTCCATTCAGTGGTGAACAGCTTTGATTAATGTTGCTTCCTCGCCAAAGAGGTTGTACTGGTTCCTGCTTTCAAACCCTAAGCAGGTATAATGAAGCTATTTTAACTGTTTATTGTTAATTTATACTGCAAAAGGTCTTAGTGACAAAGGACTTAGGGATTCACATTATGAATCCAGAGACGGGACTGTGCTCGAGATTTTGGGTTGGTGGTTTTTTTGAGATCAAGATGCTCAGGAATCTTGTTGAAGGTTGTCTGCAGATGTAAATGGATAACAGGTCATTCTGGTTGGGAAATCAAAGATGTACCACAATGAATATCAGTCACACAATTTGTGTGTCAGTGGTTACATAAGTTGGCATGCCTCAGCCATGCTAGTTAAATAGGCCTTCCATTTTAAGGCTGAATAGACCTTGGTTTTATACTTCAGTAATGCCTACATACCTAAAAGTGATGCACTTAGAGCCAGTTATGCAAGTTTATAACAAAAAGACGGTTCATGCACCAGAGACCTAATAACTCAGTACAAAATATGAGACATCAGATAGCTATAGGTACATGAGAAAATAAAGATAAAAGAGGCAAAACTTGTCAGCATCAAAAAGTTTTTTACCCACACTTTTTCCCCACCTCTTGCCAAGTTTTAGAAACTCCATCCTGATTATGCAATAAATGCAAAATCTACTGCATATTTTTCCAGGCAAGTAAACTATCAAGCAGCAAGCTTGTAAGTGAACGGACCTCTATTTCAGGATTTGCAGAGGAGAATAAAATTATCCTCAGATTATGTCTGAACTAATTGCCAGAAATCATCTTGTTAAAAAGAATTTTGTTGCTCAGGGGTGCACACTTAGATTTGCCTAAGCACTTTTCAGAAGAAGATATTAATATCAGCTCTCTTGTTCTTGTAAAAGTTGAACTAATAGAAACATAACGAAGAGTCAAATTGTTCCTTGGTGATTACTTTTTCTTTTTTTTTTATATTATTGTCAGTCTTTGCAAGAATTGTTTATTACTATCTGTGAAGCCTTGAGAGTCTGAATAATTCTCAACTGAAGAACACAATAAATACATGGTCCCCAGTTTAAAAAGAAAACTATAGAGTAATTTCTTTTGACAATGATTAATAGACATTGTACACATAACTATAATATATATTATGAATATATTAATGTTGTTGATAATGTTGATGAATGTTTCATACACTTATCAAAAGATCAAGGTTTCAGAATGAAAAATGTATTCAGTGAATATATTTTTATGAAGACTACAATAATTTAATTTCTCAGAATAAACATTGAATAGTCAAATATATAACTTCATGAGCAGCAAAAAGAATGCTGCATATCATTAGGTGAGAGAGTTGCTCCATAGGCATTGCTACAGCCTAGCAGATCAGGAATGTCTCTGAATAGATAGACTGAGTGTGACTATGTGTCCGTATGTATGTAGGCATCAAAAAACTCCCTAAGGACTCTATTAGGTACAAAAGACAGGTGCAGGGGAGACAGTCATTTAGTTCCTCTGACACCTCTTTTTTTCAAATCATCAGATCCTATGAATTCATTAAGGTTTAAAAAAAACTCTGTAGACTAGAAATGAAATATTATCTAGTTATATTCCATTTTTCTTGCTGTCACTGAGTTTAAAGACCTGCTTGAAAAAAGCTAGATCCCCAGTATTCATGTTTCATCTACTGACTTCTCAGATCTTCATAAACCTCTCTAGAGAAAAAGCATCATAATGCTCACCTGATTTCTAATAAACTCCTAATTTCCTGTTGGAAAGAAAGTTTATCAGTAGAAGTAGAAGCTTTTAAACTCCTGGATTTCACAAATATACTCCTGGATTTCACAAATATACTCCTGTTGTTGCTTTGCCTCACTTTTTTTTTAAATTAAACTATGAAGCAACAAAATAGGTTGAGGTAAACTCAACACCAATTAAAATAATATTGCATTGACATATGTTTTCAAGTAGTTGTTTAAATCTATTGTATGAAGGTTACAGAGTTTGTAACAAATGGCGTGCTGAGTGCTTATGAAGTTAGAAAGGCATTCCCTATGGCTGCATAATTTCTTTCAAGCCTCTTAAAGAATGGTACACATTTCCAGTTTAATATAAACAAGAGCCCTTCAACAGCAACATATAAAATACCTAGCTCTGTATTTGTTGAAATAATGAATAAAGTGAATCCAAATGTTTTGGCAAAGATTTCTAGGTTCACACACAGAAACGTGTTTCCCCATAAAATTAGTCATCTGCAACTATTACACGAAATAAAATGTAAAAGAAATAGATTAACTGTTCAAAAGACTTTTCTGCTGAGTACTCAACAGGATCTGAATCTGAATCTGAATTCTCTCAGTGCCAGGAGGCACACAAGGCGCGAACATCGTTCTTCCACTTCGATCGGTCTGCGGCTGCGTGCTCTGGAGTCCCAAGGGCCACAGCGCAATCTTCTGTTGTTTTTTTCCTCAAGACATGACCGATCCAGTTCCATCTCCTCCTCCTCACTTCATTACTGATTTTCTCCATCTCCGAGTTGATGCTCGTCGTTTCTGCAACTTTTTTTTTTTTTTTTTTTTTCCGGGAGGAGGTAGTTGGCCTCCTGCCCAACCCCCATGACTTGGAGGGCCAGTGGTTTTTCTGTCAGGGTGGCCTTCCCTTAGGCTGCGTTGGTTCGCGGCACCTTCTTCAATTTTATCCGGTGCACCCTCCAGAGAGGGATCCCCTATCCACCACCCAGGGGACGCGCCTTCTAGCCGTGCAGCCCCAGCCGAAGGGTACTCAACAGGTATAAGATATAATTATAATAGTCAAAGAGTTTTGAATTTCCTTTTTCTATCTGGCTTTGCTTTTGGAAGCTTCCAGGCAAATATACTGACTTCAGCTCTACCATCCTGACTTTGCACCTAGGTGTCTTGATAACTGGTATATTTAAAAGAGAACTCTGGAGTAGCAATTGAAACCCTTAGTCACTATTGCAGGTGAGTTTGTCACAAACCTGGATTTGGCTGTGCCCTCAGACTCTTTGAAGTTCATTCCCAAAAAAAAACCCAACCAATAACAACAAAAAAACAAAATAAGAACAATTCTGAGATATGCATATCTCAGTGTGTAGTCCCTAAAAAGAAATGCTGCTAATGTGTGCTTCAAAATAGAAGATGATAATGTTCCCTGCATAAGCGAAAATAATTCTTGATGCACCTGCATGGAATTATATCTTGGGATAAATTTGACCCACTGATTTCAAATGTCTATTATACATTTAACTTGCTGCTGAGTTTTTTCATTGTTGAAAACTGCAGATGGCCTTAGTGATCAAACTAGGTCATGCTAAAAGGCGATATTTAAACCTTGACAATTCCCATCCAAATTGCTTGCCTGTCTATATAGGTACAAAAACCTGAGTTTTAAGACTGGATATTCAGGACTGATACAAAGACTTCATGCAAACATTGATTAAAAAGAAATCTTTGGCTTTAGCTATTTTTTACAATATTTTGTTCATTATCAATTGTTTCTCAAACTTTGTTGCTAAAAGTCTCATTAAGTTATAAATTATTATGTTTACATTTCAGACAAATGGTTATGACAGTTCTGAAGTGACCCTTTTAAGGAGATTCTCAGTGAAGTTTATATCTTTGCCATAACAATAGCATAGATGTGGCTGTTAGTCTCAATCAGGAAAAGAACAGAACTCCCACAAGTGATTAAATATATCCCAAACACTCTGTGTATAGAGGTACTAAAGAAAAATATTCAGACAAAAGCCACTAAAACAAATATTCACAGAGTGCAGAGACCACAGATAATGAGGAATTGACCCAAGAAGTACCCTTGAAAATGCTAAATTGAAGGGGAGCAGGAGGGAAGCTTAAGTTATTTTGGATTTTCTTAAGTAATGCTATTCTAGAGGAAACGTTTCAAGCTATCAGCATTTCTGTATTTTCATTGAGATCTATGCTGTGGCCTCCAAAAACTCTCTTTGCCTTATGCAAGAACATACGCAACCATAATCCTCAACCTCTGAGGTCTTTGAGTCTGTGGTTGGCCTCAAGTAGCTCTCTGTATTTACTTTTCTGCCTTTAAAAATCTCTGCATTTTTTACAGATTAAAAATATTATATCCAGGACTACATGCTGCAAAATGTAACTGTAAAGTGATGTTAAGTAGGACTGAAAATCTGGTGAAAACCAACCTCCAACTGATGAAGCATTGCTTCATGGAAATCCCCTTATGTCCATCTAGCTCTAATTTTCTCTTTGTCCTTTTGTTCCTCAATACATTCTACATAAGAAAATAGTTCCACAAGAAGCTAAGAGCATATGGCATGCTAACACCTGAAATTTTTTGTAGATTTAATGTATCTTCATTAAATGTGTAGACATCTTACTGTAAAACTGTGATTAAATACTTCATTTCACTTCTTGTGTTAACACATTTCACTTCTTGTGTTAACACAGCTCAACTACATGCTTTCTGGACCCAATTACATTGTTTCCACAGAGCTTATGAGCTTCCTCACCTCTCGCAGATCAAGTGTGGTTTCCCTGCTTCTAGACCCACCCCAGTGGGGTGCAGTGTTTGTTCCCTTCAATGTGAAAAAGAACATTGCTATCTCACTGTAGAAATGACAATAGGATCTGTTGAGGCAGCTATGACAGCCATAAAAATAAAAGTGCAATACTTAGACCAGTGGTCCTGCTTAGCCCAGTGTCATGTTTTCAATATTGTCTAACAGCAGGCAGTTGGGGAAGATTATAGGAAAAATGCAATCGTGTAGTGATACTTCTCCAGGATACCCTTTCCACCTATAGCAGTTCTTGGTTTAGAGAGTTTCTATCAAAAAGGTGCTGGTGCCCTGATTCTTGGAAGGTAATCTGTGGCTTTTCATGACAGGTGACACTGAATTGTATACCAACCTTATTGGACTCATGTATCTACTTCTTGACCTCCACCTCAGTTTGTAAGATGATGGGGTGTTCAGATCATATCCATATAGATTACCTTACTAGGTTCAATGATATCATTCAGAGAATATGGAAAGGTCCCATGCCATAAGCATCCTACCTGGTTTTGGGCTGTTTTAGGAGATGAGAGTCACTTTCTTCTGAGGGTTTCCACTGATGGCAATGTGACTCTGCACTCATTCTAGAGGACTTAATTTCCCTAAAGATTTTCACTGTCTGTTAGTAAACCAGGTAGCCACAGTCAAGCACATTTCTTCTTTAAATGCCATGTGCTTCAAAAGGATTGTGCAGCTCTTCATTTTTGCCATCAGCTGCTTTGGTGAGAGACTTTCCTTTTATACAGGTGATATGGAGGAAAAAACATAGCAAGAACAAGGGCAGCAAATGAATATATAATGTACAAGTGATGGCTGTTGCACCTTTGCATACTGGAGGGGAAGGGATAGAAACAGTGGGTTTCTACACTGCGGTGAGATTCCAGGGGCCTTATTACTGTTCCTAATATTCCTGTTGCATAGAGAGAGACTAGGATCCTGCCTGTGATGCCTGTTTTGGAGGTGCTAGTGTGCATGTGTATGTTAAATGATCGTTGAATGGCCCTATATGCACTCTTTCTCTGACAGCCAGATCTCAGGAGCAATTCACAGTCATGTACAAGGTGTATCTCAATGCTATATAGTACAGTTGTGTGAATTCTGGGCCAAAAGGATATAAATGTCCATGCACTAGCATTTAAACCCATTAGGTGATACACGTGCACTATGATCACAGGAGATGACTAAGAGATTAACAGATAACCTGACCTTGGTAGCCAGCAAAAGAGAGTGGACTACTAGTGTGACAGCTGTTTCAGGATGCTGCATCCACAGCAATTGCATCAGAATGAATTCAGATCATATCTCAGGAAACCTACTTTCAAAGAAGGATTAATAATCTATGATAAAATGACATGTTATTTGCACCAGAGGAAAAGTAAAGAACAGATTCAAGGCAGTTTAACATGATGTAATTCCAGTTAATCTGCAGCAAATGTTGCATATAAAGAAATCCTGACTTCCCTTCACTGTGAGATTTCATATTCCTTGACCTATCGCAATAAACTACTCAAATCCAACAGGAATAATCTGCAATTGATTAATTCAGTCTACGTTTTGAACTGTTAAATTTACTTCTGTACTAGACTTACTTGGGTTTTGGAATTCTGTGCTGGATTTGTCTTTGATTTGCAGAAGAAGGAGCAAAGAGAGCATCACAGCACTCAAGGAAGGAGAGATGAGTACTGCTTGAGAAAGGCTAGCTAAATTCCTCCCTAAACCCTAAACACTGTATTTTCAGAAGTGCCCTCTTTTTCAGCTGTGCCTCCTTCCACTCTCTTTTTGTTTCCTGTGCACCTCTGCAGAGGGAAGAGACACACAGGTTACTTTAGACAACCCAAAGTGACAGTCCACACCTGAACCCTTGCCTGCACTTGTGACACAGCAGTACAGCCTTGTGTCTCTTTCTGCACATCGACAGGGATTCCCAGGTTCACCACACCACAATACTTGGCATCCGCTTTGTGGCACAGGAAAGAAAAATCTCTGCATTTTAGTAGATGGAAGGACTGATTCCCAGAGGAGCTCATTATAAGCTTAGGATTCAGGTGTAACTTTAGGGTTCTGCTAAATTTTCTCATTTTAAGAATTACTAAAAATTGTATTTTCTGTTGGGAATGAGCTGAAGCAGCTCCTTTCTGTGCAAAGATGCAAATAAAGCCTAAACTTTATTCCCAGTTCTTCTTTCTGTCTCCACTTCCTTTGCATGCTTGGGTGCTGCTTAAGTTTGATAATAATAAAGAAAAAATGTTAATTCTGCTCCTAGTTGTCTATTTTCTTTTCCTTTGACTGAAAGGTCTCCCAATACCTCAACAGTCTGAGAACAGCAAATGCAAATGAGATCTGACAAAAATAAAAAGAAAGGATACCAAAACTGTCAATCACAGAGTTTCAATTTCTGAACTTAAAAGTACCTGATTTATACTTTTCTCATATAAAGAGAAAAGTATAAATCCATTGTTTCAGCAGAATAAAATAGGAACAACTGCCTTTAGAATACAATACATCAATTCATCCCTAGGTGATAGCTTCTGGCTTCACCTGTCAAATTTAATCCAGTTCTTTTATAGGATCTGTTCAGAAAATTCTTACAGAGGTTATCACTGAATCAGCTAACAACTTGGTAGTCCAGCTGAAGGTTTTAGCACTACTTCCAGAGGAAAATATTACTCATTTAAAATAAAAGTTTAAAGAAATTGAACTATACTTTTAATTTATTTTGCAAATATGGAATGCACAGCCACAGTTTGTTTTGAACCATATTTTATTTTAGATCCATAGCTTGTAAATGAACATTGAACTTCCAAACCAGACCTTTTGCTATCTATTCATTACTTCTGCTGTACAGTACTTTGCAGTTCCTGTCTGTGCAATTTCCTTTTATTAATGTACAAACAAAACATGATGAATTAAACATGCTATTGCATGTACTTTTTGGCAAGCATCAAAGATGAGGTAATTGAAGATGTTTATTATTTCCAGTTGTACAGTGCTAGCACATAGTGACATTTAAATAATAGGAGAGAAAGTAAAATAGGTGTTTTGGTTTTAACAATACTGCCCTCTAAGCATCCCAACTCACTAATTTCTACTAATTATTTCATATTATACCATTGTCACGCGAAGCTGTGTCTCAGAATATTTAAATAATTTCTGATATGTAAAAAAACTGGAAAATGCTGTAATAACTAGATATTTTATTATAGCTAGATACTAGAACCTAGACAAGTCACTGTATAGATCTCTAAGACATGAATCACTTCTAGCAAAAATAAACTGTCTTCCTCTTTGTTAAAGAATAATCATAAGAAAGCAACTCTATTATTCTGAAATCTTCAATAAACATATAAGATTTTTTGTAAATTGCTATTTAGTAAAAGAGAGTTGTCAAGGTTTCCCACACATTCTTCTGCTTAACCTTTAGTTCAAGATCATTTCCAGTAGGAAACCATTGTTTCTATCCTGATCTGTTATCTGGCAACCTTCTGCAAGCTGCATTTTACCTGGTACATTTTTTCTCAAAAATTATAATTTTATTACTTAACTATGTAGATGGTAGCTGAACATAAACTAGGGAATGGCACTGTTTCAGCTAAACTGTCCAGTGCTAGAATCGTAAGAGATGACTGGCTCTGCAGGGAGTGAGAGGCTGGTTTAATTTCCGTTCTCTCACTGTAGTTCTGTGGAATTAGCCAGCAAATGGAACTTTAAAGATCTATGGTTGGTTGCCATGTGTACACTAATTTTCCATCTGAAAAATAAACACAGCAAATACTTGGCTTGTTTGAAGTTGATAACCATTACACATAATAATGGATAGTACTGGATTGGGCCTGTCAGCCCCTTGTTTCAGTAAATTTGGGAAAACTGTAGGATATAGATAAGGGTATGATTTTTTATCTGTGCTTTGCAGAGGCTCTGATCAGAACATGCAGCCCATGGAAATTACAGCAACTCATGGATTTTCATGTTAGGCACAACTGGTCCTCCCAGGTTTGCACACCCTCCAGTGAACCTATACTAAGAGGACAGCACACAACTGTCGTCTTCAGTGCCTTCACAGTCATAATATCGTTCTCACCAGCACTCCAGTCTATCCCTCCAGTTCCACGCTTAGCACAGAAGTGCTGAAACAAAGGACTGAAGCTCAGCAATTAACTGTAAAATCTTGATTAAGACTTCATTTCATAAACAGTGAACTGTAGAGAATGTGGATCTTTAAGAGTGTGAAAAATTCTCAGGTAACTTAGATGCATACCAATGTAAATGAAAGGTGACATCAATATGAATGAAATCCCCCCTAAGATATTAAATGACATTGTCCTGGTTTCAGCTGGGATAGAGTTAATTTTCTTCTTGGTAGCCGGTATGGGGCTGTGTTTTGGGTTTAGGATGAGAACAATGTCGAGGATACACTGATGCTTTGGTTCTTGCTAAGTAGTGCTAAGCTGTCTCTAAATAGGTGCTAAGTGGCGCTCACACTGGTCAAGGACTTTTCAGCTTCCCCTGCTCTGTCGGGTGCACAAGAAGCTGGGAGGGGGCACAGCCAGGGGGAGTGCTGGCCCAGACTGGCCCAAGGGCTATTCCATACCATATGACGTCATGCTCAATATATATATAAGCTGGGGGAAGAAGAAGGAAGGGGGGACATTGGGCATGATGACGTTTGTCTTCCCGAGTAACCATTACGCGTGATGGAGCCCTGCTTTCCTGGGGATGGCTGAACACCTGCCTGCCAATGGGAAGTAGTGAATGAATTCCTTGTTTTGTTTTGTTTGCGTGCACGGTTTTTGCTTTGCCTATTTAACTGTTCTAATTTATTTTACTTCAATTATTAAACTGTTCTTATCTCAACCCACGAGTTTTCTCCCTTTTACCCTTCTGATTCTCTCCCCCATCCCACTGGTGGGGAGTGAGCGAGCGGCTGCGTGGTGCTTAGTCGCTGGCTGGGGTTAAACCCCGACAGTCCTTTTTGGCGCCCAACGTGGGGCTCGAAGGGTTCGAGATAACAACAGATTTAATTGGAATGTGCTAGATCGAATTTATAGCTGTTATTGCTGTTTAGCTGTTAATCGGCAGGCTTCTGTGCTTGCCATGGGGCTTGCTTGCCTTACTGTATGTTAGAGTCATCTTACTGTGTTGTGCCTGGGAACATTTTCATAACAGCAATGGCCACGTATCCGGGCTGGCAGATGGCCAGGGCATCGCTGTTTTTCTGTGCTGCTGTACTGGACAGGCTGGAACTCCAGTGTCAACTCGAGTCGAAGGGACTGTGACCTGTGGACGAGTTCCTGCGGGAGCATGACACCCCAAAGCGTCTGTGGACGTGGATAATCCCATGTCGGAGCAGCCCATGGAAGTTAAGAGTGGAGCAGAGATCCACCTGCAGCCCATGGAGGACCCCATGCTGGAGCAGGTGGATGCCCGAAGGAGGCTGTGACCCCATGGGAAGCCTGTGCTGGAGCAGGCTCCTGGAAGGACCTGTGGACCCGTGGAGAGAAGAGCCCACGCTGGAGCAGGTTTGCTGGCAGGACTTGTGACCCCACGGGGGACCCACGCTGGAGCAGTTCATGAAGAACTGCAGCCCGTGGGAAGGACTCACATTAGAGAAGTTCATGGACTGTGCTGTCGGAGGGACCCCACGCCGGAGCAGGGGCAAGGGGAGGACTCCATTGCAGTGTTAAACCCTATAACCTGGCCCAAAGGGGCCAGGGGTGGAGACTGTAATGGAAATACCTTTAAATTGTTGTGACACAGGATTTGAGTTGCATGTTATGGGAATTACTATAGCAGGAACCCCTTGTTGCTAGCCAGGCTAGGAGTAAGGGGAGGAGTTCATTGCAATGTTAAACCTAGCCCAAAGGGGCCAGGGGTGGAGATTGTGATGGATATACCTTTAAATTGTTGTAACCCATGATCTGAGTTGCATGTAATAGGAACTACCATAGCAGGAACCACCTGAACCAATGGAGGAGAAGCCTTACAAGAAGCAGTGCAAGTGCAGCAGTGACCCGACCTGAGCTGGCTTAGGTGCCCAATAACTCCACGCAACAGACCACCTCACCACCTCTCCTGTCCTGAGTGACCACTATCACAGATGGAGCCCAAAGTCATGGACTAAACGAGCTCAATGGACATTTTGGGGACAACAGGGGTGGTGGTTAAAGAGGATGTATTGGATAATGTGGGACCTGAGCATGATGTAAATGGTATGGAATAAGGGGTGGATACTGTCCTGGTTTCAGCTGGGATAGAGTTAATTTTCTTCTTGGTAGCCGGTATGGGGCTGTGTTTTGGGTTTAGGATGAGAACAATGTCGATGATACACTGATGCTTTGGTTCTTGCTAAGTAGTGCTAAGCTGTCTCTAAATAGGTGCTAAGTGGCGCTCACACTGGTCAAGGACTTTTCAGCTTCCCCTGCTCTGTCGGGTGCACAAGAAGCTGGGAGGGGGCACAGCCAGGGGGAGTGCTGGCCCAGACTGGCCCAAGGGCTATTCCATACCATATGACGTCATGCTCAGTATATATATAAGCTGGGGGAAGAAGAAGGAAGGGGGGACATTGGGCATGATGGCGTTTGTCTTCCCAAGTAACCATTACGCGTGATGGAGCCCTGCTTTCCTGGGGATGGCTGAACACCTGCCTGCCAATGGGAAGTAGTGAATGAATTCCTTGTTTTGTTTTGTTTGCGTGCACGGTTTTTGCTTTGCCTATTTAACTGTTCTAATTTATTTTACTTCGATTATTAAACTGTTCTTATCTCAACCCACGAGTTTTCTCCCTTTTACCCTTCTGATTCTCTCCCCCATCCCACTGGTGGGGAGTGAGCGAGCGACTGCGTGGTGCTTAGTCGCTGGCTGGGGTTAAACCACGACAGACATCTATTTTGTTTATGGTGTAGAAAAATTTGGCATTAAAATAAACTTAGTTTTGAGTCATGTGGAGTACCACTGCATTTCCCTTAGCTTATTTTGCAGAAAAAAAATACCTAAACAGGAAAAAATGTGTACGTTACTACACAGCAAAAAATCTAACAATTGAAGTTCATGAGATGGTAGAACCTATTCTACTATTTCATTAACTCAAATCCCAAAGGGGATATTAATATCAAGAAAAATCAAATTGCTCATCTTGCATCCCAAAAAGTGAATCATATACAAAAAGCGAATACTTAAGGCTGGCATATATCTTCAGTGAGTCTTACTTCTGTAAACAATTTTGTCATGTAAACATCATTTGAGAGTTCAGGACCAGCAACCTATGTATATCACTAAATCATAAATTTCATTCTTTTACCACTGTGCCAAATCTCACTAACTTGCTTTTAGTCAAAAGATGTCTTCTAAATATGTATCTGAAGTATGTATCTTCTAAATATGTATCTGAAGTTACCCTGATATCTGAGAGTTAACCACATCCACCTGATGGAAGTTTAAGTGACTGATCACAATTCATCATTAAAAACATGTCTTATTTCCTATTTAAATTTGTCTGGCCTCAGGTTCTTTCTGCTGAACCTTGTCATTCCTCTCTTAATAGTCTCATTGTAATAATGAGACCTGTCAGCCTCACCTCTGTGCCTGGGAAGATCATGGAACAGAACCTCCTAGAAGCTATGCTAAGGCACATGGAGGACAGGGAGGTGATTCGAGACAGCCAGCATGGCTTCACCAAGGGCAAGTCCTGCCTGACCAACCTAGTGGCCTTCTATGATGGAGTGACTGCATCAGTGGACGAGGGAAGAGCTACGGATGTCATCTATCTGGACTTCTGTAAGGCCTTTGATACAGTCCCCCACAATATCCTTCTCTCTAAATTGGAAGGATATGGATTTGATGAGCGGCCTGTTTGGTGGATAGCTAATTGGCTGGATGGTCGCATCCAGAGGGTAGTGGTCAATAGCTCAATGTCCAGATAGAAATCAGTGATGAGTGGTGTCCCTCAGGGGTCCGTTCTGGGGCCAGTGCTGTTTAATACAGAATCATAGAATCATAGAATCGTTAAGGTTGGAAAAGACCCTTAAGATCATTGAGTCCAACCGTTAACCTAACACTGCCAAGTCCACCACTAAACTATGTCCTCAAGTACCATGTCTACTCTTCTTTTAAATACCTCCAGCGATGGGGACTCAACCACTTCCCTGGGCAGCCTGTTCCAATGCCTGACTACCCTTTCAATGAATAAGTTTTTCCTAATATCCAACCTAAACTTCCCCTGGCACAGCTTGAGGCCATTTCCTCTTGTCCTATCGCTTGTTACTAGGGAGAAGAGACTGACCCTCACCTCGCTACAACCTCCTTTCAGGTAGTTAGAGAGAGCAATAAGGTCTCTCCTCAGCCTCCTCTTCTCCAGACTAAACAACCCCAGCTCCCTCAGCCGCTCCTGATAAGACTTGTGGTCTAGACCCTTCACCAACTTCGTTGCCCTTCTTTGGACACACTCCAGCACCTCAATGTCCTTCTTGTAGTGAGGGGCCCAAAACTGAACACAGTACTCGAGGTGCGGCCTCACCAGTGCCGAGTACAGGGGCACTATTACCTCCCTGGTCCTACTGGCCACGCTATTCCTGATACAAGCCAGGATGCCATTGGCCCTCTTGGCCACCTGGGCACACTGCTGGCTCATGTTCAGGCGGCTGTCAACCAACATCCCCAGGTCCTTTTCTGCCAGGCAGCTCTCCAGCCACTCCTCCCCAAGCCTGTAGCATTGCATGGGGTTGTTGTGACCCAAGTGCAGGACCCGGCACTTAGCCTTGTTGAATCTCATGCAGTTGGCCTCGGCCCCATCGATCCAGCCTGTCCAGGTCCCTCTGTAGGGCCTTCCTACCTTCAAGCAGATCAACACTCCTGCCCAACTTGGTGTCGTCTGCAAACTTCCTGAGAGTACACTCGATCCCCTCATCCAGATCATCAATGAAGATATTGAACAGGACCGGCCCCAATACTTAGTCCTGGGGAACACCACTTGTGACCGGCCGCCAACTGGATTTGACTCCATTCACCACCACTCTCTGGGCTCGGCCATCCAGCCAGTTTTTAACCCAGCGCAGAGTGCACTTATCCAAGCCGTGAGCAGCCAGCTTCTCCAGGAGAATGCTGTGGGAGACAGTGTCAAAGGCCTTACTGAAGTCCAAGTAGACAACATCCACAGCCTTCCCCTCATCCACCAAGCGGGTCACCTTGTCATAGAAGGAGACCAGGTTAGTGAAGCAGGACCTCCCTTTCATAAACCCGTGCTGGCTGAGCCTGATCCCCTGGTTGTCCCGCACGTGCTGCGTAATGGCACTCAAGGTGATCTGCTCCATGACCTTTCCCGGCACCGAGGTCAGGCTGACAGGCCTGTAGTTCCCCAGATCCTCCTTCCGACCCTTCTTGTAGATGGGTGTCACATTTGCTAACTTCCAGTCATCTGGGACCTCCCCGGTTGACCAGGACTGCTGATAAATGATGGAGAGTGGCTTGGCAAGCTCCTCTGCCACCTCCCTCAGTATCCTCGGGTGGATCCCATCTGGCCCCATGGACTTGTGAGCATTCAGGTGGAGGAGCAGGTTGGTGACTGCCACCTCTTTGACAACTGGGGCTTCATTCTGCATCCTTTCTCCATCTCCCAGCTCAGGGGTCTGAATACCCTGAGGATGACCAGTCTGACTATTTAAGACTGAGATAAGAAAGCATTAAGTACCTCAGCCTTCTCCTCATCCTTCGTGGCAAGGTTACCTTCTGCATCCAACAAAGGAGGGAGATTCTCCCTGGCCCTCCTTTTGTCGCTGATATATTTGTAAAAACATTTTTTGTTATCTTTAATGGTGGTGGCCAGTTTAAGTTCTAGCTGGGCCTTCGCCTTTCTAATCTTCTCCCTGCATAACCTCATGACATCCTTGTAGTCCTCCTGAGTCACCTGCCCCTTCTTCCAAAGGTGGTAAGCTCTCCTTTTTTTCCTGAGTTCCAGCCAAAGCTCTCTGTTCAGCCAGGCTGGTCTTCTCCCCCGCCTGCTCGACTTATGGCACATGGGGACGGCCTGCTCCTGCGCCTTTGAGACTTCCTCCTTGAATAACATCCAGGCTTCCTGGACTCCTTTGCCCTTCAGGACTGCCTCCCAAGGGACTCTGTTAACCAGACTCCTGAACAAGCCAAAGTCTGCCCTTCTAAAGTTCAGGGTAGCGGTTTTGCTGACCCCCTTCCTTACCTCTCCAAGAATCAAAAACTCTATCATGTCATGGTCGCTGAGCCCAAGACAGCCTCCGACCACCACATCGCCCACCAGGCCTTCTCTGTTCGTAAACAACAGGTCCAGTGGGGCACCTCCCCTGGTTGGTTCGCTTACCAGCTGCGTCAGGAAGTTATCTCCCACACACTCCAGGAACCTCCAAGACTGCTTCCTCTCTGCTGTGTTGTATTTCCAGCAGATATCTGGTAAGTTGAAGTCTCCCACGAGAACAAGGGCTAGGGATTGTGAGACTTCAGCCGGCCGCTTGTAGAATACTTCATCTGTTTCCTCGTCCTGGTTGGGTGGTCTGTAACAGACTCCCACCAGGATATCTGCCTTATTAGCCTTCCCTCTCATCTTTACCCATAAGCACTCAACCTTATCATTACCTTCGTTGAGCTCTAGACAGTCAAAACACTCCCTAACATACAGGGCTACCCCTCCACCTCTCCTTCCTAGCCTGTCCCTTCTAAAGAGCTTGTAGCCATCCATTGCAGCACTCCAGTTGTGTGAGTCATCCCACCATGTTTCCGTGAATGCGACCACATCATAGTTTTCCTGCCACGCAATGGCTTCCAGCTCCTCCTGTTTATTGCCCATGCTGCGTGCTTTGGTGTAAATGCACTTCAGTTGGGCTATTGATCTCGTCTCCAACACAGGCATGCAACCCCTAGGCTCATCCCTAGCAAGCCTGGTTTTATCCCCTTCCCCCTTTGCATCTAGTTTAAAGCTCTCTCAATGAGGCCTGCTAACTCCTGAGCCAGAATCCTTTTCCCCCTTTGCGACAGGTGAACCCCATCTGTCTCCAGCAGGCCTGGTGCCATGTAAACTGCCCCATGATTGAAAAACCCAAAATTCCACAGCTGGCACCAGCCTCTGAGCCACGTGTTAATGAGATGGGTCTTCCTGTTCCTTTCCATATTCCTCCCGCCTACTGATGGGATGGAGAAAAACACTACTTGCGCTCCTGATCCTTCAAGTAATCACCCCAGTTCTCTAAAATCCCTTTTGATTGTCTTTGTGCCTCTATCAGCTACCTCATCGCTGCCAACCTGAACAACCAATAGTGGATAATAATCAGATGATTTTACCAGCCTAGGGGGCTTCCTGGTTATGTCTCTTATCCTTGCCCCAGGGAGGCAGCAGACTTCCCTATGGGATGGGTCCGGTTGGCATATCGGGCCCTCTGTTCCCCTCAGAAGGGAGTCACCTATGACAATTACCCTTCTTTTTTTCTTACCAGTGGCCGTTGTAATGCGTGGGGCTGACTGGTTACCCCTAGTCAACCCCTTGGATGGATCACTGTCCGTATCTTCATCCTCCTGGCCCTTGAGTTCTATATCTATATCTGATATCTTCATCAATGACATAGCGGGATCGAGTGCACCTGGATCGGGGCAATCCCCAGTATCGGTACAAGCTGAGGGATGAAGGGATTGAAAGCAGCCCTGAGGAGAAGGACTTGGGGGTGTTGGTTGATGAGAAGCTCAGCATGACCTGGCAACGTGCTCTTGCAGCCCAGAAAGCCAACTGTATCCTAGGCTGCATCAGAAGAAGCGTGGCCAGCAGGTCAAAGGGAGGTGATTCTGCCTCTCTGCTCTGGTGAGACCCCACCTGGAGTACTGCGTCCAGCTCTGGGGTCCTCAGCACAGGAAGGACATGGACCTGTTGGAGCGGGTCCAGAGGAGGGCCACAAAAATGATCAGATGGATGGAACACCTCTGCTATGAGGAAAGGCTGAAAGAGCTGGGGTTGTTCAGCCTGGAGAAGAGAAGGCTGCGGGGAGACCTTATTGCAGCCTTTCAGTACTTAAAGGGGGCTTAGAAGAAAGATGGGGACAGACATTTTAGCAGGGCCAATAGCGACAGGACAAGGGGTAATGGTTTCAAACTAAAAGAGGGTAGATTCAGACTAGATATAAGGAAGATTTTTTTTACGATGAGGGTGGTGGAACACTGGAACAGGTTGCCCAGAGAGGTGGTAGACGCCCCATCCTTGGAAACATTCAAGGACAGGCTAGATGGGGCTCTGAGCAACCTGATCTAGTTGTAGATGTCCCTGCCAGTTGCTGGGGGGATAGACTAGATGACCTTTAAAGGTCCCTTCCATTCCAAAGCATTCTATCACCGTATTTTCTCAATGTGAAAGCACTTAGGCACTGTAAGCAACTCAGCTCTCAGTTTTCTTTTTGGTGTCATAAACACACTGAACTGTTTTAAGCCTCCCACTGAGAGGCCTTACACTCATCCAGTCACACAGAGGCTAATTCCTATCTCCTGTTAATTTTTTTCAGCATCCTTTTTCAAATGCAGGCACCAAAAGTATAAACAGCATTTCAGCATCAGCAATTTCTGTAGAAGTATCATATGCATGACTTGGAATGTATACCCAGTTCTTGCTGAATTAAATGGAACTTTAAAATATTCTTTAGAACTCGGAGAGTGGGATTAACATATTGAAAAGCAAAGGCCACCACTTTGAATTATTTTGACTTCATAGCTTTATTTTTCAGTCTTATAAAACGTATTACATGAAAATAATATCTGGTGATGCCAAATGAATTCATTAAAACTAGTAGAACTATTAGGTATGCAGTTATTAACTTTGGTGAATTGTAAGAGATTACATTTAACTTTCGATGAGAATCACTGGTGGAAAAGGTTGCACATCCTGTAGTGAACATGCCTCACTTTTGGATTCTGTGCCCAAGCGTGGAAGGTATCTTTGACAAATCTGCATATTTCACATTTCTTGTAAGTATTTGGGTAGGTAACAGTAGAGGTGATCCTTGGTCTTCCAAAGCTGATTCACTTTCAAAGCATATTGTCTTATGTGCTATTTTTATGCTTTTCTACAAATCCGTTTTCAAACACCATTGATCTAAGGTAGCTAAAAAGGACTCTAAATTCTACACTGCAATTGAAACAATAAAAAAAAATTAAAAGTACTTTGACCATCATTTAGTTATATATGGTATAAATGTATGAACAGATCTAACAAGATTCTTTTCATCATGATTTAGCACATCAGGTTTTCCAAAGTAAGCATATGCTTAAGAACTGAGCTGAAAGGCAGAGGTTTAGTCACATACTTATTGCTGGAAACGTCCAATGATCGATTTAGGAGCTGAAATCTATTTTAAGGATCATCTTTTTCATGTGGCCTGATCCTGCTTTCTTACTTACCCAAGAAAGTGCTATTGATGTGAACCACCACTCTGGATCACTCACCAATGTGATATTAATAAGGACTGGTGGATTCATTCCTTCTACCAGATTTTTTTAGGCAAAAGCATGCTGTTGATGAGTGAATATTAAAGTTTATGCCTTGAATTTCACGTGACTAATTTAAAGGTCATACTTGCTAACTGTTGCACATTTTTGCCTATGGAACCTTTGACATTATAAAATGAAATATAATCTTATAACACTCCAAAATTCCTTCAGCCAATCGATTTTGTTTCATATGATGTGGCATTTCACATCTTGAAAGCATAGCATTCCAAGACCTATTCTTAAGGAAAAAAACAGAAATATATTGTGAAACTGATTATGCAGTATTGTGGTTTAACCCCAGCCAGCAACTAAGCACCACACAGCCGCTCGCTCACTCACTCACTCCCCCCACAAAGGGATGGGGGAGAGAATCAGAAGGGTAAAAAGGAGAAAACTCGTGGGTTGAGATAAGAACAGTTTAATAATTGAAGTAAAATAAATTAGAACAGTTAAATAGGCAAAGCAAAAACCGTGCACGCAAACAAAGCAAAGCAAGGAATTCATTCACTACTTCCCATCGGCAGGCAGGTGTTCAGCCATCCCCAGGAAAGCAGGGCTCCATCACGTGTAACGATTGCTTAGGAAGACAAAACGCCAACACGCCCAATGTTGTTCCCCCTCCCCTCCCCTCCCCTCCCCTCCCCTCCCCTCCCCTCCCCTCCCCTCCCCTCCTCCTCCCCTCCTCCTCCTCCCCCCCCCCCCCCCCCCTTCTTCTTCCCCCAGCTTATATACTGAGCATGATGTCATATGGTATGGAATAGCCCTTGGGCCAGTCTGTGTCAGCACCCCCCCTGGCTGTGCTCCCTCCCAGCCCCCCGTGCACCCGGCAGAGCAGGGGAAGCTAAAAAGTCCTTGACCAGTGTGAGCGCCACTTAGCACCTATTTAGAGACAGCTTAGCACTACTGACTTAGCAAGAACCAAAGCATCAGTGTATCATCGACATTGTTCTCATCCTAAACCCAAAACACAGCCCCATACCGGCTACCAAGATGAAAATTAACTCTATCCCAGCTGAAACCAGGACAAATAAGTAGTGTCTTGCCTTTTTGATTTCTTTCTCTGATGTCTCTTTACATGATACTATGCTGCAGGGATCCTTGAATCAAGTCTCATACAGCCCTAATGCTTGGGTAGACAAGTAGTGGTTTTCCATCAGTGGGCTGTGGGTCCTGCATGTTTGCAAAAGACTTCTAATGTGTAAAAAAATGAAATCTGTTGACAGTACACTTAAATTTGCTACAGATCCTTATTTCCAGTCAAAAGGTTTTATGGATGTGAAAACTGCAAGCATTTGAAATTACTGTAATAGATGTTTTATCTCAACAAGATGTCTGCTTCACTGAAACTGTACTTGTAAAGCTTCAGCTTTTTAATCCTTGAAAATTATGCTAGTGGAGATAATATAGTTAAACACACAGGATACAGTTTGACTGGGAGGTGCCGCTGTCACTACTGTGTCAGGAGATTGTAGCCAGTCTTGCCTGAAAATCTGGGACACATTCCTTCTACTCAAACCCTTGTATTTTGCGTTCTGGCTAGTGTGCTAGTAATAATACAGTAATACCTTTTAGATGACATATTAAACCAAAATTTTCCAGAGTTTAGCAATTACATGGTACATTTTGAAAAAGAGAAGGATAATAAATCTGGTGTCCTGACAAATTTCTTCAGTAGTCTTCATAACCTCCCCCCTAAGACAAGGGCATGGTCTCTTTGGAAACAAGCATTCATGCTCAAAGAGATGTCCTGCTCAAAAAGCTGCTAAAAGATTAACAGATATCTAATGCTCTAGGACACATTGCAATATGCCATTTTTGGAATGCCATAGTTTCACGGTTGCATTAAAGCATAATTTTATTTCTATGCTCAGCCTACAGATTGCAGATGGCTCTTTTTTCCACTGGTTTATTGAAACACTGGCAATTTGAAATATAATACTAAAGGCCACACATTATATACAAAATGTATAAACTACATATTTACATGAAATTAAAATGAGGGTTTGCATGGAGGTTGTGAGACTGTTTTGGGAATTTTGGCCAAAGAAAATTATTTCCTCTGTTACATAGTTACTACCTGTAGAAATGTTACTGCACTCACCAAAAAAAAAAAGTTGAAGCTGGAGTGCTTAAGTTCAGTAGATATATTGAAAATCCAGTAGTAGCATTTGAAGAGGACATTTTCCAGCTGAACACACACCTTAAAGAAAAAAAAGTTCTGTGAATATTGCCTGTTCTCAAATATAAAGGGCTTTTTTTTGTCTTTGAAAAGTCAGCTGGCTCAATCACATTGTCTTTTTCATCAAAACAACTTATTCCTAAACAGAAGAAGAAATATAGATTTTTATTTTCTTGAGTATTTCCAACCAGCATATTGACACTTTTTTTGGAATTACAGAGGTAAGTAATCATAGACACGTTCATACCATTTAAGAAAAGGATTTTCTAACAAAGTTTTCTAACAATTTAAAAATGCACATGATGCATTTTGGATCATTTGGGGTGTGTTAGGTAATTAACTTTCAGGCATGCAAAGTGCATTTTCCTGTTGTTACAGTGGAGGGTCTTTCAAACTGTTGCAGTTCAAAATATTGTAATCACTCTGACCCTTGCCTTACTCATAGAAACTGGCAGGATTATATGTACTTATGGTCTCCTTGCTGTACCCATAGGGACTAAGTGGCAAGAACTGTAGCCTTGGAATGCTAACTTGTGAATTATTGTTGCTGAATAACACAACATATAAGTTTTAACTTGGAACACAAACACTAATATGTGCTGTTAAATGAAGGTATCATGCTTACGTATTTGGATGGGGTGAATGTAATGCCTGATCTGTGCCGTGTGTAAGGTGTGCATTCCTGGAACCTGAAGCAGCCACTGAAGCACCACAGCTCCTTCTCAGTGATGATTCACTGCTTGTTTTCTTTGAGGAACCTGTTTCTGAGATACTCTGAAAAGCTTGAAGAACAGAGCTCAGGCTCCTCAAAAGGGTACAGATTAATGTTGCTTTTGGGTTTGTGAGGAATTTGTGAGGGGTGCCTACCCACTTGGAAAAGGAGTGATAGATCCAATGAAGGTATTCAGATAAATCACTGAACAGCCTAACAACACCGTGAGCCTGCAATCCTTTAGTCATACATTACCACTTGAGGACAGATTTTGAACTCAAGGACAATGCTGTCAGCCTCTGTGGAGGTATGTGAAGATATTAGATGGAATAATTTGCAGAACCAGAGTCCCTGAGTCCTTCTTATTGGCATTATATACAGTGGTGATATAGACATTATAGGAGTCATTCCCCTTTGCCAACCATCTGAAGCAGGTAGTCTTCTGGGAACTGACTTTAGAACAAAATTGTTTAAAAAAGTTTGACTTAAATTGAAAATGTCACAAGTTCTGAAATGACCCTAATTACAAAGCACATTAAACAGAATAATTGTTATTCCATTCACTTTTCTATCATCTTCCATTCTCTATGCAAGCAGACAAGTTCACATTATTTGTAATGAGATATAGTGCTCACACTATGCCTGATGTCAAAGGGAATTCAATAGTATTGGGTAAGAAAGAGCTTAGCTCTCTTGGTAATGGACACAACATAGCTAGAAATACACACATGTAAACAGAATCACCACAAGGAGCAAATTCCAGTCTTTGCTCTACTAGCATAAATCTCAAGTAAATTTGCTAAATTAAATAGCTAAAGAAAGTTCAGAACTAATCAAGGTCAAGCACTGAATTAATCAGTTTAAAATCTGTCTCTGTTAGAAATTTGGCTGCATCACAAATTTTAAAAAGCCCTTAATTTTGGCTAAGCTGCAAACAGATGGCAGGCTTTGGAGGCCCGAATCAGTGAACAACTGGCAACCAGGAATAAAGAGCATGCTGAGAATGTGACCAGTGAGTTCTTGGATTCTGTTTGACCAAATTACTCCCCTCTTACATCCACACTGTGAAATCTAGCGCAGCAGTCATTGCAGGAGCTCCAAAGCAATTCAAATGAATAAAGCAACAATTGTGGGTGGAGGTAAAAATGTAAGGATGGCTTTAAGGGTCATTCTGTCATAAAGGTCCATCTATCCCCATGCTCTGCACCAATCTGAACCTATAAGCCGATTTTTGTGGAAAGGTAAGAATTCGGCAAGTATATACAGAACTACCCTCTTATATCATTCTAGCTCTAGGACTTTCTGTCACGTGTTTTCTACAGAAGACAGAAGCAATAAAGAGACCACTGGTTCCCTTTTGTTTCCACAGTCTATGATGAAGTCCATGTTTGAGAGACTTTGTTCAAGGTAAATGGACTATATGATGTCACATTATGCCATATACTTTCATTCATAAGTAAAAAGGACCCACACTTATGGGACAGCTTTTATAAACAAACAAACAAACAAAAGATAAATAATATGACAGAGCCTCTGGAAAGCAAATTACTCCGTTCCCAGGAGCTTCCCGATGACTAAAGCTGTGGAATTTCCAGCTGGAAATATAAGAGCAAAACCAAAGACCTATTTCTTCATCAAAAGAGAAATCCTGCAGGAGTCACGTTTCACAGGAAGAATCCAGAAAAACATCACAAAATAGTCACTTCCCTGCAGCATCAGGACTCTGTTCCCTAAAGATTCCCATTATTAATTACAGATGTGGGGTGGGATCCAGAAGCTCATCCCAGGCTCCTTCTGACTCTATGTTGGGTGACAAGGCTCAGACATTAGCTGTCTATATATCAAACTGTGATTTCCACAGACCCTGTGGCATGTTTCAACAGTCTCCTTGATCTGGACCATTAGGAGCCAGGCCTGCTAGAGGTGTCCTTTTCCCACAGCAAACATGACTCATGAAACTGAACATCTCTTTCCTGAGCAGGTGATATGCTTCCTCCAAAACACATATCCAGAGAAAGCAGCAGTTTGACATTGTCATGGTTTAACCCCAGCCGGCAACTAAGCACCACACAGCCACTCACTCTCTCTCCCCTCCCTGGTGGGATGGGGAGAGAATAGGAAGAGTAAAAGTGAGAAAACTCATGGGTTGAGATAAGAACAGTTTAATAACTGAAGTAAAATAAAATAAAATAGTAGTAATATTAGTAATAATAATAATAATAATAATAATAATAATAATAATATACAAAGCAAGTGATGCATGATGCAATTGCTCACCACCCACTGACCGATGCCCAGCCTTTCCCCGAGCAGCAATCACTGCCCCCCAGCCAACTTCCCCCAGTTTATATGCTGAGCATGACGTCATATGGTATGGAATAGCCCTTTGGCCAGTTTGGGTCAGCTGTCCTGGCTGCGTCCCCTCCCAGCTTCTTGTGCACCTGGCAGAGCATGGGAAGCTGAAAAGTCCTTGACTAGTGTAAGCCCTACTTAGCAACAACTAAAACATCAGTGTGTTATCAACATTATTCTCATCCTAAATCCAAAACACAGCCCTATACCAGCTACTAGGAAGAAAATTAACTCTATCCCAGCTGAAACCAGGACAGGCATATAGGTGTTAATGCCAGTTTTGAAGCAACTTTGAAGCAGGAGAAAACATGGTTTGGCCCTTTCTAAAGTTGAAGAGGAGAAACAGGCGATTCAGCAGCTGTAGTAAAATTGATAAAGCAAAATACTTACTCAAATAATTCTCCACTGGGAAGGACAGAAGAGAAAAATGATAAACAGATGACCAGAAACTTTGATGCAGACTGTAAAACACTCTTCAACCTTTGCTGTCTCATGGGAAACAATATCTTGCAAGTAACATGCCCTGAGCAATATCGTCTTTTGCTCTCCATTTGCCTCGGCTTTAACCTTTTATTTCCGATGGCATTAAGCAACATCAGCATGTCTTAAAATAAGAGGTTGTCTACAGGTAGTAGAGATTACTGCATGGGTGTCTCTGGAGAGGACCTCCTGAAATCCACATAAGAGTTCAATGGGATAATTTAGACCTCAGAATATATTTTTTGGTATATGCAAGAAAATGGGCAGGAACATTTTGCATTCCAGAAACTTTGAGAAAGGCAGAGGAAACAGTCAAGGCTAAAACCAATTAGATTTACAGGAATAGATCTGAAGCAGTTTCACGGAGGGGGAATAGTGTATGGGTGACTATAGTCAGCCATAAACCACCTGAAACATAGGACAAGAGACACTCTTGGACAATGAAGCAAATCTGTGAGTGGCAGCCATGAAAGCAAATGGGAGGAAAAATAAAAAGAGAGTAAAATCTAATGTTTTTAAACTAATTTTTTACCTGTCCTAAAAAAACCACTTGTGTCTCAGATGTTTTTACTTCAGGAAGCTAAGACAAAACCATGAGTTCCAGTCAAGACAGAGTGAAAAGAATTTTTGAAAGTATCAAAAGGTATGTTCAGATATGTATTATCAGTGTGAAAATGTTACAAGTTGTTAAATGAAGTAACTGAATAGATTTTTTTAGAAGCAAAGAACTGAAAATTTAACTTTTAGAATTTTATAGCTAGTTCCAATTCTTACAGCTGCAGCAACTCCACTGACATAAGACGAGCTAGGCAAACCCACCCAAATTATGTTTGGTCCCATATGCCTACATGCGTAATGTGTAAAGTGGCAGATCTAAAGTAGATTCTTTATAACTGAAATGGGCTTCCTCTGAATTTTAGCAATGCAGAACATTTTAACTTAATAAATAAATTCATATTCTTCTCCCATATAAAAAAATGTGGATATATTCCACTGCAATAATACATGCTCCTACAGATTTACTTTTGGTCTTGCATGTATTAAAGTCAAGCTCTTAATAATGTCATCCTTTTAAGATGCTGTCCTTAAGACATCAAACCAGTAACCATTTGGCATGGTAGTACAGTGTCATCTAATTAGGAATGATTAGTTGTCTCATCCATGATGCCAAGTTAAAAGAAACAAGAGTACAGCGGGACCAGAATTACCTGCAGAAGCCATGAGGAACTTGGAACAGTCACGAGGAGGTGGAAAGAGGAGTTTTCTATTGAGTGCTCTCCACCAGCCCTCTGTACCTCCAAAGGAATGGCAAGCTGATAGCACTACTCCATCAGCAGGATCGAGCTATTGGAAACACGCCACCTTTTCTGCACATTGCTACATCTTTGTTTTATACATGAGCCAACTCAAAGCCTAATTTTCAAAGATCTGTGAAAAACATATTTTCACATTTGCGTGGCTGAAAAACTCTCTACATCTTTATGAAGATCATACACAGGGACAGAAACATTGTTCCCTATCCTTAGGATGTGCTGGGAAGAGAGAGAAAAAGAATAGCCTTGAACTGCCTCTCCCCTTAGCCTGTGAGTCTTGGCAGGACCTCACTGCAGACCTCTGGACTGTGCCTCCATGGGTCATGTTTCCCACAGCTGCTGTACCCTGATGGATGTGGTCATTGCATGAGCAACCCAAGCTCATTGGAGAGTGCCCATATTCCTTAAGATCTGCTAGCTATATAATTCATGGACAGCTATGGCACTGCAGAAATGTAATGGAAGCTAGAACCTAGCCCTAGATGTAGGCTATAGTATATTAAACTAAATCTGCATATAAATTTTCCTGTCTATCCAGGTTTTCAGAAAAATTTCAGCACCATGAAGATGTGAACTTTTATATGACAAGAGTGTTGCATTTATTTATTCTTTGGAAAGCCTGTGACCCTAAACTTAGGAGGAGATAATTTTAAGTAGAGAAAGGTGGAAATTATTTGAACAGTGTCATTTTTCTAAGGTCTCAAGGCCAAAACCCACAAAAAAAATAACAATGTAAAGTGTGTAAATGATGTTGGCTTGCTCACACAGGCTGGCAAATATAACATTGAAATGAAAGAGGCAACAAAATGTTTCATCTCCTGTTAAAAACGTAAAGAATTTTAATTTAAACTTAATTAGAATTTCAAGTAAAACATTACACATTATCCAGCCACCAGGGAACATGCAAAATAGTGCTGTTCTGGAGGAAGTTAGTTTGGTTTAGTTACGTAAAGCTGCCAACTGTCAAACTTAAGCAAACATTTTCTTAAGGAACTTGTGTGCACATAAATGAAAATATACAGCAGCAGAAACAAAAATGAGAATGAGACTGGAGTGGCACAGGAAAAGTCCTCTCAAATCTAGCTGTAATTTGTCTGGGTGGCTGATAGGTTTTGTCCCTATTGCAGTTTAAAAAAAAAAAAAAGTTATGAGGTTTCTTTTTAAATATATCTCTATCTCTACTGGAGTTTTGAGGCCTATTGCCAAATCAATTCTAATACAGTCAATGGAGATGCTCATGTCTAACTGTCCTCACCTTTCTAGTACATTTATTTGTGTCTCCTTCGAGCTCAGAGGCAGAAATGGGACTCCTGTCCCCACTTTGGCAGGCTGATTCACACAGGTGGAGCCTGAAGTCTCCTTCTTCTGTCTCCATGTGGAGGAGGAGAGAAAACCCACATGCACATGGGCCTCAGCCTATGTAAATCACAGAGCACGGCTCAGATGTCCAGCTTTCAGTATGTACTCTGCCATCTGTCTGACTCCCCAGGTTTTTATAACGCACTTAAAACTCCAGTGTTTAGGCACCTAATGGTGGAAAGTCACTAATGCAAACTATTGCTAATGAGATGCAGTGAGAATTAAGTTTAATTAAGCTATGTTGATTTTGGCTGCAATACAGAATTTCTGGGTGAACCCTATTGCCAGGTCTCAGGATTTTACTGACACAATATTTCACTTAGGCACTAACTCCTGGAATCAGTGTTAGAGAAGGATCTTGGCTTTCATATATATAGAGAGAGATTTTAATTTACTCAGTTGTAGACAGAAGTTTAAAGCCACAAGCTCTTAAAATCTGAAATACCAAAGGTGAACAGAAGGAACAAAAGTGTATTCTGTTAAAATCTAATTGTTGGTGCCCCATTTAACAATTGTGGCTCTTTGGTAATTGGCCAAAAGCAATATCAAAACTAAATGTAAACTTAAGCAACCTTTTGTTATGCTGTGTTATATACAATGTATAACTCACGCCTGGTGATGCTGCCTTAATTTAAGGCCAGAGTGGACTCCAAATGTTTATCAGCATATAAGTCTGACTTTGTGGAAGAAAGAAAAAAAAAAATGGTTGAGTTTTACAAAGGGATACCAAAAGAAAATGAGTCTCCTCTTGTCCTTCTTGACTTACTGAACTGGCAAGGAACTTCAAGAGAAAATGGCAGAACTTTAGGTAAGAAACATAAATCCAAGCTCTAGATGCTGCATAAAAGGCTGAACCTTACTAAAGCTGTATTACATAAATATTAGATTCATATCATTTGGCTAAAGAAAGTATCAGGTTAAACATTCAAAGTAAATAACAATTGGGAGGCAAATTTGAACACAGCCCTGGTGTTCCTCAGCTCATTCCTGATGCAACTGAAGTACTCTTCTAATAATTTATTACTTCCTAGGTTACTTTCTTCTTGCTTACTTTTTACTTCACCAGTCCTATTTTCTCTCTTTATATTACAGGCTTGAACATAACCTATTTAAGACACTATAGTGTTTATCGGTTAAGCAACACATTATTAAGAAACTAATAAATAATCTCATTAACTGAACACAACAATGTTACTAATTTATAATTATATCTTTTTTCACATTACTATACACAGTAATACACAATAATATTTTTTGTCACTCTTTGATGATTGTTTTACTTTCTGAAGTAACCCTTCTTTGAGGCATAAGATAGTATTGCCATCTACTTCCAGTTGCTGCCTCCAGACTCCTCCAATCATCTCTTGTTACTGCTGGCTTGGACTATTTGGCCTCTGTTCACATATTGTTCAGAATAGTACCACATGCTGGTTCAGTTATGGATTGCAGTTTCATCATAATTTTTTTTCTGGAGTATTCAGGGTAAATAGAGTCACCTATGCTATTTATGTTTACTCTGACAAATACCTGTGCACTGAGTAGCATGTTATCTGCCCTGTTACCCATACTGTTTTTTGAAACAAATATAAATACTAACACTTTTCTGCTTAGAATTAATTTTTAGTTTCATGTATTCCAGATAGTTTCTACTTTATATAGCATGCACACAAACACACAAGAATCTAAGAATTGGTGTTTAGAAAATTTGTCTCATTGAGTAGCTCTAGCAGTGGAAGTTACTACAGCCTGCCATCATCTCCTTCAGCTTTGATGATAAACTAGAGCAGCATGATGGGCCAAACATGGTACAGCCAGAACCTCAATGAGAAGTGTCCCCAGGATTGTAGCCCAATCACTCATGTTGCAGAACAGATGTGCAGAAATTGTTAACTTGCTGTTAAGGTTCACCAGCTCCTGAAAATGTAGAGAATGCAGTTGGTGGCAATCAATCTGGACAGACTATACCAGGAAACATGTAGAACAGAGCTGGCTAACATGCCACAGCTGATCTAGCCTGGGCTGCACAGAAGCATTTCTGAGACTGGAGAATAAGCCTGGCACAATAAGTTTAATATTAAATGTACAGATCTGGACTTAGCCACAAAACTTACAACTTCAGACTGTGAGGCATCACAGAATATGAGTGGAGGAGTCCCCGTTACATACACTGATTGTTGTCCCCTTGAGAATCAGCGGAAAATTTGTTTGGATTCTTCTGAATGGGGTTGTGGTCTCCTATCTCCAGCCACTCATTGTAATGGATGAAAGGCAAGAATAGGAAGGCCTTTGAAGCAGACTCCAATTTACACACACACAACTTTAGGAAGGGATTTAAACATAAAACCTGTGGAAACAGAAGGGAGTCAGATTATGGGATGGAGTCCTATATCACAAACTCTGGAACAGCAGGAAAGAGACTTTGAGGCCATAATGCCTTATCGTGTGGACCCTCTTTGAGGAGAGCTGTACCACGGACCAGGGGAATGGGGAGTCCCACCACACACCAGAAGAGAACTACGCCACACAGAATGGCAAGAGAGCTAACAAGCTCAGAGCTGTTGAAATTGCAGTAGGGGTACAATTGACTCAAACCATATAGGAATTTACAGATTGAAGTTGGCATTATGAACTGACCTACAAGCAAACTAGAAGTCTGTGGGAAAAGAGATAATGTACTCCTTATGGATAGCAGTGCTAATTAGACAAGAAATTGTGCTCTGAACTACTCACATACTGTTAGTGGACTTCAAAGCAATCTCGGAAAGAAAGCTCTGAAATCAACCAGTGGAATTCATAATGGGAAGAATAACTGCACAAGGCCCATATCAGAGCAATGAGAACAAAGGCTACAATCTCTTAAATAAATGGAAGCGATTGAAAATCTCTGCTACCTTACAATCCAGGAACAGTTGTGCTTTGCTAATTCTGAAAATCAGAGTGGTCATATGACTTCTAAAGAATGAAAAAAAAATATTACAGGGTCCACAAGATGTATTCAGTTTATATGCATTTAATATTAGGTGTTAATCTACTTCCATTCACTGCTCATAACATGTTCAGTCCAAGAAACCATTAACTGCTGATAAAAGCAGTTACAGAATCAGAGAAATTCCTCAAGGGAACCAAGGGGTGTTCCTCCAAGAAGGTGACAAGGACGACAGCCCAGCTGAAGTGCCTCTACACCAATGCACGCAGCATGGGCAACAAACAGGAGGAGTTGGAAGCTACCGTGCTGCTAGAAAGCTACCACCTAGTTGCCATTACTGAAACTTGGTGGGACAAATCCCATGACTGGAGTTCAGCTATCGAAGGCTACAGGCTGTTCAGAAGGGACAGGCGAGGAAGGAGGGGCGGAGGAGTTGCCCTCTATGTCAAGAAATGGATAGACTGTGAAGAGCTGTCTCTGAAGAATAGCCACAAGCAGGTTGAAAGCTTATGGGTAAGAATTAGAGACCGAGGCAACAAAGGGAACCTTGTGGTTGGGGTCCACTACAGGCTGACCGATCAAGGGGAGCCTATTGACAAAGCCTTCTTACTTCACCTACAGGAAGCTTCGCGCTCACAGGCTCTTGTCCTGATGGGGGATTTCAGCCACCCCGACATCTGCTGGAAAAGTATCATGGTGAGCTGTAGGCAATCCAGGAGACTCCTGGAGTGCATGGAGGATAACTTCTTAAGCCACGTAATAGACAGACCTACCAGAGGGGATGCAAAACTGGACCTGATGGTCACCAACGCAAGTGAGCTCATTGGTGACGTCAAGAATGGAGGCAGCCTCAGCTGCAGTGATCACACACTGGTGGAGTTTGCAGTCCTGAGGAATATGGGACAGGCAAAGAGTAAAGTCAGGACCCTGAATTTTAGGAAAGCAAACTTCCAGCTCTTCAAGGAGTTAATCAACAGGACTCCCTGGGAAACTGCCCTCAGGGACAAGGGAGCAGAACAGAGCTGGCAGGTCTTCACGGATGCTTTCCATAGGGTACAAGAGCTCTCGATCCCCAGGTGCAAGAAATCGGGCAAGGAAGGGAAGAGGCCGGCATGGCTGAGCCGTGACCTGCTGGTCAAACTAAAGGGCAAGAAGAGAATGCACAGGCAGTGGAAGAAGGGACTGGTGTCTTGGGAAGAGTACAGGGACACTGCCCAGTTGTGTAAGGATGGAATCAGGAAGGCCAAGGCTCGGCTGGAGCTGAACCTGGCGAGGGATGCAAAGAATAATAAGAAGGGCTTCTATAGGTACATTAACCAGAAAAGGAAGGTTAAGGAAAGCAAACCCCCTCTGATGAGCAGAAGTGGCGAGCAGTTAACAACAGATGAGGAGAAGGCTGAGGTACTCAACAACTTCTTGGCCTCAGTCTTCAACCTGTCTCCTCATACCTCCCGAGTCAATGGGCCATTTGACGGGGATCAGGGGGGCAGAGGTCCTCCCACTGTAAGAGAAGATCATCTTCGCGACCACCTGAGGAACCTGAATGTACATAAGTCTATGGGACCTGACGAGATGCATCCCAGAGTCCTGAGGGAACTGGCTGATGTAGTTGCCAAGCCACTCGCCATGATATTTGAAAAGTCATGGCAGTCAGGTGAAGTCCCTGGGGACTGCAAAAAGGGAAACATTGCACTCACTTTTAAAAAGGGTAGAAAGGAGGACCCTGGGAACTACCGACCTGTCAGCCTCACCTCTGTGCCTGGGAAGATCATGGAACAGATCCTCCTAGAAGCTATGCTAAGGCACATGGAGGACAGGGAGGTGATTCGAGACAGCCAGCATGGCTTCACCAAGGGCAAGTCCTGCCTGACCAACCTAGTGGCCTTCTATGATGGAGTGACTGCATCAGTGGACGAGGGAAGAGCTACGGATGTCATCTATCTGGACTTCTGTAAGGCCTTTGATACAGTCCCCCACAACATCCTCCTCTCTAAATTGGAAGGATATGGATTTGATGGGCGGACTGTTTGGTGGATGAGGAATTGGCTGGATGGTCGCATCCAGAGGGTAGTGGTCAATGGCTCGATGTCCAGGTGGAGATCAGTGATGAGTGGGGTCCCTCAGGGGTCCGTTCTGGGGCCAGTCCTGTTTAATATCTTCATCAATGACATAGCAGGATCGAGTGCACCCTCAGCAAGTTTGCAGATGACACCAAGCTGAGTAGTGCAGTTGACACGCCTGAGGGATGGGATGCCATCGAGAGGGACCTGGACAGGCTGGAGAGGTGGGCCTGTGTGAACCTCATGAGGTTCAACAAGGACAAGTGCAAGGTCCTGCACCTGGGTTGGGGCAATCCCCAGTATCAGTACAAGCTGAGGGATGAAGGGATTGAAAGCAGCCCTGAGGAGAAGGACTTGGGGGTGTTGGTTGATGAGAAGCTCAGCATGACCTGGCAACGTGCTCTTGCAGCCCAGAAAGCCAACTGTATCCTAGGCTGCATCAGAAGAAGCATGGCCAGCAGGTCAAAGGGAGGTGATTCTGCCTCTCTGCTCTGGTGAGACCCCACCTGGAGTACTGCGTCCAGCTCTGGGGTCCTCAGCACAGGAAGGACATGGACCTGTTGGAGCGGGTCCAGAGGAGGGCCACAAAAATGAACAGATGGATGGAACACCTCTGCTATGAGGAAAGGCTGAAAGAGCTGGGGTTGTTCAGCCTGGAGAAGAGAAGGCTGCGGGGAGACCTTATTGCAGCCTTTCAGTACTGTCGTGGTTTAACCCCAGCCAGCAACTAAGCACCATGCAGCCACTCGCTCACTCCCCCCTTGGTAGGATGGGGGAGAGAATCAAAAGGGTAAAAAGGAGAAAACTCGTGGGTTGAGATAAGAACAGTTTAATAATTGAAGTAAAATAAATTAGAACAGTTAAATAGGCAAAGCAAAAACCATGCATGCAAACAAAGCAAAACAAGGAATTCATTCACCACTTCCCATTGGCAGGCAGGTGTTCAGCCATCTCCAGGAAAGCAGGGCTCATCACGCGTAACGGTTACTTGGGAAGACAAACGCCATCACACCAAATGTCCAACCCTTCCTTCTTCTTCCCCCAGCTTATATACTGAGCATGATGTCATATGGTATGGAATAGCCCTTTGGCCAGTCTGTGTCAGCACCCCCCCTGGCTGTGCTCCCTCCCAGCTTCTTGTGCACCCGGCAGAGCAGGGGAAGCTGAAAAGTCCTTGACCAGTGTGAGCGCCACTTAGCACCTATTTAGCGACAGCTTAGCACTACTTACTTAGCAAGAACCAAAGCATCAGTGTATCCTCGACATTGTTCTCATCCTAAACCCAAAACACAGCCCCATACCGGCTACCAAGAAGAAAATTAACTCTATCCCAGCTGAAACCAGGACAAATACTTAAAGGGGGCTTATAAGAAAGATGGGGATAGTCTTTTTAGCAAGGTCTGCTGCTAAGGGACAAGGGGTAATGGTTTTAAACTAAAGGAGGGTAGATTTAGACTGAACACAAGGAAAAAATTTTTCACGATGAGAGTGGTGAAACACTGGAACAGGTTGCCCAGAGAGGTGGTAGATGCCCCATCCTTGGAAACATTCAAGGACAGGCTGGATGGGGCTCTGAGCAACCTGATTTAGTTGTAGATGTCCCTGCCAATTGCAGGGGGGATGGACTAGATGACCTTTAAAGGTCCCTTCCATCCCAAAGCATTCTCTGATTCTGTGGCTCTGATGACCTACAAAGCCAATATTGGTTGTGAAATGTTCTAAGTGTCAAAGTTAATCTTAGCATCCATTTCAAGTAGGAGGTCCTTTTTCTTTACAGAGACATCCTTGAAAATGTGAGCCAATACAAAACAGTGTAGACTGATAGTCCAATTAAAATGTGGTACTTTTTTTTCCCTGAAATTCATGGGTTACAAGACTGGTCTTTGTGAGGCTGTTGAAACCCCTAACAGTTCCTCCATTATGTGAGGGGAAAGGGAAGGCTGGGAGACACAAAAAGAAGAGCCAAGGAGCAGAACACTAGACTAATTGGTGTTTGCAATGGAACTGAGGTGTCTGGGAACCCATTAATGATGTTGAGACCAACACGTCCCCTCTCATTTATCAGCCTGCAGCTGAGCAACATCTTTCCCTTCCTCTGATGTAAAGGGGAAAGTTTCATTCTGATAGAAGTGCAGACTGGGATCAAAGGTGGCTACTCTGTAGTCCTTCTCCCACTCCTTTCTGGCAATTCACTCTCTCTCCTCCATTGCCAGAAGGGCAGAAAGAAGAATGAGATTTAGGAATGCTCTGAAGAGACAATGAGAGATTGCAGAGGGCAGAGAAAAAGAATAGGAAAAAAGAAAATTATAGTGCACACATGATGATGGAAGAGGTGAGCAGACCAGGAATGTGTGAATGGCAGAGAAAGACTAGGAGGAAGGAAGAGGACACTCTTCAGAAATAAGAAGGACAGTAAATAATGATCTTTCTTATAAAAAGGCCCATTAGCTGAATCCCTCCATCAGCACAGGAGAGCTGTGGGGTAATACTAACACCATCTACAGTCGACATTTCTACTGTATTTGAGGGCTTGGTGGAGAATGGAAAGAGATGCAGTCATGGGATTTCTCCCCTGTCTATTCATTGCCTATTACAGTTTCCAAGTACTCATTAATGTAAAAGAGATACTCATGAAAAATCTGCATACACTCATAGCACAGACGCTTATTTGTTTCAAAACTCACATTGAAAGTACTTTGTTGTCAGTTGTTCACTATGCATTTCTGTTCTTTTGGCTTAAAAACAATGAGAAAAAATGCTATGCATCACTGACAATTATTTCTCAGAAATATCTGACAGTAAATAAGTGAATGAGTAAGGAACTTCTCAGTTTTAAAGTATTCTTTTAATTCTGTGTTGTGTTCTTACTGATACATCACTGGGAGTCAGAAAAGAATTTAAGATTTATTGGGCCAAAAGATGAGAACCAAAGGAACATGATTCTTTAATCTGCTGGTGGAAGAGCAGAGAAGACCTTGTTTCTAGCCCCTTGTCCAACCATTATATGAAACATCCACTGAATGAAATGTGTTCACAAGCCTTGAGATAGAGATCACAACCTGGGGTTTTCTTCATTCAGGTCAGTACCCCATCACTGAGCTTCAGAATCATGTTTCTTCCTGTTCTCGCTTTCTGGTTCAGTACATCTCTTCACAGTTGTACATCTTCAGCAGAGTGGCTGGAAGATGCCTATCCTTTTCCCTGTGCCCTGCTTCCACCAGGGTAATAATAGCAAGGTGATAGGAGCTCTCTGATGGGACATGGAAGGTGTCAGCTTGAGTCTTCTCAGATACATCTGGACTGAGCCCTATAATCTCTAGGTTATTGTATAACAGGTGCCTGACAGCAGCACTTCTCTCTTTTCTGCCACATTATGGTTTGCTTTGCTTTTTGTTGGGTTTGTTTGTTTGTTATTAATAGGGACCTCTGCTCTGCTTTTTCAAAAAAGATCTGTGAGATCACTCGGCTATTAATCACAGCTAGACTAAAGTGCTTCCTTGCAGCTGTGGCTAAGTAGTCGAAGCTATGAACAGGGAAAGGAATGAAGACCTAGGAGTTTTCAGGTGCTTCCCATTCATGAGCTCTAAGCATCTCCTTCATCAGCATGCTGACTGCAGGCAAACATTATTATGGTGGACATGCATTTGGGACCATGTACCTCGCCCCACCCCTGCAAGCTGAGACGCCTAACCCAGGGTTGCAGATTCTCCTCGCAAAAAAATCAAAGAGTTTTGGAGGGCAAGATGTAACACTGCTGTAATTGCACCACTTGGATCTAGCCCTCGCTGTACTTATAATCATATATATTCAGCATGCAGTATATAGAGCTATTCAATAACATGGAACTCAGAAAACCTGCATTTCATTCCATGTTCTTTTCATGCATGCTATTTAATCTTCAAAAACTCACTTTTTGTGCCGTTTCTGTTTCCCCTCCTTCCCTTTACCAGTATTATAGATCCTAAAAGTTTTGAAGCAGAACTTATTTATTATTATGTTTTTATGGTGGCAAACATGCTACGCCTTGATTCCCACTGGGGACTGTAATGCTAATAGTATCTCTGGTGATGTTCAAGGCAACCAGAACCACAGCTTCTAAAGAAGGGACAACTAATATTGCCTTAGTACCTTTCTGTATCCATCATGAATGTACTGAGGCATACCCTGAGGGCCACTCTGGCCCTGTTCATGCCAGTGATGCACAGAAGCTGTTAAGCTTTTTATTCAGCCAGATGCACAGAAAACTGAGTAGCAGCTCAGTAGCTGGCTCTAAGACATGCTGAAGAGACACTCTGTGGCCAGAGCATCACTGTACTCCAGTGCAGCACACATGATGCAACAGTCTTGTAAAAAGGGCCATGCATTCTCACATCAGCTCTTAGGACCCCAAGATACAGGAGCCTGGAGGGTGGTCTCAAAGTCATAAACCACTCCCAGCAGGTGTACTGAATAGAGATTCTTCACAAGCATCTGCATATGGCAATATCTGCCAGTTCCTCAACTTTTTTGAAGTCTTTTTATATCTACTTTTAAATGGATACAAAAATGTGTATTTCAATAAGTTATAGGTCATCTATAGTCAGTATTTAGGCATTACTTCACCAGGACAATGACCTCCAGCACATTTACATCAGGGTTCAGTTCACCTTTGCAACGTAATCAATAGCTATCAGTCAATAATAATTCTAAGCTAAGTTGTAGGACTGACACTGGTATTCAGTGTTTATAAAAGTAGGTCCCAAAAATGCAGCTCTGTGGCAAATACGCTATACTTTTTTTTCCATGGCTCAGTGACAGGAATCAGGAACTGAAGATATTTATCTTTTTCTTAACTAATTTAATTGATAACAAGTAAATTAATAGTTATAGCAATTATTTTGCCCATTTCTGCTTCAGAGTTTGTCTGCATATCCCTGCATTACATAAGCAAAACAAAGTGCATATTGTCTCAGATAATCAGCATTTCATACCCAACAAAATCTTGCCATGGTTGTATCAGCACAGTCTTTTGTCTGAGAATGTTATAGCTCTATTACTGACATGTTAGGAGGGAAAAAAAAAAAAAAGAAAGCTTCTTTGTGAAAGCCTGCAATTAATCAGTTAAAGATCTAGCTGCAAATTCATAATTTATTGATGGTTGCACAGAGGATACTGAAATGGTAGTATTAGTGAGTTGGTAGATTTATACAGATTATATGTGTTCTATTCACAAGCACTAGACACATTTTGTCCCTGTAAGTTTCTGAATATAATTGCATCAAGATGTTTATTTAGCAATCCAAAAACTTTCTTAAGAATAATATGGAGTAGTGGGATTATCATAAAAGATAAATATTTACAGTACATGGAAAAATATGATCATTCTGTGTTGGAAGTTTTCTAAATATCTTGTTGATGTTGGCAGATTAATTGCATATTTTATTAAAATTTTTTTTTAAAAGGACAGAACAAACCTAAAAAAAGGAAGTAAAGTACAACTTAACTGTACTCACTGTCTAGGATTCTGCTACTAAAGTAAATCTGCTACTCTATCATTTTGACTCCCAAATATATATGATTCTACTACCACTAACTAGCCACAAGATATTCCTTCTACAAAAGAGACTATAGTTTAATTCCACATCACTTCTTCCCCCTCCTCATTTCTTTTCCATCTTGTTTCTATGTCATCAGAACATGAATTGGAAGACATTAAAGGATTCATAAAATTATGCTTCATTTTTAATATATATTTAAGCCTAACAATTTAATTTTCAACAGTATTTTGACTGTCTATAAGTAATTTCCAGTACTCATTTTCTTTTCTATAAAAGCACTTTTGTTAATTGGTTTGAACAAATTTGGTTTGTCTTAGGTACAATTTTATGAAGCTCATATAAATTTTGTTTCTGTAACTGGACATAGATTAGAGAGATATTTCCAGCTTCTGATGAAAAATATTCTAATGACTGTGATATACTCAATCTTGTTACTTTCTGGGAAAAAAAAGTCCTCATCTGTAGTGTACATATTAGACAGAAAAAAACATTTAAGCATGTGGGTTTTTTCTCATATGAAAATTGAACAAAATACCACCTTTGACCTTTGACTAAGATTTCTGCTACAGAGCTCTGTACTAAAACTTTTATAATAGAGGTCCTGATTCATGTGAATAAAGCTACATATACCTGTAGCTTGATGGGCATCAATGTCATTGATCATCTGAGTAAGGATTTATATGTTTAGGCCCCAAAATGCATGTTTCTACAGTTCTGGACTGTCATACTTGACTATTCTGGATAATCCCATCCATTAATCTAAGCTGTGTTCATGTACATTCAATCATTCATTTTTCTTCCATTGAACTATACTGAATAGGAGTAACTCACAGGAAGAAAAGATAATAGGAAATTAAGCTGAAACACATTCATAAAACAGAAGCAAGTTGCAAGAACCTTTGCCTAATATCTGCTTGACTTTCGATAAAGACCATGAAACCGTTGCTCTGTTATTTCCCTGAACCAAAGAGCAGCCCTTCTGAAGTACATGGCTGACTTTCTTTTTGAACTCTTAAATTTATAGAAGACTCCAGATGCAAAACAAGTTTAGATGCAGCCAACCTGTATAAACCAAAGCACTTCTTCCAAAAGAAGGAAAGACATGAAGTCTTCTAAAAGTTCAAGCTGGTGACTTTCAGAAAGTCCTTGTCAGATTTTCTCTCATGGATTCACTTTTTAAGGTACATATAGTTTGCTTTTGCTTTAGGTTGGTACCCACCCAAGAAACTCATAGGAAATTGGTGAAGTTATACCTGGATTAAATCATTGTACATATAGGATTACACGGTAACTGGTGCTCTTGGCCTTCTGTTGTGGTAAGAAAGTACATAGTTTGCCAACGATACTAAACTAGGAGGAGCTGTGGACTCCCTCGAGGGTAGAGAGGCCTTACAGAGAGATCTGGATAGACTAGAGACCTGGGCAATCACCAACCATATGAAATTTAACAAGAGCAAGTGCCGGATTCTGCACCTGGGATGGGGTAATCCTGGTTATACGTACAAATTGGGGGACGAGAGGCTGGAGAGCAGCCCCGCAGAAAGAGATCTGGGGGTTTGGGTTGATGGCAAGTTGAATATGAGTCAACAGTGTGCCCTGGCAGCCAAAAGGGCCAACTGTGTTGTGGGGTGCATTGAGCACAGCATAGCTAGCCGTTTGAGGGAGGTGATTGTCCCACTCTACACTGCACTGGTGCGGCCCCACCTCGAGTACTGTGTGCAGTTTTGGGCACCTCAATATAAGGTCATCAAACTATTAGAGTGTGTCCAGAGGAGGGTGACCAAGATGGTGGAAGGTCTTGAGGGCAAGACTTATGAGGAGCAGCTGAGGACACTTGGCTTGTTCAGCTTGGAGAAGAGAAGGCTGAGGGGTGACCTCATCACAGTCTACAACTTCCTCAAGGGGGGCAGCAGAGGGGGAGGTGCTGATCTCCTCTCTCTGGTGACCAGCGATAGGATACGAGGAAATGGAATGAAGCTGCATCAGGGGAAGTTCAGATTGGACTTACTTAGGAAAAGGTTCTTCACTGAGAGGGTGGTCGGTCACTGGAACAGGCTCCCCAGGGAAGCGGTCACAGCACCAAGCCTGTCAGAGTTCAAGGAGTGTCTGGACAATGCTCTTAGTCATATGGTTTAGTTATAGGTAGTCCTGCGAGGAGCAGGGAGTTGGTCTCGATGATCCTCATGGGTCCCTTCCAACTTGAGATATTCTATGATTCTATGATAGTCAAAAGGGACTTTGTCATGGAGAAAAGAAGTTGGAGAGTAGTTCTCAAAATCAAGTGCTAGTCATCAGTCAGTGCTAGGGGTGTTCAGAATAAAGGGCCAAACACTGCTCTCCCTAGCCAGAATTGCATTTTGGAGGACAGTTGGGAGACAGGAATACACATGCCACAGAAGTAAATCCCCTAGGGAATTGGGGGACATATTACCCACTCACACATATGCTACTGGTGCAATGTTTTCACTAGAAAAGTTATTTTCAAAAGAGCTGTGGGATGGCTCTCACTTTTCCCACTCTGACAGTGTCCTTCCTTCCTCTTCCAGAAGAGTTCTTATGAGTAGAGGCAAGTTTTCACCCAAAACAACTAAAATCGGTCCTTTGTGATGATGACAGTATGTGAGAAATATTGTAAATGAATGAAAGGTGATAGAGGTTCAGGAAGCCACATATTTTATGTGCCTACCTTTAAACCTATGTGTGAGGCCATTTATGACAGTGGACTGACTTGAGTCCTTAAAAATAGGCGAATGCTTAACCACTTTAGAAACAGAGCTCTTAAGTCCATAAGGAGTCCGCTTGCATAATAAATATCCTTAGAGTCAAAGGCCACATGTATACTGTAAAGCACATAAGGAAGAAAATACTATCCAAAATTTGGGGTTTTTTTCACTTTATAACTGCTTGCTAGTAAGCAGAAGCATCTGTAAGATTTGCAGATCTTGTTGGATCACAGCTGAAAATGTATGTAAAAATATTTGGGTTTATGTCTGCTTAAGTATTAAAGCTGATGCCCCAGTATAATTTTGCACACACAGCTACCTTTGTAACACACACGTTTATTTGCCAGAACATAAAGATGCAGAGGCAGTGTTACTTAGATTCTTAAGGCTGAGAAATATGTCAGGATGTTGCATTATAAATCAATGACAAGCCTCCCACTGACAATATTGGCAGCAGAATTTCACCCTTTTTCACTTGAAGGACAGTTCAGTGTATCTGTGAAATGGATGTAATGATTATTGCCTGCCTCACCATGTTGTTTGACTAAAAACTTTTGACTGAGTCCTGAAAATTCCCCCTGTGCACAGATATCCATGACTCCCATCCTATTATTAAGGACTGAGTCCTTAAGGTAATGACTGTGTTGAGTCTTTGAGACCCTGAGAAATCAACAGATGAGCATAGTATTATCATTATCATTAAAGCCAATAATTATACCCTTGTTACAAAGTATATTCTAAAATCATTTTCAGTGGTGCTTCTAAACAGGTGCTTCATGCATCTGGCATACCTTATTTTTGTCTTAACATGTTAGCCATTTGCTCAACTTTTGAGTCATGGGTGCTATAACTGTTGATGTTGGTGAAGCTCCAACAAGAGACACTGCCAACTATCTAACAGAGATTTGAGGGAGAGGAAGGACTATTCTGCTCATCTGTTCTGACCTCCTGTCATAATTCCTGCAATAAAGCTGTTTTTTTTCCTTTCTACCATCTAAGCAAATGTTGTCAAACCCAATACTTTCAGTATCAACAGAATAATATTTATAGTGCAGTCTAGATAAAGAGGAAGGAGGCCTGAAATAAATAAGGCTGACCCCAATTATCTTTGAAAATCCAAGTATGGCAAAATATACACACATCATAAAAACATTCTTATCTTGTCACACAGAGGTAGAAGATTGTTCATTGCAACATGTGGTGCCAGTATTAGGGCTTCTAATGTCGCACAGCAAATCAATTTCTAAATTAAAAAAAAAAAAGTAATTTCAGGTTTTAAAAAAAATGATAAGAATTCTCCATCTGCCATGTGCCACAGTTGACAGCCGCTTCCTTTTGCATAGCTAAGATCAACTTGACCTTAGCCAGTCAGCCTCTGTAGGGTATATGGGCATTGTTGAACATATTAGTAGAAAAGTATTAAGGCTTGGCAGAACTTTCTGTTCTTTGCCTTCTTTCTTTTGCTCTGATTAATACCTATCCTTTTTTATACTGTTTCTATCTATCTGTCTCATATTTCTTCTCTGTGGTAGATGCCTTTTAAAAGTAGCTTGATTCAGCTGTAGTTGACCTTTTATGGAGCAGTGCTGACTCACATCAAGTTTTTATAGGTCTGCTAGTTTCTGCACATATGCGGAGCAGGGGTCCTCTTTGACCTACAGGAGTTACAGAAAGGGAGATTTTTGGGGAGGAAGGTTTGGCGGGGGGGGGTACTTTCTTTTGAAAGAGCAATGCTTTCTTAAAAAACAAACCAAACAAACAGAAAACATTTTATTTTTTAGGAGAAAGAAATGCTATGCAAACCCGAGAATGGTAAATAATTAAACAATTACAATGTTACAATGAGCATAAACATACTCATGTTTTGTCAAATATATTAAGATTGGTTGTAGCCCATACAGAAAAATATTTTTGTGAGAGAGACTGGAAAACTTTTGCAGTTGAGTGCCAAATCATCGTCATCAGTGGCAGCATCTGATTTGTCACATCCTCAGCATCAAACACAAACACACACACCATCTCCAATATCCTGCAGCTCTCTTTATTTTCCTGCTCTGTCTCCATCTTCCCTCTTCTCATTCCTCATTCCTTCTTTTATATTCTTTTCACCATCAGTTTCTCTCCTTCTTCCTTATTTTCTCAGTTCCCTATGGCACTGCATTCAATTTCTTAAACTTTTCTCTCACCTCCACCCCTCTGTGGTTCTATTTATTCCTCCATACATTTTTGCTTATGCTTCTCCTACCCCTGCCACCACGTTCATCCTTTTTTATCTTTTCCCTAGCCCTCATTCTCTTTACTGTAGTCACCCCTCACACATACATTTTGTCCAACCACATGGCACAAATGCATATGGTCTTCAGATTAGATCATATCTAGCCTCTTTCCAAGGCCCCCCATTCATTTTGGCGCTCTTGACAACAGTGGGAATGACATGGCCTCTTTACTGATTGCACTTGCAGTGCTGCCCAGAGTACGTGTCATCAAGTACAGTCCTGGGGCTAGAACGCATTTACTGGCCTGCCTCTTCCAAAGAGATTTTATTTTCTTTCCAACCTTTCATGAAATCAAGTGGACTAGTGCACAGCAGACAATCTACAGGAAAACCGGAAAATCGCCATAAAGACATCAAATTTCCTCTGATCTGCAGTTCAGATACATTATATGTACAGTTAGGAAGTTGATACCATCTAAAAATTCCTGATCTGCAAAACATATATTTGGCAGTGAAACTGTTAAAGTATACACTGTACTTGCAGGGTCTTCAGATGCTGAGTTCACACTGTACATGTTTGTTTATACATGAAAACAGAAGCTGTGTGCAACAGAGTTGGAAAAGTCACAATGTGTGGATGCAAATAACCATACAGGCAGAAATACATATCCTGTAGAGAAAGAGAACAAACGATGACAGGCAGCTTAAGCTCTTGCTACACTTACTCACAATACGTTTCTTTTCATGAGCTGGGGCATTCTGAGCAATACAAAGGAAATCACAAATAGCTTTAATAATGATTATACGCTCCAGATGAATGTTACAAATGTGTAACACATGTATTGGTGGTATCTATTGCATTAATACTCTGATTCTCTTTCTATCTATATACATATATAACCCAATACCACTGTATTGTATGATATACCTTTCATCTTCATAGGTAATGGATGGCACATGTCCCACTAGCAGGAAAAAAAAATGCTAAGCCATGACTATGTTGTGCGTGCTTGTTCTTAATGTAAGATTTATGATTTATTGATGGCTTTTATTTGCCCCTGTTCAAAACAGAGACCACTGAACAGTGGACAGTATATAATACACACACCCCTTTTTCTTTGCTTTCATACATGAGAAATGATTGTACAAAAGGTCATGGTCCATCTTTAATTCATCCCTCTAACATGCTGATTCCTTCGGCTGGGGCTGCACGGCTAGAAGGCGCGTCCCCTGGGTGGTGGATAGGGGATCCCTCTCTGGAGGGTGCACCGGATAAAATTGAAGAAGGTGCCACGAACCAACGCAGCCTAAGGGAAGGCCACCCTGACAGAAAAACCACTGGCCCTCCAAGTCATGGGGGTTGGGCAGGAGGCCAACTACCTCCTCCCGGAAAAAAAAAAAAAAAAAAAAGTTGCAGAAACGACGAGCATCAACTCGGAGATGGAGAAAATCAGTAATGAAGTGAGGAGGAGGAGATGGAACTGGATCGGTCATGTCTTGAGGAAAAAAACAACAGAAGACTGCGCTGTGGCCCTTGGGACTCCAGAGCACGCAGCCGCAGACCGATCGAAGTGGAAGAACGATGTTCGCGCCTTGTGTGCCTCCTGGCACTGAGAGAATTCAGATTCAGAACATGCTGATTGCACTACTTCCACTCAGAATTCTCCTATTTTGTATGTAGCCACTTTAACAAGTTTGTGTCTGCAGTTTTGAAACTTGCAGGGTTGATATTATGCAAATGTTGTTAAGGGCTTTTTTTGTTTGGGTTGGGTTTTTTTAATTTTTTTTCCTGTTGCAGTGAGGCAACATCTCCTCAGAACAAGTATAATAAACTGTGTACATTGCTGGATCTACAGGGATATACATGTGAGCACACCGAACTTGCAGTATTTATGTACACTGAGGTAAACAAGTTCTAACTGTTCCCTGTTCAGACTTCATCTCCTTTTTGGGTCTCCCTACTGCTTCTCTGATCATTAATTTTGCAAGATTTGTTTTTAAAATCTAAGCAATAATAGGTAATTTAACGGGGCATCATTTTGTGTTTACACATATATACTCTCTTCAGCTAATTAACTCGACCTGTCTAACCTCCATACAGATAACTGTGTGTTTGTTTTTAAAAACCATACAAAAATATTGATAAGATAATACTTTTTTTTTCCAGGTTGTGGCTGTCAATTTTATTGTGCTCTTTTGGGAAGCAATAAATATGCCTTATAACGGCTGAACCAAAGACGGGTGATATATCCTCTTCTAGGTCTAAAGCAAATCACCGCCCTTCAGACGAGTAATCCACTACCATTCGTTCAACTTAGTTTCTTCTAGTTGCTATATTCCTTCATTTATTTAGTGTCATTCCCCCTTTGCTGCTGCTGCTGCTGGTTTTTTTCCACCGCTTGAAACCATGTTGCGAAGGTCAGTAAGGCGCGGGGGAGGAGAGAGCCTCTCGAAAGGAAAACCGGTCAGTGCCTTCCGCACAGCAATATTCAAAGTTGGTAAGACATTAAAGACGTCGCTGTGAGCAGGGGTAGGGACGAGGGTGGCAATAATGAATGCTTAACTGCCTGTGAAAGAAGGCGCCTTCGCTTAGCCAGGAAGAGCCCCTTGTGTGGCAGCTGGCGCCGCTTGCACCGAGAGAGTTTGCAGCTCTCCCCGCCGCCTTTGGCTCCTCGCCTTGGCCCCGGGGCGGGCGGTCCGCGCAGCCGGGCGCCCCCGCGGAGCCGTGCGGAGCGAGAAGCGCCGACTCACCGGCTGAGGAGCGGCGCGGAGCCGCCCGCTCTCTGCCGCGCAGCGAGGAGCCGCGGCTCCCGACAGACCGCGCCTGCAGGGATACCCCTGTGCCCTCCGGCCGGGACGAGATGGACAAGGAGCGGGCAGACCTCTCCCGTCCCGCAGCCTTCCTCAGCGACCGCGGGCCCCGACAGCACCGGCCCCCCACGCCCGCCTCGGCTGCTGCTCGTGCTGTTGTTATTGGTGTTGATGATGATGATGTTATTAATTATTTAGGTGCTTGGGTTTTGTTTTTTTTTTTTCTTTCCAAAGCCACACTCCAGAACTGGGGGTCTGGGCTGTTTTCCTGGGACTTGAAGAAGCGACTATTGTTGTAGCAGCACTGAGCCAGGACGCTGCTTGAGGTTATTTTGGCGAGGCAAATTTCCAGTGGGAACGAGCATGTTTACGGGGAAGAGAGGACGGGGCTGTCCCCTACGCACGCTCCTGGCAAGACAGACTCGTGGGGGACAGAGTTTTCCCGCTACTCCGCATCCCCCCTCTCCCGACAGTTTGTCACCCCGATGTGGGCCGGGCGCCCTTTGGGGCCGGCGCGGGGCCGGGCTTGGCTCGCTGCCTCCCCCCACGGCCCGCCGGGGAGAACGAAAGGGCCCGATCACCCCGGCGGGACCCCCGCCAGAGCCGGGACTGAAAAGCGGGCCTTAAACTCCCTCGCTACCTAGAGATTTCTGTTCAAAATCGCCGCCGTATTTCCTGTCCTCGAACACTTCCTGACACGGGGAAGGTATTAAAGGGGAAAGTTTAAAGCAATAAATATCCCCGAACCGCCTCGCTCCCCGTGTTCGGGCGCGTCTGCCGGTGCTGAAGCCAGGCGGCACTTGGCTGAGGAGAAATTGGGCTGTTCCGGACCGCTCGGCCCGACCCGGGCTCTGCCATCTTCTTAACATCTTTTGAGGATTTTCCTCCCCCCAAAATCTTTGGGAGGTTATTTTCCCCCAACTGCCAAAGACCTTGCTCCCCTGCCTGTACTCCCCGTTACAGTGTGCCCATTTCTCACCGGATTAAAGCGGGGCCGGTGCCGCTAGCCAATCCTGTGACAGAGTTAGTGCACTCGAAGAACGCTCTAGGAGGGAAAGGAGGGCATTTTTTAAGCGGTAACACGATTTAATAAGCCAAATTGTATTATTAAAGTCACGAAGGTTTCCTGGGCGCGCAGAAGCCCACTAACAGGTTTTCTTGTGTTTTGAGAGATTTAGTGCTGTTATGGTACACTTCTCCCTCACATGCAGTAGCTAAAACTTGAAGATTAAAAATCGCACACCTCTAGATGAGTCAAAGCCTACACCCCGGAGCAGCTAATACATTTCGTGATTGATTTCCCCGCTGCGTTGTTTCCAGTTTCAGCGTTGTGCGAAACCCCTTTCCCCTCTCGGCGCATTGCACGGGCTCAGCCCTGGTGTCCTCGCCGCATCCCGCAAGGCAGAGAGGGGAAATCTGAACCTCTGGGAGCCCAAACCCAGACTCTTCTTGCAAAGCATCTTTCTGGCCCAAAGCGCCTCAAGAAACGTTTTAAACTGGAGCTGACTGAAGGAGCCTTTCTGTGTGCCCGAGTGGTGAGGCTACGCTGAGCCACCGCGATGTAGTGGGACAAAAATAGCCCTCCCGAAGAATCAGAGTCTCTCAGTGTACGCGGACCTCGCTGACTCCTGAGGCCAGGTCCCAGGGTCTGAGCCCCGGGACGATGACCGCGACGGGTCCCAGCGGGGCGGTGTGGGGAGCCCCATGCTGCCCCGTTCGCACCCGGGACTCGGCCGCCGCAGCCTGCTACTGCCCCAGCCCTCGTCGGCAAGGGCATCTCACTCAGCCCCTAATGCTGCCTCCCTTCCGAAACCAGCACTACTTCTTTATTCATTTCCCAAAGCTGTTTTGTTTTTTTGGGTTTTTTTTTTTCCTCCCTTTTTTCCCCCCTGTGGAACCGTCCTAGTTTTCGCCACTAAACAAACTCAGGACCGAATTTATAGCTGTTCTTTATGGGTCAGAAAGGGTTAATCGCCGCTGACGGTTTGGGGTTTGGTTTGGGTGGGTTTTTTTTCCTTCTCTCGAATGCATATAATCTCATTTGAGCCCCTCAACGTGGTGAAAGCTATTGATTACTGTGTAGAGCCACCGACTTTTAGCAGGCTCCCCCAGTCCCCTCCCCAAAAGTAAATAAATAAGAAAAGGGAAAAAAGCAAGGAAAAAAAATAAAATTAAGATATATTTTCGGAAGTGTCTCAAATACGTACAAATCCCGGTTTATGTCTTCCCATTCACGTGTATATTGATATCATAAAAGAGAAATCCTTCAGCAGGGTTTTTCTCTAAATACCTTATTCATTGAAACTGGCAGTTCCACTCATTATTCCACTCCCTTAAACCCGATTCTGATGCTGGCTAAATATAGAGCTTCGCCTTCCTGGGAACGCGAATCGAATACATCAGTAGCACAGGAGGGGGGGGAAAAACCTTGATCAAAGCCCTCCTTTTCTTCCCAATCCTGGTTTGCTGGGGCGGAGACAGGTTTCTCGCTTATTGCAAATCATTTGCAAAGATCAAGCTTAAAATGCAATCACCTCTCCCAGAAGTAGTAGCTAAAAACCCCCAAAGTTAGGGGGTGGGGGTTAATAGAATTAAAACCAGACTGAATTATTTTCAAAGGCGTAACGGTGGAAAATAAGATGCGTTATTTCAGAGCTGGGAGAGGGCGTATTTTAATCGGGACAAATTTTTAAAAGAAATACAAACATCCATGGACAAAAATGCATAGGACGGAGTACGGAAAAACACTTTCCCTGTTTCAGTCTCTCATAAAATCCGCGGATTTTTTTCTCAGTCATTGGGATGACTCTTTTTTTTTTTTAATTACCTACGCTCGGATCTTTTGCCAGCTCGCAGCCCACGAGGTCATCCGGGGGAGCGGGGGGGAGGGGGTCTCGGCATGCCCAGTGCGGAGGGGGTGGGAGTGTGATATTTGCAGAGTACCAGGCGGAAAGGCACAAAAGGTCAGAAACGCGCCCACCGCGCGGGGCCGCGGCCGATCGCCCCTCGGCCAGCAGAGGTCGCCGCGCCGCCCGCGCGCAGCCTCCGCGCCCTGGCTCGGGGAGAGGTCTGCTGGGGAAGGGGCGACCGGACAGGGGACGGTCCCGCGCGGAGGGCTGCGCGCTTCCGATCCCCCGCCACGATGAGTGCCGCCTCTGCTCACGCCAAGCACAGCAACGCGCCTTCCGCGGGCGACGAGGCGCGCACCGCGATCCTGCGGAGGAGGCGGCCGTGCCGAACCGCGGGGGCTGCGGAGTGAGCGCCTGGCCGCTGCGGGCCGCGGGGGCACGGGAGGGGGGAGGCACGGCGGTGCACCCCTAGCTCGGGCGAGCGGCACAGGGGCGACATCGCAGTCCGAGTCGATTTAAGTGAAATTGCCCATTACTAAAGGTTTGCCCCAAATACGTGCCAGGCTGTCCGAAGCTGCCAGCATCAGCAGTAATTCCTGATAATTGCTTTTTGGTTTACTCAGCTAAAACACAGGATTATAAAGTATATATAAACACAGTCTCATATATATATGCATATACATAAACACACCTACATATATGTTTATTGCCAGTTTCTTGGATGTAGAAGTGATCACCTAGTAGAGTTGCATTTCCCACTGTTTATTTAAACGTCGAATATATAAAGTAACTGTGTGTGTGTTTACAACCATATCTTTACCTCCTGACACTATCCTGAGATCATTTCAAGACAGCTTAGTTCTCTCTACAAGTGGCAACGTTGGGACCCACTTCTTGTTGGAAATAAAACTGGAGAGTGTGTTTGCTTCCTCAGCTTTGCAAAGGAAAACAACTTGCAAACTAAGTTAGGACTCCGAGGAGGTCTGTTGTTTAGTAGCTGTCTCATCAGCAAATGCAAGTTTCAGAACTTTTTATTGGCTGTTTTATTGCAACCAGATTTCCCCGCGGGAAGATATTGCGCGTGAATATGGCTTTGCTTCTCTTTCACTCAAACTCTAGTCTCGTCAGTTGCCTTTTTAAAAAAATAGGACTTTGAAAAAAAAATATATTTTCCTGATGAGTAGTGATTGGAGGGCACTTATACACTACGTTGATGAGGGCGGTGTAACAGCCCACATGGAACAGAACACAAAAATGGGATTTAAACAAACTCAAAGGGGACGTTTAAGATTGGGGGGGGGGGGATTCAGAAGGGGTTGGGGCGGACACGCTCGGGAGCGGGTACAGTTTCGCGCACAGACTAAAGGAAATCCACCGTGTAGCCTAAGCGGAGCCTGCCCTTTGAAAGGGGCAGGCTACGGGGCGCCGTGCGCCGATGCGCAGCTAGGGGCGCGGGCATCGCACCGCACCGCGCCCGGCCGCGGCTCTCAGGTCTGGGCTTCCCACATCGCCTCCGGGGACCAGCGCTGCAGAGCCGCGCAAACGGCGGAGTTCGCGTCGTCTTCTTCCTCTCTCTTTTTTTTTTTTTTTTTTTAATAAGAATTTTAAGGGATTCTCCACGGGGAAAGGCAGAAGTTCTTCACTTTTCTCCGCGAATCTCCATTCCCGGCAAACCTATGAAACCGTCTAAACACAGGATGCATTTCTATTTACAGATGGGGAAAAAAAAAAGAAAGAAGGAAAGGAAAAGGATCTAAAAGGAATTGGAAAACATAAATAGAATGGAGTGTTGAGAGACAATTTAAGATAAATATTTATACCTTCTTCGATCCTGTGTTTAACAGAAATACATGAAGCTTTTATCCACGATTTTAAGAGAGAAGGAGGCTGGAGGAAAAACATAAACAGTCCTATCGCGTGGCTGGGGCCTCCCTGCTCAGGGCAGTTTCACCTGGGCAAACCGGAGCAGTGGCTCCCGCCTAGGAAAGATAAACGCTCGGAAAGGAAATAGCTGAATTAACCCCCCACCCCCCCAAAAAATATGGAAATTGTAAATATGGCACGGCGAGCCCGAGTAGGCTGGGAAGGAAAACGAAAGGTGTGACGGGAGATAAGTGGCGGGGATGGAGGAGAGAGACAAGAAAAAAGTATAAAGGGAAATACAGCTAAGGAGCGAGGAAAAGTTGCCTCCGAAAGCCCGAGCCGGATCCGCTGCACTGCTTGACGCTGAAATATGATAATCAGAACAGCTGCGCCGTGCTGCCCGCAGCCAATGGGCACCGCGCAGGCGTGACGTCCCCGCGCATGACGTCAGGCCAATGGCGAGCGGGCCGAGTTGGAGCAGAGAAGTTTGAGTAAGAGATAAGGGCGAGGCGAGTGCCCGAGATGTCAGCACTTAGTCTGGCCGTGCCGTGCCGTGCCGTGCCGTGCCGTGCCGTGCCGTGCCGTGCCGTTCCGTTCCCGCGCACCCGGACCCCGCCGCGCACCCTCGCACCATTCTCTCTCCGCAGCCCTGACAGTAACTCCCACGCCGGTAGTGTTTTGGTTTGCTTTTTTTTTTGAGTCTTTTTTTTTTCTTTTGTTATTACTACTTCTACCTTTTTTTTTTTTTTTTTTTTTTATTAGTGACAGCTCTCAAAACTACTTTCGGGTCTTAAAACGAAACCGTACATCATTTCACTGTGGACATTACACTCTTACAGATATGGGAGACATGGGAGACCCATCAAAAAGTAAGGCGGAATTTTTACCGTTGTTGGAATAAATGTGCTGTCTATTGTAATCGTCTCAGGCAGGCGAACTGCTAAAGAGCTGAAATTCATTTGAATGGTAGAGAAGGTGCCTTTGTTGCCGTGCCTGCATGCTTGCTGTGTTTTAACCTCGTAGCCTTGCATGTTAATAGCCTGGGGTCCTGCTCTCCTTTAAAGTTTGGGAAGCAGGCAGGATTTTAATGGGATCTCCAACCACGGAGCCTTAAATTCTCTTCGTGCTAGACTGCGGTGAGGCTAACTATCCAGCACCTAGTCCGTCTAGGGGAATTAGCATTAGACTTGCAAAAGAGAGCAAGTGACAACCCTAATGATGCTTGTTCTTGCTAGCAACCTCCAGTCCCCTCTTCTATGGCGAAGGGCTGAATGGGAAGCGCACCTAGCCATGCGTTCGACGTTTCCAATCAGAGCCTCTTAAAAAAAATGAAATCAAACATATAGGTGCTCTCCCCGTAAGGAAAGGAATCTAAACAAGCAAACAATAAAATAAAAATAAACCCACAAGGGAGTTCGGAGTTTTGATTCTGTGCAAGGCTTGCGAAATGAGGACTTTCACCCCAAAGACTGTTCACATCTGCATTTTAACATATGTTCCACCTCCTTTCTAAACGATAGCACACTTCAATTGCCATTCAAAAGTGTAATACTCTTTAAAAAAAAAAAACACCAAAAAGCAACAACACTCCCAGAGTACGCCCTATAAGGGAACAACACTAAAAGTGTGTTTATCTCTGTAGGAGAGTAAACGGTTAGTCAATCATGTATTTATTTTCATTTCAGAAAAACGCCTGATATCCCTATGTGTTGGTTGCGGCAATCAAATTCACGATCAGTATATTCTGAGGGTTTCTCCGGATTTGGAATGGCATGCGGCGTGTTTGAAGTGTGCAGAGTGTAATCAGTATTTGGACGAGACCTGTACGTGCTTTGTTAGGGATGGCAAAACCTACTGTAAAAGAGATTATATCAGGTACGCCATTTACGTTGTTTAATTCTTCGGTGAGATTTTTTTAAAAAAACTTTATAAATCTGACAGAGGCAGTAAGAGGAACAATTGTGAGAAAGAGGATGAAAAGACAATTGGTATATTTTTAAGTGATTTCCCTATAGATAGACAGGCGAGGAAAAAAAGTTCGAGTCGTCAAGTTTTTTATTCCACAAATTCAAATACAAATCTCTGTATAAACAAAACCACATTCGGAAACGGCTAGCGACTGTATGGGACCCTCCTGAGGACTTTGGCAATGCATCCTGTGATTCTAACAAAGTGGGAAATCGTAGGTGATGGAGAATATTTTCAGTAGTGTAAATATTATAAGCAACACGGAACTGATCGCTTTTTAACACAACCTGAGAAATGCATCTCTGTTTTTGCAAGGCATAATGGCATTCATAAGAAAGGCACTTCAAGCATGTATGCCGTAAAAATAAATACACGAGCAAAAAAGAAAAAAACTATTTAAACTAGGCCTATCAAAAACAAACAAACAAAAAGCAAAAGAAAAACAAAATCAAAACTGAAGTTTCCTTCAGAATGAAGGATCGTTTTGTGGGAAGGTTAAAACCTAGACCGAAATGTTTCTTCGCTAAAATAACTGACATTTAATCTTTTTAAATATTAACCCCTTTGGTGATATCTGACTGTCCTTTCTTATCTATACTGATGAATTAGAGCAGATCAAATTGCCCATCATCTGTTCGCGAACAATTGGGTATATGTAGATAATGGAACAGCTTACTTCCTCACATTAAAATCTGGTAACTGATAAAATGTGAGAGTTGCCGACCCTGACACTAAAGAGAAACCAAAGCAGGAATTTCGAGTGTGTTTATTATTTGTGCTCCTGGGTCATGATGATCCGTTTCAGTGTCGTCTACTGGGTTTGCCAAACCAGAACTTTGCATGACACTGAGGTATGGACGGTATTTTTTTACAGAAAGTTTTGGGAGCAAGTACCTACCTAGCCACCTAAGATATCTTTTCTAGTTTCTTTGTAATTCTGAATTGAAATAAAGCACTTGAGTCTTTCCTTCTCCAGTGCACAGTTCATAAGCAGACCATTCCTTCAAGCCATGTTGTTAGATTATTCTCAAAGTTTTACTATGGCGGAAAACAGTACAGTTTCGTCCTTTCACTAATTTCAAATGAAAGGAAAACGTTTGGGACTGAGATGCGTTCACTTACCTTCTGCAAGAACTCAGCGGGTGAAATTTAAACAAACAAAAAAAATTGAGCTCTTTTAAGTTAATACGCAATACATTTCATTTGCTACAATTTTAAAAGTAAGATGTACATTATGTGCAAGTCGACTTTGAATTAGATCGTGAACCAATCTATAATTGTCAGACATGTGGGCAACCCCCCCAACTTTTGTACCTGTTAATGCATACACTTTGCAATCGCGCTGTTCTTTTGCCGGTTAGCTGTTTGTTTGGTTTTTTTTTCTTCTCAAAACGTTATAATTCGGAAATATGTAGCTCTGAATATAGGATGAGTACACGTCCATACATAGCAGCTAAAGATGTGTGTAAATAAACATCTGTACCCACAGGTATACATCTCTAATGTATGACTATCTCTAATGAAGTGTACTGGTGAGGAAATGTGTGGGGATGAATATTAGCTCAGTTTTAAGAACAGCTTTTACAGTTCTGTGGATTGTATGGGTGTATACGTACATTTGCAGAAAGATGTAAATTTTACTAAGTAAAAAGGCTCCTGGCTAAGGAGCACTCGGTGGAAGCAGAGAAACCGTGCAGTTCTAGACACCCGAGTTGGAGCATTTTCTCATGTTCATCTACTGATGGGTGAACTGTCCCCCTCTCCTCCACGGGAGATGAGGAACCCGCCATCCACTCCAGCGTGTAACCCCAGAAATCCATTATTATTGCCGCATGGGTCTGTCAGCCCTTTCACTCCTGCTGGAGGACTTGAGCCCCGGCTCAAGGTGGGAGCGTGAGCAGGAGGGGAGACGGAGCAGTGAGGCTGAGGTACGGGCAGGCTGCAGAGCAAAAGCACCGAAAATGCGTTTTAGTATGGGGCGGGGGAGGGGAGTTACACTATTATACATGCGAGCGTGTATATATATATAAGGGTGTGTGTGTATGCCTATATTGTATAAAACTAACCTGGTGAGAGAGGACAAGGGGAAGAGCCCCGGCCGCTGGCAGAGCCACCCCTGCCGTGTGTCAGAGGCTAAGCTGCCGGGAGCCCGGACACGCATTAAGCGGCAGAAGTCCTGATTGGTTTCCTCGCAAAAATAACAGCATTTAGTGAGGCTGGCACGTTTGTGGGGAGTGGATGGCAGCTTCGCCAGCCTCGCCTTTCCCCGGTGCAACCGGGCGGTCCGGTTTAGCTCCGGGCCAGGCTAGGTCAGGTCCCTCCGCCGTGCCGGAGGGAGGGAGAGGGCAGGGACGGCCCCTCGTCTGCTGCAGCCCGGGCGCTAGGGCAGGAGGGAGAGGTCGTCATCTCCTCGGGAAGGAAGGGGGTCTTTTTTTGTTTCTCTCCCTGTTTCTCCTTTCACCTCCGCCGCCCCTTCCCTCCCCCCTCTCCTTGCCCACCGGCGTGTCCAGGATCAGGTCACCGGCAGCAAAGGAATCCGTTTTATTCCTTTCCTCTTCTGGCTTCTGTATTTTCAAGGCTTGTTTAACTAGCGGACTGCGTGTGGCGCGTATACGCGGGGCCACAGGGCTGCCCACGAGCGGGAGTGAAAACCTCTCTCTTTTCCCCCTTCCTCCCCCCCCCCCCCCCCCCCCCCCCGCCGTTTCCTTGTCCTCCCCTTCCCCCTCCCGTGCTCTCCCTCCTTCCCTCCCTTCTTTCTGGGCTGGGCCCTGCTCAGGTTATACGGCATCAAGTGCGCCAAGTGCAGCATCGGCTTCAGCAAGAATGACTTCGTGATGCGCGCCCGCGCCAAGGTGTACCACATCGAGTGTTTCCGCTGCGTGGCCTGCAGCCGCCAGCTCATCCCCGGCGATGAATTCGCACTGCGGGAGAACGGCCTCTTCTGCCGGGCGGACCACGACGTGGTGAAGCGGGCCAGCCTGGGCGCCGGGGATCCCCTCAGCCCCCTGCACCCCGCCCGGCCGCTGCAGATGGCAGGTACCGCCCGCACCCGGCGCCGCGGAAGCCCGCGGGGTTTGGCGCCGCCCGGCCCGGCGCCTGGCGGAGGGCCCTGCCGCATGCAGCGGGCTCCGCGCCCCCGCGGAAAGGCGGCCCCGAGCGTGCGCGCCCACGGAGAGGCAGCGGCGGCGCGCCCCACGCCCGGGACTGCCGCGGGTCCGGCTGTTGGGAGAAACGCCCGCGTACGCGGTATGCGTGAGGCGGAGACACCTGCGCAGGGGGCCGCGGCGGGCTGCACCTCCCGCCAGACACACCTCCTGCTCCGACCGGACACCGAGTGCAGGAGCCCCCCCTGAGTCCGGGGCAGTCGGGAGCCTAAGCCGGAGACGGACGAGCTGATGCACGGAGTAGGTCTGCGGCAAAGCACAGACCCCTCTGTCTCCGGAGCATGTGGAAAAGCTGTTTTAAGCACTGGAGGAAGTGGGATCTGAAAAGAGATAGACTTCATAACTACAGGCGAGCACTTAGGCCATAATTTAAAACTGTCAACAAACTAATCTTCAGTAATTGCCTTTTAAAGTGACTCTGCCTTCTTGAAACGTTTTATGTGATTTGATGAGAATTTCATCTTAAAACTCAGCATTGTAACTTCAGAGTCGCACCACCTTACAACTTTACTTACACTTTTAGTTCTCGACGTGTACATCAGATACTCAGAGACGCTTAGCTTTAGGAAGAGGAACGTCTCCTTGAGGCAAACTAGGCTGGACAAAACAAGGTTGGCCGGCGTTATTGCTGTGCAAGTAACTAACTCGAAAGGTTATTTACAAACACAGCTATGTTTAAATGGGCTCGTTTCCCTCTGCTTTCAGGTGACGTATCTATATATAGGGAGAAAAAATCTTGTAGCTGATCACTGCAGAATTTTAGAGAGATTGTACGTGGGATGCATCCCTACAGAATGTTTGTGCATGTCTCCGAAAGGCATATTGTGTCTGCAGGTACAACACTGCTAATAATTGAAGCCTTCATATTGTCTTCATCGAATTTGCTGCTTTATTGTTATAATCAGAGAAGTCGGAACCCGACTATACAAAAGTGAACACTTTTGAATATTAGCTAGCTGGGGTTTTAGCAAAAAAAAGTATTTTTTATTTTTTCCTTGACTGGATCAAATTACATCTAGATAGCTACAGCTACACAATACACAGAAGAATAGCACAATCACACGAATACTTTTAGCTCTTGATGTGACGTTACCCATTGTTTTGCTTTTCTTGGCAGTTTCCATGAGTTGCTAGGCTTGCTCCTCTTTTAAAGAATTGGCGAAACATTCATATTTTTTAAGTATTCATCAAAAGTTGACATAAATTCACCTAGCACCTCCACTTTCTAAGCTAGACCTCCGTCTCCCGAGATATGGGATACAGGGCTCTCACAGGATTTTCCTCCACGGTCACGGTGCAGCGGATTTGGCTTGTTTTGCTTTGATTGGAAGCATCAAAATGCCAGGAGCTGTTGCAAGTTGGCCTCTGGTTAAACTGAGCTAGATTCAGAATACAAGAAGCAGACCCGAATTATAATTAATTTAAGAAGTATTCTTTTATTACTTTTCTGGCCAAAAATCTGTTTTGGTGATTTGTCAGGAAATAAATACATAAACTCCTCCCCCTCCTTTCCTAGCGCATGCACACCTTAGTGAATTCGTCCTTCCCTGTCAAGTCTCATACAGGTTCAAGCTTCTGTTATTAAGGGGTTTGGGGGGGGGGTAGTTTGTTTTTGCAAATTAATTATCTGTGGAGTCAGAAATGTCAGTCCTGTCACTCCACCAGCGCATAAAGCAGGGGAGGCTGCAGGAGCTCCGATAGATCTGACTGCTTGAATGGCCTTTGAAAGAGGGTTCATCACCCACCCCCCGCCTCCCCCTGCCCCACCAGCTTAGATTCATAGCCTCTGCAGACTCCCTGCTTCCTACTCATGGGGATCCTGTTCCTCCTTTCCCTTACAGCAGAACCTATCTCTGCCAGACAGCCAGCTCTGCGACCCCACGTCCACAAGCAGCCCGAGAAGACTACCCGAGTCCGGACTGTCCTTAATGAAAAACAGCTTCACACTTTGAGGACCTGCTACGCTGCCAACCCCAGACCTGATGCCCTCATGAAAGAGCAACTAGTGGAAATGACTGGCCTCAGCCCGAGGGTCATCAGGGTTTGGTTTCAAAACAAGCGATGCAAGGACAAAAAAAGGAGCATTATGATGAAGCAACTTCAGCAACAGCAACCCAATGACAAAACTGTAAGTGGCTTCAGCCTCTGACCGTGCTTCCCAAGGAGAAGTGCCTGGGCTATGTTCAGCCCGGCCAGCCTCTGGGGTTGGTTTGACGTTTTTGATTTTGTGAGAGCTCCCTTAAAACAAACAAAATGATACCGCTTAACTATTATTCGCTTGTTCTGCTGTCAGTTCAATTAAAGCAGACCACAGCGAGAAGCCGATACAGGCAGCTCAAGCGAACACGTCTTTCTGTGGGGCTAAGAATACACAGTGGATTAGATTAACTTCTCTGCAGCATGAATTGCGACCTGCAGAGTTTATGGGATGTAATAAGCCCGGCCTTGTGTGATATTTATATTGCAAATGGAAAGGACTCCTTGAAGGGAAAATGATGCTTTCACCCTCTCTCAATGGTTTTACACAGGAGTAAACCCAGAAGTAAAACCTATGGGTAAAAGGGAAATTTGATGTATTTTCTTAGCACTTTATATACTACAATGTGTATATGTGTGTTTGTCAGTGCACTTACTGTAAAAAAAGACAAATGTAATGCAAAGTTTATGGAATTACCATCGTGCTTACAGGTTATTTAAAATATATATAGTTCTTGTGTAGAAATATATTGAGTTCTTGTCTGCGGGCATATGCACATGTAATGCAAACAAGCGGAAAGCGCTGGATTCAGCATAGCAAACTGGCTGTCTCCATTTTAAGCTCTTTTTTTTTTTTTTTTGCTGTTGTTAGTCCACTTGAAGAAGAGTCTTTTATTCTCCCTCTGTATATTGACTGACCTGAGAATGACTATTAATTCATAAGGCTGCCTAGTTAAGTGAAATTTAAGGAGTTTCGTTTTACCCCGTTGGAATGAAATAAAACACGATGTTATTAACTCACCTGAACAATCTATTCGTCGAGGCTTGGAGTTATTTTGTACACAGTGTCTGCACCACAGGGCATACTGGGAGGGCTGGGGTTTTCTTCCTTTTTTTTTTTTTTTTTCCCCCCCGGGAAAGAGCACGGTATTGACGTACCCCAGGTTTGCCATGCAATGGATATATGATCCAGTTAAGGTCACGCAGAACAAAACCAGCCTGGATGCAAAATAAAAAGGGAACATGATTAACCGTTTCTTGTGCCGAGCCATGCATCGACAGCCAAGATACAGAGTGCTCGTGTTTAAGAAAGCTGGGGGGGGTATGCTTTGAGAGAAATACGAGGATTAAAAGGAAAGAAAGTAAACTTCCACTGTGATAAATGCAGCAGGTAGAAATAGACTGACCTAGAACAGAATACAGTAAAACATTCACAGCAGATTAACAAAGCAAATACAAGCTACAGAGACTGTATAGATAAGACAGAAAGCAGTTTATTGACTCAGTGCTTATATACAATAAAGTTAACCAAGCTCATTAACATCTTTTGCTGGGCTGTTCACAGAATATCCAAGGGATGACAGGAACTCCGATGGTGGCTGCTAGTCCAGAGAGACATGACGGTGGTTTACAGGCAAACCCGGTGGAGGTGCAGAGTTACCAGCCGCCCTGGAAAGTACTGAGTGACTTCGCATTGCAGAGTGACATAGATCAACCTGCTTTTCAGCAACTAGTAAGTGTCGGTTACCAGCCGGAGCAAACCAGCGTGTACCCGGGGCAGAGCAATGGGGGATTCCCTAAATGCGCCGGATGCCCTCAGAGAGATGAGCAATTCAGACTAGCCGGATTTTCCTGAAGTTACAAGGTGGGCATTATGGCACTCTGTAAATGCGGCAAATTGAACTGATTTAATAGAGCTTGGTGCAAAATCTACCTTAGTGCACAGCAGAGCTCTTGCCGAGTTGAGTGGGAGATAGATAAGGCCTGACCCAGGCCTGAGATTAACTCAGCTCACACGCTCCTGAAAACTGAAAGCACCTCTATCCAGAGAGCTAAAACATTCTTCACATGTCATTTAATTGTATGTACATTTATGATAGCAGTTTCTAAAATTTGCCCCTCTCCCCTTCGGGCCAATTTTCCCTTTATGCTATAGGGTGGATTTTAAATATATGATTGCAATGTCAGTCTGTGTCCTTGTTTTGTCACACAAACATGAGTAGTTTAATTAAATTGTCGAAGTCCTTGCTTTACGCATGTACCTCTAGATATAACTTTATATATGTCCTGGTTTCAGCTGGAATAGAGTTAATTTTCTTCCTAGTAGCTGGCATAGTGCTGTGTTTTGGATTTAGTATGAGAATAATGTTGATAACACAATGATGTTTTAGTCGTTGCTGAGTAGTGTTTACACCAGTCAAGGACTTTTCAGCTTTCCATGCTCTGCCAGGTGCACAAGAAGCTGGGAGGGGGCACAGCCAGGACAGCTGACCCAGACTGGCCAAAGGGCTATTCCATACCATATGATGTCATGCTCAGTATATAAACTGGGGAAGTTGGCTGGGGGGCAGCGATCACTGCTTGGGGCATCAGTCGGCGGGTGGTATAGTGTATCACTTGCTTTGTATATTATATTATATTATATTATATTATATTATATTATATTATATTATTACTACTACTACTACTACTATTACTACTATTTTATTTTACTTCAATTATTAAACTGATCTTATCTCAACCCATGAGTTTTCTCCCTTTACCTTTCTGATTCTCTCCCCCATCCCACCAGGGGGGGAGTGAGCAAGCGGCTGTGTGGTGCTTAGTTGCTGGCTGGGGTTAAACCACGACAATATATCTATATATACATATATACACGTAAATATATACATATATATAGTTTACATTAAATGTTGTGCTTCGGAAAGGGAATTGTTAGTACGTATTCACGTGAAAAATTCAAACAATATAATTAACTGCCTTAAGCCAAAAGAAAACAGACATTTTAGAATAAATTCTGTTCTTAGCTCACTTCCTTATGCCTACATCATTTGGCAGCTCATATGGGACCATAACATCTGCAATACTTAGGCCCAATAAGGTGAATTAAGGACAGAAGTTCAACCTTAACTCAATTTCCTGGCCTAAGTGTGTTAAAACCAGATCTTTAAAATAATAAGGTACGTTGTGTATGGTTTTTCAGGGATTCAAAATAATACTTAATGATGAAACATTAATATATAGACCCTTTTTTGATCTGTTGGGCATTTTTTTCAACATGAAGCGATGGAAAATGAAGGTTTGTAGCCATGTCTAGAAATGTTTTCAGACCTTTTCAGTTTAGTATCACACTCTTTTACAGGATTGTTTTTTTTGTTTTGTTATGTTTGTTTGTTTTCTTTCCCCCAGTGGCAGGCTGCAGCATGCTTCCCTCCCCTGGCCCACCGTGCTCATTTGGGAAGCTGTAGCACAGCAGTAGGGCTGTTTGTTTGCATCATCTTACCTCTAGAGCACCCACCCGTTTTCCTGCTTTAATCAAGCTGTCAAGCAGACACAAGAAAAAGTGATCTCCTTCCGCTTCCTTACTTATTGTGCCTTAACAGAATAGGAGACTTCAAAAACCTTTGATGCAGTAAGTTTTTGTAAGTAGTAGGTCTAAAAAAAAAAAAAAGAGGCAGAATGGAAGATGGATAACCCAAATACACACACACATATAGATAGATAGATCATTAGATAGACAGCTAGATATTGATATATATATTGGGCATAACTGAAAAGAGTTAAAATGAAGAACTGTGGATGGAACAGACAGTTCATCGACCTTTCAAGGCACTTCTCTAATCTGGAAAGGGCCTTAATCACAGGATCAACCAGCTAAATAGGTGCCAAAGAAATGCTTTTGGATTAGCAAAGCTCCACCCTTCAAATCATGCCTTTTCCCAATGCTGCTCCTAAACTAACCAGAGCCACGGGGTACATTAGAATGGAGAAGTGTGACCTTTTTTATCAAACTGACTCTCGTTAAAAAGAGATAACACCTGCTTCAAATCGCAAATGAAAGAGGATGGCTTGTTTCAAATGCCTTCTGCTCCTGGATGCTCCTTCCAGGTTTATTTTATTATGGGCACAAAAGGGGAAAAAAGTAACCTTGCAGTTTTGTGTCAAAAATCACATGCACTCTTAAATAATTGACTAGAACATCCTGTTGAGATTGCCACTCTTGCAAGACAGGGAAGAAGGCCTCATTAAAAAGGTTGGGGTTTTATTGGCTTGATTTTTCAGTCTTTTTTTCTTTTTAAATTTAAATTTAATTTTTATTTATTTATTTTATTATTTTAATTATTTTATTATTTTAATTATATTATTTTAACTTATTTATTTTATTTTTATTTATTTAACTAATTAGTTTTAAAATTTAAATTTAATTTTAAATTTAAAAAAAAAATTAAACCTGCTTTTTTTTGGTGATTTGGCCGAAGGCCTGAAGAAGATTCCTATGAAGTCAATAGGGAAACTAAACAAAGCAACAAGCAGTGACACAGCCTCCCATGGAGATGTATCAGGCCATTTGGCTACATGCCTGTATATTTATTTTTGCGTTCTTCTTTGCCTTTGCCTGCTACTTTTCTTTGATTGTTACAGTTGTAAAAATTCTTCTTCTTTTTTTTTTTTTTGGCAGGTTAATTTTTCAGAAGGAGGACCCGGTTCCAATTCTACTGGAAGTGAAGTAGCATCAATGTCTTCTCAGCTCCCAGATACGCCCAACAGCATGGTAGCCAGTCCTATTGAGGCATGAGGAACATTAATTCCATTTTCTGTTGTTGTTTCTGCCCTTACCATCACTCCTGTTGGAGGGAGTGGGAGAGTGATCGCGTGGGACTCCGAAATTTAGGGGGAAAAAGTATTTAACAACCCTGTAATGAACCTAGCAAGGAACTGCTCCATGAAATGAATGGAGTCATGTTTGAAAAGACAAGGTAATATGGTAGCAACACTGTGAAGACAATCATGGGATCTTACTAGAATAAATATTAAAAAACCCAAAACCCGCGCTATTCAATCATCAGAGGAGGATCAAAAAGACGTTTTCAAAACGTATTTGTACTTGTGGATCTCAAAAAAAAACAAACCCAAAAGTGAAAAAAAAAAAAAATCTTTTCATTTGACTGCACGTCTTAGGGAGAAACCAAGGTAGAGGGACTTTCTATCATCTAGTGCCTCCCAGTCTGAATGGTGCTGTTTCTATATTGGTTGTTGCCTTGCCAAAATGAGCTCCAGTAGGTTTTCCATCATCAGGAAAGAGATGATTTAGCCCCGCATTGTTGAAAGATTCATTGCAGGAAGGTGAAGCTGCATTGGTTTGCAATGTTGCTTTTAGTTGACTCTAACAAGGGGTTGTTTCCTGGATCTCTTCTAGCATGTACTGTAGCAGGGTTCTGATTTTGTTTGGTTGAGATCCATCCTCTATCAAGTCTGAAGCAATTAAAAACAGGCTTTTGAATTCCTCTTTAAAAAACAATTTATAAAAACATTGCAACAAGGTATACCTCTATTTTGCCACAAAGCATCTCGGGATCGTGTTTGAAATGTGTCTGTCCAAGAACCTTCCCCTCCCCAAAGATGTATATAGTAATTGGTTAAAACGACTGTTTTTCTCTCTTTCTCTCGAAATAAAGAGGAAAAAAAAAAGTAAAAGGAAAAATAAAAAAACTTTTTTTTTCTCTTGCATTGCAAAATTATAATTTATTATTTATTATCGCAAGACTTGCCACTTTTCATGTCATTTGACTCTATTTTTTGTTTGTTGAAGTAAAAGAAAAAAGGAAAAAAAAAGAAGAAAACAAAAGGTTGTACCGTGGTCTTTGAATTATATGTCTAATTCTATGTGGGCTTTGTCTTTTTTCTTCTTAAATATTATGTGAAATAAAAGCGCCATATGTAGAATTATTATATCTTCAGGACTATTTCACTAAATAAGCATTTGGAATAGAGAAAATAATTGTAATATTAATATTAAATAATGAACAAAGTTCCCTCTTTTAAATATTTACAAGTTAGCAGCTAAAATACCTGAAATAAAATACTGCATGCAAAGCAGGTCGTTAGTGAATAAAAGGAATGTGATGTTTTATTGCAAGTATTAACGACCAGCTTGTAAATTTCCGTTTCAACAACTATATCAGGGCTAGTTGGATGCCTTAGCTTTCAATCCATAACGTTAGAAACTCTCTTGTTTCTCCCCCTCATCCCTCATCCCTTGCCCTTAAAAGTGATATTACTCTAGGCATGATCTGACGTAACGTTAAGACATCTAAAGAACTGGGAGCTCAGGCTTTTTGCTGAGTTCTATTAAATAAATAAATAAAAAGAAAGTGCTGTATACCAAAGCCTCGTTGATGAGATTGTTGAAATGACTTGTACTTTAAGTATAACCTCCTGATAAAAGGGACGCTTTTTGCTTAACAAGTATGACTATTATTTATCAGTGTCTGCTGTCAAAACGATTGAAAAATGCTGCAGGAGGAATAGGGTTGAGAGGACATTGCTGTGAAATTGCACGAATGGTGTTCCTTATTTTCTGTCGACTTCCCTCTCTCCCTCTTTTCTTCATTTTTTAATTTGCGGGGGAGAGGGTGGTGAAAGCTAGAAATGTGGGCGATTTCTTGGGGAAAGTAGAAAGAAGAAGAAGAACAACAAAAAAACACATAAGGAAGGGTTGGTTTTGCTCCAATCCAAGTGTTCCCTAGTGCTCCCAGCCAGCACAAGACAGGCTCACTTTAAAAAAAATCTTTAACAACTGGAATATATAGAGATTTTTTAGTCTGACAAAGACAAGTTGGTTTGCATGACAATTACTCCAAATCCTAATGTTTTCTTAACATAACCTTTTTTCCTCCCTCCTCACCATCTCAGCCCACCCTGAGCAAGCTCAGCTATAGAGACAAACCAGTAGAAAGAAAATAAAAAAAAGGTTAAAAGTCCAATACAAGGATTTCAATCATCCTGATTAGAAACTGGATTCATTTTGTATGCACAAGTGTAATACATTTTTGAGTACTTGATAAATATTTAAATAAATATGAAATCTACCTTAAACTGCGTGATCAGTAACCCTTGTGTTTTCATGCAGGATCAGAGGCTTGGTACGATGCTTCGGGGGGCGGGAGGGAGAAAGGGTATAATTTTTGCCTGGTAGTCTAACATGTAAGTTGTTTGAATCATTCTTACTGATGGAGGAAAGGGGGAGTTTGGAGACCGAGTCTCCGACTCGGAGGGATCTTTAATTGGCGCTGAAAACCTGTAAGGTCAGGGCAAAACGGGGGCTTTTTCATTCGCCTTTTGCCACCTGGCGGCTAATGCGTAGGTGGGAAGCGCAGCCACTCCGCGAGAAGAGGCTCAGTTACGCCAGGGCGGGGATGACCCCGCGAACGAACAACTTCCATGCGGGGGCGTTGCTGAGACACCCTCTCCGGGCAGAACCTTCGGGACGGTGAAGGTCTGGTGTCTCCGAGGGCTACATAGGAAAGAAAAGCAAATGTTGGCTTGTCCCTCCTTGTGAGAGGGAAGGGCCTCTAGCCCTGCGCGGGGCTGCGCGGCGCACCGTGGGCCCGGCGCGCCCTCCTGGTGGCTGGGGCTGCCGCCGAGATAAGCGGCCCGCCGGGAGGCAGGGGTCTTCCGTTTGGGCTGGCAACGGAGCGTCTTGCTCCTCGAAACACACAGGGCAGTGTGTCTTCTGAGGGCTGCAGCCGCGCTCTGACTCCTCGGTTCTATAGCGGGTTGCGGGTGGGAGCCTCACTCGGGATGTGCTTGCACCCACACCTACTGCGGGGCTCCTGCCTGCACCCCCACGGAGGGCCTGAGTGTCGTCGTCCGTCCCCGTCCCGTCCCGTTCCCCCCCCCCCCGACTTTTGGGGGGGAGCTATGGTCGCTTCTGCGGCGGCCGCTCGGGGGGGTCTCTGGCCCCTCGGGCTCAGCGCCGCGAGGAGCGTCCCCCCCGTCGCCGCCGCCACCCCGCTCCAGCCCGCCCCTCCGCACAAACCTGCGGCCACGGGGTCACACCGGAGCCTCCCCCACCCCCGAAACTTCAGTTAAACAAACTTCGTCTTATTTTAATATTATTTCTTTTGCGGGGAGGAGGGGGTTGTTCTATGGCCTTTGTTTCCCTTCTCAATTTCATATATTTGTGGCATATTCCTCTTCCCCCCCCCCCCCCCCCAACTTTGAGTATGGAGCAAATAGAGACAAACTTTCGAGCAGTCCCTCCTAGTACCTTCAGGAGAACACCGTTCCTGAGCTTGGGCAGCAGGATTTGTGCAAGCGAGAGAAAATATTCTCTTTATGAAATGTGTGTGGGTATCCTTATGGTGCTCTGTGCAGGTTCCTGCTCTGGTTCCTCTTTCCAATACGGCCGAGGGCGGCAATTAACAATCCCAGGTCCTCTGTTTTTCTTCTTGCTGCAGCCTCCCTTAATAATGTCAAATAAGGTCTGTTAAAGTCTGCTGTAATTTCTCTGAGAATTTTGTTTGTACACACAGAGACCAATATTCAAACTCTTCTCATTTCAATATTTGTACCAGGTTAATTAGCTCTCAGCATCTCCAGCTAACGTAGGAGTGAGACGCAGAAGCCGGGGATATGAATTCCAGCATTGAGATCAGTCGAACATCTCAACAGTAAGTTCTTGCCTTTATATACATATGTATACATACATATCTTGACAAATCCACGTTGGGTCACCCAATAGTGGGCAGCGGGGAAGGAATGAGGGACGTCCCCCGCGGTGCCGGCCCGGGGAGGGCTCGCTGACAGCCCTCGGGCCTCTGCAGCCCGAGCGCAGCACACGGGATGGAGCCGAACCGGGTTCCGGGTTCGCGGTGCCGGGAAGGTTTCACGGGCACAGCCCCGCGCTCGCCCCGTCTGCGCGCCCGAAACGCCGACAGCGTTTTACGGTGCGAGGTGCCGCTGCTGGGCGCTTTGCGTGCTTCAGCGGAGCTGTACGTAGTTAATAAAGGGTCTGGAAAGAGATCCTGTTTACTGATTGTTCCTGATTGATGTTTTCTTGATAACAGAGCAAGCCACTGAATGACTGAGCTCAGGCGCCACAAACATAAACTTAACAGCTCCCAGTGCGCTGGTCCTGCTGGAGGATCACTCCTCACCTCCCGGGACTTGTGAAGTGCAGGCGAAGGCAGCTCCCAAGGAGCTCCCAAGGAGGCAGGCTCCGGGAGGGCGGGGGAGGCTCGCCTGTATGACCGAGCTTTCCATATTGCACGGTATCTGCTGTCATTAGCCAGGGAAAGGGGTGTAAAATTAATCGGTGCCTTTCCCCAAGCCTCCTGTACGTGCCGGAGGTCGGGGCAGGGGTCTGTAGCCGCTCTTCGCAGCATCCCAGCCGAGAGATGCGGCTTTTACATCAGGCTGCTGTTTCGTTTGAATTTCGTTGAATTTTCTTGCCGTGGCTAAGCTTCACCAAACAAGTGCTCTGGGCTTGTCCGGGGCCGGGGAGGGAGGGCGACAGAGGCAGGGAGGGCGCGCAGCCTCGCCGCGTCCGGCCCGCACTCCCCGCCGGGCCGGGTCGCCCGAGACCGGCAGCACTGGGACAGTTACCCTGCCGGGCGGCCCGGCCGCTCTCCGCCGCTGTTGCAGCTGGATTGATTACCTGTAGCTCCGGATTTCTCCGGGGGGGGGGAAGGAGGAAGGATGCAAACCAGGATTTTTGCTGGAGTGTGTCTTTGCTTTTTTTTGTTTTCTCCTGGCAGACAAAACAGGGCAAGGTGTGTTTGTGGGTGAGAGAGAGGGCGGAAGTTTTCCAGAAATAAGTGACATGGACCAAAGCAGAGCTCGGTTCCTATCTCCGGGCAGACCTCGGGTGGCAACGGGAAGAGGAAAACAGGGTGTTACTGTGTTTTTTCTTTAGGAGAGCTGTTCAGGTCGGTAGATCTCCAAGGCTAATCCAAACAACCCGTTTGACTTGTGAGGTTCGGAGTCTAGACAGAGCTGGTGGCTCGGCAGCTCCTTATCTGGTTTTGGAATCAGCCAAAAGAGACTTTCCTTAATGTCCACAGCAGCACTGGGATCTGCCGAGGAGCCACCGCACCTCGCAGACAGGACAACAAATACACCCACCACCTGGAAGCTTTACAGCACGCTTTGTTCCCAGGCCGGCGCGGCTGTGGCTCTGCCTCTCCCCCCGCCCTCGGCCACCGGGAAGGGGTAACCCACCTCCGGCGGGCTGTTTAGTAAAACTTATAGTCCGCTGCTTGCCACGGCAGCTGCTCCTGTCGTCCCCCGGGCACCTCCGCGGCAGGATGTGGCAGTGGGCACTCGAGCCCCCCTGGGGTCAGAAGTGCTATGGTGGTTTTGTTTTGGTTTTGTGTTTGTTTTTTGTGTGTGTGTTGTTTTTTTTTTCCCCTCCCCCCTCTCCAGTGTGTTTGCTGCTACTACTATTTTTTTTTTCCAGTTGAAGTTTTTCAGAGAATGGAAAAAAATATCCAAACTCACTCTTGTTCACCAACATTAAGGAATGATCGAAACAAATCAATTAAGAGAGAGGAAGTCAGTTTAGATAGATCTTCTTTGGGAGTAGAAAATTGCCTTCAGCAGCATTTTGGAAAGTAGGGAGAAAGAGGCATCTTTTGGTTGGATGTCACTCTTTCTATTTATTCATTTGTTTTCTTGAGCTTTCAAACTCTCCTAGCATGTTGGGCGGGTGGATGGTGGGTTTCCAGGTTTCTGAACAGTGCATGAGCCCATCTACTGCCTCTGATGTTTCTCTACTGTAATGCAAAACGTTTTGCTGCGAATCTGTGTGATTCCTCTCCAAACTCTGTGCAGTTTCTCAGTGCAGTTGAGTTCAGGGCCATGATATTCCATTTTGGAAGAAAGCAAGCTGATTGGTATAACTATGATGCAGTGATATGCTATTTGCAGCAGATACTGTAATTGAGTCTGCTAATGTGGAATTATGAAATTTGCTAGTGGGTAGGACTCTTTATGCGGTTTAGAAGGTTTATGGATAAGTGTTGTTTTCTAGATTTAGTAGTTGCAAATTTCCTCATGTACAGAGCAAATTATATTGCAAAGCTTTTGTAATAATTTTCCATCAAACGCATTTAAACCATTTAAACTTCCAATAACTCAGGGAATTCAGGATCAAGAGAGCAACATTTCCCTAGAAAAGGAATCTTAACCATGATCCTGATACTCCTCTTTGTTTTGTTTTGTTTTTTTTCCTCATGGGTAAAACTTCATGTTTATTTTTATTTGACACAAATACAAGGTGGTGTTTGAAAAGTGTTAAACTTAGCAGGTATATAGACATAATACTAACATGTTACTGTGCATGATCAACTAAAATATGGTGGGAATTAACTTGAAAAGTTTATGAAGGTGTCCTGGTTTCAGCTGGGATAGAGTTAATTTTCTTCTTGGTAGCTGGTATGGGGCTGTGTTTTGGGTTTAGGATGAGAACAATGTCGAGGATACACTGACGTTTTGTTCTTGCTAAGTAGTTGCTAAGTGGCGCTCACAGTGGTAAAGGACTTTTCAACTGCCCATGCTCTGCCGGGTGCACAAGAAGCTGGGAGGGGGCACAGCCAGGACAGCTGGCCCAGACTGGCCAAGGGGCTATTCCATACCATGTGACGTCATGCTCAGTATATATATAAACTGGGGGAGCTAGCCGGGGGAGGGGGCAACGATCGCTGCTTGGGAGACGGGCTGGCCATCGGTCGGAGGGTGGTGAGCAATTGTAGAGTGTATCGTTTGCTTTGTATTACTATTGTACTATTATTACTTGTTATTATTATTATTGTTATTATTATTATTACTACTGTTCTATTTTTATTTTTACTTTAGTTATTAAACTGTTCTTATCTCAACCCACGAGTTTTCTCCCTTTTACCCTTCTGATTCTCTCCCCCATCCCACTGGTGGGGAGTGAGCGAGTGGCTGCGTGGTGCTTAGTTGCTGGCTGGGGTTAAACCACGACAGTCCTTTTTGGCGCCCAGCGTGGGGCTCGAAGGGTTTGAGATAATAACAGATTAACTAGAGTGTATTAAGGAATTTCATTCTGTTAACAGTTATCGGTTGTAATATTTATTCATCCATTCTCGGTACTAGTCTACCTGATCTGCACCGTGCTCTTGTTTTTGCTGTGCTTTGCCATAATGAGTGATGTGTTGCCTGGAAGACTGGTTATTAAAACACTGGCCTTGAGTGCTATCTGGTATTTGGGTTCTGTAGTGAAGCCATTACTGTACTTCGGGTACCACCTCATGGAGACAATTAGCAATTATACCTCCTCTTCTGAGAGTTTTTTTATGGAGGAAATACAGGATGGCACCTTTGTTACTTTCTTCTATGATGTTTTCTCCTTCATTACAACAACTTTTCATTATCTTGAGCATCCTTGGGTAGTTAAGATATATCCGTTGATAGTTCTTGGGAATTTTGTTTCAGTTTTATTTAAGGTTAATAAGCAGCTTAAGAATATCATCCAGAGATCTCCTCAAAGGCTGGATAGTTATGAGTGGCAGGGTGTGTGGGAGAGTATGGGCAAGTACCTAGGACAATGGGCACCTCCAGTGTTTTGGAACTTCACCCCCGAACAAGTGCAGAATCCTGAAAAACTAGTAAAGTATTTGGAAAATGTATGTTGTCACCCTGGCAACTCCAGAGAGACACAGATCACTGCAACGTGCTGGGGCCTGGCCCATGCCTACCGAGCCCTATTCAATACTATTCAGTACCCTCAAGGGAAAGAGAAGGTCTCTGGATCGGATGACAGAATGACGGCCCCCATGGCTGTGCCAGCCCCTGCGCCGGCCCCCGTGGCTGTGCCAGCCCCCACGATAGGCACTGCGGCTGGACCAGAGAACCAATCCGTGCCAGTATCACTTGCCCCTATACAGAAGAAAAAATACACAAGGAAATCAGCTCGTTTAGTAAGGGCTGATGATGAGCCAGGGCCATCAAGAGAACAGGAGGAGGAAGAGGCGGAACCCATAAATGAGATGGTAACCACCCGATCCCTGTCCCTGAGTGAGCTGCGAGATATGCGAAAAGATTTCGGTCGTCCAGGTGAGCACATCATCACCTGGCTGCTCCGATGCTGGGATAATGGGGCCAGTAGCCTGGAATTAGAGGGTAGGGAAGCCAAGCAGCTGGGATCCCTTTCTAGAGAAGGAGGCATTGACAAAGCAATTGGAAAAGGGGCAAAAGCCCTCAGCCTCTGGAGGCGACTCCTGTCAGGTGTGAAGGAAAGATATCCCTTCAAGGAAGATGTTATATGTCACCCAGGCAAGTGGACCACCATGGAGAGAGGCATCCAGTACCTGAGGGAATTAGCTGTGCTGGAAGTGATTAATAATGACCTGGACAATGAGCAGTTATCCAAAGATCCAGACGAAGTCCAATGCACACGACCCATGTGGCGGAAGTTTGTATGGAGCGCACCATCATCACATGCAAACTCATTGGCAATAATGACCTGGAAAGATGAAGAGGGACCAACAGTGGACGAAATGGCTGGCCAGCTCCGACAATACGAAGAAAGTCTCTCTTCCTCCCTACAGGCCTGCGTATCGGCCGTGGAGAAACTGTCCCAGGAGGTCCAGCAACTCGAAGAGGATATATCCTACTCCTCACCTGTACGAAGCAGTATCTCAGCCATTAGGAGTAAGCGTCCCTCTGTTCAAGAGAGAAGATATAGTGAATACACACCATGGGGCACCCTGTGGTTTTATCTGCGTGACCATAGAGAGGACATGAGGAAGTGGGATGGAGAATCTACCTCGACCCTAGAGGCACGGGTACGTGAGTTGCAAGGAAAAACAACTACAAAAGGTGGTTCTCCCAGGAGAGTTGCGGCTCCAGTTTCCAGCGAGCAGTTCCTCAGACAGGGTAGAAGGGCTGATTCTGTTTCCGATCCTAATAAAGGGATTTTTGACTCGCATTTACAAGAAGTGAGTAACGAGTGCTATGACCAGGACTAGAGGGGCCCTGCCTCTAGCCAGGTGGAGGAGAGGGACAATCGGGTGTACTGGACTGTGTGGATTCGATGGCCTGGCACATCAGCCCCACAGGAGTATAAGGCTTTAGTAGACACCGGTGCACAGTGTACCCTAATGCCATCAAGCTGTAAAGGGGCAGAACCCATCTGTATTTCTGGAGTGACAGGGGGATCCCAACAGCTGACTGTATTGGAGGCCGAAGTGAGCCTAACCAGGAAGGAGTGGCAGAAGCACCCCATTGTGACTGGCCCAGAGGCACCGTGCATCCTTGGTATAGACTACCTTAGGAGAGGGTATTTCAAGGACCCAAAAGGGTGCCGGTGGGCTTTTGGCATAGCTGCATTGGAGACAGAGGAAATTAAACAGCTGTCTACCCTGCCCGGTCTTTCGGAGGACCCTTCTGTTGTGGGGTTGCTGAGGGTCAAAGAACAACAGGTACCAACTGCTACCACAACAGTGCACCGGCGGCAATATCGCACCAACAGAGACTCCCTGATTCCCATCCATAAGCCGATTCGTCAGCTGGAGAGCCAAGGAGTGATTAGCAAGACTCGCTCACCCTTTAACAGTCCCATATGGCCAGTGCGAAAGTCTAATGGAGAGTGGAGACTAACAGTAGACTATCGGGGCCTGAATGAAGTCACGCCACCACTGAGCGCTGCCGTGCCGGACATGTTAGAACTTCAATATGAACTGGAGTCAAAGGCAGCCAAGTGGTATGCCACCATTGACATCGCTAATGCATTTTTCTCAATCCCTTTGGCAGCAGAGTGCAGGCCACAGTTTGCTTTCACTTGGAGGGGCATCCAGTACACCTGGAATCGACTGCCCCAGGGGTGGAAACACAGCCCTACCATTTGCCATGGACTGATCCAGACTGCATTGGAACAGGGTGGGGCTCCGGAACAGCTGCAGTACATTGATGACATCATTGTGTGGGGCAACACAGCAGCAGAAGTTTTTGAGAAAGGGAAGCAAATAGTCCAAATTCTTCTGGAAGCTGGCTTTGCTATAAAACAAAGTAAGGTCAAGGGACCTGCACAGGAGATCCAGTTTTTAGGAATAAAATGGCAAGATGGGCGTCATCAGATCCCAATGGATGTAATCAACAAAATAACAGCCATGTCTCCACCAACCAGCAAAAAGGAAGCACAAGCTTTCTTGGGCGTTGTGGGTTTTTGGAGAATGCATATTCCACATTACAGTCTCATAGTAAGCCCTCTCTATCAAGTGACCCGCAAGAAGAATGATTTCAAATGGGGCCCTGAGCAGCGACAAGCCTTTGAACAAATTAAACGGGAGATAGTTCATGCAGTTGCCCTTGGGCCAGTCCGGGCAGGACAAGATATTAAAAATGTGCTCTACACTGCAGCTGGGGAGAACGGCCCTACCTGGAGCCTCTGGCAGAAAGCACCGGGGGAGACTCGAGGTCGACCCCTGGGGTTCTGGAGTCGGGGATACAGAGGATCTGAGGCCCGCTATACTCCAACTGAAAAAGAGATATTGGCAGCATATGAAGGAGTTCGAGCTGCTTCGGAAGTGGTTGGTACCGAAGCACAGCTCCTCCTGGCACCCCGACTGCCGGTGCTGGGCTGGATGTTAAAAGGGAGAGTCCCTTCTACCCATCATGCAACTGATGCTCCATGGAGTAAGTGGGTTGCACTCATCACACAACGGGCTCGAATAGGAAACCCCAGTCGCCCAGGAATCTTGGAAGTGATCATGGACTGGCCAGAAGGCAAAGATTTCGGAATATCGCCAGAGGAGGAGGTGATGCCTGCTGAGGAGGCCCCACTGTATAATAAACTGCCAGAAAATGAGAAGCAATATGCCCTGTTCACTGATGGGTCCTGTCGTCTTGTGGGAAAGCATCACAGGTGGAAAGCTGCTGTATGGACTCCTGTACGACAAGTGGCAGAAACTGCTGAAGGAGAAGGTGAATCGAGTCAGTTTGCAGAGGTGAAAGCCATCCAGCTGGCTTTAGTTATTGCTGAACGAGAAAAGTGGCCAATGCTCTATCTCTATACTGACTCATGGATGGTGGCAAATGCCCTGTGGGGGTGGCTGCGGCAATGGAAGCAGAGCAACTGGCAGCGCAGAGGCAAACCCATCTGGGCTGCCACATTGTGGCAAGATATTGCTGGCCGAGTAGAGAACCTGGTTGTAAAAGTACGTCACGTAGATGCTCATGTACCCAAGAGTCGGGCCACTGAAGAACATCAAAATAATCAGCAGGTGGATCAGGCTGCTAAGATTGAAGTGGCTCAGGTGGATCTGAACTGGCAACATAAGGGTGAATTATTCCTAGCTCGGTGGGCCCATGACATCTCAGGCCATCAAGGAAGAGATGCAACCTATAGATGGGCTCGCGATCGAGGGGTGGACTTAACCATGGACACTATTGCACAGGTTATCCATGAATGCGAAACATGCGCTGCAATCAAGCGAGCCAAGCGGTTCAAGCCCCTCTGGCATGGAGGACGATGGCTGAAATATAAATATGGGGAGGCCTGGCAGATTGATTATATCACACTCCCACAAACCCGCCAAGGCAAGCGCCATGTGCTTACAATGGTGGAAGCAACCACTGGATGGCTGGAAACATATCCTGTGCCCCATGCCACTGCCCGGAACACTATCCTGGGTCTTGAAAAGCAAGTCCTATGGCGACATGGCACCCCAGAAAGAATTGAGTCAGATAACGGAACTCATTTCCGAAACAGCCTCATAGACACCTGGGCCAAAGAGCATGGAATTGAGTGGGTATATCACATCCCCTATCATGCACCAGCCTCTGGGAAAATAGAACGATACAATGGACTGTTAAAGACTACACTGAGAGCAATGGGTGGTGGAACATTTAAACATTGGGATACACATTTAGCAAAGGCCACCTGGGTAGTCAACACCAGGGGATCTGCCAATCGAGCTGGCCCTGCCCAATCAAAACTTATACGTACTGTGGAAGGGGATAAAGTCCCTGTAGTGCACATAAAAAATATGATGGGAAAGAGAGTCTGGGTTAATCCCACCTTAGGCAAAGGTAAACGCATTCGTGGGATTGCTTTTGCTCAAGGACCTGGGTGCACTTGGTGGGTGATGCGGGAAGATGGGGAGGTCCGATGTGTACCTCAAGGAGATTTGATTTTGGGTGAAAATAGCCAATGAACTGAATTATATAATGTTTGTTGCTATATAATACTGGATGTCGTCACTTCTGTGATTACTATATGACATATCAACAGTATATAGCAAGAATTGCCCAAAGTAATGAAGAATGAGCTCTGAGGAAACCAAGCAAAGCGCAGAGATGGTAGAACTAGACCTGGCTTCAGCATGCTACAATCCAACACCACGCGCTACCTCTCCTGCCCAGAAAGACTGTTATGACAGATGAATCCCAGAGTCATAAACTAAATGAACTCAACAAATGTTCTAGAGGGAATGATACTCGTGTATTGTATCAAAGGAAAGGAAGGGGGTGGTCGTTAATGAGGATATGTTGGATAATGTGGGACCTGGGCATGACGTAAATGTTATGGAATAAGGGGTGGATACTGTCCTGGTTTCAGCTGGGATAGAGTTAATTTTCTTCTTGGTAGCTGGTATGGGGCTGTGTTTTGGGTTTAGGATGAGAACAATGTCGAGGATACACTGACGTTTTGTTCTTGCTAAGTAGTTGCTAAGTGGCGCTCACAGTGGTAAAGGACTTTTCAACTGCCCATGCTCTGCCGGGTGCACAAGAAGCTGGGAGGGGGCACAGCCAGGACAGCTGGCCCAGACTGGCCAAGGGGCTATTCCATACCATGTGACGTCATGCTCAGTATATATATAAACTGGGGGAGCTAGCCGGGGGAGGGGGCAACGATCGCTGCTTGGGAGACGGGCTGGCCATCGGTCGGAGGGTGGTGAGCAATTGTAGAGTGTATCGTTTGCTTTGTATTACTATTGTACTATTATTACTTGTTATTATTATTATTGTTATTATTATTATTACTACTGTTCTATTTTTATTTTTACTTTAGTTATTAAACTGTTCTTATCTCAACCCACGAGTTTTCTCCCTTTTACCCTTCTGATTCTCTCCCCCATCCCACTGGTGGGGAGTGAGCGAGTGGCTGCGTGGTGCTTAGTTGCTGGCTGGGGTTAAACCACGACAGAAGGTTTTAACTACAGCCCATAAATTAACCTTTTTTATAAAGATATGATGGTATGTAGAAGATCTTATAATATATATGACACTTAAAAAAATACTCCAATATTTGGAGGCCAAACATTTTTTCCCCAACTTGAAGACACAAGCTGAGGTCCTAGTCTTGGAAGTGCTTACTGTAAGTAATCTGAAGTAATTAATATTAGACATCTCTAGTGAATCAGGAATTGCAGGAGCAAACTTTCTAGTTTACACAGGGCCTTCTGTGAAGGTAGTGAAGGTTTTGCTGGTAACCTCTAGTGAAGCAGGAATGCATAGCTTTGAAGGCTTGAGTCCAATTCTCACTGAAGTTAGTGGCAAAAATCCCCTAGACGTGAGTATAAAGTAAGTGCTGTGATTTAGTAGGGAAAAAAGTAATTTCCTTTCCACCACCCTATTTTTTTTCCATATTTGACCTTAAATGACTGCATAATTTTCTATTATAAGAGAAAAACCCTCTTAAGTTATCGATGCATCAGTAAAAGCATCTTGCTTGGTGTGGTAATCAGAAACAGGAGCCAATAGCTCATCTGAATGTACAGAATATTATAAAATAAAACAGCCACTCCTTGTTTCACAGCCTTCTAAGGGAAATTTCATATGTTGTGAATTCTGGGATAGGAGACTACATACAAATTACTTGCATGATATTTTACAGAAAAGAACTCTTAGCAAAACTTAACAGAATTAGCCCCATACCAGCTCTGAAGTTCTAATTTACATGTATTTCACCTTCATGATATGAAACAAGGAAGATTTTGAAGGATTTGGCCCTATCAGCGTGACTCAAATTCAGGCTTGTTCTGAGCCAGGCAGCTGCCCAATTGGCTGCTGCAGAATGATCCCAAACTTCACACGCAGCACAGTCAGTGGGATTTGAGATGTGCTAAAGGTGCAGGGTCTCGTTTAGTGAAAACGAATTGATAGTAAACAGGGTTTTTTACTTAGATTCGTTTTCTGTAGCAAGAATTTCATGATTTTAGCACTGGAAAGAGTAGAGCTTTTTTAGTTATTCAAGTAACGTTATTCAGGGTTGGGCCTTTCCTGGCTGAAAACTATAGTTAGTGGGTAGTTTTGATAATTAAGTCAGGATGAGCAGGATTGAGCACTTAGTGGCCAGAGACCTCAAATTGTTGTATCACTTTAAATAAAAGTGTTTTAGTCCAGCATTCATTCCAGATCTTACTAGCTTACTGGTTAGTGTAACTGGGGAAACAACTAACCCCCTGTGTTTATATAGGAGCAATATATTCAAGACACTTAGATGCGTCATCTTCATCACATTTTTTTTTAAATGCTAGGTTTTTAAATATCTGTTTTTGTGGTTCACTGTTTTTCTTCTAATTAATTAGTTTTCAAGGCATCTTTGCCTGTCATTCCAGTAAGCACAGCTGTTTTATGCCCTGATCTTAATATTTTCTGAGTAAAGCCCCAATGGACTTTAAGAGAGTCATGTGTCCTCAATTCAACTGAGCCCATCCTTTTTCAAAGTCAGGGATTTCTGCCAATTATATAGTGGCAAAGGCAAGAACATTTAGATTTTTGCAATGCCTACCACATAACATATTTCTTTGTGGTACTATTACTATACTATTATGAGGTATTCAGAGCAGAAGAATTGGTCGTTAAAGTAGTCCTGGAAGTCAAATGTCACCATTTGGGATCTCAGCTCTGCAGTATGTAGGCTCTTCAAAACATTAGGGAAATGTGTTTGCAGTTTTAATTTAACTTATTAAATCATTATCACAGAAAAAAAAAAAGGCACAGAAGATTAAGAAAGGCAGATACCACTTCTTACAACTATTACATCAAAATTATTCTTAAGTTTGACATTTTTCCTGGTGAATATTTTGTTTATAGAAAGACATTTCTTTCTGAAATCATTAGGTCACTCAAGCAGGGATTCATTTGAGGGTGCTTACAGCTGTTCCATGGTTGTGCAATGCCTAATACAATGGGCCATGCTCCTCACAGGTCCTTAGAGCAATGCTATAACCAACATGGTCAATAACAGAAAATAAAAGACCATGGTGATGTTAAGACAACTCTACAGTAATAACTGGCCAATATAGATGTAAAGCCTTGTGTCTTTTAGATGCTTAATTCCCACAAAATAATTTTTCAACACTGCACCTATTCTTGTTTCTATGGCAAAAATGCTGCTAACTTCCACGTGAGAATTTGATCTCTTCGTTCAGTAAGTGGCTCAAATTAAAAATGGGAATTAAGAATGAAATAGCATGACAAGTAGTAGCATTGCAATTAGCAGTACAAGTTTTATGCTGCAAGGACTGAGTCTGGATGGAAAAAAAACCCTGAAAATTGAAAATCTTGTACTGCAGGATCAAATCTTTGGCTGCCTATTACAGTCAGTAAAACAATATGTTCATTCTTTACTTTTATCTGCCTTCAACTATTTAGCAAAAGAACTCTCTACCTTATATTTCAGAAAATATTTTTAGTTTTGATATACATTTGAATATACTGCTGGAGCAAAACCAGCAGCTGTTGATCAAACAACAAATGCAAAAGTTTAACCAGTTAATGATCAATTAAGTATGGTGAGTTATCTCTTCCAGTTCTTAATCATGTCTTTTAGTCAGGTGGTGTTAATCTGAGTTGTCTGTTATTAAATGATTGTTTTATACTTTTTTTTATATTGTAAGATATTTCTTATTTGGGGATAAAAGTGAATAGAGTCAGGGGGAGGTACAGACTTTTGTGAATGTAGGGTCTAAAAGGAACAAATAATTAGTGCTTCCATGCTGAATTTAGGTCAGTGAAATTGCCAGGGGCAGTAGAGTGGTAAATGCAATTGCGAGGGCAATGTGGAAGAGAAAAAGGGAGGATGGAGATGGTTTATGTCTACTTGTGACATGACACAGATCCTGTGACACTCTGATAATGCTCTCTGGTATTGAAGCCCTTGTTTCATTGCGCAGCCCAGCCTCGTGTGCCTTTTCTGGTTCGTGAAGGGGCTTACCGCTGGTGAGAGGCAGCAGAGCTCCTCTGGGAAAGATGGTTTCCTGTCTCTTTGGCAGAGGCTGAATCCTCCTCAGTGGGGATGGTTAGACAGGTACTCTCTTCCTAGGAGAGATGCTGAAAAAAGTTGTAGCGGAATAGTTCCCAAAGCATAAAGCTGCCTTGGATTCACATCCATACAGGAAGAGGCACTGGCCACAAAGAGAGCTGATCTCTTGACAGATAGAGATCAGGCATCTCTGATGAAATTCCTCATGCCTTTGTTAAAATTGAAATGAAGTCTTGGTAGTTGGTCTGCAGAGCTTACAGGGGAGACCCAAGCTTGTGTTTCAGTGAAGGCTTTTTTCCTCTCTACAAAAGCCCTTCCAGAGTGCATGCAGGGAGGCTGGGGCCGCAAGCTGAAACTTAGAATCATAGAATCGTCAAGGTTGGAAAAGACCCTTAAGATCATCGAGTCCAACCGTTAAACTATCACTGCCAAGTCCATCTATACCATGTCTTCGAGCACCGTATCTATACGTTCTTTAAATACCTCCAGGGATGGAGACTCAACCACTTCCCTGGGCAGCCTGTTCCAATGCTTGACCACCCTCTCAGTGAAGAAGTTTTTCCTAATATCTAACCTAAACCTCCCCTGGCTCAGCTTGAGGCCGTTTCCTCTCATCCTATCACTCGTTACTAGGGAGAAGAGACTGACCCCCACCTCCATACAACCTCCTTCCAGGTAGTTGTAGAGAGCAATAAGGTCTCCCCTGAGCCTCCTCTTCTCCAGACTAAACAACCCCAGCTCCCTCAGCCACTCCTCATAAGACATGTGCTCTAGACCCTTCACCAACTTTGTTGCCCTCCTCTGGACACACTCCAGCACCTCTATGTCCTTCTTGTAGTGAGGGGCCCAAAACTGAACACAGTACTTGAGGTGTGGCCTCACCAGTGCCGAGTACAGGGGCACTATCACCTCCCTAGTCCTGCTGGCCACACTATTCTTGATACAGGCCAGGATGCTATTGGCCCTCTTGGCCACCTGAGCACACTGCTGGCTCATGTTCAGGCAGCTGTCAACATGAACTTGCCTGTTCTCAGGAGCGCAGCTGCCTGTGCTTGCCTTAATGCATTGTTGCTCTTCCTCCCTCCCCCTACACCACTCAGGCTATGACCTGGAAGTCTTCAGATGTGGGAGAGCCCAGCCCTGGCTGACTTCTTGCCCTGAGTTCCCACACTCCTTGGCCTTGCCTCCGGCATGGGCTGTTCTCGCTCCAGTGGTGTGGCCCCAGCTACGTGCAGGATGCTGCAGTCAGCTTGGGTGAGGCTTCACCTGGGCCCCCTCCATCTCCTCAGGCAGCATGGGATCTGTGCACATGCTTCGTGATGGGATGTAGGCCCCTGTACAAAAACCTGGGACATGAGACTTAGCACATGGCATCCACTGTGTAAACTCTGTGATGGGAAAGGGCAAGTGTGCTTCTGCAGGCGTCCCACCCAGGCACAGGGCTTGTGAGGAGGCACAGGCTGGGGTGCAGCACAGGGCCGTAACGCACCTGTGCCACGTGCTGCTTGGAGAGGAGCTGCAGCTCTGCACTAGTGCCACGCTCAGTGTGCCTAAGACCCTGTGCTGCAGCCAAAGCTTGGGAGATAGTGAGGGATGCCCACGCTCGAGGGGTGAGCATTGGTGGGGCAGAGCATGTGCTGTAACGGCTACTTTTGGACACCTGGCTCTGTAATGGAATACAGGCTCTGGAGTGGCATCTCACGCTGTAGTGGGTAGATGGGGAGAGCTAAGTGTTTCTGAGTGGGATTCACAGAAAAACAGCTGTTGCTTATTGAGCAGAGGGATATATCATAGATGCTACCCGATTCCCTGTTTCCCCCCTGAGGAAGAACTTGGCGGGAGGGTTCCTCCTCTTCCTCTGAGGGAGAGGAAGAACTCATAAATGAGAAGGAAACCACCTGATCCCTGTCCCTGAGTGAGCTGCGAGATATGTGAAAAGATTTCAGTCATTGTCCAGGCGAGCTCATTGTCACCTGGCTGATCCGATGCTGGGATAAGGGGGCCAGTAGCCTGGAATTAGAGGGTAGGGAAGCCAAGCAGCTGGGATCCCTTTCTAGGGAAGGGGACATTGACAAAGCGATTGGAAAAGGGGCAAAAGCCCTCAGCCTCTGGAGGCGACTCCTGTCAGGTGGAAAGGAAAGGTATCCCTTCAAGGAAGATGTTATATGTCAGCCAGGCAAGTGGACCATCATGGAGAGAGGTATCCAGTACCTGAGGGAATTAGCTGTGCTGGAGGTGATTTATGGTGACCTGGACAACGAGGAGTTATCTAAAGATCCAGATGAAGTCCAGTGCACACGACCCATGTGGTGGAAGTTTATATGGAGCGCACCAGCGTCACATGCAAACTCTTTGGCAGTAATGACCTGGAAAGATGAAGAGGGACCAACGGTGGATGAATTGGCAGGCCAACTCCTGCAATACAAAGAAAGTCTCTCTTCCTCCCTCATCTCAGCTGTGGAGAAACTGTCCTGGGAGGTCCATTAACTCAAAGAGGATATGTCCTGCTCCCTACCTGTACGGACCAGTATCTCAGCCCTTAGGAGTAAGCGTCCCTCTGTTCAAGAGAGAGGATATAGTGGTTATACACCATGGGCCACCCTGTGGTTTTATCTGTGTGACCATAGAGAGGACATGAGGAATTGGGATGGAGAATCTACCTCGACCCTAGAGGCACGGGTACGTGAGTTGCAAGGAAAAACAACTACAAAAGGTGGTTCTTCCAGGAAAACTGCTGCTCCAGTCTCCAGTGGGCAGTTCCCTAGAGAGAGTAGAAGGGCTGATCCTACTTCCGATCTTAATGAGGGAACTCCTGACTCATATTTACAAGAAGTGAGTAACGGATATTATAAGAAGAACTAGAGGGGCCCTGTCTCTAGCCAGGTGGAGGAAAGGGACAGCTGGGTTTACTGGCCTGTGTGGATTCGATGGCCTGGCACATCAGACCCACAGGAGTATAAGGCTTTAGTGGACACTGGTGCACAGTGTACCCTAATGCCATCAAGCTATGAAGGGGCAGAACCCATCTGTATTTCTGGAGTGACAGGGGGATCCCAACAGCTGACTGTATTGGAGGCCGAAGTGAGCTTAACCGGGAAGGAGTGGCAGAAGCACCCCATTGTGACTGGCCCAGAGGCCCCGTGCATCCTTGGCATAGCCTACCTCAGGAGAGGGTATTTCAAGGATCCCAAAGGGTACTGGTGGGCTTTTGGTAGAGCTGCCTTAGAGATGGAGGAAATTAAACAGCTGTCTACCCTGCCTGGTCTCCTGAAGGACCCTTCTCTTGTGGGGTTGCTGAGGGCCAAAGAACAACAGGTGCTGATCGCTACCACAACAGTGCACCGGCGGCAATATCGCACCAACCGAGACTCCCTGATTCCCATCTATAAGCTGATTCATCGACTGGAGAGCCAAGGAGTGATCAGCAAGACTCGCTCACCCTTTAACAGTCCCATATGGCCCATATGCAAAAGTCTAATGGAGAGTGGAGACTAACAGTAGACTATCGGGGCCTGAACGAAGTCACGCTGCTGCTGAGCACTGGCGTGCCAGACATGCTAGAACTTTAGTACAAAATGGAGTCAAAGGCAGCCAAGTGGTATGCCACAACTGACATTGCTAATGCGTTTTTCTCAATCCCTTTGGCAGCAGAGTGCAGGCCACAGTTTGCTTTCACTTGGAGGGGCGTCCAGTACACCTGGAATCGACTGCCCCAGGGGTGGAAACACAGCCCCACCATTTGCCATGGACTGATCCAGACACAGCAGAAGAGATTTTTGAGAAAGGGAAGCAAATAGTCCAAATCCTTCTGGAGGCCGGCTTTGCCATAAACCAAAGTAAGGTCAAGGGACCTGCACAGGAGATCCAGTTTTTAGGAATAAAATGGCAAGATGGACGTTCTCAGATCCCAATGGATCTAAACAACAAAATGAGAATGGCCCTACCTGGAGCCTCTGGCAGAAAGGGGAGACTCGAGGTCGACCCCTAGGGTTTTGGAGTCGGGGATACAGAGGATCCGAGGCTGGCTATACTCCAACTGAGAAAGAGATATTGGCAGCATATGAAGGGGTTCGAGCTGCTTCGGAAGTGGTTGGTACTGAAGCACAGCTCCTCCTGGCACCCCGACTGCCCGTGCTGGGCTGGACGTTCAAAGGGAGGGTCCCCTGTACACATCATGCAACTGATGCTACATGGAGTAAGTGGGTCGCATTGATAATGCAACGGGCCCAAATAGGAAACCCCAGTCGCCCAGGAATCTTGGAAGTGATCATGGACTGGCCAGAAGGCAAAGATTTCAGAATATCACCAGAGGAGGAGGTGATGCCTGCTGAGGAGGCCCCACTGTATAATAAACTGCCAGAAAATGAGAAGCAATATGCCCTGTTCACTGATGGGTCCTGTCGTCCTGTGGGGAAGCATCGGAGGTGGAAGGCTGCTGTATGGAGTCCTATATGACAAGTGGCAGAAACTGCTGAAGGAGAAGATGAATCGAGTCAGTTTGCAGAGGTGAAAGCCATCCTGCTGGCTTTAGATATTGCTGAATGAGAGAAGTGGCCAGTGCTTTCTCTCTATACTGATTCATGGAGGGTGGCAAATGCCCTGTGGGGGTGGTTGCAGCAATGGAAGCAGAGCAACTGGCAGCACAGAGGCAAACCCATCTGGGCTGCCGCATTGTGGCAAGATATTGCTGCCCGGGTAGAGAACCTGGTTGTACAAGTACGTCACGTAGATGCTCACGTACCCAAGAGTCAGGCCACTGAAGAACATCAAAACAACCAGCAGGTGGACCAGGCTGCTAAGATTGAAGTGGCTCAGGTGGGTCTGGACTGGCAACAGAAGGGTGAATTATTCCTAGCTCGGTGGGCCCATGACATCTCAGGCCACCAAGGAAGAGATGCAACCTATAGATGGGCTCGTGATCGAGGGGTGGACCTGACCATGGCCACTATTGCACAGGTTATCCATGAATGCGAAACATGCGCTGCGATCAAGCAAGCCAAGCAGTTCAAGCCTTTCTGGTATGGAGGACGATGGCTGAAATATAAATATGGGGAGGCCTGGCAGATTGATTAGATCACACTCCCACAAACCCACCAAGGCAAGCGCCATGTGCTTACAATGGTGGAAGCAACCACTGGATGGCTGGAAACATATCCCTTGCCCCATGCCACCGCCTGGAATACTATCCTGGGCCTTGAAAAGCAAGTCCTATGGCGACATGGCGCCCCAGAAAGAATTGAGTCAGATAACGGGGCTCATTTCCGAAACAGCCTCATAGACACCTGGGCCAAAGAGCATGGCATTGAGTGGGTATATCACATCCCCTATCATGCACCAGCCTCTGGGAAAATCAAACGATACAATGGACTGTTAAAGACTACGCTGAGAGCAATGGCCCTGCCCAGTCAAGACTTTTACGTACTGTAGAGGGGGATAAAGTCCCTGTAGTGCCCCTAAAAAATATGCTGGGGAAGACAGTCTGGGTTACTCCTGTGGTGATGAACTGAAATTTATTAGGAAGTGTAGGATCTGGACATGACGTAGATGGTATAGAATAAGGCGTGGATACTGTCCTGATTCTGGCTGGGATAGAGTTAATTTTCCTCCTAGTAGCTGGTATAGGGCTGTGGTTTGGATTTAGGATGAGAATAATGTTGATAACACACTGATGTTTTAGCTGTTGCTAAGTAGTGCTTACACTAGACAAGGACTTTTCAGCTTCCCATGCTCTGCCAGGTGCATAAGAAGCTGGGAGGGAGCATAGCCAGGACAGCTGACCCAGACTGGCCAAAGGGCTATTCCATACCATATGATGTCATGCTCAGTATATAAGCTGGGGGGAGTTGGCTGGGGAGTGGTGATCTCTGTTCAGGGACTGGCTGGGCGTTGGTCAGCAGGTGGTGAGCGGTTGCATCACTTGTTTTTCCTCTCTCTCTTTTTTTTTGTTTTCCTTTTTGTTACAATTTTTAAAAATTATTATTATTAATTTCAATTATTAAACTGATCTTATCTCAACCCACGTTTTTTCTTAGTTTTGCCCTTTTTATTGTTTCCCCCATCCCACCGGCGGGGGGAGAGTGAGCGAGCGGCTGTGTGGTGTTTGGTTGCTGACTGGGGTTAAATCATGACAACAGGTTCTGTGCCTACATTTCTATATGCTAAAGTTTTAGTAACAAAACCACTTTGCTTTAATAGTCTTTTTTCTTTAAAAGAGAATAATGCTGTACTACAGTCCTGTGTGTAAAATAAATAGTAAAGTATGAAAGGTCTGTTGTAAAGCCCCAGAATATTTTTAGAGGGAAACTACATTTGCCTCAATAAAGGCAATAGTTCCTAAAATATTCTTATAGAAGGTAATGGAGCTCTTCCACCATAAAATGATGGGCTCATATTATGATATAGGGTAAGTAAAAGAATAAAAAGCCTATTTATCATTTGAGCTACTCCAGTTTATCAGGCAGCAGGTATAAAAGCAAACAATGGGTAGCATTTTTTCAGGCAACATATAATTAATAAGTATGCTGTGCTCACTGTCATGTGATGTTACAGGTGTGGAGCAGTAAATGGATTCCACAAGGAGCAAAATCAGTTCATACAGACAAATTTTGGCCTCTAGATGGATTTGTCAGGGATGGGTCACTCCGTATATATCTTGTTTTCTTATGCTTTTCCCAGAGACAGTATAGAAGGACCTTGTCTGACCTGGTGCTGTGGTTCTTGACATGGTCAGGTCTCAGTCTTGTGTCACTGAGTGGCACATAAATTCAACCTACTGATTTCACTGTCAGGATGATTGAGTCCTTGGCATTTGTAGGCTTCAGCCTCTTTATTAAAATACAGTTTTGACTAATTTGTACAGAAGTGATGGTACTTGACATCACCCTCTTGTTTTTCACCAGAGGTGATGGTTCTTGACACTTCCTCGAAGTTCTCCTCCTTGAAAGACTGGGATCTACCTTTTTTTCAGCCCATATAATTCCAGTTCATTTGTTTCCAATAAGCTATACAAGTGTTACTAGAGATTAAACATTTGGTATTATATTAAATTTAATATTTCAGTGTAGTAAAATATGTTTAAATCCTTTCAAATGAGTGATAGTACTGTAACATTGTAAACAATCACCTTAATCATTATTCAAATATTTCCTTTAAAAAAAAAAATATATATATATAAAGTATCATCCTCATTTAATTATCCCTGAAATTTTAGTTTGAACTCTCCAAGTCAAAAATAATTTTGGGGTCAAAATTTGCTATAACCTCCTCTTTTGCAAACTCTGAACAACTAAAAATAATCTCTTTGCTACTCTATTTCTAGCAGTCCATAAAAACAGGAGGTAACATTATTTTGTTGACTTCTCTCTGGTTTTTTTTTTTTTCCCCCCAGTCAAATGGTGCTGGATTTTCTAAAAGCACTTCTTGTATGGTCAGTTACTTTTCATTCATGTCACATCATATATTAACAGTTCTATGCAGCTCTTTTAAACTACAAAGCTTTGTCTACCTTGTATGTATTTTTCAAGTCCTGCATTGTATATAATTTATTAATGACTGATCTTTGTATGCACAGAATACACCCTTAGGTCATTCCTAAGGAAACCATATTTCAAAAACTGTTATAAGGGTAATGCCTCCTTCTTATCATTCAGGATTTTGTCCAAATATATGAACTTAGGTATGAACTGAATTGGCATAAACTGATAGGATTCTGCAAATAGAAGAGTTTGGATGGGTTTTGTCACCAAAACAAATTAACTGGATTCCTTCAAGTCAAGCAAATGACTGGATCAAAAGTAATCGTAGAATCATAGAATAGTTTGGGTTGGAAGGGACCTTTAAATGTCATCTAGTCCAATCCCCCCTGCAATGAGCAGGGACATCTTCAACTAGATCAGGTTGCTCAGAGCCCCGTCCAGCCTGACCTTGAATGTTTCCAGGGATGGGGCAGTGAAGACTGAAACCCAGGATGTGTGATCTGATCTCTTCATCATGCTACATCTAGCCTGAAATTTTTTTGCACTAACTACAACAATATACTCTTGTGCACTGCAGCAATAAAACACTAGGACAAGAGATAATTTCAAATGAAAACTGTATTTCCCCTCCTATTCCCACTGGAGAAAAAAAGAAAATATATTGAATTATGGCATTTAGAACTCAACTAGTAAAATCTTTATAAGAGGCCACCATCACTATAAACCACCCAGACTCTTTACAGATATACTAAGAACAATTCTGTGGCATTTATGTTAGTTCTTGTTTGTTACTGAACTCAGCCTTTTGAATAGATCCCTTTTTAATAGCTGTCACAGTTGCCAGGATAATGGCATTTTCTCCTCATCCTGAAGTTTGTTCCTGCTGGAGGTGGATGTGGTCTCAATCTATATGGGAAGGCTGAGCAGAGGTGCAATATTGTCACATGTGTCCTTTCTGAGATAATGAGAGAGGGCAACCGACCTAGGGGCAGGGACAGAATTCCTTAGGTCTCACATTCCTCTTCATCAAAATTTCTCTAAGTAATCCAGTTCAGTACTTGCATTATTCTCTCTATGACTTTGTAACCACTGGTCAGCCTTCTTAAAGAAGTATTTCTATTGTAGCAGGACCAAACCACTAGAGAAGAAGGATTATGAAATAATCAACAGCCTATATGTATAACATTTGACATAATAAAATGTCTCTATAGCAGACAATTTCCTCAAATGACCCCAAGCCATGTTATGTCTCAATATGATTCTCAAACTATTCCTTATTGTCTTGAAAAAGAGATTCTCCTTTATGCTCTTCTGGGCTTTGACACTTCTGGAATTGTTTTATAGGTATCTGGAGAAAACATAAAATCTCCAAAACTAATAGTTTAGATATTGTCTTTTAACTATCATTATATTTGTGTCATGTAATAGCTCATCTGATGACACTGCTTCCTTTACTGATCTTCTGTAAAAGATTAGTTTAATAAGAACTTCTAAGCTATTATGATCACAGAACAAACATCCCACTGACCTAATTGACACATATTCCCAATGAATTATTACAGGCTTGCTCCTTTGAATCAAATTATAATATAAAAAGAAATCTGTAGGCCAATATCTGCCCCTTATTGTGGAATCCCAGTGAGTAACAGGAGCCATCCAAGCACATACTGAAGAACAGGACTACTCCAAAGTATGAATCTGTCTCAAAGATATAACATGAACAGGTGGTAGAAATGCTGTCTCCTTAAATCCTTTTCTTTCTTCTTCATTGCTCAATATTTTACTTTTCAAGTCCTCTCATTATTGGACTCCTTCACGAACCTGGAGTTTATGCTTTTTCTTATCTTCTGCTGAGAAAAAGAATATTGTACCATCCTAAGGAAAAGATGTCTTAGGCAGTTTTCCTGAGTAATGCTTTGGATGAAATTACACATTTTTTAGAAATCAGAAAATTTGTGGAGAATGCCAAGACATGGCATGAATAAAATTGGTTTCAAAGAAAAGTACAAGGAAAACATCTATGTCTTTTTTTTTTTTTTTTTAAAATCTATCAAGGCATTGGTGGTTCTTATATCTTATGAATGTCACTGAGATTTGAGGTTATTCAATATTTCCCAAAAAGAGCCTTAGCATATCTCTGTGTCTATCTATGACACAATACCACTAACTCCAGCCGTGCACAATCAAGTCCCAAGTGAATAAAACAGTGGGAAGAGTAATTAAAGGTGTATCACAGAGACCACACTTTATTAATCAGTAATATTTATGACTCTAAGTCAGTGCTGCAAATTTTTTATTCACCCACTTGTCCTGTTTTTTGTTTGTTTGGTTTTTTTTTTTTTTGTTTTTTTTTTTTTTTTTGACAAGGTTATAAAACAGTACTAGTTTTTTTTATTAGTGTTAATCACAATGGTAAAGGGCAGTCAGGTATGGTAAATTTTAGTGACAGCTGTGTGAAGCTGGGTTAAGATGAGTACTATTCAAACATTATTTGCAAAATTTTTTTCTCAATGATTTTTCTCTGCCTTTTGATGAATACATCATTTGTGAATGCATTGTTTGGTTCCCCTAGAGAGACGATCAGTTAATATTCTTCTTACATACTTTTTCTGCTATTTTTCTTATCAAACAGATTGATTATTCAGTATTAATTTTCTGCTGTTACTTAGTGTGTTCTGCCTTTTTTGTATGAAAAACAGAATCTGAATTCATCCTATGCTACAGAGAAAGGATGTGATGCTTTCTCCATATGTTACTGGAGAAGCAGTTTCAGATGGCTTCAGCAAATGCTAGTGAGATTCAGAAGCGTCTGGCAGCAACCATGCCACAGCCTGGCAGGGAGACAGCTTAGTCCTTCTGGTTTTCCTTAGGTAGCTGCATGGTTCCTCTTGTGTTCTGCAAAATACAGTGAAGAGACTGTCTTTTTTTTGAGAAATCACTTATCCTACACTTAATGATGTAAGTTAGTCTGCACTGGACAGCTTCTAGGTCCCAGCCTGGCCCCTCTCAAAAGATACCACTTCAACATAAACCTATTCTATAGGCAGGATTTTTAACTTTTGTTGTCTGTTAGGCATTAAATATCACCTAATTGTCTAGGACTCTTCTCTTGTAATCTCCTAACAAACATCCCAGTTTTAATTGGCCTCCCTTGACTCCTCTCCTAGATGATTTTGATAAGATATGCAACTTTCGGTTAATGCATACTGAGAGATGAAGCTTGCCTCTGGAGGCTCATGGAAATTATTGAATCACAGTATTACCTGAGGCAACTGTTTTCTGTCTTCTAACTATTTAAGAATATGGTACAAGTATGGCTTGAGTATAGCTTACCCTAATAACTTTAAAACATGTCATTTGTCCTGGCTTTGGATTCCATTCTCACCTTCCCAAGCTGTAGGGCTAGGCTGAGGATGTAGAGGCAGTCAGTTCTCAAAAAATGGTAGTGAAATCACTTGATTAAAGAGCTACAAGAACATTTCTCAGGAAAAAAAAAAAAAGTGTAATGGGAATAATTTCTGTAGTGTACAATAGCTTTAATACAAATTTACATGGGTTACCTGCATTTACATTTTTCATTTAGAGCAAATCCCTACTTTATTGCCAGATTAATTCCCCTTCCCCTTTCCCTTATCCTTACCCTTACCGTTCTCTTATTTCAATGACACAGTGGTCTGCAGCCTGACCATGAGCAAGGTCGCAGTGTGCACTCTCTCTGGGGGTGGGGGGCTCCTGGCAGCACAGCCAAAGCTCCCCACTCTTGGGTGACAGGGAGCTGCACTGCCCATCACATGATTCCTCGTGTCAGCATTGCTCATATGGTCACATAACACGAACAATATACCAAGAACCTCTGCGTGTGATAGTGTCTTTCAGATCAGATGAGCTGATCCAATCAGCTGTTTGCTTTTCTACTAATATTTTTCCCTTCCTTTCCACGTGACTGTACCTCAGCCACTCATGATACAATTTATTAACACTCTGGCAAATTGCTGGTATGCATTAATATTGTTGAGCTTACATTCTTGTACAGACATTGATGAAATTTACTGAAAAGTCTGTCTGGTTTATTCCAAATGAGGGATCCATATTATGTTAAAATCTCCTTTACTTACATAAAACTTTAAAAAAAAAATCTTCATTGCAGTTTTATTGCACTTGCTAACTTATATGAAAACAGAAATGCACAGATAAGAAGGAAAAAAATCCTCTAAGACAAAAAAAGCGAGACATTAACTTTTAAAGCTGCAAGAATTAAAATAGAAGGATATAAAGTAGCTCTGAGCAAAACCTGACACTGCAGGTGCTGTAGTGATGGAGGTGAGACAAAGGCTTCAACAAGCAGAGAATTTCTAAGCTCTTTGAGAAGAGAATTTCACCTTCCAGAATCTCACCTTCACTTTTCAGTGTCTCTTACTGTAGGTTTGCTGTATTTTGTAGCAGTTGCAAGAGGGTGAAAGTGAATCCAGTATGGAAGAAAGGTTTACTTCTGAATGTGATGCAGTAGGTCACAGTCCTATTTAAAGCTCTGCTGCTTTCCTTCCACAATAAAGTGGCTGTTTAAAAATTAGATGCTCACGGTTAGTCTACGCTTGGATTTTTCACATCTGCTCCATGTCACAAAGGTACTCTACCCCTGGTTACACCTGAATATCCCCACTGAAATCACTGTGACAGTCACATGTGTGTAATTGAGAGTGGAATTTGGCCCCTTGTGTTGAAGTTGCTCCTTTGAAAGCTGTTCCACCTCCTTTGGCTTAATCCTGCCCCATTAAGGGAATGTAATCCCACTCTTGTATAAGTGTAATGTGACTCAAGTTGCAGCCTGATAACTGGAGGGGGAACCCCAGAGGCAGTGTAGCTTAAATTCAAAGCCTCATTATATGTCTATCCTGTGGAAATTACATGAACAGTTGAGTCAGATAAAGAGCACATTCTCATTTTTCTTTCACATAGCCCTTTCATGCTCTTGCAAATCCAGCAGAGGGACTGAGCATCAATACACCATACACATTTTCTTTCTCATGTACTTTAAATACTTTTTTTGATTTTAGAAAGTAAGTGTAATTTTAGGAAAAAAATAAGATCTTCAAAAGTGGAGCAAGAATACAAAAGCAAAAGAAAATCTGAATCATTCAAAAGCCATTAAAAGGTTGGAAGGGACCTCTGGAGATTATCTGGTCCAACCTTCTGTTGAAAGCAAAGCTTTAGATTAGGTTTTCAATATTTCCGGCAAGGCAATTTCCACCGCTTCTTTGGGCAGCCTACTCCAATGTTTAATTGTTCTCACAGTGAAGAATATTTTTCTTATATCCAGAGAGAATTTCTCCCGAAGCAACTTGTTCCCATTGCCTCTTGTCCTGTCACCATGCACCCTTGTGAAGAGAGTACCTCCATCTTCTCTATAAATACACTTAAGGTATTGGTGGAGTGTGATTAGGTTCCCCCTGAACCTTCTGTCCTCTAGGTTGACCAAATTCAATTCCATCAACATTTCTTCATATGTCAAGTTCTCCAGTTCTGTAACCATCTTGGTGGCTCTCTACTGGACCCTCTCAATTTTTTCAGTGTCTCTCCTGAATTCGAGGATGAAAGCTGGACAGTTTTCCAGGTGTGGCCTAACAAGTGCTGAGTGGAGTAGAATAATTATGTCCCTTGATCTGGTGATTCTCTTGCTTATGCACCACAGGATGCTGCTGGCCTTCACTGCTGCCAGGCCCACGGTGGCTCCTGTGCAGCTTGCTGTCTCCCAGGGTCCCTGGGGCCTTTTCTGCAGAACTGCTGTCCAGGCAAGGCAGTGACCATCTTGGATGGCTGCTTGGGATTATTCCATCCCAGTGCAAGACTTAACATTTATCTTTGTTAAACCTCATGCAATTTTTTGCTGGAAGATTGGGCCAGCCTGTCGAGATCTCTCTGTGTGGTGGCTCCTCCTGGAGCATATCTACATCTCCTCCCAGTCTAGTGTTGTCTGCAGACTTGGTGAGGTGACGTTCAATCTTGTCACCCAGATTGTACATAAAGATATCAAATAGTATTGAATCCAATAATGACCCCGATGAACTCCACCCACAACCAGCTGCCATTAACACTGGTTGATATCAACCATCCCTCTTTGAGCTCATTAGTTTAGCTAGTTTTCCATCCATCTTACGGTCTATCTGTCCAGTCCATATCTTACCAGCTTTGGAACAAGGGTGTTGTAGGAGACCATGTCAAATGCCTTGCTAAAATAATGAGAATTGATGTCAACAGTTCTCCCCTGTCCACTGAGCAAGTTGTTTGATATAGAATACAATCAGGTTGGTCAAGCATGATTTACCCTTGGTAAATGTGTTGGCTTTTCTAAGTCTCATTCTTGTCCTTCATGTGCCTGGAAATAGCTTCCATGAGAACCCATTCCATAATTTTCCCCAAATTACAAAAAAGTTATGAAAAATGAAGCATGGGGTTGTTGAATAGCCTTTATGTATGAGCATGGGACAATTTCATTAGTTTTAAGATGTTATTTGATAAAGTTAGCAATATGATTTTATGATGTAGTTGCTTGAAATAATAGGGAACAGGATTCAGTGGTCTATTAGATGTACTAAATTTCTAGTCCACTTTTCTATGTTTTTGCAAAAATATGAATCATATAAGATGTGTTGGCCATACCAACCATGACATCAGATTTTAATTCAGTTGAGATTTACACCTAATTAGGTGTTTGAATCTGGTGGAGAAAATTAATTCATTTTGTTCAGCCTTGCTTAAACTAACATTATTGAAAGAGAGAAAAAGAATGTTTAAATAACTTGTAAGGGATTTAATTTTCATGTGATTTAGATGCCTTAGTCATTTCAGTACTGAGGGACAACCAGAATTACAACAGGACGAGTGAATATGAAACTGGCTGCTTCAGGCCACGAAAACATAATGAAAACTGCATCATGACGGGTGGGTTTTCTTATGCACCTGCTTTTTGCAACTGAACATTCAATCTCTGCATTTATTTTTTTATGCAAGTTGTTTACAAGCAAATAATTCATTAAAATATTTAAGGTAAAATGCACTTGGGCTGAGGACTGGAAAACCTTTTTAAAGTGACAATGACCCCATAATTAGGGTTGAATACACTAATGAATAGGTATAAGCATAAAATATGAATATACATAAGACTGCAAAAAATTTTAAATATGATGGAGAACAGGAGCTGCATGGTTCAGAGGCAGGAACTCAGATCTCACCCCACCTTCCTTCCACTTGCTTTTCCCACTTGACCCCCTTATAAAGAATCATTTTGCTGGTGAATCAGAGGTGGTTGGGCATGATGCCAGTTATTTCATTTGTTTCTCTTCCATTTGCTACAGAAATTGCCCTTACCTGCTGTTGCCCACCAAGCTGTTTAGGCTCAGGGGAGAACTTTTGACCCTTTTTTCTTCTTTTTTCTTTTACTAAATCCTGTTGAATCCATTTCTGAACGTGGCAAGAGTGGAGAATCAGGGAACCTTGGTTATACTGTTCTCATGCTTTTTTCTTCCCGAGTCTATGGTGAATTAAAGAAAAGCAAACATATTTGTGAGAAAAGTTAACCAACCAGCCATCCCTTTCAGAAAAAGTATGCTAAGATTATTTGCTGGTTTCACTTTTGCACTGTAGAAGGTATTTTTTTAAGATTTTAATTTTATTAGATTAAGTGATTATTTTCTTTCCCTCCTTTTTTTTTTTTTTTGAAAAAAGCATTTACTTCATTACACAAATCACCATAAAGAACTTGTGTAAATATGAGGTTATGACAGGTTATCTTAGTAAAGAATCAAGCTGGGAAAGAACTTCGGTGTTTGAATAAATTTTGAGGTATTTTTTCCTTTGGTTTCTTTGGTTCATCTGTTTTTTTCTTGAAAAAGGACTCCCTGTCTATCTTACCTTATCTGACTAATTTTTTTTTAAGGATTAATTTATCTCTCTGTTCAAGGTGTTACATTTAACCCTTGCACAAGGCCAAAGCCAGATAGGTCTTGGGCTGTTCCTTTGCCCGAAACTGAATTTTATTCAAGGCTTCAGCAACTCTGTATGAAGGACAGTATCTCAGTGGTGGCATAGACAGAGAGTCTGCAAAATGACCTGAGCCTTGGGCTGGAGAATCCACTTTTTGTATTAGGTTCATCCTGACCCAGTTATGGCACTGGAGCTCTTTTCAGTTTCTCTGCAGAATGTGCTAATTTTATCTTGAAGACTGGCATGTTTACCATTACTTGATTATCAAAGGACTATCAATCAGCCAAATTTTAATATTTTGTCAGTTTAAAATGCTGTCAGTTAAGACAATAAAATGAGGCACTTAAGTGAATGGAAGTTTTAGGAGCTTCAGGGGTGGAGTTTCACTAATCTCACAGTGATATCATGTCTTGCAAGATTCAAAGTTTTTTCTTAAACCTCCAGCTGCTTTAGGCAATTTTCCTAGAGTATTAGCATTTATTTATCATTCAGCCAGTCAATCAATTGAGCAGTCATAAAAGCCTTCAGTTTCTAGTACTTATGGTTGTAGAAAAAAAACAAAACAAAACTGTGATATGGACATTGCCTAATGATTTAGAAACCAGAAGGTGAACACAAAGAAACTAACTGTATTCACTAAAAAAAAAGGTGATTTTTAATGGTAAGCTCAAGACTTGAGACACTTAGACTCATGCTTTCTGAAGATTTGGAGTTGGATTAGGTTAAACATGAATTGTATCCTGGATTAAACTTCAGATAAATGCGCTCCAGAACTTGATATTTTGCATATCTCAGTTCTTGAGTAATGCCAATGTATACAGAAAATGCTACTTGTTCTGTTGTGAGCAGGTTGTATTAGTGTTCTCTCCCGTATACCTACCCATACGCATGTTGTTCCCTTCCTCTTTGTTTTGTTCTTCACAAAACTCCCATTAGCAAATGCTGTGTGTAGTTAAGAAAAAAGCAAATCTACAAAAAAAAACCCTACATTTTTTTTTCCCCCAATATAACGGAACTGATTCCTTGCATGCTTCTTTGTGCAAGTAATGGCATCATTAAAGACTTCAGCTTTGGGAATCTTACGTATTCCAGGGAAAATACTAAGCAACTGTCGTATCCCAGGACAAGAAAGCACAGAGGAAAGGGTACTTTATATGTGTAACTTTAAAAGTCCAATGAGATTGTGAAGCATCACAGGAGAGATGAAAATAAAGGACTCTGCCACAAGCTGTCAAGAAAGACTGATTCTTTTTTTTTCTTTTTTTTTTTTTTGAAAAGGCAAACAGCCTTCTCTCTTCTGATTGCTTTACCGTGTTGGCAAGCAGGAGACAGTCCTTAGAGCATTCATTATCTCCTACTGTTCACATGTATGTTCTGAACAGTAGGAAACTAACTCATTTCCAATGCACACTTTATGGTAAAAAGAGGATTTTACTCCATTTTTGTATTCTCACTCCCAAAATTTCCTTTCTTATGATTTGAAAAATGTCTAAGCAAATGTTGGCAAAGAGATGTTAGTTTTTGTAGTGCAGACAAAAAAAGAGAAGTTTAGATGGAAATCATTGTAGCTCTTTGGCTCACTTCCTATTATGAAATGTGAAATTGGAAAAAAATCTTCAGTGATGATGGAAAACATACAGGGATGTTTTTCGTTATTGCTGAGCAGTGCTTACACAGAGTCAAGGCCTTTTCTGCTTCTCACACCACCCCACCAGTGAGGAGGCTGGGGGTGCACAAGAAGTTGGGAGGGGACACGGCCGGGACAGCTGACCTCAGCTGACCAAAGGGATATTCCATACCATATGACGTCATGCTCAGCATATAAAGCTGGGGGAAGAAGAAGGAAGGAGGGATGTTTGGAGTTATGGCATCTGTCTTCCCAAGTAACCATTATGCGTGATGGAGCCCTGCTTTCCTGGGGATGGCTGAACACCTGCCTGCCGATGGGAAGTAGTGAATGAATTCCTTGCTTTGCTTTGCTTGCGTGCATGGCTTTTGCTTTACCTATTAAACTGTCTTTATTTCAACCCATGAGTTTTCTCACTTTTACTCTTCTGATTCTCTCCCCCATCCTGTTGTGGGGGGAGTGAGCGAGCAGATGTGCAGTGCTTAGTTGCCGACTGGGGTTAAACCACAACACAAGGTTCTTTGTAGCAGCATCATTATTGTATTTTTATGCTTTTACTAAGATTATTCCAGGGCAAGGTTGAATTGGGGTAAGGGTTTTGTCAGGCATGTTTCCGTCCTGGAGCCTGGAGTTCCACGTTCAGTGCTCATCAAATTGATGAGTACCTTCTGATGAAACCTTGATTCATCAAATCAAGGTTTCAAACTTGAAAAATAATAATGAAGGGCTTATAGAATCGTAGAATACCAGGTTGGAAGGGACCTCAAGGATCATCTGGTCCAACCCTTCTAGCACAATCTAGACGAGATGGCCCAGCACCATGTCCAGCTGAGTCTTAAACGTGTTCAGCGTAGCAGAGTCAACCACTTCCCTAGGGAGATTATTCCAATGATTGACTGTTCTCATTGTGAAAAATTTTCCTCTCGTGTCCAATCGGAATCTCCCTGGGAGTAACTTGTACTCATTACCCCTTGTCCTCACCATGTGACTCCTTGTACAAAGGGAGTCTCCATCTTCTTTGTAGCTCCCCTTTAAGTACTGGTACATGGTGATGAGAACACCTCTAAGCCTCCTTTTCTCAAGGCTGAACAAGCCCAGGTCTCTCAGCCTATCCTCATACGGCAGGCTTCCCAGACCCTTGATCATCTTCTCTGGACCCCCTCCAGCCTGTCCACATCTTTTTTGTATAGCGGGGACCAGAACTGTACACAGTATTCCAGGTGTGGCCTGACAAGCGCTGAGTAGAGAGACATAATGACTTCTTTATCTCTGCTGGTGATGCCCTTGTTGATGCAACCCAGCATCCTATTGGCCTTCTTGGCTGCAGCAGCAGCACACTGTTCACTCATGTTGAGCTTCCTGTCCACCAGGACCCCCAGGTCCCTTTCCACGGAGCTGCTCTCCAGCCAGGTGGATCCCAGTCTGTGCTGCACTCCTGGATTATGTTTTCCCAGGTGCAAGACCTTACACTTGTCCTTGTTAAACTTCATAAGGTTCTTGTTAGCCCACTCTTCCAGCCTATCCAGGTCTTCCTGCAGGGTGGCTCTCCCTTCCAGAGTGTCTACTTCCCCACTCAGTTTGGTGTCATCTGCAAACTACACTTGATCCCGTTATCCAGATCACTTATGAAGATATTGAATAGCGTTGGGCCCAATATCGATCCCTGGGGGACCCCACTTGTGACGGGTTGCCAGTTTGAAAAAGAGCCATTTACCACCACCCTTTGGGTGCTGCCCGTCAGCCAATTCCTCACCCACTGCACAGACCACTTGTCCAGGCTGTAATGCATCAGTTTCTCCAGGAGGAGGCCGTGGGGAACTGTGTTTTCGAAAGCCTTGGAGAAGTCCAGGTAGACAACGTCCACTGCTTGCCCCATGTCAACCGAGCAGGTCACTTTATCGTAGAAGGCCACCAGATTTGTCAGGCAGGATCTGCCCTTGGTGAAGCCGTGTTGACTTTTCCCAGTCACATGCTTCATTTGACTCGTGATGGCCCCCAGGAGGATCCATTCCATAACTTTCCCGGGGATTGAAGTAAGACTGAAAAGCCTATAATTACCCGCATCCTCCCTTGAGCCCTTCTTTTAGATAGGGGTAACATTTGCCTTCCTCCAGTCCTCTGGGACATCCCCCGATCTCCACGACTTCTCGAAGATTATGGAGAGTGGCCCCGCAATGACATCAGCCGGCTCTCTCAACACCCTTGGGTGGATGGCGTCAGGGCCCATCGATTTGTAGGGGTCAAGCTCCTGTAATAATTCACATACTAACTCCTCCTTCACTGATGGTGGGTCTATGTTTGGATCCTCCTGGATTTTCGTTCCCAACACCTGGGACCCAACAGTGTTGGTAAAAACAGAGGTGAAGAAAGTGTTTGAGTGTTTCCATTTCTGTTCAATACAGTATGTGAACACCTGTCTGTGTTTGTGGTTAGACATGAGGTAAGCCCTGCGGTCTGGCAGCTCCCTACAAATCACTTCTCCCTTTCCTAGGCATTGCTTGGGATCCAGACATCACTGTCTAAAAGCACTGGAGTTTCACTGTCCTCTGCAGGACAATACTATGAAATACAATGTTTCCCACAGTTCTGGGTCAAGTCTGCCCAGATCCTGTGGGAAGCTGCTTGGTAGGGAAGCCATTACTGACATTCCCATGGTGATCTTGGGAATGGTGGCCTAATCATGTTTTAGTCCCCCCTCCCTAAGTGGGTCTTGGCTTTACTATCCTCACCCTGATGCTGTGTAAGGCAGAGTCATTACAAGTCTGAATTCACAAAAAGAAGAACCATTAATATTCTGGCTGTTAATAAAATGGATTAAGATATGCAGTCCTTCATTACACTTAGTAAAGGTCTCTTGTTCAGATTCACGAAAGATAATTATGTTTTTACAACCTATTTACTGTACACAGAGAACTAAAAAAAAAAATACCCAAAGAACTTTAGAACACCCAAGAGGCAACAATTAGTTTGATGTGGGAATCTGGTCATTTGGACTTTGTCTTGTTAAGCTTCAAACAAGGATGACCCTATACTTCAGTAAAGACATGTTAGAATGCATCATTAAATTTTCAAAACTGTTGGGTTTGTGGTAGCTCCTCATGCTGCACTGGCATGGCTGCTAGCACCGATGATTCATTTATACAGATTTTTCAAAAGAAAAATGTTTTGTGCATGAAAACAGACCTCTATGAATTTTGTGTTCAGTGGAGTATGGGACTGCATTACGAATCTCTACCTTACTGTATATGCTAAACCTCATCACGTAAAAATATGAATGTTTATATTTTATGTGAAATAAAAATATTTTTTAATTATTTTACTTTAAAACAAAATAAATTTAACATTCTGTAGACTAAAAAATGCTATTTTGCCTCCCCAAAGATTCTGGTGTTTCCTGTTTTAGCATGTTTATATTTCTGGCAAGTATGATTTTATTGGCTGAACTGAGGCATTACAGAGTTAGTCTAGGGGTGTATTCAGAGAGAGAGAGAAGTTGCATTTTTTTTCCCTTGAAGTCTGGCTTCTTTCCTGCTCCTATGAACATGTGGTGCTTGATGCCTTTGGCTTAATTTGTAGCCACCCACTCCAGAGCTGAAGGAGCCTCTGGAGATTAGTCATGAAGGACCTGCTATCCCAACGTGTTTTAAGAGAAGGACTTTTGCTAGTGGAAGACGTCGTTGTGGACTAAACTGTGATGCCTTCAAATTGAGCCTGCTGGGTGCTGGTTTAGAGAGAGGTTTGACTCATTTTCTAGTTGATGAGCTTTACAGGAAACTGAGAACAACCACAATCAATTGTACTGATGGTTGTTAGACAATGGGGACCAAAGGAAAACCACTGAGTCCAGAACAGTGATACAAAGCTGGCAGACCCCACGTACAGGCAGGTAAACAGCACATATCAGCGAAGGTTACAGGAGAATCTGGAAGGTGTGTCTCCAGGGGAGTCACTGCTGGACTTCCTCCGGCTCTCCCAACTGAAAAGCCTCTTTGCAGTGTGTCCATCAGCCACCAGATGTCTCTGCATTGTGTTGGGTAGCACAGGCACTTCTCTTGCTGGTAAACAAAGGAGACAAGGCTGGAACTCAAGTTCATGTCTGTAGGTTTTAGTCTAAATTGCTTTAATTTTATTTAAAACACTTGCTCTTTAGTAAAAGTTTACATCGTATGAATCTCCTTATGATAATGGTGGGTTACAGGTAAGAAAGCAAGGACAGTAGGCTAAAAGACTTTTCAATGCCCGAATAGTGTTGACATTATTAAAACTAGTTTCTATGTCTTTTTCACCATAAGTCTTTTTTTTGAGGATTTTTCTTGTGTTAACTACAGTTTAAAGTACCAATACTATTTTAAGAGAATTTTTATTTGACTGTGGACTGTATATTTAAAATGTATTATTAAAAAGAAGGAAGATATTTAATGTAAAAAATCACCTGCAGGTACTCGAAATCCTTATTTTTCAAAACTTACAAGTTACTAAAAATTTTATTTCACTAACTTTTGCATAAAATGCTGGATATTATTTATAGTTTTGGTTTTGAAACATCAACTATTTTTTTTTCCTGTTGGTGCAAAGCCATCATTGTAGAAGGGATGCAAATTGGCAACAAGTCTAAATACCAGTGGGAATACATTGTCTGTGCTGGATTTGTATTCTTAAATACTACTTTAAAAGCTCTATATAATGATTATTGCAATGGTCTTGAAAATATCAATCAGAAAAGGAGCTAATAATTACTAAGCCTGTAACAGAACATGAACTAATTAGACTTAACTGCAATGTGTGTATGTTTGTGTAATTGATGAAAAAGCTTTTCAGTGACTTGCCTGGCATGAAGAAAAGCTGCTTGTTTCTGTTAATAAGCTCCTTAATGGAATGCAGAAAGAAAGAGAAAACCAAAAAGTGAACAAGACCAATTAGTTGTTTACATTTTGGAATCTATACCTAGCATTGATTTCTTTTATGGGCAGAACACTTTCAGATGCATGCAGCTGTCCTGGAATAGAAGACTGTTCCTCTCACATCAGTCAGGATTAAGACAAAGTAATTTCTGAACCGGTGATTATGAATTATCCCCCAAAATCTATATTTTCATCACAGTGTTTTCCACTGTTATGTAGAACAATATATGTTATAACCTCAAGCTAGGTTATACTTTTTGCCTCACATTTCATTAGAAATACTTCCAGTTTTGGTGGTAAGATTACCGTTTCCATCACATCAATGCTATGCTTTATTCTTGGATTGTATATTTGATTACATGTATGCAGACTCATGCAAAACTTGCCTATAGTTAGAAATCTGGAAAGGAAGGGGATCCAGCATATTCTCTGCTGTGCATGCTCTGCAAGACTAAAAGAAGAAAAATATAGTAAAGTTTAAATTTTGTTTCTGCAGGCAGCAGATATGACTCCAACTCTGAATGTGCACAACGAACAGATGTGCAGAATAAGAAGGTGTCATTTTTACATCACCCCCTTTCAGAACTGAACAGCACTTTAAGAATATTTAAAGACCTGTTGGTAGCAGAATATCCTGGATCCTCCATGTCCTCTGTTTGTTTTGGACACAATCAAAAGAGTGACATGAATTCTTTTGGCTCATTTTTTGACATCATTCTAGGAGACAGTGCCAAACATACAGGTGATGTGTAAGTCTATGTAAGTTAAGTTCGCTTGAGTTTACTCAGACTCTCTTTAATTTTTCTAGGCCCAGTGGGCCAAAAGCATAGGTGAATTTTAAATGAGGGAATATAAATAACAAACTGGTAGTTGGCAGTGAGTCCTGGTAGTGCATGTTGGTTAGAGAGAGTACGCAAGAGTCTGAGAGAGCTGAGATGTTGTAGAAAAAGTCCAAACTGATGCAGGGGCCACAACTTAGATGAGCTCATATTTCTGGAGATAGCTGCTCAGCATCTGTATAAACGATATCCAATTTTGAGTTTCTGGTTATCTGAACACAGTTTTTATACACAGAGTACTGAGATTCTAGCTTCTGTCCTAAATACACAATTTCAGCCTCAGGTATTGCTCCACACTGTGTAAGCTGAGGCTTGAGGTTACTTAAAAGTAACGATTAGTACCAAGACTGAATAAACAACATGAAAAATTAACATGGCATGTGAAAATCATCCCCTGTCGTCATTGTTTTGTGCAGGAAAAATAAACACATTTTATTCAAACCAGCTTTGCTCTGAAGATATCTTGTGTATCAGATTGGGTGCAAGCAACACTACCCAAAATATTGTACGTCTCTCTGTCTTTATCGTAAAAAAATATTGTCCAGAAGTAACAGAAGCAAAACAAATCTGTGACTGTTTTTCAGCTGGGTACATTTGTACATGCCAGGTGTTACCAGTCACAGAGCAGCACAGTTAAGAGATTAACCTCACTATTCCTGAATTCTAGTCAGTATCGTCTGGTAATGTGAAGTCTCAGACAGGTAAAGTAACTTACGCCAACATTTCAAACTGGGAGCCACAAATGAGATGCTCAAATCTTTTTTAGATGCCTAAATAAACATGGTCTGACTTCAGGTATTCAGAAAAAATGCTTAGTGAGGTCAATTTACAAGTTCCAGCATCTTTTGAAATGAAGTTTGAAGGTAAGTTTTCCTAGATAGCTACATCTGAACACTTGAAGTTTAGCTAATTTTAGTGTTTCTACCAGTAAAATGTTTTAAAACGTTAAATTGACTTTTATGGGACACAGTTGGGTTCTTATAAGGCATTATACATTTATTTTGGGAAAAACAACTGAAGAAAAGGGAAGAGCATAGAAGTAATAAGACTTTTAGTAATATATCTCCTAACTATTATTTACCATAGGAATATCATAACTAAGTTATGTGCAGTTTATATTTAGCTGTAGAATTCTATTTATGGGCAACATATGTACTGTGATATTTAAAATATATTTTGCAGCTGATATGCTAAAGATATCCTAAAGACCTTCTTTAGGAAATGGGTGTAATTGTGTTAATATTATTATTATTTTAATATCATTCTAGGCCACTCTTGTGCTACTGGAAAAGTAGTTTTTCTCTGATAAGATTTTTGAGACTGATTCAAATCAGCCTGAAAGATTTTCACAGGACATGATGTTTTGTTCTGTGTTCTCTGTTCAAAACACATACAAATAAAAAAAATGTTTTCAGATACTCTTCTTGGTAGCAATGCCAGGAACAGTCAGCAGAGATAAAGATGAAACAAAACAACATGAACATAGGTACATTTACTGTAAGTTTTATTGAACTTGGTACAGTAAATCAAACCCATAGGTCTTGTATATGCTCCCCAAAATATTAACTAGTTCTTTTTTATGGGAATATGCAAAAATCACCCCTGTGAACAACTGGAGGTAGCCTCTCATCAACACATTGTCAAGTAGTGGTTGGCTTATAACATGAAATCAGAGTTCTTATATGTATTATAATTTTTTTTCTGTCCATATAAATGTCTAATCCTCTATGGCTTCTACTCATATATTTATTTTGGTAATGCCTTGCAGAAACAGTTTCTTTGAATTAGTTATAGAATCATAGAATCATAGAATGGTTTGGGTTGGAAGGGACCTTAAAGATCATCTAGTCCAACCCCCCTGCCATGGGCAGGGACACCTTCCACTAGATCAGGTTGCTCAAAGCCCCACCCAACCTGGCCTTGAACACTTCCAGGGAGGGGGCATCCACAACTTCTCTGGGCAACCTGTCCCAGTGCCTCACCACCCTCACAGTGAAGAATTTCTTCCTTATGTCCAATCTAAATCTACCCTCTTTCAGTTTAAAACCATTACCCCTCATCCCATCACTACACTCCCTGATAAAGATTCCCTCCCCATCTTTCCTGTAGTCCCCCTTTAAGTACTGGAAGACTGCTTGAAGGTCTCCCCGGAGCCTTCTCTTCTCCAGGCTAAACAACCCCAACTCTCTCAGCCTGTCCTCATAGTGGAGGTGCTCCGGCCCCCTGATCATCTTTGTGGCCTTCCTCTGGACCCGCTTGAGCAGGTCCATGTCTTTCTTGCACTGGGGGCCCCAGAGCTGGATGCAGTACTCCAGGTGGGGTCTCATCAAAGCAGAGTAGAGGGGCAGAATCACCTCCCTCGACCTGCTGGCCACACTTCTTTTGATGCAGCCCAGGATACGGTTGGCTTTCTGGGCTGCGAGAGCACATTGCCAGGTCATGCTGAGCTTCTCATCAACCAACACCCCCAAGTCCATTTACTCAGGGCTGCTCTCAATCCACTCATCGCCCAGCCTGTATCCATGTTTGGGATTGCCCCGACCCAGGTGCAGGACCTTGCACTTGGCCTTGTTGAACTTTATGGGGTTCGCACGAGCCCACCTCTCTAACCTGTCAAGGTCCCTCTGGATGGCATCCCGTCCCTCTAGAGTATCAACCACACCACACAGCTTGGTGTCATCCGCAAACTTGCCGAGAGTGCACTCAATCTCACTGTCCATGTCCCCGACAAAGATGTTAAATAATACTGGTCCCAGTACGGACCCCTGAGGGACACCACTCATTGCTGGTCTCCACCCGGACATGGAGCCGTTGACTGCAACTCTTTGAGTGCGACCATCCATCCAATTCCTTATCCACCAAGTGGTCCACCCGTCAAATCCATGTCTTTCCAATTTAGAGACAAGGATGTTGTGTGGGACAGTATTCAATGCTTTGCACAAGTCCAGGTAGATGACGTCGGTCGCTCTTCCCTTATCCACTAATGCTGTAACCCTGTCATAGAAGGCCACCAAATTTGTCAGGCACAATTTTCCCTTAGTGAAGCCATGTTGGCTGTCACCAATCACTTCTCTGTTTTCCACGTGCCTTAGCATAGTTTCCAGGAGGATAATTTACTTTAAAACCCTCACTTTTATACACTTATTGCTCATTGTCTAGATCATTCCCTGTTGATTTATTTGTGAGAAAAAATACATTTTCTTTTCTCCCTGTGGTGTTGTCTGTGTTGTCATGCACAAATTATCTATTTCCTCTCCTAATTCATCAGTCCTAATCTCTGAACATTTCTTCCTATAGCTGAACATTTCTTCATTTTATTTTTTGTCAATAAAACTTGGAATAATTCCACTGAATTTTAGGCTCCTAATTGAAGCTCTTGATTTAGGATCCACCTAACTGTAGACTCCTGTAATTTCAGGGGAAGAAAGGTTATGTCTTTGGAGGTACAATTTTGTATACACTGACTATAAAGAGAGCATGGGATGACAAGACTCCTAATCCGAGTATGTCAAATAAGCATCTAAAGTTATAGATATAGTCTTGAAGGGTGAGAAAACACCATTTTTTCATAACTGATCATTTATCAGTGGTGTTTGATAACCTGTTGCTCTAATGTAAGTGTTGCTGTGCTAATAACCAGTGCTGCACTCTGAGCAGTTGTTGTGGAGCTGTTTGCAGAGACACCTAACTATGCCGATCAAGAATTCTAGTGCTTACTTTGATCTCTAAGGAAACATATCACCAAATTTTGATGTTAAAATTTTGTGAAAAACTGCTCAACGTACAGAACTCTTAAATTCTGTTAACTTATTTAGATTCTGGTTCTTCCTGAGCTCCTTTAAAATGCTTGATAACCTTTGTTGGGAAGAGTTACACATCTGCAAACAGCTCTGGCTAATTCACCATCTCTTTCAATGATGCTAAATGGAGCCTGCTTGAACAAGTTACATTTTGCATCTTAATTATAAAATGACATGAATAGAGTTTCCATTAAATCTTAATACCAATTATTTCTGTCTTATTTAACTTGGAACCATTATTGACACTGGTGGTCTGTTCTTGGTATTATTTCTTTCGGTGTTAGTATTACAATGTCAATGATTTGCTCAGCACTGGTCAGGGCAAGTTTTTAAAATGAAGGTATTAATACTACTTATGACACCTACTTTCTTGCCTGCAGCAATTCCAGCTAGTGAACATAAATGATGCCAGATGAGGAACTAGCCCTTAAAGATTAAACATCTGATGAATACAAAAAGAGATCCAGGAACTTTTACTGGAAAAGCATTGCATGAAGCAGGCATTACACCTGCATACTTTTTTTTGGTCTGTTTGTATTTTGTTTTAAGTGCATAACTCCCTTGGGAGGCAAGCAAATATTTTTTTTCAGTTTTAGGGATGCCAGCATTTTCAAATGGAATACAAAAATTTAAATATTCAAATCCACATATAAGCACTTGAAGAAATATTCAATGCTTCGGGGCACTCACAATTTTTAGTGAAAACATATGGAGTTCTTAGAGTTTTGGGAAAATACTCATTATGCATTTATGCACCTCTCTAGATATTCTGCTGCCTACCCAAAGGTTTCAAAGACAAATTTAAATTAAAAGCTTGCCATTTGAGAAAAAAGTTTTTCATTTTTGATAAACAATGAAAACTTTTTAGTGTCTGCTTGCTGTTTTGATTTTGTTCTTTATTTCATAGTCTTTCATGCTTTCACTTGCTTTAGATACACTTGTCATCTAAATTTTAATCATATCTTTTCATTTTACCTGTCTCTCTAAACATTTTTCAATCAGCATATACTTCTTCTGGATGAATATTATGTTCAGATTCTTTTTAATCAATTTTATTGCCAAATCCTTTTTGCCTTACTCATGCAAGTATTCCTGCAGAAATCAATTGGACTACTTGTATGAGCAAAGCAAGTAATTCTTGCCTTTATTTGGTAAAGCAACAGAGTTGAACAAAAGCAGTATTGTACCTGCTATGGGCAGCCAGAAACAATGACAAGCTCCTTGATAAGATTAGATATAATTTTAAATGCAACTGGGACAAAGAATCCCTCCCACCAACCCCAACTCCTAACTCTCTACAGTAATTCCACCGCAGCAAAGCAGTTGAAGAATTACTGACAAGAGCCAGACTGCCCAGTAAGCACCACCTAACAAACAGACATAGAAACATGATCTGCATAATTTTTAAGCTTGGCAGACATTTTGTGTTTCTTTCAAAAAATTAAAAAAAAAGCAATCTTTTAAACCAGGCACGCATAAACCTTATACATTCCTGTTTTTACTGTTACAGGAAGACCTTCAATTTGAAACATCTGTATAGATACACACTGCAAATACTTCTGTGAACCAGCTACTTGTGGCTGATATTGTTTCAAAATAAATATATGTTCTGCATTGTCATTGCATATGAGCAAATTATTTTAACTTTAAAACAAAAAGGCTCTCTCCAGTCCCAAGCTAATCACTGACCTTTCACTCACAAAATTTATACCAGCAAAGCTCACAACTGAGTCTGCAACTATGGAATGAGTGCAGGACTACATGCAACACAGGTTCCCTGTCTGACTTCCTATTTGTTCTTTTAAATAATATATTTGATTAATTCTGTCTTTAACAACCGAGAGAAACCTCCAACATAATGTCTACTTATATCTTTATTTGCAGTCCTGAGATAAGCACTATGCAAATCCATACACAGTGAGATTCAGACATGATTTGCTTTTCAGCATAAATTCTTTATTCTTGTTTTTTTTTTTTTTACATTTGTGCGTTTAAACATACTGTTCTATATATGGATCAATTTTAACCTTAAGGATAATAATGTATGTTTACATGACAATTCAGCAGCCTGATGCAGAGCCCATTGAAGCCAGTGTAATAATACCCATAGGCTTTGGATCAAACCCAGATGGAGGATAACAGAGCTAGATTAGGGAATTCAAACAGCATGGGCAGTGTTTCTGAATATCTGACAAAGGTGATGTGGTGGGTTGACCCTGGCTGGATGCCAGGTGCCTGCCAAAGCTGCTATATCACTCCCCCTCCTCAACTGGACAGGGGAGAGAAAAATATAACAAAAAGCTCGTGGGTTGAGATAAGGACAGGGAGAGATCACTCACCAATTACCATCACGGGCAAAATAGACTCAACTTGGGGAAATTAGTTTAATTTATTACCAATCAAATCAGAGTAGGGTAATGAGAAATAAAAACTAAATCTTAAAACACCTTTTCCCCCCACCCCTCTCTTCTTCCCGGGCTCAACTTTACTCTTGATTTTCTCTACCTCCTCCCCCTGAGCAGCACAGGAGGACGGGGAATATGGGTTGCGGTCAGTTCATCACACGTTGTCTCTGCTGCTCCTTCCTCCTCAGGGGGAGGACTCCTCAGACTCTTCCCCTGCTCCAGTGTGGGGTCCCTCCCACGGGAGACAGTCCTCCACGAACTTCTCCATCGTGAGGCCTTCCCACAGGCTGCAGTTCTTAACAAACTGCTCCAGTGTGGGTCCTTTCCACGGGGTCACAAGTCCTGCCAGAAAACCTGCTCCAGCGTGGACTCCTCTCTCTCCACAGGTCCACAGGTCCTTCCAGGAGCCTGCTCCAGGGTAGGCTTCCCACAGGGTCACAGCCTCCTTTGGGCACATTCACCTGCTCCAGTGTGGGGTCCTCCACGGGCTGCAGGTGGATATCTGCTCCACTGTGGACCTCCATGGGCTGCAGGGGGACAGCCTGCCTCACCATGGTCTTCACCACGGGCTGCAGCGGAATCTCTGCTCTGGTGCCTGGAGCACCTCCTCCCCCTCCTTCTTCACTGACCTTGGTGTATGCAGAGTCGTTTCTCTCACATATTCTCACTCCTCTCTTCTGGCTACTGTTGCTGTTGTGCAGCAACTTTTTCCCCTTCTTAAATATGTTATCACAGAGGCGCTACCACTGTCGCCGATTGGCTCAGCCTTGGCCAGCGGCGGGTCCATCTTGGAGCTGGCTGGCATTGGCTCTGTCCGACATAGGGGAAGCTTCTAGCAGCTTCTCACAGAAGCCACCCCTGTAGCCCCCCCGCTACCAAAACTTTGCCATGCGAACCCAATACAGATGACTAAGCAGAGCAGGACAGGGTGTAACAGAAAGTGTCACCAATTTCTTGCTCCAGAATCTGAGCTTTGTGTTAAAGAAGAAATAAAACAATTTTGCCCTATTCCCTAAAGAATATGAAGAAGTGTCCTCTGCAGCTAGCCTGGAACAATGACTCTCAGCAGCCTGCACAGTACCTCCCAGGGGAGCAAATGGTAAACCATTAAAAGTGAACTAGCATGGCTGTTAACTGCCTCAGTGCCGGTTAGCCAGTGGCCCTGTGGGGTGGAAGGTACCAGCCTCCATCCTCCACCACCTTCTGAGAGAGCGGCAGGTGTGCTCCCAAGGCCATAGCAGAAAACGGTTGGTTTTACTGACTAAAAGTCAGGAAGTGCTGTATCATTATGTTAATGGCAGTGGCTTTTTCATAGGAGAGTTTTCCAGCATTTCCTAACAATTTTCAGGCCTTGGATTTATCTGGAAGTATGTTATCCTTGAATAAGAAGGCTTTGTCCTTGGCTATCACAAACTTTGTCCTAGGCTTTGTGATCTGTGCACAAGAGCCCTTACTAGATAGACGGTCTTGGCACACATCTGTGACACATTTGACTCAGACACAAATGTGTGATGTGACTGTTCTCAGTTAACCTGGACCTCATTTCTCCACCTGAATAACAGAGATAACACCAATCCTGCCCTATCTCAGAGAGGTAGTGGGAGGATAAAAACCATTAGTGATTGCTAAGTGCTAAGATATAATCATGATGAGGGCCATGTAAATGCCTCTGCAGATAGCAGGTCTTGAAAGTGTTCAAGGCAAATATGACTCTATTTCAGTTGTAACTAGTTTTGTTCCCTTTCATTTTATGAAACTTAAGAAATTCACATCAGTTTAGAACAGTGGAGAGTAAATAGATTAGAAGAGAGATTAATAAAAACTATTAAGCAATATTAATTGAGTTAATATGGATTGTAAAGCACTTTATAAAGCTCAGTATTTTTATCATCTACAAGAAAAGGAAACTGAGCAACAAAGACATTAAGTGACATGAGCGAGGTCAGAGAATTAGCTGCTAATGGGGTTGGAGTACATTAACGGGACTGAAATACAGCCCAGAACTCTTCCCTTTTCATTTTAAGAAAGCATAGCAATTCCAGCTGGGCTATGACAAGACAGTTTTCATACAGCATTAATGACATAGGAGTTTCCCAGTTCCCACGTTTGAAACACAGTGATTCTTTTCTAAGATTTGTTTTTCATTATAACAGCCAAGAATGTGAATGTTTTCAGTGCATAAAGCATAATCTAAAATCTGAAAGCAGTATGAAAATCCAATTTTATTGGTTTATGTTTCTTGGCCTGGAAAATTTACTGTTAGTATACAAGGGAGAATTAAGATATATATATTCAATATTTGGCTTTTCTACCTTTATTAGGGTTCTGACACAGGAAAGTCTGCCCTCCATGCCCTGAATTGTTCATTCTGGTGGCATCTGCATTAAGTCATTGACTGTGCATGGAACAGACCCTTGGTCTCTGAATTGCAGCTAATTAGATGTGTAAAAAGAATAGCTACTGAAAAATAGATAGTTATTTAATGTTCAGAGAATATCAGGAGGTTCTATTAAGCAGATGTAAAGTAACAGATTTCTCTACATAAATCATCAATAGCTTGTTGGGTGAAAATGACTGCCCACTGCTACAAAGCTCGCGGGAACTTTGTGTAGTAAGCCAGAGCTATTGTGGCCATGTCTCTGTTGCCTTCAGTATCTGTGCTTGCATTCACAGAGACCTAGCTCCTGCAGAATGAGCTGCTTTGTTTCAGACTGGAGGAAAAGCAAGAAACTACCTGTAAATAACGTGAGTGATTCTTCAGTGCCTCCTGTAAGCTAAAATGACAGTATACACTAAATGACTGAACTACTAAAATGACAGTACAGATGTAGCCTGTCTACCTCAGTGACATCAATTTTTGTTACTCAGGTTTAACTGAATTTATAAGAATATTGAAGTCAAGATTTTTCAGCATGACTTTGGATGCCCAACATCAGATGTTTAATAGCAAGCTGTTTTCAGAAGAAGGGTGCTCAGCACACACTGATAGTTAGCACATCCCTTTTTGTGGTAACAAAACCCAAAGGCACCTAAGACCATGAGTCACTCTGAAAGCATGAACTTGGATCCCTATTCCCCTGGAGATATGTGAACCCTTATTTGTGATAAATCTATGTTTTGCACACAGGCAATCTAGACTCCAGCAGTTACCAAGAGTTAAAACAGGGAGCAAAACTTAAAGTGCCAATGACTTAAAAGTTGCGCGTTTCTGAGACATACCTCGTCCTCCCCTATCATTCTCTGACAGGGTTATCAGAGGAACTTTCTGCATTCAAAAGAGCTGTGCTTCACAGTTCAGCTAAAGTGACCACAGCACAGTGTGAGATGACATGTTGCTCACTCATTTTTTTTTTTTCTTTAAACCTCCCTGGACTGATTTGAGTTGCCTGTCATTGGTGACGTGTCAGTGAAGGCGACTTTCCAGGCAGCCCCGTGCGCCCTGTCGGCTGCCCAGGTGCAAAGGCGAGAGCCCCCATTCCCTGCTGGGAATGAATCGTGGTGCTGAAAGGGTGCACTTCAACCTTTCAGTTTGTACACAAGCCTCAGTGTAGTGGCATTATCTGGCAATTGGCCTTCATAGGCCTAATTTTCAATCCACAAGTAGGAGTTAGGTCACTGAGGATATCCTCACCATTAGAGTTAATCAGTTTGCATAAAGGCTCTACTTAGCACTTGAGGAAGGACTGCTGATTTTCAGAGTGTTGATTTGATCCCCAGCCACTGCTGTGTACGCTGCAAGGCAGCAGTGCACCAGCTGCTGAAGTTTTGTTTATGATCAACGAAAAGCAAGGCCCGTCCAGAAATGTCCAGGACCATGGGTAAAATCTGAAAACTTCCATAAACAGGGATATGATACCTGCCTTGCGGTTAAAGATTGTGTTCAGCCTAATGGTACAAAGAGTGCAGAGAGCATCATCTAATGATCATTGAAGTCACCAGTTATAAATGGGGGCAGGAGGAAAGCAAATGTAGATATTAATTAAAATAAACTTGAAGAATGAAAGGTCAAGTATATTTATAAAGCGCAGTTATATGTGAAATGATAACTGCTCCTTGCACTTTAAAGGTCCTAACTTAGTTGTTTTTAAGAGAACTGTAGTTGGTAAAAGGGATCAGTGAAAGTTATTAGAGCTCTAAAAAAGTTTGTAATGAAGCTGAAGCTGAAAGCATACAAGCATCAGATTTATCTCACCTGGCTCCCCTTTCATCCCAAAGTTACAGCTCAGTTCAGTTAGCCTAAATGTGCAAACCTCAGGAAAAGGTTTAGGGAAAAATATATTTTTGCCTCAAATACATCTTCATTTTTGAAGGTATTGATATGAAAACAGGAGAAACACCTGAATTTTGTTTGTGGTTGGATTTCTGATTTTCAAGCTTGTTAAAAAAATAAAGGGGTGCAATTCCATCCATAAAAATTCACTGTTACAGAACACCACAGAAGTTTTACTCACTTAGGAAGATCCAATATTGAACACCGAAAGGGAATTGCTTTAGAATCGTAATGTTAACAGAAAAGGGCCCAAAACAAAATGTAATTTATGATCACTCAAAAGTAGAGAATATTTTTATCCCAGATTCAGATCTATGTGTTTGTCCTGGTTTCAGCTGTGATAGAGTTAATTTTCTTCTTAGTACCTGGTATAGTGCTGTGTTTTGGATTTAGTATGAGAATAATGTTGATAACACACTGATGTTTTAGTTGTTGCTAAGTAGGGCTCACACCAGTCAAGGACTTTTCAGCTTCCCATGCTCTGCCAGGTGCACAAGAAGCTGGGAGGGGGCACAGCCAGGACAGCTGACCCAGACTGGCCAAAGGGCTATTCCATACCGTATGACGTCATGCTCAGTATATAAACTGGGGGAGTTGTCTGGGGGCAGCGATCACTGCTCGGGGGCGTGCTGGCATCGGTCGGCAGGTGGTGAGCAATTGTGTCATGTATCACTTGCTTTGTATATTATTATTGTATTATATTATTACTATTACTATTACTATTACTATTACTATTACTATTACTATTACTGCTGTTCTATTTCATTTTACTTCAATTATTAAACTGTTCTTATCTCAACCCACGAGTTTTCTGACTTTCACCCTTCCAATTCTCTCCCCCATCCCATATGGGGTGGGGGGAGTGAGCGAGCGGCTGTGTGGTGCTTAGTTGCCGACTGGGGTTAAACCACGACGGTCCTTTTTGGCACCCAACGTGGGGCACGAAGGGTTTGACATAATAACAGATTAACCAGAGTGTACTAAGGAATTTGTATCTGTTAACAGTTGCCAGTCGCGCTATTGATTCATCTGTTCTCGGTATTAGTCTACCTGATCTGCACCACGCTCTTGTTTTTGCAGTACATGTTAAAGATTGGTGTTGGGTGTTGCAGTTTGCTGTGCTCTGCCGTGATTAGTGATGTTTTGCCTGGGAGATTTGTTATTAAAACACTGGCCTTGAGCCTTATCTGGTATTTGGGTTCTGTAGTGAAGCCATTACTGTACTTCGGGTACCACCTCATGGAGACAATTAGCAATTATACCTCTGAGAGGTTTTTTATGGAGGAAATATGGAATGGCACCTTTGCTGCCTTCTTCTATGATGTTTCCTCCTTCATTACAACAACTTTTCAGTATCTTGAACATCCTTGGGTAGTTAAGATATATCTATTGATAGTTCTTGGGAATATTGTTTCGGTTTTGTCTAAGGTTAATAAGCATTTTAAGAATATCATCCAGAGATCTGCCCCGAGGCTGAATAGTTATGAGTGGCAGGGTGTGTGGGAGAGTATGGGCAAATGCCTAGGACAGTGGGTCCCTCCAGTATTTTGGAACTTCACCCCCTGAACAAGTGCAGAATCCTGAAAAACTAGTAAAGTGTTCGGAAAAAGTATGCTGTCACCCTGGCAATTCTAGGGAGATACAAATCACCGCAATGTGCTGGGGCCTGGCCCATGCCTACCGAGCCCTATTAAACACTATTCAGAACCCTAAAGGGAAAGAGAAGGTCTCTGGATCTGATGACAAAACAACAGGCACTGCAGCTACGCCAACCCTGGCAACAGGAGCTACGGATACGCCAGCCCCCGTGACAGGCACTGTGGCTAAACCAGAGAACCAACCCGTGCCAGTATCAGTCGCCCCTATACAGAAGAAAGAATACACAAGAAAATCAACTCATTTAGTAAGGGCTGATGATGAACCAGGGCCATCACAAGAACAGGAGGAGGAAGAGGCAGAACCCACAAATGAGATGGTAACCACCCGATCTCTGTCCCTGAGTGAGCTGCGAGATATGCGAAAAGATTTTAGTCGTCATCCAGGCGAGCACATTGTCACCTGGCTGCTCCGATGCTGGGATAATGGGGCCGGTAGCCTGGAATTAGAAGGTAGGGAAGCCAAGCAGCTGGGATCCCTTTCTAGGGAAGGGGACATTGACAAAGCGATTGGAAAAGGGGCAAAAGCCCTCAGCCTCTGGAGGTGACTCCTGTCAGGTGTGAAGGAAAGGTGTCCCTTCAAGGAAGATGTTATATGTCAGCCAGGCAAGTGGACCACCATGGAGAGAGGCATCCAGTACCTGAGGGAATTAGCCATGCTGGAGGTGATTCATAATGACCTGGACAATGAGCAGTTACCCAAAGATCCAGATGAAGTCCAGTGCACACGACCCATGTGGCAGAAGTTTGTACAGAGCGCACTAGTGTCATATGCCAACTCATTGGCAGTAATGACCTGGAAAGACGGAGAGGAACAAAGAGTGGATGAATTGGCTGGCCAGCTCCGGCAATACGAAGAAAGTCTCTCTTCCTCCCTCATCTTGGCTGTGGAGAAACTGTCCCAGGAGCTCTAGCAACTCAAAGAGGATATATCCTACTCCTCACCTGTAGGGACCAGAATCTCAGCCATTAGGAGTAAGCATCCCTCTATTTCAGAGAGAAGATATAGTGGATACACACCACGGGCAACCCTGTGGTTTTATCTGCGTGACCATAGAGAGGACATGAGGAAGTGGGATGGAAAATCTACCTCGACCCTAGAGGCATGGGTACATGAGTTGCAAGGAAAAACAACTACAAAAGGGGGTTCTTCCAGGAAAATTGCTGCTCCAGTCTCCAGTGAGCAGTTCCCCAGACAGAGTAGAAGGGCTGATTTTGCTTCCGATCTCAATAAAGGGACTCGCATTTACAAGAAGTGAGTAACAAATGCTATGACCAGGACTAGAGGGGCCCTGCCTCCAGCCAGGTGGAGGAAAGGGACAACCAGGTTTACTGGACCATGTGGCATCAACGGCCTGGCGCATCAGACCCACAGGAGAATAAGGCTCTAGTGGACACTGGTGCACAGTGTACCCTAATGCCATCAAGCTATGAAGGGGCAGAACCCATCTGTATCTCTGGAGTGACAGGGGGATCCCAACAGCTGACTGTATTGGAGGCTGAAGTGAGCTTAACTGGGAATGAGTGCCAGAAGCACTCCATTGTGACTGGCCCAGAGGCCCCGTGCATCCTTGGCATAGACTACCTCAGCAGAGGGTATTTCAAGGACCCAAAAGGGTACCGGTGGGCTTTTGGTATAGCTGCCTTGGAGACGGAGGAAATTCAACAGCTGTCTACCCTGTCTGGTGTCTCAAAGGACCCTTCTCTTGTGGGGTTGCTGAGGGCCGAAGAACAACAGGTGCTGATCGCTACCACAACAGTGCACCGGCGGCAATATCGCACCAACCGAGACTCCCTGATTCCCATCTATAAGCTGATTCATCGACTGGAGAGCCAAGGAGTGATCAGCAAGACTCGCTCACCCTTTAACAGTCCCATATGGCCCATATGCAAAAGTCTAATGGAGAGTGGAGACTAACAGTAGACTATCAGGGCCTGAATGAAGTCACACCACCGCTGAAGTGCTGCCGTGCCAGACATGCTAGAACTTCAATATGAACTGGAGTCAAAGGCAGCCAAGTGGTATGCCACCACTGACATTGCTAATGCATTTTTCTCTATCCCTTTGGTAGCAGAGTGCAGGCCACAGTTTGCTTTCACTTGGAGGGGCGTCCAGTACACCTGGAATCGACTGCCCCAGGGGTGGAAACACAGCCCCACCATTTGCCATGGACTGATCCAGACTGCACTGGAACAGGTTGGGGCTCTGGAACACCTGCAATACATTGATGACATCATCGTGTGGGGCAACACAGCAGCAGAAGTTTTTGAGAAAGGGAAGAAAATACTCCAAATCGTTCTGGAGGCCGGCTTTGCCATAAAACAAAGTAAGGTCAAGGGACCTGCACAGGAGATCCAGTTTTTAGGAATAAAATGGCAAGATGGACGTCGTCAGATCCCAATGGATGTGATCAACAAAATAACAGCCATGTCTCCACCAACCAGCAAAAAGGAAACACAAGCTTTCTTGGGCGTTGTGGGTTTTTGGAGAATGTGTATTCCAAATTACAGTCTCATCATAAGCCCTCTCTATCAAGTGACCCGAAAGAAGAACGATTTCAAATGGGGCCCTGAGCAATGACAAGCCTTTGAACAAATTAAACAGGAGATAGTCCATGCAGTAGCCCTTGGGCCAGTCCGGGCAGGACAAGATGCAAAAAATGTTCTCTACACTGCAGCCAGGAAGAACAGCCCTACCTGGAGCCTCTGGCAGAAAGCACCAGGGGAGTCTCGAGGTCGACCCCTAGGGTTTTGGAGTCGGGGATACAGAGGATCTGAGGCTGGCTATACTCCAACTGAAAAAGAGATATTGGCAGCATATGAAGGGGTTCGAGCTGCTTCAGAAGTGGTTGGTACTGAAGCACAGCTCCTCCTGGCACCCCGACTGCCCGTGCTGGGCTGGACGTTCAAAGGGAGGGTCCCCTGTACACATCATGCAACTGATGCTACATGGAATAAGTGGGTTGCACTGATAATGCAATGGGCCCAAATAGGAAACCCCAGTCGCCCAGGAATCTTGGAAGTGTTCATGGACTGGCCAGAAGGCAAAGATTTCAGAATATCGCCAGAGGAGGAGGTGATGCCTGCTGAGGAGGCCCCACTGTATAATAAACTGCCAGAAAATGAGAAGCAATATGCCCTGTTCACTGATGGGTCCTGTCTTCTTGTGGGGAAGCATTGGAGGTGGAAGGCTGCTGTATGGAGTCCTGTACGACAAGTGGCAGAAACTGCTGAAGGAGAAGGTGAATCGAGTCAGTTTGCAGAGGTGAAAGCCATCCAGCTGGCTTTAGATATTGCTGAATGAGAAAAGTGGCCAATGCTCTCTCTCTGTACTGACTCACGGAGGGTGGCAAATGCCCTGTGGGGGTGGTTACAGCAATGGAAGCAGAGCAACTGGCAGCGCAGAGGCAAACCCATCTGGGCTGCCGCATTGTGGCAAGATATTGCTGCCCGGGTAGAGAACCTGGCTGTAAAAGTACGTCACGTAGATGCTCACGTACCCAAGAGTCAGGCCACTGAAGAACATCAAAACAACCAGCAGGTGGACCAGGCTGCTAAGATTGAAGTGGCTCAGGTGGGTCTGGACTGGCAACAGAAGGGTGAATTATTTCTAGCTCAGTGGGCCCATGACACCTCAGGCCATCAAGGAAGAGATGCAACACATAGATGGACTCGTGATCGAGGGGTAGACCTGACCATGGACACTATTGCACAGGTTATCCATGAACGTGAAACATGTGCTGCAACTAAGCAAGCCAAGCGGTTCAAGCCTCTCTGGTATGGAGGACAATGGCTGAAATATAAATATGGGGAGGCCTGGCAGATTGATTATATCACACTCCCACAAACCCACCAAGGCAAGCGCCATGTGCTTACAATGGTGGAAGCAACCACTGGATGGCTGGAAACATATCCCTTGCCCCATGCCACTGCCCAGAGCTCCATCCTGGGCCTTGAAAAGCAAGTCCTATGGCGACATGGCACCCCAGAAAGAATTGAGTCAGATAATGGAACTCATTTCCGAAACAGCCTCATAGACACATGGGCCAAAGACCATGGAATTGAGTGGGTATATCACATCCCCTATCATGCACCAGCCTCCGGGAAAATCAAACGATACAATGGACTGTTAAAGACTACGCTGAGAGCAATGGCCCTGCCCAGTCAAGACTTTTACGTACTGTAGAGGGGGATAAAGTCTCTGTAGTGCACCTAAAAAATATGCTGGGGAAGACAGTCTCGGTTACTCCTGCCTTGGACAAAGGGAAATGCATTCGTGGGATTGCTTTTGCTCGAGGACCTGGGTGCACTTGGTGGGTGATGCAAAAGGATGGGAAAGTCCGATGTGTACCTCAATGGGATTTGATTTTGAGTGAAAATAGCCAATGAACTGAATTGTATAATGTTAGTTGCTATATAATACTGGATGTCATCACTTCAATGATTACTATGTGCCATATCAATGGTATTACAGTAAGAATCACCCAAATTAATGAAGAATGAACTTTGAGGAAACCAAGCGAAATGCAGCGGTGATGGAACCAGAATTGGCTTCAGCATGCACCAGTCCAACACCAGACACCATCTCTCCTGCCCTGAAAGACTGTTATGACAGATGAAGCCCAACATCATGGACTAAATGAACTCAACAAATGTTTTAGAGCGATATCCTATAGACTAAGGGAATTATATCTATGTGTGTGTATATATATAAATATATCAAAAGACTGGAAAAGTGGTAGTGATTAATTGGAATGTATTGGAAAGTGTAAGACCTGGGCATGATGTAGATGGTATAGAATAAGGGGTGAATACTGTCCTGGTTTCAGCTGGGATAGAGTTGATTCTTCTTCCTAGTACCTGGTATAGTGCTGTGTTTTGGATTTAGTATGAGAATAATGTTGATAACACACTGATGTTTTAGTTGTTGCTAAGTAGGGCTTACTCTAGGCAAGGACTTTTCAGCTTCCCATGCTCTGCTAGGTGCACAAGAAGCTGGGAGGGGGCATAGCCAGGACAGCTGACCCAGACTGGCCAGAGGGCTATTCCATACCGTATGACGTCATGCTCAGTATATAAACTGGGGGAGTTGGCTGGGGGGCAGCGATCACTGCTCGGGGACGTGCTGGCATCAGTTGGTGGGTGGTGAGCAATTGTGTCATGTATCACTTGCTTTGTATATTATTATTGTATTATAATATTACTACTACTACTACTACTACTACTACTATTCTATTTCATTTTATTTCAGTTATTAAACTGTTCTTCTCTCAACTCACGAGTTTTCTGACTTTCACCCTTCCGGTTCTCTTCCCCATCCCACTGGGGTGGCGGGAGTGAGCGAGCGTCTGTGTGGTGCTTAGTTGCTGGCTGGGGTTAAACCACGACAGTGTTGTACCTGATATCTTTCACAATAAGCAAACAAGCTATACCCCAAACTAAACCTCAGTACTTATCAGTTGTGGGGAAGGTCAGCTCTGTTCCAGGTTCAGCTCAGGCTTATTGCTGATGGCTAATATGCAGCCTACTGTTAACACTGTATTTTTACCTGCCAGAGAATATCTAACTGCTATGACTGCAAGCACTGCTACCCTTAAGAAGACACCTTTTGTTTACCTAAAAATAGATGTGTTATGGTTCCACCACATTTGTAAATTCCTGCTACTGACTGAAACAACTGACATTCAAGAAACAGTACAGACCTTGACCACTTTTCTATATATTATTAGGCTATTATAAACCAAGATGGGCTTGAATTCTTGAATTACTGGTCTACACGGAAGTCTCAATGTGCTTTCTAAGAACTTCCTGAACAACCAACCATGTGTAAGCATGGGATGTGTCATTATTTAGTCCTGTAGCCTGGAGTAGAAGACCTATGGGTTGATACTAATAACAGATGACAGTTTAGAGTCTTTCTGAGATGTTCTTCCCTTTTCCAATTATCTTGGAAGTCCACAGTAAGTACCCATGTACACCAGGGATATACCAGGAATACTACATTTCAATGCACTGCTTTCAAGGATGATATTTCTAATAATACAGACAAAAATCAGGAAAACTTGATTTTGAACTCTTCTAGTTTGGGTAAAATAAATTCTTCCATTAAAATACTAAAAATCAATCTCTGCTTTTGATACTTTAGAATTGCTTCACTGGTCATCAGAGATCCTCTAACCATGTAACCAGGAACAGTATATAACCCAAAGAAACTGTGTAAACCTGCTGCCTCACAAACATGATTAGCCCTGAAATTCTTTAGTTCTTTTCTCCGTTATTATGTGAATCTATTTTAAGACGTACATATCTACAGTTCTTAGCAAATGTCAAGCCATTGATGTATTTTACACATTCATTATATAATGTTTTCTTCTCACCCACACATTTTTCCCTCAAGAAAGCAAAACTGCAAAGACTCTGCGTAAGTGTTTTTTTTACTCTTTTTCTTTACTAATCCACCTGCCTGGTTAGCTAAATAACTACATTTGAGGCTAAGCATTGACCAGACTCAGGCTAACAGTACAACAGATTTGTTATTAGGATAGTTTAAAAGTTATTAATGGACTTTTAGTAAAGTCATAAAGTATTAACATGTAGCACAAAGTCCTGTTTAGAGATATATTCTGTTTTGTGAGATGGTACCAGTTCTGTTCCCAGCTGGTTGTCAACAAGAAATTTTGCACTAAATATCATTATGGAAATGCATATAATATCTGAAGTGTTTTTCACAAAAGTGAGGGACTCCAAGTGGATCTAGGATTAAAATCTTCCTGGCACCCAGTCCTATGCATAGGCCACAAGACCAATGATTGTAAAACTGATTTGGTTCCTGACTGCAGTGTTGCTGACGTGTTTCTAATCCTTAGGAATAATATATAGAATTCAACAGAAACTCTCTTCTTGAAAAACAATTCTTGTTTCTCCAGGCTGTCATCATTTATAAAGCCTTTAACAGAAGTTGGCATCATGTGCCATTTATGTGTCAGACTGGTTAGTAAAATCTTTTGATACGTAGACTTATTTGTCATGTAGCAGGTTCCCCATGCTCCTTTTCACCTTTAAACTGTTATATCCTTCTTTGGTCAAAAATATCTGAAAACACTGCTTCAGCATGAATCTTGTCACATGAAGTCGGCATTTTCCTCTTAATTTTTTTTATCAAGCAATTTATCTTTAATACCTGTCATGTTCAGCTTGTTACTGCTGCTCTACTTCACCAGGAAAAAAAAAAGTCACTAGATGCTTGTAATTCATAAAGCAATGTAGTAACTGGCTCTGGGTTTTTAGGAGGAAATCAACTGCAATTATTGGTTTGTGTTAAAAAATAAATATTTGAAAAGTTTTTTGCTATGAAAATTATTGTTAGTCATGTCATATTTTTAATTCTTTAAACTTTCATTTATGTAGTGCTAATAAAATAAAGCCTTTGTGAATAAGAACTACTTTGTTAATTTGGCTGAACACAGCACTGAACACAGAGATCATCCTTATATGCTTATGTTAGAGAGCAAAATAACATGTAAAAGATTAATTTCTAAATGCAAATGGTTCAGATTGTTCAGTTGTAGACGTGGTGCTTATGGACATGGTTTAGTGGTGGACTTGGCAGTGTTAGGTTTACGGTTGGACTTGATGATCTTAAGGGTCTTTTCCAACCTAAATGATTCTATGATTCTATCACAATAGATCATACAAGCACTGCAGTCCTATGGCCTTATCCTTAATACCCTGAAAATGGACTTGATTTTCAGTATGTGGATACTCCCAGTGATCCTCTCACTGTGATGTATGCAGCATGAGTGGTACCAGGCAGAGATAGCAGGGAGGAAAAGCAGCTCGAGTCTGAGTAATTGACCTTTTGCTGCACTGGATCTTGGTTTTGTAAAGTTACAACTGTAGAGACATCCTGCCCAAAGAGGAACCAAGTAGTGAGACAATCTTATTTCTAGTACTAACATCAGTCTATATTTTCCTTGGCATCTATCTTTGGAGACAAAAATAATGTATAATATGTATAATTCTAAACCTTTAAGCAGTGCTGCTACCTACATGTATTTATCAACCATAAATGTGTTTTTAATGGTTATCTCCTGTCTGGAACAATATACAGTAATTTCATCTTGTTGTATATGAATTTTTGTGGGCGTTGATATTTTTTTTTCCAATGGTACATCACAGCAGAAATTTTTATCTTGGGTTTTTTTCTTTGGCTGGATTGAATTTTTTTATTTGGAGTGTACTAGCTAGCAGGAAAACTAAGAATAATGAAGATTTCTGAATTTAGAGTTAAGTAGATGATCAACAAATCACCAAATACTCAAATACCAAACTGATCACACAAAAGTGAATATCGTTCTGTATTTTAAGATGAAAAAAACAAGATTTACTTATTCATCAAGACATAATAAATATAGTAAAGAAAAATGCTTTGTCAATAAAAGCACAAATAAATACATATCTGTGAAAACTCCACTGATATGAAGCAACTTCTGTCTGCTAAGACAGAAACAGCTGAGTAAAAATTAGGCTGAGGTTCAAGAGAATATTTATGAAGTTTCTTCATTATTTCTATACTGTTTCTGTTGTTCTCAACAAGAGTAATTTCACTGACATAAGAGACTGTCTGGTAAGGGCTTACTAAATCAGAGGAGTTCAGAGACAGATTAGGGTTTCCCAGCGGCACATATCTCTACCAGTAAGTGTGGAAGCCAACTTGGAAGAAACACGTTTGAAGTGGCAGAACTAATCATGCAGAAGCAATTTGAGATTTTCTCTCTCAGCCTAGATAAAGCAGAGCATTATGACATTGGCTGCATGGAACAAGGTCAATTTACTGTGAAAAGGCAGCTATAGACTCCAACTTCAAATAAACTTTCATCCTGCATGATGAAAAAGAGGATTTGCCCTATTGCTTATACCATAGAACAGGCAAAACCAAATTAATAAATCAATTAGGATGTATGTACTCATTTGCATCCTTTTTTTCACCACTAATTCCCTGTTTTAGCTATTCATAATGTAATTATATCTCAAGGTATTTCTCTTGATGTAAAAAATGGAGCTGCTCAATTGCTGATAGACTTGACCTCAACTGAAGCTGTGGGCTGTTCTGAAAGTGAAAGGATTAAAGTGCAAAATTTTACATGGTAACTTGAAAAGTTTCAGATTTTTAAAATGTCACTGCAAGCAAACTAGCCAAGACACCATGAGAAACAGTTCTTGTATCTATTCTTTTAATTTTCACGATTTCTCCATTGTGACCTGAAATTTTCATATGTTAAGTTCAGCTTTCTGCACAAGTGATGTTGCTGCATGCTGAAGCCTCAAAGCTGCAACACTTGAACAAGATGTGAGTCCTTCCCTGCACCCTCCTTGCTTCAAGCCAATGAGTAATATCCTTCAGCCGGAATAAGGATACAACATACTTTTCATAATGCATGAACTCAAATCTGCTTCCTAGGGCATGGAGAAGCAAAGCCAATATTTCAGTCATTTCCCATCTTCCTTACCAATGGCTGGCTCATAAATGTAGTTTCTTCTTCTCATGTCCTTCTTAATCCACAAATGTACCTCTTAAACTGTCCCCTTCTATTTCCCCTGTGTCATAGTCATAATATCAATCATACCTTATTTCTCAGCATATAGAGACTAGATGCTCACCCCAATAAAAATATCTTACTATACCTTACCTATACCACCTATTCTGTTAGTGAGACTCTCCAGTTATGTTGAATAATTTTGGGAGTAGTTTTATTCAGAGAATAGTCAAAGAAGTACTTTTAGTGATGAGCTCTGTGACTAAGCACAAACTGTCCTCTGTGTAATGGAAAAAACACAGACAAACTCTCACTTACCTATAGCTGGCAGGTAGCCAAGGCAGATCATTCTTGGGAAAAATTAAACAAGGCTTCACTTTAATTAGTTGTTTGGGGATTCAGCCAGCTGGGATGTTCATGTTTTAGTGCATTTATGTTTATTAGTTGAATCCAAAAGACTTTCTCTGTCTTCCCTTTCCCTTCTGCAGTAGTTTATATTGATGGCAGTAATCAGGTTATGGAGATTTTTATATGTATTCTGAAATCATAGTTGGAAGGTTGTCGTGGTTTAACCCCAGCCAGCAACTATGTACCACACAGCCGCTCGCTCACTCCCCCCCCAGTGGGGTGGGGGAGAGAATTGGAAGGGTGAAAGTCAGAAAACTCGTGGGTTGAGATAAGAACAGTTTAATAATTGAGGTAAAAGAAAATAGAATAGTAGTAGTAGTAGTAGTAGTAATAATAATAGTATAATACAATAATAATATACAAAGCAAGTGATACACGACACAATTGCTCACCACCCACCAACTGATGCCCAGCCCGTTCCTGAGCAGTGATCGCTTCCCTCGATCCCAACTCGCCCCAGTTTATATATACTGAGCATGACGTCATATGGTATGGAATAGCCCTTTGGCCAGTCTGGGTCAGCTGTCCTGGCTGTGCCCCCTCCCAGCTTCTTGTGCACCTGGCAGAGCATGGGAAGCTGAAAAGTCCTTGACTGGTGTAAGCCCTACTTAGCAATAACTAAAACATCATTGTGTTATCAACATTATTCTCATCCTAAATCCAAAGCACAGCCCTATACTAGCTACTAAGAAGAAAATTAACTCTATCCCAGCTGAAACCAGGACAAAGGTAAATGAAGATATGATTGAATGCCATTGCTACTGTAGTTCATGTTAAAAAATGCACAACCAACCCAAGGGCAGAAAGGCTCAGTGAATTAATGCATTAGTCTATAAGTTCTTGTGCCAGACTCTAGGACTCCAGATTGAGTTCTGGTGAGCAATGGACCTCCATAGGGCTGATATTTGCTCCTGGAAAGGATTAGAAAAGAGTCCATTAACCTTCGCATTGGTATAAAATCAACTACTGAATTCAGGAGCTACTGGCCAGCTGGATTCAGCAGAACAGCTACGTGAATTTGAACAGATCTGTCCTTTCACTACTAATATCGTTTCCATGGGCAGTGCCATTAATATGGTTGGTACTTCACAGGAGAAAAAAGTAAAAAATTCCCTCTAGTTCAAATAACTTTTAATCCAAGGACAGAACTCCCACTTACAGTATTTCTGCACAAGCTAACAGAAATTGCATAGCTTTCAGTGTGCAGATTTCCAACTGGTGTTTGATCTTTCCAAAGCAATCTTTCCTAATTTCATAGGCTTGGGGAAAAGGGATGTGACATATTAAGAGACTTATCAGAGAGAAAAGATACAACCACCTTGGTCTCCAGTTAGTGTAGTTCCTATAGAAAAAGCCTCCAGTCTTGATTCCGACCCTGAAACAGAGGAGCCTTGCACTGGCTTCCTTTGGATTTCGCACAGGGAAGAACCTAGGAAAGCTTGGCCACTGCTGCTCCATTTGAAAACCTGACAAATTGCACAGCCCTTGCCAAGAGGCTCTTGTCAAGGACTGGAAGTGAAGTGGGAACATGCCATGAAGGGCTTCCATCTGCATTTCATGCTCACCGCGCACAGACTCACGGGCACAGGAGCTTCCACAAACAAAGAACAGAAGAATATTATGTCCTGGCTGAAAAGCATGCCAGGCTTATTAGGATTTCTAGGGATGCTGAGACTCACCCCATAAAAGGTGACAGGAAAAAACAAATCTGCATGAAACATACCTAACATTTCAGAAGTAACAAAAGAATTGCAGTTTTTTAAAAAGAAAGAAGCATTATAGACATGCCCTGGCTTAAGGGGGGTTTAAGACTGGGATTTCTTCAGGACTAAGCCTCCCTTTTGACTGCTTTCAAGCATTTTAAATTAACATAAAACACATAAATGTTCCCTTTCAGGGGCTTAATGTAGAGCTTTTACAGCTGTATAGAAATGAGAGGTTACTTTAGATTTGTTGCAGGTTTCTTCAGTTGTTATATTGAGTGCTCTCTTTATGCCATGCTTAGGGAGTGCTTTGCCCAGAGCACACTGTGGAATTCAGCTGAGATGAGCATGCCTCTTCATTACTAAGAATTAAAGCTGTACTTATTTTTTCATTTGTTCATTATTTGGAACTGGAAGACTCCTGCTTGGAAACTGAGGAACTGCTAGGCAGATCCAACTTTTCACCTTAGCGTACTGACTACTGGCTCACATCCATTTCTTAACCATAAAGTATTGCTTTGTTCCATTTCTGAAAATGCAACAAGATATGTCTAGGTTTCCTTTTGAAATGGATAATTTGTGACAGATTTCTCATACATCCAAGCTGTCAAGAACAACTTGTTTGTCCCAGAAACTCCTGTACTATGTGGAAGCCATATTAAGTTTCTGATAAGTATGTTTGATAGATTCCAAATGTCACTATTCTTGTCATAAAACAGATACCGCATGATAAATGGGCAGATATACAGACAGACATACATGGAGTCGTGTATTTTAGGTACAAAATGAGACTAATGAAATGTTCTAAAATGAAATTGTGATACGAGGAAAACTGCTAGCAAAACTTTGACCCTGGATATGGGGAGAGCAGACTTCGGGCTGCTGAAGGAGCTAGTTAGTAAGGTCCCCTGGTGTCCTGGTTTCAGCTGGGATAGAGTTAATTTTCTTCTTGGTAGCTGGTATGGGGCTGTGTTTTGGGTTTAGGATGAGAACAACGTCGAGGATACACTGACGTTTTGTTCTTGCTAAGTAGTTGCTAAGCGGCGCTCACAGTGGTAAAGGACTTTTCAACTGCCCATGCTCTGCCGGGTGCACAAGAAGCTGGGGGGGGCACAGCCAGGACAGCTGACCCAGACTGGCCAAGGGGCTATTCCATACCATGTGACGTCATGCTCAGTATATATAAACTGGGGGAGTTAGCCGGGGGAGGGGGCAACGATCGCTGCTTGGGAGACGGGCTGGCCATCGGTCGGAGGGTGGTGAGCAATTGTAGAGTGTATCATTTGCTTTGTATTGCTATTGTACTATTATTACTTGTTATTATCATTATTGTTATTATTATTACTACTGTTCTATTTTTATTTTACTTTAGTTATTAAACTGTTCTTATCTCAACCCACGAGTTTTCTCCCTTTTACCCTTCTGATTCTCTCCCCCATCCCACTGGTGGGGAGTGAGCGAGCGGCTGCGTGGTGCTTAGTTGCTGGCTGGGGTTAAACCACGACAGTCCTTTTTGGCGCCCAACGTGGGGCTCGAAGGGTTCGAGATAACAACAGATTTAATTGGAATGTGCTAGATCGAATTTATAGCTGTTATTGCTGTTTAGCTGTTAATTGGCAGGCTTCTGTGCTTGCCATGGGGCTTGCTTGCCTTACTGTGTGTTAGAGTCTAGTGCTCATTAGTGCCTGCTTTTTTGCTTTTGCTGCTTGCTGTACTGCTTATCATCTTACTGTGTTGTGCCTGGGAGCATTTTGATAACAGCAATGGCCACGATCCTGGGCTGGCAGATGGCCAGGGCATGGCTGCTGTTTTTCTGTGCTGCTGTACTGGACAGGCTGGAACTCCAGTGTCAACTCGAGTCGAAGGGACTGTGACCTGTGGACGAGTTCCTGCGGGAGCACGACACCCCAAAGTGTCTGTGGACGTGGATAATCCCATGTCGGAGCAGCCCATGGAACTTAAGAGTGGAGCAGAGATCCACCTGCAGCCCATGGAGGACCCCATGCTGGAGCAGGTGGATGCCTGAAGGAGGCTGTGACCCCATGGGAAGCCTGTGCTGGAGCAGGCTCCTGGCAGGACCTGTGGACCCGTGGAGAGAAGAGCCCACGCTGGAGCAGGTTTGCTGGCAGGACTTGTGACCCTGTGGGGGACCCACGCTGGAGCAGTTCGTGAAGAACTGCAGCCCATGGGAAGGACGTTAGAGAAGTTCATGGAGGACTGTGCCGTGGGAGGGACCCCACGCCGGAGCAGGGGCAAGGGGAGGACTCCATTGCAGTGTTAAACCCTATAACCTGGCCCAAAGGGGCCAGGGGTGGAGACTGTAATGGAAATACCTTTAAATTGTTGTGACCCGGGATTTGAGTTGCATGTTATGGGAATTACTATAGCAGGAACCCCTTGTTGCTAGCCAGGCTAGGAGTAAGGGGAGGAGTTCATTGCAATGTTAAACCTGGCCCAAAGGGGCCAGGGGTGGAGATTGTGATGGATATACCTTTAAATTGTTGTAACCCATGATTTGAGTTGCATGTTATAGGAACTACCATAGCAGGAACCACCTGAACCAATGGAGGAGAAGCCTTACAAGAAGCAGTGCAAGTGCAGCAGTGACCTGACCTGAGCTGGCTTTGGTGCCCAATAACTCCATGCAACACACCACCTCTCCTGTCCTGAGTGACCACTATCACAGATGGAGCCCAAAGTCATGGACTAAATGAGCTCAATGGACATTTTTGGGACAACAGGGGTGGTGGTCAAAGAGGATGTATTGGATAATGTGGGACCTGAGCATGATGTAAATGGTATGGAATAAGGGGTGGATACTGTCCTGGTTTCAGCTGGGATAGAGTTAATTAATTTTCTTCTTGGTAGCCGGTATGGGGCTGTGTTTTGGGTTTAGGATGAGAACAATGTCGAGGATACACTGATGCTTTGGTTCTTGCTAAGTAGTGCTAAGCTGTCGCTAAATAGGTGCTAAGTGGCGCTCACACTGGTCAAGGACTTTTCAGCTTCCCCTGCTCTGTCGGGTGCACAAGAAGCTGGGAGGGGGCACAGCCAGGGGGAGTGCTGACCCAGACTGGCCAAAGGGCTATTCCATACCATATGACATCATGCTCAGTATATAAGCTGGGGGAAGAAGAAGGAAGGGGGGGACATTGGGCGTGATGGCGTTTGTCTTCCCAAGTAACCATTACGCGTGATGGAGCCCTGCTTTCCTGGAGATGGCTGAACACCTGCCTGCCCATGGGAAGTAGTGAATGAATTCCTTGTTTTGCTTTGTTTGCGTGCACGGTTTTTGCTTTGCCTATTTAACTGTTCTAATTTATTTTACTTCAATTATTAAACTGTTCTTATCTCAACCCACGAGTTTTCTCCCTTTTACCCTTCTGATTCTCTCCCCCATCCCACTGGTGGGGAGTGAGCGAGTGGCTGCATGGTGCTTAGTTGCTGGCTGGGGTTAAACCACGACACCTGGGAATCTGCATTTGAAGGTATTGGGGTCCAGGAATGCTGGTCACTTTTTAAGAGCCATCTCTTAAGAGTGCAGGAGAAGACAATTCCAAAGTGTCGGAAGTCAAGCAAGCGGGGAAGAAGGCCGGCTTGGCTGAGCAGGGATGTTCTTCTAGAACTTAGGTGGAAAAGGAAAGTGTATGGGCATTGGAAGCAAGGACAGGCGACACAGGAGGACTACAGAGATGCTCTTCACCACTGTAGGGAGAAAATTCATTCAGCCAAAGCTTGATTAGAGTTCAAGCTGGCCAGCACTGTGAAGGACAACAAAAAGGGCTTTTTTAAATATGTGAACAGCAAAAGGAGGATCAGAGATAACATTGGTCCATTGCTTGATGAGGTTGGTCACCTCACAAATAGCGACGTAGACAAAGCAGAGACGTGTAATGCCTTCTTCACCTCTGTCTTCAACACTGATGATGGGTACTGGGACCCCCGGAGCCCTGTGTTGGAAGACCGTGACTGGGGGAATGATAAACTCCCAGCCGACCCTGAACTTGTTCGAGACTTGCTGCTCCAGCTGGATGCGCATAAATCTATGGGACCCAATGGGATTCATCCCAGGGTACTGAAAGAGCTGGCTGATGTCATTGCGGGACCTGTCTCCATTATTTTTCAATGGTCTTGGGAGTCTGGGGAGGTCCCAGTCGACTGGACCCCAAGAAGGGTAAGAAGGAAGACCCTGGCAATTACAGGCCTGTCAGTCTCACTTCAGCGTCTGGTAAAATTATGGAGAAGGTTATTCTGAGAGTTACTGAAAAACACTTGAGAGACAATGCAGTCATTGGTCATAGCCAGCATGGGTTCATGAGGGGAAAGTCCTGCTTAACTAACTTAATTTCCTTTTATGACAAGGTCACCCATCTAGTTGACCAGGGGAAGCCAGTAGATGTGGGTGTGTTGGATTTTACCAAAGCTTTTGATACTGTCTCTCACAGTATCCTTCTGGATAAAATGTCCAGCACACAGCTAGACAAGTCCATAATACGATGGGTGAACAATTGGCTGATGGGTCGGGCTCAAAGAGTTATAGAAAATGGGGTTATATCAGGCTGGCGGCCAGTCACCAGTGGGGTTCCCCAGGGCTCAATTTTAGGGCCAGTGCTCTTTAATGTTTTTATAAATGATCTGGATGCAGGAATCAAATGTATATTAAGTAAGTTTGCTGACGATACTAAACTAGGAGGAGCTGTGGACTCCCTTGAGGGTAGAGAGGCCTTACAGAGAGATCTGGATAGACTAGAGACCTGGGCAATCACCAACCATATGAAATTTAACAAGAGCAAGTGCCAGATTCTGCACCTGGGATGGGGTAATCCTGGTTGTACGTACAAATTGGGGGACGAGAGGCTGGAGAGCAGCCCCGCAGAAAGAGATCTGGGGGTTTGGGTTGATGGCAAGTTGAATATGAGTCAACAGTGTGCCCTGGCAGCCAAAAGGGCCAACTGTGTTGTGGGGTGCATTGAGCACAGCATAGCTAGCCGTTTGAGGGAGGTGATTGTCCCATTCTACACTGGTGCAGCCCCACCTCGAGTATTGTGTGCAGTTTTGGGCACCTCAATATAAGGAGGGCATCAAACTATTAGAGTGTGTCCAGAGGAGGGCGACCAAGATGGTGAAAGGCCTCAAGGGCAAGACTTATGAGGAGCAGCTGAGGACACTTGGCTTGTTCAGCTTGGAGAAGAGAAGGCTGAGGGGTGACCTCATCACAGTCTACAACTTCCTCAAGGGGGGCAGCAGAGGGGGAGGTGCTGATCTCCTCTCTCTGGTGACCAGCGATAGGATACGAGGAAATGGAATGAAGCTGCATCAGGGGAAGTTCAGATTGGACATTAGGAAAAGGTTCTTCACTGAGAGGGTGGTCTGTCACTGGAATAGGCTTCCCAGGGAAGCGGTCACAGCACCAAGCCTGTCAGAGTTCAAGGAGTGTCTGGACAATGCTCTTAGTCATATGGTTTAGTTATAGGTAGTCCTGCGAGGAGCAGGGAGTTGGTCTCGATGATCCTCATGGGTCCCTTCCAACTTGAGATATTCTATGATTCTATGATACTGTGATAAAGGGCTCAGAGTCATTAGATTTAGTTTATAACTTTAACTGATCACTGAGGTAGTTGTACCAACTTTCATAGAATACAACCTTATGGATTTAAGAAACTTATTGCCAAGTCACTCTTTTCATACACCTGAGAGACAAAATGACAAACTTTGGAAAATATGATGAGGTTTCTTTTTACAGATTTTCTTGTAAACTGATATCATTGACTTTAGCTATATAGGCAAAATGAAGAAAATATTGCTCACTTATCTAAAACACATCAGGCTAAATCCTTCGGTTTGTACTCACTGCTCAGGTTTTACACCTTTACTCACAAGTAGTCCCATTGTTCAAAGAGAAAATGTTAATAAACTGAAATAAAGGCTGGCTCTCATCTTACTATTTTGGCAAACACAATTTCTGAGTGAGGGTTACAGAAGGATAGATTGTGTAAGAAAGCTAAAACTCCACGGTTTTAATTTCTGTTATAATCTCAGAGAAAGATTTAGGAACTATCATTGAAATAGCAGACTGGAACGTGAATGTGAATCATATGAATGATGCAAATTCATCTTTTTGTTCACAACCTTTTGCACAGGATTCTAATTCTAATAGTCATATGAAGTAATTCAGGGAACAACAATGTATCATTTAACATTTTGTGTCTAAAAGGTGTTCTGCCACAATTTATCAGGATTAGTTTTGTAAAACTAATGCATGCTAGGTCTGTATACAAACTTGCACTGGCTTAATGGAAGATTATTTTATTTTAATACCATTCCATATACTAACGTACCAGCTTAAACCTGATTTCTCCTGGTTTTGACTGCATCCTTAAATTTAGGTCTCTGACAGCAGATCAGTATTAGAGGGTGGAAATTTTTACTGCTCCAGGTGTTGATCTTAGCCCTTTAATGATCCTGTAACATAGTCAGCAGAAATGAATATGGACCTGCACCTCAGCACCATAGCTTGTCTATCTGGCATATTTGTGCAAACCCAATGTCATTGTTGCACTCAATTCAAAGCAAATACAAGTAGAGAATGAAGCAGGAAGCTGTGGGGTAGTAACATCTTCAGACTGCCCCAGCAAGGCTTCTCTATCAAAACCTGAAGAAGTTTTCATTCAATTTCCACTTAAAGGTGTGCTCATTGAACAGGTAATCAGTTTAATAAATGTTACTTTGGGTTCTGACTGACAGGCGGGACTGGTTAGGGAAGTTACCACCCCAGCTATCAGCCCCAGTTCATGGATGCCTTAGGAGCTGGTTGGCTCACGCGTGGCTATCATAGATTACAGCACGGTACTTTAACATAAATTTTTAATGATTCATATGTCAGCAATTCATTAAGTGATTGGCTCATCTGCCATGCTGTAGAGTGGAGGCAGCCTCCTGGGGAAGCCACCCCAAGATAAGCCATCTTTGTGTGGCCCTCACACAGTGTAAAGACAATACCTAGGTTATTTTCATACAAGCCTGCATATGGATACTTGTCTATCAGAAAAAAACCTCAGTTAAACTCAGGTTAAGTATGCAGTTTGATAAAATACAAACTAGTATTCTTCATCTTAGTGAATATTCACATAGGTTTAAAATAACACCACTGGTTTCAGTTCATGCTTTTTGTTGTTTCATTTCCAGTTTGTGTGCAGCCTTGATCAAGAGAGTTTGAATGTTCATACTGTTTATTTTCTTCTTCTTCAGTTTTACTTAGTTTCAATATCAAAACCTCACATGTGAACACACTTTTACCTCCAGGATAAAAATCTGCTCAGAGTCAAGTAGACTCCAAAACTTTTCCTTGACTATTAGGCTACTTTGGATATTAGTCTGGAAAATGGGTGCAAAAAGTGCTGATAACAATCTTGCTTTAGTGGCTTTAACAGTATTCCCAGCCAACTATATTATAGCCTATGAACAGTCCCAGTAATTTGGAGGGGGGATGTTACTTGTAGAATAAAGCAATATAGACATGCTTCAATTTAAACAACTTAGTAACCTTTGTTGTTTTGTTGCCCTGGACTATGTGAATGCAATCTCAATACTCAAGGTTTAGGTTTTACCACCAAAGATATCTGAAATACAGCATCAGTTGACACAGAAATTAAAACTCTTCAGGACTCGCAAAGGAGAGTTTGTAATTGCTGCCTGCTGCTAATCCTGTCAGCTCATATTAGTGAAACATGCCATAGTGCTGCAGGGAAGTTGTTAGGATCTGGTTGCAGGACTCAGCCTTTAGGAGAGGATTCAGGCTAAGCTTAGGCTATATATCGCCACCCATGAGTCAAAGTACATCTATTCTACTGAGTGACAGGCCTCTGAGGGGGAACAATGCACATGAAAAAGAACATGCCTCTTTCACTACAGCGCTTCTGTTACTTTGGTTTAACTTCTTAACCTCCTTCCTGTTAAAGCTTCATTCAGGCATAAAAAAGATATCTGTAGCTCTTTATTAAATCTCTGCTCTTAAAAAATGCATTAAATAATACTTTATTCCAGGTGATATGTTTAAAACAGAACACATTCTTTTTCCTTACTAGACTTTGCTTTATTAGCTTCTTTTTTTGAGATTTTTATTTAGGCTTGTTCTGAAAGAAAGTGAATGATAGATGGAAATAAAATTAATCTTCTAACTTAATCACACTACAAAACATTAATTAGAATTTGCTAACACCTCCAACAGTTACAAATCATATCAGTTTGCATATGTATCAAAGCAGCATGCTAAATCTTTCAGTTACTTTGTGATTTACAAATTTTCTTTCTTACTTTTTCTGTTTGGACCTAATCCTGAAAATATTTGCTTATCTGGGTCCTGAACTAGACATGGTCTTAACTTGAACCATAAAAGTATTGGCTTAAATAGAATTAATCCTTTTTTAAAAAGCTCACAGATTCAGTATCTGGGAATATGTGAAAAGTTCACATATTTGCTAACCAGCACAGTTCTCTAGTTGTGGGCATGGTCATGAAGGTAATAAGCTCTCATCTGAGCTAAGTTTTGCTGGATAAAGCCACAATTTTCTTTCTATGGTTCATGTTTTAGGAAATATTTTTTTACATATTAATAATGTAGATATTTTTAATTTTGTTCTACCCCTGTAATTCTTACAGCATGTAATGGGTGGGATTCCTTCTTATCTTCCAGCTTGTGTTGATTTTCACACTGCCACTGAAAAGCTACTAAATTACACTAAGTCCAAGACAAAATATTTGGGGCAACGTAACTATGTGAGATTAAAATTTTACTTCTTTTTATTAATTTCTTCCTCAGCTTATGCTCTATCAAGTCGAATTTTTCATGTGTTGCATCAAAGGAAGGATCCAGTCCTACAATGAGCTGCTGTTCAGTGGCTGTCTGCATTTGGGCCGAGGGATTCTGTGATTCTAGCACAGGCTGCATAGGCTGCATGGGAAGAGAGCTCAGGGCTTTTGCATGTAGGATTTTGGAAAGAGGTTATAAACCACATCCTGAACTCATTAATTTTTTTTCATTGTCAAGCAAAAATGTCTTTTTATTTTTTTTCCTTTTTTTCTTGTAAATTGTGTAATCGCACTTTGAATGGTATAAAACCAGTTGCAGGGCTTCACAGGAATAAGCATCTCACTTGGAAGATGATAAACAACTGTGCATGTTTGGAAGTGCATGTGCCTGTCTTTTTAAAAATAAAACCATTCTAGTAGAGAAGTTTTATTTTCATTTTTCCTAATTTATAGCTATTTTTCCCTTCAGTGAAGGAACATAGTCTTTTTTATATGTTTCCTTTAACACTGAGACTGAGGTTTGGCATTTTTAATTTCATGGAGTGATCATGACAATGGTATTTGTGAGCACTAGCTAGGGCCAGATAGAGTGCTGGCAAAGATTAAGCGAGCTTCTTAAAACACTTCTGCTACAGCACCTTGGCCATGACCTGTGATACCCAAGTGAATGCAGAGCTGCATCTACTCAGAGTTGAAACTGCAGATGATAGTGACAAATTCTAAGATGATTTTTGTAACAAGCATCACTTGTGGCCTACTTCAAACTGGAATTTAGATTTGAAAGCCTGAACCACAGTTATTTCCTGGTCTTCCTTTTCAGATTGACACAGTACTACATACAGTGTAAATTTGAATTAATTTACTCTTAATGCTACTGAAAGATATCTGATTGTAATATAAAAGGGATCTAGAAAATACTACTTTTCTACAAAATATCTTTCAAGCCGTAGATAGTTAAAACTCAAAATTGCAAAAGATTATGTATGTGCTTAAATTTAGGTATGCAAGCAGCACCACTGCAATCAATGGACCTAATCACACACTTAAAAGTAAGCATGTGCACAAATCTCTACAGGGTCATGACTCAGTTCTGTATTGCTCCAGTTCACAAGAGGCCAACCTCCTTGACCTTGCAAGCCAAAATCCTCTTGCCATTGAGAGCTGCAAGATGCATAGCTTACCCCTCCAAGAGCTGGTGTGTACATACTCTCACCCAGCTCCTTTGAGGGCTGTTAGTGTGGACTGGGCAAACAGTCAGTGTCTGTGAGTGAAAAATGGTCTTTTACTAATCTGCACATCAATACAGCTTAAACATCTGCATGTTCAAGATAATAAGCCTCAAACAGTGCACATTTTGCCATGTCAAAAGCACACACATTTGTCTAATATTCATAGTAACTCCTACCTGCTAGTCAGTTTTGAAGAAAGCGTGGAGCTTGAGAATTGCACGGGTCTAGATGAAGTTGAGCAGCTGCTTAACCTGAGACTCCACAAAGTGCCTCTGGTCTATATTTGGGATGGACCTTGTTTTTTCTATATTACCACAATAATTCTCTGTATGTTCCTTTGTCAGATGAGAACAAAGGGTTTTTAGTGAAAAAAAGAATCAGACCAGCTTAACCTAAATAGTCCTACCAAGGCAAGTGAATTATTCATTTTCCTAAAATAAGAATAACTTATTTACTTTCTGCCTTATGTACTTAACTATTATTTTGTTTGATGGAAGCTTATATACTTCTAGAATAAGGGTTTCAATTCTTTCAGACCACATAGCTGTTACGACATTTAAAAGGTATTTCTCATTGTTGTACCAACAGGAGTCCAGCTACAGAGAAAAGAACAACAGATACTAAAAGAGCAGCCCCCCCCCCTTTTTTTTTTAATAACTTGACTTCACTGCTGGAAAATAAAGCAAATTTTATTTATATTAAGCACATTAGAATCTCCAGGAGTAATACCTTTAAATTGTAAGTACTTTTGCTGAACAAGAAGTTAAGTCCAAATGCCAAACTATAACATACATACATGTGTGAACACTCAGAGTGGAATGATGTTAAAAGTGAGAGCGCTATACCATGGCAGGATGTCAGATAAAGCAGCTGGGTATTCTTTTAGTTGTTTTTCTTAATTAGCTTAACAGTGACAAAGAAATAGATTAGTGGTTAATAAACAGAACCACACACACAAATAAAAAAAATAAATTATAATATCATATTCATATATACATTCACACTTACATAAATATTGGAAATAAAATATTTATTCAAGCATAAATGTCATATAAATGTGTTCAGTTTCAACCAGAAATACAGTAGTCAGCTCCATTTTACATCTTTCTTGAAACACTAACAAAATGGTGTCAGCAGAGTCCTATATTGAGGCAGACACACACCAGGTGTCAGTTCCATGTCTCCCATGTACAGTTTATATTTCTGCAGTATACATTTTATTTGAACACCCAGTTAACAGGGTAAACGCGATATAAGAGAAAATGGATGAAAAAAACAGACTGAATTGTTAAAAACAAGGAAAAAAATCTTCAGAAGTATGTAATTAAAATATGCAGACTCAGATTTTGCTGGTTTATATTGATGTAGATCCAGAGTATGGAAAAACGGCAGTATTACTTTTTGGATTTGCTCGTGCAGCTTAGAACTGAATTTGGCCTGTAAAATTCAGCAAGCTGCATTTTGCATCAGATGGCAATGTACATTTCCATAGGCAAGTCGTTCACTGTTTATAAATAGCATATATATTGTAAAAGTGGTGCAAATATGGTATTTCATGTTTTTACTATTCACACAATAATGTTATCCGTTGTAACATTAAAGTCACTTAAGTAGCCAGCTTTAAGTATGCACATTTTTTAGAGGCCTTTTTTATTTACTTTTATGGTAGAGCTCATTCAAGATACAATGAAATAGCTGGTAAAGGCTGTGCTGGAGGAGACAACAGTAGGGAAGGGTAACCTGCTTTGGAAACAATCTCACTTTATGAATAAAGTCTGCAACCTCTCAATCCAGAGAGTATGTAGTTTTTCAAAATCAAGAGAGAAAAGTGAAAGGTCTGTGTCAGCCAGGCTGCCCCACTCTCTGTGCCTCAGCCAGCAATTATACACCGAAGAGTACAAAACGCCCAGGCTGGCACTCGCCTTGTCTCCTCCGCCCCCCACAGCTACTGATGCCAACAGCAAAGTGAAGAGGAGGAAGAAAATGAGCTCAAGTAAGAGGTAGAAAGAAAGGAAATTGAGAAGAGGGTAAGGAAAGGAAATGTGAAGAGAGGAAGAGAATCGAAACTCAATATTATTACTGTTAATAATAATATAATACTGCTTATATAATTATATATTAATATAATTAATAATAACAACAATAACAATAGTCCTAACTATATTGGAAGAAATGGGATGAAACTCAGACAAATGGGCTCCTGTCATTTGACCATTGTTTCAGAAGCTATGCTGATGGTTATCTGTAACAGAGCAATAGACAAAGACAGTGTTTGCTTACACCTGCATTGTTTTGTATTTGAAATATTTAAAGCTATTCTACAAAATTATTAATATTATTTAGCTTCACAGTAGACTTTCTAATTGACCGCCCCTGCTATGAAAATCATCATTGTAATAATTAACTTTTTTCTTGCTATATTTTATTTTATTTTATTTTATTTTATTTTATTTTATTTTATTTTATTTTATTTTATTTTATTTTATTTTATTTTATTTTTTATTTTTAATATTTACATATTCCAAGTAAAAAACATGAAATTTGTATGTAAATAAAGAGATAATACTAATAATAAGCTTCTTTCATGCTGATCCCAGACCTTAGTGACTGTGGAAACATATGCATTTATAAATTCTCATACAAAAGCCACACCTGAATTCTGTGGATCTTTTTCCCTCAAAGTCTGTGTAGAAAAATAATATAATTTGACCCTACAAGACAGGACAAAGTTGTCAACCGTGCCTTAAATAAAGTTCCTTATGTAAACAGCCACATTGGCAATTGCAAGCAGTTAAGCATGTAAACAGTTTCAGAATCTCATCTTTTCTTTTCTAATTTTACACTATAATCACTAGATTGTTGATAGTTTAATTAAGCTAATTGAAATACAGCTCCACACATAGTCTATATATTGGTCCAGTGTAGTCTTTCCCAAATATAACCCTACAAGCAGCTGGTATGGATATACCACCATCACCTCAGACACATTGTTCAGATAAAAACAGTAAAGATGCAGCACAAATAACTTTGGTTTCAGATATTTTTATATGTGCTTAGATAGTCAATATGATTTTCTATTTCAGAATCAGCTGGAATTACATTCTGTGCACTTATTTGGTTTTGTTTTTTAAGCATAAATCATACAAACAGCAGAACATCAAAAAGCCAAACACAAGCTGTATAACAAGCTCTTCTAATTTTATCATCAGTCTCCTTATATTAGGAAGCATTCATTTCTGCTGAAATCAGACATTGGAGAAGTTCTTAGTCTCCATAGTTTTCGGCAAAAACTTGTGCACAGGATGTGGGACTCAGAAGGCAGAGAGTAGAGTAAACAAAAAAACCCAAAATAGTACTAAATAGACAGCAACAGCATAGCTTTTCCTTTATTGTTTTTCCTTAATTTGGTCTTTGTGGCCTGAACAGAAGTTTTAAATTCTTCAGGATGGTAACAGTGGCAAATGTAAAAAAACCTGACTCGACTCAGCTTCTTCAGCTTTTTTTAACCAGGCAGTTGGTTCATTGCTGCAATGTCAAAACTACAATTGAAAGACAGATCATTCCTCAGATCTCAGTGATTTTGGGGTAAAAATTCACCCATGCAATGAGCACATCACTGCAGGCAGAGGGCAGTTCTAGGGTTGCATTTCCAGTGTTTCCAACTCATAATTTTATTTCCAGCTGTGAAATAATTAGTATTCTTTTAAAAGGTCTCACAATTAGTACAGAGCATCAGGATCTGCTCTGTCATCTCTATCACTTAATGCTGGGAAGAAAAATAAGAAAATGAAAAAGTGTCCTCCAGAGGCTCAGAAATAAGAAGGTAAACTCAAAAAATTACTCAAAAAAGTCAGAGCAAAGAATAAGAAAACAAAACCAAAACAAACAGTTGGTGCTTTTTAAGAGATTTTCATGACCAGGGGGAGAGGCTCACGATTGTTCTCAGAAGTGCTAGCAGGGCAACATACACTTTTCTCAGCAGACATGAACTAGAGCCCCTAATGTGACTGCTGCTATAATAATCAAGGCTCTCATACACTCATATCAGTAAAAAATACATACAAGATGATTTACTAATAAGAAAAACTGCTAGTAAGGAATACTTAGTAAAAAGAAATACCTGCTTAAATTATTATATCACATCTTAAAACTTAAAAGTACCTTACTTAGGACTTGTGGGATGATTTTATAGTTATAATTTTGATTGTAGGCAGTTTTGACAGGGCAGTCAAGTTTAACAAACTATTCTGAAATTTGGATCATATTTGCAAACAGTTCTACTGAAAGAGTAGAAATAAAAAGGATTCAGAAAATACCCAATATGAAATTCTTTGAAAAACAATATTTTTTTCAAACAGGTATTTTTAATGCAAAACTGCCAATGCTAGTTAAAATGAGTAATGCAGAAGCTTAAAAAAGTTGTCAAATAGAATATTTCATTTTGAAGCAACAAAGCAGTTTGTTTAACCCAGGGTTCTTTTTTGTTTGTTTTGTTTTGGATCTTTCTTCCATTTAACAACATTTTGGGCTGAACTGAAAACATTTTGCTTTTCCTGATTAGGCAGGTGGCCTGAGAAAACAGCTATTCCTTTAATTACTATTTTCCTAGGGCTATAATCTTCTTGATGAAAACACAAAACACTTAGTGCCTGTCTTTGCTGTGGAATGAGCATGAGTTGATACCTCCCAAGGTACCAACATCAGGTCTGGACCCAGGAGAAGGACTTCCGCAGCAGCAGGGAAACCTGCCTGAATTAAGATACCCTGCTGATTAGCAAGAAACATTGCCTTGGAGGTGGCACCATGCGTGTGGGGAATGCTTTCCTGACCTGTTCGTATCTCAGAGTAGCACTACTTTTTTCTGCCTGGAGCTCCAGTTGCTGAGCAGTGGCCGTGCCCCCACAACCAACTCCCCCCAGTTTTTTTGTTCAGCATGACGTCATATGGTATGGAATATCCCTTTGGCCACTTTGGGTCAGATGTCCTGGTTGTGTCCCCTCCCAGATTCTCGTGCACCTCCAGCCTCCTCGCTGGCAGGGCAGTATGAGAAGCTGAAAAGTCCCTGAACTGGTGTAAACACTGCTCAGCAACCACTAAAACATCAGTGTGTTATCAACATTAGTCTCATACTAAATCCAAAACACAGCTCTATACCAGCTACTAGGAGGAAAATTAACTCTATCCCAGTCAGAACCAGGACAATATCCACCCCTTATTCTATACCATCTACGTCATGACCAGGTCTCACACTTTCCAATACATGCCAATTAATCACCAACACTTTTTCTGTCTTCTGATATATACACACAGATAACATTCCCTTAGTCTATGGGCCATCCCATGACAGGACCCATCAGTGAACAGGGCATATTGCTTCTCATTTTCTGGCAGTTTATTATACAGTGGGGCCTCCTCAGCAGGCATCACCTCCTCCTCTGGCGATATTCTGAAATCTTTGCCTTCTGGCCAGTCCATGAACACTTCCAAGATTCCTGGGCGACTAGGGTTTCCTATTCGAGCCCGTTGTGTGATGAGTGTGACCCACTTATTCCATGTAGCATCAGTTGCATGATGTGTACAGGGGACCCTCCCTTTGAACATCCAGCCCAGCTCCCAGGAGGAGCTGTGCTTCAGTACCAACCACTTCTGAAGCAGCTCGAACCCCTTCATATGCTGCCAATATCTCTTTTTCAGTTGGAGTATAGCCAGCCTCAGATCCTCTGTATCCCCGACTCCAAAACCCTAGGGGTCGACCTCGAGACTCCCCTGGTGCTTTCTGCCAGAGGCTCCAGGTAGGGCTGTTCTTCCTGGCTGCAGTGTAGAGAACATTTTTTGCATCTTGTCCTGCCTGAACTGGCCCAAGGGCTACTGCATGGACTATCTCCTGTTTAATTTGTTCAAAGGCCCCTCGACCTTACTTTGTTTTATGGCAAAGCCGGCCTCCAGAAGGATTTGGAGTATTTTCTTCCCTTTCTCAAAAACATCTTCTGCTGTGTTGCCCCATACGATGATGTCATCAATGTATTGCAGGTGTTCCAGAGCCCCACCCTGTTCCAGTGCAGTCTGGATCAGTCCATGGCAAATGGTGGGGCTGTGTTTCCACCCCTGGGGCAGTCGATTCCAGGTGTACTGGACGCCCCTCCAAGTGAAAGCAAACTGTGGCCTGCACTCTGCTGCCAAAGGGATTGAGAAAAATGCATTAGCAATGTCAGTTGTGGCATACCACTTGGCTGCCTTTGACTCCATTTTGTACTAAAGTTCTAGCATGTCTGGCACGCCAGTGCTCAGCAGCAGCGTGACTTCGTTCAGGCCCCGATAGTCTACTGTTAGTCTCCACTCTCCATTAGACTTTTGCATATGGGCCATATGGGACTGTTAAAGGGTGAGCGAGTCTTGCTGATCACTCCTTGGCTCTCCAGTCGATGAATCAGCTTATAGATGGGAATCAGGGAGTCTCGGTTGGTGCGATATTGCCGCCGGTGCACTGTTGTGGTAGCGATCAGCACCTGTTGTTCTTTGGCCCTCAGCAACCCCACAAGAGAAGGGTCCTTCAGGAGACCAGGCAGGGTAGACAGCTGTTTAATTTCCTCCATCTCTAAGGCAGCTCTACCAAAAGCCCACCAGTACCCTTTGGGATCCTTGAAATACCCTCTCCTGAGGTAGGCTATGCCAAGGATGCACGGGGCCTCTGGGCCAGTCACAATGGGGTGCTTCTGCCACTCCTTCCCGGTTAAGCTCACTTCGGCCTCCAATACAGTCAGCTGTTGGGATCCCCCTGTCACTCCAGAAATACAGATGGGTTCTGCCCCTTCATAGCTTGATGGCATTAGGGTACACTGTGCACCAGTGTCCACTAGAGCCTTATTCTCCTGTGGGTCTGATGCGCCAGGCCGTTGATGCCACATGGTCCAGTAAACCTGGTTGTCCCTTTCCTCCACCTGGCTGGAGGCAGGGCCCCTCTAGTCCTGGTCATAGCATTTGTTACTCACTTCTTGTAAATGCGAGTCCCTTTATTGAGATCGGAAGCAAAATCAGCCCTTCTACTCTGTCTGGGGAACTGCTCACTGGAGACTGGAGCAGCAATTTTCCTGGAAGAACCCCCTTTTGTAGTTGTTTTTCCTTGCAACTCATGTACCCATGCCTCTAGGGTCGAGGTAGATTTTCCATCCCACTTCCTCATGTCCTCTCTATGGTCACGCAGATAAAACCACAGGGTTGCCCGTGGTGTGTATCCACTATATCTTCTCTCTGAAATAGAGGGATGCTTACTCCTAATGGCTGAGATTCTGGTCCCTACAGGTGAGGAGTAGGATATATCCTCTTTGAGTTGCTAGAGCTCCTGGGACAGTTTCTCCACAGCCAAGATGAGGGAGGAAGAGAGACTTTCTTCGTATTGCCGGAGCTGGCCAGCCAATTCATCCACTCTTTGTTCCTCTCCGTCTTTCCAGGTCATTACTGCCAATGAGTTGGCATATGACACTAGTGCGCTCTGTACAAACTTCTGCCACATGGGTCGTGTGCACTGGACTTCATCTGGATCTTTGGGTAACTGCTCATTGTCCAGGTCATTATGAATCACCTCCAGCATGGCTAATTCCCTCAGGTACTGGATGCCTCTCTCCATGGTGGTCCACTTGCCTGGCTGACATATAACATCTTCCTTGAAGGGACACCTTTCCTTCACACCTGACAGGAGTCACCTCCAGAGGCTGAGGGCTTTTGCCCCTTTTCCAATCGCTTTGTCAATGCCCCCTTCCCTAGAAAGGGATCCCAGCTGCTTGGTTTCCCTGCCCTCTAATTCCAGGCTACCGGCCCCATTATCCCAGCATCGGAGCAGCCAGGTGACAATGTGCTCGCCTGGATGACGACTAAAATCTTTTCGCATATCTCGCAGCTCACTCAGGGACAGAGATCGGGTGGTTACCATCTCATTTGTGGGTTCTGCCTCTTCCTCCTCCTGTTCTTGTGATGGCCCTGGTTCATCATCAGCCCTTACTAAATGAGTTGATTTTCTTGTGTATTCTTTCTTCTGTATAGGGGCGACTGATACTGGCACGGGTTGGTTCTCTGGTTTAGCCACAGTGCCTGTCACGGGGGCTGGCGTATCCGTAGCTCCTGTTGCCAGGGTTGGCGTAGCTGCAGTGCCTGTTGTTTTGTCATCAGATCCAGAGACCTTCTCTTTCCCTTTAGGGTTCTGAATAGTGTTTAATAGGGCTCGGTAGGCATGGGCCAGGCCCCAGCACATTGCGGTGATTTGTATCTCCCTAGAATTGCCAGGGTGACAGCATACTTTTTCCGAACACTTTACTAGTTTTTCAGGATTCTGCACTTGTTCAGGGGGTGAAGTTCCAAAATACTGGAGGGACCCACTGTCCTAGGCATTTGCCCATACTCTCCCACACACCCTGCCACTCATAACTATTCAGCCTCGGGGCAGATCTCTGGATGATATTCTTAAAATGCTTATTAACCTTAGACAAAACCGAAACAATATTCCCAAGAACTATCAATAGATATATCTTAACTACCCAAGGATGTTCAAGATACTGAAAAGTTGTTGTAATGAAGGAGGAAACATCATAGAAGAAGGCAGCAAAGGTGCCATTCCATATTTCCTCCATAAAAAACCTCTCAGAGGTATAATTGCTAATTGTCTCCATGAGGTGGTACCCGAAGTACAGTAATGGCTTCACTACAGAACCCAAATACCAGATAAGGCTCAAGGCCAGTGTTTTAATAACAAATCTCCCAGGCAAAACATCACTAATCACGGCAGAGCACAGCAAACTGCAACACCCAACACCAATCTTTAACATGTACTGCAAAAACAAGAGCGTGGTGCAGATCAGGTAGACTAATACCGAGAACAGATGAATCAATAGCGCGACTGGCAACTGTTAACAGATACAAATTCCTTAGTACACTCTGGTTAATCTGTTATTATGTCAAACCCTTCGTGCCCCACGTTGGGTGCCAAAAAGGACCGTCGTGGTTTAACCCCAGTCGGCAACTAAGCACCACACAGCCGCTCGCTCACTCCCCCCACCCCATATGGGATGGGGGAGAGAATTGGAAGGGTGAAAGTCAGAAAACTCGTGGGTTGAGATAAGAACAGTTTAATAATTGAAGTAAAATGAAATAGAACAGCAGTAATAGTAATAGTAATAGTAATAGTAATAGTAATAATATAATACAATAATAATATACAAAGCAAGTGATACATGACACAATTGCTCACCACCTGCCGACCGATGCCAGCACGCCCCCGAGCAGTGATCGCTGCCCCCAGCCAACTCCCCCAGTTTATATACTGAGCATGACGTCATACGGTATGGAATAGCCCTTTGGCCAGTCTGGGTCAGCTGTCCTGGCTGTGCCCCCTCCCAGCTTCTTGTGCACCTGGCAGAGCATGGGAAGCTGAAAAGTCCTTGACTGGTGTGAGCCCTACTTAGCAACAACTAAAACATCAGTGTGTTATCAACATTATTCTCATACTAAATCCAAAACACAGCACTATACCAGGTACTAAGAAGAAAATTAACTCTATCACAGCTGAAACCAGGACAAACACATAGATCTGAATCTGGGATAAAAATATTCTCTACTTTTGAGTGATCATAAATTACATTTTGTTTTGGGCCCTTTTCTGTTAACATTACGATTCTAAAGCAATTCCCTTTCGGTGTTCAATATTGGATCTTCCTAAGTGAGTAAAACTTCTGTGGTGTTCTGTAACAGTGAATTTTTATGGATGGAATTGCACCCCTTTATTTTTTTAACAAGCTTGAAAATCAGAAATCCAACCACAAACAAAATTCAGGTGTTTCTCCTGTTTTCATATCAATACCTTCAAAAATGAAGATGTATTTGAGGCAAAAATATATTTTTCCCTAAACCTTTTCCTGAGGTTTGCACATTTAGGCTAACTGAACTGAGCTGTAACTTTGGGATGAAAGGGGAGCCAGGTGAGATAAATCTGATGCTTGTATGCTTTCAGCTTCAGCTTCATTACAAACTTTTTTAGAGCTCTAATAACTTTCACTGATCCCTTTTACCAACTACAGTTCTCTTAAAAACAACTAAGTTAGGACCTTTAAAGTGCAAGGAGCAGTTATCATTTCACATATAACTGCGCTTTATAAATATACTTGACCTTTCATTCTTCAAGTTTATTTTAATTAATATCTACATTTGCTTTCCTCCTGCCCCCATTTATAACTGGTGACTTCAATGATCATTAGATGATGCTCTCTGCACTCTTTGTACCATTAGGCTGAACACAATCTTTAACCGCAAGGCAGGTATCATATCCCTGTTTATGGAAGTTTTCAGATTTTACCCATGGTCCTGGACATTTCTGGACGGGCCTTGCTTTTCGTTGATCATAAACAAAACTTCAGCAGCTGGTGCACTGCTGCCTTGCAGCGTACACAGCAGTGGCTGGGGATCAAATCAACACTCTGAAAATCAGCAGTCCTTCCTCAAGTGCTAAGTAGAGCCTTTATGCAAACTGATTAACTCTAATGGTGAGGATATCCTCAGTGACCTAACTCCTACTTGTGGATTGAAAATTAGGCCTATGAAGGCCAATTGCCAGATAATGCCACTACACTGAGGCTTGTGTACAAACTGAAAGGTTGAAGTGCACCCTTTCAGCACCACGATTCATTCCCAGCAGGGAATGGGGGCTCTCGCCTTTGCACCTGGGCAGCCGACAGGGCGCACGGGGCTGCCTGGAAAGTCGCCTTCACTGACACGTCACCAATGACAGGCAACTCAAATCAGTCCAGGGAGGTTTAAAGAAAAAAAAAAAATGAGTGAGCAACATGTCATCTCACACTGTGCTGTGGTCACTTTAGCTGAACTGTGAAGCACAGCTCTTTTGAATGCAGAAAGTTCCTCTGATAACCCTGTCAGAGAATGATAGGGGAGGACGAGGTATGTCTCAGAAACGCGCAACTTTTAAGTCATTGGCACTTTAAGTTTTGCTCCCTGTTTTAACTCTTGGTAACTGCTGGAGTCTAGATTGCCTGTGTGCAAAACATAGATTTATCACAAATAAGGGTTCACATATCTCCAGGGGAATAGGGATCCAAGTTCATGCTTTCAGAGTGACTCATGGTCTTAGGTGCCTTTGGGTTTTGTTACCACAAAAAGGGATGTGCTAACTATCAGTGTGTGCTGAGCACCCTTCTTCTGAAAACAGCTTGCTATTAAACATCTGATGTTGGGCATCCAAAGTCATGCTGAAAAATCTTGACTTCAATATTCTTATAAATTCAGTTAAACCTGAGTAACAAAAATTGATGTCACTGAGGTAGACAGGCTACATCTGTACTGTCATTTTAGTAGTTCAGTCATTTAGTGTATACTGTCATTTTAGCTTACAGGAGGCACTGAAGAATCACTCACGTTATTTACAGGTAGTTTCTTGCTTTTCCTCCAGTCTGAAACAAAGCAGCTCATTCTGCAGGAGCTAGGTCTCTGTGAATGCAAGCACAGATACTGAAGGCAACAGAGACATGGCCACAATAGCTCTGGCTTACTACACAAAGTTCCCGCGAGCTTTGTAGCAGTGGGCAGTCATTTTCACCCAACAAGCTATTGATGATTTATGTAGAGAAATCTGTTACTTTACATCTGCTTAATAGAACCTCCTGATATTCTCTGAACATTAAATAACTATCTATTTTTCAGTAGCTATTCTTTTTACACATCTAATTAGCTGCAATTCAGAGACCAAGGGTCTGTTCCATGCACAGTCAATGACTTAATGCAGATGCCACCAGAATGAACAATTCAGGGCATGGAGGGCAGACTTTCCTGTGTCAGAACCCTAATAAAGGTAGAAAAGCCAAATATTGAATATATATATCTTAATTCTCCCTTGTATACTAACAGTAAATTTTCCAGGCCAAGAAACATAAACCAATAAAATTGGATTTTCATACTGCTTTCAGATTTTAGATTATGCTTTATGCACTGAAAACATTCACATTCTTGGCTGTTATAATGAAAAACAAATCTTAGAAAAGAATCACTGTGTTTCAAACGTGGGAACTGGGAAACTCCTATGTCATTAATGCTGTATGAAAACTGTCTTGTCATAGCCCAGCTGGAATTGCTATGCTTTCTTAAAATGAAAAGGGAAGAGTTCTGGGCTGTATTTCAGTCCCGTTAATGTACTCCAACCCCATTAGCAGCTAATTCTCTGACCTCGCTCATGTCACTTAATGTCTTTGTTGCTCAGTTTCCTTTTCTTGTAGATGATAAAAATACTGAGCTTTATAAAGTGCTTTACAATCCATATTAACTCAATTAATATTGCTTAATAGTTTTTATTAATCTCTCTTCTAATCTATTTACTCTCCACTGTTCTAAACTGATGTGAATTTCTTAAGTTTCATAAAATGAAAGGGAACAAAACTAGTTACAACTGAAATAGAGTCATATTTGCCTTGAACACTTTCAAGACCTGCTATCTGCAGAGGCATTTACATGGCCCTCATCATGATTATATCTTAGCACTTAGCAATCACTAATGGTTTTTATCCTCCCACTACCTCTCTGAGATAGGGCAGGATTGGTGTTATCTCTGTTATTCAGGTGGAGAAATGAGGTCCAGGTTAACTGAGAACAGTCACATCACACATTTGTGTCTGAGTCAAATGTGTCACAGATGTGTGCCAAGACCGTCTATCTAGTAAGGGCTCTTGTGCACAGATCACAAAGCCTAGGACAAAGTTTGTGATAGCCAAGGACAAAGCCTTCTTATTCAAGGATAACATACTTCCAGATAAATCCAAGGCCTGAAAATTGTTAGGAAATGCTGGAAAACTCTCCTATGAAAAAGCCACTGCCATTAACATAATGATACAGCACTTCCTGACTTTTAGTCAGTAAAACCAACCGTTTTCTGCTATGGCCTTGGGAGCACACCTGCCGCTCTCTCAGAAGGTGGTGGAGGATGGAGGCTGGTACCTTCCACCCCACAGGGCCACTGGCTAACCGGCACTGAGGCAGTTAACAGCCATGCTAGTTCACTTTTAATGGTTTACCATTTGCTCCCCTGGGAGGTACTGTGCAGGCTGCTGAGAGTCATTGTTCCAGGCTAGCTGCAGAGGACACTTCTTCATATTCTTTAGGGAATAGGGCAAAATTGTTTTATTTCTTCTTTAACACAAAGCTCAGATTCTGGAGCAAGAAATTGGTGACACTTTCTGTTACACCCTGTCCTGCTCTGCTTAGTCATCTGTATTGGGTTCGCATGGCAAAGTTTTGGTAGCGGGGGGGCTACAGGGGTGGCTTCTGTGAGAAGCTGCTAGAAGCTTCCCCTATGTCGGACAGAGCCAATGCCAGCCAGCTCCAAGATGGACCCGCCGCTGGCCAAGGCTGAGCCAATCGGCGACAGTGGTAGCGCCTCTGTGATAACATATTTAAGAAGGGGAAAAAGTTGCTGCACAACAGCAACAGTAGCCAGAAGAGAGGAGTGAGAATATGTGAGAGAAACGACTCTGCATACACCAAGGTCAGTGAAGAAGGAGGGGGAGGAGGTGCTCCAGGCACCAGAGCAGAGATTCCGCTGCAGCCCGTGGTGAAGACCATGGTGAGGCAGGCTGTCCCCCTGCAGCCCATGGAGGTCCACAGTGGAGCAGATATCCACCTGCAGCCCGTGGAGGACCCCACACTGGAGCAGGTGAATGTGCCCAAAGGAGGCTGTGACCCTGTGGGAAGCCTACCCTGGAGCAGGCTCCTGGAAGGACCTGTGGACCTGTGGAGAGAGAGGAGTCCACGCTGGAGCAGGTTTTCTGGCAGGACTTGTGACCCCGTGGAAAGGACCCACACTGGGTCCCGATCCGACAGGGATCGGGTGGTTACCATCTCATGAGTTCTGCGTCTTCCTCTTCCGCGTCTCATGATGGCCCTGCTTCGGAGTAGCTTGCCTCATCCACTTCTTCGTCTTTCCCCTTCCTAGTAGGAGTTTCTTCGCTTACTAAACAAGCTGACTTTCATATTCAGTATTTCTTCTTGTGTATAGGGGCGACTGATACCGGCATGGTTTGGTTCTGTGGTTCAGCTGCAGTGCCTGTTGCCAGGGTTAGAATATCCGCAGTGCCTGTTGTTTTGTCATCAGATCCAGAGACTTCCTCTTCCTCTTGAGGGTACTACTGTATTGAACAGGGCTCGGTAGGCATGGGCCAGGCCCCAGCATATTGCAGTGATTTGTGTGTATCTGGAGTTGCCAGGGTTACAGCATGCTTTTTCCAAATACTTTACTAGTTTTTCAGGACTGTGCACTTGTTCAAGGGTAAAGTTCCAAAACATTGGAGGTGCCCACTGTCCTAGGTACTTGCCTATACTATCCCACACACCCTGCCACTCATAACTATCCAGCCTTGGGGCAGATCTCTGGATGATATTCTTAAGTAGTTGTTTAACCTTTATGAAGAACTGAAACGCATTCAGGAGATATAGCAATAGGAACATCCTGGTTTGAACATCCCGGTTTGAACATCCCAAGGATATTCAAAATTCTCAAGAGCTATTGTAACTAACCTGGAGGAGAAGGGGAAGGTGAATGAGCAGGGGAAAGTGTCCCCCCTTGTCTCCCCCATAAATTGGCTCTCTGAGGAGAAAAGGTAAAGAGTATAATTATTAATAGTTTCTGAGAGGTGGTTCCCGAAGTACAGAGATGACAGCAATGCTGAGTAGAAACACCAGATTAGTCTCACTACCAGTAATTTTATCATATCATAAGCCAGTGTTGCATTGTACAGCAAAATGATAACCTTAATCTAGCCCCCAGAGATGGCACAACAGGGAACATATATACAGCAAGTAAGGTGTTATATAACACAACTCTGAGAACAACAAACAACTCTGAGAAAAAAATAAATCTTGATAAATGTTCTAAATGTTCTATAAATAAATAAATAATAAAAATAATAAATAAATGTTCTAAATGTTCTATAATTGGTGTGCTTATTAGTAATATTGGAGCACATTAAGGTTGAAGAGCATTCATCATATATACATATACATGCAGAACTTCTAAACAGAAAAGTAGGTCAATGGTCACTTTGCCAAAACTCTCCCAAATGAGTTGGAATCAAGCATTTAGCTTCAGGCAAGGCTGCTGAAATGTTATAACCTGGTTTTAGTTTGATGCCTGGTGCTGCGTCTCCTTGGGCCGGGTACTCAGTTGCTAGCTGGAGTGTTGGGGGCAGACCCATGGCACTGTGCATGGCCACGCCGTTTTGCAGAAAGGAAAGTAGCTGCCTCCTGGGAGCCCCACATGAACACCAGTACACACAGCCACAAGCACTTGTGTGCAGCCAGGTCTAAGGCCAGTTTATGCTTTCTATTCCCCTTTGTTGGTGTGTGAGGTAAAATCTGTAAGGAATTACAGGAATTATTTAAAAAATTCATTTAGCAAATAGGAAATTAAACAAAATGAAATCTAAATATATCAATAATGAAGCTGAATGCACATATGAATATAGACTGTATATTTGCAGATAGATACATTAAATGCATGAAAGAAAATATGAAAATTCACATACAGTTTGCAGCTGTCCTAGGTGCTCAGGACTTCTGCTGTGATTTTGAAAAGAAAAAGAGGCACAATCATTATGGTTTAATAATCAAAAATTGTCATTGACATTTTTTTTCTGATTTTTTTTTCTTTGTCAGAACAGCTCTCAGTGATTTATAAGCCAGAGAATTATCAAAACTTTATTACATCAGAGTATAGCATACCAGGAAATACTTTATATTAATGCTGGGAGATTTTTAGTATTTTATACATTTAAATGGAATGATACATGATACTCTTAGAATGGAAGATTACTTATTTTTCAAGAAATGTGAATCTGATAATTGAATAAAATATTAATCTGGTGCTAGATACAAGGACATTTTTCCTTACAGCAGCTAAGAGAAGAGGAAGAAGAAGAGAGAACAATGCTATTGATTTTTGGTTATTTTTTTAATCACAAAACTCCTACTGACTTCTCATAGGAGTTTAATACAGAGATAATGATATTCACATGGAACAATCAAGGCCATGATGAAGGATACCCAATCTTCCTGGTCCATGGGGTTGTATACCAATATTTTCTCATGCTCCAGAGCCAGAAGCCCTCACACCCTAGAGTGCTGAGAAATAGATGAATTCCCAGAGTAGTTCTTAAACATAAAGTAACAGTGTCTTGTTCTGTCACTGTTTAACCTCTTGAATTTTTTTTATTTTGGGGGGGAATTTTCTGTCAGACAATACTCTTTAGTATTTTAATAATTTTCAACATTTCTTTCAGTTATTTCTCTTGTCCCAGCTTTCCAATTTCATTTCTTGTTAGTATCATTTTGATGTTAAGCTCTCTTATAAAATACTATTTGTGTACATGGTATATGAATATTGTATTCAGAAATGAAAATTTTTCAAAGTACTGTCACTGGGAAGCCTTTTTGTGATGGTCCAGACAAATTAGGTGCAATTGTTCTTGCACAAAAAAAGTGCAAAAATTTGGGCATTTAATAGCTGCTGTTACTGGTGTACTGACCATAGGGAAACTGTCTGAGTAGGTAGGGAAGAAGGAAGAACAATTTGATGATAAATTACCAGTAGAAGCAAGGAACAAAGTTTGCTAAAACCAGTTTTTATGATCAGGTCAGGAACTGACTGACTTTTACAGCTGGTTCTGTCAAGGCTGAGGATTGTCTGAGGCTGTGCCTCAGCTTGGCCTTGTATTTGGGGTAAATTCATTTCAGTCCAGAAATCAGAATGTTAAAAATAGAAAAAGTCTTTATTAATGCAGCTATGCTACCACAGCTGATAAGTATTATTTCAGATACAGTTTACACATGCATCATTTTGCAGTTTATGAGAACATAGTGGCTGATACTTACATCATTATCTGTACCTGATGCAAGAAATCTATGTTTTTTCCATATCTATCAAAGGCTGCCATAAGAAAGAAAGTTATGAAATAAAAATGTGTTAAAAATGTCTGTATAAAAGGTTAAGTCCCCAGTGGAAGAAAAATCAAGAATAAAAAATAAAAATACTATAGTATGCAAAAAGAGTTGGAATGAAATACAACCACACAGAATTAGAAAGGGTTTTGAAGTTTTCATGGAACTTGCTGGAAAATATACATTGTTTCCATGAGAAGATTTGATTTATTAGTAAAAGTCTGGGTAAAATTTCAGGATTTAAGAGAATGCCAATAAAGTGAAGACTGACATTAACCAGACCATGCTATAAATACCACATAAAGAGACCAAACAAGCCCACTACTGAGAGACATGCTTGATGTTCTGCTTTGCTGCTAGCCTATAACAATAGGAAGAAACCTGTTGTTTTTGTAGAATTAGTTCAGTTAAACAAACTGCTTGAAATGTTATTGTTTAGGTCTGACAGCAGCTGCTTACTGTGGTTTCTGTTTATGCATGATCAGCTGACACAGCTTCGAGTCTGCTGCAGTATGCCCATAGCACATATACATTTTAAACTGTGCCATTTGGCATATACAAGTCACTTCTTGTTGCTTTGCATAAATTGTCTTTTTGTTCTCATCAAGTGTTATGCATAGCTCAGGATGATATGCAATACAAGTTGCTCCTTTAAGGGGGGGCATTTTCAAAATTCACTTCTACGAAGGTGAATTGGTTTGTACCTGCAATTTAGTTGCATGTAAAACCATGAGCAATTATGCTCTACATATTCAACTGCAAATGTCAACCTGAGTTTTGACTGCAGCATAAAGTTTATATTAAAAAAATCAATTATTTTCTCAATATCAATTGGAAGGCATGTTTTTTCTGAATGGCAGACACAAAGATATAAGAGCAAAATTCAATAAGAATATATTATTTTTACAAGGATACTGAACTTCACTCTGATGAAGAACATATCTATTGTTATTAGCCTTCTAAATGTGCATTTTTATAATGAACAAGACAGGTTGCATTTCTGAAAGCTCTCTTCTCCAGGCATCGAAAAATGCAGGCACATATAACTGCTTCAGTTAACAGTTGGTTTGTCTTTTACTACTGTAGCGGTGGACATTCAAGCCTGGGAGATAACACAGCTAATGTTAAATATGTTTGCTATACCATTTAAGTGAAGCCATTCAGGCTTTTCAGGACTTTGACCTATAATATTTTACTAATACAGACTTTGTGCTCACTGGTAATTGTGAGATAATAATTCACTAAACAGCTAGTAGAGAGCTCAGCTCAGGCTCCACATGGACATATGTCAGGAACAGATTATAAGGAAAGAGGGAGAGAAAATTAAATTTTAACTCCCTCCCCTCATACATAAACTCAAAAGACTCTCCAAAACAAACAAACAAACATATCCTCAGCTGAGAGGAAGGATAGAAATCAGTACAAAAAACTGGATTAGAGGGTTGGTTTCATGAGGATAGCAGGGAACAGAAAGCAAACTTCCTGTTATCAGCTGACTCTCACTGAAAGCATGATCTTCTAATCAGATGCAGAAAAAGCTTCTGCTGAAGTCAACAGGGCTGGACCCTTTAAAGTTCCTGAAGAGTTCACAATTCATATTAAATGAGTAACTGAACAACTGAAAATTAATACCAGCACTTAGACTGTTCTCTCTAGTAAAAAAGAAAGAAAATGTGAGACCAAATTCATAGAGATCCTTATTTCTTCAAATTATGCTAAGAAATGGAAATCTGTCTTCTTAACTCTAACATGTATTTATGAGTTTAGCAGCAGGAAATTGCAATAAATGTCATATTATTATGCAGAATATATTTGTAGCTCATACTTATATATGCTTCTATGCTTATAGTAAATTTGAGGCACAAGAATCAGGATTTAAACACTAGCAGTTTTTATAAATAAAGACTGCTGAATCAGGTTCTAAACTCTAGAAACTGACACAAAATAAAAGCGGCTTTTAGGTAAGTTTTCAGACTAGTACAGATAAGATTCACAAACTGAGGGAGTGTATAAGTTATCTATCTGGTAGAATATCATATGTCAGTGTTTCCTTCTGAGTTTAACAAAAATAACCTTTATGGTGCCACAAGTCCTTTGCCACAAGTCCATCTGTAAGGGGTTGGGTCAGAACTGTCACCTAATCTACAGGAGGATCAAACTCTGCGCCATGACAGAACTGTTAGGGATACTCTTCAGCAGCTTTTTCCCATGATTTTGGGAAAGTGATGTATTCTGGCTCAGAGAAGACAAAATCTGAAAATTTCATGGTGTCAAGGATTATATTCTAGAAGGATGTAAAAGCAAAGATATATAACCTAATCGGTTTGCTGAACAGCAAGTGTATTTCTTTCAAAGTAAATAGCTTCTGCAAAATATATTTATATAGTTCTTGAAAATTGGTTTGAAGTGTTGTTTAGACAATCTTATTATGTATAAAGATAAAAACTTCCATCAAGAAATTATGCAAAAAAAAAATGGACACAGCAGCTGGATAAATCTGTCATACACTGGCAAAAAGCAACAAACACTTTTAATTAGCTGAGTGAATGTAGTTTGCTGAATGCTGAAAGCACAGACTCACTCATATTAAAATGTGCCTAATTTTCTGTGAAAAAATCCCATCTGAACAGCCCTGACCATAGTCAATCATACTAAAAGCCACTGGTGCTTAATATGATTTACCAATATAAAATGCAAATGAGGTGTTTAAGTGGAGTGGCAGACATAGTAGGGCCTCTTTCAAACCATCAAGTTAAATGCAAGCAGACAGCAAACTGACTGTGCAAAGAAAATTTTAGCATATTTGTTTGATTAGTGCTAAAAAAATTTAATTAGGTTGGCTAATTACTTGACAAATTGCTCTACGTTAGACAAAAGGCAGAGCATGTTTTATTCCTGCAAAAACCCTGTGTGTATTTTAGCCCAAATGCTATCTTCCAATTTGCAAAAGCATTATTAAATGAATGAAAGATCGTACAACAGTCTCCAACAATGGCAAATTGTATAATGCATATAATTAGACAAGGCACACACCACTATATCTATATGTCCATGATCCCTCATGTCTAAAAATATTTAATACAATATTTCTAGGAAAATATTGTCAAAACAGATTATTACAAGGCTGTCAGTTCTTCATAAGAAGCAATATACAGAAAATACTCATTAGTTGAATACACAACTCATCCAAAGCAGAGCCTCTTCATCCAAATGAACTCTATCAAATGCAGTAACAGGGATGCACTTTATCTGTACCTTGCTAAAAGGAAATAACATACACTGTTCTGTTAAGGGCTGTATCTCTACGTCTATTTATTGCTAAGCAATGCCAAGAACATTAGTTATGCGGGAAAGGAAAAAAGACAAACTTGGATGAATTTCACATTTTACAATTTTATTGGTGTAAATAGGCCACATAAGAAGAACACCAGGACTTTAGTGTAGAAGAGCACATTTTGTTTGTCTATTTGCATTCACATGCCATGAAAACTGCCAGTTTTTATTCAGGAGACTGCATTTGCTTTTGCTGGCATTCAATGTAACTAATCAGCCTCTACTGACTCAAACATCATGATAATATAAATAGATACTCACTTTATCTACTCAAGTGAAAAAAATAGGTATCATATTATATAAACATAATGCATTGCAATTGGCAATTAGATAATGCATTTAACTTAGGCTAAAACAATATCTTAGGAAACCAAGGGATATGTGAGATCTCTTCTAAAAATCATTATACATGTGCATGCAGGCATAAAATATTACTTCTTGCAATTAGCAATTCTCAACTTCTGTTCTATCATGCCAATATATTTCTAAATGTACAGCCTTAGTGAGATGTCAAAAACCTTAAATCAAATATAATTTCATGTTACCTCAGCATAATTATTACTGTGTGTGATCAGGTTTGTTTCTAAAATATTGTATGTTACAACAAATTTCAGTTCCTTAGCAGTTTGTCTGAATAATTGCTAAGCTCACATTAAATAAGAGGCTACACAGGCTTCCTGATGATTTTTAAAGGAAAGTAGCCAAACTTGGCATATCAGTCTTTGTTTATGTCCTGATACTTCAAAATTCCTGATTTTCAGAGGATGATGCTCATTACTGCACTTATACCTCCTGTGACAAAAAATTGAAAGAGCTGAAACCCCTTTTCACTTTAAAAAAACCTTGTTTATACTGAAATAGTCCAGGAAGAAGACAATAATAGTTGTTAGGTTTCAAAACCAGTCAGATGAGGAAGAATAGACACAAATGCAGTCAGCTGCACTGCTACAGTCCTCTTCCACAGAAGCACAGGAAAAGCAATACATGGGACTAGGCTCAGAAAGAGAGCTCCAGCATCAAAGCAACTAGCTCTGACATGTCCTACCATTCAGCAAAGTCATCAGCATTGAGGTAGATGTTAATATTACCTGGACATCGAGTGAAAGATGCCACAAATTAATTATCTAAAAGACTAGGATTCATAAAAATAGTAAATACAAAGGGGAGAAGAGAGGCTTATGTTCAATCCTGTTCTGTCATGTCCACTGTAGGTATGAAAAACTCTTCAGTGAAGCAACTTTTCTGTGAAAAGTTTCAATAAAATGGAATTTTGTAATGAAAAGACTAGACTGAAAAATCACCATTTTTTGTGGAAAAATATCTAACCAGCTCTAGAAAGTAGAGATTTTAATTATTCTTTTCTTTTGGCCTTGAGCATGCTATGGCCACTACACATGCATGGAAGTGGGAAGAAGGGAACATCTTAAGACTAACTACGAGAAGAATCGTGGTTTTTCAGGGAGCTCTGACCTGACACCAGTGTGGTAAGGAACATGAGGAAAATAAATTATCTAATTGTTTTTTCCTCCATGTTTTGTGAGAAGCAAGGAGCAATTGTGTTTAGAAACATTTCAAATAACTGTGCAGGAAAGAATAACTATATATAGAATAACTATATAGGGAAGCCAGCAGGGTACAGAAAAACTTTATTAGAACATGTACTGGAGGCTATAGCTCTTCCTACAGCCAATGTAGACCAGAGTATCTTAAGGAACTTATTGATATAGCATAACAATTCTCAACCTTTTCAGAGAATTTTTTTTTTCATCATAATTTAGGTCCCTCTCCCCACAGGTGCACATACTCATAGTCTCCAGCCAGCCCCAAACCTCTAAATTTCAAACTCTTACCTTTCAGCTTCCATAAAGTGAAACAATTTGTCCTCTCAGCTCCTTTCTACACCCAAAAGTCCCTGCTCTCTCTAACTGTCTTGATGACTTTTTGACCTAGCCATGTATGCTGAATCGGTGTAAATGAAGCATCTTTCCTGTAGAGGGCTGTGTACAAGGAAATAAAACTGGCAAGTACAGAGTTTCCTGTCTGCTTGATTTACTTATCATCTCCACCTTTCTCTGTGTGAAACGGAGGAACAAACAAACAAGAAAATAAGACTAAATGTTTGAAAAGACATTTGCTGCAACAGAAGGGAACATAAAAGATAACAGGCAGTTTTCCTATTCTGGAAAATGAAACACTTCTTAAACAAAGTTGCAGAAATAGGAATCCAATTATTACTTAGATGAGACAATTAGAAGATGGACCTTGCTCAAGACAAAATAGCTATTCATTTTTGTTACGGTTTGATATTGTAAAATAATATTTGAAACAATTTGCAATTGTTAGGGAGACGCACAGTCCTGGAACTGACACTAATGAGATTAACAAAAGCTTTGGAAATGACATAGTTGCTATATGAATTTATGCCTTTCAGTTGTTTTAAAACACTATCAATTTATCAAAGGACTATCTTTTAAAAAATTGTTGCATCACTGGATTATTTTTTCCTTACTGACTTAAGTATTTACATATAAATAATGGTGTTTAATCTCAAAAAGCAGTTTCAGCACACTGAATTCACAGCAGCAAAATCTGGTTCTAGACACACTTGCATTACCTCTCTAAATGAGTTAAAATATTTGGAAAGGGCCATGCTAACAAAGGACCACCTGTACTGAGAATCTGAAGGGAAATACAGCAATGTTTAACGCTATCATCATAAATAGCATACTCTAATCAGTCTCTCCTTTCATGTCAATTTGAAAATCCTTCTTCCCTAGAAGTACTTGCTAAAGACAATTATGCAAGAGCAAAACCACACAGCGCTACTGCTGAAAATTGCTAATAGATTCTGAAGTGTTTCAAACAAAGATATATTAGATTGCCCGTGTACTTGTAAATTATAATAACAGAGGACAACAGGCTGATGAGAATAAACAAAAAGCTTCCTGAGCAATGCACCTAATAAAACACAATCCTAAGTTAATTTTTCAGTGATGATCTGCAGTTTATGCTTATGCCTAAGAAAATGCCTTTCTTCTATTTCTCAATATTCCCATAAGTATTAGTTACAGACTAGTGTAAAATATTCAGAGTTTTTCATGATAATAGGAGGATTTAGTTTCAACTCCTGAATATATTTTAGCTCTTTGAATGAATATTTATGATGTTTGGAGTGACCATTTGCCCATCTTTGTAACAACAAAGAATTCTACTTTACATATGAACAGAAGTAGATTGTATTCCATGAAATGCTCTGGTTTTACATTTTGTACACTGCGATAGCAGGCAGAAGCATGTGAACAAGCTCTGAACATTAAATTATGAGCCACATTAGCACAGATCTAAGTAATTTTGATGAATACAATATATTTATTCTTGGTTCAAGTTAATGCAACTGAAAACAAAACTTTGGCTTAATACAACTATTTTTCTAACTACAGGGTTGATATTGTATAACTTGGGCACGTAATTTCAATGTGTATGTTGTAGATGATGCAGCAAACACAGATGACTTGCTTTCCCTTGTAGGAACTGATTGAGTCCTTGGAAACCTTGTATGTACTTGTCTATGATAAGCCTAATCTTCATACATACAATCTATTTATTACTAATTATTAGTAATAATTAGGAAGTATTACTAATACTTTCATTAAAACCTTGTTTCTTTCTAAACCAAGACAAAGTTTCTGGAGTGAACATGCCACACCACAACCATACATGTCAGTGAAGACATGCAATCTAGTTCTCCATGACAGACTCATTTCAAAGTACTGATGATTCTGCCTGTCTTATGTGCAGGGATTTAATAGTTATTGCTGGTAGCTCCAAATCAAACTCTTTAGCTTATTTTAACCTCAGATCAAAAGTCATTATTCTCGTTAAGTTTCCCAACTCGGCCTTCTCAGTCTGATTGCATCTACAGGCTCTACAAGGCTGCCATGGAAAAGAAAGCTTTTTTTTTTTTCTTCTCTCTTCTTAATCACAATTTTCTGTCTTAGAGGACACACAGGACAGAGAGAAAAGCTGAAGTTTCCCAACTTTTATTAAGTTTATGACTGAATTCAAGATCAGGTTTTTAAAAAAGAATGTTTATACCTTGGCCTAAAAGCAATGCAGACATTCAGGTCCAGCACTGGATCACTAACAATCCCTGCAGTTTGGGTCCTAATCATGGGGACGGCCAAGCTCTATAGATACCTGAGGCTTCCAGAACCCTCAAAGTTCTGCTTCTGCACATGTCCAAATATCTGAGTTACAACAGTGCTGAGCAGCCAAGAGAAAGAGCTAGTGATATTTATCTAATCTACTTGAAATCCTGAATCATTTACTGGAAATGTATTCGGAGTGCCAAATTACTATGAGACATGAGTGTTGTTTTGTGTTTTGAACGAACACACCAGATGTGTGATGTGTGCAAGGTACTGAAGTGCATGAAAGACAATAAGTGATAAGTATTATCTGAAAAATTGTTGAGCATGTCTTAAAGGTGGCATGTGCATGTGTGTGCAGGAGTGTATGTGTGTTTCCTGCCAAAATAAGAAGGTGATGGATTTGAAATTTAACAATTTGGTACATTAGTGTGATGTTTGTTATTTTTTTTTCCTTGAAGATGCTCAGAAGACTGAGGAACTATTATATTTTCTTTCATCTATTAGATGGGTGCAAGACTGCAAAACAGGGATGCAGTGAAACAAACTGAAAATAAAAATTGCTTTTGTGCAAGCACAGTTTAGTCACTGACAGAGTTAAACCAAAGACATAGTCAGGAGACAATGGTGAGGATCAGAAGAGTCATCTGCCTGTAAAACTGAGAAGGGAATTGTGGTAGAATAAGGAAAATAATAACATTCATGGACCATTTGGTGTGTTGCTTTGCTTCCTTGCACAGTTTCTACTCTTCTTTCCACTTCTTTTCCCTGACTTAATGATCAGCTTAAACAGGGAAGTGATATGATATGCAGAGGAAAGCGGAGAGGTCCATACCCTGCATATTGTACTGCCTGCTGGTGATAGCAGTGTCTTGGGAAGTAGGAGGCTGTATGGGGTGGCTGTGGCAAGGTGTTGGCAGCAGGGGGATGAAGGGGTGGCCTCTGTGAGAAGAGGTCAGAGCTGTCCCATGCTGGACACAGATGGTTCCAGCTGGCTCCAAAGGACCCACCACAGGACACAATTGAGCCCATCAGCCACGTATGTAGTGCCTCTGAGAAAACATATTTAAGAAAGGGCAAAAACGGTGGACAGGAAGAGGAGTGAGGAAAAACAAAGGTGAGAAACAACCCTGAGAACAGCAAAGTTAGTGATGAAGGAGGGGGAGGTGGTGCTCCAAGCGCCAGAGCAGATAGATAGTCCCCTGCAGCCCATGGAGACACCATGCTGGAGCAAGGGAAAAGTGTGAGGAGGAAGGAGTGGCAAAGAGGAGCTGTTATGGACTAACCACAACCTCCATTTCCCATCCCCCTGCGCTGCTCGTGGGGGAGGAGGTAGAGGAGTCAGGAACAAAGGAGTGAAGTTAAGCCTTCGAAGAGGGGTGAGGGGAAGGTGTTGTTTTAATTTTTGTCTTTGTTTCTCACCACCCAGATCTATTTTAAATGGCAAAAAATGAAATTAATTTTCCCCAAGTTGAGTCTGTTTTGCCTGTGACGGTAATTGGTAAGTGATCTTCCTGTCCTTATCTCAACCCACAAGATTTTTAATCTTATTTTCTCCCCCACCCTGTTGAGGAGGGGCAATGAGAGAGTGGCTGGGTGGGCATTTGGCCATTAGCCAAGGTTAACCCACCACAGAGGTACAAGTGTAAACCTACTGAGGCCGATGGGGTCCTGGAACCAAATAGCACTGCTCCTGGTTGAATACAAAACTGTTACATGGAAAGTAAACTATAGCATATTTAATTGAAGCCATTAAAATGAGTGAGTTCAGCAAAAGGTCTGAACATCATGCTTTTGGTTGGAGTTGGTCAACTCAGCAAACAAATGCTCTGTAGCAAATCTTAAGCCCTGCAAAAATATGTGTATCTGTAAAGATAAATTCATAATTTACGCAAATTTAGGCTTCTGCATTCCACTTATATGGCACCTAAATGGTGTGCTGAATGTCTGCCCTCCAACACTGCACAGTCCCTACTGCCCTGAAAATGTTGATTAAAAGAATGCTGTGCTGGGGCAAGCAGGGTAGAGGGCATACAAGACAGGCTGCAGCTCACTGGTGGTCTCGGGCACACTGACCCCACTGCCAAGCCTCCTGTGGGCCGTAGCTCTGGCTGTCATCCTCCCCTGCCCTCTCCCACCTGCAGTGCTGCTATGGGTAGCTCTGCTGCCTTTACTCTGGAGTCTGTTACACAGGTAATTGGCATTAGGCAGTGAAATGGTTTGTTATGTGTTTTATTCCACTCTAGCTAAATCCCTAATCCGGCTTTCTCAGGAATGGACTGGAAGTAACCGAGTGTCTGAACTACCTTGTGATTTTGTGCTGTAAGAAATCTGGGCAAGTGCTAGACATTTTACTGTTCATCCCATGCCTTGCTTTCTTGGGGGATAGCAGAGCTGGGGACTGTTACCTGAAGACTTGATGCATCTGACACAATAAAAAAAGTCTTTTCCTGTCTTTCCCTCCCTCCCAGTGAAAGATTACTTCATGTTAAGCGATGCCTTACTATTAAAAATGCTAATTGATACATGCTGGATTCTGTAATTAAAACAGAAAATTGAAAAATAATGTCCTGAGGTCTTTTTTTAGTTGAAAAGAAATAGCTGAGATAGCTGGAGAAGAGGCAAAAAAGGTTAGGTTGGCCTTATCCAGCTGTTTAAGTGATTCTTGATGATTAGTGACTGCAGGCCTCTGCCTATTATAGTTTAAAATTTAATAGAAGAAAATCTATATGTAGTGACTTTTCTATTGTAACTACACACATTGCATAAAGATGCAGTAAAGCTTTGTTCACTTCACATGTGTACTCGAAGCAAAAAGTATCTTATGCATAATAGTAACATTCAGCATGAGTGGTGTAATTCTACCCAAGAGCATTTGATGACCCCAAAGGTACAAATGGCATCTTTGACACTGTAGTCTTGTAATTTCTGAACTACTAATGAATGGCTAAACCTACTTCAAAAATGGTAACTATGTATTAGAGCACTGAAGCTGATTTCACGTGCAGCTGGCTGAAAAGTGTTTTGGTTGTGAAATCATTATGGGACTGGCCAAAAGATACTGGACTGACAGCTACCTAAGTGAGCAGAAATGAAGTTCCACCTAACTATTTGAGAGGAGAGACTGAAAACACCTGGCTGATCACACATAAATTAGTAACGATTTTACAAGCCAGTGTTTATTCTAGCAATTATGGACACTCCTGTTGTGCTTTCATAAAGTAAAGAAGCCATTTTAAGTAGGAAATTCATAGCCACTTGCAGTTGCATACGGTGCTGGATATGGTTCCTAGTCTGGAGGGAGAAAACAAAAGGTCTTGTTCTGGTAAAAAAGGTCATGGTTCTCTTTCTGAGCTGTAGGGACTAAGGTATTACCAGAGAGAACAGGAGTCAGCTCCACTTCCCCTGGGGCAGCAGGGATCTCTGGCCAGATGTACGCTCTTGAAAGAGATATGACATATGTCCATAAGTCATATGTGGACACATGTTTCTGCAAGTACAAAAACACTGGTTCAGTTGCAGCTGTTGGGTGTTTAGCACTTCAGAAAATCAGGCAACTTATTTTGCTGCTCAACTGAGACTTTTAAAACCTAAATTTTGTCACTCATTTATTCATCATTCCATTCTTGAGTCTGATCAGAGTGATCAAGCAGACAAGGCTTCTACACATCAATGTACAAGTAAATTCAGAAACATAATTTGGATCCCTTATGTAACTATTTCCTTCTGAGAGGCAGATTCCTGCATTAGTCTGTGCTCTCTGTGATATGATGGATGAGGCACTCCCACACTGAATCACAATGGCTGGAAGAAATGGAACAAATTTCTCATGGGACAGATAGTCTACCCAAAAGTCAAACCTGGGGAAATAGCCTAACTCTAACTTCTCTGATATCCGATGAGATCAGGTTATAGTTGAATTAATTGAAAAATGAGTATTTCTACTTTGGTGAACTGAAAGGTATTGAAGTGGCTTGTTCCACCTCACATACAAACAACATCTTTTTAGCAGCTTTACCAAAAATACTATTTCTTTGTGGAAATTTTCCATTGTGCAGAAAATGCATTTTCCATTGAAGCAGAAACTGGAAATATACCAGAAACTATTTTCCAACTAAAAAACAAGTATCTGCATATACATTTTCTAACTCTGTATCATATCCAATGTCCACACACAGAGGTCTTGAAACTGTTCACAAACACTATTGGCCTCTGAACCCTATATTTCTTCTGATGACACATGCAGTCTCCCTATACAATTGGTAGGGAAAGTCAGATACCTTTGTGAGATGATTTTGATTTTAGGTGAGTTAAGTTGCTCTTGAGTTGACTATCTCTTTCCATTGACTCCAAAGGACTTACACCCTTGTGTAAGGCATCCAAAATTAGTTGGGATAAACCCACATAAACATCCCATTAATTTATCCCCATTTGTTCAGTTCTCTAACTCAGAAAAAGAATAAATGCTTCCATGTCTAACCATTAGCTTCTTTTAAAGACATACAACTCATCCTGGCTCAGAGGATTCATACTGTCAGGATTTCAAAATTTCTAGTACAGAAAGTTTATGATTTCATAGTTTTCTTTCATAGTGCCAAGAATCAGAATGACCTTTACATATATTTAAATTCCCATCGATATGTTTAGATAATTTTCTAAAAACTGAAAATATTTAGATAGTGTGACAGACTGGCTTTTAATGGTGAATACTTTCAAAGTGTCTCTGCACTTTTAAAGAGCTTTATTAAAAGTATGTCTTCATCCAAAAACCCCTATTTAAAAAAAATAGTTGAATAAGTTTCTTTTTTCTCCTGACAATTATTTTTCTGGGGGGCCACAGGGCTGGAAAAATTTCTGACAGGAGCAGTATTTTCTTTGTTGAGGTAATCCTAATAGATTAATTTATTTGGCCATGAAGGTTGTTCTTGTTAGAACGTTTTGAAATCATAAGCAGAGGAAAGAATGCTCGAAAGAGCCTGAAATTTGATTAACATCTTTAGAACAAAGAAACAAATGAAAATGTGACTATTGTCTTTATCTTCACTGTTATTGTATGTAATAATCTATAATCTTTTCTTGTAATGATACTTAATAGCTGCCTTTGAGATATTAATGGTAATTGTCACAGGCAAGGGAGATATTACTGCATCTAATGAAGCAAAGTAGAACTAAAAGGAAAAAAAGAACAATAAGTAAAACCTGAACAAATAAAAGAGTTGTTTAACTTATTTCTGAAATTTAACCCTATGCGTGGTTAATTGTCATAAAATAGAAATAAGTGAATGCAATTACTATTCAGCATATTAGTGCATTCTTCATGAAAGCTTACAGGGCAGTTACAGTATATAGATTTTGGAAGCAAGAATTTAAGTGTATATCTGATTTATCAGCCCTCAGCACATCAATATAACAATACTTCTATAAAATATGTCCAATTTGTTTACAAACTATACCAAGCGAATTCCTGCTGACTGAAGATTATGCAAGCTTCAAATCACTCATAACTATGAAGATAAATAAAACCAATATTTTATAAGGGAAAAATTTAATTTCAGTAGAAAATACAAGTATTCGAGTGTCAAAATACAAACATGGGCATCACATTTAAACATATTTCTCATTATCTATCCACTCATCTGAAGTCTAGAAACATGACTAATGCATTTTAAGCATTTGTGCTGGCCAGTTAAACACAAGAAGCATGTGAAAGGAGGCTGTAAAAAATAAATGAATGACTTATTAAATACATTAGAATTTTGACCAAATTTTCAACTATGTTCATCTTTTGGTAATGGAACATTCAGTGACAGACAAACAGAAAATACCATCCAAATAGAAGCTATGGAACATGGCAAACAGTTTGTCCAATACTTGTTTGTCTGACCCAGAGAAACAGAAACTTGTAAAACATTAAAAGTTTATTTTTAATTATAATGTATTTTATTTAAACTACATTTTGAAGCAGATATTAAATAATTTTAGTTAAAAAGTAAATAAATGAAAATTTCATTAAATCTGCATAAAGCCCTAAATTTGTTGCAATTGACTTGAATAATTTCAATTAACAGAAAAATATATTGAATAGCATATGTTTTGCCATAGTTTTGAAGAAAGTAAAGTCACTGAATTGGTAGAAGTTATTGACTAAATCCCTGAGAAGACATTTGCTGAAATGATAAATCTGCTTCTGGAAAAAATAGCCATTTCTGCAGATAAATATTTTTTTTTAAAAAATCCATTATTCAGTGTTTGCAATTAAATAGTTCAGAAATGTATGGGAGATCAGAAAAAATATCAAAAACCACAAACCAAGGAAAGCTGCTTTTTTTAACCTATGAAGTGGGTATGGAACAATGAGATCTACTACATCTAGAGTCTTGAAATTACACTGATTAGAAAAAATAGGTGGAACTTCACTAAAGTTGGTTCCTTTGTTTTATATGCAAACAGAAAAAACATACTTAGAAAACCAAGCTTCTTATGTATGTAATGTGTATGTATTGTAGCTTTCTTCTTGTGTACGTAACGTAGTTTTATACAACTAAAAATGTCATAAAATGTGATTTTTGTGTATTTTAATTGAATTTTAATTTTCTTCCAATAGGAATTTTACAATATCAGAAGTTCAAAATCATTACTCAGCCACTAAAAAAGAAATTTATCATGTGCCTTTTTGACACAATAAAAATGAACTTACTGAATTTTATTTATGGAATTTGCTGGCTGTTCAAATGCATGTACTTAGACATAATACAGCCATCTAAAGTTAAAGAAATGCCAAACTTGGTGTGAAGGCTATAATTATGAGACTTATTAGTTGCTATCATCAAGAAGTAGAAGTATAAATCCAAAGAACAAAGTATCTAATAGCTCTCTATGCCTGCTGCAGCTATATTTATACATATGAACATAGGCAACTTTCAGAGGCAGATGAGAATGCAGTTTGCGAGGCATAATCAGGAAGAACAAAAGTTTAAGAAAATAAATCAAGATAAGAAAGACTAAAAGAAAATTATAAATCTCAAGATTCCCTGATTATTTATTCAAAATATTGCTATTAAAATTATTGCCTAAAATCACCTTGATTTAAATATGCACTCAGCAATGCAGCTACTGGAGTACTTCTGCTGACTGTGCCTGGAGTTGATCTAGGATTGAAGTGAATAAAATAGTAGTGCAGTTCCTTTTACATGATATCCACATGCTGATATGTCCCCAGAGAAAAGCACAGAGTTTGGCCATTCATATGCAAGATATGCTCTTAGATAAACAGTCCCATATGCTGCTGTATATAAGTCTGAGATTTCTATGAGAAATCTTAAGGGATAAGTACAAATTGTGAACAGGAAAACCTTAGGGAGTATTGAATATGTTTAGAATGTTCGCAAACAAGTTTGGATGAAAAATCAAAATCTCAACTGTTTATAAATAAAAATCTGAAAAAAAAGAGATCCTAAGCAATCACACTTTTTGTAGCAACTTCAAATTTTCCAGTTTTTTTCTGACTTTGTGTCAAGACGTTCTCTGCAATTGTTTTCCGTATAATATTTTAAAGTCAGTAAATTTTGAAAAACAAAGATCTCTTGAACCTGTATTTAGAAAATTCCTAAGCCATTCTAGTAAGCATGCATTATAATTTGTACCTGAAATTTGTAGCAGGCAAATACTAACATTCTCTGTGTAAAGATGATGAATTGTGAACTGAGCAATCTTGAAACCAGCGTTCCATTTAAATCACCTGTGCTATCGCAGAAGAAAGAAAAATATACATCAGTTACAGAACATTCCCTTCATTTTCAGACTGTTAATGCTTATCCATGGCTTAAGTAAAAATACTTGCTTTTTCTGTTCAGTTGTGCACATTACAAACAGAGATTAGTGGCCTTTCACTTCAGAGCTGTCAGAGTTAAAGTGACATGAAGCTATTAACATTCTGTTGTAAGTGGACAGAAGCTTCCTTTGTTGTTTTTTTTTTCATCAAAAGACCACTAAACCCCTTAGTTTGTGCTGTTTTCATGAAGATCACCCATTCCCTTTTCACTTGATTGGATACTGGCACTGAGTATCTTCAAATTATTAGTGTTCCTTCACAGTTGCCAGATATTTTACACTTCAAAAAGTCAGATTACCCCATATAAACTATTCCATGATATTCTGTGTGGAAGATTTGAATGCCATAATCAGAAGGTATCAATTAGATCTATGAGATGATCAGTTATAAAAGGAGGTGAGTTTTACCCATACAACATTCCTGTCGAATTTATCTTTCACTACCTCAACAGTACAGCAAAAATATACTCTAAGTACACATTTCTAAATACCAAATGAAAATCAAAACAGTAAAAGGAAAGATGGACAGGAATCTGGAGAAAGATTAAGCAAGGAAACATATGTTGTGTTTATTCCTTTGTATCTTCTTATTACTTTTTACCTCCTCGGTACTACATGGTCTCATATCTGTTATGATGATCCCTCAGAAAATGAAGATGTCTTTCATTTACAAAGTTTTTCAGGACAGCCTTCAGAATCTCTAACAACTGCCTCAGTATATTTTAAAATTGATAAGATTTAACCTGTCTCAAAATTTGCCCATTTTGTAGTAAGCACAAACAACTACTCACATACTATAGAGAGACCTAGAAATAGAGCAAACATCCTCCAAGATGTCTGGAATGGAAAAGATTTTCCACTGTGTAAACTCTGACAGGGAGCATTTTCACTGCTGTGGAGGTGTTAGGTGAAACTTTTGGCTGACTGAATACACTGGAGGTTTTGATATCAACTTTAGGCAGCACCTCTCCAAGTTTTATGAGTTGGATATTAAATATCACTTCATTTAGATATAAACCTGAGGGATCCTATCCATATACAAATCCTTCTCCACCCTTTTTCTTCCTTTCTTTTATTTCTTATTTCACTCAGTTCTTTCCTCCTTTGAATAAGAGTTTTCCTTAAAACCATTTAATAAGTATTTCAACGTTGCTATGATTTTTTAACAGCTCTCATAAATGTTGTTAAAGCTATGCTGTTTTGCTGTGATGTTTTCACTTGCAGTAGAGCTAAAGTTTGTGCTTTTAAAAGGCTTAAAAAATGTCAAAGAAACAGTGACTTCATGTTTTGGCTTGTAGATATGTTACTATGAGGACAATAGCAGTCCTAGTGAGAAAATACTGTTTTGTTTTGTTTTTTATTTTAAATATTAAAAACTAAATGGTATTTTTCAACTTGCAGAAGCAGCATTTCACAGCCCTCCCCCATTTAGGAAATTATGGTTTTGGTTGCTTGCAGGTACCAGATTTTAGTAACCTTGAGCTATCAATCAGAACTTTGATTGTCATCTGATTGTCTTCTGATGCTGGATACATCAGTAACCAGTTTATTATTTTAACCTGCCTTTAAAAAAAAAGTCTCAAGATCCCTTTATAAAGCACAAACAAGAACACAAACAGAGACTCATCTCTAAAACTGAGAATTCTTTAAATGCAAAGAACTTGACTATCTGCAGAAATAATAATAATCGTTTTTGCTTTTTGAAGCTGGAAAGCTTTTTTTGAAGAACTGTAAAAATCAATTCTACTGAATTTAACAGGGATAGACAAATCTATTCTAGCTAGTTAATTCATATAAACTTCTAAGAAGGTGTTATCACACTTACTTTACAAATGAGGAGAGAGAGATGGAGATGAAAGTTCAACAGAAACACTGAGATTAAAATTCACCCTTAACATCAATAGACCACACAGTTGAATGGATTTGGATGTTGCAAATATCTTGACATATTTATAAAATTAAAAAAAAAAATTGGTAGTCAAAACAGAATTGCCAAAAAGCAAAACCAGCAACCCCCTTGCTAAGGAATATATAGAATTTTTCATTTTAAATGAAAGAGGTCCAAGTTTTTTATATACCCAGAAACTACTTTTATAATTGCTATAGAGATAGTTCCACTGACATTGGGATAAAACTTTAATATTATTTTAAATTATTTCAAATATATTTTAAATTTAAAAACATTTTGAATAAAAATGAAGTCATATATCTGGAAGTTAAAAAACCCCACCTCCCAAAAACTTCTTGGGTTGGTTTAACTGAAGCAGAAGAGATATCCAGGTGCAGCAGAGTATGATTCACATGACACCTCAAGTGTCAGAAACAGAATGACATTCACTCCTTGTAAAAGTGTAGGGAAAGAAAAAAAAAACAACCTCTCCATAAATTATCATCTCTGATTACATTAAAAAAAAAAGAAAAGAGAAAAGCATGGAGTATGTTGCACAGTACCAAGCACTACCCAAGAGCTGCGCTTCCCTGCACTTGGCCTCATTCTGTGCATAGTGAAGTCAGTGAGAAGGGTTCTTCTTGACTTGAGTGAATTCAAGGTTGATCTTATTGGCACTGTACCCAACAGGCATCATTGAAACTGTAAGAGTAAGGCCAGAGACTCCAGTGGGAATCAATGCATCGACTGAAGCATGTCCTTAAGCAGATATCTGAGTCCCATAAATTCAGCAGATTTAAATATGTACTTTAAGGTGAGAACATGCTTTGTTGAATCTTGGCCTTTGGCAATTATTTGAGACATCAAGTTTTACTTACTTTATGACTAAGCTGCTAAAACATTTTGAAAAAAAAAATAATGCCAGGGGTCATTTTTATTGATGTTTTTACATGAAAAAAAGAATTCCAGAAAGTATCATTAATTAATGAAATGACAAGGGCATGCTTAGTTTCATCTTACTACAGATTTGTTCTTGTCATTCCTGGAAACACTGCTGTATGAAGTCAGTTCTAAACTGCTATTTAAAAAAAAAGAAAACAAGCTTCGTAGATGTAAATTGGCCTTGCTCATAAAGCTATAATTCTAGAGATCCTTGTTCTGGAACAGATGAAGAATGTCCCTGGGGACACTTGCAGAAACCTGAAAAGCTAAGGACTTTTTTTTGCAGAAATTGGAGGAAAAAAGTTTTCTGTAAATATGGTTAGTGCAACTATGAAAGAATTTCAGGAAATTTGGCACTTTATAAATGTCCTAAAGTTAACTGGATTTGCTAGATGTTCAGGACCTTAGAACACCAGAATTCTTATGAAGATGAGATGTAGTGATTCAGGAACTTCATTTTAGACACCTGTTTTGAAGGATTTATACAGACAGATTTGTAGAGACATATAGATACCTGTAGATGGAGATACATACTGATTTGTAACAATATACATATAGATTTTTATTTTAAGTATAATTTAGAATGAGATAACAGTCCTGTACTTTTGTACAACTGATTGAATTGTTAATTTTCAATGTATTAACTAGTATATTTATATTTTTAGTCTGTTCACAATCACTTGCAAACTGATCTTCAGTTCCATTAATGTGTTTAATAACCATAAAGACTGAATAATCAGTCTATTTTGCTAAAACGTCTTTTTAGAATTAAAAAGAAATTTAACTAAACTTAATTATTAAATGACCCTCACTATTAAGTAAAAAATTCATCTCAATCAGTTTGTTAAGATGTAGAAATATGGATGTAAATAATCAGTTGTTCTTATTTTTGAACTGATTTAACAAATACTTTCCAAAACTCCCCTGGCTTCATAAAATACAAATTTCCTTAAGTTGCAGAAAATTACTTGTGGTCATTCTTTTTTCATTACATACTTTTAAAGAATTTTTTAGGGTATTTCTAGGAACGTAACTTGAGTGTTAGCATGAAAGTGAGAGCATATTATTTTTCTTTGTTTCAGAGTGTTCTTTCTTTACTAAGCAACGCTGCTTATTGTCTCCAAGAAGGGACATAATGATTTGCTTAAACCAGAGCATACCCTTTTCCTACAAGGAAGGAGAGGTGGGGGAGTTGCCCTCTATGCCAAAAATGGGATTTACTGCACAGAGCTATCTTTGAAGAACAGCAATGCACAGGTCGAGAGCTTATGGGTGAAAATTAGAGACCAAGACAACAAAGGAAACTTTGTGGTTGGTGCCTGCTACAGGCCACCTGATCAAGGAGAGGGGATTGATGAAGAGTTTTTTCTTCAACTACAGGAAGCATCATGCTAGCAGGCCCTGATCCTGATAGGGGACTTCAACCACCTGGACATCTGCTGGAAAAGCAGCACAGCGAACTGCAAGCAGTCCAGGAAACTACTGGAGTGCCTTGAGGACAACTTCCCAGTACAGGTGATGGAGAACCTGACCAGAGGAGAGGCACTGCTGGACCTCAGACAGGGGAGGCAGGAGGCCAGCTTGGCTAAGTCAAGACCTCTTAGCCAAACTAAAACACAAAGAAAAAAAAATGCATAGGCAGTGGAGGCAGGGATAGACATCCTGGGGAGATTATAGGGATATGGCCCAAGACGGTTTCTTCAGGTACATAGGACAACAAAGGAAGATGAAAGAAACTGTACTCCCCTGATGAGTGAAACAGGAGACCTGGTTACAACCGACATGGAGAAGGCTGAGGTACTCAACAACTTTTTTGCCTCGGTCTTCACTGGCAAGTGCTCTAGCCACACCACCCAATTCACAGAATCCAAAGGCAGGGTCTGGGAGAATGAAGTACCACCCACTGTAGCAGAAGATCAGGTTCGAGACCATCTAAGGAACCCGAAGGTGCACAAGTCCATTGGACCTGATGAGATGCATCTGTGGGTCCTAAGGGAACTGGCAGATGAAGTTGCTAAGCCACTTTCCATCATATTTGAGAAGTCATGGCAGACCAGTGATGAGTGGTGTCCCTCAGGGGTCCGTATTGGGACCAGTATTATTTAACATCTTTGTCAGGGACATGGACAGTGGGATTGAGTCCACTGAATATGAAAAACTGAATATGAGCCGGCAATGTGCGCTCGCATCCCAGAACGCCAATCACATCCTGGGCTGCATCAAAAGAAGTGTGGCCAGCAGGTCGAGGGAGGTGATTCTGCCCCTCTACTCTGCTCTGCTCTGCTCTGCTCTGGTGAGACCCCCACCTGGAGTACTGTGTTCAGCTCTGGGGCTCAAGCAGGTCCAGAGGAGGGCCACAAAGATGATCAGGGGGCTGGAGCACCTCCACTATGAGGACAGGCTGAGAGAGTTGGGGTTGTTCAGCCTGGAGCAGAGAAGGCTCCGGGGAGACCTTCAAGCAGTCTTCCAGTACTTAAAGGGGGACTACAGGAAAGATGGGGAGGGAATCTTTATCAGGGAGTGTAGTGATGGGATGAGGGGTAATGGTTTTAAACTGAAAGAGGGTAGATTTAGATTGGACATAAGGAAGAAATTCTTCACTGTGAGGGTGGTGAGGCACTGGGACAGGTTGCCCAGAGAAGTTGTGGATGCCCCCTCCCTGGAAGTGTTCAAGGCCAGGTTGGGTGGGGCTTTGAGCAACCTGATCTAGTGGAAGGTGTCCCTGCCCATGGCAGGGGGTTTGGAACTAGATGATCTTTAAGGTCCCTTCCAACCCAAGCCATTCTATGATTCTATGATTCTATGATTCTATGAATATTCTTAAGTAATTTATATGTGCTTATTTCAAACTGAGGAGTTTGACAGTGTCCCTAGTGAATCTTGATATAGATGTCTTACAATTCATACACAGATGATACTACATGAAATATTAATTAGGAATACTCTAAATTATGTACCAAACAGGGTACTGTTGTTGTTACACTTTTCATCTCATAAATATCCCAGCGGGCACAATGAATTCACTTATATCTCACAAAGCTTCCCAACATGTTTCAATTATTTATCTTGTGGCTACAATCCTCCGTGTGTGTGCATGTTTTTGTTTTTCAGGCTTTTCTGAAACATTCCCACATCTTCAGTGCTGCAGTAAAATAGATAAAACCTATCAAGAAAGGCATTAGCTTGTGTTTTACTTTAGTTAATTGTATTTGAAAGCAGTTTCTGTGTTTAGACTGCATTGAGGGGATCTGGTCACAGTATAAACAGATTAGACTTCAAGAGGAGACAGTTAAGTGTTTTTAAAAACTCCAGAAGATTTCCCCATTAATTTAAACTGAAGTACACAAGCAAGAGAATACAAGAAAATAGATTTATACCACATTTAGAGCAGGCAGGCATCATATAATGACAAGATGCAACAGGTCTATCATGTGATGAGATGGTGTCATTTGTAACTTCTTAAAAGGTAGATGAGGAACACATGGTACTTCCTTGAGACATCATGCCGAATGACACTTATCACTTAAATCTAGAAATTTCAGACATAATAGATCCATTAGCTAGAAATAGATCCATTAGCTAGAAATCTCAGACATAATAGATCCATTTGGAAAGTGCACAGCACGATGCTAACTTCTTACAAATATGTAACATCTTCTGACATGTCACATACCATTATTCAATAATATAAACTAACATAATCTTGTTTTATTAAAGTAAATGTAATAGAAACTTAAATTCTTCTACCCACACTTTTCAGAGCTTCAGTCTGCCTTTCAAGTAGAGATGGCTTGCAGTTAAATTACAGAGACACTGAAGATCCCGTACAATGGAAGAGAGAAGGGGTAAACTGTGTAGATGTGGTGAGAAACAGCTTTTCTAATGTGCATTTCTCTTAACCTGACACTATAGTTATAGACAAATAATGCATAGGTAAAGACAGAAGGCTAGGTTTGAACCTGCGTGGACTGATGACACTGCTAAGGAGAGAATGCAGACTATGACACTATGGCACTAGCAAGAAAATTCTGTTTTCACTTTCTGGTTTCCCAGAGGTTTCAGGGGAAATGTTGGCTTAAATGGTCACCCCTCCGCTCTGGTTAGGCACCACCACCACTGCTCCACAGATGCTTGTCACCTCAGCTGGCTGATACAACTGTCAGGATGCTGTGCACTAACCACATCAGGGTTTTAAAATAACCCTTATTTCCAGTGAAGGAGCAGGGCATGTCTAACCAGGAGCATCTTCCCAATGCAACTCCTAGAACAGAAGTTTGGGCACCACAGTTGAGGTGAAGAAGCAGAACGGAGCAGCTGGAGGCAGTGAAGTGGGAGGTGGGTTTCACTGCCAAGCTTGCATGGAGACTGCATGCAGAGTATACGTAATCATCTGATTTTTTTCCCAAAGCAACTATTTCTTGCTAGGCAACAGGAGCATCACTCTGAAAGAGTATAGGCTTATAGATTTTATATATCCACAAGTATTAGTGACAAATTTTGGAAATTTTGGAGGAAACCACACTTTTCAAATATTGAAAGTGATGAAAAACACATAATTTATATAATATATCCTTTTATAATTCCAACAGCACTGCAGGATAGAATTCCTTTGATATATAAAAACTCCCTCCATGTAAAAAAAAATTGATTTCTTGTGTTTTTAAGAATGTGGTTCTTACTTTTCCTATTGTGATTATGCTACAAGGAGCACAGAAAGTCTAAATTTTATATTGTTATTTTCTTTATTTTATTACAACTACCAGTGCTCAAAACTATGAACTCTCATAAAAAATTGAACCATTTCATTTTATCGCTGTTGCTAACTCTTGCTTTAAAAGCACTAGTCACAAATAGAACATTATTGAATCGGGTGCTGCAGAAACACGTAAAAAAAATGGTATTAACAAAGAAACTGAAAAAAACCCTATAGAAACTCTAGTTAGCATAATCTTTATTTAAAAAGTTAAATAGTAATATATCTGTGTAACTGTTAACTTTTTCTGATATGCAGACTCTTGAATACTTCCATCTCCTTAAAGAAAATCACATCTACAAATTTCTTTTCTTAGTCACCTTTTGTGGACAGTTACAAGTAATACATTGATAGAGGAAAAAAGTTGAAAATCTTTGAGTTTAGCAATACTGGCATTTTCTTTTCAAACAATTTTAATACTGAATAAAATACATATTTAGCAGCACAAGACACACTCTCCTGCCCTTTCTGTAAATAGAGGATAGATAATACACAATTTGTTTCTAAGGTATAGCTAGAACAATAAAACTTTATAATAACAAACAGTTCAGACTTACAGACTTTCTCTTTCAAATGCTACTTTTACTCTCACTCTTTATCCCCATTAGGAAGATGAGATGCCTCAAGGTGAGGGATATATAAAAGGTTTTGCTGTCTCTTTCTCTCTCCCCCTTTTTAAAACTAAGTAATTACTCCTTCTCAAAGCATCCTGGGCAAAGCACCTTGGCATTGTATATTTATTAGAATACATGCTATTAAATTTCAGGTGGACTAGAGGGTTCCCTTTTATGTAACACTTTACTGCCTAACATGTTATGACTATTGACCAGTTTGTTTAAGTTTAAGATTAAGGTTATGCTAGAACATGACACTTTTCCTCTTATAAATCTATTTTCTAGAATAGTAAAACCTGCAAAAATAAGAGCATAATGCTGCTGGCATGTGTTTCTCTCAGGTAAAACAATGGGAAGAATAAATTTGTGTAGTTTTATTTTTAAAAGGAAACAGATAATTATTTAACATTACATGGGGTTTGTGGGTATCTGCATGTAAAATTATTTATAGACCCTCTACTGTAAACTCCATTGGCACCTAGCAGCAGATGACCTCTGAACTCTGCAGCCATTTTTGTCACTGATTTCTTACGAAACTTTGGGGAAGTGAACAGGTTGAGATCTAAGGTGTTTAAAACAGCATATAGTCTGGTGGAAGGTGCTTTTCTCCCACGCCAGAGCTCACGTCGGTCTACAGAGCATACTCATAGCCCCTGGAGGAGCCCTAAATAGCAGGTATGTGGGCAGCATCTGGCTGCCCCTACTTTATTTTGGTGACAGTGTCAGCTTAGACAGTCCCTGCCACCATTCATTTCTGCACCCATCTTGCCCCTCATTTCAATAGGAAAAATATTTGCGTAGCTGTACAGCAAATTGGCAGATTGATCCAGTTTTTGGCTTTGGTTTCTGTCTCTCTAGTTTTGCAGTGCCTTACCGGCTACTACAGCCCGGCTAAAGAGAGGACTTGCAGGCTGTGGGGCATAGGACAGCTCAGCAGCACCATTCCATTGAACACTGACCTGGGTGTAGCGTGCGCCAATGGCATGGCCTTCTCCACAAATACAGCTGCAGCCACTGCCACTCAGAAATACAGTAAGTCATGGTGCTCAGGATAACTGCTGAATGGTTAAAGCAGTTAAATGCTAAATTTCTTTTTTTATGGAAAGTGCCATACCACCTGCCCATAAAATAATTCTTCCCCCTCTCTTTTGTCAGTGGGCCGCTTCCCAGCCCATGGGGGGATATGAGGTTAATGTTTTTATTTTGAATATGGTAATTTTGTTCCCTCAAAATCCATTTCTAAATGAGCGCATTTTGAAAATTAAAACTAATTTTATTATATTTTATTTTATTTTATTTTTGGAACAATGAATTTTAAGAACTATGAAAATAGCTACAATCAAAAGTTCATGGAAAAAGGATCTGCTGCTTTCACACATCCTTGGGCCCAGTCTTGCACTTATTACTTGAATGAAATTCCCCATCATGTAGGATGAAACTCTCTAATGTAAACAAATGTAACCCATCTGACATTTTTCAGACAAAATGTCTGGCTTCTCAAAAGCAACCGATTTCAGCTCTTAAACAAAACCACCACAAAACAACCGCTTCCTTCACCTGATTTCAAGAGGAACTTTGCCAGCAAAAAGCCTGCAAAAGTGGCCCCATTGTGTCTACTAGCCCTTGAATGATTGCTGCTTAGTAGTTTCTCTTAAGAAAACTGTGTATAATCAAAGTTAGACAATGGGAAAAACAATGAATATGAATGGCTGGAATCTCTGAGCTCCTTTGTTATGCTTCCACCGATGTACACAAAAAAGAAGCTATATATGGGACCATATAAGGTGATCAAAATATTAACCAGACATTCTAACTATTTCTCAATATTCTCAGCTGTGAGTGTGTGTTTGAAAGAAATGTGCTACTTGGAGCACAGCCATTTTTTTAGTGTGCACTGCCTGTATCTTTGCTTACTCATGGTGGTGGTGACAGAAGTGCTGAAACCAGTCCCAGAAGCAGTGCTAGAAATACTTCCCCTTCCCTTCCTTACATTCAAAGCTAATCCAGAGCTCTGTGAAAGATGTATAATTTTATAGCAGCTTGTCCAGAAACTAGTAGTGAATCACAGAATCATAGAATCGTTAAGGTTGGAAAAGACCCTTAAGATCATTGAGTCCAACCATTAACCTATCACTGCCAAGTCCACCACTAAACCATGTCCTTAAGCACTACATCTACTCGTCTTTTAAATACTTCCAGGGATGGAGACTCAATCACTTCCCTGGGTAGCCTGTTCTAGTGCCTGACTACCCTTTCAGTGAAGAAATTTTCTCTAATATCTAATGTAAACCTCCCCTGGCACAGCTTGAGGCCGTTTCCTCTAGTCCTATCGCTTGTTACTAGGGAGAAGAGACCGATCCCCACCTCGCTACAGCCTCCTTTCAGGTAGTTGTAGAGAGCAATAAGGTCTCCCCTCAGCCTCCTCTTCTCCACACTAAACAACCCCAGCTGCCTCAGCCGCTCCTCGTATGACCTGTTCTCTAGACCCTTCACCAGCTTCCTTGCCCTTCTTTGGACACGCTCCAGCACCTCGATGTCCTTCTTGTAGTGAGGGGCCCAAAACTGAACACAGTACTCGAGGTGTGGCCTCACCAGTGCCAAGTACAGGGGCACTATCACCTCCCTGGTCCTGCTGGCCACACTATTCCTGATACAAGCCAGGATGCCATTGGCCCTCTTGGCCACCTGAGCACACTGCTGGCTCATGTTCAGGTGGCTGTCAGCCAACACCCCCAGGCAGCTCTCCAGAAATGCATAACTTTGTGGTTGGTTACACGACTGGTGCCACAGCCAGGGGTTCAGCTACTTAGACCATGGGACTCGCTTTGAGAAACCTGGTCTATTGGGGGCTGATGGGGTCCATCTGTCAGAGAAGGGGAAGAGCATTTTCAGTCATAGGCTTGCCAAGCTGGTGAAGACGGCTTTGAACTAAAGTTGCCAGGGGAGGGGAACCTCAATCCATCCCACTCCTACCAGTTGGGTGCCAGTGCCAGCAATAGATGCCCAGAGCCTGGGGAAGGATCACAGGTCAGCAGGAGAGCACCTGAAGAGCAGCACAAAGGAATTCCAACCAGTAAGTCGGCTTCATCGGGGGCCCAACTTAAATGCCTCTATGCAAATGCACGCAGCATGGGGAATAAACAAGAGTTAGAGACATGCGCATGCCTGCAGGGCTATGATCTTATCGGCATCACCGAGAAGTGGTGGGATGGCTCCTATGACTGGAGTGTTGGAATGGAAGGATACAGGCTCTTTAGGAAGGTCAGATAGGAGAGACGAGGAAGGGGTGTCACCCTCTATGTCAATGACCAGCTGGAGTGCATGGAGCTCTGCCTGGGGATGGATGAAGAGCCGACTGAGACCTTATGGGTCAGGATTAAAGGGAGGGCAGGGACAAGTGACATTATAGTGGGGGTCTGCTACAGGCCACCCAACCAGGAAGACCGAGTGGATGAAGCCCTCTATAGACAGATAGGAGCAGCCTCATGTTCAAAAGCCCTGGTCCTCATGGGAGACTTCAACCACCCTGACATCTGTTGGAGGGACAACACAGCAGGGCATAAGCAATCCAGGAGGTTTCTGGAATGCATTGATGATAACTTCCTTCTCCAAGTAATAGAGGAGCCAACAAGGAGAGGTGCTATGCTGGACCTTGTTCTCACCAACAAGGAGGGGCTGGTGGGAAATGTGAAGCTCAAGGGCAGCCTTGGCTGCAATGACCATGAAATGGTGGAGTTCAAGATCCTTAGGGCACCGAGAAGGGTACACAGCAAGCTCACCATCCTGGACTGCAGGAGAGCAGACTTTGACCTCTTCAGGGATCTGCTCAGTAGAGTACCATGGGAAAAAGCCCTGGAGGGAAGAGGGGCCCAAGAAAGCTGGTCAATATCCCAGAAAGCTGGGGCCCAGAAAGCTGGTCAAGAGGATCACCTCTTCCAAGCTCAGGAGCGATGCATCTGAACAAAGAGGAAGTCGGGCAAAAACGCCAGGAGGCCTGCATGGATGAACAAGGAACTCCTGGATAAACTCAAACTCAAAAAGGAAGCCTACAGAGGGTGGAAGCAAGGACAGGTAGCCTGGGAGGAATACAAAGAAATTGTCCGAGCAGCCAGGGATCAGGTTAGGAAAGCTAAAGCCCTGATAGAATTAAATCTGGCCAGGGATGTCAAGGGCAATAAAAAAAGCTTCTATAAGTATGTCAGTGATAAAAGGAAGACTAGGGAAAATGTGGGCCCTCTCCAGAAGGAAACGGGAGACCTGGTTACAACCAACATGGAGAAGGCTGAGGTACTCAACAACTTTTTTGCCTCGGTCTTCACTGGCAAGTGCTCTAGCCACACCGCCCAATTCACAGAATCCAAAGGCAGGGTCTGGGAGAATGAAGTACCACCCACTGTAGCAGAAGATCAGGTTCGAGACCATCTAAGGAACCCGAAGGTGCACAAGTCCATGGGACCTGATGAGATGCATCTGTGGGTCCTAAGGGAACTGGCAGATGAAGTTGCTAAGCCACTATCCATCATATTTGAGAAGTTGTGGCAGTCCAGTGAAGTTCCCACTGACTGGAAAAGGGGAAACATAACCCCCATTTTTAAAAAGGGAAAAAAGGAAGACCTGGGGAACTACAGTCTGGTCAGTCTCACCTCTGTGCCCGTCAACATCATGGAGCAAATTCTCCTGGAAACTATGCTAAGGCACGTGGAAAACAGAGAAGTGATTGGTGACAGCCAACATGGCTTCACTAAGGGAAAATTGTGCCTGACAAATTTGGTGGCCTTCTATGACAGGGTTACAGCATTAGTGGATAAGGGAAGAGCGACCGACGTCATCTACCTGGACTTGTGCAAAGCATTCAATACTGTCCCACACAACATCCTTGTCTCTAAATTGGAAAGACATGGATTTGACGGGTGGACCACTTGGTGGATAAGGAATTGGATGGATGGTCGCACTCAAAGAGTTGCAGTCAACGGCTCCATGTCCGGGTGGAGACCAGCAATGAGTGGTGTCCCTCAGGGGTCCGTACTGGGACCAGTATTATTTAACATCTTTGTCGGGGACATGGACAGTGAGATTGAGTGCACTCTCGGCAAGTTTGCGGATGACACCAAGCTGTGTGGTGTGGTTGATACTCTAGAGGGACGGGATGCCATCCAGAGGGACCTTGACAGGCTAGAGAGGTGGGCTCGTGCGAACCCCATAAAGTTCAACAAGGCCAAGTGCAAGGTCCTGCACCTGGGTCGGGGCAATCCCAAACATGGATACAGGCTGGGCGATGAGTGGATTGAGAGCAGCCCTGAGTAGATGGACTTGGGGGTGTTGGTTGATGAGAAGCTCAGCATGACCTGGCAATGTGCTCTCGCAGCCCAGAAAGCCAACCGTATCCTGGGCTGCATCAAAAGAAGTGTGGCCAGCAGGTCGAGGGAGGTGATTCTGCCCCTCTACTCTGCTCTGCTCTGGTGAGACCCCACCTGGAGTACTGTGTTCAGCTCTGGGGCCTGTGGTGGTGCATTTTCCCCCCTCCCTATTCTTCTTGTGCACCTGACAGAGCATGGGAAGTGAAACTACTCTACAATCTCAGTAACTTCCGTCAAAACTTGGCTTTTGTGTAATGAGTTTGGCAGTTAAGCGTCCCTTGACTGTATCAAAACCCTTACATGGATGAGGTGGGAGCAGCACTGTCTGTACCAGGGAGGCAGCCCTGACAACCTTGGAACTATATTTTTCATCTGTACTAGTCGCCATCTGGCAGCCTTGGGGTCTATCTTATCTAGGCTGTAACTCAGGAGGATCTGTACCAGCATCACTGGAATTTTTGAGAACTTTAGTAATCTTCAACATGGCTGTGAAACTCGAATGGAAATTTACTGATGCCTGAAGTCAATCATCTCGTGACTCTATAAACAGTGGTAGCAAGTTGAGACCCTTTGAGCTCTCCTGGACCGCAGTGGGCTGCACCAGAATCTCCCTCTGAGTGGGACGCCTCTCAGAGCAGCAAACTCAAGCTGACCTCTGGCACTCCTTGCTCCTCGAGGTTCGACCCTCGCCCATTGAGACAGTCATTTAAAGTGAGCATTTCACTAAACCCAGGGGAATTTTTATTGGTACCTTTAACTGCGCATATTATGAGTACTTAGGCCTATTGCGCGTGTGTGATATAAATATTGTAGTAAACCTCATTTAATCACTTTGTAGATGCTAGATTAATTAAGGATTAGTTATTGCTAAATTTTGTGATTCTCTCCTTGCTGCAAACAAGCCTTAAACTGTTGCTAAACATATATAATCCTCCTTTTTCTCCTTGTATTTTCTTCAAACTCAACTTTCTCTTTCTTTCTCTTTATATATATATTCCATTCATTTAGTAATAGAGTGAACCTTGCCATCGAACTCTGTTAAATCACACTTTTATAGATTTCTATTAAAATCACTATTTGCAAATATCTTTGATGGTGATTTTTTAAAGCAGCTTAACCACTCATCCGTGACAGGGCCCCCAGCATAAGAAAGGCATGGATCTGTTCAAGCGGGTCCAGAGGAGGACCACGAAGATGATCAGGGGGTGGAGCACCTCCACTATGAGGACAGGCTGAGAGAGTTGGGGTGGTTCATCCTGGAGAAGAGAAGGCTCCGGGGAGACCTTATTGCAACCTTCCAGTACCTGAAGGGGGCGTACAAGAAAGCTGGAGATGATAGACTTTTTACAAGGGCACATAGGACAAGGGGTAATGGCTTTAAACTGAAAGAGGGTAGATTTAGATTAGATATAAGGAAGAAGTTCTTTACTGTGAGGGTGGTGAGGCACTGGAACAGGTTGCCCAGAGAAGTTGTGGATGCCCCCTCCCTGGAAGTGTTCAAGGCCAGGTTGGGTGGGGCTTTGAGCAACCTGATCTAGTGGAAGGTGTCCCTGCCCATGGCAGGGGGTTTGGAACCAGATGATCTTTAAGGTCCCTTCCAACCCAAACCATTCTATGATTCTATGGTTGGCTTTCCTAAAAGTACACTTTAAATGATAATTAAGTCGTAAATATTTGAGGGCCAGGTTGCAATACCCTTCCTCGCAGTGACAGATGGTGTGGCCAAGGCTGGGTGAGGCCTGCTCCTGCAGAGCAGGGTGCAGGCCCTGGCACAGCAGTGCATGGGCTCCCCTCGGCCTCCTCCCCGCCAGGAAGTCCAACCCTAAAGCAAATCAGGCCTTGGCAGCAAGGTATTGGAGTGCCTTGCTTTTTTTTGAACCATCTGAGTGTGTCATATAAAACGCTCTAAAAGCTCCCTCTCTCATTGTGCTGCAGACCTCCTGCCCTGTGGGTGCTGCACACACCTTTGTGTTTTAAGTCAGTGTAAGTCCAAGTGTCTGGCCCCCATCTTGGTGCTGCATATTTCACTGCTTTCATCGGGAAACTCATCATTATCCATGTACCATAAACTCTCAGTTCCTATTAGCCATCTTATTTACAAGACAATATTTGTTTCCAGCTGTTTCATGAAGTAAAATACACTATAAATTGTAGTTATATTTGCGTGTGTGTGCCTGCCTGCCTATGTATACACACAAATCAAAGTATTAAACCCATATCTTGTAAATATCTAAGATTATTTTAAATCCATTAACTGAATCTGAAATACATTTAAAAATAAATAACATTTTTCTGTAAGGAAAATATTACTAAGTGGGAAATTATTGAAGGCATACTACTCAGTGTACTTTGTGATATCTGAGTCAAGGTTTGTTCTTAGGAATGCTATTTGTTAGACAGTCTTTGTAAACATAGTATGCTTTAGCTGCTGACCTGGTAATTAGTAGGTCATGTATCTAGTTCCTGGTCAGTTTTCTTTCAGGTGATCTGTACAAAATAGATGTTTGTGAGATCTAACAAGATCAGAGAACATTGTAAAATGACTTTAAGTCAGAAAAGACTGTATATCGCCATGGAATATGGCTACTTTGAGGTATTATTTTTTAAAATATGGTTAAAGAAATCATTGAATGATAGTAATGATAATGATGATGATGATGATGATGATAATATGCCTAACTTACTGTGTGTTCTAAGTCACAGTCTCCTCATTTATAGAGGTTTTTTTTTTGCATAATTTGACAAAAATTAAGTGATAAATCCAATGAGAATTTTTCATTCTAGGATCTTGTCAAAACTAGCTCTTATTGAAGTCTGAAGTATTGCCTGACAGCAATGTCTACATGTAATGCAAATCTCCCTGCACAGGTGAAACAGAGAGTAAAGAACTTCTAAAAATGAAGTAACAATTTCATTTGTGAAATGCGTATTTAGTTAATTAAAAATTAATCTCCTTGTCACTGCAGTTACAACAATGAAATACAATGTAAGCAGAATATACTTGGTAAAATACTGAAATTCTCTTTTTTCCTCAAAAATTTATAGTACTTTTATATATATTGGTTAATATGTTTTTTGGGTACTGAAGCCTTGATTGCAATCTCCATTATATAAAATGCTCTGTTATCATTACTTTGTGTGTGTGATAGAAACAGGGCAATTAAACCCAAGGATTGATGACTACTGGCACAGCTGACTGCATGGCCAGGTGCCAGCAAGAAGAAAAAAACACAGAGAAATTTGTATTCCTTTCCAACTGGCACCCTATTGAAAGAACTGTGGAAAGGTACGGTTGTGAGCGAATCTAGCTATTTTTATGACCCTCAGTGGCACAATATCTAAGAACTTCTCAGTGTGTTGTTAGACCTCAATTTACTTTTCCTCATAGCGCTCTTATGATACTAAGTTTTTGGAGGAACAACTGTGCATATTGAGATATATTGAGACTGGGGTCATATATACAAAAGCAGACACTTTTCAGTAGCTTTTCAATCATGGCGGAAGCCTATGCCCTGGGCCAGGTGCGCAGGCTCTCTGCTCAGCACACAGAAATGTGGCATCCAAGGACCATGACAATCTTGCCTATCTCCGTTTTCTCACCCACTTCCAAAACCACATCTTAGATCCCGTTCCACGGCCCCTTCTCAGAGTTTGGTGCAAAGACTTTCTTTTTAACACTGCGAGTGTATGTGAGGCATAGAGAGACTAGTAGGGAAAAGATGGGAAAGAGAAGATGGAATAAGGATTAGGGTTGAAAAGTCAAGCCTTTCTTTAAAAAGACAGCTAAGAAAGGACAGAGGGTCACACAGTCTTTACCTTTTAGTAAGATACCCAAATTTAAAATATTAGCTTAATCAATTGAAGCAAACTTTTCAGTCAAATTATTCAGATAGGCTGACAGTTATTGTAATATGACAACTTGCTATTGAGTCTAGATGTTATCCAAAGCTTTATATTCATTTAGATCTTAACCTTACTTCTCTGGTCTGGCTGTATCAATAAACCAGGTGTGCATCAAAGCATCATGCTGATATCGGAAGGAAAACATACCATTTTGTTATGGGATCTCAAAATGCCAACTTAGAAAATGTTGGTGCAAATCCAAATATAAATAGAAAATGAGCATTGTCCAGGATTTCCCACCCAGAATCTTGTAGACCATATGTTGTAAAATTAATTTACGAAGCTATTTCAGGATTGACTTACATATCAAGCCAAATACAGTTCTAAAAGCTTCCACCTAATCCCTAACACAGCCAGAGATGTTGGCATTTTACAACAGTTACTACGTGGTATTATTGGCAGCAGTTCTACAGGCAGCACATATTAGACCAATTACCATTAAACTATATTAGTTTCTGTTGATTTCCTGGCTAAAAGTTCAGAAGACCTTACCTTTTTCTGTGCGATGTGCTTGCCAGGTTTTACATAATTCTCAGGACTTAGTAAGTAATATAACACCTTGTGTGAAGTCATTTCAATACAGCAATTGTTTTATCTCAGAAATGATCTTCAACCTGATGCTGATCTAAGAAATGTTTCTGAATGCCACTTTGCCCTTGCCCACCTGTTTTATGTTTTTCCTCCTCCCCTTATCTACCTTTTCCACACAACAAGACAATCCAAAGTGTGGGCCATTTAAGTGTCACCAGGTCTGCAAGGCTTGAAAAGCTCTGCCAGTTAACATAAAACAAAATCGCTGTGGGTTCCATGGAATCACATTTCTCCACTGCAAAGAAAGTGAGAGGAGAGGAAAGGTACCTTTAGAGTGGGGGTATGAATGAGGACACTTTGTGAATGTGAATGGAAACCACATTCTTTGTTATTTTAACAGGCTGTGCCTGTTCTCCTTGAAAGAAATTGTATGAGAGAAGATTGGATTAAGTAGTTTTTATTTTATTTCAATGCATTTGTGCACTTTTACAAAGATCAACTTACTTAGCCATGTAATAAACTTCTTGTTTTACAATAATGCTAGTGCATATTATACCACTGTAGGTATCTGCAAAGTACGGAATCAGAGCAGGGAAACAAAACATTTGTTTCTTTGGTGAATGAAGCATATATCATTACCTTCATTCACTATGTCAGATATAACTTGAATCTTTGCAAGTTAGTCAGAGCAATGCCCAAGCTGCCAGTTAATCAACTTTGAGCAGTTTGCACCTATTCAGATCACTTTTTTATCATTTTTTATCACTTTTTTAAACATTTGATAGATTAGTATTTATCCTTCCTATTCTGTGATTCCTGAAGTAAACATTATAAAAATTCTGAAACTTTCTTAGAGCGGAAAACATTTTCAGTCTACCTAATCCATAACAAAATCTGCCTTTTAGCAATCAAATACCTCTTCATTACAGGCATTTGTGATTTTGCACAGCTGTAATCTGCAGAAACAAGTATAAATACTTTAAAAAAGATTAAAATCAAACTACATAGTTATTAAATTATGGAAAAATTATGTCTTATAAAGAACCCATTTAATCTTTCACCAAATTCTAAGATCTTTAATAAGGCTTTTACTATTTTAAAGTTTTCCTGTGTGCCTTGTATTTCTGGCTCCATCTAAACTGGTTCTAGTGGAAACAGGCTATTCAGTCAAAGTTATTGCATTAAGTTACAAATTAATTTTACCAATGATGTGATGCATTGGCTATAGAGTTTAATGAAAGAAGGAGGCTGAGAAACACCATAAATGACAGTGCTATAAAGAGGTTAGTGAAATAAGAGCGCATTAGAAGGAAAGAAAATAATTCTGGGTAAAATATATATATATGTCTACAGAAAATGAGCATGAGAATTAAGCAAGCCTTATATATGTCCTGTTTTAGAAGGATAAATGAGGTTTTCTATGTGACATAGCCTTTCTTCTGGTCTTTTTTTTTCCATCTAAGAATAAACTTCTTTCCTATGGAATCAGAGATATCTACAGAATTTTAAACCTTTCTGCCAAGAACCAAGAAAGGGTTCTTCCAGTAGGTAAATTGCAAGCGGAAACAGAAGGAAAACATAGGCCCACTGTTAAACAGTAGAGGTGAATCAGTCACCAACAATGCTGAAAAGGCAGAGAGATCAGGGGATGTCCCAGAGGACTGGAGGAAGGCGAATGTTACCCCTATCTACAAGAAGGGCTCAAGGGAGGATCCGGGTAATTATAGGCTTTTCAGTCTTACTTCAATCCCCAGGAAAGTTATAGAACGAATCCTCCTGGGGGCCATCACAAGTCAAATGAAGCACATGATTGGGAAAAGCCAACACGGCTTCACTAAGGGCAGATCCTGCCTGACAAATCTGGTGGCCTTCTACGATAAAGTGACCTGCTCCATTGACATGGGGAGAGCGGTCGATGTTGTCTACCTGGACTTCTCCAAGGCTTTCGATATGGTTCCCCACAGCCTCCTCCTGGAGAAACTGATGCATTACAGCCTAGACAAGTAGTCTGAGGAATTGGCTGACGGGCCACACCCAAAGGGTGATGGTAAATAGCTCTTTTTCAAACTGGCAACCTGTCACAAGTGGGGTCCCCCAGGGATTGATATTGGGCCCAACGCTATTCAATATCTTCATAAGTGATCTGGATAACGGGATCAAGTGTAGCCTGATGAAGTTCGCAGATGACACCAAACTGAGTGGGGAAGTAGACACTCTGGAAGGGAGAGCCACCCTGCAGGAAGACCTGGATAGGCTGGAAGAGTGGGCTAACAAGAACCTTATGAAGTTTAACAAGGACAAGTGTAAGGTCTTGCACCTGGGAAAACATAATCCAGGAGTGCAGCACAGACTGGGATCCACCTGGCTGGAGAGCAGCTCCGTGGAAAGGGACCTGGAGGTCCTGGTGGACAGGAAGCTCAACATGAGTGAACAGTGTGCTGCTGCTGCAGCCAAGAAGGCCAATAGGATGCTGGGTTGCATCAACAAGGGCATCACCAGCAGAGATAAAGAAGTCATTATGTCTCTCTACTCAGCGCTTGTCAGGCCACACCTGGAATACTGTGTACAGTTCTGGTCCCCGCTATACAAAAAGATGTGGACAGGATGGAGGGGGTCCAGAGAAGATGATCAAGGGTCTGGGAAGCCTGCCGTATGAGGATAGGCTGAGAGAGCTGGGCTTGTTCAGCCTTGAGAAAAGGAGGCTTAGAGGTGTTCTCATCACCATGTACCAGTACTTAAAGGGGAGCTACAAAGAAGATGGAGACTCCCTTTGTACAAGGAGTCACATGGTGAGGACAAGGGGTAATGAGTACAAGTTACTCCCAGGGAGATTCCGATTGGACATGAGAGGAAAATTTTTCACAATGAGAACAGTCAATCATTGAAATAATCTCCCCAGGGAAGTGGTTGACTCTGCTACGCTGAACACGTTTAAGACTCAGCTGGACATGGTGCTGGGCCATCTCGTCTAGATTGTGCTAGAAAGGTTGGACCAGATGATCCTTGAGGTCCCTTCCAACCTGGCATTCTATGATTCTATGATGATTCTATGATAGTGAATACTAAATTGAGTCTAATACTGTTTAATATTTGCCTTTGACAGAACAGAAAATTTAAATCAAATTGTGTTTCACTGAAAATGTTCTGATCCATCCAAAGGAATGTTATCATACAATAAGTTCCTCATACAGTTATTTTACAAGAATTGCCGAATCAAATAAGAATGTGAGAAATTCCAGGAAAAAATTAAGACTGTTTTTGTGATAAGGAGGATGTTACTGTCAGAAGGAAAAGGAGAGAAAAAGAGGAAAAAGCTTGCATGTTACAGGAAACAACTTTAGATGACGTTCATTTGGTCTTCTAGTAAACTGGAGTTTCTATAGGGAAGATGAAAATACAGAAATTGGATGGAAATACTTTATATGAATCATGGAAAAATGAGTTTATAGGATCAAATAAGATTATTCATGACAAATTTGCAGAGAAAGAAATTACTACATGCTATTAGAAGAGCAATTCTCTCTGTTTGAGGTGCTCTAAAAAGATAAAGTACCATATAATCTTACGAATTATCTATTTGTAAGATTGTTCCAGCATAATGTTGGATATTTTGAAAAGTTCACATACTATGGAGAAGTACAGATACAGGGTTCTATGCTTTAAGGTGGATAAAATGCTTGCTAAATGCTGGCACTCATAGAAAATTTGTAGAAGCAATTGGGATGTGATTTTTTTTTTTTCCCCCATTACTTGCCATAATTTCTTTTCTTCTACTTGTGTATCCCTTCCTGTATGTTCTGAGTTTGGGAACACATATCCATGCCTTTTACAAGAAGTCAATCTAGTCTCATTCTGTATTGAAAGTGACAAAACAGCAGATGTTGGGGTGTCTTGAAGAGTTGTCCTTGTTGCTATAATCAGCAAACTCAAGATACTAAAAGCCATGAGAAGTCACTGTCTTGTACCAAGAAATGGAGAACAGAGCATTCTGGCACAGTCTACAATAAACATTGTGGCTGAAAAGAAAAACAAGAGCAAGAGCCAAGGTATGCCTGGTACTGTGAGAAAGCCTCTATAATACAAGTCCAATGCACTGTAGAAACTCCTGAAGAACATGCTGCTGTTGTTCAGAAGTTGTTCTTGCAATGATGGCAAGGCTACGGGGTGCTTGGGCACTGTGTTTCCAGACAAGATCAGCTTTAATTTATATATCCAATTTAGTGCTTTTTTATTCATGTAACATAATTTTTGTTACTCTGGTTTATGAATAAGACTATATCAAGTGTGGCAATTTAGTTATCACAGCAGCATCAGTGGTTTACAATGAGTCAACCAGTGTTACATAAACAGATCATGTCATTAAAAAAGTTAGTCTTCCAGAAATGATCCAATGCTGAAGTTAGTGGGTGAAATCCTAGCTCCCCTGAGTCAATGGCTTTATTGCTTACATCATCCACTATCTACAATAAGAATGTATTATCTTTGTTACTATTGCCTCAAGAATACCTCTTACAGATTATTTTATACAAACAACTTGATACTGCCTCTTACAACTACTAATATCTGTTTCTGGATTAAAAAAAAAAAGGATGATGTGCTTTGCTCAGATACGCTGAGCTAAACAAACTGTCAGATTTAGTGACAGAAAGGAATTTTTCCTCATGTCATTTTTTTTCTTGGCCTTCTCAACATGAAGTTAGTATGGTTTGAAGTTTATCATGAGATTTATTTCACTCCTTTTTAACATGAAGTGTGACCCACTTCCTAGAATCATCTGCCCAAGATATTGGCAATACATTTTGCCATCCCTGTTCTCTTCTTGCAAAACACCATAATTTGTGTCACTTACTCTTGTTTTGTTGGTCATAATTTCTATTTTAGGGTGCTGGGAAGTATTTTCAGGGATGTGTTATGAACAATTCTATCCTGAGCATCTATTAGTCTCAAGGTCGCATGTGCTGTGGAGGTTTCTATTTAATGGTTGATGTTGTTCTTTCCACTTTTATGTTTCAAAATTATATTAGATCCATTCTCATATATATGCACACCAAAGAGAAATGTGTCCTATCACTATTGAAAGCTAAACCAATAAATTGAATGAATGTACATATAATGATCTGATGGTAGCAAAGGAAAAAAGTTATTTTAAAGGAGGAATACAGAGGAAAGCTTTATTTCCTATAGGAGTTATTCTGTAAACTTGGCATCTTTAATAAGTGTCCTATATCTTCACAAAACATTTATTCAGCTTCCACTTAGGTGTTGCCATTCTTTTGTACTAACTGTAGTAAGTGGTTATGGCATTGTGTAACTAAGGTTAATAAAATCACCATATGTAATCTGAAGAATTCTTCATTCAAAAAACTTAAGATATACAGCTTTCTAAAGCCAGTTCTAATGACATTCTACTGTCAGAGGATCATTTCTGTGTATTTCTTGGTGCTTCCAGTTGTGTGTGTATCTAGCAGAGCAATCCCATTCTCCATCTCCTAATTTATTTCAGCAGCATCCTGTAATTTAATTCCAAACTAATTTATTTTTCAAGTAATTTCATCATGAAGGACTGCGACTAACTGCAGCTGATCCATCAATTTGTAGCCTGTTCAGGTGGCACTCAGCATCCGTAGAGCTTGGACAGGCACTCTTAGGAACATGAAGTTGCAAAGACAAAAGGCTTGGTTTTGTCCTATGTCTGCTGGTTTTCATGACGTTGATGGTAGAAAGTCTATCAAATGGGTGACTGCAGCAGTTCAGAGTATCCAGCTCTGCTTTACCTGTGGTCCTCAAACAGCTTGCTCAGACCCTGGCATTTACTGGTTCGAACCTAGATTGTTTACCAGTTTGGCACATACACAGTAGGAGTTTTGCCTGAATACGTGCTTCAGGATTAGTCCTAATATTAAGAAGTCCAGAGGAAATTTGACTAATCAGATTTTTAGAAATGTACCCAAGTTCATGGCATAGGAATGCAGAATACCTGTGAAGCAAGGGCAGGACTTTTTACCTTTCACTTCTATTCCAGTTCCCCCAGAAGTCTTGTGGCACCTGCTGTAAAAGAACTGTTTTATTGACGAAGAGAAGTGTAAACTCTGTAATTCTGTATTGCATGTAGTGCAATGCAGTTTGCTGAGTGACTTTCACCACTGAATATAAAAATATTTGCCCAACTGTCATTACACAGGATAGAAAAAAAGACTCCACATGCACGTACTGTTTCTTTGTCCTGTTTCATTTCATTAAAATGCAGAGGTAGGCTCCTGTACTCAGCTGGTTTCCAGACTGTCAAGGAAGCCTTGCCTTAGAAAAATGTAAAATGTTTCACAAATTGACATTAAACATGAGAAAAAAAGTGCCTTCATTCAGTTATTGCTAGTTTTCTGTTATTGCTTGCTTCTCCATTGTACGGGTGCTGTACTGTGCACAGCTGTTTTTCAGGCCCTGTGAAGACTAGTTGCAGAAAATAAAAATATTTGCCAGCTTTGCTTTAGCAACAACAACAACAACAAGAGCTTTTATTTCTTTGTATGTGAAAGTAATAGGTCCACACTGCCTCCATCACAGGAGTGAATCTGGCACAGGAAAACTGCTGTGGGCTAGCAGCCAAGCATTTTGTGTAGACTACTACTACCAGTAACAGTTTTCATTGGCAGAGGATTTGTCTCCATTTCAATCCAAAGCCAGAAGCAGATTTCAGTGATTTTTTCATGTCTGCCACTTTCTTCCTTATCTGGTGTCCATTATTCCCATGCTGAGACTCCCAGCTCTTCTCAATTAAGCATATATACCAACTTAGAAAACTAACTCCTTCCATTTGCAGCAGCTCAGCTCTGGCTAAAGCTACATTACTTTTATTGCTACTTCAAATAGAAAGCAGCCCTAGGTTGTAAGAGTTTTGTTGCTGTTGTTGTTGTTTTTCTTTTCTGTTCCTGTAGCTACTGAAAAGAGATTTGGCTGAGCATCCTGTCTAGTTTAAACATGAACATCACTTTGTCTGGATCAGCTCAGCCGAACACCAAGCTTTCTGATCTGCACAAGAATAGATGAGAGAAAACCAAATGAATAAATCATTTTGGGGGAAAAAAAAGTCTTCAGACTAGCTTGGTTCATTTTTGAGAATGAGAAGAAATAATCTGTTATATTATTATGGAACTGCTTTCTCCCTCCAGTGTCAAACTTGAGACTTAGGCCTATGTCTTGCAATGTTGCCTCTACCCGATGAAATCGCCAGAGATGTGTAGGTGCTTAGCACAAAGTTTGCAATACAGGAAACTCCTTTTAATTCTAAAAGTAGATCTCTCCTTCCTCTCCAAAATGCACAATAGGTACACTTACTGCATGACTTACCATGTGCACTCTGTCATTGAAAGGCTATTTCTGTAAAATAGGGGGCATTTGGACAAGGTATTTATACACACTGAGATAACCTCAACGAGATGCCCACCTGTAACATTTTTTTTGGAGGGGGTTATTTCTTCCCCTGAGGCTGTATGGCAATTCAAATTAAGTATATATGAAGGCCTTGAGACTGAGAACTCGGGAACATTGTGAAGAAGAGAACTGAGAAATGCACATTTGTAAAAATGAATGGCAAATAGTTCCTCTGTACCAGCGAAGGATGACAAAACTCAAGAACCTACCTAAGCTTGTGTGTGTGCATTTTAACTCTGGTTACTGAAGTTTGGGGTATTTATATTGCTAACTTTTCTGAAGCCAGGACTTCATACCAAATCACTTCCTCACTTAGGCTTCAGGATGGGAAGCAAATTCTTCTGAGATATGCACTTTTTTCTAAAGCAAAAGAAAGAAAAACCATGGCTTTCCTCACTCACCACAGACATCTTCAACAAATGCACTTTGGCCCTACATCACATCTCTCAGCCATTTGCAGCCCATATTTTTATATCTGCTGCTTTTCCCAGCAACTTCCTCTCCACTCCAGCCTCAGGCAAAGGGCAGAGGCACCCCTGAACCTCTCTGAGGCATCAGTTCTTGACATCAGTGGATGTCTGCAGTACCAAGAGAAGAAGCCAAGCTGGAGAAGTACAAATCTGGGTGACAACTCCTTTTGAATAATCTATTTAATTTTCTATCCTCACCTAAGCTGGGAATTTCAGCTTCTAGTTTCCCTTTCCTATAAAGATTTGCTCCTCCATTCTTTGTGACACTGGGACATTGCAGGATATGGGGAAGGATGAGTTAATTTACTCCTCCTCTCAGTTTTTCCCCCTCTCAATTAGCTTGTCTAATATAATTATGTATTAGGCATCTTTATGTCATCTTACAGATATTTTTAACTCTCATCATCCCTTATGATACAGTGGTAAATCTTTGCAAATCACTGACAATCACACATGTACTTTGGTAATATAACTCAAAGCAGGCCGTTCTTAGTAACTTAAATAGCATACACAACACAAATTAGTGATCTAACAGAGAAGAGAGAGAGAGAGATATTCCTGTTTCCAAGGTCACTTGCAAAGGAGCCAACCTAATTAACCATAAGCATAAAGAAATTAAAAGTTAAGTAGGGATTTTACTATAAATAGAGTTAAATATGTATTTTACTATAAATTTGAGTTTGTAAGATTTTACAACCCATTAATATCCTTATAGGATACATTAATGTGAGAAATTTTACCTCTAAAGCTTCCTGCTTCTGAATGATGAAATACAGACCCAGGATTGTGTTACATGGAATTCGTTAATCCAGTTTCAAAAATGAACCTTACTTTAAAATGACTTTGCACAGTAATTTATCCCTTGAATAACATAATAATTTCACAGGATTTACCCATTGATCACAATAATGTATTTCTTCCTATCAAAAATCCACACATATTTTAAATGCACATATATCTTAAATACATATATATCTTAACCTAAAAACAATGGAATTGTCTCTTTTTTTCAAGAAATGATTGGAAATTAAAGAATAACATAACTGTTTTGTGTCTACAGAATCCAAACAATGCGAAACTCAGACTCTGAATTTACACTCTAGACTGTAAACAAATGTAATGAAAGATTTTCCCTACTGCAGAACATAAATGGTTAAGAAAATAAAAGATTGTTTTATCTCCAAATCAGAATGGTTAATTAGGAATGAATATTCAAAACCAATGTTTTTTTCTTTCACAACTTAAAAAGAATACTGCTAGTGAATAGTGCGAGTGCTTTACAACACAACCGAGCCAAGAAAGATGAAATAGCTTTCTCTATTTCAAATTTCTTATACATGACTATGAGGTAACAGCTAGAGTTGTTTGAAATTCAGAAATCCCACCTCAAGAGAAATTTGACATTTAAAGTTGAAATTTTCCACATTAGGGAGAATTTCAAATAATGTTATTTGGAAATATCAACATATTTTGATCTAGATAAAATGCCAGACATCAAAAAAAATGAAAGATTTGATTAAAATTTGTTGCAACAATAAAAAATGCTAAATTTCCCTTTGCCATGTTGTATAAGGGGTTTGGACATCTGATTTCAGTTCTCTCTGCTGGATCATGTTCTCAGGGGTGGCTGTATCTCCCATAACATACACATACAACCAGACTATTATGCACCTGAAATTATGGAATAGAAGAATGTGTTCAGTGACATCTTGTTTCTACCACTATGTGAGTAAATAAAAATATGATTTTCACTACTTATTAATTAGTTGTGGGTTCTGTGTTTTACCAGAGGACAAGAAACTACAGAAGATGGGCCACAATCTGAAAAATGTCACAATATTTTAAAGTGCATAGGAATACAATTAAGGTTTTTAGAAATTAATTCACAAAATTTGAAATGATATAATTAATGTGGTTGGATCTTTTGGTTTAATATCTTATTCAGTAAAAACTTAGATGACTGTATTTAACAACGGTGTTAATTAGGAAACAACATTTCCTGTACAGCAAGCACTATAAATCCATCATAAAATAAAATTCTCTATATACTATCCTTGGTTTCAATATTAACCTGAGGAAGTGATTCACAGTCAACTCACATCTTACTGGTTGCTTTTCCTTACTGCCCCAGAACATATGCCCCACTGTCCTGGTTTCAGCTGGGACAGAGTTAATGTTCTTCCTAGTAGCTGGCATAGTGCTGTGTTTTGGATTTAGGATGAGAATAATGTTGATAAGACACTGATGTTTTAGTTGTTGCTAAGTAGTGCTTACACCAGTCAAGGACTTTTCAGCTTCCCATGCTCTGCCAGGTGCACAAGAAGCTGGGAGGGAGCATAGCCAGGACAGCTGACCCAGACTGGCCAAAGGGCTATGCCATACCATATGATGTCATGCTCAGTAAATAAAGCTGGGGGAAGAAGAAGGAAGAGGGTGACATTCGGAGTTATGGCGTTTGTCTTCCCAAGTAACCGCTACATGTGATGGAGCCCTGCTTTCCTGGGGATGGCTGAACACCTGCCTGCCGATGGGAAGTAGTGAATGAATTCCTTGCTTTGCTTTGCTCGCATGCGCAGCTTTTGCTTTACCTATTAAACTGTCTTTATCTCAACCCATGAGTTTTCTCCCTTTTACTCTTCCGATTCTCTCCCCCATCCCACCGGGGGGGAGTGAGCGAGTGGCTGTGTGGTGCTTAGTTGCTGGCTGGGGTTAAACCATGACACCCACTCAAACTGATTTCTTTGGAGGAACTGTATTTACAAGCAGGGAATAATTCAAATTTCATTTAGCTAGAATGAGGCCAATGAGTCTCTGTCCCAGTTCCTAGGATAGCCCCTTTGGATATGGGAAAACATCTGGGTCATGCTCCAGTGATTCTTGTAACTCAGGTGAAACTCTGAATAAAATTTATATAATATAATATAAAATAATATAATATAAAAATAAAATTTAAAAAAGTAATCAGAGTGAAGTCCAAAACGAGCTTCTGTCCCCATCCCCCCAATAGGAGCCCTGTTCACTAGCTTTGTTTCCTCTTCCTGACTTGACTTAACAAATCTTACTGAGCAACAGTACACATTTAATAAGCGATGTAAAAACCTGATGTTATTGCAGTCTTTTCCACACTTGTTTGTAGGACCATAGGACAACTCAGGTTGGATTTAGGGCTGGAAGGGACCTCAGGAGGTCTTTAGACCAGCATCTGCCTCAAAGTAGGGGCAGCTAGGAGGTCCAGACCAGATTACTCAGGGCTTTATCCCATTCAGTGTGGTCTTTTTAGCCTGATCATCCAGCTAGTATTTTGTCCATCTGGTTGCCCACCCAGACCGTACATCCTAACTGGGATACAGAAGTGCTGTGGGAAAGGAGTGAGAAAAGAAGGAAATAACATGGATCTCTCATTGGGGGTATGTTCACCAATCACAAAACTACTCCAAAGTTGGAGATGGGGAAAAAGGTGAGAAGTGACAGCATAATTTCTTCCTTTTGCTACATTTCCAAGTGGTAGTAGCATTTAGGGAGTTGCCCAAAATTGCTCTGGAAATATCTTCTGGACTTTGATCCCTTCAGCAGGTTTCAAGGAAGCAGCATGTAGCTCCTGCACCTTGGCCTCGCTTCACACACGCCAGGCTCTGCCCTGCTTTGTTTTGTCAGGTCTGGGGGATCGCTGGGTGTGCACAGGGACAGAGATGTTAGTGTCTGGGAAACTAATGTCAAAATGATAGCCAATGTGTTGTAGAAGTCACTTTTTAGCTCAAATAAGGATCCAAATACCTGTTGAAGCCTTAGACTGCAAGCTGTGAACTTTCACCTAGATACGCTGACTGTATGCTGAACTCCTACCTAGCTACATGAAGGAAGGCCCTGAAACTAGTGCAAACCAGGAATATAAGGTAGCCGAAACCATTGGCAGAAGCTGCAACTATTCAAGATAAGAAAAGGAATGTCCTGCCCAGAGACTGGGAAAGGATCCAATGAGGAACAAGATGACCCCAGACCCAAATATTACTATTGGACTGAACCATCGCATGAGGGGAGGGGAACTTGGGCTATAAGGGTATAATTGCCCAGGGATCTCTTTGTTCGGGGTCCCTCTCTGGAGGCACCCAGCTCGAGCTGCTCTTCACCGCTGTACCACTCAATAAATTCACCTGGCATACCTCATGTCGGAGACTCTGCTTCTGGGAAACCTAGGGTCAAGCCTGAGGGGAGAGAAAGTGCCTGAGGGTGAGTGTGTGTGTGAGCAAGGAGTCGAAAAGGGGCACCCGTCAGCTCAATGGAGCTGCCCACTGCGAAGGGACTCCGGTCCTAGCAGTTAAAGTCTCAGGTGGTGTGTGTGCGACTCCCTGAATGGTGTGTGAATGCTCGGGTGGTTGCTGCTCCCTTAACAAATGACAGCCTAGAGTGCCTTTGGTTTTGGCAGTGGTTAAGGGGCTCCCTTTAGGTTGTAAATTTAGATTCACATAACAAGATTCTGCATGTCCCATTTTTGGCACCAAAACTGTGAGGAGAGGGTTTGCTCTTGGTTCATCTAACACCATTATAGAACCCAAACAGACTACAGGTAAAAGGGGAAAGTAGGGCTGTCTACAGAATTAAGATTGAGATTTTCAGACCATTTTAGTGGATGAGTTTTAATGGAAGATTTGTAGCTAAATGCTTATAAATATGTTTAACTTAAGGGATTGATATATAAAATGAATCTTTCAGGCTTGGAGCTGTAACCAAACTCAGCTATACACAATATTATTTCTTTGCTGAAGTGCTGCAGCACAAAAAGGAAAGGATACTCTTCTGGAGGGAGAACTAGGCTGTAGTCCTGTCTTCTAGTAGGAGAAACTTCCTACTGGGAAGGTTACATTTAAGGAAATTCTATTATGCAGCTGTCCATTTACAGTCATTTAGTATGAATTTTCCATGTGAAAATCTCAAAACTGTTGATTAATTGGGCTCTAGTTCATACAGATTGTGCATATATTTATTTTTGAAAAGCCCTTAAAATATTCAACAGCAACAAAGAAACTGTGCTTTGGCTTTAAAGCCTGAATGATTGTAAAAAAGAAAAGTGAAAGGCTTTCCCTTTGTGCATCTTACACATAATGATATAAATACATATTACATGGGATTATGCATACACTAGAGTTTATAAAAGAGGTCATTTGCATACTAAGCTTCATTAATCATTTAAATACAACATATTAAAAATGCTACCCTGATAATATTTGTATGACATAGAATCGTAGGATGGTTTGGGTTAGAAGGGATGTCATGTATTTATACCAGAAAACCTGTTAGACTATAACATATAATGGGCTATATACTCAGCTGGCAACTCTAATGCTTTACAGCAGCTGACAATCCAAGCTAATACTCAACATATGTGAAGTCCTTAGTGCACAGAAAATCAATAGCAAAATTTCCCATGGTTAGGTGACTTCCCTGATCTGAAGGCTGATATCACTAGAGAAAGAAATCTTCCTCCCCTTCCCTCCTGATTTCCTAATTGATTCAAACTGTATTGAAACAAATAGATTTATATCAATTGGTCCCTGGATCAGGCTGTATAGTAGCTATTTTTGAGGCAATCCTTGAAAATTCATTTCTGAAATAGCATGAATCATTTTTTTCTATTTGTTTAGAAGTTATTTGATTTGACCTTGCACTGTTTACATTTACTCACTGACATCCTTAATCACAAATTTCTGCTGTTTGGTTGAGTTAGCTTAATCTCCAAAATAAAAGAACAATATATACATTATTATACTCCTTCAATGTTGAAATGAACAAAATAATGATAATATTTATACTATTTAGCACCTATGAGTCTCAGAAAAACAATTAATACTCTGTTGGGATGTATAAAGTCAGGCAAAATGGTTGTCGTGGTTTAACCCCAGCTGGCAACTAAGCACCACACAGCCGCTCGCTCACTCCCCCCACAATGGGATGGGGGAGGGAATCGGAAGAGTAAAAGGGAGAAAACTCATGGGTTGAGATAAAGACAGTTTAATAGGTAAAGCAAAAGCCGCGCATGCAAGAAAAGCAAAACAAGGAATTTATTCACTACTTCCCATCGGCAGGCAGGTGTTCAGCCATCTCCAGGAAAGCAGGGCTTCATCATGTGTAACGGTTACTTGGGAAGACAAACGCCATCACTCCAAGCATTCCTCACTTCCTTCTTCTTCCCCCGGCTTTATATGCTGAGCATGATGTCATATGGTATGGAATATCCCTTTGGCCAGTTTGGGATCAGCTGTCCCAGCTGTGTCCCCTCCCACCTTCTTGTGCACCCCCAGCCTACTCGCTGGTGGGGTGGTGTGAGAAGCAGAAAAGGCCTTGACACTGTGTAAGCACTGCTCAGCGATAACGAATACATCCCTGTATTATCAGCACTGTTTCCAGCACAAATCCCAAACATAGCCCCATACTAGCTACTATGAAAAAATTTAACTCTATGCCAGCCAAAACTAGCACATCCTCCACCCCTTATTCCATACCATTTACGTCATGCTCAGGTCCCACACTATCCAATACATCCTCATTAACCACTACCCCCCTCCCCATCCTTTGATACAATACACAGGTATCATTCCCTTAGTCTATGGACCACCCCTGTGACATGTCTGTAAAATGTCCATAAATGTCCATTGAGTTCATTTAGTCCATGATGTTTGACTCCATCTGTGATGGTGGTCACTCAGGACAGGAGAGGGGGTGTGTTGCGTGGAGTTATTGGGCACCAAAGCCAGCTCAGGTCGGGTCACTGCTGCACTTGCACTGCTTCTTGTAAGGCTTCTCCTCCATTGGTTCGGGTGGTTCCTGCTATAGTAATCCCTATAACATGCAACTCAGATCCCGGGTTACAACAATTTAAAGGTATTTCCATTACAATATCCACCCCTGGCCCCTTTGGACCAGACCATTGGGTTTAACACTGCAATGGACTCCTCCCCTTGCCCCTGCTTCGGCTTGGACTTATCCACAGACTGCAGTCCCTTAGGGGTGTATCTGCTCCAAGTGGAGACTTATCTATGAGCCACAGTCTCATACTACTTGAAAGGTTGAGCTTGGTTAAGGACAATCTTTGTGAAAGCACAATAAGTTTTTTTCTCAATAATATATACCTAAGTGATAAAGAAGAGACATGCCTCAAAATCTAGGAAAATTTTGATTTACTGTCAAATAAAAGCCTAATCTATGATAGGCATTAACAAAGTCTAAAAGGAGAGCTACTTTAATGGGTTAAAAGAAATGCTTGGTTTTGGAAGTAAGTGGAATTTCATTCAGTTGAAAATGAAGCAAAGTTTAGTGTCTTGCAATTCAAATAATTTTGTTTTTATATATACGGGAATTGTGAGAAAGAATGCATCGTACACTGATGATGTTTGCTAGGAAACAGAGTTCTAGAGAAAGACAAGATTATTTTCAGATGGACCTTTTCAAATTTAATAGACTCACAGGATTACTAGGTACTTTAAGTGGTAGATTAAGTACATTACAAAGAAAAGGTGGGCAAAGACTGAAGGGGAATATACCTTTGTAAGTTATGCTGTCTGGTTTAGAAACATTGAACAAGGTTATTAAAATTCTTTGGAAGAAAGTTTACGAGCAGTTAAAAACACAAATTGCATTCTTAGATATATAAAATACTTTATTTTGGCATCTATCTAGAAACACCTGCTATAGAACAGTTTCCATTAAAACTTCCTGTTTTCTCATCACTTTTCTAAAAATGCAAACTTTGGGGTTGAATCATTGATCCTGCCTAAAAGATTTTTTTTTCAGTATCAACCATTTTTTATAGATGCCAACTTTTTCCCCATTTCGCTAAATGCCTAGAGCAGATGGACTGCAACAATTTATAGAAGAATTACAGTTATTTTCAGTGAATATAGCTCTAGCAAAAGAAAGGGGAAAAAGCATTAGTGAATTAATCTTCCACTCTTCCTCCTCAGAATTCTGCAATATTTTATCATTCATTATTCTGGTGTTTTATTATTACCATTGTTTTCTGCACCCTTTTTCATAGACAACCTTCTTAAAATGTGGTTATGTATGTCCTGGTTTCAGCTGGGATAGAGTTAATTTTCTTCTTAGTAGCTGGTAGAGTGCTGTGTTTTGGATTTAGGATGAGAATAATGTTGATAAGACACTGATGTTTTGGTTCTTGCTTAGTAGAGTTTACACTAGTCGAGGACTTTTCAGCTTCTTGTGCTCTGCCAGGTGCATAAGAAGCTGGGAGGGAGCATAGCCAGGACAGCTGACCCAGACTGGCCAAAGGGCTATTCCATACCATATGCCGTCATGCTCAGTATATAAGCTGGGGGAAGAAGAAGGAAGGGGGGGACGTTCGGAGTGATGGCGTTTGTCTTCCCAAGTAACCGTTACGCGTGATGGAGCCCTGCTTTCCTGGGGATGGCTGAACACCTGCCTGCCGATGGGAAGCAGTGAATGAATTCCTTGCTTTGCTTTGCTTGTGCGTGTGGCTTTTGCTTTACCTATTAAACTGTCTTTATCTCAACCCATGAGTTTTCTCACTTTTACTCTTCCGATTCTCTCCCCCATCCCACCGGGGGGGAGTGAGCGAGCGGCTGTGTGGTGCTTAGTTGCTGGCTGGGGTTAAACCACGACAGTCCTTTTTGGCGCCCAACGTGGGGCTCGAAGGGTTCGAGATAATGACAGATTTAATTGGAATGTGCTAGACTGAATTTATAGCTGTTAGTGCTGTTTAGGTATGAATCAGCAGGCTTCTGTACTTGCCATGGGGCTTGCTTGCCTTACTGTATATTAGAGTATAGTGCTCGTTAGTGGCTGCTTTTTGCTTTTGCTACTTGCTGAACTGCTTATCATCTTACTGTGCTGTGCCTGGGAACATTTTGATAACAACAACGGCCATGCCCTGGGCTGGCAGATGGCCAGGGCATCGCTGCTGTTTCTGCGCTGCTGTACTGGACAGGCTGGAACTCCAGTGTGAACTCGAGTCGAAGGGACTGTGACCTGTGGATGAGTCCATGTGGGAGCAGGACACCCCGAAGCGCCTGTGGACGTGGATAAGCCCATGCCAGAGCAGGTATGTCTCGAAGAGTCTGTGGCCATGGTTATGTCTGTGCCGCAGCAGGTATACTTCTTGAAGGGATTGTGGCCCAAGGATAAGTCCACGCTGGAGAAGGTACACCTTGAAGCATCTGTGGCTGTGGATAAGTCCGTGCTGCAGCAGGTACACCTTGAAGCATCAGTGGCTGTGCATGAGGTCATGCTGGAGCACCTCAAAGCGTGTGGCCATGGGTAAGGCCATGGTGGAGCAAGTTTACTTCTGAAGAGACTGTGGCTGCGGGTAAGGCCATGGTGGAGCAAGTTTACTTCTGAAGAGACTGTGGCTGCGGGCAAGGCCACGCTGGAGCAGGTATATCTCTGAAAGCATTGTGGCCCATGGAGAAGGTCATGTGGGAACAGGTGCACCTCTAAGTGACTGTGGCTGTGGATAAATCCATGCTGCAGCAGGTACACCCCTGGAGAGACTGTGGCTCATAGACAAGGCTCCGCTTGGAGCAGGTAAACCCCTAAGGGACTACAGTCTGTGGATAAGTCCAAGCTGAAGCAGGGGCAAGGGGAGGAGTCCATTGCAGTGTTAAACCCAATGGTCTGGTCCAAAGGGGCCAGGGGTGGATATTGTAATGGAAATACCTTTAAATTGTTGTAACCCAGGATTTGAGTTGCATGTTATGAGAATTACTATAGCAGGAACCCCTTGTTGCTAGCCAGGCTAGGAGTAAGGGGAGAAGTTCATTGCAATGTTAATCCTGGCCCAAAGTGGCCAGGGGTGGAGATTGTAATGGAAATACCTTTAAATTGTTGTAACCCATGATCTGAGTTGCATGTTATAGGAATTACCATAGCAGGAACCACCTGAACCAATGGAGGAGAAGCCTTACAAGAAGCAGTGCAAGTGCAGCAGTGACCCGACCTGAGCTGGCTTTGGTGCCCAATAACTCCACACAACACACCACCTCTCCTGTCCTGAGTAATCACCATCACCGATGGAGCCCAGTCACGGACTAAATGAACTCAATGGACATTATGTGGACATTTGTGGATGTTTATGGACATTTTACAGACATTTTACAGGAGTGGTCCATAGAATAAGTGGGGTGGTGGTTAATGAGGATGTATTGGATAATGTGGGACCTGAGCATGACGTAAATGGTATGGAATAAGGGGTGGATACTGTCCTGGTTTCAGCTGGGATAGAGTTAATTTTCTTCTTAGTAGCTGGTAGAGTGCTGTGTTTTGGATTTAGGATGAGAATAATGTTGATAAGACACTGATGTTTTGGTTCTTGCTTAGTAGAGTTTACACTAGTCAAGGACTTTTCAGCTTCTTGTGCTCTGCCAGGTGCATAAGAAGCTGGGAGGGAGCATAGCCAGGACAGCTGACCCAGACTGGCCAAAGGGCTATTCCATACCATATGACATCATGCTCAGTATATAAGCTGGGGGAAGAAGAAGGAAGGGGGACGTTCGGAGTGATGGCGTTTGTCTTCCCAAGTAACCGTTACGCGTGATGGAGCCCTGCTTTCCTGGGGATGGCTGAACACCTGCCTGCCGATGGGAAGCAGTGAATGAATTCCTTGCTTGTATGTGAAAACAATTTCCTCCTAGCTAATTTTTAATGTAGATTCTTTCAATAAGATTCAGTGCTTTAAAACCCGATTTCCATGAGACCTTGCCTATTGATATGTGCTCTAGTTCATTTTCTTATTCTATTGCTTTTACCTTTTTTTTTTTTTTAATTATGAACTTATTATTTACTTTCATCCAAAATGCCTTCTGTCTTTAAATCCTCATCCGGGTCCTGCCTATTAACTAGAACTGAATTTAAATTAGCCATTCATAAAACCTTGAAACAATGGTGCATACATTGATCCACTGCTTGTGTGATGACTTATATGCTGCATAAACTTTGATGTGTCCAGTTCTGGACTCCTCAGTACAAGAGAGACATGGACATACTGGAGAGAGTCCAGCAAAGGGCCACAAAGATGATTAGGGGACCGGAGTATCTTTCCTATGAGGAAAGGCTGAGAGAACTGGGACTGTTTAGCCTAGAGAAGAGAAAGCTCAGGGCAAATTTCGTCAATGTGTGATGAGGAGATCTACACCACCTGAAGGCAAGGTGCAAAGAGGACAGAGCCAAGGCTCTTTTCAGTGGTGCCCAGTGACAGGACAAGAGGCAATGGGCACAAACTGAAACACGGGAGGTTCCGTCTGAACATCAGGAAATACTTTTTTACTGTGAGGGTGACTGAGCACTGAAACAAGTTGCCCAGAGAGGTTGCTGAGTTTCCATCCTTGGAGATATTCAAAAAGCTATCTGGACATGGTCCTGGGCCACTGGCTCTAGGTGACCCTGCTTGAGCAGGGTGGTTGGACCAGAAGACCTCCAGAGGTCCCTTCCAACCTCAACCATTCTGAATTTTAAAAAAGCTCTATCTTAAAAGCAGAATTTGAACACCAGAAGTATTTCTTAGGATCATACATAAGCAATGAGGCTAATACAAAATACTGAATAGGTTTTCACCTACTGAGGATTGTCAGCTCTGCACAGTATATGGCCTCACATTTCTTAAGGAAAAATTAGAATGTGATAATGAAATTAAGGACTGCATTATAATGCATGGATACTAAGAGATTAACCAAAGGTTTCACAGATAGAAAATTCCAGCATTTCCTTTTTCTCAGTAATTGGCATTGCTACATTTTTTTTTTTTTTAACTTATATTTAATATGTAGCAGAAAGAAAAAGTTAACAAGGGGACATTAAAGCCTTTTGGACAGGAGAAAAGGAAATAAAAGGGCAACAAACATAAGGCATAGAAGAGTCAGAAAATAAATGCTTTGGGAGTAATTTTTTTGCACAAGGACCCATTAATGCATTTAATAAATTTCCAAGGTCAACAACAGGAGAAGTTAGCACAAATAGTTTCATAAAGGAGCTAGGCAAGAACTTCCAGGGAGACAATGCTGTCATTTTTACTATGAATGGCACAGGACAGATCAGGATATTTTCTCCTGTTAGATAGTCCTGTTCATGGCACATTCTTTCTTTAACCTGCTGCTCTATTAATGGGTCTTTACCAACAGTAATAAAAATCAATACAAAGCCCATTTAAAATGCAGAATGTAGAAGATTAATGAATTCTTAGCTATAGTATTATATATAGCAAAGAGAGCTGTCCTATATAGAGGCACAGCAATTTTGTGTGAGGTCGGGTTGCTGTTTACATCACTGTTAAATGGATGGGGACAAATTCCATCTCTCTTTTCTCCCATTACCGTGAGACAGAAGGTGTTCATATGAGTTCACTGCCACTGCAAAGCTATGGGCCTCTAAAGGTAGGTGATTTTCTTCCCTCTGGGATCAGGGTTTACTCAGACTATTTTTTATTGTTATCAGTTATTTTTATTACAGTGTTATGTTGGAGCTAAGCTGTAGTTGCAATATATTAATGGACTTACTTCCAATCTATTTCTGCTTGTCAGATGTGTCACCTCACATCCTTAGAGTACAAGAATGGTAACACCCTCTTTGCTTTTGACAAGTGAACTAAAATGGAAATCAAGGTATTTCTATACAGGCTTTTCAAAGGAATTTACCATTATAACTGATACAGGGATAGGAACTTTCTGATATTCAGAAAGATCCCTGCTGAGCAGGAGACTATTCGTAATCAATGATAAACATGCAAAGTTTCTGATAAGGTCAAAAGCACTAAGTTATGCTTTAACTGGTGTTGATTTTCTTTTTGTGATGAAAACTTTTTGTTTATTTTTCCCAAAAGATTATAATGAAAAATGTAATTGTACACAATCTTACACACAGCAAAAATCTTTTCCTCTGATCACCATTCTGTCCTGTCCTTATTTGCCTGGTTAAAATGCTGTAATTCATTTTCCTGGAAGCCCACTTTATTCCTTTTTCTACTTTTCTTGCTATTAAAACTGTTAGAAAGATGTAGTTGTAATTTGGAGCTGTACCTAGCACTGCAACAGGTGTTGCATTAGCCAGTGAAAGATGACTTCTTGCCTGACTCAAAGTAGTAACCAAAGCACCGAAGGAAAGTGCCTGACAGCCAAATAGGATTTCCTCATTTAGTGGCCGTAATGCTGTTGCCTAGCATCTCACTAGGCTACTGTTTTTTAAACTTTTATGCTGCTATTGTGCTTATGTAGATGTTTTGGTTAATGTATCATCCAGTTGCTGATATTAATCTTTGCTTATTGTGCTCACTCTGTATATATATAAATGATGTGAGATATTCTTCCTTTGAAACAGATGCATAACTCCCATGTCTCTAATGCATTTTATCGCAGTTAAGGAGTATAGACTTTTATACTTTGTCAGCAAAAGATTTATAATCTGTGAACAAAGTTATGCATGGAACAGTGCATCAGAATGTGTTGAAAATGTGTATGTATGCTGCATGAATCTGCTTCAAATCAGATTTTCATATTAATATCTATTTTTTATGATATTGTTTAACATTAATTAGAGTAACTGTGCATAATCATAAAGGTAATACATAAGGCATGCCATTGTTTTAGATGATTTACATGTACATAGTAAGAGATAGCAAGAGAGAGTAATAAATAATATTAATTTGGAAAATAGTACATTGCTTAAAGGACATTTTGGAAAAGGTAGGTTTGAGAAAGAATTTGCAAAGAAAGAAGAAGATGCAAAATAAAATATATCAATATCTTCATAAATTACTTGGATGCAGGACTTGAAGGTTTGCTATCTAAGTTTGCTGATGACACAAAATTGGGAGGAGCCATTGACACTCTCGAGGGCAGAGAGGCCCTGCAGAGAGATCTGGACAAATTAGAGAGCTGGGCAATCACCAACCGTATGAAGTTTAACAAGGGCAAGTGCCAGATTTTGCACCTGGGACATGGCAACCCTGGATGTACATACAGACTGGGGAACAAGAGGCTGGAGAGCAGCCCCGCGGAGAGGGATCTGGGGTTCTGGTCGACGGCAAGTTGAACATGAGCCAACAGTGTGTCCTGGCAGCCAAGAGGGCCAACCGTGTCCTGGGGTGCATCAAGCACTGTGTTGCTAGCCGGTCGAGGGAGGTGATTGTCCCGCTCTACTCTGCGCTGGTGCGGCCTCATCTTAAGTACTGTGTGCAGTTTTGGGCGCCACAGTACAAAAAGGATACGAAGCTACTAGAGAGTGTCCAGAGGAGAGCCACGAAGATGGTGAAGGGTTTAGAGGGGAAGCCGTACGAGGAGCGGCTGAAGTCACTTGGTCTGTTCAGCCTGGAGAAGAGGAGACTGAGGGGAGACCTCATCGCAGTCTACAGCTTCCTCACAAGGGGAAGAGGAGGGGCAGGCGCTGATCTCTTCTCCCTGGCGACCAATGATAGGACCCGAGGGAATGGCAGGAAGATATGCCAGGGGAGGTTTAGGTTGGACATTAGGAAAAAGTTCTTCACCCAGAGGGTGGTGCAGCACTGGAACAAGCTCCCCTGGGAGGTAGTCATGGCACCAAGCCTGACAACATTCAAGAAGCATTTGGACAACACCCTCAGACATATGGTGTGAATTTTGGGGTTGTCCTATGCAGGGGGAGGAGTTGGACTCGATGATCCTTGTGGGTCCCTTCCAACTCAGGATATTCTATGATTCTATGATTCTATGAAAATATTCCAGAAATGAGAACAAAGATGAACCTGTCTGGTATGAAACCAACTCCAGACACTGAGGTAGGAAAATGGTGGTGGCTGCAGAATGCACTCGAACAGATGTAAGATTACAACCAAGGAGTCCGAAGAGATTCCAACTAAACAGTCAAGCAAAAGAAAAGTCACAACAAATGTAGTTTTTAGAATCAAGAGAAAAATCCCTCTTTCTGAGAAAAAAGATCCACAGCAACAGAATTGTGGGTAAATTCTTCAAAGTTTCAGTCTACACACAAGGCCCAATACCCAGCAAGTATTAGCAAGCACACACCCATTCATTTCAATAATTTCAATTAGGCTGACTTAATGTGACCCAGGATTGCAACTTAAGATTTCTTATATCTGGAACCATCCTGAGACAGAAAATTCCAATAATTACTCTACTGAAAATGTAAAAAATTAACTATAATTGTTGCAATTTATATATCTAAAAAAAAAGTTAGTATTCCATAAGTGATATGAATTACACATTCAGTTATATTCAGTCACCCTATATATAGTATATACTTACTGAGTTGGAGATAAAAGCTGTACTCATCATGAACTTTGCTCAGATAAAGAGTTAGAAGTTCAATGATTACTTTTTGGGAGATTTGTGCAGTATTTGTGGCAATAACTTGTTTTTTTGGTTGTGAAGAATACATATATTTTTAAGATATTGTCCCTTTAAAACACAATATGCTTAACAAATGTGAATCATTTGCATTTTTGGCAATTACTTATTTTACAATTGACAGGTACTTGTCAATCTATATACAGAAAATAGCCATCAGAGTCCAACCATTTGAGTTTAAAATTTACATACCCCAGACCTCCAGAGACTATATATATTCAACAAGTGATTTCTAATAGAAACTAATTGAAAAGATTAATGACTGTAGTGTGCTATCCAAAACAGACCTGTTTGGTGGAGGAAGCAAAGTAAATAAATGATTCACTGGTTTTGTTAAATCCTGGTCAGGCTGCTCCGCCTTTTAAGTATGTCATTAATTCAGAGTATATGCAGCAACCTGAACTGCCAACTTGGCATAAGTTAGTAAAGGGCATACTAGCTAATTCTTATAAAAACTACAATTTTCTTTCATAACCATTAACATTCATACTTGTCCAAAATCTTTATTTATTTAACTAACTTTTCTCACACAATCTAATTTCTTGGAAATGAATTTATGGAATTGAAATCAATCATCTATTCTTTTTTCTGTAGCTCATGGAAGAAACAATTGCTGGTACATACAGGTGTTTCTATATATTAGTTAGCTAAATAATGCACTACTATAATTTTTAATGGGCTAAGGAATTAAGTAAATAAATATAGTAAAAACTTTGGAAGGAATTTGTGTTCAGTTTCATTCCTTCTTTCTTAAAATTATTCATAAATTACTATGATGGCTGATCAGTACCATTCATATTTCATGACAATATATGGATCTAAATAAACATGACTGTAACCTTATCTGTTACCTAATTATCCCTTGTCGTGATTAACATAGCAATACCTGTGATCATAAAGTGTCTGTAGTTAAGCATTATCTTTCTGATGAGCAGCCAGGAGTCATGACAGATGATATTAATCTGGATGCAGAAGGTCCCAAATACCTTCAGATAAGATGTTCTGGCTGTTGAGGTTTAACCCAGCAAGCAGCTGAACACCACACAGCTGTTTGCTCACTTCTCCCCTCACCAGTGGGATGGGGGAGAGAATCGGGGAAAAAAAAAGAAAAAAAAAGTAGAATTCATGGGTTGAAATAAAGACAGTTTAATAGGACAGAAAAGGAAGGGAAACAATAATAATAATAATAATAATAATAATAATAATAATAATAATAATAATAATAGCTAAACACCACACAGCCGCTTGCTCCCTCTCCCGCTCCCGGTGGGATGGGGGAGAGAATTGGAAGGGTGAAAGTGAGAAAACTTGTGGACTGAGATAAGAACAGTTTAATAATTTAATGATAATAATAATAATAGTGAAAAGGAAAACAACAACATAAACAAAGAAAAGAATAAAAACCCAGGAAAAACAAGTGATGCAACCGCTCACCACCCACTGACCAATGCCCAGCCCGTCCCCAAGCAGCGATTGCTGCCCCCCAGCCAACTCCCCCAGTTTATATACTGAGCATGACATCATATGGTATGGAATAGCCCTTTGGCCAGTCTGGGTCAGCTGTCCTGGCTATGCTCCCTCCCAGCTTCTTGTGCACCTGGCAGAGCATGGGAAGCTGAAAAGTCCTTGACTGGTGTGAGCACTACTTAGCAACAACTAAAACATCAGTGTGTTATCAACATTATTCTCATACTAAATCCAAAACACAGCACTATACCAGCTACTAGAAAGAAAATTAACTCTATCTATCTCAGCTGAAACCAGGACACTGGCACTTTCACAAGTGCAGAAACAAGAATCAGAAAATAAAGGTCAATGGAGGAGACTTAGGAAAAGACTGTGCCTTAGCTTTCTAGATGGCAATCTGGAGAGCTCTAGATCATTTAACATTTCAATCATTTTTTTCTTTCTTTTTTTTTCTTATTAGACATAGTCTCCAAGTTTGGATTTGGCCAGTCTTAAAACATAACAATCTTCTGAGCCATGGACTTTTGTTTGATGGAAATGTGGATCCAGAAAATTCACATGCAACCATAACCCCAGAAGAAAGGGCCTTAGATTGACTCCAGTTTGAATTCACTGCCTACATGGAGCTATATACTGCCTCCAAGCCACGGCAGCTTTGTTACCGGTGCCTATAAGTGGTGTACAGGAGAATCAAATAGCATGCAGGATACAAGTGTCCAGAGATCCAATGACCTTTTCCCATTTAAATTCTTTTTTTCTCCTCTAAAAAGGTAAAGTGTGGTCTGCAAGTCACTTTTCAAAGATAAGCATGTGTGAATCTGACAGTACAATTTTGCCCTTAATAAACAGAATTTATAGTGTAAGCTGTTCCAGAAGCCATGATAAATGAGATAATTGGTCATTATTCCATATTGTAACACAAATGGCCAAAATTATACCATTTAAGACACTTAAGAGGATCTGTTTGACTTCTTAAAAATATACTTTTACAATAATGAAATTCAAAGTATATACTTTTCTTCAATGAGAATGGTATTTTGAGAAACCCATCAATTATCATTCTAAATGTGTCTTTGTAAGCCAGTTTATATTGACAAGAATACTGAAATATAATTCAAAGCTTGACTTGTAATGGTATTGAGAATTCTCATGTAAAATTATAGCATTATTCTTTGCTCTTTACTTTTATGTCATATGTATAAAAATCAATGTTCAATCATGTAATATTCAATATATTGCATATTTATTATTTTGTAAATATGCAGGGAAAAGGCATAAATGGAACATTAAATATTAATACAATCATTTTCAGAGGCCTGTGAAATCTGACATGTATATGTAGGGCAATAAAATGTATGTTTATAAATAAAAGCACAGAAACCACTGTATTATAAGTCAAGATTAGGAAACACTCCCAGTTTTGCTATACTTCTGCTTTTCTGGTATTTTAAAAGCCTTATGATCTAAGAGCACACACATTTACTTATCTTTCAAAGACATAATCACACTGTCATCCATTTCAGTACCACAAAAGATGGATAGCATAACATGGACTTAAAATGGATTTATTAATTATCAAAAAGATAAGTGTTTCATCAGGTATATACAGCAGATAATATTTATCTTTTCTCATAGAGAAAAAATTTTAAAGTAATTCTTACACACATACTGGAAAAGAAAAAGACTGTACCACTGAAAGTTTCATAAATTGACACTAGATAATACACTCTGCCATTAAAGACAACCTTACACAAACACAACCACAGATGCCTTCCATCACATTCAACTTTGGCAGCTAAATAGCAGAATGAAACCATATATTCCAACTTTAACTGTTTCATAAACTTCCTTTTGTATCTTAGCAATTACGCACACACACAGACTGCTTTTCAAAAGTTACTGTTTCTGCTGCAGTATTTGATAGCTATATCTTGATAGCTATAGAGTAAAAAAACTTTGAAAAATTTATTTGTAATAAACATAAATGAAACCCCCATGTTTTGCTGTCTGGCAAAGATTCAGTGATTCTGAGTAATGCGTCCTCCTATACATTTAGCAAGATAATGCTTCAGGAGATCAGAACACAGAAAAATACATTAAATTGTTAGCAAGGTATCTAAGGGCATTTCATTAACTCAGGTGAAAATACAAGCTATTAGAATAATGAAAGGAAAACTATTAAGAAGTTGTATCAATTTTGTATGTTGCTCTATTTAGCAGCACTTTTTCCATAGAATTACAGCTTGCTTTTCATCATCATTATTGATTCATCCAAATGCCTTATGGACATTGATAAAGAGATCTATTGAATCTTAAGGGCAAAAATGCTAGGAACAGTATTGAAACTAGCACAGGTCAGTGATTTTTAGCATCAGGGACTTCTTGAAAATGTTGTCCTGACAGTTTGCATTTCCACAGCATCAAAAGAATGTTTTAATGGCACATAAAATCTTAAGATGTTCTAAACATGTTAAGGAAAGGAAACACAGTTTAGTTCAGGCCTATTCTTCCCAAAGCTGAAGAAGTGAGTTTATTTCAACTTAAAATGACAAGGCCATTCTTACTGAACCTTTAAAGAGGTTATATATATATATATATATATAAAAATAAATAAAACACATCCAAAGAACACAAGGCTATTTAATTCTAAATGCTAATATTTTCCTATTAAAGGATTAAGTAATTAAACATATGAAGAACTAAAAATACATCAACGTTTAATTCCTGAGCAGCTAAAAGGAATACTCAGTATTTAACTTAAAGTCTGTATACATTCCTTCAAATATGTGAAGTGCACAGAACAAAGAGTTCAAAATGTAAAAATCTGATATTGCCTAAACCCTAGCCACAAAATATCACTGAAATTTGAACTAGTCAAGAATGTACTGGTCTGATCATGACGTGAAGAATATTTTTTTTTCATGATAATTTGGTACTTACTAGTGAATTTATTTTAGGTAAGGATAACTGCAATTTTTTTTTTTTGTTTAACTAAGGTTAGATTCAAATCAGATGCAAAAACTGAAACAAAGCTTTCAGTCTGAAACATTATTGTGTTTAAAATGACACAGCTTTTTTTATACCACACATATACACTATATTCAAACAAAATCCCAATGATGTTCCTACACACCGAATCTCTGCAATCCAAATAGAAAAAACACATTAAAATCAGAAGTGGAATCAGCAAGCATATACTATGAAGAAGTTAGCTCAGGGATTGCTGAGTGAATGACAGTTTATTTTCTGCAGCTAACTCAAGATTAGAATTGGTACCTACCCTTATGCTAATGAACACCTAATTAGAGATACCTCCTATTCAATAAACTGCTCTCTTATCATCAGTTAGATTACCTGACAAGTCCTTTCACTCCAGTTCTGGCCAACCAAGAATCTTCGTTCTTTTTCTCATCTTCTTTTCTGTAAGAGAACTGATCCTGCCTGATCCCTGGAATAACGTAGCTTCTCTTGTGAAAGAGCTGGTTTCCCTCTTCCCCTTTTTACATCAAGCTAATGGAGCCAGTAGGTATTCTATTGATCTTTCTATATGTGGTTTCCTCAAGGATTTGACAGACTTCCTTACAGGTTAAACATCCAGGCTTTCTGAAGTGGCTATAAAGCTTTGTTTTTGATTTTTCAAACTTTTTTCTCAAACCCTTGCTTATCCATAAACTTTAAAAGCTCAGTTGATGCCATGCAGAGTACATGCTTATTTCTTTGTTGAACTAATCTAGACACTGTCTACTGTTGAGTACAGTTGTCTGATTCAAATCTTCTGTTACAAAGCAGATGACATCTAGCTAGATGTCATGAGAAGAGACTAACAATGACAATTCGCTTATCCCTTAGAAAGAATCAATTCTCCCACAATGCATCTGTCAGAGAACTCTCACTCAGTAAAAGCAATTTTTCTAGCTGTCTGGCACTGTAATTGCTCTTAAATTTTCAATGAATGTTTTACAAGAACTCCCCTGAACCATAATGAAAAACTTAACTTTTTCTAAAAATGAGAGGCTGACAGGATGAAAGAGGTCTTTCTCTTTAAAGCTTTGTTTGCTTGAGTAGGAATTCTTTCATATCATCAACAAGCTGTTGAATAGAGGATAGATTACTTTCAATTTATTTCATCAATCAGATTAAAGGCTGTCCTTCACAATGCCCTTTAAACAAGAGCTGTTTATGATGTCCTCCCAGGTTCTTCTTTAATGTAGTATTAAATCACCCCGAGCACAGAGGCAGGCAAAGCATATAAATATGATGAATATCTGACAACATTTAAGCATTCAGGTCATTTTCCTATTTCTTGTCACTCTGCAAAAAATGTGAAATCCTTCCATCCTCCCAAGCAGTCTTTAATGATAATGTGTCATTGTGATTTGCCCATCATCAAAAAAAAAAAAAAAAGTTGATATCAAAACCCAAATATCGATACATAACAGTTCTATATTGTTGTGGTTTAACCCCAGCCAGCAACTATGCACCACACAGCCACTCGCTCACTCCCCCCCGGTGGGGTGGGGGAGAGAATTGGAAGGGTGAAAGTCAGAAAAACTCGTGGGTTGAGATAAGAACAGTTTAATAATTGAAGTAAAATGAAATAGAATGGTGGTAGTAGTAGTAGTAATAACAACAATAATATAATACAATAATAATATACAAAGCAAGTGATACACTATACAATTGCTCACCACCCACCAACTGATGCCCGGCCCGTTCCCGAGCAGTGATCGCTCCCCCCCCGGCCAGCTCGCCCCAGTTTATATGCTGGGCATGACATCATACAGTATGGAATAGCCCTTTGGCCAGTCTGGGTCAGCTGTCCTGGCTGTGCCCCCTCCCAGCTTCTTGTGCACCTGGCAGAGCATGGGAAGCTGAAAAGTCCTTGACTGGTGTGAGCACTACTTAGCAATAACTAAAACATCAGTGTGTTATCAACATTATTCTCATACTAAATCCAAAACACAGCACTATACCAGCTACTAAGAAGAAAATTAACTCTATCCCACATGAAACCAGGACATATATCTAAACTCTTCTGACAGAGAGGTATGCATGACACCAGCACGTAGAACTGTGTGTTCACATACTTCTTTAATTAAGATTTAGTCTGAAAGATGGATTGACTTGTAGGTGCAGTTCTGTTCTATTTTTAGCATCCATTAATATTACACAGGAAAAAAGGAAATGATCTGCTTCTTTCATCTTGTATACAGTAGAACAGTTTTAATAGTATGAGAAATATGTACAAGCTGCAAATGATTGTTCAAGAGAAATCAGTATGACTTTTGTTGTTGTTATTGACTACCACATTAAAGGCACCATTTCTTATTTTCTGGATAATTCCTCGATTCAATAATACTAAGCATACTAAAACATATCATTTTGCCTGGTTCACTGTGGAATTATGATACACAATAATGAATTCTGAAATCTTTAGATATCATGATACATTTTAATAAAGTAGTTAGAGATTCTAAATGCCAGTTATTTGCATTAGAAATGGGGAATTCTAATACAGTGAATAAACATAAACTGTTAAATAAACTCCATACAATCAACACATAAATAGCAAGACTATACTGAGACTAAATTTACATGTTTGTGGCAGTTCTAGATTATACTTTGTTGGTTTTTTTTAATACCAGCCCCATAACAATTCTAAAAGCAGATACATGAGCTATTACTAATATACATACAATATGCAATAATAAAATATACATACATTAATACATATAGAATCATAGAATCATAGAACGGTTTGGATGGGAAGGGACTTTTAAAGATCATCTAGTCCAACCACCTTGCCATGGGCAGGGACACAGTTTTATTTCTAAAGTAATGTACAAATTCTTTAGCCAGAACTTAAATGAATATGATTGTTTTATTATATTGAAAAGAATTTTTGTACTTTTTCCTTCCAAAATATTTCCTTGTGAAGTGTCCAATATGCAGGATGAGAATAACTAATAGTGTATTTGCTAATGTGGTAAGTAAATGCTTATATATAAGGAGGCCTTCTGACCATGTACTTTTTATATATTACAGGGTTGGAAATGTTAGCAGGAAATGCCCCTACAAAGCAGAGTTCATGTTTCCTTTGATGGAAACAATAAATTTATTAACAAAGAGGGCTTATAGTTCCCTTTATCATTCCCTTTATGGGATGCTACAGTTAAAATAAGAGTGTATAAACTTATTCCCTTCTGCAAAACCACACTTTTGTAATATTTTTAACAAAACCTACCTTTAATATTTGGACTTCTTTCACAAACACAGACAGATTTCTGTCTCATAGGCACCGATGCTTTCCTTTCATCATTAGCTCATCTGCCCCAGTAACATATGCAAACTCCTCCTGAACTTGTCAGCATAAACAGTGCCATATTCCTCCTTTCTCCCTTGATTACACCCTCCCCATGACTGTTACATTAGCATTTTCTCTGCTTTTTCTCTTTTCACAGTAATATTGCAAGAGCTGGCAGGTCTGTTGTGGTCCCATTGAAGTCAATGGGAAATCTATTTGTGTATGTAAGGACTCTTAAATTGCTAGGGGAAACCTGTAAGTTGGTTCACCATCACTTTGCAGAGCTACTTCCACACACCTAGTGCAAACATTCCTCTGTTTACACGGATACTAAATTCAACAGTAAGACTTCTTTTTTTTTTGTAAAAAAAAATGTAAAAAAATTCAAAAATCTATGTTCTGCCTTTTTGGACAGTTTTGTATTCTGAATCATCCTTAGTAGCCATAATATGATGATTTCATATCACAGCAGTATCTGCTGAGTGCAAACGGTGAGAAAAAAAAAATTATTAAAAGTTTTATCAGTTTTGAACTAATCAAACACATTGTGCATAAAAAAATTGCTAATTTTGACAAAATATCATTGGTAAATATTTCTTGAACTAAAGAAGTATTTCTCATCACAACCGATGTGACAAGGAAGAATGAGGGATGTCAGGTGGAATTTCAGTTTGTCTAGTGGCTATTTGTCTAACTTAAGAAAGGACAAATGATCAAACAAGAACTTGATAACTCAAGATAACTCAACATTGTAGGTGGAACTCTTTCTTCTAATTTTAAATAAAAAAGGAGGAATTATTAGTTTCCTAAGAAGGATTGTTTCTTGCATCTCTATGAGTTTTGCAGGGTGAGAAGAATATTTTCTTCCTTCATCTGTTCACAAAAATCCTTCAAGAACCATGTAGAAATGCCTCCAGTTTTAAAAAAAGGTTGACTCCCGATTCTCTTATAACATAATTTAGACAGCTATTAGGAAAAATAGAACTTAAATATTTTACAAGAAAATATACAAGTTGCATTCAGATAAACATGTTTGCATTAATTTTGTAACAAGTTTATTCTAGCATCTTTATATGTGCTTAAAAGTGCAATACATTTTCTTGTGTTAAAATTTAGATGGCAGTCATTTGCCTTATTTCCTAAAGAGAGAGTTATCATCTCCATTTTGTTATCTGCTCTAATTCATTTAGAGAAAATAGGCAATACGGACAATCCTTTTCTGTGTTCAATGGTATTTCCAACATGTAACACAGAAGGAGAAAATCCTGGGCATAAATCACCTTTTCTGCCCAGAAGCCTGTTCTCCTTAATAAAATAAAAGCAAACCCAATAATTCTATCACCGCCAGTCAACTTTCTAAAGACTTCTCTACAAGAAGTGCTATGCTTCTGCAAACATTTTCAATCTCTGCTTATTTTAGAAAAAGCAAGTGCATTTATTTTCACTGTGGCACTCCCAGCTAATAAATCTGCTTCTGCTCTCCCTGAAATCAGCAGGGTGATTTCAATGGAAGCAAAGTTCAAGGAAGAGTCTATGGAGGCACCCATCTTTAAGAACACAAGAACACTAACGCCCTCTATTATCTTTGGTGGGAAAATTCACAGACTTCAGGTTAGACACATATTGAACTAGGGCCTGAAAATTATATATTTTATATATGACATACTAAGTAATCTCACAATATGAACATGCAAGTAGGAGGAGATGATGACTGTTATTACTGATATTCTTTCAAAATATTTCAGATCCAGACATTTTACAGATAAGAAAATTATGATCAAATGAAACAATTTGTAATTTAGAAAATGTTGTTATGCTGGATTCAGCATCATTTTCCTTCTAACAGAAATATTTGTAATAGACTCGAACCACAAAAAAAAGTGAATTTAAAAATGCAGTAAGAAATAATTGCTTGCTCAAAGGGTATGAAAGAGTGACAGGGAGTATATGTGATCAAAGTGCTGAAGCTATTTATATGCTGATTTTGAGAAGGATGCTGTTGGTGTAGGACTTTCCACCCTCAAAATCTCAAAGAACAGACAATAACACAAAGAGTGAACAATGAAGATGCTTCATGAAGATTTAAGCTATGTGGAAATGGTGAGCTATTAATCCAAGCAAGATTTCCTTAAACTGGAGAAGTGCAATAAACATCTGACCCTTCGAATATTTGTCTGAACTCCAAACTTCTGGGGATTCCCTCATCATTTGAGTTTTATAACTTTATTATTAACACTTTGCTGAAACAGAAACATTGGCGAGGCTCATCTTGCTGAGAAGGAAAACTATAGCAAGCAATTATGATACCTCAGTTGTTAAAATACAAGGCTATACTTTCACCAGAGTTAATTGATTTTACATCTGGCACATCAACTGAATTTATGAAAGCTGATTAGTGCCTTTGTCTTCACCTTAACACTATGGCATACACAGAAAATTATTTCTTTAGATCATCCATTAAATCAATCAAAATGGAAACAGTTATTTGAGCTATTGGAACTCTATATTAGCAAACAGTGCTTTAGAGACACTAACAACAAAAGCCTACTTAGGAGGAAGAGGCTAGGGAAAAAGTCAGGAAGAGAAAATGTTTGTGAATAAAGAAAAAATAGATTATATTTTTCAATCATATCTGTATAGGCACTGTAAGATTTGAGGAAATGGAACTACTTATGCTGTGTTCTAATTCAATTTCAGGATTATAATTGTTTTTCCAGTAATTCTACAATGATGCACTGAGATGCAGAAAAAATTTCCATTCACATCATATACTTTGCATCTCATTAGCTGAACTCAAACAGATTTTCTCTGCTATTCCCATCATCGTATTTAGTTCTGTTGCCTGAGAATAAAAATAACTATCACTAAGGAGAAAAGATCAGTTGAGAACAAAAAACTTAACAGCACTGAGCAAGTAGAAGCTATTCCTAGCTCTTTGGAACCTATCTTGGAAGAATTCTTTTCCTTTATCCATATCCTTAAATTGGGCAAAATTTAAAAGACTGTGATTATACATTTTTATATTTCAAATTTTCATATGATTTTCAATTTGAATAAATCCAAATATTTTAAAACTTTGAGTTGGATTCTTTGAAACTATTTTGTTTCTGCTAAAGTACTCCATTACTTCAGAATTCCAATGTATATTTTCAAAACATTTACTTTTGATGTCTTTTTCTGTGCTTTCTATTATTACACATTTTTCCTAGCACATCAGTTGTAATTGTAAACCTACAAAGGCTGCTTAAGCTGATCCTAAAATAGATGTCTAAGACAGATGGGATAAATCCACTGATTTTTGAGGGAACCTGTTGACTTGATAAGACTGGATACCTTTAGAAAGCTAATATTACAAGGTAAAAAAATCTATCCAAAGTGTACACTGTAAGTCACATTAAGACATGTCAAATACCATTTTGGTATATTATGAAATGTCACTAGAACTCATGCAAAGCATGTCAACAAAGTAAGACTAAAAATATAAAAAGTGAAAGGAATTACACTAAAATACAAGATGAATGTTCAGGATTATGAAAGTAATGCTTGGGAGCCAAACTTGTGCAGATAAATTACTCTGCCAAATCCCTGCAGCTTTTCCAGCCTTTTAAAGGACTCAGACGTCCTTAAAGGACTCAAAGGTTGAAGTATACTCAAAGGTTTGCTCTGAGAAGGCCAAAGGGAAGTATGTTTGATTTTTTAAGATATGAATGGGGGCCCAGATAGAAGACTTGACTGTAGGGACAGCAAAACAAATTTTACCTTAAATATGTGAAAAAATAAATAGTAAGATTTAAAGGACTGGATGAGTGGGGTAAAGAAGGGGGAAAAGCTGAAGGTGTGTTTTCAGCTAAGATCTTGAGTACTGGGAAGAGTAACAGAAGGAAGATTGCTGGTAAAGATAGGGAAATTGGGAGCATCAGGGAAGACAGTTAATGGGAAGTGGATGCTGATAGTGTAAATGTTCCAATCTGATATGTTTTGATAATAGATTCAGGATTAAATCAAATCCCCAGGACTGGATTCTCCCTAGTTGAGAGTCATAGGATAAGATTGTATTGTTCACTCAGCTGCGTTTTGTGCCTTGTGCTGTACAACACAGCATTTAATGTAACACATTTCCTACCATTGAAGGGATATGAGACATTGTCAGTGCCCTTGAATCTCCTGATCTTTTCCTGTCGTACATTATGCGTGGTGGCTTTTGGCTTTTATAAGACGACTTACATTTATTATTGGTTGAAAGGAAATGCTTTGCAACATGTGGTAGTGGTAGGAGAGACAGATGTGTATTCTGCGGACTCTGCTGTCCAAAACTGTTATCAACAAGTTGCCTACGATTACAGGAGATGGATGTGTTCCTATATGAAATAAAACCATACTCAATATAAGCTAGCAGTGGGAGACCTCATGATGGGGAAAATGAGCAATCTAAAAGGAAGTGAAAAGGCAGATCCAGTGGTATCATTCACTGGTGCATCAGTCATCATCACATATCATGAGAGTGGAAAAGAGGATGGAGGACTCTGAAGAAACATCTGTGGGAGAAAGACATCCTGAACAAGAAGACATGGAAGATTTTTATGAGGTGAGATGCATAAAGAGAACTTGGAAACAAAAACTGAAGGAATTAAACCGAGACTCTCATAAAAAGACTATGAACAACACCCATGGAGAAATTAAGAAAGGAGAAGATTGAATGGGTGCCCTAAGTCTGAGACCTCCTAATTAGGGTATTTAATTTAAATGTGGATTAGTAGAAGATTAAAAGTTAGAAACTTCGTTAGACTAGGAGTCAGGAGAAAGGACTGTAAGTCAAAAGCTAGAAACTGGGCAAGAGGAGAGCTAGAGCAGATTATGGTTCGTTTTTCATTAATCCTGAGTCTGAATGTTCTCACCCATCGAAGGAAATGCACCAAAAGAAACATCTGAAAAAGTGTAAGAACTGTGACAAAGGGATCGAACTGGGATAAAGTGAATCAGCAAGCAACAGATAACGAGGTGAAGAGGGTATTTGCCATAGGTATTCAAATGTTACATCTTTGGTGTCAAAACTGATAACTCAAGGTGAATACAGAGTTAGTAAAGAAACCTCAGTATTACAGTAAAGTGGAGGTTTTATCACAATGTCACAGTGTCAGTCCATGCGACTTTTCAAGTATGGGAAATTTGGGGATTTGGGAGTTTTTTTTTTACTTTTTGTAAAAAAATGTGCTTTGTCTGATAGTCCTCCAAGATAAAATGGATTTTACACATAAAAAAAGAAATTATGACTTTTTCAGAACCACAATTTAATATCATATAATGCTGGTAAGTTATTTCACATTAACTGCCTTTTAAAACAATCTACTTGTTTCAAAGTAATACATTTCAAGTAGCTGTGAAGATATTGAAAATTCAATGCTTCTCTTTTTCAACTGTTGTTAGTAACATAACAATTTCAGTGATCTGTGTCTAACTATACCCATATGGAAGAGAGAGTAAAACTATGATAGAGAATTTCATAGTACTGTCTCACTAACTAAATGTCTGGCCAGTACCTTTCAGAAGAAAATTTTATATTTTATAAGTAATGACATTTTCAAGCAGCATACAGCTGCTGTTGTCTAGTGGCCATAGATAGTAAAGTATGTCTTCGAGCATATCATCCAACATTTCTCATTCCAGACTTTTGAAGTGGTATAAGTTCTCAGACAAAAGGAAATACAAGGTATTTGGGTAAGGAAGATATGAAAATTGTTGTCCAGCTTTTTATTTTAGTGATTACTGAGTGAAAAACTTGTCATTTGCGAAAGAGCTTGAAGGTACTTTGAATCTTCAATCCATTGCATGAATGTCCCATATCATCATTTAAATCTCTTTCTAGTTAAAAGTATAGATGTGAATGTACTGAGAAAACAATGGAACTGGGCTGTGGAATACAAAATAAAAAGCCCCAAAAAACCAGAAATATGTAATAAAGCTGTTTTATTTAGAATTTAGAAGAGACACATCTCAGTGTTGCTATATGAATTATTATATTATTATATTGCTATATGGATGCCAATCTGTGCTTATAATTTAACTCTATAACAACCAATTAAATTCTACCTTTGAGATCTTGACTTTTTTCAAATGTACTTCATCCTTGGGGCACCAGATGTACCTTTAAAGATTCAGGGACACAATTTTGTAAAGTCAGCAGAAGGCACTCAAATGATGCAGCAAGGACAAACAGATGTGAACGTGAGTGGAATAATCATTTACAGTGCTGAAACAAAGATCAGAAAACGATCAGAAAAAACAACTCTACACTATGGGGAAAAAAAAATCAACAATTTAAAAATGTTATGTCCTGAAAACTGAGTGTCCATCCTCAAGAGACAGGCAAAATGCTTTGTGTTTGCAAGTGTACATCATATATTTTTCCTCTCTTTTTTTTCTTTTGTTTTGAAAGTTACAGTCTGTATTACAATAATTTTTTGTAGATCACTTGACTGGGCACCTGAGCAAATTTTTGCTGTCTCTTTCATGATTGCCTGCACTATGTATTATGTAGGTACAATTTTGCATCACAGCAAAGCCAACCTAACAACTAACTACTGACAAAAGACATTCTCAGTTTGCTTCCCCATCCACAGGTTCTCTCCCCTCTCATGTTTGCCTTAGCTATCATGCAACTAAAGGACAAATGGATTTTGATGGCTGAACCAATAGAAAACTATTATCTCTTAAAAAAAAAAAAAGGTTTTGTGTTGGATCAGTCAGCTGAATCAACTCACCAAATATCCACATATATACCAGACCTGACAGAAGGAAAACAGTAGGAGCGTGCAGCCAAAAGCAAGGGGAAAGGGAGTATCCCACTGTGGAAGCAGCTTGTTAGATTAGCGTAAAAATGTATCTTGGGGGACAAATTGGTTTATAAGAAAGTCTATTCTAGGAAAAAAAAAGGCAGAAAAAGTAATACAGAACAAACTCTATAAGTACGTAGTTTGGTGCTGCATTTTTGGCTAAAACTCAGAGAAATAACCAAGACATCTTTTGGCATAACTGTAGCATTTTGCTCATTTTAGTTGGTACGCTTACTTAGGCATTTCTAGGTAGAAACAGAGCTATAAGAATTTATGCTAAAACAACTTCACCATATACCTGCAGGAAGATTCATATATTTCAGTTTAGTATAGTTCAATTACCAGTCTCATTTATTACCCACCAAGATGTGAGGTGAGGTTAAAGTATCATCAAGGGTATTTTCATCACTTCAATATCATTGCCTTAAAAAGCACTGACCAGGAGAAGTAGATGACCTCATTTCAGAATTATCACAGTACAGAGAACTCAGTTTCAACATTATAATTCATTTTCCTACAGAATATTTCAAATTTATGATCAGTTTCCTGACATATAATAGTATAATAGCTAATCGTTAAGGATAGTCACTTTAACATAATATGAATACGCATTTCTCCATAGGTAATACAACAGTTCCTGCATTAGCATTATTGACTAAGGTCCATTTAACTTTTTCACTAGTACTTAATGGAAGGTTAATGTATAAGTCAGAAGATTTAATGGCTTTTACTTAAAACAAGTATATTGATTAAAATAACTTAGTGTGGTTTTTAAAGATGATATAAAAGTAGTCACACTTTTTAATATTTTATTAAATATTATGAGCAAAATGTGGGCTTAACTGAGCAAAATTACTGGAAGTTATTGTACTAATTGTACTTTGAGCTAATTATTACTCAGAGTTAACAAATGAATATTTTATACTGAAAGGTAACAAATCAGTCCTGCTAAATTCAGCACTCAAAGTTAGCTCCATTCCATCAGTCTTGGAATTGCCCTGCTACTGTGAGCAAAGTCCTTCATATCCCACCTTCTGTTTCTTATGCATGGCACTACTGAAGAACAGGGTAACCTTCCAAATACAGATCACGTGTTCAGTGCCAATAAAGTGTACTTCTATTTCCTTGTCATGTGTTAATAATGTTATTCAAATATACGTGTTAAATTTTATACACTTGGTATCTCAAATTTTAACCTATAGCCACAAAGCTGTGGCTAGGCAAATTGTCTTGTAAATGTTTTTGATTTGAATTCAGTATTCTGCATGCATAGAATACTTAGGAACTGATCTTGTAGTTGCATGAAATAAGATGCTTGGGACCATTTGCTTGTTCATTAGCTTTAGTTTCAGCTCAGTAAAAAGCTTGTGCTGAGAACTTTTCATGTAACGCTACACAGGGCTTCACCTGGGGTCTCTTGCTCAATACTCCTGAGTCTTTTCACTATTGTGGAATTGTTTTCATCAAAGGAAAAGGAGTAGTGTGGGATGAAAATACTACAACAATTCTAAAGGATGCAGGTAGGCAAACAATTTGGGTATTAATGGCAATGTATTAAGTTCCCTGATGTCATTGGTGATTATTGTGTGCTGCTGAGGTATGTATCTTAGGCCGAAAAAAGATGGGCCTAGTAAAGAATGGTTTGATTATGCTGGCTTTGGTGAATCAGAACAGTTCTAACCTTGGGTGGATCAGTTGTGTTTAACTGCTATTGCAATTCTATTTGTTTGCAGAGAGGCACTGCACCTGCAAGCCATCTCTTTACATCTTTCAGAAACACAGTTGATTTGTCATGTCTTTTGCTTGAACTACAGATTTTCAAACTGACATAGATAACGGTAATAAAGGCACACAGAAAAACAAAAAATACTAATCATAACTGGGTTCTTCAAACATACCTTTGCTCACTGAGAAAAGAACTAAGATTGGCTGTAATGTTTCATGGCTCTAGTAGAAGATATTTTTTATTTCTTTTCCTTTTAAAATTGCACACATGCTTCTTTAAATGCAGTACATATTTACTGAAACTCAAGAATGTGGAATAATTTCTGTAGCAGGAAATACCTAAGATGAGATCTCTTTGTGCTAGAAAAGAGATGACCACAGAGAGAGAGTCTAAAAAATTATGAGTGACACTTGGAAGACAGTAAGAATGAGACTGCTCACTGTAGCTCCCCAGAAAAGAACTAGAGGTTATCAAATGCAGATATCAAATTATGACAGTGTGTGTTCAAAGAAAGGAACTGTTTCTTCATGCAACATAGTTAAGCTGTAAAACACCTTGCAACAGAAGGCTATGGGTGCTATCAATGTACATGGATTGAAAAATTGACTGGACAAATCCAGGGAAGTAAAATACATTACGGGATATTAAATTAATAACTCTGCATCTGGATCAGAAAGTCCCATACAGTAGTCTGGAGGAGCATTCTGGAGAAACACCTGTGTATTTGGTAAAATCAGTCCAGAACTGCTATGACTGAGCAGTTTTAAACAGAAGACTGAAAGGAGACAGTTAGGAGCAATTAGTATTATATCTCTGCCTAGTCATAGAACACATGAGAAAAATCTGGAAAAAACAATCGACTCAAAGTTGCCTCATGTTCTTTCTGTTTTTCTTCCAGACTCACATGCATTTTCTCTCTTTCTGTGATATCTCAAGAAAAAACCCTCATTGACAGTCTGCTTATTCCAAAACCCTTCCACATCAAAGTCCTTTCACTCTGACATTATTTCAGCCCTAAGCTGGACATTCTCAGCGTTGTGCAGGTCATTTTCAGTTCCTCTTTTAAAGTCTCTGCGTGCTTGGCAAGCTCTGCGTGAGGTCAAGACTTTCTGGGTTTAATTGTTATTACATTCTTTATCCATTAAACCTTGAACCAACAAAAGGTGATGCTACTTTATGCAAAAACAAGTCTAAAGAAAGTTGCTATAAAAAGGGCTGAAAGTGCAAATAATGTTTGATTGAGTGATTGTGAACTGATTCAGTTTAAAAGGGAAAATTAACTATAGTAGGTTTGTAATGAAAGCTTGGGTTATCAAAAGGGCAAAACAATAAATTGACAGAACTCATTAGTAAAGTCATCGGCTACACTGAGCTCTGAATGTGGAGGGGGTAAGTATTTTAAAGAAATCTATCAAGTCAGTGGTACTGCCATAAGATTACAGGATAGGAAATGTAAGACAGTATAAAGGTGCAGGGGTGGAAGAGAAGGGGGGAATTTGGTGCTCCAGTGAACTGAACATCTTCCTCCATCTGCTCCAAACATAACTTTCTTCTAAGCTAAAGCAAATGTCAGAAAGAAATTGAGAGAGGTGGGGTTTTTTTGTCTTGCTGAGGTCACTGCTTTCCCATGGCAAAGTAAAGATGGGCCTGACACTGACTAGCACAGGCTTCTTTAGAAAAAGCTACAGCCACCCCGTGTATTAGTCTACCCCAGAGTGTGTAGCCAAAGGTGCTGAAGCAAAGCCAGTCTGCGTACTGTGTGTCCTCACTTGTGTGCAACCAGGCAGCATCTGTGAGAGGAGACAAATTACCAGGACTGCCAGGCTGACTGAGCTGCCCTGAATCCCTCTGGGACTACTTGAGAGTGACCTGAGCTGCTGAACTGTCTTTGGCTGTAGTTATAAGAGTTACAAACAAAAATTATTAATACTTTCCTAATGACAGCCTAATCACTTGAAATATTCCTAAAGCATTCAAGTTCCTTGAGTTTACAATAGATTTTAACTAAATGATAAATTCTACAAAGCAGTTAAAATGTCTTTTTCAGTTTAAGGGTGCCTGAAAATATAAAATCTGGAGATTAAGACTTTCTTAAATCTGACTAATATTAATTTACAGATAAGGAAACCAGTTTACTTAAAATAAATCTTGGGAAAATTGAGTCTATCATAAGGCCAGCTGCTGTAATTTCAGAGTGTTTAATGCTTTTACACTGTATTTTTTTACACAGGGCAAGAGTTGCCTGGTTTAGAAGAAAGCCTGGATTCCACCTGAAAGAAGATTCTTAGCACTACTGTGTGTACATGGGAAGCACTCATTGCCTAGTGCTCCACTCTTCACAGTTTTTGTCTAGACCTTAAAGGACTTAGAGCAAAAGGTATTAGCCAGAGTCTAAGCTGGTAGCATGGGTAAATCAGTATAATACTTTATACTACCTAAGAATCAGGCTCAAAGTATGAAAATAAATATACTTAAAATAGTATGATTTGGCTTTTTATACCAAATGCATTTTATGAATTTAAATTTATTTTATGGAATTTTATGAATTTAAAATTAAATCATTAGAGAGAGGTCTGAAGACCTCTTTTCATCTGCTCAGAAGCTCCACATCTCTGTTTCCAAATTGGATTTTGTGGTGGGTCGCCTTGGCTAGATGCCAGGTGTTCACCAAGCTGCTCTATCACTCCTCCTCAGCTGGACAGGAGAGAGAAAATATAACGAAAGGCTCGTGGGTCAAGATAAGGACAGGGAGAGATCACTCACCAATTATCATCATGGGCAAAACAGACTCGACTTGGAGAAATTAGTTTAATTTATTACCAGTCAAATCAGAGTAGGGTAATGACAAATAAAATCAAAATCTTAAAACACCTTCCCCCCACCCCTCCCTTCTTCCCAGGCTCAACTTCACTCCCAATTTCTCTACCTCCCTGCCCAGAGCAGCACAGGGGGACAGGGAATGGGGGTTGCGGTCAGTTCATCACACGTTGTCTCTGCCACTCCTTCCTCCTCACACTCTTCCCCTGCTCCAGCGTGGGGTCCCTCCCATGGGAGACAGACTTCCATGAACTTCTCCAATGTGGGTCCTTCCCATGGGCTGCAGTTCTTCACGAACTGCTCCAGCGTGGGACCTTTCCATGTGTCCTTTCCACAGGGTGCAGTCCTTCAGGAACAGACTGCTCCAGTGTGGGTCCCCCATGGGGTCACAAGTCCTGCCAGCAAACCTGCTCCAGCATGGGCTCCTCTCCACGGGGTCACAGGTCCTGCCAGGAGCCTGCTCCAGTGCAGGCTCTCCACAGGGTCACAGCCTCCTTCGGGCACTGTGGTGGTGCATCCCCCCTTCCTGAACTGTTTTACAATGTCTGTAACTCCCATCAAAACTTGGCCTTTGTGTAATGAGTTTGGCGGTTAAGCGGCCCTTGACCATATCAGAAACTCTTACATGGCTAAGGTGGGAGTAGCACTGACTGTACCAGGGAGCCAGTCGCACCCTGACAACCTTGGAACATATTTTATATCTGTACCCAGAATAATCAGCCACCCCCGACAGCCTTGGGGCATATCTCATCTGGGTTGTAACTCAGGAGGATCTGTACCAGCATCACTGGAATTTTTGAGAACTTTAGCAATCACCAAAAAAAAAAAAAATTTACTGATGCCTAAAGTCAATCATCTCACAACCCTATAAACAGTGGTACCAAGTGAGACCCTTTGAGGTTTCCTGGACCACAGTGGGCTGTGCCAGCATCTCCCTCCGAGTGGGACGCCTCTCAGAGCTGCAAACTTTAAGTTTGCATACAGAGGCCTGACGACAGGACCTGGGCTGATCTCTGGCACCTTTCACTCCTTGAGACTCAACCTTCTCCTGTTGAGATAATCATTTGATGTATTTCACTGAACTCGAGGGGACTTTTTACTAGGTACCTTTATATATGCATATTGTGAGTATTTCACTAAAGTCGCGACAAATTACTAGCGCCTATTGTGTGTGTGTATCAATATAAATATTGTAGTAAACCCTATTTAATCACCTTGTAGATGCTAAATTAACCAATGATTAGTTATTGCTAATTTTTTGTGATTCTCTCTTAACTGTGAACAAACCTTAAACTGCTGCTAGACATATATAATCCTTAGACATAAACCGTTGACCAAGTCTGAGACTAGGATTGGATCCAGCCGCACCTAGGCTCCTCTCTGAGAAGGAGTTTAGAAAGCAAGGAGGTCCATTCTGAACCTCGTGACACAACGGGAGGGCCCCCCTTTTCCCCCTTGTATTTTCTTCTAACTTCAATCTTCTCTTTCCTTCTCTTTATATATATATATATATTCCATTCATTTAATAAGTAATAGAGTGAACCTTGCCATCAAACTTTCTTAAATCACACTTTTATAAATTTCCGTTAAAATCACTATTTGCAAATATCTTTGATGGTGATTCTTTAAGCGACCTAACCACTCATCCATGACAGGCGCACCCACCGTGGGGTCCTCCATGGGCTGCAGGTGGATATCTGCTCCACCGTTAACCTCCATGGGCTGCAGGGGGACAGCCTGCCTCACCATGGTCTTCACCAGGGGCTGCAGGGAAATCTCTGCCCAGAGCACCTCCTTCCCCTCCTTCTTCACTGACCTTGCTGTCTGCAGAGTCATTCCTCTCACATATTCTCACTCCTCTCTCTTCCGGCTGCTGTTGCACAATGACTTTTTCCCCTTCTTAAATATGTTATCACAGAGGTGTTACCACCATCGCTGATTGGCTCAGCTTTGGCCACCGGCAGGTCCATCTTAGAGCCGTCTGGAACGGGCTCTATTGGACATGGGGGAAGCTTCTGGCATCTTCTCACAGAAGCCACCTCTGTAGTCCACCTGCTACCAAAACCTTGCCATGCAAACCCAATGCAGATTTGAAAGAGAACTTAACTTTTTTGTGCTGGAATGTCAGTTATTTTTAAGATCTCACCATCACTGCAGTGACAAAATTGCAGTGAAACCCAAATTCTTCCTAACTTCAGTGCATGCAGATGATGACCCACTTTCCCTTTAAATGGCTAATGTTTGAGGTCCCGCTATTTATGTATGGAATCAAATCTTGAGAGAAGCCTGTGTTGCACACTGCATCTGAAATAAAGGACCACTTTTTGTTTGCTGAGCATTCCTGAACGTCCAGCTAGATGACTTTGAATGTGTTATAGCTTTGAAAAATCTGATAGCAATTCTGGGTGCTGGACAGTAAAAATTCAGCTTTTTGCTCATTTGTGAACCCAACCATCATTACACCTAATGTAAAAATCTGTATACCTCCTTGAGCAGACAGGTAGCTATTCTAAAGTAAGTATAGAGCAGAGCTGCTATGTGCATGGAGGCAGTACATGCTGGGTCCAATAAGAGAAATACATACCTCAGTGTCTCACTTCTCAGTGCCTGGCCCTGATGATGAAAGTACAAACATCAAAGATGGACTTTCATACTTGTTATGCAGTTCATGAGAAGAGAATAGCAATTAAAAAATGTAATTTCATAAAACTCATCGTGGAAAGGGAGCTGTCTGTTTATTAGAAAAGTACCAACCAAAGGGAGTTCCTAAAACACATTCCTCTCAATAGCTTAGATATCTAACTTAGGGATGTAGGGATGCACTTTCATTTCCCTAGTAAAGTTACCATCCAACCTCAGCCATCATAGCTTACTTGTTAATACATTTATTTGCTCACAGAGCGGTGATTTACATTCAAATCCCTCAGCCTAGTTAGACCCAAATCTCTCTTGTCTTCCACCTACATACAGGGTAGGAAGGCACAACTGTAACCCTTCACCTCTTCCTGCTGCAGTTGTAATGCTGCTGAAAAAGGGTTATGAAACATTTAGGTGGCAAAAAAAAATGCAGTAAAAAAAAAAAAAAAAAGGAGTTGAACTGCAAGTACACTTGGCTGAGGGGAGAGATTTAACTTCATGTAGGATTATTTCATTATTTTAAAGACTAAAACCTTTAAGAGTGGAGAATGGACATGGCCCAATACTTTATTTGCGGGTTTGGATCTGCCTGCTGCATTTAGCCCTCCACTCCTAACCCTGTTTATGCAAAGGCTCTGTTATTTGTTATGGCAAGTTATGATGACTGCTGAGGAGGTAGGAATGAGAAGACTGAGAAACTGCCTGTCAAGTTGGGGGTTAACTCTGAACTAAAACCCTTGTTGAGCCTTTCTATTAAAGTAACAGAAAAACATCAAACGCATCTTAAAAATAAATGGTTTTAATTGTGCTCTGAGCATATTGACTGGGTCAGATTAATCAGGGCACGTAGTGCTTTCTGGGTTTAGCTCTGGTTAGTTTAAATAAGAAATAGATGTACAGACTGGCACTGTTCCGTGTATGCCCAAAGCAGAACTGAAAACATAAGAAACACTGAAGAGGGTTTTATGTTTATCAGAAAGGTTGTTAATGAGTTTGTAAAAGGGGAGGATGAACTGCAATTTTTTTCTAATGTTAGAAGGCAGAAAGGAGAAAATTTCCTCATTTCCTGGTTTTAGATACAGGTAATTATAACCTGCCTACATTCTTATTTCTTTCCATCCCTAGATACATATTTGCATCCTGCTAAATCAATCTTTTCTTTATAAAATAAGAAGTTTTTGTAAGAATGCACACCTGCTTAGAGCTAGTTTTCTATAGGAAAGAAATACGAAGCTGTTACCAAAATCAGAAAATTATGCTTAATTAGAAGGAGTTTGTTTACACAGACCCCAGGAAATATTTGAATAAAAAAATAGTTTTTATCCATTTCATAATGAGTAGTAGTAAGCAATAAAGATATCAGTAAAATAAGTAGTTAAAGTCTTCAAATACAAGAAAATGCAACTCAGTTTGCAATTTTGAAAAGTTTCAGGAAAAAGTAAAGATCCTCAGGTTTTAGACACTTACTTAACTGATGCTAAAATCCCTTGTACTGATAATATAACCACAATCATAATGACTATATTGATCATCTACTTAAGTCTAACGATCAAGAGAAATTTTAAATTTCACCTTGTCCTCAGGTAAGCCCCCTTGGACAAAGATGGAGAGTCCTATTTACTTAGTATATAGCACAAAATGAGCCTGATCATGCTTGAATGAGAGTGTTTAATTGGCTTGAATAGGAGCAAGATTGCTCCATCAGTCTAGATTTTCTTTCTCCTTTTTCTGTTTCAGACTGGTAACTCTGGCTTGAGCTGTCAGACAAAAACCTTGCTAGATGAGACTCAATGCCATGTTCATATTTTGAATGACATTAAGGATTTATATTATACATATATTTATGTTTCACTTACAGTTTAACAGAAATAGACCTTTAGCACCTGAGTGCTGAACAAACCTGATTGCTTACTGATATTAGGAGTCCAACTTTGGCATACATTTTTTACATAGAAAATTAATGTTTTTTAAACTTACATAAATTCAGCTTTTAGCCTTACTCTATTCTGTGAATGACTTACAAAGCTTTTGTTTACACAACTAATTCAGGGAAAAATTAATACTGCTTACCTGTTGTTTTGACTTGCTGCATTAATTGTTCTTGATTATGATAATTAATTCTAATCAGCTACCTGCTCCTGCAAAGTATATGATCTTTTAGGTGCTTTTCACAATGCTTTCAGCCAGCAAGAAAAATAAGAGCTCAATTTAGACAAAAGTTCAACTCTGAAAGCTTTAACTGAGCAGTCTCAGTGAGATATCTTTGTTTTGGATTCCATTAAATTTAATCCTGACTTAGAATTTAAAAACATCTCCATACTGTTGATCTTGGACTGCCTAGAATGATGTAAAATCCTTCAAGTCAGTTTAGATCCATTGCATTACTTAAGCATTACCCTCTTAAGATTACACTGTATTTGCAAAAAAACTTTTTGCCAGTCTACCCTTTTTCTTCTGTCTGAACTGTGTTCCTGGTGGGGCGAATTGATCTCTGCACAACCAGTAATAACTAAAACCCAGGGATAGTCTGTACTAGCATGTTTTATAATAAATTAGATGTCTATAAGGCAGGCTGAGTTAAGGCATAGTTCTCCATTTATTTCTCTCAAAAGGTTTTGTAAAGGAGGTGATGCAACAGTTTTCAGTCTAACTGGTAAATACCTTTATTTATTTATGGGCAATAACATGTCTAATTAGATAAGTACTAAATAATTATTCAAATTATTGACTATTGCAATATTCCAGTAGTCTGCAAATTCAACCCTACCAGGCTACATGATGACTTTATGAGTTATCAGACTAAACATGGGGCTGAAGATGTGCCATTTTGCAGCTTGAGTTACACAAGAGGTATGAGCATATAATCTAACACTTTTTTCTGACTTTAAAATCTGTGGTTGTACAAATTGCTTTCACCACAAACTATCTTTGGTTTTCTGAAGAAATATAGAAGTGTATAAAATGGTATGTCACATACTTTTCTTGCACAAAATACAGGATATTTACTGTGGTCTTTAAAATATGCATTGAATGCATTAGGTACTATCAGTTTTGGCTTTTGAATATGGTGGTCTTCTAAACTGTTCCTTTAAGCAGTATCAGTATGTCCAAAACCTTACAAGCAATGTAATTTTAGCTTTGCTTTCATTGACATCTCTCGCCTTTCTTTTGTTCACTTCAGACTTCTGATTCATCTGTGCTCTCATTTTGAAATTCTCACTGTGGCATTTAATGTGATCACTGAGTCTTTCCCACCATCCTGATCCTTTTATTCTCATTTTTGTTCTCATTCAGTCTTTCAGAAATGTTATATTATACTCTAAATTACAATTAATTATGATACTTTTTTAAGCTTCTAACTACACTTCTTTCTTGTTTTTTTCCCTTTTGATATTCTTCAGCTCTTAAAATTACTTCTCAATATATTTGTTTTTCCTCTTTTTGAACATTGGATCTATTAATTTAGGGTTTCTTTCATTTCTTTGAAGCATGTTATTTTGTTCTCACTCACTCAAGATAATCAGGAATGTACATATTTCTTTTTGTAACTAATTAAGACATTTATTTCTTTTATTGATACATTGTTTTCATTGTTTTGGACAATAATTTGAATGAAATTAACTATGTGCACCTAAAATGTATCATGATAGTGAACGAAGAGTATAAAAATGAATATAAGGTAAATTACCTCTTCGCACTATTAAGCTTTACAATGATTGGTGTATTTTGATACACTATAAAACACTTTGTATAACTTTTATAGTTTGGATATGATCCTTTGTCTTTCCTCTCCTATCTGACAGGGACTGTGCTTTTTCTGGCTCTTCAATTTTGCATCCTTTTCTGAGTTTCAGAAGGAAGGCTGGAGGAACTTCAACATCATTCCAGTCTATCTTAATATCAAAATACAACTATTAAAACTTTATTCTGAGAAACAGGAGATGGAAAGCTGTAGGTCCTGTAGGAAGCTGAGAAAGTCACTAGATCAGGTGTCTACTTCCTGGATGAATTTTTTCACTTAATTAGATTATTATATGCATTCTCCCATTTGTGCAGTGGTGCACTAAGGAAATCTGTTGCTATTGGAAGTATTGCTACCACACAGTTTGTCTAGTTATTATTAGTCCAGCAAGTACAAGACTTGGTAAAGGTCCTCCCTCAAACTTTTGTGGAAATCTCTCTCACCTGCTTCTGTAACTTCATTCTCTTATTCCTACACTTCAAGAAAACACCCTGCAAGTTCAGAGTCAGCAGAACAATACAGCAAGGAGTAACCTGCCAGATGACTGAGAGTCAATCACTGAGATCTGTGCCGTGTCCCTCAAAATATATAGCATCAAGGTGTGTTAATTTTTTAACAGACTCATGTTACACCTACCCAGCTACATCTGTATTAATAAATAAAGCAGACCCATTCTTCAGCCTCAGGCTGAATGGTATGGCATAGCTCACATCCATATACAGAAATCCTCCTTTTGCCCTCTAGCTAGGTATGTCATGCTGAAGTGGATGCCAACTATTACCTCCCTTTAGTTTGTTCATGTGGATATATACATTGCAAAACTCTGGCAAGTAAAGAGACTAAGACAGCAAAGTTGCAATGCCACTGAGTTGCAAGGAAGTAGGATGCCCAAAGACTTTTCCCAGGAAGGATCAGTGATAAGAAGATTCTGAAAATAAACATTTGAAGAGAAGCAGAAACTACAAACACCCTTCACTGAGGTTGCCTCCTACCTTCTGTTGTAAGACTTTTTAACATGTGTATAAACTGGCTATGTGGCTTACAATTTCCACCCCAGAGGCTGGGACTTCAGAACATATATTGTTGAGAAAGCAGAGCCTGGGATCAGAGCTATCCAGGAGTACCAACTTTTCACTAAAACACAGTTGTTCTCTTGCTAAATTGAGAAGAAATTGGCAAGAAAAACAAACAAGGCTGTTCTGGCTCTATATAATTACTAGATCATTCTTGCTGTGCAACAATTTACTGGGAGCAGTTTAGACAGGCTTTACAGACAAATTATGCTGGAACAAAGTGTAGTAGCTGTATTTGATGATTTACTTATAACTTTTTGTATTGCTTTCATGCACTAAATTTGCAATTGTATCAACAAACAGCTGAGACCTCATCTTTACTAATCCATGCTATTGTTCCCAAACATGTATAAAAATGTGCCTCTCTTAGTATTTATTGCAGGAATTGTAGTTACATTAATGAAGAATAACATTTAGATTCTTAATATTATATTCGCTTTTCTCTAGTTGTCTCCAGCTGTCTATTGCTGTTAGTAAATAATTATGAGTAGTTAATAACTTGGTAGCTATTTTCATTCCTCCACAGTCCACACAGTATGAATCTCCCAGCCATTTTGGTTGGCACCCCTCCAGAGGGTAATTCAGACTGGCAGATGAGTGCCTCTGCCCACACAAGAGTCATCAAAAGCTACGACATTTTGCTTCCTCTTTCCAGCTCTGATCCCAGCCCAGTGCACTGAGCAGCCCGCCTGTATTTCCCCCAGGAGAACGTGTTTGTCCTTGCTTGATGCCACATCCCTGAACCTGTTTTCTAGGTGACCAGGTGTGCATGGATATGGAACCTTGCTCTTGCTGCCAGAAGTAGCATCCTCCTCAAGAGCTCCTGCTTTACCTCACTCATGCCTTCCTTTTTGTCCTCGGGGGACCTTAGACTACAGTCTCTGCAGCGTCCCTCCTGTTGACCTCATGTTCATCACCTCTGATCCCCTCTGGATGCATTGAAACCTGTTCGCCTCTTATTGCAGTTCCTGACTTGCACTGCCACAACTATCAGCACTTGCCTGTCACAAGGGAGGCTGCTGCCATCACTCCTGGCCCCAGCCTGAGGCATTCCCTACAGACCATGACCTGCACAGAAGCATCCACCTCAGGGGTTGTACAGTACCAGAAGTGGCTGTACCAGCCAGGATAGGACATGCCACAAGACTTGATCACTTCATACCTGGGTGTCTCCCTTCTGCTAGTAGGGCCTCTGGGACCACTATGAACCCCTACATACCAGCTGCCACTCTAGTTGCCTTGCTTCTTTTTTGTACACCCTTCTTCTGGAAGTGCCCCTGGTCGCGGTGTTCCTTAACTACCAGATAAATAGGAAGCCTGAAGCCAGCCTGCTCCACCCTTCTATGAGGTTTCCCCACTTCGCAAGGAACCTCGCACACTGTCTTGTAATTTTCCAACCACAGCTCATTTGCCTTGCAATTGCTGGGTATGCTGTGCAGTGTCTTCTCCCACACCACAGCCCAAAGAGTGACCCAAAGAAGGGAACAAAGGATATCCAGCAGTCCTCATGAATCCTGGGCAGGCAATGGGGTGCTTAAATGGTGAAACTAGATTAGGAGAAAACTCAATGAGGAAGGAGATTTTAAGTGATTTTAACTGTTGGAGAAAGTCTGGGTTAGTAAGTCTGTCTTCAATGCAGAGAATGAATTGTGCACTGGAAAAGCACAAGATATCACATAGAACAACAAGAAGAAATTAAAATTTCCATCTTTTGTGCAAACAGGCAACTGGTTTAGGGAGGAAAAAACACAGTCTGAGCTCTCCAGTTGAAAACTGTATCCTAATGCAGGTGCACAAACCAGGACCAAGGGAAGGCAATATAAACCTTATTTTTTGAATGGCCAATAACATCCTGTTAGTAGACATCTTTCATACGTAATAAAAATGTATCATCATAGAACTATTGTATTTTTCTGAGAGCTGCTACTTTCTAGTATTCTGCATAAATTAATCATTGTTTAAACCTGTTTCTCATCCTTCTCAACAGCAAAATACCTATTGCAGGTGTATAAATTAAACATCTTCCTCTCCATTCCCCTTAAGTTTGTCATACTGCTCTTAGCTTCCACATTCTCCCATTTTCTTTCAGCCTTTTTCACAGCTATCCTCTGTTATCTGGACTTTTCATGTCTCTGATGGCTCTGCAAAGTGAAACAGTAGTCACCAGAACCTAACTTGGCTTTACTACTTTCTATCAGCAATTTCAGCTCCTGTTTCAATCCCTCCATCTTTTTCTTAAGCAAAGAAATCTGCTTGCAGCTTAACTACAGGCCTCCTGTTCTTGGTTCATAAATCTAAATGCCACTGGGTTGCTTGGTTCCTTTATTATCTACTTTAATCCCGGTTGATGCTTCTTGACTTGTTGGAACCTGTTAGTGTCAAACAACTCCACAACATTTCCCTCTGTGACGTTCCTCAGGAATTCCATGTTTATTCCTTCCTGGCTTTCCCCCCGTGAAGGTAGTTCAGTTGCAACTCTAGATAATAAACATTCATATGCTTGTGGGGTTTTTTTTGGTTCTTTGAGAGGAAAGGGATCTTGCACTATTGATGATTCTTATCAGTCTTACTGTACTTAAAAATACAGAGAGATTGAAGGAAAATTAATTAGATTTCTTTCAGACTGAAAATACACAACTTGTACCTCATAATTCTACACTAACCTGGTTATGGAAGGGAAAATTAATGCCATAATAATACTCTTCTTTTTATCCCATTAAGAGCTTTGATGCTTTTTCTAGACAACATGCTTTTAATTTATGCAGAACTTTTGAGTCTCTACCCCTTTTCTGTTGTTATGCCTGTATAACATGACTAGAAAATACACAATATGATACAACCAGTAATGATATTACACTACCGGTATGTTGGGGGCTGGGTTCATGTTTATGGGTAAACTCTGATGTTAGTTGATGAAAATAGTTCAGGAAACAAAAGCTCATGCATTTTCATCAGCTTAGCTTGCATAGACTTTATACAATTTGTTTAAAACATACATTTAACATATTGCAAAGCAATAGTAAATCCAGTTTTTAAACCTAATTCTGAAATCCATGTTATGCATGAATAACTACTGTTTAACAAAATTATAAAAAAAAGAAAAGGGGAAAAGACGAAAAGATTATATGTGCTAATTACATTTTCTGGAGCTTAGCATGATGGTGTGACCTATATTTATGCATTTTGGCCTGATGATATTATTTTAAAGCTATTCTTTCAATATTAACTGGTTCTAGAGTAGGGTATGAAGTCTGTTATAGAAGATCAGGGGAAAATATGGGATCCTTACACTGGTGAAAGCTGACCCCCCCACACTTCCCCTAACTGGAAAATCTTCCATTTTCAGTTTACCCAAATTTACATTTCAATTCTTCCATACACAAAAAGATGAAGCAAACTGCATATTTACAGAAGTACATGTTTACAATGGATCTTGTTCAGTAAAATTCATTTTACATCCATATAAATCTGTGTCCTGGTTTCAGCTGGGATAGAGTTAATTTTCTTCTTAGTAGATGGCATAGTGCTGTGTTTTGGATTTAGTATGAGAATAATGTTGATAACACACTGATGTTTTAGTTGTTGCTAAGTAGTGCTCACACCAGTCAAGGACTTTTCAGCTTCCCATGCTCTGCCAGGTGCACAAGAAGCTGGGAGGGGGCACAGCCAGGACAGCTGACCCAGACTGGCCAAAGGGCTATTCCATACTGTATGACGTCATGCCCAGCATATAAACTGGGAGATGAGATGAGCATGCCTCTTCATTACTAAGAATTAAAGCTGTACTTATTTTTTCATTTGTTCATTATTTGGAACTGGAAGACTCCTGCTTGGAAACTGAGGAACTGCTAGGCAGATCCAACTTTTCACCTTAGCGTACTGACTACTGGCTCACATCCATTTCTTAACCATAAAGTATTGCTTTGTTCCATTTCTGAAAATGCAACAAGATATGTCTAGGTTTCCTTTTGAAATGGATAATTTGTGACAGATTTCTCATACATCCAAGCTGTCAAGAACAACTTGTTTGTCCCAGAAACTCCTGTACTATGTGGAAGCCATATTAAGTTTCTGATAAGTATGTTTGATAGATTCCAAATGTCACTATTCTTGTCATAAAACAGATACCGCATGATAAATGGGCAGATATACAGACAGACATACATGGAGTCGTGTATTTTAGGTACAAAATGAGACTAATGAAATGTTCTAAAATGAAATTGTGATACGAGGAAAACTGCTAGCAAAACTTTGACCCTGGATATGGGGAGAGCAGACTTCGGGCTGCTGAAGGAGCTAGTTAGTAAGGTCCCCTGGTGTCCTGGTTTCAGCTGGGATAGAGTTAATTTTCTTCTTGGTAGCTGGTATGGGGCTGTGTTTTGGGTTTAGGATGAGAACAACGTCGAGGATACACTGACGTTTTGTTCTTGCTAAGTAGTTGCTAAGCGGCGCTCACAGTGGTAAAGGACTTTTCAACTGCCCATGCTCTGCCGGGTGCACAAGAAGCTGGGGGGGGCACAGCCAGGACAGCTGACCCAGACTGGCCAAGGGGCTATTCCATACTGTATGACGTCATGCCCAGCATATAAACTGGGGCAAGCTGGCCGGGGGGAGAGCAATCGCTGCTCAGGAACGGGCTGGACATCGGTTGGTGGGTGGTGAGCAATTGTGTCATGTATCACTTGCTTTGTATATTATTATTGTGTTATATTATTATTATTACTACTACTACTACCATTCTATTTCATTTTACTTCAATTATTAAACTGTTCTTATCTCAACCCACGAGTTTTCTGACTTTCACCCTTCCAATTCTCTCCCCCACCCCACCGGGGGGGAGTGAGCGAGCGGCTGCGTGGTGCATAGTTACTGGCTGGGCTTAAACCATGACAGTCCTTTTTGGCGCCCAACATGGGGCACAAAGGGTTTGAGATAACAACAGATTAACCAGAGTGTAATAAGGAATTTGTATCTGTTAACAGTTGCTGGTCATAATATTGATTCATATGCTCTTGGTATTAGTCTACCCGATCTGCACCATGCTCTTGTTTTTGCAGTACATGTTAAAGATTGGCATTGGGTGTTGCAGTTTGCTGTGCTCTGCCGTGATTAGTGATGTTTTGCCTGGGAGATTTGTTATTAAAACACTGACCTTGAGTGCTATCTGGTATTTGGGTTCTGTAGTGAAGCCATTACTGTACTTCGGGTACCACCTCATGGAGACAATTAGCAATTATACCTCTGAGAGGTTTTTTATGGAGGAAATACGGAATGGCACCTTCGCTGCCTTCTTCTATGATGTTTCCTCCTTCATTGCAACAACTTTTCAGTATCTTGAACATCCTTGGGTAGTTAAGATACATCTATTGGTAGTTGTTGGGAATATAGGTTTGGTTTTGTCTAAGGTTAATAAGCATTTTAAGAATATCATCCAGAGATCTGCCCCAAGGCTGGATAGTTATGAGTGGCAGGGTGTGTGGGAGAGTATGGGCAAATGCCTAGGACGGTGGGCCCCTCCAGTGTTTTGGAATTTCACCCCTGAACAAGTGCAGAATCCTGAAAAATTAGTAGAACATTTGGAGAAAGTATGCTGTCACCTTGGCAACTCCAGAGAGACACAAATCACTGCAATGTGCTGGGGCCTGGCCCATGCCTACCAAGCCCTATTAAACACTATTCAGAACCCTCAAGGGGAAGAGAAGGTCTCTGGATCTGACAACAAAACGACGGGCGCTGCGGCTATGCCAGCCCCGGCAACAGACACTGCGGCTACGCCAGCCCCTGTGACGAGCGCTGCCGATACGCCAGCCCCAGCGACAGGCACTGTGGCTATGCCAGTCCCGGCAACAGGCACTGCAGTTATACTGGTCCCGGTAACAGGCACTGCGGCTATGCCAGACCACGTGACAGGCTTCGTGGCTATGCCAGTCCCAGTAACAGGCGCTGTGGCTACACCAGAGAACCAACCCATGCCAGTATCAGTCGCCCCTATACAGAAGAAAAAATACACAAGAAAATCAACTCGTTTAGTAAGGGATGAAGATGAACCAGGGCCATCATGAGAACAGGAGAAGGAAGAGGCAGAACCCATAAATGAGATGGTAACCACCTGATCACTATCCCTGAGTGAGCTGAGATATGCGAAAAGATTTCAGTCGTCGTCCAGGCGAGCACATTGTCACCTGGCTGCTCCAATGCTGGGATAATGGGGCCAGTAGCCTGGAATTAGAGGGTAGGGAAGCCAAGCAGCTGGGATCCCTTTCTAGGGAAGGGGGCATTGACAAAGCGATTGGAAAAGGGGCAAAAGCCCTCAGCCTCTGGAGGCGACTCCTGTCAGGTGTGAAGGAAAGGTATCCCTTCAAGGAAGATGTTATATGTCAGCCAGGCAAGTGGACCACCATGGAGAGAGGTATCCAGTACCTGAGGGAATTAGCTGTGCTGGAGGTGATGCATAATGACTTGAACAATGAGCAGTTATCCAAAGATCCAGATGAAGTCCAGTGCACACGACCCATGTGGCGGAAGTTTGTACGGAGCGCACCATCATTGTATGCAAACTCTTTGGCAATAATGACCTGGAAAGATGAAGAGGGACCAACGGTGGATGAAATGGCTGGCCAACTCCGACAATACGAAGAAAGTCTCTCTTCCTCCCTACGGGCCTGCGTCTCACCTGTGGAGAAACTGCCTGATGTGCTAGCTGAGAAATTATCCCGGGAGTTCCAGTGATTCAAAGAGGACATGTCCTACTCCTCACCTGTACGGACCAGTATATCAGCCATTAGGAGTAAGCAACCCTCGGCTCAAGAGAGAAGATATAGTGGATACACACCACGGGCAACCCTGTGGTTTTATCTGCGTGACCATAGAGAGGACATGAGGAAGTGGGATGGAAAATCTACCTCGACCCTAGAGGCATGGGTACATGAGTTGCAAGGAAAAACAACTACAAAAGGGGGTTCTTCCAGGAAAACTGCTGCTCCAGTTTCCAGTGAGCAGTTCCCCAGACAGAGTAGAAGGGCTGATTTTGCTTCCGATCTCAATAAAGGGGTTTTTGATTTGCATTTACAAGAAGTGAGTAACGAATGCTATGACCAGGACTAGAGGGGCCCTGCCTCCAGCCAGGTGGAGGAAAGGGACAACCGGGTGTACTGGACTGTGTGGATTCAGTGGCCTGGCACATCAGACCCACAGGAGTACAAGGCTTTAGTAGACACTGGTGCACAGTGTACCCTAATGCCATCAAGGTATAAAGGGGCAGAACCCATCTGTATCTCTGGAGTGACAGGGGGATCCCAACAGCTGACTGTATTGGAGGCTGAAGTGAGCTTAACTGGAAATGAGTGCCAGAAGCACTCCATTGTGACTGGCCCAGAGGCCCCGTGCATCCTTGGCATAGACTACCTCAGCAGAGGGTATTTCAAGGACCCAAAAGGGTACTGGTGGGCTTTTGGTATAGCTGCCTTGGAGACGGAGGAAATTCAACAGCTGTCTACCCTGCCTGGTCTCTCAAAGGACCCTTCTCTTGTGGGGTTGCTGAGGGCCGAAGAACAACAGGTGCTGATCGCTACCACAACGGTGTACCGGCGGCAATATCGCACCAACCGAGACTCCCTGATTCCCATCTATAAGCTGATTCATCGACTGGAGAGCCAAGGAGTGATCAGCAAGACTCGCTCACCCTTTAACAGTCCCATATGGCCCATATGCAAAAGTCTAATGGAGAGTGGAGACTAACAGTAGACTATCGGGGCCTGAACAAAGTCACGCTGCTGCTGAGCACTGGCGTGCCAGACATGCTAGAACTTTAGTACAAAATGGAGTCAAAGGCAGCCAAGTGGTATGCCACAACTGACATTGCTAATGCGTTTTTCTCAATCCCTTTGGCAGCAGAGTGCAGGCCACAGTTTGCTTTCACTTGGAGGGGTGTCCAGTACACCTGGAATCGACTGCCCCAGGGGTGGAAACACAGCCCCACCATTTGCTATGGACTGATCCAGACTGCACTGGAACAGGTTGGGGCTCTGGAACACCTGCAATACATTGATGACATCATCGTATGGGGCAACACAGCAGAAGATGTTTTTGAGAAAGGGAAGAAAATACTCCAAATCCTTCTGGAGGCTGGCTTTGCCATAAAACAAAGTAAGGTCAAGGGACCTGGAGTAAGTGGGTCGCAGTGATCACACAACGGGCTCAAATAGGAAACCCTAGTCGCCCAGGAATCTTGGAAGTGATCATGGACTGGCCAGAAGGCAAAGATTTTGGAATATCGCCAGAGGAGGACGTAATGCCTGCTGAGGAGGCCCCACTGTATAATAAACTGCCAGAAAATGAGAAGCAATATGCCCTGTTCACTGATGGGTCCTGTCATCTTGTGAGGAAGCATCGGAGGTGGAAAGCTGCTATATGGAGTCCTGTATGAGAAGTTGCAGAAACTGCTGAAGGAGAAGGTGAATCAAGTCAGTTTGCAGAGGTGAAAGCCATCCAGCTGGCTTTAGATATTGCTGAATGAGAAAAGTGGCCAATGCTCGCTCTCTATACTGACTCATGGAGGGTGGCAAATGCCCTGTGGGGGTGGTTGCAGCAATGGAAGCAGAGCAACTGGCAGCGCAGAGGCAAACCCATCTGGGCTGCCGCATTGTGGCAAGATATTGCTGCCCGGGTAGAGAACCTGGCTGTACAAGTACGTCACGTAGATGCTCACGTACCCAAGAGTCAGGCCACTGAAGAACATCAAAACAACCAGCAGGTGGACCAGGCTGCTAAGATTGAAGTGGCTCAGGTGGGTCTGGAGTGGCAACAGAAGGGTGAATTATTTCTAGCTTGGTGGGCCCATGACATCTCAGACCATCAAGGAAGAGATGCAACCTATAGATGGGCTCATGATCGAGGGGTGCACTTCACCATGGCCACTATTGCACAGATTATCCATGAATGTGAAACATGCGCTGGAATCAAGGAAGCCAAGCGGTTCAAGCCTCTCTGGTATGGAGGACGATGGCTGAAATATAAATATGGGGAGGCCTGGCAGATTGATTATATCACACTCCCACAAACCCACCAAGGCAAGCACCATGTGCTTACAATGGTGGAAGCAACCACCGGATGGCTGGAAACATATCCCGTGCCCCGTGCCACAGCCCAGAACTCCATCCTGGGCCTTGAAAAGCAAGTCCTATGGCAACATGGCACCCCAGAAAGAACTGAGTCAGACGACAGAACTCATTTCCGAAACAGCCTCATAGACACCTGGGCCAAAGAGCATGGCATTGAGTGGGTATATCACATCCCCTATCTTGCACCAGCCTCCGGGAAAATAGAACGATACAATGGACTGTTAAAGACTACGCTGAGAGCAGTGGGTGGTGGGACATTCAAACACTGGGATACACATTTAGCAAAGGCCACCTGGTTAGTCAACACTAGGGGATCTGCCAATCGAGCTGGCCCTGCCCAGTCAAGACCTTTACGTACTGTAGAGGGGGATAAAGTCCCTGTAGTGCACCTAAAAAATATGACGGGGAAGACAGTCTGGGTTACTCCTGCCTCAGGCAAAGGTAAACCCATTCGTGGGATTGCTTTTGCTCAAGGACCTGGGTGCACTTGGTGGGTGATGCGGAAGGATGGGGAAGTCCGATGTTTACCTCAAGGGGATTTGGTTTTGGGTGAGAATAGCCAATGAACTGAATTGTATGATGTTAGTTGCTATATAATACTGGATGTCATCACTTCTATGATTACTATGTGCCATATCAACAGTATACAGTAAGAATCACCCAAATTAATGAAGAATGATCTTTGAGGAAATCGAGCAAAGTGCAGAGGTGGTGGAACCAGAACTGGCTTCAGCATGCACCAATCCCACACCACACACTCTCTCTCCTGCCCTGAAAGACTGTTATGACAGATGAAGCCCAAAGTCATGGACTAAATGAATTCAACAAACATTTTAGAGGGATAGCCTATAGACTAGGGAAATTATATCTATATGTGTGTCTATATATATATATAAAAATATATCAAAAGACTGGAAAAGTGGTAGTGATTAATTGGAATGTATTGGAAAGTGTAAGACCTGGGCATGACGTATATGGTATGGAATAAGGGGTGGATACTGTCCTGGTTTCAGCTGGGATAGAGTTAATTTTCTTCTTAGTAGATGGCATAGTGCTGTGTTTTGGATTTAGTATGAGAATAATGTTGATAACACACTGATGTTTTAACTGTTGCTAAGTAGTGCTTACACCAGTCAAGGACTTTTCAGCTTCCCATGCTCTGCCAGGTGCACAAGAAGCTGGGAGGGGGCACAGCCAGGACAGCTGACCCAGACTGGCCAAAGGGCTATTCCATACCATATGACATCATGCTCAGTATATAAACTGGGGCGAGTTGGCCAGGGGGGGAGCGATCGCTGCTCGGGAACGGGCTGGGCATCGGTCAGTGGGTGGTGAGCAATTGTATAGTGTATCACTTGCTTTGTATATTATTATTGTATTATATTATTGTTGTTATTATTATTATTACTACTACCATTCTATTTCATTTTACTTCAATTATTAAACTGTTCTTATCTCAACCCACGAGTTTTTCTGACTTTCACCCTTCCAATTCTCTCCCCCACCCCACCGGGGGGGAGTGAGCGAGCGGCTGTGTGGTGCATAGTTGCTGGCTGGGGTTAAACCACGACAATCTGCAACTGCAATCAGAATTTCTTCTTTGAGAAGCGCATGGTTAATTTCAGTTCTTCATATAACACTCATAGATATCAAATTGGTTGCCTTATTGTCAAATAAATAATAATGTCTACATGCTATTTCTGCTTAGTTTTACATATCTACACTTAACTTTGTTTCAGGTGAGGACTCCATTGAAAACACTGCTACTTAGTGCAAGAATTTTATGGCTTTTTTGCTGCCAGTGGGGGCAGGGAAATTCTTAGTTATTCTTGGTTATTTTTTATATTGTTTTTCATATTTGTACAAGATTTTAATACACTGCAACTTTGCCATTAAATATTGCCTCTGGCCTATAGTTATCACAGTCTATTTAAATTTCAATTGGAGAAAGAGACACCTTCTTTTTGTATTATGTGATCAAAATTTTGAAGCTCTCTAATTTTCTTGCTGCTCGTAGAAACAAAGCACCCAGGCTCAGAAAGCCCTTTCTACAAGCTATAAATATTTCCTATTTGTAAAACCTCAAGGAGGGTTTAGTTATTAAAAAAATAATAAAGGAAGAAAATTACTAATAATGACTGGTTTCAGTTAATGAGATGTTTTTATGCAAATATATGAACCTTAAATATGGTCTGGAAACAAAAGACTGCTTAACAGTTACTATTAAGCTATACATTAGGAGATCAATTAAAGAGAAGTTCTTTCTAATGATCAAGCTGTGCAAGAGTTGCTATGGAAACCTGGAAAGAGAGAGATTCAGAATGCAAAATAGCTAAAGAAACAAAAAAAAAATGTAAACAAGTATCATAGAATGTGTATAATCAGTTAAGTAATAAAAGGCTGGTTCAGTACTCTTCCACCCCAATATATCTGGAGAAAGGGCACTTTTCCATATGAAGGTGCCAGTTTAGTCCATATTTGGATGACATGAAGCAAGGCAATGCCAAGATAATCTTTATGTAATCAATGACAGTTCCCTAAAATGCAATATGGCATAGAAAGAAAGGATTACTTTAAAGTTTTCAAAGAATTGTACAGTCATGCCATTACAAATTGCTGGCAAAGAAAAAACACGTTTCCGGCAAAGTGCAAATACAGGTGGTTAAAAGCAATATTAATTCTTTCCCCCCATACCTTAAAATAAAGTGGTGCTTAAAGCAGAAACAGCTTAAAAATACTCAGATAGATTGTCTTGTCTGAAGGCTGTTGGTTGCTTCATATTTTTTCATTCTGTTTTTTGTACCTATATCTTGAACAATTCCTGAACATCCATAACATCCATATGAAAATATTGTTAAATAGCATTTTGAGTTAAAAATGTATTTTCTGTCGCTGAGTATGTCTTTATAAACACTTAAACAAATGTATACATTTTATAAATGTGTATAAATTATGTACGGCCATAGCTGTCCCATATTTCATTCATAATTACAAATTGGTTGGACAAAGCAGCTTGCCTGTTAGTGAATACAAGAGTTGAATCCAAAAATTAGATTTACATAGCATACATAAAGAACTTGTTAAAATTTTGTAGAGAATGCTTCAATTTTAGATCCTTTGAGACAGTGAAAAAGACTGGATAGAAGACATTAATAATCATTTCAATGTTGTATCAAAAACATTTTTCTCTGTATAAATTGCTTGCAGTATATGTGATCTTGAAAGCTTTGAATTATGCAACCTTGACATCCTCACTAAAAGAAAAGTGAATAAAGGATTCATATTTGTTTTAAATTAGTAAATATATATTGTTAATAATAAGATTAATGGACAAAAAAAATACTTTATTATCTTGGAAGATACAAACATGTATAAATACACACAACTACTAAGGATCTTTTAAGTAGGAATAGTATTAATCCAAAACCTGAAATACTCTACAAGGAGATTTGCTTTGTCTGTAGAAATATGTATCAGATTAAACAAGGCTAAGTGCCAGGTCCTGCACTTGGGTCACAACAACCCCATGCAATGCTACAAGGCTTGGGGAAGAGGTGCAGGAGCAGGCTGTCCCCATGTGCTGAAAGACGAGCAGGCAGGGAAGAAGACAGGCCTGGCTGAAAAGAGAGCTTTGGCTGGAACTCAGGAAAAAAAAGAGAGTTTACCATCTTTGGAAGAAGGGGCAGGCAACTCAGGAGGACTACAAGGATGTTGTGAGGTTATGAACGGAAAAAATTAGAAAGGCAAAAGCCCAGCTAGAACTTAAACTGGCCACTGCAGTTAAAGATAACAAAAAATGTTTTTTACAAATATATCAGCGACAAAAGGAGGGCCAAGGAGAATCTCCATCCTTTGTTGGATGCAGAGGGAAACACTGCCACAAAGGATGAGGAGAAGGCTGAGGTACTTAATGCCTTCTTTGCCTCAGTCTTTAAGAGTCAAGCTAGTCATCCTCAGGGTATTCAGCCCCCTGAGCTGGGAGATGGAGATAGGAAGCAGAATGAAGCCCCAATAATCGAAGAGGTAACAGTCAGCAACCTGCTACTCCACCTGGATGCCCACAAGTCTATGGGGCCAGATGGGATCCACCCGAAGATACTGAGGGAGCTGGCAGAGGAGCTTTCCAAGCCACTTTCCATCATTTATCAGCAGTCCTGGTCAACCGGGGAGGTCCCAGATGACTGGAAGTTAGCAAATGTGACACCCATCTACAAGAAGGGTTGGAAGGAGGATCTGGGGAACTACAGGCCTGTCAGCCTGACCTCAGTGTCAGGAAAGGTCATGGAGCAGATCATCTTGAGTGCCATTACGCAGCATGTGTGGGACAACCGGGGGATCAGGCCCAGCCAGCATGGGTTCATGAAGGGAAGATCCTGCTTGACCAACCTGATCTCCTTCTACGACAAGGTGACCTGCTTAGTGGATGAGGGGAAGGCTGTGGATGTTGTCTACCTGGACTTTAGTAAGGCCTTTGACACCGTTTCCCACAGCATTCTCCTGGAGAAGCTGGCTGCTCATGGCTTGGATAAGTGCACTCTGCGCTGGGTTAAAAACTGGCTGGATGGCCGAGCCCAGAGAGTGGTGGTGAATGGAGTCAAATCCAGTTGGCGGCCAGTCACAAGGGGTGTTCCCCAGGGCTCAGCATTGGGGCTGGTCCTGTTCAATATCTTTATCAACGATCTGGACAAGGGGATCGAGTGCACCCTCAGGAAGTTTGCAGACGACACCAAGTTGGGTGGAAGTGTTGATCTGCTGGAGGGTAGGAAGGCCCTACAGAGGGACCTGGACAGGCTGGATTGATGGGCCGAGGCCAACTGTATGAGATTCAACAAGGCTAAGTGATGGGTCCTGCACTTGGGTCACAACAACCCCATGCAATGCTACAGGCTTGGGGAAGAGTGGCTGGAGAGCTGCCTGGCGGAAAAGGATCTGGGGATGTTGGCTGACAGGCGGATGAGCATGAGCCGGCAGTGTGCTCAGGTGGCCAAGAGGGCTGATAGCATCCTGGCTTGTATCAGGAACAGTGTGGCCAGCAGGAGCAGGGAGGTGATAGTGCCCCTGTACTCGGCACTGGTGAGGCCGCACCTCGAGTACTGTGTTCAGTTTTGGGCCCCTCACTACAAGAAGGACATCGAGGTGCTGGAGTGTGTCCAAAGAAGGGCAACGAAGTTGGTGAAGGGTCTAGAGCACAAGTCTTATGAGGAGCGTCTGAAGGAGCTGGGGTTGTTTAGCCTGGAGAAGAGGAGGCTGAGGGGAGACCTTATTGCTCTCTACAACGACCTGAAAGGAGGTTGTAGCGCAGTGAGTGTCAGTCTCTTCTCCCAGTTAGCAAGTAACAGGATGAGAGGAAATGGGATCAAGTTGTGCCAGGGGAGATTTAGATTAGATACGAGGAAAAATTTCTTCACAGAGAGAGTGGTTAGGCATTGGAACAGGCTGCCCAGGGAAGTGGTGCAATCACAGTCCCTGGAAGTTTTCAAAAAACATGTGGATGTCATTCTTAGGGACATGGTTTAGAGGTGGACCTGGCAGTTGGGTTGACAGTTGGACTCGATGATCTCAGAGGTCCTTTCCAACCTTAATGACTCTATGATTCCATGATTCTATGATTCTAGGAGTGGTTGGAAAGCTGCCGGGCGGAAAAGGACCTGGGGGTGTTGGTCGACAGCCGGCTGAATATGAGCCAGCAATGTGCCCAGGTGGCCAAGAAGGCCAATAGCATCCTGGCTTGTATCAGAAATAGTGTGGCCACTATTCTAAAACTGTTCAGTTTTGGGCCCCTCACTACAAGAAGGACATTGAGGTGCTGGAGCATGTCCAAAGAAGGGCAACAAAGCTGGTGAAGGGTCTAGAGACCAAGTCATATGTGGTGTAGCTGAGGGAGCTGGGGTTGTTTAGCCTGGAGAAGAGGAGGCTGAGGGGAGAACTTATTGCTCTCTACAACTACCTGGAAGGAGGTTGTAGCGAGGTGGGGGTTGGTCTCTTCTCCCTAGTAACAAGCGATAGGACGAGAGGAAATGGCCTCAAGCTGCGCCAGGGGAAGTTTAGGTTAGATATTAGGAAAAATTTCTTCACCGAAAGGGTAGTCAGGCATTGGAACAGGCTGCCCAGGGAAGTGGTTGAGTCTCCATCCCTGGAGGTATTTAAAGGACGGATAGACGTGGTGCTCGAGGACATGGTATAGTGATGGACTTGGCAGTGATAGGTTAACGGTTGGACTCGATGATCTTAAGGGTCTTTTCCAACCTTTACGATTCTATGATTCTATGATTCTATGATTCAAACATACTGGGCCAGTATATTTCAGTATAATAGATCAGTTCCCATCTTGTGGAAGTCAAGATCAGGCCTCACATTACTTTAGTATATTTAAATTATTTTTAAGAAATTCTTTGCAAGCCTTCAATGTATAGATTACTTAGATTGAAGAGATTAAAGGGAAATGGTTTTCTCTCAAGGAAAAAACAATAACGTATATTAAATGAGACCAGAATTCTCATTTAATATATCCATTCTGACCTGTCTATATTATTTTGTGTAATATCAGTCAGAACAAACTTAAATTTTATTTTCAAATTATGAAGAGTTTTGATAAGTAAACATTCTGTTTTTACAGAAACTTTTTCAAAAGTTATATAAATATGCTTTGACTTCCTTGCATGATTTTCTACTGTTTCTTTAAGACTGTTTTGCGCAGTCTGGGACTGTGGAAAAAGAATAATGAATATCTTAAGAAAGCAGAACAATTTTCAAAATAAATGCATCCAGCAGAAGATTCAGAAAAAATATACTTGGACTATATAATATATAATCATGAATTAGATAAAATTGAGCAACTAAACTACAGCATTTCCACATTTCTTTCTATACTCATAAAAAAATCACAGTTTAGATTCTGAGTAACGAGGGCACTAAAAACTGTTTGAGTGAGATCAAATTATTGAAAAAAGTTGGACAAAAAGATTAAACATTTACTTTACTATTACCTGTTCAAGATAATTCAAGAGCTAATAAAAATTACTTTATTTGCTCACATATTACATTTTATGTGTACTGGTTCTATTTTATAGATTTATGAACAGTTTCAGAAAATTTCTTATACTCTCAATCTTTCCTCCTGTGAATGTCCATATAAAAAAAGCTCACTATCAAGAAAAGAAATGTGTGTTACTCCTGTGTTCTGAATGAGGAACTGTTATTCATTTATGAAAGAGGCTGCTGCATCAGTAAGCTCCAGTGCATTTCCAATAGGTTTAGATGAACCACCCAGCGACCCTGGTGCCATGCAGCTGTAGGTTGTGTTGGCTACAAAATGTTCAGATGCCATGGGGTTTCCAGTGCACAGCTTTCTTCCTGATATACTTATTTGTGGCATGGTTTGGGACATCATGAAATAGAAGAAAAATGTAGAAAACTGAACTGAAAGCTAGCAAAATAAAAGTGCCAAGAAATACTTTCAAGCACTGAAACATCCAGTTAAACTGTTAAAATTGTCCCCAGTTTGGGATTGTCTACATTACAGTTTTATTGTGGATGGAGAGCAAACTTTTGAAGCAACTCTTCCAGTCGTTCCCATTCACTGTGCCCTGGTTTGCATTGTGGAGCAGTCTCAGGGCATGCAAACTGGATTCCCCTCTGGCAAAGGCCAACCCCCAGCAGTGCATCTCATGCTCTCTAACCCCTGACTGGCATCCAAGTCCATGGGACCAGACCAGAGCAAGTTTGCAGCAATGTGCAGGTGTGCAGGGAGCGAGGACGTGGGCCCCTCAGTTTGACCCATCACAGCCATCTGCCTAATGAACTGCATGACCCCCTAATAGACAGGGCCTTTTTGGCCCAGAAAAGCTCTCATTCTCCCAAACAATTTTCAGTTGTGGGTCAGGAGTCAGGCTAGGCACTGCTCCTGTTAGGTTGTTTGCATGTGGTCAGTCTTAATTATACCGCTCCCCTGTGCCAAACACCCTCAGGGACAGAACAGTCTCAAGCATTTTTAAAGTACTGAAACTGGAGTGGCCTCAGGATAATGCGTGGGATGAGGTCCTGTTGGAGTCAACCCCTGGTATGGGGCAATCCCTGCACAAAATCACCATTAAAGATCTCCATGACTTGAAAATACTGCAGGTCAAAGCCCTTCAAAAACCTAAGTTTTTGAAAAAGGGAAAGAAAAATAAATCAAAAAAGTTGCTACAATCTGAGAACTTCTTAGTAATGTAAACATAACTGATTTTTACCATTCCCAAGATGACACCCCAGGATTTGCTGCTGTTGCCACAAAAAAAAAAGATGTAAAAAACCCAAGGGAGATAGGATGGAGGATCAAAAGAAGAAACTTGAGCAATCAGCTTGTTACTCCACAGCCACCCTGACCTCTGTCAGCACATAGGATTGCATTTCCAAGGAACGGGCACAGGCAAGGCAGGCAGAGGCACAAGAGCAAGGCATGTAGCTGCCACAGTCTTTTTACAGTACACAATTATCTTTTGCCTGTGTCCTTGAAGAAAGCACACAAACCTCCGTTGCTGTGAACTACATCCAGATCAGAACTCATACCCAGTCCACTTCAACTTTCCACATTGACTGATCGCCAGATAGGATGCAAAGTGATTTATGAAGCAACTTGGAAATTTATGAAAAAATCATTAAATAAATCATAAGGTTTCTTAGCATTCTGTTTTAGTTCTGCTTTGATATATCATCATCACTTAGGGACTAAATACTATTTCATTTTTTGGTTTTCACAGTGTACTTATGGTTACTGATGATAAATTAGACACTGTTTTTCAAGTGATAGTCCTCCTTCTTTATAATTCTCCCTAATTCTATGTTGGCTTCCTTCATTTGCCCTCTCCAGATTATCATAGAATCTTAGAATACCAGGTTGGAAGGGACCTCAAGGATCATCTGGTCCAACCCTTCTAGCACAATCTAGACGAGATGGCCCAGCACCATGTCCAGCTGAGTCTTAAACGTGTCCAGTGTAGCAGAGTCAACCACTTCCCTGGGGAGATTATTCCAATGATTGACTGTTCTCATTGTGAAAAATTTTCCTCTCGTGTCCAATCGGAATCTCCCTGGGAGTAATTTGTACTCATTACCCCTTGTCCTCACCATGTGACTCCTTGTAAAAAGGGAGTCTCCATCTTCTTTGTAGCTCCCCTTTAAGTACTGGTACATGGTGATGAGATCACCTCTAAGCCTCCTTTTCTCAAGGCTGAACAAGCCCAGCTCTCTCAGCCTATCCTCATACGGCAGGCTTCCCAGACCCTTGATCATCTTCTCTGGACCCCCTCCAGCCTGTCCACATCTTTTTGTATAACGGGGACCAGAACTGTACACAGTATTCCAGGTGTGGCCTGACAAGCGCTGAGTAGAGAGACATAATGACTTCTTTATCTCTGCTGGTGATGCCCTTGTTGATGCAACCCAGCATCCTATTGGCCTTCTTGGCCGCAGCAGCACACTGTTCACTCATGTTGAGCTTCCTGTCCACCAGGACCCCCAGGTCCCTTTCCACGGAGCTGTGGAGAACTGCTAATGTAAAAGAACAAGATGTCTCAAACAGCCTGGTGCTAAAACCACACTGCAGAGCGACGGTCGCTAGGACCCAGGACCGGACAGTACCCTGGCGTGAGGGTGAAGGAGGGAGTCCTGTGGAGACAGGGCGGCCTTGCCTCGGCCCCATTCCCCATGGTCTGTGAAGCGTCTTATCCCCCCCCCCCCCACCTACTGCCTGGGGGACAGCCCTGGTATCGCTCCTCTTGGTTTGACTGGTCGCTGATGTAATCTTCCAATTAGCAAAACTACTAACCACTTGTGCCTTGGGAAAGGAATTTGGGAGGGAGCTAAAAGATAACAAACTGTGGAAAACTAACAGCTCTAACCTTGAAGAAGAGCTAACAAGCCGACAAAAGTGAGCATCTTGGCACCAAAGACTGGACAGTGGCCAAAGAAGATAAAACTGCAGAAAGTAGGTGAAAGGTAAATGTGGCGAGGGGAGATCACGACCACCGACTCAATTCAGGACCGAAAAGACTTGCCCCCCCACACCTGAAAGGAGCATGCGTGCTAATTTACATAGCAAGCGAGGCTAATTTAAATACAGTAAACCAATAGTATACGGAATGTTAATCACTAACCAATAAGTGGAAATTCTGAATATTTCCAAACAAAAATCCTTTCTGGTAGGATGGGTTGCTGCACATCAAGCAGGAGACAATCCAGCTCACCTTCTGAACAACCAAGTAGACTCGCTGACCCGCCTAGCAAATATAGCTGTAGAAAGTGAAGGGGAGAAATGGGAACATCTGTTAGAGTGGTTACATGTGAAACGCGGCCATTCAGGGGTTAAAGACCTCTTCAAAGAAGCCGGCGGCAGGGGCTGGCCGGTAACCCGAGAACTGTGTAACAGGATCATTTCTGCTTGTAGTCAATGCCGTATACGATTAGAACATGACCCTTTGAAAGACCCACCCTTACACTTACGAGATAAGAAGTGGCTGTGGGAGACATGGCAAGTAGATTATATCGGTCCCTTTCGACTTTCAAATGGGAAAAGGTATGTATTAGTAGGGGTAGAAGTGGTATCAGGACTGACACAAGCAGAAGCGGTGCAGCGAGCTACTGGGGAAAGCACAGTAAAAGGTTTAAAACTCTGGTTCAGTTACCTACCCAAGCCCCAATCGATCCAATCAGATAACGGAAGTCATTTTACTGCAGGAATAGTTAAGGAGTGGGCGCAGAGAGAAGGGATTCAGTGGATCTTCCACACCCCTTATCACCCTCAAGCGAATGGAATTGTTGAACGCACAAATGGGCTTTTGAAACGTGCCCTGAGGCCTCACGATCCTAGGTGGGCAGAGAGACTGCCGGATGCAGTTTATAAAGTGAACAGTCGCTGGGGGATAAATGGATGTCCACGACTCACCGCTTTCTGTCCCCAACCTCCCACCATACTTCCAGGAAGAAGAGGAACCAAGGACCCCATTCACACACGTCATTACCCAGGACAACCCGTGCTGGTGGAGCTTCCCACTGTGGGTACAGTTCCACTGGTTTTAACGAAACTTCTTGGAATGTATGCCTGGGAAGCTACTGACGCCCGCGGGAAGAATCACCGAATTCATACCCGATGGATTGTCCCATCCTATTAATCATTGTTCACCTTTATGTATATGTTTTACAGGTTGTCAGAAGCTCACCGTGGGACTTATGTTTTCTGTTGTTGGATGGGTCATTTTTTTGTGTTGTTGGTCTGATTTTATTAAGCATATTTTTCTTCTTTACTAGGGATAAATGGTGTGGGAGAAGTTTATATTCTTACTTTGTGCATGTATAGTCTTGTCTCAGTCAACTGGGAATTTGAATAACCAACCCAATTTGGCATGGGAACTAATTACAGGTTTCATCCGGATCTGGAATCGAACAGACCAAGGTCTTTGTGTAGACCTCCCCACATCCGCGTCGGAGGGCTTTAAATTCGCCATCATTTGGTTAAATTTCTCACGAATTCTAAATTCAAAGCTAGAAACATTAAACCAAAAATGTATTCAAAATACACACTGGAAAGGAAAATGTTTGTGGGGAACTGACTCACTCCCATTCCAAGAGTATAGCGGGACAACTTGGTACCAACCCTCTCCAGTGGCCTATCGATTTCCGGTTAATATACCCTGGAGAGATATGTGGAATGCCACCTGTTGGAAGCAACAGCTCTGCAGGGGAACTATGAGTGCCACCCTTGCAGCCCGAAAAAATTGGACATTGTGTCCCCGGGAGGTGGAGATCCCTTGTAATCTTGTACTGAATTGGACATGGTGTCCCCGGGAGGTGGAGATCCCTTGCAATCTTGTACGTTGGTGGGACCCTCCCTCTCACGGTGAACCCTTGCAACATGAATATAATGTCCCGTTTTCCCCGGGTTGGTGTATTCAGATTCCTAACAAACGGGGTGGCTATGCTCACCATAGCCGCTCTCGTTATGAATATGCTTGGTCCCTTAAGCATTTTTTGTCCAACCCAGATAGTACAATTGATGCACAAGAAATAAATCCCCTACCCTATGAGGATACCCCTCTAATGACGTGTTCACGAACAGTTAGTTGTGGATTGCTAACGTGGGACCCCATAGAAACATGGTATATCCCCGAACTGCGAGTCTTTATTCAGGATATGTGCATTTGTTGGGGTTTTCCGGTAACAGGGTTTAAACGTGGAGATCCCATGTGTAATGGAACCATTACTAATCCAGAAATTGCGATTAAATGTGGAGTCACGCTTACCCACGAGGCAAAGCGGAATTTTGCGTGGGAAGAAGGAGTTGCAATAACCGAACCCCATGACCCATCAACATGCTCCACTGCTAAGTATCCAGCCCCTCAGGGTACCCTCTGGGCATGTTCAGATGGGAAAATGTACTCACACCTGCATGTATATGAAATGGCAGGTTTACGCTGCACCATCGGTGTTCCATCAATGTGCCCCTCCAAAACATTTGGCTTTAACAACCCCGAATATAACCGGAGGAAACGGGACGTTCAGGCACCTCAGACTGCACCAGAATGGGCAGTGCAGGGAGTCCGAATACCTGATTATTATACCTGGGGCATGACAACATCTTTGATGTTAGAAAATATATTTACTCCATACGTAACCCTTAAAAGACACCAGTTTGTCTTAGAAAACCTAACCTGGCAAGCACACGTTTTGAGTAATTGGACCAGACATGCTTTTGGGGAACTAAATTTGCAAGTCCAACAGGTGTCTAAAATGACTTTACAAAACAGATTAGCTTTAGATATGCTATTGTTAAAAGAGCAGGGAGTATGTGGAATGTTGAATCTCACCGATGGAGAATGCTGTCTCACCATTCACAACGCAACTACCACCATAGAAGAAGCACGAAAGAAGATGAGAGAGGTATCTGAGCAGACTGGAGAACTTTTCCGAGCAATGCAACCAAAGGACCGGTTTAACGGCTGGAGCCCTGGACCCTGGTTCAACTCTCTCCTGAAGTCTCTTGGACTCACGGGGTGGGGAAAATGGCTTGTAGATATTGGTATTATGATTTTAACGATATTTCTGTCAGTGGTAATAGGCCTTGCAGTAGTTAGGTGTATGATTTCTAAACTCCTGTCCTCTCTTTCTCCTTCTGTCCGCTATATTCAAATCACCACCGAAGATGAAGATGTAAAATACGGAACTCGAATTGCACCACTGTTTGAGCCACGGGGTGGTGTAGAGAACTGCTAATGTAAAAGAACAAGATGTCTCAAACAGCCTGGTGCTAAAACCACACTGCAGAGCGACGGTCGCTAGGACCCAGGACCGGACAGTACCCTGGCGTGAGGGTGAAGGAGGGAGTCCTGTGGAGACAGGGCGGCCTTGCCTCGGCCCCATTCCCCATGGTCTGTGAAGCGTCTTATCCCCCCCCCCACCTACTGCCTGGGGGACAGCCCTGGTATCGCTCCTCTTGGTTTGACTGGTCGCTGATGTAATCTTCCAATTAGCAAAACTACTAACCACTTGTGCCTTGGGAAAGGAATTTGGGAGGGAGCTAAAAGATAACAAACTGTGGAAAACTAACAGCTCTAACCTTGAAGAAGAGCTAACAAGCCGACAAAAGTGAGCATCTTGGCACCAAAGACTGGACAGTGGCCAAAGAAGATAAAACTGCAGAAAGTAGGTGAAAGGTAAATGTGGCGAGGGGAGATCACGACCACCGACTCAATTCAGGACCGAAAAGACTTGCCCCCCCACACCTGAAAGGAGCATGCGTGCTAATTTACATAGCAAGCGAGGCTAATTTAAATACAGTAAACCAATAGTATACGGAATGTTAATCACTAACCAATAAGTGTAAATTTAGGCGGGTTTATACTAATAACGTAGCCCGATAAATGTGCTACAGTTTGTGTGTGTGTGTGTGCTCGTGTGTGTACCGGTACTCGTGTTTACGTTCGTGCTCATGCTCGTGCGTGCGCGATTTGTGGAATTATTATCACCGAGCATCCTGCGCAGAATCAACATCTCTATAAGAACCTTCACTTCTCCTCACTCTTTTCCTTCCCTCACCGAATACCCTTGTTGGCAGGACCAACGCTGGATCCAGGACTGGTGATTCTCTTTCTCTCTCTCTCTCTCTCTCTCCCTCTCTTTTTCACTTTTCCTAAGGCGATTAAGTTGTTAAAGTTGTTAAATTGAAGTCAAGTACTGCATAGCCTACCTTGATTTTCTGTAAAACCGCATAGCTGGGGTGAATATAACTGTGAGGGTTGGTGGGTATCGAATATTTGTACTCAATATTTGTCTCTATAGAAGCTTTCTATTAAAGCTGGTGTTTGTGTACGGACCTTGAGTGTTGGCCCACCTTAATCCACACCGAGAGGATTTGCGAATCTTTGTCACTCCTCCCCCCTCCTCCCCAGGTGGGACGTGACAGGAGCTGCTCTCCAGCCAGGTGGATCCCAGTCTGTGCTGCACTCCTGGATTATGTTTTCCCAGGTGCAAGACCTTACACTTGTCCTTGTTAAACTTCATAAGGTTCTTGTTAGCCCACTCTTCCAGCCTATCCAGGTCTTCCTGCAGGGTGGCTCTCCCTTCCAGAGTGTCTACTTCCCCACTCAGTTTGGTGTCATCTGCGAACTTCATCAGGCTACACTTGATCCCGTTATCCAGATCACTTATGAAGATATTGAATAGCGTTGGGCCCAATATCGATCCCTGGGGGACCCCACTTGTGACGGGTTGCCAGTTTGAAAAAGAGCTATTTACCACCACCCTTTGGGTGTGGCCCGTCAGCCAATTCCTCACCCACTGCACAGACCCCTTGTCTAGGCTGTAATGCATCAGTTTCTCCAGGAGGAGGCTGTGGGGAACCATATCGAAAGCCTTGGAGAAGTCCAGGTAGACAACATCGACCGCTCTCCCCATGTCAACGGAGCAGGTCACTTTATCGTAGAAGGCCACCAGATTTGTCAGGCAGGATCTGCCCTTAGTGAAGCCGTGTTGGCTTTTCCCAATCATGTGCTTCATTTGACTTGTGATGGCCCCCAGGAGGATCCGTTCCATAACTTTCCTGGGGATTGAAGTAAGACTGAAAAGCCTATAATTACCTGGATCCTCCCTTGAGCCCTTCTTGCAGATAGAGGTAACATTTGCCTTCCTCCAGTCCTCTGGGACATCCCCCGATCTCCACGACTTCTCGAAGATTATGGAGAGTGGCCCCGCAATGACATCAGCCGGCTCTCTCAACACCCTCGGGTGGATGGCATCAGGGCCCATTGATTTGTAGGAGGTCAAGCTCCTGTAATAATTCACATACTAACTCCTCCTTCACTGATGGTGGGTCTGTGTTGGTCCCTGAATTCTCAGTTTTGTAGGTATTATCTCATGACGGGACATTTACAACTCCAGGACAACAATTACATTTTTGTATCCATGTGTATCATACCTGGGAATTCAATTACAATTATGGATGCTAAAAACTATAACAGTATAAGCTGAATATTAAAAAACATAACTACTTTGTTGTGCAGTAACATCTGACCCTTAAATGTCAGAGTCCAGCAAAATAACAAAGGAAAATGGCACAATAGGGCATAAAATATAACTCTCAATAATATTCTTACAGAAATCAACAGGAAAAGGTTTACTTTTAAGGTAAACAGTCCGAAAGATTCAGCTGTAGAATTATATAAAGGGAAAGACTTCCAAAATAGCAGTGTTAATTGAGGAGAAGCCTGATATTTTGACACAGCAAATGGTAGGGATGAAGGAGAAACAGGTCAGAAGCCAAACATAAATTATGAGGGGCCATAAACATGAACCAGATTTCACAAATAGAAAGGGGAAAAGGTTGAAGAGCCTTTAATGTTAACAATAAAATTTTGAATTGATTCTCAGCTTTAGAGGTAACCAATGCAGTTGCCTGAGTAAAGGGTAATATGAGAGTAGCAGAAACAGTAATAAATTAAACGAGAGGCAGAATTCAAACAGATTGCAAGCAGAAGGCCAAAGGAATAGGAATACTACCAAAAAATCATTATTGTTAGAAATAACTGTGGTCTGATACAGAAACTTGGCTGAAAAATTCTAAACAAGTATAAAAATAGAATAGCAATAGGATAGTTATTATTCATCCCATAGTTACACAGAACATGCCTGCACCTTTTTCATCACTGAGATTGAGATATTTTGGCAATGATTTTTAACTACAAGTTCTCACTGCACATTGTCAGTGATCAGCCAATGGGAGCAGCCTTGTTTTTCATCAACGGAAAGAACAGAAGAAAGAATTTGGGGATGACAGTACTGGGAAAACATGGTGCTTTGTGTATATTTGGTTCAAATGCCCACATTTCAAGAATCTTTAAGTATCATTTATTGCGTATACATTTCTAAATTGTTTTTCTTAATGCTGCAGAGAGAAAGAATGATTTAAAAGGACAAAAGAAGCCTGAAGGGATTGTCTAGGCCATCCCCTTTTCCCTAAAATAGGATCATCTTACACCAGTGTACTCAGATGATGGAGACCCCACAGCCTCCCCTGTCTATCCCCATGCTTCATTATTTTCGCTGAAATGTAAACCTATTACTCTTTGTGCTATACGTTTTACAGACATGGCAAACAGATTATTCCCTTCCTTTTCACAACGGTGTTTGCATTCTTGAAGAGTGTTATCACACTTCCTTTCTGTCTTTCATTCTCTAGATTAAACAACTCCAATTCTTAAGCATGCAAGCAAGTACTGTTTACTTCAATGGAACAACCAGATAGGGACTCTCCCATGCTTTGAATTAAACTTTATTCACTGGTTGAAACAAAGCCAAGTCAAGCACTCCACAATCGGCAGGAAAGGAAATCAGCTTGGCAAGGCTTGTGGTGAGGCAATTTACCTCTTCATTTCAGTGTCAGTTGATAGGTTATGAGAACAGGCCAAAGATGCCTTCTCAAAAATAGCTAAACAGTGCAGTTAGCCCCATCCCCAAATGAGGACATAAGTGAATGGTAGATGACAGCCCAAAGGACCAGATGCACTGGAAGATGAGAAGTTTGGGATGCCACTCATCAAGGTGTGAGTACTGCCAGCCACCCTCTTCTCCAGGAGAGGGAAGGGTCTATCTATGGCTCTGCCTCTGCCCACCTCCTTCACAGAGATGGCAACCTAAAGGTTGCAACACACTATTCTTCACCACTTTGTAAGTCATTCCTTATTTCTTTCTCTTCACCATCTCCAGTTTCACTTAACTGCATAGACTGACCATAATTTAGACTGGGAGAAGTGAAATCTGGACACATAACCTGAATATCTCAAAAAAAAATATGTGTCCCCTCCAGTAACTCATTCCCTGTTCTCAATGTCTGAGGTTCTGCATCACTTGTTCTTGGTTTAGGAGGTCAGAACACCAAGAAACCAGGCTCATTCCTGACCTCTGCGATAAAACAATTCTGTCAGCATATTGGTCAGTTCTGTCTCATAACAATCATTTTTACAGCAAGGTCAAAGGCTGCGAACTCAAAAAGAAAAAAACCAAAACAACCTTACCTGATTTTAACAAAATAGCAATAATAGTAGTAAAAATGTTAACCTGTCCTGATTGAATTTGGTGCATTGATGTTTTTAGTGCAATAAAAATCCATGTGTTGGAAAGTTTTCATATTTCCTTTGACTGCACAGAAATATGCCATAAAATTGAGTGAAAACATGATTTTAAAAGCATAAAGTTTAAGTTCAGTGTATTCCAGAACATTTGTGACCCTAACTGTAACAGACTTCCTACAGTAGGTTTTCCAGATTATCTCTAGTATACAGTGAACATGTCAAACACATGATGATCCTACGTCCCAATATAACCATCTTTCTTAAGCACATTGTAGCTTTTATTTTTTACAACAAACAGTAGTCCTAAACAATAGCACTTATATGAAATATAGTGTTTGCAAGGACCTTGGGAACAGAGACTAATACAGCAGCATCTCTTGTCAATCCTGCATGTATTGTTAGCGCTATAATAATAATCTCTTCTCCACCTTGCACAATACTTATGCAGAGCTTTTAAAACTACGAGGCCTTCTGTGTTATAGTTCAAGCTCAGAGTGAATTATACCATTTGACATGAAAACACCTGAAAAGTGTGGTCTGTCATGGTAATGCTGACACAACCTTAACTCTAGTGGCACTAGCAGGTGTCATTTGATTCCAGTATCTCCTGCTTATAACACTGCCATGGTAATTAAAGCATGTCAGAACTACAAAACAAGTGTAGTGAAGACACATTTTATGACAGAAATGTTAACACAATTTTTAAAACACGATCTGTTATGGTATTAAAAATGGAAAATTGTGTTCCAAGTCATAATGATGTAGTGCTGAATTACAGAAATATTTGAAATGACTAAATATGATGGCAGTTGGTACTATTCTTAAGCATTACACATGCACAAAATTGCTATGACAAATACATTTAAATATCTTTAATGCTAAAAAACCTGGAAAGGCAATTAGCAGCAACAAAATTTGTATTGAATTTGGATAAATTTTAGACAATTAGCCTTCTTTTAAATGTAATTTCTGGCCAAGAAATCCGTAGGGACACATGACTTATCCACATTTATTACTCATTAGAGCAGAGTAATTCCTGTCATGGCTGAACATCAAGGGATTTATCTTCTTAAATTCAGATCAACTAATGGACTGAGTAGTCCTTTTCTCCCAAGAACAAATCCCTGGGTAAAAGATATGAAATATAAATTGACCACAGCAAAAGGATTGCATAGCAATAATATGCATAGTAGATGTATACAGATATTATGCATGATATGTAGATACATGCATTTATTGTATATTGGTAACATATTGAGAAAGTAGATTTACTTGTGGGCACTTCACCTACATTTCAGATAGCACAGATAAAGTCTTCCCATGCCCTCTTATTAATAAATTATCCTTCAATTGTTTCAAGAAAAATATGCTCTGCGAACAAAATTTTGTTACTCTTCTTAGCCAAAGCATCTTTCCTTTCCTGAGTAACAATATAAGGACTCTGGTCTATCTTTTTTTATCTTACAGGTCTTGCTCCTGAATGAATAAATACAGCTGTTCAATTAATATTCTTTACTGTTCATCTACTCTCACATTCTTCTGCATTAACAAAAGAAAAAATAAAATAAAATCAAGAAATATCTGAGACAGGCTTGCATTGGTGTTTTCCTGCCGTAATGAAGTCACTGGATTTTCTGTTTCCATTTTCCAGAGGTTATGACTGATGACCTTCACAGAACTTTAAAGTAGGGTTCATAATGTGATCTGAAATGACTTTGAACCATCTCTATATCTTCTGAACCTATTTTAACCTAATTTTTTTCAGACAGATAATTAGCAAATTCTACCTACTTTAAGATTGTTGTTTTTATCCAGTTTATACCTACTTCTTTTTGTGTGAATATCTTTTTTTTAACCTAAGTTGCTGCATTCACTTTCCGTTGTATTTAAAGAAAGTAGATATAATCCTCTGTATATAAATAAGACAAATTCTTTTAGTATTTTCTTAGACCAGGAATGCACATTTGAAGCAAACTGATTGTCCCTGTTTATTGTGCTTTGGTTTGCATTGCGGGGCTTTTGTGGAATGTGCAGACTGGATGGTTTTTAGGTTGAAAGCAAACCTGAATATGTACTCCTGAGAACATCTAAGGTTCACTAACAATAATGAACATTCAGTCTGTGAGACCAGACTAGAGATATCCCAAAGTAAATTGCACTGAAGACCAAAAGTCTGGCCACCAGGTCCTCACTATCAGCCTTACTGGTCTCCATTTCCACCCTTACTGCGCTTCTCTTATTTTTTAAATACACATAAATACACTATCTATCTGCTGTTCTCTACACCTTCTTCGGTGCAATTAACTTTTTTGAAAATGTGTATGTCCTCAAGTTTCCTATGACAATGCAACTAATTCCATCTCTATCATACTATAAATCATGTGATTTTCCCCATATAATAGTCCAATTGAGTCCTGTATTGATGATGCCCTGCAAAATTCCTGTCAGAAACCATCATTAGCAACCTGGTTTTGCCCATGGCATTGAAGGAAGCATTTAATAAGACTGGTCTCAAAACGGGTCATTAGGTTATTCATGGCATTAATTTTCTCCAAACTGGTAATTCCCTTTGTAGCATAATCATAGAATCATAGAATCATAGCATCGTTAAGGTTGGAAAAGACCCTTAAGATCATTGAGTCCAACTGTTAACCTAACACTACCAAGTCCACCACTATACCATGTCCCTAAGCACTACATCTACCCGTCTTTTAAATACCTCCAGGGATGGGGACTCAACCACTTCCCTGGGCAGCCTGTTCCAATGCTTGACCACCCTCTCAGTGAAGAAGTTTTTCCTAATATCCAACCTAAACTTCCCCTAGTGCAACTTGAGGCCGTTTCCTCTCATCCTATCCCTTGTTACCTGGGAAAAGAGACTGACCCCCACCTCGCTACAACCTCCTTCCAGGTAGTTGTAGAGAGCAATAAGTTCTCCCCTCAGCCTCCTCTTCTCCAGGCTAAACAACCCCAGCTCCCTCAGCCACTCCTCATAAGACTTGTTCTCTAGACCCTTGAATTACTTTTTCTTCATAAACATGGTGTTTACTACTCTCCAGTAAAAAATATCATCTTGAAGTTAATGCACTTATTGAACACTTTGACTTGCTGAACAGGCAATGCCAGATATTTCAGGATTCTGGCACAAAGATTGCCACTATTGAAGGTATAGTAAAATTCAAAAAGCTTTGAGATGAAACAATTTCTGTTTCTCAGACCTTCCTTAATCTTATTTGCCTCTGTGCTACATATCATTACCTTCACTGAAAACTTAGTTCACATACTTATTTAATCTGGAGAATAATCTACACCATTTTTAATCTTAACCACAATCTCATAAATGTCACTTGTATCTGAAATACTCATCACTCTGGAACTTCACTGTCAAAGTAGGCATCCAGATCCAAATTAGGAGCCACAATACATGACTTAAATAACACCATTGCACCTAAAATTAAGCATTATATTAATTAAACTATATTTTCTAATCATAAACTACTATATATTTATAATCATGACTGGTAGCAGTATCTAATTTGTCTTCATGCCTTATATAGGGGACAGAATTATTTTATCTAGCCAATAGTTGGATAAGCATTAGCACACATTTGGGGGGCAGTGTAAGGGACTTTTCTAGGTCAAGAAGTTGCTAAAACATTCAGTAAAGGACTTCTGTGCCTGAGCAGGCCTTTGGTGAAGCTGAGAAATTTAAGTCGAGATTGATGCAAAATTTTGCCTCCACTACTCCAGGTTTCTAAATGCTTCAGATACCTCCTCGTCTGACTTTCAGCTCCCTAAGGGACAGGCCAATATATCAAAATAGGGTATCATGCAGAAATTCTTGAGGTAGTTCTGAATAAGTGTTTACCATCACTATAAGCTGATTAACTGATATCACTGAAGAGCTTCAGTTGGGCAGACGTACCTTTTTACATGAAAATTACCCTAAAGAAGACCTAGATACTGGATCCCAATCAGGACACAGGTATTGAGTTGCTGGTGGTAGTTATGAGGCAGAATCACCAATCAAAAGTATCAAAAAGATACCCGATGAGTTTAACCACTTCTATGATTACACAGAGTGAGGGTTTTTTAGTTTGCAAGTTTTGGTTTGGATATTTCAGTTCTGCTTTAGAGGTCCAAGACTTCCCTCGACCTAGCTTTAAAGCCAAATGCACAGAGGGAGCAAGGCTTTTGGCTCTGCCTGGTTTCAGTGAGATCTAGCCACCCAACAGCCCTCAGGCTCCAAGGCAAAATTTTACTTCAGCCTGTTTCTAATGCTAGGTCTGGTTGTAAGCCTTAGAGCTGCAATATAGCCTAAGTGATCACACAGCACTTTGAGTCTGTCAGTCCTAAGCTTTTCAGTGAAAATTTTACAAAGGGTTACAGTGAAAAAAGATTTATTATATAGCACATTTTTTTGATTTGGAACAGAAGACAATGGGTGTATGCGACTGACTGAGCTGGCTGAGATCTTAACACAGCTTATTTTTATTAAGGGATAACTGAAGTTGAAAGTGTGACTGGGAGTACTCTGTTGAAAACAGGGTAAGGACAGCTTGATATGTATTAATTAAAAATGAAATCTGGGTTTAAAATGGAGAGCAGTTGCATCTAGGGGAGTAAGCTGGGAAGAAGTCACTGGAGTGAGTTATACCATTTGCTTTTCTTTAACCTTCAAAAAATTCATTTTATTGTAGAATAAAGTAATAGCTTCTCTCTGCCATGATTGGTTGGAAGTCATCATCTGTAGTAGGATTTTTTTTTAGGGGGGTCATTCTTGTGTAAGTCTGGTTGCTCTTCTAAATAATTTTCTTAAATCACACATGATTAGATAATGGATATTCTGCAAATACAATTTATTTTAAGTAATCTGTATACTTTATGTTGAAGGCCAGTTACTTATTCAGTTATTAATCCGTAGCCAATTACAATTAAGAAGTCTAAAGATGATATATAATGTTAATGTTTCTGTAAAAAGTTTATCAAGTCAGAAATGTTTAAATAATTCAAAAATAGCCATTCTGCTATTTCTTTAGAGATAAAGGAGCATTGCTTGCAATTGAGGAAAACAAGGTACAGCTAGGCAACACTCTACAGGTGATTTATTAAGGCTATGCAATAACAACATAATAGGTCATTCAAATTGATTGATATCTGTGGCATGTAGTGCTCCTAGAAAAAGAGACAGTCCATGACAGAGGAATCTGCTTGCATCCATTGATAGTGAAGACTCCTAGCAACACACACGAGGAGTAATTTAAATGGAGAGGTCACATCTATTTCTGTATAAAATGAAAAAAAAAGATGGACTCTTAGAACCAGGCATATGAAAATAATAAGAAACATCCAAAAAGTATAGATATTTAATACTGAATATAATTTTTCACTTAGTAGATCAAGCTCATGGATTGCAGTAGGTGTATCTTGAATGAAAGCCTGCATCAAAATTTATCCTAATACTTCAATACTGTAAGTAGAAAGAATAAAACTAGAATCCCTTTTCTGAAGTGTAGTCAACCACTTGACACTGCAGAACAACAAAAAGGGAGAATGAAGTTTTATCATCAAATCAAGCATGGAACTAGATGATCCTGTGTCTTTTTTTCCCCTTTAATTAGGGCCTTCCCAAAGTTTTAGCATCATTCAAGCTAACGTGGATTTCAAATTGGTGTAACTGACTCCTTACACCTGCACTCATAACAATGTGCTGATATGATTTTCATACAGAGGACATGATGCAATCAAGCAGTGAACTGTAACTGAACGGATGATCTACCTCTAGGCACTGTAAACTAGTTACTGTAGGTGGGCTGCCTACATATCCGTGGAGGCTGAAGCCCATGGGCTACCTTCAGTGTCGATGATTCAATTTGGAATAAGGTGCTTGCTTCTTCAAAACACAACATCTTTCAAAGAAATATAAATTGTTTTACCTGACCAAGAAAGCAGATACATAGCAGGAAAATATGGTGTTTTCTCCTTGATATGGAATTTATGCTGATATATGCTAAAGAGACAAAAAAAAAAAGATAAATTTAAACCTAATTTGATTCACTTTAGATCACCATCTATCCATTTACTGGAAATACTATGGCACATGAGGACCTATTCAAGACTCAAAACCATTGCTGCCTAAAAGAAATAACTACCCCAAATGAAATAGAAAAAAACTCTGCAGTCATTCCCATAATATAGTGACTAAACATTTTGAAGTTCTTGTCATTATCTTCTCCTGGGACTATGACAGGGCGAGCTTCAGCCATACTGAACTCAGTATGCATACAGAGTGCTTGCTAAGTATTTGACCTTAAAAATAACTCAATAATGTAGATGCAAGCAGGCGGCTTCTCAATGAATTAAAAAGCAAGCAAATGCATGCCCCTCAGAAGAACAAAGAGGATCACAGGCTCCAGGAGCGGTGAATGTGAAAGGGGGATCTTATTCATATATATAAATACCTGAAGGGAGAGTGCAAAGAGGATGGAGCCAGGCTCTTTTCAGTGGTGTCCAGTAACAGGACAAGAGGCAATGGGCACAAAGTGAAACACAGGAGGTTCCCTCTGAACATAAGGAAACCCTTTTTTACTGTGAGGGTGACCGAGCACTGGAACAGGCTGCCCAGAAAGGTTATGGAGTCTCCCTCCTTGGAGATATTCAAAAGACATCTGGACATGGTCCTGGGAAACCTGCAGGGGGGGTGGACCAGATGACCTCCAGAGGTCCCTTCCAACCTCAACCATTCTGTGATTCTGTGAATGTCTATGCCAATCTTCACTCCCTCCTGAAATGAAGTGTCCCAGAGGCTGATCCAAGCTGTTGATCCTTTGCTTCCAAAATATATGTCAAGAGGACATCAGAGTGGCACCAGCCCTTGACTGTTCCACTTATATACACATGATCTTGTATGTGGTCGATCCAAGTAAGAAAGCTTAATAAGGGAACTCACTGCTAGGGAACTCACTGCTAGAGAACTCCTTTAATAACAAGTATTTATAGACTGAATCCATCTTTTCTGAACCACCTACATAGATCCAAAAATGTAAAGTGAAACACTGGAGACTGGCTGTTTGATTGAAGAGGGATTTCACTGAAACAATCCATATTGACTCACAAAACAGCAATATTAGGATAGCAAATGTCACTTCATTAGTGGAGAAAAATTATGAACTTTGTGCTTCAACTGCAAGCTTTTAAGTCATACATAAATGCATCCGCATTCATCATTTTATCACAGCCAAGAAGAGTATATAATCATAATTTGGGGGCGAGGAAGAATAAGTTGAGCAGGAATTCTCTTTTATTCCCTGCTATAAATTTGAAAAGATCACAGGCAAAGTTTTTGGGGGTGGGGAAGAGGAAAAAGTTTTAACTTTAATTAGAGTCAGGTTACCCATTACTGTACAGTTCACTGGAATTGTATTTAACCCGGATAACCCTTGTTAAGGTTTACATCTGGTTTCCTAAGGAGGTACAGGTAAAGGGGAAACAGTATAGTCAACCTTAGCATTTTGAACACAGACTTAGTAATCAATTTATTTTATTTTTTTTTAAGTTTATACTCAAGGAGAAAGTGTATCACACTAAAAAATTCCCAAATATCCTATATAATTTAGTAACAGACAAAAACACATACATAAAAAGCAAATATAAGCACAGATACATACACATGCACACACACACACTCCCTGCAGCATTTCCTATCTTATTTAGTGCACGGTCCCAAGCACACTGAAATCAGCCCTCAACAGTGTGATTATCCTGGATTTCAGAGGTGTATCACTGTACTTTGTTTTCCTGAAAAGAAGGCACAAGCTATAGACAGTATGTATTCTACTGTCCTCTGCCCTATGAAAAGGTCTCCCTGTAGTCCTGCTGTATTAGTTGCAAAGTGTGTAGACAGGGGTTTTCTATCCTAGACTGACTCTCTTAACTGGTTTCCATTCCCTTTTTGTATACACCAGCATTAAAGAAACGAAGTAATATCATGTTTCCATAACTAAGCTTGCACCTTGTGATGATCCACACTTGTCTTCCACGTGATTCTCTGGTTACAGCTCCAGCTATAGTGTGCTCCCAGTTAATCAGTCCTTGAACTCCATTATGTAAACCATTTTAAATCTAGAAAGTAATTCTACAGAGTTGGTACAGCTGTTAAACCACTATGTTTGTGAAGGGACAGGTTGCAGAAAGAAAAGCAAACTCCATATGAATCTATTCCCCAAATGCATATCCTGCACAGGCATTGCAGAGATTAGACTAATGCCTATGGGAGGACAACACTCAGGGTGGTAAATTCTTTCTCTTCTCAATATTCACAAAGTTATCCATCAGACAATTTACTTGTTCTTTTGTGCAGGAGACATGAACACCACTTTTCAAGATATTTTTTCCTATGTCAGTCTTTTTAAATAAACAACCTATATAGTGTATCTGTTGGGTATGTTCAAGTGATATGATCTTGCCAAATAGGGAGTGCCTTGTATAGAATAAACTTTATATTACTGTCCTGGTTTCAGCTGGGATAGAGTTAATTTTTCTTCCTAGTAGCTGGTATAGTGCTGTGTTTTGGATTTAGTATGAGAATAATGTTGATAACACACTGATGTTTTAGTTGTTGCTAAGTAGTGCTTACACTAGACAAGGACTTTTCAGCTTCCCATGCTCTGCCAGGTGCACAAGAAGCTGGGAGGGGGCACAGCCAGGACAGCTGACCCAGACTGGCCAAAGGACTATTCCATACCATATGATGTCATGCTCAGTAAATAAAGCTGGGGGGAGTTGGCTGGGGGGCAGCGATCGCTGCTTGGGGACATGCTGGGCATCAGTTGGTGGGTGGTGAGCAATTGTATAGTGTATCACTTGCTTTGTATATTATTATTGTATTATTATATTATTATTATTACTACTACTATTCTATTTCATTTTACTTCAATTATTAAACTGTTCTTATCTCAACCCATGAGTTTTCTGACTTTCACCCTTCCATTTCTCTCCCCCATCCCACCAGGGTGGGGGGAGTGAGCGAGCAGCTGTGCGGTGCTTAGTTGCTGGCTGGGGTTAAACCACAACAATTACTTAACAATGTATAATGATGAAGCATAGTCAGTCATTTGCCTGTGGTGACTCATGATAATTACTGCATTAAACTTTGATAACAGCATTTTTCCCTCTACTCTGTCTTGTCTCATCTTTCCCTGCACTACTCTGAGGCTTCAGTTGTCTTTACCAGCCTTCTGGTAATATTGTGTTTTGTACAGTGCCAGTAGTACTGTCTGTCATCTCAGGCCTCTGCTTCCTGGAATCATTAATACTGTGCTTTGGAAATTATTTGAGACAGAAGGCTCCACAGTTGTACTTACTGGTTCAGCCTAGTTACCTGAAAAAAGATTTAGCGCATTTTCAAAAGGAGAATTTTGCAGATAGGAGCCCAAATGGATTTTAAACTAGGCTTCAACCTTTTTGAAACCTATGGATATTGAATAGTCTTTTACTAGTTGCCATGCCAACTGATACCAGAGAAACACTCTGCTGTGTGTTCATCTCCTAGAAAGCTTCACCAGATGTCTTCAACAAATTGCCATGAAAAGACTTGGTTCTGTCAGTCTTGTTAGGAGATAAAAATCAGACTGAAATGTCCCTGCCTCCACTTCTGATAAAACCAGCCCATAAAATATGTAGACCTGCATTGCTCTCACAGTAAACCAGCAAAATCTCTCACCCCCACCCTAACTCCCCCTCACTTCTTGTAGCAGGATTTTTAAATATTTATATTCTTATTTCTACATGAAGCACAAGGCCATTATGTTTTGCAGCTGACATCGTCTGGCAGTGCAAAGCTAGAAGCATCTGGTTGGAAGTGGAGAAAGAGAACAAGTTGATAAATTATTGATTTACATAAATCAATACCCTTTAAACATTGGTCTTTTTAAGAAAAAAAAAAAAGCTTTTGTTATTTCAACTAGAAAAGTGTTAAGATGATAAACACTGTATCGGTTGCTTTGTGATTTTCCGTCCCTACCTCAGACACCAAATATATCTATGCAATATACTGTCATTTTCTGGAGGGGCAGTATGGAAACACAAAAATGTTTTTTTCTAGTGATCTAATCTTTCAGCTTTAATTTTTTTTTTAACATAGTGTCTGTGCAAGAAGTAACACTGCATTCAACCACTACAAAACAACCACAGAAAATGAGGTTTAAGAATTAATAATGTTTCACAGATATATGTATCTTGCAGGATGACCTGAAGAAACAAAACTATGACTCCAGCAGGAGCTGTGGGTACTCAGCACCTCGGGAGAACTATTCATTGCTTTTACAATATATATACCTTTTTACAAACTGTAGGGCACTGGGCACTCAGGATACTGAGTAAAACGCAACAGAGCATGATTTGTGAATAATCTACAATGAATTTCTGGAAAAAAACAAGATAATGCATCACAAAATACTACTTCAATATTTGTCACATTGTCCTCATAGGAGACTACAGAGTACCTTAATTAGCAGGTACGCTGTGGTTTAATATACATAAATACATAGTTTGCATGTGTCATAATTTTTACATATAAAATAAAAATGTATTTTCAGGTAATTAAATTAGGCTTTAAAAGTAAACTAATGCTGAATTCCTATTTTATGTGTTTATTTTTCCCCAAATGTTATTTTTTCGTATCAGTCTGATATGCATACAAATTCTCATGGCACTAAGTTTTTAGTATTCTGTATTACATTATTTATATATACTCAGTAGAAATATCAGTCATTCAACAAGCCTCAGCCCATCATTTTGTGGAACAATTATATTGTTCCACAACAATGATGCTTAGAAATGCCAGTGCAGCCTGAAGCATCAAAGTGCAGTCTTATCTGCAAAAAGTTCTCCATTTGAAACTGCACTAATTTTTCAAACTTTCCAGGGAACTAGGCAGAACCAGCAAGTATGATTGTGGAGCCTTCTGTCTCATCTGGGTGTTCACAGAAAAGGACTGATGTGAAAGCTCTGTCTTGGCTGTTAATGAAGTGTGGAAGCTGCCATGTGAAATAGTTCCTTCTACTTCAGTCCTTAAATCACTGCTTCTTGTCCTTTTAACATGGAATAATTCAAGTTGGAAAGGATGTCAGGAGGTCCCCAGTCCAACCTTCTACTGAAAACACCATCACTGAGGAGGTCAGACCATGTGGCTCAGGGCTTTCTCAAGCCTGGTCTTGAAAACCTCCAAGGATGCAGACCACACAGCCTCTCTGGGCAACCTGCTCCACTCTGAACTGTCCCCATGGGGAAAAAGGTTTTCCTTTATCTCCAGTCTGAACTTGTCTTGTTTCAATGTATGCCCACCGTCTCTCATGCTACCGTCAGGCTGCTGAGAGTCTGTCTCCGCCTTCCCAATGTGCAGGTCATAGGCAGGGGAAGGCTGCTCTGAGGTGCCCCCAAAGCCTTCCCTTCTCTAGGCAAAAGCAGCCCCATCCCTCAGGCTCCCTTCTCAGGGCAGGTGCTTCAGCCCCTGAGCATCCTCGTGGGCCTTCACTGGGCTCGCACCAGTTTGGCACTGTCTTTCCTGGACTGAGGAGCCCAAACCAGAGGATGCAGTATTTAGGTGCAGTCTAAGATGTGTAGAGTTGAGAGGGATCCTCACGTCCCTCCATCTCCTAGCTGTGCTCCTACTCCTACAGTGCTGGATGCTGCTGGCCTTTGCTGCTCCTGTGCACCCCGTGGAAAGGACCTACGCTGGAGCAGTTCATGAAGAACTTTAGCCCATGGGAAGGACTCATGTTGGAGAAGTTCGTGGAGGACTGTCTCCCGTGGGAGGGACCCCACTGTGGAGCAGGGGAAGAGTGTGAGGAGTCCTTCTCCTGAGGAGGAAGGAGCGGCAGAAACAATGTGTGATGAACTGACCGCAACCCCCATTCCCCGTCCCCCTGCGCTGCTCGGGGGGGAGGAGGTAGAGAAAATCAAGAGTAAAGTTGAGCCTGGGAAGAAGGGAGGGGTGGGGGGAAGGTGTTTTTAAGATTTAGTTTTTATTTCTCATTACCCTACTCTGATTTGATTCGTAATAAATTAAACTAATTTCCCCAAGCTGAGTCTGTTTTGCCCATGATGGTAATTGGTGAGTGATCTCTCCCTGTCCTTATCTTGACCCACGAGCCTTTTGTTATATTTTCTCTCCCCTGTCCAGCTGAGGAGGGGGAGTGATAGAGTGGCTTTGGTGGGCATCTGGCATCTAGCCAAGGTGAACCCACCACACTCTCAAAGGTACATTCTCTGAATCTATTTCCTTGAATCACAGGGCAACACAATTTTTTTTTTAAACCTTGCAATACATGAATTGGAGATGCTCATGATGGCACTCAGTCTCCCTGAATTTTGTTAAGGGGCACTTATCTCTGTTCATTTGGATGGGAAACATGTTGCCACTAAACATTCTGAAGCAGCTAGAACAACCACAATATTTCCTCTTCATCAAGCCTGTGTCCTCACTAAGAAGGAGATTAGCACCTTTCTGTAAAACACGGTTACAACAAACTGTTTAAATAGGAGGCTGTCAGAGCACAGAGAGCGCTACCCTCCCATGCAATACCCTTTCCTATTGCATTTACTACAGAGTAAGTTCTGCTTTGTTCTGCTTTTGTTCCACTTAAAAAAATAAATGAAGTAACTCCATAAAATTCAACAGATCTACAGAGTTTCAGTGGTTTAAATGAGAAGAATTTGGCTTTTGAGAGCAGTCATTGCACCTTCTTTTACTGAAGGCCTGATCATACTTGCTGAGAAATGTTACAAGCGGAAAAGACTACCTGAAGAACAGAGATGAGGAAAAAAAATCCCGAGTAGTTCCAGCTGCTGACAGTTAGTATAACAGATCACTGGGGATATCAAAATGCATGCAACAGGAAAATATTTCCTGCAGGCACTCTGTCAAGAAAAAATGAAGGCAGACAATAAGACAAAGTAAAAATTAAACCACAAGAGCATTAAATTAGATAAGCTTAAACACATCTACATGTCACCCTCCAAGTAGGCAAAGACATTAAGGCATATCATGCATTGATCAAAAATGTTGCATGAAATGTCTTACTGCAAAAAATGAAATTCAGATTTATGCAAAAGTGTTAGCAAGCATCTTGTCCTGTACACTAAAATCCCATTTAAGCCATAGGTCAAAGTCTTAGGATTTACTTGATATTCATCGGGTGAATCAGAGTGAATTTCCTCCTGAGAGGAGAGGCTAAGTGTCGCGAACGGGTGATTTACAATGCTTGAGGAATCACTGACAAAGGTATTAGCAAAAGTGGTTTTAATATCATGTTGTAAAAGTGAGACTTAACCAAGTTCGATGGCAAGGTTCACTCTATTAATTACTGCATGGAAGAATCATACAAAGGAAAATTGAGTTACACTCAAGTTAGAATGATTCACAGAGAGACCAGAGATGCAAAGAGTAAGGAAGACCCTCCCATTGAGTCATGAGGTTCAGAGTGGACCCCCTTGCTTTCTAAACTCCTGATGGAGCTTAGGTGCGGCTAGGTCCAATCTTAGTCTCAGACTTGGACAACAGTTTATGTTTAAGGGATTGTACATGCAAAATTTATATAATGTTTCATTAGCATCAATTCAGCATGCAATCAAAGTTACCAAGACAAAATCAAAGTTACCATACTACTGCGCGATAAAAGACAAAATCAAAGTTACCATACTACTGCGCGATATCAGTCGCTTACCAAAGATCTGTCATTGGTAAAAGGTCTCTCTGCCTTGAGGAGCAACCTTGAGAGGTGTCCCAACTCAAGGGGAGATCACTGCCATGCAGCCATGCTGCCTAGCAGGGAGAGCTCAAAGAAGGCTCACTTAGGCTGTCATATTTATAGGATAAAGTGGTTGGCTTGTAGTCAAATTACATGTAATAGAAAAGGTATGCAGGAGACTCCTTGTACCCACAACTTTCTTTTTACCTTGATAAATGAGTCGCTGTGCTCCTTTGTGGGTTTTCAGAGAATGGATTGAAACTAGAGGAGTTCACGGCCTGGCTACAGCTCAGGGCTTTCTCTCTTCCAGAGCTTGCACCAAACCACCGCCAGTCTGGTCAAGGAGTCGAGTGCATCTGTCACACTAAGCCAGAGTTTTTTCTTATTTGAGTCTATGCAACAAACTGAAGCTCACTTAGCTCTGCATGCTTCAAAGAGAGCAAACTCGCTTCAAAGAGAAAACAGACCACTTCTCACAGTCAGGCTGAGGGTCACAGTAGTTCAGAGGAGCACAGAGAATCAGTGCCCCTGTGAACTGCATCACAGTAATACCAGTGAGCACTGCAGCATCAGAGCAACCCATGGAGAAACAAGGAGGGCCATGGTGAGCCCCTTCCTCCCAGATCCCCTCTTTTAGCTCCTTGTTAATGGCAGAGTAGCATTCAGTGCGACTTGAGCATATTTGCCTGATTGTACGTACCTCTCGCCCCACTGCTGGCATTACCCTTGCTCCCCTTTCTTTCGGGTCAGAAGGTATACACTCCTACTTCACGAGTATGCACAAAGACATTAAAGTATGCACTTAACCTCAGCTAAGTAGATATAGAGATCTCAGGGAGACTAACTGCAGCAGCTGGGCAGGAAAGGGGAAGGGTTTTGAGCATCACTGCTCGTACAGGGAGTTTGTTGTATGAAACTGCCATATTTCTCCAGGAGTTCTAGCTTTTGAGTCTTCACTCTGTGTAATAAAGTGGTGGAGTACCAATCAACATCAAACTCCTAAGTCTAAGCTGCTTGAATTAGTTACCAAAACTCCTGATTGCAATGGAAGAACACTATCTCCTTTGCTCCAGAACCCTCAAATAGAAAACATCTTATGTAAGGTTTATGCACAGATCAACAAGTTTGAGGACAGTGATCAGGCCACCATGAGGCTGAAATTATAGCTGACTTCTCCTGTGTTGTTTTGTGGGTACTGTGGTGGTGTTCATTAGACAATAAAGCTTGCAAACGTGATTCATTCAGTGAGGGAGGTTTGCTAGAACACATTGGTACAGCTCCATTCACAGTCCATGTAGTTTGTGGTTTTAGTCCAGCTCAAGATTTCATAAAATAGCTTTAATAAAATTATTTTAATACTATTTTAATACTATTTAATGCTATCTTAATAAAATATGACATTATGAATGACAGTTTAAAGATCTGTGAATGCAGCGTTTGTACTTTATAATGGTAGTCAGTTTGTCCCGAAGTCTTTGTGGGATCTGGATGTAAACACAGAACTTCAGAAGTTTAATTTTTTTGGTTTCCACTGCAACAAAAGAAAAATAATTAATTTGGAATACTAATGTCATGGCAATAAGTTCCTAAACTGTTTTTCACTTTATGTTAACCGTAAAGATGCAAATGCAAATAAAACAAACTTTTAAAGCGAGCAATCTAGACTTTATTGCCATTATTTCTCTAAAACTGAATTATTTAACTTTTACTTAAGTTAAGGTAATGCTTAATGTATTGATCTAATTGATATATTAAAGCCAAACATTACATTAAGACCACTTTAATGGATATTATACAAACTCAGCCTATGTTATTTTTGCTATTAAAGACAATTGTTTACTCAAAAGTTATTGTCTAATGCAAATTATTTCTTTGTAAAAGTGGTATGCTAAGGTCACTTCTGTAATTTTAGCATAATTAAAACATGAGATTCTCCATTCCTCTAGCTTAAATTAAAATAATGTTTTCCACAAATAAAGTACAGCTTACTCTTACAAAGTGGTAATGTTATAAGGAAGGCTCCACAGAGAGTACTTCAAGGATTAATGATACAATTAAAAACTATTTCAAATTTAGTCCTTAGCACAGAGCTTTTTGTTTAGAAGCATTAAGCTGTACCATTTTATGAAAAATAACTATTTCATATGAGTCAGGCTGCTTAAAAATGAAATTGTATTGCTTACTCACAAGAACTGGAAACAAACAGATAAGGCGTGCAAGCTACAAAGAGTGTTTTTCACTGGTGAAGAGTTCTGGACCAGCTTAAAAAGAATTGTAAAAGTGCATGAAACCACAAACAATGGAGATGAAGACTGTAGAGGAAAAGAATTCCTTATATAGCCAACATATAAACACTCACTACTTCCATTGTTTCATTTGAATGAACTGTTTCTTTGACTTCTTTAAGATGACACTCCAGATTAGGTTATTCTAACAACAAAGTCAAAGTTAATTAGTCTTAACTAACAGCCAAGTTGTCAACTACTTGAGGTCAACTCCACCCTCAGGAAAATGAACATTAGTGAGGCATTTTAAAACACTGTCTGTTTTTGTAAGCAGTGCAGGGAAAGGCTAAGCCAATAAAACACGATCATTCCATTATATATTTTAATATTAGCCTCTAAAGGACAGAACACTCCCACGTGCTTTGATGACCAAACTAATAACACCAAACTAATAACAATATGTGAGTAAAGGAAATAATTACTGTCATTTTGCTTTGATTTTGGTCACTGAATATAACAAGTGAAACCCCTATCAAACAGATTGTGATGAGAAGTTCCCACACAACTTGAACAACAGAAACCCCCAGAGACTGGTGTGAGGCTTCCTCTTTTTACCCTTAAGATAAATCATTAGGGTCTCAATTGATTCTGGATTAGGGGGGAGGGTTTAAAAAAAAAATCTTTGGATGTTATTTGGAAATGCTAGGTGTGAGCAGTTGTTGTTAATTAGGACTTAATTTTCTCCTCCAGACTTCTTTGGTTGCATGCTATAACTGCATGGGGCATGGGGGCTTATGGCTTGAAAAGAGCCTTGTCATTCAGTGAAGTGTAACAGAACAAAGGGGGCTTGATAAATGATAAAAATGTTGCTTGGAAAGCTCCTTAGATCAGATTAGTTCTCACTTGTTTGTTTTTAGAATCCCAATAGTCTTGAACAATTTAAAGGTAAATACATGAGGCCACACAATTCATGAACCATATAGAAAATATTTAACAGCTACTGAATTACTCTTGAAAGTAAGCTTCTGCCCTGTATTTACATGGTCTGTTTATATGCTCTGCTCAGAATGTTAAATAAATTGAGTTAATCACATAATTAAACTCCAATTTAACTTGTATTCCTCATATAATGAACATCAGACAAATGCTTAATTACCTTGATGAACTTAGGGTGTGACTCTAAAAGGTACAACACAGTCTGGCCATGAGCCAGCAGAGCTAACTTGCAAAGCTTTAAATCTGTGGAAGACAAATAACATTTTCTTCATCAAACTATGGGATTTCCCCCCTCCTTCCCCCCCTTCCCTTTACTGGATTATTAGAAGAGACTTCAACATTTTACAGAGCTGAATCTTCAAAATGGTAATGAAAAATCTCACACATCATTAGTTTCTGCATAAGTTAAGTTGGTGGTTCAAACAAAGAGAGGTGGTCCAGGTAATCTAGTACTGTTAAAATTTAGATGATGGGTAGGGTTATGGGATTAAGAGGGTGATGATTTGTTTTATGGCTATTTTCACTACATACTTCACATTGTCTTTTAGAATAAAACAAGATTTACTGTAATAAAAGCTTCTTAACATTCAACTTATTTGTTCCATTTCCATGAGTCCCACTGTTCTGTTAGGAAAATCCTTCTAATTTGCTGCTGTGAAGTGCAGCAGCAACAGGACACTTTTAGCTGGTGTTCAATGCAATTGTGAGAATGATAGGACTTAAACTGTCCTCCATGTGAAAATTATCCTTCATCCAATCAGCAGAAACAATTAATGCACTAGAAGTATTATATCCCATCTACTTCCCAATAAAGTCAGTGGTGTCCAGTCAGACACCTATTGTTAGTGGAGAATCTGAAATTGATACAATCACCACACTGATCTACAGTTGTGTCTGTCATTTGCTTGCTGCCACATCCTTCTCCCCTTCCACCACACAACCATTTCGAAGCAGGAGTCCCCGGCACTGAGTTTCAGAACACTCTAATGATCTGATTTGTTAGTGAGATTGGGCTAAATAAAGCCAGTTTACTCAGCTCAGTTCCAAACAGGGGCTAGTGGTAATGCCACATGGAAGGGTGGCGGATACAGTGCTGCACAGCTCCCCGAGATAACCAAGGAAACACTCGCCTGCTCTAAGCCCTACTATCATACCTGGCCTAGAAGCACAGAAGACCAGGTTGATTGTTTCATTTTATACACAATTGTCTCCCAAACCTGCTGGAGAATCTCCTATTGATGGGCTGCTAGTAAGTTGTCTGGACTGGGAGAGAAAGGAATGCAAAAGAAAAAAAAAAAAGCCTTGAAATATCCTCCTTGTGCTCATGCACTCATGAGGATGGATAGATGTGGGACAGGATTTCTTTTGTTCAGTCTAATTACAAAACAAACTACATTATCTACCAGTCAAGTTCACTCTCCTCATTACTAGACAGGCTGGCAACGGTCTGAGGGACATATGACAATTTGTGACTTCTGCCACTAGAAACAAGTAATAAATTAATTCCTTATGATATTAATTTGAAAGTTTATAGGCAAGGATCTTTGCACAAGTGATCTTTAAACACTAGATTAATCTCGATCTAGAATAAAATGTTAATCTGAAGAAAACTGCTTAAGGTTTAAGATTATTTTATTGCTTACACCTGCTAGTGATAGCTGTCACTGATACAAAAATTCACGGATGCTTCTCCTCACAGTCTGAATCCCCCCAAGGGAGAAACGGAGTATTCAGAGAGTCCCTGAAATGAAACTCAATAGCAACGAAGTTACTATTAAGCAGGTATTCTTTATTGCAGCACTGGGGATTCTCCACCATAAGTGCTCCACCGATTTGTTAGACTTTCAGAGATTATATACTATAAAATCCTACATATTCACAGGATTTCCGCAAAATCATTTACATAAACATGAGATTTCCTGGAACTTATTAACATATGCAAATGTCCGATCCGCATGCGTAGTCGTCTCCCGTGGTGGTCTTCAGGTGGTCTTTGGGGGTCTTCAGATGAAGGCTCCTAGTCTTCTTCACTGTGTTCGCTGATTGACCTTTGCTTCTGTGTGCAAACTCAGTCCTAGGATCACGTAAACGGTGTCCTTCAAGGCTGTTGTCATTCTTTTGTGACCTCCTATCTTCCATGTATTTGTTCTCCCAAGGCCCAGTTGTCTGAGATGGGATTATCCTGGAGCCCCCTTATCTTACAACCATTCTAACTACTCCCTAAATCACAAAGGCCTTTCTTTTGTTTAGTTAAGTGACTAAGATATTTAAATATACTCCTTGCCCCTAGACTTTCAGGAGGCATTTTGATGCAGTGGCTTTGTCTATCTTGGCTTTAACCCTTTCATCACCATAATTTTTTTTCCTTCAACCTAAAAATCATTAAGTGTTGGTACCTCTTTTTGTAAGCATCGTCTTTAAAAAGCTCCTCTTCTTGTGGGAGGTTACTAACACCAATTTATTTACTGAATGCACAAACCTCAAGCAGAGTTGGTTGTTACAGCAATACACAAGTAAGTGATGCTCTCTCTGATCTCATCACATGTTCTGAGTTAAGATCAGATTCTCATTATCGGTACTTGGATGTGAGTCCCCCAAAGAAACTCCACATATTGCAATATTAACAATTCAGTAGGAACCACTGTCTCCCTTAGAGACAAATTTGTCTTGGTATAACAGCCAAATGAATCTATCTATCTCTCCTTGAAGATGTTAATGTTTAATATGCTAAAGATAATGTTTAACTTGATCATTAACTGCTATGGTTCTGTTACCAAAAACAGTAACCAAGAAAACTCTCCAAACCAAATGATAGTTTAGAAAGCCGACATTGGTTTGTTGCAGCGCTGGGTGCATGGGGGATCTCTCCTCCTAACATGCACACCGAACAGGACTTCCATGATACATTTATACACAAAAACCCGCAAAGCTCATTCTCTTTACAATGATTGGTTAGTAATTTGCATGATGAGATTATGGACAAGTTTCTAAAGCCTCAACCGTTCAGAAACTGGTTTTAGGCAGACATGTAACTATTCCTTCGGACATGTAATCGTTCCTCCCTCCTCATCTCATTGTTTCAGTTCCTCCTTATCACATCCTGCTTTCAGTCTGTCAGGCTTTACAACCCAGGAGATACTACTGTTGAGACCTTTGACATGCAGACTCCTTTATCTTACAAAGTTTACACCTTTTCAAAATTTACACAAAAGGTCAAAAGGGGCCTGATCTTTTACTAAATTGTTTAAGTCTTTGGTATCAGTTCCACAAGCTTGCAGCAGGTACCAAACACTTGTAGTTTAGAAATACTACAGTAATTTCTTTCTATTTTCACCACGTTCCTTTTAGCAAAGCAGAAAGGAAAATTTAAAAAAAAAAAATTAAAAAGGGAAAGGAAATCAAAACCCAGAATGATGAAATGTATAGATAGAAGGACAGTCAAATACATCGTTTCCACCTAAAGTCTATGACTCTTTGCACTATACAATTAGAAGTAACACAGGAAAAGTTAAAATTCACAGAAATTAATGTTCACAAAAAACAAATTTTCTAGTCTCATTTAAGATTAGATACTGGTTATTAACTGTATGAATGACCACTACTGCTTATTTGGATCATGTAAATAAAAGGCTTCTACTTCATTCAAGCATATATGTTTTAGGTTCAGGGTCTTGACAGAATTCGAAAGAAGCAAAACCATGAGTTCTTAATTCTGTCCCCTCCTCCTGCCTCCCTCCAACTCTTGTAATGCAGATTAAAAAAGCTTTTGTTTTCAGCTAACATTCTCCTTCCTGGATGGAAAGATTCAGAATAAACCCTATGTAAAAAGCTGATGGTTGGATAATGTGTTTAAAAAAAAAAAAACACACACAAAAAAATCCCCACCCCTCAACAAAAATCAAGGAGCGAAAAAAGAAATAAAGAAAAAGGAAGAAAAGTAAAGCACTATTAACCTGTAGATGAGAGAAGCATCATCTCTTTTTCCATACACAATCTGATTCTGTCAAGGCAGCAGCCAGATTAGTGAAGATGGGAAAGTGAATTCAAATCATATAGAAAAATCAGCGTAACAGTTTTTCACTATTTTACTAAAACTATGTTGTCCAAGTGAGTACTACAGGTACAAATTTTTCCTTTTTTCCTCCTGTTGTTTCAACGCTACCTAATGACTGAAACCTGAATACCAAGGACAATCATGAGCACTTAGGGCCCAATTAATAAAAAATGCTGCAAGCCACTTATGCACAAATGTTGCTACTTTCATATGGAAACAAGCTACATAAAGAATTCCCCTTTGTGATTCACCAGCCCTCTTTATGTTAACATCTTTCCTCAGTGGTGTACATGAACAGTGCACAATTCCACAGAGGGTACAATGGCAAAAGCAAAAGCATTTTTAGTGTTTCTTACAGAAAAACCTTAACAAGCTTGATGTTTCTCTGCTTTTTTTTTCCCCTCCAGTGAACCAGAGCAAGTCTGACTCTTCTTGTAGGTAATTGTCATTTCTGGAAGATTATGTACTTTTTATACTGGTGATTTTTTATCAGTATCAGATATGCTGTCAGTTAATCTGTCCAAATAATCTTAAAGACAATGCTAAAAGGAGAGTATTTGAATATTTATCACTTGACAGTGCATTTTTAATCTGATTTGTTCAAGTGTTGTTTCCTCACAAATTAAGACATGTTTATTTGAGATATTGGTTGGCTGCCTAAAATGGTATTAGATACAGATAGATTAAGGTATTAGAGTTTTACAGTGTTTGTCAGAGGCACACTCCCACTGCAGAAATGGCACCCTTAACAGGGTGCAGGCCTAAAACCCACACAGGAGCTTAACCTAAAGCCACAGAAACCATGTGACAAGTTTCATTTGTTTCCTGCTTACAATTTTTTTTTCCTCTCAAGATGATATTGCTACAGATTGCACAAAGCATGTCTGGAAAGAAAAGGGTGCATCAGCACAGCTTTTTATCTGGTAAATTAATGAATTAATGAATTTCCCTTTTAGGAAACAAAAGCACATGCTGTTGCCCAAAATGAAAGCTCATGGAAGTTCAACATTTCCTATTGACTGCTGTTTAGTGATGGCTTGCATGTCCAAAGCATACTACAGACAAAATAATGAAGGCAGGTGAAAAGCATTAGGCATGTCATGAGGTAGGACATGCCTCTAAAGAAGACTTATGAAAAGAGGTTTTTGGGCAGAGTGCTGCTTCAAAAGGGGGTAGTCCTGTGACAACAAGTATTGATTATTTTTGTGCTTTGTTTCTCCAACATGCAGTGAGTGTGCACACAGGCATCTCATCAAAGAAAAACACAGCTACTGCAATTTTCTCTCCTAATGGGGAAAACTCACAGAAACCAGAACTTTGGTTAGTGAGATGGAGTAAAAGGTGATACCAGAGTACATCATAGAAAATACTTTTATATATGTACATTTTCATATTTTCAATTTTATATATATTTATATATATTCATTCTGATAGTAGCAAGCCATAGCTCAGGAGATTAGAGCAAGGCAAGCTGGAAGTCAGCAGTGCAAGCTTTTTCATACTAGACAAGCAACACAGCTCTTGCACAGCACCGAAACATAGAGGTAGCTTATCCTCATAATCACAGCAAATATGACCTAACACTAATGCCATTGCACTTCAAAGCTTCTCATGCCTTTTGAGCTGTTTAATTTAAAATGCATAAACAGAGCTGGGAACCAGTCTGGAAACAAATTTCTCCCCTCCATTTTGAAATGCATAAACTATTAGACTTTATAATTTGGGATCCATTTTGGTTGTTTGTCACAGTGACCAATACACTGTTCAATGGAGTTCATCGTCTCAACGTGGAATAACGTAATTCACCCACAACATAGCCAACAGCTTGCTAACTTAGACACTTTTCATGTTTTTGTAGGCAGAGGGAACAATTTAATGTGTCCTTCCTTTCTTAATCATTTTTCATGCAGTGCATTTTTAATCTGGATATTTATTTGCTTAAAATTTATCCTTTGATAACAGCATGTCACCAGCACACTAGTCTGTTGGAATACCGCACTGTGACTGGTCTGTAGCTCATAATGCCAATGCAGTCAATGGACAGAGAAACAGCAGAGAGAAGACTGGCAAAGTTTGATACTTGCTTTCTATTAAAAAAGAAATCATTTTTTTATTGCCCTAAGAGCAATTCACTTGTAAACTGAAGCAGAACATAGGCTGCATTTATGCAGGAACATTGCAGACACAGAAGAGCCCATGTCTATGTTAGCAAGCTCTTCTAGTCACTAAAATAAGGCAACCACATATAAGGCAATATTTAAATATTTAGAGTGGTTCCTGGAGTAGCCCAACCTGCATCTTGTTTGGGAGAATGCCAGCTGGCCAAGGCCAACAGTGGATTGGGAACCTCTCTGGGAGTTTGGAAACACAGATGTTTGCATTCCAATTCCAAGGATGTCCTTAGATGCTCCTTACCTTACCAGTACGTATATGGTCCTAAGGTCTAATTGAGCAAATGCCACCAGTTCTACTGAAGTTGCTGCTAAAAAGTTATCCTTGCTGTATACTACTACCTATCCCTATAGTACTGAAGACTACTATCAAAAGGAACTGCCTATTTTTAAACACAAGACACAATTAGGTATAGACATTGCTTTGCTTATAAAACTGGCAAATTCTTTAGCATGTGTGTGTTTATTTTTAAATCTCTATAAAACAAATTGTTGGAATTGATTTTCTGAAGTATGTCTTCAGAAAATTTCCTGTACTTTAATATGAATAGATACCAGTGTTTTAAAGTTCAAAAAGCATGGGCTTGTTTGCACACAGAGTTTATGAACAAATCTGTTAGAAGTAGGACCTCATTCCAGTAAAAGGGAACCAATCCTTGAAAAAGCCAAATTCTTCATATTTACATAAGTTATGCTCTGCTGAAAATGCCCTTGATTTTAATTAAGTAGCACCAAGTCTTAACATGCCGGCATTTTTTTCTGTATATACACACTCATGAACAGATGCCCATGAAACAGACATACAGTTGATGTGTTTTAATTTGCTGCATATTCATAATTTCTCTCAATTACGTTTTGGGTATCATGAATAACCTAGAAGATGAACATACTTCTCACAAAATAAGGCAAGAAAAGAAAAGAAATGGGGAGGGAACCTTAGCTATGTCTGTTTTGATTCTACATTACACTGATCTTCGTTAAAATCACATATCAAATTCACTCTTCTCTAGTGATAGGGAAAGCTAATAGATTATTGTTTGTGCATGCATGTAAAAGAGCGTTTATATAATTTAAATTTCACTGTACATGAATACAGATTTCAGTTCAAAATTAGATTACCTAAGCTTTATATTCTTTTTGTAAAATGCTTTTTATATATAATTTCTGATGTAGTTGTGATTAGTTTTCCAGCAGAGATTGCTCACACCCAGTGGCTTCAGTGTGTTGAAAGTTTCACTCATGAGAAATTTGGGTTCTAGCAATAGCATCTCCCCCCATTAGCAGTGAATTAATAGCTCTGCAGATTCATCCGTGAGAGGTCACAATACTATGGGTGATGGCAAGATGGTGAGATCTGTACTGTGATCAGGGGTGGGGGGAACAGGTCCTGCTTTTTCCCCAATGAAACAGAGCATTGCTTCAGAAAACAAATGAGAAAAAACTTACATTGGTTTTGCCATCCAGCATTTGATTTTATTTCCTGTATATTATTAATATACTTCTACTCTACTGTTTTTATCTAATGTTGCGTGCATGTGTGTGTGAAAGCGGTTATACAATCTCAGTTTGTGCTTTAAACACAACTTTCTTTTATTTTAAATTATTTTAAAATTTTATCACAAGAATCACTTTTCTGCTTGATGACTGACGATGAATAGCAATGTTCTTCTTCAAGATTTCTTAAGATCCTTTTGCACAGCCAAAGGAAAAGTCTCAGTCCTTGGCATTCATATTTTAGTCTTATCACAGATGTTTATCAGCAAGTCATTTGGCAAAAAAACCCAAACAATTTGCTGTCTTTATCATTTGTAGATTAGTTATAACATTGCAATGACATTAAAAAGTCAGAGATATGCAAATTTCAAAACCAAATTGAATCTCTTCAGTATATGTACTTAAAATAAACAAAGGCTGCTAATGATCTCTTTCAGCAGAAAAAGAAAAAACGCACACTTCTCCCCAAATTCAGCTCTGCCACAGAAGAAAGGCATTCACATTAAAGCCCAATACAACCCATAGAAAGAGAGATTCTTGAAAAACATTCTTCATTTGGTGCTTTGCCCTTAACACTGCTGAGACTGATTTAATGGCATAAATCCTGCCTCAGTTTCTCACGAGGGAACTGTATAACACAAAGTTCTTTCTATTGTGCAGATCACTAACAGTACTATCAAATTCTGATTCATGAACAATAAAAGCAGCAAAACCAAAATTAACATGGCAATATTTAAGAAAGAAAGTATCTCATAACCCTCTAATTTGTTTTTCTCCAGTGCTTGAGACAACACTGCAGACCAAACAGCAAAAAAGCTGGGGACCTGCTTTCTGCCTTGGTCATATAAGGGAGTGTGACTGCAGCTCAGGGTGAAAGCCAGGGACTGCACGGGGAAGTACCCTTGAGCACTGCATGCCCTGCACAGCATCTGGGGCCACCTCCTGATCTGTGCCCCAAGTACTGCATACTGCACACACCTACTCAGCCAAGCACGGAAAGAGCTGCGTTGTACGAGCTGGGGCACAAGGTGGAAGAGAGGCTGGGGTGCTGCACTGCACATCCCCAAGATGTAACCCTAAGTGTCAGGAAGTGTGAGGTGAGAGCGAGCCGAGACTCATGTTGCATGTACTGTTCTGGGGAGGTCTGCATACTATGGTAGAAACCAGTTTTCTGGCTAATCACATAGTAATCATGACTCAGATTCACAGAACTAGGAATTAATTCTGTTATCTTCCAGTTGGATCAATAATCATTATAGAATCATAGAATCATTTAGGTTGGAAAAGACCTTTAAGATCATCAAGTCCAACTGTTAACCTAGCACTGCCAAGTCCACCACTGAACCATGTCCCTAAGCACCATGTCTACCTGTCTTTTAAATACCTCCAGGGATGGGGACTCAACCACTTCCCTGGGCAGCCTGTTCCAGTGCCTGACTACCCTTTCGGTGAAGAAGTTTTTCCTAATATCCAACCTAAACTTCCCCTAGTGCAACTTGAGGCCATTTCCTCTAGTCCTATCACTTGTTACTCGGGAGAAGAGACCGACCTCCACCTCACTACAACCTCCTTTCAGGTAGGTTATACCAGACATAGTGTAAGATTTGACCTTATCTTTGAGAGCCATTCAGAGAAACCTGGCAACATGGCTTCAAGTGTAGTTTCCCCTTACAGGAACAGATATTGGAGAGTGGAAGCTTTGCTGCTGCTGAGTTTCCTCCCCAAGTGGGGTACATAATATTAGCCACTTGCCAGGCAGCTGAATACCAGAATGCCTCACCAGTAGGAACTACCCTTCTTTTCAAGTATTTATTAAGCAATAGGAACTTTTTCTTGCCACCAGCCTGCCTAGAGAGAGATCATCCTTCTTGTGCTCCCAAAGTACTTGGTGTTGGGAAACAGTGAGAAAGACAATTACAAGCTCTTCCCAGGATTTCATTCTCCCCCAAGAAAATAGGTAACTGGCCAGGTACTGCATTTGCTTCCAGATAGTCCTGGAGTCAGTCTTGCAGCCTAATGAAATAGTACCTTGCTGTGGAGTTCTCACTAATTAACATCTTTTCATTTACCAGCACAAATTCATAACAAACAGGAAGGATTACCTGTTCATCCTCTGTTTTCTGACTCATACCAGAAGCTAAATACTGACTAAACTGCCAAGTTAGGCCTAGCAGTAGTCTTTCTAAATTCAAAATTGAAGCTCAACTAGGAAACCGAACATTTAACTTGCCATTACCATTACCTTCATCTTCCAAACACATATCTAAGCCTAGGCATATTCCACCTGGAGTTCATCACAGTACTTATACTAGGAATTTTGCCATTATTTACATGAAGATATTATGAAAAGCTGTTAAGTAGCTATTTACTGCAAAATGAAGTGATTAATCACACCTCCCTGGGTACACTTGGGGGAAGGAAAAGGGGAGGACTTCCAGGACAGAGGTTGGGATCACAGTGAAAGACATGTAGGAAAGGGATTTCTGATAGAAGCAAAAATCAAAGGCAAGCTTTGGAATTGCATGAAAGATAGACTACATATATATATATATATAAAATTTTTGTTGCATTATATATTATGTATAATATATATACACACATGTGTACATATCCCTTTACAATGTAGGATATTGCTCAAAGATGCTGAACTGTGAGAATAATGAAGGCAAGGACCTGCCTCAATGGAGATGGAAGTTAGGAATTGTTTGCAGTTCAGTTCAAACTCTTTATATTAATCTGCCCACTTAATATACATGACTTTTTGGTTGCTTCAGAAGTCACCTTGTTTTAGTGTGATTTCTAATGAAACTTGCATTCAGAAAGTCAAAGACAGGTGGACTACTTGACATGTGAATAACTGACTGGTTCATCAGGCTCCAAGGTAGGGGTTAACAGTTTCTACTCTCCCTGGAGCCCAGTCACAGTGGAGTGCCTCAGGGCTCTATTCTAGCACCTATCCACTTTAATACCTTTATCAATGACCTGGAGGAGGAGAGAAAGTGCACCCTCAGCAAATCTGTGAATAACCCTGAGCTTGGGGGTGCAGTCAATACAGTTAAAGGTAGGGCTGCCACTCAGAAGGTTTTAAACATTTCTGAAAGATCTGGTCTGAATGTCTTGTTGAAAATATCTGTGTTTATGCTGTTTCTATTTGTCTCTTCTACAGAAGCAGATTACAGTGCCATAACATTAAAAAGATTGCTGAGTGCTCAGTTATTTCTTATTTTGAATGGAATGCCTTTTTTTTTTAATAAAAACAATGACTACCTGTGTCAAATCTAAAAATAATAAAAGGTGTCTTTGAAATGTAGCAATTTTTCTTCCTCTGGATACTTCTGTTCCTTGTTATCCTGAAGTAAACCTTTTCAAATAATGAACAGAGTTCAAAGATTCTTGAACACATTAAATCCTTCCCTTTATTTCATTCCAGTTAGATCTATCTACCAGCATCCTTAAGAAACAAGCCCAGATTCTCTGGCTTATGAGTGAGTGCAAGTGGTATCTCATGATATTCTTTTTTAAAAAAGCCTGCCTATGTTTTGTTTTCATACACAGCAATGTTCTTCCATTAAGTGTGACCATGTCATTTACATACCTTATATTAAACATGAATTAAATCACTGCTACATTTTGTGTTTGTGCTTTCTGTTTAAAGAAGGAAAATTTGCTTTAAGAAAATGCCAGAAAGCTGGCATTTGACAGAAGAAGAATGAGTGAAAGGAAAAATTGAAATCCTTAAGTTTGCATTTCTAATATCCTTTTTCTTCTGATCTAGAGAGGAATGTGCCTGAACAATCACTACAAATGAAGATTCCCATTAAACTGGACATTTAGCCAATGCATTTATAGATACATGGTTGCTCACCAATGTTTATCTTCTATTACTGTAGTTTCCCAATGGGGCTCTGTATATGTACATATGAAGATGCAGTCTTGGCTTCAAAGAGCAAGATAATTTAACAGAAATTAAACAAAGTATGAGGGGAATTGGCAGCAAACTGGAAAGACAGACAATTGATGGGGATTAATTTTTTCATTAGTTTTTGTGTATTGAACAATTTACTGCACTTTTTAGAGTGAGAAGTTCTTGATTCTTCCCATCCCCATCATCGTATTTAGAAAAAGGCTTGAGGAGGTACATCTGTAAGATGCAACAGTGGAGGGGAAAAAGCACAGACATGGAATTATCAGCCACCTAGCAGATATGAATGGAAAGCTGAGTCCATTTTCTATATCTGAATTATTTTTTTTTTCCCCAGTTGCTGTTTACTATATGAAACAATGGAAATCTACTTGGGAAATGACTGAAGTATGTTCCTCTGCATCTGACAAGTAAAGCAGAGCATCTGGCTTATGTCTGTATTACTGTCTATAATCCATGGCCAAACAGAAGATACTGGAAAGCAAGCATTGTCTTTCACAGAAAATGTGAAGATTTCAAAGTGTGCATTCTGCATTTGACCTAAAACATCTTTGACAGTTATCATGGGAAGTCACAAGATCAAGACAGTGAACACATCTGATTAAGCCGATTTGGAAAATTGTTCTGCCCATCTATAGCCACACCTTTTATCATTTTCATCTAGTGTTCATGCAGGGATAGTGGATTTTCTCCCATCTGGTTGAATATCCATCCAAAATCACACAGCTGTCTTTATAAATAATTGCATGAGACCAGACTTCCCCACTAATAACAATTATTTAGGTGATAAGAGGTTAATAACAAAAGTGGATTGTATACTTCCATCAATACACATGATGGAACTCACACTGAAGTAATCTATCAAATTTGCTTTCATTCTGTTCTCCAAACTGCAGAATAGAGAACATGTAATTATTTACAGGGGAAGTCTTTTCTGTAGATAAGATAATTTTAATTGAGATATTCATTATTAAAATGCCAATTAACCTTGATTTTCCCTCCTTTATTATTATTTAAACTAAACACAAAATACCTTTGATGCAGATATAGAACTGTAAAACATTTAATGAGGGCAATTGCTTACGGAGCTCTAGTTTAATTAGTTCGGTCATTTTCTGTCAGTTCTAATTACATAACTAAATTATCTACATTTGGTAAATATCACATTTAGTATGAACTTTTATTTCATGGCAATTAGCTCAATATTCAATGACCTTATTTGTGTACACTTGTGACTTAATTTATATTTTGTAAACAGTTATTTTGGGTCTTATTTCTCCATACAAATTGCATCAGTTTCAATTTTTTTTATCAATTCAAGATACATTTTGAGCAATTCACTTGAAATGTATGGAACGTGTTAAATAATTATCAAAGTAACTGAGAGTTTGCATTTCCATTCTTTTGCAGAAGACTTCTAGAAAACTGACATCTTTTCTAGCATAAAAATTTCTAGTAGAAAATTTCTTCTGCAGGGAGAATCAATAGGATAATCTCAGTCATTGCATTCTGCTAGTATTGTGCGGGTGCCTGTGTACATTCATCTTCGATTTACTATGATTTGATGATAATTCTTGCATCCTAACTGTTTTTTACAAAATTCCACTTATTTCAATTAAAATATAAATATTTTAATCAAAAATGTAGATTTAATGTAATTATTATAATTAATCATAAAGTAAGTACAATTTGATTAATCCTCAGAATCCACAGGTGTTCAACTGGCAGGCCAGTCACCTGTCCCCTCTGCCACTGGGAAACAGATCCTTATTCGCTCTTCTTCAGTAACCTGGTCAGTCAAGCCCAAACCAAATTTATAATGTGCATAACATTCCCCAGTTGTTGAAACCAGGGATGACTAACGAGTCTTCCAGGAGCCAAAATTGTTTTGTGAATCATGTAAGGTGGATTTATTTGTGCAACTGGAATACTACCTGGTCGGTTGACTGATGAAATTGAGAACTGATGCTACATATTTCTTGGCTGGAGAAAGGAGGTCTATGGTAGAACTGGCAGCTCTAGCTGAGCCCAGTGCTGCAAAACCTGGGTGTTCAGTAGTCCTCAAAAATCTTGCTGGTGATAAAAGTATACAAAAGTTTTACATCCCTGGTTGGTTGAGGAAGAAAATGTGCTTCATTAAACTCCATCTAGCCCATTAGTATGGGCTACCCATGCAGATGATGAAGCATTGATTTTCTATACTCTCAGCAAGCTACCTCTCTCAATGTTTTTCTAGGTGTTATACTGTCTCATTCTACAGGATTTGAAGTTGCAGCCCCATATAGAGGATATTTAAGTTCTTTGGAGGTGAAAAATCATAAGCAGTAATGGCAAGATCCACTTTCAGAAAGAATTTCCAGTAGGACATTCAACAAGCTTCTGGACAGATGCAAATGGCAGAAAACTGACTCAGATACTGCTATATTCTTTAATTCACCTTGAGATGATTAATGTTGGATATACTCTTTTAATGTATAATTACCTCTACTGTAACCTCAGTTTTAACTAAGTTTCTCCCAGATATTGAAAAACAGCACTGTCTATTCCTTTTAGGGCATCCAGCCATCAGCAAGATGTGATTTACAGTATTGAAAACAATCGATATGTCTAAGAATTACAGAATGGACATTGAATCTTCATCTACCACCAGGAAGAAATCAACCAAACTTAGCTTGATGTCTGTGTCATATCCTGGTCAAAGCAGAATGCAGACAAAACAGGGAGATGATAGCTAGCACCTAGAAAGCAAGTTACTTTTATCACTAGAAGCTTTACTTGAAAATGCTAAAATAGTGAAAGCTGGTCAATATCTGAAAGATTGTCAGTATCCTCTGATGACTTCTTTCCTTCCCTAAAAACAATAGGCAGATTAGCACTTGTAAGAGAGAGGTTGCAGTCTTCCCATGCAAGGCACTCAATATTTTCTTAGTGACCTTAATTCACCATGAGGGCTGTGGTAGAATGGACATATACCATGTAAGAAAATTCAAGGAGTACCTCCACTGTTAATCATTTTGGGGAGAGTGGGGTGGATGGAGATGATTGTTTCATGCCAAACTGAGAACACACAGGAATTAAATAAATCAAATGTAGTTTTTAAAAAACAGACAAATGCAGGGCATTCAGAAATTACTTTTTTTTTCAGTTGTGCCCTGGCATTCATCTGCCATATATATCAGAAAGAGTGTGATAAGAATTTTTTCCTTTATATCAGAAGAATCTTTCTAGAGTGGGTCCATTAAGTGCCTTCATTCCTATGTACTTTTGAAAGCGTACAACAGTAGGCAAAACTTAAAAAAATATGGAAAGGAAAACAATAATTCAAAGGAGACAAACAGAACAATCCAAGGAATGTCTTTTCTATGGTTTAACTCATAAACTGAATAGTGCGTGTTATATTTAGTGTGATATTAATAGTGTGTGATATTAATTAACTACTACAAATCATGAAACTTGTTCCTCCTAAGAAAATGCTATCTTTCTGATTTTTATACTGAGCAACTGAAATATGTCTGTATAAGTCAATCAGCTATCCGATTAATAATAATTATAGAAAAGAATCAGTATATAAATTCCTTATTTTGAAGTGAATATTATAAATCATTGTTTCTATTAAAGTATTGTTTGCCTACACCATGTCTAAGAATTTTAAAGGCTCAAAAATCATGACGCTCCAGTTCTACTTTTCAAACATCTGCAGTGTAATTATGTAGCAACAGAAACTGCAGATTGGCCCCAGGATCCTGCCTGCTAGTGACCATTATATTTTTAGTTAGATAGACCAGTGTTTTTTTTTTATTATTATTGTTTTCCTGCACTTTATGACAGTCAGAGTCAGTATTTGAATCACACACTCTGAATCTTTAGTTTTAGAGAATTACCTGACACAGCCACTTTGTTTTTTAAAAATCAGCAAAGAACACCAAGCAAAGGAGAAAGGTGTTTGGGTTTTTTTTTTCAATTTTCATGTAGGAATGGTATTACACTGTACTGGAAATCAAAGAGCTGTTCTGCCCTAAATGAACCTTACATTAGCATGAATTGAAATTACATATGTTTATCAAGAAAAGAATTGACTTCTGTGCTATAATATTGTGACAAATCTTTAAACTAAAATGACCATTACAATGTGAGTCATTTAATAAAATTTATACCTCTGTGATATAGATAAATAGATAGAGCTGTTCAATCCAAAGCATCCATTGACCTGAATTTATGTTATGGGTAAAATATAACCCCTTGCATTTGTCTGTGTGTAAGCTATGAATGAATTTGTTTTCTAGTTCCTAACAGTAACTTCTCTATTAATTAACTGCATGTGAACCTTACCCATTTAAGTAAATTAATTCAAGATGTAACTAGCTTTGAAATAATAGCACATTAATAAATACTAAGACCTCCTTGCTGAATAGGACACAAATTTGTGCCTTCATCCACCTGTAGAGATTGGGCCTCTTAAAGGTTATTAGTTATTCCCTTAATTTAAGAGATTTAAGTCTGCCTATAGTGTGGATCAGATACAGTTTTGGTGAGAGGGCATTGGAGGGGTTTTAATCTCCTTTCCTCCTCCCCATCAGCATCAATGAATTAAATGAATGCTCCACAGTCCTGCAACATGGTCACATCTGGACAGACCTATCCAGTCAAACTGAGTCCATAACTGGCCCCGTGGATCTGAGTTTTCCAGCTTTACTTATGAAGCACAGAGCTGGCAGCATGGGGCTGTGCAATCCATCTGTTTGGGGATTTGGCTTGCTTTTTAAGAGTGTGTGAAATTACACACAGAAAATGTTAAAAGGAAACTAAATGAGTAAAATTCAGAGCTCACCATTGTTACCACTATTGTTTTAATTGACTCACTATCAGCTTGGTCACAGCAGCACTAATCAAAAGGCCAAATATTAAGGAAGACCAGCAGGATAATTATACTAGAATATTGACAGTCAATGGAGTTAACAGAGTTGAGTACATTTTAACAAAACTAGGAATTTATAAAACTATTTTCTAATGACAGAGCATTAGAAAATACAGAATGAAGGTATAGTGCAACAAAGCTGACCAAGCCCTGAAATCAAGTTGTGCATTCACTCTGTCAGGAAGGCAGCCTGCCAAAGGGGTATCATCATCTTGATTTCTCAGCAAACAAGTTTGAAAAGCTCCTGATGGCATCAGCCTTTTGGCTGCCAAATCACACACTGCTTTATTAAATTCAACAGCAGCCTCCCTCACCCATTTAATTTCAAAGGAAAGAAACTATGTTGTAATTTTATTCTTTTGGCTTGAATACATGAAAATGTTAAATGGGAAATTTTAGGTATTGGGGAAGGGTTGCTTGAATTGTTTTTTGATTAAAGATTAATCAAAGCTTGAGGTACTACATTAATAATAATAATAAAAAAAACATTCCTCCACTTCTTGAGTTCTAGAGAGCTTGTCAGCTCTCTGAGAGTTTTTGATGGGCAAAAAATCAAGGTTGAATAGAATAATGTTAGGTGATGTGTGAATAGTCTGCTGTATTTTGCTGTATCATACTTGGAATCTAAGCATTAAAAGTTTCAAAAATTGAATTTTAAAAGTATTTACTTTTGCATAATGTTTTGAATTTTCTTTTTCTTCAATTTTTCATGCTGATTTAAATATAAATAACATAAATAAGTAATGACTTAATTTCTCTTGCAAATGTTATATTTCCTTATTGCATACAGGATAATAAAACTTGTTTAAAGCAAACCATTTTATTTTTTTAACTTTTAAACACTAAATTTCAATACAATATAATTTCACTAATTTCTTAAATTAGATATTGCTGTATTACCCAACAATTGTTAAAAATTTCAGAAATGTTACTTTAATGGCCTGATGTTCATTTGAGTGTTCCTTAGAAATGTAAATGAAGTGTTTGGTGATCTCAGTTCAGTTCCTAGCAAATGTCCACATCACAGAACCACTACACTTAATTTTGCATGACTGATAACTGAAACTTAGAGCTGAGACAGCCTGGGGACTTTATTACCTCCCATTCTAGTAAGGGTGGTCCAGACAGGTCAAAGTCGAGGTCAATAGTAGGACAGAGAAGGCACTTCAGAATTTCTTCTGAAATTCACTTTCCAGCACTGTTTCATGACCAGAGATAATCTGTCTAGGAATGAAAATGTTTCCGATAAATATTATCTTCTTCACATTCTGCTTTTAATTATTGAAAGTGTAATGTTTTAAATACCCTTTCAGTATTAAATGATCACTGATTTTGTTTGGAAGATATATTTTGTACCTAATTCTGAATTCTCCTACTTAATATGAACCACTGAGAACGCTTTTGTGCCTTTCTTTTCTCAGTTGTTAAAAAAATGAAATGCCCTTAGCATTTGTTTAAATTTTCCTCAGTTTTCTCAGCCTACTTGAAAAAGCAGCTATCTGCATAAAGTTTCTGAAGTCTCAGCATAGTTGAGAAAGGTGGGCATGCTCACCCTTAAAATATATTTTTATGTACTACTTATCTGCTTAGTATTGCACCTATGATCAGTTCTGCATATAACACACAAGTCCATTAGCAAAATGTTTTAATCCAGAAGAGCATTAACAGTAAGATTGGGGCACCGTGAGAAAGCCAGAAGGAGGGTAATTCAGTGAGTTGGGTTTGATCATGTATTTTGTTTTCTATTGCAAGATATTTCTTTTAGGTTAGAGCCAAAGAGTAGGATGCAATGACATCACCAAGAGCTGAATCACAACTGGAGTAACTCATGTTAGTTAGGTCCCAATTCAACAATGAATGTAAATCTATAAGAAGAATTAAACTTGTACTTAAAGTTGTACTGAAGATATATGGGTGCCAGCTAATCAGGCATTTAAATTTTTCTTTTTTCCATGTAGGGAAGTCCATACTTAAATTTAGGAATACTCTGTACCTCTGGGATTTTTACAACCCCTCGTTTTTAGAATGCATTTAACTGGAATATGTGTCTGACTTTCTCAGTGAATTCATTTCACTGCAGCATTTTAAAAATAAATAGTAGCTGGTTTTACAGTTTGAAGTGGAAAACCTGTGTGAGGTTGTACTGAACTGAGCTTCTGTACCTCCAGAGCCAGCTTCTGCTTTCTGAAACTGTGGGCTGTAGGCAACAAGGAAAGAACAAAAAGTGCTGTTTTTTTCTTTTTCTTACACTTAGGTAATAGAGGTTCAGGTGCAATGCTTTGATAAATGAGAAGATGCAGCATAGAAAATTCAAATTCCGATCCTGAGCATCTAAATTCTGGGAGAAGTTTGGATTTTAGATTTGGCTCATCATAAATAAAGAAGGCTTTTGAAAATATTGGAATACAAGTCTCATTTAGGCATACTCAAATGGAGGAGACATTTGCATCTGGTGCTTTGGTGTTTCCTCATTTCTGGTGTACATATTTTTTTCTCATGCACTTTCCTAATCAACAAGTCTCACTATAGCATTTTTAAATTAAAGAGCCACAGTTCTTTTTTTTTATAGTTTGTGTTGGAAAACTTATGAACATACAGATGACTCAGCTAGCAGGGAGGTCATCCAATTCAGTTTTAAGACATTAAATGTATCCTGATTTCTGTCATTGGTTTGTATCCCTAAAATACTAGAACAAGTTTTAAACTGAAGTAGATCATGAAAGTTGGCTCTATGAAAGGAATTCTTCTCTTTCCTTTTCCTCATCCCCTTCAATCCAATAACTCATTTTCTGATTGTGATTGAGTGTGTAGTCTAGCTCAGCTGAAAATTAAATAAGTATACTAATAGAAGTAGACTGAAACAAAAGAGATCATCTTTTTGAACTTGAAGGGAAACACCTTTCAGATTAGGTGTCTTTAATAGAGGGAATATGGACACTCAACATACAAAAGCAAGCATGTTTTGGTTGGATTTATTTGCTACTGCTTCAAAAACTCTATGCTGCTAAAAGTCTTACAGAGGGATTAGCATTGCACTGTTGATAAAAGATCAAGAAGGCAACATAGAATGACCTTGCATTGTAAAAGTAAGGATTGAGTATCTAAAGACTTCTGGAAACAAAGCATGTTCTTCAATGAATTGGAACCATATGGAGGAGGGAAAAAAAAGTCTAAAAAGTAAACATTAGTTGACATTCATAGTGAAGATCAAAAGCTCCCATAAATCATCTCCCACAAAAAGGATGGAGAAAGCTCAGACTGGAAATTTCATTTATATTCTGCAAATCCTTTCACACTTCTTAAACCTAATTCCTAGTACAGAAGAGAGACTGAGAATTGTATCACTTGGATATCAGGTACTTTATATATATTACAGAAAAATAACCCGATTCATCTTTGTATTCCCTTAGCTTTACAGTAATGTAACTTTGACAGCAATGGAGCAATATCATTGTAACACAGGGAGTAGTGCTGAGATGAATTAAAGCTGCAGTAGGTTGGTTTTTTTTTTTCTTTTTTTTTCCCCTGGTGAGTTATATTATACAAATGGAAGAAAATAATCTTTCTAGTAAGTTTGATGGTGATTCTTATGAATGAATCCATACTGTAACTGAGCTTCAGTAGAATGACTTATTCTCAGATATTTTCTTCCACCTTCTTGATTTTCTCCAGGTATGTCTGGATTTTTGCAGAAAACAAGACTGCAGGGAATGATACCAGAACGTCAGCAATAAACTCATCCTTTTCAAAATTTGATCTCATTGACCTGCCAAATTTGGCATGTATTTTTTAAAACACATAGTACTCTATAAAGTCCTGTAATTTTGTCTTTAGCAGCAGCTAAAAGAAAGAAATAAAATCAGAGTTTATATTTGGTTCATTCATCCCTGCTTCTATAACAGAGCAGCTAATCATTCAAAGACATGTATGCTTACTCTCCTTTATATATACCAAGGCCTGGAAGTATTTTCAAAATGTTACAGTAAACATATGGGTAAATATTTCAAGATTACATCCTAAACAAGCATAATGAATTAGTTTTATTTTAGAGTGTAATCTTCTATTGTTTCTTCTAATTATTTTTTGAACCTCAAAAGTAATTTATTTGATAGGAGGCTTATTCTTGTGTGCTTCTGATGCCTTCCCAGGTCAATCAAATGGTATGTTAACTTTTTTTTTCTTTCTTTAAAGGAATAACTTATTTTATCCTATTCTATAACTTAATTCTGGTGTTTTGGGGGGCATTTTCATTGGGAAGAATGCAGGTATTCAACTTAAAAGGAAGATTCCTACAGATTGACTTCAAAAATCATGAAATTTGTTTGAAACAGTTTTCTTTCCTATATTAAAGCAGCCAGTAAAATAGAATTCATTTAAAGCTGCTTTTAATACTACCTGCTCATCTTAAAATTTTTCATGTTCCTAATTTAATTTTTAGGAGTTAGAACATGAAAATAATGGTTGAGTGATATTTAAGTAAAATAGGGTAATTAATCCTCTTTAAGAGGATTTACACAATAAATGGTTTTCTAATGATCTCAACTTTTCAGAAGAGTAATGCTCATGATCCTTGATTTTAAAGTTTGCTGTTTTGTTTGTCATTTGTTGATTTAATATTAAAATTATCTGCATAATTGACAACATACTGCTCAAATATCCTACGATACTCGAAAGAAATCCAATATTCTAAGCTTTTCACTATTATTAGTTTTGATTACATTTTTTTTAAAAGACACACTATTGGATTCCTAAGATTATCTGAAAATCTAATTTTTCTTCAAAAAGAAGAATAAATTTTCAGTGACCAGCATTGAAACTGAGGAGCAATTCCAGTGTCATAGTTAGTGTGATTCAGCCAGCCTTACATGTTTTGTGATTAATTCATGATTTTTTAACTTTTTTAACAGGACTGCAAATCAAAAAATATCAGGGTGAATTTAATTAACCAATGTTTTGATTATGGATGCACTTTGCCTAACCAAGGAAACCAGCCTGGAGTTCAACCACTAGTGTATTCTGCATTAATGTAGCACTACAAATCTACACGCTTGATTCATCCAGAGGCAACACATTAGTGACAAAAGTTAGTCTTAGAAATTCCCACTTATGGCATACCTGTTTTTCTTCCAGTCCTGAAGCTAGATGCTGATTCTTACTGGACTACTACATATCTTTAGACCTCACCATACTGTAAGAGAATGGTCAGCAGTCTCGGTACACACATCTGCATTTGTTTTACACTAGCTACGATCAGCAAAGTCCTTGAGGGACCTGAGTTCTCCTGCTGGGCTGCTCTTGTCCAGCATGTTCTTCAGTCCATGAAGGATCTATTAGATTTTGGCTGTGTAGCCCTGATATCTTCATTTGTTATCTATGTATTGCACATTGAGAATGTGCAATACATAGATAACAGGAAGAAGCAAAAACACAAGGGGACAGTACACTTGCGCAATGGCGAATTCTAAGCTCCTTCTTTGGAGTTAACATGTTGGGAACATGAATCTTGCAGATAGCTCCTGTGGCACCCCCAACCCATTGCTAAAAAATGTTGATATTAAAACCCATGGAGCTACTGTCCTTCCTCTTGTCACGGAGGGATGCTGAGGCCACTGAGGCCTTTTGTGACGGCCAGCAAGAAACCAAACTGCATGTACATACATGTGTGCTGGCCAAGATAGTTACCACAGAGGTAAAAAAAAAAAAACAGTGACTTCTCTCTCTTGCATTTTACTCTCCAACCAACATGGCACGTGACTTCTGTTAGCATTTCACTAATATGTCCCCAGTGTACCTAGCACCGTACCTAGCGTGAAGCAATGCCATCCTCTCTTCCTGTTATTGATCAGCTCCACCTGCCCCTCTTAGTAGAAAGGTGGGCACTTGTCTCAGAGCGAAAGCTGGAGTTTCTACAGCAACAACCCCCAAGATGTCCGATGCTTCCACCCAGACAGAACTGCTAAGGAAATAGATTGTGGTGCAGACCTCAGATTGTGATGAGTATCCAGACCTTCCTCTTGAGGCACAAGCAAGTACCTGTGAAGGATGCAAGCAGGTCAAGGATCTGTCACACCAGGTGGCTGAGTTACAGGAGACAGTGAGAAGACTTCATGGTATTAGAGGGGCTGAAGAGGAGATAGCTGAGTGGTTTCACAACCAGTCTGTTATGGTTGACGCTACTCAGAATGAGGCACCATGGATCCTGGTGACCAACAAGAGCAGGACTCCACTCTCCACCCTCCTGCATAACAACCAGGAACAGCTTAACAGCTGAAGACACCTATGAGCAAGCTCCGCAGGGAGAAACCATACCAGCAGCACACACTAGAAACCACAAAAAGAAACGATGAGTGCTCGTAGTGGGTGACTCTCTGCTAAGGTGCACCGAGGCAGCCATTTGTCAGCCTGACAGGGAATCATGTGAAGTTTGCTGCCTTCCAGGTGCTAAGGTCCAGGATCTCACTGAGAGGATGCCACAACTTGTTAGAAACACGGACTATTATCCACTATTACTCTTTCATGTGGGCATAAATGACACGGCAAGCTGGAACCTGGGCAGAATCAAGCAAGACTACAAAGCTCTGGGGGTGCGATTGAAAGGGATTGGTGCTCGAGTTTACCAGTTAGAGGAAAGGATATTTAAAAGATGTGTACACATGGCGCTTAGGGACATGGTTTAGTGGTGGACTTGGCAGTGCTAGGTTAACAGTTGGACTCTATGATCTTAAGGGTCTTTTCCAACCTAAATGATTCTATGATTCTAACATAAAGCTTCCTTCCTTAGGAATTTACAACGTATAGGCAGTGAAGGGACATTGCAAACACAAACCCACAAGATGTTTGGAGGACATGGCAGAAGGAGTGAGGGAGGGTTGCTTCAAGGAATAATTAAGTTGTGGGAGGTTTATTTTTTTTGAAGGACAGTGGATGGGACAGCATTGTCTGGTTGTTCCAGGTGTAAGGCAGGGTAGGGAGAAACATAAGGTGCAGCCTGGATGAAGGGAAATGGGACCAGAACACAATGAGTGACTGGGGAGAGCAGCAGTGTTGAGCTCCAGTGGGAGATTTTCCCATGTTCATTATGTTTATAAGGTTCCTCTGCCATATGGAGTCACTGAGGGTTTGAATGAGTAAACCCTGCATGCCACACCTGCAGTCTTCAGTGCCAAGGGCAATCACCCCCTACAGACACTGCTTAGTTGTTCACCAGTTTAGTCCTACAGAGAGTACTTCTACAACTTCTTTGCTAGAATTCCTGATGCAAACAGTTAGAAAGATGTGTACCTACACATCTCAATGTGCAATGCTTCTATCAGCCTTTTGGGCAATTTCTGGTAGCTGAAAAATGCTGATTCCTATCCTAGAGGGTGATACTAGGTAATACAAGGCAGAAATCCAAACTGCAGAATTCATGAAACTTTTGTCGTGAAAAACAATAGAGAAAGACAACATTGCCTGGAAGGGGAAATTTGCGTCTGCAAGATGTTAGACTCTAGGTACTGATAAGGGAAGGGATCCTGCACTGCATTTTGAAAAAAATACAGTTAACACATTTCTAGTCAGAACAGGTCTTTCCTGCCTCAGGCTTAATACGACACTTAAGTGGTCCTACATGTGAAAAAAAAAAAAGCAATTCAGCACTCATAAAACCCTGCTTTTTCTCCATCATTGGGGCTAAAATATCAAAGGATTCCTGCAAGCAAGGGAATTGCTGTCTGCAAAGATGTGGCGAGTTTTCATTGGATACCCTTTTTGTGCAAGTTGAAGAAATAAATATTGCTTTAAATAAGAATAAAAGTGAAAGTATAAAAAAAATCTTCCACATATATAAATGCAATAAATGGGCTTCTCTTTCCACACTCACTATGCTGGAAGAGCCAAAGAAGGTTTTCAGTTCAAAAGGAAAATACGTTGTTCCCCACTGAAAATTGCAGGGCATTAGTTTCCCTGGGCTTCTCTGGGAAGAACATCTTTTGTGATTGTTCTCAAAATTCCAACTCTCACATTAGAAACATGCAAATGTGAAACACAGCTGCTTTATCCCCAGGGTAAAAATATTTGTTAACAAATTTAATCCTTGAAGCTGAAGTTCACTTTGATGAAAGTAAAACTTTGGGTCTAGCCATACTCCTGACTGTGAAACCACTGGGTAGAAGGCAGCATCCGTGACATGGATGATACAGCAATACAGTGGGAGGAGTCTCTTAAAAATGGAGCAAAAGAGTTTTCCCAGTCAACTAAAATTTTGTAACTACTCTGAAATCAGGACAAGATATCAAAATTGTGAGAACTATCCTGAACCTCTTCCTCCCATCTGTGTCAACTAAAATGCCTCATTCTGGTAATTTGGGGCAATTTGGATATGTCGCACAAGTGAGAATTTTCAACCTGAGAACAATACAAATTAGGTAATTCAATTTTTGTTTAATTAATTACCTAAGTAAATGGTTTAATTTTCCAATTTGCTCCTGAATGTCATATTAATTAAAATGCAAGTACCTCTAAATGTATCCCCTTTAGTAATATACTGAATATATTGGCTCATGTCTGACCCTCTCTACCTCAAAATGGAAATATAAGGATGTCATTCCTGGAGCAAGTGCCACCTTGCTCCAGGTTAGAAAGTAGAAACCAGGTTATCCAGCAAATGAAATTCAAACCCCATCCAGAGGGACTACCCTTAGGGACAAAAAGATTCATATTCTGTGAACTCTTGGAACTTCTGCTGAAATTGTCACCTACTGTCAACACGATAATGATAGTGCTCCTGTGCTACAAATTCACTAGTCTAGATCCTTTCAAAGCTAGATTGTTATGACTTTAAAAAATTAATAGGGCTGGATAGATTATTTCATCCTATTCTCTCTGTTGGCTCTAGAAATAGAAATTCTTGTCAGTGAAGCAAACCGTGATTCATCCAGAACTCCTGCAATCATATTTTGTTTCCATACTTCCCCAAGCACAGAGCTAGTCTTTAAATAAAAGAAAAAAAATCATACACGTGTGAACAAGACTCTGTCTGGTATCACTTCAATAATAGATGACTGCAGTGCTCCCCCTTAATAGTGGAAGTCCAAGAGGTACGGACCTCCTATAGCTCCTCCTGAAGTCCATGGGTATATTCTTCAGTACAGTGTGAGCAACTTTGTGACTTTTAAACTAAACTCTTTTTACTAGAGTAGTTGGGATCACTTATTCAGATATTGAACATAGCTTGAACTGTATGTTCACCTCCTCCCCATGCACATCATTATCGAACTGTTTGTGCTACTTCACTCACCCAGGTGCTTGGATGAAATAAGGGAGATACAAGAAGTTTCTGGGGGAGTTATTTCAAAGGGGAAAGGAAAAACCACCACCAGCAGGACTGGACTCCCATATCTGAGCTGGGGTAGCTCAACAGGACTATAGTTACACTCCTTTTCCTGCTCGCTGCCCCTGTGGCAGTGGAGGATGATGGTGCATGGGTAGGTGCTGTGGCTCCTGCTTTTGGGTGGAGGAGAGAGGGTTAGGCTTGCTGCTTGGCAGTGTGGACACAGGATGACTGTATGGGGAAAGGATTATAGGAGGCAAGTGATGCCTTTCACAGACAGAAAGAGGAGGAATGATTGATCTGCAAAGAAGTGTGAAGGGTCCCAAACTCTATTTTTTTATCTACAACTGTTAGGATTGGATCACTTTGCTTTAGGTTTTCATCCTTGGTCTTGTCTCCTCCTTTTCTCTCCTTGTACTAGTATAGATCCACGATTTTATATCATCATTCCTTAGGATTTGTTGTGAACATCATAGACTCTGATACTACTTGATCTATTTGCAAGGCATATGATAGGTGAGAAGGGGAAAAGGATCTTTGACCTTCATTCTTCTGGTCCATTATGCCCTAATGAATACCCTCATACCCTCAGAACCCACTTTTAAATTTTGGTTTGTTCTTCTCTAATCGCTCCTCATAAGCCATTTCTTTTAAATCCTTTCATTGCTTTTGTTAATTTTTTTCTGAAATCTTTCCTGTTTGTCCTAGTGCATTTCATATTTTCATCTTCAAATGCTATTTCAGTTCTGCATGGCCCATACCCAGCACAATAACTCTAATACGACACAAACAGCATACAAATGTAAGAAGAATGAATACATATCATAGCAAGGAATACTTGCAAAATAAATTTTGATGTTAAGGCTAAGCAAATTCTGTTCTTTTACTCCAGCAAAAAGAACTAGGACATCAGTAATATGCAAAATTATAGCTCTTTCTGCCTTTCCTACTACACTGAGAAGAATCTTCTGTCCCACCTGAAAATGCTCTGAAATGGTGAAAGTGGAAAACGAAACCCCTAATGATTGCTTGGGCAGTAGTAGGGGTGGGGGATTTAATTATTGTTTCAGAGCTGCCTTTGTTAATTTCTTTGTTTTACTTTTTATTGTTTTATTCCCAACATAAGGAAGTAAAAATATGATGTCATGAATTTTTAGAAGTATTGACACAACAGAACAATTTGTCTTTTTCAAAGCCACTGCAGTCTATTATATAATAACATACATACTGCATAATAACACACATTTGTGCAGCATTTAGGAATTGTTTGCTATTTACCTGATGGACTAAAATAACTGCCTCAAAGCTGTTACAGTCTTTAAGGTAAACGTGTTTTGGCATGCATACTAATTTAAAAAACATATCCTATTTTCCCCATATGCTGTAATCACAGTCTATTGTATACATGTATAGAAAGTCACACTTAAATGGATTTTTGTCAAGATGATTCATAACAGTTCCTTCAGAGTCCTGATGTCTATCATGTAAAGTAAGTAGTTAGATGATAAATCAATCATTTTCAGCCACTTTTTCTTATTTGTTGTTTGGGGGTGCTGGGAATGCTTAGTCCACTTTGGGTTTTAGAGATTAGATCATAACAGGCAACACTGTGAGCAAGTGTTACTAGGAGTAAGTATGAAATGTCTGTGAGAAAGTGCCAAGCTGCTTGTTCGTTAAAACCTGACTTCATATTCAAGGGTGGAATATGTCCTTGTGCAAAGTGTTAGCAAAATGCCCAGTGAAGAGTGCTGCTTGAAGGGCCCTGAGATCCTGATCCAACATGATTAACTCACAGCTTACTTGTATGTGGATACACTAGCATTTTAGATGTGCAGAACTATTTGCCCTACAGGAAGTTGTTAAATGGTCAATGGAGAGATGCAGATACCTCTGAAGGTCTCCGGGGTCCAATGTAGTCCATACAGAATATATGGCTAAATTACCTTTTGTTTTCTCTCTACAAAGGAGAGCTTCACACATAGAAATTATGCCTTTTGGTGAAGAGGAAACCCTCTATGGTCCAGCTGGTACATGTACGTGAATGTTTTGGTTTTGGATGTGCACAATTTTGTTACACAAACATCACCAATTTTGATTATTTTCTTTTTTGTGTTGTGCTGCCGCTGTGGACACAGATCTGTTCACAGTGAATTTGGCCACAATCTTGCAAGAATACAATTGACTCTTCATCTTTTTCCCTTATAAATCAAGGATATTCTGATTACATGAACAAAACAAATTTTTGGTTCCTAAACCAAAGGTGCAGAAACATGTATTTTATTATTGTTTCAGTACTTAATTTCCACAAAACAAGCAAATTGTAAATGAGCTATGTCAAAGTTAAATAGTTTGATTGGGAAAATTAAGATTATCACTTACTGAATTAAATTACAGCAACATTATTTGCTCAACCAAAATCAGAGCTTCCTTGTCATACAAATAGAGACATTTTTAAGGTTAAAAAACAAAATGCAATTAATGGGAATGTAACTTTATAAAGGCTATAAAATGTTTGAGAAAGGAAGCTATTATGAGTCATTATAGGAATATAAATGGTTAATAACATTTATTACCTCAACACTTATATTTTTATATTAACAGCAGAGTCAGACATGCCTTTTCATCCTATGTAGAACCAGAAATAACATGGATAAATTATTCATTGTGAATTAGGGTACTTGACCTCAGATGTCCTTTGTAACATGAGGTCTAGTTTTTTAAAAAATTCATTATTATTTGATAATATAGAATGCATTTTGTAAACATTCATTAAAACAAAAAATGCTGCATTAAATGGATAATGAAATTGGCAAGATACAAAGGACACCCTGAATAATTCAGCATATGACTGTCTTTATGTACACAGTGTGTAGAGCCTTGAACATTTCCTTTCTCAGAGCAACAAAATGCTAATACTAGACAGCTGTGATACCTAGGAAAGGAGCTCTTATTTGAAGACTTTTTTCTTTTTTTTTTTAATCCAACCTTGATACCTAAAACTACAATTGCAATCTCCCTCAAAACAAAAAGTTGAATGGTGGCTTGTGTTCTTTACATAAATGAAATATAACATGCTTTGGTACTACAACTAATTTAATACAAAAAAATTTAAATGATATAAAACTTTTATGCTAGAGGCATATAAATGACCAGAATCGTTATTCTTAACATCAACCAGAGACAGTTTAATCTCTGCAATGTTTTATTGTTCTGCGTCAGAACAGTGTGACAGCTACTAATTGTTAGATGTTGTTTTTTGTTGCCTGAGGGATCAGCTAAAGAAAAAAAAAGCTTCAGAGAAGGAGGGGAAGACAGAGGGAAGGTTACACAGTGTGGTATCATGAATAAATATTTGCAAGGCATCTTCATTATAAAGCATAGCTGTTTAGAGCAATGTAGCCTACTTTTGACTCTGTGATCTTTCATACTAAATAATGCCAGCTAGAAAAAAGCCCCTTTAATAAACAAAATATAAAAGTAATGTTAAAATGAGAGCACTTCCATTTATTTTACACTACCAAAGCCACAAGGAGTAAAAATTCAATATAGTATATTTTCAAATGTTAGTTACTTAACAACATTCTTAATCTGAATGGTTGAATTCAATGGTGTTGTGTCCATTGTCTCCATTGTTTCCGTTGTCTGCACTAGGCTTAAGTATGGGCCATAAAATATACACCTAACCCACAGAAAAATATAAGACTCTGATTGTTTAGGCTGCCAGTACTCTGTTTTTCTCAGAAAGAGGGAAAGATGAAGAGTGAGTGTGTGTTTTATAAGAAAAAAAAATACTTAAAGAAATGGAGTTGAAGTCCAGATTCTGAGTAGTTTTGAAAAGACAAAACCCACCAATCATTATTAAAGAAATACCAGACATAGTGCTTGGTACTAAATATTTAAGGATATTTAAGTTTCATTCCTACTAAAAATTAACAAATTAATATTTAAGTTTCATTCCTATTAAAATCAATGGGAAAATAATGAACAAGTTATCAAATACATAATTAAACATATTGGGAAAAAAATCAATCTCAAAAGTCTTATAAAAGTCAAGCAGTTGTAATTATTGACTAAATTGCTTGAAGAATATACTGTATAGAGACTTAATCAAATATTGACATATATGGGCCAAGAATCATTACTGTTCATAATAAAATCAGCAATAAATGCCTCCATAATCCCCATATTATACAATAATAAAATTTTAACAGAGATGGGACTCAACTTCACTTTCATTAAAGTCAATAGCAAGTCTTTCATTAATTTCACTAAGAAATTGGCCTTTGTTTCTATCCAGTAACACACCTGTTAAAAAACAGTCATGCTGGATATATATATTTTTTTAAAGTAGGAAACATATAATAGGATTACACTATATTGCATAATCTATTTTAGGAAAATGTAAAGGAGACTGTGACCTACTATAAGTTAATTTATTCAATTTTTATTTTTAAATAGTTAATATATGCATGTTTATATATTTTTACTGTATTTAAAAACACAGTAGATGATTGAAAACATCTTGGTCATTTTTTTACACTTTAAAAGTACATAATAAAAGGGAAATATAAGGAAAATTGGTTAAAATAATAGGCACATCAAAGATTTTGTAGATCATGTAACCACTACCTAAGGTTATAAAAGCTTATATATTATCTGAAATACACAAAACTCTCCTTATGTATCAAATTAATGCTGCAAAGTGTGGGATAATGTTGGATCACTGTGGAATATAGAAAAACAGTATCCAGCTTGTGAAATTATCCTTCTTTGTAAGGGACAGTTTAATGGTCTGAATGTGAACACACAATGCACATTTCTAATAGAGAGAAAAAACACTGGGGTTATTCAGAAATGCTAATAAGAAAACAGACCAAAGGAATATGTAATAATCTACCAGTTCCTGTGCAGTCTATTGTAAATTTTATCTCTAAGGGGGTGGGGTACAAAAAAAAAAAAGCTTAAACAAGGCCTAGTAGCAGTAAATACCTCTGCCAATATCCCTTACAGTAGGGGAACTCCTCCAGCAATTTTCACAATTAATTAACAGTGGCAAGCGTATTCATAATCTGGTGTTAATCTTGCAGTGTTTGAATGAACTTGGCTCTGGCACGCTTATTATTGTTATTGTTTCCCTGCTACTAGCAGGGTGAACTACTTTTTCAGGTCATGCTGTGTCAAAAGAGTGCTCATGTGTTTATATAAACACTGCAAACAGCACCTGCTTTAACCACACTTTTTATTATTTTTTTCCATCACCAGTGAGAACATAAAATCCTTTGGAGCAGGAATGCAAATGATGAGAAAATATTACTACAGCTTGTGTTTGGAAGAGAAATATCAAATACAGGCAGAAGATGAAAGAAAAAAATAATGTCTTTATAACTTCTTTGAATCAAAGCTTTTCTGTCCTTACAAGGTTTGGAGAGACTGTTGGTGGCTAATTTGTCAGCTGCTCCTGAACACTGTGGTGCTTTCATTGAGACCATCTCTTATTATCAAGACAATGAATTACACAGAAAGAAGGAACAGAACAGACAAATGTAATATACTCTTCATGTTAGAGTTTATTTTATTTTTATTGGTTTTCTTCTTTTGGTCATATATTTTAGAATAATTTTGATAATACACTTTTGCAGATCCTATCAGCTGCCCAAGGAGAGCTTTTCCTGATAGGATTAATTGCCTGAAAAGTATGACTTCCTGAGTGGAGACAATTCATTTGCCTATCAGTATGTTATGGAATAATTTAAAGGATCCTTTAGTACTTACAAAATATGTATTTGTAATTTTAAAAAATATATTTAATTCTCTCAGACTATTTCATGCTAGGCAGAAAGAATAAACAACTAGCTCAGTACCCATGTAATCCCTTGTAGCGATGCTTTCTCTAGCTTTCACTGGCAGGCAGCAGAGCACAAATTTGCTACAAATTTTGCCTGTGAGCAGAGGCTGAAGCATGGAATGATGGACAAGTTACACTACCCCATGAGGAGGCTCAGGAGACAATTTTCCTCAGAGACTGCCTCTGTAAGCACCTCTTGGGAACTAATGAAAATCTCTCTCTTACATTTGCAGACGCTAAATAGCAGAGTTCTCAATCTACATGAAATTGTGAGGAAAAAATATATATCTGAAGCCACAGAAACATGGCATTTCTGAAGCAGATTAATTTACATTTACAGGTGTTGTGGTTTAACCCCAGCCAGCAACTAAGCACCACACAGCCGCTCGCTCACCCCTCCCCCCCTCAGTGGGATGGGGGAGAGAATTGGAAAAAAAAAAAAGTAAAACCCATGGGTTGAGATAAAGATGGTTTAATAGGACAGCAGAGGAAGAGAAAATAATAATAATAATAATAATAATAATAATAATAATAAGGATGATAAAAAATATACAAACCAAGTGATGCACAATGCAATTGCTCACCACCCGCTGACCAATGCCCAGCCCGTCCCCAAGAAGCGATCGCTGCCCCCCAGCCAACTCCCCCCAGCTTTATTTACTGAGCATGACGTCATATGGTATGGAATAGCCCTTTGGCCAGTCTGGGTCAGCTGTCCTGGCTGTGCCCCCTCCCAGCTTCTTGTGCCCCTGGCAGAGCATGGGAAGCTGAAAAGTCCTTGACTACTGTAAGCACTGCTTAGCAACAACTAAAACATCAGTGTGTTATCAACATTATTCTCGTCCTAAATCCAAAACACAGCCCTATACTAGCTACTAGGAAGAAAATTAACTGTATCCCAGATGAAACCAGAACAACAGGTTGCACGAGGGCTTTCAGCCTGTGTTTCAGCAAAGCTGGTAGTGTCATTGAGGACTCCCAGGTTTTGTTTGGTCCTTGGTGTGGAGTCCAAGCCAAGCACATCCATTCCCCACTGATCTATGCTATGCTGAGCCCTGAGATACTATGGGGTGTCTGCCCAGGATTTGTTACCCCAGAGCCATGGGGTGTCTGGCCTGAATGTGACGTACTGTTCAGGTGTGAGGCAGGGCTCTTTCAGAAGTCTGAATTACACTCAGGGAAAATTGTTGACTCTGAGCATACATATTCATTTTATCTGAAGAAAGTTTCATATCAGTAATTTTGTGGCCGTGGAAACTGGATGGGGTCTCCAGGACCTCAGGCCAGCACCTTTTCTGTCTTTGTGCCACCTCTCAGCCTCCATCTAACATAGGTGAGTATAAATACGCAATACATGTAGGTGCCATCCACCTCTTTGTTCTGCCGTGTGTTTGCCAAACCAGCACTACCAGTCTGCATAGACAAACCTGGTCCATGGAGACTCATAAGTCTGGAGTGACTTTTATTAAGAGCAGACAATGGTTTAATAGATGTGTTCATTGCAAGCTCTTGTTCCCTAAGAAGCAATTTGGAATGTAAAGACACAAAAAAACTTCTCCTGTTGGCCTTGCATTAAATAAAGTAGATGCAACTTTGCCGCTGTCCACTGAGACTCGTGTGTTGTACAATAAAACTTGTGCCTACTTTCACTGAAGACTGAGTTGGCTTTGCTTTGTATTTTGTTTTGCTTTGTATTGAGGATGCCAACAGAAATAGGGGCATATTGCTGCAAGCTGTAAATGATGTGTGAAATGAAAAGGTTTTTTTTCAGTGCTTTGAGATAATACCAACAATCCATTCATTTCCAGGTTTGCTCTAACAGGTAGCTCAGATATGTTCAACCAAATGCTGAAGCCTTTGTAGATTTTGACTGTCATAAGAAAAGCCAATGTCATCCCAAACCCTTTAAAATAATTTATTTATAAAAACAATGGCTCAATTAAAGAATAGGATTTTTTTATCAAGTAAATGTGATAAAATATCATTTTACCATGTAAAGTATGGTAAAATACTTTTTTACTGTGAATCAAGTTTTTATTTTTAAAAAACCAGAAAATCTAATGCTAAGCTATTACCCTGAAATAAACCAGTATTAGATATTACTGAGCCTACTAAGGACTCCCAGCTCACATGACAAACATACTTCTGAAGAAAAGGAAGAGTTTATAATGGTTCCCTGTGATTTTTGGAGACTAATTTACACTGCAAATGTTAATTAGATAATCCCTCCACTTTGAAGAAATCCTGATGAAAAGAGAGACAGTAAATGGTTCTCATACTGGACATTTCAAACTCAAATTGTTCAAACTTTAAGCCCACATATACCTAAGTATCTTTTCTAATCTTTGAAAAATAGATACAGCGGTCAATATTCCCAGATCTCATGAGCTGCGATGCAACAATCCTGGGGAACAGAACCTAAGCAAGAGGTGTCTGAGAGGAAATTCAGGTCAGCTGTATCTGATTTGGCTATTAAAGGTCTGGAATATCACACTGATTCATCAGGTTTTTAAAAAAACAACAGAAGATGTAGCTGAGGTCTGTCCAGACTTAAAATGGGAAGGAAGCCAGAGAGCTGTAGCAAGAGAAGCTATTTGGTTATTGCTGAAGTGGGTGAGAAGAGAGCTGTTTCCAATCAGTGCAGCCATTGTTTGTTGGGGCATATGGAATAAAACACTTTGCTGACCTGTCACTTAGACCAAATGTCATAATTTTTTCTAAACTTTGACAGAGGACAATTGCCAGTGTGTTTTGCACTTACAGTTTTATGCTGCTAGGAAAGTCAGTGACTTCCCTCAGCAATTCCTTTTCCAGTCTACATCCAGCTTCCTGTTTAATTCTGAAGCTGTCCATTAGGTAGAGTTTATATAGGTACCACTTATCAGTAGCTTTTTTTTTTATTTCTCTTTCATGTACATATGTGTATTTGCCAAGGTGAGCCTCCTGCTCTTGTATGCCAGATTTTCCCCTTGTCATGAACTCTGCTAACTGCAACTATTTGCTTGTTATGATGGTACTGAAAATGCTGGGAATGTTTAGATTAGTTTTCTGTGGCATGGACACAGGTGCCCTCCTTTGGCCTTTTCTCTTAATCTGTGGCAGCATTCAACGCAGAGGCTGACTCAAGAGGTAAGAAATGAAATGATCTTTCCTAACCCACTCAGAAGAAAGAGATGTATACATAATACATAAACCAGGCACTGCTGGTTTAGTTGTCTTATCCATTCCACGCCTTGTGCTTTGTCATTCACAGAGGAGTTTGGTATGTTACTAGTAATGGTATTTATATTTTCTTTTCTCTCTCTCATCCTGTTTGTGCTTTCCCTTTTCAGTATGTTAGTCTTCCATCTCTCCCAGTATCTAAAATTTGATGCTAAGAATGGCTCCCCTTGTACACATTTACTCCTTGTAGAAATAATTTTTTTTACCAGGATAACACACTTTCTGTCACTTCTGCATTTCTTCAGGAAGAATATCAGTGACCTTCTTCACCTAAGGTAATATCCTTTAGCCACCACTGCCTCTGAGTAATAAAACTGTTGTTAACTTAAATTTCTTTTCAAACTGTTTCCATATGTGGTTAAAGACGGCACATCTGTTTACAGAATATAGTCATAGTTTTCCTGCTCAACAAAAAGGGGCTACTAATGGCCTCTGCCCCACTGGAAATGCAATACATCTTCAGAAAGGCAGCAATGTATTTTCTAATTCCAAACTTATTAAAAAAGATGTTTTGAAATTGTTTTACTGAAAGGTCAAAGGGTACTCCACATTTTCTCTTTTGATTTCTCCATATAGCAAATTTAAAATCAGAAGTGTCCTTATCAAAGACATACAAATACAACAAATTTGTTGCCATGTACTCTGAGCTAGGCAGAAGAAAGGAAAGCGTGGGTTGACTCCAGCACACACAAGAGACTCAAAGATGTCCCAAAGTTGATTAGTTCACAAGTCAGATAGAAGCTCCCCTTATTTTAGATTCTAGGCAGGTCATCATTTAAAAATAGAATTTATTACTAAGTTCCAGAGTGTAAAAAATTATGCCTACTCTTAACTACTTGTAAACAGTAAAATACTACTAACAATAACTCAGTGATTTAATGCTGAATCTTTCAGTAAAGGATAAAGCCTTTCAGAAAAAACATTGCAAAAATCTGAAAAAAAAAAAGGAAAAGTAATGGTGAATGTATTTGGAACACTTTTTGATTTTAAAAATTATCTCCTTTTTTCTGTCCTGATGTAGGTGTTCAGTATTGGGGAATCTAAAAAAACAAAACCTGAGACTGAGTTTCAGTACTGAATGTGCAGAATGAAGACTGTAAAAAGAAAATTTAAGAAATAACCTTGCTGGTCAGAACTAGACTTAAATTCTAAATCCTTCAATTGACTTAATTCCTAAATTAACCAGGCTTACTCAGTGTCAGTATCAAAGTTTAATTTTCTAATCTTGGATTTAATACTGCTGTTAAGGCAGTAACAAAACCACAATTTAGTTTGTTAGGAAGTTTGAAATGTAGCAGTACAAATAGAAAGCATGAAAGTAATTTTCTAATTTTTGTGAAGACAAGACACAGATTTATTATGATGAAAGGTGATAAGAATTAGAAAGACAGAAAGGTCAGGCACACTATCCTGGTCCCCACATCACAAGCACAATTACAGTCCAGCTCACGCAGTGCCGCTAAGGAAAATTATTGTACTTAAGGTTTAAACATATAACAAAGTAAAGAAGAGATTAAGTTTCCTATCTAACCAATGAAGATGTAGGTGTCATTCTGAAGGCGTCTGGAGCTATCCTGTTCATCTATTTTAGGCATGGAAAATGTAGGCAGATATGACCCTCTCCAGAGGGATCAAAGACATCTAATTCTTTAATGTCCAAGTAATTGCTTATTTTAGGAGTGCTGCATCTTTAAAACCTTAAAAGTAGGCACAAATTAACTGACTAAGGAAAATGGGGTGAATCCAGCCATGGACTTCCTTATGTGTGTGTTATAGGGACAGGTGCACTTTCTTGCCCTGTCGGAGTCCTGCTTGCTTTAAAGGCAAGAAAGCAACGATGGCTCCTGCCAGGCTCAGAAGTCATTTAATGGGATAAGACCCACTTCTTGTATTCTGTGTTCCTCCAGAGATCACCACTGTAAAATATTACAGTGAGCAGAGGAACTTTGAATTTTCCTGGATTGCCATGTGTTGTGCAATGCTTGCTGAGGTTTTTACAGTTGAGGATCGCAGTCTATAATATAATAAAACCCTAATTGAGCTAGGACTACATATATTGGGAACTGATGTGAAATCACACAGACTCTTTTGGAAATTTTATCCATGCCTTCAGAAAAATACACAAACTAAAACCAGGATGTGATAGATGATTACCATGAACCATAACAAAACATGATAAATATTTTCAAAGCTTAAAAAAGGTTTGGGCTAAGTAAATTTGGAACATTGGAGTGGGAAAAATTATCTCTCTGTTTCTAATTGATACCAACTGCTAGAGCAAGCTGAATTTGATCATTAACTTTCAGATTTCCTATCTTTCTGGAATCAAACATTTTTGAGCTTTCCTCAGGCTCGCGTTTTGCTCTGTCATGTTGTTTAAAAAACTGATTCTTTAGGATTAAAAAAAAAAAAAAAACAAAACAAAAACAAAAAACAAAAACCTCCAAATGAAGCATTTTTCCATGTGTAGAAATCTAAATTTTTTCCACCAGGTCTGTATTCCATTCCTGCAGAAATGTTAAGATTCTTTAAAAGTATGTTCAAAATTAGGTGAACAGTAAAATTATGAATTTCCCACTTGGAAGAAAGTGGCTTAAATTCTATCCAATTATTTTCCATGGCAACCAGCTAAACACAAAAGGGCCGGAATGGATGTAGAGTACTGCCTCTATAGTCATCACTGTATGTCCTTCAAATCATGGATATGCAGCACCACTATCCCAATCTACTTCAGGGCCATAAGCCTACACGGTAATTATATGCTTTGGAACACTCCACTTAAGTGCATCAATAATATAGTGAGTGAACACGTTCTTTAATTCTGTGCCTGTAAATGGAGAAAAAAAATAAAATATCTCTATCAGAAAATGGGGAAAAAGGAAATTAGATGACTATTATTTTTTAACCTACTTTCTGATATATCAAGTCCAGCAGATTGCTAATTTTAAATGATCTATTAGTAATCATCAAGTAAAAATGCTGGCTGAGTATCTTTCAGAACTATGATATGTGTTTACAAAGCAAGTAAAAATGAGGAGCTCCAGATGAAGGGCTTCATCCTATCAATTGTTTCTTTTCCATGGGGCTCACTGTGTTTCCACTAGTGGATTTCCATGACTTTGCAGGGGAATAATTTTGCAACTTGGATGAGTGATTTGCAGAACTGGGCCCCACACTGTCTATAATACAGTGACATATGTAGGGTCCACCTTGACCTTCATACGTGTCTCTCCTGCTAAGGGTTATGAGGGAGGAAATGTAACTTGCCGTTTGTGTTTCAAATGCTGTCTAGGCAATTTGGGCCTGGATTGCAGACCAGGAGATTTGAGTTCCTCTCTAGCTCTGTTATTGAGCTGTTAAAGCTTCACCTTTGTGTGTCTGCCCTCCTGCTCTTCCTCCGCTCAGTGTTTGGCCTGTGAACTCAGTGGGGCTGAGTTAACTAACAACTCAATTATTTTCTGTTTGTACAGTGCTTTGCACAATGGACCTCCACTATGCCTGTCTGTAGGTGCTAATACAAAATATGGTCAAGATAAACTCAGGTTAGCTTTGAAGTTTGATGCTTCTATTTCAGATCTAATAAGGGCTTGTGTGTCCTGGTTCACTTTTTCCAACTGTATTAGCTGGCTCATAAAAAAAGATAATATTTCTCCTCATGAATCTTGCATTGTTTATATTGTTAGATTATCAATGGCTATTATGATAATAATAATTCTGAATTATAATATCTAAGATTATTAATGCTACAACTGTACCTAATAACAGTTAGCTGAATACTAGAAGGGATGTTACACAGTTTTAGGGAGCTGACTGATTAAACATATGGGCCTAGGGGTGAGCATGAAGTGTCAGTTTTGGGGCTACGTACTTTGTTCAAGCAACTGTACATTCATAACTGTAGGTTTTTCCTTAGACAAGGAGAGGAAGCAGCCAACCCCAGGCAGGGTGAAGCTGACATGAATGAACAACTCTGCAGCACATCAAGGCAATTTAACGGCATTAAACACTAAACTAAAACCCCCTCAACCTTCTAAGACTGATTGATTAACCCTACCCCAGATGTCTCAGCTTACACACAAACTTCTAAAAATGCTTTTCACTCCAGTGAGCTAACTCTTGTACTTGTGTCAGGAATTTGTATTTTAGATTATATATTTAACAGTGATAACTACTAGACTGATAAGATTTAATAAAAACTCAAAATTTAAAAACGTGTAGATGCTTAAACCTCACAGTTCTGCAAAAATATCGAAACTGTGAAATGAGTGTCCTTTAAAATGAAGAATGTAGACAGCAGATGAAAAGAACCTGGCAAATATGGTAATTTAAACACCACCACCAGAAACTTAATGACTTCTGAGCAGATGTCCTGATTTCTGAGAATTAAATTTCAGATTTTGAGCACTTTAGATTGTTGATAACCTTATTTATTTATCATACTTAGAAAGCAAAACAATGAAAGTGTCTGTGAGAATTTTCATCTATGCATCTCTCCTACATCTATTGCAAGGTGTTAGAAAATGTCATGGCCTATGCATTCCTCCTGAATACAAGCAATAGTACACCGTAAGAAGTCTGTTAATGCTGGTGCTTATGTCTAAAGCCCCCCCAAATAATGAGCTTTATTTCTCTACCAAAATAAGACATCTGACAAATAAAGAAGTCTTCTGTGATTTTCTCAGGCTGTTAAATTTTTTAAATTTAACAATATTATAGAATTTAAAAAAAAATTATGCATACCAAGTTTATTCCCCAGAAAAAAAGAAAGCTTTAAGTGTAAAATAATTTCCATAGTTTACTTTAAAAAGGCAACAATTAAAAAGTGGGTCTTACCTGATAATATATTACTCACAACATTTTTACAATAAAAAATTGTTAAAGTTGGAACAGTGATCTGATTAGATATACATTTTACCTAGCAGAAACTGTGCTTTCTGTGCCTGCCACGCAATACATTTTGTGTATGAGGAAAACCATTAGAATTTTATGAGGCCATTTGAACTGCCTGTAAAACTGATAGGGGCAAAACTAGTTGGATTTTTAACAACTCACAGTCAAGCAGAATATGTGATGCTTTCACTGACAATTGTCATTGTTCCACATAAAAATGGAACCTGATTTCCACAAGCGAAAAGAAAATAAAACATCAAACAAATATGATATTTACTCTACTCTGTGAAAATCGTGACCTTCGTGACCTTTTTTCAGGAAGTATTTCAATGGGTTTTTGAACAAAAAATAAAGCAAAGTTCAGGTCAAGTCTATCTTATCTGTAAGAAATGAATGAAAGTGTCAATTTTTCTATTCAGGTACTCACAAACTAATAATTGCAGAGTCCCTGTAATCATAGCTAGAGCAATCACATAGAAATGATATTTCATATGCATTCTCCACTTTATTCTGAAGAATCTTAAGACATTTTTCAAGCCACACTTCATAAAATCATTGGGAAAAAAGAGCCTTTCTTAAGTGTAGCACCAAAGCTGATGGTGTGTTTCATGTGGTCTCAGAATTCATGGTCCCAAAGTAAGCTCCTTGTCTTACAGGAAGAGCTCATGCTGGGCAATAAGACTTTTATTTCTTCAGTCGCATCCAAGAGCCATGTGATCCCTCCTTATAACCCTTATAATTTCCTTGCATTCTTGGCATTCTTTCTCTCCTTTTCATACACTCACTGATTTATTATATCCACTTGCCCTCATTTTAGTCCTGGGCTGGTGACCCCACTACAGCAGCCACCTGGGCAGGCTGCTCACCTCCCACCAGTGCCTACACCCGTGGCATGGTTGGCACTGGGATTTCTGTAGGGCCATGCACCTATAGGGAGTGGGTGTCTCCTTGTAGCTCCTGGTCTGGGCCAGGCAGTGGGTTCCTCTCCAGCACCCAGCTCTTGGGACTGCCTCCATGGCAGGTGTCTCCAGTGCAAGGGCAAGGCACCAGGCAGGTGTTTGTACAGCTCCCAGCTCAGACCTGGCCACGGAGCAGGGATGACAGCAACCGCTTTGTGCTACTCAGGCAGGCTGTGAATGAGAGGTTGAGTCAGTGAGATTTAAATTTGTTGCCTCATCGCAAACACACTTAAAAATCCCAATTACTATTTTCCCTGTTAATGTTCTCAATAGGAGTTTATGTTGTATTCTCTGTTGTTGCTTATATATGTAGAGTTCACCAGTAAGATCTTCATAAGTACTGTCTTCTCGTTATTATCACTACCGTGATGACTACAATAGACACAGCAGGGAACTGCTAAAGTTTTAATGACAACCACCCTTAGTTCAAATTTCACAGTAATAATATTGAGGTGTATGAAACACATGGGCATACTTGAAACACGCTCATATGAGAAAAACTACTCTACTCCATTTGTTGTTGTTGTTGTTGTAATCCAATGAATGTTTATGAATGATTGCTTTCAGTGAAAGGTTATTGCTTAGTTTTATTAGTACTTGGAGATGGGGGGGAGGAGGTAGAAGGAGTTACTAAAAAGGTTTCAAGAGTGTTGTTTCTCTAAGAAGACTTGCATATTTTTTGTATGACCAAACCAACTCTTTGTATTATCAAGCAGGGTCTACATCTCTAATTGACATTAATGGATGACATCATTAGTCATACAATGTTGCTTTTATGAATTTATACAGACACATGGGACTAAATTTCTGTCCACCACCTAGAAATTTAGGCCATCTTGTGTTAATGTAACATCCATGCAGACCTGTCGGCCTTGGATACTTATACATTTTTTGTTGAAAAGGTAGTGTAACTGTCAATTATTAAAATAGCATAAGAGGATAATTTCAAACCTGCTTCCTCTTTTCCATTACCAAAACCTAAATCTCAGAAATTAATACTGAATTATCAATTTTGACATTCCTTTCAGCAAGGAAAAACATTTCTTAGTTCTTATTATCAAACCCTTTAGCTTTAGCTCATTTTGAGAGAAAGAGGAAAGTAACAGAGAAGGGCAAAACAGTTAATTCTGGACTGGTATAAATACATGATCCTGCACTGAGGTTTGACAATACTAAGTTTTCACCTTGGGTGGATTCTCAGAGATGAATTGTAAGCCACTGCAACTGGAAAGTTTGCCATAGGAGCACCGTCAGACTCTTGGCTGTGGCAATACAAATGATCCTTCTGTAATAACCAATTAAAGGTACACACAGCAGGGAAGGAGAGGTAATGTTTGAGATCTACTGTCCAAATGATCATAAGTTCCAAGCTCTTGGCACTCTAGGACAGTCATTGGTAATATTAAAGTAAGGTAGCTATTAATACTTGCCAGGTCACTTAATTTGCATACCTCTGTAATCTTCATTACAATGTCAGCAAGAATATCACATTTTGAACAGGCAGATGAATAAAGAATAAAAAATCAGGTCTATAGGAACTATCTCTTGGTGTCATCTAGTGGTTACATTCCAATACTGCAAAAAGGAAATTGTGTGTGGAGTTTTATTTATATATATATATACACACACACACACACTCATGTGAACACACACACATATATAAAATATGTTTGTTTCTGACTGAATGGAGTAAAGGAAACTGCCATTTTTAGCAGACAATGCAAGGTTAGCCTTTCTCTGCTCTTCACCCTGGCCTTTTTGCTGTGTCTTGCACTTTGCCATAGAGGTGCTGAAGTGCCATTTGAAAAAAGAAAAAAAGACAAGATTTTTTAATATAACTCTTACAATTGGGAAAGGGAAAGGCACTAAACCTCTGCTTAGAGTGAGAATGGATTAAAACCCACAAATTTTGCCAGAGATACTACTCAGGAATATACATGATATTCAGACTTGGAAGTCCTTTCCCAGGAAGAATAGCCATTAATGCCAGTGAATTGTCTATAACCTTTCCAGAAGGACTGTAGCATGTTTTGTTGCAACAGGGAAGGGAGACTTAGAGCCTTAGAGAAGTTTTGATTCCAAAGAGAAAAGACTGAAGGAGCCTTTGTCACTGAGTCAGTAAACTCAGTTTGTATTTCCCACATTCTAAGCCGAGATTTCCAAAATTTACACTGATCTAATATGTGATCTGATATTCAGAAAAGCTTTGGCTGCAGTGCTACCCACTAATGTTTTGGTAGGGCTTACTGAGTGTTCAACCCTTCAGAAAATACTTTGAATAGTGATAATATCTACCTTTTATTGAGGTCCAGCAACTTTACCAGTGCTTTGCTCAGTTATTTATGAACCTATATAAGGGTCCTGTCACCCGTCCTGTCACCCATACTTCAAAAAATTAATCAAAATTGGTCCAAGCTGTGTACGATATTTAAACAACACAAGTATCTAAATGTACCCCAAAAAACATTTTGATTTTCCATGTAGTTTTCAAAATGTAGTCTGATGATGGAAAATGGGAATATGAAAATTAAAGATTGTTTGAAAATTTGTAAAATGTCTTTCCAATTTCAACAGAACCCATTGTTTGGGAAGATACACACAAAACCATGTTCCTCAGCTCTGCCTCTTAGCAGGGCAAAAGGAGCAAATATCAAGGAATTTCCTCTATTGGAGATTTTCATGGTGAGGGACAAGAGGGATTCAGCACCAAGAAGGACTGCTACTCTGTCTACCTCCAAAAAGTTCTGGAGCCAGGACTAGGAATAAATAAAAAAGAGGGAAATACCCAGCCACATCATGCTCCAGCAGGCAAATAGACTCTAGGGCACCACTACCAACTAGAACAAGCCAGAGCAGCATAGAAAAGCATCCAAGTGCTGGAGATACCATTTAGTCTCCTCCAAAGGTCACTCCTCACACAGCTACCTGGTAGCCACTGTCATAGACACCAGGTCTGCCCATCCAGTTTTAGAGAGTACTAGAATACCTGGACATGGTCTGAATCAGTATAGCCATACTTGTGTTTTTGTCTTTAATATTAGCATTTCACAGGCTCATAAGAAGTCCTACTACAGGCTTGAGTTCAGTTGCATTATGCATGGCACATATATCAAGCACCTAGAGACTTTAAAAAAATTAATCCCAAATGCTTTTACATTTTAAACTTGATTAGAAATAACTCATTAAGATGGATGCTATGAAAGGGCACTAAAATATTTACTGCTCTGTATAAAAATAACTGTTCCAAATACTGAATTTTAACTGTAGATAGAGAGGGAAACTATCCAAGTAAACCAGTAAAGAAATTATTGAAAGAATAAGACAAATTATACAATTACATATGCTCTATCAGGCTGATTGAAATTTACCAGCAAGGATATTTTTAATCTTGTTAAGGTTGCCTTATAAATTGTCACTAACATCTTGTTAAGTCCCGGTCTGATTGTCAGGCTCGGGGAAGGTTTGTAATGATCCCAAGGGCAAAATTAAGACACAAACGAGGTCATATGCCGCCAATCAGACGTTTTATTGGGTAAATATAAAAGAGTAAAGCGATAGGAAAGGCAGGAAATATTAGGAGGAAATTAAGCAAGCATTCAGAGAGATAAGCAAAGGATAGTCACCACCTTGGATCCAGCGGCGTCCCATTGGTCCTCAGTCTTCAGTTTTTCGGTGGTGGATGCCCACACTCAGGTTTCCTTGTGCCGTCTTTTATCTGGTGTTGGAGAGGGAGTTTGCCCTCTCGTTTCCATTTGGTTACCCAGGGCAACATCACGTACCCAACACATGCACATCTAATATATTGCTGGTGGGCAAGCGGCCTGACCAGATACCAGTTGGTGTCCTATTCTTGGTGGTGCCTGATAAGCCAAAGAATGGCCTGCTGCTTCAGCAAGTTTGCACAGGTTTCCTTGCCAGATGGTGGTACTTGATAAGCCAAAGAGTGATCTGCCCTCGGGTCCTGTCAGACAAAAGAGTGCTCTGCTGTCCAGTCTTATCAGATAGACACACACAAGCAAGCTTTGAGACAATTGTTCTTAACAGTTCAGTCTCTTACACCACCCTGTGGCTCGAAGATTGCTGTCTTGACTCGCAGATCTCTGCCTTCATGGTCCATGGTGGTGACAGAGGGAGAGGATAGTAAGGTAAGAAGAGAGCATTTGTTTACACAATTTTTACAATTAAAGGTTTTGGCTGGTACACTGCATGGATATATTTAACATTGTCTGGTGATGGGGCAGCAACAAACTGCATGTTAGTCACAACACGTTGAATTAATTGAACAAAACATGGAATGACACATGGTAAAAATAATAACATTGCTAAACCACACAACATATAAAACAAGATACGCTTAACCCAAGGGGTACCCGGAAGCCATGAAAAGGGATCAAATTCCCAACCTTTCCAGATCTGAACAGGAACATGGGCTAATTTTCTTATTCCAGAGGTTATTTGTTTAACAACTTGACCATTATCATCAATTTTTAAACAGCAATTGGAATAATTTAATTTACCACAAGCACCTTCTTCTTCAGCTAGCAGGTAATCGAGAACCATGCGATGTTGCAAAATTGCTGTTTGCATTTGTGTGGCTTGATCTGCCAATAGGTCCAAAGCATGAGCAGTTTCATTGGTAATAATTTCTAAAATAGCTTGTAGTCGAATAATGTGATTTAAATTATAAACAGGTTCTCGAGCACCGCTAATCACTTCATTGGGGTTCCAAGTGGCAGGCCCATAGTGTTGGATAATTTGTTCTGGGGGCCACTCATCCTTTCCCCACGATTGGCTACTACCACCTACTATAGCGGTATTAATAGACCATTTGCTTTGTGTAAGATCATCATACAAGTTAACACCCAAATTATTATCATCATTCTTGGGAAGCAGAAAAAACGGGACGAATTACTCCAACATAACATAACATACTCCAGACCACTTTGCTGGTAACACTTTGTATGCATGATGACCACACACCCAGTAGTAACCCTTTAAGGCTCGATGGCCATTAGCAAAAGGTCTTTTCCATTCTTTTGCTGATTTGCCAGCATGTAATAGAAAAGTTTGGAATGTGTTTCCTCCAAAATACAAGTATTCCAAGCACATGGTGCAATTCCTTCTTTGACTCGGGCATTTTTATCTGATCTAGTGTGGAGAGGGTATCCTGAGGAATACATGTCATTCCTCCTTTCCACCAAATCCCTAGAAATTTAACTTCATTTGAAGGAGTCTGAATTTTCTCAGGCGGGATCTTTAACCCTAGGCTTTCTAAATGAGTGATAATGTTATCCTGTGTTGCCTGGACTTTTTCCGTTTTACTCTCTGCAATTAGCACATCATCAATGTACTGATAAACTTTAACCCCTTCCTCTGATGGGATTAGTTCTAATTCTCGTGCTAAAGCCTGGTGGGCTAACGTGGGGGAATGCTTATATCCTTGAGGGAGCCATGTAAAAGTAAACTGTTGCCCCTCCCAGGTAAAAGCAAAACGATCTTGGTCCTGAGGTTGCAGAGGGACCATAAAGAACATATCTTTAACATCAATAGTTGCCATAATAGGATGTGCTTGTTCTTGAATAGTGGCTATGAGTTCGGCAATGTTTGGTACAGCAACCGTTAACGGGCCCGTGTTTGCATTGAGCCGTTGGTAATCAACTGTTAGTCTCCACTTCCCATTTGGTTTTCAGACTGGTCATACAGGGGAATTAAAGGGAGAGTGAGTAGAAACTACAACCCCCTGTTCCTTTAATTCCTCCAGTACTGAGGAAATCCCCTCTCGTGCCCCCAGGGGCAAGGGATAGGGTTTAACATTTGTTAATCTTGAAGGGGGAAGTAAAGGTGCAGTTTGTAAGAGCCGTATATTTATCAGTGGCACACCAGAAGACCAGCTTCCCCCTTTATTATCTGTCCACACTTTACCCTTCAGGACATCAAGCCCTAAAAGATGATTAAGCAGGAGCAGCCCCACAACCATTTCCACCGGAGTGGCTGTCTCCTCCCCTGGTAGCTGTAAATTGACCGTAGCCAGTGCTTGTGCTTGAACATTACTGAACGCATCTGCCACAAACAAACGTTGCTTAGACAATGATATACCTCCGTGTGCTGCATCTTCTGTTTTAATGGCTGAAATTTGAGCACTGATATCCACTAAAAATGTCATGGGTACTCGTCTAAATCCTACAAGGCAGGTGATTAATAAATCACCTCGATGACCTATAGTGAGCTGTCTAATATACACCCACCCTTCGCCCCCCCGCTCACTACAAAGGGGTGAAGGAATTAGTTTCCCGTCAACCTTTGGGGGGCAGTCGAGTCAGTCAAATTAATTAGGGGCGGGGGTGCACTAGGAACCGGACTCAAACATTTTTACTTTGGCCGCTGGCTTTTCGGGCCACTCTAAAACTAATTTTTCAAGCCTATCAGTTGGTAACCTGTCCATAAGATCTCAAGGAACACCTTTTTGACACCCTATGGTCCACAAGCTAACACGCTTCTTTGAGATGTTTCTTCCGCCAGAAAGTTTAATGAAGGACACTCTCTTTTCATTTTCAAGATGTGAGGGAGGCTTTATTTCAGTACATCTTAAACCCTTCAGGTCTGATTTTGGGGACGGGGTACTAATTGGGCCATATTTTTGCCCGTAATTGATTAATTCCTGAGCGACCTCTCCCCAAGTCCATACTTAAAATTTTGGTTCCTGCGATCAGAAGTCGCCAGTCCAGCTAGTGCAGTTGAGACCTTTTCACCCTGGGGCACTGCGTTAATTGTACTTTGTAATTGTATACCCAGAGGTTTTAAAGATTCAGGGAGGCCCCTTATCAGGGGGGTCATTTGTTCAGGGTCCACCGGCATCATCATTGGGGACTCCTGTTTGAGTTTAAGCTCACGATCGAACATCATTTGCAAACATGCCGCTTTCTGTATATTTTCTACCAACTGATCAATTGATCCCGTGATAGCAAGAGGGTCTCCTTGTTCCAAGGGATTGAGGCCTCCAGCCCAGTAAGCCGCCCTTTGGGTTAGGGACCAGGGAGCGTGGTGATCACCGGTAGTTAAAAATACTCCGGGCCCCCAATATCCTTCAGCTTCTTTTTCACTTAGTAATATATGGTCCCCACCCAACAACGACACCCTCCATACATATTCTGTTTCTGATTCCTTAGGGGTACGGCAAAACTCCCTTTTTAATTTAGCTAATTCTGTAGCAGTATACGGCACTTCTTTTGTAGTAATTTGAGGGGAGTCATCTTGGTCATTGTCATACGTGAATTCAGTTTTAACCAAAGGTTGGAGAGAGTAAGGAGGCATCTCTAATTTGTCTAATCTTAATTTCATCTCTTCTAACTCCTCGCAAGGATATATAATTTTCTTCTTGGGGGGGCGAATGGCTGTCATCACTCTCGCCCGTGAGGAGTTGCTCTTTAAGAGCAGATTGCAGATAGTCTGCCTGGGCTCTCTCCTGCTCTAATTGCTCTTTTAAGTTTTCAATTTGTCCTTCCAAAGATTGGACAAGGGCTTGTAAGCACTGTATGGTCTGAGACTCGGCACTATGCTGCCAGTCTCTTGCTTCCACAGATACAACTAAACTGGCACCCAAAACGGCGCATATAATTGATTTTCCTTTTCCGGCCCAAAGTTTAGCGTCCTTTTGCAGGCTGCTGATTCGGTCGGTAATACTCTGCAGATTATACCAATTATCTCGTGCCCAATCAATACCTTGTACCGAAAGGCGTGCATTATATTTTTCCAAAAAGTTATACAGCACCTCCCCGTCTACAGGGGCAGTGTTATCATCACCCATTTTCTACAACAGCACACTTCAAGCAGGTTCAGTATTCAACAAGTGATGGTGGTCGTCTCAGGGAGGTAACACATAAGAGTTAATTTTCACAAAAGTTTCACCCTCTACTGCCCTGAGAGGTACGCATGTAAATCAAGCAAGTTTAAAGGTAAGACAAACAAGAGGTGCGGCACTTTCACTCCAAGGGATCCTGTCCATGACGCCGATAAAATGTTAAGTCCTGGTCTGATTGTCAGGCTCGGGGAAGGTTTGTAATGATCCCAAGGGCAAAATTAAGACACAAACGAGGTCATATGCTGCCAATCAGATGTTTTATTGGGTAAATATAAAAGAGTAAAGCGATAGGAAAGGCAGGAAATATTAGGAGGAATTAAGCAAGCATTCAGAGAGATAAGCAAAGGATAGTCACCACCATGGATCCAGCGGCATCCCGTTGGTCCTCAGTCTTCAGTTTTTCGGTGGTGGATGGCCACACTCAGGTTTCCTTGTGCCGTCTTTTATCTGGTGTTGGAGAGGGAGTTTGCCCTCTCGTTTCCATTTGGTTACCCAGGGCAACATCACGTACCCAACACATGCACATCTAATATATTGCTGGTGGGCAAGCGGCCTGACCAGATACCAGTTGGTGTCCTATTCTTGGTGGTGCCTGATAAGCCAAAGAATGGCCTGCTGCTTCAGCAAGTTTGCACAAGTTTCCTTGCCAGATGGTGGTACTTGATAAGCCAAAGAATGGTCTGCCCTCGGGTCTTGTCAGACAAAAGAGTGCTCTGCTGTCCAGTCTTATCAGATAGACACACACAAGCAAGCTTTGAGACAATTGTTCTTAACAATTCAGTCTCTTACACATCTTGACTACAGCTAAGCATTTAAGCAAGGGTTTGTCTTTTCTCTTGAGTAAACCACATGAGCCAATGAGTTATATGTGCTTAAAGAGAAGCACATCCTTACTGCTTTCATTTTTTTTCTTTTTTGAATTGGAGATGATTATAACACCACTACTGGAACCGCACCCTACCATCCCTGGGACAAACCTGTCAGGCAGACAGGACACATGATATGGAGGATTCCCTGTCCTCTCTCCACTCGGCAGAACGTGGTAACTTAAGGGATAGGGGGGAATGGCAATGTGTTCCTGCCCAGCACAGCAGCCGCATCTCCTCTGTGACTATCTCATTTTCCCAGGTGCCCTTGTACAGTAGGTATGAGGCTCTGCAAGTGGAACTAAACAATGATGAGTATAATGGTCAATCTAGGTTGGAGGTGTTGCCAAGGTTAAGTTGGCCTATGCCCCACATCAAAGCCACTTCCACAAAGAAAAAAAGATGGGTCATTATCATAGGAGACTCTCTTCTGAAGGGAACAGAAGGCCCAATATGCCAACTGGATGCACTTCTTAAGGAAGTCTGCTGCCTCCTTTGGGCCTGGGTTAAAGATGTGATGAGGAAACTTCCTACCCTGGTATGGCCCTTGGATTATTATCCATTATTGCTTTTTCAGGTAGGCAGCAATGAAGTTGCAATAAGAAGTCCAAGGGCAATCAAAAGAGACTTCAGGGCCTTGGGACGACTGGTTAAGGGATCAGAGGCACAAGTAGTGTTCTCTTCTGTCCTTCCAGTTGCAGGGAACGATGCTGGAAGAAACAGGAAGAGCCAGCAGATCAATACCTGGCTCCGAGACTGGTGTCACTGGCAGAATTTTGGTTTTTTTGACCATGGGTCGGTCTACACGACACCAGGCCTGCTGGCGACAGAAGAGGTACACCTGTCTCAAAGGGGGAAAAGGATCTTTGCACAAGAGTTAGCAGGGATCATTGAAAGAGCTTTAAACTACATTGGAAGGGGGAAGGGGATAAAACCAGGCTTGCTAGTCATAAGCCGTGTGGCGGCATGCCAATGTTTGAGGGATGGTGTGCTAGCAAGGTCCTTCAGCCTGCTCCGCAATGTGCTGAGTACACTGGAGCACATTTGAAATGTCCCTATAGTGATGTGCGCAGCATGAGGAATAAACAAGAGGAGCTAGAAGCTTTGGCCCAGTCCCAGAGCTATGACATCATGGGCATAAGTGAAACCTGGTGGGATGAGTCCTGTGACTGGTGTGCCATGATGGATGATTATAGGCTCAGGAGGGATAGGCAGGGCAGGTGAGGCAGGGGGGTGGCGCTGTATGTAAGGGAGGGGTTGGATTGTATGGCACTTGCAGTTGGCGATGACACGGCTGAGAGCCTCTGGGTAAGGTTGAAGGGGAAAGCCCTTGTCCTTATGGGTGATTTTAACTTCCCAGACATCGACTGGGAATATCATACAGTGGACACAAACAGGTCCAGGAAATTCCTGAAGCATGTGGAAGATGATAACTTCTTGGTACAGGTACTAAGGGAGCTGACTAGGAAAGGTGCCCTCCTAGATTTGTTTTTTGTAAACAGAGAGGGACTCGTGGGTGAAGTGGTGATTTGTGGGATATCTGAAAAGCCAAGGACATGTAGTGAGCAACCCAGACTCAGACTATGCGGACTTAATCTGCATTTAACGCAAGAGGAATTCAAGGATGCTGCGAAGGTCGACTGCGGTTTGGAAGACATGAAACAAGCAGATTAAGAGGAAGAAACTATTGGCTTGCAATGTTGAAAACAAGATATGGGAGGAGCGGGCAGTGCGTGTGAACTATTGTTATGAACGAATCAGAATATCGCTAGTAGCGCATGAACAGCATATTGCCAAACATAGTTAACCAATTAGCGATAAGTTTATGCATGATCAGGAAGGCAAGAAACTATATTAACTAAGCTGTGTATGTAATAAACCGACATTTTGCTTGATCATATTGATCGTGTGCTGTGTCCGTGACTTCCGCGTCAGCAGGTGGCGCCCGAACAGGGACCCTCAGATCGGAGTTGGATTTTCTGACGAAACCGAGAACGGAGGGGGCGGAAGCCGGCCGAAGGTGAGTGCTGCCCCGGCACTCGGGAAACGCTAGCGCGAAAGGTAGAATCTCACCCTGATCAGGTGAGCGGCCGGGGAGGAGGTGGGGGCTACCATGACAAAAGAAGAGTCAGCGGTGGTTAAGCTCCTCCAACATATCCTCTCAACGAGAGGTATAAGTTATGACTCGTCTACTCTGAAAGCATTATTGCTCTGGGCAAAAGGAAAGGATTTGATCCCCACGGTTGGAGTTGCCTTTGATGCTATGACATGGGAGAAAATAGGGGCAGAACTGTGGGAAGAAATAAGTAAAGGATCCAAAGAGACGAGCAAATTCCCCACTGTGTGGAGACTGATTCATGAAACTTTAAAAAGCATGGGGGAGGAGTGGCAAGTCGCTGCATCGGCATTCGCGGCTTTGACTCCAGGTGACGGGCCCAACTCTGCAACCAGTATGTTGTTTTCAGGTCCGACAATCCCTGCAGCGACCCCAGCCCACGTTGCAGAAGTCCGGATCCTAGCAGGGACTGCAACTGCAGCTCCCACCACCACCGAAGTGCAGTCACCAGAAAAAAACGCTGCGGAGGCTACTCCACCATCGCCCGATGTACCACAGTCGGATCGCCCTCCGAGTTATGATGAGGCCGATCCACCAAATCGACCTCCCTCACCGGTGGCGACCACCGCACTTTACCCTCCTTTGCCACCAGGTGGTGAAGAGGAGGAGGAAAACAATGGTGTTCTAGAGGAGAAAGCTGAATTACAGGAATTGATAAAAAGACTAGAGACTTTAGAAGCGCGATTGGCGGCCCCGCCAGAAAACCCACCAACGTCACTGTCCGCATTATACCCAGGATGGTCAGCACCCAACGTTTTTGCTCCAACTAGGACACTGGTGGAAACTGGTGCTTTTCCGTCTTTGCCACCACAACAACCATCGGGGGGGGGGGGTGTGTATTCGGGCAAGGGATGTTGGTGGGAGGAGTTGGTGATCCGTCAATGCGATGGAAAGGTGTTATCCGAGATGCCATGATAGAGGGACAGGTTTTACCCATGGCTTTTCCTGTTGTAGTTGATAATAACGGGAGAGGTGTATGGGAAGCACTGGACTGGAAAATATTGAAAGAAGTGAAAAGCGCTGTTACTCAATATGGTTTAAAATCACCATATACTCAATCTATATTACAGCACATTTTTTCAGCACAGTTATTAACTCCTTATGATTCTAGAATGATTGTCCAGATGCTATTACCACCATCGCAACAACTACAATTTTTCCAACATTGGCAAACTGCCTGTGATAGGGCAGCTTCAATACCTCGACAACAAGGTGATCCGTTATTCGGAATCCAGGCTCAAATGTTAATGGGCGCAGGGCCTTATACGCGACCTGATTGGCAAGCGCAGTTTGCTACCGAGGCATTGCAGTTGAGTCAGGAGTTAGCTTATAAAGCTCTTATTAACGTGCATGATGAGAAAATTAGACCTGCTTTTACCGCTGTAAGGCAGGGTCCCACTGAATCGTACGGCAAGTTTATTGATCGTTTGCACGCTGCAATTATGGCTCATCCAGATATGGATGAGGGAATGAAAGTAAAGTTCTTAGATATGCTTGCTTTTGATAACGCTAATGAAAAAACAAAAAGAGCACTCAGTGTGTTGCCAAGAGGATCCAACACAGGACAGTTGCTAGAGGCTGCTGAGCGAATGTTAGAACAAGAAAAGGCTACGGTAATGGCCGCAGCTGTAGGTGCAGCAGTGAAGCCGTTGGTATCAAAAAAGCAAGGGGGAAAAAAGGACAAGAAGTGCTTTAATTGTGGAAAACTAGGCCATTTTAAAAAAGAATGTAGGAGTCCAATTAATACTGAGGGTCGGAAAGAAAAATGGTGTACGAATTGTAAAAAAGATAATCACGACACCCAAGAGTGTCGAAAATCGGGAAACACGGCGCGGAGCGCGCCACACCCACGCGTGAAGACACAAGTGCAGGGTGCTTGGACCGCTGCGCAGCCGCCACAGCCGGTAGCGCCGGAGTGGACCTGGCAACAGCAGTAGACGTAACCTTAACAACGTCTGAGGTTAAATTAATTGATTCAGATCAACAAGGATCTCTAGGGCATGGGTTGAGTGCATTGCTCATAGGCCGTTCTTCAATATCACGAAAAGGTATATTTATAGTACCAGGACTCATCGATGCGGATTTCTGCGGAACCATAAAGATTATGGTATATACCTTAACGCCACCACTTACAATACCAGCACAGTCTAAAATAGCTCAATTAATACCATTTCATGCGTGTGTCCCTAAAGCGCATTCAATTGTACGTGGGCATGGAGGTTTTGGATCCACAGGAGTACCAAATGTGTTATTAGCAATAGATATTGCCAAGGGAAAGCCTGAAGAAAGGGTAACATTAAGACATCCTAATGGACAATCTTTAGTACTGTCAATGTTAATTGACACGGGGGCAGATGTAACTATTGTCCCTATCACAAAATGGCCTCGTCATTGGCCACTGGTACCTGCAGCTACCAGTGTTGTGGGAGTCGGGGGGGCACAATGCACGATGATTAGCAAATTACTGACAGCATTCAATTTTGAAGATGGTGCCACTGTTACCGCAAGGCCATATGTAATGCACTTGCCTGTAGCTCTTATAGGTCGGGATATATTATCCCAAATGGGAGCCAAACTTGTAACCCAGCATTTTTAGGAGCGGCCATGGTTGAGCAGCCCATCTTAAAACTCACCTGGACTACGACAACGCCAGTGTGGGTAGACCAGTGGCCGCTGAAACAGGAGAGGCTGCATATTTTACAAAATTTAGTTAAAGAACAACTAGAAGCAGGTCACACTGTGCCTTCCACAAGCCCTTGGAACACACCCGTTTTTACCATCCCGAAAAAAATCTGGAAAATGGCGATTGTTGCATGATTTACGAGCGGTGAATGCTGTAATGCAAAATATGGGGGCATTACAGCCAGGATTACCCTCCCCTGTGATGATCCCAGAAAATTGGGACTTACTCATCATTGATTTGAAGGATTGTTTTTTTACTATTCCTTTGCATCCTGAAGATGCAGAAAAATTTGCATTTACAGTACCATCAATCAATAAACAGGAACCGGCAAAAAGATACCATTGGGTGGTACTACCTCAAGGAATGAAAAACTCACCTACTCTGTGTCAAAATTTTGTAGCATGGGCCTTACAACCATTCCGAATGAAACATCCATTTTTACTAGTTTTTCACTATATGGATGATATCTTAATTGCTGGAGAAAAAATGGATGTGGAAGGAACTTTACAAAGGTTAATAGAAACCTTAGAACCGAAAGATCTTAAAATTGCTCCAGAAAAGGTACAACGACAAAATCCATGGCGATATTTAGGATGGACAATTACTGGGAGCACAGTCAGACCACAGAAGATCATACTCAAAACAGACATTAAGACGCTCTCAGATGTTCAAAAACTAATGGGAGATTTACAGTGGGTAAGGTCAGTTAGTGGAATAACTAATGATGATCTAGCTCCCTTGATGCCTCTGTTGGGAACCTCAACCAGAGCTGATGAACGACGAAGCCTGACGAAGGAACAAGAGCAGGCATTGGATGACATTATAAAAAAGGTTTTGACAACAGTTGTACAAAGAAAAATTAGTGATTTGCCTTTGCAATTTTTAATTGTTAACTCATCACCCAACCGAAAACACTTAATAGGACTGATAATCCAAATAGATAGCCCACGCATCAACATTTTAGAGTGGGTATTTTTATCCTATCAGCCAAAAAATACCGTCTGTACACGGATTGAACTATTAGCTAATATGATCATCAAAGGTAGAAGAAGGATTTGTGATCTGACAGGACAAGAACCTGAAACCCTGTTTGTACCTATAGCACAGAATTATTTAGATTGGCTTTTAGCAACATCAGAAATGTTTCAAATCGCTTTAGCCGAATATCCAGGTACTGTAACCAATAACTATCCTTCCACGAAAATTTTGCCGCTTTTACAAAATCAGGACTTTGAAGACATCCCTTATAGATCAGAAGTACCAGTTGAAGGGCTTACAGTATTTACTGATGCTGGAAGAAAATCGAAACGAGCTGCTATTGCTTGGTATGACAATAATCAATGGAATCATCAACTTCTTACAGGTCATACCGCCGACTCTTTACAAACCCTCGAGCTGAGAGCGGTATTATGGGCCTTTCAACGCTGGCCCGACAAACCTCTAAATGTAATTTCAGATTCGCTCTACGTAGTAGGAACGGTACAGCGCCTGGAACGCGCTATGATCAAATCACTGAAGAATAACACCTTATATATGTTATTAATGCAACTTTTATTTTTATTGAATCAACGCACTAAACACTATTTTGTGACACATATTCGTAGCCATCAATTTGATCAAGGCTTGTCAATTGGAAACAACATAGCCGACAAGTTGGTTGCTACCATCTGGAAAAATCAAAATATTAACCTGTTTGAGCAGGCCCGTTTATCTCATGAATTTTTACATCAATCTGCAAAAGTATTGGCGAAACAATTTGATTTAAAACTATCAGATGCCCGAGGCATCGTCCAATCCTGTCCTGCCTGCCAAAAATCAGGATTCGGTTTAGGTCTTGGGGTCAACCCTCGAGGTCTGGGAGCCCTACAATTATGGCAAATGGATGTCACCCACATCACAGAGTTTGGACGGCAAAAATATGTACACGTTAGCATTGATACTTATTCGCATGCAATCTGGGCCACTGCTCAAACAGGGGAAACAGCCAAACATGTTGTAAAACATATGTGTGCAGCCATCGCTGCTTTGGGGATTCCTCAAGAGATAAAAACAGATAATGGTCCTGCATATATCTCTAAAACATTCGAACATTTCTGCCGCTTGTGGGGCATTCGCAGAATCACAGGCATACCACACTCTCCTACAGGACAGGCGATCATAGAACGCGCACATGCTACGTTAAAATCGCTGTTGCAAAAACAAAAGGGGGGAGAAATAGCCCCTGCTGAACGTCTTGCAAAAGCGATTTACGTTTTAAATTATTTACGGTTAACAGGGGACCGTGAATCTCCTCCAATTGTTATACACCATATGTGTTTTCAATCGGGAATACCGAAGATCGATTCAGTATCGGTAAAAGTATGATATTGTGACTTAAAAACTGGAGAATGGAAGGGTCCTGCAGAAATTAAGATGACAGGTCGAGGATATGTTTGTGTTTTGACAGACGAAGGTCCGAGGTGGGTGCCTAGCCGCTGGGTGAAACCGTGGAGAGAAGAGTCGGGACCACAACAGGAGTTACCATGATATGTTTTCTCACGTCATTCCTCTCCATCATTGGTAGTGGTCACTCATGGATTTCAGTACAACCACGTACAAATGTTTGGGTAACTCTAGCTAATAAAACAGGGCAAGATTCAATCTGTTTAGCGGCAGCAAATGCAGGCAACCCATTTATGACATGTTTAGTGGGGACTCCGATTGGCGGTAAAGAGTGGGAGTATGTTTGTAACTCCTCCACCATCAGGCATGCATGCAGCGATATAGCTAACGACGTCAATGATTTTGAATATTAAAAAACAAACCCACAGATCTTGAAGAAGTATTGAAAAATATTCAAAGGATTGTAAGTCAGATTTAGATTTCTGGACAGCAGATAAAACAACTGTAGAAAGACTAGCTCTTTAGGTTTCAATTCATGGTTAGCTGGGTTAGGCATTTCAGGTTGGGGAAAAGATCTAATTATCCATGGGTTTATATTATTATTGGGATTATTATTAACTATACTTATATTAAGATGTGTTTTTAAATATTTCATGAAAGCCGTGGAGTGTATGATGAATGGAGTCTGGATTGCTCAAAAACAAAAAGGGGGATTTGTGGGATATCTGAAAAGCCAAGGACATGTAGTGAGCAACCCAGACTCAGACTATGTGGACTTAATCTGCATTTAACGCAAGAGGAATTCAAGGATGCTGCGAAGGTCAACTGCGGTTTGGAAGACATGAAACAAGCAGATTAAGAGGAAGAAACTATTGGCTTGCAATGTTGAAAACAAGATATGGGAGGAGCGGGCGGTGCGTGTGAACTATTGTTATGAACGAATCAGAATATCGCTAGTAGCGCATGAACAGCATATTGCCAAACATAGTTAACCAATTAGCGATAAGTTTATGCATGATTAGGAAGGCAAGAAACTATATTAACTAAGCTGTGTATGTAATAAACCGACATTTTGCTTGATCATATTGATCGTGTGCTGTGTCCGTGACTTCTGCGTCAGCAGTGATTGGTGGCTGTCTTGGTCACAGTGACCACGAAGTAGTTGTGGTTCAAATCGTTGACGATAGGAGAAAAATTGCCAGCAAAACTTCGACCCTGGATATGGGGAGAGCAGACTTCGGGCTGCTGAAGGAGTTAGTTAGTAAGGACCTCTGGAAATCTGCTTTTGAAGGTATTGGGGTCCAGGAATGCTGGTCACTTTTTAAGAGCCATCTCTTAAGAGTGCAGGAGAAGACAATTCCAAAGTGTCGGAAGTCAAGCAAGCGGGGAAGAAGGCCGGCTTGGCTGAGCAGGGATGTTCTTCTAGAACTTAGGTGGAAAAGGAAAGTGTATGGGCATTGGAAGCAAGGACAGGCGACACAGGAGGACTACAGAGATGCTCTTCACCACTGTAGGGAGAAAATTAATTCAGCCAAAGCTTGATTAGAGTTCAAGCTGGCCAGCACTGTGAAGGACAACAAAAAGGGCTTTTTTAAATATGTGAACAGCAAAAGGAGGATCAGAGATAACATTGGTCCATTGCTTGACGAGGTTGGTCACCTCACAAATAGCGACGTAGACAAAGCAGAGACGTTTAATGCCTTCTTCACCTCTGTCTTCAACACTGATGGTGGGTACTGGGACCCCCGGAGCCCTGTGTTGGAAGACCGTGACTGGGGGAATGATAAACTCCCAGCCGACCCTGAACTTGTTCGAGACTTGCTGCTCCAGCTGGATGCGCATAAATCTATGGGACCCAATGGGATTCATCCCAGGGTACTGAAAGAGCTGGCTGATGTCATTGCGGGACCTGTCTCCATTATTTTTCAATGGTCTTGGGAGTCTGGGGAGGTCCCAGTCGACTGGACCCCAAGAAGGGTAAGAAGGAAGACCCTGGCAATTACAGGCCTGTCAGTCTCACTTCAGCGTCTGGTAAAATTATGGAGAAGGTTATTCTGAGAGTTACTGAAAAACACTTGAGAGACAATGCAGTCATTGGTCATAGCCAGCATGGGTTCATGAGGGGAAAGTCCTGCTTAACTAACTTAATTTCCTTTTATGACAAGGTCACCCATCTAGTTGACCAGGGGAAGCCAGTAGATGTGGGTGTGTTGGATTTTACCAAAGCTTTTGATACTGTCTCTCACAGTATCCTTCTGGATAAAATGCCCAGCACACAGCTAGACAAGTCCATAATACGATGGGTGAACAATTGGCTGATGGGTCGGGCTCAAAGAGTTATAGAAAATGGGGTTATATCAGGCTGGCGGCCAGTCACCAGTGGGGTTCCCCAGGGCTCAATTTTAGGGCCAGTGCTCTTTAATGTTTTTATAAATGATCTGGATGCAGGAATCAAATGTATATTAAGTAAGTTTGCTGACGATACTAAACTAGGAGGAGCTGTGGACTCCCTCGAGGGTAGAGAGGCCTTACAGAGAGATCTGGATAGACTAGAGACCTGGGCAATCACCAACCATATGAAATTTAACAAGAGCAAGTGCCGGATTCTGCACCTGGGATGGGGTAATCCTGGTTGTACGTACAAATTGGGGGACGAGAGGCTGGAGAGCAGCCCTGCAGAAAGAGATCTGGGGGTTTGGGTTGATGGCAAGTTGAATATGAGTCAACAGTGTGCCCTGGCAGCCAAAAGGGCCAACTGTGTTGTGGGGTGCATTGAGCACAGCATAGCTAGCCGTTTGAGGGAGGTGATTGTCCCATTCTACACTGGTGCGGCCCCACCTCGAGTACTGTGTGCAGTTTTGGGTGCCTCAATATAAGGCAGACAAGATGGTGAAAGGCCTCAAGGGCAAGACTTATGAGGAGCAGCTGAGGACACTTGGCTTGTTCAGCTTGGAGAAGAGAAGGCTGAGGGGTGACCTCATCACAGTCTACAACTTCCTCAAGGGGGGCAGCAGAGGGGGAGGTGCTGATCTCCTCTCTGGTGACCAGCGATAGGACACGAGGAAATGGAATGAAGCTGCATCAGGGCAAGTTCAGATTGGACATTAGGAAAAGGTTCTTCACTGAGAGGATGGTCAGTCACTGAAACAGAGTCCTGGCATGAAGCCTGTCAGAGTTCAAGGAGCATCTGGACGATGCTCTTAGTCATATGGTTTAGTTTTAGGTAGTCCTGCGAGGAGCAGGGAGTTGGACTCGATGATCCTCATGGGTCCCTTCCAACTTGAGATAGTCTATGATTCTACTTAAATCTCTTCTTGAACAATATGAAAGAATAACCCTACAATATTATCAGAATGGGGTCAGTTATGAGGCTTATTTCTCTCCTTATTTCATTGGCATATGTTCATGGTATCACTGAAGTGATATTTGCTATGTATATCAAACTAAAAAGGTTAAAGCCGTTTCCTTTGTGCCAGACTGTGGCACAGGCCTGCCTCTTGTGCATGCTTCAGCTGGGCCTGGGCCCCTCAGTGAGAAGGAAACCTCATGCTCTGGCAATGAATGTGTGGCAAGGCTAGGACCAGCATGCTGGGAGCACCTGATCCACCACGGGCACACAGACATAGTCTTTCATTGTGGTTTTTATACGACATCGCAGCTGCATTTTAACTTCTGTATAGTACTATTAATCTCACTTTAGACTGAAAAATATTTCATGAAACATTGTCATGGTTTAACCCCAGCCAGCAACTATGCACCACACAGCCACTCGCTCGCTCCCCCCCGGTGGGATGGAGGGGAGAATCAGAAGGGTAAAAGTGAGAAAACTCATGGGTTGAGTTAAAGACAGTTTAATAATTAAAAAAAAAATAAAATGTAAGGAAAAAAAACAAACAACAAAAAAGAGAGAGGAGAATAAAACCCAAGAAAAACAAGTACTGCAAAAGAAAACAATTGCTCAGCACCAATGAACCAATGCCCAGCCAGTCCCCGAGCAACTGCAGCCCCTGCCAGGGTTAAACCATGACATCCACACACTTAAAAGTAATTAAATCAGTATTTAATGCATCATAAATTTGATTTTTTTCTGACAATAAGCATACTCAGTTTCTGTCTCAATCATAACCTTTCCCCCATTCTGTAAATCATCTGAATATACAAAGAAAATGTTTTACAGTTATATGTAGAACATATACAAGACAAAAGTCTTACAACTATTCCAGTTCACAATAAATTCCAGCATGTGAAGGCCACAAAACTGAGTTATACTCTTCTCTTCTTGTACGAAGGATAAATTTGATGAAGGAAAAAAATCTGGCCCATTAATTTGATAAAAGAAAATAAATGCATATCACATCAGAGTATAATTCTGACCTTTCACTAAATAGTATTAATCCTCATGTGTCTTGAAATATAAACAATACATAATGTGTTTTGAAAAGGAAGTGTATGTATATATATGCACATATCCCATATATATACACAGAGTGAGAGACATAGATGTAGAAGTATATGTGAATAATATGATATTATTTAAAAACTGTGAAAATATGTGAGAGAAGAGCTCAATCCTGTCCTAACTAATGCTGATTTTTTCACCAACAAAATATTAGAATTACTCTTAATCTGCACTTACAAAGTTAGAAAGAATCAAACACACAAAATCAAGGCAATAACTAAGTTAACATAAGAATTCCCAAAGTGGAGAGGTTTAAAACCATGCCACAGACACTATACTCACTGAAATTTTTTTCAGGCCATTTTGCATTGAATTTCTTAACATTTCTAAAAGGAAAATTTTGTGATCCACATTGACATATTCATGCAAGCTATGACAACAAATTGTCTTGAGCCTAGAGTCATACTCTTGATCTTTGAGCTACAGTATCTGATGAAAATCAGAATGTTAATGAGCATATTTACCACATACACCTACAGCTTATATAAAATGTAGACAAACAATTATTTTTTATAGCAAATCCTTGAGCAGAGCCATGGCTGAAGAACTCCAATATGTCCTTTCCCTGACAAATATTATTAGTGGTAAATTAAAAGTTTGCTTGCTGTCACTGTGGCCCTAGCTGACCTCTTAATTTCTTGAGTTCAAGTCCAATTAACCTTTGGGAAGAAGTACAACTGCTCTAACCAGACGTGTCAATAGAATCTAATAGTAATTATTTCATTTTCTAGTTTGTCAAAGGGCAGTGGTCCCACCTCAATCATTTCACACAAAGGTGGTAATTTGTCAATGTTTAGAATGATCTGTACTGGACCATACCCAGCCCTCTCTCAAGTGCACTAATCAATTAAACGGGCTTTATCTCAGCCATGCCATCCTGTGTGCTGCCAGAGAAGAAGGTGCCAGTTGAAAAATTACTCTCCTCTTGTGATATTTGCTGGTTTAGTTTCAAGAATGAAAATATTGATGTACACTTCAAGCTCTTGTTGCCACAAGAGGCTTGAATTAGATTTATGAGAGTATGGTGGGAAAACCCATCTGGTGTGAAAAACTACTTTTCAGCATTGCCTCTCTTCCACCACCTCTTTGTACTTGTGTAGCTGCTGTTGAGTTTATTGAGAGCTAGCCATAGCATAATGGAGGGGCAGAAAAGCGTCCCAGGAGAGCAGGAGGAAAACAAGATATTAATTAAAGTTGGCTCCAAGATTAAAAATAGGAAAGGGGAAAAGAAAGGCATGACAAAGTCCTACTATTTCAATGGTACTTTGTGTCTTTCAACTCTGACACAGTTGGGAGAGCATCCCTGACCCACGCACAAAAACACTGTCACCAGGGAATGACTCAGTGTGCAGGAGAGAGAGACACAGTGGCACTCACACCAGTGGCAAAGCTGCACTGATATTTCACCAGCTATCTAATCATGGGTACCTGAGTATTTTATGCAAATGTGTGAAGACAGGCTGGATTGTATGGCAGGGGCTGGTCAATAAGAGGAAAGAGCAGAGGGAATCTGCTAATTGGGTCAAGTCTAAAGGTTCAGTCCTGAGCCAAACTCCCTAGTGCTTCTCTTCTTTAAGGTGACAATCAGGTTTTGCTGCTGTCTTGTGAAATAAAAAGGAAACATGGGTTGTCCTGAGATTTAAGAGGGCTGAAATTAGATTTTTCTTCCCAGAGCAAGCAAAGAATAGAAGATTTTGGATGAAGATATGGAGCAACAAGCTAGGTGCTGAAATATGGGGCCCCAGGCTTAATGTCACAGTTAAGAGAAAAGTCCCACAGAGATTCAGCATTGGCCAACAAGATTAAGTCCTGGGAACATCTCTTTGTGGAAGAAGCACCCAAGTTCCTTGTAGTAGCACATGTCAATCCACCTTCCTAGACCAGAGCTAAACAAAGAAAGGGCAATTCTGGAGCTTACAGGGATGGAGTTTTTACAGTAAGTGAACTACAAATGAACTTCCTAACCAGGTGTTTACTTTAATAAGAAATTTTATTTCTAATTGATTACTTTCTGCTTGTCTAATTTCAAGAGGATGTAAAAACATCATATTAAAACCAACATATTAAAAATACTTCAGATATCTAAGTAATTTTTCATTGACTTATGACTACATTCATATACAGTAGTATTTGACAGGCATAAGATAGAGACTCTAAATTAATCATTCACTAAGAGCAACAGCAACATTTTTACCAGAGCTAAGTTTGAAATCATAAGAAATCTTTAAAATACAACTGAAGCTATTTTTTAATTTACCACTTTCTTGATTATTCTCATACAGAAGATAGTAAAAGAAAAAAAAAACCTCTTTAAATTAGTTTTGCAGTTTCCTACCATCCTATATTAAAAGCAGCCTAATAGAATTTATAGGAGTAGAACCCTTTTAGGCAGCACTCTTTGCATTTTTTATTAAGTCTATACTTGCAGAATCTACTTAATGTCAATTTTGTACAATGGTTACACTGCACAGAGTATTTTATTTAAAACCTGCAGGACACAATGATAAATTGATAATTGACCCCAAGGCCATAGCAAATAAAGAAGCCCTGTTTTTCATTAGTACAGTATTGCATCGTTGTTAGGGGAAAGGAGAATGATGCTAACTGAGTATTGAGGAGTTGCACAATTAAGAAATCATCAATGGTTTTAATTTCACGTGTTTAAGGCTGCAAAATTCCTAACTGTGAACAGTAAAATAAAATAAGATTAATGTGAGATACAATTATATAAAGCTTCACTATCCAGAAGCAATTTCCAGCCCTCTATATTTATATAGACTGTGTGTTCACTAGGGGTATAGTCAACAAATACTGTACTTTTCCTTTTGTGTCTGTGCTCCTCTAAATCTATAGTATTTCCCAAGGCTTCAATTATCATAGGATCCAGAGGACAAATACTGTGTTGGTTGTACAAATGAGTGTGCTTGTTTTGAAACGAAACTCCAGAGCCTCCCATTGTAAATGAGTTTATTTTGTATCAGGCTTTCTTATGTTAAGACCAGGGCTCATTCATATTCCAATCAGAACTAGGCTAATTCAGTAGTGGAACAACATGGAATCATTCAGAGTGTATCACAACCTGTTTTTTGGTTAGTGTTAATTAATTGACTGTGATGTTTGTACAGAGTTTCCCAAGCATTCAAAGTTTTAGCACCTTCTTACATATGAAATTAGCTGTGACTGAGAGTGCTCCATTAAGGACCCTATAATTCAGCTCCTGATTATTTCTTCCCCTCTCCAGCACTTTTGGATTCCTTTAGCTCATGCTTGCACAGTTGCCTCAATGCAGTTTGAATTATCCCCAAGCTCAGAGCTAGGCTGTGTTTGTTCCTGAATTACATTCATCTTCCACAAAAGTGGTATGATAGTGATTTCAGCAGCACAAGGTTCCTGCTACCTATGTTGTATCAGGTTCAAAACCAGCAGTGAAGTCCCAGACCAGTTACAATGGGAAGAAAGGGACATGTCCTGACTACTTGGGAGAACCACTGCTTCACACTGAAACGTTTAATAATATAAAAAGTTAGCAATTCATAAATATAGTCTAAAATTTAAGAGTCGGGCAGTAATATGTTCAGGACAGTCAAGCATTGATAACACTATCCCAAAGGGATAAAAAGCTCAAATGAAATTAAATCTCTAGGTTCTGGGAAGTCAGTGTTACCTGTTTTGTCACATGTGGGTAAAGCAGAAAATCAGGATGTATACAAAGTACCATAAGAGCTTTCCCATGTGACCTATCCCAATCGACTGGTATTAAATGCAAAATGCACTAGAGGAGGAGGTGTAGTAGCTGAAATATATATATATATATATATATAAAAAGGAAAAATTCTTAGAAAATTTATTTGGCTGGTTCAGTCAAGAAAAAAAAAGTGATTAAAAAACAGTTCAATCATAAGTCATAAGTGATTTTGTTCAGGCTGGACAATTCACACAAGGATATAAATCAGATCTGTTCTGAGTGAAATACCTTGAGTACTATGTGCAGTTCTGGGCCCCACAATTTAAGAAGGATGTGAAGGTCCTTGAATGCGTCCAGAAGAGGGCAACAAAGCTGGTGAAGGGGCTGGAAGGCATGTCCTATGAGGAGCAGCTAAGGACTCTGGGGTTGTCTAGTTTGGAGAAAAGGAGGCCGAGGGGTGACCTCGTTGCTCTCTACAGCTTCCTGAGGAGGGGAAGTGGAGAGGGAGCTGCTGATCTCTTCTCCCTGGTATCCAGTGACGATGCATGGGAATGGTTCAAAGCTGCGTCAGGGGAGGTTTAGACTTGACATTAGGAAGCATTTTTTTACCGAGAGGGTGTTCAAACACTGGAACAGGCTTCCTAGAGAGGTGGTTGATGCCCTAAGCCTGTCAGTGTTTAAGAGGCATTTGGACAATGCCCTTAATAACATGCTTTAACTTTTGGTCAGCCCTGAATTGGTCAGGCAGTTGGACTAGATGATCGCTGTAGGTCCCTTCCAACTGACACAGTCTATTCTATTCTATTCTATTCTATTCTATTCTATTCTGTTTTTCTGTCATCTGTATGGAATGCATTTCTTACACGTGCTGTGCAAATCATTAAAGAAAAATTAAACAATAATTATTTCCTTTTTTAGGATCTTATTATTTTCTCTTTATTCACAGAGGTGGAACATGAGAGAAGTCTATACCTTCCCCATAAATACTCATTTGCCAAAAGAAAACAAAATATATTTTCCCTTTAGAAAATCTGCATTGATATATTGAAATAGCAGGGAAGGGGAAAAAAAGCCCATAATGCTTCATTAGTTAATTGCGTAGAGTACAGCTCTTTAGGGGCAAACAAGTGAAGGACATTTGCTGAATGGTCTATGCCCATCATGCATATTATGGCCTAATGATGCTAGTAATGGTAGGAGGCTCCTGGAGAGTCATCTGTCAAATTAGAACACTGAATTATTTATTGCCTCAGAGTAAAAGCAGCTGAGACCCGTTTGTAAGAAAATACAAGATAAAAAACCAACCCCTCCCCAAAATAACTAGTACAACTGCTTTGCATGTTCAGTAATGTCACTGGTATTTGTAAACATCAACAACATTTAAATAGTATGTATGTGTAAAGATATTGGGATGTGCATATAAATTCTGATAAACAATAAATACTATACATATATACATTATCTTTATGTGTCCACTACAAAGACATGAAAATATGTATAGATGATTAGCATGATGCCAATCATCATTATCATTTATAATAATGCAACAGTGATTGCACTAATTTATACTATATATAGTATATACTACTTATGGAATGTAAAAATATATATTGTATATAATATATAATTGATATGTTTGAATTTTTATAAAATTATAATTTATAAAATGAAAGTTTATAAATCCATTAAATAGTGTACTTCAGTTGGAATCACTTATCCTTTCTTTGCAAATATCAGAATGTAGGTTCTCAACATATACATAGTGTTAAAATTATTTCATAAAAACATGAAATCATTTTTGTAATCACTGAAGAATGTATCTGTAAGAGACTGAAGTGTTAAGAACAATTGTCTCAAAGCTTGCTTGTGTGTGTTTATCTGATAAGACCGGACAGTAGACCACTCTTTTGTCTGACAAGACCCGAGGGCAGATCACTCTTTGGCTTATCAAGTACCACCATCTGGCAAGGAAACCTGTGCAAACTTGCTGAAGCAGCAGGCCATTCTTTGGCTTATCAGGCACCACCAAGAATAGGACACCAACTGGTATCCCGGTCAGGCCGCTTGCCCACCAGCAATATATTAGATGTGCATGTGTTGAGTACGTGATGTTGCCCTGGGTAACCAAATGGAAATGAGAGGGCAAACTCCCTCTCCAACACCAGATAAAAGACGGCACAAGGAAACCTGAGTGTGGCCATCCACCACCGAAAAACTGAAGACTGAGGACCAATGGGACGCCGCTGGATCCAAGGTGGTGACTATCCTTTGCTTATCTCTCTGAATGCTTGCTTAATTTCCTCCTAATATTTCCTGCCTTTCCTATCGCTTTACTCTTTTATATTTACCCAGTAAAACGTCTGAGTGGCGGCATATGACCTCGTTTGTGTCTTAATTTCGCCCTTGGGATCATTACAAACCTTCCCCGAGCCTGACAATAAGACCGGGACTTAACAGTATCCCTTACTGCAAGTGTATCTAGAGATTATGAAGACGTAATATTTTTCAATTTGCTTTGCGATAAAAAGAGTCGCTGCTGGAGTTCCTCACTGGTAATAACTTGAAATTAATCTTTATTGCTCAATAACTCTTTTTCACTCCCTTCTGTCTCCCACTCCCTTCCACTCCCACTGTAAGTTATCAAAGTCATGGTAACTTTCCAACACTTCTGATGATGAATGTCTACTGTGAATAGATCTTCAGCCCCAGGTGCTTTTTACTGCAGCCAAGTATCTTAGTCACCAGGCTGGCTGTACATCTATTTTCCTCAAAGTTGTTTAAGTGAGATTTTTTGTGATGTCTGACACCATAAGAAGATATGTGCTACGTGTTATCAACAACCTGTTGAAGGTATTTTAGGCTGCATATTAACTTAACTAACTTGCATGATGCAATTCTGTAAGGCACTGAACAGTCCCATGAACCATTTCATCATGATTTTCAGTAGAACTGATCACCAAGAATACAGTTAAACATGTTAACATATGCTCTGCTGCATTTAAAAACACAGATCCCCTATGAGACCTTTTACAGATCATTTACTTGCTTTTAAAAGTTGGTAGCTGCAGGTTTAGTATTTCAGACATTTCTCTTACAGGTCTTTGGAAGAGGATATTCCCCTCCAAATACATAGATTTGTTCACTTAATATCCTAGCCACCAAACTAACCTCCCCATCTTCAGATAATCCAGAGAACATCAATAGCTGCCTTTTTGCTATATCAGATATTCATTGTGCTGCTACCTAAATTTGCTTTCCCACTAGGGTATAGAGCTGAAAGTGGGATTTGGAGGCTTTCTTATGAGGACACTTATAAAATATTCTTTAACATTTTATAGAAATGATTACTGCTTCACTGATAGCTTTGAGTTTCCTGTAGCTTGTTGCCCAAAGACAAAAGCAGCCTCTGGGGAAAAAGCAGGATCTTCCATGGAACAAAGCTTCATAATTTTTTATTTATGTTATGGAGATAGGTCTTCAGGGCCAAGACAACTAACAGATAATGCACATTGGCTAGTAATAACTACATGGAGAATTTACTACTTCAGACAAAGATGTTATATACTTGAATCCATCTAGACATCAATGCTACCAACCTTTCAAGTACTTATTTGTGCAATTTTGCTAATTTTTGTTGCAACGTTAAGTTCAAGGGATCAGTATTTCTTTATCTAAATATCATTTAGTCCCTCCAGAGCTGATATTTCAAAGCTTCCACCCACGCATCAGGCACTAGGAGAGGAAGAACATAAACCTGTGACATGGAGGAAGAGCGCCTCACCTCTCTTCAGCATACTATAAGACATGCTGATAACCAGTACTAGAAATAACCCTTGGCATGAATCCCATGCGAAGATACTTAAGTAAAGGAAACATTTATGTTGGTAAATGTCTGCAAGCCAGAACTGGTATTAATGTTGACGATCAAACATATTGTGGCACTTTAAAGAAAAAAACTATGGTCCTGAAAATATTTCTGCCTCAATTATTTTCTCAAACGTTATCTCCTTAAATGTATGACTCTCTCCTTTTATTTCCTATCTCTTTTCTTTCCCTTTCTTACAGAGTTGTGCACACACACACTGGATCTTTAATGCTCCCATTTTTATCTATATATGTGCTGGTTTAAAACATCAATAAATGAGCATTTTAAAAATGACAGTGTACAGTTGCTAAAAACATATCCCATGAGCTAGCACTTGTAAAAATCTTGCCACTTAGATGTAGGCTTGCAGATATTTTTGTTTAATTGTATATGATATGTATAAGAAGTAAAATTAGCAACGACGACTGGACAAAAAGAGGAAAAAAGCTACTTTATATAACACTGAATAATTGTTCCTCCATATTTCACATTTAGATGGCTTGACTGCTTGATGATTATTCATTTGAATAAACTTTGTCTAAAATTGTGGCCTTAGAATAAAATTTTAATTTCTGAAGGCCAAAGATTTTTACCTGTCAATCTAACATTTCATTGTAAGTTTTTCTCTCACAGAGAGAATGAAATTATACTTAGACTCCATGTTCACTGCCTAGCAGAGAGAAGAAAGCGCAGAAGTAATAAAGAACTGAATTACCTTCAAGTCCATATGACAAGCAGACCACCGCCTAAGTGCCGGGGATAGGTAATATTTAGCTGTTCAAGTCCATCAAAAGCTGAAAGAAAGGAACCTATCCTCTGAAACAAGGTGTCGTGGTTTAACCTCAGCTGGCAACTAAGCACCACACTCCGCCCAGCTCGCTCACTCCCCACGCAGTGGGATGGGGGAGAGAATCAGAAGGGTAAAAGTGAGAAAACTCGTGGGTTGAGATAAAGACAGTTTAATAGGTAAAGCAAAAGCTGTGCACGCAAGCAAAGCAAAACAAGGCATTCATTCACTACTTCCCACTGGCAGGCAGGTGTTCAGCCATCTCCAGGAAAGCAGGGCTACATCATGTGTAACGGTTACTTGGGAAGACAAACGCCATAACTCTGAACGTCCCCCCCTTCCTTCTTCTTCCCCCAGCTTTATATGCTGAGCATGATGTCATATGGTACGGAATATCCCTTTAGTCAGTTGGGGTCAACTGTCCCATCTGTGTCCCCTCCCAACTTCTTGTGCACCCCCAGTCTATTTGCTGGCGGGGTGGTGTGAGAAGCAGAAAAGGCCTTGACTCTGTGTAAGCACTGCTCAGCAGTAGCTAAAACATCCCTGTATTACCAACACTGTTTTCAGCACAAATCTAAAACATAGCCCCATACCAGCTACTATGAAAAAAAATTAACTCTATCCCAACCAAAACCAGCACACAAGGCCAACAGGTATGATATCATTTCCATTTATTACCCAGTAAAAAAAAAGAGTTTCAGTGGCAAAACACCAGCTCCAGTGAAGCAGCTGATGTAGTAAAGGGCAGTTGGTTATGCTTTGATTAGCATCTTGTGAGCTGATCAGCCCCCCCCCAAAGATCTAAAGTAAGTGTGCTCTGAAGAACTGTTTACATGTGTTTGCAACAAACAACCTGTGCCTTGTAAACAGCTAACATCTGCTAAGGAACACACGGGAGCAGAGCCTACTTTCTTTACATTTTAAACTGTTATTCCAGGAATAAAAAAGCCAAATGACAACTGAAGAGTGTCAATTCAGATTTATGATAAAAATCCTTTGTAAAAGAACACCTAAGTCCCTAGCTTGCTTAAAGGATTATATGTGAACCATGGGCAAAAGAGAAAACCTATTTGCATTTTTTAGTTATCAGCTCAAATTAGCTTTGGAAAGCAAAAAATATTTAATGACTACTTTTCTAAATTAATTTTTAGTTTGTTGTCACAAGGACTAGGTTCTGTCAGACTTTCTGTTGTTGAATATTACTTTGCTTCCAGAAGCCTTGCTGGAATGAATCAAACTTTGTGAAGGCAATTATTTTGCATACAAGCCTGGAGTAATAAGTTGTCATAGAGCAGATATGGTCTTGGGGAGTCTGCATTCTAATGACTGATAATACAGGATCTGTGCTCTACTGGATCATACAGTAGCACATGTTTGATCTGGATTAAGCATGGACACACAATCATGTCATTGTCAAAATAAAGAAAACATAATGCAAAGATTATACTAGCCTTAAGTTTTCATATTGGACTTGTCCTGGCTGCAGTAAGGCAGGTTATGCCAGATAAACATAAAGACAGGGCAGTATATACTGACCCTTCTTGCTGTGGTAAAGTTCACCAGTCAAATGTTTTGGAACAAATCTTAGTATAGCAGATCAGTGCTTTACATCCTGAGGCTACAGTGCTTTGATGAAGGTGCAGCTAGCTTTAAACTGTTACCAAGTTACAGCTGCAGTAGGTACATCTAAATGATCCAGTTTGCTTAAATATGAACCTGCACCCAAACTGCAGTTCTTGGATTGCACCTACTGCACATCCATTGACTTGTACTGTGGCTGAAGGCTGGTCCAAGCCTAGGTCTGTCTCACTTAGAGAAACATGGACAGAGCTGGAGTAGTGGCTTGAGCTTGAGCATATCCCCTTTGGGAACTATGGATGTAGTACTGGCTAGCTTTCTCCCAGTCCTCACTGGGTGATCAAACAAGCTGCTTCTCCATTGCACTGCACCATGCCACCATGTCCTTGCAATGCTCTACAAAAATTAATGCAGCATAGGATCTATACTTCTGATTCTTATGCCAGTTCTCCATGACTATTAGGAGGAAGGTTATTGTATACAAAACACGATTTGGAATTTGCTAGCAAGGAGGCATGTTTGGGTGCCCCAACAGACACCTCTATTGAGTACTCATAACTGAGGTTGAGATTTGCAGAATAGTCTAACTGTTCAATATCAGAATAAGATTTTGAAGATTGTCTGCTGATTGAGGGACTATGTTATTCTTCCTATTAAAAGTCTGGCAGATTTCCACAGAGATCCTGATGGTTCATGGTAATGAAATTATGAGGAAGAACAAAAAAGTCAAAGCATTGGGAAAATACCTTCCCCTGGCCTGATCTGCAGTCCCCTTCTGTGTTTAAACCTGGAAAGGTCCCATGGGAGCAGACCTCTGCCAAAGCCCAGGAGCCAAACTCCATGAAGGTGGTTTTGTATAACTGCTTCATGGGACAGAGGGGCACAAGAGTTACATTAAAAGACCAGGTAGAGTATACTCTGGCTGTGGAATTAAGGACAAGCAACATAGCAGGTCTGAATGCTTTTAAGGACAGATCATACAAGGATCATCACTGCAAAGAGGCCCTCTCCCTATGCCCCCTCAGGGCCAGATGGGGACCAGAGCAGAGAGAGGGACCTTGTGTGCTGTGGCTGTATGAGTGCAGGAAGTTTGTAGGAGATGCGCAGAGAACAGAAGGATGGGATATGCACAAGGGAACAGTCATGAAACAGAGATGCTGTACTTAATGGTATGAAGCTGCATCAGGGGAAGTTCAGATTGGACATTAGGAAAAGTTTCTTCACTGAGAGGGTGGTCGGTCACTGGAACAGGCTCCTGTCATGAATGGGTGATTCAGATCACTTAAAGAACCACTGTCAAAGGTATTAGGAAAAGTGGTTTTAATATGATGCTGTGAAAGTGCGACTTAACAAAGTTCAATGGCAAGGTTCACTCTATTACTGTATGGCACAATCATTTGAACAATGATTCAAAGCTACCAAGGCAAAAATCAAAGTTGCCAAGTCAAAATCAAAGTTACCATACTACAAGGTTATGTGCAATATCGGTTGCTTACCAAAGATCTGCTGTTGGTAACAGATCTCTCTGCCTCAAGGAACAACCTTGAGAGGCATCCCAGCTTAAGGGGAGATCACCGTCATGCAGCTGGACTGCTTAGCCAGGAGAGCTCAAAGAAGGATCACTTAGGCTGTCATATTTATGGAATAAAGTGGTTGGCTTGTAGTCTTGGGAAAGCCACCTGCTATTCAGGTGTTAATTGCATGGTCGGTGTTCCAAGCTCATATGCATCGGATGCTCAATGTGTCACTCTGCTTCTTTGTGGGTTTTCAAAGAACAGATTGGAACTAGAGGAGTTCACGGCCCGGCTATGGCTCAGGCCTTTACCTCCTTTGGAGCCTGTACCAAACTACTGCTAGTTTGGTTAAGGGGTTGACTGCATCTGTCACACTCTACCCCATGACTACAGTCAATCCACTTTATCGATTCTTAGAGTGGTAGTACGGTTACCTCTTGCCTCTATGTTATAAATATGTGGCGCATTGCAGATCAGTGGTAAGAGTACAATTATTTGATAAGTTGTTTAGTTTAAGTGTCACAATTAATGCTAGTTTTATACCATTTCACATACAGAATCAGTTGATTGTAAACATTTTACATGCTGGATTGATGTAATTTGTTTCATCTTTTGCCAAACTTTGATATACAGAATGATTAAAAGCAGTAAACATAATAAGGTCAAAAATAACAAAACTGCAATTGGATACAGCATCAAATTCAAAATTCCATTTGCTGTTGGGGGCCATCCAAAGAGAGTTTCCCACCAGTGATGTTCTCCATCTTTCTTCACTCTTTCCAGGATGTAGTGTATCCTCTCTGCATCATGATGGACGGTAACCAGGGTTCCTTGTCCGTTGTTCCAAATTCGTTTTAGCAATTGACTCAGGTCATCATGTTGCAACAGTTTTCTCACCAATGTGAGATTCATTCCAGTGGGGGTAGGCAATAAATCTTGATAGTTAGATTAGATTGTAACAATTGGTGGGTTGTGACAGGAGCTGAATAGTTAAAGTCGAATCCCATAATTCTGGTAAAATTAGAAATATAGATATTTGAGTGATTGTATGTATCTACAGTGATGTTGTCTATAAATATAGAATCACAAAGGGTTCTCATACAAATGCATCTATTTCCAACATAGACAAGTACTGTTTCAGGGGTTTCATCAGGATGTATTTCAAAATGACAAACATTTTGTTCAGTGTCAAGACAAATGTCTTGGGCCTCGATGGTATTACTTTTACAAATAAATCCCTGTTGTTCCCATACAACACATGCATCAACATCAATAGTTTGCCATTTGTTCCCATTTTGTTGGGCCCATACTCTATGTTCTAACGCATAGAGTACAGTTCCATGGTGATTTAATCCCAGCACAATGATTGGGTATATGGTGTATGCATTGCGTATTGTCAGAACAAAAGCTGTGGCTTTACTGTTGGTGGGGTCATAAGTGGAATTAACTAAATGTCACCAAGACTGGAAATCCCTTTCAAATTGAGTCGCATTATCCCAAATTACCTTTTGAATTTCAGTGGGCAAGGTGCCCTCATTGCCTTCCCTTATAATTGCTGTTACAGTAGATTGCACCCACAACTGAGAAACATGTATGGTGCAAAATGTACTGTAGTTACCGTATTGATTAGCATAAATAAAAGAAGTGAGGGTCTCCACCCTGTGGGTCAGGCTTGTCGACGTGTGAACCAAATTTGGTTCATGCCGGCCATGATTACTCCTGAGAGAAGGATAAGCAATCCTCTGATGGTTAACCCAATCTCCAGGGGAGGTGTGCTGGTATCATTCCCAGTATCGTTCCTGGAAAGGGAAAACAATACAAGTCTCGGTGGGGTTTTTCCAGATGGGTTACCCCTTAGTGGCTCAACTTGTTTAACTGCTTGGACTAAAGACAAAAGTCCCTTTTCCCACTCAGAATATCTCAGTTGTGTCTCTTTAAATGCAGTCGAGTTAAACATTAAAGGCCTCTTTGGCCCGCTCTGTCCAGTCTGGAATAGATTGCAATAAGTACCATGTTCTGCAAAACCCCATTCTGCTATAATAGGGTTGCGGGGGTGTACTGGCCCCAGTGACTGATATGTCTTTAATTCCTGTATTAGAGTTTTGACTGCCTCTTCATGTTCTGGGTTCCATTTCCACAGTTTCCCCTTTCGTAAAAGTGAATTCAGTGGGTGAGCAATAATAGAAAATCCAGGTATGTGTTTCCTCCAATATCCTAAAGTACCCATAAGCTGTTGTAATTCTTTCCTACATTGGGGCATCTGCAATTGTTCTATTTATTTTACTTAGGGTGTCCAGTGGACTTGCTGCACTACCTGCAATACACCAAGTACCTAAAAATTTTACTTCTCTACTCGGTCCCTGACATTTTTGAGGTGGAACATCAACTTCTGCTTCATATAGTGCTTGCCACACTGCTGTTGCTGCTTCCCCCACCTTTTCAGGGGAGGTCCCTCCAATTAGGATATCATCTATATATTGCTACAGGTTCACATCTTGAGGGAGTGAGACTATCTGTAAAAGTTCAGCAAGCACAGCATGAGCAATTGTAGGTGAATGTTTATATCCCTGTGGGAGTCTGTTAAAGGTGTATTGTATACCTTCCCAAGTAAAAGCAAATTTCTCTTTATCCTTCTCCTGCAAGGGGACCATAAAGAACATATCTCTGACATCTAGCACTGCCATCCATGGATGTGCAGCTGTTTGTAGCGTGGCTGTTAAAGTTGCAATATTGGGTACTGCAGCCATTAGCAGAGCTGTGTTGGCATTTAGGCGCCCATAAGCAGTTGTCAGACACCGTTTCCCATCCGGCTTTCATACTGGCCAGATGGGTGAATTATATGGAGAGTGGGTTCTGGAAATAACGTGCTGTTTTTCCAAGTCTGCTATTACATCAGAAATTCCACTTTGTTCTGCAGCAGGAATCGGATACTGCGGTGCATTGGTAATTTTTGAACTGGGGAGTGCAGGGGCTGCACAGAGTACGCGTACTGTAGCCTCCCAATTTCTACCGAGGTTGGGGTCGGTACTTGTACTGAAGAACCACATGCTGCTGTCTGGCAAGCACCAGTTTTGTCTGGTCAAAACATCAAAACACAAAATATTTTCATTGCACTTTTTAACTGCAAAGCCAGTGGAGGACATGTGCTTCTTGCCCAGAAGCCATAAATTAACTTTCATAGTTTGGCAAATAACACTTGCTCTGTTTACTCTGGTGACTTTAACTCTTTGCTGTCTAGGTCGCATACCCAGCTTCTCAGCATCCTGTTGCGTTAGTATTGAAATTTGAGCTCCCATACCTATTAGAAATTTCACCAGTTGTCATTGAGGGCCAACTGGAATCAGAATGTATTCTGCTTTAATGATGGGTCTAACTTCATATTCAGAGGAATCTGAGGGGAACAAGGGGTCATCATTTCCCTCATCATAGTCATCAGGATCACCCCAAATATCACCATTCCAGTCCTCTGGGGACACTATTAGTTTCCTAATTTGCATGGGGCTAGGCTGGTGTGGGGCCTGCATGAGTATCATCTCAATCTTTTCTTCCAAGTTTTGTTTTTTCTCCTTTTCTTCCTGTAACTGCTTCTGTAGCTGTTCAGTTTGCAGGGACAGTAATAACTCAGCTGCCTTCCTGCCTTCTATGTCCTCTCTCAGAACTTGCCTCTCTCTATTATGCTTTTTCCTATCCTGACAGGCAGCTTCTAGGCAGGTGCCTAACATAGAATCATAGAATCATAGAATCATAGAATCATAGAATCATAGAAACATAGAAGAGTCATTAAGGTTGGAATGGACCTCTGAGATCATCGAGTCCAACTGTCAACCCAACTGCCAGGTCCACCTCTAAACCATGTCCTCAAGCACCACATCCACACGTTTTTTTGAATACCTCCAGGGACTGTGATTGCACCACTTCCCTGGGCAGTCTGTTCCAATGCCTAACCACTCTCTCCATGAAGAATTTTTTCCTAATATCTAATCTAAATCTCCCCTGGCGCAACTTGATCCCATTTCCTCTCGTCCTGTTACTTGCTAACTGGGAGAAGAGACCGACCCCCACCTCACTACAACCTCCTTTCAGGTAGCTGTAGAGAGCAATAAGGTCTCCCCTCAGCCTCCTCTTCCCCAAACTAAACAACCCCAGCTCCCTCAGCTGCTCCCCATAAGACTTGTGCTCTAGACCCTTCACTAACTTCATTGCCCTTCTTTGGACACTCTCCAGCACCTCAATGTCTTTCTTGTAGTGAGGGGCCCAAAACTGAACGCAGTACTTGAGGTTCAGCCTCACCAGTGCCGAGTACAGGGGCACTATCACCTTACACATCACATCTTACAAATAATTCCTTTCCTTTTACCATTTTTAATATTTCCTCTTGCTAATTTTAATTGTTCTTCAGTAGCACCCCAGTCATGCCAGTGGTCGCGAGCCCATTCTTCTGAGAATTTGGGACTCTGACTTATTCCATGCTTCCATAAGTAATCAGTGATACTACTTGCCATCCTGCCAACTATGCCAATTTGTCATGAATCCTGATTTAGGATCCTGCCAACTATGCCAGGGAAGTGGACATGGCACCAAGCCTGTCAGAGTTCAAGGAGCATCTGGATGACGCTCTTAGTCATATGGTTTAGTTTTAGGTAGTCCTGCAAGGAGCAGGGAGTTGGACTCTGTGATGATCCTTATGGGTCCCTTCCAACTCAAGATATTCTATGATTCAATGATTCTACTTTACTGAAAGATCAATAGAGGGCCACACTGGCCAAGCTTGAGAACCTACCCCAGCACGTTACTAGCTCATGTATGGTATTAAGGAAAACAGTAATAAGGACTGCGGAAGAGGATGGACAGCTAAAGGTAGCAATAGTGAGGGAGGGGAGAAGGGGTGAATGGGTGAGGAGACTGTGGATAGGAATAAGGTTTGAAGCTGTGGAGAAATGTTGGTGTATTGGCTTCTTGTAATGTTCTTCCCATAATAGGGTCAGGCTTGATGGCTGGTATTTTTGGAATTGGTATAAATGAATGTTGGTGCTCTTCCCTGTTCAGTCCAGCCTATTTTCCCTGAGCACTGTGAAGTGCTCAAAGACCTCTGCCTGGCCATTAGCCACCTCAGCACACAGTCCTCAGTCATCCGCAATTAGTAAGGTCCAACTATAGGACCTGTAATGGTCAACATTGTCCTGCAAGGGACTCAAGGCTTTGACAGTAAGAGGTATGGCAGGAAAAAGAGGCCAGACTCTTAGACAGGAGCATCTTCTGGTGCACAGAGTGGAGATTAAAGTGCAAATGCCCCAGAGGAGATCTGCCAGCAGCAGAAGACATCATGCACAAACAGCTAGGCCAGTTTGGATGTTTTGGGACCTCATAAGCAAGTTGCTTGCACAGAATATGCCAGAGGGTTATGGGATGTGCCCAGTCTGCACAAGTTGGATAAAACATGGACTAGAAAGGTTGTAAATGCATGAATGCAGCTGAGATGAACACAGCTAGTTTCCCTTGAAAGGCCGATATTAGCATTTGGATCTGCAATAATTGCACTTTACATTATAAAAGCAATCATATCCTGTGAAACAAATTTCCAAAGCAAAATTCTTAAGTTGCTTGATCAGCCACCTATATATATAGTTTTACATAGTTTCTGAAGAAATAGCATCATTATGCCCACAGAGTGTTACACTTTTACAAACTTTATTGGGGGGGAAATTCCCTTGAAAATAGTTGCAATTTCTGATTGCAAGCTTTAGAATTGGCTTGATTTTTTATTAAAGATGATAGAAATTTAAACCTTTATTTTAAATTTCAAGTCTCTAATTATAGCTCATGAATTAAATTATGAAGGTAATTTATCTGTGCTTGTTAATTACATGAAGCCATAATTCCATTCTTTTTGAATATCAGCAGGAATAATTTAATAAAAGTTCTTGCTACAGGAGCTTTTTCTCATAAACCTACTTGTTTACTTTTCCAAAGTGTTCTTGAGTAAACAGACAGCAGCACTGGATAATAAATATAATTTTGTTTCCAGTTTATTTTTTCTGACTCATAACAATTCTGAATAATTAGTCTGGTATATTTCTTTCTACTTTAGTTTTGTTATCAAATGATTTCAATCGCATATTCCATTTCTTGAGCTGGCAAAAAGTTAACGTTTAGAAATAACCTTAATTCACCAAACTCAGTGTAGTTTTAGTGACATGTGGTTTTTTTACATGGAAACTCATGTAATTTGAAATAATTATGTTGTAGAGCACATGTACAATACTATAGATATTTAACAGGTCTATTGTAAGTATATATAAAAAATAGATTCAAACCATGTATTAGAAAATTCTTTGATGGACTGAATACTTATGAGTACAACTACTTCACAAAGATATTTTATACACTTACTGCTTCTGTTTTAATCCTACTCATACACACAGTTTATTTATGAAACTCATCATTTACAAGCTGCCTCTTAAACAGCATAGTAATTGAAATCTTCTCTTTAATTTATAAATTCATAAAAATACACTAGCTCTGTAAATGTTTTCTAACCAAACTCATATTGGATCATTGACAATTTGTATTTTTGTGAAGAAAAGATATTAAGATGCCTTTAATTTTTTTTTCTCCCATGAAAGGCGACCAAGATTATCTGTGTTGAGGTTTATAGCATTTACTGCTGGCTTTGCTATGTGCCCAACTCTAATTATATTAAGTCACTTCAAAGTCTAAAGCAATAAAATGAAGGCTCCCTGTCTTATTGGTGAGGCTTATTTTCACACTAATAAAATGGAACCCACTTTACTAAAATACACTTTTAGCCAATGTCTGTAAATGAACTCGAGTCTTGACAATTTTGGAAGAGGTCAACCTAGAGTAAGCAGGTCATATCTGTGGTAAATCAACGTTCAGAGTGATGGCGTTTTGTCTTCCCAAGTAACCGTTATGCGTGATGGAGCCCTCCTTCCCTGGAGATGGCTGAACACCTGCCTGCCGATGAGAAGTAGTGAATGAATTCCTTGCTTTGCTTTGCTTGTGCGTGCGGCTTTTGCTTTACCTATTAAACTGTCTTTATCTCAACCCGCGAGTTTTCTCACTTTTATTCTTCTGATTCTGTCCCCCATCCCACCGGGGGGGAGTGAGCGCGCGGCTGTGTGGTTAAACCACACCATGTCTGAAATACATATTGCTTTTAAAACTTAAAAATGGTAGCAGCCAATAGACCACAGGTGTGCACCAAGTAGTATTATGGGAAGCCAATGTGTAGGCAAAAGGAATGATCTCAGTTTCAGGTCAGTGAAAGAAATTTGCTTTTAATGAGCTGAATTTGCTTTATAGATTTATTCTTGTTACAACTAGATGTAAGCAGACCATACAAAAGCCTGCTACTAAAATCTCATGGCTTGTATTTCATCACTCTGACCAGAGAAAGCAGGCAAGGTAAATTTTCTCATGCATGGCTACGCTTCATCCTTGTTTGTGATCAGGCTATTTTTTATTAAAAAGAATCACCATTTCACAATGTTGACATTTTATGACTTGAATTTTATGGTGTCATCTCCTTTCAATATATACAAATATTCTTTTGCCATTAGATGTGGAAATTTTCTTATGGATTTCCAGGAAGGGGCCATATCTTCCAAAGCTTGATTTAGTTCCCTATGCTGACGTCAATCACTACCTGAGATTTTATGTTTCTGGGCCCTCATCCTGTCTAACTTTTCTCAGAACATCCAAAACACAGCACCATACCAGCTACCAAGAAGAAAATTTACTCTATCCAGGCCAAAACCAGGACACTATCCACCCTTATTCTATACCATCTACGTCATTCCCAGGTCTTACACTTTCCAATACATTCCAATTAATCACCACCACTTTTACAGTCTTTTGATATATACACACAGATATCATTCCCTTAGTCTATGGGCCATCCCTCTAAAATGTCCGTTGAGTTCATTTAGTCCATGACTTTGGCTTCCATCTGTCATAACAGTCCTTCAGGGCAGGAGAGATGGTGTGTGGTGTGGGATTGTTGCATGCTGAAGCCAGGTCTGGTTCCACCACCTCTGCACTTTGCTCGGTTTCATCAAAGTTCATTCTTCATTAATTTGGGTGATTCTTACTGTATACTGTTGATATGGCACATAGTAATCATAGAAGTGATGACATCCAGTATTATATAGCAACTAACATTATACAATTCAGTTCATTGGCTATTCTCACCCAAAACCAAATCCCCTTGAGGTAAACATCAGACTTCCCCATCCTCCCGCATCACCCACCAAGTGCACCCAGGTCCTTGAGCAAAAGCAATCCCACGAATGGGTTTGCCTCTGCCTGAAGCAGGAATAACCCAGACCGTCTTCCCCATCATATTTTTTAGGGGCACTACAGGGACTTTATCCCCCTCTACAGTATGTAAAAGTCTTGATTGGGCAGGGCCAGCTCGATTGGCAGATCCCCTAGTGTTGACTAACCAGGTGGCCTTTGCTACATGTGTATCCCAATGTTTGAATGTCCCACCACCCATTGCTCTCAGTGTAGTCTTTAACAGTCCATTGTATCGTTCGATTTTCCCGGAGGCTGGTGCATGATAGGGGATGTGATATACCCACTCAATGCCATGCTCTTTGGCCCAGGTGTCTATGAGGCTGTTTCGGAAATGAGTTCTGTCGTCTGACTCAATTCTTTCTTTCTGGGGTGCCATGTCGCCATAGGACTTGCTTTTCAAGACCCAGGATAGTGTTCCGGGTGGTGGCATGGGGCAAGGGATATGTTTCCAGCCATCCAGTGGTTGCTTCCACCATTGTAAGCACATGGCGCTTGCCTTGGCGGGTTTGTGGGAGTGTGATCTAATCAATCTGCCAGGCCTCCCCATATTTATATTTCAGCCATCGTCCTCCATACCATAGAGGCTTGAACCGCTTGGCTTGCTTGATTGCAGCGCATGATTTGCATTCATGGATAATCTGTGCAATGGTGTCCATGGTCAAGTCCACCCCTCGGTCACGAGCCCATCTATAGGTTGCATCTCTTCCTTGATGGCTTGAGGTGTCATGGGCTCACTGAGCTAGAAATAATTCACCCTTCTGTTGCCACTCCAGATCCACCTGAGCCACTTTAATCTTAGCAGCCTGATCCACCTGCTGGTTGTTTTGATGTTCTTCAGTGGCCTGACTCTTGGGTACGTGAGCATCTACGTGACGTACAGCCATGTTCTCTATCCGGGCAGCAATATCTTGCCACAATGCGGCAGCCCAGATGGGTTTGCCTCTGTGCTGCCAGTTGCTCTGCTTCCATTTCTGCAACCACCCCCCACAGGGCATTTGCCACCCTCCATGAGTCAGTATAGAGATAGAGCATTGGCCACTTTTTTCGTTCAGCAATATCCAAAGCCAGCTGGATGGCTTTCACCTCTGCAAACTGACTCGATTCACCTTCTCCTTCAGCAGTTTTTGCAACTTGTCGTACAGGACTCCATACAGCAGCTTTCCACCTCCGATGCTTCCCCACAAGAAGACAGGACCCATCAGTGAACAGGGCATATTGCTTCTCATTTTCTGGCAGTTTATTATACAGTGGGGCCTCCTCAGCACGCGTCACCTCCTCCTCTGGCGATATTCCGAAATCTTTGCCTTCTGGCCAGTCCATGATCACTTCCAAGATTCCTGGGTGACTGGAGCTTCCCATTGGAGCCCGTTGTGTGATCAGTGCGACCCACTTACTCCATGTAGCATCAGTTGCATGATGTGTACAGGGGACCCTCCCTTTGAACATCCAGCCCAGCACGGGCAGTTGAGGGGCCAGGAGGAGCTGTGCTTCAGTACCAACCGCTTCCAAAGCAGCTCGAACCCTTTCATATGCTGCCAATATCTCTTTTTCAGTTGGAGTATAGCAGGCCTCAGATCCTCTGTATCCCCGACTCCAAAACCCTAGGGGTCGACCTCGAGTCTCCCCTGGTGCTTTCTGCCAGAGGCTCCAGGTAGGGCCATTCTCCCTGGCTGTGGTGTAGGGCACATTTTTTGCATCTTGTCCTGCCTGGACTGGCCCAAGGGCTACTGCATGGACTATCTCCTGTTTAATTTGTTCAAAGGCTTGTCGTTGCTCAGGGCCCCATTTGAAATCGTTCTTCTTTCGGGTCACTTGATAGAGAGGGCTTACAGTCAGACTGTAACTTGGAATACACATTCTCCAAAAACCCACAACACCCAAGAAAGCTTGTGTTTCCTTTTTGCTGGTTGGTGGAGACATGGCTGTTATTTTGTTGATCACATCCATTGGGATCTGACGACGTCCATCTTGCCATTTTATTCCTAAAAACTGGATCTCCTGTGCAGGTCCCTTGACCTTACTTCGTTTTATGGCAAAGCCAGCCTCCAGAAGGATTTGGACTATTTGCTTCCCTTTCTCAAAAACTTCTTCTGCTGTGTTGCCCCACACAATGATGTCATCAGTGCCTTGCAGGTGTTCTGGAGCCCCACTCTTTTCCAGTGCAGTCTGGATCAGTCCATGGCAAATGGTGGGGCTGTGTTTCCACCCCTGGGGCAGTCGATTCCAGGTGTACTGGACGCCCCTCCAAGTGAAAGCAAACTATGGCCTGCACTCTGCTACCAAAGGGATTGAGAAAAATGCATTAGCGATGTCAGTTGTGGCATACCACTTGGCTGCCTTTGACTCCAATTCGTATGGAACTTCTAGCATGTCCAGTACAGCAGCACTCAGTGGTGGCGTGACTTCGTTCAGGCCCCGATAGTCTACTGTTAGTCTCCACTCTCCATTAGACTTTTGCATATGGGCCATATGGGACTGTTAAAAGGTGAGCGAGTCTTGCTGATCACTCCTTGGCTCTCCAGTCGACGAATCAGCTTATGGATGGGAATCAGGGAGACTCTGTTGGTGCAATATTGCTGCCAGTGCACTGTTGTGGTAGCAATTGGTACCTGTTCTTTGATCCTCAGAAACCCCACAACAGAAGGGTCCTTTGAGAGACCAGGCAGGGTAGACAGCTGTTGAATTTCCTCCGTCTCCAAGGCAGCTATACCAAAAGCCCACCGGCACCCTTTTGGGTCCTTGAAATACCCTCTCCTGAGGTAGTCTATGCCAAGGATAGGCATCTTATGCTAGAACTAAGGCAAAAAAAGAAAATGTATGAGCAGTGGAAGCAAGGTCAGGCGACATGGGAGGACTACAGAGTGGCTGTTTGCCACTGTAGAGAGGAAATAAGCGTGGCCAAAACTCAACTGGAGCTGCAGCTGGCCAGTACTGTGAAGGACAATAAAAAGGGCTTTTTTAAATATATAAATAGCAAAAGGGAGGCGAGAAATAACATTGGCCCGTTACTTGACGAACATGGTCACCTCACAAACAGGGACATAGATAAAGCAGAGATGCTTAATGCTTTCTTCGCCTTGGTCTTCAACACTGAGGATGGGCTCTGGGACCCTCAGAGCCCTGGGCTAGAGAACCATGACTGTGAGAACAACAAACTCCCAATCGACCCCGAACTTGTGCGGGATTTGCTGCTCCAGCTGGATCCCTATAAGTCAACGGGGCCCAATGGGATTCATCCCAGGGTACTGAAAGAGCTGGCTGATGTCATAGCGAGACCTCTCTCAATGATTTTTCAATGCTCTTGGGAATCTGGGGAGGTCCCAGCTGACTGGAAGCTGGCAAATGTTGTCCCAATCTTCAAGAAGGGCAACAGGGATGACCTTGGTAACTACAGGCCTGTCAGTCTCACCTCTGTGCCTGGCAAAATCATGGAGAATATTATTCTGGGAGTTATTGAAAAACACCTGAAAGACAACGCAGTCATTGGTCCCAGCCAGCACGGATTCACGAGGGGAAAGTCCTGCTTGACTAACTTGATTTCCTTCTACGACAAGGTTACCCACCTAGTTGACCAAGGGAAGACAGTCAATGTAATCTTTTTGGACTTCAGTAAAGCCTTCAATACTGTCTCTCACGATACTGTATCCTCCTGGACGAAATGTCCAGCATACAGCTGGATAAGCACATAATGCAATGGGCGTGCAATTGGCTTATGGGTCGGGCCCAAAGGGTTATAGTAAATGGGGTTACATCGGGCCTGCGACCAGTCACTAGCAGGGTTCCACAGGGATCCGTCTTGGGGCCAGTGCTCTTCAATATCTTCATAAATGACTTGGATGCAAGACTTGAAGGTTTGCTATCTAAGTTTGCCGATGACACAAAACTGGGAGGAGCCGTTGACACTCTCGAGGGCAGAGAAGCCCTGCAGAGAGATCTGGACAAATTAGAGAGCTGGGCAATCACCAACCGTATGAAGTTTAACAAGGGCAAGTGCCAGATTTTGCACCTGGGACATGGCACCTGGCTGGATCTTTGGATAACTGCTTGTTCATGTAATCATAAATCACCTCCAGCACAGCTAATTCCCTCAGGTACTGGATACCTCTCTCCATGGTGGTCCACTTGCCTGGGTGACATATAACATCTTCCTTGAAGGGATACCTTTCCTTCACACCTGACAGGAGTCGCCTCCAGAGGCTGAGGGCTTTTGCCCCTTTTCCAATTGCTTTGTCAATGTCCCCTTCCCTAGAAAGGGATCCCAGCTGCTTGGCTTCCCTACCCTCTAATTCCAGGCTACTGGCCCTGTTATCCCAGCATTGGAGCAGCCAGGTGACAATGTGCTCGCCTGGACGACGACTGAAATCTTTTCGCATATCTCAGCTCACTCAGGGATAGTGATCAGGTGGTTACCATCTCATTTATGGGTTCTGCCTCTTCCTCCTCCTGTTCTCTTGATGGCCCTGGCTCATCATTAGCCCTTACTAAACGAGCTGATTTTCTTGTGTATTTTTTCTTCTGTATAGGGGTGACTGATACTGGCATAGGTTGGTTCTGTGGTTCAGCTGCAGTGCCTGTCGCCGGGGTTGGAGTAGCTGCAGTGCCTGTTGCCAGTGTTGGACTAGCTGCAGTGCGTGTTGTTTTGTCGTCAGATCCAGAGGCCTTCTCTTCCCCTTGAGGGTTCTGAATAGTGTTGAACAGGGCTCGGTAGGCATGGGCCAGGCCCCAGCTCATTGCGGTGATTTGTGTCTCCCTAGAATGGCCAGGGTGGCAGCATAATTTTTCCAAATACTTTACTAGTTTTTCAGGATTCTGCACTTGTTCAGGGGTGAAGTTCCAAAACACTGGAGGGGCCCACCGTCCTAGGCATTTGCCCATTCTCTCCCACACACCCTGCCACTCATAACTATTCAGCCTTGGGGCAGATCTCTGGATGATACCAGGACAACCCTTTAAAAGACAAAGAGAGACCAAGAAAGAAAGAAAAGAAGAGAGAGAGGAAAGAGCGATACCTCATTGATGGAATAGGCTCATTTGCTTGGCACATATGTCTAGCTTTAGTTCTCTGCTACTCCATTTCAGAGCAGTAGGCAGGCATTCAACTTATTACCTGGGGAAAACAGAGAATGGGCCACTCTGATTCAGATTGGATATCTGTACAAGGCAATACAGAGGCATGAAGTGACCCTGCTCTGAATCTCCTGCCAAACTAACTCTGAAGTAATTATATATTCATGAGTATTTTGTTCCAACTAGCAATGTGCTAGTCATTTTTAAATTAATTTCTCCTCATTTACTTTCAGCTTTACAGTAAACGCATGTATTTTTTTACATGTTTTCAGGTTCTACTTCATAAAAACACCCTCGAGAGGCCCTGTTTCCAGGGAAGACATTTTATGCAGTGTGCATATAGGCACTAGTATGCCATTATTAAGATACAAGCTTTCAGGATCTTCCCACAGGACAGGAGTGTTGTTTTCTTTTGCTCTGTATTGCTTTATTAGAATCTATTATTTATAATGTGATTCATGCTTGAATCTGAACCAATGTAGACTAAAGAGAGTGCTATTCAGTACAATTGTTATTGCCTGTATTCTTTCCTGACTATGAGCATTCCACATGGGCATGTAAGGGGTAAAAAAACAACTTTATTATCCTTACATAGAGAACATAAAAGTCAGCCTTCACTCTGGTGAGCAGAAGATCTGCTTCCTTACCTGCTCTCTTGGGCATGTACATACATTAAGTAGTTATTGGATAAAATATAGAAGCAGTCCTGGGGGCAGAGCTGTGGTCCCTTACCTCACAAGTGAATGCCGTAATCATTGGGCTAGAGCATCACACTCGCTCTTGTGAGCTCTTTCTGGCCAAATAAATCTCAAATTCCTTCTGCACAGTGGCACACCTTCAGCAGAAGGAGTATGCCTGCCTTGCCTCCCCAGGCAGCTTTTATTCCAATGGCTTTAAAAGAAATTTGTACACTTAGGGCAGGAGATGGGATCGAATCTCTGTGTCTCACTTTTTTGTTTTTTTAATAATAACTCGATCCACTGAGCTGCAAAACCAGCTTTTGCTTTGGTTGTACTTCAGATCAAAGTGTCTGATGCAACAGTACTTTGCAAAGATATAAGTCCTGTTAGGGTGTGTTAGGCTCACTTGCTAAAGGTGCACACAAGTCTGAGCCTCTCTAAGGGAAAGAGAGATGGCTGGGAAACTTCAAAGTCACAGAGTAGTTTATGAGGCTCAGACATCTCCAGAGTTAGCTGGCAATGGAGAGTCATAATTTAGGATTTCAGTGACTAACTTCTGCCCAAGTCTTGCTTGCTTTAATTCCTTTATTGGATTTGGCCCTAACACAGTGTGGGCCTCCTTTAGGACCACTATGATTTTGTGGTAGGAGTATAGCAAATTGGCAGATACTTAAACCAGTATTCCCTCCAGATGAAAATAGCTAGTTGGAGCAATCCCTTCCTATTAAATCTGCAACCTGATTATAATTTTCTTCTATAGCCTACTCTAGAAATACAATGACCAAGATTAAATGAATCATGTTCTGCTGTGACTTAAATATACCATGCAATTTAAATGAAAAATGTGGTTGAATGTAACAAGGTCTCTGGTTTAAATTGTGCAATATTTGCATTCTTATCATCATTTTAGAAAAATGTGCCTGATTGATTGATTGATACGTAAGTATACTCAGGAGCAACAGAATCAGATACATTACTGATTGTGACTGAAAATAGATATTCACCCTGACATATCATATAAATTGAAGATTTGAGTGAGAAAGTCTGTTATGTAGCAGAGATGTCTCTGAGACAGGAACTGAGAACATTAGGACACACAGTATTATCTGAAAAGTGTAATTGTAAAACTACCGGAGTAGAATATGTACCAATTATTAATTAGTTCTTACAATTATATGGGGAAAAAAGATAATACTGCCACTGCCATAAATGGTTAGTAACTGTTCAGCAATTACTTTTTAACCAAATGTTTAGAATAAATATAAAAATGGCATTTAAAAATTAATTTAGATATTTCATTATATTACATTTTCACTTTAATATTAATTTACAACTTTCTCACACACTTTATTTAATGTATTTTTACTGAAAAGTGAAGAGATCTTTTCAATAGTATCTTGTTCTGATTCCATTAGCACTTTTAAGAAGTCTACAAAAAGAAAAAAATTATACAGTTTATTTGTGCATATAAAGGTATACTATCAAGAATTATATACTCTGGCACCTTGCTGAAATAGCCGTTTCTATCAGGAGAGCATGGAGAAAGGTGCAAGTCAAGTGGGGAAAAGCAATTAGCTTTGCCACCTCCAATATTGCAAGATCCTACATGACATATTTTTTCCTTAAACCAAGGCTTTTCTTTCATTGAGCTGCAATAAAAAGATATTTTATCTGTTCAGGTTACATTGTTGTAAACATTACTATTGTTATCATGCTAATTTTAGGCCTTATCTTGTGACCTATTATATGTTTACCCATTTTGCAGACAGAACAGGTTCCAAGTCAAGTGTAGTCACATGCAAATTGATATTCTTTAACATAGCTATCACATCTTTATGTTTCACTAACTATTTTAATTCCTTATTGTTAACACAAAGATATTGAGAAAATTCAGGAATGCCAGCAGCAGAGCCATCCTCCTCATCATAACACTACTGCTAGTGAAGAGACACCTGCTGAAATTCAAGCAGGTCTTAATGAAGGGAAAATGATACTCCTCCTATAAGACTGCAGATAACTCACAGGCCTAATTTTTAACTTCCTGAAAATTTTAGTTAATGAAATGTATTTGGCCTCTAACCTTCATATTTATCCTACATGTAAGAGAGATTTATTTTTTACCTGAAAGGAGGTTGTAGCGCGGTGAGTGTCAGTCTCTTCTCCCAGTTAGCAAGTAACAGGACGAGAGGAAGCAGCCGCAAGTTGCGCCAGGGGAGGTTTAGATTACATATTAGGAAAAATTTCTTCACGGAGAGAGTGGTTAGGCATTGGAACAGACTGCCCAGGGAAGTGGTGCAATCACAGTCCCTGGAGGTATTCAAAAAAACGTGTGGATGTGGTGCTTGAGGACATGGTTTAGAGGTGGACCTGGCAGTTGGGTTGACAGTTGGACTCGATGATCTCAGAGGTCCATTCCAACCTTAATGACTCTTCTATGTTTCTATGATTCTATGATTCTATGATTCTATGATTCTATGATTCTATGTTAGGCACCTGCCTAGAAGCTGCCTGTCAGGATAGGAAAAAGCATAATAGAGAGAGGCAAGTTCTGAGAGAGGAAATAGAAGGCAGGAAGGCAGCTGAGTTATTACTGTCCCTGCAAATTGAACAGCTACAGAAGCAGTTACAGGAAGAAAAGGAGAAAAAACAAAACTTGGAAGAAAAGATTGAGATGATACTCATGCAGGCCCCACACCAGAAATTAGTAGTGCTTAGGGACATGGTTTAGTGGTGGACTTGGCAGTGCTAGGGTAACGGTTGGACTTGATGATCTTAAAGGTCTTTTCCAACCTAAATGATTCTATGATTCTATTCTAAATGGACCTGTCTTTAACTCGTGATCCTTCAAGTCTCCAATGATATCGAAAATATGATCATCCATGATTAAATACCACAAGAACTGAACAAAGCAAGAGTCATTTATCTGCATATTTCAGACTGGTTGAAATTGCTGCTCAGCACTAGAAACAATCTAGATGAGTTCTGGCCTACATTCAGTAAGTTATGTCATGAGTTGGACAGAGAACAAATCTGATTCATATTTGTTGTTCTTGTTTTGATGTCATTAACTGCAGGCATAATTCAGTTTGCAATGAATAGGGAACTATTTTTTTTTTTAACCAGGAACTGGACTGGTTTTTAAAAAGAAGAAAATCACTTATGCCAGTATTCTCTTGCAACTCTTATATTTCCATATTCTAGCAAAGGCCACAAAAAACTCATGCTGGTTTTAGAGTTAAATTTCCACCAGGAATAACAGAGAAAGTTATACCAAGAGTTACCATGTCCTTCTGCTAGACTGGGGCTCTACTTTTAGGCCATAATGCCACAAAGCAATTAGGCAAGTTTATGCTTTTATGTACCATTGACCAGGATATCAGGGCTTGTTACGACAAGATGCTGAAAAGACTTAACATCTATTCAATATCTCACCAGATCAGCTCCCAGTTTTCTTCTTTACACGTGATCCAAATATAGCAGGAATGCAAAGGAATAATGCTTCCACCAGCCCTTTTTCACTCTATGCAGTTGGGTGACTGGACATGTTCAGTGCGCCCAAAAAATTCAGGATGGACCCAGGGATAGATCACATGAGAATCTGACACTGTTTCCCAATGACTGAAATCAATACACGAAGAGTTCGTGTACTGGCTTGGTAAGAAGGAACTAGCAGTGCAAAGAAGACAGTGGCAGGCAGAAGAGAGCTATTTTATATAGACAGGTGGTCTGTCAATTATTTAGTTAAACTGTGTATGGAATAGAAGAAATCTAGTGAAAAATCAAAGATATTTTATTGCATGTGTTTACAAACATTTTCCTTCTCATAAAAGCATGTTAATGGGATAATTTTTTGCAGATTCCTGATTTTGTATTAAGTTCCTCTTATGATACAGTCCAGGCAGTTATCAGATTTAATATGGATACGCCTTTTCTTTGAGTTTTCTCAAGGATTATGGGATGCGTTAAACTGCATATAGTTCTGCATTATGGCTGAATACAAATTACAGAATATATACAAATTCTCATTGGTTTTAACAATGGGTGCTGGTTTTGACTGGGATAGAGTTGATTTTCTTCATAGTAGCTGGTATGGGGCTATGTTTTGGATTTGTGCTGGAAACAGTGTTGATAATGCAGGGGTGTTTTTGTTATTGCTGAGCAGTGCTTACAGAGGGTCAAGGCCTTTTCTGCTTCTCACACCACCCCACCAGCAAGTAGGCTGGGGGTGCACAAGAAGTTGGGAGGGGACACAGCTGGGACAGCTGACCCCAAATGACCAAAGGCATATTCCATACCATATGATGATATGCTCAGCATATAAAGCTGGAGGAAGAAGAAGGAAGGGGGGGACGTTAGGAGTTGTGGCGTTTGTCTTCCCAAGTAACCGTTACACATGATGGAGCCCTGCTTTCCTGAGGATGGCTGAACACCTGCCTGCCGATGGGAAGTAGTGAATGAATTCCTTGTTTTGCTTTGCTTGTGCATGTGGCTTTTGCTTTACCTATTAAACTGTCTTTATCTCAACCCATGAGTTTTCTCACTTTTACTCTTCCGATTCTCTCCCCCATCCTGCTTGGGGGAAGTGAGCAAGTGGCTGTGTGGTGCTTAGTTGCTAGCTGGGGTTAAACCAGCACACAATGTTAACACATGCATACAAAACACAAAAATTTATAGGGAACTCAGTACTTCTAATTATAGATTTCCATGATGTTTGTGACAAATACATGCTAATAAGAAAACCTTCCCTGTGATTTTAGAATAGGCTGGCAATTTATGTTTACAATTCTGATGTTTTTTAAAGTTAATTCCCTTTAATGCCACACTATTTGATCACTATTTTGTGTACAGATAATAATAAACTTGTTTCATTACTATACCTTTGTATATAAGCAGTTATCTTTTATACATGCGAATCTCATTGTGTGTTCATGCAAACAATAATCCATGCCAATTTTAAAAAGAAACTTGTCATGTCTTGATGACCAAGTCCACTGAAGTGTCCTCTGCTGAAGATAGGGAACAAACAAAGGGTTTGTTTTGTTCATTAGAACAAGAATAATGACAACAAAGATGACACAAGGGAAGAAAATCAAAGAACATCTTATTCTATTTGTCATTTAAATCACATGGAATTTTCTTTCTTATTTATTCTCTTTTTGTTCCCTTTACTGATTAGGAAACAGAGAGACATGAAACATTTCCTGTCCTTTAAATTACAGAATCAGACCTGTTTTTTTTTTTAATTTGTAGTGGCTGATAATAGACAGTGAGGAATTTCTATCTGTTTCTCCTCACCAGATAAATTTTGAGGTCTTGTCACTTTCAGAGAAATTTGAGCTGCTGTCACCATCATGGTATATAACTGAGGGAGAGCTTTAATGCAGATGCAGTGCCCTAATGCAGAGCAAGCCTTAAGTCAGTAACAAATTTATATAATGTAGGATACATCTTAGTGCCTACTATTTACATCACTAACTGCTGATCCCTGCAGACTGTGATTGATGTGCTGCTGATGCTGCTGTTCTGCCTGACACTCATGCAAGGTAAAGATATCCCATCAAGGTATAGAAGAGAATTGGGGCAGCAGCACTGTAGAGGGAAATGACATTAAAAAAGTGCTCGCGAGATTTAGTCACCTCCAAAGCTTCTCCGTAGGCAGAACTGAGCTTCTAAGTGTTGAGTGGAGTCTGAGAATAAGGCATTTGACATGCTGACCTTTTCAACAAAGGTCAAATACATCATTTTGGAGTGTTTCTCCCCACCTACCTCATCCCTTCTCTCTCTCTCTCTCTTTTCTGGTAAGCATCTTATTTGAATGAATATTTCAAGAGGTCAAGGTGGACAAATTTCAGTGACCAGCACATTTTTGAAAATGTCATACATTCTTACTTTCATCTGTTGTTTAAAATCAACCATAGTTTGGATGTTGTAGTCAAAAACTTTGTATCTTTTTGATGTTTTTTCCTTCATATGAAATTTAGAAGATCAACTGACTTCGTAGAAAGTCTTTAGCTAACATAATACTTTAAGGACATATTTAATTGGATCACAGCTTGAAGTGGTAGCAAACTGAGTTTGCCCTTTGCCTTAACGTACCTAGGAATCTTGATCTATATTCCTGATTGCTATTGAATTTTCTAGATTTCATTATAAAATCAATAACCGTTGCACATGGTAAAATAGTTTACAAGAGCTACAACATATTGTGGACTTATGAAAACATAGAGCTCACTGAAGCCACCCAGGCAGCCAATTAGGAGAAAACATCTATTAAGGAAAACCAGGGCAGTCCCATTGACTGCTATTGATTTTCTTAGCCCTGTGAAAAGACAATCAGTTAGATAAAGGAGGCTAATGTTACAGCTGCAATTTAATAACCCCTAGAGAAAGGAGGAGGTCTATTGATTCCTGACATGGCATGCGGAGCTTATTGAAATATACTGAACTTCACCTGTCTTATAATCAGGACTTGAGGAAAGAGGAAGGTCTTTTGGGGACTGAATGTAACTTGTGGCATAGAATCTCAACTATTAAACTGGCTTGGTGATGTCAGACCTAAGAGATGCAAATGAAACAAAACTTTAGAGGAAACACAAGCCCAGGGTTGAATACTAAATCACAGGAGCTATTGACAGACGCTGTCTTGGTGAAGGTTGTTTCTCTTTTTCATACAGAAAGCACTGGAGTACCACCTGTCATTTTCAAAAGCAAAGTCAGTTTTGCCAACCAGCCATGAATGACAAATAAAGCTTTATACGAAACACAAGGGCATATTATGTGCTACTGTGTTCTGCTAAGTGCTAATCTATCTGGCTTGTTCTCTTCAGCAAACACACACACAGACACATGAAATAATCCATCTAGTTATGTAGCTATTTAGGAGAAAAGCAAAACAAAGTGGTTTTGTCTGATACAGAAGGTACATGATACAACAAAGGTTTCAACAAAACCTAACACAGTTAATGAAAATAAATGTGCTGTAAGCTGTAACAATTTTAGAATAACTATTTAATTTTATATTTAGGGTAGACCCAGCCGCTTTTCATAAATAGATGAGTACTTTCATTCATTTTTTGAGAGTCCCTAATTGGAAATGGCTAATAGGTCTTGTGGCTTTCCACTATAAAATCTGGTCCAAAATACCTTATATAGATATTTTTGTTATGCTTTTTTTCTATTGCTTGTATTTGATCCTTTCTCTCTCATTATATATACGCCATTTTTTTACCAGCAGACAGCTGCTATTCACAATAATTGCCAGGGTAGTCAATTATACTTTAAATAGGCCTACTTGAGGGGAAATGAGTGTATGGTGGTCTAAATTGTGCTGGAGACATATTATACACAAAGACTATCATTTCAAGCATCTGAAACATGACAAATATTATTTGGAAGCAGTGCAGCACCTATATAGTATGTGTGCTCATTACTATATCAATATAGCAATACCCAGTGAACTGTGCTTGCATGTTTTGTAATGCAGGTGCATATATATACTTATACACACACACAAACACACACACGTATATATATAAAACGCACACAAACGAACACCTAGACTGTATGGCAAACACCTGATTTCCTCAAATGCATGTCTGTACAAACAGAGAGGGTACAAGTGATCCAATATAACAGGGTTTTTCAAAGATTTACTTTTACTAATATTATAGAGTAGTATGGAACTCCATACAAGCAATAAGCAGTTAATTTGTTAAATCAATTAGTAATTTTTCTTCCTTGTGTGTGCGTGCATTATAAACACCCTTCCTTTATCAAGGTAATATTAAGGTTCTAGAAAAGTCAGCCAGGCTAGAATAACATTAGGATGAAGATAGTTAAAGCTGCATAAGAAATGTGCGACTTAACTCAAGACAGGACTGTGTACAACATTATGTGAATAATGATGATGAACCAGCAAAAATCCAAAACATCAGGATAGAGCATTTGGACAAACACAACAAATGACCTAAACCATCCAAATTTCAGTTTACACTGAACATCCAAACATTCAGTTTAGTGAGTTATTTTTATACAGAAACAGCCTTAAAGGACTGCAGAAAAGCAAAATTTTGTAGTTAAGGAAATAAAAAAAGGAACAGATATGAAAACTGGAATTAATTCTTATAGTGCCATTAAGTTCTTGCAGATATGACAATATACATTGGAAGGGCTGGTTCTGAGAGATGCTGAGCATTTCCTGTTGGTTCCCTTGGGAGTTCTGAGTATTCAGCTCCTTTTAAGATCAGGATGCTCATAATGGCTAAATTCTACAGGAGGAAGTAACAAAATCCATCATTGCACAGATGCAATAATACAGATAAGATGCATCAGTCGCCAAGGCGAGCACCTCCGGTGCTGGCACGATCCACAGCAGAGAGCTCTAGCCGGGTGCACAGGGAGGTTTCCCAACCCGGGGGAACCTCAGGGGAAGCCGAGAGAGCCGCTAGGAGTGCGCAGCTAGTGCAACAGCAGCTGACGATACCTGGGCAGAGCCAGGAGCAACAGCGGCCAAGCCCCCCTACACATATAAAAAAAGCCCTCAGGGAGCGCTAGTGACCAGGAGCAACGGGAACAAGGCAGGCAAACGGGGCGTGGCAGGGCGGGGCGCAGCGTGGTGTGGCATGGCAGTTTGCGCGGAAGGGCGTGCAGGAAGGGTGCTGAAGCTCTGCCAGCTCAACCAGGGAGCAATGGTATCCATCCGGCAGAAAACCATGCCTCTCTAAGCTATGTGCCCACCATGACTGACGCAGCTTCCCAGACAGAGGTCCAATGGGAACATGTTGCCACCCAGGTGTCAGGCTGCAGGGTGTGCCCTGCTATTATGCCAGTATTGGACGGCAGCAGTGAGCACACCTGTGGGAGGTGCTCCCAGGTAGAACTTCTCCACTTAGTGACAGAGCTCCGGGAGGAGGTGAGTAGGTTGAGGAGTATCAGGGAGTGCGAGAGAGACACAGACTACTAGAATCACACGCTACCTTCCCTGAGACAGGCCCAACAGGCAGACAGGATGCATGATATGGAGGATTCCCTATCCTCTCTCCGCCTGGCTGAACATGGTGACTTAAGGGATAGGGGGCAACGGTGACAAGTTACTGCCTGGCGCAAGAGGCGCATCTCCTCTGTGACTACCCCACCATCCCAGGTGCCCTTGCATAATAGGTACGAGGCTCTGCAAGTGGAACCGAACAATGATGCGGACGATGGTTCATCTACCTTAGAGGCATTGCCGAGGTTAAGTCATCCTACGCCCTGTGTCAAAACTGCTTCAATAAAGAAAAAAGGACAGGTCGCTGTCATAGGAGACTCCCATCTGAAGGGAACAGAAGGCCCAATAAGGAAGATGGGACCCACTTCTTAGGGAAGTCTGCTGCCTCCCTGGGGCCTGGGTTAAACATGTGAAGAGAAAACTTCCTACCCTGGTACAGCCCTCGGATTATTATCCATTATTGATTTTTCAGGTAGGCAGTGAGGAAGTTGCAATAAGAAGTCCAAGGACGATCAAAAGAGTCTTCAGGGCCTTGGGACGACTGGTTAAGGGATCAGGAGCACAAGTAGTGTTCTCCTCTATCCTTCCAGTTGCAGGGAACGATGTTGGAAGAAACAGGAAGAGCCAGCAGATCAATACCTGGCTCTGACCCTGGTGTCACTGGCAGAATTTTGGTTTTTTTGACCATGGGTCGGTCTACACGACAACAGGCCTAATGGGGTACACCTGTCTCAAAGGGGGAAAAGGATCCTAGCACAGGACTTAGCAGGGATCATTGAAAGAGCTTTAAACTAGATTGGAAGGGGGAAAGGGATAAAACCAGGCTCGCTAGTCATAAGACTGGGGGCAGCATGCCAATGTTTGAGGGACAGCTTGCTAGCAAGGTCCTTTGGTCTGCCATCTCAGTGGAGGCAGGGGATGGAGACCCATGTGGTAGCAAAGACACAAGGCTTACTGATGTGTCAGAAACCACAGAAGCGCCTGAGAACGGTCACGTAGGAATTAGGGCTTCTCCCCCCAAAAAGGTGGTGGGATCAATAGCCCAACTGAAGTGCATCTACACCAATGCACGCAGCATGGACAACAAACAGGTGGAGTTGGAAGACGTTGTGCAGCTGGAAAGCTATGACATAGTTGCAATCACGGAAACACGGTGGGATGACTCACACAACTGGAGTGCTGCAATGGATGGCTATAAACCCTTCAGAAGGGACAGGCAAGGAAGGAGAGGCGGTTGGGTAGCCCTGTACGTTAGGGAGTGTTTTGACTGTCTAGAGCTTGACGATGGTGATGAAAGGGTCGAGTGTTTATGGGTAAGAATCAGGGGGAAGGCCAACAAGGCAGATATCATGGTGGGAGTCTGTTATAGACCACCCAACCAGGATGAAGTGGCAGAAGAAATATTCTATAAGTAGCTGGGAGAAGTCTCATGATCGCTAGCCCTTGTTCTCATGGGGGGACTTCAACTTACCAGATGTCTGCTGGAAATAAAATACAGTGGAGAGGAACCAGCCTAGGAGGTTCCTGGAGTGTGTGGAAGGTAACTTCCTGACACAGCTGGTGAGGGAGCCAACCTGGGAAGGCACCCTGCTGGACCTGTTGTTTGAGAACAGAGAAGGACTTGTGGGTGATGTGATGGCTGGAGGCCATCTTGGGCATAGCGATCATGAAATGACAGAGTTTTCGATTCTTGAAGAAGTAAGGAGGGAGGTCAGCAGAACTGCTACCTTGGCCTTCCAGAGGGCAGACATTGGCCTGTTCAGGTGACAGAGTCCCTTGGGAGGCAGTCCTGAAGGGCAAAGGAGTCCAGGAAGCCTGGATATTCTTACAGAAGGAAATCTTAAAGGCGCAGGAGCAGGACATCCCCGTGTACAGAAAGACGAGACAGCAGGGGAGAAGAGTGGCCTGGCTGAAGACAGAGCTTTGGCTGGAACTCAGAAACAAAAGGAGTGTTTACGACCTTTGGAAGAAGGGGCAGGCAACTCAGGAGGACTACAAGGATGTCGTGAGGTTATGCAGGGAGAGGATTAGAAGGGCCAAAGCCCAACTAGAACTTAATCTGGCTACTGCCGTAAAAGACAATAAAAAAAATGTTTCTACAAATACATTAGCAACAAAAGGAGAGCTAAGGAGAATCTCCATCCTTTATTGGATGCGGGGGGAAACATAATGACAGAGGACAAGGAAACGGCTGAGGTACTTAATGCCTTCTTTGCCTCAGTCTTTAATAGTCAGACCAGTTGTTCTCAGGGTACCCAGCCCCCTGAGCTGTAAGACAGGGACGGGGAGAAGAATGAAGCCCCCATAATCCAAGGGGAAATGGTTAGCGACCTGTGACACCACTTAGATGCACACAAGTCTATGGGGCCAGATGGGATCCACCCAAGAGTACTGAGGGAGCTGATGGAAGTGCTCACCAGGCCACTTTCCATCATCTATCAGCAGTCCTGGCTAACCGGGGATGTCCCAGTCGACCGGAGGTTAGCAATTGTGACGCCCATCTACAGGGAGGGCTGGAAGGAGGATCCAGGGAACTACAGGCCTGTCAGCCTGACCTCGGTGCCGGGGAAGGTCATGGAGCAGATCATCCTGAGTGCCATCACACAGCATGTACCGGACAACCAGGTGATCAGGCCCAGTCAGCATGGGTTTATGAAAGGCAGGTCCTACTTGACTAGCCTGATCTCCTTCTATGACAAGGTGACCTGCTTAGTGGACGAGGGAAAGGCTGTGGATGTTGTCTACCTGGACTTTAGTAAGGCCTTTGACACCGTTTCCCACAGCATTCTCCTGGAGAAGCTGGCTGCTCATGGTTTGGACGAGTATAATCTTTGCTGGGTAAAAAACTGGCTGGATGGCTGGGCCCAAAGAGTTGTGGTGAATGGAGTCAAATCCAGTTGGCGGCCGGTCACAAGTGGTGTTCCCCAGGGCTCAGTATTGGGGCCAGTCATGTTTAATATCTTTATCAACGATCTGGACAAGGGGATCGAGTGCACCCTCAGGAAGTTTGCAGACGACACCAAGTTGGGTGGAAGTGTTGATCTGCTGGAGGGTAGGAAGGCCCTACAGAGGGATTTAGACAGGCTGGATGGACAGGCCAGGGCGAACTGTATGAGATTCAACAAGGCTAAGTGCGGGTCCTGCACTTGGGTCACAACAACCCCATGCAACGCTACAGGCTTGGGGAGGAGTGTCTGGAGAGCTGTCTGGAGGAAAAGGACCTGGGGGTGTTGGTTGACAGCTGCCTGAACATGAGCCGGCAGTGTGCCCAGGTGGCCAAGAGGGCCAATGGCATCCTGGCTTGTATCAGGAATAGTGTGGCCAGCAGGACCAGGGAGGTGATAGTGCCCCTGTACTCGGCATTGGTGAGGCTGCACCTCGAGTACTGTGTTCAGTTTTGGGCCCCTCACTACAAGAAGGAAATTGAGGTGCTGGAGCTTGTCCAAGAAGGGCAACAAAGTTGGTGAAGGGTCTAGAGCGCAAGTCTTATGAGGAGCAGCTGAGGGAGCTGGGGTTGTTTAGCCTGGAGAAGAGGAGGCTGAGGGGAGACCTTATTGCTCTCTACAACTCCCTGGAAGGAGGTTGTAGCGAGTTGGGGGTTGGTCTCTTCTCCCTAGTAACAAGCGATAGGACAAGAGGAAACGGCCTCAAGCTGCGCCAGGGGAAGTTTAGGTTGGATATTTGGAAAAATTTCTTCACTGAAAGGGTATTGGAACAGGCTGCCCAGGGAAGTGGTTGAGTCTCCATCCCTGGAGGTATTTAAAAGAAGGGTAGACATGGTGCTTGAGGACATGGTTTAGTGGTGGACTTGGCAGTGTTAGGTTAACGGTTGGACTTGGTGATCTTAAGGGTCTTTTCCAACCTTAACGATTCTATGATTCTATGATAATATGATTCTATGAATTCAATTTTCCTTTGTATGTTTCTTCCATGCAGTAATTAATAAGGTGAACTTTGCAATATAAAGGTCA